>NC_139763.1:113990939-116860939 GCF_965231275.1 Zosterops lateralis
CTGTGCAGCAGCACCTTGGTGTGCGTTTTCTGTGTTCTCCAGTGAAAATAAGCTGTCGGAGCCCTGCGGTATAGCTCCTTAGCAGCACCTTGGTGTGTTTTCTGTGTTCTCCAAGTGAAAATAAGCCTGTCCGGAGCCCGTGGTAGCTCCAGCTGCTTTGGAACACATTCTGCCACACTTGCTCTTTCTGCATGTCTCTAGCAGCCAGAAAGCGCTGTAAAGCGCTCTTTTCCTGAGAAAAGCAACACTCTGGGAAACCTTCCTGTAACTTTTGATCTTGCAGCAGCACCTTGGTGTGTTTTCTGTGTTCTCCAAGTGAAAATAAGCCTGTCCGGAGCCCGTGGTAGCTCCAGCTGCTTTGGAACACATTCTGCCA
The DNA here is from genome assembly GCF_965231275.1 of Zosterops lateralis. Taxonomy (NCBI): domain Eukaryota; kingdom Metazoa; phylum Chordata; class Aves; order Passeriformes; family Zosteropidae; genus Zosterops; species Zosterops lateralis. The sequence continues at coordinate 113,991,316 of NC_139763.1, forward strand.
CACTTGCTCTTTCTGCATGTCTCTAGCAGCCAGAAAGCGCTGTAAAGCGCTCTTTTCTCGAGAAAAGCAACACTCTGGGAACTCTGTAACTTTGCTTGCAGCAGCACCTTGGTGTGTTTTCTGTGTTCTCCAAGTGAAAATAAGCCTGTCCGGAGCCCGTGGTAGCTCCAGCTGCTTTGGAACACATTCTGCCACACTTGCTCTTTCTGCATGTCTCTAGCAGCCAGAAAGCGCTGTAAAGCGCTCTTTTCTCGAGAAAAGCAACACTCAGGGGGACTGTGTAACTTTGCTTGCAGCAGCACCTTGGTGTGTTTTCTGTGTTCTCCAAGTGAAAATAAGCCTGTCCGGAGCCCGTGGTAGCTCCAGCTGCTTTGGAACACATTCTGCCACACTTGCTCTTTCTGCATGTCTCTAGCAGCCAGAAAGCGCTGTAAAGCGCTCTTTTCTCGAGAAAAGCAACACTCTGGGAAACCTCTGTAACTTTGCTTGCAGCAGCACCTTGGTGTGTTTTCTGTGTTCTCCAAGTGAAAATAAGCCTGTCCGGAGCCCGTGGTAGCTCCAGCTGCTTTGGAACACATTCTGCCACACTTGCTCTTTCTGCATGTCTCTAGCAGCCAGAAAGCGCTGTAAAGCGCTCTTTTCTCGAGAAAAGCAACACTCTGGGAACCTCTGTAACTTTGCTTGCAGCAGCACCTTGGTGTGTTTTCTGTGTTCTCCAAGTGAAAATAAGCCTGTCCGGAGCCCGTGGTAGCTCCAGCTGCTTTGGAACACATTCTGCCACACTTGCTCTTTCTGCATGTCTCTAGCAGCCAGAAAGCACTGTAAAGTGCTCTTTTCTCGAGAAAAGCAACACTCAGGGGGACTTCTGTAACTTTGCTTGCAGCAGCACCTTGGTGTGTTTTCTGTGTTCTCCAAGTGAATATACGCCTGTCCGGAGCCCGTGGTAGCTCCAGCTGCTTTGGAACACATTCTGCCACACTTGCTCTTTCTGCATGTCTCTAGCAGCCAGAAAGCGCTGTAAAGCGCTCTTTTCTCGAGAAAAGCAACACTCAGGGGGACTTCTGTAACTTTGCTTGCAGCAGCACCTTGGTGTGTTTTCTGTGTTCTCCAAGTGAAAATAAGCCTGTCCGGAGCCCGTGGTAGCTCCAGCTGCTTTGGAACACATTCTGCCACACTTGCTCTTTCTGCATGTCTCTAGCAGCCAGAAAGCGCTGTAAAGCGCTCTTTTCTCGAGAAAAGCAACACTCTGGGAAACCTCTGTAACTTTGCTTGCAGCAGCACCTTGGTGTGTTTTCTGTGTTCTCCAAGTGAAAATAAGCCTGTCCGGAGCCCGTGGTAGCTCCAGCTGCTTTGGAACACATTCTGCCACACTTGCTCTTTCTGCATGTCTCTAGCAGCCAGAAAGCGCTGTAAAGCGCTCTTTTCTCGAGAAAAGCAACACTCTGGGAAACCTCTGTAACTTTGCTTGCAGCAGCACCTTGGTGTGTTTTCTGTGTTCTCCAAGTGAAAATAAGCCTGTCCGGAGCCCGTGGTAGCTCCAGCTGCTTTGGAACACATTCTGCCACACTTGCTCTTTCTGCATGTCTCTAGCAGCCAGAAAGCGCTGTAAAGCGCTCTTTTCTCGAGAAAAGCAACACTCTGGGAAACCTCTGTAACTTTGCTTGCAGCAGCACCTTGGTGTGTTTTCTGTGTTCTCCAAGTGAAAATAAGCCTGTCCGGAGCCCGTGGTAGCTCCAGCTGCTTTGGAACACATTCTGCCACACTTGCTCTTTCTGCATGTCTCTAGCAGCCAGAAAGCGCTGGAAAGCGCTCTTTTCTCGAGAAAAGCAACACTCAGGGAAACCTCTGTAACTTTGCTTGCAGCAGCACCTTGGTGTGTTTTCTGTGTTCTCCAAGTGAAAATAAGCCTGTCCGGAGCCCGTGGTAGCTCCAGCTGCTTTGGAACACATTCTGCCACACTTGCTCTTTCTGCATGTCTCTAGCAGCCAGAAAGCGCTGTAAAGCGCTCTTTTCTCGAGAAAAGCAACACTCTGGGAAACCTCTGTAACTTTGCTTGCAGCAGCACCTTGGTGTGTTTTCTGTGTTCTCCAAGTGAAAATAAGCCTGTCCGGAGCCCGTGGTAGCTCCAGCTGCTTTGGAACACATTCTGCCACACTTGCTCTTTCTGCATGTCTCTAGCAGCCAGAAAGCGCTGTAAAGCGCTCTTTTCTCGAGAAAAGCAACACTCAGGGGGACTTCTGTAACTTTGCTTGCAGCAGCACCTTGGTGTGTTTTCTGTGTTCTCCAAGTGAAAATAAGCCTGTCCGGAGCCCGTGGTAGCTCCAGCTGCTTTGGAACACATTCTGCCACACTTGCTCTTTCTGCATGTCTCTAGCAGCCAGAAAGCGCTGTAAAGCGCTCTTTTCTCGAGAAAAGCAACACTCTGTGGAAACCTCTGTAACTTTGCTTGCAGCAGCACCTTGGTGTGTTTTCTGTGTTCTCCAAGTGAAAATAAGCCTGTCCGGAGCCCGTGGTAGCTCCAGCTGCTTTGGAACACATTCTGCCACACTTGCTCTTTCTGCATGTCTCTAGCAGCCAGAAAGCGCTGTAAAGCGCTCTTTTCTCGAGAAAAGCAACACTCTGGGAAACCTCTGTAACTTTGCTTGCAGCAGCACCTTGGTGTGTTTTCTGTGTTCTCCAAGTGAAAATAAGCCTGTCCGGAGCCCGTGGTAGCTCCAGCTGCTTTGGAACACATTCTGCCACACTTGCTCTTTCTGCATGTCTCTAGCAGCCAGAAAGCGCTGTAAAGCGCTCTTTCTCGAGAAAAGCAACACTCTGGGAAACCTCTGTAACTTTGCTTGCAGCAGCACCTTGGTGTGTTTTCTGTGTTCTCCAAGTGAAAATAAGCCTGTCCGGAGCCCGTGGTAGCTCCAGCTGCTTTGGAACACATTCTGCCACACTTGCTCTTTCTGCATGTCTCTAGCAGCCAGAAAGCGCTGTAAAGTGCTCTTTTCTCGAGAAAAGCAACACTCAGGGGGACTTCTGTAACTTTGCTTGCAGCAGCACTTGGTGTGTTTTCTGTGTTCTCCAAGTGAAAATAAGCCTGTCCGGAGCCCGTGGTAGCTCCAGCTGCTTTGGAACACATTCTGCCACACTTGCTCTTTCTGCATGTCTCTAGCAGCCAGAAAGCGCTGTAAAGCGCTCTTTTCTCGAGAAAAGCAACACTCTTGGAAACCTCTGTAACTTTGCTTGCAGCAGCACCTTGATGTGTTTTCTGTGTTCTCCAAGTGAAAATAAGCCTGTCCGGAGCCCGTGGTAGCTCCAGCTGCTTTGGAACACATTCTGCCACACTTGCTCTTTCTGCATGTCTCTAGCAGCCAGAAAGCGCTGTAAAGCGCTCTTTTGCCCGAGAAAAGCAACACTCAGGGGGACCTCTGTAACTTTGCTTGCAGCAGCACCTTGGTGTGTTTTCTGTGTTCTCCAAGTGAAAATAAGCCTGTCCGGAGCCCGTGGTAGCTCCAGCTGCTTTGGAACACATTCTGCCACACTTGCTCTTTCTGCATGTCTCTAGCAGCCAGAAAGCGCTGTAAAGCGCTCTTTTCTCGAGAAAAGCAACACTCAGGGGGACTTCTGTAACTTTGCTTGCAGCAGCACCTTGGTGTGTTTTCTGTGTTCTCCAAGTGAAAATAAGCCTGTCCGGAGCCCGTGGTAGCTCCAGCTGCTTTGGAACACATTCTGCCACACTTGCTCTTTCTGCATGTCTCTAGCAGCCAGAAAGCGCTGTAAAGCGCTCTTTTCTCGAGAAAAGCAACACTCTGGGAAACCTCTGTAACTTTGCTTGCAGCAGCACCTTGGTGTGTTTTCTGTGTTCTCCAAGTGAAAATAAGCCTGTCCGGAGCCCGTGGTAGCTCCAGCTGCTTTGGAACACATTCTGCCACACTTGCTCTTTCTGCATGTCTCTAGCAGCCAGAAAGCGCTGTAAAGCGCTCTTTTCTCGAGAAAAGCAACACTCTGGGAAACCTCTGTAACTTTGCTTGCAGCAGCACCTTGGTGTGTTTTCTGTGTTCTCCAAGTGAAAATAAGCCTGTCCGGAGCCCGTGGTAGCTCCAGCTGCTTTGGAACACATTCTGCCACACTTGCTCTTTCTGCATGTCTCTAGCAGCCAGAAAGCGCTGTAAAGCGCTCTTTTCTCGAGAAAAGCAACACTCTGGGAAACCTCTGTAACTTTGCTTGCAGCAGCACCTTGGTGTGTTTTCTGTGTTCTCCAAGTGAAAATAAGCCTGTCCGGAGCCCGTGGTAGCTCCAGCTGCTTTGGAACACATTCTGCCACACTTGCTCTTTCTGCATGTCTCTAGCAGCCAGAAAGCGCTGTAAAGCGCTCTTTTCTCGAGAAAAGCAACACTCTGGGAAACCTCTGTAACTTTGCTTGCAGCAGCACCTTGGTGTGTTTTCTGTGTTCTCCAAGTGAAAATAAGCCTGTCCGGAGCCCGTGGTAGCTCCAGCTGCTTTGGAACACATTCTGCCACACTTGCTCTTTCTGCATGTCTCTAGCAGCCAGAAAGCGCTGTAAAGCGCTCTTTTCTCGAGAAAAGCAACACTCTGGGAAACCTCTGTAACTTTGCTTGCAGCAGCACCTTGGGGTGTTTTCTGTGTTCTCCGAGTGAAAATAAGCCTGCCAGGAGCCCGTGGTAGCTCCAGCTGCTTTGGAACACATTCTGCCACACTTGCTCTTTCTGCATGTCTCTAGCAGCCAGAAAGCGCTGTAAAGCGCTCTTTTGCCCGAGAAAAGCAACACTCAGGGGGACCTCTGTAACTTTGCTTGCAGCAGCACCTTGGGGTGTTTTCTGTGTTCTCCAAGTGAAAATAAGCCTGTCCAGAGCCCGTGGTAGCTCCAGCGGCTTTGGAACACGTTCTGCCACACTTGCTCTTTCTGCATGTCTCTAGCAGCCAGAAAGCGCTGTAAAGCGCTCTTTTCTCGAGAAAAGCAACACTCAGGGGGACTTCTGTAACTTTGCTTGCAGCAGCACCTTGGTGTGTTTTCTGTGTTCTCCAAGTGAAAATAAGCCTGTCCGGAGCCCGTGGTAGCTCCAGCTGCTTTGGAACACATTCTGCCACACTTGCTCTTTCTGCATGTCTCTAGCAGCCAGAAAGCGCTGTAAAGCGCTCTTTTCTCGAGAAAAGCAACACTCTGGGAAACCTCTGTAACTTTGCTTGCAGCAGCACCTTGGTGTGTTTTCTGTGTTCTCCAAGTGAAAATAAGCCTGTCCGGAGCCCGTGGTAGCTCCAGCTGCTTTGGAACACATTCTGCCACACTTGCTCTTTCTGCATGTCTCTAGCAGCCAGAAAGCGCTGTAAAGCACTCTTTTCTCGAGAAAAGCAACACTCTGGGAAACCTCTGTAACTTTGCTTGCAGCAGCACCTTGGTGTGTTTTCTGTGTTCTCCAAGTGAAAATAAGCCTGTCCGGAGCCCGTGGTAGCTCCAGCTGCTTTGGAACACATTCTGCCACACTTGCTCTTTCTGCATGTCTCTAGCAGCCAGAAAGCGCTGTAAAGCGCTCTTTTCTCGAGAAAAGCAACACTCTGGGAAACCTCTGTAACTTTGCTTGCAGCAGCACCTTGGTGTGTTTTCTGTGTTCTCCAAGTGAAAATAAGCCTGTCCGGAGCCCGTGGTAGCTCCAGCTGCTTTGGAACACATTCTGCCACACTTGCTCTTTCTGCATGTCTCTAGCAGCCAGAAAGCGCTGTAAAGCGCTCTTTTCTCGAGAAAAGCAACACTCTGGGAAACCTCTGTAACTTTGCTTGCAGCAGCACCTTGGTGTGTTTTCTGTGTTCTCCAAGTGAAAATAAGCCTGTCCGGAGCCCGTGGTAGCTCCAGCTGCTTTGGAACACATTCTGCCACACTTGCTCTTTCTGCATGTCTCTAGCAGCCAGAAAGCGCTGTAAAGCGCTCTTTTCTCGAGAAAAGCAACACTCTGGGAAACCTCTGTAACTTTGCTTGCAGCAGCACCTTGGTGTGTTTTCTGTGTTCTCCAAGTGAAAATAAGCCTGTCCGGAGCCCGTGGTAGCTCCAGCTGCTTTGGAACACATTCTGCCACACTTGCTCTTTCTGCATGTCTCTAGCAGCCAGAAAGCGCTGTAAAGCGCTCTTTTCTCGAGAAAAGCAACACTCTGGGAAACCTCTGTAACTTTGCTTGCAGCAGCACCTTGGTGTGTTTTCTGTGTTCTCCAAGTGAAAATAAGCCTGTCCGGAGCCCGTGGTAGCTCCAGCTGCTTTGGAACACATTCTGCCACACTTGCTCTTTCTGCATGTCTCTAGGAGCCAGAAAGCGCTGTAAAGCGCTCTTTTCTCGAGAAAAGCAACACTCTGGGAAACCTCTGTAACTTTGCTTGCAGCAGCACCTTGGTGTGTTTTCTGTGTTCTCCGAGTGAAAAGAAGCCTGCCAGGAGCCCGTGGTAGCTCCAGCTGCTTTGGAACACATTCTGCCACACTTGCTCTTTCTGCATGTCTCTAGCAGCCAGAAAGCGCTGTAAAGCGCTCTTTTGCCCGAGAAAAGCAACACTCAGGGGGACCTCTGTAACTTTGCTTGCAGCAGCACCTTGGGGTGTTTTCTGTGTTCTCCAAGTGAAAATAAGCCTGTCCAGAGCCCGTGGTAGCTCCAGCGGCTTTGGAACACGTTCTGCCACACTTGCTGTTTCTGCATGTCTCTAGCAGCCAGAAAGCGCTGTAAAGCGCTCTTTTGCCCGAGAAAAGCAACACTCTGGGGGACCTCTGTAACTTTGCTTGCAGCAGCACCTTGGGGTGTTTTCTGTGTTCTCCAAGTGAAAATAAGCCTGTCCGGAGCCCGTGGTAGCTCCAGCTGCTTTGGAACACATTCTGCCACACTTGCTCTTTCTGCATGTCTCTAGCAGCCAGAAAGCGCTGTAAAGCGCTCTTTTGCCCGAGAAAAGCAACACTCAGGGGGACTTCTGTAACTTTGCTTGCAGCAGCACCTTGGTGTGTTTTCTGTGTTCTCCAAGTGAAAATAAGCCTGTCCGGAGCCCGTGGTAGCTCCAGCTGCTTTGGAACACATTCTGCCACACTTGCTCTTTCTGCATGTCTCTAGCAGCCAGAAAGCGCTGTAAAGCGCTCTTTTCTCGAGAAAAGCAACACTCAGGGGGACCTCTGTAACTTTGCTTGCAGCAGCACCTTGGTGTGTTTTCTGTGTTCTCCGAGTGAAAATAAGCCTGTCCGGAGCCCGTGGTAGCTCCAGCTGCTTTGGAACACATTCTGCCACACTTGCTCTTTCTGCATGTCTCTAGCAGCCAGAAAGCGCTGTAAAGCGCTCTTTTGCCCGAGAAAAGCAACACTCTGGGGGACCTCTGTAACTTTGCTTGCAGCAGCACCTTGGGGTGTTTTCTGTGTTCTCCAAGTGAAAATAAGCCTGTCCAGAGCCCGTGGTAGCTCCAGCTGCTTTGGAACACGTTCTGCCACACTTGCTGTTTCTGCATGTCTCTAGCAGCCAGAAAGCGCTGTAAAGCGCTCTTTTGCCCGAGAAAAGCAACACTCTGGGGGACCTCTGTAACTTTGCTTGCAGCAGCACCTTGGTGTGTTTTCTGTGTTCTCCAAGTGAAAATAAGCCTGTCCGGAGCCCGTGGTAGCTCCAGCTGCTTTGGAACACATTCTGCCACACTTGCTCTTTCTGCATGTCTCTAGCAGCCAGAAAGCGCTGTAAAGCGCTCTTTTCTCGAGAAAAGCAACACTCTTGGAAACCTCTGTAACTTTGCTTGCAGCAGCACCTTGATGTGTTTTCTGTGTTCTCCAAGTGAAAATAAGCCTGTCCGGAGCCCGTGGTAGCTCCAGCTGCTTTGGAACACATTCTGCCACACTTGCTCTTTCTGCATGTCTCTAGCAGCCAGAAAGCGCTGTAAAGCGCTCTTTTGCCCGAGAAAAGCAACACTCAGGGGGACCTCTGTAACTTTGCTTGCAGCAGCACCTTGGTGTGTTTTCTGTGTTCTCCAAGTGAAAATAAGCCTGTCCGGAGCCCGTGGTAGCTCCAGCTGCTTTGGAACACATTCTGCCACACTTGCTCTTTCTGCATGTCTCTAGCAGCCAGAAAGCGCTGTAAAGCGCTCTTTTCTCGAGAAAAGCAACACTCTGGGAAACCTCTGTAACTTTGCTTGCAGCAGCACCTTGGTGTGTTTTCTGTGTTCTCCAAGTGAAAATAAGCCTGTCCGGAGCCCGTGGTAGCTCCAGCTGCTTTGGAACACATTCTGCCACACTTGCTCTTTCTGCATGTCTCTAGCAGCCAGAAAGCGCTGTAAAGCGCTCTTTTCTCGAGAAAAGCAACACTCTGGGAAACCTCTGTAACTTTGCTTGCAGCAGCACCTTGGTGTGTTTTCTGTGTTCTCCAAGTGAAAATAAGCCTGTCCAGAGCCCGTGGTAGCTCCAGCTGCTTTGGAACACATTCTGCCACACTTGCTCTTTCTGCATGTCTCTAGCAGCCAGAAAGCGCTGTAAAGCGCTCTTTTCTCGAGAAAAGCAACACTCTTGGAAACCTCTGTAACTTTGCTTGCAGCAGCACCTTGATGTGTTTTCTGTGTTCTCCAAGTGAAAATAAGCCTGTCCGGAGCCCGTGGTAGCTCCAGCTGCTTTGGAACACATTCTGCCACACTTGCTCTTTCTGCATGTCTCTAGCAGCCAGAAAGCGCTGTAAAGCGCTCTTTTGCCCGAGAAAAGCAACACTCAGGGGGACCTCTGTAACTTTGCTTGCAGCAGCACCTTGGTGTGTTTTCTGTGTTCTCCAAGTGAAAATAAGCCTGTCCGGAGCCCGTGGTAGCTCCAGCTGCTTTGGAACACATTCTGCCACACTTGCTCTTTCTGCATGTCTCTAGCAGCCAGAAAGCGCTGTAAAGCGCTCTTTTCTCGAGAAAAGCAACACTCAGGGGGACTTCTGTAACTTTGCTTGCAGCAGCACCTTGGTGTGTTTTCTGTGTTCTCCAAGTGAAAATAAGCCTGTCCGGAGCCCGTGGTAGCTCCAGCTGCTTTGGAACACATTCTGCCACACTTGCTCTTTCTGCATGTCTCTAGCAGCCAGAAAGCGCTGTAAAGCGCTCTTTTCTCGAGAAAAGCAACACTCTGGGAAACCTCTGTAACTTTGCTTGCAGCAGCACCTTGGTGTGTTTTCTGTGTTCTCCAAGTGAAAATAAGCCTGTCCGGAGCCCGTGGTAGCTCCAGCTGCTTTGGAACACATTCTGCCACACTTGCTCTTTCTGCATGTCTCTAGCAGCCAGAAAGCGCTGTAAAGCGCTCTTTTCTCGAGAAAAGCAACACTCTGGGAAACCTCTGTAACTTTGCTTGCAGCAGCACCTTGGTGTGTTTTCTGTGTTCTCCAAGTGAAAATAAGCCTGTCCGGAGCCCGTGGTAGCTCCAGCTGCTTTGGAACACATTCTGCCACACTTGCTCTTTCTGCATGTCTCTAGCAGCCAGAAAGCGCTGTAAAGCGCTCTTTTCTCGAGAAAAGCAACACTCTGGGAAACCTCTGTAACTTTGCTTGCAGCAGCACCTTGGTGTGTTTTCTGTGTTCTCCAAGTGAAAATAAGCCTGTCCGGAGCCCGTGGTAGCTCCAGCTGCTTTGGAACACATTCTGCCACACTTGCTCTTTCTGCATGTCTCTAGCAGCCAGAAAGCGCTGTAAAGCGCTCTTTTCTCGAGAAAAGCAACACTCTGGGAAACCTCTGTAACTTTGCTTGCAGCAGCACCTTGGGATGTTTTCTGTGTTCTCCGAGTGAAAATAAGCCTGTGGGGAGCCCGTGGTAGCTCCAGCTGCTTTGGAACACATTCTGCCACACTTGCTCTTTCTGCATGTCTCTAGCAGCCAGAAAGCGCTGTAAAGCGCTCTTTTGCCCGAGAAAAGCAACACTCAGGGGGACCTCTGTAACTTTGCTTGCAGCAGCACCTTGGGGTGTTTTCTGTGTTCTCCAAGTGAAAATAAGCCTGTCCAGAGCCCGTGGTAGCTCCAGCGGCTTTGGAACACGTTCTGCCACACTTGCTCTTTCTGCATGTCTCTAGCAGCCAGAAAGCGCTGTAAAGCGCTCTTTTCTCGAGAAAAGCAACACTCAGGGGGACTTCTGTAACTTTGCTTGCAGCAGCACCTTGGTGTGTTTTCTGTGTTCTCCAAGTGAAAATAAGCCTGTCCGGAGCCCGTGGTAGCTCCAGCTGCTTTGGAACACATTCTGCCACACTTGCTCTTTCTGCATGTCTCTAGCAGCCAGAAAGCGCTGTAAAGCGCTCTTTTCTCGAGAAAAGCAACACTCTGGGAAACCTCTGTAACTTTGCTTGCAGCAGCACCTTGGTGTGTTTTCTGTGTTCTCCAAGTGAAAATAAGCCTGTCCGGAGCCCGTGGTAGCTCCAGCTGCTTTGGAACACATTCTGCCACACTTGCTCTTTCTGCATGTCTCTAGCAGCCAGAAAGCGCTGTAAAGCGCTCTTTTCTCGAGAAAAGCAACACTCTGGGAAACCTCTGTAACTTTGCTTGCAGCAGCACCTTGGTGTGTTTTCTGTGTTCTCCAAGTGAAAATAAGCCTGTCCGGAGCCCGTGGTAGCTCCAGCTGCTTTGGAACACATTCTGCCACACTTGCTCTTTCTGCATGTCTCTAGCAGCCAGAAAGCGCTGTAAAGCGCTCTTTTCTCGAGAAAAGCAACACTCTGGGAAACCTCTGTAACTTTGCTTGCAGCAGCACCTTGGTGTGTTTTCTGTGTTCTCCAAGTGAAAAGAAGCCTGTCCGGAGCCCGTGGTAGCTCCAGCTGCTTTGGAACACATTCTGCCACACTTGCTCTTTCTGCATGTCTCTAGCAGCCAGAAAGCGCTGTAAAGCGCTCTTTTCTCGAGAAAAGCAACACTCTGGGAAACCTCTGTAACTTTGCTTGCAGCAGCACCTTGGTGTGTTTTCTGTGTTCTCCAAGTGAAAATAAGCCTGTCCGGAGCCCGTGGTAGCTCCAGCTGCTTTGGAACACATTCTGCCACACTTGCTCTTTCTGCATGTCTCTAGGAGCCAGAAAGCGCTGTAAAGCGCTCTTTTCTCGAGAAAAGCAACACTCTGGGAAACCTCTGTAACTTTGCTTGCAGCAGCACCTTGGTGTGTTTTCTGTGTTCTCCGAGTGAAAAGAAGCCTGCCAGGAGCCCGTGGTAGCTCCAGCTGCTTTGGAACACATTCTGCCACACTTGCTCTTTCTGCATGTCTCTAGCAGCCAGAAAGCGCTGTAAAGCGCTCTTTTGCCCGAGAAAAGCAACACTCAGGGGGACCTCTGTAACTTTGCTTGCAGCAGCACCTTGGGGTGTTTTCTGTGTTCTCCAAGTGAAAATAAGCCTGTCCAGAGCCCGTGGTAGCTCCAGCGGCTTTGGAACACGTTCTGCCACACTTGCTGTTTCTGCATGTCTCTAGCAGCCAGAAAGCGCTGTAAAGCGCTCTTTTGCCCGAGAAAAGCAACACTCTGGGGGACCTCTGTAACTTTGCTTGCAGCAGCACCTTGGGGTGTTTTCTGTGTTCTCCAAGTGAAAATAAGCCTGTCCGGAGCCCGTGGTAGCTCCAGCTGCTTTGGAACACATTCTGCCACACTTGCTCTTTCTGCATGTCTCTAGCAGCCAGAAAGCGCTGTAAAGCGCTCTTTTGCCCGAGAAAAGCAACACTCAGGGGGACCTCTGTAACTTTGCTTGCAGCAGCACCTTGGTGTGTTTTCTGTGTTCTCCGAGTGAAAATAAGCCTGTCCGGAGCCCATGGTAGCTCCAGCTGCTTTGGAACACATTCTGCCACACTTGCTCTTTCTGCATGTCTCTAGCATCCAGAAAGCGCTGTAAAGCGCTCTTTTGCCCGAGAAAAGCAACACTCTGGGGGACCTCTGTAACTTTGCTTGCAGCAGCACCTTGGGGTGTTTTCTGTGTTCTCCAAGTGAAAATAAGCCTGTCCTGGGCCCGTGGTAGCTCCAGCAGCTTTGGAACACGTTCTGCCACACTTGCTGTTTCTGCATGTCTCTAGCAGCCAGAAAGCGCTGTAAAGCGCTCTTTTGCCCGAGAAAAGCAACACTCTGGGGGACCTCTGTAACTTTGCTTGCAGCAGCACCTTGGGGTGTTTTCTGTGTTGTCCAAGTGAAAATAAGCCTGTCCGGAGCCTGTGGTAGCTCCAGCTGCTTTGGAACACATTCTGCCACACTTGCTCTTTCTGCATGTCTCTAGCAGCCAGAAAGCGCTGTAAAGCGCTCTTTTCTCGAGAAAAGCAACACTCTGGGAAACCTCTGTAACTTTGCTTGCAGCAGCACCTTGGTGTGTTTTCTGTGTTCTCCGAGTGAAAATAAGCCTGTCCGGAGCCCGTGGTAGCTCCAGCTGCTTTGGAACACATTCTGCCACACTTGCTCTTTCTGCATGTCTCTAGCAGCCAGAAAGCGCTGTAAAGCGCTCTTTTGCCCGAGAAAAGCAACACTCTGGGGGACCTCTGTAACTTTGCTTGCAGCAGCACCTTGGTGTGTTTTCTGTGTTCTCCAAGTGAAAATAAGCCTGTCCAGAGCCCGTGGTAGCTCCAGCTGCTTTGGAACACGTTCTGCCACACTTGCTGTTTCTGCATGTCTCTAGCAGCCAGAAAGCGCTGTAAAGCGCTCTTTTGCCCGAGAAAAGCAACACTCTGGGGGACCTCTGTAACTTTGCTTGCAGCAGCACCTTGGGGTGTTTTCTGTGTTGTCCAAGTGAAAATAAGCCTGTCCGGAGCCTGTGGTAGCTCCAGCTGCTTTGGAACACGTTCTGCCACACTTGCTGTTTCTGCATGTCTCTAGCAGCCAGAAAGCGCTGTAAAGCGCTCTTTTGCCCGAGAAAAGCAACACTCTGGGGGACCTCTGTAACTTTGCTTGCAGCAGCACCTTGGTGTGTTTTCTGTGTTCTCCGAGTGAAAATAAGCCTGTCCGGAGCCCGTGGTAGCTCCAGCTGCTTTGGAACACATTCTGCCACACTTGCTGTTTCTGCATGTCTCTAGCAGCCAGAAAGCGCTGTAAAGCGCTCTTTTGCCCGAGAAAAGCAACACTCAGGGGGACCTCTGTAACTTTGCTTGCAGCAGCACCTTGGTGTGTTTTCTGTGTTCTCCAAGTGAAAATAAGCCTGTCCGGAGCCCGTGGTAGCTCCAGCTGCTTTGGAACACATTCTGCCACACTTGCTCTTTCTGCATGTCTCTAGCAGCCAGAAAGCGCTGTAAAGCGCTCTTTTGCCCGAGAAAAGCAACACTCTGGGGGACCTCTGTAACTTTGCTTGCAGCAGCACCTTGGTGTGTTTTCTGTGTTCTCCGAGTGAAAATAAGCCTGTCCGGAGCCCGTGGTAGCTCCAGCTGCTTTGGAACACATTCTGCCACACTTGCTCTTTCTGCATGTCTCTAGCAGCCAGAAAGAGCTGTAAAGCGCTCTTTTGCCCGAGAAAAGCAACACTCAGGGGGACCTCTGTAACTTTGCTTGCAGCAGCACCTTGGTGTGTTTTCTGTGTTCTCCGAGTGAAAATAAGCCTGTCCGGAGCCCGTGGTAGCTCCAGCTGCTTTGGAACACATTCTGCCACACTTGCTCTTTCTGCATGTCTCTAGCAGCCAGAAAGCGCTGTAAAGCGCTCTTTTGCCCGAGAAAAGCAACACTCTGGGGGACCTCTGTAACTTTGCTTGCAGCAGCACCTTGGTGTGTTTTCTGTGTTCTCCAAGTGAAAATAAGCCTGTCCGGAGCCCGTGGTAGCTCCAGCTGCTTTGGAACACATTCTGCCACACTTGCTCTTTCTGCATGTCTCTAGCAGCCAGAAAGCGCTGTAAAGCGCTCTTTTGCCCGAGAAAAGCAACACTCTGGGGGACTTGTGTAACTTTGCTTGCAGCAGCACCTTGGTGTGTTTTCTGTGTTCTCCAAGTGAAAATAAGCCTGTCCGGAGCCCGTGGTAGCTCCAGCTGCTTTGGAACACATTCTGCCACACTTGCTCTTTCTGCATGTTTCTAGCAGGCAGAAAAGCGCTGTAAAGCGCTCTTTTGCCCGAGAAAAGCAACACTCAGGGGGACTTCTGTAACTTTGCTTGCAGCAGCACCTTGGTGTGTTTTCTGTGTTCTCCAAGTGAAAATAAGCCTGTCCGGAGCCCGTGGTAGCTCCAGCAGCTTTGGAACACATTCTGCCACACTTGCTCTTTCTGCATGTCTCTAGCAGCCAGAAAGCGCTGTAAAGCGCTCTTTTGCCCGAGAAAAGCAACACTCTGGGGGACCTCTGTAACTTTGCTTGCAGCAGCACCTTGGGGTGTTTTCTGTGTTCTCCAAGTGAAAATAAGCCTGTCCGGAGCCCGTGGTAGTTCCAGCTGCTTTGGAACACGTTCTGCCACACTTGCTGTTTCTGCATGTCTCTAGCAGCCAGAAAGCGCTGTAAAGCGCTCTTTTGCCCGAGAAAAGCAACACTCTGGGGGACCTCTGTAACTTTGCTTGCAGCAGCACCTTGGGGTGTTTTCTGTGTTCTCCAAGTGAAAATAAGCCTGTCCGGAGCCCGTGGTAGCTCCAGCTGCTTTGGAACACATTCTGCCACACTTGCTCTTTCTGCATGTCTCTAGCAGCCAGAAAGCGCTGTAAAGCGCTCTTTTGCCCGAGAAAAGCAACACTCTGGGGGACCTCTGTAACTTTGCTTGCAGCAGCACCTTGGTGTGTTTTCTGTGTTCTCCAAGTGAAAATAAGCCTGTCCGGAGCCCGTGGTAGTTCCAGCTGCTTTGGAACACGTTCTGCCACACTTGCTCTTTCTGCATGTCTCTAGCAGCCAGAAAGCGCTGTAAAGCGCTCTTTTGCCCGAGAAAAGCAACACTCTGGGGGACCTCTGTAACTTTGCTTGCAGCAACACCTTGGGGTGTTTTCTGTGTTCTCCAAGTGAAAATAAGCCTGTCCGGAGCCCGTGGTAGCTCCAGCTGCTTTGGAACACGTTCTGCCACACTTGCTGTTTCTGCATGTCTCTAGCAGCCAGAAAGCGCTGTAAAGCGCTCTTTTGCCCGAGAAAAGCAACACTCTGGGGGACCTCTGTAACTTTGCTTGCAGCAACACCTTGGGGTGTTTTCTGTGTTCTCCAAGTGAAAATAAGCCTGTCCGGAGCCCGTGGTAGCTCCAGCTGCTTTGGAACAGATTCTGCCACACTTGCTCTTTCTGCATGTCTCTAGCAGCCAGAAAGCGCTGTAAAGCGCTCTTTTCTCGAGAAAAGCAACACTCTGGGGGACCTCTGTAACTTTGCTTGCAGCAGCACCTTGGGGTGTTTTCTGTGTTCTCCAAGTGAAAATAAGCCTGTCCGGAGCCCGTGGTAGCTCCAGCTGCTTTGGAACACATTCTGCCACACTTGCTGTTTCTGCGTGTCTCTAGCAGCCAGAAAGCCCTTTAAGCTCTCTTTTGCCGAGAAAAGCAACTCTGCACACAGAGCTTGGGTCCTCTGAGGGGGACTTCTGTAACTTTGCTTGCAGCAGCACCTTGGGGTGTTTTCTGTGTTCTCCAAGTGAAAATAAGCCTGCCAGGAGCCCGTGGTAGCTCCAGCTGCTTTGGGACACATTCTGCCTCAATTGCTGCTTTCCCATGTCTCTATATGCCATGAGTCAGTTTCTGCTTCCTTCTTGCTTCTTTTCAACGGCTGACCCTTATCTGATGTTCTCTTCTTTTTCTCTCCTCCAGATTGAATCCACCAAGAGACCTCATCTGCTCCTGTGCAAGTGTGGGAATTTATGCTGAAGGGGGGTCCATTAATTCTACATTACCTATGGGATGTGTGTTTTATTTTTTTTTTCCCTTTTTGGAACTAGGGTACACAGCTTGCTGTGAATCTGCAAACACGAAATGTATGGGAATTGTGAATAAAGGTACATTCTGTGTGTTTATCATCTCATTTCTGTTTCTCTTAGACCTCTGTTATGGTTTGTTTTTTGTTTTTTACTCAGATTGTCTTTGTACGTGAGCTAACGTTTTAGATGTTGTTAGTTTTTTCCTCCACAGAAGGACACTTGCAAATGAATGATATATATTGAACTGTGTAAAGAAAACAGCAACTCGCAAAGGAAATTTATTGCTTCCTTTTCTCCACTTTACCTTGTTCTCTAATGACCAACTATTTCAGTGATGTACTGCAGTGTAGTAGCTTGATAAAACCACTGCTAGTAACTGCCCACAACCTTTGTACTGATTTTGCAAGACGTCAGGATGAAGACTTGTCAGATTTGTTTAGTTTAAGCCTGTCTTGGCTTGCCTGGAGCTTATTTTACATGTATTTTAGGTGTGGCAGCATCCTTTCTAATGACCAGTTGTCTATGCCCATTTTTTTTGTCGTTGTTTGTCTTTCTATGGTATGACTGCAATTTTACCTAGGTAGTAGAACCATGGAATACTCTGAGGTGGAAGGGACTCATCACGATCACAACTCCAACTCCTGGCCCTTCACAGGACAGCCCAAGAATCCCACCATGTGCTTCAGAGCATTGTCCAAAGTTCAATTATATTTTCACTTACAATATCAACTATATGGATTTAATTTTATGTAATCTCTTGGGATTTTTTTTTTCTGTTAAGATCAAGGACTTTTCAATATAACAGTCATTGACTTGTAACCTTTTATTTCAGTGACTTCATACTCATTCCATAATATTTGTTTAGAATTCATTTCTAAAGATGACTAATGGTGGGGCAAGGACAGTTCTTTAATAAATCTGAAAGTACATTTTAGCAAGGGTGGTAAAAAAAAGAATATCTTTTCAAGTGGAGCTGAATGCCCCAATTACTATAATTTTTGCAATTACTTTTTTTTTTCTTTTGAAATTGAAGTGTATTAATTGCAATTTCTTCTCAGCGAAATACTGGGAAGAGAAAAATTTCATATTGAAGATAAACCCTCCTCATCCAGCCACAGCAGACCCCAATAGCCTGAGAGTCTGAGGGCAGGATTTTTCCCCGGTTGTTGGAAGCACCACCAGAAGTGTTTTCAACCTTACTCCTGTGCAGGAATGAAAGTCACTTATAGGGACATTTAATGCTGATTAGAAGCCTTCTGAAGGACTGTAGAAGTGGTCCTTAATCCACTACAAGGATAATGAGCCTTATCTATCTGATGAGTTCAACAGCAGCAGGCTTAGGCCCAGAGTCCCTTGGCAGAAAGAGATTTTAAATTGATTTCTGTACTTATGTCAAATGGCCTTGTTTGATTCCAGTGGGGATAATTTTTCTTTCAAGCAAAGATCCTGGCTTAAATGCAAATGTTCCTTCATAGGCATTTGATGAATGAAAGCACAATGATCATACACAGCTTAGCTTGTTTATTGCTAATAATCCCACAGAAGATTCATGGATCTGGTCTGACTTGTCCCCATGCAAGGATGTCACCATTGCAAAAATGATGTAAATGCAGGCAGAGCTTGATCCAAACTATACACAGAATTATTTTGTACTGTGTAGTACTTTTGGAGCATGCTGCTCTTGGGGTTGAGCATTGCTCACTTGCTGTTGACATAACTAAATTACGTCCTGGCCATTCAGGTACATTATTTCTGCACTGTGAGTTACCTTGCAGCACATTTCAGTTGATGGTAGTTAGTCTGGAGAGAAATGGGAGGCCTCTGTAGAAAAGATTAACTATTGTATACCTGACAGCAAAAGCAAGGAGCTTTTTCTCCAGTACCAGGTCTCATAAGAGAGGATATATTGCAGCATTCAGGAATGTGGTAAAGCTACATTCTAGTGGAGAACCTGTCTGTGCCTAGCTTGATTAAAAAAAGAATAATAGATGTCCTTTTTTTTAGATCCATTCCAAATCTCCTGGTTAAAAAAATACACTGTTGCTAAGAATATATTAATCAATATTTATAAGGAGCAGGAATATGTTAGACTGGGAGAACTTACGAATCTGGATTTTTGGCCTTTTGTTCCCTAGCCATATAAGTTCATCTAATAAAACCTGGTTTCTTCTTTGTGTAATTATTATTATTATTATTATTATTATTATTATTATTATTATTATTATTTCTATGACTTGAAGCAACTTATTATTATGACTTCAAGTTAAAAGCTAGAAACATAAAAATGTATCTGACTGTACAGTTCATAGTTGTGCTACATATAACCTTGAGGGCACCTGGTCTCTCCTAGAAAAATCACAGTCCAGAGCTAGGATTTTAGGATATATCTGAGATGCATGAGAAGAATTAGACATCCAAGGTGATACCAGTGCATGCAGATCAGGAAAGAGACAAAAAACACTGAAAAATGAGCGGGTCTGCACTTATCTTGCCCTTAAACAATTTATTCTGTCTTTCATAGGTCTAATTCTTCCTGTTCCAGCTCTCTCCAAGGTCTCTGCTTTATGAAGAAGTGATTATTATGTAAAGTGCATGTCAGGAGGCAGAAACAGGTAAATTTGTTTTGTCTAGTATCCCAATAGCATGTCACTAGCTAACATTTAGTCTGGGATGCTTATTTCCACAATACTGCCAAACCTTAGGCAGTTGCAGGCCCAGGTGTAGCTTAAGTGCCCTTGGAACTAGGTGCCTTCAAAAGGCAAGAGAATGTAAATTTGATTTATATATAATATTTCCTTTAGGTGCCAACACTATTTGCATCGTCTCTTGAGCCACAGTTGTGTTCCAGTTTTTTCAGCATCCTCATCCAAAATGTCAAATCCTTGCTCTGCTGAATTGCAAAATTCCTTTGATTTTAATAGGGCTGATAATTTATCTCTGAAACAGGAAGAATGAGGACTAGAGAGTGAGAAAGAATGGCCATCAATTTGAGGAACAAGAATAAAAGCAGCAGTGAAGACAGACTAAGCATTTTATTCTTTCAGGACAGCTGAATTAAAAAATTATCTCCAACTGTACTTTAGCTCTATATATAGATCCATAATGTTCATCATTTCTGCTTAAGCCACCCCAAGTTTTCTTCTGACTTCTAGTTGCATTGGCAAAATCCAAACAAA
The DNA here is from genome assembly GCF_965231275.1 of Zosterops lateralis. NCBI lineage: Eukaryota > Metazoa > Chordata > Aves > Passeriformes > Zosteropidae > Zosterops > Zosterops lateralis. The sequence continues at coordinate 114,010,241 of NC_139763.1, forward strand.
AATAGCAAATGAAATATTCAAATTAAAAATATGAAGAATTAGAGAAAACTTGATCAAGATGCTTAACTCTAATGAAAATTTTTTTCAGGGAGGGAAAGAATAGGTCAGGAGTTTCACACTGCACAGCAAATGGGAGGAGGCTAGACATAGGCATAATGTATAATAAAGAACGTCATATAGGATATACAAAGGATACAGAAACTCCCCATCCCCTAAAATAAGTCATGATGGTTTAACAAGCTGATCACACACACACACAATGTTATATGGAACTCCTTGCCAAAAGATACTGCAGTGTGCAGACATTTATGAAACTTATTTAAAAATAGGAGGACAAAATGAACCACAAATTACACTAAAGGAGATTAGAAGAACCAGCAATCCTCAAACTCCTTCTCTGTCTGGGACTCATGGACTCATACCCAGTTAGTCCCTCGTGCACAAGCAGTCCCTGAATTCCTGGTGGTCAGGAGAAGCCCTTGCTGGAGAGGTTCCTGGTGACTGCCCACCACATAGCCTCCTCCGAGGCTCTGATGACAGGTGGTGCCAGGGACAGGCTGTGGGACCAGACGTGTTTGATGTGCTGTGGCAGGTCCTGTACACTTGGAGCCAAGCACTGACACTGACATGAAAGGCCTGTGGGGATGTGGGTTGGCTGTTCTGACAAAAGCACCAGCTTTTAAATATGTCAGATTGTGCGTCTGAGAGCTGGACAAACAATGTTTGATGTCCTCGAGGGCTCATTAAAAGGTCTCCGTGCTTTCTGGGTTAAGGTTTTTTGTACTTCCCACTGACAATGCAGCCTCAAATGCTGCTGTCTAAACCAAGAAATATCAATCCAACCCTAGCAAATATCCGCTCTCTTGTTGCTTGGCAGTGATTTGGGGATTCAGGCTGTGTCATAACCAACTGGAAAAAAACCCCACGTCTTGCTGTTTTTCTTCCAGTGTATGGACAAACTTGTTAAAAACCAGGTTGTGTATTTGTCGACAGCTGCAAAATTAATTATAAGCAAAGTGCATGCTCCTAAGAAATAAATTGTGCCTCTTAGGTGCCTCTATGTCAATTTAGTATAAATAACAAGAGAAAGTGAGATGATAGCAGAATCACAGAATCACTAAGTTTGGAAAAGATGTCTCAGATCATTGAGTCTAACATTTGACCTTTGTCAAGTCGACCATGGCACTAAGTGCCATATCCAGTTGTTTCTTGAACACTTCCAGGGGTGGTGAATCCAACACCTCCCAGGACAGCCCACTCCAAAGCTAGACAACTCTTTCAGTGAAGAAATTCTTCCTGATGTCCAACCTGACCCTCCCCTGATGCAACCTAAGGTCACTTCCTCTTGTCCTGTGGCTGGTCACCTGGGAGAAGAACCAGACCCCCACCTGGCTACACCCTCCCTTCAGGGAGTTGTAGAGAGTGAGAAGGGCCCTCCTGAGCCTCCTTTTCTCCAGGCTGGGACCCCCCAGCTCCCTCAGCTGCTCCTCATAGGACTTTTTCTCCAGACTCTTCCTGAGCTCCATTGCTCTTATCTGGACACACTCCCAGCCCCCAGTGCCCTTCTTATAGTGATGCATTTTTTTCTGATGGGTTTGCAAAGCCAAATCTTATCACTGGATTATTTAACAAGTTGATCCCAAATGCTAGGAGGACAAAAAGATGTTTTGCCACCAAAGGGAGATGTGCAAATGAGGCAGTGAGGAACCGGACTATTACTACAATGAAAACAAAGCAGACAGTCACTGTATTGTCCTGTAGGATGGCTTCAGGCACCACATTAAGCAATTCACAATGAGAAACTATCTAGTAAACAATGTCATTTTGTTTCAGAACCCTTCTACCAAGTCTGTGCTGTCAACCCGAGCTGAAGGCCAAATCAAAGCTTTCTACAGTGAACAGAGAATCTCATGAATAGATTGGAAATGTTTTCCACATCTCTGAGTGCAGGTGGTGGGGAGACAGTTCAAAGTGTAGCTGAAATATTAAGGGAGTAGACTCATATGGACACACTAGGACATATAATATTTTGGAATATATGTTGAGGTCTCTGCTGTGCTGACCACACTCCAGAACAGAACTGGTGAGGGCTTTAAAATACGTTATATGAAAGCAAGACCTATAAAAAACTTCTTGTTCAAGCAGATGGATCAATACCATTTGTGAAATTTCTAAAGTTCAGCAACCAAACAGAAAAACAGATTTTTAAAGAGATACAGGAATTGCATCTCAGTTTCCACCATTCTTATTTGAGGAGTGATCTCATTTCTATTGCAATTCACAGAGTATTTGTTTGGATAAAATAGAAGACTATTTAATCTATAGCCCTTTCTAACTTGTGTACTTATTGACTGAATAAGTGATTTGATAGCACTCCGAAATATTTATGATGTGGATTTTGATTCTGAAAAGCCACCAGAGTTCCTTCAAGTTTATCGTAAGTTACTTTGACTCAACTTGCTGACAAGAATAAGAGGTACCAATGCAAAGAAGCTGAGCTAAACTCAGCTATGCCTTGACTGAGCTATAGCACAATCTGTAATTTCTGATTTACCAGAAGCAGTAAAGCAAATATTCTTTCATTAAAAAAAAATACCACATAACCCCAACGTATTTAGATGCAAATAAAAATTGCATTCTAAGTTATTTGCACTATCTCCTGTCAGTCTAATTTTCCTTAGAAAGTATGTGTGTATAAGTGAGGATGTTTATAATCCTTATGGATTAAACATTTTATCTCAGCATGCCATGATGTCTGAATTTCTTCCTTTACATTAGTATGATGCAATGAATAGGAATTATTAATGTACTTTTATTAAAATAAATATCTACATCAATGATCACAGCTTTTGCAAAGCCCAGCTAGCTTATTATGGGTGGAAGATATTTTCTATAATGAACACCCTTAGGAATTTCATACAATTGTATTTTTCAATAGGCAGGACAGTTCACTGATTGAAGCTTTCTTAAGGGAACAATTTAGATAATCTTCCATTTTTTAGTTGGTCCTCAAGAAAATATTTAATGATGTATTGGAAAAGGCTGAACTAAGATATTTTTGATTCTCAGATATTTTTTGATCATACATTTTGTGCTACCTGTTGAAATTCATTAAGAAAGGCAGGCCTGTGTTCCTGTGCTCCTGGCCTTCATGGTCCCCCTGTGGGATGGTCATACCTGCATTAATTGCATCTCTTTTGCTATTAAAACATCATGGAACTAAAACTCAGTATATCCTTCCAAATGCAAGGCTGACTCCAAGCACTCAGACTGTGGTGTGCTCAGGGAGAAACTGAGGCAGAATTAAATAATAATAATAATTTCACCAAGGCAGAATGAAATATTTCAACATTTTAAACTCCGTTTTTTCAAGGGAAAAAAAATAATTTCAGGAAGAAAGATACTTTGATTTCTTATAATGTTTTGGGAATAAAAGAAGATTTTTGAATTGAATTTTCCTTGCAATGTAACTTGGAAATTTGACTAACTCCCTGCAATAACACAAGTATGTTCCACATGGTATCTTAAACTTCTTTCTGCCCTCTTGTGGGTGGAAGGAATAATTCCTTTAACAACAACGTGGAAAAAAATGTAACAGGGAAATAACTTTGGAGAAAGTAAATTCCATATAAATTAATAGGATTGTCTTTCTTTGGACACAAATGTGGATTCCACTCCTCAAAAAATCTGTTGGAATCAGGCAAATTACATTTAATCTCTGTCACGCTTTTCTGTTAAATGTTGGCACCTTTTCACTGTGAAGATAAAATTAATATTAAAATCCTTAGAATAAATCCAAACAGAAATGCAAAAAAACCCCCCAACTTGTGGAACACCCCAATGCTTGCAGTCAACAAACATGTTCCAGGATGACAGAAAACATGAGGCTTAAACTAAACAGTCCCTAAAACTCCTCTCATACAGAGTTGGGCGACCACTCAGGATGACAAATAATTTTCAGTTCCCCTTTTCTGTCACCACAGGGGACAATCGATGGATCGATTACAAAGCCATCATGAACATTTTGATCTGGGGAATTCCGGGATTTAGAGCTCCTGACAAATTGCTTTGCGACAAGAAGATGAAGAGAAATGACGTAAGTTCTATGTAAAATTGACAACACTGGAAAAAAAAAGAGAGAAGTAAAACCAAACCAGACCAAACCAGGTCTTTGCCACAGGCAACTAAGCTGTCTATGAAAAACAGCATCTCCTTTGTCTCTTTATTTGTTGACAACTTAAGCCCCCTTTTCTCAGACAACTTTGGTTCTACATTTGCTTATTCCAGTCCAAAGAGTCTTGAGAGGCAGTGTCACTCATAATGCCAGTGAGCAAAAGGACAGGACTTTTTCACCATGGCATTGTCTGCCAGAGCATCTCATGTCATAATTCTAAACAGCACCAAAGAGACAAAATAAAGGTATTCATGTAACTTTTTTTCAATTTATTTTTTTATTATTATTATTATTATTGGGTTTTTTTAAAGGTAGATTGTGGATTTATGAGCCCAACTCTGTGTGCAAGCCTCTAGGTCTTGTGCTTCCCACCACTTTGACACTGTTCACCACAGGAACTGTGTCCTCGTTGAGTTGCTCAAAGGCTTGTTTTTGCTCAAGGCTTCACTCAAAATGATTCTACTTTCAGAGAAATTGGTAAAAAGGGTTCACAAGACAGGCGGAACCTGGAATATGCTTTCTCTGGAATCCCATAGGGACTTGGAAAGCGTGTATTTCTTTCTTGCTCGCATGTGGAGATGTAGTTGATACCTTTTTGATCACATCCATGAGGAGATGGCAATGCCCATCTTGCCATTTTTTCCCCAAGAACTGAATCTGTTGTTCAGGTCCCTTGATCTTGCTTCTTTTCATGGTGTCAGCATTGAATCTACACAATCCAGTATACCCAGTATCTCTTTCCTCCTCCTGGCCTTCAGTGCCTGTTCCTGGCTGCAGTATTCACTGCCTGAGCCTTTCAGTGCCAGACCAGATCCCTTCTGACACCAAAGGAGGATACTTTGAGAACACCGAAAAAAAAAAAAATAATCCTAAACCCCCTTCCTCCCACCACCCCCTTCTTCCTAGGGTTAACTTCACTCCAGATTTCCCCACCTCCTCTGCCTGAGCAGTGCAGGGGGATGGGGAATGGGGATTGTGGTCACCTCATCTCATGTCTGTGCTCTTCTCACACCATTTTCCTATAGCTTTTGGGAGAAAAAAATCTTTAAAGTTATATATTGATTTGTTTTTCTTTAAAAGTTTTAGTCATACAGATTTTTGTTTAAATTTCTTCTGAATGCTATAAATCAACACAACCATAAATTAGCTCCAGCTGATCAGGAAAAAAAAATCAAAATTAACTCAGTAATTAAATAGTCATTTGAGCTTAATTCATGCATTGTTTAGCGTATAATCTGATCAATATTTCAACTAAATCATTTGTACTATCAATGGCAACTTTCGTCCTTCATTTCATGAATTTCAAGCCTTATAAACATATGCAGGGAGTGTTCATTCAGTATTGAATCATAAGATTATAATTTATTAATTAAAAAAGAATGTTGAAAGTCAAAAGAAAGAAAGAGTAAAGCTTAAATCCACAATAATAACAAATTCTGAATGCTGCAACATTCAAGCAATTTTGTTGAGTCTTAGTTCTCTTTGGTGGAGTGCAAGACATGCTCTATCCTCTGCTGATTAAAAGGATAAGAAGACTAGTTACATATTTTATTCCAGTAAAAGAATGAATTGCATTTAAGTAGTTCTTTGGCACTGTAACAACCCACTTCTACTAATTTAAGTTAATGTAAAGGATCCACTTGGTTTACTCAGTGAACAGAATCATCTGAGAAATACTTATCATTATATATTATTGAGGGATGAAATTTAATACTACTCAGTGTTTCTTCTTCAGTAGTACCCAGGAGCTTGATGCGCCTGCACATATTCTTGCTCCCAGTTTTAGCAGAAATTAATTTCTTGCAAATTCACTCCATCAGTACCTATGTAGGTGAACTTAATTATGCTGAGAATTTCCTGCTTTCAATATCCTATATATTGAAACATCCCTGTGCACTAAGGAAATCTCATTGTTCCACACCCAGAAAGAGAGATGTGGAATCGATGAATTTAGTCAGGCATATGCCTAGTAGGAACAAGGCAGTAGAAGGGCACAGTTCTCCTCTTAGTCCAGGACAGACTGTTTAAATTTGAAATCTAAAAATTCAATAAAAAATTAAGTTTTGAATCTGTTGGCAGATTCTTTGCTCCTTCTTCTCTTGTCAGTTGGTTCACTTCCTCAGTGTTTCCCAGGTGTAAAATGCCATGTGTGTTCTCACACACACATGAAGCTCCTGCGTCTGGTTCATCAGTCTCGGGTTTTTGTTTTCTTTTTGCCCAAGATTCCAGGCTGGTGTTTCTGGTGGGTCTTTTTCTGCCCTCTGCTCTCTCTGGCCTCTGAAGGCTTTGGGTCTGTGCTTGGGGCGAGAATGAAGCGAGTCTCAAGGTCTTATTTTTCTTGGTTTCTCATGTTGTTTATTAATTCTTATCTTACAAGTTCTCTATGTCCGGCCAAGGTGTTCACAGCAGCTCGGACATGATGTGACTCCCCCCACGACGGGAGGTTGCTTTGCTTTTATACAGATAGCTATGTGTCTCTTATTTACCATTCTGTGCCAGTGCCTAACACCTATACTAGAAGGGTCATTTCTACTTTGATCCAATCCACTCAAATTATCTTGTGCCCACATCACTGCAGAAAATGGATGCCACGGGAGAAGGACTCAGGGCAACATCCTAATTCCTCCATCTTATCCCTCAGTCAGCTCCATTCTAAAAACCCAAAACTAAAAAACTTTCTACCTGGTGATAACTAAACTACTGTCTGTTACACATTTGTCACTTGTAATTTCTCTCTGCGTTGGAAGTTTTTCACATGGACCAAAATCAAAGCCTGTGTCTTCCTGGGCTCTGTGCCAGGCAAACCCCCCTGCACAGACCCCAGACCCTATTTTTCGGGTCCCAGGCCTCTCTACCAAGGTCTGTGACCTTCCCAGGGCACCTAGAGGGATGCCTTGGACTCCAAAAATCAGGACTATGGCATTGGTTTGTTTGCATGAAGTTAAAATTTGAGGATGGGCTTGGAATAATCTGGCTGCTTACCCAGACATCTTGGGCCTAGAAACAGCTCAAACCAGAGATTTTCTTGCTGTTTCCAGTGAAACTCTGTGCCAGTCAGGCCAGGGAAAACTTTCCCTACTATTTCAGATCTGGTATTTCTCCTGAACAGGAAATGCAGGCATACAAGAAAATTGAAAGAAAACCAAACTAAACTTTTTGTGGTTTCCACATATGCTCTGATATGATTCTTACCTCAGCCAAAGCAGTTCAAATGTCAGCCGTACAAGGAGAAGTTCCCAGAGTTACAGTCAGATTAAATGTTTTGGGATGGGACATCTATACTACGATCAGTTTGTACTGATTATTCCCCTTTTACTGGATGCTGGTGAGGCCACACCTTCAATACTGTGTTCAGTTCTGGGCTTCTCACCCAAAAGAAGGACCTTGAGGTGCTGGAATGTGTCCAGAGAAGGGCAGCAGAGCTGGGCAAGGGTCTGGAGCACGAGGCTGATGAGGAGCAGCTAAGGGAAAGACAGAAGTTTATTGTGGTTTGAAAAAGTTCATGTTCATGTGGGGACACAGTTTAATGCTGGCTTTGGCAGTGTTATCATTTAACTAGATGATCTTAAAGGTCTTTTCCATCCTCAAGGACTCCACAATACCAGCATTTTGTAATTTAAAAGATGCTGCTCCATTAATAGGTGTGAAAACAAAATGCATAGCTTTTTCTTATCAATAACACAAGAGATCTTGAACCTTTTTGAGACAGGGACACAGCTAAAACATATCTTTTGTTTGGTTGGGAGTTTGAGGAGTTGTTTTGTTTGGTTTTTGTTTGTTTTTCAGAACCCACTGCCATGATATGTCACGTATGTAGATGATACCATGCACAGGAGGGCAGAGAACACTTCCCACGATTGTATACGTTCTGCCTGTCAAGTTTCCCTGTGAAAAGGCGCCTCCCTGGACAGTTTCCCCGGGGATTTTCCCGGTGGAGGCAGCGGGAGGCTGTGCCCGCAGGAGGGCAGCAGGACACCGCGCTCCCAGCCGGAGCATCTCCGAGCAAGTCTCAGCGTTTTCCAAGCCCTTCCATACATTCTCCTGGACGCATACAGCTTTTGTGCCCGGATCTTTCATTGTCATAGTCCTGGTTAGTGGTGGGCTCGGTGGATGTGGGTTGATTCAGGCCAATTTGGCCGTGTTTGTACGTGTCTTTTGTCTTTTTTTTTTTACACACAAAGCCAACACGTTTCTGCAAAATCTGCTGTTTAGGTGGCTTTAAAAGGGCTCTGGAGGAAAACTCTTCCAATGTATCTCTAATATTGCAATTAAAACAAACAAACAAACAAACAAACAAACACACAAAAAAAAAAAACCACCAACCAAAAAAAAACACCAAAAAAAACCACCCCACCACCAAATTTAAAAGGATGTTAAACCTCGTGCTTCAGAAAACTAGTATTGAATCAGCAGAAATTGTGATGATAGACATAGGAGATGATGATATAAGGTCATGAGAAATGACCTACAGGCGATCCTTCCTCTTCTCCAGAGTGCCTGATACTGATGACTGTCAGATCAGATGGATGCGAGAGCTGATTTACTGGGACAAATTCAGCATTCCTGTTCCCAGGCCCATTCTATAATCTCATTTAAGGGGTTGCTGTAGTTTACAGAAGTGAAACAGTCCATAGGAATCAGGCTGAGTCATCCTGAAGTTTCTAGACAGTGTTGTACCTGTGCCAGTTAAAGACAGGAATTCCTCAAAATATGGGGCGTGTTCCAGGGTGCTGAAGTTATTTCTGTCTGGACAGGGGTGACCATATAGAGGGTGGCTCTGGGGCTTTTCTTTCCTCTGCTCACATTGGCTTCCCCCATTCTGAGCTACCAGGTCATCCTTGCTGGAACTGTGGTTTATTTTCCAGCAGTAGAACGCTGTGCTTTGAGACAAAAATCTTATTTGAAAAATGACCCACAATTCTTCCCTCCTCCTCTTTTTATTTATTTTTTTTTTTTTTGCACATGCACTGGACAATATTTTGTGTTATTACCACATTTAATATGTTAACCAGGAAAAAAAATCCTGAGCTTTTCCAGGAAGTACACTGAACAAAGAGTTCCTGGCAGCTCTCCATCCCCTCAGTGTCTGATGCTGGAAATCAGCTACAGACCCTGACTGTAGCCTTTGACTGTAGCCCTTCAGGTGAACTTCTCAGCAGTATTAACACATCAAACTAAAAAAAAAAAAAAGCTTAACTTGCACAATATTTCCAAATAGGAATTAAGTCCCTAAATGCCTTTCAGGATGTAGCTTTTAAGGTATGCAGAATTTAAAAGCTGCGCACAGATCATCAAACTGGTAACGATCAAGCTAATCTTGAAACAGGAAACAATCTGAGTTCATTAGACTAAAAACTTGCCCTAATGGATGCAATTAAAGAGCTTACAAGACAGGAGGATACATCTGCAGGGCACTGTGTGGTGCACAGACTGTAGAAGTGTCCTTGTAGGTAGAGGCCATCTCAGAGTTCTGAGAGACCTGTCTGTGCTCCACTGCATCATGCAGATGGATGGACCTTTGGTTCCAAGTGTGAGGATCCTGATTTTAGCATTGTTGCTTTACAGCTCAATTCCCACGTGTAATAATGACTTCAGCCATTACAGCACTGTTGTCTTTCATTATAAAACAGCCTTTATGAGTAGGTAATTGGAAAGCATCTAAACCCAGAACTTTTAAAATTAGTTGGGGTTTTTTTGTGCTTTGGTGATCAGACAACATGAACAAGAATGAAAATAGGAGGAAACGTATGTAAGGAAGAGACATCCCATAGATGGCACTGGGGCAAAGTTAACATTGCAATGAGCTGCGATCAGGAGTCTTGTTATGTGCAGTAGTATTTGAGAGAGACAATCACAGCAAATAAGTGCTACTGAGCTATCATGTAGTAGTTTTTTTAATACCAAAACACAACTGATGCCAAGTTTTTATTCCCTTATGATCAGAAAAGTAAGATCTTAAAATTCAGTTCACGTCTGAGATAAGACAAATTTAAGAAGCTACATATAGAGGTATATAAACTTGTTTGTGCTTTTTGTATAAAAGGAGAGCATTCTTAAAGGGAATAGTAGGTAGGTCCTTGGAAGTTGGGGGCTATCGATTAGCACTGTGAATGATCCCGGGGAAGGAAATGCCAAAAAAACAAAAGTCCAGTAGGCCTGTGCACGTCAGGTTCTGAAGGTTAACCCAGCAGCAAGAAAAAAGTAGCTGCAAACGAAGCCTGAAACCCCTTCCTGCCCACCCACCTGCCAGGGCTGGGGCTGTGCTGAGGTGCTAATTGAGTGTGAGCCTCCTGCCTGACGTGCTGGCACCAGAAAGAGGGAGATATACTACACAGATGTATTTTGGGTTTCATTCAGCCACCCTATTATTTTATGAGTTATTAAGGGAGAGTCGTCATTTCTAATCTAAGGGAAAAATCCTCTCACATCTGCTAGGCATTTGTCATAGGAATGAGAAAAGACAAATCTTTTCTAAGCAATAGCATGAAATCACTTCTCCAGATTCCCTCCAGCTTTAAAAATAGCTTTGTGCTACAAGCACCATCACATTAGACTTGGCATCAGCAAAATTCTGTAAGAAAGGAAGGAAAATTTGGTCAAAAAGGGGTCACTTTTACCCCAAAGCACAGTTTCCTTCATATTCTTTCTACTTTTAGTTAGAAGAAAATAGGGAGAGGATAATCTTTTTCTATGAGATAAAGATAAATAAAGAGGCTTCAGCCTACTCAGAACTGTAAAAAGAACAGCAGGATATTAAAAAAATTAAAATCCTTTTAATAATCAATACTGATCAAGTGAACACATGTGATACCTTTAAATATGTTCATATTGCTCATGCTAGATTATAGAAACAGTTATCCTTCAGAAAAGTGCACAGATATTTCAAAAGATTCAGTTGTCTGCTATTTAAATGATCCTCCAAAAAACATACACTCCAGCAAAAACCTGCCACTGTAAGACACAATGAATAACCTTCTACATGTCCATTTTTGTTCAGGACCAGTGTACCTATAAACAATTCACATTTTCACCTCAAATTTAATAAACATTTTTTGGCAAATATTTGTGAGCATTGTGCTCTTACTGCAGCAGGATTGTTTTTATCATTTCTTCGCAGCATGATTTTCACAGTGTAGTTCAGATATATGCTTTATCCGATAACATTTTGGGATTTTGGGTCAGACTTCCAGGTAACAGAATCACAGAATTCTATTCATAGAATATCTATATTGAAGAATAGAACTGCCCAGGCTGGAAGGAACCCTGAAATTTTCTCTGGTCCAAGCTCCCATGGGAAGGGGATCTTCAATGAGAGTGTCTAGCACCCTGTCCAGTGACATCTTGGAAACCCTCAGTAATGGGGACTCTACCCTGAGAGGGTAGAGAGCCTTTGGGGAGGTTGTCCCAGTGAGTGACTGTTCTCACTGTATAAAAAAATTCTGATATAATTTTCACTCCTTTGAGCCCTCTCCAGTCTGTCCCTGTCTTTCTTAAATTGTGGGGACAGGAAGAGGACAAAGTGCTCTAGGTGTGACCTGGCAAGTGCTGACTGGAATGGGATGGTCCCATCTCTATCTCTGCTGGCAGTGCCCCCTTGGATAAGCTCAGGACATGTTTCACCTCTGCTGCTGCCGTGCTGGATCACCTGCAGCTTTTTTGCCCACCAGGACCCAGGTTCTTTTCAGCAGGGCTGCTCCCAGCCACAGATCCTTATGTGGAATCCATTTGCACCAGGGGCCACACTCATTCTCCTATACAGACTATTAGGCCCACAAAGACTAAATTTTTTGTCACTTCAATTTTTACAGGAGTGGCACATTGATAAACAGCATTCGGTCAGCCAGCTCTTGCCAACTAATGTTAATTACAGTTAAGATTAAGTATCATGAACTTTTATTTTAATTATAACTTTAATGGAAAAGTTGTACTGGTGATTTTATTGCCTTTATTATTTACTTTAAGTCAATCACTTTGATATAAATTGCAGCTGCCTGTTTCATTTATTAATTTCCCTATTTCTGTTTCTTTTATGCTTTTTGTGGTTTTGGTTATCAGCTTCAATTACTCACTGTTCTAATGAAAACCAGTAAGTACCACAAGAAGATTTTGGGGTGTGGTGCTCGCTGTTACAACATCTGACTGTTCTGATGTCCTCAAAAAATTCATGGCTGTGAGACAAAATTTGATTGACCTTTAAAAGGCCTGTGAAGATTAACCTGCCCTGGATGGGGATGCTCAGATAAATAAGCCTTTCTCTTCTCCTCAACCTAGCTGTCTAATTCTGGATGAACAGACATGCCTCTAGTTGCAACTTTCTTCCTTTGGAATGTAACTCTTAAATTTTTATTCATTTGATGTCAACCTTCCTTAAGAAGGAATAAAATTCTGGAGATATATCGCATTTACTTTAAAATTTTGAGCACTTCTTGAGGTCTGACTTTGTTTTGCTTTGTTTTTTTCTTTAACTAAAGAGTAGAAAAGGCATAATAAAGATAATTAATCCAATTTTTTGTCAATATATACTATTAATTTTAAATTGCAAATGAATTGACTGAAGCAGGTTTACAAGTAATAAATTATCTGACTGTCAAGAGTACAAAAATATAAGTCTGGAGGGAAGTACAATCCATAATGCTCCAAATATTCTGCAATAAAAATGCTGATGTTTTATTTACAATTAGAGTATCAATGGCAAAATTTCGGCATATTTCTTATTGCAACAATTATATATATATATACTTTAGCCTAAAAATATTTCTGTTGGAGTGGATATCAGAAAAGGAGGCAGTTTCTTGTCGAAAAGTAAAAATCATCTGACAGTTTCATTTAATCACTTGTGCTTGGAGATATACACATTATTTTCGTCTTCTTTTAATGATACTGAATAGATAAAAATTATAACCAGGTGTTCTGGTTTGGGTTGAATTAGGGGAGAACCTTCAAGGAATCCCCTAATAACAAAACTTCTACCACCCTTCCCCCAACCCTGGGTTTGGGAAGGAATCTCTTGAACACAAAGTGGAAAAAACCGGTTTATTAACAAATGAATAAACACCCCCCGACACAAGGGAAAAAAAAAAGAACAGAAAAAGCTCAGGTTACTGTGAGGGGGAGGGCGCAGAGCTTCTTTTATGAGCCCCGGTGATCCTCTTTGGACTCCTCCAGTCAGATCAGCTCCAGGTGCCGGTCCTAAATCTTAAAGCGGGGGGGGGGGGCGAAGGGAGAAGAGGGAAAGGAAAAAAAAAACAAACAGAGCACAGAGGCGGCAGAAAGAAAGGAAGAAAAAACAAAAGAACGAAAGGGCAAGAAAATAGCAGAAATTGCGAGGCAGCGAAGCACGTCTAAAAGCCAGGAAGCCAAAGCAAAAGCCACGCCAGAGCGAGAGAGCCGAGCCAGCCCACAGTGCCCGCCCAGCTACAGGGAAGGAACAACTGTTTAGACATAACAAAGGAGTCCACGATATGGGATAGAGAGCACTGTCAGCCCAGGACATTCCACCCCTTATCCCATATTGTGGACACACAATAAAAAACTTCCATCTCACTTACTCAGACCCTTGACACTTACACATTTCCATTCATCTTACTTGCTCAAACCTTTGACACTTACACGTTTCCTTCTGTTTCACCCCACATTCAGATCTCCCTGAGGTACACATCGTGTTGTTCCATCTTTCTGCCTTATCCACCACGTATAACCCGGTCCTTGAGCAGAGACAATTCCACGGATGGGTTTGCCTGTACTCAAGGCAGGGTTGATCCATACTGTCTTCCCCAACAAACCTCTAACATGGGCCACTGGAGCTTTATCTCCATCTACTATATTAAGGAGTTGGGACTGAGCAGGACCCGCTCGATTGGTAGAACCTCGGGTGTTAACTAGCCAGGTGGCCTTTGCTAAATGCTGCTCCCAGTTTTTTAAGGACCCCCCACCCAATGCTTTCAGGGTGGTTTCCAACCATCCCGTGGTGGCTTCTACCATGGTCAGCACATGGTGCTTGCCTTGGCAGGTTTGAGGCAGTGTGATGTAATCAATCTGCCAGGCCTCCCCATACTTGTACTTAGACCACCGCCCTCCATACCAGAGGGGCTTCATCCGCTTGGCTTGTTTAACGGCAGCGCACGTCTCACAGTCATGGATAACCTGAGAAATGCTGTCTATGGTTAGATCCACCCCTCGGTCTCGTGCCCACTTATAGGTGGCATCCCTACCTTGGTGACCTGAGGCATCATGGGCCCATCGTGCTAGGAACAACTCTCCCTTGTGCTCCCAGTCTAGGTCTATCTTCAACTCTCGTATTTTTGCAGCTTGATCTACCTGCTGATTGTTTTGCTGCTCCTCATTAGCTTTACTTCTGGGGACATGGGCATCTACATGGCGAATTTTCACAGGTAGTTTCTCTAACCGGGCAGCAATATCTTTCCACTCTTCAGCAGCCCAAATTGGTTTTCCTCTACGCTGCCAGTTGGCCTCTTTCCATTTCTTCAGCCATCCCCACAGAGCGTTGGCTACCATCCAAGAATCAGTATACAGATAGAGCCTTGGCCATTTCTCTCTCTCTGCAATATCTAGGGCCAGTTGAATGGCTTTGAGTTCAGCAAATTGACTGGATCCACCCTCTCCTTCAGTGGCCTCTGCGACCAACCGTGTGGGGCTCCAGACAGCTGCTTTCCACCTTTGACTTATCCCTATGACGCGGCAGGAACCGTCGGTGAATAAGGCATAACGTGCTTCCTCTTCCGGCAGCTGGTTGTATGGCGGAGCTTCCTCAACCCAAGTCACTGGTTCTTGTTCTTCATCTGCGATGCTGAAACTTTCACCTTTGGGCCAGTTCGTGATTACTTCCAAAATTCCAGGGCGATTCTGTTTCCCAACTCGGGCACGTTGTGTAATGAGGGCAATCCACTTGCTCCAGGTAGCACTGGTGGCATGGTGGGTGGAGGGAACCTTTCCTCTAAACATCCACCCTAGCACTGGTAGTCGGGGTGCCAGGAGCAGTGGTGCTTCCGTACCGATCACCTCTGAAGCAGCTTGGATTCCCTCATAGGCGGCCAAGATTTCCTTTTCCGTTGGGGTGTAGTTATCTTCAGACCCCCTGCAGCTCCGACTCCAAAATCCCAGTGGTCGGCCTCGGGTCTCACCAGGTACCTTTTGCCAAAGGCTCCAGGACAGACCATGACTCCCAGCTGCAGAGTAGAGCACATTCTTCACATCTGGTCCCGTTCTGACTGGGCCGAGGGCTACAGCATGAGCAATCTCCTGCTTGATCTGGGTGAAAGCTTGCTGCTGCTCAGGGCCCCAGTGGAAATCGTTCTTCTTGCGGGTAACCAGATGAAGGGGCCTCACAATCTGACTGTATTCCGGAATGTGCATCCTCCAGAAACCTATGGCACCTAAGAAAGCTTGTGTTTCCTTCTTATCCGTTGGAGGGGACATAGCTGTAATTTTGTTAATAACGTCCGTAGGAATCTGACGCCGTCCATCTTGCCACTTCACTCCTAGGAACTGGATCTCCCAAGCAGGTCCCTTAACTTTATTTTTCTTAACAGCAAAGCCAGCTTTCAGGAGAATTTGGATGATTTTCTCTCCCTTTTTGAACACTTCTGTTGCTGTGTCTCCCCACACAATGATATCATCAATATATTGTAGATGTTCTGGGGCCTTACCCTTTTCTAGCGTGGCCTGGATCAGCCCATGGCAGATGGTGGGGCTGTGTTTCCACCCCTGGAGCAGTCTGTTCCAGGTGTACTGCACTCCCCTCCATGTAAAGGCAAACTGAGGCCGGCATTCGGCTGCCAGAGGAATAGAGAAAAATGCGTTTGCGATGTCGATAGTGGCGTACCACTTTGCTGCCTTGGACTCCAGCTCATACTGCAGTTCCAGCATGTCTGGTACGGCCGCACTCAGAGGTGGAGTCATTTCATTCAAGGCACGATAATCCACAGTCAATCTCCATTCTCCGTCAAATTTCCGCACCGGCCAGATGGGGCTGTTAAAGGGTGAGTGGGTTTTGCTGACCACCCCTTGGCTCTCCAGCTCTCGAATCATCTTATGGATGGGGATCACAGCATCTTGAGTGGTTCTATATTGCCGCTGATGCACTATTGAAGTGGCAATTGGTACTATTTGTTCTTCTCCCCTCAAAAGTCCTACGGTGATCGGGTTCTCGGACAGTCCAGGCAAGGTGTTCAACTGTTGAATGCTTTCTGCCATCACAGTTGCTACTCCGAAGGCCCACTTGAACCCTTTCGGGTCTTTAAAATACCCACTCCGGAGGTAATCTATGCCCAAGATGCATGGGGCCTCTGGGCCGGTCGCAATAGGGTGTTTCTTCCACTCATTCTTAGTCAAGCTCACATCTGCCTCCACCAATGTATAGTCCTGTGATCCCCCGGTCACACCAGCAATAGAAACCGATTCTGCCCCTACATATCTCGATGGGATCAAGGTACACTGCGAGCCAGTGTCAACCAAAGCCTTATAGTCTTGTGGCTTCAATGTCCCAGGCCAACGAACCCACACAGTCCAAAACACACGATTTTCCCTAACCTCTACCTGGCTAAAAGCAGGGCCCCTCTAAGCATGATTATCCTTCTTCCCTGGGGTATATGTCTTAGAGGTTCCTTCAAGGGGATCGGACATGTCATCATCAACATCATACTTGACATCCTGGCTGCAAACAACTAGAGCTGCTCTCTGTTTATTGAGACTTCCTCTTTGAATCCTACCTTCCTTCAAATTACGTACCCGTTGTGCCAGAGCAGCAGTGGGCTTTCCATCCCATCTCCTCATGTTCTCTCCAGATTCATGCAAGAAGAACCACAACTCAGCTCGTGGGGTGTACCTTCTCTCCCCACCAAAGGAGCGCCTGCGTTGGATACCAGGGCCTCTAATTTGCACAGCCGAGATTTGGAGGAAGTCCTCCTTAATCTCTTCCCTGAGTTTCCTATGATTCTCCTCTATTTTGTCCTCTAATTTCTGCAGTCGTGTTTCCACAGCTGCAATTCTGGCATGAGTTGGGCCATGTACAGCGTCAGCATATGCTTAAAGCTTTTTCGCCATATCGAGCACAGTCTCATCTGTCTCCTCTTGCTTCATTATTGCTAGGGCAGAGGCGTATTCAGATGGCCCAAGTTGCACAAGTTTCCTCCACATTACAGGTGTACATGCTACCAGGTCTGGATTCCTAGTTGTTACATCATCCGAAAAAATAAGCTCTGCTACTGCCATCTCTCTCAGACGTTGGATCCCCTGTTCTATGGTCCTCCACTGTGTCTGCTGCAAATAAAGGTCATCTGCACACAGGTATCTTTGTGCTACACCATCCAGAATCTGTTCCCAGAGGCTGTGAGGGCTAGCCTCCCTCATCATGCCCTGATCAATAACAGGGTCAAGCGACAGAGATCCCAAATGCCTCGCTTCAGTGCCATCCAGAACTGTAGCCTCCCCTGTAGCATCCCAAAGGCGGACTAACCAGCTTATTATAGATTCATTAGGTTGTCGCCTGTAATCTTTTCTCAGGCCTCGAAGGTCCTTTAGGGAAAAGGAATCAATATTGGCTCCAGAATCTACACCCCTTGATGTAGTTTCTGATTTTGGTGAAGGTCCTTCTCCTGGATTATCATCATCATCCTCCACCTTGCAATCAGTCTTAGTTGTACACTTTCCGCCTCTTCTATTAGCAGCAACAGCCCTTGGTTGAGCCCTGCTGTCTGATTCAGCTACTGGCCTGGGGCCTGGGATACTAGCTGCAGCCTGAGTAATTGGGATAGTAACTAGTTTATCTCCCTGTTCCCTGTCTTCTGTCTGCTGCCCTTCAGTATCTAAGAGAGTACGATAAACATATGCCAGGGCCCAGCTCACTGTAATAATCCTTTTCTCCTTGGTATTGCCCTGGCACTTCTCTTTCAAATACTTAGCCACCTCGGCTGGGTTCTGAATTTGTTCGGATGGAAAGTCCCAGGCTATAGAGTCGGAAAATTCCTTTAAAATTTGGCCCATATCTTCCCATTTCCCACTGCACTCAAGATTTCTCCTACTTGGGTTTGCTGGTAACTCAGAAGTCTCATTTGCCCCTTTGGAAATCTCAGCTTTCATTTTATATAAACTGCAGACAGTATAGAGAACGCTTACTAAATTAAATGTCAGAAAGATGGTCTCTTTGACACTCAGGGGAAACTGAATATTTTTTAATAAAGATATAAACAATTCAAAGGAGAAGAGGGAAAATAGAGGCTGAAAAACCTCTTCCCCTGCTTCTCCCCTAACAAACTGAGTGCCCAACCATAACAACGAATCATCAAACATATTTACAACCTTCTTGTAAACAATCACAAACAATCCGAGCCCAGTCAATATTCTGGTTAGTGCCCCACGGCAACATAAGTTACGTATAAGGAGAAATGCTAAAGCTATCTCCGGGTAAGGAAATAACCCTAGACACCACAGAGGTAATAAAACCTCAAAAAACCCTAGAGACCAGAAATATTGACAGGCTTTCACCCCGAATACCATTATGAGTCCAGAAAAAAACATCCTGATACACCCACCAAACCATTAGAATCACCAGTATTATTATTAAGGTTTTTTCCACTTTCTTTGACTCGGGTTCTCGGGCCAATGCACCAAAAAATGTTCTGGTTTGGGTTAAATTAGGGGAGAACCTTCAAGGAATCCCCTAATAACAAAACCTCTACCACCCCTCCCCCAACCCTGGGTTTGGGAAGGAATCTCTTGAACACAAAGTGGAAAAAACCGGTTTATTAACAAATGAATAAACACCTCCCGACACAAGGGAAAAAAAAAAGAACAGAAAAAGCTCAGGTTACTGTGAGGGGGAGGGCGCAGAGCTTCTTTTATGAGCCCCGGTGATCCTCTTTGGACTCCTCCAGTCAGATCAGCTCCGGGTGCCGGTCCTAAATCTTAAAGGGGGGGGCGAAGGGAGAAGAGGGAAAGGAAAAAAAAAACAAACAGAGCACAGAGGCGGCAGAAAGAAAGGAAGAAAAAACAAAAGAACGAAAGGGCAAGAAAATAGCAGAAATTGCGAGGCAGCGAAGCACGTCTAAAAGCCAGGAAGCCAAAGCAAAAGCCACGCCAGAGCGAGAGAGCCGAGCCAGCCCACAGTGCCCGCCCAGCTACAGGGAAGGAACAACTGTTTAGACATAACAAAGGAGTCCACGATATGGGATAGAGAGCACTGTCAGCCCAGGACACCAGGTGGGAATTATTGCCTTGCTTCCATCTGGAAAGCATAAGATACGATTTAATTTAAGAAACTTTCTGATACTCCTTTTATTCTTTACTTCCTTTCTACCACTATGGATACATTGACTTTTACAATACAACATTTTATTGAGCTTGGATTTGAATTTACAGTCATAGCGTACAAATTTCCTACAATAAAAATGAAGATATGAGATAATATTTAGGAATCTATTAAAAGTATGCCATTTGTGTGGAACAAAGTGAGAAGCAATGCTCTTGGCATCCAGTTTTCCCTTCAATAGTTTCATGTTAGAACATTGACAGGCAATGTGATGTCTGGGTTTCGAGCTGAAGCATATGCTGAATAAAGCCATTTAGTTGCCTTTATTACTTTGCCTGACCAGTGAAACAAAGGGGGCCTTAAAAGCTATTTGCATGTCCTACAAATACTGTGGTGGGCTGGAACAATGACTCTACTGAGCTGCAGGGAGAACATTACTAGGACTCGGTTCCAGAGGTGTCAGAGAGCCACAGTCTTCAGTCTTGGACACATGACATTAGAAGTATCAGAGTCTGCTGGATCCTTTTCTGTAGGAAGACTCTTCCATTGCTGGTGTAAATATTAAGTGAGCACTGCAATAATTTTTTGAATCTCATGCTCTTAAATTAGGTTAACAACAAGAGAGCAAAGAATAGTACAAATTTTGGAGCTGGGAATGTCAGCTTGGTACTGACATAAATTTAAAATGAAATTAAGAGTGTTCAACTCAGACGTATCACATTGAAGCCATTGTATAACTGCTTAATTATTTGGCTTGAGAAGGTAAGTTTTATGATAAAGCAGGCCCCTTAACTACAGCATAATGCTTTTTCTCATTCTGTAGTGTCTGAAATAACGTAGGGCTGTGTTCTTGCACGATGCTAATAAAATTTGTCTGCCACGGGGGCTGTAAAAGGTGCAAAGCCTAATGGGATAATGTTGGAGGGTTGTGGTGGATGGAGGGACCCAAATCAGGTATACCTGGTGCTTTATATTGGAAATAGCGCTCGGGGAGTGTATTTCCCAAATGTCCCCCTGTTGGGGTTTGAAAGCAAAACGAATGAGAGGCTCCAAGTCAGAGATATAATTTAATAAGAAAAAAGGTAAAAAGGTAAAAATAAAATAAATGCAATAACACAAAGGATCACTGACAGAGTCAGAATACAACCTGAGCAGGATGGTGGAAGCAGTCCAGGTGAGGTGCTCTTCCTGAAGCAGTGATCCTGTAGAAAAGGTCTGGTAGCTCTGGTCCTCTGGGAATCCAGTGGGTCAGGGCAGCTTGCACTGTCCCACTTACCAGCTTATATCCAGGTGAGATTGCTTGGCTCCTCCCCCTGGGCAGAGCATCTCACAATGGGATGAGGAGTGTGAAGTGGGTCCTTGATGGCCCATTAAACAGAGATAACTCCTGGAGGGAGTTACCTATGAGTCATGGGCCAGGTGTTAATGAGCCATTAGCAGAAGACAGCCCAAAGGCCATTAGCAGAAGACATCCCAAAGGCAGGGGCTTGGGAAAACACTAGCCCACCTGGTTTCAACAATTCATGAAGATGGTGATAGAATAAATACTTTGTGTACATCCTACATTGCAACCCAGGACATCCCCCCACCTCCCTGGGAGAGGGTCAGCTGGCAAAGGCTGAGCTGGGGAGCACACAGACAGGGAGCAGTCTGGATAATCTGGATAATGGCAGGCCAGAGCTTCAACCTGGGCCTGTACTAGTACAGACATAGCCTAAGGGCTTGATTAGCTCAAAATAAATCTCTCTGATATGTTGAATTTGCTAGGTGAAGTAGGTCAGATGACTTTAAGAAATGCTATGATGTCACAGAAATTTAAGTGATGTCTTCAGATCTCCTTCTGTGTATTCAGTTGTCCATTCATTTTTCTGCTCAGCACTAGTAAGTTTTAGTTTGCACTCTCAGAGATGCATGCATGCACTAGGTGCACTTGTGTCTTATCTGTGTGCTGTGTTGTGGTGGAAAAGGAATTTGATAATGCAAATGGATTTCTCAGTCCTGAGCTTCTAACCACTTACATCATCTGATCCAGAGCAGCCCCTTGAACCCCTGTCCTAATTTACTTTTCTTGCCATTTGGCTATTGTGTATGTGCATGACAGCACTTCTGTATTGAGTCTGATCTGCGACAATTTCTTAGAAATCTGGGAACTCTGATGTTGCTTCTTTTCTTGGAGATGGTGTGAGGGAGCAATTTGAGAAAGCATCATGAAAGGGGAATATTTGAAACAAACTAATTCTGGGTAAAAGAAAGGTTTAGAGAAAATGATCTGAATGATTTTCAGGCTGATGATTACATGAAACTACCCTGTTCTGTCTCAGCCATCTTGCTTTAATTTTTATGGGAATCGAGGTGACAATAGAAAGAGTGCAAATTGCAAGAACCAATTTTTCCAAATACTTTAAGAGCAAAGAGAAATGTCTGCAGTAATGCTTATTGCAGAGAGGAAGGGAAAGGAAAACTAAAAAGCATGTCTATAAAAGTGTGGAAGAATGGTCCACATTTAGTGGTGAATGTATTGAATTGGTATCATAGTCTAATTTTCACTCCCTTGAAAGTAATTAAACTATAAACTCATTGTGGTTGTAGAGACAATAAGAACTGTAGTGGTGTGGATTTGGTTTTATCAGTTTTATGTATGTATTTGTTCCTTGTATTAAGTTCATTTTTATAAGTTATAATGGTTTGCCCCATGCACCCATGTTCCACCCTCATTGGTTTCATCCCAACCCCAGTTATATGTCAGTCAGAAGTTATCCAGCCCCTGGGCCTTGTCTGTCACTTTGGGGTCTCTCCCAAAAGTCTGGAAAGTTCCAGGAAAAACCCCAAGTGATTGGACAAGACTTCAGCTGTCTCCCCACCTGAGTTATTAATTTGTTACTATGTATGTCATTTATCCAGAGAGCCATGCCCCGTTGGCCCCTGATTTGTCCCCAGTTAGACCCATCCCTGAGTTCCTCCCCCCAATAAAAGGTGCTGCATTCGGGGGTTTCCCGCTTTTTTTCCCTCGCTTTCCCCCAGCTGCTTCCGCTGAGGGGTGTCTGCTGGGGCAGATACTCTGATGAATAAAGCCAGCAGTTAACCCAGAACAGCCTCCTCTTTTTTCCTGCCGTTGTTGCTTCACTCCTTCAACCAAGACAAGAACTCACAGGGGTCGGTGAGGTTCATCCTGCTACTGAGCCGTACCCTCATATTGTCGAGGTGTCAGGGCTAGCTGAGGCAGAGAAAGACACCTCAACAAAGAACTAAGACTTAAACACATCCCATTCTTAGAGCCTTTAATTTTATTTTCATCCCCACCTTTTGATTTTATCTACAAAGCACTTAAAAGCTAATCCACAAAGCATTTTAGAGCTTCTATTCTTAAAGCTTAAGTAGCCTTTCCCTGGCTCTATGCTGAGAGGGAATTAATCTGCTATTGGTACCAGGCCCAGAGATACGCAGAAGTTCTTGAAGCTGAGGAAACCTTCTGCTCGCAAGAAAAATCAAATGGAAATCCCATCCACCCCCCAGCTCCCACAGAAAGAGAAGCCCTTGGTTTTAAGAAAACCCAGCCCCTTGCTATCTAAACATCATTCATCATTTTTAGCAGGTCTGCCTCTGTGATAATTTGAGTCACATTCTGACATCTGTGAGTCCTCTAGGACAACCCATGACATCCAGAAGTGTTTGGAACTTGAAGGTGATGGATCTGGAAGGCACTGACTGGTGCCCAGGCCTCTGCAAGTAGTGACTGAATGGAAGGATCATGAATAACATTGCTTTTGCTCAGACAGTAATGCTGAAAAGATCAAATCCTATTTGCTTTGACTTAGCGTTAGAGTCAGTGTCTCTAACTCTATTAATTCTATTCAAAAAGTAAAAATTGATTTAGTAGGACAATCATATTGATTACAGACAAGAGGGTTTTGTTCTTCATCATTTCATGAAAAAGAAATCTCTCCAAGCAGTCATCCCAACTCCTTCATTGCTAGGATTCAATTTTGTGTCCTAACAGAATTTTCCTGTTCTAATGAAGGTATATTGCTTCTGTTGTCTTGCTCCAAGAGACAGAGAGCTGCAGTTTTCAAACCAATCCAGCTGGGTCTGGGGCTCAGAAGGTTTTTGACTTTGCAAGAATTTAGTCCCTGAACATGACTGAGCATAAGACTGCTAAATCTAAATATATGGAATGAAATTCAGACACTCTATAAGCACATGATACTTTGACAAATTCCAATAATGCAAAAATCTTTTACTTGATTAAGTCAGAATCTTGACATCCATCCTCTATAGTGGTTTTGTTTTTTGCATTTCTTTTTTTGTAACCTATAAATGAAAAAAGGTCTATATGTTTTATAAATTAAATGTGAAGTTTTGGAGTCTCATGTTCCTTTTTCATGTCCATTTCTCAACATATCCTTTCAATGAAGCCCTTGTAATTTTATGTTCTTCAATTGCTCGTTTGATCTGTCTTTTGTTTTCCCTCCACCCACATTAAGACCAGGAAAAAAAGGGAATTACTGCTAAGCAGAATTATTAAACTTTGATTGTCTGTAACTTTTGCTCCTTATCTTTTGAGTACAGTGGAATTCTACGCACCTTTTTGCTGATTGTTGCTGTTGCTGAACACGTCTAACATGTCCACCAAAAATTACACATTTATGCATAAAACCCCCTATTTGTTCTGACATTACAAGGCACTGGAACTGACATCAAAGCCATGAAATATGGCAAGAGAGAATAAGCCAGTTTAAAGCTAATTTGACTATCATAACACACTTCAGCTACATTTTTAGGATGGTGTGGTATACAACATTCAGCTGAATGGGATAAATGTCAGAGGCAGCTTGAGGCCCTGTCTCAGACCCCTTTTAGTGCAAAGATACGATATATATGTTCCCTGGGCCTCTGTGTCCTCGTCCTTGTACCAGCACCATTAATATAAGTGGATAAATATATAACTTGCGCATCAAACTGAGTCACCAGGGACAACAGCCAGATGGAGTCTTAACTGAATAAACTCTCCTTCTCTTCTGACTTGAAATAAAGCAAAATAAACAACAAAGGCTACTTAGGGCTTTCAGATGGGATTCATCAACCCTACTTTAGCTTGTCCAAAAGTTAAACACCTGGCTGTAGATAGTTTTTCAGCCTGTTCAGGGATAAAATGAATCACTGTCAAGAGGTACATGCAGCTCTGGCAGGTGATTCATCCCTTGCCAAGGTAAGTATGTGATACAGATGTGATGAAGCGCTGCTGAGAGGCTCCTGACTTTCCACAGACCCTCAAGGGAACCCAGAGAACTCATGTTCTCTCATTTTCAGTGCACCTTTGGATGTCTAAAGTTAGTGAGATGAATCGCTGCCAAACTGGCTTCAGAAAAGCACAGTGATGATATTAAATTACACAGGCTAACTATTTTCCTATGAAACCCAGAGGTACGAAGAAAATGTGATGTTCACCAAGGTTTGTCTTTTGCAAAGACACTGGACTCCGCAGGGAGCTGTTAAGCACCTCCAGTCCCAGAGTTTCCAGGATCAAACCCAAATGAGCCAGAAATAAGCAGAGCCTCAGAATCAAAATGAATCATCTGTTCGATGTTCACAGTAGACAGTGGGTTTAATGTAATGAAACATCTATGATTGTTGAAAAGAAAAATCTTTGTCTGTGTATTTCAGCCCCATTTATAAATCATTCACAATCCTTTAAAGCACTTTTATTCTACTTTTTTCTACTATTCCATGCTTAAGCATAATGTAAAAGCATGGTCCTATTAAGAACATCTGCTGAAATTAGACTAAGGATATGATTTCCTACAGTTCACCAGAGTCAGAAAATGTGGAGTTAATGTTGAAACTACATAGTTGATGCACTCACTGTGTTCTGCTCAGGTACTGAGTATCTCTTGGGGGTCATTCCCTTATTGACCACAATGGCTGTACAGAGAGAGAAGTAGTGAAAATGAACAACCAGTCACACATATGGAGTCCTCATTTGACTTTCAGATACCCATTTTCTGTCCTGTTACTGTTATTCACATTCAGAACCTGTTACTATTATTTTAACATGCTGTAAATTTTGGTATATATCCTTGAAAAAAAAAAAAAAAAAAAAGAGTCGTCTACATTGTCAGAGAATTCCCCAGCTCAGTATACATGGAAGTTCAGATAAATATGAACAAATATTATTAATGCAACAAATCAAGATGTATTGAACCCCTGAAGCTGACAAGACCTGTTGCATTCTCCTGTGGTCTGTGGTGTCAAGCAGAGGTTAGAATTGTCCAGCATTCTGCTGTCAAACATGTAGTCCAGCAGTATGACACAGAGGGTGATGGTTTTGTCACTGGAACAGAACCCAAATCTCTGTTTCTTCACCAGAACAGAGCGGCCTGAGATTGAATTCCTGTGAAAGGCAATGGTTGCTTTCTGTGATATTTGGGTGAAAAAGCTGGTTGACTAATTAAAAGATATTATTTTCATTTTGGAAAATGATGGTTTATCTTGACTTGTTAATCATCATTTGGAAAATGTGTCTTTTGAGGGGCACCCCATAATTGTTTGACTCAGTATATTTTTTCTAAGTATCTTCTCTAAGTATTTTCACTTAGCTTCAATTTTTTTTTTAACTTAAAAAATTGCTTGTCATTAGTATCTATAACAGTTGGAGTGCATGCAAACACATATTTCCTCCTTTTTCTTCACTCTGTCATGTAGTTTTTCTTTTCCCTGTAGCTCCTGGATTTCGTGGCATCCTTGCACGGACTCATTCCTTCACCTTTACACTTTTTGGGACAAAGCAAACCATCCTACTGGTGAGTGAATCTTCTGAGCAGCTGACACCAGCTTACAGCCTGTTCTGTGTCTCCAGCAAACATAATCTGAGCAAGCCTCTTTGAAACTGCAGCATTTTATGACCTTAATAATTTAATCACATATTTTAGGCTCGAGTGTACCTGGAGCTAATAAATTGGAAACAACAAATTGCTCCGCTGTTTCTGAAAGGACAAAAGGGCAAAAGTGTGAGACAAATCCCAGCAATTCAGCTAGTGTATTCACTTGCATATTGACAGGCCAGAACACACTCAGGCTGTTGGTGAGGCTACATCTTGAGTGCTGTGTCCAGTTCTGGGCCCCTCAGTTTAGGATGGACATTGAGTGTGTGTCCAGTTCTGGCTCCTCAGTTCAGGATGGACATTGAGACCCTTGAGCATGTCCAGAGGAGGGAACGAGGCTGGTAGGGGGCTGGGAACACAAACCCTGTGAGGAACAGCTGAGGGAGCTGGGGTTGTTTAGCCTGGAGAAAAGGAAACTCAGAGGTGATCTTATCACTCTCTACAATCTCCTGAAGGGTGGTTGTAGACAGCTGGGGATTGGAGTCTTTCTCCTGGCATCAACTGACAGAATGAGAGGACACAGTCTCAAGCTGAGCCAAGAGAAATATAGGCTGGATATCAGGAAAAATATTTTACAGAAAGGGCAATACAGTATTGGAATGGTTAACCTGGGGAGGTGGTGGAGTCACCATCCCTGGATGTGTTTGAGAAAATACTAGCTGTGGCACTTGGTGCCATGGTTTAGTTGGGGTTAGGGTTGGGTTGAACTTGGTGATCTCAGAGGTCTCTTCCAAGCTAATGATTCTGATTCTGATTCTGTTTGCTGACACCTGGGGGGAGGTTCTGTGCCCTTTGCATCCTGCTCCTCAAGCCATGTCCTCTGTGTGGTCTTCAGTGACCTGAGAGCTTCCATCACTTCCCTGAGATCTCAGCATCACTCCCCTCTACATCAATTTGTTGCACCCCTTGCTAACAGAACTACTTACAATTCAAACCAGAAAATAATTTAAACCATAATCATAAACTCTCTGAATGTTTGCTCGTTAAATGTAAAATCCTCATTCTTCTCCATGTTTTTAGATGAAAGATGGTGGGGAGAAATGCTCTTTACAAAAATGCTTTTTTACCTTGCATTTCCCTGTGGAGACTTTTTACCAATACAATCCATTTACAATCTCTTCATGCTGGTTCCTGTCAGCTGACAGGTGCTTGGAAACATTCTCTGTCCTCTTATTTGAAATGAAAGTGACACATCCATGAAACATCCATGACCAACTGGCTGCTGCGGGATGCAGTCTGACAGTGCTCCTTGTTTTCCTTTCACCTCTTTGTAACACCAACCTGAATTTTGCTGATGACACTCAGGGGTGGCAGAAAATCCTGTTACCCAGGTGCTTAAGGGAGAACTGCAGCCTTGAGCTCCTCATCCTCCTGGATGCACATGTGGCCTTGGCCAGGAACAAGGACACTGCAGCTACACAGTGGATCTGGCTTCAGTGGGTTTTCTCCTAAACTTATCAGCCTCTCTAGAAACAATAAGAAAAGGCCAATGTTGGCCATGTCTTGGAAATCATTGCTATTTTAACAGTTCCTTCTCTAATTGTACATGAAGTGAGGTGAACTGTTGCCTTTTGGGCTATATTATTCCTCACAGGCTTTCAATGTATATTAATTTTCTCATTCTTTGTTGACCCATCCAGAGGCTTTTTAGACAGCGAGAGTAGGATATATGTTAAGGAGAAAAAAACCCCAGACAGACACTGTTTCAGTGTCTGTGGTAAAAAGGTAATGTTCTTTAGCTTTTTCATAGCTAAAAGAAACATGCCTTTGTTTCACTGGAGAGTTTTAGTTTCAGAAGCCTTATCTATTTATTCAAATATTCACCATCTATGGGTACCCTTTAATGGTTTTTTGTATTGTATTTCCAGTCTGATCTTATGATTTGAGTCATAAAGATTATGTAAAAGGTAGGAATGACAAAATTGATTACTGTCAAAGTCCAATTATAAAAGGATGTACTTCCATGATAGGAACAAGATACCCATTATTTTGTGGATTTCTCCAGTTTATTTGATTTGGATATCTGATAGCAATAAATTAATTTTTGTTACTTTTTTTTTCCATACAAGCAGATGAAAAATGTTGCAATAACCCTTCCTCAAGTATATTCAGGCTTCTGCTCACAAGCAACACTGAAAGCAGGATTTCAGAAGCTACAGCCATGGAAGATTCATTCTGTGACACCAATGTTAATAGATTTTTCCTGAGTCTAATTGTAATTAATTAACTTCTTATAGATGAGAGTCCGAAGTCATGACTAGATGTTTTCTATTTTCTTTTTTTATTATTTTTTTTTGATGTAAACTTCTAACCTTAATAATTATCATTGACAGCTTGACCAAAGTGAACCTCAAAAATTTAAGTAGTAATAACCCATCTTATGTTTTTGTGACCAGATTTTTGGTTGCTAAAGATGAGCAAGAAGAGAAGCTAACTGAAGGCTAGCTATAATATCATCTAATCAAAACTAATCTTGCAGACCTGGCACAGTCTGGATTTGGGCCAGAACACAAAAAATAAAGAGCTTCACTGGCAGTGATAGATGACCTGAGCTGTCAATGTGCAGAGGGCAGACATTCCCTCTCATAATTTTTGATTTCTTGAAACATTTCTTTCTGATGGCCATTCTGATAATGCCATTTCACCTGAGAGGAGTGGCAAGGGCCTCTGACTACAGCAGAAAATGGATGAAAACCTATTTAGAATGTAAAATTTAAGGAGTAGTGAAGGGCAACCAAGTCCACAATATTGCCCTTTTGTTATCTGAGTCTTAGAAAGTGATCTTTTTTCGTTATTTGGATAAGAACTGTCCAGAGATGAATTGAAATCCCTCACCATGACTGAGATAATTCTGAGTGAGTCAAGAGAAAGATTCAGAGTTTTAAAAATGCTGAAATTTGCTTTTTAATGGAAACCACCCCATATTCACAGTTGGTACTAAGGCCTCCATTGCACTGTCTAGGAGTAATGCTTTCTCTCATCTTTAATTACTTCAGAAATTCAAATGGTTTAGACTAAATTATTGATTCATTTAATTAATTAATTTTGTGTGTGGTTTAGAGCTATGAAAAAATTATACATGAGAAATCCCCAGGACTGCATGAAACTGTGAAAAATGCTGAATGTTTTGGTACTTCTTTTCAATTCCTGATGTCGTGCTGTTCCCCACAAATGCAACATGCAAAACCTGCCAGAATTCAATGAGCTATCTGTGATGTGACAGCCTTCTGTTCACAAGAGCACATCCTGCAAGAGGAGTAAGAATCCCTCTTCTCAGCATGCAAAAATCTTCTGGAGGGCCAGCTCAGACCTGCAGACCGAACTTCTTCAGGACCATAAGCGCCCTCATCATCTTCAGCAAAACTGCTCTCTGCAACTTCCTGCCTTTGGAGAATATAAGAGGCTGACAAAGATGTGACAAGAATTCCATCACTGAAAACACAAAAATAAAGAATAATCTTGTGGTTTGGATCACCATTTTTAACTTACAAATGGATATTTAATCAATGTTCTAGATAGACATTCACCTTTCTCACAGCGTCTCATTCCTTCCCTTTAACATAAGTGCTGGAAAGATGTGACAAAATGAGATTTTTTTTTTTTTTCAACGCAGAGTTAAAATAACTGCAGAGTATTTGAACTGAAGTACAAAACGCTGGCTGAGCTAGAATAGCTATTAATTTATTTGGCATTCAGCCCATTCCATTCTAGGAATGTATGACTCATGTGAAGAGAAGGTGCATGATTCATGAAGTCAGAATGCCACGTTCAATAACTACTGAATCATAGTTGGAATCTGTTACCCCTGCCTTTAGAGGGGCAACACGTTGTGACGTGGGAGTGGACCTTGACAGAGGACAGCAGGCAGCAGCTTGGTGAATCATGGAAAGCTCTTTATTATCTGACTCCAAAGGCTTATATACATTTTGTACAGAGGGCCAAGATTGGCCCAAGGAGGTTACAACCTCCTGACTCCATTGGTCAATATGACCATCAGTCAAGTTCTCTCTCAGAGAACAAGAATGCAAAACATACAGATAATTTCTAAGAATACTTATTGTTTACATGAAGCAGCATGAGAAAGCTGCTGCAAAGACTCAAACACTTGAAGGCAAGAAATTCAGGGATGACATCTCAGCCTTTTTACCTTTAAAAAAAGAAAAAAGGAAAAAAGAAAATGAACTACAGTTCAATTTCTGTTCCCATGGGAGGACCAGTGGTTCCTCCTCTGTTGACCTTCATTTGGTCACGGTTTCTTGCTTTTCACATTGCAGGGTTAGTGAAATTCTGTGGCACCTGTAAGGTGATGCATGGCATGCAAAGCCTTTGCCAATTAAATTTGTGGGGTTTCACCCTGCATTCCCCGTTTTTGTTTTTGATGAACCATGCCTCTGTGGCACAACAAAAGGTTCTTCAGCAAATGGAACAAACAACGTTGCTGACTCCCTTTAAATTGAACAACCCGTGTGCCATGTCGTCCACAGAAGTTAATTCCGTGACTAAATGAAAAAGTTTCTGGGAAAACTGTAGAAATGCCATGACAGCAGCCCCAAACAACCAAATGGGCTGCCCATCCTCAGGGGCTTCCAAAACTTTGCCTGTGGAGGACTGTACCCCTGAACAGGACACTAACAGAGTGGTGCACCCAGCCCTCCCTTGGAGGGATACAAAGGTTTGAAAGAGTTTATGTTAATTTCTGTTCTGTGATTGGTTGTTATGGTTCTGCAGTTCTCCCTTTCTATTGGTTCAGTTTCGATCCTCTAATTTGTTTATCAGCCTCCCCCCTGATTGGTCAAAAGTTTTGATTCTCAACCCCATTTGTTAAAAAGTTTCCCAACTGTACCCGATTGGTTGTCTTGTAAAACCCCGCCCCCTCCCTGGGAGCATAAAATCCCTGCAGTTGGCCCCAGTCGGGGTCTTCGAAGTCTTCGAGTCTTCAAGCCCTCGAATAAAGAAGATCTTCGGAGATCATCTCTGGCTCCTGTCTTTCTTCGGCGCTGCCTGAGACCTGCCTCAAGGAGCTGCTTTAGCAGCAAAGCCTGGAAAGAACTGCCAGGCTTTACCCTCACAAAAGAGCAATCACTCTCCGAGGTGCCTGTGCCACCTGGGCTGGGACTGCCCTGTTAAGGGCAGCTCGCCGGGGAAGGTCGCGGCCCCTGAAGACCCAGCGAGAGACCGGTGCGGGTTGTGGCATTTGCCCTCAAAATCATCCTTCCAAGGAACACTGGCCTACTTCATCCTCCCAAATCGTCTGTAAAGACAGTGGGCCCTTGCACTAAATTTCTGAATATTTTTGGGCCGCAAAAAGAAATCCAAAGGATTCTTGCCACTCGCAACAGCTCATGGCTCCAGAGCATTTGGCAGAAAAACACTGCTTGCAAAGCTCCAATCAAATTCATCCCATAATACTGAGAGTATGAATTTTACAAAAATCTGCACCCATCAAATTCACAAGCATTGTTGCCTGCATTATCAATCGAGCAATCGAGCAATCATACAAAAAAGATTGATTGCCATTTTTGCGGCTGAAATCGAGCAATAATTAGCTCAAACAAAAAAAATAATATTTTCATTGTTTGTTTTTTCAAACAATATTTTGCCGCCTTGTGGCAGATGGGGCAAAAATGACCCATTCCAGAACATGCAAGGAATTGGACATTCATCAGCCAGTGATACCTGTAGGATACAAATGAATCACAGAAAACAATCATTCCGATTCAGAATTGAGGATTGGCTTTTTTGGAGGTGTTATAAAAACCTCCAGTCCCCAGAGTTCTGTTTCGATGCAGAACACAGGAACGTCCCAGGACTGGTTGAAATTTCCAGATGATCCTGGTCCATCAGCTCCCAAACAAGTCACGAAGGGTGATGAATGGATCTTGAAAGACAGTCCATTCCAGCTGCCAAACAGCAAAGGAGAAAATCGCAATGTCCGTTCCAAATCGTTCCAGGACGGTCTTTGATCAGAGCAACAGTCCAGTGAAATCCAGGCAGCTCAATACTTCAGAGCAACTGCCTTCTCACCACCGACTCTTTGTCCTGTGAACAGAAAACTCAAACACAAATTAAACAATTTTGGTCCCTTCAGGGACACTGACAGGGAGAGGTGGGTATGGGATTAAACCTTCCCATCAGACCTCCATCGGCTGTGGGGACTGGGAAGACTCTTCTGTCCAAGCACACTTCCTCTTTGCACCCCACTGCCCTTTTGACAGAGGTTGGCCTTTCACATGGCTTGCCTTGCAAACATCTGCCATGTGATTTGGCCGTCCACACCTTCCACAAAGAAACAAGGGAGTGATTCCTCTTTTTTGCACTCTCTTTCTTTGTTTCTTGTTGGCCTTAGCATTAGTCTTGCCGGCCTGAGCATTAGATGAGGCATCATGGGCCTCTGATTCCTGTCCCGTGTGCTCCACAGGGACAGGGGTGAGAGCTTTTCTCACTGCACCCACAGAGCTGGGGAATCCATCCCTGCCCTGCAGGGGGCGCCGTGCTGACCCATGGCCGCCCACAGCATCAGCCTTGGCTGGGACATCACCCGAGACTGGGGGAGATCCCGCACCCCGGGACCCTCTGCAACGGGGGAACAGCCGCTTGTGGCCGCTCTGTTCCTTTAAAATTGACAGATCGGCCGCAGCTGCCTCCACAGGCGCGGGGGGAGTGCCCTGATCGGCAGGGAGGGGGTGTCCCTCGGCGCCGCTTTCGGACCGGCAGCTGCTGCCCGCCCCGCGTGGCGCCGACCCGGCACAGGAGGAGATCGCAGCACTGGGAGGGGCGTGTCCCGCCTGCCAAGTGCTGCCCCCACAGGGGTGGGGGGAGTGCCCCGATCGGCATGGGGAGGAGCAGGGGAGCTGGGAGGCTGTCCCGGCCCTGCCTTCTCAAGCGGAGCCGCGGCTGTGGCTCCGATGCCGGCCGGCTTCGCTGCCGCTCGGCGCGGGGCTGGCCCACCCTTTCTCAGGGGCGGCGCCGGCCCCTGCGGGGGGGTTTCTTCTCGCTCTGGGGCCGCGCCCCCCGCGGAGGTTGGGTGGGCACTGTTGCCCGCTCCGGGCCGGCCCCATCTCTTTTCAGGGCTGTCCCGCCCCTCACGGAATACCTTATTGACATTCCACAGTGCGGACAGTCCGCAAAAACCACCCCTCCCCCCCGATCCAAGAGCGCTCTTGGCGCTTCCAAGGCCAGGAAGGCATGCGGGGGGAGGGAAGTGGGGGGGGCGATTTTTCGCCTCTGCCGCCGCTTTTTCAGCGGTGGCTCGGGACTGGGAGGGGGGGCTGATCCCGAGGGGCTTTCAGAAGCCCCGAGTTTTTCCACACTCCATCACCGATGAGGCGTGGGTGCGAAAGGGGTCTGCTCTGCAGAAGACCCCGTGCCTGCCTCAGCTGGTGCGCTGAGTGCAGGCAGGCTTCCCGCCATGCTGCTGCGAGGAAGGGGGGTCGGCTGTCCCACCCGTCTCCGCGGAGCCAGGACAGGAGGAATGACTCCATCGTCTTCCCTGGAACCCAGCCTGATGGGGCTGGAGCTGTCCTCAGAGCTGGAAGTCTGTACTTTAGGCAGCACTTTCTCCAGCCTGCTCCAGGTGGCTATCAGTTTCAAAAGTTTCACACTGCGATTTGCAAAGAAAACCTGGAGCAGATAGTCGCCCAAAGACTTCCACTCTGCTGTAGAAAAAACTTCTTCAAGGCTGCAAAAAACCCCATGAGTTCTAGCATAATAGAACAATTTCTGGAGAGCATCTCCAGGAAAGGAGACTTCTTCTCTCTGCAGGACCTCAAGGCAAAGGTCCACCATGAGGGTTTCCTCATCTGAGGAGGGTTTAGAAATCATTATCTCTTACCACGATACCTCAGGCAGAGCAGCTCAGTCTCTCGCTGGGCAGACAGGTCCACTGACGTGCAGTTCTCTCGCAGTTGGAGGTCACCGGTGTGACCTGTTCTCCCACGTCAGGAGTCCGTTCAGACACGGACAGTGTCCAGATGTGCCGTTCAGACACAAAGGGTCAGCAGATGCGACTCAGCTGCAGTCCAGACACGGAGGGGTCACCAGATGCGACAGGAGACCCTCTTCCCACACGTCCGGGGTCACCACTGCGACCCAGCTGCAGTCCAGACACGGAGGGGTCACCACTTGTTACCCCTGCCTTTAGAGGGGCAACACGTTGTGATGTGGGAGTGGACCTTGCAGAGGACAGCAGGCAGCAGCTTGGTGAATCATGGAAAGCTCTTTATTATCTGACTCCAAAGGCTTATATACATTTTGTACAGAGGGCCAAGATTGGCCCAAGGAGGTTACAACCTCCTGACTCCATTGGTCAATATGACCATCAGTCAAGTTCTCTCTCAGAGAACAAGAATGCAAAACATACAGATAATTTCTAAGAATACTTATTGTTTACATGAAGCAGCATGAGAAAGCTGCTGCAAAGACTCAAACACTTGAAGGCAAGAAGTTCAGGGACGACAGGAATCTATCTATATATATATATCTATATCTGCATCTATTTTTATCTCCCAACCAAAACAAACAAACAAAAATACCAAACCACCCCCCAAAAAAAGCCCCCCAAATCCCCAAAAAACCAAAATAAACAAAAACCCCAAATGAACAATGACAACAACAACAACTCCCTCCCCCCCAAAAAAGAAAAGGAAAAGAGCCCAAAACCAGCTGCAAGTATGCATTTTTTTATAGACCTCACTTACAGACTTTTTAAGGATACTAAGCTTGTATATGCTTTTATTGCAGGTTTAGTATGAAGCTTAGTATGAACTTCTATACCCTGCTGATCCACAACTGGAACTGGGGAAAATAGTCTTCAAATAATTCTAAAAATCACTACAAAGTTTCAGTTCAGGAAAAATTCTTATCTGGCTGAAAACAGGAATTGATGATACTTACAATATTGAAATTTCTTTCTTAATTTCTTTTCTTCCTATTTTTTCTTAGCTGTACTGCATCAATGCAACCTGAGATGTTCTATTAATTTTCTGAGATGTTTTGATGACAATGCAAAGTTGATTTTAGGTTGGTATGAAAAAATATTAATTATTTCAGTAGAATATTCTGAACATGAGAAGAATATCTCATATAGAAAGCTGCTTTAGTGAGATGACCACGTTCTTAATTAATTACAATTTTAAACATTTAATTTTGTTGTAAAGAATTACATTTTTTGATCAGTCCTAGACATACTTTTAGTCTTCTCTTCATGTATTGAAAAGAAATATCACCTGAGAAAAAATGACAGTATAACACATTTTTGAAAATTGAAATGACAAACATTAAAATTTTATCAGAGTAACAAATGGTAGGGGTGCCCCATAGCCAGTGGTTGGATGGGCAAAGGCAAGAAATATAATCAAAACTAAAGGGTATTTAATCTCTGCCGCTGATCACCACACAGCTTTAGCCTGTTTTGATCAAACTAATTGATGGCAAATGGAACAGATGCATGATGAGATTATATCCTCAATTTGTGTCACAGTTATAACAAAATATGATGCCTTTTTCATTTTTTTTTTCATTACAAGTATTGGTAATTTAGAAAATGCACTGGGTTGGAATTGAAGCAATCTCTCCTGCCTCTCTAATGTATTGTATATTTTTATTGTTATTCTAAGCTCTTAATTTATTATAATCCTTTTCAGGAAAAAAAAATAAAATAAGGTTCTTTTTGATGTATTTTGTAATTAAAATCTTGGTGTTGGCATTTCCTGTGTTTGTTTCTAGTCTAGGATTGTACATTTAGCATATCTGAGTTCTATAACTAGAGCGGAAATAGATCCAGAATATTGCTCACACTGGGAAAGAAAAATTAAGCAAGGAAGAACTATACAGAGATGTGATAATGTCCATTATATTCAGTCATTGATCATAATACCCTTGTTTCAACATCTGAAATAGTGAAAATATCTTTTACATTTTTACATTTCTCACAAAAACAAGTTATTTTCAGGCAACACCTCCTCAGTGTTTTTGAACCCTTAAAGAAAAATATGTCTGCAGTGTGTCCGTGGCAACCAGCTCCAAGCAAAAAACTGAAAGTGATGAAAATGAAAATTAGAAATGTTAAAGATTTGAAGAGTTGAAACCCTTAATTGTCATAGAATAAGTGTATTAATATTTAAAATGTAATAATCTTAAATTGTAATGTAACAGTAAAGAGCCACCTCCATGGTCCCCCTGGAGGGGGCAGTGAAGGGGGGGCTACTTAGTCGCTGAAGGCCGCCCGCAGGCCCCCTCCCCCCCGACGCCGGAGTGAACTGCCCGCTGCCTTGAAAGAGCCTGCACCCCCCCCAGACAGACCCCAGACCACCTTAAGAAAACCTGCACAGACCCTAGAGCGGGCTATCCCAGCCCCAACCCCTGCAAAATGCCGGCAGCCTGCGGCTCCCATCCCAGGCAGCCGCCGCTGCCGTAGCTCTGCCGTCGGGGCAGCCCGACCCCAACCCAACCCACTCCAAAAGGACCCGCTCCCTGGGCCGCCGTTGGACCGCCACCGCCACTGCCGGTGGCGTGGCTCTACCGACAGGGGCGGCCCGCCTCCCCCGGCCCGGCCCGCTCCAAAAAGACCTGCTCTCCGAGCCACGGCAGATAGCCGCCGAGCTACCGATGGGACGGCCTGCCCCACCCCCGCCCGGCTCCCAGATCCCATAAAAGTGTGGCCATCCCGAGCAGCTGCAGCCGCTGCCACGGCCACGGCCGCCGCGGCGTGGCTCTACCGACGGGATGGCCCGCCCCACCCTGGCCCAACCCCGCTCCAAAAGAACCCGCTCCCCGAGCCGCGGCGGATCGCTGCTGAGGCGTCGCAACGGGCGCCTCCCCCCCCCCGTCACCATCGAGCCCGCGGGACCTCCGGGACACCCCCTCTCCATAGAGCACGGCCATCTCGCTAATACCAGTTGCAAAATGCCATGAGGCAGCCCCTGCAGACTCTGCGCCACCGGGGTGACCCCGTAAAACATGTAGATTAGAAATCCCAAATGCATTCTGGGACCCTTTTTAACACCAAAAACCCCCAATAAAGATAAATCTAAGTAAAATTTAAACCCACAAAAACCAGTACTAAGCTGTATATACCCTAGAGCATCAATTAATCCAATTTTTGTAACTAGCTGTAACCTAAAAATACCAAAGGAAAGGTGAGACCCCGAAGCAAACAAATAGAAATCAGAACTTCTTGGAGACTCCCGACGAGGGAAGAGTTCTCCAGCTCTGCTGAACTTCCTGCTGCAGAGCTGACCAGGACCCTCCTCCTCAAGAGTGAACCCGGTTGTGAAATCCCTCGAGCCACCCTTGTAAGAGCTAATTAATAAAGGCATTTTAAGGAGAAAAATATTATCTCCGCCCATTTTTAACAAAAGGGGGCAAAATTTTACTTCTGTAAGAGCAGGGGATGGATTTTGTGGACAACTATAGCCTGAGGGGAGGTGGGGAATGTTAGAGCAGGAATACCTGAGATGAAAACTCCTGAAGGATCAGCAGCCTGAAGAGGGAAATACCTGAACGGGAACAGACAAAGCAATTCCAGAAGAAGAAATGATTGCCATCAGGAATGATCCAGCCTGGGGAAGAAGGAGACATGGCCAAGCATAAGAAACTGGCCAGAGAGTAAGTTTTTGTGAGGATGAGGGAGAAATGGGAATAGGGGAACAATTCTGCTGGGAGCTTGGGTGTAGCAGCAGAATCCGGGAGCGATGCTGCACGGGGAGCTGAGATAAGCAAGAATGTGCTGTGACACATTGGGAAAGCAACACAGGCTGAACTGGCTGAGCTAAACCTGCCTGAAATTATGGTTTTGGACCATGGGCAGGGAAGGAAGACTGAGTCTACAGGAAAAAAAGAGTAGTGTGAAGGACTAGAAAGGGAAGCCAAACAGCTTTGAAGCACAGAGTTAAGTGAGGAGAAAAATTAGGAGAGTGGTGGTCAAGAAGGAGAAATAAAGAAGTGGTCAAGTCCAGAGAGGCAGAAACTTGGTAAAACAAGTCTGTTCACAAAACCAGATTTATCAGAAAATTAAATAGGTGCTCTTCTTTCATATGACATGCATCCTTCATTTTTCTTTAAGCTAACTTTATTTTAGCACATTCCCCAACTGACAACAGGCAGAAATACAAAATTCCTTTATCTCAGCAACTTTCAGATCCCAGGGAGTATCAGTAAAACCCACTGCTGAAGTAAATGTTTATTCACAGGATAAACAGCCAACTGCTACTGTCTCTTGATCTGCTGTGTAAGTGGCATAAATCCGTGCATGAGAAGGTTCCAGTACTGCTTAATACTCAGGTATTAAAATGCTGTTCAATAGTGGAATTTGTTTTAAATTTGCCATTAATAACAAGCCATCACTCTCACACATGTGCACATACTCAACACAACAGAGAACTTTTAATCTTGCAAATTCATCTCCGAAACCCATGTAAACTTCAGCACCGAGATTCCTCATGAAGTATGAAAAGCCTCTGTAAGGTAACTACACTGATGCAAAAGTACTTGGCAGATCTCCGTTCAATGCTACTGAAATGGCTAGCACTATCCATCAAAAAAACACTTCATAGCTTATTGATTGAGGTGTATTAATAGGCACTTGTCTGAAAGATGAAGTCCAGATTGAAAATATGGCATATTGCAGTTTTAATGAGGTTACATTCACTAGTGATTTCACATTTTCCCCCTTCTCCATGGAACCTGTCAGCTTCAGCTCTCAAAGCCCTTATCCTTTCACACATTGTTATCTTTATAAAGGGGATAAGACAATATATAAAATCCACTTTAGTAAAGGTCTCTCTTCATCCAGCATTACTACTGAGATCCTTACACTGGCAGCAGTTTACCAAAGCACAGGCAAAAATCAATTTTAGTTAGTATTTTTGGCTTTAATGAAAAGTGATTACAGAACTGGCATTTTAGTTAATACTGTTGAGATTTATAGTGGGCTGATGTTAATTAATTTTCTGTTGAATTGCTGTGGGCAATGAATAACTGCAATAAAATGGCAGATTTGCTGATAGCAAAACTGTATCAGCACTTCAGAGCTTCTTAACAAAAGGGAGCTTAATGGGTTGCACGTATAATTTACATTGCTTCTCATAAACTGCACATTATTGCTTCTTTGTAAAAGTGTTATGAAGAGCCAATTTTATGTATTTTATAGTGAGAGCAATGTCTTTTCCCACAATTTGGTGTCAGCATATGCAAGCCTTCTGTAGAGCATGATAATATTTTAAGAACCTCTGGATAGGAAAGACTAACAAGTCAGAAAATTAATCTCCCCTTTAATGCTTTCCTGTTATATATTGTTGTTATTCTACCATTAATTTTAGTGTTTTTCTCTGTAGAAAGATGCAATTGAATTAGGTGCTTGTCTTTAGGCTTTGAGCAATGTCAGAAGGACTACATTTTATTTTGGGCTTGAATAATGCCTAGTTCTAGAGAGATCTGATTCTACTTTAAGCCTCCAGGTGCTATCCTAGTGCCTATGGCTTTGGGAGTGTTGGACTTTGGCAGTGTTCAGGTAATTTTTTCCCCAAACCACAGTAGAACCCTCACATCCTCTCCAACTTGAGAGCAGTCATTATTTGTGAAATGTACACACCCCCAGCCTGAGTCAGGAGACAGCTCTTCATACACCCTGCATCAAATGCCTGTTGCCCAGTGGAGCTCATGTGTAAACCTAGAAATAAACCTAGAAATAAACCTAGAAATAAAATAAACCTGGTTTATTTTATTTTCTCTGGATCTGAAGCAGCCAAGGCAATGCTGTGGGATGAGCAAACACTGACAGAGCACTTGTGTGACTGAGCTCCAGGAGGGGCTGAGCCATGGTGGGGTGGCATTGTGAGCAATGGGAGATGCATCTGCTTGTAAGTGTAGGACAAAATATCTCAGGAAGGGAGGAATGGCTTCTACTCCGGACTTTATGGAGATATTACAATGCCAGCATTTGTCCCTGGTGAAGGAAGTGCTGTCAAAAGTAGTAAGTAAGTAATGAGTTCCTCAGATAATGAAAGCAGGTGAAAATCCTTTTGTTTTCTTGGTCAAAAACACAGGTCAATTAATCTTTTAGGTTTATGCTAGCATTAAGCTTTTTTTTTTTTTTTTTTTTTTTTTTTTTTTTTTTTTTTTTTTTTAGTAAGAATGAGGAATGGAAACTTTCATAATTTCAAACAAAATCCAAAATTCTCCTTTAAACTTTTTGGCTCTAATGTCTGAGACCTTATAAAATGCACTCAAAAAGAAAAGTTTCAGGGGGCAAATCATGGGCATTGCCACCCAATAGAGAGAATTAGTGTCCTACTTTCAAAGGCAGGTCCAGGTGGAAATGCCTGTCCCGGACACCATTTAACCCCTCTAACACACATAAAGGAAGATAATGAAATTGCATCATGTCCTGCTTACCACCGACTGTTTCAGACAGGAAAACTGGACATCTAAAGAACTAGAAAAATGATTGCATCTTGTCTAAGGTAGATAGTTGTTTATTAATGGTAGTCAAAGTTTTAATATATATTTACCATATATGTTTTAACTATGATAATTATAAGGCCATCCTAAACATATTTCCTTATTCTTTGTTGTAAGTATCAGAAAAAATACAAGCAAAGATGTCTTCTAAAGCTATAAGTTGTAGCTTTAAGTATTGCAATACATGTAATTGTAAAATCTCGGAGGGCATAAGGATATGACATCTAATAGAGTTAGGAAAGTACCTAAACATATTGGAAAAATCTTTCTGCAAGCCCTATATTTGAAGGAGGAGCAGATGAGATATATCTTATATGCATTTTTTTTTACAGTGATGACTGGTTTCATTCTGCTTTAATAAGGAAATGACATTTATGTGATTACTCTGTGTGTATGCATATGTGTGTCTATTGCTACTCTCCGTTTAAATATCTTCAGAATTTCCTGTCCAATTATGATCAAATCTGACAGACAAGAAGATATTAAGCTATTAAGTTCCTGCAAATAGATGAAAGGGGGCAAGAGATGCTACTTGTGTGCAATCAGTAACCCTACTGAGGAAAAGCATTGAGCTCACCCTTCAACAGGCACCACAGCATCAGAGAGGGGAGACTTTGATATAAAAACCCATCAGGCATCATTAGTTTTAATGCTCACAGACTGACTTAGTTCTCCCCTCCTCCCTTCCTGCCCGAATATGTGAAAATTTCCTGTGGGCTGTTTTCTGCTTTGTTTAAATAATGCCCGTTTGCAGGCCAAATGACACATTAGGCGCTACATTAGTCTCCATGACTGCCACTATAATCTTGAGAGCCAGATTTTTGCTCGCTCAGGATAGGTGCACAAATGGAGAAAGGTTGTGTCTGCCACTCTTCCAGTACATCCCTTGCTACAGAGAGGTGGCAAAACAGCTTTTATTTGGTCATGCAAAGCTGCTCATTGTTAGCATACCCATGAAAAAAAAAAAAAAAAAGAAGGAAGAGGCTAAATCCAACATTCCAGCCATAATGACTCACATTCAGGTTATTCACATTATCAAGCTGCTGTGAAATGAAGCAGTTAGTTTTATCTTTGTCTAAACAATGTCATCAATACATTTGTTTTCAGCAGTAGAGAATCCTGCAGTAGCACAAAATGCAAATGGTCTAAAGGTTGTGATGGCACTTGTGATGGGGGGATGCTCAGTCACCTTTGTCACAGGAAAAAAACATTCACTACCATATAAGGGGGCTTTAGTAAGAGGTATAGTCTCTAAGAAAGATGTGAAAACTGGAATCTTCCTGTGAGACTGAGTAATAAGCAACTCACAGTATTCAAATTGTCACACAAACCTGAAAATGAAAGACTCAGCCCACACTGGAAACATTGTCACTTGAAGCTGAATGTTAGATTTGATTAACATCCACTACATCAGTAACAAGCTTCCTAAGTACTGAAGGGACTTTCAGATTGTAGGAGATAACACAAAGCTGGTGTGCTTAATGGTTTAGATTGAAATCCATTACCTCATCCATTATTCCACAAACTACAGGCTGTCAGTCTCACCCCAGTGCCTGGTAAATGCCTGGTAAAGTTATGGAGTTATTCTGGGAGGTTTGAAAAACACCTGAAAGACAACACAGCCACTGGTCACAGCCAGCAGAGCTTCATGAGGGGAAAGTCCTGCTTATCAAACGTGACTTCCTTTTGTGGCAAGGTCACCCACCCAGCTGATCAAGGGAAGAGAGTTGATGTGATCTTCCTCAGTAAATTTTTGACACTGTCTCTCCTAGGATCCTTCTGGATAAAATGTCCATCCCACAGCTGGATAAACACCTCGTGGGATGGGTGAGTGACTGGCTCACAGGTTGGGCACAAAGGGTTACAGTGACTGGGGGGACATCAGACTGGTGACCTGTCACTAATGGGGTTCCACAGGGCTCCATCCTCAGCCCTGTGCTCTTCAAGATCTTCATAAATGACCTAATAAATGGGTAGTTGGGCACTCAAACAAGCTCCCCAGGAAAGTGGCCACAGCATCAAACCCAAGGGAGTTCAAGAAGTATTTAGACAACAGTCTCAGGTATATGGTGGGATTCTTGTCCTGTGCAGGACTAAGAGTTGGACTCGGTGATCTCTGTAAGTCTCTTCCAACTCAACATATTCTGTGACTTTGCAATCTAGAGTTCCAGACATGCAGAACCCAGGAAACTATTTAGTTGTTCGAAATGTTTTTACTCTCTGGTAGGTGTTGATCCTCTACCAAACACATCGTTCTTGTTTTGGCTAGGATAGAGTTAATTTTCTTCATATCGGCTGGTATGGGGCTATGTTTTGGCTTTCTGCTGGAACAGTGTTGATAACACCGGGATTTATTTTTTTTTTTTTGGTGCTCAAATACTGAGCACCAAGTAATTTTTGTTATCACTGAACAACAAGTAATTTTCTGCCTCTCATACCACCCCACCAGCAAGGATTTGTGAGAACTGACCCCAGCTGACCGAAGGGATATTCCATATCATATGGTGCCATGCTCAGCATATAAAGCTGAGGGAAGAAAGAGGAACTGGGTTTACTCATTATGGAGCCCTGATGTCTTGCAGATGGCTGAACACCTGCCCATCCATGGGAAGTGGTGAAGGAATTCCTTGTGTTGTTTTGCACTTTTTAAATCCAAAAATGTCACTTTTTAAAGTTCTTTTGAGTTCTCAAATTTTTGAGTTATTTTTTAGTTCTTTGAGCTTTTCCACTTGGTCAGCAGTTTAATGTGCCTAACATCCCCAAGAAATCAGATTGTGTGGAGCAGCTCTCAATCAAACCCTAAGTAGTCAAGGGGATGGAATTCACAGCAGGCTCAAAACCATCCTTTCCACACTCCTGTGAAAGAGGTTGGAGAGGAAAATAACTGCTGGATGTTCACCTCATACACAGCTGTTGAGGTTTCTAGGTGCTTTAGAGCAAACTCCATCAGAAGAGATTTTAAATTTGACTCCTTAAAGATGCTGATTTTAAGCACAACTTTGTGTTTGGCCCATACAAGAGGTTGCTCCCACTGCAACAAGTCCACAATCTAAAAAGACAGCTCTGACAAGCCATGCCTCTCCATGGTTTCCTGGTTGCCCTTTAGCCATCCTCCTCCTGTGGTGGCATTTTCATGGCTCTGAAAAACAACATTATGTTCCAATATATTTCCTACCTGAGAAAA
The DNA here is from genome assembly GCF_965231275.1 of Zosterops lateralis. NCBI lineage: Eukaryota > Metazoa > Chordata > Aves > Passeriformes > Zosteropidae > Zosterops > Zosterops lateralis. The sequence continues at coordinate 114,054,199 of NC_139763.1, forward strand.
TTCCACCCCACTTGCCAGTTCTGCTGCCCTCCAGCTGGCCACGTTTCTCCACTCCTGTCACTGTCTCCTACTGTATGGGAACGGCCAGATTTGAAGAGAAGGGAGAACCACTGGGCATTAGCTTCCACTCTAGCTCCCCATTTTTCTGATCAGCAGGTCTGTGAGGGCAGCCTTTTGCTCTCCTCTAATGTGCAGCACCTAAAGGACCCCAAGACTCAGAATTCAGACATAGAAAAAGCTTTAGCAATTGGGATTTCATTAAATACATGCCCAAACTGAAGGCAACAAGAGCTGGAGCACATTTTTCTGGGCTTTTGTGGGTTGGAGCCTCGGCCTGGTGAGTTCCTCCTCACTTCTCTGTGGTTTCACAACCCTTAACTTGGTACCTTCTCTGAAGTCCCTGAGTGAGTGGGGTTTTTTTGAAACTAAATGGTGGCTCTGGAGTTGAACCCTGGAGTTGAACAAAGAGGAAAACCCCTTGACTCTCTACTTTGCATTCAGCATGATGATTTCTCATACACACTCCTGTGTTTCTAGCCCTTCAGCTAATTCTTGACCCACATGATTCTGTTCCTATCTAAGGCAATTAAAATAATTCTTAAAACAGGGTATCATGACACACTGATTAAATGCTTCTGTTCAACTGAAAAAGCCACACTTTGCCTTCCCTACTAATTTCATAGTTCTGTCAAAGAAAGCAATCAAGATTTCCTGGCAGGATTGAATCTTTACAGATCGACATGAATGTTTCCAGCAGTCCTGTTATCCTGTTACATATAGGGCCAACCTGAATCCAATATAGATGTTTTGCGTGAATAGCTTGTAGCTGTGCAAAACACACTGGAGTGCCTTAGGAGGAGAACCAACCCTCAAGTGGAAATGTTCATTTCTAAGTGGTAGCAGACAGTGGGTTTCACCATGTGCCATCTGCAAAATTTGGATGAGTGCACTGGAGGATAAAAAAGTTGAACCTTGTCTTCCATCTGTGCTTTCTCTCTGGCCCACCTGTCTCAGAGGGAGGATCAGCACTGCCCATGACTGTTTCAGGTGTCAGAAATTGCTGTTCAATGACAGTGGCAACACCTCCACTGGCAAAGGGCAAAAGTGACAACACATTTACTAAGTACGGGGGAAATAAAATGTCCTCTCTCTTCAAGAACTGGACAGGAACCCAAGATCATTGATGAAATGTGTAAAAATATCACTACATCCAATAAATTTCTTTTCCAGCTCTCCTTGGCCCACAGCAGATGGCCAGGTACTGTCTGAGGAAGTGCATGCTTGAGGCAGTGGCCTGGCTGGTACCAGACACAAATGTTCTTCTTCTCCAGGCTGACGCCACAAAATGTTGATATTGGGTGCCAGCAACATTTATAAACACACAGCTTGCTGCAGTGCCATCAGAATAATTGGCCTCCACGCTGGTCTTATGCACTGAGGTCGTGTTGCTGCTGAATCTTCATGCTGCCATCAAAGCTACACCACTGTCCATTTCTGAGTCTATGTTTATCCAAATGTTTTATGTATTTCCTACAATCCTATTGCATATATGTCAGTTCTGTCTGGCAGACTTCAGTTCACTGACCCCCAGTAACAACAATTCAAGTTTATAATTGATCTATTAATCACATCAGATCATGGAAGTGAATTTCACTTAAAACCAAAACACAACCAGCATGTTGGAACATGCCAGGTAAAGTAATTAATGCCATAATCAGCTTCTAACCTGTACATTACCCAGTCTCAGGTATTTATCTGCTTCCAGCAGTTAGGGTTCCAGTTCCAGGGTTAGGGTTAGGGTGCAAATATTACTTACATTAATGTCCTAACTTGTCTTTAAATATATTACTAATTTACAATAAGAAAACAATAGATAAGAACAGATCTGTAAGAACTCTGAAATTCACAAAACATAGTAAAGGATATATTTATAAGTCATCCCAAATGAAGCAGTTATTTATGATTTTTCCAAATTTGGCATTTGCATTATATTATACTGTACAAGACATGACCCAGGTTTGAACTATGCAAAATACCTAGTGAGAGCTGCCTTAATTTTTTTATAAACTTAAAGGGAGTGAAAACAAAATTCTTAGCTTTGATGATCCTCAAGTTTTGCTGTATTTTCAACAGAGATTTAAATTTTGTAGCATCATAAAAAATTAAATGAGAAAGCAATCTGCTAGTGACCTGCTCTTTTTATTCTATTTAGCTTTCTATCTACCTCCGAAAGAAATTAGTATTTATATATATATATATTTATATATTTGTAGTAGAATCTCTTGTCTTTCCATGACATATGAAAGCAATTTCATTATTTAGAAATTGATGCCAGATTTTAAAGTACATTTCTACCTTTAGCAGGACTAAATGGCTGTTGTTGAATTTTTGGTAGTAAAACTGGTTTTATAGAGGGAAAGAGGTTTTTCAGTGCAAATGACCCTTTCTGCTCACAACAGTGCTATGAAACTGCCTAAATACAATTATTAATGGACTTCTGGCAGGAGAAAAAATCCTGCTTTATCACTTACTGACCCTCTGGAGACAAGAGACAAGCAGAGATGACAAATATTTTTGCTTAGCACTTTTCTTCCCTCTCCCACTCCCTTTAGCCTCTCCTTTCTTCCATGTACAAAGTGGGAGTCTGCACCTGCTGAAATTCATTGTACTCCAAAGTTCATTGAACTTTGAATTTTATACTCACATAAATCAACACAGCCAAGGAGTCTTATTGGGAAAAGCTGCCCATGATGCACCTACTGTAATCAGCTATTTCTGACAAACATTCCTTTTATTACAAAATCCCTGCACAGTTGGAATATAAATTACATAAAAATGGGCAAACCTGAAATACAAATTAACCTTCAATATCATATCAACCATCACTAAAGCCTGAAAATTTAATGTAGTCTATTGGCAAAATTAAATTTTAGTTGTTTTTTCGTCACAATTCCAAATTTCCTCTGCATACACCACACCTGTTTGAATATATTTCTAATCCTCTCACTAAAATATCGGGAAATGGTCTCTGGAACCAGTGAAATGGTGCATATTTAAAAAGTAATTTTTAAAAGTAAATTGTCTGATAAATAAAAATGGCAATCTACAATAAGGACAAGATAAGTCTCAGCACACCTCTTTCACTGAAAATGGAAGACTCCTTGGATGCATCAGCTCCAGGGTCACATATCTGGAAATATGCACAAGCTACTAAGATAAAAAAGCCATTTATGGACTCTGCCTATCTTGAGTGTGCTGTGGGAAGCTCACCACTACTTGTGCAAGTGCTTATCACTGATGTGAATGTGAATCATATCTGAAATGCCAGATCTCTTAATACAAGAATTGAAACTCCCAGAGACCTGTTCAGTGTAATCCAGGGTAGCACTGCAATAATTAATGAGCCAAAACCTCCCTTAGTTTCCAATTTCTTTGCTTTGAGCCCAGCAAAACTCTTAGGGTCTGATTTGGCCTTTGTAAATCTGACAAGATTTGTAACAATTCTTGATTCCCTTGTATTTTCATATTCAGCTACCTGATTTCAGTTTTTGAAATCTGTCTAAATTCTTGGAATGATAATGGGTTAAGATGAGAAACTATTTCTTTAAAATAGAGGAAATAAATGTGTTTGAAAGTATGGATATCTACAGGGTGTTTGTTTGGTTTGGTTTTTTTGTTGCTTAGACTCTGAGTTTTAGAATTTGTTTTTTTCATTGAGAAAGTCATGGTGCAATAGACTGAATGCTTTATGAACATATCAAAATCTTAATCACTGGCAACAATTCCATTTATTGAACAAAACATAAAGATGTATTCAGTTGTATACTGCCCTTGTTCTCAGAGAACTGAGAAGTAGGAGGAATATGTAATTAGTCTTTTGTGCTGCAGTTTAAAATATGCAATGCAATTTAATATTTTATTTTATTTTATTTATTTTTATTTTTTTTCTTTAAAGTGTAAATTCGTACATCACCTAAATTAATGTAAAGTCTGCTTACAAGATGGGTTTTATCAGCTGGTGGGGTTATTGATAGTTCATTATTGCGGGACTTAAAACCTGCAAAATGCTTTATCATTTTGTTTCAATAAATCAAAGCAAGTAATTTCTAGAAACATCCTTTTGTGGAGCAAAAGGGGAAAGTACCTCTCTGCTTCTACCTCTGTATTTTCCGTGCTGATCTTCTGGCAGGTGATGTTCGCTCTCTGAAGAGCCTTTCAGTGCTAACTCAGGTGGACAGATGGCTGCAGTGCTATGTCAAACATTCCCTTCCTCCTGGTATTTCTAGTCCTTGCTGGCTGAAAAATTGAGGAAGATGCAACAGGATGACCATGCCAAGAGGTTGGGAGTTTATGCATCTGCACCTAAATCTGATTGCCAGCAAACCCATGTGGAACAAGTAAAGGTAAAGGGTGACCAGCTCTTTTACATTGTGCTGTGACAGCTATGCAGAGAGCTGTGCTTGAAGTAAAAGGATTTTCTGGGAGTAAGGTGGCACAGTGGAGGAGATGAACGTTGCTCACCTAATTGAATCCCCTGCACACTTGGAGATAAATCCTACAGATTGCAGCTGAAAGCTCCTTTTTAGAACTCAGCATCTGCATGTTGGGAAAATGATTAAATCAAAGTGTAATCACATTAGAGTTTCTCTTTACTTATTTTGCAGTTTTTCAACCAATTTATGGGGGATGAATAAAAGTCCAGTCAATACCCACTATGATAAAGAGACCACTCAGAAGAAGATATGCAATTAAGAATAATATCTGAATTAAGAATAGTATGTGGAATGTATTAATAAACACAGCTGATATTCTATCCTGTCTCCATTGCCTGGCCTCTTAATCCATAGCTCCATATTTTTATTGATTATATAGGGGAGATAATTGATTCTGTACTAAAGGGTAACAATATAAACCCTTGCTGCCCAGAATTGCCAGAAAACAGGTGAATAGGAGCCCAGTTGGATCTCTCAGCAATAGGCCACCCAAAGCTGCCTGGAAAAGGTCAGAAGAGCACAAAACACCAAAGCTGGCACTATGAACAGTATGGGATTGTGACTTGGGGCTGAAAAGCTACTGTAGGCAGAGGAGGCTGTGAATGAGTGGGAAGCTTACATCCTGGTGCAAAATCAGCCAAGAGTATGTTCACAGGAGATGTCCTCTCTTCAGAGCAGGAGGAGGGTCTGATGCTGGGAAGAATCCAGATGCCTCGTGTGTGTGTGTGTGTGTGTGTGTGTGTGTGTGTGTGTGTGTGTGTGTGTGTACAACTGTGTATTAAGACAGGAAATGAACAAGAAGCTAATACAGACTATAGATAAAAAAAGGATCAAATTTTAGGGTACTGCGCACATAGACATATCTTTCCAGCTTTAGTGGTTGTATACATTAGGTGTTTCCTTGTGCCTGTACAAGGCACTGTCTCCTTCCAGAAATGCCCCCTCAAGAGGTTGAGGGAGGATAGGAATAGAACAACTGGGGTGAAGGGGGAAGGGGACCAGGTGTACTTAATGCTCCTCAACTTCCATCTCTGTTCAGCTGAGCACAATGGCAGTAGGATGTGGCTGAATGCATTTCCATAGAGATGACAATGACAAAGCCAAATCGATCATACAGGCAAATGTCAGGGTATTTATGAGAACTATCTTATAGATAGATCTTACAGTGATTCAATTATTGCTCCAGCTTTAGGGACCAGTCACTCAGAAGGGAACATTGCTGCTGCAGAATGCAGTCATTTCTGTAACAGGCTATCATTTGTCCTTTTGATGTTGTCTGAGAAGCCCATCTTTAGTCAACATTTGAGCAGGAAAACAGCTGTGGTAACTGTGGGGTTTATATTGGCAAACACTCACTTCTTAATGCTGAATAGGGTAGAGGTTAAAATTGAAACATCTATTCCAATTCCAACCATCTATTAGGGGACAGAATTTATTGCTCCTATATACTGTGAAATTTGGCTTGGCAGAACTCACAAAAAAAAAGTCAAGAACTGCTGTAAAGATATGCCAACTCTCCTATAAGGAGCGAAGTATCATTTGTGGGAAAAAAAACCCAACCAAAACAACCTAACGGAAGTTATAGTAAAAATGACGGAAAAGTTACTTTAGCTGACAATTATAAAACAGCTCCCTTCTACCTGGAACTGTCCATGCCAGAAATGGCATACCAGGGAAAAAATTCCCAGAAAAGGATTCTTTAGTAGAAAGAATGAAAACAAATGGCAGAGTTGCTTTCAGTTGTTCTTCTCATATGTCTCTGCTGTGAAAAAACAAAACCATTTAATTTTCATTGTTGCACATGCAGAGCAGAGAGAGGGGCACCTTTAGGAAAAAGGGGAAGAAGCATCCTATATTCCCAGGGTACCAGAGGGGTACATGCTGATGACATCTAAGGAGCGGGAGATGTCCAGAATCTGCTCCATGCTTCTCTTCCCCAAAAGTGGGTCCACACCCATGAAAGCTTTATGAGAACAAGGCCTCAAGTTAGGAACAGGTCAGCAGAGACATCCCAACAACCACTCTAACAAAACACTATTATCTTCTTTAAATCACTGTACACCTTGGTATCCACAGGATCCTAAAGGCAAGTCAGACAGGAACACTGAAACTAAGGTAATCTTTCTCAGCACTAATTTTATTTTAATTTCTGAGTGTCACCATTTATATATATATATATATATATATATATAAATTTTGGTGAGTGTTGCAGAGCCATTAATAAACTTTAATTCTACTCATATGACAAAAGTGCTCCTATTTGTCTCATTTATTTTTAGGCAAAACAATTGAGACCAAGGAGGAAATTGGTTTTTAATTTTAGTTTTCAGTATGAGATACACAACATGACTTTTCAGGAAACTTGGCATTGTCAAGCCCTTTGTGTATAGGTCCCTCCTAAGGTAGGCCCAGGGTTAGAAATGTAGTTGCACAGTGCTGTCGGCATAACATGGTCCATAAACATTTAAGATCTGTATCCCACTAATTTCTCTGTACACTAAAATTATTTATCCCACCAACTCCAGTTGCAAAAGTGAGTGATCAGCACTTTGCAAAGCTTATATCCACACTGCAAGCTGACCAGCTGGAAAATGAGAAGGTCTCAACTGGTCAAGGCTTGTAAAAATACTCCTTGGAGTAATGCACTGAACATCATGCAGAATCACTTAGGATGGATATTGTTCATTCCCTTCCTGAAGTCTGCTCTGTTTATTTTACTCCTTTCAACAGATGCAGAAAGATTGTCCACTATTTTATAGACATAACTGCATATCACTTCATTACTCAGGAGATCTATTCTGCACAATTTAAAGGGGAAACTACCCATGGATAAAGGATCTGTCTGAGCTATTGAAACATATGGACAGTGAGTGGATAGAGCTTGCATGAACAAACTTAATTGTAGCATTCTCTCACTTGCATCCTTGATTTTCCAGCTGCTTTCAAACCTTGGCTGAGATAATTTATTTATTTATTTGTTTGTTTTTGTTCTTCCTTTAATCCCTTCATTTCCTTGGAATACTCAGTAAGGGAGGATCATGCTGACACCCAACCCTGTCTTCCCATAAGCTTACATATGATCAGCAGCAAGTGGCCTTGATCACACCAATAGCCATATCAGGGAAATGGTATGAGCTCTGCCAGGTGTTGAATCATTCATGAAGGCTGTCACAGTCATCATTTCTATCTTTTTTTAATACTCGTGCATCCCACATGCTGACTAAATGGGAAAAAGTTGGTGCCCAGTCAATTTTTTTACATCCTATGTGGAATATTTGCTGATGTGGGAAGTCCTGCCCTTTTGAGGACAGCAAACAGCAGTGGCCTTTAAAATGCAAAAGATTTTGCTGTGCTTAATAACCTGCCTTTGAGGCAGGGCAGCTCAGCTTCCTGTTAATAAATCCCTTGAGGTGAATTAGAGTGAAACAACACAGACTGACTGATGTAAATTGGTTTAAAACCATTTGATTGCAATGGAAAGGAGGTAGCAGCTGTTTTGGTTCTTCTCTAGAAAAGTGTGAGAATACCATGAAGAAAATATACAAGTTAAAAGGAGAAAGAAGAAGGAAAGGACAGAGGTAGACAGATAGATAGATAGATAGATAGATAGATAGATAGATAGATAGATAGATAGATAGATGATAGATAGATAGATAGTGGAGGAGAAGGAGATCATCAACCATGGGTAAAGAGACAGGACTTGATCATTGTAATTTTGGTGTCTGTGGCCAGACTAATTGTCACAGTCTTGATTTGTTGGGGCGGAGGCCCACCAAAAATTAAGTTAATCAGGTTATATGTATTAAAGTTATTGTGGTAACATCCAGATGCCTCCTCAGGAAGGAGATTCTTTGGGTCTTGTACAACACTACAGGACATTCATCTGGTGGAGAGTTCTGGTGGAGAGAAGAGTAGGTGTGTGCTTTGGGGTCCTTGGCTGCCCACAGTCCCCTCTAGAGATATGACTGCCATTGGACCCTGTTTCTCTGCATCTGTGTCTTATGGGGAAAGGGGGAAGTTGGCCTCAAAAAAGCATTACCTCAATCTCTGTAGGATTTTCTTTTTACCAGATATTCCCCTTGATTGTTTTGAAACATCTTGTTTTAGACATCATTCTCCTGATAGTCCTGGATGCAATCAAATCTGAGGAAAGCTGGATAATGGTCAGAATGCCACACCTGTGAAATTGCTTTCCCAGATCTATGGCAAGGCACAAACTAGCTTATAGTTGAGAAGATTTTTCCTCCCACCCTCTCACAGGCCCAAGTATCTACCACACTGACCAGCAAATTCAGAGGACAATGACAACAATGACAACAAAACCTGCTATGTGCTAAAAAATACACACATACAACTGGGATTTTTTGAGGAATAGTAGAATATGCCCCATACAATGAATTGCTAGAGATCTCAGACTCAGATTTCATTTTGTGAAAACACATGTGCCTCTTAAAATATATGTAGCTTGTTAGAAGGACGGAGATGGACACCAAAGTTTCAGCAGAGATAAAAGACATTTATCACAGAAACTCAGCTGATGGAGAGAACAGCAATATTTGGAGATGAATTTAATCAGATGAAGGAGTGAATAATACTTGGAGTTCTTTGGATTGAAAATAACTAGGCATTGGTAAATTGTTTGAAAGGAATCTAATTTTTAACTGGAGTGCAGTGGTAACTTTTTAAAATAGAAGCAAGCAAGTAGCTTGTAAAGACATGCTGTTGTTTCATTTTGGTCAGATTCTGTGGCTTCAGTTAGTCTGACAGAGAGGTGTTCAAGAAAACTGCTGCTAATTAATTTCAGTACAGAAAGGAAGAAGTATTCATTACGTAAAAAAACTTCCAAGGCTTGACCAATCACTAAGCAAAACCTTTAAATGCAGAGTTTTGGTGTTATTTTTAGGCTTTTGGGTTCTGTTGTTAAAGAAAGCTATGATTACAACAAGTTGTGATAGGTAAAAGAAAATCCAGGCTCATTAGCATTGTTCAGAAGCTTTTATGCTAGTGTGTAAAAAAATCCCTCAAAACCTGAACAGGACTGTTTTTATTCCTAAATCACAGCTGATCTCACCCTGTGAAAATGTTACAAATCTTGCATATGGAGAAGTATCATGGCCTGAGAATTTCCAGATGATTTCCTGGTCTCCATCAGCTATTTCCAAAATCCAGAAATTACTTGTTTACTGGGTCGCAAAACTCTGTTTGGCTGCACTGTGCACATCTCTAGCACTAACCAACACAATACCAGCAGGCATTAGACAATATTGCAATGGGGCCAAGATATCACAGGCCTTTGAGGAATTTCAGAATTTCTTTTCTGAAGCAGATGATTGGCAGGCAATTTTTGGCCCCTGCTCTGTCAATGCCAAGAAAAGAAGCAATAGACACTTCTGGTGCTCCACAGATTTGAGCTCTCCAAAACTCACACAGCCCTTGGATTTATTACCTCTTGCTATCAGTCGAGGTAACTGATACTAGCAATTCCCATTGAATTCCTACTGGGTTGAGTCCCAGTGGCCAATAACTTTAGGAGAAATTTTCTTGGGCTGGCTTTCCTCTTCCCTGTCACTGGCACAGTGTCTGGGGTTGGATTCTGAAGGAGTGCAAGGAATTGCCACCTGTCAAGGTCTGTGAGGGACTTCTACTGCAGCCTTGGAAAGGCCAGGAGGAGTGGAGGACATCAGCTGTGTCTGAACAGAAAGGACCACTGAAATGTGGCTGATTTGTGTGTTACTAGAAGTTTTAGGAAAAAGACTTGTATGGCAGCATTTTCTTAACATTGTATTAGGAAAAGGGAATGGGCTTACAACCAGGAGAGAAATGCTGAGCAAATTTGTCATGATGCAATGAGGTCTTTAAACAAACAGGGCAATTAGTGATTAAAGGTGATTCAGTCAAAAGGTTAATTTTCAGCTCAGTGGCCCCTAGAAAGAGGCACTAGAACTGGCTCAGGAGAATCACTACTTCTTGTGGCACTTCGAGAGGACATAGGTCAGCCTAAATTTTCCCTACTCTGCACTTGAGGTTTGGTAATATTTTTGGTGGGGTTAGAGGCTAGCAAGAGACTGTGCTATTTCTGTTGTAAGGTTTTTTTCTGACTGAGCACAGAAGAAAGTTCAGTTAAAAAAACAATCTAGCTAAAAGGAAATGATGAACTGTAACAAAAAATAACTCCTTGTTTCATTGACTTTAAAAAATGAGGAAGGCGGAGATTTCTCTGCACTAGAATCAGATTACCAAGGCAGTGAAATGAAGAATTAGGAACAGAATAGATAAGAGTTGAAGAGACTATTAAAAGATTACAGAGCCTAGAAACTGATAGAATAGAACAATGACAACTCAACCTATATTTCACACTCCTAAAGCAAACTAGGAAAACATGCAAGAAACCTTTCATGAATGTACCCACTATTAGACTATTCAATGAAATAAAATTCTGAAAAAAATATTAATCTGATCAAAACCACTTTGCACTCCAGTAACAAAATTTCTAAACATAGTCTTTAGGCTGAAAAATGAGAGAATTCTGGATACTTCAAGGAAACAAGTGTGTACTCACTTGTCCAGTGAATACAGGCAGTCATTAGTCATTCATATATGTATATACACGTTCCTATCCACATACAAATGTGTGCTATTTTTTGCAGCATTCAAAAAATATTAATTTATACAAGGTCTTTATTTTAAAAAAATAACTAAAAATAATTCTCTCAATTTTATTATGTGCCCTGTGATACAGAACATTTTTCTTAAAGTTCAGGTTATGGGGTCAAACGCTGCATAAAATAACAGCAGGAAAGGAAGAAAAAAGATTGTAGCCCTCTTGGCTATAAGCATGAAAGGAACGCAGAATAAAAGCTCAGAATGTCAAAATGATCCTTCTTAAAAGCAAATATCTCATCACTTCAGTTCTAATATGATTATTTTTGCAGGGTTTGCCCTACTTTTTTTAAAAAAAACTTATAGGATTAGTTATAGTGCAATGTGTTCACCCTCGGAGCCATTTTGATGACATAAAATGCAAATGAGATTAAAGCACTTTTGTGTTGGCCTCTCTGTGACCCACTGAGGACTTGACAGAGAAGTGACTCTTTCAGTTCTGCTCTAGACACTTCCTGAGTTTCCACATTCTTGTTTCTCCTGAGGAGCAGGGAATGGGAAAAGGATGATATTCAAGCCAGAGTAGGCTGAGCCATCTTCCCAGCTGGGGGCTTTGGAAAACATCAGTGTCTCCAGGCACACTCTGTGCTGTCACACTGGCTATAACCACAGACAACCTATGACTACCACACCCAACATATTCTCATTAGGTACCAACAAAAATGCAGTCATTAAAATAAAACTTTTGTATTTTACCCTTCCAGGTTACTACAATTATTTCAATTATTTGTGAATTTTATGAGAGCTTTTTTGTTACTATTTGTTTGCTTGTTTTCTTGGTGTTTTTTTTTTTTTTTTTTTTTTGTTTGTTTGTTTGTTTGTTTGTTTGTTTTTTGTGAAATTTTGGCATTGCCACCATTTCTCCAAACAGATTTGAGGAAGGTTTTTTAGCTATCCCTGATGATAAGCACATTTGGGGCACCAGCCCGGGTCATGAGTTCTCTTCATGAGATGTAAAACCTCACCATGGAATCAGAGGGTCACAGAATATCCTGAGTTGAAAGGGATCCACAAGGATCTTTGAAGTCCAACTCTCGACCCTGCACAGGACAACCAAGAGAATCACAGCATGTCTGGAACTTGTGAGAATATTTTTTTACAAAGAGAACATTTTGCCTGTGCTAATTAAAACAGAGCCCAGTCTGAGATCCCAATTTTCAGAATGATACAAACCCTCTACTAGCATAAATTAATGGCAGATACTTGTAATCAATTTCTCTCTGATGTATTGACTATGACTAGCCTGCTGATTTCTCCTGCTAAACCAGAATTATCATGAATTACAATGGTGTATCTCTTGTGTAAATAGTCCACAGTTCACACTTTTCTGTGCAATGCAAAAATACCTACCAGGATTGGAAAAATATAAAAAAAATTCTAACAGTAATACTAAAGTATTAGCTATAAAATATAGCAAAAAAACCCCCAAGAAATAATTAAAGACTTAAAGAAGAGAAGGAAATCTTAAAGCCAATTGAAATGTGAAGGAATCCTGCAAATATGAAATCTGCTTAACTGCATGTTTCATTTGAAACACCACCGAGGTGAAATGCACACTACTTACAGAAAACCCTGTTCTTTCCTTGCTACTGCACTGGGGAGGGGGCAAGAAGTGGGTTCAGAGAGGTCTTAAGTAGAGTATCTTAATGGATCAGGGTCTAATTGCTAAGCCCCTGGGCTAAGCCATCGTTTCTGAAGCTGATACCTCCAGATGCTGAATAAGCAAAGCTTTCCAGCAGGCACAAAGCCTGGAAATGGATATGTAAAAGCCCTACAAAGTTTCAATGAGACATTCTTCAGGGAGTGTGGAGATCATGGATCTTGACTCCCGTCCCCAAAGAGTCTGCTGTACCAGTAACATGTCTCAGATGGTGCAAACCATCAGACTGCCCAACCTGTCTCAGTGGTGAATCACTGCTTGAGTTCTAGGCATTTACTTTCTGTCCAAGGGTGCATTTCATTCTTAACCTCTCTTCTTGAGCCAGGAAATTATTTAAGGCTTGTAATTCAACAAAACAGCTTAGATCTTCCTTCTCTTTAATGTATAATTTTTATTGAAATGTGCACATCAATGGCATGCTAAAGAGAGAGCAAGTCTTTGACATGTGCTTAGGGTCAGTCATGTCTGCAGCCTCGACTGGAGCTCATGGAAGACAGTGGATATGCCCTGGTTTGTTGGAGTAGGTGTAGATCTGTGGTGTTCTATTATCTCTAGTAAAGCCCCTTGGCAAATCTATGTGGGCTTTGAGGCTCACATCCCAGCCCATCATATCACTCGTTCTACAGGACAGGAACACTGAACATGTGCTGGAGACAACTCACTTGAGTTTGGTAAAATCAGCTGGAGTCCAGTAAAATGCTAATTACAGCCCATCTCCCAGGCATGGTTGATGTTATTTTCCATGTCTTCCTTCTCCTGCTCCCCCTCTGTCCCGTCTCTGCCTGCTGAACTCTGCACAGGCCTTACAGAGATAAGGTCAAGCTGGGAGAGAGGAACCCGCCTGAATTACACAGGGCACATTGCACATGTGTGCAATATATGAGCATGTGAGCATAAAATATGAGCTTGAAAATCATAGAATCACAGAATGATTTGGATTGGAAAGGACCTTATTTTTTTTTAAAGGAAAAAAGCAGCACCACCTCTCCATTACTGTCAGCTGTTACATTTTAATGCAATAAATACACTGGAAAGCAGGTCTAGACAGGGCAGTTATAGTATAGAGGTTCCACCTCTCCAAATGTGCTGTGATGCTTGGTTTTTTTTTGGGTTTGTTTTTTTTTTTTTTTTTTTTTTTTTACTAATTAATCTTATTAGATTTTACAGCCTTATCAGAATGGAAACCAAAGAATTAAGCCAGATGTTACTGTTCTTCCAATGTATTCTTATTGCAAACAATTTCTTCATTGAAAATTAATTTTCAACTCTCGGGCATCATGGACATTACTTATTAAAAGTGCATATATTAATACTGATAAGTTATTCTGTACTGTTAAAATATTAAGACTTTTTTTTCCTACAAAAACACTGCAGCAGTATACACTGTATGGATTTTGTAATGCTAAAGTTAAAAGATAAAAAACAAAACAGACTTGTTTAACCATAGTTATATTAAATCCTTAGTAAATCTTGAAAAATAAGCCAAAGCTTCTCTGATTTTAATACACTGTCTTTGCAAATGCTTTAATTTGGGAAAAATCCTGCCCTACCAAAAAAGGGAATCAGTGAGAGCACAGGAATGAACTGCAACAGTTTCTCTAAAACATTGATCAGGCAAAAATGAGGAGCAAGAGCTTCAAGCCACTGGCAGAGGTATCAAAAGTAATAATTTCTTGCTCTCATCTTAGAAAAACACAACAACACTTCAACATCTCATCAACTTCCCAGGTATTTTCAAAATATTTTGGATTTACTCAGAGTGTCTTAACGGCTCTTCTCATGCGTTTCCTTCTCTTTTGCTATATAAACAAAATAAAATACTCTTCCAGGAAGAAGGCAAGTCTCCTGCCAGCACTGACACTCATCTATTTAAAATTTTGACAGCTCAATGTAAGTGGGCTCCATACATTACAAAGTTATCTGACATCATTCCTTCAAAGGTCTGTTAAGGTGATCTAACTCAAAATAATTATACATTTTCAGAATATGCTGATTCTAACTGTGCCAGACATCACAATCAAATAGAGAACCGTAACAGACTTAAATACAGCCTTAAACCAAATTCCCAGAAAGAGCGATCCAGAAGTACTTTTGTTCTTTCAGTCTCAATAAATGAGACATGTTTTTCCTGTCCATGGTCATTGTGAGGTGCTTTGCAAAAATCCCATCTGTTTCTACAGATGAAAATACCCTCTCAAAATGGTTTATGTAGTAGTAGAGACCCATTTTATGGAAAAGGCTGACAATCACTGTATGATGTTTGGGTTCAGAAGACCAGGATTTGAGAGGTTCAAATGAGGTACTCCAAGCTGTAACCAATACCTGTGTTCTTTGTGAATACCAGATACCATAGACTAAAAAAGTACTGGTGATTCATCGATGTAGCAATTTTTTTGTCACCTGAGCTTGAAGGTCCTGTTCCTTGCTGTCACACTGGTGTGCTTGCTGGGCCTGAAGAGATCACTTCAGCCTCAAAGAGATGGTGTGTGTTTGTGACTTTTGCAACTGTATTGTGAAGTAACTATGACTGCTGCCTTTGTAAAGCATTTTGATGTTTAATGATACAGAAAGAGGTGACTTAGGTTCCCATGTTCCTAGTGTTGTTCTGTGTTGCCATATACCCTACACACCCAGCCAGTGTTCCTATATAAGGAAAGGGGTTTCAATTTACCTCTAGACATTTTAATGAGTTTGCCTGGAACTTTCCATGCCCTTCTGACAGTGATTGGCTCAGTACCAAGAGAGAAGCACCTGTTGGACCTTGTAACTGTTCATCAAAGCCTGTACCTCTTTCTAATGGCAGGTTGCCAATAGAAAAGAGAAGGAACAAAAGTGCTCCTCACATTTTCAAGGTGTTGTAGCAAGTGTATGGGATCTGTCCCTGCACTGTGTTCCACTTTGTCTTTGTATCGTTTTCTTCCTTTATTAAAAACTTTTTGCTTTTTCAAGACACACTCGATTGGGCCGTCTTGCTAATTGGTTTGAGCCACTTCTCTGCAAGGGCTGGACCTTCATAGGTATTGGGAACTCCAGTAGTTTTGTACCTTCAAAATGCTGTGGACTTAAGACTCCAAGTGTGGAGCACAGAAGCAGCAGAGGAAGCTTCTGGGTAAGAATGGAAGAATGCAGCCCACGGCAGCTGATTTTTCTTACAGAATTACAGACATGAGCACAGAGAATTTGCCTTGTTCCTATTGCCGTGGGAAGAGTACCTGTGTTTCTGTCTACAGATAATGCCCTGACCGCTTGCTCCAGCCTTTCATTGGATGCACCACACATCAGGGACTTCATCTCCAGCCCTGTTTTGTCTTAAGAAGCGTTAAGGGGAGGTGATGAGGAGCAGAGAGGTTTCTGATGGGCCACTAGGGAAAGGAATTACTGAGTGAAAATGTCAAGGTAGAAATTCTTGGCACTCATAATCAAGACAGGCTCTCAGGACCTTTTAAAATACATCTTTAAATCTACTTAAAGTCTAGCTGAAACCAGATTTACAGTCTATTTTTGCAGCTGCCAGTCTCCACTTAGAAAAGCTTTAGTGTTGGATATGGATAGTGCGCTTCAAAAGGTGGACAGAAACCTTTGAAGTGCACACGGGCTGATGTGAAGGGTTGCTAGAAAGTATAGGTTTCCTCTGATGACAAAGGTATTTAGAAATGTTAGGATCCTTAGGATCCCAAAGGTGCCAAGGATTTCATCTGTCTAGGTGGACAAAGAATCAGATTTTACATCTAAGTGTGTTTTTGTATTTAGAAAGCACATTTTCCATATTTACCTTTCTGTGTGTACATAGGTGAGGGAAACAAGACACCTATTTATACTATGATATTTCTCCATTTAAGAATTTGTTAACAATATCTTTGAACTTATGGGAACATACTTGGAAAATATCTGTAAAGACCAACTCCTGAATCAGCAAAATCAGCTGTTGTTAACAAAGCACATCTTTTAACATTCAAGTTTTGAAAATGTGCAAAATCTGGCATTTCATTGTCTTCTTTTGAATAACTTTTTAGAATGTTTATAGTATTTATCAAAGCACACACATTGAACCTACCATTTTCAATGGAGTGGGTTATTTTGTAAGATATTTATGTAATATAATCCCACTGAAAAGAATGAAAATATCTTCAAAGTACCCAGTGCAAGACCCACTTCTTGTATTTATAGAGGGTCTTTTTTTTCACTTAGGTCAAATAACTATCACAAAAGTAAATTCAGGTACAAGCAGATCCCCTTGCCTTATAACAATTCATGGTAAAATTTTATTTCAAGAGTATTTATCTAGAGACATATGGAAGCAGCTAACTAAATAAGTTTACTGCTGATACTGTAGAGAAGTTCTGTACTGCTGGCTATTTCTAGTAGTGTTTCCACTAAAATCGGAATTTGAAATAAAAAGTGAATAGTTACAGTATAGCAAAAATTACAAAACAGCATTTAAAAAAAAGTCTTGCATTTTTAATTTTTTTTTTTTTTTTTTTTTTTTTTTTGCCAGAGCAGTAGCAGCATGTTTAATATACAAGTTTGAGAAAAAAAGGACAAGAAAAGTGTTTTGACTGAAGGTCTGCAGGTTTATTGCAAAAAGATGAAATTTGGACAAATACGCCTTGAAACAATTCCACCCACCTTAGCTACAATAGTGTAATTTATCAGGTGAATTGCTAAGAATCTGCTGAAGTACACACAATTGCCTGTTCATATTTTGTTTTGGTGTAAGTTTGCTGTTAATTGTTGTATTGACCTATAGCTACTTTGTAACATCTTTTAGTGTGAGAATACCACTTTTACTAATAGCTGGCAGTTCATGGAAAATGATATTAAAGCATGCTTATAATACTAGAAAAGGGTCTTTGTTATTTTTACTCCAAAATGTGGCATTCAAAAAGAAAAAACACTTTGACCCTTAAAATAACCCCATTAAGGAAGCATTACAAGTTACTCTTCTACTAGCTTTATTCCTTGGATTAAGAAGAGGAAGTTAAATACACATGTAGAAAAAAACCCCCCAATTTTAAGTTAATTTGATTTTAGAAAGGAAACAAATCTATTGGAAGCTTTTTTTTTTTTCCCTTACAGCCAACCACTTTTTGCTTCCAATATAACAAGATAAGGGAAAAAAGGTAATGCTAAGGAAGCTCACACACATGCAGCAAGATCCACCAAAGAAGGAGGATGGTTTTGCACCTCTTTGCTGGGTCGAAGCTGACCTTAAAACTAGAGTCTCTGGCAGCTACTGGTTTTCTGCTCCATTTCAGGACTCTTGGAGCAGTTGCTGCAGTGGTTTGTGCAGCTCCTTCCTCTGCCATCAGCACAGGGGCTGGTGGCCAGGGCCACTTTACTCCTGGCTGGTCTCCAGCTGCTAAAGCAGCTGGCCCCTTGAGGCTGCTGGCAATCAGTGAAAATCAAATCAGCCCTGTGCTGTGGACTGGTGCTGCAGTGAACTGATGCTGGGAAAGCACAAAGTTGGGATATTGTTCCTTCTTAGCCAGAAATGTAGATCAGGGTTTTCAGACAACTATTTTCTGCCTCAAAAGGTGTTTCAGCCTGCTATAGTGCTTTAGAAATTTCACATCTAGACACGTACGTTTAGCTTATTATAATGAAACTGGAGAGATTAAAAAACTTGTAAAAGAAATCAGGCAGCTTGGCTCTAGTGAAATTGTTCTGAATCAAAATTGAAGCTAAGTATGTACAAAGGCAGCAATTACATGGCAGGATGAAACACCTTCTGCAACAAGCTTTGTAGGGGAAAGCAAAAGAGAATGTAGCCATGCATACATGTCCTTGTTCTTGTGCTGATGAAGTCTGTTTTCTTTTTCACATGAACAATAATAGAATAGGCATGGGGTCCTAGTGTCAGACCACACAAATAAGATTTTGTCTCATAAAGCCAATTCTGATCTGACTTTCACTTACTTGGAATGTCTGCCAGAATCCAGCTGAATGGCAGAGCTGATCACAATCTGGTTGATAGGTAGGATTCCAGACTTGTCTCGCTGTCTCTCAGGGCACTTGACAGATGAGAGATCCCCTTTTCCTCTTGTGTGTCTTTTTTTCCCCTTCCAGAGTTGAAGGATAGGGAAAGAAAAAAAGCATGTTTTGTATCAGTCTCCTATCCCCATCCATTCCCATTGGACTGAGCCCTGCTGCCCACTCTGCTCTGTGGCAGCTTTTGTTGGTTCCCTCCCTATCTCTGTAAATCTAAGTCAACATTTCCAGAGAAAATGCTGCTTAATAATTTCAAAGAGTTATTGCTTCTGTCTTTGTCTGTGCACAGTACAGAAGAGTAAAGAATAAAGAAGAGACACAAAGTGACCCAACCCCCTTATTTGTATTGAAGACTATAAAGCAATGCTTGTCCAAGAAAATGCAGTTTCTTTGGCAAGCGTGCTGATGCCAGGAATACATGTGAATATTAAAATCCCCAGAGAGACAGGGCACTTTCTAAGGAACAGTTTTCTATATCATGTTTCAGGTGGTAAGAAGGTTCTTTGCCTCATGCATGAGCTGGGAGTGCAAATTCTCTGTGAATTGATTTAGTGGTCTGTCAGCAAATATGACTATAGCAACACCAGTTTCACTGCACCTCCACAACTTGTTTCACTTTCCATCTTCTGAGGTTCCCAAGTATTGCTTCCCTGGCCGTTGCTGTTATGAGATGCATCTTCAGCATCCCCAACTCTTCCTGTCCAAGTTTCTCAGTTGAGGTAAGCAGGTATCCCACACATAGGGCTCTATTTTTGAGGATAAGTTGGTGCGATAAGGTATTGCAATGTGGAAGAGTAATTTCTTTTTAACTGGTGAAATTGAAAAGGAATTACAGGTCTTTGTTTTCCCCTGATTGCATTCCTCCAGAAAGAGCTTGTCTTTGTGAGATGGGTTAGACTTGTCTAAAAAGGCAAACAAAAAGGCTTTATAACAAAGACGCCATGCACAGAGGACCTAACACAGGCCACTGGATCCAAATGGGGAATTCTTGTTAAGATAATCATGAAGCAGTCCTGTGCATCTTGCCTAGGCAGACCCAATGTCTGGAGATACTGACTTCTGCTGAGCCACTCACTGACAGAAGGGACCCCATCAATGTCTGTCAGTGCCTGCAGGGACGGGTCAGAGCATGGACCAGGCTCTGCTCAGTGGTGCCCAGCAACGGGACAAGAGACAAGGGGCAGGAATTGATGCACAGGAAGTTCCATCTGAACATGAGGAAGAGCTTTGTCATAGTGCAGTGACCAAACACTGGAACAGATCACTCAGAGAGGGTGTGGAGTCTCCCTCACTGGAGATATTCCAGAACCATCTGGATGCAATCCTGTGCCATCTGCTCTGAGATGACTCTGCTTGGGGAAGGAGATGGGACCAGATGACCCACTGTAGGATTTTGTGATCACTATAGCAGGTGACTGTAGCATCTTTGGTTTGTACACAGGCTTCACCTTTTCAATTCTAGCCTGTGCTTGAAAAAAATTCTGTCCTCTGAAAGCTCCCATGACACATGTGATGGCTCAGTGACCTTCCACAAGGTTCTTCTCCAACCACCAGTAACCAAATTCCCAAACGGATTCTATTCATCCACAACCCATCAATACTGTCCATGCTGCCCTGGCAACCAGTGCCACCTTCTCTGATCTGAGCCACAGAGCTCTCATTTTGGCCATTTGCTGCTGGTTTAGAAGTTGGCCTTTGTGCAAGCACAGATGACAGCTTTGCCACTTGCATCTTGTTTTATACATACTGGCATGGTGCACCTCATTGCAATGAAGCAAATGTCATTGTCACAGAATTCAACTTTTTTTTTCCCCCCTTTGAGAGACTACTGTTCTTGTTAACATGATTTTACCTACTGGAATTAAAACTCTAGAAGCAGAAACAGGGCCTTGGTAGTTCTGCGGAAATGGGGAAATTCTCCTTGTCTCAGCATTTACCACAGGCCAGAGACAAGTACAATATTTGGATGGGATTCCTAAACAGTTACCTGCACAATCCAATAGCTAATACTTTTCTACTTCTCAGCATCTCATCTACTGTATACACAGATGTATCACATTGAGAATCTTCCAACAGTTTAATTGGAGACACAAGAAAAGGAGAGAGAGAGAGCGAACTTTCAGCCTCATCTTACCCCTGCCCAGAAAATTCAATACAAACATTACATTTGGAGTGCCTTGCCTTGACTGCCGATTGACTGCTAAATTCACTACTGACATCTCTACCTAAACACATGCAGGGAAAACTCTGGCCCTCTATTTTGAAGGCTTACCCAATTGTGCATCCAAAAAATTGGAACAGCAGCAGTAATTTGGCTTCTTGTGGCTCTTTCAGTTTCTTTCTGGGTAGACCCCAACTGCCTTTTAGAGAGATTTGCTGCTGATGATTTTTTTAACAGACCATCTGTCTCATTTTGTATTCTAGAACATTCTTTGCCTTTTCTTGTCATGCTTCCAGCAGAGTGAGAAGTTAGTTGGACTGCTTGTGCTGTAGATAGTTACCAGGCTGCTGTTCTGTTGCTGGTGAAGCAGAAAAGAGAAAAGGCCACCCTGTCTATGCTGCCTTTGCTTGGGCAGGAAATCGTCCAGTCTTCTCAGCAGAGAAGAGTCTTGGCACCTTCCTGGCTCTCCCAACAAGTTCATTTGCACTGAAGACATTGCAAACCCCTCGTGTAAAGCCTTAGGATCAGACTGGAGATAGCAAAGAGAGGCAAAAGGGGGCCAGGGGCATTTTCTGTCCCCTCCCCAGGGAGAGTGTAGCTCTTACTGTTGTCATGCCCAGTTTGCTGGACCACATCAAGAGCAGCCTATTTGCTGCAGATCTCTCAGAATAATGGAATCATGGCATGGCCTGGGTTGAAAGGGACCTCACAGGTCATCTGGTTCTGTCCTGCAGGGACACCTTCCACTAGACCAAGTTGCTCAGAGCCTCACCCAGCCTGGCCTTGAACACTTCCAGGGATGGGGCAGCCACAGCTTCTCTGGGCAACCTGTGCCAGGGCCTCACCAGCCTCACAGGGAAGAATTTCTTTGTAATATCTGATCTAAACACACTCTCTGTCAGTTTAACACCAATCTCCCTTGTCCTGTCACTCCAGGCACATGTAAATAGTCTCTCTCCATCTTTCCTGTGGGCTCCCTTCAGGCACTGGAAGGCCACAGTCAGGTCACTATGAAACCTTCTCTTTTCTAGGCTAAACAATCCTAATTCTCTCAGCCTTTTTCCTCATAGCAGAGGTACTCCTTGTTCATCTTGGTGGCTTGTAAGTTTAATATAATACTTAATTAATATTTAGAACATATTGTTTAATTACTTAATAGTTATTTCACCGGTTTAATTTGCCTTTTCTGAGACACAATAGAGAGGAAATTCTAGGCAATCTATTTTTTGAGCATTTTTGTCTATAAAACTAAAAGATTGCTCATATGTCAAAGTGATGCCTCATTTAATATTATTTTTTATTATTTTTTATTATCATTATTTTTTTATATTATTATTTTCCAACTGCTGGAATTATATACAGGCTTATTTTGTCTTGATTTCATCAGATCAAGAGGATGAGTGCTTTTGAAGACAAGATAGTCCTAAAATGCACTTTTTTTGTCCCAATTATAATTATGCGCATGGAGCTTTTTAAATTGTGCATGAGTAGTATGCAGAAATGTTACTATTTAACCTCAAACAAAATTTATAGAATTGAGGGATAATTTAATGGCATTCTGAGGTGCTAACAGTCTCTTTCATATGGCTTTTTAAGGTGCATTTACCGCAATTCTGCTGAGCATAACTAAGATCTTCGAGGATGTGAATTTGGGAAGAAAATATTTTAAATCCAAACTTTACTTTATCCTGTTAAACACCTGAAGGTGTTCTCCTTTCCATCTTCCTCTTCCTCATCTTGGTCAGATGATCTTAGCAATCAATTTTTGCAAGTTTCTCTCAAGAAATATTCTCAGCCTCAACATATATCGGCTACATGTTATAGTGTGGGAAGTATTGAATTAGAAATTAAGGAGGTTGAGATGAAGATGTTTCCTTAGAATTTATCAAAGGTTAACGTTGCTACTGAAACAGCTGTCAAATAAACATTTCTCTCCTGAAATTCTGTTGATCAGTTTGGCAAAAATACTTCCTTAATGTGAAAATGCACTGAGAACACTTTGTCTGAGACGAGTCAAACAAGAATTGGTGTACTTTTTGGCATTTGACCAGTGAAGCAAAATCTTCAGATTTGAGTAGCAGAGACCTTTGTGTCTAGTTTTCTATTTCATCTATTTTAATTTCACTGGCTTCCAAGCCAACATTTTTGAAGGACTTGTGGCTTGTTTAGTTTTTTCAAACCACATCTGAACAAAGACATTCTTATGGAGGATGGCATTAAAAAGTCAGTAAATTTAGTTTCCTTTACAGTGTCATGTTTCATCACAGTGAGCAATATAATGGGGTTTTGTACTGAAGTTCTTTTGAGAAAGGAAAATAAAAATTTTGAAAAATGCTCTATCTTTTGTCTTATGGGCTTACAGCCGGGTATCTAACAAAAGGTCGAAGTAAAATGCTGGAAGTGAATGCATGCATATAGCATGCTCTATGTAATAATATATTTTCTATAATTATAACAATATTGGAGGACAATAATGAATTTCATATATTAATTTTATTCTTGTCCAAAACCAAGACTCATCTGGTAATAAATTAGCAAAAGCTCACTATAGTTAAAAAATAACTGGATATTACAGGATTTGCTTTTTTTCCCCCTTCTATTCTACTCTCTTACATTATTTCAGTTTGCATGATAAAGGATTAGCAGAAGAATTCCTAAGAAAACACTTAAGCTTTCTCTGTCTACTTAAAATTTCACAGTGCTGCATTTTCAAAGAGATTATTTTATATTAGTGGAAGAAATAATTTTCAGATATATATTGTAATTAATATAGTTTATGCATGGGGAGAAATATCTCATATTATAATACTGAAATCTGGTTTTTGTGATGGCAGTGGGGCAGAGAGAAGGAAGGAAAGCTATTGCTTATAATGACTTGAAGTAAACTTCTTGGATGTTTACATATTCCTTGTTCTGATCTTTGTATTATGACTAAGTCACTCTGAAGTGGTTCTTTGGATGAATGTTTAAAATTGAGTTAATTGTCACACCAATTTCCACATAGTGCCTTACACATGATTTTTTTTTCTTTTAAATTCTGTCCAAATTTGCACATGTGGGTGAAATAATTATAGCTAAAAAGGAAAGTAGTTCAGTGAGAATAACAAATCAGAATAATTTATTTTTCCCTTGAAATTTAGAGAAATCCCAATAGTTATTCACTTCCACTATAACCTTGCTTCCAAAACTAATTGGTGCATTTACCTAATTTACCTAATTTTATAGGTGCATCATTAATGTACTGCTCTTAATTTATTCCCCTCATCTTCTCTCACATTTTGCACCACTAGTTTTCTTACAACTACAAAATTGATATTTGGGTTGTTTTGAGGTGCTGAGTTAACCCAGAGTCTGTGGATGGCATGATTGAACTCTGGGTAGCACAGCACAGCTGTTAGTCTTAGACTGACAGCTTAATTTAAGGTCAACTGTTTCTTAACCTGCAGAAACTCTTCCCCTTCAAGATTTTTGTTATTTTACTCCATTTATATTGTTCAGTCTCAACCTGATCTACTCGACATAGGACAGCCTAAGCCCTGTTCAGTGACTATGGAGCAGTCCCTTCTGATTAAAATAGTGACGGTTTTGCCTGGTAGGATTTCTTTGTTTGTTATGTATCTGGGGAAAAAAAAAATTCCCTTCTTTGTAGGTACTGCTCTTCTCTCAGTGCTTCACTTGGTTAGAAACTGATGGCATGCAGACAGGTTTTTTCTTTTTAATTTTTATTCCTCTCTGGCTATTCCCATGCTGTGGCCTGAAAACATTTATAGCCCCATCCTGCTGGAAGGCAGAGAAGTCAACTGGTGTGATTCCTGACAATGCAGGAAGTGAGGCAGAAAGCACACACTTTTCCTTGCTCAACTCCTCCATGGATTGCTGTATCTCAGGAGAGACTGTGGACATACATAACTTCTGTTTTTGTGGGCTTGCTTTCAGTTCTTCCAGTTTTCTGACTTGTGACTTGAAGCAGGCACTGGCTAGAAAAGAGAACTCCTCCTCCTCTTTTCTTAATCTACCTATAATTCTATCCAAAAGAAGAAATGCAGAATACTCTGTCATTCTGCTTGCCACCCAGATGTCTGTGATCTCAAGCTGAACTTTGACATTCTTATAGGGGTCCAAAGGAGCATATATCATGCATTTTATTTTCATCTTAAAGCTGTGCCAATTCCTCTCAGCTCCCAAACAGAGCAGAAAACAAAAGGAGTATGAGAAGGTGGAAAGAGATATCTGAAGAGAACCTCTGTCCTCCAAAGGGCTTTGGCAGCCCAAGCCCTCAGAGCCAGTGGGGCAAAACTGCACCCAGATTTTTATTGTCAGAACTCAAAGACCCAGGTCCGGATTTTCAGAGGCATTCAATAACTCTGCCCCTGGAACACATTCTGCTACACCTGGAGTTTTCCCACGTCTGCAGCAGCCAGAAGCGCGTCCCTGCTGCCTCCCTGCTTCTTTTCCATGGTAGACATAACAGCAGCTGCAAGCTCTCTTTTGCCGAGAAAAGCAACTCTGCACACAGAGCTTGGGGCCTCTCACGGGGGGTTCTGTAGCTTTGCTTGCAGCAGCACCTTGGTGTGTTTTCTGTGTTCTCCAAGTCAAAAGGAACTTGTGGGGAGCCGGTCTTGCCTCCCAAGTACTAGAAAGGGCCTGGATTTCTGCAAAGTGCTGAGTGCTATTCCTGTGAAAATCAATTGCCTCTACAGTGCTTCGAGCCAGGCATATAAAACATCAGAACGCCAAATCACTAGTTGGTCTTAAAAATCTTGGCTCTGGAGCCTGCCAAGTCAGCACCTTCTTTGCCTTCTTGTAAAGGCCGCCAAAGAAAGGAAATAGATGAGCCATCAGCTCTGAGCATAATTTCTACTGATTCAGTTCTTAGTTCATGAGTTAGTTGGAAGGGAAAAAGGGAAGCATACGAAGGGAATGTTCTAGTTCTCCTAAGAAGGAATCTAAATGCCTTTAAAACAATAAATAAAGCACTTGCTAGAGGAGTAGTTACCCCTTCTGTACAATTATAAGGAAAATTAATAATGAAGTTTTAATTACTAAACACATAAAACTAGTGTATTAATTAAGTGGTTTTCAGTGTCAGTAAATGATGCATCAGCATTTTTTTTGCTATATCTTATTTCACTGATGACAGACAGTAATGTTCTTTCAGGCTCAATGTGGGCTCCAAGAACTGGGAGAAGCAGGTTTTTGGGAAAAGCAGCCAACAAATCTTTTGACATTAAAAAGCAGAGCTCTGCCACTAATTATGCTAAAAGTCAAGTTTGCAATTGCAAGTAGATGGTCCAGGAAGAAAAGTGAATGTGGCAAAAAACATAACCCAAGACACTGGGTGCTGAGACTTGGATAGAAACCAGAATATAATCCCAGTCTTTCTTGGACTAAAGCAGGTGCTCCAAAATTGTAGTGTCTACCTGACAGGGGTTTGATGGAGGATTAGCTTGCTCAGGCTCAGAGAGAATAAGTGATACAAGCTGGATGCAAAACCCACAAGGCATACTTTTTGTGTTCAACATCCCCAACTCTGCACAAAGATTTCTTGGTAACAGCTTTTTCTGGTTTTCCAGAGGATGGTGGATTTTTCTGGTGATATTATAATTGTAGTTCACAAAGGAGATTTGTGTCTCTCTGTCCTGTGATACAGCCAAGTTTTAAAACTTTCTTATACATACCAATCTGAGAACATTACTTTGGCAAAGAATCTTGGGGTATATTTTTTTTTTACCCCATTCACCTTTTTTCTTTATCTGCAGTCCAAATAAAGCCTTAAAAAATGTTCTCCAGTAAACTCATTAGCTGACATTGAACTCAGAAATCAAGTGGAATTCTTCCCCAACTTCTCTCCACAAACACTTGGAGTTACCCAGGCAGATGGAAGCAGACTCCTGACTGTGCAGAAATGTGACAGTTCAATTGCTATACCTCAGCCTGGAGACACATCAGAACATCACAGAGCTTCCTCAACTTCTACTTGGTCCTCATGTGCTGCTCCAAATCAGAGTTTTAATCCCTCCATCTCTAGAGAGTTTGGTCTTTGAACCTTTCATTTGGTGTCCAGTCTGCCTGTTAGAGTTGCCAGAACCCCAGCAAGGAGCCAGTCCTTTTTCTGTGCTTGAGTGCTGACAGTCTCTTTCCTTGTCGTTTCACCAGAATTTAGGACCACTGTGAAATTCTGGCCTGAGAGTATCCAGCTTTTCCTCACTTGTCTATGAGTAGATTCTGCTATCTTATGCAGGCAAATGGGTCTGCTGGGCAGACACTTGTTCAGACACTTGGGAGTGAAATCCACAGCAGCAGGATGACTGAGTAAGGAGACATCTAATTAAATTAAACAATAATTCTTGCAAGGAGTATTTGAACTCCAATTCCATTTGAGGAGCATGTGACTTGGAGCTCCCTGGTCATAAATACATGTCCAGCTGGTGACAGCACTTACAGTGACCATTTTTTACAAAATATCTTAGTCATTGGCATATTTGTTCCTTTGCCAGAGGAATTTAAACCTACAGATTTCAGGAGAGTAAAAATCTGGACAATACCAAAAGAGTAGCTCTGTGGGATCACTCTGTCAGTTGTTGCTGTTTATTGATCTGCTGTCTGTCTTGCCAGTTGACTTTTTTTTTTTTTTTTTTTAATAGTCCAAAAGCTGATAAGAAATTTTCTGAAAATCAGGAAAAATAATTAAAACTAATCATAACTACAGCTCCATGGTACAAACAACTCCTAAGAGGTGGCAGGCAGCTGCGTTCATCATTTTTACAGAAACAGAAATCAGATTTTTTTTACTATTTCCCAGAGATGTCAATTAGACCACAGTAAAATGTAAATTCTATATTCCCCTTGTTCCTTCAACAGCTCATCCAACAATGGTCCCGGCATGTTTTTTGTGTTTTTTCTTTTTTCTTTGCTCTGTGACGACTTCTTAAAGTAAGTCAGACAGTGAAAATCTAGTCTGACTGAGCTAATAGCTTTCTCTCTCTCGACATTCTAAGTCTGACATGTGCCAGAAACCCCTCAATTAAATATAAAAGCTGAGCTGTATAATTATGTTGGAACAACAAAGCACATTTTATGTGGATAGGGAGATCAATTTATTTGAATGGTAAACAAAAATTTTATCTTTAGCTCATGGTCTTGATTTTATGAAATGTAATTTTGGAAACAAAGGACATTTCCTGAGGACATTTCTTAAAAAACAAAACAAAACAAAACAAAACACAAAAGTTTCAAAGATTTTTCTTTTCTTAGAAAAGAAGGAAAAATTACTTCACATTGGCAGCTTTAAATATGATAAAAAAATTAAAATCTATAAACAAAACCAGTTCTATCTTCACAGTATGAATCTCATATATGGTAAAATGTTTGTTTTTGGTCCAGAGCGATCACCCTACACTCAGCACAGCTTTCTGAGGAGCTCTTGTAGCCTGCCCAGTGCATCATCACATCAAGCACTGCTTTATCTCCCTTTCCTCTTGTAGCTGAAATATGTGCTCAGCAAGACACTGGCGAGGATATGCTGCTATGTTGCCCTCCTGCTTTCCCCTACATCTTCCAGGAAAGTGAGAGAAATATGTGTAAGGTCTCTGAAAAACACCCACCATCAAGCACTGGATAGGAATTAGACCTGTTATGGAAACAAAGCTTCTACATTGCATTTGTATCAGTGTAGCTGTAAAAGTCTGAAAGGATTCCAGCTGATGGTAGAGATGGAAGTACAGCAGCTGGGGCAGCTGATACACCTGCTGCCATGTGAACACCTCATCATCATGGTACACTTTGATGAATAATTTCCTGGCATAAGAGGGGGTAATTATAGAACAGAGCTTCTGTTAACATTCAGCTTACTAGAAATGAGAGTACCATTAGTGTGGGACTTCTCCAGTCCTGAGGGGAAACTGGATCTGGAAGGAAACCTGGGAACAGGCCAAAGCTATATTAAGGTAATGTACTGTGAGAAGAAAGTGGTCATCTTTCCAACACACTCAATACCCCATTCTGTGTTATTCAGAAAAGGTGAAGAAACTTGTCCATCTCAAATCAATACCATACCTCTCACTGGCTTGAAAGGATTGGACTGTATTTAGAATTTCTATATGGGGCCCACAGGATCTTTTTTCAGAAACACCATCCTCTATATCAACAGGCAACATGTCAATTGAAAGCACAGGGGTTATGATAAACCTCTTCATCTGGCATGCCTGGCAAGGTTCCAGGTGAATAATACACTAAACATGGTGCTTCTTTGTTCTCAGGAGTCTGTGAACACAAAGCTCCTGGGGGGGGAAGAAGAACATTATCAGCTTAACAAGTGATGCTTATCTCTGATGAAGCTGCTGCTAGAATTTTTAGGTCACATTTTCAAGTGCTTTGCCTTTCAAATGAAGCACAAAGCATTAAAATACACATAAAAGAGTTGACTTCCTTCCATGCCTCCCTTTAAACAATGGGCAAATCCTGCTCCTCTTTTCTTGGAATTTCTGTGTTTCCGACCTAATCCATACCTAGTCCTTACTTACTTTTTCTTGTCATTGGGACTCAATCAAATCAAATGGAACTGACCACTAAATCCCTGAAATGGTCTTCCAGAAGAAACAGCTTCTTAAAGAATATTTTCGAGTGTGACCATCACTGTTGGGCAAAGTGAGCTAGAATTATGGAATGTTGCCTTAATGCTCTAAAAAATGGGCATCAGCTGCTCTCAGTGCTCCTCTCTAACAGAGGTATGCGAGGGAACTCCCAGAGAAATCAAGATGTGAGTTCTCCATGAGGATATAGATTGACACTGCTTAGGTGGTGAGAATTTGTAGACCAGAAGGGGAACCAGCATCCTGCAGGAGTGCAGACAGGTAGGTGTTTCATTCTTTCTTCCTGCCTCTGAGAGGTGCAGCAAGTCCTGTGCTTTCCCTGGTGGGCTCAGGGGACTTATCAAGGAGAATGCCATGCCTTCCAATCGACTTTCACGGCATTCAATTAGTTTCTCACTTGGGAAACCTATGTCACAGGCACAGGTGAGTGTCTTTCAGGCAGTAGGACACCCTCAAGTGTCTTAACTTCTCCTGTAGGCAATATTTTCCGACCAGTTATTGACTTCTTCCTTCAAGATTGGAAATCACTGGCAGTATATGAAGCTTTGGCCAGTCCAATAGTCTCTCAGAAGTTGCTAAGTATTTCACTGTACCTGCAGGATTACCTCATCTAATATAAGATGAAGAGCAGGCCATAACCTTAAATGCATATCAGTCCAACAATGTCTCACCCTCAGCATGACTTTGTGGTGGGCATCATTCTTGTGGAATGCAACTACAACTTTATTTTTAGCCTGTGCAAGAAGTTAGGGCTTTGTGGGCTTGCAGAGAAGATAAATGTGAGCTGTTCAAACAGTAGGGACAAAAACCCTGTTGATAAATTACAGGAGCCTTCAGGCATGATTGTCCCAAATTAGTGAACAAATTGACATGTAGCAATTTAGATAACAATGTCCAACTGGCCACATGACCATGGTCTAAGTCAGTAGGAGAAGTCACGCTTCATGCAGAAGGTTATTTTAAGCTCTTCCATAATAAAAACACAGTTTCTTTGTTACATGAAAACCATAAACACACTGCTGGGGTTTTTTTCTCAGTTTCCATGAATCACCCGCCCACCACACTGCATGCAGAATGATCTCTTATCTTCCCTCCTCAGAGAACAAAGCCAAAACATGGTCTATCATATTCTGGATCTAATATTCATTTGTTTGAAGTGAATTGCCTTGCTTGTATCAATTCCAGCATTTCCCATGTTTGCTATCTGTAGTAAGACACAAACTTTGGTACCAGTGGAAATGGAAACTGGAATCTGAAACCTGAACTGAACTAACTCAGGAAACTCCAGAATTTCTATGTGCTTTTTGTAGTTTCTACATGTTTTTAATGTATTTTTTTCTGTGTTTTGCTCATTTTCATCTTGAACTCATCTACAATTCTAAGAAATAAGTTCTTCAAAGGCAAAGCCATCCACAAACACACCCCAATCACTGAACAAAGAATACCTCCTTTCATTTGGAACACTGAGATTAAAAATGGCTTCAAAGCAATGCTCCTACACCTGATGAAGCTTTCTAAATATGACTCCACTTAAAATCTAAATTTCTTTTTCTTCTTTGTCATAACTGTCAGTATCATGGGTTTATTTATATTATATTTTAAAAGCTGCTTCTTCAGGGGATATTTTCTTTTTAGAGGCTCAATTCCTATATTTTTAGAGGACTATGATTGGATGGAAACACCTGAGGAGAGAGTGAGACACTGAATATCGTTAATGTCATTGCAGCCAAAAGAGCGACACTTCAGTCACCTGTGTGAGTCACTGCTTTTTGTAAAGGCATGAAGGATTTGAATATACAGTTGGCTGAGTTTAAACTGATCAGCTTGTGGGGTACATATGTATCCAAGAGAAAAATTATCTTTTGGAATAGTATGACTGAAAGGGAAGCAGTGAAACAGTACCAATTTACATATGATGAATACCTGATTTATGCGCAGTACTTGGATCAAAACTAGCTTTGATTTTCAGCCTAGACAGGAAATTGATTTGCATCAGTTTTACATATGTAGGATTTTGACTCTATTTGTTTTCTGCTGGAAAGTTTCGGTGCTCATTCACCACAATGCTGCACTAGATATACTTACTAACAATGCTGGAAAATGCTTTTTAAATGCTACATATACAAAAGCTAATGTTTTACTTTCATACAGGAGATCCCATAATTCAAACTGCATCCCTGAATCTAGCCCTGCTATTTTGTTTGTTTTACTTTTACTGCATTATATTTGTATTAAACTCCAAAAATTTTAGTAAAAGCACAATGCTGTGACAATCTTTTCAGATTCTAATTTGATAACAGATGTTCAAACAAATATTATCAAATCCGTAAAATTGTATTAAATAACATCTTTTTTTTATTTATTGATTTCCATTTTTAATATGGTGCAAAATTTGTTTTGGTACCTGAAACTGTTGCCAAAAGTACTCTGAACTTAAAACCCCTCAGTCTTTGAGTTTCCAGTTCTGTAGTCATTGATCAATAAACCTCTTGTTTGAGGCAAAAATGACTTTTAAATAGACTTATGCACAGTGTAGCTCTGATATCTCATTAAAATTTCTAGATCCAGCTGAATAACTTTTATGATGATATCTCCCCATCTTTTTGGATCCTGCATTCTGGGCATAGTAGAGCTATAACACTCTCTCTCTCTCTCTCTCTCTCTGTGACATTTAAAATAAAAGAAAACTCCAAGAAGTTCAGCCTCTCCAGTTTTCCACTAAACCCCATCTGATTTATTCCACTTACTTAGTGCCTGCAATGTAGCTGAAAGTGGTCATTTGAAACTAACAGGCACAACACTGCTAACTGCCAATGATGAGACATTATCCCAGTGTTATTATCTGAGTTTCAGGGGGAAAAAATGTATTTTTGTATTTTTGTGCCTATTTTCTTCTCGTACAGTATACTGCCTTTTTTTTTTTTTTTTTTTTTTTTTTTTTTTTTTTTTTTTTTTTTTTTTTTTTGAGTCTGGGAACTGGAGCATACATCTTTGTTCCTTAAGTTCCTAAATTATTTTAAAAAGCAATTTTCTGGCTTTAGATGGGACCCTCCCTTTGATATTATCACTTTCTCTCTGAAAAAACTGATTTTCATTTATATCTATTTTAACCTCACTACTGACCCAGATATTAGATGATGCTTTGTGAAAAAGATCATTCTGTATTAACTTGTTGCAGGAAACCTCTGGGAATCTGGTGCTCAGAACTGTGTTGTGTGAGACCTGGAATGAGTGTTGGAAGTCCTGTGTTTCTAAAACATAGTGGTGGGAATAGGACTCTGAGACAGAGCTTTGGCCACTTCCTTATAGCAATCACTGCAGAAATGCATAAGATATATATTCATGTTCTCAGGGATTCTGCAGTCTCTCTTTGTACTCCCTCCTTTTCTGTATTTCCCCTTTGTTTTCTTTCCCTGCCTCACTCTGCACCGTGGCAACTTCTCTCCCCAAATCATCACTGCCTCCTGCCAAGGAAGAAACAATCAGCTCCTGCTGGGAGGAGTCATCTCAACCAGGGCACAAGGAAGGGACTAGGGGAAGAGGCAGACTTCCCCCTGTTCTCAAATACCCCCCTTCGTATAAGGCCCAGTGAGTAGAGCGACAACACAGGCTCTGTCCAACACAGATATATGGCTCTGCAGCTCCAAATGATATTCCTTGCCTGCCCTCTCTGCTGAGACCTCTGCACAAACAGTTTTTCTTTCAAATACAGATTCATCAATATTTAACAGCCAGGCTACTGCCAAAGCAAACCCTGAAATAAAGTTTAGCCAGATGATCCAATTGCCTTAAGTTAGCAGTGAGCTCAAACACACAGCTGTTCAAAAACTAAAAGGTATTTTCAGCATGGCTATAATTTAAGGAGCATTATCTTAAGGGATTTCTAAGCTCATGAGAAGCATGATTTGTGTTCATAGCACAAGGGATTTGCATAGATAACACATAAATCTATTAGGAAGCAGGAATAGCTGCAGCACACAAAGCCAATTGTGCACTGCTGTAAAAGCTGGGTAGCAGAGACCACAGTATTCACATCTTGACTGGGGAGTGGTGGAAAAGGTATAAATCGGTCAGTTATTCTGTGGTCTCCTTGAAGAAATTAGGGCACCAAGATATGATAAAATTTCTTTCCTTCATTTTCAGCTAGCAAGGTTTTATTTCAGCCTGTTGTGTGTTTGTGTGGTAATTAAGTTGAAGTAGAGTCTGGCACATCGAGCTGGCAGAAACAGATTATTTGTTTGGAAGATGCATTCACAAAATCAATATGAATCCATTTGTGAAAGTGGAGTAATTTAGAGAAATACCTGGTATCCTCATTTAAGTTCTGCCTGTTTTCAGTAAACAGTGTGAAAAGAATTGGAAAGGCAATGTACACTTAAACACCTATATTTAAGGACTTGCCAGACAAAAGATTGTTAAGCAAATTTTTTCCCTGGATCCAATAACTTCCCTGTTTTATACCTAAAAAGACTTTCAAGGAGTTTAATCAAAAATACTTCATGTAGAATCCTGTCACAGAACTTTTGATGAGTTAAAGTTTATTTTTAAACTTCTATTCCTCCAATTTTAACTCTCTTTATGGGGGACATTTGACTTAAAGTCTGATACCTAGTTCATCCTAAAAGTTTTCAGAACAGTGAATTACATTAGAAAAAACCAAACAAAAAGGCCAAAAACCCTTTGCAAGAGCCACAAATTTACAAATGCAAATTAGCATGGTGCAAAGTTTCATTGGTATATATAAAGATATTCTTTCATTAGTTATGGTCCTTGCCATTAGACAGGTCCGACAGGTCCAGCCTTATTTTCTGTAGGGTACACAAGGAAAAAGGCACAGCTATGCCATCATAAAAAATTGTTTGTGAATACTGGCACCTGGAAAAATTTGGCCACGTGAGGCATTATGTGCAGTCCTCCTGATTACACAAAACCTGGAACTTTAAGTTGGCTTAACATTGAAGGCAACTGGCATTTGCTCTACTATAATTAGTAGGTAAAGGTAATGTAATATAATATAGGCAATGTAATAAAGATAATATAATTATGTGGTAAAGAGTCTGGAGCACAAGTCTGGTGAGGAGCAGCTGTGGGAGCTAGGGGTGTTCAGCTGGAGAAAAAGAAGTTCAGGCAAGACTTTAGCACTCTCTACAATATCAGACAGGAGGTTGGAGCCAGCACAAAAGGAAACAGCTTGAAGCTGCACAAAGGAGGGTTGAGATTGGATGTTAACAAAAGAATTTCGTCATTGAAAGGGCTGTCCCGCATTTGAACTGCCCAGGGAATTTGTGGAGTCACCAGCCACAGATGTATTTAGATGAGATAATGTGGCACTGAGGGTCATGGTTTAGTGATGGACTTGGCAGTGCTGGGTTAAAGATTTGACTTGATGGTCTAAGAGTTCTTTTCCAATCTAAATGATGTTACGATTTTGATTCAAAGCCCTCAGGTATTGCCTGTTTACCACGGCTTAAATTTTGTTTCACAATAATGTGTCTTCAGCTGTGAAATCACCTCTATTTTGAGATTTTTTTGCCTCATTTTCCTCCTCTGCCTTCCCTGGTTGTGCACCCAGACAACTGCATTGAGTGGCCATCATATAAATGCAGCTGGTGAACTGACCTGAGCATTGAATCAAAAAGAACCTGTCCTGCTAAATCAATAATATTTCACAGAAGTCTGAGAGTCAGTTTGCTCTCTGGATCTTAAAAGCTAGAGTGCAACAGCACCCAGCACAGAAGTGCATCTGGGGCACACAGCCAAAGTGTGGATTTGTTCCTTTGCCCCAAAAGACACTTGGGCAGCACATGGAGCAATGACCTGCCATGGTCATAAGGCAGACATCCCATGGCTGTATGAGAATTCTGTTCCAAGGAATCCTTCAACATTCCCGTTTTTGGCTTTGTGGGCAGATTATCCCATTGAGTTGGGGTGATAGGAACCCACAAGGGATAATGTAAAGACTTAGTAATTCCCTAGTAGGTACACAGCTTACCTTCCCTGTAGCAGCCTAACCCTCCTGAGCTGGTTTTTTTTGACTGCATTCCTCTCATGGTTTTGAAATACATTCCCTAAGCAGGTGGATGTTTGAGCTATGACTCTTAGCTGGTTGCTACAAGCCCTGTGTCATAGGCTGTGAGTAATTCCAAGGATGGAGTTGCCACAACTTTTCTGGGAAACTTGCCCCAGTTTCTCACCAACCTCTCAGTAAAGATTTTCTTCCAACATAAACCTAGTCTCTTTCAGTTTGAAGCCATTCCTTCTTGTCCTGTTACTACATGCTCTTGTCAATAGTACATGAAAAGAGTTTTCTAGTGCTTTTTTAGAGGGGGAATTTAAATAAAGCAAGTAGAGCATGCAGTGAAAGATCACAGAGAAAGACTTAATGTTCACATATTTTATACAAACTCACATAAATGACCTTGTCAAGAATGCACCAGCTCTTTCTTTTAGATTCTGGAGTTTAAAAGTTCTAAACTATTCTGAAGTGTACTGCCTCTATTCAAGTGAACATGGAGACTTGGGAGCAAGGACATATGGGGAAAAAAAAATCCTCTTGGATCCCTTGCAGCTGCATACACCTTGTATGTACACCTATGCTCTACTTCAGCTCTGGACAGCCTGGCCCTTGACAAAGTCACACACTGAAGACAGAAGTTTTCCTAACTGTTTGTAAAAGTGACTGCAAAGCAATGGTAATAAACTGTACATTTGTTCAAGTCCTTATCCCATATGGACAGTAAATGAGAACATTCTTTCAGCCCCATCAGTAAGAGACGAATTATGTGGAAAGTAATGGCTTGAGACCCTTCCACAGTTGTCTGAGCTGTGGCATCTTCTCTTGCTTTCTATCTTGCAACTTATAAATAAACCAAAGCTTTCCTAAGCAATTAACTTTGCAGCATGTTCTGTGCATTCTCCTTAACTTATCCCTCTGTGGAGCAAGTTCCTGAAATGGGACAGTCCAAATGGGGGAATCACAGAGTGGACCTCAACATCTCTGTTCTAAAATAATGCTATCACTTTCCTTTTTCTTTTGGTTGTGATCAATCTTATAGAACTTCATTTTATCAGAAAAATGTTTCGGTTTAGTCCTATTAACATTACCTTGACATCCCACATTTCTTCATCCCTGATACTCTCTTGTTGTTTACCTAAAAAATTATAATCAATATGATTCTGAAAAAATAATTTGATGTAGCTTTAGTGCTTTTCATAAAAAAACATCTTTGGTAATTGTTATAAATGCAATGGCAAATATCAGATTAATAAAGAAACAATTTATTAATAACACGATATCGATCACCAACAAAAAAAAGAAAACCACAAAATAGGAAATTAGCAGCGCCGTGCCGGGTGGATAGGGGTCTGCACGCCAGGGTACAGGACGCCCAAATCCACACCGAACGGTCCTCAGTCCACCGTTTTATAGGATTTTTCTGCCCTGAGGCAGTCCAGGTGTCCAGGGTGGGCCAAATAGTCCAAATTTCTTTTGATGGCCTTCCCCGATCTTTTCAAGTCCCGTTGATCCATTCCAGGAAGGTCTTTTCTTATGCCAATTGTACCAGTCAGTCTTATGTTGATTTCAGTGTGCATATCATGTCAGGGCGTTGAAATCTGCATCGTCGTCAAGAAGGAATTCTTGCATTGGAAAGGATGCGATTCTTATCGGGGCTGGCTAGTGTCTTTGTTCAGTCTGATGGTCCTTGTCCTGTTTCGCAACTGGAGCCGTGCAGGCTGGGGATACAGATTGCTACCTACTAGACTTTACATTTTATTAACATCATTCTTATTATACATTGGATTATTATTTTATACATGAATTTTTACACCAAATTTATCACAGTAATGCAGCTGATCACTAATTATTCAGCTGCTGATCACAGGTAACTTTAGGACAGCTCCTGGCACAGGAATCAAGCTCAAGTTTTCAGTTTACACATACCTGACTTCTCTGATTTTTCTAATAATTATATACATGTTATTGACCTAGGGCAAAACAAACAACCCTCCCAGTAGAGCTAAGGACAAAAGCTGACTTTGCTCTTTGAAAAAAGATGTCTAGCAGGAGCAAGTGGATTCACCAGCCGTGTATAGATTTAGAGAAATCTAAACTGTAGAGTAATTTTGACAAGGTAAAAACAGTGGAATTAAATTCAGGATGGTTTTGACCAAATGTTACATTTATATATCCTTTAGTTTTTTCCAGAGCTCCATTCAGTGGTGCAGAGATAAGTGGAGTAGCTACTCTGAAGAGCCCAGGATATTGCCCAATTTTGCATCTGATGCTCTGTGCTCCTTTTGCTCTGTGAGGCAATTGTGGGTTGCTCTTTCATCTTTCTGTGACTCAGCTTCTCCCTCCATCATCTTCATTTTGAAAAGATCACCTCCTTTTTACGGATTTATGAATATTCTACATGCATGAACCTTGAATTTTGACCTTCATTTCTGCATGATGGTTTTTAATCTATTTTATCACAGAAGTGCAACTAATTTATGGTTAAAATAGAGTGACTTTTTATTCCCTCATAAAGAACAGGATTTTGAGTGATACTTGGGTTTCTCAGTGGATTTTTAGAGAGATTTCAATGAAATAACATCCAGAAGTAAAGTATGCTGCTACTTTTGTTATTAATCTAGAATTATACTTTTTGTATATTAAAATAAGAGTTGCTACCACATAAAAATGCTACCATTTGAAAGTGAATCTATTATTTATTCAGAGATTAGCAAAAATTAAGTCATTAGCATTCCAAAATTACAAATGAAACTCAAGATAAATGCAGGGATAGAATTTAAATCTCATGGATTTTTGGAGTAGGATCACTGAAATTTTAAGGATTCCATTCCCATTGTGGAGAAAGCCCCTCTGAGCTACATCATACAGTTGAATGGATGTGATGAGAATTAGATGTGATGGGTTTGTGTATGAGGAAGGTGTGATGAAAAGAAGAAGAAAGGCAGGATCTTGCTTGGGGGAAGAGGCCATAGATTAGCATGTGGTCTAGATGGTTTTAAGTGGTTGATAAAAAGTCTAGATGAGTAGAAATATCTGCCAGGCAAAAAGAAGAAATTACAATTGTAAAAGTACTAGCTCATCTTTACCTTACATAGATGCTTTTCAAATCAATTAATTATCAGCAAAATAATCCACAGAGAACTTTTATGAAAAGCTGCAGATGAAGCCTCTTTTTCTTGTGCTGTGAAATGGTTTATACAGAGAATGTCATATCTGTTGGCCACTCAGGGAGGAATTAAATGAGCAGGGTTCCTTCAATTTTCTTTGCTAGAGTAAAATGGATGACCATCGTGCATTCTTCTTTCAAACAGAAACATAGCAATAAACACATCTGAAAAATTATGATATTGCCTTCGACTACTGCAAAAATATATTCTTATTAACTCATGGCTTATGTAAAAAAAAAAACTACTTCAATTGTAAGTAAAATTGATGTATCAAAATAGATAAAGACTGAAAATTAATATCAATAAATACCTTGGAATGAGTTGATCACAAGACTCCATGAAATCTAAATGGGTCTGCCACGTTTAAATGCAGCTTTGGCCAACGTGTTACTTGAATTGTTTGTAATAAACATACTTTATTCTAAAGTGTTAAGCTTGGCCAGTGTTTGATTAATTCATCCCATAGCTATACTATTTTCACCTGTGGCTTCCTTAGCTAAAAAGCCAAGATTCTATAATTGTACAGTGAGACTAAAAATCTAGTCCTTGGTTTCCAGGCTCGGTTATTGTCTGTCATCAAGCATAAAGCCAAGAGAACTCATCATATATGAGCACCATAAGGTTTCTAAATGTGTGTTTAAATGTCTTATTAAAATTCAGCTTTACTAAGCTGAAGAGCCGGGAAAGAGGGCAGGGAACTTTGTGCTTCCAGTGATTAACAGGAGCATCCATACTGAGCAAAGAAGAGTTCAGAAAACCTATTAATTGATACCAAATGGGACAGGGATAATGATCTATTGCAGACTGAAGCTATCCAGAAGCTTCCCTAAGCATCCTGCCATATTGCTGTGGGCTTGGATGGACTGAGCACCTATAGCTCATCCAGCTATATTGCCTCTGGCTCTGCTAGAGGATGGAAATGATCCCACCTCCTGTCATTTTAGTTTTTGCCAAATTGCCAGCCTCTTCTTCAGTGCATGGAATTGTTATTCCCCCTCTCTGCTGAAAGATAGGGAAACTAGGACTTGTGGGAATCAGCAGAAACATTTGTGAAGAGCAGGATACAGAAATTCTTATAACTGATACATGAGAAGATTCCCTGAAAATACTAAATAAATGGCGTAAAAGTAAGCAATATGGGTATTTATCACACTTATGCTAGAGCTCATAGAACCTATTCAGCTAGGAAGTCAAGAATTCACTCTTTAAAAAGTATATTCTGTTTCTGCTTAAGTCATTAGCATAGGACATGCTACTCTAATCACCTTTGTCAGAATGTAAATAAAATGTGCAGTTTCCTATTCTTTCTCTCA
Source organism: Zosterops lateralis (assembly GCF_965231275.1). Taxonomy (NCBI): domain Eukaryota; kingdom Metazoa; phylum Chordata; class Aves; order Passeriformes; family Zosteropidae; genus Zosterops; species Zosterops lateralis. The sequence goes on from NC_139763.1 coordinate 114,094,248, forward strand.
AGTTCTACCAATACTGATTTGCTAATTCACTCTGGCAGAATACCAGGTGTCCCATTGTGTAAAAATGCTTTTACTCATAAGGTAAATGAAAAGTTCAATTTCCCATTACTTTTTTCCCCATCATTTGTTTGTAGTATCAAATTTTGCTTTCTGCTGCTCTTTCCCACAGCAATGGCCCATCTGCAATGCATAACTAAGGACAGGCAATGTGTTTCATTAGAGTGTGCCTTAGAATATCCTTGCTTAGGAAACAGAAATGCCTTATTTCATTGGTAGCTTTACTGATACTGATTGCTTCCTCATTAGACACAATTAATGGAAGACACAATCTCCTCTATCCCTCTTACAGGAGATACCAGTCCTGTGATATCTGAAAAATCCCTTGATACTGTACAATAAAAGGTACAATAATTATAGTCTCTCAAATTCTCAGATAGACAATTTTGTTGTGACATCACACGATCTCTGGTTGAGAGTCCTGAATTCCTTTGATGAATCTTCTGCTTCTTTCCCCATTCCCCTCCAGAGCAGCTTCCCCTCTTTATAAACATCATCATTACAATAGCAGTGTTGTTACCAGGTGACGTTAATGATGTTGCTACCCAGGTTCACTAAAAATTGTAGTTAGCAGGTTAACCAAGCTTTGAGATGTAATTAAAAAAAATAAAATTGTAATAAAACTCTTCAGGGGTAAAGCTCTGCCAAAGTCAAGCACAGACAAAATTTCCTGTCTCTTGTCTCACTGTGTTCAACCACATTGTGTAAAGGATGGAGATAGATTTGAAATTACAAACTTCAACACCTTTCTTTCAGATGGGGATGTCCAAGGCTTTAGTTAAAATGTTGATTCACTTTGCAATTTGTCAAACTGAAGAGTGGCTTGGGCACTCAAGGTGAGCTCCTTACATAGGAAAGAAGGGATGGGAAGTGCAGATAGAGACACAGGTACCATTTATCCCACTCCTGTAATTTCTTGCCCATCTGTGTAGGAATCACAAAAGACCAAAACCTTATTGCATACTTACATATAATTATAGAGTGTCAATATCTAAGATATCTGCCATCATCAAAGATTTTGTGAATGCAGTAATAGAAATTGCATTCAGTGAAAGATCAAGTGAACATTGATCTTTTATGCCACATGAGACACAAAAGCCCTGGCCATGTTTTTTGACCCAAACACTTATGAAAACTTCTTACAGTGCATTCGTAGGTTAAAGAACAGTGGAGGAACAGGGCCACTGCCTGTAGTTATGCAGATACTGCCTGGATGTCTGTAATTGGATAAGTGTTTGCAAAGCTGCAATGTCATTTATAGTGCAAGGAGACCTCACTACTCAGGTTTCCATTCATAGGGAATGCTAGGTGTATCGTCATGGGAAGGACAAGCACAGTGTTCCCAGGCTGCATGATCGAGGAACTAGGGTGTCTGGCTCTATCACACACCTGCCCTACAAAAGACATCAATCATCCTTCTTGATATCTTCCAATGCACAGTTCCCCTCCTCCTTTCATTAACTGGGAAGAAAAAACAAACTAGACTGTAGGAGCATCCGAGGATTACAGGGACAAGGAACTCTGCTGACCTGAGATATTCTAGAATATGTGGTTTTATTGCAAGGGTTGTGGGTAGAAAGGGCCTTGCCTTCAGCCACCAGTCTTGGCTGGAGGGAAGCCCCAAAGAGAGAGGGAGAAAGAACAAGAGGGTAAGAGCTAAGAAGAGGGGAGCGAGAGAGCAAGGTGGCAGGGGTCAGAGTGGAGGGGGAAGAGAGCAGAGGTAAGAGAGCAGGGATAAGAGCTAAGAGAGTAGGGGGGAAAGAGCAAGCAAGAGTGAGCCAGAGAGCTCAGGGAGGAGACAGCAAGAGCAAGAGCAAAAGAACGAGGTCCTTGTTACAACACATTATATCTCCTTTTGTGATGAATATTCTAATTTACAGTGACCAACCAATACAAGACACAAAATCCTATAGAATCTACACACAGCCTATAAGAACTACTATGTTACCATACGGTGTTTTATTTTAAACTCTAAAAACTACTCTTTAGACTCCTCTGTTTTGCTACGTTGATCTTTGGATCCCTTAGCCAGCAGAAAGGTATTGTTCAATCAAAAGAGATTCTCCTTCAGCTGCCCAGGCTGTTGTTTTCAGGTTATATAGTAACTAAGACTCAGTATCCTACAACTCAAAGTAAGCTTCCATTTCTATTTCGATTCTAGGTTTCATATTTTCAGAATCTTTTGCTGAGCAATCATATTTATAAGGTTTCCGGTTTCCCTGATTAATCTTCCCCAACACTACACTATGCTGTCACTTGTTTGTTTCCAATACTTGTTGTTTGTTAAAGTTTCCTTTCCATTTCTCTACAATTTCTTAGACAGAAATGCCAAAAAAAATTCTGTGCTTATTCTTAAAGAAGCTTTATTGATCTCTGCTCAGGCAATCCTAGGAAACTACTTAGGAATAGCTAGAAATGGTGGAAAATGGCACCACAGAGGCTGTTTTGGCCTTCTCTTAACTGCCCACCCACCAATCCAGCCAACATAAGGAGAAAAAGGGAGACAGAGAGCAACGTGCAAAGGTTCCTCATCCAAGTCATATGTGCTGTCCAAAGACAGCAACTATTTTTTTCTCTTGTTCAGTGTGAGGTATTTTGTTTAGTGTATTTCAACATGACAAGTATCTCAAGAGACTCAAAACATATACATCATCATCCTGCTCTGTGAATCCAGTGACCTTACTCTTGCCTCTGTAAGGGGAGATGAATGACATTTCCAGCATTTTCCCTGAAGAAAGAAGACAAAAAGACATATTAGAAGTCTTAGGGACATTACAGGCAAGCTGCAAGCTGAGAAATGTGTATAAAAATGAATCCAGTTAGTGATCACTCCAGGCAGCACCTTTCCTATAGACTGTCAGGGATTAAATGAGAAAAAAACCATGATCAGGAAACAGTTTTGTAATACAATCATTAGAAAGGCTGTTTAATACTAGAAAACCTGTTCAAATTTACATAATTTATTTACATTTACATCATTTATTATGATTATTTTTATAAAATTAATTATTAATACTGTATTGCATATTTTCTATCTGGCTTGGCTTGCTTATCCCTAATAATTAGCAAAGGGACCTGGCTTCTACTTCATAAAGATTAAGCATTGAAAGTCAACTTCTGAAGTGACTGAGTAACAAAATTGCACATGCAAGTGTGTACACTGAAATGGTGATTTTTACAGCTTGCACATCACACGGGCAAAAAACCAAACCAAACCGAAACAAAACCAACAAAAAACAAAAAGGGAAAAACAGAAAAAAACCCCAGACTAACAATCCATCAGTTTTTCCATCAGCTGAGGATGAGGAACTCAGATTGGACCTGCAGCTTGTCTAAATTTACAGACTTTGTCCTAATAACTAATAACTAAACTTTTGCAAGCATAAAGTGATAAATGGATTAGGTACAGCATCAGAAATCGTCTTTCTCAAGTTAAGAGGTCAAAGAACCAGGAGTATTATCTTAAGACAACTTAGTTAATGAAAAGTGTTTGTCAATAACTAAGGCCATTTCTTATTTGTAGCAGCACACAGTGTGGTTCAGAGGCCAACAGTTGAAAGAACTGCCTGAAAATTAAAAGCACTCAAAAGTCCTTTGGGGCCAGTTAGAGTTCATTATATTTTTGTTTCAGATGTTGTTTACTTTGGCATGTTAAGCTATCCAGAATATTCCAGCAGCTTGAAAGTGTGCCTTTGCAACCTTAACATCTTGGTTTTTGTCTGATCCACAGGGAGGCTGATGGTGCTGCATATGACATTGCTCCAGAAATGGCCCCATTTCTATACCAAACACTGCCAGAAAGAGCAGCAAACAGCTATTCAGTCTCCAAGTACCAATATCTTGCACAATTCTGGATGAAGTAATTACTATTCCATTGGAAAGGGTAAAGGCTACTATGCCAAATCCAGCTAACACTTTCATTTATAATATATTCTTGCAACCTGCTCTTGACAGTGACATCACCCTCTATAGTTTAGTGCAGAGATTCAGATTTGTGTAAAAAGAGCACCAACCCTGTTTGAAACATTCTGCTGTTCATGTTCATTTCAGAATCAAAATCACCCTTTTCCAAATAGGATTTAGACAGAATTATATCCACACTCCACCCCACTGAGCAGGTACATCCCTGTTGTGTGGTTTCAGCACATCTACCTAGGCTCAGACCCTGGCTGGAGCAGAAACCATGAAAATGGTCCCATCCCTGGCAAATATGCAGAAGCAGATCTTACCTCCTGCATTTAAGAAGTTGTATTTTCTGCACTCCACACAATTCATCAGTATTAATACACTGTTGTGGCTGTCATGTCACATACTGTTTTTTTCAGTCAATTCCACGACTTGTTTGTTAGGTAAGTTCAGTTCATAATTTTGAAAGCATTATACCATAAAAACCTATTGGGATTGGGATTAATTTAAAACCACTTGTTGAAAAAAAATAAAAATTAGTCTTTAAGACCTCTGATGTTAGGTCAAATATTGCTCATCACTAAAAATTTTTCCTGCATAAAGGAGAAAAGACTCACCTGATTGAGTAAAGAGCAGATCAGCGTGACTGAGGAGGGAATGAATGTGCCAGAGAAATTCAGGTACTGTGAAGCAAATGAGCAAATCAGTGCAGAATGGAGGAGTGGAGGGGAAACAGCCATCCCGTCACCTTGGAGAACAGGTGGCTCTTTAGAAAGAATGAAAAAGGCCTAAATGTTCTTCAGGAAGGAAGGAATATAGGGAACAGGTGTACCTGCAACACAAAAATACATAAGTGGAATTGTAAGCAACGTAAAAGCTGCAAAGGGCTATGAACTGAGAGACAAGAAACATGATATTTGCACAGGAGACTAACAGCTAATAACAGATCTGTCAAACAAAAAGTTATGTACATAAAAGGTTTAGAAAGAGAGAAGTTTGACAGTGAGTTTAGTTGGGACACAGGGAACCAAAGTTCAGTGATTTACTGAATGGGAATTACTACTTCTTGTGGAGGATTTCACTCTGAGTGTATAAACACAAAGCAAAACTGACCAGTCAGATCTCAGACAGGACATTTTAACTCAGTGCCTACATCAATATATATATGGAAATAACTGAAAATAATGTCTAACACCTATTACTTTACCTAAGAAATTAAAAATCACCACTACTTGTGAAAGATCTATACAATTTATCCTGGGACAACATAGAATTAAAAAGGCCTCTCCTCTTGCCAGTAAAATTCATCCAAACTATGCATCATTTATCAAATCACCAAACTCACACTGAAGTAAAAAAAAAAAAACAACAAAAAAAACCAAAAAAAACCCCAAAAAAACCACCTTCATTTGAATTTCAATGAAAACGGGACTGAGGAAAGAAAACCTGAAAATGGGAAAACTGATAATTGCCCGGGAAGAAATTTCCATCACAATGCTTCTGAAATAACCTTGTGACCAAAGTATGTTTAAAGCATAGAAGCCAAGATTTTTAGCTCTTGGAAGCAATGCTGATTTACACCACCTGAGAATCTGCACTGACCACAAGACAACAATCAGACTCTTTCCTCCAAACCCTGAGTAGTTCTTCCACAGTACTGTTATATTATAATATGACTAGGAAATGTTGCAAATGGATCTAATTATTATTATAATCTTAACAATATAATCTTGAAGCCCTTGTCAAATGTTATTTCCAAGACATAGAGAGATGTCCTACAGGCAGAAGAATTAAAATAAATAGATTAAATAATTTCCTACTGGCGAGATACCCTAAAAAGCTAATAGGTTTAGGTTCTGTATTGGATTCTGTAGCAAAGATATTTGATTTACTTGTCAAAATTTAAAGATCTTACAGTCCTCCATCAATCACTCTGAACAAGACAGGTTAATTAGAAAACCCAAGCTTAACAATTACAATTCAGATAATATTTTGGCAATGTGTATTAACTAGAGGTCAAGTAGGACTGTGTCTTCAGTCTAATATTTTACATCTAGTTAGTACTAGTCCATGTGCTCCACTGTTTTAGAGACGGAGTAGTAATTTTGTTTTTTTAAAAAATGGTGGCTTGCAGATCCAGTGAACACTGAAATCCTTCAAAATTTGGATGACTGGCTTTTATGTGTGGCTGCTTGAGTGATGAATACTGAAGACAAGAAGGCAAAGTAGGTGAATCCATATCTGCACTGGTAGGATTTTCCCAACTCTGTCAGCTGGCTTTCACCTGATTTTAGAAAACTATCCCAATAATTCTTTTTCAAAAATCCACTTTCTCTGTAAGAAAAGGTTCATAATTGCTTCAGCTGTGAAGGGATCTTATGGTTTAAGTCTACCACTCTGAAATAAGGCAAATCATTTAATTTGACCTTTACGATATTTGAATAGTTTCCAGATGACTTCCGGACAACAGCAGCGCCTCTTTGGAAGTAAGTCCTGCCTGATAAAGGGAATCAAGTTATAAAAAATGAAAAAAAAAAGAAGAAGTCTCCAAGTGCATAAATATTATCAAGCAGGTCAGTAGTATTCCAGTATGAGCCAATGTCCCTTATCTTACATTATGTTGATAGTGCTGCCATCTGTTCCACCTAAAAGCTTTCAAGCCGAAAGAGAAGTAATATTTTATTAGCAAATACTTTCTGCTAGTGTACCACCTTCACCTCTGCTTGTGAGTTCTGTAAAAAAAAGTAAAAATCAGTTTGATACCCTTTATCTTGCAGATATTACTCTAGAGTCTTTGGTGGTGCTAAAGAGACAGTGATTCCTGTGGAATCTGCTCTCTTCCCTGCCAGAGCACCTCTCACTGTGAGGGGGAAGAGAAGTGCCCACTCCTTTCCATGCCATTGGGAGAGACATATGGTGAAAAACAGAAGAGTGGCCATGGGAGCTGTGGAATTGGACTCTGTCAGCTATGAAGTCTTGCACAACCACCAGGGATCTTGTCAGGGTGAGGATACTGTGATCTCTCACCAACAACAATTTAACACTTCTGTGCATGCAAGATGTTTTTTGCAGCTCTCTAGAGCATTGACTACAAAACTTACTCCTGCTCAGTGCACAAAACCCTGCTGCCCAGAGGCAGATGAATCTTTGGACATGAGCCATCACATGAGCCATCATCCTGAAGACAGATCTTGAGTTTGTAAATGACCAGATAGAATTCCAGGCCAGGAGTTCCCCTGAGCAACCAGCACTTTGAGAGCAAGATCCTTTAGCTGTTTCACAGCTCTCTAATCAGTGTTATGGTTGCTCATATTTCTAGGAACCAGTGACATTACTGATGAGCTTTGCTGATGGTGCAGCAGGTACTGAACCCTGAGCCTTGCAGTGCTGAGGTTTAATTCCCCACTCCAAAAAACCACTAAGTCACTGTTTCTGTGCCTTGGGTGGTAAGTTATGCAGAAGTTTTCCTGTTTCTCAAGCATTTAATGAGAATATTGCCCTGCAGTCAGTGAGAAAGTCAGGTACTCAAGATGTTGAACAGAAATATAGCTTGCTGCAGTTCACATGAAATGAGAACAGGCAATTAATTATATCTGAAGAGTCCTTAATGCACAAATTAACTGAGGGAAAAGGTTGGTTTAACTACTCATCATATAAGAGGAATAGTTAATTACTTGTGCACTTTCCAGTGCAATTTTTAAAAACAAATAAATTTTTACTTATAATAATTAATAATCAATATATAAATTATCACCAACAATATAATTAATATAGAATATATACTATATTTTGTATATTATCAAATATAGAATATATTAATATATAGCATGTTTAAGATAATATTTATAATAAATATATAGTATGCAATATACTGTATATAATATATATTATCTATGTTAATAATATAGTTATTCTATAAATAATAATTATAATTATTAATTAAATTATAATTACCTTCTATCATAAATCAGATGTATTGTCTGTATGTCTTTGGGTGACTCATGATGAGAGCGTATTTCCTGATCCTCTGCTCTATGCCCCAAAATGGTTGCAGTATCTTTGAGGGGGGTCCAGAGGAGGAGGGAGCCTGGGCTGGTTGGCAGATTTTTTCAAAGTCTCACTCCCCAGGCGTCCAGGGTGTGGTACAGTCTGGGTTTTGCTATCTAGCTTGGTTTTGTTAGCCCAGGTGAGAAGTTTTTCCTTGCCCTGGACTTGGAGAAGCTGCAGCAGCAATCCTTCAGCAATTTTTCGAGGTGAACTGGTCAGCTGGTTTAGTCTGAGACCAGAAAGAGAAAACAGGAGCTGAGGGAGAGGGGTCGATCAGGACCAGGACAGAGGAGCTGCTCCATCTCGGCCCCAAACTGGGAAAGCTGAGCCTGGCACAGAAAGCACATCCAGCCCACCTGCTTCATCTGCTGTGGAGAGGAGCTCCATGCCAGAGGTTTTCATCTCTTTTCCCAAACTGCTGTGTGAAGCTCATGTTTGTTTTTTTTCCTGAGACCAATGCTAGTGCCATCCTCTACCATGTGGTATGAGCCAGTATTTTTTCCCTGGAATTTTGGGGATTTGTTCCACTTTGTGTGTGGGGACAAGGTCTGACGGTTTACTACCTTGCATTTTTTTACTTTTTTTGCCATGCCTTGTGGACATTCTGTTTGTTTGTAAACTGATGGGTGGGCTTTTTTTCACTTTCTTGCACTAGTATTAAAAGAGATTGTGGGAACCCTTTTAGAGGAGACAACTCATTCCAGAGTGTCTTCTCCTAAATTTGTCTCTAAACTGAGACATGGTGGCAAATACTCTTACACTCCAAATACTGTTATGGGAAAAAGCAGTATGCTACATATTGCTTGCCCAGTTAGCATTTTCATGGTCAAATTATTTAATGCAAAACCAAGCCTTATTAATAATACAGTCAAAATCAATACATGTACAAAACCACCTTCCTAGCACTGACCCTTTGCCTGTGGTGGTGTCCCGAATCTCCTGTCTCATTCCACTTCATTCCACAGTGTCCTGGGGTGACTTTTTGGTGCTTGTATCCCCAATCCTCTGTTCTGTTTATTTATGCTGTATATTGGGTTCTGAGAGAGAAGGTGGGAAAGAGGAAGCAGCAGTTTCTTTCTAGAGACAGCTTTCAGTCCTCCACATTCTGCTCCTGGACTGTGTTTGTCTGAGGCACAGACAGACAGTGGGACAGAGATCTCCTTTGGCTTTTAGGTAGTTTTAGCTAGCTGAGGCAGAGGAGCTCCCTGGACTGTTTTTTTCTTTGTTTTCTTGGGACTGTTTAAACCTGTCCTGGACTGAAAAACTCAGTAGAGCATTAGGAGCTCACACCTGTGGCCCACCGGGGCCCAGGACGGCATTTTCCAGCACCAAAGGTCCTGATAAGAGACTGAGGCAGCAGAGCTGCACCCACAGTAAGAACTTTCTCAATTTGCCATCTGACTTCAGAACAGGAGGTTTTATTGTTTCATATTATTCATTTTTTGTGCTTGTGGGCACTTTGTTTGTTAAATAAATAGTTTTTTCCACTTTAAGGAGATTTTTTTTTTTTCTTTCCCAGACCAGTCAGGGGAGGGGCCATTTGGGTTTACGTCTCCAGAGGAATCCCATACAGAGGTTTCCTCCCAAATTTGCCCTAAACCGGGACACACAGCTTCTTCCCTCAGCTTTCTCCCTACCCCCTGCTCCCAGGGAAGGAGTGAAAGCTGCCCCACTGTCCCCCAGTGTGGGGACTGCCTGGGACTGCCAGCCCCTTCCCTGGCAGCATTCTGCAGCAGGAGCTGGGCAAGGGCACCCCAGGAACACAGTACAGCTCCTCTCAGGCTCAGGGCAGTCCAGACACCCCTGGGACCCACCCCTGGGACATCTTCTCTCAGCAATGACAAGTGTAAGACACTTCCTGGGTGACAATGTAATATTCTTAATTTTTTTAAAAAAATGAAGGGCAGCTACACTGAGTATGACTATTCTGTACTGACAAACTGTCAAAACTGATGGAAAACAGTTTTATAAAATAATATAGTCTGTTGAAATAATTGACTTCCTTCTAATTCCTTTTTTGGGAAAATGAACATCACGCGTATTCTCATAATGTATTTCATAAAAGATGAGTGATTTTTTAAAGACCTGCCTGTGATGAAGAATTAAAAACATGCAGCCACAGATTCAGATCTTAATTGTATTCTTTGTGTTTCCTAGTAAGTCGATAATAAATCTTTCATCCTTTAGTGGTATAGGCTAATGTTAACAGAAAAATCATTTGGTTTTCAATAAAGGGGTCAGCTACTCTTCTGTTTCATTTCACCACATCCTGCCCTACACAAAACAGATAGCAAATATTTCTCACTTTTCTGCAGGTCTCCAGCAGAAATCTCTCTAATTCCAATATTAAAATCTGAAAAGGGCATTGCTTATGCTTGAAAAGAACTCACCAAATAAACAATTCCTCTAGTATTAAAGATTCACCAGCTATACAATAATGTGGTCTGAGAAATAATAATTTCTTTTCTGAATTGCAAATTTAAACTGTTTTTTCCAAGCAAGCCATTCCCATTGACTTGATCATGAGACATCTGTTAAAGTTAGCTCATCCCAGGGCTTGTGGCCTTCCATTAGCAGGTACAAAATCATATTTCCTGTATAAAAAACTGAATTCATTTTTGTGACATCAGTGGAGTGCAGCTGAGAGGTGGAGCCTTCCCAAGACAAGGGAATGCAGCTCTGCAGGAGCCAAGGGGCACCTGGAGAGACTGTGCCACAGTGCTGCACTGAGGCATGGCAGAGAGATTGTTGTAGAAGTGTTTTCACATGCAAAAATTAAAATATTCTTCCTCCTGTCACAAGGTTCCTGGTAGCTATACTGTTAGCTGTGTCTTCCACTCAGCATCCCAGTGCTTTTTCCTAATAGAACAAAAAAAAAAAAAAAAAAAAAAAAAGAAAAAAAAAAAAAAAAAGTACCCACTGATACAAACACTACAAATAGTAGCAAACTATTCTTTGTTCTTTGAATTAAAACCCCTCCTTTTGTTTAAATCTTTGAGCTGGTTTGCTTAGTCTAGGACAATTCAACAGCTATTTACATACCATTGATTTTCTTCTAAAGCTAAAGTCATCAGACCATCAGCTAAAGACCATCAGATCCAAAACTGGATCACAGTCAGTTTTTCCAAACCTGGATGGATAGAAACCACAGCATAATTTTTAATGGTAGCTGGATTCAAACACTGAGATTTTCTTCAGATTTTTAGATTGTCAGAATAAATGCTGAACAAACACTCATGTCCCATATCATTATATTTAATGTTCAGAATTGCTGGTCGATATTTGCTTGCACAATAACTAATAGCACTGACTATTTCACTGCCTGTACAATATTATAGTTAATAGCAATTGCAATGCCTTGCACCACAATAAAAATTGGCTTTAAAAAAAATAAAAATCAATAGATTCCTTGTTTTGTATCAGGGAAGAGAGACAAACAATAAATCATGAATTTTGAGTTGATCATTTAGTCTGACAACATGGTATTCAAGATTTCTTTGAATGATAGTTATGATTTGCTGTAGAGTCAAATTCTAATCTGAAATGCACCTCTGAGTGCCTTTGTTGTTTCTGTTTGGGGACAAGTCACTGCAATAGTGTCTCAACAGATTTTCTGAGGCAAAGTGTATAATACAAGTTTGGAGTTCACACCACCAGTTTTGCCTGGCTGATGTTATTTGTGGATTCAAGTTAGAGCAACATGAATTTGACTCATGGTATAACTTGAACAGGATATCTTACTCTGGCTTGAAACAAATAGAATATACATATGCAATAGCAGAAAAGGGATTTACCTAAATGAACCTCCCTAAGTTTCAAATATAAGCGTTCTGAGGTTCTCTCAGAGAAAGGACACTCACGAAGGAAAAAAGACATCCACCAACACAAATAACCAAGCAGGTATGGCATTCAGGCTATGGCAGTCATCTAAGCTAAACACAGCAAAATGGAGTGGCTTTTTGGAGGCTGTTTAGACTGAAAAATATTGCTGCTTTTAAGGAAGAGTTCTCTCAGTTTTATCATAATGATCTGATATGGCAGTGTTTTTTAAATAATTCAAACCCATTTTTTTTTTCCAGGGCAGATATATTGAGGATCCAGTATAAATGATGTTTTAGCATGACAAATTATCTTCATTCATACTCATGGCAGAATAACCTCTTATCTTTTTCTATCTGAACAAATAATGGCTCACTGTAAGACTAAAACATTGGCTACATTGCATAGAGGTTTAATACATCAAAAATCCAGTGTGGATAATTGCAGAATATTGGTGATTTTTAATCCCCTCAGAACCTCCTCATCAAGGACAGTGTCTCTCCTGCCTGCTCGTGTTTATGTCTCCACTGTGCTTTGCTTTAAACTCACTCTCTTTATTCCAGTAACATCTGTTCCAGAATCATGTGCTGGAGTTTTGTACCAGCAAATAATACCTGAAGGATAAATCTAGACCTGAAAACTACAGTCTCTGCTTTGCTACACAGGTTGTTTGGTTTTTTAATTTATTTTTTTTTAATTGTGCAATTTGCATTATTTTTTTTCCTACCTAGCCCTAAAATACTTGAAGGAACATCAGAGACAAAGTGTGATGAACTGACCACATCCTCCATTCCCCATGCCCCTGTGCTGTGCAGGGGGAAGAGGTGGAGAATCAGGAAAAAGTTAAGCCTGGGAAGGGTAGAGGACTGCTTGGAAGGGGCTTTTAAGAGTTGAGTTTACTCCTTATCATCCTACAACGATTTGATTGATAAAAAATGAAACTATTTTCCCTGTCAAGTCTGTTTTGCCCCTTTGGTAACCAGTTGGTAACTGGTGAGTGACACTCCCTGTCTTTAGCTTGACCCATGAACCTTTTGCTGTAGTTTTGCTCCTCTGTCCAGCTGAAAAGGGGAGTGATAGAATGGATTTGGTGGGCACCTGATGTCCAGGCAGGGTCAAATCCCCACAACTACTTATGTTATTTCTTCATTTCATCATTTGTTTCTTCATTTATTTCTTTTCATTAATTTATTTCATTTATTTCTTCTTTCATTTATTTCTTCATTTCTTCATTTATTTCTTCATTTTTCTTTCAGATAGAAGACCATGGGCATCTTGGGTATCAAAGTAATTTTAGAGAAATTGCATACACAATACATTAAAAAAGTGTGCATAAAAACATGCTCTAATAAAATCAAACAATATGGGTAAAAGGACCATAATGCTTTTATTTTAAATCTTGAGCTGTTAGTAGTAAAAACAGGCATCATGGCAGGATGCAGACGAGGAGAAGGAATTGAATGGCAGAGGTAATTTTGATGGAGAAATGTTAAAATATGAGAATCAGAACAATGGATAAATGAGGTGTTAAAGCAGAGATTGTCTAAGTGTCTTAAGTGAATTGGAGATTTATAAGCAGAGAGGAGAAAAAAAATGGACACATGGATATGGAGATAACACAAGGCAAGAAGCAGGAATTATGTAGGAGAATGAAGTGCTAGGATACTGAAAAAGGGTAAAGAATCTGACAAATGGAATGAACAGGATCACGTCAGGTCCCTTTTCTACCTGTGGATTTTCTGACAAGCACTGTGTGCATGCACACTGGTCTCAGCTGCGTGGCAACTGTTGACTCTTATTGAAGGCAGTGGATTACATTAACTTGGGGACAGGAGTAAAACAGATTCTCATCACTGCTGAAACAGCTTTTGGTGAAGGCTTGAATCGCTTCACCACACCAGTTTCTAATTGTCTCATTGCTATCACTTTGCCAACATTTCAAACATTTTGTCTCCTCATTATTTCTTTAATATCGTTGTCAGACTCACTAATTGGATGGTTTGAATACGCCTTTACTGTGCCCTAAGGTCAATTTATCATACATTTATAGCCTTCATCACAACCAATGGAAACAAGCAGAATTTTTAATCTTCTTTCATGGCATTTCCTTTTCATTGGTGTCAAATAAATAGCTTGATCTTTTTGAATTACACAACATTGTAGCTCATGATTTCTTGCTAATTTCCTAACAAAAAATATTGAATTGTCAATTGCAATTGCTCAAATTGTACTTAGATAAAATCTGCTTTGTTTTGCTATTTCATTCTCTCACAAATAAAACTGGGAAATAATTTACAGGAAAGCATGTGTGGACCCCTCCTATTACTTCTTGCTAAACAGACCCTGAAATAAAAGCCACTTCCCTGATGATATTCTCCAGACTTTTCACTTAATCCCCATGGTCCAGAATCTGGAACTACTAGGAAACAGCTGTGCTATCAAAGCATTCCTGTACAGAGGTCTCAAACACATAAAAATACCAAACTGGAACTCAGTGTCCAGGAAAATTATTCTGAGTAAGTACAACTCAAGCAATAGTTAAAACTGCATTTTTAATAGAAATTGAAGATAATTTTTTTTTTGAAGGGCCCAAAAAATTACTGAGAAGTCAGCAAAGTGGGAAGAGAGAGTGAGTAGTAGCAAGTCCCTAAGAAAGCACTGCATACTACTAGTAGCAACTGGAAAATGGAATGAAAATAAAAAACAAACAAACAAACATAAATAAATAAACAAATGGAATGTGTTTGATTATTAAGGACATCAATTTCATTTGAATGATATTAATTTTTACCATAGTCCTCTGGTGATGATGATTAGCAGCAACTCCTTTTACCCTGATGTGCAGGAAAACGTGTGTGTGTTTCTAGAAGGCAAACTGTACGGGGTTAAGTAATCTGGCTTCAAGGAGCCAAATATTTTATTTCTTAATCCGTGATGTCCAAAGTACTAAGTAATCAGAAAAAAACCCCAAAAAACCAACAACAACAACAAAAATAATAATAATAATAATAAAATAATCCCACAAAAAACTGGAATAAGATCAACTTTTTGAGACTGTATCAGTGCGTTTGCCACATCTTTCTATCCTTTCTGTTATTTCTGCCATATTCTAGAGAAATATGCAATTTGGAATTAGTAAAACAAAATCAAGATCACAGAAAAGGAGAATTTATAGGAATTCAGCTATTAACAGATCATTCAGCCAGTGATTTCCTGCAACTTAGCATCTTCAATCCCATATTTAAGTTCACAGTTTGTAAAGGATCTCTGGAGGACTGTTATTCATGCTTCTATTCATAGCAGTGTCAGCTACAAGGTCATACAGGTGGCTCAGAGCTTTGTTCAGGGTGGTCTTGAGAACCTCAGGGATGGGGTCTGTGAAGTCTCTCTGGCTAACCTGCTCCATTGCCTACCTGTCCTCAGGTGTCAAGTACAGAGCAAACAGGACAGATGCCAGGATAACCCCCATCAATATTCTATTTGTTAATGGCCTCTGGTTAGGGTAGGAATAACTGCATCACTCTCTCAGCTGAACCATCAAGTCAGTTTTGGATGACCATCTGGGCCATAAAACTGATTTGAACACAAAAGTATTGTGGAGAAAAGTGTCAAAAGCTTTGATAAAGTCAAGGTAAATGGCATTTCACAGAGGAATGGCTGAGAGAATTGGCATTGTTCAGCCTGGAAAAGAGAAGTCTTGTGGGTGATCTGATTGCAGTTTTCCAGCACCTGAAGAGACCCCACAGGAAAGATGGAGAGAGGCTATTTACAAGGCTCTGGAGTGACAGGATAACAGGCAATGGCTTCAAAATGATGGACAGTTGGGTCAGATTAGATAGTAGGAAGAAATTCTTTGATGTGAGGATGTTGAGGCCCTGGCACAGGTTTCCCAGAGAAGCTGTGGATGTCCCATCCTTGTAAGTGTTCAAGGCCAGGTAGGATGGGGCTCTTAGCAGCCTGGTCCAGTGGAAGGTGTCCTTACCCGTGGCAGGGGCTGGAACTAAGTGATCTTGAAGATCCTTCCAACTCAGGCCACTCTATGATTTTATATCTGCTACTCTTCCTTAATTCACAGACCAAGGCATCTTACCTTAGAAGGTAATCAGACTGGTTAGCCATGATTTACCCTTCATAAATCCATGATTGTCCCCCACCATGACATTCTGCTCTACAAATGGAAAAATACATTCCAAAGTAGATTCCTTCATGGGGCTTGTCATAGGTTAACATAGTTTGGTTTTTATTTAAAGTAGAAACAGATAAAAGTTTCAGATCATTAATCTGTCTCTGAGTAAGAGAAATGACAGAGTAATTGAAACTTAAAGAGACACAGCGTGAGGCTAAAGCCAGTGAGAGAGAGAGAGAGAGTAAAAATCCTAATTGACAAGAGATGAAGAAGATACCTTAGATTTTTTAGGCTGAAAGTCTTTTATGAGCCATAGTAGTGAACTATAATATGCTAGAATAGGCCTTTAAACTGTAGACAATATGGATTGTCTATGGCAATAGATTAAAGCAAAGGTTTTTTTCACAGATTAAGTGAATATCGATCTTATGAGAAGCTGTGATCCTATGAGATGTTTGAACAGAGAGAGAAGAGATAAGAAGCCCTCTGCCCCAAGGAAGAAAAAAATAGAGATCTCTGCTCCATAAGATGAAGAAAATCCTTTGCGTTTAAACTGTCCATTTTACAATGGACATTTTATAGACACTCCAGTTGTGTCTATAACCCATATATAGCTCAAGAAAACTGCCCATGGGAAGGACTTCACAAAAGCAAGTTCCTGAGAGGGTGTTTTTGTGAAAATTAAGACCCACAAAAAAACTGTTCTATGTTGTCAGAAGAAATTCCATAGCAAACTAAAGAGGCTTCTCTCTCCAAAAAAACAAAAACAAACAAACAAACAAAAAACCCCAAAAACAAACAAAAAAACACCACCACCAACAACAACAACAAAAAAAAGAGTAATACTCTGATAAAAGAGTATTTAATGGGTAGTAGAATTAAGAGTTCTAAATTTTGTCTTTTTCTGTTGTTAGTAGTAAAGTAAACTTGTGGAGGAGTGTTTTAAAAGTTTCATTTTGATTCTCATTTTCTTCTTTTAATGTGTGTTAACAAACCTATCTTTATACCCCTTAAGTTTAAACATGCTTTGGTTTTCTCCTAATCCTATCTCACAGTAAAAAAAATAAATATTCTAGTAGACGTTAAAGCCACTAGAGGATTGAAGTGCAGGTGACCAGTCTGCAGTTCCCTCGATTACCTGGCCATTTTTTAAAAATGAATGTGACATTTACCTTCCCCCATTCATCAGAGGTGTTCCTGTGATTTCCACGCCCTTTCAAATATGACAGTGGCTTTGCAATGACCTTGAACAGTTCTGTCATTACCTTTGGATGATTCCATGGACTTGTGCTGCTCAAGTTATCCCTGACTTCATCATCCCTCACTGCTGTTTCATAGTACAACAACAATAAAATGGACAACAGCCATTTTATTGCACTAAAGCCTCCCTGGATTCAATGGGACACATGCAACAATTCATCCTTTAACACTCCTGTATTTCATGCATCTTCTTGTGGCACAGGTGGCCATAAACGGGTATCCCCCTAATCTCTGAGCTGTGAGTAGACAGGGAGAGAATTTAACTATACAGGCTATGAGAAAGCTGATAGACTTTTTAAAATAATAGAATCTGTGTAGAAAAAAAGCATTAAAATATCCTTCAAAACAACATGGTGTTTTTAAACAGGGTTTCAGAGACCAAGGACCCCAAATTTCAAGCATTCCTACTAAAAAACACATGCACACAAACACTAGAATAAATGAAAATGGAGATAAATATTTGTTCAGTATTATTCAGTGATAGGAAGAACAATATGAGCAATTTAACACCAAATTAGCTACTTGGAGTACCCAGTAATTAATTTCTTAGAAAGCAAATGAGAGTGAAGATGTAGCAATTTTTCTGTAGACTCATCTTTAAATAGATCTGAAAAGCATTACTAATGCCTAAAGTGATTTTTTTTTCATTTTTGTGTAAAGAAATGTTGTGTAAGAAATTATATTTCTCAGCACACTGAGATGTTTTATAGAGCCCTAAAGAAAGCTAGGACTGAATAAGAATCTTTTTACGCCACTGAGCACAACGACAAGCACCATTCAAGCTGGCAACCTTCAGAGCCCTCTAACAGTCACTACTTTTTCAGAATCTGGAGCTAAGTTAGGAAATTGTTCAAAGGGCACAATGAACCAAATACTCCCTCTCTGCTCAACACTTCAGGGGTTGAATTTTTGTCTAGAATAAAGTTCAAAATATGAAATATTATACAAATAAAGTGAAGAAGGTTTCCTTTAATGCCTTGCTAAATCAAATAATTCTACATCCTTCCTGACACATTAATCTGTGGGATTTATTACAGTCGGGAAGACAAATTCAGAGAAACGGAAAGAAATCCCAACAGAAAATTCGTGTCAAGTCTACTGTTATCATAGAAAGATAAGACTCCTTCCTAAGGAGTCTGTCTACAGTGAGATAGGTTTGCTTTAAAATTTAATATCAGCTTTTATGACTGAAAGAAAAAAACTGAAATAAAACATGAGCATAAAAGAAAGAAATTATAAAAAAAATTACTATAATTATGAACATCAAAGTTATTTATCAAAACTCCATCTTCTTTATGCTAATTATTTTCCCAACAGATTATTCTGAATAGGATGAAGCCATCTCAGTCATGAAAGAAAACTAGTGTTTTCCTGTTCCCCGATAATTAGTCATTCATATTTAGATAGCCTTCATTCACTGCTGCACAGGTGCCTCAACCTTTGCCACACAACGTGGAGCAGTATTTAAAGAAATACTTTTTGAATACTTGTATAGGAATAATAGAAAACTGTATTAACAGCTTAATGGCCCTGCTCTCTCTGAACAAGAGATCTGTCATGTGAAATTAATCTTTTTTTTTTTCCTCAGAAACATGCACAAAACAGCTCTGACACTGACTCAGTTATGACAATGTTGTATCAGCAAGCCTGCTTCAGCAGCCCTGCTAATTTAACATCCTATTCAGCAGATATTTAATTTCTGTGGCTGTTGGCCATGAAGTTTCAGTGAACTTCTATGAGTTGGCACCTGCAAAGTTTAATTCCAATTCCATAAACATAAATTCCTGCCTTCCTCATTGCAGATATGTTAACTGCTGACTCTGGCTATGACTCTTCAGCATGTCCTATTCCTATAACTGTATATAGCAGTCAGCTTTACATGTCCATCAGAATTATGAACTTCAGATAGACCACAAGTAATGACATATCAGTGGGAGGAAAATCAATCAAGAATAATGGAAATACAGGTGTGCTCAGAGGTGTTAAACCTGAAAATGATCCCGGACCAATGTATTCCCATCTGAAAAAGTTATTTACCTCAGGCAAAAGGAAGTGGATATTAGAAAAAAATTTCTTTGCTGTGAGGGATGACCCATCCCTAGAAGTGTTCAAGGTGTGAGAGTGCTCTGGGCAACCTAATCTAGGAAGGCGTCCCTGCCCATGGCAGGAGGGTGGAACTAAATAATCTTTAATGCTCCTTCCAACCCATTCTATGATTATGACCTTCCCATGAGCCAGGATCTTCTAAAGGGGAGGTACTGTTAGAGGGCTAACCTGCCTCAGTAATAATGAACTTGACTCTCCCACTGATGCTGATTGGTGCATCAAGAGTGGTTTAGGGTAGACTGGGAGTTTTACAAAAGATTCAATAAGAGGAGAATACTTCTGAGTGCCAGGATGCCTGGTTGTGCCATCTCAGCCACAAAACAACTCAGATTCTCAAATCTGAGTGATTTTAATCAGACATAGCACAGTCCAATCTGTCATAAAATATCTTATTCACAAAATAAAAATATCATTATTTTCACTTCTCTGTCTAACTCAGGATTAAAAGCTAATGAAATAACCAGTGAGAGAGAAGTCTGCTATTTCAATGTCTCTTTCTTAAATAAGCAACATCAACTAATAGAAAATTGTCATAATTGATGACGATTGATAATTGTCATCACTCCACTACTTTTAGTTAAAAAGAACTAGTTTTTTTTTTTAAACTGAAGCATTAGCTGTATCACTGCAAGTACGTAATGTGAATGAGCAGATCAGGCTGATTTGCCAGGCTAAGGGAAGAGTTTCATGAGATTTTCACCAGATCACATTGGCTGATTTACAGGGGTGGTCCCAGTTCAATGCTGCCAGTTCTTTGCAGTTTTGAAGGCCATTTAAAAAAAGTTAAAATAATTAAATAAATACAAGTGGTTACTTACTGGAATGTGTAAAAAGAATTTCTACTATTTATGTAATCTGGATTCTTAGATTCTGTTAAGTCTGTTCAACAATGTCTGCCTTGTGCAAGTTTTATGGCAGCAGAAATACCTAAATGAGCTTGAAAACACACTGATATGAAACCTAGAAACTACTTCTCTAAAGCAGGAAATTTGGCATGGTCTAATTAACCACGTAGAAACAAAAAAAATGACACTGATAAATCTATGCAGCCAAAATTTCACAGTGAAAAACACTGCAAACACCTTTATTTCAGATGACCCAAGATGGTACCCTTCTGGCTTGTCAGAGAAGTCTCAAATTAACAAAACTTCCCCAGCCTTAAAGCTAGGATAAAGAACTGCATGGATTCATGGCTTTGCTGGTAAATATTAAAAGGGATGAGAGATTTATGTGCCATTACTGAATTGATCTGGTTTGATCTTAAAGAAAGGATATAAGGTTTGAATACACTTATTTTTTTGGTTAAACACCAGGACCATTTGATTTTGATTTCAAAAGTTTATAGTCACACAGGATCTACACTTTCTTCTTGACCATCACCCCAGTGTCACATATCTGGCTGCTGGAAGATGAGTGATCAGCAGAACAGAAGCAGAAGTGCAGAGAGCTGCACACCAGAAATGTTGAGTCTACACTGGCCTCTAGAAGTTGTTTGTCTATCCATTTTGGCCAGGGAATATTGGCTAACCAAAAGCTGTTTTCCCATCTGAAACCTTTTACTGACTGATTCTGTGGTGGCTGGACCTTGGCTGGCTGCCAGGTACTCACCAAAGCCATTCTATGCATAGGAGAGAGAATAAGAACAGAATAAATTTTTGGGTTTAGATAAAAGATGGGAGACATCACTCATTAATTAATGTCATTGGCAAAACAGACTTGACTTGGGGAAATCAATTTAATTTATTACCAATCAAATCAGAGCAGTGTAATTAGAAATAAAAGCTAATCTTAAAAAAGCACCTTCCCCCCATCCCCTGCCTTCTTCACAGACTCAGCTTCACTCCTGATTTTCCCCACCTCCTCCCCCCACAGTGGCATGGGATAATGGGGAATGGGGCCTGTGGTCAGTTCATCATGGATTGTCCCTGCTGCTGCTTCTTCCACAGGGGGAAAATTCCTCATGCTTTTTCCCTGCTCCAGTGCTAAGTCCCTCCCATAGGAGACAGCCCTCCACAAACTTCTCCAGCTAAAGTCCTTCCCATGGGAGACAGTTCTCCATGAACTTCTCCAGCTAAAGTCCTTCCCATGGGCTCCAGTTCTTCCCGAAGTGCTCCAGTGTGGGTCTTCCACGGGGTCACAAGTCCTGCCAACAAACCTGCTCCAGTGTGGGCTTCCTGTGGAGTCACAGCCTCTCCTGTGTATCCACCTGCTCCAGTGAGGGATCCTAAAGGGCTGGATCTCTCCTCTGTCACAGACCTCTCCAGGCTGCAGATGGATCTCTACTATGGTCCTCCTCTTCTGGCTTCAGGGGGCTTGTACAGCAGACTTCTTAAACAGTGAGGGAAGGCAGGAGTTAAATAAGCACAGTGTGTAAAATATGGAAAGAGCAATCAAGTTCAAAACAGAAAATTCAAGACACTTCATGGATTTGATGAATAATACAGGTATCATTGAAATAGATACTCCCAGATAAAATGGAATTTGAGGTTCATTATTCTAAATCACTTATGGCTAGAAATTGAAAAGTGTAACATTATTAATATTATTTTATTAACTTTATCCAAAAACCTGCCAATCTCCTTGTCTATGCACAGTAGCTTGCCTTTATTTCAGATCTCAGCAAGAAAGCTCAAGCTGCCTTTGCATTGTTTAGCCTGGAGGAATATCACAGGACTCTGATGTCCATAATGGTTAATCTAGGTGAATGCCTCTCTGTTGTGGCTGTTGTGTGACTGCTATTTAGTCAATATCTGTGCAGCCAGTTACAGTTTGTAGATGTACCTGCAGTCAAAGTGCATCAATCTTGAGTAAATATGTAGTGTATTGTCTTGTGCCACTAAAGTATTGTATGCACGTGTTCAGGAACTGCAGCTTTATTAATGAGAATATTAAAGTGCACATCCAGGGGACTCTTCAAACCTCAGTGCATATTCCAGTCCTGACTGTTGTCACTGACTGAGAAATCTGTATTTTGACCAAGGCTCTGTCAGAATTCTAGGGGTCTTTGAGCTGGTGAACCTCACTGTGGCTGGGTTCTGCACTGTGGGCTGTGCCCTGACCATCCATCCTTCTCATACAGTATCACCAGCATCAGAAATAAGATTTTATAACTCCTATCACCCTTTTTGGGCTACTAGTTATCTGCATTGTGAGTGCATTTCTTATGGGATGTGAAAAGGACTGGCACCTCCTCAGGGCAAAACAGCTCTTGAGCTTCTGGCTGTGCACATAAGACCAGACCTCTGCCTCTGTGCTGGTAACCTGAACTAACCTAACCGCAACAGATATGTGCTGCACTTTTTTCCAGCCCTCCTACACAGCATGATGAACTCTGACAGTGAATTTCATCTCCATAGCCCACTTCTGAGTAGTACCCACAGTACTAAGGAACTGTGGCAAGGAGTGCAGTGGGATATTTTTGGAATAGGGAAAACCCTTTAGTTTTCTGTAAGATGATAAAATATAATATAATACTTCATGCATTTCAGAAAAAAAAATTTCACAACCAGGCCTTCAGTGTTTCTTTTTTTTAACTCTTGGAAAATGAACAGCATGCTGAATCTCCATTTTAACTGGTTCTCCTCATTAATTTACCTCATTTCACAAATGCAGATTGCTTGTGCCAAACTTTTATACACTGCTTTTACTTTCCCTCTCCAGTGTGCCATTAAAAGTGTTTTTCATCTGAAGCCTTATATTTATTACTTGCAGTGTCACTTAAAGGAATAAACTTATCATGGAGCAAAGTGCAAGTCAATAAAGTAATGTACATATATCAGAAAAACTTTTTACCAGCTAAGGTAGCTAGTATGTTACAGAAAATAGAATTCTTTGAAATATACTGTAAGGTAATATTCTTAACTGTAGTTGTAAATTCTGCAGTGAGCCAATAAAAGTGTGCTTTTATGCTCTAATAAATGTCAGGTTTAAATATCTTAGGATGCCTTAGCCTGTTTTAACCTCACCCCTATAGAATTGCTCCTTTGAATTAAAAAGAAAATACATTTTATCAAATTTTCCTTCAAAAATAATTAAAAAATAAATCTGTGTTGTTAGTAGGGCTTCCACAGAAAATCTGTAATGGAGACTTCTATATCCTAATAGCTCCAGACTCACTAAAACTATATGATTACATAAAATAATGACCTGGAGGGGAGCTATAGAAGTAAAATAGATATCCACAGCCACTCAAACTGTGTGTCTTCTCCTGTTCTTCTGGATGTCTCAGCATAAGGCAGAATAATCCCTGCTCTGGCCAGAACCCCATCCTAATGGAGTGATCCTTTGGCTACCTAATGCGATTGGCAGGAAGGTTTCATTCTGTTGGTTTGGTTTTTTTTAATTTTTTTTTTTTTTCTTCAGATGTTTTTCTGGGAATTTGAAAAACCCAGACAGCAAAGAGATCAATTTGGTGGACTTATCTCTCAGTGTGTGGGCTGAGTGATTGGCTAGACAACCTTCAGGCTGGCTTCTGTCAAAAATTTTGACGGAACCATCAAGCAGTCCATGGGAACAAAATACCATCTGTAGTGGCCATTACAAGCACAGTGAAAAATAGGCAGATGAACAGGCACACATGTATATTTGGGAAGTAAACTGCATGGCGTGGCAGTATGAAAAGCAGAAAAGGCCTTGGATCTGTGCAAGCCTCACTCAGCAATAACAAAAACATCTCTATATTATTCTCTCTGTGTTCAGCACAAACCCAAAACATAGCCTGACAGCAGCCTCTGTGGAGAAAATTAAGTCTGCCCCAGCACAAACCAGCACAAATTCTCAGAGCTTTCTTTAAGACAGAGAATGGTATGCAAGACTTGGGTGTTGCAAATAGCTTCTCTCAGACAGGCCATATGGCCCTGCCACACCACACTGATTTCAGGATCCTGGGTACGCTGTGAATCGGTAACTTTCACATTACATTTGCTCAGTTCACATGCAAAACAGTGTTCTGTTTGGATTTTATTACCAGCAGTTCTGTCAGAGCATGCTTAAATCTGAAAGCCAAGCTACTTTTTCTTCCCAGCTCATGCATTTTCCAGTAGAAATGAGGTCTCTGGTGGCCTAATTTCACCCCTGCTCAAACTGGCATTAGTCTTGTCCCTAACAAGGGCTTCTATCCATGCAATTTTACAGGAGGTGTAAGAGATGAGGAGATTACACATATAAGGGCAAATATGTTATGGCAAAAGAACTGACAACCAGCTGTAAATCATTCTCTTTTTGGACTGGCAGAACAGCAGGAAAGAAAGAAAAAAAAACACGTACCTGGCAACACTTGCCCTGTTTAGATGTGCAACAGGAACACTCAGATAAAGCAAAATCAAAAGTCTTTTTTCCCCAATTACTTTTCTGACGATTTCAGAACTATAGCAATTTTGTGTAGTTTGACTGTGATTTGTGCACATTCATCAGGTTTTTTTTTTTTTTTTTCTAGTGTGTTTAACAGCTCACCTCATTTAGTACTGAATGTATTTTTTGCCGTTATTTTTTCCAGTTCTTCTGAACCCAACATTTTTTTCAGGTTGAGCTTATTTGTGCAAATGGCTTGCTGCACACAGTCTATAAGTACACTACATAATTATTTGAAAAGTAAAATTATTTTCACTGGTTAGCATTATGGTAAGAGTTTAGATATCACAGTGACTAAATGTGTAAATATTTATCAGCTAACTTATGAATATTAAATATTGAGATTTTGTAATACTGAAGACAATAGAAAAATAGAACCGTTTTTTCTGCCTTATCTACCAGCTGAGGAGGTTGTCAAGATTTCCAAGTGCCTGATGATGTCCAGTGACACAGCTCTAGAAGTCTAATTACCAGCCAACCCAAAAGGCAGAAGAAAGGAGACATTTTTTCCCCTTTGAGGAGAAATGAGGCTGACTAATCTGCAGAAGAAATTTATCAACAGAGAGTATTCTGCTCTGATGTTCTGCTTTGACTATGGCATTGAAGCACAGTGTCTTAGCAAAGACAATACAGATAAAACATTGCTGATAAAATAGTAGCAAAAAGATCCTCTGTGCAAGCAGATACTCATCAGCTCTTTGCTGGAATGATTTGTGCTCAGCATTATTATTTGTGCTGCTCAGCTGTCCAGAAGCTCTGATTGTTTTTGTTACCACCTTTGCTAGGATGATCCAGAAAGAAATCCTGCCTGCCTCAAATCAGATGCTTATTTTAAAAGAAAACACTGATAACTAGTATAAGAGCTGTACTGCCAACTTTGCTGGTTGGGATCTGAAGTCCTGCTAGATACATTTCAGGATACTGAAAAAGCTAGAAATGGAGCCCATCTCAAAGCTTGGCCACAGTGACAAAATGACCCTTTTTTTTTTTTTTTTTTTTGTTGGACAGGACAAGGGAGAATGTTTTCATACTTAAAGAGATTAGGTTTAGATTTAATATTAAGAAAAACAAAATCTTTACTGTAAGGGTGGCAAGGTGCTGGCACAGGTTTCCCAGAGCAGCAGTGGCTGCCCCATCCCTGGAAGAGTTCAAGGCCAGGTTGGATGGGGCTCTGAGCAATCTAGTCTGGTGAAAGCTGTCTCTATCCACAGCAGGGGGGTTGGAACGAGATCATCATCTAAGTCCCTTCCAACCCAGGCCATTATCATTAATTATGGTGGGTTGAAATGAAATAGGAGATTTGGGCAGTATCTCTGAGCAAATGTAAAACAATAAAGAGAAGGTGAAAATCTCTGCTGAGCACAACAAAGATGTGTAACAACCCTCAAGACCTCAGCACGTGCTGCAGTTCCAGGGCACACTTTGTACGTGAAGTAGAGTCTGACCCAACGTCAGCACCATTCTGCCCTGTGGCTGGGAAGCTTCTGAAGAGCTGCAGCACAGATCTCTGAGAAGCACAGAGATACATTCTTAAGCCTCATTTCAACCCTTGAGTTTCTGGTTATGTTTCCTTAGAAACAAACCTAAGGCTAAAAGTCTTCCAAAGAAGGGCTACATACGCTATTCATCAATCCAAGTGTAATTTTAGTTTCACACAGGATTTGTCCCTCCCACCTTCCTGGAGCTGTCCTTGTGTTTAGTCTTTGTCGTACTGTTGTCACCTGAAATTGGCCACTGGCAAGAGTAGAGGCTCAGAAATGGTCATTCTGGGAGGAAAAACTTCAGTTGTCTTGATTTTCTTAGGAGGTGACTTCACTGCAGCATTCAGTTTCAGGTTAAATACTTTGCTTTCATTATGAACTAGAAGTAAGACATTACTGATCAGATCAGAAATGAAAACAAACCTCTGTATTTATACATTTGCTGTGCTCTTACTGTAATTATTGATCTTGAGTTTTCTCATTTACATTTCATTTTAGGACTTGCAGGTAGAAAAGATTAATTTATTCCTCCAGAGGGAAAATCTTGCTTTCTGATCAAGTCTATGTAAATTGTCAAAATTAAATCCACAGCATGCAGAGAAGTCTGTGTTCCAGAAAAGCAACTTCCCTAACTCCAGTACTTTTACTGACCATTTAGTTCGCCTTTGTTCTCTTCCTCTCTTTCACAAAGATGACGTGAGTAATGATTATTATATTAGCTCTGGTATCACGAATGCTCCAGCAGACGTACAGAGTAATTCTCTTCCTCCTTAGGGAACTGATATTTTTATTCACAGCACAAGAAAACCTAGGGCTGTGGTCAGAATATTTTTTCCCTATTTCTGTTTCTTTATTTGGTGTTTTGATACAATAAATTGATTAGATAGACTAGCCAGCAGTTTCATAATCCTGTTCTGAACCTACCAGAATTAATTAATGTTCACATAATACTATTCAGGAAGTATGTTTTAAGAAGCAGAGTACTCATTATGATATAATTTCCAAGGATGCCATTCACATGGTATAATTGTCAGCAGTTGTAGGGATGGATACTTGCATATTGCAAACGGGCAGCACAGCTCTCAGGTGAGGAGGTATCCAGGGTGCAGTGTGTGGTCCTATGTGAAGTTCTTCTCCCTCATCAGATCTGATTTCCCCTGCCCTGGTTGCCAGTATTAGTGTTGTGCCAGTGAGTGCAGAGGATGTTCAACAGCTACAGAATGGGTCTGGGCCCAGTGAAATGGGAAATGTCATTAATTGGCTTCACTACTCCACTTTCCAGGTGTGCTCAGTGTCCAGTCCCAACATAGTCTGGTCTTCAACACAGTCCTTTGCAAAGCACTTAGACAGTTTTGATCCAATTCTCTTGCCTCAAATAATCCAAAGTTAATAAAAAGACATGTGAAAGTTTATCTGGGGAACCCTTTAGCAGCTCGTTTCCTGCTTGGTAAACATTTCTCAGCATCCACAACAGAAGTAACTTGATAGTTGCACTTACACACTGCAAAACTGGGCTTTATGTCCATCCTGCCCAGCTTATTTTTGATACTGCTCTTTTACCTGGTCTGCCCCACCACAAAAGAAGAGGAAAACCTCTGATTTTGTTAGTGCACAAACACAAGAAGCTTTCATCAGGAACTTACTAGCACACCCAAAATCTCTTTGAATTTATTGCTGAGGTCAGTGCTGAAAGGTTTTCTGTCAGTCTAATCTCTCTAAGCCCTAAAAGTCAGCCAGTGATGACTCAAGTCCTTTTTATTACAACAGCCTCACTCAGCTTCCCAAGTTTATCAGTGAATCAAAGGGCCATCTGAGGTACTTAAACTTAGGAAAACTTAAACTTATGAAGTTCTGAACACTACAAGATTCTGGAACCCATGGCATTCCTATGGATGATTCCTTATTGTCCTGGTTGCAGGGAAGGGGAAGAGTTTAGTGCCATGTGGGCAGAGTAGAGTAGGAATGAGCAGGCTTTAGGATGACCTGATTAGATCCCTCCGGGACCTGAAGGGAGCCTACAAAAAAAAAAGGAGAGAGAGACTATTTACAAGGGCCTGAGTGACAGGACAGTGGAAATGGCTTCACACTGACAGAGAGTCAGTTTAGGTTAGATTTTAGGAAGCAATTCTTTCCTGTGAGGGTGGTGAGGCCCTGGCAGAGATTTCCCAGAGAAGCTGTGGCTGCCCCATCCCTGGAAGTGCTCAAGGCCAGGCTGGTCTGGTGGAACTTGTCCTTGTCCATGGCAGGGGTGCTGGAACGAGGTGTTATTTAAGCTCCCTTCCAATGATTCTTTGATTCAATGCAGATTTTTTTGGCATCAAGATGACATTCAGAGAATGATATTCTTCCTTGTCAAAATAGAAAGCCTTGAAGTAAATCAACATTTGTATTCCTTGGCCACTTTTGTCTTGCACCTCCCATCTGCAGCGATAGACGTGAATACTGCACACCTGAAGAGCGCTATAGCTCTGAATGCCTGAAACACATTAACAGCACTGGAATGGGCTGAGGCATACAAATCATTGTTAAAGGAAAAGCGGTTGCCACAGCGCTGGGATAGAGGTAAATGTGATCTTCAGAGGCTATTAAGTTAATGCTGTATCATATCGAACAACTAAAGTTAGCCACTGATGATTCATGTCCATTCCACCACAGCTTAATAAATGGATACAGAAGTTATATTGATTTTCATGGATGAGCAAGTAGATCTGAAATCTGAAAACTTGATGAAATATAAATTATGGGAGTTGGGCCATGTGTGATGATCTCACAAGTGAGAAGTCTATTGCTTGAAGAAAGTATGCTAAACTGCAAAGGGTTATTTTAACACACTCTCACTGTATGTTTGTTTTTTTCTTTCTTTTCATTTTTAATACAGTTTATCAAACTTCTCCTTATGCCCACTGGGATTCTCTGAAGCCTTGACTCTAGCTGCAGAAAGCTCTAATGTGGAATATCTAGTTTGTCATAAAGTGGAAAGTATTAACAGGGAAGTAGCATTGCAAAAAGGGCAACTTCAGTCAATAGCACAGAATGAAGAAATATGAAGAAAAACTAAGTGTTTGTTGTTTTTTAAATGAGAATTTGAAAATCAGCTTCCAGATTCATCGTAATTAGAAACATGAGGAAAAATATCATTTTACTAGATATTTTCTACATAAAAGTTTCCTCAGGATTTACTTTGTGGAGGATTTCAACCATTATGCTTCCAGAGATTAATGCTCCCAACAAAGAATTATTCCTATAAAATCAATTTTTCTTTTTCATAACACAGAAGGGAAACCTCTCGAACTTGTAACTCAAATGGATTTTAACCAAGATTAATAACTTTTCCTAAGTAACTTTTGCCAGCATGCACTGGAACTGTGAAATTATTTGATTTAATAAAGGCCCGAAGATGGAAGCAGACACTCTTGGTTGTTTTTCTATGCTCTATGTGGTCAGATTAAACAGAGAAGCACTGAATCATCAGAAATGTTACTGTACAGGTTATTCATAGGTCAAGAAGGTGCAAAAGGGTATTTGGCATCCTTGTGTTTCCTGATGTCTGCAAATTAGTTTGAAAAGTTGATGAGGAGCTCTTGGAACTTTTTAAAATAGAGGATATTCTTCTTAAGCTCACTGCTCATGTTTCACTATTTTATTTCTTTTCCCTTCATTCTCCTGGAGGATGGCAGTGGAGGGACACTCTGGGAAGCAGCAGTGGGGCAACAATTTTTGCCCAGTTTTTATCAGCAATGCTTTTTTGACTATCAGTATTATTTTTTAAATAGAATTTTGTCCATGACCTTATTCACATTGACTACAGAGGTATCCACCCCCCTCCAGAAGAACACATCATGTGGCTAAAAAACCATCCCAGATAAAGCTTCATGAGGTCATGGCAGCCCAGAAACATATGTTAGATATTTGGGAACAGTTATGTGGCATCACATCGATCAAGACCAACAAAGCCCCAAAGAGATACTGAGTTTGTATTATTTGTGGAAAGAGGATTCCAAAGTCTTGGGTCATCCAAGTCAGCAGCAAGCACCTTATGGGCCTCAAAACAAGAAGGGCAAGGCCTGTGACACACATGTGATAAGAATAGGATGTTTTGAGATTTTTCAGGTTTTGTTTGTAACATCTAGATTAGAAAAACTAGATTTAAGGAGTTCAGATACTTAAAACTTCTGAAGTGCAGCTCCTATAACAGACAAAAACCCTCTCATTCCTAGCCTCTGTGTTTCACGATGGAAAACAATTGTCATATGAATGGAAAACTGAGGAAGAACACTTAAGGAGAGACAAGAAAACCAAAATCTAAAGTAAAAATTCATTTCCACTCAAATATTCCTGCAGCAAAGCTGTTGCAAGTTGTCAAAAATGCCTTGTGATTATATTAATTTCCTTAACATGCTTAGGAGACTGTTAGAAATAAAGTACCTTATGGCAAATGTAATTTATCTCATACCTTTTTCTGATGTTTTTAACAACTAGACAAGAGCTATTCTTTCCTGAGTTAATTCAGCATCATAACATACCCATGGCTAACTAAGACCACTAATTCCATCACAGTCCCCATGCATCTACTTGGCTGCAATTCCATAGTCCATCTTACTAAAAAAACACTCTTGGGTTTTGCATATTAGGCAGCTGGAATGGCCACAAACACTAAGATGTTTTGCATTTAATGATTTAATCAATTTTGCTCCCTGCTCTCTACAGAGAGGAATTGTGCAACAAACATTGGTGGAGTAGAAGTTGGGGCAATAAAGAGGGATAAAAGGGAGGTAAAGCAACATTCAAAGGAAAAATTGATCTAGTGAGAGATCATGATGTACTGGAGTTATCTCCATGAGTAGGAAATTTACTTCTAACTTGAAGAATAACAAATATT
Organism: Zosterops lateralis; assembly: GCF_965231275.1. Lineage (NCBI taxonomy): Eukaryota > Metazoa > Chordata > Aves > Passeriformes > Zosteropidae > Zosterops > Zosterops lateralis. The sequence goes on from NC_139763.1 coordinate 114,125,278, forward strand.
TAAACATGAAAGCAAGGAACATAGAGGATAAAACTATGGTTCTGTTGAGACTTGGATTGCTCCATTTGAGTGCAAGACAAGAGACTGGCCTCACGCAAAAAATCCAGGCAGAAAGGAAAGGAGAATCTACAAAGAAGGAAGAGGAAAATAGCCTGATATTAATTTTTTTTTTTTGAAAATAGTTATATAGAGGAATAAGAAAGTAGTAGTTGTGCATATACAGGTGGAAAGACACTTTCTTGCCATCCCCCTGACCTCAGCAGGCATGCTCTTATGATTTTAATTAGTTGTTTAGCTTTATTTCCCCCAGAAAAAAAACCCAAAACAAGTCAATCCAATCAAACAATCCCAACAGTTAAAAAAGGTACAAGTACCTAAACCTGACCACTTAGCTAAAATTAAACTAGGAAGATATGGCAATCTAACATTCTCGATTGCATCAGATATGCCTCTAGAACTCTTTAAATTCCAGCACAAAGATGCATATATGCACCAAATGAAATGACCAATGTTCTTTTCAGTTTTATGGCTGAAGTAGCTTGCACAGAACATAGGAATTAGTTGGTTTTTGCATTACTTTGTGACAGATAAACTCATGCTTACAGCACTTGATTATTTTATAGATATCATCACTATTTCATTTGTGGGGAATATTATACTCTAATATGCATACATATGCAGAATATGCACCAACATATATTACTCTACAATTATATATGTATGATAATATAATATAATATAATATAATATAATATAATGTAATGTAATAATACATATTCTCTGATACTTGACACATTTGCATCTCTCTGAAACTCAATGTTAAAAAAAACAAACAGTTTTCAAGCTCTTTTTACTATTGAAGTAATCTTAATTAATCAACAATTCCAAAAGAACAGATACTTTGTCTGTGATGTGAGCTTTCAAACATGTATGAAAACGTTTTCTGCTGTTGCTTACAGGTATAGTTTAAAATCTCATGAGCAGTTCCACTGCTCAGATGCTTCCAAAGCTAAACTAATAGACACCAAGGCTGATTCCATAGTAACTTTTAGCCTTTATTCTTCTATTTTACTGTTATTACTTATTTAATTTTATTTTGCTGATCTATGAAAAGTAACTGGATTTCATTGTTAGTTAAGCAGTCACTCACTAAAGTCCTTGCTACCAGCATTTTGATAAAAAAGAGAATCCAAACACATTTAGAGATACTGGCCTTCACTTGGGAAGATGATCAAAAAAGGTTAAGAGTAATCCTTAATTTTCTCACCTGTGGAACTGTCCATATGGTGGAAGCTTTGTTGGCAATACTAAATCAGCATTTTCACTACATCCATTCCCTAATAGCTGAGTTGCTCTACAGCTCATTTGCAAAACTGAAGGCAAGGGTTCACACCACATACAGAAGAATGGCCCAGTGACTCCAAAAGAAATAACAAGCATTGTAATCAGTTTTCTGCAGCAAATTTCCTCCAAGAGGACACAAAGCAATTTCCATCCCATCTCCTCAGAGATACTACCTGTCATTTGATGTTCAACTCTGGAGAGCTGAAGGCATTCCAAGTTTGGAAACTCATAAAGCTATGGATCAGTTTGCGCAATATAGTGTATGACGAGAATCATTTTAATGAGCAGATATCCTTAAGGTATGCCACATATTTAAAGTCAGAGAATGTAGTGCACAAGCTTATTACACAGAGTTTTTGTTGTACTAAGTGCAGCCAGCACTCTTGGAGTGCCAGTGTTTGCTTTTACTTAGGTTTGCTTAAGATGAAGGCCCTCAGATGTCTGTTTTTGAAGTAGTATCCTGGACAGTATATCCTCTTGCAATAAAAATAAGCTTTGTCAAATGTTCTAAAGGAACAGAATCTTCTCCTCTTCTATGAAGCTATATATTCTTTTCCAGGCTTTTAATAATCCAACTTTTCATATCGGAATTTTTTATGTGTTTAATTTCTAGATTTCTTTCTGTGATGCAGGTTCCATCAATTTTCTTTCACTGAACAAAATCTTCAGCCTTTGAAAGAATGGAAGCTTTACTTCAACAATGTAGTCTCATGAGCTTATTCAGTCTTCTCTGTAAGGATGAAGTGAAATCTACTGATTAGACTTTCTAGAAAGGATGATTTTTTAAATCATAATTATTTCATGCATGTTATCCATTCAACTAGGTGATGCAGGGCATTTTATATGGATTAAATTCCCCCTTCCCCAAATGCAATTCAAGAAATTACAGAGATAAAGTAATGGAAAGGAGGAAAACAGAACAATTTAAGAGCAGTAGCACGTTCAGATGGTGTCAGTTGCCAAAGCTCAGTTTTGGACAGAAGCGTGAAAGCTTCAGAGTTCCTGGCATCCCTAACATTGATCCCACCTCATTGGGAATGCAAGAACAGTAGTTGTAACTGGCACTCCTGCTTCTGCAAGGTAGGGAGGATCACAAATAGCTTAGCTCATGTAGAGAGGTACCAGTATGTGTCTGGAAGAAAGTGAATTCTCTTTCCTGCTGAATCAGCCACCTTGTTGCTGCAGAGCTGAATTAGCAACAATTGATATCTGCAACTGAATTAAGCCCAGCTCTCCAGGAATTAGAATCCTGAAACAATGAGGGGTCCTACCACTGTTACCACCATCTGAAATACTCAGAGTTGTGAGGTCATGGTAGTTCTCCCTTCTAAAGGCAGATCTATGATGGAGCAATCCCCCGAGGTGTAAGCAACAAATCCACAGAGGTCCTTGGTTTGGTGTTACATGTTAGATTAGAACCACAATATGACATTTGGGACTGTTTCTTCCAGAGCTTCAGCATCACAGCTCTTTTTCTTCTAGTCAGAGACCTGGACCATGTTAATAATGAGCCATACTGTCCAGTCTTTTAAATGAAATTGCTGAAAGGCCAGTAAACAAGGCAAGGTAGGGTATGAATGAAATGCAATAATCTTGTTACGCTGAGCATCTTCCATAATTGGAATTTTAAAGGTTACATGTGCTTGATCTAAGAAGGCTACACTTGTAGGTTTTGCCTAATTTGCATCTAGGTGGCAGCTAGACTTTAGTTTTTCTCCACCCCATCCTCTTCCTCAAGCTGTCTTCATACAAGCTACCCATCTTCATTACAGAAAACTTTCACCTTTAAACTGCTTCAATACACAAAAATCTCAAATGTAGACAAGTCTGAGACATTGACTGCTCAGACAGAAAGGCTGACACGCAGCTCCTTTGGGACCCAGTCCTCAGCAGCTGAACCAGAAAGAGCAGGGCAGAAATCTGCTCATCACCTCCTATGCTTCCAGCGAGGGGTGGCTTTGGGGAGCCTCTGACTTGCAGGACTTGTGGTTAAAACAAAGCCAGAGCTGTGTTTTGTGCAAGAAACATCTTATGCATGGGAAAGAAGAAGACCAAGGTAGCAAGGGCAGCAGCATCCAACCATTACACTTCAGCAGTGAAACTCAAGAATTAGGATGATTCCATCTCATAGAGAGGAATTAAAGAGCTAAGCTACTGGATGGGAAGTCCATAGTTATCCTTCAGTGTTCTGAGGCTTTAGCCTGCTGGTACTCTGCCAACACCTACAAGATCTCTGATCTTGGCTTCTCTCCCATGAAATTTGTGTTGAAGAAGTTATACACCAGAGCATCATCCAGGTTGTCCTCTCCCAGGCCTAAATAGGTTTCTCTTTCTTAGGGAAAACCTGGACTTAAGTGGCAGAATTTGATCAGATCTGGTGTCTGCACATGACGATGTCATGAGCTGGGAGGCAATATAAAAATTTCAAGCTAAGAGCATTTTCAAGGCCAGCAAGGAAATGCAGGTCAGAGATTCAGGGATTTCTTACTTCTGTTTCAGTTCCCAGAGAGATAGGCCTTGCCAGGTTGAAATTTCACACAAGGTTGGGAAGCACTGACTACAGAGTGCTAATGTAAGCTGACTTTCTGGTGTCAGGCCTCTTGCATGGAATTAAGTGTGGCTCTTCAAGAAGGACAATGATTTTTTTCCAGGAAACATATTTCTCCTCGAGATTTTTAAGTGGTTCTGGCTGGCAAGAGAGGACCAGAAGGACATCAGGAAAAACTTGAGTCATCAGCTGCTGATATCCAAGTAGAACAGCCTCTGGAGCCACTTGAGATAATCTTGCCCCTGTGGGTTTCTGGTGTCTCTTTTGCTTTGCTCTTGTATTTCTGCCTCAGTTGCTCCTGACTCCCTCAACTCACAATCCACACAGCTCAGGCATCAGAGGTGTCAGAAGTCACATCTGCACACTTCTCCACTGCACTGTGGGTGCATCCAGCTGGATATTGAGCATAGTTTGGTCTGCTTTGACACAACACACAACATACTCTCTCTCACTCCATGGGAAAACCCATCAGTCAGGCTGGCTCAGAGATGTGAGCTGACCTACCCTGACTGGGAGGAACGGACTCAAGCAGCTCCTTCTGGGAAGAAGTCTCAGAGTAATGTTGTCAGCATCAATATTACCCCTTCTCCTGCTCAGAAGAGAGAGAAGCACATGCACCACACACTCATAACACAAAAGATGGTGAGAGTTTTTGCATACAAATTGCAAAATTTGATCAGAAAACATTAGAAAACAGAACAAGGTTGTGAAACAAAGATCTTATTTTCTCAGCTACTCAAATGCTGATTTTAGCTTAGTTTGTTAAAAAGTGCAGACATTGACAAAAGCAAAAACAGAAGAACAAGCAGGACTTCTTCTTCTACTTAAATACTATGTCCTTTCCAGAGGAGAAGGAAAACATCCCTCCTACTCCACAGCTGCCTGAGTACTCTCACATCTTCATCTGATGGTAGATCCTGTGCCTCAGCATCAGGGCTTAATAGAACTTTGCTGTTTAGGAGACCAGGACTAAACAGCACTTCAGAGTTGCTTCCCTGGCATTATGGGGCTTGTCTTGACATGGTTTAGGAGCAAGAATGAGCTGCAGTTTTATCAGCATCTGCAGAGTTCAGGAGACCAGCTGCTGAAGGAAGAGGGTTCAGACAGGGTAACATTGCAGGATTCTTGCAAAAAGACCCTCAGAATTATCAAATGGGCAGGATATCAGGGTGAGGACTAGAGTTAAGCATTGGTAGAGCCAAGGAAAAGAGAGAAGCTTTGCAATGAAGTGCTAGAAAGAAAACATCACTACATGCTCCAAAACAATACCTGACACTCCTTTTGTCTCCACAGCCTTGCACTCTTTCTGTTGGTAGTTACAAATGCCTCCAGGGGAAAGAAGAAACAGCAGAACACAAGCCACAGCTCAATTCCACATGGAAAGGAAAGATCCTGATACTGTCAGGTAATCTCTACTGCTAAGCAGACCTGAGTCATCAATCTTTATTGGCCACCACATCTCCTTTAAATCACATTTTCTTTTCAAATGCCTGAAAGCAGTTGAGAAGGAAAGAATGGGTATGTTGGCCTGGTAGTCATGTTTTAAGAAAGAGAGAAAGTTTTTAGGAGAAAATGAGCACAAAATCTGATCAAAATCACAATCACGAGGGCCACAGCAAGAGGGAAATATGCAGTGCATCTTAAACAGGGTACAAGGCTTATTAATAGTTGTAAAACATAGAGACCCCAGCAGTCAAACAAGGTCCTGTCATCACCTCTGGTATGCAAGGAAAACAGGATAACACTGTGAGAGAGGAATACTAATCTTAATACTTTTACTCTCACAAATTTGCTGTGTGGATTTGAGGAACACCAATAACCAGGAGTTGAGTTGTCATTCAAATCAAGTAAAGGCATATCACCTAAAGATATGCACATGCTTGTTCTCATCCAAAGATAGAACTCAACCTCCTCCAGTAGAGACCACCTGGATTTTGAAGCTGGGCATATGGGCATATATTCTCTCTTAAGGAATATTACTATGCACTTGTTGCTTCCACTGAGAAGAGAGACAAAGGGCTAGAAATTTGGCTCAGCTGTGAATTCCAGTGAACTGGTATTTTCGAAGAACAGCTGTTTTCATTTACCTCCTTGCCTTGAATATGTTTTCATAATATAGCTTTAAAGTTGTCAAAATGTTCATTTTGGAAGTTTGAAACCCAGTTTATTATCTTGGTTTGGGACTGAACTGCTCTGACTTAGAATTGCTGCTGTTTTGAGAATCAGGCTTAGTTAACATGCAGAGTTCCCTTACTGATTATTCTGATCCAAGCCCAAGAGATATTAATATAAGTTGGGTCTCTAGCCATGAAGATTTTTCCTGAGGAGCTAGATTTAATGGGACTTTAAGGGGGAAGGAGCATGTTATTTTAGTAGATGCTGGATATCACAGTTTAAGGATATTAAATAAATTTGTGAACTCAAAATTTTTGTGCTGATATATATAAAAAAGTCCTGTGGCCTTTAAGAAATCCTGTTTATCTAGACTTTTTTTTTTTTTTTTTTTTTTTTTTTTTTTTTTTTTTTTTTTTGTTAAGCCACTTCTGCTATATGTTACATCTAAATGAATTATAATAGAAGGAAATTCAATTACTTTGGGCCTCCTTGGCAGAACTTGTTGAAGCAGCCCGTCCTGCTGCATTGCACGTAGAGCCACAGTGGCACTTTGTGCTGTGCAATGCAGCACTCTGCAAAAACAGCCGAGGCAGTGCTCAGGGAGCAGCCTTGGAAGATGGACAGGCTGAGGTGGGAACACTGCCATGAGAGCTGGGGGAGCACTGGCCCCAGCTATGTAAACCACTAATTCCACAGGTAGTTTGGGAATTTCCAAGCCACATCATATTGTGCAGAATGGACATAATTTTTTTTAAGACCCTTGAATATCAAATAATGCTACACTTCCATTATTCTCCTCTCCCAATCCTCTTTTTTAATTTTTTTAAAATTATTATTATTATTGTTATTATTTTCTTTTGACCTGCATTAAATTTATGGGTGGATGGTACCTAGGTTAATGCTAAAAGGGGTGAAGAAAGCTTAAAATTTTTGCCATCCCCTTCTCTCCTCTAATATATTTTATATTTTCTCAAATGTTTTTAACATCAGTACTAAATTCTTTTCCATAACTACAGAATAAAAAACCCATTAAAAATATAATGCCATTATAGCCCCAAGAAACTTGGCAGAAGCAGCTAAGTAGCTTAAACCATTTCTGTAAGCCCATGAGATATCAAATTGATGGACTTCTAGCAAAGTTATCTAATAAATTACCCACGTGCAAGCCACTGCTCTCTCCTCCTACTTTCAGTTGTGTACCAGGGCAGCTTCAAAGACTAAGCTCATGGGCAAATGACAGAAGGACTTTCCAGTGAGAAAACTAAAAATAAAATATTCGTTGCTGAGAAATGAACTCAGAAAACACCTGTAACTCGGATTTTAAACTGCATTTCATGAAATCAAAGAATAGAGCACTACCACATTGAGGAATCACAAAGTGGAGGAACTCTTAAGTTGCTGAACAGAGCAACTAGTCCAACTTAACGTACTTTTTTTCCCCCCTTCTAGGTTTATTTGAAAATTGTTCAGTGATACTGAATAGTAGTTGTCTCTTAAAATTGCCCAAATCTGGTCGTTGAAGTGTTCATAAAGCAATGATCATATTTATTTAAAAATTATTTACCTACTTTTTGGAACAACACCGCTCAATTTTACCTATTTTCTTCTTTGATTTATTACATAATTTCACACAGAAGAAAAGTTACCTTAGAGAAGTATCTAGCCCTGATTTGAAGATAGCAACATTTTGAAATCTTTTTGTTCAGCTGAACTATCCTCTTCCCAATTTCTTATTCTCCAAAGGAGGAAATAAAACTTTGCAACACGGCAAATTAATGATGCCAGAGAGAACACAGCCCTCCTTCAAAGAGTAATTTAATGGACATACAAGTTGCTAGGATTTAGCTAAAAATAGATATATTTTTTTTTTTATTCACTGGATGTTATTCATATTCAGGGTACCAGAATCTTAATATATGTATTGTTAGGCTTCAGAGTTAGAATGCAAATTACTGTATTTACTAAAATTCTAAGAGGTTGACCAGTCACTTCACAATGCTGTCACTCTGTATATAATTTTAGCTAATAAACCAGCCCAAAATATGTCAGAAAGGGGATGCATAATTTACTAAAGACAGAGTTTGTTGTGTTTCCCTTGCATCCTGCTAATTTAATTGTAAAAGAGGTAATGTGGATGCCTGGAGCCCTTCTTTAGCTGTGCAAATATACAACTGCTGCACTTCAAAATTACTTTAGGGGCTCACAAGCTAAGAAAATCTGCAAAGGTGTAAGAAAAAGATAGAAGACCTATTTCAAGATCTATGGGTAGTATTCAACGTATGATTCCCATCAATTTAGAGGGGTTTGTCCCTTATTATCCATACTTCATTTCTGAGACAGTATAGGAAATTATACACACCAGAAGACTAGTAACACCTTTCTAGGTTTCCCAAACTTTTGGCTGGACATCTCTTGAGAACCAAGATTATTTGAAGAAACTCCCTCATATTAGCAACACAGGAGAAGGTTAAAAACATATGGATTACCAAAAAAATGTTCTAAAATTCTCATTGTATTCATCCTAGGTCTGGATAGTGCTCTTCTCTTTCTGCATACCATCAGCTTTACGTGAAGGAAAGGTTGAATCTCAAATACCATGGAGATTCAAGGTAATTTCTTCATTTCAGAATGTATTGTTCAGTATGATCACAGCTCAACATACCTACAGATGCAGAGAAAAAATTAGTTATTCCTTGTAAGAATAAATTCACTTTGAAAAAAACCTGTGTCAGCCAAACAAATCACTCTGCTACTAAATTAAAATAGCTGGTAGCAAAACACAACAGTGCTTGAAATAATTTTCCAATGGTACTTATGAACCTCAAGGGTTTGGGTTTTTTTTTTTTAGTAAAAACTGATCCCAGGCAGCTTTAAGGCAGCTAGGAATCCATCAAATGTTTTATAATCCATAATAATCTAAGATGTATTGACTTCTAAACCCGGCTATAAATATCCAAAGGCAAAATGACTAAATAATATGCCATATATGATCTTTGAGTTCTGAAAAAGATGAAATTAAATGGCAAACCATCTAGTAATTTGCATACAAGATGTCCCTTAAGCACATCTGCAGTGATCTATCCCATTTAAAAGCATAGTACACGAAGTACACAAGTAATCACAGAAATGTATGAAATGTATTTGTAGATAAAACCTCAACGTGACTCTGACAAACAAACGAGTCTTCAAAGTGGCCCTTTGAAGAGATCTGGAGAATTACCAGTGCATTTTCAGAGTGACAGCCATGTGGATTTAACTACAGTATCTTCTGAGGCAACGAGAAAAGGGGACTTTCCAGAATACATACTTACATCCATATGTGCTTTCCAGGTATATATCCCCACATTTTCAAGCTGGCAAAAGGACATTTCTATTCTTAGAGAAAACACGGACCAGGAAGGTCTACAAAGCCCTTTAGATATACGAAATCCCGACAGACCTGGGTTTGGATCACACTCGCAAGCCGCTGGGAAAGGGACTAAACGACCCAGCAGAGAGGCTGGGAGGGACCCGCCGCCCCGCAGCCTCCGACCAGGAGCGGGAACCACCGCACACCGGGGACTGCTCAGGAGAAGGGGCTCCGACAGGCCGGTCGGGGCTGAGACGGGCTGGGGCAGAAGGGACCGGGTCTGGCGCAGGGGCTGAGGCAGGGGCTGGGCCAGGGGCTGGGCCAGAGGTTAGGGCTGGGCCAGGGGTTGAGACAGGGGCAGGAAGAGGGGCTGGGACAGAGCCTAGGACAGGGGTTGGATCACGGGCTGGGGCAGGGGCTGGATCAGGGGCTGGGACAGGGACTGGGACAGGGGCTGGGGGCGGTGCGGGGGCGGTCTCTCCTCGGGGAAGCAGATAAAGGCAGGGTGGCGGGATGCGGAGAGGTGGTAGCAGCGGAGCCGGGTGCGTGTCTCCCACTCTCACCGGCCGGCGTCGTCCTGCCCTGAGCGCTTCTCGGAGCCAGCCGGCAGAGGGGCAGCGCCATGGGGGCCGGAGGAGGGCTGGCGGGGCTAGCGGCCGTGATGGCCGCCGCGGTGCTGTGCGGGCCCGGGGCGCTGGCCGGGCGCGTCCTCAGCGGTGAGTGCGCGGTGCGGGAGCGCGGGGCTCCGGGAGCGCGGGGCTCCGGGAGCGGGGACAGCGCCGGGCGGACCCGGCACCGACTCGCTCACCGAACCACCCGAACATCGGCGGGGAGCGCCTGGAGCGCCGCCCGGGTGCGCCTGCCCCGCGGCGGAGCGCGGATGATGCTGCGGGGAAGGCGCGGGTGTGCCGGGCTGCGCTCCCGCCGGGCCGGGGGGCTGCGGGCTCCTCCGGCAGCCTGGGGTCCTGTCCTGCCGTACCCCGTCTTCTCAGAGCTGTTTGACTGCGCTCCGGCTGCTTTCGGATGGCTTAAAAATGATCGAGCGTCTTCCCCAGGAGCGTCCGTGCGCCGAGTTTTGTTGGCAGCTGGACAGGGATGTTTCTTTGTCTGCGATATTGCCAGGAGGAGAGGACAAACTTTTAGGAGCGTGCGGCATGAATAGTTTTGTTCTGTGTGGGTGCAGGCACAACTCTCAAAACCCGAAAGGAAGGCAATGCCTTAGAAATCTGTATCTAACACTGGAGCTTAGGTTTCATCTAAGACCTATAGACTCCCACTGTGTGTTTGTAGTATAAAGGTGGATACGCTCAGAAGCTGCTAAATTTAATGAAAAGGTCCCTTTTAAGCTTACTTTGGCTCAGACCCTCCAGACTTAAGGTGACAGGGTCTCGGAGGTGTGTTGCATGTGCCCATACATTCATGCATTGGAAACAAAGATTTACACACTCGTGTGTCTATGTGGGTAAGGAAATGGCTGTTAACAAACTGTCTCCAGAACCATCCAAATAATTTGTATACTATTGTTTCAGAGGCTATAATAGTAGCATATCGACAAAACTTTTTATAGGTGAATTTTTTGATGCAAGCGTTTGCTGAATTCAGGTAGCATTGTTAGTTGCTGAGGGAGGGCAGTCATTGTACACCTTTCATCATGCTCTGTTTGGAACGTGTTCTAACGCTAAAACTGAGATGGGCTGTTGGTAAAACAGTATCTTCAGGAAACAATAGCTAGGTACTTCCAACACTTTGAAGAACCTTGTTTGCCTCAACAGTAACCTGAAATGCTTAATCTACCTCTGTTATACTGTGAATTATACTGGTTTATATGATACATCAAAGCTCTAAGTATTACAATTTATATGGCTGCTATGTAACACTGTTATTTTTAAGGACTGGTGAAGATTAATTATCTACGAGATGTGTTTGGCATTAGCAGTCTCAGTGCAGGAATCTCTGTGTGGCTGAGGAAACCCAGTCCCTTAATCTTCTAGCCGCAGCTTCTGTGTTTGACTGAGTCGTAGGAAACTGAGGTGCAGCTTTTAAAGCCACGTGTGATATTTTTATACAGCCTTGTAAGCTGTTCCTAGATGCACATAAGGCTTTGGGGGTTTTGAGACAACACAGACTCTGCCCCATATTTCCCTGAAGCATTTCAAAGCATATGATGAGCCTCATGTCACTGTATTATGCTGATAATACTTGTCTGGTAGAATACAGGAGAGTGTTTGAAATCACTTACAGAAAGAACCATTTATGTACTATTAGTTTATTTGTTGAAGTTGTATTCATTAGATAAAGGCTTCCTAGACAATAACAACCACGTTTATTTGTTTATGCTTATTGCAGATATTCTTATACACTGGAAGAACTTTTTTATCCTCCCTGTCTTTCTCTCAGGGACTACACCCGTGTTCTGGCACAGGGTTAGGTGTAGTACTAGCAGTAGCTGACATTACTTCAGGCAAGAAGTAGTACCACTGAATAATTGGGCAGTGTGTGCTGCCACCTGACTCCCATCTAGCTTACCTCTCTCTTGTATAAGAACTAGCAATTTGGACTTAAGCAGGCTTATGTTTGAAATCATCAGTGTATATCTCAAACAGACCTATCCATAAAACATCTCTCTTTATTTATTCTTCAGTCATGATTAAAAATCTGGCATAATAGGATATTTCACTGCTGTTATTCCAAATAAATGCATAGTTCCCATCACCCACCTAAGGTGTTTGTGAGACTGCTTGAGTGCTGGTTGGACCTTGTGGAAAGAGTCCCATTGACTGCAGCAAGTTTACAGCAGACCAGCAATAATTGCAAATTTGCTATTATTTTGATCACAGTGTCAAGAGGACAGAGAAGGAAAGGCCTGCCATTTTGAAATGCTATTTTTTTAAGTAAAGAGTTTCTGTTACTTTTTCCAAATATGTTAGTTCTCCTAGGATATAATTAAAACTATTGTTGGCATCAAACGATTCACATTTTGGTGTTATTTCTTTGTCGTCTTTAATTTGGGAAGTTTTGAACAGTGATGCAAAATGCTTTTTAATTTTTAATATAGCTAGACAGATGTTTTGTGAGCAGTGCTCACAGCCTCCATGTCGAACTATCTAGTGTTGCCAGAGAATTGATTCCTATAGAGAAAAAACCCAAAGCAGGCTCGGGAGAAAGTGCTGAGTCTGCCTTGCTGTCCCATGACATCATAAAGAACATGAAGTGATGATAATGCAGTTTGCAAAGATGCAATTACTTTAAGTATCTATTGGGCAGGAGAGATGCAAGCTAATCTTATTACTAATCATTTAACAGCCTATGTTTTAATCATAGATATTATAGCTTAATGACTGCTGTTCGTCTAGTTGTATTTCTGCAGCTTTTAAAGTTTTGCTCTTTACTATTGCTGTGCATCAATAGAAGATTAAATAGTGATGTAGTATTTTAAAGCAGTATGTAGCTATTTTGGTGCAAAAGTACTTGAATATATCAAACATTAAATGAAGAAGAATACTTGGTGGGTCAGGAAACCAGAGTTGCCCCTAATATAAACTTTGTTGCTTCAGATGCCTTGAAGGAAGTGGATATGTTCATTCACATGGCTTATGATCAGATTTGAGTTTTACATAAAGTACTGCAAAGTAAGAGGATTAAAGCAGTGTCTTCATGGGTACTGGCCTGACTAGAGCTAACAAAGCCTTTCTCAAAGGATGCATAATTTAATTTAATTTTCTTGGCCTGCTTATTGCACTGAGTTTTTGTCTGTCAAAGTGTGTTTTCTCTAGATGAAGCCCTCTACTGTAGAGTTGTGGGTTGTTTGGGTGTTTTTTTCCGTGTGAACTGTAAATTTCAAGATACTTTCACAGCTCAGAATTTGAAAAGATAAAACCTCTCATCTACATATGCAACAGGTGTGTGTTGAACACATTTTTTTGGAAATATCCAGCATTAATTCCATCCTAGAAAAGCTTTTCTTGGTTAGGCATGCTCAGATAGTACAAGATCCTTTTGCTTAGTTGAAGGTCTCAGCAATCACTAAAGCTGAGACTTGGAGAAGTGCAGGAGAAGCTGGACATTGAATTCCCATGGACTCCTTTATTATTTCTTCTCCTTATCCAGCTGTACTGAGCACTGTGTTCTTGGGGCAAATCAGTGAGCTTGGCTCTTCAAGTGAAATGAGGGATGACTTTTGGATATAATACATATTTCTAGTAAACGCACCTCAATGCAAACCAAGAAATTCTACAATACCCTATGGAATGAGAGCCCAGTTTAGATGAGACCTCTGATGGTGGAGGAGTCCTTCTGTAGCAGGGTAGGAATACCCAAGAACTTAAATCAGTTTCAAGAGTCTTAATTTCTGTATTAGAAGTGATCCCCCTTCACCAACCCTGTAAAGCTTACCGTGGGTAGGAGTTGTGCAGGTTGGCCAGGCTGCAATTCTGTTCAGGGATAAGGAAAGAAACATAGAAAATCCTAGTGCTGTGTCTCAGAGCAGCATGCTGCTTTCCCAGAAATACAAATTTTTGCTCACAGCATTTTGTTCAAAAATAGAAAGGCATTGCAGAGCTCAAACTCATGATTTTCAAGTCCCAGTATTCCACCTGGCTAGAGAGCCCAAGAGGAAACGTAACATGGAGGGAGCTATGGTAAAAACCATGTGGAATGGTATGGACAATCTGCTTGCTTTCACATGGCTTTTCTTGCTCCCAGAAAGAGAAGGCTGGTCTCTTCCCTGGTTGAGCTCATGGTCTGTACCTTGGTTTTAAGTCTGTGTAGTTCAGGCCTGATCCTATGTAGATCAAATTTCTCAATTATAAGATGTTTGCAGGGGAACATGCTTTGGTTCATAAAGGGTTCTAAACAGCATTATTTTTCTGAAACTAATTCCTGTAATGGCTTTCTCTTTGCAAATCTCTGATGGATCAGAAAAGATGGTGCATGCTAATGTACAATAGGTAAGATGAAACAATCCTTTGATAGTCATTGCTACACTCTGATCCCATTAGATTACCAGTCTCTCATTAGTTGGAAGTTGAGTCTCTTGTTGAAGCAGTCCCTACTCTCACCACTGACAAACAGCGGGATCTTCAGTTCCAAGACATCTTAAGAAGTAACGAGTCCTAACTAAAAAGTTCGCATGGCTCTAACTAAATCTGAATGTAGCTGCAGTATCCAGCTAATGACTCTATGCTCACTTCATAAGGGACAGAAAGAGGCAGAAGGAAAAAAAGTTGATATTTTAAGAGTGGCAATAATTTCATTTAAATTTGGATTTTGAATACACTGCAGATCTGTGCTAACAGCTACTGCTATCTGTGTTTGTTTTGTTCAGTTGTCTACACAGTGAGGGCGTGAGCCAGTTTAGATATGGACAGGTTATTGGGAAGACCTAAAATTTGGTGAGATGAATCTCAAATTGTATCTCAAGGACTACATGTAATGTGAATTAACCAGTGATGCTTTACCTCTGAATTTTCTCTTAGTGTAAATTGTCCTTTATAATGTTGTAACAGATTTCTCCTCCCCTCAAACTTCCCCTCAATTTTTTTTTTGCCTTAAGTGAACTGTCACCAGTTTTAAGGTTCCAATGTGGATTGGCTTTTCCCACTTTCTTAGGAGCAGGTGAACAAGCAAAGCTTTGCTTGTTGCTTTCTCTTTTACTTGTGGAACTGTTGCAAAAAGGAAGCACTCTACACTCCTGTACTGAAATGCTTAAAGGATGTTAAACCCTAGGAAGCTCTTAAACCAAGGAGAATAATATAAATTGTGCCTATATATATATAATTACCTAAATCTATTGCAAATACTTTGGTAACAAATTCAGGAAAATACATCTACTTGGAAAAAAACACATCCAAATTTCCTGAAAGTTACTGAGAATGGGTGATGCTTGCTATGAAAAATAATTGAGAAAGAGCATATTTTCTCTCTTCTCCTTTTTTTTCTTCATTTAATTGGCATAGGGCGGATCTGTTGACTGGGGAGATTCGTGTTGAATATCAGGGAAAGGTTTAGCACAAAGGGTGTTTGGGCACAGGAACAGGCTCCCCAGGGAAGTGGTCACAGCACCAAGTTCAAGAAGAGTTCGCCAACACTCTTGGGTAAATGGTGGGATTTTTGGGGATGGTTCTGTTCAGGGCCAGGAGTTGGACTTGATGATCCTTGGGAGTCTTTTCCAACTGAGTGATACTCTGTGATTCTACAACCAAGGAGTTATGAACTATTTCCTTCTGGAGGCAAAAATAAGGAATAAGCCATCAGCAGAAACTGTCAAAAGTGCTTACATTTATGCCTTGGAGAAAACCTGTTGAGGGAACCTACTGATGGTTATAAAATTGGGTATTTGTGAAAATGTCTGCTTATTTGGGATAGGAGGATAAAACTATTCCCTGCTCTCCTAGGCTGGCACAGATACTTAAGGCATTCAGCCTACAATTTTTGTCTATTATTTCTATTCCACAGCAACTTAACAACTTCTTAGCTGCCATAGTATGTCTGTCTTTAAAGTTTCTGTGAATTCTGTTCTGGGCTTCATGGCCAAAAAAAAAAAAAAAGTATTGATGAATGGACTTAATTTGAATCACAGAATTGTTTGGGTTGGAAGGGACCTTAAAGATCATCTTGTGCCAACCCTCTGCCATGGGCAGGGACATCTTACACTAGACCAGGTGGCTCAGAGCCCCATCCAACCTGACCTTGAACACTTCCAGGGATGGGACATCCACAGCTTCTCTGGGCCAGTCTTGTCATGTTTATGCTTTTTTTAATAAACAGCTGGAATTGTGGAGTACTTGATGTGTCTTTAAGCTATGATATATAAAAACTTATTGTGTTACTGTGTCTGCAAGAATTAACCTATGCATAACTGTGTTTATAAAAATTAATAAAAACGAAAAACAAAAAGCAAACCCACTGCCAACAGCTTCAGAAGTATGGGTGTTTTTTTTTTTTTTTTTTTTTTTTTTGTTTTTTTTTTTTTGTTCTGAAGTTTTAAAGTTTTAAAGTTCTGGGTAAAATAATCACATCCCAGAGCAGACTTGTAGATCTTTCCAACACACTTTATTTCCTCTTGTTTTGAATAGGCTCAAATAAATGCTGTTGACACTTGGGTGTTATAATTTGCCTGATTGTGTCCAAGTTTTTTCCATAAAAAACGGAAGGCAATTGGCAGCTTTAGGGGGTTGTTTTAGCAGCTATGTTGGTAGTTTTTGTGAATCCCCAGGACAATGCAGCTGTGAGCTGGCCCCTTAGAGAAGGAAGTGGCAGACTGCCATGACCAGACCTGTGATATACACCTGTAAAGATCACATGTTCAGAAGAAAGGAAAATGGTTATTACAGGAAAAGCTAAATGGATCTCGTGCTTTAAATTTATGATGTGTTAGATAGCTGAAACCAGGGCCGATGCCAAAATGAAGGTATGTTTCACTTAGAAGAAAGGAAATCTGTCAGGGCTTTAATGGTTTGACCTGGAGAAAAAAGAATATACTTTTTGGGAAATACTTTATAGTGAGTTTTGTTTGTTTTTTTAATGCTGAGTTATGACCTGAATCAATGACTAAAATATTTTCATAAAAATGGCTATTAATTTTCCAGTTGAAGACACTTTCCCTGTATTGAGTCACATAATTGTAATGGTATGTTTTCCTGCAATGGTAATTAAGGAGGGTAAAGTGTTGATTAGTTTCTAATGAGATTTAGACATCAAGCTACTTCTTTACAGCTCTGTTATCAATGCCCTGAGATCCCTCTTTTGTATACCAGGGTTGAGAAGCTAAATATAAGAAATAAATGTGTGTTGTTTTCTTGGGAAATGAGTGAATAAGCCTGTCACGGCTGTGTGAAGATGGCAGCTTTCATGCAGGCTGGTGTTTCAGTTCGCAGGACATCAAGAACAAGCCTAGAGCACCACATCAGGTATTTTGAAAATCCAGACAAACTTTTAATCTCCTGTGAAAAGGAAAAATTCTCCCAGCAATTTATTCAATGAAGAACATTTGGCAGAACAAAGAATCCTCTTGCATCCTCCCAAGACCTAGAACATTGCAGGTTCTGAGCACATAGGGGCTTTGACAAACCTCCCCAAAAATAACCTGCTTAGATCAATACTTGTCATAAGGGGTCATATGTGTACTCTTAACTACCCATTTTTGTGACCAGCAGTGTTGCTGCACTGTGCAGCAGATCCAATTTTAATTGCACTTGTATTCAGCTGATGGCAAAATCCAGGTGTTAGGAATGAGTAACATTTAATATGTAAATGAGCACTGCCAGGTGCTCCTTTGCACTGTCTCCTTTTTGATTGCTTTTTTAAAGGTGTAACTATTATGGGTCTATTGAGGACAGTTGTCATTCAAAAATAACTCCACTCCCTGTCCCCAAAAGCACTTAGAATCACAATAGCTGAACTAGTAAAGGCCAACATGCAGGTGAAACCCCATTTTTAGCAGTAAATGTACTGAAAATCCCTTTCCATGGCAAAAGAAAAAATAAAGACAGGGACTAGACAAGACAAATAAGTCTTGTGCAGCTTCATATTCTACATAACTGCACTAAATCTCCATATAAATGGTACAATGCAGTAATTTGGTTTTACTTAAAACTTCATCATCCCTGTTTTTTTTTTCCTCTTTCCAAAAGTTGCATTAATCCTAGAGACATGGATTAGTTGCATTAATCCTAGATGTTTGCCTGGTGTCTGAGGACCTCTTGCATCATCCCTGCTAATTCACAAGATATGGGTTGGCTAATAGCTAAAGTTACGTTATCTGGTTTGTGTGTGAGAGGGAACAGAAAAAAAAAATCCTCCTATTTATCATTTTAGACTTAACGTCTCTGAATGTATCCATAACTTTTAATTGCCCAAGCCCAAGAACTCAGCAAGAAAGATACTCCATTACAAAAAGCATTTTAAGAATGGCTGAGAGATGAGTTTTGCACGAGAGGTTGGGGGCAGCCTCCATTGAGCCACCTCAGACATTGTCTGCATGCTTGTGGCTCTGATATGATGCACACAAACTGTCTGCCTGAAGCACAGCTACTGCACAGGCAAATGTGGCCTTCAGGGTTTTATATATAAGCCATTGAAAGTGATCTGGAACCTTTGAAAATTTTTCACCCTGGGAAATCACTTAAGAAGAAACTGTATGATGAAAAATTAGGCATAATCTCTAATCCAGAATAAATTCAGGAACAGCTTTATCTTCTCTCAGAAGGTTTGGTTATTAGGAGGATTGGAGGAAAAAGTACCTGCTAAGGTATGGAAGAGATAGCTATGAAGATACCAGTACAAATACAGGCTGGCATGTGATCTGTACAGCAGGTTTGATTTGAATGTCAATTTTTTGAGCACATGAGCACATGGAATTCCTTAAACTGCTCAGGACTGTGAGCTGAGAAACATCAGTGGTTTGAACTCTGACTCAGCTAGAGAATGATGTGTCTTCAGTGTTGCAAATTTTGGGAGAGAAGATGGCAACTTGCTCTTATCATAAATGCTGACAGAATGTAATTATGAAATGTTATCACAGCTTTTTTTTAAGTAATATGAAACATTAAATATATATATATATTTGGTGGATGGACACAAATCTGATGCAGTAAAACATCAACAGCAGTAACGTAATAAAGCGAAATATGACCAGCAGTGAACCCAGTCAAAATCTGACTGTATGATACAAAGACTATCTGACAAGATGCATCAGCTTTGAAACAAAATATGATTAGGAAAAATTTATTACCACTTAGTCTCTTGCTGGCTACATTTTGGAGTGCAGCACTGGGACGTGGTGTGGAATACCCTGTGACACGGGGACTGGTGAAAACAAATTGTGCCCAGTGTCCTGCATGCTGGTTAGTCATCTCTGAGGTCACTGTGCTCATACAAGCTCAAGACCAAGACTAGTCTTTATAACACAGGCAGAGAATATTTTGGTTAATTGCCATAGATTTCTGTTTTGCTGTTTCATTATCACTTTCACTTAAGTTCTTGTGTTTTTATTTGTCACTTTGTTTTCAGAGGTGTCCATCCAGCTCACGCTGCTCTGGTTAATGTTGAATATTTCACATTGCTTTTTCCAAGTGCTCTTTTGTGTTTTCTGCTAAATCCATTGCCTTGGGAAGAAAAAAAATAGTCAAAATACAAAAACATAATGGAGTTTAATACATCAGGCTTTGTGCATCCATTTTTGTCTCTCTTCACAAATGCTGTGCATGTGCAATGGCGGATCTAATCTAGGTGGGTGCTAATGGTATCAAACCCCGGATTGCAGGTTAGTTTGTAAGGGTCAAGAGGAAGAGGAATGGGATTTATCAGCAGGGAGCTTATCTTCTACCTGAGTCTTCAAAGAGTCCAGCTAAGCAAGGTGTGTCACTCAGAATTGCATTTGTGCCCTCATGGGCCTGTGGGGGTTTATTTTGGTAATAAGCCTGATGCTCTTAGGGAGAGAGGAGATTTTGACCTGGGTATTTTAGCAGCAATTTTGCTTCTAAATGACACTTTGCTGTAACTTCTGTCATGGTAGAAATCAAAGAACCTATTATTTGTTTAATGAAGCATGATTATTAAAACATAATCGAGATGCAGCTGATTGAAATAACATATTGCAATTTACTGATTTCTTTTTTTTTCTTGAAGGAAATTTTTTTTCCCCCATGTGCAATTATCTGCATAAACATTTTGATGAGTAATTTAGTTTAAAAATATCATTGTTCTGAGGCTGATATCAAAACATTCTACTGTGGCCCATCTGTGAAACACCCAAAGATGAAAACTGACCCATATGGATGGATGGAAATTGTAGCTAGCACTTTCTGGAGCAAATACTGTTCACTTACTTTCATCAGCTAATGGGATGATGAGACAAAAAAAAAGTTCATGTTGTATCTTAACATGATTCATTCCAATAGTCTTGCTTACATATCTAGTTTCTATTCAATTGTGACAAAAATTTGAACTCAATTTATAGAGTTGAAATAGCAAAATGTTGCTTTAGAACTAACAGTGGAATCTGCTAACTGCAGAAAGATGTTAGAATAAGGTAAAATAGCACATAGTTGATATTTCCATGCTTGTCTCCTGTACAATGTGGACTCTTCTGTCATTTTTCAGTGGTAAATTATTTCTGCTTTGTAGTTCGGAAATTAGCAGTGAGAGAAAAAATAAAAATGAAGCTTTAAAACCTGACATCTCAGTGCGTTCCAAGAAGAGCACTAAAATAAAATATCAACTGATTTGCCAGCTATTAAGGCACAACTGCAGATTTCCATTAACACATTTATTTGTTGTGGTGGAACTGGTTCAAAGTCCTCTTCAAAAGAAGAAAGAGAATCCTCAGAGTAGGTCACTGCCTACACAGGGATTAAATTAACCAGAACAAGAGAAATTCACAGCTTCTTCCAGAAAGCTTACTGCTCTGCCTCACACACTTCATTCACACTGTTTGGGTCTATGGGTCTTAATGCCAATTATTTCTTTGTTTCTTGCTGTTTTCTCTGGTGGTTTCTGGAGGTATATTCTTGCAGAAATGATCAGCCTGTAAGGAGGATATTATTTCTCTGGCTGCAGGTAGAGAGAGCAATAAATGAAAGAGCAGTAATTTAGGAGTTGGATTTCATGCAAATTTTCATTGGTTCGATTTTCTCACTTTGTAAAACTTGATTTTTGAGTTACTTAAACGTTTGCAATAACAATGGTGTCCTTAAAAACTATTCACGTCAGTTTAAGGGAAGAAAGAAAATGTCTTTCACAAGCTTCAAGATTTTAACTTGCAATCTCTTTCAGATAAACGCTTGGGTAGAAATTGGGCCTTCGCATCTGTATTCTGATGGCTCCAAGAGGGCTCCCTCTTGAGTGCACAGTGGAGCCAAGCTGGGCACATATTAGGGGCTGCAGTAGCTCTTTGCCATTGTGCATCACAAATTCTTGTCATCCTCCTTGCTGCTCCATACAGTCCCACCTGCTTTCCTTGGGTGATGGAGCTGATACAGCCTATGTACTGGACAGAAATATAGCACAGTTTATGGATACAAGCCTTGCAGCAGGTCACAAACAGCAATTCACTTGACGTGACTCGATGGCCTTCAAGGTCTTTGCCAGCCTAAAAGATTCTGTGGTTCTAGTTGAGTCTCCTTGCAGCAGCTGTCTGGCAGATGAGCATGCTCATGAGAAAGTTCAGTTAGGTGGCCAGCAAGGATCCATTTCTTCTGCTGGAAGGTTTGGCTCAGATTTTGGGAGAGTCACAGAAGAGCAAAGGCTGGTCATGAGAACAGAGAATGAGGGAAACACTTCAGCCACCTGAGAAACATGCAGGGATGGGGAGTGGATTGTGTGTTATGAAGGCAGAGGTAGCTATTTTCCCATGAGAGGGGGGAAACAGCACAGGAATTATGGTTCATAGTGGTCAGCCTGCTCATGGCAGTTGGTTGAACATTCCTGCATGACTGAAATTGTGACCAGGATACTCTGACACGTGAATTTGCTCATAACTTACTACTTCATGTCAAGGAGGAGTACGTGCACAGAATGAAAGGAATCATGGCAGAGTTTATTTCAAAGATTGTCTGGGAGAATAAAAAGAACAAGACAAGGGACAAAGCACTCTTCCTAAATTTGCATGTACATCTTGAATTAATGCTTTGAATCCAATCTTCAGCTGCAGGGAAATGTGTGGTCACTTTTCCTTGCAAGTGATTTGTGTCCTGCATAATTCAGTGCTAGGCTTTGGGTGTTTGTGCTGTTATGTACACATGTGTACTCTGGCAATAAGCCATTGTCACTCACCCAGTAGTGAGGGTCAAAATGCTGATCAACTTCTCCTGCCCTGTGCACTCTGTCCTGTCAGTGAAACAGAGCTGCTGGGGAAAATTGATCATGTTAACCAAATTGGAATTTCAGCATTGTAGAGGAAGGGAATGAGCTGGGGTTTCACATGGAGCTTTCATTCTTGCACTTCCCACTTTACAACATTTAGACTTACCTCTTTGTTACTTTGATAATAGTAGTTCATTTGTTCAAAGAAGTCTAGGAAGAAGCCCATTGTTTTATAACTGTTAAAGAGTCTGTCCCTTGCTTCTTCAGCACCACTGCCCAGCCAGGACTATGGCCCTTGCTGCATTTATTGGGAGCAAGGCTCTTAAGCTATGAGAATAAAGGGAAATATCAGGAAAGAAATTGGGACATATATTCCGTTGTCAGGATGTTATCAGAGAAAATCAAAATTGTCACTCTCTGCCTGATCTTGGAGCCTGGCTTTTTCCAGATCTGTGGCACAAGCTTGTCTCTTTTTAGACTGGCTTGTTCCTGTGTTATTTTTGATAGATTAATTGCTGATATACAACTAAATTTTCAGAAGTCTGTCTGCCAAGGTAAGAATGAGATTAAAACGGTACTTTTCTTTCTGTTAGTCCTTCTCCAGATGAACTTTAACTGGGTATTATAAAGTGAAGATTTCAGAGTTTGTTGTTGTTGTTTTCTAGAAAGTTTATAAGAATTGTAGGAAAGCCTAGAAAGTTAAGCACAGTCTATCCCTACTGCCCCTATAATTTAACTTTCTGCAATAGAAATGAGAATTGCTTTCAGATTTAGCTAAAAGTCAAGAGCTGATCTTGTTTTTCTATTCCTATATTAATGCATCTTTGATAAAATCTGCTTATTCTCTGCAAATATGAAACTATGCTCTGTGCAAATACAGAGATGTCTTCATCTCAGCCCTTGTGCTGTCTGCTATTGGAAGTATCCTACTTACTAAATGCAAAATTGAAGGGATTCTAATGCAAAAAGAATGAACTTTATTGTAGCTTTTAAGGTTGTTTACTGTGATGTTTATTCTTTGTGTATAGAAAAACATTGCCTGGGAAAAACTTAAATACAGTGAAAGTTTTGTGAGAATTTTGCTATTTCCCAGGGTGAAACATGATAAATCTTGATCAAATGTTATTTATGTGAGTTACATATCTGGGTTTGCTTAAAAGTGAGACTAAAGACAAGATTTTCAAATGCAAACCTGATCTAGTACAATAAACCACTGTACTTCATGCTGGTGTGGCTTTACCTCAGGTGCTGTGAGGAGTTTTGGGTGCCTCAATATAAGATAATACAAAATATAGATAAAGCCCCTAAAGAGTGCCCTCAGAGAGTGGCTGGGCACTGGAACAGGCTCCCCAGGGAAGTGGTCACAGCACCAACCCTGACAGAGCTCAAGAAGCTCTTGGACAACACTCTCAGGCACATGGTGTGACTCTTGGGCTGTTTGGCTGTTTTTTACAAGGCTGTGAGTTGGAATCCATGGTCCTCAATGATCCCATCCAGCTCAGCATGTTGTATGATTGTCAAATTTTCCAGTAAAATGATGACTTTTGTTGATTTTTTTAAACAATCTAGATAATGCCTGGTAGCTTTTGTTACTTTGGTATCCTTCAGTCATTCTTACTTAAAAATAAATAAATTTTCCTACTTTTCTTCTCCAGTGATAAATTTTTATTCCCCAAAAAACTTGATTTTTTTTTCTTTAAGAGATGGTTATAGCTAAAAGTCTTCTTCTGTCCTTAAATAAACATAAGTACACAATAAAAGTGAAGTTGGCTCATTAGTATGAAATAGTTAAGGAAACACCCTCCAAATAGATCCTGGCTGTAACAGAGAGGCCTGATGGTACAGTCAATAAAGGAGAGAATATTTTCCTAGAACCTATTGGGAATCTTCAGTGCTTTGGAGAGTTTCACAGGCCATGGCAAGGTGGCACAGATTCCCATGAACTGTGTGCTATTTGAAATTTAAATCAGAGCAAAGGATTTCAGCGGTGCCACTGTTATCACCATGAATTCCCTCAGACAAAAATCTCCTGTCCTCCACCAGCCACGTGCGCCGTGTGCTTTATTCTATTCCTGCGGCTTTGCTGTTCATCACTGCTCTCTGAACAGCCCCATGTTTTTTATTTTTCAGGCCAGAAGGTGTGCTATGGTGCCTTCAAGAATTCGTGTTACAAATTAGCCTATTTCCAGGACTTGTCCAGGCGCGTGGGCTTCCAGGAGGCTCGCCAGGCTTGTGAAATTGATGGTGGAGCTTTGCTGAGCTTGGAGAGTGAAGCTGAGCAGCAGCTAATAGAAAACATGCTGCAAAACCTCACCAAATCAGGCTCTGGGATCTCTGATGGCGATTTCTGGATTGGGCTGTGGAGAAGCGGCGATGGAGTGGCCACGTCGAGTCCTTGCCCTGACCTCTATCAGTGGGCTGATGGAAGTATGTCACCATTCAGGTAAGTGTGTGAAAAATCTGGTTATTGAGGCCACTAAGATTCTCAGATGGATGGAGCACCTCTCCTGTGAGGAAAGGCTGGGAGAACTGGGATTGTTCAGCATAGAAAAGAGAAGGCTTTAGTGTGATCTGATTGCTCCCTTTCAGTACCTGAAGGGAGCCCACAGGAAAGATGGAGAGAGACTATTTACAAGTGCCTGGAGTGACAGGACACAGGGGAATGACTTCAAACTGACAGAGAGTAGGCTTAGATTAGGGAGTAGGAAGAAATTCTTTGCTATGAGGATGTTGAGGCACTGACACAGGCTGCCCAGAGAAGCTGTGGATGCCCTATCCCTGAGAGTGTTCAAGGAATGGAGTCTGAAATGCCAAGCCTTGCCTCAAGGCATGAAGTTTGTAGCATCCCCCCCTTGACTTCTCCAGATGAAGGGTAGCTGACAATCAGGGTTTTGAATTTCAAGCTATGACAGGATGGCATTGTGTGGCTTCAGCCTACAAATTTCTTTGCTCCCACCCACAGAGTTTGCCTCTGCATGATGTTTGGAGGTTGTTCTGCCACACCTAGAGTCTTTCAGGTGTGATCTGAAAGCAGACAGGTAAATTCTGCAAGGCTCTGGCCATCTCAAATCAGGGAGCCAGCCAGAAAATAATTGAGAGATGCTTAGCGTAAATTGTTCTGTTTCTACCCTTTCTGAAAAGCCTTTAATTTTATGATGAAGCCAAAGGCCAGAGTAGCAGCAACTCACAGAACTCAAGACAAGGGGACAGGTTAGAGTCTAATAGAGAGGGAAGCAGAGCAGTAGGGTGTTACTTGTGCAGAGGTGCTTTGATTAGAATTTTTTTAAGGTTCAGTGGTGTGCAGCTTGGGCCTTAAGCTCCTTTCACAGACAGGTAGTGGGAAATGCAGGATGTCTTTAAAGATGATGGGATTGTTGGAGTTGATATTTCTTCATTGATGTCAACTCTTTTCTTTGTCATCTTGATAAATCTTATCTTCAAAAACTAGAAATTGGTACACAGATGAGCCTTCCTGTGGAAGTGAAGCCTGTGTGGTGATGTATCATCAGCCAACTGCAAACCCTGGTCTGGGAGGGCCATACCTTTATCAATGGAATGATGATAGATGTAACATGAAGCACAATTTTATCTGCAAATATACCCCAGGTAGGTGAAACACTGAAGTTTTATTTCAACAGTGGGACAGTGTCTTAGAAAAACAATTGCCTCTTGGTTAGTGAGGGAATCTGGAAGTATCTTTTGGCCTGCATTACTGGTTCTTTGGTCTGTGCCTGAGCTGGCATTAACAGGGGATATAATATGTCAATAACAACTATTAAAATACATTTTTAATACATTTAAATAAAGCTGTTTCTGTCTAATAAGAATGTTTTCAAAGTTAGATTCAGTATCATGCATTTCCAGGTTGTGGTTGTTTGGTTTTTGTTGTTGTTGTTTTGGTTTTGATGTTTTTGTTTGTTTGTTTGTTTGTTTGTTTTGATTTAATTAATTCCCTTACTTCACAAAGTGTTTTAAGTGTACATTTTCTACTTTCTGGGTAGGATGACTGAGACACCTCTTGGTCCTCCTGTAAAAAAATATTGCACTGTCCTTGTAGTTTCAGCCCTGCCATTTTATACCAACTTACATGTGGTGGTTGTTTCAAAGTTATGGCTTGGAGAATGAAGTCCAGAACAGCAGGGAAAAATTCTGCATTCATGCATATAGAGTTAGAGATATGAAAAGCAGATGCATGCTAGTTGAGATGGTGATAGAAAAAACAGATCTTAGGCAATTTGGCTGTGCTTTCAGACGTGACATAAGTTCTGTATATGTCAACAGAAGAAAAGTGAACTATAAAGTAGAACATGGTGCAAAACCAGAAAGGATGTGAAAAGTAAACTTTCCAGTTTGAGCCTGAAACATTTTCTATCCTGGGTGGCGCTTAAAGTAAATGAAAATGTGGTTTTCGGCAGGATCATGCAAATGTTTTCAAACAATTTTCGGTGTGTTTGTTTTTCAGAACTAAGCTAAAAGTCAGAAAGCATATGAAATTATGGATTTATTTCATTTATTAATTAATTAAAACTCAAGTGGTGGCCCATGGGAATCTCGTGAGGTTTAATGGACCAAGTCCAAGGTTCTGCACCTGGGTCAGGGCAGCCCTCAGTACCAATCCAGGCTGGGAATGGACAGACCCAGAGCAGCCCTAGGAGAAGGGAGGTGCTGGTGGGTGAGAGGCTGGACATGGCCCAGGAAACCCCGTGTGCTGGGCTCATCCAAAGGCCCGTGGGCAGCAGGGCAGGGAGGGGATTCTGCCCCTCTGCCCCGCTCTGCTGAGACCCCACCTGCAGGGCTGCATCCACCTCTGGGCTCCCAGCACAGCAAGGACAGGGACCTGCTGGAGCCAGGCCAGAGGAGGCACCAAGGGGATCAGAGGGATGGAGCAGCTCTGCTGTGAGGAAAGGCTGAGAGAATTTGGATTGTTCAGCATGGAACAGAGCAGGCTTTGGGGCGATCTGATTGTGGCCTTCCAGTACCTGAAGGGAACCCACAGGAACAAGGGGGAATGGCTTGAAACTGCCAGAGAGTAGACTTCGATTAGATATTGGAAGAAATTCTTTGCTGTGAGTTTGGTGAGGCCCTGGCACAGGTTGCCCATTGAAGCTGTGGCTGCCCCATCCCTGGAAGTGTTCAAGAGAAGGTTGGATGGAGCTCTGAGCAACCCGGTCTAGTGGAAGGTGTCCCTGCCCATGGCAAGGGGTTGGAAAAACCTATTAAGGTGCCTTCCAACTTAAACCATTCTATGATTCTATGGTATCCCACTTTTAGCAGCTGTTTCACCTATATAATTCTGCAGTTTCCTACCTTCTTTGTCTATGCTGATGATCAAGCAATAATCACTCTCTGTAGAGATCTGTCTGTCTGTAGAGATCCAGGCTAGTTTGTTCCTCTGGTTTTGGTGGATACATAACTTTTGTCACTTTCTGGTCTCTTAAGGAGGATATTAATGGCAATTAATATTGCAAGCAAATATTAAATATTTGGCAGAGTTTATATACCAACATGTTTTGGTATCCCCCCACCCCCTAAATCTGTTGCTGCTTTTGAAATTGTTAGTGGATATCACTACTTTATGATGATCAGTAATCATCATAGGCCCTTCAAGGAATTGTTACAATTTTATCCCTTTTAGAACTGTTCAAATTGTTTTGAAATAATGTAACAAAATAAAAAAGCTTTATGTTGTTAAAAGCCCAGCATTTTTATGTCAGAAATTGCAGGCTTTATTAAGAAGGTTTGGTTTCAGTTGTATTTTGTTGCTTTAAAAGCAAACAAATTTAAATTAGATAATTATTCTGTAATAGTGAACTGCTTACCATTCTTGTTGAGATGGGATAAAGAATTGTTTTTTCTATGGCTTTTACCATCTGAGAAAATGCTGGGTATTTTGGCTTGTCAGAAAGAAAAGTGATAACAGTAACAATGAAAATACATTTATATTTCTTTCTCTAAGTAGAAATGGGTTATTAGTTTATAATGAGGCATATAAAGCAAACAACGTATAGGTAAATTATTGTTAGTATCAACATTGTTATGCACCTAAATCGAGTACTACTGAATTGTAGCTGTTTATTTTTCAAACTGTGGGAATTATGCTCTTTAGCAAAACAGACTGTTCTCAAGAAATGTATTTATCTGTCACGTGGAGGAAAGGAGTAGATGCAAAAAATATATATAAATAGATATATGACATTTCTCTCACTGCCTGAAGAAAGTAACACAATGTTTGTAGGAAAATTACATTTGTTATCTCAAACCAAGTGAGACTCACAAACGACCTTTTTCTCTCCCCTCCAATCACTGTAAAGTCTTCACTGTCAGCTCTTAGCAATGCAAAATACATCCATTTCGCCAGGAGTACTAAAGTGCCACATGCACATTGAATTTCAGTTTATTATCCGAGTATGTTGTTTATCACAATTCTCCTGTCTGTATTCAATATAGGCCAAAGCAGGTTGTAGGTGACTTTGATGAAGTTGCATCTAATTGTATCATCAGCAAGTCCAGGACAGTGCTCATTAGGCAGCCTTGCTCAAGCAGCAACTACATTTCTGGTAGACACTTTTATTTTGCCAAGCCCTCCCTTGACAACGTTTACTGTTGCAATGTTCAATCTGGCTTTGGATAGTATTGATCATTCAGCAATCTTAAATTTAATTATAGGTTGGTAATTGCATTCACATTTAGTTCCTGTCCAGCTCCTGTGGGCTTGATTATGCAATCAAATTAAAAACTCATCTCCTCTGCTGCTGTCAAGAGACAGCAGCTCAGTTCTTTGAGGTATCTTGGCATCTTTCTTTATATAAGGCCAGATGTAGCTATTTTTCACCAGAGTAGGTTAAATAATTGCCTTTATCTAGTAAGTATTAGTGCTGTTTTGATTTCTCCCAGCAGTTGGTATTTATCAAGACACCCAGAACTGTAGTGTTATAACACTATTAAGTTAGTATAACCTTGTGATAGAGAGAACTTCTTATATTGTTTTAGAATTGTCTGCACAATCAAGCTTTGGGTGTGTTGGCCACTTTATTCAGCACCAGAATTAGGGTGTTCAGAGGCTTAGCCTTTAACCATTTGCCATTAAATAGAGGCCACCAAAAAGAAAAGTTAGACTTAACTATGGCCTTCTTCTAAGGAGCAAAAAGTGTGAACTAGAGGTGATTTGACAGTAGTGTTCAAAGAGTCTTTGGTAAGAAGATGAAATGCTGAAGGATTAAGCAATTATTGTTTGGGGGAATATATCTGTTTCCGTGATACTGCATGAAAGAATTGGAAACATCTGTTTTATTGCATACATTTTTCATTCTTCACCAATCAATTTCACATATTCATTTAACAGATAATGTCTTAGAAAAAGAATTAGGAGACAGAGCAGAGCCAGAATACGGTAAGAAATTTTGACACATTAAATTCCATTGCACTGGTAAATACATAATTGTAAGGATTGCATACATGAACTTCCAAAATTACTCAACTTTAACAGGCACAGTTAAGAACTGGAACACAGGAAAAATGAATTCTTCAGAGAGCAACAGCTACAAATGTGTGGCTGTTGTTCAGAATAACACTGCTTGTAATTATTCTTCCAGATATAATTCCAAATTTGTAATAAAATCCTATTTACATGTATGTTTGATAAACAATAAAAATGTTAATTTTCCCATTATAAATTAAAATTTAATTAATTTATTTAACAACATAATGTCCATATTTTTTACTACTTTCCTAAAATGTTTGATCTCCTTTCCAGATGTTTTTCCAACAGTGCCTGCAGGAAATCCTTATGACACAAGCAAACCAGAAGACCAGTATCACGTTATTGCTACTGAAACAGGTAATGTGTTCATATGAATGTAGTGTTCTGCTAGAAATATTAACAGTGGTATTAAATAAATATTTCAGCTTCCATTTTTGTCAATAGGAAGCAACAGTCTGTTTCCCTGGGAAGTAGCCTGAAAATACATATATTTGAATAATATTTCAAGAGTCTCAGTTCTCTTAGTTACTGTGGAAACAAATTGTTTCCTTGTCTCACCAAACTTAGAATAAACACTGCATCCATAGCTCCTTTGAGTACCCTGTATTTAGGGAAAATCACGTGCTGAGAGGAGTTCAGTGCCTTGCTGAGATTCCCAGTAGAGAAGACACTTGATATTTGGGAAATGGATACCTACTTCTCAGGTTCTGCAAAGCCACTGGCTCCTTCATTCAGCAATTTATCTTCTGAACGGAGTCCTGAGGCTCAGGAAGAGTCGTAGCACAGCTTTAGTTCAAGGAATTGAACATGTCTAAGGAGCAGCTCTGGATTTTACAGGATTGCACCGTGGGATTATGGAAAGTGGGTGCTTTGTTTGCTCGCACTGGTTGTCTGGATTTGGTTTGGGTTCCTAACTGGTGTTTCCATTATCTGTAACTCCAGAGGAATTATTATATTGCTGAGCTGTGGTTTGAAATCAATAATACCATTTAATGCACACTGTGCAAAGACTCGAAAACTCAAATGCAACCTGAATATTCCCATTTATTCTTGCTAGTGAAAATTATGTTCAAAATAGGACAATGGGTAAGAAAATCTCCACAATTTGTACATTAAATGTGTACTGGTATAAAACCATGGGCATATAGTTAGTGGGAAACAGTACCCTTCTGGAAGTTGCAGATCCCATCCTCTATCGTAGACAGATAACAGAGTCTCAGCTTGTACCATTTCCCAATCCTTTTGTGCAGGGACCTGCAGAGAAGCACCTCTAGCTCTCCTCATTACTCAAGGAGAGGCTATATGTATCTTTTAAGAGGAAAGATGAGACCCAGGCTCATTTCTCCTGTGGCCCTGCGTGGGCAGGGAATCCACATACAAAGACAACTGAGTCTACAGTTAAAATGGACTGTAAAAAAATTAGGCCATAAAAAGTACTCCATTTACTTGAATTTTGAATTGGAAAATATCAGAATCGAAGACCTTAAGATATATTTTTGCACATAACTCAAGTGCTGCTTTATTCTTCATACTGCTGAGCTCTCTTTGGAGCTCTTCCTGTAGAAGGAATCTATGTGTTCTTTTGTGTAAGTTAATGTATTCCTGTTATCTTACTCCAGATTTTTACTCACACAGTTAAAAGCATTTCAACATGGGAGACATTAATGAGAACTTTTGTCTTGTAGGTATAATTCCGAATTTAATTTATGTTGTAATACCCACTATACCACTACTGCTGTTGATACTGGTGGCTTTTGGGACTTGCTGTTTCCAGATGCTTCATAAAAGGTAAAATATACTCATCCATGGTGGTTTTGTAATGCAGAATTCGTATTTCCATTGGCAAGCTGTTCCTACTGAAAGACTGCTTACATCTGTCCCCAGATATGCAAATAAGGGCTTTTCATCTTTTAAAATGCAAGTAGTTTACAGCTGTTACAGCTGAACATTCACCTTCAGGCTTTTCCACAACATGCTGAGATAATTCCAGGTCTCAAAGTAGCTGTTGGGACTCCACCTGTTTCTGAAGGAAGTCTCTTTGCAGACCACTTGGTAGGCAGGGCTGTTGTCAGGACTTTTACTTCACCTCTTTCATTGTGATTTCCACCTGAGAAGTACCTGGGCTGTGGGAAATGGTAGAGGGGTCCCTCACAGATACAGGGTGAACCAAGGACTCACTTTCCAACCTAAAGTAAAAATTTGTTCCAAGGACAATCCTAAGGGCCAGCAGCTGCTTAATCCTGCTCCAACTGCACACACCATACAAACAACAGATAGACCACTGCAGCACAGAAATTGAAATTGAAATGCAAAGTCTTGCTTTGAGCCACACACCAGTGTGACATCCTTTGTGCATCATGTATGTGCTAAAGAGGATGCATAAAATAAATAGATATGTGTTCATAGCTGTTATAAATGCAAAGGCAAATTTCAGGTTAATAAATGACAATTTATTAACAACAGAATATCGAGCACCTGAAAAAGAGAAAAACCACAAAAATAGGAAATTGTCAGCGCGCGCTGGGTGGATAGAGGTCCGCACCGATGTACCAGACGCCCTAGTCCATGCCGGTGCAGCTTTCAGTCCACCGTTTTATAGGAATTTTCTGCCCTTAGGCAGTTCAGGTGTCCAAGGTGGGTTGAATAGTCCAGATTTCTTTTCGATGGCCCTCCCGGACCTCATCAAGTCTAGTTGTCTCATTCCGGGAAGGCTCCTTTCTTATGTCAATTCCAAGAGTCTGTCTTATGTTGATTTCATTCCGCTTGTGGCAGCAGAAGGTTGATGAAATTGGCATCGTCGTCAGGAAGGAATTTCTCCTTGCCTTGGCGAGGAAGTGATTCTTATCAGGGTTGGCCAGTGTCTTTTGTCTAAGTTGATGATTTTCGTCCTGTCTTTGCAACTGAGATTAGCAGGCTGAGAGAGAACGGTTACCCTTCTACTGGATTTTACAATTTTACTTTAGCTTTGTTTCATTATACATCGAATTATTATTTTATACACGAATTTTTACCCTATTTTTATCACAATAGCTGTGGTATCAAGCAGGTGTCCTGTTATGCAAAAAGGAAACATTTCAGCCTTTGAAATATAATATACTTTGCTTCATGCTTTAAAATTCTTTGGACTTTTAATTTTCCTCCAGATATGCTATAGATACATAAAGATATGACAGCATATAATTTATTTTTTTTTCTGAACTAGTATTTCTGAAACTTTCAAATATCGTTTTCATCCTTTAGTTCAGGAAGTGTTTTCAAGTTAATGTAATCCAGAAGAGTTTAAACTGAAACATGTTTTATAGATAAATGCTATTTTGGTAAAATATTGAGAGTAATAAGCAGATTCATAAGCTGTTGAACCTCTTGAAGAGCAGGAATAACTAAAAAGAATATGATACCACTGTTTTAAGAAATTTAAAAAAAAATCCTCCTTAGTTTTAGCCTTTATATTTTCCTTATGCTTTTTACTTAATATTTCCTGCCAATAGCTGCAAAAACTTATTTCAGGCAAGAAAACACTCCAAATGTGAAGACTGTTTCTGTCTGTGTGAGTGAGTGCACAGTGATATTTGCAGTACTCCTTGGTACCATTGAAACAAATAGCCATAAAGAACAGATTATGAGGTCTGCATAGCAAAGTTGATTGTTTGTATTTTATGCATTTTCTATAAAACAATGAAAATTTACACTTTCCAGCCTGTCTTATGACAGACAAATGCAAACCTGTGAAATGTCGTGCATAAACCTCACCACTGGGGCTGCAGAAGGTTGGAAGCTCAAAGCAGCAAAGAGTAGTGAAATAATAATATGTATAACACTAGCAATTACATAGTGATTGAATTCTGGAACCCTTATTAGAGTGGCCCTGGATTTCTTGGTAAGTATCACCATACTTAGTACCTTTTATGGCAGGTCTTCTGAGAAAAGTTTCAGTCCTCGAATAGTCTTGGGAAAACAATGAGAGATTCATGGCCTACTGAAATCAATAGAAACAGTAGTGTTGACTTCAGTGGGCTTTGATCAGGCCTTTGATGCTATAGCAGTTCATCCAGAGGTGACTCACCTCTGGATACTTTCAAGACTTCAAAATTGCATGACACAGATATTAGAAATTCACCTTGGAAGATTGCCCTTTTTTCTGTTAGCTGATTAGTTTGATAGATGGAATGATACAAAAATCAAGGACAAAATGGTTTTAATGCGAAAACAGGGTTCTCATTTTTATTATTTGGTTGGTTTGGGGGTTTTCTGGGCTCCCAGAATGTACGTTTTGAGTTACATCAAAACTTTTCATTAAAGAAATTAAACCATTTAAAAAAATCATTTAGCTCAAAAAATTATCACCAAAAATGAAGTATTTGACCTGTTGAAACAAAAAAATCAGGTGGGTTTTTTTTTAATTTTCTTTCTGTTTTTAATATCCACCTATGACCTGCCTTGCAAACCATTTTAGTTCATCACAAATATGCAAAAAAAAACCAACAAAAAACAAACAAACAAACCAAAAAAAAAAAAAAAAAAAAAAAAAAAAAAAAAAAAACCACCAAAAACGCACTCACACACAAAAAGACCAAACACAATAATTTGAACTTATCATCTGGACATTGTAGAGCTTTAGAAAAGAGCTTCTGGCCTTCTGGGGAAGGAGGGATCCCCAACTTTCCATATGAACCTGACTTCTCATTCTTTTTTAGGCTTCCACAACATGGTGACCTTTCCTCTGAAAGCCACAACCCATGGCCAACCAGGACATGCCTAGCTTGAAAGGTCATGACTAATTTTGCCTGGCATTGGGCTCTTGAAGGGTAGTAATAAGGCAAAGCAACACCTCGTCCCTGTAGCTAGCAGAAATGATCAGCTCATTCATGCTTAGATGCTCTCCCTTTCATTTCTTCCAGGGAAGCAAGGAGAAACTGCTTCAAAGATCCATCTCCATTATCATCTGAATGCCTTGCAGAAAGTTTAAATTCCAACCTGGTATATTTCTCAGTTTCTATGATTGTATTTGATGGTCAAAATACCAATAAGCTCAAGCTATTTATTGCATCTTACCTCTGCCACTAAAATCTGTTTCCTGAGTCAGCTGTGAAAATCAGCGTAGGTTTCCTGAAGATGAGCTCATTTGATACAGCTCAAGCTCTGATCCAAGGTATTTAGAAATTGTTCCTGCTGTGTGGCAAGGACTCTCCATTCAAAGCCTTTCATCATTAATTTTTTGCCTGCTTTTGCTGGATTAATCTGGAGGGAAGTAGTGACTTCGTTTCTGTAAGAAGGAAATGCTGGAGCTACTTGATTCATTGCAATTGCTTTGTTTATAGCATTGTGGCCTGATCTAAAGTCCACTGAAGCCAAAGGAGTCTTTTTAATTACTCCAATGGGCTCAGGTACATAATGCATTACTTTGTAGGACTTCAGAGGTAAGTCTGGAGGGATTGGAAACTACTGTAGCATTCAGCATCCTCGAAGTACATTTTAAATCAACTCAGACTTGCTTGCATTTACACACCAGGAAAGGAGTAAAACTGAATGTATAGGACTGTTGGGACTCTCTGGTTTCCACCTTACACAGTTTTATGTAGGGCTATTTCTCTTCCTCTGGTTTTTACTTAATTGGGAAAAAAAAAACCCAAAAAAAACCCCCAAAAAAACCAAAACCAAAAAAACCCCAAAAACAACAAACAAACAAACAAACAAAAAAAACACACCAAAAAATCAGTGTGAAATATTCTACCCAGAATTGAAGCATTTTCACTGAAATACAGCTGCAATGGCTCCTGAAGTGGCTCCTGTTTCTGCAGACAGTAGTCTGCAGAGCACTGCCATCTGCCAGTCTAAGTGAGGGAAGATGGTGTCACTTGTAGCCATGTGAAAGACTGCCATAAACTTTCCAGGAACCTCAAGGCTCCCTGGAAAAATCAGGGTGAACACTTCAGCAGTTTTGCAGAGCAGGTACTTTTTGGAACCAGTTTTATCTTTTATTTTATTTTTTTTTATTTTTTAATTGAAAAAAAAAAGCCAAACACAAAACCTACTATTGACAGTTTTGACTGAAAACTGGCCCTAAGGAAGCTTTCTAGCAGTCATTCATTGCTAGGAGTCTGATTCATGTGCCATCACTCCATTAGATGTTTGGTCAAGCCCAGAAGGGAAGAGGCTTGCTGGTGTAGGAGTGTGCAGTGAACCCGCTGGTGTACCCAGGGTGGGCAGGGGTGTGGTACCCACTGGGGTGGGTGGGCTGCACCTTGGGCATGCATTTAGGGGGCTGTGTGTGCTCTGGTCCCCCCCAGATGAGGGAAGTGCTCAACTCCCACCAGCCATGGTCAAACTGAGTTGTTCTCTGAAAAGACGGCTCTGTACGAGAGGTGTGGTTGGATGGGAACTGGGGGAAAAAAAAAAAAAAAAACAAAACAAAAAAAACAAAACAAAAAAACCCAAAAAAACCCCAAAAAACCAAAAAAAAAAAAAAAAAACAAAAAAACAAAAAAACAAACAACAAAAAAAAAAAAACCACAAAAAAAACAAACAAAAAAAACGTACAGGCCAATTCAGTGCAGTTCCTGGGAGCAGCACTGCCCAGGAGGGTGGTCTGGTATTTTTGGTAACAATGCTACTGTGGATGGGGAGCCCACACTCTGAAAGCACCAAATGTGGCCTTGAGATCTGGGGATGGAATGCTCAAGTCTCATCACAGAGCTGAATAAGGACTGGAAAGGCACACATGCACTGAAAATAGTTTTTATGATTATTTTTCAGTAAAGGAAGAACAAAAACCAGTCCAAACCAGTCCACACTATGGATTTCAAAGACGCCTAGGAAGGACAGTAGCATGGAGGTATAATGATTTACTGACTGAAAACAAAGCAAAAATAACATTTTGCAGTGAGGCTGTATTATAATGTCGTCAAAGAACATTAGCTTGGAATGGCTTGAAAATGCAAAGGATCTACAAGAATGAACTGTAAGCTCCCCCTTGAGGCAAATATTCAGATCATTTTTATATATTTTTTGTTTATTAATTCAGTAACAAAATATGTCATGCTAAATAAAGGGTATGTGTTTATTTTGCTAAGAGATGCAAGTTAGCTAGTTGTGATCAATGAAATGAACAGAGCATTTGAAGTTTTTATGGGGAAATATCCACAATGTATGTCAGTTTTAAGAATGTTTGTAGTTAAACAAACTTCCTCTGTTTCTTTTAGTCTCTCATGCATTGTATTGTAGTCAATGTACAGTAAATGGAACTGACAGTTTTACAGTGTAACAATTATTTATCTTTGCATAAAAGTTTGATACAAAATATATGTTTAGCATTTATTTGCACACTTAACACACTTAACACTCGGGAACAAACATTATTTTATTCAATATTAACGTGGTTGCTGCCAGAAAGAGCCACCATGTTGTGACATCAACCTGATACGGCAAAATTCAAGGATTCATCCAAGTCCTTTGTTGTCATAGAATGAATTAATTTTGCCAGGGAATGACTATAACTTTTTTGTTATATTGGCCCAAGGTCAACATAAATAACTTGGAAAGTGTGTCCTTTAAAGGCAGCTATTTGTTGTTACTTAAGTAAAATATTTTTCTGATGGAAAAAAATTCACAGTGGGCAACAGTTTAAGATTAAAATGACTGTTTCAATAAGTCTACACAAAAACCACATTAAAAGTAATTTAAATATAGCTAATCATTTGTTAGGTATAATATAATGTTGGAACAAAGAGAGGACAAAATCTTTTTCTTGGAAGTGGCACTCATAGATTGATTCCAACATTACTCAAGACTGTTATCTAGAAACACATTAATTATATTAATTGATGAATAGATTTAGTGGTAACTATGATGCATTTAAAGCTTCTAGAGTTATGGTTAACATCATTAATGTCCATTATCTTTGGTTCCTTAAGAGCTTTCTGTGCCTTAAGAATGTTTGGGCCAGTCATTAGGAGCAGCCCAGGGGGGTGGCAGTAGCACTTTGGTTGATTTGTTGGTGACAATCTGGTGTCAGAGCAAAACGTTAAGGGATTTTACTGCCCTTGCAGAAGAGTTCAAGAGCTTGAGTTCAACCTTGCTGGCTTTAACACAGATTCATACCTAGCACTGCGTGAGTGTTGGGGAGGGACTGACCAATGCAGAACTGAAGGGTTGCCTGCACTGTGCTGCCTCATGTTCATCACATTGTTTTGGAGACCAATGTGCCTCAATTTTTCTGAGTACAGAAAAAAGTTTGAAAGTTTAGTGCCATTAATACTAATTGTGTCATTAGTTGCTGAAGCACTTTTGGAAATATCTTAAAGCTGCTGTTATGCCATGATTTTGCTTCCTTTTCAAAGAAAACTCCTTCTGTAGTTCAGGTTAAATATTGTTATTCCTAATTAAAATATTCTTTAGTTTTTCCTGTCAGTAGGAACTTCTTTGTTCAATCCCCTACTTCAGTTTCCTTTGCAGTGAGAAAATACTATGATCCTACATGATCACCAAGGCCAGAATTGTTTTACTACTGATGTTCATACTGATTAACACAGCTGAGGGGAAGAAAGACCTCTTTCTTGAGAAGAGTTGTGATAAAAAGAACTCTGTTTTTGTGGTCTTGAAGGATTAACTCCCTTTAACTTAAGGATGAACTATTTATTCATACTTCCAAAGGAGATGTAAAGTTGTCACTTTCAATATCATGGTTAATGGCAGCAGAAGTGATTCTGGAGCAGCAATTAGGAGAATGAAAATACCTTCAGGAGTGTTTTTTTTCACTAGTGTGAAAGTGCTTGCTGGGCAGGAGTAGGCACAGATCTGCCTCAAACTCTATGTGAAGGCAGATGGAGTGGCATCCAGTGCTTCTCTTGTAGTGCATTAATGTTTTATGTAGAAATAAGAAACACTGGCTACAGGGACAAAATATTCCCGTATTTGTCACCATATCCATCCTCTGTTTCAAAGTGTTTTGGAATTGAGTCAATTGCAAATGATCTGTTCTGCCCAAGTGTTTTAACAGAATATTGACTGGTTTCTCCACAGGTTAATTCAGAGGCAGCTGAATCCATGGATGTTGACCAAAGACTAGAATGCGATTGTCTAAGGTTATGTTAGTTTTATCTAGACATAATTAGTTGAAATAAAATTAAATAAAATGTCTTTTTAAATTAAAATAGTTTATATGATACATCTTTTTATGCCAGGGTTTATAATAGAATTTTTTCAATCTGATGAGGTGGTTTATCAAGGTATATCTCAAAGTACATTTATGCTTTGCATTTTGGGAAGCAAGAAAATGCACACAAATAAAAGTATCTTACTGTGTTCCTGGGAAGCACATTTTCTAGTGACTGGATCGGCTTTCACTTGGCTTTTGTATTTCATTAACAGACTGAACCACAGTGTACAATAGTGATGTATGGTAAATAATGCAAAAATCAGGTCATATTTTTCTAAAACTTTTTAATTTAGTTGCTTCATCCAAATCAATTTATATGGATTGCAAAATGCTCTGCTTTTCAGAGTAATAGGAAAAACAGTGGTCCACTATGAAAGATAAAATTTGCAACTTTAATATTTTAATATTAAAAAAAACTGTCTTTTATATGAGAGACTGTCTAAAACACCCTCTTACCTTCTCTCTGTCATTGTTTATCTGTTGTCTTCATGATCACAGATCTCTTGATAAAGCTACAGAGTTTGGTCTGGACCTAGTTCTCTGATGCTTACAAAGACCTGAAACCAGTTTGGGACTTGTTTGGTTTGTTGTGGTTGTGGTGTTTTTTTTTTTTTTTTTTTTTTTTTTTTTTTTTTTTTTTTGTTTTGTTTTGTTTTGTTTTAAATCAGTGACTGCCAACCTCTGTTTGCAAGCATTTCATACCTGCATTTAGGGTTGCAAAAACCAAATCCAGGAGCTTACAACAATCATACACCTATGTGTATAGGTGTAGATACACTTACACAGTAAGCGAGAATGTATTTTGTAGTTTTGGTGCTGTGGAATGATAAACATATTAAAATCTTGTCTGAAAACAGGAATAAAGAAGTGCATCATATTACGCTAAGACACTGTGGAGTTTAAGGTGTTTGAACAAGTAAGTAATTATATTTTAATAGAAACCTATTTATAAAAGAGCTCAAGAAGATAAACCTTTTATTTTGGTTTTCATATTCTTTCCCCTTTACAATCATGTATTGGGATACCCTGCTAGGTTTTTTTCAAAGCACAAAATATTTATTAAAAATCACCAGTATGGAAAAAGCATGTAATATCGGAGCACTATTATTCATGAGGGAGAGCTGCTACTCATTACTGTCAAATGTTTTTTAAAACATCACTTTTTATGAGAAGAGGTGATGGTATTGTGAATCTGTGGTTGGGTGTGGACAAGCACATTTCTGTAACTGTTTGAGTAATTGCCAAACACTTGCCTAGAAAGAAAACTGAAAAGCTCTGTTCAATCCTTTTTTAACTCTCTTACTTCCAAACCCATTACACAAGAGAGAACTTTTGGCTGGCATTCAGTTTATTCATTAGAATGCAGCATGATCCATGGTCAGCCTTTCTGCACAATCCATAAACCTCATTCCAGAGCCTTCTGTAATAGAGCAAGGCAGAGGAAGTCCCATGACCCCAGTTGAAAGAGAGACCACACACTTTCATTTTGATACGCAGAGAGATTGCTGGAATGAGTTGACTCTGCATTGAGATGAAACTGCACATTGAAAAACACAATGTAAAAACATAAACCAGATAATAGTTCACTTGATAATAACAATTTTGATTCTTTTCCACTACATCATTTACAATTTGCATTTTTTTATTATTATTTCCCATGCTTTGTAAAGCCTTCCACGGGGCAGTTAATGATGTTCAAAGAATGTTTTCCTAAGATCCTCTATAAAACAAAAAATAAAATGACAAAACTGTTTATTAACAAAACCACAGCATCTCTTTTGAAATATTGTTCTCACTTGGAAACGGGTCTTACTAACAAACAGAAGTTACCAATGTTTTCCTCCCCAGGATTTACGTTTCTCTGTGAGATTGAAATGGCAGCCTAGTTTGCATCATTATGCAATGTCTTACTTTCAACATCTAAATTCCATTTCTATAATTAAAAAATATCAAACTAATAGAGGATGTTTTTGATCCAGTCCACAAACATGGTGACTCGGACGTACACTCCTGGTCGCTGGGGAAGTGCACACCCTTCGCCAAATGAAGTTACACCAACCAAAAACCACCTGTCCCCATCTTCAAATGTCAGAGGGCCACCTGAATCCCCCTGCAACAACAAATTCAAAAGTTAAAAGTGAATGGTGCCAACTCTGAAGCAGAGCCTGTTTATGATGTTTGTTCATTTTGTTTCTTAATCATAGATGCTCTACTCCTGTATGTCCTGAGCACCAGGAAGTGAGATCAAGATGAATATTTCCATAGGAAAAAAAAAAATCTTGAATGGATCAATTTCTTTTTTTTCTTTATTTTTAAATGATTTGTCTTCCAATAGAGCACTGAAATTCAAGAGATTTTTTTAAATCTTATTCCTTTTATGTTCAGCCCTTTGTATTTCACAAAGCCTAGGTAAAAGTGGAGGATTTTTTCCAGTTGAATATATTCAGCCAAAACACAGTTCTATTTTCAGTCACCCCAGTTTCCACAGTTTCAAATTTAGAGAACAAAATAACAAGATTGCCAGAAGAGGTGCCCTTTTTTCTCACCTTCTTTTCAATAGTTTAGCAGATGTAGCATTGTGATAGAGACTGAATTTGATTTAGCTCGAGTGAGAATGAGTCAGCCATGGGTATCTTGTTTTGATGAGAAAGAAAACAATTACTGTTTTTCATTGTCTATCGAGTTAGTTGAACCTGTATTAATTGTGTCTTCTCCAGGCCCTGTGAATGGATCTTTACCAGAGAATTCCTCAAGGACTCAGCCATTAAAATACTTCTGCCTGTAACTCTAGGGCATCCTAGAACATTAAAGGCTGTGACAGCAGCCTAAAGGGGATGTGCTATCAGGACTCAGTTATTCATCTTTGCTCATGGCTGACTGGTCATTGATCACAGTGCTGGTCACTTGTACTCTGTATCAGCCTGTGGTCCTGCACTGATTTTTTGTTCATTTGGTTTTGTGTTGTTTTTGTTCAGTATAAGGTGCAGAAAAAAAATAAGGGAAAGGAAAACTATGAAGGGAAAGAACATTAGGCTTGAACACAGTCCTTTTGCTAGACTAAACTGGGCAAAGTCAGGACACATGGTGAAGACTCAGGTTGGGAGGGCAAGACAATATGAAAAACTATGTTAGAGTGCTCCTCATCAGGCTCGAGGAAAGCCAGCCAGTCTCCCTGCCACAGACTCCATATTGCTGGAAGAAAAATCATATGGTAGCCACTTCTGAGTACATCCTCAAAGAGAAGTAGTGAATTATAAAGAGAGCTGTAATTGATAAAAACTAAACACACGGGAATATATATCAGTGCAGAAAGGCAGCCTCTCTGAAATACTGTGGTGTCTGCTTAGGAAAGGTCTCCAGAGTCTACAGATTTTGGGGAAAAGGAGCTTTGCTGTCTCTTTCCCTTAATGAAAGATTTCTGAGACATCATTCTGTTTGGTATTTATTTCTCCGTTCTCTGCATTTCCCTAAGCACATGCCTCTCTCCTTCATGGAGAGAAAAATTTATTCAAAGCTGAGAGCAGAAGAT
The DNA here is from genome assembly GCF_965231275.1 of Zosterops lateralis. NCBI lineage: Eukaryota > Metazoa > Chordata > Aves > Passeriformes > Zosteropidae > Zosterops > Zosterops lateralis. The sequence continues at coordinate 114,167,598 of NC_139763.1, forward strand.
TTCCAATCCTGATATTTATCTCTCTCCATGGTTGCTTATGCCAAGGTGGCACCAAAAATTATGGTTTTTTTAAACTTGTATCCTGAAAAATTATTGAATGGACAAAGTGCCATGACTAGAAATTGAATTAATGGACAGGGATTGTTCTGGTTTTTGTGAGTGGAGAATCAGGGAGCATTTTATTCAGTAACTAGATGATGTTTATGCCAGCAGTGGAAATGAGTTGCTTCTGCTTACCTTGCAGGAATCTACTCCTCCCATGTCATATCCCGCACAGAGCATATTCTCTGTGATATTATATTTTGGCATCCATTGCTGGCATTTTTCATTGGAAAGGAGAGGGACCTCTGCTTCTTGCAATACATCTGAAGTGGGACCTGATGAAAATACAAAATACATTTACCTGCAGCATCAAATGCGTGCATCCCACTGGGAATGCTGATCAGGTTTTGTTCCTGTTCCAGCATGCTTGGCACAGTCCTGAGCAGAAGGAATCCCTGCCTTACTACTGTACTAGTCAGGCTTATGCCCCTGTAACACAGTCATTGATTAAACTGGGCTTGTTAACTGAGTTCTGTCTTTCATTTGTGTAATGGGACTGAATTTGGTTATAATTAAATCAATACTACTAAAATCAATGACTATGAACTCACTGTGAGGGGGATCTAAGGGATGATTAAAGGCTTAGGAATGTGGGTTGTCCAGTGTTTCCTCATTGTTCATTGTGTAATTTTGGTTAGTTAAAGTTTTTTTAAAAGCATTATTTTATTAATTTCTACCCAAAATTTTAAATGCAATTTAATGTAGAATTCAATGCATTCAACTCTGGAAGTGAAATGGCATGCTTATTATTTCAGAGAGACTCCAAATCTGGAGCATATGACATACAAACAGAACATACATTTCACACTGCAGTCAGTTTTCTTGACTTCTGGGGAAAATCATTTGCACATTGTCAGAAAGACTAATTTTCCTTTTCCCCCACCCAATATCTGGAACCAAGACGTACATATTTTGTGTTGAGAAAAATAGTCGTCGTAACTTCTAAGTGGATGCAATAGGCTTTCTTCATAGCCTAATTAACTTAGATATGGATGTTTTCTTCTAATAAATGTGTTACAACATCATATTGCTTCAGAGAAGGAATAATGGAATAGGACAGTTTCTAAATTTTCATATGGAGGAGTAACTCTCTAAACTATTTGACCCTAGCAACTCCTGTGGAACAGGATCAAGCTTTCCCTCACAGCTACATGGCTGTCAGAATTTTCCAAGCAGATGACCCACCTTCATCCTTTATATTTCCCCAGCCAGCAATGGAGCAGTTAATTCCTGGTAAAAACTGTTGATTTTTTTCTGGTAGGCAGATAGGTTGTATGTAATCTGTGAGCAAGAAACAAGCAATCAATTTCAACTTCTTCCCTCCATTCAGGTTTTGATGGAGGCGCACCAGAAAACTTCTTAATTCAAACCCACTTTTTGGCCAAGATATCCAGGATGTACTGAGCAGACTCCCCACCACCCTCATATGTTTAGCACTGTTTTGCATAATAGAATAAATGGAAATAAATGGGTCTTTTGGGAAAATAAAACCTCACCTGAGTACTGCACTTTGTGTTGAAGGTGCATCAGAGCAATATCACTGTCCTTTGTTTCTCTCATGTAGTGAGGGTTTATAATTATTCTGTCGATGTTGAGAACCTCTGCTGGAGGCTTTTCCTGTTCTGACTGAAGGTGCAAGCCAAGAACTGCCTTCCAGCGGGATGGCTTTAACTGTCTCCTAGGAGTTGCAAGGAGAGTAGTCACAATTAAGAATGATTGATGAAAGTTTTGAGAGAGAGGTATCAGATGAAATGCTGATATTTAGCCTCGTGGTAATCCACAGCATTCACACTTTTTGTCAAATGAACAGTACAGGGTAGATGTGCTTAGAATTCTGTGAGAGTATTGCTGTCTGAAACATGCACGCTGGAGATATGTGTTGCTGATTTTTTTATGATGAGCTTGTAATGCATTATTTGTAATGAATTAATCAGACTGTAGTGCAGAGGAGGAAGATACATTAAGTAATTTACCATGGCTTTTTAAACACTATTAAGAATACTGCTGACTGCCCAGTAGGCAATTAATATTGGTCCCAGTGAGAAAATTTTAATAGAATGTCTAAGGGATAAGAGGTCTGAGATGTTGTTGGAACTGCTGCAGCTCATAGACGCAGAAAACTGGTCTCAGTTTTTAATCTCAATCAAAAAAGATCTTCTAAAACAAAATACGGCATAATCTGATATTTTTCCTAATCTACACATGCTGGTTTGAGGCTGTGTTCATCGGAGAACTTAAATATTTGTTTTTTAATCAATCACTTTATGGCTTAAAAAGTACATTTTCAGCCTGATTGTTGGACTGAATTGGTTTGTGTTCATCTTTTGGTTTGACATCAAGAGGTTCTTTTGTTCTAAACTAGGAGTATTCAAGTTAAATGTTCAGTAGGTGTGAAGCTGCAAGCTTCAATTTAGGAAAATTCTAGCAAAGGCAAGATGGTAAAATTAGATTTAGTTGAAAATAGAAAGGTGATTCAAGTGAAATGGAAGTATCAAGGCAATCATGGATTTATTGTGTGGAAACTAACAGGGCTTAATCCTTTTCATTTATTGTCTTTGTGTGGAATGTAGTTCTGTAGTTCCTGTCATGACATGTGGCAGCATTAGGATTTTGGCACAAGTCTCCATTGCCTTATTATTTATCTATTTGTAGTGAAAACTCTACTTCAATTTTGAATTTTCTTGGGTTTTTTTTTTTTTTTTTTTTTTTTTTTTTTTTTTTTTTTTTTTCCATTCCAGTTTCTATATGTCTTTTACAACACTTGTTTTTACTGTAGATATTATGAAAGCAAACCCTAGAAAATATTTCAATATGCATCACTTCTTTGAACGGTACAAATAGCACCATCAAGAGGATATCCAATATTGCCTAATCAATACACATAAATCAAGATTCATTTCAGTGATGCACAGTAAGTATTGATCAATCCATGATAATATACAGGAGGAACGCTGGGTTTAATTGATGAGATATGACGCCACCTTTTATACCACTGGTAGGGATTCACCTAATTTATGGAGGCCCGCAATAATTATGGATTAAATGCCAGTGCTCAATATTAATACCATGCATTTAAAGTGCAATTCCTTATTATTTAGGAAATGGTGCTTGGTTTCCACCATTCTCTGCATTAAAATAACGACTGAGGATTTACCAGGGAGCAAAGGAACTTCCAGCTCAGCCTACAAGTGATTCAAAACATGGTAATTAAACCATTAAAGAAGTTGTTATTTTTTCATCTCAGTGTCACAATTTGTTGATAATCAGATGCCTTCTTAATGAATTTGCACATAAAAGAACATTACCCATATACACAGTGTGCTGCTGTCACCACCCACTCATCACTGACAAGGGAAGCTCCACAAACGGCTTGCAGATTAAAATGGAGTGAAACTATCCAAGGCCAAGCCCCTCTTGTAGCATCATTTCCACCTATAATTCTTGTCCCATTACTCTGAGTTGCCAGGTGTTTTCCACAAGCTGTGATAAAGCAAAATAGAATCAAATCAAATAAAAGAAATCAAAGGGATGTAACATATTTTATTAGACTAGTCAATTTTCTTAATAATAATAATAATAAAGACTGTAGAATCTGAACTGCTATTCAAAAATATGGAAAAACATTTGAGTTTTTATAGCTGAAATAAAGATACAACTGTCTAACTTGGATTTAGATGTTTTCTTTCCTCAGACCTTCTGGAATTTTTATACATTTATTTTATATATGTTTTCACTACAGATCCATCTCTAGTGTACACTTAACACTGAAATCGAGTGTGGACTAAATTTTCCTGTGTCTGAATCATTATGAATATAGCATTTATAGCCCATTCCCCAACCTTTCCATTCAAGCTATAAACATTAGGCCTTATGGTCTGAACAATTTGATCTCTCTGTGAAATAGTCCTGGATTCTGTGTACTTACATTGAATGTTACATTGCAGATGAATCACCAGGTTGTCCAAACAGTGTTCTCTAGAATGAAAGTGCAATTAAATCACAAATATCTGCACACCAGATAACTCTGACTGTAAAATATATATACATACACACAGAGAAATTTATACAATTACATACATAAAAGTACATTCGTTTAGCAGTATCAGCCTGTTAAGTATAATAACTAATGCTACATGTTTAAATTATATATTTAATTATAAATATAATTAAATATTAAATATATTAAATATAATTTATATATTTAATTATAAATATACATCATTATATGCTATACAACTTTAAATGTGCACATTCTTCTTCACTGGGCACTTGATTTGTATTATGGAAATAAAAGTAGACTCTTCTTGTGTTTTAGAGAAATAGGTCATCTCTCCATGACAGACTTGCAATATAGTTATAGCTCCCTATGGTACTTTTTCCTACCTTTTGAGATGTTTTCAATACCTTACCACTAGAGATCAGTGTGGCCAAAGAATTTAAGAGGTTATTTTTATATCCCTGTATCATTTTACTAAGAAAATAATGCTACAGTAAAATACATAGTTGCATATGCTAGGTTAGAAATTATTTAGCAGAGATAGAAAGCCAGAGCCTTTAGAGCACAAGACCACAGATCAAAACTGCTCAAGCATTTGTGATACCCAGGGGTTTTAATATTATGTTCATAGTCTGTAATGAATCTGAAACACTTGGGACACTGTATGTGCTAGCAATTCAAATCTCACACACACAGAAATACGAATGAGAGCAGGATAGAAAACGAAGCTCTGCCAACAGTTTGTTTCGAGTGAGCATTTCCACATTCCATTTTTAAATAGAGTGGGTGAAGGATACTTTAAACATGATAGGGAATGATGCATCCCTCACTGTGTTTGTTCTAAAATTTGATATCTGCTGTGAGGGAGATGTGACCCAGTAATTTCCCAATGGCACAGTGGTACAAGAAATAAAGTGGGAACAGTAACACACCACCTCGCCAGTTAAACCTTCACTGTGGTGGGGTGCAAATGAGATATTCCTCTGCCCTGAATAGTCACACATTGCCATTTTCCACTTCAAGGTAGGTACCTACTTTTAAAGCTGTAATTTAAAAGGTGGAAACAAATTCCTGTGACTTGTATTCAAATCTGTAATGACTTCATAAGGGTGTAATCTTTATAACCAGACAAACATCAAGGACAACCAGAAATGCATAAACCCACAGGAAACCAATACCATCTTCTGCATAAACTTCATAGCAACTAAATACTCTTATGCACAATGCCTTCATAAGCTTTCAAAGGAAGGTCAGTGGTGCTATATATTAGATCATTTATCTGCTCCTACGCTTTCTCATAGGTAGATGCATAAACTGCCCAAACAACCAAAATGTCAGATTTGTCTCTATAATTTTACATTTTCAGTGTAAAAGGAGTTGCCTGTCCCACCACAAGTACCTGCTGGCTGCTTTAGTAGAAATGACTTCAATTACCTCTGGTTTTTCCTCTTTGTGGAGCTAGCTTTCAGCAGGAAATGCCCTTCCTTGCCTGCACTTCAGCCCAACTGTCCTCAGCTGCCTCTTGGTCAGCATAGGACAAGCCAAAAGGCACCAGAGGCTTGTGCTGAGCACCCTCCTCTGTGCCTCGCTGAGTGCCAGCTGTCAAGTAGCATGCCAGACAGAAATCTGGAGTAGTTAGGATATCTGTGAGCATGATCTTCACTTAGAACTGGCAAAAACAATTGGTCCCTGTGGAATCTGCTCACATGTATCTAAAAGGCAGGATCTAGGGTTCTTACTAACCTATCCTGCCAAAAATCACATTACCTAAGGGCAGCAGAGAATGCTTTTGTTGTCTCTGTCACTGCAGCTTTCAAGCATTATTATATGTGCCCTCCTTTGTTTCAGTGGTGGATGCACTTGAATAAAAATCAAAGACAATGTGAGAAATACATTTTATAATTAGATTACCAGTTAATCAATTCAGTTGCTTAAATTATCAAATCTGCGTGCTCTTTCTAGCGTTCATTATATGTACAAAAGCCACGTGTGAATCTGCCACAGTGTCACCCTGCAAAATGATTCCTATCAGCTGTGCAGATGAAACATGGGAGAAGACACCTATTTCTGCAATAGAAATACATCCAGGATAAATGAATTTAGTCAATTTCCTCCTGCTTTAATCACTTTTAGTGTTTAATAGGTATTGACAGAAGACATCTTTAAATCATTACTGCTCTGCAGGATGTCTTGTGACAATGATGGTTTAGACATTCACTGAAGAAAAAAAGAAAAATAGCCTCCAATGATATTCCATTAGTTTAAGATACTTTCACCACCCATGAGAATGATAAATGTTTGGGGTTAACAGAGTATAATTAGAACATAAAATGTAACTTTTCTTTTTTTTTCTGTATTCTGAGGATCATGTCATCTAATGAGTCACTTGTAAACGTGGAGACAAATCCAGAAGTCATTTTTTGGGTGGGGATAGTTTGTTTAAATATAGATACCTGTCTGTGGATGGCTTAAATTAGCAATCCTCAGTATGTTCAAAGTCTATATCAATAAAGTCAAAGGACTATAGAGTGTGACTCATTGCATTTCAAGTGATGCCTGGATAGATCACATTTTGGAGTGGTTATTTTTCTCTGCTGATTACAGAGAGAACCTGCTGTGACAACTGCTCTCTAACTATGGGTGAATATCACTTAATCTTAATTCTTCTATATTATATATAGGTAGTCTTAATTCTACTACATTATGTACTCATAATTTAGAGATTTCTGGATAATAAATATAATAATAAATAATAAAGAGCATATAATTTCCACAGTAAATGGATAAAGATGTCAATTGGGATTTGAACTATGTATTAGGGCATAAATAATCACCACTACGCTTAAAGACATTGTTTGTATGAGGAAGAAACCCCACTGTACCCACCTTTTTGTAAAAACTAGGCTTTGGTTTCCTCCTTTGGTGATGGTGACAAATGGGCCATCTCCAGTGAATAATACCGCTGATGACATATTTACATCCCTGGGACAAAAAGACACATGCATATTTTTAGATACATACCCTATTCAACCAGTGGAGCAATATTTGGGAAATGACTATGCTGATAGAATAAACACCAGCTTCATGAGGTTTTTGTTTGTTTGTTTGTTTTTATTTTTCTTCTCCTCAAATAATGACCCTTTAGCAGGAGATTTTTGAGGCTTGAAACTCTTCAGATTAGAATGTGAGTCACTTTCATCCAATCTTGTATCTTATTGCAAGATTTCTAATGCTATAATAATATTGAAAGAGACTTAATTCCTTTGACAGCAGTAAATATTTATTTTGGCTTTTGAGTGCCACAGTGAAGGGTTTGGAATACCTGTTTTTAAATGTATGGAGCTAGAACTTAGAATGCCAAACAGGGCAGTAATAGTTAAACCTTTAGGTATCACAGCCTTGTTTTTTTTGAGGGGTGCAGTTACACTTACACTATACTGTCTAGGAAAGAAATGAAATTATATTTTGTATCAAGAAGAATCTAATTGAGAAAAAAAAAACACAAAGAAGTTAATTTTCACCTCATAGATCTATTGAAATCAGAGTAGCTGTGGAATAAGTCAATAGTGTCATGTTTGCTATTGAGGAGGAGTGGGATGTATTCACAGAGTCACAGAACAGTTAGGGTTGGATGGGACCTTTAAAGATCATGTAGTCAATTTAAAGGCATCAATTAGTTTATTCTTTGAATTTTATTTTTTTTTTGTAGCAATGGCTTTTTGAACTAAGAATTCTGTGTACTACTGGTGATACAAATTGTTTTGACATTTAGAACCCATATCCAGATTTACTCTATAATCCATTCTGCATCACGGGCTTTGTGATAATTCATATGACCAGTTTGGAACACATATTTGCTTTCCCTTGAGGAAGCATGAGGAAAAAAGATAGCTCTGGTTAGATTGAATAATTTTTTTGGGGGTGACAATCTCTCATCTGGCCCTTTAGACTTAGGAGCAAGCAGAACATTTGTTTAATACACAAGGAGCACCTGCAATTTAATACACAGGGAGCACTTGCATTGTGTCTTCTCTTCAAATGCAGTAAATCTCACTCTCCTGGGAAGGATGAACTCTGGAATCTGCCTGCAAATCTGCTGTGTATGAAGTAAAGAGGTGTTCAACAACCCTGCTGAGCCACTAGGAGGGTTGTATGGTCCACCTGGTGGAAAGTCACTTCTGCTGCATTTCTCAGCCTGGAAGTGCCTTTTAGACAGTCTGAGAGAGCAGTAAAGTGCCAATCCAGGTAGGCAGAATCAAATTCTATGATGAAGAACTTTGCTGAGACCAGCAAAGTACTCCCAGGAACTAATTTCCTTCTGAAGAATGCTGCAAGCTCATAAGGAAAATAGAATAAAGGGTTTCAGAATAAAGCCTAAACTCTCACTCTTCTTGGACTTTTAGGTGTGACAAAATTGCCAGGTCCACCCCCATTCCTGGGTACAATGCAGCAAAGACCCAGCTGGCTCTGGTCCCAGAGAAACAGGGTTGTTTTGCATCTGCCCAATGGAATGGTAAAAAGCTTAGTGTAGGATTTTCTTGGTTCCAGGAAATGAGATGCCGACAACAGATTTCAGCAGTGCTGTCAGATGCACGCAGCTAACAATGCAAACTGAGCAAAGGATTATTTTCAGGTTTCTCCAGAGCATAAATTTGTTCATCTTGCACCCCAAATTCATTAAGAAGATTTGTAAATTATTTGCCTAAGACATATTTTGTAGATGCACAATGAGCATGCCCCAAGACTGGCTCCTTGTTTGGTACAAATCACAAATGCAACAGCCATACATTTGAAAAATGGAGGCAAAAGGATTCACACATGAGATTTATTAGAACCTGTGAGGAGAATTGCACTTTCTAACCCAGGTACACAAATAATCAGGATGTGATACTGTACTCCTATCAGCTCAGCCCTTTTCATAAATTAAACAGCAAGCAAGACTAGCAAATTTATAAGCAATTAATAGTAAAACTAAATTGTCCTAGATGAACTTTAGCCTGCCTTTATTAGAAAGCATGATTCTAGGTTGTAATTCAGTGTAGGAGCATGAGCTAAAGCCTACTCAGGACCACTTATTGCAAACATCCATTTGGTAACAAATATGGTGACACTTATTAACAAATATACTTCTATGGGAGGATTTAAGGAAAGCAGAATAGTGTGATGTTTACAGGAGTTACATATATTTATATATATACACATATATATATGTATACCTATTAATATATCAATATATATAGACACATACATATGAGAATTTTGTCCTATGCTGTAACTGCAGTAGCACCCAGGTTACAAAAATGTGATATAAGTTAGGTTTAAAAATATTTTTTCTTGACAATGGAAATATGTAATAAACCCAGAAATTGAATTAATAAGAAATAACTAGGAAGTTTAATAGGAACCCTTTCATCAAGTACACCTGAGTAGTTTATAGAGACAACCTGAAAGATATTGCCACAGAATGTTATGGGTACAAAAGCATTAAGTAACTTTTAAAAGGTAGAATACCATGGAAGGCAAAGTTTGTTGAAGCCTTTCAAATGTGTCAATTAAATCAGTAGATCAGAAAATTACTTCTGTCCAGAAGGGAAAGGAGGCAGGGCAGGGGCAGAAAGAATCAGAGAAGAAGGCCACTGGTCACTCTGAAGAACAAGGTATTTGATCAGAAGCACATTTAAGGATAGTTTGTATGTTCTTACATGCATGCATGCATAAATTACAGTCAGGATTTGTGCATGTAGCTACCTGATGTTTATGTAAACACAGTACTTACCCAAAGGAAAAAAGTAAAAAACCCAACAAACCAGCTGACATCCAAATAGAAGCATTTTTGAAATAACACTTGGATATTTTTTTAAGTAATTTTAACTCTGTGATTGCTACAATTAATTTATCAGAAGGGGATTTGTAGGAATCTTTCTTTGGTCAGAGACAAAAATAATGAATTGCAGGCTTAGAATTTAGTTTGATTATTAGTTGAGTGAGTGATATTCTCTAAAAGCCCCAGCACTGCAGGAAAGCTAATTATTATTCAGTGGATGGCAGTGGAGTAGCACATGATATAAGTAAGGCCAAAATTTAGGCCATAAATTTTACCACAAGAATGAAAAATGCAACACTCTGAACTCGACAATCCCCATGTTTTCTTTGAAAATTCTCCTGAAGAGTGACTAAAACCAAATCTATTTTTCTGTTACACACTTCTCTACTCCATCCATCCCTGCTCTAAATCTACCTCGAGAGAAATTCCATTTCCTCTCCCAGCAGCTCAGATCTAATGATGGGTAGGAAATGTGTTGGGAGCCCAGTAGCAGAATATCCAAGTGATTGTCTCTACTTGGAATGAACAGCAGCACTACAAAAGCAGAGCAGCCAAGGCTGCTGTTGGCTCCAGCTTTTACTCTTGAGCCATCCTTATGAAAGTGAAGATGTAAATGATGACATAAAGTGATAGAAGAGGGATGCATCCACAATGCTCTCCCAGTGTTCTCCGATATGTATTCTCATGCCCAGCCTGCCATGTTTAGAGTTATCAATCCTGTACTGAATGTCATCAAGTCAGGATTTGCCACACTTTCAAATTTGTTGGCACGCCAAGCACTCCGCTTGACAGAGACAGATACATTTGCCATTTTTTTGGAGAGTACAGCAGCAAAATGAGGAGGAAAATGCCAATATACACTCAACAAATCTGCAAACAGGTTACAAAGGACAATGAATATTTATCACTCACCCCAATCCCAACAGCTGGCAAACACTGTCTGAAATCTCTCCACTCCAATCATCTGCACACGCCAGATGCCATGTCTTCCTAATCCTGGCCTGTACCAGCCCTTTGGTGTCTAGGGAGCCATTGAATAATCTCACTGGAAAACAAAATGGGCAAAAGCATTTTAAATGGGTGGTAAACCACTTTCCTCCCCGACTCCAAGCAAACAGAAATTTAATATAAAGAGATTTATTACTGCCAATGAAGAGCACCAAAAAAGTTAAAATGCGTTACAGGGATAATAAACCCAGCATCTCCAGGATATCCTGTGTTCCCACAGGAAGGAAATGTTGTTGTTTCCTATATTTCTGCCACAGGAGAGTTTTGTACCTTGCATTTTGCAAATGTCTCAGAAATAGACAATAAACTGTACATTTTCCATGAACTCTAAACAATACATCTTTTTCTTAGTCAGCATTATATAATTTCCAAATAATGAGTGAAGCTTTAGCTCCATGATTCTCAGTAACAGTGACTGGAAATAATGTTAAAATAAGTTTTGACAAAAAAAAAAAAAAAAAAAAAAAAAAAAAAAAAAAGATTTCCAGTTCCAATTACTGTGAGTTTTCACTGTTTTCGTTGCAGTTTTAGTTAAAACATTCTCAATAATTAAAATATCATTGAAAACCAGTCCTTCTATAAAAAAACTTTTACCAAAAGAAAATATTCAGAACAAAAATTCAGAAACTCTTCAACTTATTGGTAAAAAATCTTATGCTATTGGCTAAGATAAGGCTAAGTCACTAAGATAAGTGACTAAGGAAGTGGGATTGTAAGGTCAACAGGATCTCATGCGTATAAAATGACTTTTTGTATATAATATTAAATTAAGTATAATAATGTCAATGGAGTCTCATGTGTCTTAGCAGCTACAGCTGCATTTCAGGCAGATGGCAGGTATTGCCATTGTGAAGTAAATGAAAGCATGCAATGCATTGACTGGTTACCAAAATATTTTATTAAAAAAATTATTTGTACAGAAAATATTTTCCCACCAAAATGCTTTCACAAAGAGTAGTAAATAGTAAATAAAAATTTAGATTTTTAGAAATGTCTTTGCAACACCTGGAGTGCATGAATGAAAGAGGTGATATATAATGATTAATTAATGGTAAATATTAGATTAAATTAAATTTATTTTTTGAGCTTCTTAAATATATTGGAATTTTATGCACTGCAAGATTTCTCAAAATTACTTTTGACACCTCTCCTCTTGAGAGAACTTAAACTATAACTCCTTTTCCTTTCTCCTTATCAGATGAATGTTCTTCTCCAAATACATTATTGATAAGGAATAATGAAGTCATTGAGGATCCAACAACTGTTTAATTCACATATCATATATTTTAGAATTTTGGCATTTCTTTGCAGTTCCTGGAAGTTTCAGAAGTTGGGGGATTTCAAAACACAGTTTTTCTAGTTCAAATTGCCACTTCTGATAAGACATCAAAATTGGTTTCAGGAAGATGAGCAAGGCTTTTGGACACTGGAAAGACTCAGTGTGAGAGTTTCTAATTGAATTTCATTTTGTTTTAAGACGTAGATTGATTTAGCCAAAGTTTGGATTAAATGTGTTTTTGGAAACAAGTCTCCCAGGCTTTTCATGTGAAGTAATTTGTTATGAAGTAATAGATAATCTGTGGCAAAATAAATCTTTGGGAAAAAGCACATCGTGTTAATGTAGGTGATGGTTACCTTGTTCAGATCTTCTTCAGCAATGACTGGAAAAAAATATTCAAGTTTTCTTTACTTAAGGAGAAACTGAAGTGAATTTTATTCTATGCATTTTAAAAGAAGGATATGTTTGCAACAAAATAACCAATGGCACTAATTTGAGGATTGAATCTGTGTCTTCAGACATCTATCTATCTATCTATCTATCTATCTATCTATCTATCTATCTCTATTTATCTACATATCTATCTGCATGTATTTACATATGCCATGCATATTTTTATATGCATGCATGTAAAAAATGTTAAAATCAATGGGCTGTCAGCACACACCTAAAAACATATTTGATCCCTGGTAGAGCTCCTTAAAACAAAGGAATTTTGCTAAACTTAAATCTTAAATCTTTTAAATCTTCTCTTAGTTCTTCAAAGATTGTGAGGAGGAGCAGCTTAACTGCTGTGCTAGGCCAAACATTATCTTAGCATTAGTCTGACATTTAAATTATTGTTTTAGAGAATCTTATTTCCCTGCTATGTGAAATGAATAATATACTGTACACATGCATTTTGGAGAGACTTTACCAGGGAAGTAAGGAATAGCAGTGAACAAGGGATGCTTCTTTTGAAGTTGTGTCATCCATTCACCCCATGGAGTCCAGGTGGGTTGGAGGGTGCCATGTGTTATATTTTGGCTTCACAACCACAAAACTCTTTGGGAATTTCCACCAAGAACAAGTTTATTCTCTACTCCACTGCAGAATTTTTACTGCTATGAAATTCAAATCAATTATGGCAAAACAGTAGAATTTGGAGATATAAAATGAATACAGAAGAAGAGCATATGTTGAGTGTTCATTTAATTTTGAGGCAATTATATGCAACTACAATTTTGGGCACAGAGGAGCTTCCTGCCTTTTCCAGATTTCTTTACCAGCTTCCGTACACTATCTCAGAAAAGTGTCTGTTTTCCCAGCCCTGACAAACTCAATGAGATGCTGCTGTACAAATTGGCATGGCCTGCATGCATCTGCAGCATTCTACATTAGCTGAAGTCCTGTGGCTGTTTTCCTAGGCAATTCCTGCCAGATATGCATGGCTTAGGTTGGATACTAGGAAAAAATTTCTTCAGCAAAAGGGCTTTCAAGCACTGGGAGAGACTGCCCTGTGAAGTGGTGGAGTCACCAGCCCTGGCAGGACTTAAAAACATGTAGAGTAGATGTAGCACTGAGGGACACGATTTATCACTGAACTTGGCAGTGCTGGATTAATGGTTGGACTCCATGATCTTTCCTAATCTAAATGATTCTATGATTTCATTTTATGGAGGAAACCTTACTGCATTTTGCTTCGTCAGAGGCATCTTCACACTGAGGTACATTGTCACAGAGGTTATGCAATGGGATGCATTTCCCACTCCCACACTGATGCTCATCAGCTGTGCAAGCCCCTGAAGGGAAGCAAGAGAGGAAAATTAATCTGTAGCTGTGAGGAAGGTTGATGTTCACAGAAAGCCTTACAGTTCACCTGAAGAAAACTATATAGATAGTATGAAGAACTTTTAATTTCCTTTTCTTTCCATTTCCATCCATCTCTTTCACAATAAAGATATTTTTCAGGTAAATAGAAGCTAATTAAGAATAAAATTCGCTTTGTAACTTCTGTTCTAGGTAGAGTTGCTCAGTTAGCAGTGTTCTTCCATTATGACTGATAAACATGGGAGTGAAAAGTCAAATCCTGCCAAAAGTGACTAACGATTTAAATTTTCAAATGCTCAACACTTTCATAAATTTTGGAGACCTTTAACTCTGTCAAGTCAAGCAGATGAGCAAAGAGGCAACAAGAGCTGAAACTCTCCTTCTGAAACCTGTTTGTTAGGAAAGATGGAAGAGACAAAAGTAAACAGAATGAATGAAGAGAGCATTCACAAAAGTAGGATTAAGCTACTTCAGAATCAGTTATAAAATAAATAAATAAAAGCAAACGAGGAAGAGAGTAAATGTGAAGTTATAATTCTTTCTGTGGCCAAAGTGTATTTTTAATGGCTTCATTTGTATTACAGGAAACATACAGTCATAAATTAAATTCTATCAAAAAATTGTTTCTTTGACCTTCCTGGACTTACTGACAGAAATATTTAATTATCTAGAAGTCTTACTTAGAGCAAAATAATTGCTTTGCTTCTGAATTTTTAATATTCCTATAAAATGATCCGTTCCTCTATCAGCATAGCTTGTATCAAATGGAAGCAGAAGAATATGGTTTATAAAAGGCTTGAACCAGATTTTCACACATTTAATATCCATAACTAATGACAGATATTCCAAAGAACTTAGTTCTTAATTGACAGTGCTTTTTATTACATTGCATACTGCCAAGAATTATTTCTGTTCAAATAATTCTTACTTTTAAAAAAACAATATTTCATAGAAAAACAAAAAGATGCAAAGAAAAATAAGCTTTTCTTCTAAAGCTAATTTATTTACTGACAATCCTTTTATCCTTAAGCCTGCATGCTAATGGTATTTGTCTCTGTCCTTTGGCTGCAAAGATCATGAATAAGCATCATTCTTTTGCTAATGGAACTTTTTAAAATATATATTCCAGAACTGGCAATGGCTACTCTGAGAATTCTACCTTGCTAAGCTCAATTTTCACTTTACAAAATATGGGCAAGTCTGGACCAGCAAGGATGCTGAACCAGCTAAAACAGAAAGGAGAGAGTGTGGGACTGAACAAATGTGATAGAGAAGGAAGAACAAGAAGCAGCAAAATTGTCTTATTGACATATAAACTAACATCTCAGTCTGGCACAATGGGATTAAACAGAGTTAATTTTACAAATTATTAAATTAAAAATTATATAAATTAAAATTGTTAATTTTAAAACTGTAGACCAAAGGTGAAGATTTAAAGAAAAAAAATTAAGAAAAGTAATATTATTACTACTACTGTGAATCCATAAAAAATCTACCACTGGTTAAACAAACTGAGAGAAACTTGGCATTTCTGAGACTTAAAGTAAGAGAAAGAGCCTAGATCCTTGTTGACTTTCTGTTCAGGTAAGGGAATGGTACTTCACACATCTCTCAATACATACTGCTTTTTCTTTCCCTGTTTTTCTCCCATCAAACTTCCAGAAATACAAAGCCACTAATTAATTCAGTCAACATTTGGCCTAGATTTAGTATAATTATTTGTCCTGCTAAGCATATTAATGTTCCATGTAATTTGCATTATGCTTTGTTTTGCATATTCTGGAGAGTTGATTGCTAAATTATGAGTGACAAGTCTAATTGCAGTCCCCAAGAAAATCAAGAGCCATTCAGAAGGGATCTGGCTGGAACCAGAAACACTGCTGTCCAGATATTTAAGAGACTAGTTCTTCTCAGATTATTCACACACCAAAGACGAAATTTTTAAAGATGCAAGAAGGACCATATTGCAAATATTGATCAGAGTTACCACATACGGTTTTCTCTTGTTGTGCATGTTATCAATAATAAATATTTCATTAATGCACATAAATAAATATTTTATAAATGCACATAAATTAAACACATGTTAATGACACACTGAGATTATTTACAAAGTGAAATGTTTTCCTTGGGTTTTTATAGGGAATAGTTAGTGTTTGCCTTCTTAACATTTGAAAATATTTTGGTCAAAATACTGAGTCAATTTTCCACATAATATCACAGAGTTGCACATGATCATAGACATTGCCCAATTACACTAAGAAAAAAACCAATCACTTTTCAAGCCAGGACATAAAAAGTACAGATTAGTAACCAGCCTTTTTCTCTTTAACATTTACATTTTTCTGCTGAGCAAGTACTGATAGTCACTTTATGCTCTCCATGTTTTTTGAAATATATCTGGCCAGCGGTATAACCTCTTAAATAAAAAGGTTCAGATGCTTACTTAGATTGTAGCCAGTAGTAAAATTTGCAAGGAATCCCTTCCTTGTAGTAGACTTGTCTGTCCGGAGGATCACTGTCATCTGGTTTGTAGTAGAGAAGACATCTGGCAGTGGGCCTTTCTCTGTGTAGACAGCTGTTCACCAGGAAAACATGAGTGCATTCAGCCTATTCTGTCCATATGTATTTCAAAATGATTTGGGTTCAAAAGCAAATACTGCCACCACAGGGATGTAAACTGCTCCCCCAAACCCGACTGCTGCCAGACTGCCATGGTCAGACCCCAACACCAGGTTTGACTAATCAGCATAGAACAATGAGAACTCAGCTAAGAGATTATCCATCTGTTTGTCCACACGTGGAAGCAGTATGTTTACTGAGAAGTTAATTTCACATGGATTGCATGGAGAACTGAGCGTGTGCAAATGTTTTGGGAACTTGATGTCACATAGAATATGCTTTCTCAATTTTTCCTCTGAATTTCTGAGGCCCTAAAAATGCAAATGGAATGAGAGGAATTTATTTTCCTTGATATTATATTCATCAGTTTGCTCCAGCTGTCTGATTACATTCATTTTAGTACCCTCTGCTGCTACTTGCCCAAAAGTAAGGAATGTGGTCCTCTGCCATCTCTGACTTCAGCAACATCATAAATATTTTCCAGATCAAAATCCTCAAAATGAAGTTGGATGTTTTTTCCATTTTCAGCATTCAAGTACCACACACCTGGAAAATAGTAACACACACACACAAATTATCTTTTCAGTATTTTTCAGCACCTTTTCATTTACTGTGACATTTTCATGTTGAAGGGCTTTGGGGGAGAAAAAAAATTCTCCTAAATTGTTATGAATCACCTAAGAAATTAAGAAGTTTAAATCTTGCATTTAAAAGCTGTCAAGAACCAAAATCCTATAGTTTCTAATTCTTAAAACATTTTTGAAAACTAATTTTAGGGTTCTATGACATATACCTGTGTTTTTAATCATCCATGTCAGCTGTGAGTTTCCCCAAAGTAGTAAAGCTCATTCTTTTCTGACTGTGACAATGTGACAAAGTCTTGTCACTTAAGTCCCTTTTGATAGTAAGATAATTTTTATAATCAGTCACAGAAGCCTGTCTTTCACGTTAGAATAGTTCTTTGCTTCTGTTGAGCCTATACTTTCTCATATCTAATCTAAGTGCGGATACGATGGAAATCTTGTAAAGACAGTAAAAAAAACTAAAAAAAAAATATATTTTTTCATGGAGTGAAAAGTATTTTATCACTAGCAGGAATCTCATTTGGGAACTTGTGGAATGAATCCTGGAAATGTGAGCCATATCTCAAGTGGAACAGAAACATAAAATGACAACTCTTATGATTACCATCCCAGCATAATTCCCCAGGATTGAAGGAATAAATAATTAAAATTTCATTAAGAGGCAATGATAAAGCTCTCTTCCTTGCTTTATCAATCAACAAGACCACCTTGAAGTGGTCAACAGTGGACCACCTTGAAGCATTCACTTTTGCTGGCTCTCATTTAATCTAAATCAAGTCATGTCAGTAGAGTAACAATGTCTTCTCACTAGTATGTTAAGAAATATTCAATAAAGAGATGATTCTTTACATAATTCATTAACATATTCTTTGCCTCTAGAAAACTTGAGCTATTTAACAGCAGAAGTAATGATATTAACCTGGCAAATACACCAGGTTATGGTTAAATAGGAGCTCTCATCACCTTATGTGCTCCTGCATCAACATAAAGACGTTTGACATAATAGGCGGGATAGAATTGGCCTGTCTGGACCCATTCCATTGGATTTTTGGTTCTCTTCATCCCTTTTTAATCAGGTGGCACGTGTTCCTTCGCTTCCTCTCTCCTCTCAATACCATATAGAATGCAGCTAAAAGATCCCACTGTATATATCTTAGATATTTTTGTTTTGTTGGACAGCATCTGAGTTGAAAAGCAGATTTAGTATCTCTATTATTATATGGTTAAACTTCTCCTGAAGATTTGGAAAAGAATGACTTACATAAAGCTCGGTTAGGGTAATTGTTTGGAAAGTTTGCAGAGCTGAATGTACTGTTTGGCTCCCAGAGTTCAAATGGCCCTCCACAGTCAGCTGAAAAAAACCAAACATTTCAAGAGCATAGTTAACCTCCTGTTGTCATTTTTTTAATCTACAGCAACAATGATAATTTTTAAATTCATGATTATTGGTCTGAATGCTCTGCCCATGACAGGGGTAGGACAAGAATGTGATTCAGTCATCTGTCTGACTTACTAGCACAGTAGTAATAAAGCTGGGAAATGTTGAGGCCCCCCCAAAGAGAGACCCCCAAATATAACCAATTCATACACTCTGCTTGTATGCCTTTCTTGTTATCTGATCAATCTTAGAATCACAGAACCATTAAGGCTGGAAAAAGCCTCTGAGATCACTGAGTCCAGCCTTTGACTGATCAACAGGACCTTGTCAACCTTGTCAACTAGACCCTACACTGAGTGCCACATCCAGCTGTTTCCTGAACACCTCCGGGGACAGTGACTCCACCACCTCCCTGGGCATCCTCTTCCAGTGCCTGATCACCCTTTCCATGGAGAAATTATTCTTGCAGCATCAGCAGAGATACTCAAATCTAAAGCTCTTTTCGTCATCTAGCAAGAAACTTTCAGCAAAAAGCCAAAAACCCCTCATACCATTACTTTGTTTTCTTCAAGACCACGAAACCTTTTACAGCTAAACCTTGTCAGTGGTTAAAACAGTCATTTGCTTTTTCCTTAAAACAACTGTTCTAGTAGGAAATACCTTTGTCATAAAGATGTATATGTACTTATAGGTAAAAATTAATAAAATTTTTCTAAAAGCAAATTTTTTAGATACGTGTACATTCATATACATGCACTCACAACATGGACACATATAACTATACTTTATATATTCAATATTCTGTGTCAATTTGATGGTGGTTTTCACCCCAAATATGCCAGCTTCATGTTCGAACACTTTAATTAATATTGAGGAATATTATTTATTTTCATTTTAGCCATCAGAATGACTGAATGAACCATGTGAATGAACTTTGGTGTTTTACCACTTTTGTTGCTCACAACAACTACATTCAAAAATAAAGAACAGTTCTCCTCCACTTGCTTCAGGAAATAGTAGTTAAGGCAAAATAGCTTTGCCTTCTTTATTTTGGTGGTTTTTGATGTTTCATTCCTTGAATCAAAATTCTTATTGGTTTTTTTTAAACTCTTAGACTTTGGTTAAACTTTAATGCTCTCCTCCCCACCCCTTATAGCTCAAATTTGCATTCCATGATGTCTGCTATCATCTCACACTCTCGTCCTGTTCTCTAGGAACTGCATAATCTACAAGTCCTACCAAATCTGACCATTGAATCCCACTGGGAGAAAGCTCAAGAAAACAAAACAAAACAAAACAAAACAAACAAACAAACAAACAAACAAACAAAAAACCCAAACAAAAAAAAAAAACCCAAAACCAAGAAAAAGACTTGAACTTCCTCACAACAGCTATTTTCTAGAACTTTCTATTTCACTGAATCAACCCTGGCAAGAAAAGCTGAACACTCGGAAAGGAAAAGGAACTGTTAACAATCTCATCATGACTAATAAGTATATTGTGTTTCAGTCATATGGCTCACAAGGAGGATTATTTTCTATAAATACCATGAACAACAGATAAAGATTACATTGTTTTTTTTATTGGAATATTACTGCCTGTGAAATCTGATCTGCTGCTGACTACATGTTGGGCACATTAATAGTGATCTTGTTCTAGCATGTAAAAATGAGAGAAGAAATCGAATTTACTCATGTCTTGAAATAATGTTTTAAAAAATTTCCAGTGATCTTTAAACATTAATTCATATGGAGTTATTCATTAGAGAACTAAATAGTAATCACTACCAACAATCTTGGTTGAGCAAAACAGATGATTTTTTCAGCAGTTTAGAAATTATTATGACCTGTGTCTCTGTCCTTTGGCCAAAACTTCAGTTCATATTGACACACGTGCCTTAAATGTGGAATGTACACTGTCTTCTCCACACTGTTGTTTGTGTTAAAAGACAGCTTATAAATAAACATGAAGATGAAAGCAATCTTTATGTTAGATGAAAGTGTAAGGTGACAGTCTTGTGCAAAAGACAAAAGTGAATCCGGCTTTCCTGTGCCACCATCAAAAATATCCTTTATTACATTTCAAGGAGCTTTTGTGGCACTGTGAATGATGCAAGTGACTTGTACTGAAGCTCTAATTCTAGTAAAAGAAATTGACTCAGCTCAGATTCTTTTATGTCTTGTTTATGGACATGACATTTGTAGTGAAATCATCAGTGTTAGTAAGCTTGGACATGTTCATCAAAGCAATTTCATCCTTCCTTGAAGATGATTGATAACATTCACTTTCTTTTCATCAAGTCACAGATAACATGTGGTAGCATGTCCCAAGAAAATGATGAAAACAAGTTATTTTTTCCCCAGAAGCAGCTTAGACTGTCCTTTTGTATCATGGATCTCTTTTATCGATTTCATAATGAGTTATAAACCATATTACCATGTCCCTTTTTTGAATGCTAAAATATTATGACCATGCATTGGATAGAGATCCATAGTTCGATATTCCTTTGGTGCTTTTCAGGAGCACTCAGCTGCTATTTACCACAGGACTATTCTGCCACTAATAATCACGCTGGTTCTAACTTCTTAGGTGTCTTTACTCACAGCCCCTAAAGGTTAGCAGGAGGGGATAGACATCAGCATCTCTCTACAAAATTATTTTAATAAAAACTGCTATTGAATTCCAAATCTCATTTTGAGAAACTATGACTGAAATTACTACTGTTAATAAAATTTAATTTTACTGACAGACACTTTGTTGAACTTTACCTCCCCATGTCTCGTGATGGAGCTCTGAAACTGCATTTTACTCTTACATTTAGAAAGTTTTTTTTTACCTGTCTTGATGCAGTAGATTTGCAAGTGACAGATTTGAAAGAATAATACTATTAGTATATAATGTTTCAACATGAATACCATGCAAGAAGTCTAACTACAATTTTAATTTTAGATCATTTTTATTTACTATATGTTGTCAAGAGGGGTACTAGCTGTGCTTTGAAAGGCACAGAAAATCTGAGTAAATTATGAGGAAGTCCTAGAATATGCTCAGTGCTTGTTTTAATGATTTGAAATCATGTATGAATATGCCTTTTCTAAAATTTTTTTCCAAAATTTCATCAACTTTCAGAATAAATTACAAAGTAAGCCCCACCAGGTATTTTAATGACTTTTCCACAAGCTCTATTTATATTTGTATTGGTTTTTGCTTTGAATGTGCTTGGACTTGTTTAAAATCATATACAGTCTTTCTTTTCTCTTTTATATAAGTTTTATAAGGATGGTTACAGGTATTTTGCTGTGAGATTTTCCTGCTTAGCTCTGTGAAACTGGAATGTTTTGAGGAAACTTAAACCTCTGTGATTTCCTCTAAAATACTCTGCAGCTAGAGGAGTCTGGATGAAGCCGTGCAATCTGACTGGAGAGGCATGGAACTTGATCTTAGTGTGTTATCCTGAAGATAAATTTATAATGCTGATGAGAGGTTTTTATAAAATGGATGCTGAAAATTCTGCCCCACTCAAACCCAAATACAGCAGTAGGAAATCAGCAGTGATTTAGTGTTTACTTACTAGGAACTAAAGGGGTGGTAGGAACACTTGGCCTCACAGTTGGCTCCACGTAATTGTCTTCATTACACTTTCCCTTCGTCAGGCCAACGTCATCCACGGCAATATCACTGGCGCCACGCCTTTTAAAGGCATCAAAAATAACCTGAATTCAGGAAAAAAAAAATTTTTACAATTTAATGAACCATTTTCATCTTCCTGCTCTGCACTGTTCTGTCTTTTCTTGAATGTTTTTATTTCCACTCTAATCTACACTGGTGCTACACTTAGGGGAAGGCAGCAGGGGATGAGATAGAATTCCTCACAAAACAAAACAGCACTATACAAACTCATGGATCATTCTAAGGAACATAGTAGCTTCTTCATTTAAATGATGAACATGATTTTAAAATGTTCAATATCTTTATACATGTAATTTTATAAACAATTCTGCATTGCTCATCAGCTCAAACTTCTCCTGAATTAATGGCTCAAAAAACTAAAATTAATCTCATTTGTTCTTTACTGTTCTTTAATATCCACATATTTAAAGTAATCCTGCAAACAAGGAATTAGTGCTGGTGAAATACAATTAGGTATAGCAATCTTCTTGAGATCATATGTGGTTACATATTTCCTCGAAGTCTGATGCAGCCAGGTCACAGATGCATTTATTTCCTCAGATGCTAAATGTGTCTTTTGAGCAATACTTGCCAGAAATCAATCAAAACTACTGCAGCAGGGCAAACCACCCCAAATAGCTATAAAAAAAAAAATTGTTTTCAAAAGAGAGGTGCTGAAATAATTATCTGGAATAAATCTGCTCCTTTTGTTTACAGATAAGTCAGTTGTTAATCATCCAGTTCCATCTGCAACATAGTTTCAGTGGATTAATCTGTAAGTAATTAGTGAAAACACTGATTCACAATCTGAAGCAATTTAAATTCAAGTCTTCTCATGGCTAAGTGTTTCACATCACCCTCACTCCTGAGATTTCATATTACACAGCAGATTTTGATGGGATTTGAACACTCTTGTTTTGTGGAAAGCTCTCGTGGTCACATTCATTGTTCCTTGACAATGATCCGGTTTCCAGAGTAGGAAAAGGGGCTGTGAGAAGTCAAATGCAGATTCCAATCTTCTTCATGCTAATATTTATTTGATGGCATGAATTGTCAAATGATACTCAGAATTATCTTTGGAACAGTGGAATTTTGGGTTAATTTCACAGAAACCTCTGCTATCAGTTTAGCTAAAATAAAAGAGAAAAGAAAAAAAAAAGCAGCTGAACAAACCTTAAAATCAGATGTTTCATTTAAAGTTACTTGTCCATAATTCCAGTTATTTCCATAGTTTCCTTCTTTCTCAAAAGTGATCTTTTCCTGACCACTCTCATCACTTATACTAACGCTTAAACGGTAAACATTTGTTGCATACATGAAATACCTGGGGGGTGGAAAAGCATTTTGGTATCATTAGAACAAAGTCAAATTCCTTGAAAAAAAAGTCACTCTTTTTATTTTATAATGTTTTATGTAATTAGATTAATTTGAAGGGAGTGTGAAAATAGTATTAATTGGATGTTTAAATTACACCTGGAATTGTAGAGGTCTATTTAAGTTTCATGACAAAGCACATTTCAGGGATCCTTTTTACCATTGTTGTATAGAAATGAATATTGGATACAGGGTGAAAAAGAAAATACATTACAGCTAACTGCAGAAGTCAAAGCTAGGAAGGAGTTGAACTCCGGGCCTGGAGCTGAGACTGATTGTGGAAATCCAAACAGAACCAGGCTGGCATTGCTGGCATGTTGCGTAGGATCAATGTTTTATGAAAGAAAACTCTTTGGGTATATTGGTAAACAAAATACAGGTTTAGGAATTATGTAAGAATACCAAAAGCTTAGACAATAGATATCTGAAGGGACCAAAGGCAAACTCAGAATCCGGACTCGCTCTTCCATGAATCCAAGTCCGATGGGTGTTGAAATATAAAATCCTGCAAGACAATGAACACCTTTTAGACAGAAGAACTTCCTTTTTATTTTTTTACTTATTGAATTAGAGTTTTTACATTTAAAATAACATCAAGCACAGATAGTGTTGTGTGATTTGGAAGATTTGACACAATAAATGTGAATGATTATTCCAAGGTATATTCATCAGTCAATGATATATTAAATTGAGCTTTTAAGTTTCTTGGATATTCCTCAGAACTAGATAAGCAATGGGAAACTAGTCCTTTTAAAGTCAGTGGGAATCCTGCCTTATATTCAGTGAAGGCAGCAATTCCCCTGGGTTTATAGAAATGTCTTCCTGTTTGGTATTGCTTGCAATTTTGCAGAAGAATTCACCGACATTTTCACAATGTGTGTCCACATGGGACAATGGGAGATGTGGCTTGTGTTTTGAGAGAGTGACAGAATGACTGGGTGAATATTTTATAGCAAGGTGAGGCATTATAAGCAAACAAACCTCCCCTTTATTTTTGAAATTGAGTTTGTTGCAGCTGGGAATTTGGACCTCTTGTGGCCATATGAGGCCAGGCCACAGAAGCACTGTGATTTTTCATAAGAAATGCAAACTTAGGCAGCTTTAGAATTAAATTCTTGTTTTATTCAAATCATGGATGTAATCTTATATTTTCTTTTATCTAATACATATATATACAAATATTATGTTAATATCATTTTAAAATTACTAGAATTATGTTAATTAAATTTTATACATTGTATTCTGTTATTTATACTTCCAGATTGTCTTGTTTGTTCATGTGGGAGGCTAAAATTCCTGAAAATTAATCTGAAATCTGAACCAGGCCTTTAAGTTCCTCTGTTGACTGAGATAGCATGCACTAAAATACACATGGTGTCTAATTTAAAGAATAAAGTTATTCCTATAATCAAAGAGATGGTTCTCTGTCTTTGTTTCATCAATTCTCTGAGCATTCAGATTCAATTTTTGGAATATGTATTAAGGTATTTACTTTTCAAGAGCAGCAAAAACAAGAAAATGTTTCACTGAAGGTAATAGCTTGTTATTAATAATGCAATTTAATCAAAATAGGGGTCATAGAAATTTGAATATGCAACACAAAATAACATTACACATAGGAACATTACATATGGAAGCTTAGACTTGGCTTTCCTTAGACAAGGAAACAGAGAGCACCTAAAATAGATAAACATTTTTGAGAGACAGAAAACATTACCAAGTGTTTAATTAAGCAAATTTTACATTCTTTCATCTGATTTGCATTCTAGGAGCCAAGCTGGAAGACAGAACAGCATTATGAAGATTGTTTAGAAAATGTGCATTCACTCAAAGAGAGATGAATAATTTCTATCTGATAAAGTGCAGAATACTATTTTTCTTTTTCCCAGGATTATTACAGAATCATTTGCAATTTTCTCACTTATTTGTCACTGAATAAGTTCTATGTAAGTCTTGCATAGAATACATATTCATACATATGAATACATACATTGCAAAATCCAATTTATATTTTATCTGGTTTCAGCTAGAGTGACAAATCAGCTGAGAAAGTGATTATTTGGTTTTATTGATGAAGGAGAAAAAATCTTACAGAGTCTAGTTCTGGCATAAGGATTCATGATACACTCAAAATCTGATTCCAATCAGTATTGTCTCTTTAAATAAATTCCACTTTTGATATGACCACTCTTCAAATTTAGTTATTTAACTGTAACAGGTACTGGAGTGTTTGTGTGTTTGGCACAGTTGGTGTGTTTGCTCTGCAGTAACTGGGAGGACAGATGTCCCCTATAAACTGCAGGTCAACTTTATCTAAATCAAAGTTCTTTTGTGACAGCCATGAGGATGTCAGAAGTAGAGAGGGATGAAACAGAAGTGTTTTGCCTAATAATGCAATTATATGTTTTTCCCTCAAGTTAAACATACAGGTTTTTGACCTTTAACATTTTTGACCAATAAAAATTCCTTTCTCAGATAAGGCATTTTGGTGTAATAATAGCTTTGAAATTTTTAGTACCTCATACTTAAATAATTTTACTTATTCTTTTATATTTTTCTTTTAGTTTTGGATATTTCCACAAGATGGCAATGAGTAGCATAAAACATTTTGTCTGGTAGCCCTGACACTCTTATGGCAGAATAATATGATATCCTAGTAATACCACTATGAAGAATCCATAATGCAGTGATATAAGCTAAACCAAGTTTTTCCTTTAATCTTCAAGGCACCTTTTTGATCTTACCTGACAAGTTGCCAAATGTGTGATCAAATTCAGGACCACTCATGAGAGGAAAGGTAGGACCCTGAACTCTGTCCCATTCTGAATCATCATCTAAATCTTGTATCCAGAAACAAAAGCCATCTTCGAAAGTGCAATTGATTTTCTCGTAATCTGTGAATAAAAACTTCTAGTAAATAAAAGATGACAGAGATGGTAAGTTTTTTTCTCAGAATTACACAGGAAGGAGTGATGAACAATGTGAATTTTTTAATATATTTGTAAACCAACCCACAGCAACTTAATTCCCTCTTTATGCAATGCAACAAAATTACTCAAATAAATGTGTTGTTTGTACTTGTTAATAAAAGACTATTTTTGAAGGGTAGCCCTACAGACTCTTGCACGCATTCACCAACATTCCTTTCTGATCCTTCTTTTTCCTCTTTTCTTTGCTCCAGCAGAAAGGGCTCACCATTAGAGCAGAATGCTGTGCTCCATGGCCCTGGGATGCCCCTTTCTCTTTCAATGATATTTCTGTCCATGGTGCCTTGAAATGCAGGTCAGGCAGGGCTTCCACATGACAGGAACTTCCTGGATGCTTCCTGCAGCATATCCCATCCCAGCCACATTCCCTGTTCCCTTTTGCTCCAAATTTAGCAGCTAAAGAAGCCTTCACTCATCCAATTACCAAAGCAGGAGTCATATTGCTGAATTTTGTTGTCACTGTAGATTTACCTCATCCAGGCTTCCTAAGGCCTGTTTACTGAAACAGGTACTTTCCTGAATGTTATTTCTAAATGTTATTCTGATTTTTTTTTTTTTTTTTAATAAAGATATTGTGGTCGATGATTTCATTGTATTGATTAATGAACAAACTGGCTGAGAGGAATCTGATGGAGGTGCAGACACAGTTTTATTTACAGAGATGAGTTCTGTCAGACATCACCATGCTGCTAGATACAGACCTGTAAACCTGTGAATGGCGTTACAGAAATAATTTATTTGATCTTTAAAATAGTATGAAATTTTTCTAAGTGGATCTAGTTGCTGGACTGAGGCCAGAAAATGCTGGTTCCCTTTCCACCTCCATTTTCTCAAACTGAAAATGTAGATTGACCACAATTTTGGGATAAAAAAGAAACAAAAAAACAAACACACACACACGCAGAACACTTACTGTTTAGTTCACTTGCATTAAATGCAGCGTATGTTGCATTAAAGCCATTATAATTCTCTGAATAGTCAGACACAAACTGTGCTGTAGCCTCATGAGAAAAAATGTAAATTGTTTCAAGATTGGTCCCTGACAGAGAAGCTGAAAACAAATAAAAAACCATACAGTCAGAGAGAAAGTAATCACATGCACATTAAAATTTCCAGTGTTGTCACAAAAACACAGTGGATTAGTTTATTGAGTCTTAAGGAACGGTTTTCCTGTTGTACTGTGATCCTGCTAGAGTGGCTTCAAACCCTTGAAGCATTTAGCTGTTTGGCTGACATATAAATATTCTGCATATTCCATATCTCATATCCACCAAAATGGATATCACCCAGTCTTTTATCATTCCTCATTCCCATTCTCTACCTATTTCCATAAATAAGGATAAATAATGATATATCTTTCTGATATATCTTTCTATAGTCTATCTTCAGAAAATATTTTCCACCTCTGATGGAATTAAGCCGTATAGACTGAGTCCTGTGAAAAATGAGTACAATCCCAGTTTTCAGAGTAGGATACAGAGACAGAGATAAAGTATCATCAGTATTTCAAGATCTGAGGAGAGTAATGTCATACTTGTAAAGATTTTCAGGAAGTTTCATAGCACTTCTCCCACCAGTTCAGTTTAGATGCTTTCATTTTATGTTACCCTGTGTGATATTACAGGAACTCCTGACAATATACTTCCAATGAAACATGGACCCCACAAGACCATGAGGCTGATGAAGTTGTCCAGAACTTTCAAATAAGGTCTTGAAAAACAAGTAGATATTTCATAATGTATAAGGATTTATAAGGATTTTATGTGGTCAAATTAAAAAGCAGACAGGTATATTGAGATTGTCTAACAGGGTAGTTTTACACAGGTCCAGTCGTCCTCTAATACATTTTTTTACAGCTTTTGATACCTCAAAATGCTTATTTTACCACTTAGATTTTATTAATGGAAAATTATTATTAGCTGAAAAATAAACTTACCTCTTAAAACCTTGTTTTGTCCTAATCCTTCAAAAATACTCAATACATCTGCATATGGTTGTGTTTCAAAAGAAGTGAAGTTCAGCATAATGGACAACCCTTGAGGCACTCTAAGGCAACAAGAGAAACGTAAACTCAAAACTGAAGTCATTGAGTGCTTGAATAAGGAGTTCAGAAGCAACATGAAATTATATTAATCAAGATTATTAATCAAGACAATTTATTTTTCTAACTTTTAGCATGCAAAATTCCAAAGGAATTTGGCATAAACCTTTTCATAACAGTGTGCGGACACCCTTAAGGCACTGGAGTTAAGTATGTTCTAGAAACTGAATGTTCTAAACTCTAGAATGTGATAATCAGTTCTAGGAGCAGTTTTTTGGGTGGTTTGGGCTGGGTTTTGTTGTCTTCTGCATCTCATTGAATTGCAGTCACTTTTTCATACATGTTACTCTTAGACACCTCACTGCTCAGGTAGACTTCCCAAAGCCAGAAGAATATCAGGCTATCAATACAAACAGCAAGATATCAAAATCTCTCTCCTGAAAGTCCAAAACACTGTCTTTTATGACAAAAATGAGATTTTCTTGCAGATTTGATGATCTCAAACCCACTCTTTGGGAAATTGCTATAAATCCAAACCATCACACACAAAGTTTAATGACAGAAGTCACTTGAAGTAAAGTATAAAAATTCTTGGTCTTATTTTGCTACAGTTATGCTCTATGACTAATCCATATTTATTTTGTTCTCCCATTTCCTTTCCACTAAACACATATGGTAGTCCAAATTCTAAAACACTATCAACTTAGCTACCACTATGTGGGTTATTTTTGGAATTTTTTTTGACTCAATGAAAATAAGCTTTCAACTAAAATCTGCTGGTCCTTATTAGTAATGATTAGTAGAGAACTGTGAAGTAAATGCTTGGACATTTTAAACATTTTGTTGTTGTTGTTATTTTATATTTCTCCAGTGGGAAGAAATAGCCTTGATTAGAGAAGAGTAAAACATACAGTTGAAAAGTTCAAGAAGTTAAACTTTCAGGGAAATACAGAGCTTGTTGCTCTTTTAGAAAGAGAGGAGATTGGATCTTCATTTGCAGTTAAGTAGCATGAAAATGTGAAAGCCCTTCTTAAAGGTAATGGGGAAATATTTCTAGACAAAGGCAGGCACAAGAAAAACCCAATCTCGGATGTATTATAGGTTGCTTTTTGACACATTTTTATAGGGATAATAAAAAACATAGGTTACCCAAAACCCAAAAGTGTTTCCCTCATGGAAACAACTCTGAAAGACAAAATTTGAGTGCCACTTTGAATTTTTTAGGTCTTTACTCTCAGTGATGCCAGATTATTTTAAAGCAGGTAAAATGAGATGGTTGCTTTTCGTCATTTTTCAATTTGTAATTACACATATCTGCAGAACCTCTACCATATTATTTGCAGTTGCTCATGATTCTTTCCAAAAAGTTTTTATTAGATACGTACATGTAGATTTCTACCTATTACAATGCTTCTTGCAGCTATAGCGGCACTTGGAGCAACATTGACAGTTTAGAAGGAAGAAGGACACTTGGGGCCATCTTTATTTACTGTGCTCAAATTCTGCACTGCCATGAAATGAAGAACAAGGCTGGAATATTCTGAAGGAAAAAAAATCTTGTTCTTTTTCTGGGACACACCTGTGTTTTAAAGCCAAGTGTTGCCAGTAATTACTGGTGAACAGTACCATTGAAAATGAGAAGGAAAAAATGTACTAAACAGAAGGAAAACTAGGATTTCAAGGTGAATATGAAAGTTCTGAACAAAATCAAGGCCTATCACTTTCAAAGGAGCCTTTGGAATGAGAAGTCCAAACCTTTTCCAATTTTAAAGGCAATTTGTTAATTTCCTTTGAAATCTTCCACCAAATTAACACTTCTCAGAATCAAAGAACAGCTGTTATTACAAAACCATAATAAGAATTACTACTTTCAAAGCAGTAGCTTCCGAATTGGCAGTCATAGGAGGGATTTTTAGGACTGTCTAACTTGTGATCATCTGATTTTTTTAAGATATGTACTTTTGGATGAGATTTATTATATAGTGTGGCTATCTTTTTTCTCCCTGGCCTAAGAACTAGACCTAGAGAGTCAAAATCAGACAGTTGTCCCTGTCTATAGGTATATATCCTTGATTTGAAAAAAAAAAAAAAAATCCACTTATTGTGCCTAAGGCTTAAAAGGCATTTGGTGCTATTATATAAAATGCTAACTATGCAATTTTAAAGCGTATTCCTAAATTACATTGATACGCAGGTACTCTTAACTCACAGATTAAACCTTTTCACCTAAGTGACAAATGAATTCTTGAAAATTCTTTCTCTCAAGTAAGATTTTACATCATAGAAAGCCATTACCTGAAGACTACTATTTAATATAATTCTTTGAAAAAAACCTTTCACTTATTTTAAGTTTTGTGATTTAATTTGAATTAACACTTAAGTTCCTCTGGATCTATATAGCACACAAGATTTCTCAAAATTGTACCTAAGAACTTTTGTAAATGGAAAAAAATATGGATATAGTTATGGAGCTTATGCTTGAAGATTTTTAAGGAGAAGTTACCTAAATACAAAGGAGAAAAGGGTATGACATATTTTCTGCGCTGGAGTATTTGGGAATAAAAGCAAATAACATAAGACTATTGTGCAGGAAACAAGATCACCTCATAATCCAAAAAATGTTAGGTACAAAACTATTGGAAAATGGCTTACACTATTATCCATTGGCAAATGATATCTTCATTATATGGTTTTGGATAATTCATAGAGTGAAAAAAACCAGAGGAACCAGTCAACATGAATTGTCCATCACAAATGGCAGCTGTAAAGATATAATAAAGAACATTTGTCAGAATGACATTTGAAAAACAGAATCAGAGCCAAAATGTGGACAACTCTGGATATTGGTTTACATGGATTGCCTTGGAACTGGTTTGTAAGCAACAATAAGAAGACAAAGTAAAATACACTATTAACTTATTCCCACTTCTAAGTCTCATCACTGTTTGATCTCAAGGTACTAGATGAGAAGAAAAGCAGTACAGAAAATTAACTTTTAAATTAGACACAATCCAACTAATCCAAACCAGGCTAATCCAATCCAAATAATTCAAAACCAGCTACTGGATTTAGCTAATCCAATTCTTACTTTCATTTTACTCTTATTTTTATAAGGAAACAGTTCTTAGCAGTCCTTATCTACAACTACTTTAAATCAGAAAACTGTGTTTATACTACCACAGATTATTTGATATCATGTGAATAAAAGCAAAAGGGGACATGGTTGACTATTGTTATTTTTACTTTTATGAGCTTCCTAGTTCCTCGACTCATATATTACTGAGTACTCAAAGAGATAAGTGGATCTCCCAGGTTTCCTGCCAGCTATTCAATTCATTCTGCTGAGGTAAATGTCATTTATCATCATCTATTTTTTCAAATGGCTTTTATTAGTTTTGTTTCCTTGGTGTCAGTATTCCATTCGATGAAAGCTCTTCACTTTAAAAAAAAAAAAAAAAGGAGGGGGGAAAACCAGTATTTTTAAGCCTCAGCAAGATTGCAAATGATACTTCATGTAGTGTTTTTTTGTTTCAGCAGACACTGAAGAGCTGCTGAAGGTTTTGCTGCATCTCTTGAACATTATTTTAGGAATCTGTCTAATGATGTTTTCTCTTCAGCTGTTTAAAAGTATCATAGAGCTTTCACATATAGATAAAATTGGTACCACACATGATTATCTGGAGAGGTAAGGACAAGTTCATCAATTTGAAGCAGATGATCAGAAATTTTACAGAGCTTTTAAATAATTTCAGAAGTGAAATCATCCCTAAAATGATGGTCCAAATTAAAAATAACCAATCATATTGAAAATAAAATGGGAATTTTATTGAGCATAGTCTTCCTCTGGGAAAAATATATAAAAGAATAAATTGTGACTCTTTGTGTGTTCATTTCATAAGTGTAAAATTCTTCCTGCCTATTGCTGTAGCAAACACAAAATAAAATCAAGCTTTGTTTCAGGCAGCCATACACCATAAATAAAAACTGTGCTAAAAGAACATTGTCAACAGGCCTAATGCATGAGCTGAAATAGAAACATATTCCCTTTTGCAATTGTTGAGAGGAAAATAGAACAGATAAGATTTTAAATACACAGAGAGAAAAGGTCCATGAATGATAGTTATTATTCTATGTTAGCATTAGACCTGGGTATTGGTATAGAAGTACTTTTTATCTCTACTTTAATTCACATATTTCCTGTCCTTACCAATGAGAAAAAAAATGAACAAAACCACAAACAAACAAAAAACCAAACCAAACAAACAAATCAGTGTGAGAAGAAGGAAAGTGCCCAGCTTCTTATCAGTGAAGATTACAAAAAAGTGGTCCTGTTAACAAGTGAGACATAAACTGATCTAAAAGGAATCTTATAGTATGGACAATAATAAAAAAGATAAGCCTACCAATCTAATAAAATAAATGACAAATGTTTGCTCATTCATTTCTGTTAGAATCACAGAATGGGTTGGGTTGGAAGGGACCACAGTGGGCCTAACTTCCCTGCCCAAGCAGGTCATCCCAGAGCACATGGCTCAGGATTGCATCCAGATGGTTCTGGAATGTCTCCAGTGAGAAAGACTCCACACCCTCTTAGGGTGATCTGTTCCAGTGTTTGGTCACTGCACTGTGACGAAGCTCTTCCTCATGTTCAGGTGGAAGTTCCTGTGCATCAGTTCCTGCCCCTTGTCTCTTGTCCCATTGCTAGGCACCACTGAGCAGAGCCTGGTCCATGCTCTGACCCGTCCCTGCAGGCACTGACAGACACTGATGGGGTCCCCCCTCAGTCATCTCTTCTCGAGGCTGAACAGCCCCAGCTCTCTCAGCCTTTCCTCATAAGAGAGATGCTCCAGCCCCCTATTATTATGATTGTTCTTATCTTCTTATTCTGCTTTATTTGTTCCTTATCTCTTAAGAGACAGTGAGTAAATTCAAACAGGACAGCAAGGCTCTGGAAAAGGCCCTTAGGTAGGTTATCCACAGACTAGCAATAGTCAGTGCTTCCTGTGTCAGGAATGAGCAAGAAGAGAGCAGGGACTGGTCCTGTTTCCCTAGAGAACCTCCACGGTGCTTCCTCCTTGCAGGGAGAAAGCAGGTGTGGTCAAAGATGGGCGGGGGCATGGAAGTCATTAAATTTTTGCCTCCTCCTGGAGGCCAAAGAAAAGCTGCAGTTGTTCTCCTAAGGAGACAGGAGATATCCTTTGTAGGAACCACTTCCACTCTTTCCCCAGTATTCATCTTGCTGTTTACTAATTTTCCATACATGGGACATTATGAAGGCTTTATCCTGTTAGCCTTGGATTTGAGGTGAAGCTCCCCAGACTGGTCAAATCAAGCCCAGATATTTCACTTGACAGGACCTCTCTCTGCCAAAGGCCAGTTCATTATTTTCTGATTAATCTCTCTCAGTGCTGTAGTGATGCTGTGAGGTGAGTAATCACAAAGTCTTAGACGTATAATAACTGCAAAAGAGTCTGCAGAAACCCCTCCTGGGATCAGCCTCCAGTCTCCCTTTCTCTACCCCTATGTGCTACATGGCTGCTTGATAGCACTTCCAGTCATTATTAGGAGCTGCTGTTCAGACTTCACATTTCTCCATAGACTCTTTCACTGAAATTGCTAGCTGTGCTTTTGTGAAGCCTTTTGTTACTGCACTGCAGAAAGAAGCATTTCAATACAATTTTAATCAATAACACAAAACAAAAAAAAAGGTGTTCTGTTGTCTGAATCTCTTCTGAGAATCTGAGATTTTACTCAATTCTCTCTAATGAAAAAAAAGAGATGACTAAAACTCACTTTTTAATCCTATATTTTGAAACCATTGACATTGTGAAATCAGAAATACTAGAGAGAATAACAATCAAGATGAAAAACAAACTAAGATTTTTAGAGGACGGCAACTCTTTTGTATGCAGGAGCACTTGTAGCATGAGTAAGGAATTGGTCATAAATCTCATTGTGAAACTCTGAAGAATTTCTGAAAATCTAAACAATTTTAGCTTTCATATGACCATATTGAGTTTCTCTAGGAATTGGACAAAAGTGAAACATTAAAGAGGTGGAAAAATTGGCAGGTATCCCAAAGGTGCATCCAGCTTCTTATCCTTCATTCCACTGGTTTTATAAAATCTGCTGAGAAACTCAAATGCATAAAATTAGAGAAGCTCTGAGGTTTAGGATAGAGGAGACTGAAAATGTGATATAAGAAACATGGATCAATAATTTTTCTTCCAGCCAGAGCTGTTGTTCTATAAGGTTATGAGCCAAAATTGCTGTGCTAGTGTAACTGATCAAATTGCTTAGAAATACCAGGCATCAGTGAAGATGAACAGGGCCAAATCATCCAGCTCTCTGGACTGTAACTACAGCTGTTTTCCCTATGACACTGTCTATTTTTACTAGTATTCATATTTACTTTATACTTATATTAATATTTTTATTTTTTGTACTTATTTACTTTATTTATTACTTTTATTAAGTATGCACATTCCTGAAATTTTCAGCTCGGTTTTGCCGAAACTAAGAATGACATCCTTGGTCACAGAGGGGAAAACATTCACAAATTATATTATGGCTTAAGAGTCTATGCCTCAGCTGAAAAACTCTACTCAAGCACAATTCATAACTTAAGCCACTGTGAGGCCTCCAAGGCACAGCTGAGTCATGTCTACACAGCTTTGACTTCAAGTATTTGAGCTTATTTTTGCATCTACCAATATATAATGCCAATTAAATTCTGCCACAATAATACATGTAACACGTACGAATGTAATATCTTCAATAAAATGTGGATGAAACTTGTAAATTTGTACCTAGTTGGCACATTGACCTGATGGAGTGAGCCCAGAGGAGGCCACCAAGTTGATCAGAGGGATGGAGGGGCTCTGCTATGAGGAAAGGCTAAGAGAATTGGGATTGTTCAACTTGGAGAAAAGAAGGCTTTGGGGTGACATAATTGTGTCCTTTTTCTGAATGGACCCTACGAGAGATGGAGAGAGTCCATTTACAAGGGCCTGGAGTGATAAGACAAGAGGAAGTGGATTCAAACTGACAAAGAATAGGTTTAGATCAGATATTAGGAAAAACTTCTGGAACAGGTTGCTCAGAGACTGTATGGATGTCCCACCCCTGGAAGTGTTCAAGGCCAGGTTGAGCAACCTGGTCTAGTGGAAGGTGTCCCTATACCAGGTAGGGGGTTGCAATGAGATGATCTTTAGGCTCCCTTCCAAGCCAGGTCATTCTGTGATTCTATGATGTAAAGCATAAGTAAGTAGAGTAAACAGCATTCATTTTACGATATGTATAATATTACTTTATGAATATAAAGGCCTACATTTTTCTTATTTAGCAACACCTAAAATAAAAAAAAAACCAAATACACCCAAAAAGATCACTGTCTCAAAAATAAAAGAAAAGTTATGTTACCTAATGCTTTCTAGCTGAACCTTAGGACCTTCTGATTTCCTCAGCTGTAGAAGGACCAACTCAGAGCCAATAATTGTTATTATTATCTAGCTGGATGAAGATGTTATGATAAGTAGACATTTTGATGTGCTTCATTGGATATACTACTAAAGTATTTTTATGGATATTTTCCCCAAAATGTTCAGCCAAGTCTCCCTTCTGAGCTGACTGCAGTCAGAAAAAAGTGTAAGTAATGGGCAGAGAATCTGCAATTCTCTTTTCTTTTTTTCTGAAGAAATTACACATGACAGAGAGGTCCAGCCTGTCACAAACCTTCAGGATCAATCTTTCAGGTTCTTTAAAAACATAATTGGTCTTTTACTTGCTTGTTTGTTTTTAGACCCCAGGATTTCACATGTTTCTGATGCAAATTTTCATATTAAATTTCTAGAATATTTTGTCATTTACATAGCATTTATGTTATCAATATTTCTATAGTAAGTGACAAATTCTATAACTTTATATTAAAACAGAAAGACTAATATTTCATTATTTATTAAGCATATTCTTCATTAGTGAGAACTTTACAGAACATTGTTTCCTCTTGCAAGATAAAGACTATAAGAAACGCTTCTATTATTATTTTTGGTAAAATTGATTTGGACTTCACTGTACAGTTTATTGCCCATTAACTATTTATAAACTACTGACAGTGTTAAACACATTTTAAAAAACTGATTTAGAGGAATTTGTATTCTTACCACATCTTTTTTCAGATTCATCTGAACCATCTGGGCAATCCAAGACTCCATCACAGAAGAAATCTTCGCTAATGCAGGCCACACCATCAGCACAGAGTTCAGCAGGTGGCAAACACTCAGCTAATAATAAAGATGAGAACAATAACAGCACAACAGTAAGGCAGTCTCACTACAAACAAAAATTGACTTACCTCTGGTGGCTTTACCAAAAATCAAGTCGACTGCTCTACAGTGTTTTACAAAACTGCATTTTTAGAAGCCTGGAGTGAAATCTCACATAATAAAAAGATAAATTTGGCAGAGAATGGAGAGGGTTCTCGGAAATGAAATATTTTTTGAAACCTAGCTTGAAGTAAGGCTGAAAGAAAATGCCTGGGAATTTCCCTTTATTTCCTTTACACAAATAAACTACTTTATGCAATGTAATAAATGGCATTTTCCAACTTCTTATGCTCAAATAATTTCAGAAAACTGTGCTTTGGTTTAAATAACAGTGAAGAATCTCTGGGTTTAGGTAAATACAATTTAATTTATTTCTTCAACTTTAACACATCACTCTGCTGCACCTCATCATGCTAAGGAATCTGATTTTTTAACCAGCATATCCTCAAAAAGAGCCTTTGAGACTGGATTCTGAAACACCAGAATTATCAGAAACCATATTCTTTTCAGATTTCCAAATTAAATGTATAGTTTGAAAGCAAATTTCTGTTAGAGGAATACATGGGCATGTCCTTGAAATTGTAGCTCTTACTAATAGTCTTTTCCTAGACCATAAATATTTATCTACTGCAAACAAAATCTTTTAGTCTTTAGAGGGTTTTGGTCTTAGACATCTGTAGAATTCAAGTAGGACCTATTAAAGTGAACAGAAACACACACCTAAAATAAGCTTTGGAGAATGACAAATCTTAAAATTCTTAAAACTGCATTAAATTCTATAGCACTATTCACACAGCTCCTTGTCTTTACCCTCAATGAATCCTTACAGAAATAAAGGTCAACATTTCTGATGCAAGAATGAAAAATAGTAATCTGTAAATTTTTTTTTTTTTTTTTTTTTCCATAGAGCTGTTCTGCAATCAGATTAAGTATGATATTGTATTGTGTGTCCCAAACTGACATTGGTAGGGATGTAATGCAGCATTTCAAAACATTCTCAGTGCTGGCAATGCAAATGTTACAAAGCCAAAAGATTTGCCATTTTGCATCCAACTGGAAATTAAAACAAACCAAACATGCTCCAGTCAAGTGCAGGAGGTGGACACAGGGCCACTGAATGAATTTCCACAGGTGAGCAGAGACAAAACTGTGCATTCTAGACCCAGAGCAGAAATTCCAGCCAATAACCCGGGAAGAGATTTTGCACAAGCCCATCAGGAAAGAAATCATTGTTTACATACAACATAATCAATTCCCTGTTAAATCAACTCAGAAAACTAAACAGCACTGCCACCTCCTGGATTGAAAGACATCAACTTTCCCTCCTAAAACATTCTGACTTCTCTTTTGAACGGCAAATTGCCCCAAATTGTGCTGCAAGTGCTATATTCAATTAACTAAGGGCAATAAACACCTAAGACTTGAACACATTAGATTGCTTGTAGATATAATTTATATTTCACCACGTAAGAAGGCTGGAGAATGTTTTCAAAGATTCAAATATCTTCAGCTTTCTGTCCATTGGAAGTCATACTTTGCTATTAGTTTACTTATTTAATTTTCCTCATAAAAGTGAAGAAATAATATGGAAAAAAGAAAGAGCAGCTAGTATTTGTGTCAATGTGTGCCTCAACATGCATAACATATGCAGCCTTTTTGTAGCATGCACATTTCACTTTGAAGAGGTCTCCTTGGTCTAAGATAAACCTGCATATCCTGAATTTTCAGGAATGGAATACAAGGATTGAATGCTTTGAAGAGAGGCGGTACATGAGTGGCACAATTTTGCAATCTCAGACTGTTTGTTTTTTGTAACCTCCCTGCTCCTCCACACACACAGTTACTCACCCACTGCTGTTGAGGACTTGCTTGTGGTGAGTAGTCCTGAACCTGGACAAACACAAGCCAATATTAGAACTCTACTTGTTCTCTGGGACCAACTCTCTGGTTACTTGGAAAGAATTAAGCAGCAGTTATTCTGCTTTTATATCTGTATTATTTGCTCCCCACACTCCAGGTAATTATATGGTAGTGCCAGCCTGAGTGGCTTGGTCCAGGAGCTCAAGTGACACAATAAGCATAAGAAAAAATTATGGTGTTTCAATAACTTCAAAAGGTTTATTTCCTCCTTCCACCTTGCTCCCACTAAAATAGGATCAATGCTTTCTTGTGTTCCCCTGTAAAAATACTGACCTGAAGTTGGCGTCAAGGAACTTGTAATTAAACCCATGGGATCTGTTGAAACAAGAAAAGTTATGACAACTTCAATATTAGGTAAACATACATTTTCTGACAAATAACATTGATCTACAAATCAGTGAGGAGCCTCAAACCTATCTAGTATTTGTCTATTTACATACAGGGGTATATAGATATACCTGTGTGTGTACATATTTACACATGAACAAATGCCTAGGGAAATAAGGAGATTTGTATTAGTGATTGTAAACCACAAAACATTCTGGGAAAATGGAATGTGTGTTTGTGATTGCTCCAACAGAAGTTCCGTCTCACTGAGGATGCACCTGGCTTTTACAGCTTCCAAACAGTCTTTTTTCTTTTCCTCTCTGAATTTGCTTTAGCATCCCTGTTTACTATTTTCACTTTCTAAATTAAGACTCAAATATGTGAGTAGGATGATGATGTCTTCAACTGAAAACAATCCTCATGTCACTGGATCATGTATCTCAGTCTATAAGATGAAGAGACTGAAGGAATAAAGTGGGAGATGCAGTAAGGCTCTGTCTATAGTTTGTCACCCATCCGTTTTGTGGGTAGAAGTTGCTGACCACTGGTCATCCCCAATCCACTTTTGTTAGATATCTCTGCTTTCTCAGACCTAGTGCACAAACTTGCAGGAGGATTTCCCACCAATTTTTGATCAAAACATGCTTATTTAGCAAATACTATTAAGCTAAACTAGATCACTCTCGTTATGGTGCATTCTTGTGTCAGCAAATTTAAGGACACATATTCTTTGGCAGAGAGAGAGAGGAGCAAGGAGTAGATGGACTGTTCTCACAGTAGAGAAAAAAGCTTAATCCATTTTCTCACAGTAGAGAAAACAATCTTAATCTATACCATCATAGGTTTTTAAAGAGTCATATATACACACACACACAGATATATATACACCAACATATCTGTTGCTATATATACACATGCTTTTACTACAGGATAACCAATTTAGAAGGAATTAAACATTCCAAGACCTAAAACTAGACACAAGCAGGAGCAAACAGTTCTAAGAAAACAGTTATCAGGGAGCTACTTTGTGAAGACTGTTGAAAAATTGCTACAGACATTCCCAAAAGGGCATGCACATGTTGACAGCAAAATCCCCAAAGGAAAACAAGGGACAGTGACAGAAGCAGCAATGATACAAGCACAGCTACTAGAAAAATCTCACTCGAGTAACAGGTTGAGGTGGCAAAGGATGTTTTTAGGGTCAGCAGTGGCATAACCCTGGATCCAGCAGGTGTAAATATAGCTGGTATGGTACATGGGTGTATCGTGACATTTGGACTGAAACAGAAAGAACAAGGAAGTAGAA
The DNA here is from genome assembly GCF_965231275.1 of Zosterops lateralis. Taxonomy (NCBI): domain Eukaryota; kingdom Metazoa; phylum Chordata; class Aves; order Passeriformes; family Zosteropidae; genus Zosterops; species Zosterops lateralis. The sequence continues at coordinate 114,208,149 of NC_139763.1, forward strand.
AATATTAACAAAAATTACCTCAAGCAGACCCAAAGCCAAGAGAGAAGAAGCTCACACCAAGAATATGGTTGCCATTCCAGCCTTGGGTGCTGACAATTCCCAACTCCCCTTCTTTAGGGACCTCCCTCCATCTCCAAATTTTTGCTTGGGGATGATTAGCAACATTGAACTTAGAACCAGGGGAGCATTAAGAGAGAAGAAGGGACAAATAGGGGAAAAAAACTGAATGCTAGCAGTTTAAACTGTATCTTTGGGAATAGACTAGAGTACTTGCACACTTTGGACTATACACATTAATAGGTCTGTAACCACACTAATAATAACTCTTTCATTACTATGGCTGTAATTAGAATATCAATAAATTCTTGTCTTTTATATTGATAGGGGCAGTTGTTTAGCCTCTGGTCTGGTACTCTGCCCTGGAGAGTTTTTAAGTGATAATTTGCATGCAGTTTGTGGGTGACTACCTGCTCCTAGTGCTATCAAGCACTAATTATATTGTTTATCTCTCTGGCTGACTTTTGGCAGGTTTGTGAGACCAAGGAGTTTGTCTGCCTCATGTCCTATCGTCATAAAACTTCCAGAGGTAGTGGAAGGAAGATCTGTCTATCAACATTGCTTGGTAAATCAATAACCACAACATGAGAGCAGGACTCCCTAGCCTGATCTACCTCCCTAAACTAGCAAAAACTTCAGCTTGCAGCTCAGCTGGTTAATTGAGACTAAGCTTTTGGTTCGATACACTTATTAAGCTCCTACAGATTTTGTACAGACTTCAGATTACTCACTGCTTTCTCAAATAGTCAGAAATGGTGAAAGCAGCTAATTATCACTGAATGGACCCTGGCAGTCAACCCCCAGCTACAGCCAGGGCAGCTTTACTAAGCTGTGTGAGCTAAAAAGCAAGTCTTATTTTCCTTCATCTTGTATTGGTAACAAAAATTAGTCCCTGTTTTGTGAAAGGTACTGACCTGATGAGGTTAAAGGCATCATTGTAGTAGGATTTCCATCAGTTTCTGGCAGAAAGCAAATTCATTATAAAATTCTTTTATAGCACAGTGTCTAGTTTCAGATGACAGAAATAAAGATTAAAAAGAAATCATCTGTGACTATTTCTCATTGAATCACTGTCAGTGTCTTGCTTCCCTCCTTTTGCCTCATCCTGTTCCTAGTCTTTTCTCTAACTCCATGATCTTCTCAAGGAGGAAAGATCCCAAAAAATGAGTTGAGGTTATGAGGTTTCAAAGTCACTGCAGTTCCTTTCAATCCTCAATGCCTAGTGATTCTATTGCACACAGAGTATCTTCACCTGAGTAGTCTCTCTTGAGGCTTTTTATTCTATAAAGATTTTCAGAGCACCTGTGCCCTAGAGAACAGTATTTAGAAGAGATGAATGAGTTAAAATGAACCTGGGATAGTTTACATGACAGTTACTTTTAATCAATCGCTGTGAAAACTTGCTTCAAGCAAGTCACACCTGCGTGACACCTCTCTCCCTCTCTGAAACAGGAATGTCTCTGGCAGAACATATTGATATACACAATGAAAAAGTGCCATATATGATTGTGATTTATAATTAGTATCAATTATTTCATTGAAGCACTCGTGGTGGAATGGACCACTCATGTGAGAAGAGGTGTTTTAATGATCCACAGCAGTAAAGGTTTGACTACTTCAAAGTTCATCAACGGTTGAACCTTTTAAAAGGCTCTTCATTGTTTTCTTGGTGGCATTTTTGAAGTATAATGAGCAATCAATTTTCACAGTGTTGCATGGTAATTTGGAATAAACAAGTAGTAAAGAGAACAAAATATGCCCAGACTCTGAATTTAGACTTTGAATACTTGAAGCACTTAGCAAAAAGTGTAACTTCTAGTATAGAGTAAGAGACCTTGCGCACCAGATTCCCACTCTTCAGTTTCTACTTAATAGTAACTCCAACAGGTCTTCAAATGTCAGCTAATCAGCTTCAAAGAATTCAGGTTGTTTTTTAATCTCACCCTCAGTGAAGGGCTCTTTTGAAGCTTTATTCAGGTTAAGAAAAAAAAAAAAAAAAGGATTCTCAGCGATCTTGAAGGGCTTTCATTTAGGTTTTGATAAATTTTCTAGTACTTACATAAAATATCTTTATATTTGCAGAATTTAAAGCTGCCTAGTCCTTAAAGTGCTGTTCCTTTTCCCCACCACTTACATTTACCTAAGGCCTACAGGAATATGGAGCCAGCTCCCTGGGTGCACTTCTCCCAAAGCAGTTTGATTTTTTCCTGACACATTTTCAGTAAATGAGTCTTTTCTCACTGCAAGTCTGAGCCCTTTTCCTATTCTTTAGCAGAACAAAATTGTAACTGTATTTACTTATGAAACAACATGATTTGGGGCTTAATTGCTTTAATTAGAAGGCTGAAGAATTACAAATATTCTGCTTCATAAAAGGTGAATTTGAGTGGTTTTCATGGGAAATTGCTACTTTGCCCTTTTTCTTCCTCTTTAGGGAATGTACAAAATGCTGCCTCATGCTTTCTAGTAGAAAAGGTTGTAAATTTTTCTTTCAGCTGCTACTGAAAGTTATGTAATGGGGGAGGATGGCATCCAAGAGAAAAAGTTTTTGTCTGGGAGCCAAAGCTTTTATTCCAACTACCTATAGTTCTTAAGGATTTGTAGAATCAAAAAAAAAAAAAAAAAAAAAAAAAAAAAAAAAAAAAAAAAACCCAACAAAAAAAACCCAACAAAAACAAAACAAAAACAAAACAAAAACCACCAAACCCCCAAAAACATCAAACAAAAAACGCACTAATAGTACCTGTGATTTGTATGCTGTTTGCATCAATTTTCAAAGTCTGGGTAGGATTAGGGTTATTTGCAAGGACACCTGAAATCAGCTCATTTTCCACTTTCACAACTGGTACCATCTGGGTAAAATAAAGGGTGAAGTTCACAACCACACTAGCAATAGAAAACAGAGAAGTTAATTAGTGATTCAAGCCGATGAAACAAATCTGCAATATGACTTATCAGAATATTTAATTCTAGCGCTGGGTCCATTGGCAAAGGCAGATTTTTTTTTTTAAATATTGGCTGGCAAGGATTATGTTAGGAAACATCTCTTAATCATCAGGTCAGTTTGAACCTAGGAGAAACTTTGTTCTTTCTTTATCTACTCTTACACTGTTGGAAAAAAACCCAAAGACAACATTCATTTCAATTGCTGCAATGGAGCTGAACTTGAGGAAAACTAAGGAAGTAGCTTAACTGTTGTTCAACAGGTTTTAGCCCTGAAATATTGAAGGTGAACCCTGAAGTATTATGAAAATGGTATAGTATTTTCATGTGACCATTTCTGTACAGCAAATACCATCTGTGGATTCTACATTTTTGCAGATCTGCTGTATGACTGACTGGATTCTCACAAGGAAACAGTGATGGCTGAAAATAGGGATAGTTAGAAATGGTGGTTAATTTGCATTTAACTTCTGTGAATTTTATCCAGAGTGTTTTCTGTTTGTTCTCTCCCATCTCTTTTAGACACTATTATGAAGTTTTATGTTTGTACCTAGAGTAAGGTAACGTTGAAGTATGAGACTTGCCAAAGATAAATTTTCCTTTTATTTAAATTTAGGTTTAAACCTCATTTATCCTTAAACTACCTGCTTGCAACTGACTCGGTAGTGCTCTTTGCAAGGAGTGATTATTCCTGTCATTTTGCTGAGCATATAGTTTGCAACATGTAGAAAGACTCTCCTTCTTGCATATTTCTGATAACCTCTGGGCCATGCTGAGTAAACAAGAGCTTTTATTGCTGCTCTTGTGACCCAGCAGCAGCGTTTCAAGGGTGAAAATACCAAGCAGATTGCCTGAAGGGGTAAAGACTTTTTAAGTGAAAAGCAAGTAATGTCTGTGAGAAAGTTATTCAAAGCAGAAGCGAAGACCAATCTTACTGATGTATTAAAAGTCAGATCCAACATTCAGAAATGTCAGACTTTCTGTGATTTCTGTGATTGTTGCGTCAAGATACAACAAGGAGTGGAATGAGTTTTGCCCAACACAGATATTAACAGTGCAGATATCTGGGTTGCCATTGTGGTTGATAGAAAAAGACAAGCTGTTCTTTGGCATAATTAGTCTTCTCCAAAAAAAGGCATCTAAATTGACCAGATGAGAAAACTAAAAACCCAGCATCGACAAAGATAGTCTTGAGCAAACCATTCAGAGATCTTTAATGCTGAAATTTTGATTAGAATAGTCCTTTTCTTTGTGCAGAAACCAAATTTCCTGAATGGAAATTATATAATCCTTCATAAAGTGATCATATTCCACTTTCTAGCTAATTAGGGTTACGTCCTCACTTTTCCAATCAAAAGATTGCTTCAATTCAAATCTGCTTCCCATTACTTATTAATATTCATGATCAGCAAATATTCCAGTATCTTTTTGCTGGGGTTGTTTTCAAGGACAATCACTCATATAAACTAAAGTCCTCTGCATATTTATCAGCTTCATGTATTTACACTGATACCACAAGAACATGTGCTAGCACAGAACTATTGATCTGTTTTCATGTCTTGTGTACTTTAATTTTCTGGGCTCACCTATGAGACAGCCAATTATACCACTAATTTTTCAGGGCTCTTCTAGAGTCTTAATCTTTTGTCCTCTGTGTTGTTCTTGCCTATCACAGTGTGTCATCAGACTTGATTTAAAACTTGAGTTTCTGGTAATGACATGAGATCTGATCTCAGTTTAAGCAGTTTTACACAAGCAAACTTCGCACAAACCTGTATCTTTTCTTTTCTAGATAGTTTCCTACCTTTCTCCCTCTTCCTTTTTTCTTTCTAAATTGACAGCCTCAGGGACTATATATATATATATTTTTCATTTAATGATAAAAGCAGTTTTTAGAGAAAAGCTATATTTTTGAAGCTTCATCCTGTTTAGAGGGCCTTATCCAAATTCTAAAAATGCTTGGGTTTTTGTTTTGTTTTTTTCAATCTATTCACAGTCCACAGAAGAACTGTTTAAATTAGTAGCATCATTGTCTCTTGCCCATATTTTAACTAAACTCTTTTATAAACAATTACCCAGTATCTGACATCAATCTGTCACGGTCATCTTCAGATTTCCTGCAAAATAAAAAGCAACAATTAAAAAAAAAAAAAAAAAAAAAAAAAAATGAAACCACAACCAACACCACATGGTTTCCATTGAGATTATAATGCATTGGACAGGATAGATGCACATCCTGGAAGTGCTTAATAATGAGAGATAGTGTTACATGTGCTTTGCTGAATCAAGACTTTATTAAGAATAGTCCATGTAGAATTAACACCACAGACCTGGACATTTCTTTTCAGCTGGCCTTCGGTACGACAGCCAACACCCCAGGATACTGAAAATGAGGTTAAAATATGCTTTACTAAATGAAGCAGGTCTTACTGCACCGATTTTATGGAATCTTTAGGACACAGAGGCTGCAGCTTTTCCTGGTGTCAGATCACAGCCTCACTTGCTAATGCCCTCAGGAATATGAATTAAGTGGATTTGTATCCATAGGGACATATGAGTCCCTCAGCCTTCAGCCTTATGGCAGGAGATCTCTAACATGAAATTACTTCTAGATAGCAAGAATTGGCAACCCTGCCAACAGCACCGTGACAAAAAAATACTCTTGCAATTCTTTAAAATATGGAATTTTTTTGAGTGGGTCTTGGGGCTCAGCCTTGCTGGTTTGGCCAAGGCAGGGACACAACATCAGCTTGAGAAGGAAGTTTGCCCAAGGAAACACACTGAGCACAGTAGCACTTGGAAGATGCAAGACGTGAAAGGCATAACACAAGAGGTTCCCATGGATGTCTTGAAAATCAAGGCAAGTACTTCTGGGAGAAATATCTAAGTGAGGACTTTTACATTCATTTTCAAAGTTAAATCAGGCTGTACTTACTTGAACCAGGAAATGTCACATCTCTTAAATTTGTATTGCAGATCACTTTCTTGAAAGATATTTTGTATCTATATGAAAAAGAGAAATCTTGAACCAATAAAATAATTAAAAATACACACATTCTGACACTGTGATCGTGGATTTTAGTACCAAATAGCTTTTTCTAGACTACATAATCAATGTATTTCTTTGATGGTTCACTGATTTTGTCAAATAAGGAATATATTGAGTTCTGACCAGGCTTAAGACCTGAAATATCTCTTTTTTTAGAAAGAAAAAAACATTGACAGCAGTTAATGTTAGGGAATTAATGTACCTACAAATACTCTTGAATTAACCACAAGCTGATAGGTTCTTACCAGTTTTTTGACATCAAAGGCAAGGACTTTGAAATCAGCTGATGAACTGTTTTGTAATGTTGGAGTGAAAGATGTGCCAGAGACTATTTTAAATGTTCCCATGTAGCCATGAGTATTCACACCTGCTTGAGCTAGAAAATTAAACATAAAGATGTTTTAATTATATAGAAATAAATGAAAAATATTATATTAGATTTTATTTCACACGGATCAATACAATAACTTCTAGGGGTTTTTTATTGTTTTGCAATCAGATATGTTCTGCCTAGTACTGAGTTTAAAGAAAAAAAAATAGACTTTTTTGGATGTTTACAGTAGTTATAACTGTAATCATATTTTTGTGAATACTATTTGCCCTTTATTCTCATTACTTTCAATTTTATTTTAGATGCTGTTTTGCAGCAGCATCACCTTTGTGAATGCATAAAAGCCATAATGATATGCCCACTTATGTCTAACCCAAGGGACAGAGACACACGGGAAATCAAAAAGTGGATTATGAGTATTTTGTATGTTCTGGATAAAAAAATATTATGAATTATTGCCTCACACTTTCTGTATTTGTGTTGTGCCCTTTTTTATATGTGTAAGCTGGTTTTGCTGATGGCACTGGAAACCTCCAGCGTCAGAATAGTTAAGCTATTTTTGATCTGACCTTTCTCACCAATACATATATGAAATTCTGGGAGAATTTATAAAGAAATTAGACAACTGGTCATTGCTGCAAATTTAATCTTGATTTTAATACACTACAGGACATGAGGCATACATAAAGCAACTCATAATACATTCAAAACACATTTCATCACTGTGTAACACACTGGAAATTCTTAGAAAATATCTGAATTAAAGTTGATTGAAAGAAAATGTATTTTTCTTGACAGCTGCAGTACCAGTGGTATTTTAGGCTGTGTTTGAAGGCATCAAAGCAAGTTTTAAGACAAAAGCAGATATCAGAGACTGAAATATTATAGTTCATGGCGTAAACATTGTTATGAAGGAGTTTTGCCCATTATGGCAAAACTGCATACAGAACCCTCTCCTCCCTGAAGACACCTCTCAACAGAAACCTGGGCATTCCCACCAGGCCCAAACATACATGACTCCACTGGATTCTATTTTTTTCAAGAAACCCGCACCACCAAGATAAAGATCAACAGGATGCCATCTGGATCCACTGAGAATTGATATTTTCTACTTAATCTGTCTCCACCTTACTCTCCCCTCCCAATCCCCTCTTTCTTCCCTATTTTTTTTTCTCTCTCTCTTGTTTACTGTTAAGTAAAATCCATGCTACTGACTTTGACATATGGTCTCATTTGCACCTTAATTTGGGCAGAGGCACTTATAATAATATTAATAACTCAATCATAACAGCAGATAAGCAATAAATACTACAATGAACAGTTTATGATGGAAGGCACAGCAAAGTGACACCAATTTAATATCATCTAGTAATAGCAGGCTGGTTTGAGTTTCTTTGAAGGCTTGTCTTTAAAACAATTGCAAATGTGTTTAGAAAATATTTCTAAATAGCAATAGTTATCAACTATGGTTAAAAAATATTTTATAATTGTATTTGCACATGGATAAATTTTTTCCTATTTATTTTTATAAACAAAGTAATTAGGGTAAAGCCTAGCTCTAGATCCAATTATGCACCTTTTGATTTTACTGCAGTGCGATAATACTCTGGTAAGAAGCTAAGAAAGTTGGTAGGTGGTAGAGTTTTTAAAATCTGGAAATAAAAACAATAGCTACTGAAAGAATGAACATGATATTCTGACAAAGTGGTTTTGGTTGGTTGTTTTTATTTTTTAACATAAGGCTTACAGATAGGTTAGCCTTCATGAAAATTTAGTCTTTGGAATGAAATAGTATGGATTTTTGGCAAAATTTTTGGCAAAATCATCAATGTAGCAGAATATTTCTTCAGCAACTAAAATCACTTTGAGACTCCCTCCAGTAGCTCCATGTTCCTCACATCTTTTGGAGCCCTGAACTGGATGCAGTCCTCCAGGTGTGGCCCTCCCAGTTAACTTATATCCACAAGATCTCTTAACCAAAATTTTAATGCCATTTGAAAATCATAAAACATTGTTATTTTAATTTAGTTTGCTTTGAGTACCAGTAACTTCTTCCATCACATTCCAAGCACTGAGTAAAGACTAAGTGTGACTTTACCTGAGTTTTACAGGCTGGCAGCTGATTGTCTGATGCAGGAGCTCTCTCACACCAAAAAAAGACTTCAAAAAATATATATATTTTAATAAATAAATTAATAGATTCCAAGGGATGGGCCCCACAAACTCTGGGAGATTATTAGTCTTTCAGTGGATTATTTGTCTTCTGACTCAAACCTCATACATAGAGAAAAAGACAAAATTTCACACTTTTCCATATTACCTTCACTAGCTGATGAATAAGGTGGAATAACCAGAGCTTTATAGCTTGGATTGCATCTTAGGGACCTTTCCCAAAACTGAACCATGAAAATTATTTTATATGCCTTCAGAGCATGATTCCAGTGCTTGGAATTTTGTTCACATCAATTTCCAGGGGAGAAGAACACATAACTCCTAAGACACCACTTCCCCTGCCCCCAGCATTAAAAGCATAGCATGAAATAAAAAACACAATTACAATTGTAAGTGCACTGTCTCTGAAATCTGAGGAATTCCTAAAGGTCTGTAGCTAAGGGTTGGTTACTTACCTCGTTCCAACTTCTGGATTGATATCCAAGAAAGTACAATGAGTCCAACACAAACACACACAAAAATTGCAAGCAGGGAAGCAAAGAAAATCTCGTAGCTACTAAGAACAACATGTTTCTCATCAGATGCTTTTTTCAGCTTCATTTCTGTCTCAAAAACCTCTGTGAATTAAGGCCCGACAAAAGACACAGCCTGAAAAGGAGGACAACAATCCATGCAAACAGATATTTATAGGAGATGCTTGTAAACTAATTGCACCATAAAACTTCACTGACAGAGGTTTTTACAACATTTCTGAGCAGTTATAATCATGCACAGGATATGCAAATAAGAAGAAAATAAACCCACTCAGAGGGGAAGCACTGAAGATTATGTCTCAGATAAAGAACAAGCAAACCCACAGAAATGTAAGGTTAGACACTGGATCTACACTTTTTTCTTGTAATTTGATATTTTGAAGTGACAATATAAAATATTGCTGCCAAATTTATTGCTTATACAGTTTTCTTTTGCTAATTCCTCGCAAGGGCAATTGTGAGGACAACACTGAAGGCTGTATCTTTCCTTGTTCTACTTACAAAGTTCCTTTTAAAGTAATTTTATTTATGCTGGGAAATGAATTGTTTAGTAATGTGCCATGGCTCAACAGCGTGTTCAGCACTGAACAGTAATTCAGCAGCACAAATTTAATCTGTGTGAGGCATGGTCCTTTGACCACAGAACTGGAGAACTAATCAGAGAAGGCATTATGAAATGAATGCTTGTTTTGTATTTTCTTTCCAGGCATAAATGTGCCATGGAATGCAAGTCCTTGATAAAGTTAAAGCACTGTGGATGGTCAGAGCTGTAGCCTTAGTAAATGAAGCAAGAGTAAATTAAACAGGCAGTGTAGCAACCAGTATAACTTGGTTATAAATTTGGTTGTAAATTTAATCTGTCAGAACTTTGGAGCTTCAGAAAAGTAAAGTCATACTGATTCTATGTTTTGTGCCTTTGGGAGTTACTGTTTTTGACTCAGTCAGAGTGCTAAACCCAGATTTGTGGTATGACACTCTTCCTTGTGGAGAATCTGAGCACACCAGCCCCATTCCTGCCTGTCAAAGGAAAGGGAAACTTCTGAGTCAATCTTTGGAAGAGAGAAGCTCTATCTATCTGTTAATTGACAGAAATGGAGATAATATAAATTGGGAAGAAATGAAAAAGTCTTGAAATGAGACTTAGATGACACAGCAGTTCTTTGAGAACTGTGGTATTTGAAAGGATTGTCACACAACTGTTTGGATATAATTGGACTCAATCACAATCAAACTCTAGGCCTGACAGTAGGATCCTCCATTTAGTGTAATATCATACCATAATGAAATCAATATAGCAATATTTCACCTTACTAAAAATAAATAATCATTTACTTAAACCCAAAGGTTTCAGAACAAAATTCACTGCAGCTTAATCATACTGCCTTTACAGAGAAAGAGCAAACTGAGTCTGGATCTTGCAAATGGATGAGATTTCTGGGTCATCATGCTGAATGGAGTAAGAATTGCTTTTGTAGATATTGTGTATCACAGACACACACATATATGAATACAAATGTGTGTAGATATAGATGTATACTTCTGACCAGATCAGATTTGTAGTGCTGAGCACTGCTGAACTGTGGCACACTGGTGTCTTTGTAACTTTTTTGTGCTTTCTCAGCAATAATTTTAATACCCTTCATTTTGAGGGGTTTAAATTTCTACATCTTCCTGAATACTGACTCTATCACACAAATTGACAATGCCTCTAAATAATTCACTTTGCTCAGCTACACGTGTTAAGTTTTCCCACACCCAGCAGAGTTGTGCGTTACAGGGAGCAGGGGAGGAATGTGAAGAGGAGGGAGTGACAAGGAGCTGTTAGGGACTGATCACAAGCCCTCAGTCCCCATCTCCCTGCACCACTTGGGGATGGCTATAAATTACTTTTGCCCTGTTCTGTTGAGGAGGGCACTGAGGAATATTCTGAGTGGACATCTGGCAGCCAGGTAAGGTTAAGGCATTGCACCTGTCCATGCCGTCTGAAACAGTACTAGATTAGTCCTGTCTTATTCCTAATCAAATATTTTTTATCACAAATCTGAGGAGTTTTGTGCAGATGGACTTTGGATTCCTCTATCACACTTTGTACAATTTCACTATTTGTATCATTGACACTATACATCACAAATAAAAGACAAACACTATTACCCAAAGGTGCCACAATTCTAAATTTATGCTCTAGTGGCAAAGAGATTAGCCCAGAGGAGTAAAAACTGTGACCACTTACAGTTCACACAGTTTGATTACAGTCAGGCCAAAGACATAATTTAGAGTGGGCAATCTCAAGTTGGAGTTGTGACTCCTACAAATGAACTCATTTGGTAAACAATTTTATCTAGTAATGATGTCATGGTAGCAATAATTAATAGGCAAGCCCTGGACACTGAGCCAATAGTAATTAAAAGTGAGTTCTTGCATTAATTTTTTTTTGCAAAATATTACAGTCTGTACTAGTATAAGCTAGTTATAAAGCAATATTGGGACCCATGTTTCCACATTTTCATTTGTATACCTTCAATATGAGGGGAGCAGAACTCAACAGTGTGCTATGGCTTGCTTGCCATCAGTCAGGAATAACAGAAGCAGAGTGGCTTGTGCTGGAAGGGACCTATGACAAGCCTCTGGTCTTACCTCCTGCTTGAGACAGGGTTAACTGAAATTAGATCAGGCTGCTTGGGCCATGTCAAGCAAGATCTAGATACTTCCAAGGTGAAAGACTCCATAAACACTATTCACTGACTCCCTCCATTGTGATTTTCTTCTTCCCTCTGTGTCTTATTGGAATATCAGCTGCTGCAATTTGTGTTTGTTGCTTCTTGGGCTTTCCCTTTGCAATTCTGAGGAGAGTCCATTTGCCTTCTCTGCAATCATCCTTTAGATATCTGAAGGCAGCAATTAGAAAACCCTATCAGATTTTCAGCCTCAGTCAGTACAGAGACACTGGGTTATTTCACCCCAGATGCTGGACTTTGGACTTGTTGAACTTGGTTGAACAGTATTACTATTCCAGCACATCCTGTGCACATCCTGTGACTGCAAACTGCCCTCTAGATATTGGCTTCACTTGCTTCTACTTTTATTCCTCATTTAATTAATTTTCTTGTTCATTCTTATTCTGCAGTCTTAGTTGCATTTTTTTTTTTTAATTTTTTGGCATAATTCTAAAATTTGATTTTCATTTTAATTTCCTCTGTGGGTTGATAGGACTCTTGAAAGTTGGATTTGGTTGGTTTGCTGCATGAGTAAACTGGTGAAATGGTAAAAGCCATTCAGGAAAAGAGTGAGCTTTAACCACTGTTACTAACAGATTACTACCATCTACTGCAAGTTCTGAATATTCACAAGTCATGGACACCCTGCAGCAAAGAAATTAATAACCTAAGGAAATAATGCAAAATTGAAAATAGCACATAAGATTACTCAGTTGAAACGAATAAAATCAGTTACATGTTATTTTCAAAACTCTAGTTTTATGACACTACATATGAATTGTATGATAAAATAATACAACATGATTTTAAAATAAATTATATAAAAGGCAAATTCTCTCTTCATGTGATAAAACCCAGAGAAAGATGAGCACTTATTTAATGTTGATAATTGAGGTCTTTATAATTATCACTATAGCCATACAAATGAAACATCAGGTTGGTTAATTTTTAAAGAAATAGGCCATTGACATGCTACAAATATAACAGATTTACAATTTAGGTGATTTATACTGCATCCATATCTGCAGCTTCAGAGGTTTCATAACCTTATTGGGCTGCTTTTATTTCCTTGTTTGATCAGTCTCCAGCACAGGCTGAAAAGACTGCTGACATAGGAGGACAGGGGATATTGTGCTCAGTGATAATTCCTCTAATACCAAGACTGTCACAAACATACTTAAAGCCTGACATTGAATTAATAACTATCTCTCTGTGGGAAAGCATTTTGTCACCCCCACAGACTTGCCCTGCCCTATCACAGTGAAGTTAAAATCAGCTTTCTTATGGCAGCTCTTCTCAGCTGTCTAAAGTTCTTTGTGCAGACTTCCAGAGAGGGAGATAGAAAATGAAAGAAAAAGATCTGCTGTGAAAGTGCAGAAATGGACTATGAGCTACTTTCACCCCTGCATCAAAAGGAGAAGTTTAAAATGGAGATCATATGAAAGAACAACTTCTCAGTAGTTGTAGAATCATAGCATGGCATGAGTTGAACGGGAACCTAAGGATCCTCTCATTCCAACCTTCCTGCCATGGACAGAGACACCTTCCACTAGGAAAGATTGCTCAGAGACCAATCCAACCTGTGCTAATGCCTCACCACCCCCAAAGTAAAGAATTTCTTTCTAATATCTGATATAAACATATCATCTTTTAGTATGGAGTTATTCTCCCTTTTCCTGTCACTCCAGGTGTTTCTAAATAGTCTCTCTCCATCTTTTTTCTTGTCTCCCTTCAGGTACTGGAAGTCTGCAATTAGATCACCCCAAAGCCTGCTCTTTTCCAGGCTGAACAATCCAAATTCTCTCAGCCTTTCCTTGTAGAACAGGTGCTCCATCCCTCTGATCAGCTTGGTGGCCCTTCTTTGGATGTGCTCCAACAGGTCCGTGTTCCTCCTGTGCTGGGGACCCAGAGCTGGATTGCAGTAACACTTTATGTGAGAGAAAAAAAAAAAAAAAAAAAAAGAAAAAAAAAAGAAAAAAAAAAAAAAAAAAAAAAAAATCCATGGTAGTAGTCATCCAACTTTGAAACTTCACAGGAAACAAGTTATCAGAGGCTTTAGTTAAACTGACTAAAAGTTACATAATAAACATCACAAATCTGTTATTCTCACTTCAAAGACCTTCTCATGCATGTTTGATCCAGCAAGACATAACTCAACAGAGGAGTCATGGCAGTACAGGAGTGTACATTCTTTGTATTCACCCTCTTTTCACCTGTTTCCAGAATAATCCAGCTTGGAGGACTTGCTGAATCTTGTGTTTTCTGGAATGCTATTTCTTATCCTAAGCTTCCTAGAGAAGATCACAAAGTTCTAAGAGTGCATGCACTATTAAAGATGTCAGAAATGAGCAATGTTATTCTCTTCAAAGTGGATTAGAGATGGTAGGAAAACTATGTTATAGAACACAAAAGTGTTGAAAAAATTTGGGAATACTTGTATTTTAATTAGGAGAAAGGTGTGAAGGAACAGTGTCTCCATTTCCCCCCCTGAATTCATACAGTTTATGATAATTCAAAATCCAACCAATTGACCATCCCAAGCCCTCCAAGACCAAACTGACAAAACCCCAACCTGCTTTCAAGGCCGTGGAACGAGTGTAAGTGCCCCTAGGTCTAGGTTTTGTTGGTCTCCATTTGGCTGTGGTATGTCAAAGATGGGAAGATAGAGAAGGGAACTGGACCTGATATCTGCCTTCAGTCCCTAAACATTCACCAAATCCTGGGTCTAGGTATATATTGCAATTATTGACATCTCTGAGTTGATGAGGTCTGGTGGCCTCATCACATTGGAAGATTTACTCTAGTGGCAAGATCTTGGAGCCATCTGGGTGTTTGCTCTGAGACTCTGCCCAAGAACTTCCACATACACACCTAATAAGTTTCCAGGGGTGATCATGAAAACAGAGGGGATGTGTAATGTGCAAAATAATATGGTAATGGATAATATAGTAATGGATTAAGTAATCAATGCACTTATTTTGAGTGGAAGATCATATTGAGACTGACAAAAGGTTCTGGGGAGTTTTAGATTTTTATCACACAAGCAAATATCTACATTGTTTTGTGCATTCATAGTTTAAATTCTGACCTCGAGTGAGACCATTACAAAAAGGAAGAAAAAAAAAACATAAATCCCTTACAGATTTTATACATCCCTTGAAAAGTGTTCAGAAATATGGATTAAGCTGAACTATTCAATTAAAAGATCCAAATAAATTTATGGGGAGTAATCTGTCTTTGTGTTAACATATCTATATCAGAAAGGTAATTAAAAAGGCACTGCTGTCATTAGTTCTTCAGACTGTCTTGGAAAAAAAAATAATTGCACCGAAAGCAAAACTGGAATTTATCACCCTTCCCTCAATTTGGAGGAAGGCCTTTTTAAAGCAAACAAAAACTTCCCTTGTTTAAGCACATCCAGGAAGATCTCACAGGAGAGCACTGGGGTTCTTTTCTGGGTCAGTCCATATCTTGTCTGACTGGTTAGCTGCAGATCAACATTCACTTCCTTTCCCCAGCAGTTTCCAACACACAATCAAAGAATCTTATTTTAAGTTGGACTCAGAGAAATATGTTTCTGAACATATTATAATAAAAAGTGGGGCAAATTAAAAATATCCAGAAAGAAAACCAGTGATGAATCCAGTTGACATCAGCAGAAGTGATCACAGGTATTGAGAATAAAGGTAGATTTTCACCTAACTTTAGAGACTCAATGGTGAGAGTAAGAATTTGCTTCTGGAGACAATCAACTCATTTTGCATTAACTAAACATCATAAAAATATTTTATCATAAATTTCTAATTTTAGTAAATTTAAATTAGATAAAACAAGAATAACATTTTGTATTCAAAATATAAATTAATAGACCACATTGAAATATTTAACTGAGTCTAAACTACTACATATACATACTTATATTCCCCTTTATTATTATTAGGGGAAAAAAGGTGTGGATCATGAGAACAAAGTGAAGACAGTAGCAATCAAAAAGAAAACAGTAAATAGCATGAACCATCTGAGCAATGGAATAAAAACCACATCAATGCAAAGTTCTCTGTGGCAAAATAAATGGGATGAGTCAGGAACAGATATGGCACACAAGGGAAAGAATCAGCCTTAACTCAGCCAGTAACTTTGCATGGCAAAATAAGCAGGTAAAAGGCAAAGGTCAAGAGGGAGCAGCAACATTATTGCTGTTCCGAATTCTCTTCTTAATTGATGTAACAGCCAGTGCAGAGCAGTCACTAGAAACTAGCAGTAAATTTGCCACAATGTAATAGTTTCTATAAAATGTAATAGTTTCTATAAATATAACAAATCACAGAAACATTGTGTATAAGGATTTGTGCCTTGCAGGCTAATATGGAAGCATTGAAAAGAAAATTCAAGTGGCAGGGAGATGGTTCTCCTCTTTCATCCTCACCTTTTGTTCAGAATGGTAGAATAAATGCAAACTAAGTTTTCTATGCTATACATCACAGGGCTATACATCACAGTATATATTTGTTTCCAAAGAGGTTTGAAAGAAAATCTTTATATCTGTTTGCAGGTTAAAGGGACACAAAAACAGAGAAGACGGAAGTGTCTGAAACAAGGACTGAGATATGGGGTAGTTTAGCCTCTTTCTGTCCTATATAAACCATTTCAAGATATCTATAACCTCTGCAAAATGTGGAGAAAAATCTGGGGAAAAGCTTGCTGGCATTAAAATGCATCTCCATCTTTTGTGTAGTTTCCAGCAGTCTTTCCTAAGTTTGTCCATGATACTTAGAACACTGTTATTCTTGATGAACATTCATAGATTTTTGTCTCAAAAACATGAAAAATGGGAAATTTCATATTTAAATAATAATTAAAGCATTAAGGTCTGTTTTTTTGTGAGTGTTATTTCAGCTGTTCAATGAACACTCTTGACTGCAGGTCTTGATAAGCATTGCTATGCCCTGTTCTACAGATCAGCTTGCTGCAGGTACTTAAAAGGTCACTAAATTTTAACTATTAAAAATGTGAATAGCATCTGTTTCTCTGAAATTCAAGTACTTTAAAATTCACAGGTCCTCTTGTTAAATATCCATCTCTTTTAGGCCAACTAATATTTAAACTGATCTCTTTCCTTACGACCCTGAAAAACCCTAAGCATAGGTATTTCCATAACAGGAGAAGTCAGAAATGCCTAAGGAGCAATAATTATCTCTATTGCTAACTTATAAAATCAATAATACAAAGATAGCTTGTCCATGACCCTTTGGAATGATTTTGGAAATCTTTATGTTAAATGCAATCTGGTTTTATGAAACATTTGTTCTCCTGTCTGTATGTGTTATGGATGTAACATTCTTAACTGTCTGAGATTCTGAAGGGCAGACCACAAGGAAAAAAACCCTCAAATTTCTCCATTATTACACCTTTTGTTGCCACCTCATGTAGTTTTTTGTTGTCCAGGTCAGGCAGAGAAAAGGAAAATCAGATACTCGGGTCAGAAACAGATTACTCAAATAAAGGGAGAAGATAGGAAAGAAGTAAATCTGAACTCTGCATTTCACTCGCAAGCAACACAAAAAATGAGGTGAAAGCTGAGGCCAGAGAAGCTGTGAAAGAAAACTGATTTACCTAGCCCACAGTGTATCAAGTGTAAGCATAAGCTTCCACTCTAAACACACATATTCCAAAGCATATTGGCAGCATGACATTTTTTTTAATGTTAAAAATTATCTACACATTCTTCCAAAAACATTCGGCCTCAGCCTTGCTCCTTTCCTTTTGAAATTTGTAATGCAGCTTTCAGTAGAAGCTGAGCCTGACTTGAAAAAGAAGATTTATATCAGTGCAGAATCCTTTGAAAAATCCCACTTTACACCTAACATAACAGCAAGACAACAATTATGTGTGGGTTTTGGAGAAAAGCTGTGACAAAGAAACTATTGTACTTCATCTTAAAAGATTCCCCAAACCAGGTAACACAGATCTCAAGCTAGAGCACTAAATTATATGGTCACCCTTATTTTCTTGTTCTCTATACATGACCCTCAAAATAACTACTGAACTAAAGGCAATTTATACTCTTTTAGACACATGTGGAGAGATATTCAGGTCAGACCTCTATAATAGTCCATTTAGCTTCTTGCACTAAATTAACTTTTCACATTGGATGTTTGACAAGATAATAAATAAACAAACTGATGTACAATTGGTTTCTTATTTTTATTTTTTTTAACATGATAATTATTTTAGCGACAGGTAACACAGAAGGATGAGGAAAATGCTGTTGGATTTTGAAAGCAACTGAGCATGTAATTACTTTTGCAGAGATTCAAGTAACTGGGCTCATCTGTTTGAACAAGAGTTCAAATTTTGGTCATTGTGTTTAAATTGTTCCTCATTACCCATTGTAGGTACTACAAAGAGAACACTTTTTATTTCAAAACTCTTTAAATGTTCCCAAGATATTGAATGGAAAAATGTTTTATAACCCTCAGTTATTGAATCTATCAACAACTTCTTTATTTCAATGTCTATCTAAATTGGGAAAAAAATACCTGATATCAAACCCAGCAGCATGCAGGAAATGCTAACAATGATATTTGAAATTTTATAGCTATTACAAGCCTTCAGCCTCAATTTGGCTTCATTTAAAAATTGGCATTGCCACTGAAAAAAACCAATGAGAACTGGACTACTGAGACACAGGACTAGTCTGTGTGGAAGGATTTACATCCCAGTGAAAAACAACTCTGATGGGTTTCATATGCTTTGGAGGAAAAGAAACAAACAAACAAAAACAAAAAGAGAAAAAGCTTGCTCTTTTAAGTCAGTCCGCAACATGGGAAAAGCACAAAAATTACGAGAAACAGATCAAATGCAATGATGCCAAAAATCATGCCTTACAAAACCCTTATAAAAGTGACCAAGATTTCAGATTTCATGTTTCTTTTTTCCATTGTAGAAAGGAAGGATCAGGCAATAGGAATGGGATGATTCAGTGCAATTCTACAAAAAAGTATTTTAAAGCTTGAAAATATATCTGCATTTTAGCTTCTCTTCATCTATCACTATACAGTTACACAAGAGGTTTAGCATTTCCAGCTAACACATACATCAATTATTTCAACGGGAAAGTCAAAACCCTGCAAACATTATATCGCCCATAAACCCCCTGATTTTCTCCTAACTTTGCAGAGACAACACATTTTGAATTAATTTATGTTCAAAAATATGTCTTGTTAAGTACAAGCCCAGCAGATGGATTCGAGATCTCTGAGGTTTTTTTTCATTTACATATAGAATTGATTAAGATCAAAAAAGTGGAACCAAGTTGGAAATTCTATTGCTAAAAATGGTTTCAGTTCCCTCTCTCAAACCTCTGTGAATTCTTCAAATTATAAATGGAAAATTAAACTGTTTCAGTCACAAAATACTAAACTTGAATTTAAAATTCTAAGATTATATTGAGTTGAAAATATAATTTTAGGAATAATTATTAGTGTTACAATTGTATTGAAAGATTTTCCTGTTACTACCAACTGAAAAAAATCCATATATATTTACAGTTTACTTATTGTCTTGGTGGCAAAAACTTTTAGTACAGTCTGCTATAAACTGGCCTGAAATCTCTGCTCTGGAAGAATAAGGGCTCTAAGGTCTAATGAGTTTTTAGAGATCTGAGTTGAGAGAGCAACATTCCTAATCTGTATATGCCAAATAAGTCCCACATATTTTACAACAAATATTAAGCCTCTAGTTCTTTTCCAGAAGTAAGAAAAAATAATCATGATAGATGACTGTTTCTAAAAGAACAGACAAAATGATTTAGTCTGGCTTATTTCAATTTGTTTGATTTTTTTTTTTTTTTAAATTTTATTTTTTAAGGAAAATGTTTTCATATGTTGTAGCACACATCTGACTTTCTTCCATGAGCTTAGAGTTTCATTTGGGGACACTAATATGCTGCATTTTCCTTCTCTCCCTCAGTAATACTTGTTCTTGCTGGTTATCTATGAGATGTTATCTTTGAGATCAAGTTTATCCAAGAGAAAAAGGTGCTCATAAAAAATAAAGTCAAATCATGTCGCCACACGTATTTTTGCAGCAACAAAAAAAAAACCACCCAAAAGAGTATGTGGAGGCTGAAAACAGCATAATCTCCCATTAAAAAAAAAAAAAAAAAAAAAAAAAAAAAAAAAAAAAGATTTTCACTGCAATCATATGTGAACACATGAACAGTCAAATACAAAGAAAAAGAGTAACTTTTCAGGAGGAAGTCGGCTGGTAAAATGCCTATCAAATGATGGAGTAGTACAACTGTACAAACAATAATATTATACAAAGGCTAAACTCATTAAAAGGATAATGGAATTACAATTTCTTCCTGTTGTATGATTTCATATGTTCTCTATTGCTAGGAATTATGTGAAATGAATTAAAATATTCAGATAATATTTTTTGTTTAAAAATACTTTTAAACCATCTCTCATAAATACATGAAAAACATGACACTTTTAAAAGAGATGAGGTAGTTAATAAATAACATTTACACCACACTTGGGAAAGTCAACAAACATACTTGGTCATCCAGAAATCACAGAAATGGAGACAAACCTTGTGTTAAATAAAAGACAAAAGCTGAATTTTTGCCTAATTTCTAATACCAAAACCCTCAGTCATAAGAGAAAAAAAAGCAACAAAAAAACCCCAGAGAACTGGGAGACATTCTGTCCAAAGTGATGTTTACATTTGGTAACATGAAATTTAAAGAGGGATCATGTTGGAAGGCTATGCCAGAAAAGTAGAAAAAAATACAATCCAGGTAAAAAAAAATACCAGAAATGTTAGAAAAGGTTAAAAAAAAAAAAAAAAAAAAAAAAAAAAAAAAAAAAAAAAAAGACAAGGTAATGAATTTTGAAAACATCCCAACACATAAGACTAATCTTTGACATTATATGAAAAAAAATATTCTGTCTACTATGAGTAATTCAGGCATTAATTATTAAAATTTTTCTTTCTTAAAGAAACTCATTGTTTACTCTTCTCTACAGTAGTGTGAAATTTTGCATGTTACAGTGAAGAAAGTCTCTGTTAAACACTATTTCAACTGTTGAAAGACACTGTGAGTATATGCTGGGAAGATGAGGAGGGGCATTTCATCAGGACCTCTAGTGATAGGATAATGGGTACAAATTAAAGGAGAGGAAATTTGGGTTAGGTATTAGGAAGAAATTCTTCCTTGTGAAAGTAGTGAGACCCTGGCACAGGGTGCCCAGAGAAGCTGTGGCTGCCGCCTCCCTGGGAGTGTTCAAGGCCAGGTTGGATTGGGCTTTGAGTAACCTGGTCTGGTGGAAAGTGTCCCCACCCCTGGGCAGGAGTTTGGGACAAGATGATTTCTAAAGTCCCTTCCACACCTTTAACGTTTTATGATTTCATTCTGACTTGCTGAAGAATGAGAAACATGTCCACCTCTAAAATTTTCTATAGAATTCTGACTATTAAGCATGTCAGAGCACTGCATTTGCCTGCAATTCTGGAGCCTGGCTGCAGGGATGTGGGAAAGGACGTTCTAAACTCCCCTTCCTGAACGTGACTTTGTGGCCATTAAAGCTGTATCTGCAGTACAGATGGGTAGGGACAACCACACACACCCTGTGGCTCCTACAAAGGTGCCATCAGTCTTGCCTTGACCCTGCAACTTCTAGACCACAGCGAGGAATTCGAAAGGTTTGGTGAGATTTCCCTGGCAGGATTAGGACCCTGTTTTTAGTTGCTAATCATGGTGCCACATGGCATGGAATATCACTCTGCCCTGGCTTTGGCCCAACCTAATATCTTGCCAAGCCCCACCCCAATCACTGTGGGAGTCAGAATGGGAAACAGAAAACCTCGGCACTGCTCAGCTGTAGCCAAAATATGAGAGAGTTCCAGACATGATTACA
This sequence comes from Zosterops lateralis, assembly GCF_965231275.1. Taxonomy (NCBI): domain Eukaryota; kingdom Metazoa; phylum Chordata; class Aves; order Passeriformes; family Zosteropidae; genus Zosterops; species Zosterops lateralis. The sequence continues at coordinate 114,229,874 of NC_139763.1, forward strand.
AAACACGTTGTTACACAGGCTGCCATGAGGAAAATTGCCTCCACCCCAGCTGGACCCAGTGCAATAGATAAAAAGAATATTACATAAATTAATGACGCAATTTAGTGAGTAAATAAAAAATAATTAAGTAGATATGATAACCACTACATGTACTTCAATGATATGAAGCTTTTACGTTGATGACAGTCAAGGACACTAAATGAAAAGGTAAAGAGAGGAAAAAAAGAAAGACTGAGGGTAATTTTTCCAATATTTACCACCATATAGATAATAGGGTATTTTTACCCCCTGGGAAGGAAACTTAACTAACAGCTCAATTCTGAAAAGTTGCAAGAAGGTGTGAAATCCTGCATTAACAAAACTCACAGTCGTACCAATATTGTTAAAAATCACACTCATTGCTTGATTTGCCACCCTTTTGGAGACAATATGTTCAATATCAGGAGGCAGCCACTGTGTTTGTTGTTGAATCTTATTCTCTGCACAGTGTTCCTATTTTAACTCAGACAAATAAAACATAGTTTTCTTTTTCCATGTTAGAAAAGAAGTTTTTAAGTTCTCATTGATCACGTTTTATAATAATGCATGAATTGCTGGGATTTCTGCTTTGTGCTACAGGGTTTAGGCTGACCATCCCTTCTGTTTAACTTTCACAGTCATGTTCCACTGTGCATTGAAGTCAATATTACAAATTTTAAGCAGATATTTGACTGTAGCAAATCCACTGGGTTATCTGTTGCTGAACAACCTACCAGTAGTGATAATTTTGGGACCCACTGGACAGCAGTCTATTTTCAGACACCTTAAGAGATATGGAACCAGAGTCTGGCAGCACTGCAAACACCCTGAGTCATTTGCTGCTTCCTTAACCTTAGACATTAAGGTAGGCAAAGTGATGGAACTAATTATTGATTTTTTTTTTTCCCTAGAATTTTAAAGAGGGTTTTTTAAACTGAGAACTGAAGCTTTCAGTTTTTAAAAGTTTTAATTCTTAAAAGCTTTCAATTCTTAAAAAAACGGAGTTTTGGAAAAAGGTAGTCTTTCCTGTTTTGGAGTCAATACAAAATTCTAGCTAAATGAAAAGTTGAGGAAAAAAAATACTGGCTTTTGATTTTTTTTTTTTTTTTTTTTTTTTTTTTTATTTTTTTTTTTTTTTTTTTAATTTTTTTTTTTTGTTTTTTTTTTTTTTTTTGTGTGTGTGTGTGTGTGTGTTGGTTGGTTTTTTTTTGGTTTTTTTTTTTTTCCGTCTCTGTGTTGCTCTCATCCAAATTTGGCTTTTTGCCTGGTCATTTCCTAGTGCCCAATGGGAAACATCAAGGAGGCTGATGCATCAACTTTCACTATCTGCAAACTAAGAAGGAGAAAAAGAAAAAAGGACCAATTTCATGGCACAAAGAGTCTTAATTGATAGTGTAAGGACAAGGTCTCAAATGCCATTACCTGCTGTCAGAAATGGATCTTTATTGTCAGATAAAAGCTGATGATGTCCCTAAAGCAAAATAAACCAAAGGATGACAGCAGAAGATATTCATAGGAAGTGAAAGGAAACTTCTTTGCTTTGGAATCAGGCCATACAGAAAAGTGCCGCTAAGGATAACTCATTTTACAATCTTTCCCAGGCTGCATTAGTCTTCTTGCAATTTTGAAGAATAATAGAACTAAAATGTTCTTTCCTGGAGCTGTGAGATAAGCTTCATTAGGTCTTCTTTCTGTATATTGGAATTTAGATAGCAGGGAGATATGTCCCTTTCATCACCCAAAATGGACAGATACAGATCATTAAGTCGCCTCTTCTGATATCTGGAAGTATCAGCTAAGCTTAGGGATGTAGCTAGTACATGTTGCTCCAGAAACAGCCCACCCTTTCTCTAGGAATTATGTCAACTAACTCCTATAAATCCAGCTGGTCCTAGTTGGAAGTTGATGTTAACAGCCCTGATCCAAAGCCTACTTAAATTGGAAGGCTCTCACTGGCATCACCATTGCAGCCATCACTGGTTGTAGAGGAAGCCCCAGGACATCACAGAATAGTGATTACATTTATTAAAAAAAAATTTAAAAAATCATACTTGCATTTTAATTTTACTGCACTACATATTTGTAGTGGTTAAATAAAACTGAAATTCAATGTAAATATCTCAGATTTCAGTAACATTTTAAATCTGTATTCAAATACATCTTTTTAAACGTATATTTAATTAAGAAACAATGTTTAAAAGTAATTTTCTAACCATAGTGTATATCTCATTGAATTATTGCATTTTAAAAAAAGTCAGATTAATTTTAATCTCTCCTCAGCATATAAAAAGGAGCTAAGCCACATTAAAAGTCTCTACATTATTTCAATTCATGACTCTACTTGAAAACCAGTGAAGTTTAACAAGTGTTTAGGTGAGATGGTGACAATCTTGAGAATGGTTTTAAAATACCTTGCCTGCTCATGAATATTAAACAAATTAATTGTTGAGGAAAACATATTACTGCAGCAGCTGGAAAATCAACAGGAGAAAATTAAACCTGATTCATAATTTTAACACTGATTGAGTAAAGTATGGAAACACATGCTTAAAGCTAACACAGAGCTGGTAAGTCAAGTCAGCCTCCAAGTGAAATAAAAAGTTCTCCCTCTGAGGAATGCCTGTTGAGCCAGCGAGATCATCCAAGGGTACAAAATCAGCTGGAGCATGAAAAAAAAAAAAAAAAAAAAAAAAAAAAAAGGTTAAGGGAAGATGTGCCAATAAAACCAGCAAAAGAATATTTTTTTTTTTTTAATTAGAAATTTCAGCTGTGTTCATATGGCTAGAGAAGTGAATAAGTCAAGGCCTTAGCTCAAAGTAGGGTTGAAAAAGTCCTAGTTAGAGAGTACTTAGTATTAAACACATGATTTCTGCTAACTGGGTCTGAAGAAATTTTTCTTAAGGTACTTAAAACCCCCAAAAAATCTCTCTAATTTAATCTTAAATTACTAGTGTTAAAGGACTTCAGAAGAACTTCCACTATGCAATGTATTTAGGAAAAAAAAAAAAAAGAAAAAGCAAAAAAGCTGGCCAAAATCCCCAAATCTACCATTGCTGGTTCAATTCCCAGGCCAGATGTCTGGAAAAGTATGGGAAAAAAATACTCCAACTCATTGTAAGCATCCCAAATGACACACAGATATTAGGAAAACATAGAAATGAGAACCATGGGCATTTTAAAATTAATTCACTCAGAAAAATCTCATTCAATTTTTTTTTTCCCCAGGAGAGGAAGAGAGCAGGTTTAGACTAGATACTACCAAAAAAAAAAAAAAAAAAAAAAAAAAGAAACAAAGAAAAAAAAAGTCCCTGTGAGAGTGGTGAGGCACTGGGACAGGTTCCTCATAGAAGTTTTGGCTGCCCCATCCCTGGAAGTGTGCAGGGCCAGGCTGGATGGTGCTCTGAGCAGCCTGGTCTTGCTGAAGGTGTCCCTGCCCATAGCAGGGGGGTGTAGTGAAATGATCTTTAAGGTCCTTTCCAACCCAAACCATTCCAGAATTCTATGACAGCCAATGTTTAAGATTGGCTCATTCAGATGTGTTGACCTAAGAAGACGTCTGATTCTGCTTTACACACAAATTTATCATAATGAAGCTTTGCAAGGTGGATGCAAAGCTTTTAAAATCCTGTTCTCAGAAAGCTGCTACCAGTGGTTTGGTACCTGGCAGGAAAGCTATGAATGGGTTCCATAAGAATTATACTTCAGAAGAAACAACTGCTTACTAAGATTATTTATTCTATGCAAATTTAAAACCTGCACATTTTATTCCTTTGCTGCTTCTGATTCACTTAAAATAGAAACATTTTTTGCTGTTGATTTGAACCAGTCTTTATTGTGCTCTGTCCAGTAACAAAAATATTAAGATGTCAAAAAGTGTAATATTGAATTCTAATCAGATTAATGGCAGATGCTCATTCAGGGCATGAGACATGAAGGAAGTGAACTCACCTTTACTGACAATTGCATTGCTTTTAGGTTATAATAGACATATGTGCTCCTCTTCTATTTTGCAGTGATTTCTAATCTTTCATAGAAGTATTTACAGATTTCTGTGGAAAAAACAAACAAACAAAAAAAAAAAAACCCAAACCCACAATGCACACCCCCCAAACCCTCCAAAAATAAAAGGGTTTTCATTATTCATATTCGAACCATATTCAATCCAACCACATATGTTTCGCTGGGAGTACAGTTCTAGGCACTGTTTTTTGAATATTTCAAGATGTGAAGGAAAACCAGGGCTTCCCTCTGTGAAGGATCAATCTGCCCACCGGAGGGCAGTGCTGCTCTTTCCAAATCCCATGTTTTTCCTGCTTTATTTGGAAAGGAAAATAGGACAAACAATAGAAGCCAGGGTTTCGCAGGGTTTCAGAGTGCGTCTCTGCAAAGTGCAGCTGTACTTTTGCTCTCTGTGTTGCACTGACAGCTTAGGATAGGGAAAACGTACAGAAACATTCCCAAAGTTATTTTCTGGATGGAGTTAACTAACCACTGAAACCATGTATACATAAAAGCTTTCTGTTGGTACTTCCACGATTTGCAATTTCACCCTGATTTGACAATACTCAGCCTATGTAACTTTGAAAGAAATTGAAGATCTCAGTTTGAATTACATGAAAAAGAAGTAATTTAACAATAAACTCTATTTTTGTAAATGGCAGCCTTGATTTCCTACTCCAGGGAGACATCTTTGCTGATTTGTTATTATGATTACAGTTAAAAAATTTTAGAAAATCACTGAAAACAAACTTTGTTTGTGATAAAAGCTGCACTTACCAGAAATTTTTCTACTTATTCTTCAAGCATTACATTTTGGTCTCTGAGTAATTACCAAAACAATTTCATTCTTTCATTCACTTGGAAACTGATGATTACACAAACTATGCTAGAACAATTCTGCTTCTTGATAAAAGGATTGCCTCTTCCTAAAATTCAGTAAAAGAAATGCATTCCAGATGGCTACACAAACTCCTTAGGCATGGATCCTTCAACAACACACGTTTATGTATCTGCTAGACTAATTTTTTATTCAAATCCTTGAAAACAAAGTAGCACACAGACAAAAAACCAAAAATTAATTTAGACTCTTTTTGTTGAAAACTTTCACTTTAAAAAAAGATAAAAAAGGAGTAAAAGCTGTTGCTGTTTTTAATTCAGAAAAATAGAGATGCTTTTTAGAAGTATTTGTTCTTACCCTCCGTACTGCACTCATTAAGATGAGACAAGCACTCCATAGGTTCTGCTTTACCAGTGCCTATGTAAATATTGCTCTTTAATCTACTTTGAACATGTGAGGAGGGTACAATGGATTATAATCTCTCAGGATTTCAGAACAGAAAAATCAAGCTTCAAAATTATTTTCTTCATGTTTACAAAACCTAGAAATATGCCACAGGATTTCTAAGGTGGTACACCTCCAGCATGATTGTGATCTTACACACAATTTAGTGTAGCTTTTTCTACAGGATTTTTAACATAGTCCATCCAAGCTCAACAAAAGCAGTAGATGGGAAATAAGACTGAATATGTCGGAGGAGATTTATGTGTGCATCTTTATTTCTAGGCAAAAGAGAATGATAGCTGTCTTGGGGAAAGAATTATGGTCCTGAAACTCACATCCAATCACATGGGTTTCAAAAAAAGATATTACAAGAATGGGGATGACCTGTTCATGAAAGGATAGTCCTTTTTAGTTAGTTTCTATAGTTTAGTTGCCAAATTATATTGCTTCCTGAAAAATTGTTTCTAGGGAGCATTTTCTTAGATAAAGATCTGTGAATCCAGTTTTACTCTGATTACGTCTGGCTGTTTCTTGTTTTCCACTCACTCTTGCTCATATCACCGTTTTTTAGAGGATTTGGATACAGAATATCTGTCCCTGTTGGATAACTGAAAGGATCTTTCTAGATCTGTCAACTGTGTTGGCACCACTTGCACTTCTCACAACTGCAGAGGTAGATCTCTTCTGATCTGATCTGATCTGATCTGATCTGATAGTAAATTAGGACAAGTTTTGCATGGTAATGACTAGGCTCAAAATTCAACTTGATACGTGTCCCAGAAGTTTTATATTGTCACCTTCCAGCCCCTCTCCACATTCACAGCTCACTTCTAATAAGATGTCTGTGTCTTCAAATTCACTGATTTTTAGCTCCACAACAAATTCCATTTATATGCTTTCATAATGCTGGACCATAATCAGAAACTATGAGAAGAAAGATAGAAAATTCATAAAGAATTATTCTATTTAATTTTCTTACTGCTAAAGGGTTTTAAGCTGACAGGCTGCAAATAATCAATAATCACTAAATAGGAAAACACAACTTGCTTTTCTTAACCTTTGAATGAGAAGCATAGAGAGCTAAATAACTGCAAATCACCTGCAAAATGACCTTGATATCTCAGATGTTGTTGACATAGTCAACAAGGGCATTTGAAGAAAAATAAGAAAAAAAATAGCTGTCTAGCTTATAAAGAGCATCTCTATAATTAATGTATCCACCTGCACCTTTTTCTAACTCTTCGTTTAAATTAGGGCTTAATTTTTCTTGCAATGGAGGCTGGTGGAAATCTGCTGTTATAGCTGGAGGTTCCATATGTAAACTCTTCTACAGTTTCATACGTACTCATCTTCCCATCTCCATCACTTATTGTGAATGTTATGCTAGGCCTTGATTTTGCCTCAGGGTTTGCTGTGACTTAAAAATAGATGTGTAAATCACTTTTGCTTATTGCCTTGCACAGACCTGCTGTATGAACAGCACTGAACACCATTAAAAATAAGGTGATGGATGGAGGGAAATACGCAGTAAACATGGACCCAAGAAATTCCTGTTAGCCTAATAAAAATCTTTACATAAATGCAGATGAAGCAGTAGTTATTAGAGTTATAAAACACTAACACATAGTCCAAACTAGTAAATAAAAACTTATTGACTATAAAACTTAAGAGAAGACTTACAAGTTGTCTGTGCCTCTGATGTGTTACGCTCATCCTTTCTATGACTTTCTATCACAGTCAGTTGTGAAGTTTTTCTTGAAGCACAGATAGTGGCATCAGTATGCCAAAGACTTTTCAGGAGAAGGATGCTGATGGTGGATTTTCTTTTGCCTCACCTGCTACCTTTCCTCTGCTCACAGAGAAAAGGTGGAGGCTGCCCTACAGCCCCCCTTCCCCCCAGCATTGTCCAGGATCTGCCTGGGGCTGCATCCCCTTCCCTGGTAGCACTTCCAGAGCTGGAGCTCAGACAGGCTGGGCAGTGGGAATCCAGCTCAGCCCCACTCAGGCCGCGGACACTTCATGGACAGAGCAGTGCAAATAACCCCCAGGAGAAAAACATATTACTGATAGTTCTAAGCAGGTTACCTGAGGCTGTCCTAAGAATTTTTCTTGGCCTCAGGAAGAAAATAATCTGTTCCATGTATAAATGATGCCTATTTTAGTACCTCAGGTAATGATTAGAATACCAACTCACTCTGATGTTTTCTAGAAACTAGAAGAAAAAATAAGGGAACACCAGAGACACCTGAATTTATATTGGGGAGTTGATTTTTGCTGAAGTTAATAGCTAAAAGTAGAATAAAAAACCCCCAAAAAACAACATATCCTTTAAACCCACTTCAACTTTTGCTAAGCAGAAGGAACAGCTTCCACAATCAATCTACTCCTGACTAAGTGGATCCAGAAGATGTACATGTAGAAAATTATGTTATATTATATTTTTGAAAGAAGTCTTTGGGAGAGAAAATTTAGCACATAGAGTCATTAATGAAACTAGAAAAATGAACTAGCTCAGATTAGGAAAAAAAAGAATACTGATTTTTATTTCACTTAATTAACTCAGGAAAACATTCTCTTCCATCAAAGTAATTCCATGAAGGAATTTGAGTAATCCATGAAGGAATCCTTCACTCATAGGAAGATCATTTACTGGAATACCATTAGCCAAAGAATATTTACTTTGATCAGCCTGTGTCAGTTGCAAGAAGAAACAACAATCTTCCATCCATATAAATGCAAACAGGTGCAAACTATCTGTAATAAACATTACTTTCTGAGAGAGTCTTCCAAATAAGGAATATGAAAGATGGACTTTTCTTATAAAGATAAGTAATCAGTCCAGGAAGAAAATGCAAGTTGACATTTCCCATGGCAGTAGACACCTACTGCTCCTCTCACACAATTTCTGAGCAGTCATTTACCAGCTGCCACTCCAGTTTTCCTGGGTCAGAATTTCCTGAGTAATTTCTCAGTTACAGAATAGTGTATTTTGATGTCTTTGACTTTGAAGATGTTTGTGATTATGTTGCATTCCTTTAGAAATTTCCAAAGGATTTGGAGCTAATACATGCAGACCTTCTGACGTGGTCTAGAGAAGAACAAAACGTCCTTCTGAATTCCTCTTTGAATAAATATAACCTTATAACATCCAACAATTAATCTGTCTGTTCTGGAAGTTTTGAATTCATGCCTGCATAACTCCAACTTGGCTCAACTCAACTCCAGTTTGGCTCAACTCCTGCTCCAGTTTTGGCCTGACACACTTCTCATGCTAAGACCTGATGGATGCTCTGGTCAAAGACAGAACAACATGTTGTTGGGATGAAATGCATGGGAAGGAGTAGAGGCCACTCTGCAGCCATTATCACCCTAAGCTCACCCGCTCCTGAAGATATCACTTCCTTCCCTCTTGCATAGCAGTTTTATGGAAGTCTCTTCAGAATCCAGTAAATAATGTGGTACAAATGTGGTACAGACCAAACTCCCAAGATGAAAGATATAAATACATTGGCTTACCTCAAGCTCAGCCTTAGGCCATGCTAGAGGAGATTCAGGTTGGACATAAGGAGGAATTTCTTCACTGAAAGGGTCATTAAACAAGGGAATGGGCTGCCCAGGATAGTGGAGTCACAATTCCCTGAAGATGTTCAAGAAATGACTGGACATGGCGCTTGGTGCTGTGGTCTGGTTGACAAGGTGGTGATCAGTCAAAGGTTGAACTCAATGATCTCAGAGGTCTTTTTCAACCATAATGACTCCATGATTCTTTGAAAAAAAGTTTTTGAAACAGTTCTAGAAGCAGTGGGACTGCCGAGGCTTTTGTGCTTCCCAGAGTGATGCAGGGGAGGAAGATGAAGAATGAGCACTCTCACCATTGTCTAGTGAACCATTTTGCTCACAAATATGAGAGTCTATACAAAAAGGAATTGAGGAACTATTTGTCTTATTTGGTTTTATGAGTTCATAAAATATTTGGTTTTTAATGAGTTCATAAAATAAAGCTTAATTTACAGAGACCATTGCTCCCTATATTTGAGATATTCAAATGGACTGTGACACTAATGTTCACTGAAAGAGAACCTCACATTCCTCTGGTGCACAAATGGCACTGTGACTAGGACAAATAATAATACTATGAATGTTCATATTAACTTAATTATTAGTTAACATTGCTAGCCATGAGATCAGTAAAATTGTTAATGATTGCTGCATTCATAGACCAGGTGGAAAAACAAGATAAGGAGCCTTTGGAACAGCTGCATGCAGGCTTTGTATTGCATAAATTTGAGCAAAGGTTGTCATATCATGTTATAAAAGTCTGAGATGGTTCCCAAGCAACCTGCAACCTGTTAAGCATGCTTATAATGCACTGTGCTCTGTACTGCCTGTAGAGCAAATAAATCTGTCCTTGGCCTGGATGGCGTTTTTTTATTATTGTTATTATTTTTTTTTTTTTTTTTTTTTGTGCATGTGTTTTTTTAATAAACTTTTTCTGCTCATTTACTCAGTTTAAAGCTCATGAACAAAGGTGGGGATCCCTTGCAGCCTTAGACCATCCCCCAGGAGTCCCTGCCCTTACTTCAGAAAATTCAATAGGCTCATCTCTCCTGTCAGGCTTGGGAAGGTCAGTTTGGAAGATTAACACTCAAACGAGACCTTCCAAAACTGATTAGCACTTCTATTCTGTAAAGTTGTGAGATGTCCTGAAAAAGAAATATGAACAAATCATAACTCCTCTACCATTTTCAATCTGTTTCCAGTCAAGACCAGCAGCTCAGGGTGAATTTGGTATTTTTAGGCCAGGTCTGAGGTATGTATTATTTATTGGTATCTTAGACAAGAATTTCTAAAGCAGCCAAATTTGAAAAGGATGTTGGAGCTCTCCCCCAGTACACAGGTTACTAATGGGATTTCAGAAAGGAGCATGATCTCTCATCACATCAATATTTGATCAGGCAATAAATGTGACTTTCTTAGAAACTCAAGAGTGGCAGAATTCTCAGGGTTTATGTTCTGTAAGTTAAAATGATAGCAAACCATTTTAGAGGGCACTAATATCACAGTAGAAGCTATGCTGTTCTCTTAGCCCCTACACAATTGTCACAGAGTGCCCTGAGTTGGAAAGGACCTTATAGATCATCCAGTTCCAAACCCCCCTCCACTAGATCCAACAGATCAGTGTTCAGGCCTTGAACAATACCAGGGATGGAGCAGCCACAGCTTCTCTGGGTATCTCACAGCACTTTTAATTTAAGTCTTGCATCTATGAACAGCTATATTTTTCCTTTTCTAGCTTCCCACTACAATCCTGGAAGAGGTACCTATTTCTGGGAATGGTTCTTTTATCTGTGTTAACTGTGACCCAAATCACTGGAAATTTTTTCATCTTTAATGATGAAAAGTACTTAAAATCCCATTGTAGGAATGCTGTGGTAGTACAGAACGAGCTCCACAGCTGTAATAAGTTTCAGGCCAAGTATGGTACTGCCAATAATGACAAACAGAAGAAAATGTAGAGAAAATGGTACATTTTTGTTTGATTAATATACGTTGATGGCAAGACACTGATCTTGATACTTCTAAACAAATGGAGTTTCTTGCAGATTGGGATATGGAAGAATAAAGCTGCAGAAGGTGCAAATATAAACAATTAGACATGAGGAATCAGTAGCCTAGTGAGCAAACATTATAGAGATTCTCTGAAGGAAAAATAAAAAGATACCTGAAAAATATCTGAAACCCAGAAAAAAAAAGACCTGAAATTGTTTTCTTTTTCTCCACACTTCAGGATTATTCTCCATTCTCAGATGTGAACTTTATAGAGATTAATAGCATAAACAAAGAACCCCCATGATACCAGAACTTACTATCCATGAGAAATGAAGAGAGAGAATAACCTTAGGTGATGCATTATTTAAGGACTGACCTGTGCAATGGTAACCAGCAGTCTGACAAATAAAAATAACATAAATTTCTGGGTCACACTTTTCATGGAGGATATTCTGAAACAGTGCTCTGTGAAATAAGAATATGAGTCCAATAGGGATTTCTTCTCCATTCCTGCCTAATAAACCAATATGAAAACACCATTTCTGCAGTTCCAGCTGGGAATCTGACTGTCTGGACTGTATACTTCTGTATCAGTCCTAATAGCTGTATTTCTATATGTATGTAGTGTTGCACCTAGGTATTCCCAAACCATTCAGTGTTACTTTCAGCTTTCAGCACATAAGGCTAATTAATCATGGAAGGTTAATTTTGCAAGCTATACTGGGCATCTAAACTGTTTATTGGTCTTTAACTTTCCTGGCACATCTTTCCCAAAAATATCAAATCAAACACAATCTCTTCTTAAAGCAAAATGATAGCTGGATCATAATCACTTTTGCTTTAGAAAGCTTTGGAATGCATTTTGTGGACTGGAAAGAAAACGTGTTTGACCTAGCTACACAAAAAAGCACAGAATATGGGAAAGATTTTGACAGTGGGGAGATAATTACACTTACTGTGTAATAGCAACGGTGCCAAGATAAAGTACATTCAAGGTCAAAGAAATTAACAGATTCAGTGGGTTTTGACTTGAGGTCAATCATAATTTTTTCATGTATCCTTCAAAGCAGCAGAGCCCCGTGTTCAGCAGGGACAGGAAAGGCAGTAAAACAGACGAATGGCACGGAGGAGAGGAAAGAAAATGTGTTGGAGTGAGTTGGCAAGTCATAACAGGCATAGAAAACAGTACTGGAGGATAGAGAATAGAGAAAGGAAAGGGCAAGGAAAACTTTTCCTGACCATAAGGGAACCACGAGCAGCTGTCCGTCTTTTGTTTCATTGCAACTAGTGGCAGAAATCTCACAAAAAAGCACAGGCCAGAAATTCCAGCACTATGGTACCAATAGCAGTGATGGTAGAGGATCACTAAAAATAAATTGTGACTCCCCACCAAAACTTGATTTTGCCACTCTGGCTACTAACACTGGCCAAAGATTTAATGAAGATGCATTTCAATGGTTTGTCACATTGAAACTACTGTATTTTTAAGTACTTTCTGTATGTGGACTCACATTATGAAAATTTTCAAGGAAATAATAACTCACAAGTATTTTGAAAGATGTGAGAGAATTTCTGCATTTTTATCATTTAGGTACAGTTACCTTTTAATAAACATACCCCTTTCTAGTTGCAGATTCCCCTCTACTTGAGAGGGGAAGCTTTTCCTCCTATGCATTACAAAATTGCCATAATTTCTTTATTCTCATTATAGTTTCTCAAGGTAGTGTTAGACTCAATAACGGAATATATATGAAGAAATGGTTTCTATTTAATAATTTACTTCTGAGAATATCACCTGAGTTTGAGAAATTTGCTTTGTAAGCTATCACCTTAGCCAGAAAATCTAGACCTACACAACTTCCTGGTTTTATTATCCAGCGAGCTCTCTTTGGGAAAAGGAGTATTTTCCCTTGAGGTTTCAATGAATACAGAAGAACTATGTTCTCTGAAGAAACCCTAAACCATAGCTAAGTTATATTTGTACCATTACATTTTATAAACTGTTGGAAGTCAATTATCAACCACCTAAAGATCTAAATAATATCTTTTGTTGTCATTCATTTCCAGCAGAAAGAGAGAAAGGTTTTCCTGTTTGATTACAGTGTAAATACTCAAATGGAATCAAAATAAATTGCTGATTTTTCTTCTTTTTTTTAAAGCTATTTTTTTCCCAACCAAAATCTCAAAGACATTGTAGCATAAAATATGAATTTCATCCTGTGGATGGCACTCCTGGACTGCCAAACAACTAGTGACTTTTGAGAACTATGCTTTTGATGAAATTTTAAAGGGAAATTCAGATTTGCTTGTTCCATATCCACAATATTCAGAAGGCAAGAATTAAATAGCCAAGATACTTTTAAAATGACTACAAATGCTATTTATTAAATGCAGGTAAGCAGGTTTTATAGTCTCAGCATCCAGTCAAACCATCACAGGTAAGTGCAACAAATACAGTATTTCATCAAATGAACGAGAAACTAAATTTCCTGGGTAAGCAGCAGCAAGACAATCACAGCCCCAGAATGGTTCACGTTGTATATGATTAAAGCAAGAGTCCCAGAGCCAGCTCCAGGTCCAGGAGAAAAGAGCTAGTGAATTGTCCTTTTAGAGGGTGATAGTTTGACCATGCCTTTTGTTTCTCTCCCTGGACATTCTGAAATAATTCTCTCAGCCTCTCAAGTAGGAAGGATGAAGATGAAAAAAAAAGCTTTGAGGTTAATTTGCAGCGATGCCTCTCTTATGATAAAGAAGGGAGACACAAGGAATGCAAGAAAGAATACATGTGAGTGGCCCTAAATTTGCTCTTTTATTCAGCCTAGAATACAATTCTCTTTTCCTTGGGGCTGACCAAGATGCCCAGCCTCTTGTTTCTGAAAAACTAGCACTTAAGGCTTCTTGCTAAACACAGCTAGGTTTAAAAGAAACCCATCTGAAGATTTTTTTTTTTTTTTTGCATCTACCCAGAATTCCTCTTCCTTTTCTGCTTTTTCTATCACAAACAACATCATACTAAGCACCTGCTGTTATTCCTGCTGTTGCTGCCCCCCTTCAGGGCAGGCAAAAGCAGGTACTTGTGCTCTGTTAACAGATTTTCCTATGGAAAGCATGTGGCATCCAGGGGTTACATCCCCCTCTGTGACAAATGGGATCATTTACAGGACAGTAAACAGCCACACACTTGTAGCTATTTTCTGCACCTAAGCAATAAATTTTAATGCCCTAAACAGAGACATTCTGTGATTTATACAAGCAATCTGTAAATCAAGATAATAAATAGCCAAATAAAATTGTTTGTCCTTTAGTGAGAAATGTCTTGTGAAGAAGGAACACAGAGAAATTAATGAGTTAAGTGTCATCTCTGCAAGGAATTGTGTAAAACAAATTAATAATTAGGAATTCAGGGTCATGCTGGCAAGATCAAGAATTACATTTTTGTGAGAATACTGTGAGTACATTGCTGCACATCGTTGCTGCATAAACCAAACAAAGCTCTCTCTAGAAGACATCAAGCTCAAAGTGGTGTGCATGCCAGATATTATTTAAGGAAAATCCATGTTCAGATTCATGGTTAGTACTAGCCAAATACACATAGCAGGGATTAGTTGCTTTAGATAAGTATCAGTTTATAAGAATGACCAGACTCATTACAGGTATAACAGTATTTCCTCCAAATTAGGAGATCCAGTTAAGTTAAAATACTTGTGCTACACTGCATGTTCATACTTGAAATATAACTTAGCTTCAAATGGGTATTAAGTCTCACATCTTCAACAAAACCTATTTATTGCTCTTAAAAATTCAATTAAGTCAAGTGTGCTGCAGAAAAGATCTCAAAAGGCAAGATTTTTGTAAAGAATGAAAACATCCTTAAGGAGATTTTTTTTTCTTCACAGCTAACATAGCAACCAATTTAAATATATATAGCTCATTCAGAATTGCTTTACTTAAACACTAAACTCCATTTCACAAGCCATTAATGACATCATATGAGACTGTTTCTCTCAATACCTCTGAAAAATTTTCAGCATGCTTCCTTCCGTATTACTCCCTGCTTCAAACAGGTATTTACTAAAGCATTCAAGGCACCCACTTTGATGTACTAGAAAAATTATTTTCTTGCAAGAAATGTTTACCAAGCCCTTATTCACTTCAGTGTCTCAGCCTACCATTGCTCATTTCAGTCCACAAGAGTCAACGCTTGTCTTTCAAACAAATGGCAGCAAATGTCTTCTTAAAAGTCAGACTCTCATTCTGAGCATAGCACTCACTAGTGCAAGGGCCAATGAGAAATTGATTTAAATAATTTGATCTGGGGTGGATCTTCAGAGAATTTGGCTGTCACTCTGCAGAAGGTACAAGGCATCCCTGGCAAAAGGACGGCTGCATTCATTTGTGAATGCTCTGTTCAGCAGTATCTGCTCTACAAGTACTGTATTCAAGTGCATTTCAATGCACTGCTTGCCAGATACCAGATTCTGAGCAAGACTCAGCTGCTTCAGCATAATAGAGCAGCTAGAAAGATGGTAGCCCAGAGCAGCAGCAGAGCTAACGCCAGCAGAGCCAAGAGAAAGGGGGAAGCCAGTGTCCACCCAGCCAACAGGAAAACAGGGACAGCTGTTAGACATAACAAGGTAGTCCACGATATGGGATAGGAAACACTGTCAACCCAGGACACAGATGTCTTCTGAATTTTGACTACCACAAATAATTCTAAGAGAAAGGCAGAATTCCATACTTAAAATTAATTTTGTGATTAGAGAATAGGATTCATCTTATTCTATACACTACTGTAGTTCTACACTTGCATTGCAGAAATACTGCATTCTCCAGAAAGTCGGATGGTTGGATCCTGAAAGAAAATCACAGGAGATTTTCAGAGACTATAGACAGATTTGTGGATTTATGATAGAGAGAAAGGAAGATAAATGAAAGCAGATGTGACCTCTTTTAATATGTCCTATTTTGTTTGGTAGCTATTGAAAAGGAAGTCCACAGCTAACTAGAGAAAATACAGGCCAGCTCATGAGTTAGATTCTGAGGTAAATGCTCACATTAAACAACAATTCTTTATTAACGCAGATGCAAATTATGTTCTGTGGTGGAAAAAAAAAAAAAAAATAAAAAAAGAAAAAAAAAAAGTGGGATATTTCCCCTCAGAGTTTCCAGGCAAGCAGTGGAAGTTAGAATGGTGATGTTGTACAGGCTGCATCAGCCCCCAGGGGTGTTTGCATGGAAAGAGATTCATGAACAGAAATTCTTAGTAAAACTGCAGCAGATAGAACAGGTCACTGAGTAAGCAGCAATTAGGGAAGGGGCAGCAGGGCACCTAACTGTTAGTTAGGAATATCTAACTAAACATGATAGAAGTGCAGGAGGTAAGGAATAGGTGTCAGAGAGGAGACAGGTCAAACATGGTAAGCTGCTGCTTAGATAAGGACTCAGTACCTGGCAGCACCTTTAGAAGATCAAACTGTGAAGGAGGTGAATGCTACATGGCAGAAAGAAAGCCACTAGCTGATGTAGCAGCTGCCTCATAATCTCATTGGAGAAGTGAACTGTGAAATAGTTCCAGCGACAGAGTGTAAGATACTTATGTTATCTGTCTACTTTGGGGTGTCCTTTTCTTTTTCTATGCTTGATAAAACAAAGGTAAGTCAAGTAGTTGATACTAGAAAGCAGAGAAAATCAGTTCAGTGACCCCAAAAAATGTAATAAATTTTCCTGAAGTTGAAAGATGAGGCCAGAGCTGCCATTAACTCTGACTTAACACAATATCCTCGTCCCTTTTCCTGCATATCAGTCCTGACAGGATAGGCATGCTTACAAATGAATAAATGATTGGGATGGGAGTTAAAAATGTAATTTTTTTTAAGGGAAAGTTTAAACTGCAGCAAATATTTTCCAGCATTGTAGGAACAGGAACCACATAAGAACTAGAACAAAAGAGAGCAGGTGCACACAGTCTTTCTAATCATATGGACAACAAAGACTTCAGGATCTGAAGTACCCCTGTTCTGGGCAACAATGGCTTCATCCTACTCCTGGGCACCTTTTTTTTTTTTCTCTTTAAACCTTTCAGAATATAAGGAAAGGAATGGATGAACTCTTTTAGTGATAACAGCTGGTGCTTAGTTGTCATCCTTCCAAAGGGCCCAGTAGCCTCTCAGTTATATGACCAGGTGTTTGTTCTCAGCATGACAGAAGAGGGGCTGCCAAGGATTCAAAAAGGATAGGGATAGCAGCTGTGAGCAACTATCATCTTTGCGGGGAAAAAAATAGCTATTAGCAGAGCATAAGGTATCTTGGAAAAAGGCAGAAAATGAGATCAAAATGTTCTGATGACAATCAGCCTGTGGAGAACATGGGGTAGACACCCAAAAAATGAAGGCTGACTGGAAGTAAGTTTTTCTCACTGCATTGTTCAGTGATTTTGCAGCCTTTTGCAATCCTTTTTTTTTTTTTTTTTTTTTTTAATAGGAGTGACTCTAGACTTTCTAGAAAATTTTTCTTTGTTACACAGAAATGAAGGCAGAAGTATATCTTCAATGTTTTTTCCCTCCTTGGTTAATGACCATTTCTGCTTTCCTAAGGAGCACAGTCCAGATTTCAGGAGCCAGCATGAGTATCACTGATATTTTGATCTGCAACTCCAAAATAATGAAACTCTTCACTCACCCACAAAGGGCTTTTCCATTTTTATGTGATCTTTGGCTTTCAACATGGAAAAAAATTGGCATTTTATCCTTTACTATCTGTTTCTTGTTCTGCTTGAATTAGGAGAGTTTTAAATCACTTGCTATGGAAGCGTAATGCTGTTTACTCTCATCAGGAGAGTAACATTGCTTAGCCTTGCACTTGGTGATTTTTATAAAGATTGCAGTCTGAACACATATTTGCAACTGAAATATATGGAGTTTTAAGTTCATCCATGAGCAAGTCTTAACAATTTCATCTTTATTGTTCATATCATTCTAGTGATCTCCTCTGCCTCATGTTGGCATCAGGGGTGTCACTTCAGGGGTCATTGCCACACACCAGGGAGACTTTCCCACAGCTGCATTACTGGTTGATGATGGAAGAGAAATATAAATTAAACCTCCCACTTTAATATATGGAATATCTTCTGCTCTGACTGCTCTTAGAATTACTGGAGACCTGGAAGTCCCTCATAGCAGTGAATGTCATGCAGTTGCATAAGCAAAAACAAACAAAAAAAGCAAAACACACACCCAGAGCATCCAAACTAATTGCCTTCCCATCCATTCATTGCCATCTGATTGATTATGAACTTGCTATAATACCTATTTTATTGACATACCTTTAGGTACCTATTTGTAACCAGCAAAAATAATTTTGAAATTGTACAACCTTCACTCTTGCATAAGCTTGTCCTTTGCTTACTGTGTGAAAACCCGTCAATAACCAAACCCCATGTCAAAAAGGCCATTCATTTTGTACCAAGGAGCTCCACTACTGCTTTGGAACCACAGTGAGAAGTTTGTATCTGTGCTTTGGTCTCCTGAATTTCTAGGAACACCCAGAAATACCCATTGCACAGATTGAATACAAGCAGCGTGATGTCTGTTCAATTGTTTGGCCATGTAGGAGGAAATACACTCTCAGGAGGAAACCACTAAGCCATTAAAATTATTGTTTTTGCATTTAGTTAAATTGATTGACTAGCCTCAGATCTTAATTAGCAAATGAAAATAACTGAGTGTGGACACCAAAAACAATGACATTTCAGCCATGACCTTGTATGCCCAGCAACAGCCACTGTTCTATAATAAATGAAAAAGAGCCCAGAGTCTCATCTAAAGCATTTAGACCTAGAAAATAACTTCAAACAATGACCGTTAGCAGTTCAAAGTCATTTATGGCCATAGGAAAAGATTTAATGATCAGGCCATAAAAATAGGTCATTCTATTGTTTGCATTACCCATACAGATAAGAAAGGCAATATTGGCACTGGTTTCCAAACAAACTGCAGTTCGTCAGGCTGTCCTTTATCTATCTCTTGGACTTACTTTACTTCAAATCCTTTTATGCTTTTGTACTCATTGAAGGAAGGAATGGGAGACAAAAGGGAACCTCCTTTCAAGAAAAAAAAAAAAAAAAAGAAAAAAATATTAAAAAGCATCATATTTTCTTCTCTTGTTGTTTGCTACTTTAAATCTCAACAGTACTGCAAGGAAAAAAGTCATCTGGGAATGCTTTGAAAGACACTGCCAATGTAACTTTAAAACAAGATAGAAAGAAATCAGTTACCAAATCAGGAGATTATCCTGAAATCTGGAAACACTCCTTGATGTATATTCATTGTGAGAAATTGAAAGAAAGCAGGACAATAATCATATCTAAATGGTCTCATGGTCTCAAACAAGCCCAGGAAGCTTTATGTTCAGATGGGAGCCAGAAAAATAAATCAGCTGCTCATTTTTTCTTCCTTTTCTAATTTGAGGAAGAGAATGGATTTTCTCTCAGGAGAACTCCATACACAATTGGAGGCACTAACAATGACACAAAATAGGCATAGAATTCAGGTCTGAACATAAGCTATCACTTCTTCCAGGGTTTTTGACTTTTATTGTAATTCTATTTTTTTTGGTTTTGGGAGAAAGTGGAAATTTGCCCTGCTTTCTGAACAAACCGAAATTTATCCAGCTAAGTCTGGAACAACATTTTAATGAAAAATCAACTTAAATGTTGATAATCCAGTCAAGGGAAAATTCCTCTTTTATACCATTGTACGGAGCATGCAACTACCTAAGGACTGTGCCTATTACTATGATGGTCAAAGCATGGGGAAGAGGACTGCAGGGTAGAAAAGCATTGAACAACAGAGGAAAATGTTCCCATTCTTCAATTACAAGAGAGTTCTCCTGACAGAATAATGCACTGAAAACTTATGGACTTCAGAGTCACAGATAATTTTGCAGAGCTCAGCCTAAAATTTACAAATGTCTTGGTAATTTCAATCTAAAACTATTTGAGGACGAAAATCTGCCCGAGGTATCTCATGAAGACACTGTGCAATGCAGAAGATCCACTGAAGTTTTGTGAGTTCTTTTAAAAACCTGAAAGTCTGTTTTATTCCCACTAGGGAGACAAAAATGAAAACACAGGACTTGTAAATAAACAAATATTTTAAATTATGACAGATATTCCCACAGTACTACAAGCTGAATTAATAAATAAACACAGATTCTCACTCCACAAACACTTAATTCAATTTCTATGTCTATAAAGACAGGCTCTATTTATTTCCATGGATTCTTAGCACTACTTGGAAGTCAACATTTAATTACCACTACAAATCTTCAGCAAAATAAACACTGAGGTGGTAGTGACAAACAATTCATAATCCACCTTGTTTTCACCTAAATTAAAGACAGCATTCTTTTGAATTTAAACCTTGTCTCTCTTGGGGTTCACTTCAGCTTGAGCTCTTAAGATATTTGCTCTTCTAATAGCTACATGATTGGAGTGGCTAGATGTGTCTTCTCTCTATTAATCTATGTCTAAACATTCAAAAGTAATGGCAGGGACCTGACAAATTAAGGAGATTAAGATTTAAGGCGAATAATCAGAGAGAGCTTTTATTCCAAGCTTTTTGCCGATTAAGGGAAGTGTCTGAAAAAAGTGCATTACCTTTTGTTTGGCATATGGGAAACAGTGAGAGTGGGACAGAACAGCATTTATTTCATTTGAGAGAAGTATTTTTTAAAGTAATTTGAGAGGGATTTTTTTTAATGTTTTAAAATTTTGCTAGAGCGTAGTCTGATTTATATATAACAGAACAAAAGATAATATAAAAGTTTTTCAAACTTTCTCAGCAGAAATTCTTTTATCCAAAGCTGTTGTAGCCTGTAAGGTAAACAGATGCCATGTCTTTGTATCCATTTACCTGTGAGAGCTTTGGGCCATGCATTTTAGGACTCCCTGTGATGCTCTGCATGGTGTAAAATAGGTGTGTGTGAACTAAAGCTGAGGGGAACTTTAAACAAGCTCATTCAAGTCTCTTCTGCATTTCCAAAATACCTTGTAACACTTGGAAGACAAGAAAGGTCCTTCCCATTATCTAACAATTTCTTCATTAGCAGAAGCCTCTTTCTCCCATTGACTTCACTCTCCCCTTTCTGGAGCAACACTTCCCTACAACTTCATGGAGTATCCAGTGTTCTGCAGTGGGTGAGATCAGCTAGAGGAGCTTTCCTAGAATCACAGAGTGAGCTGGGTTTGGAAGTACCTTAAAAATTCTCTCATTTGCTGCCATGGCCAGGACGCAGGGTGCTCAGAGCCCCATTCAATCTGACCTGAAACACTTCCAGAGATGTGGCATCCATAACTTCTCAAGGAAACCTGTGCCAGTGCCTCACCATCTTCAAAGGGAAGAATTTCTTCCCAATGTCTCATCTAAACCTACTCTCCTTCATTTCAAAGCCATTCTACCTTGTCCTGTCACTCCAGGCACTTGTAAATAGTCTCCTTCTGACTTTTTTGTGAGCTCCCTTCACATACTGGAAGGCCATAATTAGGTCAGCCCAAAGGAAACTTCTCCTTCCCAGGCTGAACAATCCCAAATCTCTCAGCCCTTCCTCTTCTGATTGCTTTCAACACAAATATGACAGGCAATTATTCTGAAAAAAAGAATGATCTGTTCTGTAAGAAATTGCCTATAAAAACACATGATTACAGAAATCTTAAAAAAGTAATCTTTTCTTACCTAATCTTCTCTAGTGGACAGAAAGGTCTTCCTATGGTTTCAGCCCCTGAGTAGTTGAGCTGGTCCATTATCATGGTCTAAGGACTGAAAATCTTCCAGCCACTCTCAATTGTTGCAAGGTGAGCTCCTTTACACACACATTGTGCAGTGTGTGCCAAGAGCACTCACTGATTTCCTCTTGCAGGCAGGTCTCTTTGAATATGCTCAGTTCTGGACATTTTGAATATATGCTAGGAACCTCAAACAGAAAAGAAAGAAAAGGTGAGTATTTTTTGTTCTACTTGGAGATAATCCTGTTTTCCCTTCCTGTCTCTACCTTCCCTTACCAAGGAGAGGGTTTCTTTTATATTCTGCATTTCAGATATTCAGGCTATTTACCATCTTTTACAAAGCGAGTTTAAGTTTCATTTTGATGGCTGAAAGGAATTTGTCTGCTTGAGTTCAAGTTGTTGTCTTTTCAAAGGGAGGAATAGATCACTGTAGTGATCAATACAGCTTTCCTTGTGCAGGCTGATGCCCAGGAGAATGAAACAAGAGGCATTTGAGCCATAAATCTCAAGTTCTCTTTCTAACAAGCTGGCAATTTTTGGGGTAGGAGACAGGTAAAGGCTCACACTAGTCATAAGGGAAATTAATGTGCTACTATTTTTAATGTTGTACAAGGTATTGTTAAGGAATTATTTGGAAGGTTTTTTTATGCTCCCTTTAAGGCTTATACATGTGGAAAAGAAAGAAAAAATGTCTTTTTGCTTTTGTCTGCAGATTTCTTGATGGACTGGGAAGAAGCAAAACTAACTAGAAACAGTAAAACATAAACTTGATATTTAGCTAACAACAAAAAAAAAAGGCATCTAATGGGGCAGCACAGCTCATTCTTTATTTTTATTTGCCTTGGAGTTACTTAGATTTTTTTTCCCTTTATTTATTTTAATAGAGATAACTTACCTTTCAGAGCACAAGCTGTTAATGTACTTCCACCCCCTTCAACCTTGAAGTGGATACCCAAGAACAAAACTAACATTCCCAGCAACAAGGCAAAGGCTGCACAGCTCCCCAAATCTGTAGCATTTGGCTCAGACTGTGAAGCTGAAAGTGGAGGAAATTACCAGCCCTGGTGCACAAACAATCATATTTCTTGGGAGGACATATAACTTAGTCACCTGTGGCATTTCTCCAGACTCTGTTCCTGACTAAGGCTTTTCCTGCTGAAAGAATAGTCCATTTTCATTTCTTTTCCCCACGAGATCCTATGACTGCTTTACTACTTTCATTTACAACAGTAGTGCTGTCATTGTAGTGCTCCATGAACCTCAGTGTATTTGATCACAAGAGGTATTTATACTCAAGCTTTTATAACACATTGCTCAAAGCTCTTCTCAAAGGAGCTTGTTTCCTCAGTTCTTGAGCTTTTATGAAGTGCTGATATCATTTAAATAAAATGATTGCAAATACCTCAGCGAGAGTTTTCACTGATCCAAACTTTGCTAGGCAACATTCTCTCCCATGGATGCCTAAAAAGAAGCCAGAGAGAGATTTTTCATCAGAAACTGTAGTGACAGAACAAGGAGGAACAGGTATAAATTTACAGAGAGCAGGGTTAGATCAGATGTCAGGAAGGAATTCTTTTCCTGGCAAAGTGGTGAAGCCCTGGCCTCACAGGTTGCCTGACGAAACTGTGGAAGCCCCATCCCTGGAAGGGTTCAAGGCCAGGGTGGATGGAGCCCTGAGCAACCTGGTCTAGTGGAAGGTGTCCCTGCCCACGGCAGGGGTTTGGAACTTGAAGGTCCTCAAAGTCGCTTCCAACCCAAACCATTCTATGGTCTCACAGCCTCCCTACATCACATGGTCCTCACCAGGAACACCATAGAATCATAGACTGGAGATGAGTTGAGGCACATGAACTCAGAATTAAATAAACCCTGCATCAACAAGACAGAAAAGAACCTATTCAACTGACAGACACTGTTACGTTTTCCTTAAATTTCAGACAGAAAAATGCAGGCACACTCTGCGGAGATAATTTATAATAAATCCATTGTTTGCAGATATGCTCCACATGTATCAGTGCCTACACATTGAAGACACAACCAAAAACCTCAGAGGGATGTCAAGATGAACTGCACAGCCACTATCATACAGCTGGAAATCCCAAGCCACCACACAAAGTCCTTCCCTGTGCATTTCTCTGTCGGAAAGTCATTTGGGTGATATAGACAAATTGGAAGCCTGTGACACCTATAAATTATGAATAGGCTTGCAATTTATATTGCCTTGCACTGAATTAAAATCTAAGCATACTAAAATGGCATAAGAGTGACTAGTTTGTGAATTTTGTGTAAATATTTTACCTAAGTGTGTGAGCAACTACTTGAGGCACACAACAGATGGGCATAGTCATGTGGCAGAGACATCTAAACTTAAAAGCAAAACCAAAAAGTTATTAGAAAGAGGATAAGTTAAGCATCAAGGACTATTAAAAGGCAGAACTTACTCAAAATGCACCAGAAAAGTAACTAACAATTAAAAAAAAAGAAGAAAGATAAACAGGAAAAGAAAGAAGACATCACATTTTGAAAGGGGGATAACAAAATAAAAAAATTAGGCAGAGTAAGGAAAATTAGAGAAGAATGGAGAGAAACTCACTTTAATTTCAACTTCACTCAGTGAAATTCTACCAAAAAACCAAATTAATTAAAAAAAACCCCAAATTTCATCTCATAAATAAATAAGTATTTAATGTAAAGAGCTTATGATGCATCAAAATATGCCTGCAGATTCTATTTGAGTTAACTTGTCTTCTCAAGGATGGTGAGACATTTTGAAATTTCTTTTTCTTTTGATTAATTATATTTTTGAAGAATTCCCCAGAATTTCAATTGGGCTTTATATGCATCTTCTGTCATAATGGGTAGTAGCACCAACCTGTAGTAGTCAAAATTTATTTAACTTTATAAATTAGAAAGATATGTACATTGATAGGGAATGTAGGCATTTTTAAGTAGCTGATAATATCCAGAAGGAAATGCAAGATGTCCCATTCGGAGATGCTACCATCATTATTGTTTATCACATTAATCAGTGAGCAGGCTGCTCCGGTCACTGCTGAATCCCATGGGTGCAATTCTGTTTCATGACAGACTATATTTAAACACTTTGGTTAGTGGTATGGTCTTCCTTTCACATAAACTCAGTGTCTGCTACACCAAACTAGACACAGTTTGTGGGGAAACTGCAAAATTGGTCTCTAAATACATTGCACAGAAAATCAAGGAAGTATAAACTCAGAGCAGCATGCCAAAATATTTTGTCCCTTGAAGGCAGCAATGGTTTATGCAAACCATTTTACTCTTTGTGTTGCAGGCATTAAGCAAAGCCAGGGCTCACTAATGAGTTATCAGGAGAGTGGGAGAACAAGCTAAATGGGGAATCCTTTTAGTGCTGTCAGTCGTAAATTAGGTCTATCCAAGACCACAATAAGAATACACAGAGTAGTTAGTATTAGGTTAATTCCCTTTGTTGACTTGAAAGGTTGGAATTTAGCTGGGGAAAAAAAAATAAGGAAAGCTTTTGAGTCTCAATCAGTTTTGTATTTCCAGGCATCTATCACTCATTTAAAGCACTGGGATGCCTTTTCATTCCACTGCAAAAAACAGAAGCCAAAGGGAAGCATAATATCAGTGCCTATATTATCAGGGTATTCTCACACAGAACACAAGGAAGAGACTGTCAGGAGAAGTTCCATCTGCAACCTTTCTTCAGTTTCATTTGAACTAAATTAGTAAGAGTATGTTCTTCTTAATACTAGAAAATATTTTCATCATACTAACCCTCGAACTGAAGACTTAAAAGTAGGCTGAACTCAAAAGTATACCATTTGTTGTGCCAACTGATTGCAGCATTTGTGGAAAGCAAAATTGTTATTAATCTTCTGTCCAAAAAAATGTCAAGGACCATTTTTCCCATATCAACCTTCCCATTAAATCCATGATATGCATATGACAAAGACCCAAAGACCCAAGAGAAGATTTAGAAACATTAATTACACAGGTTTTGTTTTTTTTAGATGTTTGATCAGTAGTGGTGTCTTTATTTTATTTGAGCTTATTTTGCACCTCTTACAGCATGAGCATAACCAAACAATCCTGTGGTAAGGATTTAAGTCAACAGAAGCCAAATCTCAGCTTTGAAATTTTCTAATATAGTTCTTGCTCACTCCTGAGACCTTTTATTAAACAGCACAGCTGAGTCAGACCTGGCAACCCTCTCTTAGCTGAGCAGGGAATGTTTCAAGCTGTTATGCCAAAGCCAAATGGCCACTTTTTGCAAGTCCTTTTCAGCATGAAAAGGGAAAAGCCAGGATTCTGTGCCAAGGTCTAAGCCCTTCGAATCCACAATTTAGGGTCAGAATTGCACAAATTCACCAACAGGGGCTAGGGAACAAGCTACGATTCCCATAGCTTATTTGTTGCCTACAATTTAGGATACTCAGAGAGGATAATGGCTGGGGGATCATTAGGGGTGAAAAAAAAAAAAAGATAATAATCTAACAAGCAACGGATGACTGCTGGGAAATACATAAAGGCATGTTTGTATATTGTGTGGGCAATAATCTTGTTTACAATCACATCACTGCAGATTTATTATGTGCCAATGCAAGGCTTTATAGAACTGTACTTTAAAATATTATCTTGCATTCAGTGTTTGCCACTACATCAATTGCTAAAATTATGTGCTTGCTTTAAGGTATTTTTTTTGCTTTAAACATCTGTGCTTGTGTGATACCAGCAGCGACTTTGCTGCTAGTTCCAATCACCCTTGCATAAACTCATGTAAAGTATTTTCTCCATCCCCACAGAACCAAGTGTGAATTTTGCTGAAGCATTTAGTTGTCAGGAGTGAGCAGAAAATATATTTGGCAAGCCACAGGAGAGGCTCAAACCCCTGTGGAGCTTTCTGGGAATTTCTCTTAAGCAGCTCTAAAATGGAATTCAGAAAAGCTGTTTAGTATGTCCAATCCCTCATTTAATCTACATACGTCTCCACAATTATTGCTCTAATAAAAGAAAATTGTGATAAAATGAAATACTGCTGCTGGTTACTACTGACAGCTGGAGGTCAGAGAGTAAAAAGATTTTAGAAGTTCTATTAAGAAGTAAAAAATATGAATGTATAAATACTGGCAGGAAATAAGTTATCACTGAACTGCTACAGCATTCTAACATTTTTGCAATGCAATTTCAGTTCAGGTCACTTCCTATTCTACATGCCTTTTTTACTGCTTACTTTTCTAAAGCACAATCATTTATCAGATGTGATTTCAAGTGTAACTTTTGAGACATGGTGAAGAAAACATTATACTGAACTACTTTATCTACAGCACCACATCCTACGCTCTGTGACAGAATCATAGATGCAGCTACTGTGTATTTGCCATGCAGGAGCATTATCAGCTCTCATGCCTTTGACATAACCCAGGAGACTGAGGGAATGGGAACTTTCAATCAAAACCAGCTTTTTTTAATGTGAACTCAGCTGAGAAAGATTAAAGATTTAGAAACCAGAGGTTATGGTAAGAAACAAACATCCCCCTTGTCGTTCTGATTTAATGGATATAAAAATTAAAGGTATTAAACTTCTTGTTTCTTTTCTTTTTATGGACTTATTATTTTTTACATCTGCTGAACCACAACACAGGCTATACCACACCAGGTTCAACCCTGTACTCTGTGCAAGCAGAGAAATCTCATTAGAGGATATAACTTCCAGAGTTGTTTGGAAGAAAGGACATCTTTTGGATAACTCAAAAAAAAAATTAAAAAAAAAATCAAACAGCAGACAGGACAGTTGTCCAGATGTACCAATAAATTCCTTAGCTACAAGAAAGATGTTGGAAAGACTGTGTCTTCAGTCATTCCTTGTTTCCCCTCATTTATTTCTCCAGTCCAGCTCACAGCCCAAAGAGAAATTTTAGTGAGACTGAAGACAGATTCTCATTAATTACCTCCTACAGGAGAGAATTGAATCTCCCAAGAATAAACTGCACTTTCTCAAGCCTTATCCAGACCATTTTTTTCCTTTAAAGATGCTTCTGCTCTCAGAACTAAAAGCTTTTTCACTAATGGGCCCAAACTTGGTTTGATTTTTATTAGTGCTGCAACTTGACGATTCATGGTGCAGAGAGGAGGAAAGTGTAAGACAGTAGACCTGGGTCAAAGACTCATGTTCAGGGGAGAAGGAAACAGTTTTGATTGTCAGATTTCTGGTGTCATGCACAGCTATCATGATTTCCCAATCAAGGTTTACACATAAGAGTAGCTTTATCCTTCACAGGATATTCAATTACTGTACAGCCCGCTGAGACCAATGCTTTTCCAACCGTGACAATGGGAATTCAGAAATCTTGCTTCCCAATGTTGTCCTCCAGCACAGGTGAAAATAAAAAAAATTACAGCAGTCAGTCTATCAGATGTGGTATGCTCAGGCTTCATCTTTTTCTTATACCTAGAAAAAGATCTGCCACTAGAGTGGATTCCATGGATCCTTTGAAACTAAACATCCTTTGAGTTATGTCTTGCGGTTGTGACATGTGCCTAAAATACCTGCACTGACCCATTCAAATTTGCATTCATTCCCATTAAATTAACAATTCAGAAAAATTAATGGAATGGAACCCTCTGAAGTATGAAAGCCAGTAAAAGGAGAAATGGAAAAATTTTCAGTATTTGAATTTTTCAGAAATCAGAAACTGAAGTCCTTAGTCTTTCTCTTATTGCAGATTACACAGATGTACCTCACATTAAATATAATTTGATAACAGGTGGCTCAGAATTTAACATAAGTTAAATTCATTCATCAGGTATGATAAACACATTAAATGTACTGGAATTGTCCAAACAAACATAAATAATTATTTAAAAATATGTTTTGAATAAGGCCAGTCTAGTTTACAGGATAATTTAAGTTCAGAACAAGAAGGAATGGCATCACCATTTTGTGCTTTTATAAAACTTAGCAGCCTTTATCTGCTGCTATATCAGGATCCAATTCCACCAACATTTATTTTATTCTAGTCTATAAAAAATTATTCAAGTTTTTAATTTCTTGCATCACTGATGTATAAATTCATTCCCACAGAAAGACTGTGCCCTTGACATGCAGTGCCAGGTTTGTCCTGCATGTTATTATTATTATCATGTTAGCTATCTCAAAACTCACAATAACCCAAATGCAATTTCCTACTCCAATACAAAAATATTGTCATGGCCCATCCCATCTTTCCTCTACTTTTACTCTCTGCTAGAACAGTTTAAGAAGGAGATTTCTATCCTCATGTGCCTCTGATATACTGAAGAATGGAGGCATCTGAATTGGCAAAGGTCCACCCTGAAATTTCACACTCGGCTGAGGCTCTGAGGCACATGGCATCAGAGTGACAGCTTGGTGGCCTTTTTCTCAAGGGTTTATCAGTGAAGTACTTGGGGAATTAAGACATCACCTCATTTTGCTATTTCACTTAGTTAACAGTTGGGTTGCAATGCAAAATGTGTTCTATTCCCATCTGTTAAAACCAGTGGAAGAGGTGTTTTTCTTTATCTCATAAATCCAGGGGGGAGGGGGCAGGTGTCTTCTGTTAATGGACCAGCTGTTAAAACCAGTTGGAGAAGTGTTTTCTATTTATCTTTTCCACAACCCCTCCTATATATCTTCTGTTAACGGGTCATTAAGGCTCAGTGCATGACTAATAACATTACATCATCCCATTGGATGTGGGAGGAGCCAAGCATTCCTACCTGGATAAAACCTGAGATTCACACCACCAGCACAGCCTGTTTGCACTGGATTCCCAAAGGAAGACCAGACTCATCTCACCACCACTGGACGTTCAGAGGAAAACTTCACCCTTATACAGGATCATCTCTGCTCCAATAGAATCACATCTGTCATTCCAGGAGGACTTGATTGGGCTGCTACAAACACCCTGACCAACAGGGTGTCAGGTCGTGTTCTGACTCTGACAGTGTTTTTTCTTCCTTTTAACTACTATATTTTTAATATTCCCGATAAAGAACTCTTATTCCTATTCCCATATCTTTGCCTGAAAGCCCCTTAATTTCAAAATTATAATAATTCAGAGGGAGGGGATTTGCATTCTCCATTCAAACGGAAGCTCCAGCTTTTCCCTGGCAGGCACCTGTCTTTCCAAACTAAGACACCAGTTCTCACTTAATTGCCATGAACCTGATTCAAAGTTCTTGTGACTCAAGTTCCAGTTTTGTTATTTTATAGGTCCTTACTGAGGTGTAAAAATGTTCCAAAGTGTGCTTTCTAAAATAAGCAAGACCAGATAATAAAAGATCTTCAAATTAAGTGAAAATATTTCTTAATTTGTCCATGATCCTTTTATTTTGGTAGTGTATTTTAAACATTCAAAATTAAAAATACTGAAATTTTAAGTTCTTCAAATCGTGCCAGTTGTCTTGCTCTATTTCACTAGCACTTTTCATAGTAGTGTTCTAATTTTAGTCAAGGCTTTGAGATATTTTGTTTAGTATTTGAAAAATGTGCTGCCTAAAATCAGGGCAAAAATACAAAAGTAGTATATAAAGGGTGTTTTCAATCTAACACTGCCTCAAACTAGGTTTATCTGTAGCTGAAGGAAAGGTAGATATATGAAAAGAAACAAACCCCATATTTTATTGCATTAATGTACTTTGAAGTAATTAGATCTTTTTTTTAGTATCTTTACAATGTTTATACAAGTGGGAAAATGTTCCTAAGCAGGCATTCAGTTCAACAACCAAATTTCTCATATTTCTCCTATTTTTAAAATAATACATGATCTTTAAAATTACTAATTAATACTAAAAATGAAAAATAACCACCTTTATGCCATGGATGTGACTGGATCCTACTCAAAGCTACTCAGCAATAATTAGGACACCAAGTCAGCTGTTAACATTGAAAATTAGTATTACTTATTATTAATTATTATTAGTTCAATAAAATTTGATGGCTAGAAATAAACACTTGTGTAGAAATTTCCGCGGATGGCAGGGACAAGGAACTTTGCAGACCTGAGATGTTGTAGAAACACGTGGCTTTATTATTACAAGCGTCGTGGGTAAAGAGGGGCCTGCTTTCAGGCACCAGCCTCAGCTGAAGCAAAGCCCTAAAGAGAGAATGGGGGGAGAGAGAGATAGAAGAGAACTAGGGGCTAGAAACGGGGTAGGAACAGGGAAAAAGCCTGGGGAGAAAGCAGGAGCAAGCAAGGTAAGAGAGAAGAGAGGGGAAGGGCGAAGGAGAGCAAGCAAAGAGGAGCAAGAGGGTAAGAGAAGGGAAGAGGGTAAGAGAGGTAAGAGGGCAAGAGAAGAGAGCGATCATCTTGTTACAATACATTATATCTCTTTTTGTGTTGAATACTCTAATTTACAGTGACCAACCAGCATGAGATACAAAACCTACAAACTTTGCATGCAGCCTATAAGAACTACTACATTAGCATGTCATTTTATATTCTAAACTCTATAGACTCCTTTCTTATGTACTTGTTCCCTGATGCCTTTGCAGGGTGGAAAGGCAACATTCCTGTCTTTTGTTTTTCTGTCTTTTCACCCATCTTCAGCTAATCACTGTCTTCCTGCCTGCCATGCTCACATCTCGAAACTGGCTTTCATTCCTATTTCACTCAGGTTTTACATCTGCAGTATTTCTTACCATGAAATCATATCCATAAGTCCTTCCTGTCCCTTCTTTCCCAACACACTTGGTCTCAAATATGTTCGGGAAAAAGCACAAAAGCACTTCATGCTAACATAGAAGCTGATACTACAGTAGGTGTGACTCAAGTAGGTCTCTTTTTCCCTGTGATTCTTAATAGTTCCCGTGTTTCCATTGTTACAGCAAAGTAGATTGGACGCAATGTTTCAGATTGATAACAAAACCACAGCAAAACTCTGATAATTGAAAAAAACCCCAAACCTTTTGTTTACAAGAGTTCTATTCCACTCACAGGTAATGATTTCTGTAGGTTCTATAATGAATATTCAAGCCAAAGAAACTAAGAAGTAGTTAAGGCTTTTATGTTTGCCAGGACAACAATATCTCAGGTAAGTGCCAGCAATTTTCTGGCTTCTACTTGTCTCACCTTTCAGTCTGGTCTTTGTGGAAAATTCAAGAGCCTTAGTAATCCTATTATACAGCTGGCTGCCTGGAATGTCAGAGTTACTGATATTGGTCAAAAACTAATACTCTTATAGTAGAAAATTCAGGAAAGAAGTTTATCTACTGTGTATTGCATATCTTATTTGGATTAAAACCATTTTTATAGGAATAAAAAACCAACAAAAACCAGCAACAAAATCCCTATGGATTTAAATCATAAATTTAAATCATCCAAACCTCTTCATATTAAAGAGTGATTAAGAAATTGTTATGAAATTAACATTCATTTAGGAAAAAAATTCCAAAGCTTCTATGAAGTCTATCTTCTGCTCAGGTGTAAAGGAAACAAAGTCTGGTCAGGGAACTGGTCTTCCCCAGACTAACAGCCCTTTCTATTTCCTATGGCTCACTTCCCTGAGCAGACTGATTGCTAATGCCATAAGTATCAGAACCAGGGCATGTGTGCCCCTGAGACTTGCATTTTCCACAGATATACATGCATGAATATTCATGCAAATGAAATAAAATGGCCTTGAACACTCTGAAAGTTATTTCATGGGTACAATTTTAGGGCTTATTCAGAGGATATAATTGTTTTGTCACTATTATAGTCAAAGTATAGGAACTGTCAAGGGAAACAATTGGTCAAAATAGCATTAAAAAGACAAAGATTGATAGTGGTGAAGGTTATTGTTGCACTGATTATTGTATTTTGAGCAGGTATTTTACATTCAAAGAGCTTTGCAACCTTGGAAACCTGATGAAATGCAGGATATAAACATTGAGTGGCGCTTCTATCAAGGCAACTGGTAATGGAAAGAGATTTTATACAGTTACCGATGAAACATCTCACTTTTATACCATCAGTGTTGAACTGTTGGCAGATAGCTAGTATTAGGGATGTTTATTTTGGAGAGGCAGGAGTCTTTCCTGCCTCTTTTTATTCTAAGCAAGAAACTGTGAACCCATCTTTAAACAGTTTCGTCCTTTTCTCTATTATTTTTGAGGAGAATCAAATACACTTCTCTCTGCTGTCATTGAAAAGTAGGCAAGGAGAAGGACAGTAAAAACCTGGTTTACCTTCATCAAAAAGGAGTAGTGGAGTTTCTACACTATTTTAAAACTTTGTAAAGCCCCTTTACAGTCTCAAGGAAGTCCCAGATTGAAATAATGTCACAAAGGGAGCAGAGATTGAATGTAGCAGTAGTTTAGTGTCTTCTGTGTCCTCTGCTGGGTGAATGTATGTTGCTCTGGCAAGAGAATGGGATTTTATGACACAGTAATGGGCTTTTCCCATCTCTAATTACTACCTCACAGTAGTAATTATTTAGATAATGTTTGCACAGCTTTCTGTCCAGGTAAAGTACGGCTAAAGTGCTAAGTATTATTATTATCATGCAATTATACAATCAATCCAAACCTGAGTAGCACTAAAGTAAGTTCTAGTTCCAGCTATGCTAATGAAACTGCAAGGGGACAGTACATCCAGAAGTTCCTACCACACCCGGTGCTGTTGCAGTACCTTTGAGAATCCTCATTGTAGTGACTTTCCCCAGCACACATTAAACACACATTTACCTGACTGTGAACTTCAGGTATGTGCTTGAATGGGAACAAAGTCAACCAGCACAGCCCTGACCGACAGATGGTGAGCACTGAGATGCTCAGCGGATATGGGTCTGCCATACCAAAGCATAGATTCCAAATGGACACACAGTCCAGGCCAACTAGTCCCCTGTTTAGACTAGTAATACCCTCACTGTAGAATCAGTAGAACCCTGGGACAGAGTTCAGGTAGGGGGAATGGCTTGGCTCTGTTTTGGAATTTAAACAGTATTGAAGTGAGGACAAGATTTCCCATCTGCCTTTCACTGTCAGCTGTGGAACTTCATCAGGTTAAAAAATGGAGAGAGAAGTTAAATCTCTGTGCAGGACTGGGCCCCAGCATCATCCTGAAATATGGCAAATATCTTTGAGCAGTCCAATAATAGGAGGGTTTTTTCCTCCTTAATTTCTATGCCAGAGACCCTACCTAAAAGCTAATTTCATTACGGTTAAGAATTGGTGTATAAAAACAAATAAAAGAAAACGCAACCAAACTATAACCTCCACCGATTTACCTATATCAGTAGAAGCTTCTCTCCTCAATAAAATCCCTAGGAAGAAGGAGCTTTCGACTCTCTAATATCAGTTACACAGTAAGAAAAATTACTTCTTTCAACCTGCTCCTTTACTAAAATAACTAGTTATTAAAGATCAAGATAGGATGTGTTTTCATGTTTAGAAAAGACTTTTGGGGTTTATTGACAGTTCCCTGTCTCCCTGTGCATCTCCTTATAGCAGAGTTGGTGGCCTGCTTCCTGGGATTACTATCACTACCCAATAGATTTCCTGACTCTGCAGGCATCTGGCACATTGGATACTGCTCTTTATTTCTCCTGATGTTTTCCTTGTTTTGTATAGCTGTAGATTATATCCTTGGCTAAGGAGTTTACATGTGTTAGAGAGTCCTGGGACAATAAATGCAGTGCATATTCCAGGAACTCTCCAGATGTAGGAGCCTGCTACACAATCATGGGAAGTAGGAAGCGTTGCCATTCAGGAAAGGATTTAAGTCCTGGGTTTGCAATATCACTGTTAATACACAAGTAAACAAGCTGCTGAGCTGTTTGTGTCTTCCTAGTAGTTGTTATTTACTACCTCCCTTCAACAATCTCTTTCCACTTACAGACCTTTTCACATCCCTGCAAACTTTCTCCTGCAGCAGATTTAAAAAGAAAAGAAGATGGGGGGAACGATGCATTCAAATCAATGTCTATCTGCTCAACTTGTGTGTAACACAGTCTTTTTTGCACATCCTGGTCTGCAAACATTTTAGGTTTCTGTAAGAAAACCGAGTGCAGCTCTTCCATCTTCACTCTTTTACACTCTTCCTTACAGAAGGAAGAGAAGGAAGATGTGACTGAGGCTATGATCAGCTGTGACAACTTCAAAGAAAACCAACAGTCACTAATTCTGAAACACAGCCCTCAGTTATCCATCCAGAAATACATGTATCACCTTAAGCCTCTCAGTACAGCTGTACCACAAAACCAGATTTATTTATTTTATTCTTACCAATATTTTTATCTGAATCTTTCAGAGACTTTAAAGCCTTATTCATACTTGAGGAATCCTAGACTTCTGCCTTTATCGGTACTTTTTAACACATTAAAATACCAATTTATTAAACTCCTAGAAGTCAAAACTGCTTCCCAAATGCACAATCCTAGCAATCATGTGACGATAGTAGAATTAAAATGGAAAACATAAATGGATTACATTTTCATCATGAAAACATGATTCTTCAAAACATAATTATTCAAAAGTACAAAATACTACAACCTATTACAAAACAACTTCAGAATGCAGTACTATAAAATGCTGTGTCAAGACAGAGAAAATTGAATCTGAGCAAAACCTTTGGGCATCTGGGTATAGCTGTGAAGATACTCTGAACAGAGTGTGTAATGAAAACATTACATTAAATATTGGGCCCCAATTATGATGCTGTGTAAACAAATAGACAGTTTGTCAGTGGAATGATATAGAAAAAAACCTCTTGGAACCATTTTGAAAGATATGAGTGTAATTTAATTTTATTTCTGGATGATTACAGTTAAGGCTATTAATTAATTAGTTTATATAAAAATGGGACTTACCAAAAACATATCCCCCCAAAACCCAGATACCCTGTTCCTAGGATATGAAAATTCTCACACCTTTAAACCTGCAGCAATGCTTCCATCATCAGACAAAAAATAAGAAATAATATAACTACTATTTCCCTACACTGTATGTACTTGAGCATTATTATGGAAAAGAAATCCTTCAGCATGTTACTCAGAATCTTACAGAAATTTCTAGCAAGTGACCTGTAACACCATGGATTATCACAGGTTTTCCTGTACAGTGTGAAAATTTTTAAGCATGATGTAAATTACTGTGCAATCACAATGAAAAGTACTGTGTACAGAATTATATCCCTTAATTTAATATAGATAGGCAAAAATATGATTATAAAATCAAATAATTTCTTTTCGGATGGCACTAAGTTGTCTCAAGAATCTGTAGGTTGCTCTTATTACCTGAATACAATGTTCCTTGAAGAAAAACACAGGACATATTCCATTTGTATTTTTGCTTATATTTCTGCCATATTTTGGTATGATTTATGATCTTTTTATTTTATCTTATGTGTGCCTGTGTTTATGTATACGTATCTATTGTGTTTTGGGAAGAGATTACCTTTATTCTAGGGAAGAGATTACCTTTATTCTAGGTTACTTTTTAAATTTGAAACCAAAAAAATAGATACACTGTTTTCTTTCACAACCTGATATAACAATGCAACCTTTCAGATGAAAAAAATATAACGCAGGTTTCTATTGCAGAAATTAATAATAACAAGTTACAGACTCTGTGTGTGGCTCTTGACTAGAAAGGTTATATTCACCTCTGTGAAACACTGGTTTCATCCCAAATAAAGTGAGAATGGTGTTTGACCTTGGGATGGGTTAACCTGCCAGAAGCCCATCCAGCCCTTATCTCCCCCACCTTATCTTCCCCTCCCAACAGGGAGGGGAATAAGATGAAAACCACCTGGGTGAGCCTCACCCCAAGCAGGTCTCTCCTCACCTTGTTATCATCACGGGTTACACTCAATTTTTGCCCTACAGGAATGGGGTTGTGGCCAGTCCTGCTCCTTCTCACTCGTTTCTTCTGCTGTTCCATGGTCCTTCAGAGCCTGCAGGGGGATCTCTTCTGGGCTGCATGTCTCTCACACTGCTCCCCTCACCCTTCACCAGCAGGCAGGTTTTGTGCTTCCTTACACAGGCTTTTCCTGAGGTGCGGCTGTTGGCTGAAGGGCTTGACTGTGCCCCACAGGTCTATCTTAGTTTTTAGCACAAGAAATCCTACAACAAGGGCTTTCCTCTTATTGTGACTCAGACACCCTGTGTCAGCTGTGGGAAAAGCTCAATTACAGCTGCTACCTTATGAGAATCATAAAAACTTAAAATATCCTGAGTTGGAAGGGACCACAAAGACCATCAAAGTCCAACTCCTTGCTTTGCATGGTGATAAAAATGAAATTTAAAATGTTTATCCTGTAGTGTAACAGTGAAAAGCCACCTCCGTGGCACCTTCCTCCCAGACCACCTTAAAAACAAAAAGAACCTGTTCCCTTCAAAGACGCTCGGCGCCGCGCCCCCCCACAACGGCGGAGCGGGAGGGACCAGCAGAGCCTCCGGCTCTGCCGCCGACGGAGCGGGAGAGGAAAGAGCCGGCTGCCCCCCCGCCAGGTTCGGCGCGGAAAAACCCCGGCCGCCCGCAGCCGCGGAGAAGCCCCTCCCCAGCCCCGTCCGTGGCCCGAGAGCCAGCGCGGGGGAAAACCCAGAGCCTGCGGAGCCTCCCGCCCCGACCCCCGCAGCCAGCCGCCGACCCAGAGGCTGCCGACACCCCCGCCGAAACCAGAGAGGGGAAGAGCAGCCCCAGCCCCCAGCCGTTCCCCCGTGCCAAAGCCGAGAAGAAGAGCCCCGGCCGCCCGCAGCCGCCATGCCGCCCGCCCCAGCCGAACCGCCGCCCCGTTCCAAAAGAAAGAAACCCACGCTCGCCACGTTCCACCCCCCACCTCACAAAAACCGGCCCGAACCTCCGCAAGCGTTGCTGCCGCTGTGAAGCAGCGTGAGACCCCGAGACGCCATGGCTGCGGCAAAACTGCCACGCGGCCGCAAGAGCCCCCGGTCTCCGCCCGCCCCGGCTGATCCCGCATGCAAATAAAGGACTCCAGGTGCATCTCGGGATAAGGTTTAACACCAAAAAAACCCTCATAAAATAAAAACCAAGCAAAATTGAAACGCACAGAAACCAATTCTAAGCCGTGTAGACCCTGAAGGATCAAAAGAGCTAATTTCTCCGGTCTTGCTTACTAGCTGTAAGTTAAAAAGACCAAACCAGAGGTAAGACCCCTGAAGAAAACAAAGAACTCTCAGAACTGTGGGAGTGCTCCCAGCGAGGGCACGTTCTCCAGCTCTGCTCAACTCCCTGCAGCAGAGCTAAAAAAGATCCTCCTCCTTCAGAGCGCGCGGGCAGCCAAAAACCCCTCGAGCAAATATTGAAAGAGCTGATTAATAAAGGCGTTTTATGGAGATTAATATTTTCTCCGCCCATTTTTATTCATAACACATGAGACAGCCACAAGAATCCCACCACGTTCTTGGGAGTGTTGGCCAAATTCTTTTTGAGCTCTGTCAGGTTGGATGCTACGACCACAGCCCAGGGGAGCCTTTTCCAGTGCCCAGCCACTCTCTGGGTGAAGAATCTTCTCCTGATATCCAGCCTAAACCTCCCCTGACACAGCTTCAGGCCATTTCCTTGGGCCTTGCCACTAGTCAAGGGCTTAAAGGGATTGGTACCTGCTCCTTCTCTTCCCCTCACAAGGAAGCTGTAACTGCAATGAGGTCTCCCCTCAGCCTCCTTCAGGCTGAACAGACCAAATCTGCTCCTCTCACAGCTTCCCCTCCTGACCCTTCACCATCCTTGTGGCCTTCCTTTGCACAGTCCCTAATATCATTGTATCTTTCTTAACTGGTGGTGCCCAAAACTGCACACAAGACTCGAGGCGAGGCCACACTAGCACAAAGTAGAGTGAAACAATCCCCTCTCTCTCATTAGGCCCTCCAAAAAATTCAAAGTACATTTTTTATTTTCTGCTCTGTCAGCTGATCTCTTCATCTCCAGATAACTCAATCTATTCCTGTGTGAGTGGAGAAATTGTGAGAGCTTTCCCTGTGACAGCAGTCCCAGGACCCGCCCCCCTCTGCCACCACAACAGACACCTT
Organism: Zosterops lateralis; assembly: GCF_965231275.1. Taxonomy (NCBI): domain Eukaryota; kingdom Metazoa; phylum Chordata; class Aves; order Passeriformes; family Zosteropidae; genus Zosterops; species Zosterops lateralis. The sequence continues at coordinate 114,268,495 of NC_139763.1, forward strand.
AGACAAGACAGGTACCTCCTTGACCTCTCTCAGGCCATACCAGACAGTTCTCAAAAATATCCGTTACAAAGGACCACTACATTCCCCCCATCCCTGGCGACAGGAGATGGATTTGCAGAGGCAAAGCCTTCCTGCTGAGCCAGCTCAGTGGTGGTTGGTCAAATGAGAGGCACCACAGAGAAAACGATGCAACTTGGGGCTGTGCCATTGCGTCTGTGTGTTTGACTGGAGGACAATCTTATGTTCACACACACAACAAATCCCATATCCAGCTGAGATGGCTGCAATTTCAATTCACACTTACTCTTGCAGATCCAAACCCTTCGCGATAAATATTCAGAAAAGTGAAGTATTATACCAAGTAGGCTGTCAACCTCCTTCTGTGTGTCATGAAATTTATGCATAAGAGATTCTCTCTGTGTACAAATTGTGCATTGTGTGGGAGGAGAAAATCATGATTCAGGGTAAAGTTTCTGACCAATATGCCCTTTCTTTATCTAGATTCTCAATTTCCTTTTCCTATCTCTTGACACATCCTCACATTGCAACTACAGCTCATGGAGGACAGCATCAGCCATCAGGACTGCCAAGCAGAGTGCTCTGAGGCAACGTAAATCAACAGAAACCACTTTGTCCCAGGGCAGATATTAAAAATAAACTGGAAGGTCTGGGGATGCAACAGAAAAGAGGGAAAGAACATTGCTGGGCCTAGAAAATGTATCATCTTCAATGTGTTAGATCCAGTGCAATGATTTTTGCTGTCATTTATTGCCCTCAGCTCTGCCAAAATCTGATGAAAAATACTGATTTAAAGAGTTACATTTTCCTTTTTTTTTTTTTTTTTTTTGTTTTTTTGTTTTTTTTTTTTGTTTTGTTTTTTTGTTTTGTTTTGTTTTTTCTGGATTTACAAAGCTTTTGCATTCTGATTTGGGAAGATTTGTGGTGTCTTTTGAAAATCCCCCATAAAAAACCATTTCTGACAATTTTTCATATACTTTCCCGATTTTAAAAAAATAGGGTTATTCCAGATTACTCAATTTGATTTCTTTCAAATGAATTTAAAAAGGATTGTCTTTATCTAATTAAATAAAGGGATTTCCACAAAATCCAATCTCAATTAATTCATACAACTTTGCAAAGATTTCCTGTTATCATCTTCTTTTAATGTTCCCAAATCTATCTTTTTAGACAACTTCTCCTCTAACAAATTTCGAGATGGCAGTCAGTCCCAATTATATGTTGTCAGAACTTATAAATCACTAACTTATAAGAACTTATCAATCCACAAACAACGGATTGATGGATCAATTTTTTTTTTTTTGTAAACAAAATGGCTTATTTTCTACTTTTGTGTCTATTTTGTTTAACTAAGCAATCATAGAAAGCAGTTGTAGTGAGTGAAAGAAAGAAGTCTAAAGGTGCTTTTCTAGCAAAATGGTAGCTGAAATAAGTTCCTCAAGCACTTTGCAAATTTATGAAAGACATTTTTTTTCCTTTATTTCTAAGAGATCCTTCATATGCTTTTGTACATTCTGGTTATTACATGGAGTGGTAAGACATTGTAATTAAGCTGACTGTCTAGTGACTTAACCAAGTGCTAAATAGACTTCAAGCTCTACTCAGGCTTACCTGATCATCAGAAGACAGTGAGACATCTTTTCAAGAAAAGGAGATTAATTCTTGCATGGTATGCAAGAGGGTACGGTAGTATGCATGTATGGTAGAGGGATTTAAGTAAATTGAAAATTGTCAAATACTGTTTCACCTAAGACTACCCTATACATTATTATATAAACTTTTTTCAATGTGAATTAAGGACACTCATGGATGAACCAACTTTATGGACAGCAACAGATACACATATAAATACATGACTACATGAAGTACTAATAAATCCTCTCTTTCCCCAAATGCTTTGCAGAAATGGCTCAAAATCAAGTCTCACTTTGTCTTGTCCAAAGTTTACCCTGCACTAGTAATAAATTCACATTATTCTTTTCCTCTTGGGAAAAATTGCTTTGAACCTTTTGCTTTTGTCTCAAAAAACAAGAGCCCATCTTTCATTTTCCAGGCTACTATCATATGAAGCTAAAACCTCTTCGAAACCTAATTTCATTTGAAGTCATACCTAAGAAAAACACAGTCCAGCATTTCTCAGCCATGGTGTTTCATCAGTTAATAGAACAAAATAGTGTCATCCACACACATTCAGAGAAAGAAAAGCTGAGTTCCTTGAAGGTGATAGATTTCTTTTATCCTCTGAAATATTGCAACTATTGAGCATACTTTTTTCCCTGAAACTTCAATGATCGTTTACTAAATAAAACCAAGTCTTCTCCTCAAAAGCCTGAGGTTACGTCAAGGAAAATGGTGACAAACTCTCTCTCTCATTTTTCTCTTTTTGGTATAATTCTGGATCGTCTATTTACTTCAGGAAAGCAGGGAAGAAGAGGAGATTACTGAAAAACAAAAAAAACCAAAAACTTGGGAAAAATATTTTCCAAAAAAAAAGTTTTTCTGTTTTTTAAGCAGTTCAGAATCAGGACAGAAAGATCTTCTAGAAACAAGATAATTCAAGTGGATGTCTGTGCAGTCAAAGGGCCATAATCATACCAGGTGCTGTGGAACAGTTCAGGAAATTTTTGTGAAGTGGCTTGGTAACATTAAGAATGAAAAGCTCAGCAAAATCCATGCATGAGTATTAAAAATTTTGAAAATTATGAATGGGGAGTTCAAGAGTTGAAAATCTGCAGCAAAGAGTTAGAAAGGGTGAAAGTGGACAGCCCTTCAACTGCCAATCAGAAAACTTGCTGTTTTCTGAAAACTCCAGACTATCAAAATACATATTTAATAAACCAACCTTGAATTTAATAATTTCTCATTTACGTAAACAACTACAAAGACAACGAAATATCCAGAACTTTGCAACTTAGCAGTAAAAGAGAAGTAATGAAAAGTATTAAGCTTGAGGAATTATATTGCTGGTAGTAGATCCTGCCTATTCATGAAAAACAGCTATATTAAACATCAGAAGGAAACAAACATATTGGAATAAGTTCTAGGCTTAGAAAAGTGGTGGTTGCCATTCTTCCTGGAGGAATAACCTAAGGCCTCTTTCTTCACATAGGCTTAGGCAAAAAATGTATTAATACAGAGAGGTTCATTAAATTCACAAAAATATTAATATATCATCTTTAGATGAGTGAGCTCCAATTAAGTACTAATGATGGATTAAATGGAATATGCATTCATCTAAATAAAGGGATTTTACAAGGATTCAGAAAATACTCCTGAATTATCACTGTCTGCTGAAAATTTTCCCTACAAGAAACCTCAAATTTGTGTAGGGAATCTCAGTGCTGTGTGTATTATTTTGCTGGTTCCACAGCCCAAGTTTTAAGGTGTAGATGGCAAAATCGACTATAACGGTGGTTTAATACTTGTGCTCTCTCTGGAGTATTAAGTTCAAATTGCACCTATAAAAAGGGGTAATTAGACCCTTCTGGTTTATTGCTGTTAGGGGAAAGGAGGCAGTTTCAGTTAACTACCGGCTAGACACCACTCCAGATTAAATATCCTGGATTCAGAACCTTATCCTGGCTTCCAAATACCAAACTGAGGATTCAAAGAAAGTAGGAAATGTCACCTTTCCAAACATTATGGACTATTAATTATGTCTTTGCAGTGAACTTTCTCAGCACAATTAGTCTACAGACATGAAGATCATTCTTTATAAAAGACTATAGGCTGTAAGAAGGCTAATTTCAATTTAAACTGTGTTAATAACAAGAATGACTGCATTCAGACAGCTGAATAATATCTGATAAGCAAAGTACGTGCAATGGAGCAGAAAAAATTGACTAATTTTCAAACAAGCATGGATATGCAACAACCTAAATGTTTGTCTTTCCCAGCACTGTTGCTTTCCTACACTACCCTTTAACTATCTAGTTCTCTGTGTAGAGGGATTCATAAAGCAAGTTACATTTAGATATAGCTAAGTGTAAGTAAATACAGTAGCTGCCTGTGACAGAAATTTGACAGCAGCTCTGAAATGTGTGCCTTTTGAGGTCACTTAATAAAGAACTGCACAGAAGATTTCTTTGCCTTTGCTTTGACACAGACTCTACTCATCAATAAAGCCAGGAGCCAGCTGCCCTTGTGGTGGGGGGTAACTGAGAGTGAGCAGGAGATCCCAGGGTGGAATTTCCTGTCACAGTTTCCCTGGCGACAAACCTCAGTTAAAAGTTTTCTGAGCACCTTTTTTTTTCCCCAGACCTTGCTTTCTTCCCAGTGAGTTTATCACACACTAGATAATACTCTAAAATGAGTAAGTGACAAGTTCCTTGAGCAGAAAGTGCCACAGAGAGGGCTGTGCTGACTCAGCTCCAGGGGGTTTGTATTTCACCAGGAGGGGAAAGCTAGAAAATGAAAACCCTTAGTACAGTATATTCAAGCATAACCAACAAGACAGATCCACCCCATTACTTAAAGTATTTTAGAAAAATAGGACTGAGCCTTTACCTTTCAGCATCTTTTAAGATAAGTAAAAATAACACACACTGAAATGCTAATAAACAAATAGCCAAAATGTTTAGCTTTGCAAAAAACTGTAGACAGTGTGATTTTATTATGGAGTGGAGAAATCTGGGGTGTGATTTCTTTTTTTTTTTCCTAAGAATAATGAGTTTCCTGTGTTTAAATTTCTCTTGCAGAAAGGGAAAAAAAAGACTCTCTACTGTTCTGAGATTCAAAGCCAATTTCTGACAGAAATTCAGATAACCACTCTAAAATGGTAGCAAGATATTCTGGAACACCCAAGAGAAAAATAAACTTTTCAGTGCTACTGTGTAGAATACTTTAAAGCCTGTGTGGTTGGTTGAGCTTGGCTGGACACCAGGTGTTTTTACTAAGACATTCTGTCACTCCCTCCCCTCAACTAGACACAGGGACAGTGTGCAGTGAAAAGCTCTTGGCTTTGAGATAAAGACAGATTACTTACATTTTACTGTCATGGACAAATGGACTCGACTTGGGGAAAATAATTTAAGGCATTGCCAACCATCTGTAAGAGAGAACAAAATACCTTCTGTCCCCCTTCTTTCTTCCCAGGTTCAACTACACCCTTAGCTCTTGAGTAGTGCAGGGGGATGGGGAATTGAGTGATGCAGTCAGTTCCATGGTGCTAAATCTCTGCTGCTCTTTCCTCCTCACTCTCTCCTCCTCCAGCATGGGGTGCCTCTCCCAGGAAAGCAGCATGAGTCCTTCCCACAGGCTGCAGTTCTTCCAGAACAGCTCCAGTGTGGGTCCTTTCCATAGAGCAATCCTTCAGGAACAAGGCTGTTCCAGAGTGGGACCTCCACATGGCACAGCTCCTGCCAGAAACTCTCCTTCTCCACAGCCCACAGCTCCAGTCAGGAGCATCCTTTGGCCTCTCTGAATTTTGTTATCACAGTGGTGCTGCCAATGTCACTGCTGGCCTCATCTTTGGCTGGTGGTAGCCTTGACTCGGAGCTGAGGGAACCTGGCTCTTTCAGGAATGGGGGAAGTTCCTGGTGCCTCCTCACAGAAGCTACTCCAGCAGCCAAAATATTGCCATATAAACCCAATACAGCCTCCACTAAGAATTTCTGTGGAAACAAAAAGATTTTAAAAGCAAAACCCACAGATTTTATCATAAATATGAATAGTTATCTCACATGCAGACATTTACATTTGTTTGCATTTCCAGACATATAACTGGAATTGAAAAAAAACCCAACTTTCAGTGAAATTATGAAATATAATCCATCAGACATACTTGTTAAGTCTTTCATGTTACATATATATATATATATATATATATATATAACCTATGATGCATCATTTTTATTAATGATGATCAGATTGATCCTGGAGTATGATCAGGAGTTGTTCACAAATTTTATAATTCTACTTTTGGGATACAAATAAACTTTAAGAAGACTGCTCAGTTTCATAGTAGTATAGTTACTGTCCTAACAGTGTGGATTGATCCTGCATGGATACAAGGATGTATTTCTATTGGATTGGTTAAACCTTGATTAAGTTTTATGCTGACAAAATGTCATGGACCATGACCACTTAGCAGGATTTAAGATTCAGTACATAAAGGTGATAATGACGTTGCTACAAACACCCTTTGGCATGAGCACAGGTGAGAGACAGGACAACAAACATTGGCAAAATTCACTAAATTAACATCTTCACATAAAGCTTAAGAGTATGATGTAAGGTTTACCATTCTCCCTATCCTTTTTGCTCCCTTTCACTAATTTTTAATTTTTTTTCCTGTGATTTTCCAACTTGCCTTCCTTCTCTTTGAATCTTCCAGCCTCTCATTTATAAACTTCAATCCCTTATCAAGTTCTCTCTTCTTACATGATAAGTCAGCATGTTCCTTATCCATCATCACTAAAGTGTTTTCATTCAAATAGCTTCCCTGACCAAAGACAGTCAGAGGCCATAATTACCTCCCAGTTCAAACAACTTTTCCAAGTTCACTACTTCCTTTCTTCAAGAAACTGATATATTGATAGTTAATGCTACTAATAACGAAAATAATAACAACATAAGAAAATTCTACTTGTGTGGTTTGTATAAAGGAACTATTAAAAAATTGTTCACATTGATCTCTTCTAAAAATCTGTGTTACAATGAGCTTAAGTATTAGTATTAATATTTATTAATATTAGTATTAGTGTTAATATTGAAGACTGACTGAGGAGGGAATCCATCCAGGTGGCACAAGATGGATATTTACCCTGGTAAATTCCATCCTAGGTTTAATCTTGCATGTCTATCTACTCTAGATCTGATTCATTTAAGATTTTATTTAAATATTCCATTTGTTCTTCTGTTTTCACCTATTATATTTCTGTACACAGCATAACAATTATGGGCATGTTTCCAGTAAATCTATGAATAATTCCTTAATTCCTTTGCGAGGTAATCATGACCAATTTGTATCATGCAAATTAATTGAAAAATTAGCTAAATTTTATACTGACTGAATTTTCCAGGGGGCAGAAATTGTGTGAGAATACAAAAAGAATATTATTTGCATGCCAGAATCAAAGGAACTTTTTTTTTAAAATTTTAAATTTTTTTTTTTCAGAGTGGAGTGGGAAAAAGGAAAAAAAAAAGGAAATGAATTGCCACAATTCACAAAAAAAGTGTTGAATTCAGACAGGATAGTTGTTGATAAGCTTTTCTATAAATGGTATGAGGCTTGACTTCTGAGCGAAGCCCAAGAAGCAGCTCAGTCACTATTCACATGTGGGACTTGCAGTGCTGCCTTAGTTGGCCCAAATGTTTTCCCAGTTAATGTGGATGGAGTTGTTTTCCCCCCAGTGAGACAGTTCTGCTGTAGATGTTTAATCTCCTGTGGTTTAGAAACTTCATACATCAATTGTTTGCCCTAAGCCTCAAAAAAAATCTTGCCTCCCCACCCAGGAACTACAGAAAGGAAATACTGCTAAGGGATAGGATTAGTGAATCTTTGTAATGGATCTGCAACTTTCTAATTCCTAATTAAATAATGTGTTCCTAATCCTTAATTTTAATCCACTGTTTTGTACACAAGAGGAATGCTGATGAGTTGTGAAATTTCTAAGCATTCTTGGCCGGAGTCTTTTCTGGTCTGAGTGAAGGGAAATTCAAATGCATGTCACTATAGATTCCTTTCTTTGATTCTTTCAGACTGCTAAGAAGTAGTTTTCCTATCTGGTAAATAATTATTTTTTAGTGCAATATTTAATTTTCATTGTGAGTGATCTCCTCATTCCTCAGTACCGTGGTGAGTTAGAGATCAGGGGCGGTTTTATTTGCCATAGAAATAAAGAATTGCAAACAAAAGAAATTACTCAACCAAAACCCTGCACTAAAGAAATATTAAAGTTGATCAGCCTTAAACTCCCTAACAAGGAAAGATCAGATTTGTTGCACTTCTATCAAAACTAACTGAGCTCCTTCATGAATATAAAATACGATGTTTGGTTAACTAGTCCAAATAGTCTTTATACAGTGAAGTCTTTATACAGTGAAGATCACCCACTTTGGGCCTGTAGCTGAAATTTAGTTTTTTCCTGTCACGCAGTCTAAAGCTCCAGGACACACCTGTCATGTCCTGGTCAGCTCTCATGGATTGATTCCCTCGTGGCAGCAAATAAAGCCTGTGCCTGTGCAGTGAGTGCCTTCTTCAGATACAACCAGGAGGCCACAGCAGGGAAAAGATCTGTCCTTCTGCTTTCACAGCACACAAGGGGAGCTGTGTGGAAAGCACATTTGGTATTTCTGATAGTAACTGGGGCCCTGATAGTGCAAGTGATGCATTCCTGCTCCTAATTGCCTCACATGTACAACATGGACCCCTCCTTGTGGGGAGGTGATCTCTGGTCAGACTGGCAGAGCACATCAACAGCCACCTAGAAACAATTTCACTCTTTTCTCCCCTGAAGTGTTTCTATCCAGCTGAGCAAGGCAAATTGCTTTGTGTGTCTGATTTCTATCTCTGCACTCACAGTGGGCTTGTTTCCTCTACCGTCGCTCCAGTGCTTAACTCCATTCTGTGCGATGCAAGTTTTAAATCCCTTTGCTATAAATGGACCCTCATTGTCACTCACTAAATACTTCTAGAAGTTTTAATGCTGTAAATATGTGTTTAGGGCAGCTGTGATTGCTGGGTCCCTGGTACCCAGCAGTGCATCTGCAGTTTTTGTTGTGATGTTTACAGCACACTATGAATTCTGTCCTGACCTTGTCAAAATTTATTTTCCTCCTGCATGTCTCTGAGCAGTTATTTAGTTTTCCTTGTTTCCTGTCAGTTTCTAGGAAGGTTTCATTCTCTGTGCCATAATGAAAATGTTTCATCCCTGTAAAGACAGATTTACTTGTTATTCGCAGCATTAAAAGGTGGTATTTCTGTCATTTTCAAAAGCTTGTTAATAAATCTGGTATAACATCGCCCCTGTAAATGTTGACTCCAGCTCATAGATTCTGCTGCTTTTTGAAGTTAGCTTGCCCTCTCACGTTTCCCTTCTTGTCAGATGACACTTGCCCTGAGTCTCAGATGCAAATTTTGTACTCATGTCACAGCTGATGCTCTAGAAGCATGCTCTCTGTAGTTAGCATTTGAGATCTAACTACTCCCCTTCCATTGGTTTATATTTTGCAAATAATCCCATTTCAGCAAAACTATTCTACATCACAAAAATACTGACTTTTAGCCTTCACTTTGGCTAAGGTGACAAATATGAAAACGTTCTGCTAAATCTTAGTAAAACAGGATGCAAACTACCCAAATGAAGTGCATCACATTATACTAATTTTTACAATATTTACAAAACACGCACTCTATCCATACTTACTAAAAAGAGGCTGAAAATAGAACATACTTTTCTCCATAAAAATGAACAAACTTTCTGTTAAATCCACTGCAGAAATAACCCTTTGTACCACTTTCACATTGCTGCAGTAGCAGCAGCAACAGATATTCAAAAAGCAGATGGCTAACCTTCTGAATTGCATTATTCATGTTTCCAGAGTAACATTCTAAAGACCACAATGCTGCACTTGTTCTAAATTCTTCCTTTTTAAGGATAAAGTGCTGTCAATTTTCAAATATGCAGCTCTAGATACAGGACTAACTGTGATTTTAATGGAAGGAAACTGTTCGATCATGTACTAACACTTTTTTTTTTTTTTTAAATGCAATTTTCTGGTCTGGAAATAGTAACATATCACAGTGAAAGAGTAAATTTCCTGTCTCTCATTCTTCCAGCCAATTCTGTGGCTGTGGAACAGACTCTGACTAGTCTGATGAGTGGAGTCACTTTTCCTTAGAGCAGATCCCTCAGCACAGTCTGTCATGTTTCTGCAATCTGAACACGCAAAGATGCTTAATTATTACTCTGCAGTATTCTCATTAATGATATAGGATGCTTTCAGAGCAGGATATAATCAACTAGTGAGTCTGGCTCACTGTAGGGGTCACAGTGAGCCACCTTGGCTCCTTAGGGAGGAGTTAGGAATATGGAATTGCTGTACCACATCAAAGTCAGGGTTCACTGAACTCTCCATTCTGTGTATGATGCTGAGAGTAGCTCACGTGCAGCAGAAGTCTTTATATTACTCCTCTGGGAAATATGGATCAATTCCCATCTTAAATCTTGAAGTGAAATGATTGCCTGAATGCCCATATAAATTTCTAGTTTCTTTTAGAACTTTGTTAAAGCCTTGGCTTCAAAAATTGAGTCTGTGACACGATGACAAGTGTGCTCTACCCCTTCAGGTGACGGGTCTTCTACAGCCCAGACCAGAGGTCAAACTCTAGCCATAGCTCTTTTCCTGGCAGGGAAAGATGAAAGAATGGGACCCAGTGTAAGTAATCTGCTCCCAGCTGGATGCCCAGCAGAGCTACCCCTCTACAGCACAAAGCCCATGGGTGTCTCAGATATGGGGTTGTTCAAACTGCTTGCTTTAAGGTCTGACCAGCTCTTAAATTTCTATTTAATGCCATCTCACTTCCACTTGAAAGTTATTGGGGAATTGAATAATTTCCTTTCCATAAGTGAAAGAAAGATTAGCCAAGGAAGATTGTAGGGAAATAGATAAAATCAGGTGTTCATTAGCTGCTCTATATTTATTATAAAATTATCTAATTTCATAGATTGTTCAAACTTTCATGTAAATCTCTATGCATAGGGTACAGTTGTATGTCTCATAAACATAAAACACCCTTGTGTAGAAGATATAACTTAAACAATGTGGTATCTTGAAAAGATAAGAATAAATAGGACAGAACAGATCTTTGAGTCTTCATAAAATGTCTCATGGGATGTTTTCCAATTACTTTGTCTGCCGTTAATAATTACTGTGGTAAGTGCTAGATTGAGAAATTAATCTCCTAACTAGGCCACATTTAGTAAATTCAGCCCAGAACCATATGTTAACTAAAATTTATATAACTGTGAGCTAAACCACCCTCATTGTACGTATGGGGAGTGAATACTCTCATATATATATGAGAGTAATCAGTCAGATAAGGCCAAGTTTCTTCCTACTTTGTAAGAATAAAGATATTTTTAATTTGATCTTTTTTATGTTTTATGACTTTCTGCTCCCTTGGTTGTGCACTGCAAAATAAGCACTACATCAGACACAGCATGAATTATCCTATCTTGGCCCTCCAGACAAAGAGAAATGGAACAAAGGCTCCCAATAATTTCCACTGCCACAGCACTATTTGGAGGTCCAACTGTGAACTGAGTCTTGAGAAAACTTCCTAACTTTTGCTATTGAGAGATACGTAGAGAAGAAGTAGGAAGAATTTTGATGTGGTATTTTTTTTCATAAAGCTGGGAAATCTAAAGCAAGTCAGAAGATGACAAATTCATCATTATTTGAGAGCAGTATTGCTTTTAAATTAAATATATATAAACCCCACATTGTTCAACTGTCACAGGCATTCAAAAAACCACTTAAGGAATACTTACTTTTTTGTGTAAAGATAAATGGAAAACTGCCAGTAGTCATAACAAAAGGATAAAATCAAAGCAATTTGCATGAAGAGGTGTCTGGGTTACCTGAAGTACAGTCTCCTAGTTAATTTTTGGTGGCTGATATGTGACATTATCAGACATTTGAAGACCTTCAGGTGCATTCATGACACTGTGGATGACACCAGAATGAAGGTATGAAGAAATAGCATCACACTAGGTGCTATCCTTTTCATAACTTTTTCTTGACAATTTTGACATAACAAAATTATATGTAATATTATATACTGCATATACAAAGATCTTCATGCAAGTGCTGGATTTTTTGTTTGCTTTACATGTCTGTGCTGCAGTATCTGGAGTTAGGGTGGATGTGCAAGTGAGAGTGTGATGGACAGCAAAGATAAACCTGATGAGCTGACAAGCAGGTGTGGAGGCCTTGGAGCTCAGGAGATAAGTGGATCTCCAAGACACATCTCTGAGATGTGACACAGGTGTGCATCTCCAGAGACAAGAGCAGTCAGATATCAGTACTGGGGGATCCTGGGGACTGTGAAGGGGTTGGGAGTGAAGATTGTACCAGCAGCTGCAGTAGGTCTGTGGTGCAGGGGTTTGTTGGCCCAAGTGCAGGACTGGGACAGACTGGAGGAGTCCAGGGGCCAGAGGCAGAGGGAGACAGGGCAGTGTGAGCCCTGCTGCTGGAGAGATCCACCTTCCTCAGATGTGCACAGTTATGTTTCTTTTACCAGTAGAAACCACCCTGATGAATCAGAGGCGTCAGACAAATGGTGCTGCCACTCTTCCTGTGAGTGCCCTGTGTGCCTGATTTGTGTGGCCATCAGGGTACAAATGTATATTCTACATGGCATAGGGCAGACTCCCTATCTGGAATATGTGTTCACCTTTGCTGTTGGAGAGATCAGGGAACAAGCTGGACTGGGATGAGCCTTCGTCCTATTGACTGCCAAAGGAGGTCCAGAGAATGAGGGAGGAAGGATCAGAGAGGTTCCCAAGCTTGTAAATGTAAATGACCAAACAAACCACAGAGACCATCCACTACAGGTCTCTGCAGAGTGTAATGACTTTTACAGCACCACAGTTGTATGAGGTGCAAAGAGAGGATGAGACTAGGTCACAGTGTCTCTAAACGAAATATTCATCAGGAACCTTTAGAGATTCCAGAGGTTGCTCTAAATTGAGTCATCAAAAGGGGATGCCCACTGTTATCCCCAAGGATAAACTTATAAAGGAAAGGTTTGTTGTTGAGATTAGAAGATAATGGAAGTAGGTCAGGTTAAAGCAGCAATCTAGTGAATCATTATCTCAAGTACTGATTTATCCCAATTAAATTAAAACATTCAGTAAGGAACCAGTTTTTCTGGTTTCCTTCCCTTCTCCATGGAGGAAAAAAAAAATCCAGAGAGCAATTCAGCTGAATGTGCAAGTTATACAAGGAAAGTCTCTGTCTGAGCTCTAATTTCTAGAACTGGTCTCTTCAAAAGGTTTAAATGCCATTGTTAAAATGGATAGATAGGAGGAGGGGATGATGGACTTGCAACTTTAGTGTAGATTGAAACAATAGAAGTGCAAGTTTCTTTCTTTCTTTTTTCTGTTTGTGTCAACAGTAGGAGAAATCCACCCAGTCTGATGGACAGTTGGATGTACATCTCAGTCATAAAGACACAGAGTCATACTTTACATTTAAGGGTAATTTTGGGCTCCAACAGCCTCTGTATGTCTCTAAAATCTGATCTGTTTTAGTGGTAGTATGGAACATTCCTCTCTAAGGTTAGGAGAATCCCAGCCAGAACTCCTCTTAAAAAGAATTCTAAAGTGCATAGGTGAGCATAAGCTGCAGCTGAATGCATAACTGCTGATAACTTTAGTGCACAATCAGTATTTAATTTCCAGCTTTATGAAGTGCTCTGTAATATTCTAAAGATAATAGGGGAGGTATCAAGGTAAAAAATTACATATTCAATGCAAGCAATCAGCCACATCTAAAGTAGAAAGGTCAGGGAAAACTCATTGCAGAAGCATAACGTGAATTTTCCAGGGCTTTGCTATCCCTTTCGGAGTGCAGATAATTTTTATCCAGTAAGGAGATCTCCAAAAATATACCTTTGTTGGTTGAGTTTTCTCAGTAGATATCTCTGCAATTCATTAGCATGATTCCACACAACTCATAGATCACTGAGAAAGAGCATAAGGTAACCAACACCCTTGATTTTTGTACTTCTAAATCACCACAAAATCAGCTTCAATTGTAAAACAAAATGAAAAAAAGAGAAATAAACCCCTCACTTTGCTGTGTAACATTCTGAAATATATGATGTTGAAAATCAAAAAGTAAAGTTGCCATAGGCCTTTATGCAGCCTTTTTAAATGCTCAAAATACACAGCCAAAGGATTTAAGTTTGCCTGGATCCAGGCTCTGTCTGCCATGCTTCAAAAAGGTAAATGATCTGTTCTGTCCAGAGTCTGACATGGCTGATGTTTTGTGGGTGTGACTGGTTCATAACATTTTAGTTAATATTCTAATAAACCGACATAAATACTTGGGTTTATGCTCTTCTGCGCTGTGCCGTAACTTTCCATCAGCTGGGATCATGGAACGAGTGGTCAAGTGTACAACTGGCAGAAATTTATGCAAATACTTCCTTAAAATTTCTTCATCAATGGTAGCCTTAGCCCAGATAGGGAATTTAAAACTGTGCTAGGTCCGTGTGGAGTTCTTGAATGGGTATTGTGTGCATAACTAGATCAGGCACCAAACTGATCTAGTTTGATTCATCAAATGTATCACACACCTGACTAATGTAAATTCCCTGTTTGTTATAATTAGAGCCATCTCAGCCTCACTGCTGTTAATCTAGAGCAAATCAACATTTTAATTTCTGTTGATGTGAGGCAGTTCCATCATTTCAGTAAGTTTGTTCCACATTAATGTAACTGTGTGAAATTTCACAATCTGTTCTGAATTTCCTTATTGCTATGATAGGGTGATGCACTTGAGGGATATACAAAAATAAAACAAGCCCATTTCAATGTCTAGGGAAAAAAGGAGAAAATATGTATTACAATATACTGGCATCAGCAGCATTATTATAATAAATTCTAGTAATCTACATACCATGGGAAATCAATTTCATATACAATTCCATTGTTTCTTAGAGGGACATTTTAAAGGGAAATTTTTCTGAAAAGAAATGAAATTTCAGAATGCACCCTGGAATTAAAAAAAAAATTACACATCAGTTACAAAATTGTTTCCAATTATACCAACCTATATATCTATAGTATTTTCACTGAAGCCAAAGGTGATATGCTAGTTTAACAGAAGTCTGAAGACACAATCATGCTCATAACATCTAGACAATATGGAATAATTTACAGAGGTTTTTAGCTGTGTGTCGACACAGCAGTTTTGGAGAAGGAAAAAAAAAAAAAGACCCAGATTATATATAAAATTTTTTCCAAATTTGTAGTCATTGATGCAAAAAAAAAAAAAAATCATCGCTTTCAATTTTTGTTTTTGGAAGTCTAATAAAAGATACTCTGCCATCATAAGTCATCTCTTTGGAGAAAATAAATGGGTTTGTACTGAATTCTCTTCCCTTTGCTGCTTGAAAATAGCAATGTCATAGAGATTATAATTCCTTGTGGGGAAAAAAAAAAGAAAAAAAGCCAAAAACAACAACAACAACAACAAACAAACAAACAACACAAAACAACAAAACAAAACAAAACAAAACAAACCCCTCAAACCTTTTCTTAAATAATTCTTGCACATAACCACAAAAAATGAATAGTACCATAGATTACAGTATAAATTCCAGATTTATTTGAAGACTTAATTTTTGTCAGAGAAATGAGGCTTCTTTTGGATACAGGACACTGAGCCACTCATCTGAAGAGGCTGAATGCTTGTCAAGGAGATGAAGTCTCATGAATATTTCCAATTCTTTGTTGATTCATTCCATGAAGGCCACAAAGGGGGAGGAATCTCTATCAGAAAATAGATAAATAACTCATCAAAAAACAATATGCTTAGAAAAAAATTACTAGAAAACTGAAACACTATTCAAGAAAACCAGTGAAAAAATAAATGAAGTTACTGAAACCACACACTCAGACACTATGAGACACAGCAGTCCCATGATATGCAAAAATAGCTCAGATATGGATGAATTATTTGGAAAAGTGAAGTTCTTGGGTTCAGTGCTTTACCTGGGCAAAAATGACTGAGGTGAGTCATTCCTGAGCTGTTTTGACTTTGCTCCAGCCTTCCTGTCTCCTTTTTGACATGTGGACTCTGTAGCACAAAAGGTTCTAGGCTTCAGGAGCTCTTGAAAGGCAGTCTGCAGGGGATGGGAAGAGAACCTCTTGGGGGTACCACCAGCTCTGTGACACCAACACAGCCTTGACCCCATCCCACCCTGCAACACCCTGGTGGTCTTGGACCTTCGTCCCACATCCCTCAGCAGGATATACCAGGAGGATTTGAATGGGATCCTCCCTCCTTTACAGCCTTCACCCTGCAAGGCAGCCCCATACTCTCTCCCTTGCCTGCTCAGGAGCCTGGGTTAGCAATTTTGAAGGGAGAGAATTCATTTAGCCTGAGTTTCATCACCCAAAATTAGATGTGTGCTGTGAGAGCACTGCGAAGGCCAAAGAGATGTTTTCATGCCTAAAACATCAAAGATTTCCTGGCTTCAAACTGGGAGTGGGGCATTCCTACAAAGTGTTTGAATCCTTTCATTTCCTTACACTTGTTCTCTCAGCAGAAGTTGCTGGTCCCCAAGGTAAATAGGAAGGTCTTCTGTGTGCTGTGTGGTGTTGAAAGAATGCATCTGCACAGGATGAGATGTAATTTGTAAGCAGGCTGTGTTTCCTACATGGCCCTGCTACCTGCTGATAGCTTATCTAAGAAAACCGAGTAAAAGAGATGTGAAATGATAGCAAGCAGAAAGGAAAATAAGTAAGAAATCTGAAAACCAAGGCAATCTACAGCTGCTGTTGCCATGAATATAGAGCTTCTGACTCTGCTAGTAAATTCTTATGGTAGGTACCTAAATCATATTGAACACACACCAAATAACACATAAACATGATTTCTGACTATAAATTGCTTTCTCAACTGAAATGAAATATTCTTTTACAGAAAGGCATTAGGTGATCCAACATCCAACAGTCTCTCTTCGTGTTTCTACGTTAATATTCAGTCTTTGGAAGAGGATATATATATATATTTATCCAATGGACAGGGACTTGAATGACACCCAGCTGCTTCCAGCAGACTATTAAGCCTGTCAAGTGACTGAGCTTGAACAGCACAAGAAACCATTATACCCATTTAGTAATAGATCTAGGAAAATGGATTTTGCTATGATTCACTTGAACTGAAATACTTGGCTGGGTTTAACACTCCTCAAATCATTCTAATTAGATGCTCTGGTATATGATTTCCTATTGTACTTTCTTATAAGGAAATTGTACCAGTAGCTCCAAATGTCATCTAGCCTAAAATACCAAGGAGCAAGAGGTAGGCTCTGAGGACAAACCAACCAAGTCTCATAGACCTGAATAAGAAAAGGAGAGAGTGGAATGAAATACAAAACTGTGATGCAATAAAAAGAATGCTCCCAGGCTCCAGCTGAGTCGTATCTTTGGATTTAAATGTGCCGTCTCAGCTCTTTCTAACAGTATAATACGGTATCAACGTTGCCTCTATCAGCATTTTGCAGAAATCCACCAACAGCTAAAGTCTTTAAGGTATAATCCCCTAAATGTGTGCAGTGCTAGCTCCTGAGCTGGTGTTACGGTGTCAGGCAGCTCAAAGATGCTGAGGCACACACAGCACAACGATGCCATATCAGTGCCAGACAAGCTGGAGAGTCCCAGGCTGAAATAGATTGTCACGATCGCAGGCTGAGCCTCCCGTGTAGTGCTGAATCTGAAGTTTCACCCAGTAACTTTGGCAGGAGAGGAAATCATCCCTGAATTATGTGGAAGTGAACAGTTTTAGCAAACTTGCTTGTGAGTTTTGAGGGAGAATTTATGCACATGTACATAAAAATGTATGACAAGTTGCTGTTACTGCACAGTACAATAAAAATAGATAATATACTTTGGTTATCCTAGCTTTATCTTGTAATAAGGAAAAAAAAAGTTATCTTTTTTCTCCATGCAATTTAACTGTAGGTGAAGATGGCTTAGTTAACACTAGTTTGCTATTATTTAAGGTGGGAAAAATAAGATTTCAAGAACTGGATCTAACTTCAGCTCTGTGCTATTAGAAATATTCTGCAGAAGTAGGCTAGCACTATATCCGATTAAAATAATAGAGAGATATTCCAGCAAACAGACTTATTTTATTATCCTATACTTGAAACTTTTCTGCTGCCTTATAAATGTTCCAGGACTCACATCTCAGAGCTATTTAACATAAGTAATCCCTGGCCAATTAAAATTCATCCAGTAAGGTACACAGTGCAACAGGCCATGACTCAGGTAGAAAGGCTACTATGTGCTGAATGGGGTTTTAGAGTTGCATATGAGCATATATTTAGAGAATCACAGAATATCCTGAGTTGGAAGTGACCCACAAGGATTGAGTACAACTCCTAACTCTGCACAGTGCACCCCAAGAATCCCAGCATATCCCTGAAAGTATTGTCCATACACTTGATACCTATCAGGGGTTCTGACCACTGCCCTGGGGGAGCCTGTTCCAATGCCTGACCACCCTCTGGGTGAAATACCTTTTTCTAATATCCAAATTAAACAACCCTTGACACAATTTCAGGCCATTCTGAAGGGTGCTGTCACTGGTCACCACAGAGAAGAGATCAGTGCCAGGTCCTCCTTTTCCCTTCACTTTTAAGATGTAATTCTGAACCAAAGAATACTAAATATGTCTGCGCACCTCTCCTTGCAGTCCAAAGAGACTCTGGTATCTGGATATAAATATATCAGTGAACTCCTAAACCAACTAACTTTGCATGTGTTTGCTTCATTTGCATAGGTTGTTACTCTCATTTTCTGATGCTGAAGCTATAAAATACTTATGGAATATCAAGACTGAGAGTTTCGTCCTTGTTTGACAACATATTTATATTGTGAAAATTTCAGCCACACAAAGCACTCATGCTTTGCAGTCAGTCAAACTGGGTTTCTTACACAACATTTCTGAACAATACATGAGTAACCACAGTACCTCATCCCTAGGCTTCATATAAAACCAGACAAAACCTTTCCATGTCTGGAAGAAGTCACAAGAATAAGACTCCAAACCTTCAGATGAGGTTGGAGTTCCCCAAGTGGGAACTAGGCCAGCTGGCAACAAAGGCTGCAGTAAGATAGGGCTGAGCTTGGTCTCAACACAGCCCTATATAGTCATCTTTAGTAGCAAAGATACAATTATTTGACCAATAACTGGTAGCTGAGAATACTCAGAAAAACTTCTATTGCAGTCCCATTGCTAGTGATGTGCAGAAACCTCAGATTAAGATCCCATTTCAACATCCATGGAACCACAATCTGGAGGCTGCAGAATCAAACATGGGGCTAAATGTGTCCATGAGCAGCTCAAACATGAGAAACTACTGGTTTTAATGTTTTTTATACTTCTATTGTCTTGCATTTGGATCATTATTCTGGTACAACTCTAATGGAAACTGAGGCCTTAATTCTAAGTATGCTTTTTCAGGAAAATCAAAGAAAGATGAGGCTGTGCATCATCAGCATCACTAATGGCCACTGAGATGCACACATTAATACAGCCAGATGTTAGAAACCTTTTCTAGAAGAGTGATTTCCAATTCATTAAATATTAAATAGATCCATGTAATGGAGCTTGTTGTAAGATTTTATCAGCAGGATGCATACTTGTTACTGCAGGATGTAATTTACTGAAAAAATTCTTCTGCAATGTTTCTTAGTACTCTGAGGATGAGTTTCAACCCAATACAGAATTTTAGTTGCCAACTCTGGAATTGTTTTAAAGATGTTTTAGAACAGGCTTTTCCAAAGACTATTCTTATCAACAGCTGACTCAAGGGGGAAGAGTCTTCAGGTATGCACATTTATTCCACGTTAAAGACTGAGTTTACTTAGATTGAGAATCCAAACAAAGCAGGAATCAATTAGGAAAATCCTAGCTGTAGCATTTTGAAGAGCTGCTGTGCCTGTACTGCTTGGGCTGGGAATCACCTTCTCTGGGAATGTCTTCTGTTCTCACATTTGCTCCTGCCAGGTACCAGGACAGAAACTAAAATACAAAGGGTTATAATGAAATCCCACTATATTTCTTATTAAAAGCAAGCATTTCTGCGTCTTCTCATAGAAGTGCTGGCTTCCTGCCAGTTTTTGTTCATCTAAACTGCCAGCATCTCCCACATGCGACTGTTGATGGACCTCCCTGTTCCTTTTTGTTCTAGTACCACACTGTTTTCTGTAGTTCTATTTACAAAGTTCTCAGTCTAGATTGGAGTGGTTTATTAACAATGTAAAGTAAATTGTTAATCCTATGAAGACAGATTCAGAGAGTTGTGGTTGCTCAGCCTGGAGGAGAAAAGGCCTAGAGAGATCTTAGAGTACCTTCCAGTACCTGAAGGAGGCCAAGAAGGCTGGGGATGGACTTTTCACGAGTGCTTTGAACAGTCTTGTCTTTTAAGAAGAGTAATCCTCTCCTGTCTCTAGTATAGACATTTCCAAACAATTCTGGAAGTTAGGAGAGCTCATAAATTTTGTCCCTCCCAAAAGTGTTGCAAAACACTTGGAAAATGTCAGGACCAGAACAAAGGAGGATTTCTATTTCACAGCCACATGAGAGGTGCTGTACAATAGATTTACATCAGTATGCTGGCCAGCTCTTCCCTCGTGCTGTGTGAAGCGTAGATCTTCTTGACAGGTACTTTGACTGCAGAAGAGTCCCTACCTGACCTCAAATCAGAGAGAAGCAATGGCCAATGGGTACCACGGGAAAAGCTTATTCCTCATTCTTCATTCCAGCCTCAGTGCCAGCTGTCTTCAAAGTCACTCCAGTACCCACAGCTGCAAAATAAAGGAGCCTTCATCAAAACAGGTGGTTGAGTCCCTTGCTCCTCACTTGAAAGTGGCTGGGGCCTTTTAGATGTTTCTACATGAGATTTCTTTTTAAGATAAGGATTTTAAAAAACATGGATGAAAATTTCACAAAACAAATATCAGCTTTAAAATTGAAGATGGTTTATGACACGAGGATTTTCAAAAGCAATTATTTTCTTCATGACAACAGTAAATACTAGTAAACAGCCCTATTTAATTATTACTTCTACTTTATTATCATCTAGTACTTCTCATGTCTCCAATATGCAAAAAGCATCTTCCTTCCTTGTCTTTGGAGTTAGAATACACAGCAGGACAAAGTTTATCTCAGAGTTATTCCTCCTCAATTCTTCTATATTTAGTGAACTTCCTCTTACAATCAATTCCACCCTTTCTTTTATGAAAAGGAAATTTAATTAGACCTCTAAACTTACCATTTGACATCTGGCAGTGATGCTGCTACCTGGAGGTTTGGTGCTTTGCCTGGTTTCTCAGGTCAGCTCACCAGAAGCCTTGTTGGTACTGCCCCTTCCCATGGGTAGGGTAAATCTAAATTTAAACCCTGAGAGTCCCGAGCAGAGTTGGGGCAGGAGGTGATCCAGGTTCCCCAGCAAGAAGCTCTGGCAGCAGTGACTTTCCAGGCAAGGCAGCTTAATGTGTGTTCCCACTCAGCTCTGCATCCCACTCTTTAAAACAGGACTAATTCCTCAGATATACAATTCAAACACATTTTTCTGTTTGATAAGAGAATTCTTTCCTTGCAGTGATTTTAGGACTTACAGAGCAGGATGATTCATCAAAAAGGGATACCAAAACATACATTTTAACAGTCTGAGCCTCAATTCACATTTACTCAGATTTCATTTGATCATTGTTTCTAATGTGTAATCCTACCCGTGGTCTATCTGTTTACCAAGATTTCCAGTATGCTTTGCCTCCATTTCCTGTCTCACTTTATGTCTATTCAATTTGTTAAAAATTTTTTCTGGTCTCTGAGCTTCCCTTTATATCTCATAAGAAACAAGAAACGCTTGCTCAATTTTCTCTTTCTCTTTGCTGATTTTTTGCAGTTACAGATCATTTTTTGTGCTGCTTTGAATGGAGTTAAGCATAATAATAATAATTTAAAAAAATAGTCAAATAATTAGATTCTAGCAGGAAATCACAGTATTGTCACTACTTTAAATATTCAGAGGCTATGCACGCTGGGTATGAACATCCATCACAGAAGATTTAGAAATAATGAAATGAAACAGCTCTGGACAGAAGATAGCCTAGGTACACAGAGCAGAGAATTCGCTAGTTCAATTGACATTTTAGTGACATTTTCTGGAAACCGAGCAACCCATCGCAGCTGCCGAAAAAAAGTGTGACCTACAAAGTTTTCCTACAAACAGTAAATTTGATTCTGTGACACAACGAGCTTGGACATCATTCCTATAAATTTTGTCAGCAGCTCCTTTTTAGATTGAATGTATGAAATCAGATCCTCTTTTCTCTCTTTTATTAGACTAGGAAGAGATGAGCCTGTATCAACTGCTGCTATCATGGCAGTAATTCAGGCCAATGCCTTTAAATTCCATATGCAATTTTATAGCCACATGAAACCTGCATTTAAAGGAGATTCACGATTTTTAGATTAACCTTCTTTCTCAATTATTATTCCTCAATGTGCTGTTTTCAGCCGAGGAAAATTCAAGGGTAATGTAAAACTTAACGGCATACATTGATTAGTGCTAGGATTTTAAAAAGAAATATAATCTTCTGCGAAACAAGTTAGCAGGATACTTCTGCAAACCTAATTCAATTTTAAATTTGTTCATTATTCACTCTTGATTGCAATTAGAGTCTACTTATTAAATACCATCTGTTTTCTAAGCATCAAGGAGTACCCTGAAAAGATTTCTCTGAAGGAAACAAACACACAAAAACCTCAATAAAACCTTGTTGATCAATAAGATAATTATTGAATATTCTAAAATCATGAAAGTGCAATGAATATTTTTTTTAGAAAAACATGACCTTACATATGCTTTCCCTTTATCTCCATTTACTTCTACACCAGGGAAATTGAGAGAAAATTATTTATTTATTTATTTATTTATTTATTATTTTTAGTAAGTTTATTAGTTTTATACTATTCTTATTGCTAGAATACAGACTGAATATCCTGTTATTTTTTTGAATTATTTTTTATTTTCTGGAATCACCTCAATAATGAACCAAATAACTTCTGTTTAATTTTGATAAAACTGTCTTCTGAAAAGGTACATGGCAACCTGAAAACACTGAAGATGTGGAAACCCCATTATTTATCTTGTAAATTTTTTTCCAGCGTGACTATTTTCATTTATTTGTGTCTGGGAAACTGATAACATACCATCTCTTATGCTGAAAGCCTTGTTCTAGGCAAAAATGAGACACCTGAAATACAGAGCTGAGGATTTGCTGTGAGTATTATTGTTACCTTGACAATCTAATCACAGAATTACTTCACATTTTCTGTGTACTTAGTATTACACGAGAAAAAAAAAAAAGAGAGAAGAAACAAAATACCACAATAATTAAAACTACCCTACAAAAACTTCCTAGCATCTGTCACTTCTTTACACCTACACTGCCTCCCTGTGCCCCAAAGTACTGGATTGAGTCTATGGAAGTGCATGGTGAGATGGCAGCATCTGGAGTCTTCTCCTGGGAGGAGTATGTGGAAGTTAATGCTCTCATATCCCAGGGTGAGAAAGAAGTGGTGTTTTTTTTTTTTGTTTTGTTTTGGTTTGGTTTGGTTTTTTTTTTGTTTGTTTGTTTGTTGTTTTTTTTTTTTTTTTTGTGTTTTTTTGGTTTTTTTGGTTTTTTTTGTTTGTTTGTTTGTTTTTTGCTTGGTGTCACAATGTTCTGCTGTCTACAGCTGTCTACAGCTCCCTCTGACATCCAGTCTTACATTACATCTAATCCATCCAACATGGAGTGTTTTTACTTGTGTTGAGCACTATGTTTGTGTTCTCTTCATCCCCTGAAGCCACCTGTTCCCAGCTCCAGCTCTGGAACTGCTTCTCTGGCCATTCCTTCTTGGATAGACATCTAGAGCCGTGTGTCCTCCAGTGCCATCCCTGGCTCCCAACCAGCCTGTGCTGGTCCCCCTTTGTGCTGCATCCTGTGCCTCCCCTTCTGTGACCTCTCATAGCAAGCACGGAGCCCTCTGCCCTAAATCATTAAGTTAGAGATTCCCATGGCTTTGTAAAATGCTTTATTCTTCAAGGATTAATTATATTCACTCGGCTTCTTGGAGCAGAGTTTTTTTTTGGGGTAATCATGCACCACTCCTTTAATCCAACTGCAGCTGAAAAGATTCACACAGTCCATGTGCTTGACATGGGAGAAAGTCTTTGAATAGATATTAAGTCTTGTTTTTTTATGGTTCTTTTCTGAATTTTTTCCTCTATATTGGCTTTTCTTTATAGGAACAGGAAGTTTTAATATAATTTTCGCATCTAAAAATGTTAAGTTATAATTTCTCCTTCATTTTATGACCCTTATTCTACCTGATAATATTTTCAGTTTACCATGGAGATAGTTAGAATTGCCTAAAGTGGTGAACTTCTCTACTGTTCTAAAAGTTACTGAAGGGAAGTCTTTTGTATGATTCTGCTCAAGTATCTCTCCAGGCACGATTTGAATGAGTACTTAACAAGGGTTTGAGTTACAGAAAAGATTTAATCAAGAAAGAAAAGAGCAATCCTGTATATTTGTGAGGACAAATAAAATCCAGCTTTCAGAAATTATTGCATTTACTGGGCAGAAAACCTGAATTCCCTATATTCTCTTGCCGTTGAATTCTAATCCTCCTTGCCATATCTGTATATTTCTCAGAGGTCATTGTTACACTATTTATAACCAGATTGAGATCACCTTCTGTGGGCAAACTATGTGATATTTCTGCTGATGCACAAAGAATAGACATGTATTTTTCATTTTTTGTAGCTGTAGTTCAATTAAAGAACCTATTATTTTCTATTTGGAGAAATGAACGTTTTGCTATTAATAACAGTCATGTTTCTGTATTAATCTGACACTAATGACAGGAAATAGATTTATTAAATCTGTCTGGATAGGTTTGTATGGTAAAACATTATCAGAAAAGAAGTCATCACTTTTAATTAATTTAATATTTCAACTGTTTAGTGCATAAATATTTAAATTATCTGGTACACTAATTGCTTCAAAAATTTATCTAGATTGCAGCTTTCTGAAACTGTAATCTAGGCAGGATGACACAAGACCAAAGAAAAGGAGGGATGAGGGCATTCTTTATAGAAAAAGATAAGAAAAGATGGTCAGGATCTTGCTGATTAGGAGGCCCACAGAGAGAACAGGTGAATTCAAGTGTTATTTAAAAGTCTAGTCACTTCATGGAGCAAGAAAAAATTCACTGTATCTCTTGCTTCATAGACACAGAAGTGTTGGACTGCAGTTTCACCACAGATCTAGCTTCAAGGCTCCTTCTTCAAAGGCCTGGCAGAACATTTCCTTCCTTTACAATCTATCTGCAATTCAAAGATGTCAGTGGATGTTTGATGTTATCCCTCTAAAACAAAACAATAATCCCCACCTGGTCTCATGCAAGAGGTGTGGAACTAGAAAACACATCAAGGAAAACCAACAAACCTAGAAATACAGCACAAACTCTGAATGAGCATTCTGAATTATTAGGGTAGATCAATAAAATGGATTTACACATCTTTGTCTGGTCCCAATCAGCTGTTTCACAATAGAAGATCATCCAAGTCACATAGATTTGGTACTAATGACAATGGAGACCATGCCCTGATTCTGGGACAGAGGCTGAATTGTGTTTTGAATTCTCTGCCTTTACACTTAAAAGAACAACTCAAACTTCAGAAATGAATAATAATAATATTAAAAGCAAAATCAACCACATTAGCAAAATACCTCAACATCTGAGGCCACAAAGTAAAGAATGTGGTTTATTACCATTCTTCAGTCATTTAACAATGTGAATGGCTTTACTATCCCACCTTCATTTAGATAAAGTACATCACCCAAGAACATTTACTCTTTGGTTGTAAAGGTGTGTAAATGACTATGTGACACAGTACGAGTGTGTGAGCAGGGCAGTGTGAGCAAGAGAGAAACAGTTGGGTTTTAGAAAACTCAAATTTTAACGTAAATTCTCCACATTGGTCCATGCTGAATTTTTCAGATTTTGTAGCTTGGTGCAAGATATTTGCAACATAATTGTACCTGCATTTAGAAGGGCTTTTTTGACAATAAAGGATTATTTTATTTAAAGTGTATTTCTAGAAGGATTTATTGTGATGCTCCTCCACTGCATGACTAAAGACACTACTTGCTTATATACCCTGATGGTTAGGGGTTGAGCGCTGAATGACAGGAAGACAAACAACTGTGAAAAATATCCCAATGAGAGGAGGATATGACCAGATTTTGATCCTGAATGCAAATGCTAAGAGTAGCAGGGACACCTCTGTGAAATCAATAACCAAGGCCAATCTCTGCTCTCAGTTGCATCAGTGAGTCCTCTCTTTTACTGAATGAATAAAGACATTGAAATTACATGAGAGATGTATTTTAAAAAGTGAGAGAAAACCAGAGAACAGGAGTTTATATGCACTTTATTTTCATAGTGCAACCCACTTAATAAATAAAGGTGGTCCTGCTAAAACAGGGGAGTGAGGACAAGAACATGAGCAATCATTTTTGTGGGAATTAAAAATATTAATAGTAGTGATTTAGAATAAGCTAGGTCACTTTTCTCAATATACACTTGCTTTTCTTTCAAGTTCTGAATATTTACTTCCAGGATGAAGTTTTAGTGAAGCATAACCCTGTGTGCTGAAATACACAAAACATTTCAATCTCCAGAATTTCACAGCCAGAAGTGGCCTTTGATCCTGGAAACAATATCTGAGGCACCAGAAATGGCTTATGTGTTTCACTGGTCACTTATGAAGGAGCGAGGGTGAGGAACAGGGTTTAGAATTTTTTCTAAAGAAATGTCAAAAATATTCCCACTGGACTGACTCCGAGATATGAAAATTCTTATCAAGTCATGAGTGTTCCCTGAAGAATAAAAATCAGCTGGCTTTTTCAACCTGACCAAGAGAAAGAATATTCTTTTAGCTATTGATTTATTATTATAAACTATTGCTTAATAATTTAGTTAACACAGCTCTAAATTTGAGCAAAGGTCAAGCACTTGGTCAACAAAATGCATTTCAGTCTTTATTAAATTCAGCTTTGTAAAAGGCATTTTTAGCAAACTTTTTTACCATACTTGAACATACATCTGTGAACTAGCTAAGGAAGTAAAATATGTGAGAAACTTAATGGAAAAAAGGGTACTCTGGGCTTCGTACTGAGCCTGTCTCTTCAACCTGGGTGAAATTCTAAGATATCATGATTGAAGGTACAGCCTAACTTGCTAAAACTATTGAAGTGTTGCCCTTCTAAACTGAAAAATGGGTGTATTATGAAAGCTAATTGAGCTGGAGACTCACACTTCCCTCCACCTGCCTCACAAGCCTTAGAAATTGTACCTGGACATCTGTTTTCTCTGCTGTCCTTCTTTCCCACAGAACAGCCAGGCACTCTGCAAAATGCCTTGCACCTGGATTCCCCACTTCTTTATTGTTAGGTTGTGATTTTCCCCTCATTTTCACAGTGAATCAGATAAAGAATGTTTCCGTTTCTAGTGTTTTACCATAGGACAAAAAAACCAAACCAAACCAAACCAAAACAAAACAAAAAAGAAAAAAACAAAACAAAACAAAAAACCAAAACAAAACAAAAAACAAACAAACAAACAAACAAAAAAAAACCAAAAAACCACCACCCCAAACAACAACAACAAACAAACCACAACAAAAACCCCCAAAAAACCAACAACAAATAAACAACCCCCCCCCAAAACCCCCAAAAATTTCTTGAAGCCCTCTGGTGTCAAGTAAAGATGGAAATGGAAAACCCACAGGAACTGGAAAGATTTCATTTCATTCATATGAAATTTAAGTTTTTCCAATGAAATTGATAGAAGAATAAGTGTATAAAACCCCGCAGAAACCAGAAATAATCCAGTAATACAATAAAGTTTTCAAACAGCCAAGTAAGTGTAATTTATGAAAGCATTTCGTGTCATTTACATGGATGCAAAATTGACTTTAAAGGCTTGAATCTGAATCATTAAGTGCACAGTGTTTTTTTTTTTTTTTTTAAATCAAACAGCAGCCAAATCATTTATTTAGTGTGCCCTATTCCCTTTTCCTTTCATTACCTGCATTTGGCATGGAGTTCAGCCATTCTACAGAAAAAAAAAATTGCAAATATTTTCCATTGATGTGTTAGTGTATAGTAGCCAAAATCCAAGGCTTTTAATCTGTACTGTGTTATAACTATTTCAGAGTAGTTCTGATCTTATTAATAGTAATAAAAAAATGATATAAAATGCAATAATATTGTCCTGTATTTATTGTCACAGATAATTATTTGGGCTTTTGTTCAACATACCGAACAAAACCAACTATGTATCTTTTGTTTAAACAAACAAACAATATATAATATGTGGAAACTCAGCATCAATATATAATTTTTTCCTATGGTACTCCTCAGTTGGTATTTATTGTCCTATTTTTTTAGATTTCATTTTAAAGGCAGTTAATAGTGGCTCTAGCTGACTGATATTGGAGTTGGCATTGAAGGTACTGCCAGCAGGCATTGGAGTCTTACCTTCAGCAGTGAATAAAATCAACTAAACAGAAAATGACCTCACAACCCAAGATCATTCATGGGAAATGAATTAGCTCCTAAAACCTGGATCTTTATCATTTGAGAATGGCTGGTTTTAGCTGTATAAGTTTTATTATGCAGCTGTATGCACACAACATTTTAATTTTATTTGTAACATTCATAGCTTCCGCCTAATATGTAATTTGAAAATACTGTCATGTCTTAGTTATAAATTCTGTTTTAATCTGCCTTCACTTTAGAGTAAATAATAGCATGTTTGGATCTTTTTCAGGCAGAGATCCTTTTCAGGAGCCTTCTCAAGTTTTTTGGTTTTTTTTTCATAAAAACAAAAGCCAAAAACAATTTTGAAGAGTTACATAATTTTGTGCTAAAAAATGTATGCAGACTACAGGGAACTTTTTTCTTTCCCTTCACTTCTGGAAGCTGCTTTTCCCTCTTGCCATTTCTAACACTGTACAAAGAATGAAATAGATTTTATCATTTCTTTTAGCACCTGCAGCCAAACCTCAGGACACGTGGCACCATTCCAGATGCAGCTCTCCACACCAGAATCAAAGACACAGTGGAAGAAACTACTATGCAACATAAAACTAAAACCACTTCTTTCTCCAGCCTCCCTTTCTTCAGCATCTCATCTGTCTTAAGCTTTTTACGAAAGGGATGGATTTGTTTAATAACATTAATATCAGCATTTTTAATTTTTCCATGGGAGGAGAAGTGACACCAATTAGACTTCACCTTTAAATTAATCTTTGAAAAGAATACTGACACTTTTAAATGGAGGAAACATTTAAGAAATCCAGAGATAAAAATGCTTACCCTTATTTTGCAGCAGCTAAAAAATCTTTGCTGTTCAAAGTCTCTATGATTTATTCCTCTTGTGTGGGCTGCAAAGATGACCAGGAGATGAACCATAGAAGACAAATACAACAGAAATTGAAAAATATAATTTTTAGAGTATCTACATTGCTAAATTACTTGGAAATTTTTGAGTATTTTGTTAAATTTGCAGTTTTGTTGCATGAAATCAATAGCACAAATATGAGCTCCTTGCTGAGATGATGGAAAAAAGAAAACACATGTAATAGTAATATGGGGATAAATTCTATGGCAATTTTCCTCTGTGGGTTTCTCTAGTAGGCAGCTCACAACAGAACATTAGCAAGCATATTTTCTTGAGTTTCTAAGCAATTTTTCAATAACACAACTGTACCTTTCTTTGTGGTGATGCAGATAAAGTTATCAGAGGCCTAAAAATGGATGAATCCTCAATGAATGAGGTTTATTATCCAAATCATAATGAGGCTATTACTGAAATACAGCAACTTTTTCTGATGGAAATAATATAATATAAAACACATCAATAGAGTGCTCAGAATTTAAAAGTAGATGCATAAAATTGACTTGGATTTTTAAAACCCGTCTGTAGTTAACAAACTTTAGCTCAATTTGTAAGTAAAATATGCCTTGCTTTTAGTCTACAAGTACTTATATATTAAAAAACTTAACTGGGTGGATTTTTTAGCAGGTAAAAGCAAAATAATACCAGAAAGTCGGTACAGTAAAATCAAGGGCAATTCTATTACTCCACCAGGTACCAAGGAACAGTCTTTCCATGATAAATATTCAAAGCAAGACTAGAAATGTCCATAGCAGGGACAGGGTCCTGAGCTGCACACAAGCTCTAGGGTCAATTTCTTCAACCCTTTTTTCTGTACTAACTTATCAGAGTTAAAAAAAAAAAAAAAAAAAAAAAAAAGTGGCAGAGCCTTTATGCAAGTCAGGCAGCCCTGTATCCATATTCACAACATGAATTTAACCTTGATCAATCCCATTTAATCATTGCTTCTTTTCTGTGGTAGTTCGTTGGGGTTTTTTTGTGGTTTTTTTTTTTTTTTTTTCACTTTACTCAGTTCCAAAAAGCTGCCTGTTTCCCTTTTGTCCATTTTATTATTTGTCTTATGGAAGAATAAGATAAACATTGAAAAAGAACAAATTGCACAGCACTGGCAAAATGTTCTCCTTAGGAAAAATTCCCACTGATTACAAGAGACAAGAAATTTCAGTTGGAGCTTTGCCTGAAGGAATAACTGAGAATTAAACCCAAATAAAATAATCACATAATACAAGTTCTCACAAGTAGAGAAATTAAATTTTCTTTCAATTCTCACATGGACAGAAAAGTTTTTGTCCAACTGATGGGAAATAGGAGTTTTGCCATTGATTTTCAATGAAGCCGAGATTCCACCTCAGGGCATTTTTTCCTCATATACTATTTATTATGTCTTCACTCTAACACATCACATAAAGATCAGCTAATGCTTGTAGAATAATGAATAATCATGTATTCCAAGACCAGATATTGCCATCCATTGTAGGCTTGAATAAAAACTTGAATGCAGTTTTTATTTCCAGAGGAATGGTGACATTTTGAAGAGGGAAATAAACCAAATAAGGTAAACCAAACCAAAAAAACCCATCTGAATTGAGGCATTGAAAATAAAGAGAACAAATATTGACTGTCAAATCCTCTACAGGAAAAGGAATCACTGCATATGGTCTGCTGCTGTCTCTGTCATTTCCTAAGCTTTCCATTTGAGAGAGAATAAAAATGCATCTAGTTGACAAATTATGAGCTAAATTAACCCAAATGGTTTAATGGAGTATAGTATGCATCTCATGCAAATGAAAATTATGGAGCTTTAGGAGCATGTCACAATTGATGACTTGTAGTGTTAGAAGAAACTGTCACAGACATCAGGGTTTATTATGGAAACACCAAGTCAGCACTTCCTCATTGCATGTCAGAATTCTGTTCAAAACTGACGCTTCTATACAGGGATAAAGTCTTGAAGAAGGTGGCAAAGCTGAACCTTTTTGGGGAAAATAATTCTGGACTCTCAGAGGAAAGCAATTTCTGACCCACAGATGGCTGAAAAGCTGTTAGTAAGTTCTTATATTATAAGTAGAGAGCAGTTCCAAACTTCTATCTATAAGCTGAGAAGAAATATTTTAAGATCTGCAGATGTGTCCTGGGAAACTCTGTTTCCATAACAGCAGGTTTTGGTGTCTTGATTTTGAGGCTGTCTGCACCTCTTGATTTCTGTAGCTGTTCACCTGAGGCTGTATTATTTCATCGAGCACTAAATTCTTTACTTTTAGATTTGCACAACCGCGGTATTATTCTTGATTTTAGAAGGTAAAAAATTCACAGTCTTTCATGTATTTTAATGTCGCAGTGCGCCTCCTCCCAGCTAGCCCCGGCACACTTGACAGCTGCTTCCCAGTGGGCTCTTCTGCTACCAATCCACCCACCCGTCCTGCGATAGCGGCGAAAGAAGGCGGGGACTCTCCGAGGTTAAACAGGGAAGGAGTTTATTGGGACACAGGAGAACCTCACCCCCGGACCCGGTGCCTCAGAGAGATGCCCCCGAGCCCGGGATGAAGGGCGTTTTTAAACGCAGGGCTAACTCAGGGTGGGCACAGACAGAACCAATGACAACAACTCGGGCCGTGGCTGTATGCATGATAGGAACAAATCACAACAAACTGGGAGGGGGAGTGCTGGGACCCATCCAATCACCCACGGTCCCATGGGAGGAGGTTCCCCTGCTTGGGGGACAAGCCCGAGGGTGACTGACAGGGGGGGTAAAGTAACCTGGAAAGATTGACATTTAACAAAGGCGGGAAAGGAAAACCAATGGGAAGCTGTCTCTGGGGCAGGATAGAGGAGAACGCATAAAATATAACAACCGAGGGCTAAGAATAACTCAGGAGAGGGGGGCAACCAAGATGGGGTACAAAGAACAACTTACAGAACATAACATGGAAGCCATTTTAACTTTAACAACAAACTTGTCTTAAATGAGCACCCACACTTTAAAGCTTTGGTGCAATTGCACAAGAAGCAGGATCCAGCCTCAGTATTTTACTGATTAATGAAGTTGGAACACTCCAGTGCCACTGAGATATTACAGTAGCATAAATATTTATATGCTTAAACCATCAAACAAACAGGAACTAAATATAGAATCCAGACAACAAAGTTTTTTTGGTGTGGTTTTTTTGTTTTTTTTTTTTTTTTTTTTTTTTTTTTTTTTTTTTTAGGTTTTTTTACTCAAATCAAGCCCAAGAACTTGGTTACTGAAGAAACAGACTTGAAATATAGAAAAAAAAAAAAATCTAAGTTCTTCTGTGCCTTTATGAAAAAGCAAATCAGACCTTTCTTTTGGCAAAACAGGTCTGAGACAGCAGCTGTAAGCATTTCCCTTTTGAATATCATCTTCGGCAGATGGTCACCACAGACCTTCTAATGTCTTAAGGAGAAAAAATAAGGTCTTGAGAGCTGCTTTTTCATAGCAATACCTGACTCCATATGAGAATATAGTGCCAGTAGAGAATATAATCCCTACTAGAACACAGCAATTCCCCTTACTTCTCAGGGCAAAGTATACCTGGCCCAAAGTACAACTGTTAACTGCTAATTTTATTTCAATTTGGAGGATTTAATATACTCTCTCTGCCATATTTGACAGGCTTGCTGTTAAATGTGTTCCAGTACAGTTAGCTGACTAAATCTTCAGCTGTGTTCTTCAACATGGAAGCTGTGTTCTTTTTTTAACATGGTCTTCATTAATTTCTCCTTTTTCTATTTCCTATTTTCTCCTAATTGTTTCATCTTCTGCTTTTATGTTCCTGTTCTAGTAACAGGTGATTTTCTGTAGAGGTGCCTTGTCTCTCTGCCTGGGCCAGCCCTGACACCTCGACAGTATAGGGTACAGCTTGGTAGCAGGATGAACTTCACCAATCCCTGTGAGCTCTTGTTTGCCCGAAAGAGTCAAGTGATGACTTTCCAAGCAGGAAAGAAAGAGAGAGGCTGTTCAGGGTTAACTGCTGGCTTTATTCATCCTCTAGTGGGGATAACATCAGTTCAGGGTATCTGCCTCAGCAGACACCCCTCAGCAGAAGCAGTGGGAAAAAAGCTGGGAAACCCCGCAGAGTAACATCTTTTATTGGGGGGAGGAACTCAGGGATGGATTTAACAGAGGACAAATCAGGGACCAAGGGGGTATGGCTCTCCAGGTAAATGACACACATTGTAACAAATCAATAACTCGGGTGGGGAGACGGCCGAAGTCTTGTCCAATCACTTGGGGTCCTTACTGGAACTTTCCAGACTTTTGGGAGAGACCCCAAAGTGACAGACAAGACCCAGGGGCTGTATAACTAATGATTGAAATATAGCTGGGGTGGGGCTAAAATCAATAAGGGTGGAACCATTACAACTTATAAAAAACAATATCAAACAAGGAACAAATACATACATAAAACTGATAAAACCAAAACCAGACCACTACAATTTTGCATCTGTATATTCCTCCCCTTTTATTTTTTCCCACTTTTAATCTCAGGATTTAACTATTATGCCACCTTTTCTTCATACAACTCCCTCTCATTTTCTATTTCCTTATACTATTTAATGCCTCTCTTCAAACTCAAGACAAATAAATAAATAAAAAGCAAAATAGTTTTTTGCAAAGTAGGCACACTAAGCTTGATCAGAATATTATTTGGGACTTATTTTCTGCTGTGTGTCTATGACTGAACTGAAAGAGGGAAGTGACCATTGAGAGCAAACATGGAGAACTACTTGATCTGAGCTCGTGTTCAAAAAAACAAAACAAAACAAAACAAAACAAAACAAAACAAAACAAAACAAAACAAAACAAAAACAGCTCAGAGGTGAAGGAAATGCAATCAATTTACAGGGTAATTTTTCTTAAAAAAATTATTAATTAATTTCAAAGAATAAATAAGGTGTTTGTTTTTTTTTCTTAAAGGAGTTCTCTGTGGTTTCTTCCAGCCATGGAACATTAGATTAACTTCTGACTAAAAAAGTGTACCTTTACCCAAGTACATTGTATGCTCTATAAAATTGCTCCCAAGCTAAATATATTTGAGGGAAAAAACTTTAAATTCAAGCAGGAAGAATTACAAAATAACACAAGACCTGGATTTTAATGGAAAATTGCCTTCAAGACTGTTTGTCACATCATTTAATTCTCTCTTGGGGGCCCACTGAGACTAACACACTGCATTTGATGCAAGACTTAAGAAGAAAGCATAACAAAACCAAAAAGACAAAAAGCAATTTTATCAGCCTTGAGCTAAGGGTAATGGAAAGGAACCACATTCAATGAAATGGGGAGCAGTGATGGTTGTGAGATGGAGTTTAACCATTCCTGCCATTTTTGCATTTCTAACACTCTACTACTTGAATATAAATACTTTGCTTTTGCGTTGAGCACACATTGAAGAGAAAATATGAACATCAAAACCAATGGGAAATTCAAGACACTTTAAACGGAGGAAGATCATGTAATATTTCAAATATTACATTTGAATCCAAGGTTTTCTCTTTCTGAATCCACATACCCATCCTGAAAAGTACCAACTGATGTATCACTTGTGTCATTAAACTGCTTTTGAAAGAAATTAGAAACCAGTGGTCTTTCTACGTATTTCCTTTGCTTTGGGAGATCTGTTTTGTGTTTACATGTAAGTGAAGAAGTAATCCAAGACAATTTATTTTTTCTTGTGTTTTTTTTTTTTTTTTTTTTTTTTTTTAATTTTTTTTTTGTTTTGTTTTGTTTTGGTTTTTTTTTGTTTTGTTTGTTTTTGTTTTTGTATAAAGGTTTTAAGTGAAAAATCTCTTTATTGAGCTATGGAAGAATATTTAGAACTCTGAGTTTCAGCTGTTAGAAAAGTGACATCTGACAACTGAATTAAGAATGGAACCTGGGCAAAGTTACTGCCCTGAGGAGCCCCATTTCCACACTGGGGTGTATCTGGGAACTCAACACACTTTATTTTCTCTATGATTAAAATTAAAAGCTTTTTGGGTTGTCCAGTGATACTGAGTAGAGAAGAACCAATGACAAGTATATTTCTACGATTTGGACAGCTACTTAAGAGACAGATTTAGGCCAAAAGAACTCAATTTGCTCAAAGTTATTGTTCTTGCCTGTTTTCAATCAGTCATCCTGGTAAAAGTACTCTGCTTCCCCTTGTCAATATGTTGGCTGAAACGGTTCATAGAGAGATTCAAACTTTAAACTTTACAAGTTGAAGTTTTGTTTTTTGATTTTTTTCAAGTATTGGAGATGCTTTAAAGGAACTAACTATATATCAGATGACTTCTTATTTCTGTCCCATAATGCTGACTATAGTCTAGAAGGATATTACTTACAAATTTAAAAAAAATCGCTTTCTTAAATGAGACCTGCAGAGAGTGCAGACTCTTCTAGGATAAAAGGAGAGCTATTTTCAGAAGTCCTAGGTAGCAGTTTGCAAATGTGCAATTAAAATTCTGTCTCTTTCCTAATTATGGAACACTTAAGTTAAATAGTCTTAATAGATATATAATGATGACTTTTTAAACCTATAGTTACTTATAATCTAAAGTGATTTCTACTTCAGTTTTAAAAGCATCCATTAAATGCCTATTATGATCTTTATGTAATTTAACAAAACTTTTAATGAGTGTTTTATACAGCTAAACAGTAATTATTACAAAGACGAATGTTAAGCATACAGATTAACATGCTATTAATATGAATTAGCTTTTTCAGATTTAATAGTGAAACTTGTACTTACAGTCTATTAGGATGAATGTAAATTAAAATGTTATACAAAATGTGGTCATTTTAAGGATGCTTAAAAGGAGAAGAAATTGTTCAATGCAATTTTTTTGTTAGGTTATCTATTTATTGTAAGGCTGATCAAGCTGCAGACAACTTATAAAGAAACCTCTAATAAAAAAGTGTCTTTTTCTAAAAACAATACAGTTCTATTGAAGAATGTGGTCCTCAACTCTATGAATCTCTTGGATATTTCCATATAATTATAGAATTCTGAGTTACTGAAATTTCATCGCATTTTATTATAAATTCTAACACTCTCAAGGCTACATAATATTTTAAAGTTAATAGAAATGTCCAGGTAGACAACACTTATACCACTTCATCAGAATCAATATAGATCATGTCAATAATGAAAGATTACAGAAATCAAAAAGCAGCATATGATATTTGAAATACTATCTTATCTTTTAGTCCTGTGCCACGTATGTTGTTGTCTCTTCTCCTCCTGCCCCTGCGCTGGCCTCAAAAAATAATTTGAAATGAGCATGTTTAAAAATATCTGTGAAGAATTTGGCCATTTTCTTCCAGATATGTCTAGAACCAGGATGTTTTGTTTTAAAATAGGTCAGTAAAACTTGAACTACTGGAAAAAACTACTCGAGCAAGAAAATTTCTCTCAGGAAACAGATTTTTCAGTGAAATCAGATAAGAATAAATCAGCACATCTACTACGTCTTCCATGGAACGTATGTTAAACCAACTTATTTTTAAACCAATTCACTTTCTCAATGGTGTAAGTATGGTATTTGATTTGTTTGATGTTTGCATGAGTTGTTTTCCTTCTAAAAGTTCTAAAAATCCAACTATCTTCATGCATGGAGAATTTGAAAGTGCTTAAATTTATCATGAGATGAACATTATGTTAAAAAAAGGTCCTGGTTTTGTCACTCTGATTTATTTTTAATAATACAGCATAAGAAAAGGTGGAAACGTTATCATTGCTTATTATCACTAAGCACATCGGGAAACCTTCTTCTTTAGTTAAAGAAAAAGCCCTTCCAAAGCTCTGAATTCTATTTCAGACTTTACCTTATGTCTTGGAGAAAGTCCTTTCAATACCCATCCTGATTTGTGAGACTCTGATGTGTATCAACAGAAGACAGAGCTGATACTTCATAACTTTTAAGAAGTTTTGACATATATATTTTAGGATAATATGGTCACAAAGCAGGGATGGATGATATTGTATCGCCTACTGACAAATCAAATACAATGTATCTAGATTTATGTTTGCTTTATGTCGTAACCAGAGTTATGAGGCGACTGGGTCTGATGCCCTGACTGAAAGTTTATTCTCATCTATTTTGGAGAAAATGTGGGGGAAGAAAAACATAATGGTATAGAAATTATATTGAGAATAAAGAGCATTTCTGTGACAAAACTGTGATGGAGGGACTGGGAGTGACAGATAAAAAGTAATAAACATTTAAGATAAATAAGAGCTCTATATGATGCACTTTTTATCTATTGAGTTTTTACCCTAAGAAAGAATCTGACAATGATATTGATGGAAAAAAAAGACGACACATTAGGCACTGAAATACTACATCATGTTACAAAAAAATTATCAATATACGATTAGCATCCATCATATCATTAATTAAATAAACAAGGCTACAAAAAAAATGTTAAAAGGACAATTTTTTTTAAGGAATTAAGAAAGACCAGATCATATCCTTAAAACACAAGTTCGTTGTTTTTTTTTTTTTTGGTTTGGGTATTTGTGGTTTTGGGTGGGTTGTTTTTTTTTTTTTTTTTTTTTTTTTTTTTTTTTTTTTTTTTTTTTTTTTTTTTGTTTTGTTTTGTTTTTTGTTTTTTGTTTTGTTTTTTTTTTTTTTATTTTTTTTTAATTGAAGACTTAGAATGGGATATTATTTTCCTTCAAGATTTAAAAACATTGAGGATCTTGAAGCAATTGACAAAGAATATTTTTTGAGCATTCTAACGCCAGTAAATTAGCTTAGACACAGTTTACACCGAGATATATTCTATCTGGCTGCTCTATTTCAATTGTTAACTTATTGTATTGTTTTAGCTAATAAAATCTAAATTAGTACGACAAACTGGAAAACAAGATACCATTGAATACTTAAAACTAATTAAACCAATAAAGTACTTAATTATGAGGATGTTCCTAATAAATGTATTAAGGCAGACTAATGAAGAGATTTTGAGGAATGTGGATAACCTGTTTTCCAGGCTATCAATGTGCCTTTAATGCAGTTGACAGTTCCTGAAGGAAGCCCTCAGGGTAATATTCTATCACTTAGTTTTATTTTAAGCATTAGATTTTCCATTCCTCCACATATTCTCAGGAGCAGGAAGGAAGGCAAAGGCTGACTCAGTTCTGACCTCTCTTCTAGTCCCCACAACATCCTTATCACCTCTTGACTCCAATGTCAGTTAATGTTGACACTTTAGTGAAAAGGACTCTTACTTTTTGCCAGATGAAGAATATATTTTGAGTTATTCTGGGAAGAAATGCAATATATCTCCTGGCTAACAATTTCTATGACAAGGACATTATAGTTGGACATTTAAAGAATCTTTCCAATTCCATCTATTTGGTACTAATAAAAACATGTTTGTTGCATCCTCTTTCATGCTTTTTAATTTTTTTTTTTAAATTTTAATTACTGCACAGTAATTGTTCTTTCTTTAAAGAGAAATAAATAAATGTGTGTAGAGAAATGCTCTTTTTTAGATAAATGTTTTGTCATTCATGAGCTCTATGTATATGTAAAATGGATTGTTGAAATGGATCAGCTGACTTATCTCACTAAAAAACAATGCAAATCCTACTTTGTGGTGGAGCATGTCCAACAAACTCCAGTAGAAGATGCATTATGTTTGGAGGAAAAGGAAAGAATCAACACTTAACAGGCTATAATAAAAGTTAATTTTTTCAAAAATTTTTAACTAATAAAAAACAAATATATATATTATCTTTAAGTGAAATTAAATAGTCTCCAAAGAAATAATAAACTGAATAAATATTGTCCATTTGCAAACCAGCATCTCTGAAGCCATTGGCCTCATCCATTAAGCATGTCGCTCATCAGTATCTCCTGGTTGAGCTTCATTTAATTTCATTAT
This sequence comes from Zosterops lateralis, assembly GCF_965231275.1. Classification (NCBI taxonomy): domain Eukaryota; kingdom Metazoa; phylum Chordata; class Aves; order Passeriformes; family Zosteropidae; genus Zosterops; species Zosterops lateralis. The sequence goes on from NC_139763.1 coordinate 114,307,685, forward strand.
TAATAGCATTTTGATTTTACCAGCACATTTTCAGTACTGTACATTTTTCAGTATTGTACAATATTCCCTGTAAAAACTAGAAGACATTGCATGAGTTGTGAGTCATTCAAGAAACGAGGGGTGGAACTCCCTGCGTTGCTGAGTGGCCCATTATAAGAAGGTGAAGCAGGTGTGGATCTCTTCAGTTGTGAGTCATTCAAGAAGCGAGGGGTGGAGCTCCCTGCATTGCAGAGTGGCCCATTATAAGAGGTCTGTAGGGAGCATGGCGACCCGGAGCGCGGCGACCCAGAGCGGGCAAACGGGCGTGGCCAAGGCAGTTCACGCAGCAGGCAGGGTTGCTAGTTCTCTGCTGGTAAGGAGTACTGTGTGTTGTGTCGTTCGCGGTGTTTCTACTGGCTGTTTGGTCTTGTGGTAATGGTTTCAACACGGTCAAAAACTGTTGCTGGTATTAGTGTATGTAACCAAGTGGAGCCCTCCAAAAAGGATGCGTCTCTACAGACCTATTCCTGCCCAGAGTGTTTGAGCTTATCAGTTGTTTTAGGGGATAATGTGAAGGAGGTGTGCCTGAGGTGTGAGCAAGTGAATGACCTTCTTTCACTGGTGGCTGAGCCTAGGGAGGAAGTTGAACGATTAAGGAGTATCAGGGAAAGTGAAAGGGAAATAGACTGGTGGAGTTCAGCCCTTCCATCTTTAAGGGATGCTAGAGAATGTAGGAAAAATATTAGGGAGGCCAAAGCTCAATTTGAACTCCAAATGGCGACTTCTGTAAAGGACAATAAAAAGTGTTTCTATAAATACATTAATGGTAAAAGGAAAGGTAAGGCTAACCTTTGCTCTCTATTGGACAAGGAAGGGAACTTAGTAACTGCTGATGAGGAGAAGGCAGAAGTGCTTAATGCCTTCTTTGCCTCAGTTTTCAGTGGGAAGACGACTTGCCTACAGGACAACTGTCCTCCTGGGCTGGTAGACAGGGAACAGAATAGTCCCCTCATTATCCAAGAGGAGGCAGTCAGGGAACAGCTGAGATGCTTGGATGCTCATAAATCTATGGGCCCAGATGGGATTCATCCCAGGGTGATGAGGGAGCTGGCAGATGAGCTTGCAAAGCCACTCTCCATCATTTACAATCAGTCCTGGCTCACTGGTGAGGTTCCGGAAGATTGGAAACTGGCCAATGTGACACCCGTTCACAAAAAGGGTAGGAAGGAGGATCCCAGTAATTATAGACCAGTCAGTCTGACCTCAGTACCTGGCAACATAATAGAACAGTTTATACTGAGTGTCATCATGCAGCACCTACAAGATGGCCAGGGTCTCATGTGGTGGCGCGCTGGCGCGACTCCGACAGGACTTTGTTGTTCTTATTTGAAGTTATACAGTTACGTTTTATAAATTGCATTTATTCCCATTGTTCAAAATGGCCTCCCCTTCCCTCACAGTTTCCCGCCTTTTCCCCGTTGGCATGACAACCCCCAACCCATAATAGTTGTTTACAAGTTTCAGTTAAATGTCAATCTTTTTGGTTATATAACTTCCCCACCCCCTGTTATGTAACTGCCCTTACCTCATTGGCCCAAAGTTTGCTCACCCCACAGTTAAAGTTTGAAAAGTGTTCCTGATTTGTTCGTTGAGAGACCACCCTTGTTCCCACCCCCTGTTGTTAGCTAATAAAAAGCCGTGGCAAACCCAGGCTGTTGTCTCTCCGGGACGCAGCCTTGGGGAACACGCACTCCCTTGGTTCAGCTACCCGAGAGTCCCGCCTCTTTGTTCCTCGCATACCCGCAGCGCTGGTTGGGTCCGCTCGCCCCTCTGGCTAAGTGGCCCCCTGGTTGTGGTGGCAGCTGGGCTGGCCGGAGCCGCTTCCATTGGAGCTGACCACCGCAGAGTGGCGCCCAACGTGGGGCAGCCAAGAGCGAGCTGAGATCTTGCGATCTGACGGCGACATCTCTGGCGCAGAACCCTCGGAAGAGAGCTCTGTGGCAGTCCGGCTCATCGGAGCCTTTGTGGACTACCATTGGTGTCGCGCCTCCCCGGTGGTAGCAGCCCTTGTGGGTGCGCTCCCGGGAGGACGAAGAGGGCAGCCTCCAGCACCACAGAGGTCCTCTTCCACTGCGGGTTCCCGGACTCACCTTTGACGTCGCAGGAGCCAGGGAAAGGGTAGGTTGGAGTCCCCTGAACCCTCCCCTACCCTCAAGGGAGCTCAGCCCAGTCACCCTCGAAAGAGGAGGCCGGTGTGCTGGTCTGGGGGAGCTAACCGCGCGGTGCTCGCGGGGGGGGGCTTTTTCTCCTTCGCGGGTTTTGGAATTTGTTGTTGGCTCCTGGTCCTGTGTTGTTTGGTTTGTTTGGAATTTTGCGTTGTGTCCTGTCGGTCTGCGCACGGGTGCGGACAGGGTTGTAGGCGAGCGGGGGCTTGCCTTGGCTTTTGTTTGTGGCAGGAATTTTGTGTTTGTGGTCCGGCACCTCCAGGGCGGAGGCGGCGACGGGGACGCTGCCTGACCGGATTTTAGTGTGCCGTGTGGTGTTGTGTTTCGGTTCTTATTTTGTGTTGTGGTGAGTTCTCGGTTGAGAGCATGGGTGCAAAGCTCAGTAGTGAGCAAAAAGGCGTTTACAATTGTTTTGTTGGAGTTTTAACCGTTAATAAGGTTAAGTTTCAAACGGAGAGCTCAAGCGGTTTGTCCGCAAGCTCTTTCTTCACTTCCCGAAAACTACCCCTGATGCAGTGACAGAGCCCCGTTTTTGGGAGCCTGTTATTTCTAAATTTGCTGATTTGGCCGCATCAGGGGACGAAAGGGCGGCGAAATATTTGTTCTGGTCCAGACGAATTAGGACCGCTGTAACAGTAATAAAGGGAGTGCAGAAAGGGCAGCCTCCGCGTTCGCGTTCTGTTTCCCCTTGTTCCTCCCGATGTGTGTCCCGCTCCCCTTCTCCCCGACGCGGTATCCTCAGGGGTGCAACGAGCAAACCCCAGCTCGACAGCCCTGGCCCCCTCAGGAAATCGGCCCCCAGCCCGGGTCAGACAAGGCGGTCTGCCTGGGACGACCGAAGGAGCTCTGGCCAAGCTCCCGAGGCTTTTTCCCTTCCCCATTCTTTCCCGAACAAACCCCGAGTTAGATTTTCAGTTTGTGGTGGTGAGGTTCCCCAAAATGGCGGCCGGTCGGGAGAGCGACAAGATGGCGCCAACCGCGTGGCGCGATCCTCCTCCTGGTCCTCCCTGTCCGCCATTCCCCCTTCTCCCATGGTTTTGTCTCCCAACAACCCTTTCTGGTCCACACCCCCTTCTGGAACCCCTCCTACCTCTCCTCCCACCTCAAGAAAAGCTCCACCTCTTTCCCAAGACCCTCCCAGCTATCGCTCCTCCCAACTTTCCGCCCCTGAACACTCCTCCAAAGGCGTGGTGTTCCCACACTCTGACACACCCCCCTCCACCAAAGCACGCCCCTCGATGACGCGCGATCGACCCCGCCCTCAGTCTTCCGGTTCCCACGCTCCACCTTCCGGTTCCCACGCTTTGGAGCCAGAAGAGGGGGAATGGGATCCCGGAAGCGATGGCCCTCGTTCCCTTACTCTTGCCCCAGTAACTTACAGGAGGGGTAGGGGTGGGCACGAAGAGACAAAATGGCAACAGATTTCGCAAAACGTGGTCCGAGAGCTCATGAAGGCCTACAAGGAGTATGGACGCTCCAGTCCATACTTCCTTGGAATGTTGGAAGGCCACCTTACCGGGACTGTGGTCGTCCCACAGGACATCAAATATCTCTTCAAGTGTCTGCACTCCAGAACTGAATATCAGTTATGGTTTGCGACCTGGAAGAGATGTTTGCAGGACGCCCTCCCAGGAATTTTAAGAGACTCGGACACGGGATTAGATAGCGAAGGCAATTTAATAACATTGCCACACATGCTGGGGGAGGGTGATTGGGAGATGGCGCAAAAACAGGCTGAAGCCCTTCCAAGACCTTTGTTAGCGAGAATAGCCCAAATAGCGATAAAGGCTTTTACGACAATGAAATCTGCAGGTGTCACCGAGTCATATGAGGACATTTTTCAGGGACCACAGGAGAACTTTTTGGCTTTTGTCGAAAGGTTGACAATAGCCGTGGAACAGGAAGAAGAGGACGAAGGGGTCAGGCAGCAGATGTTAACTTCCCTTGCATTTAAGCATGCTAACAATGTTTGTAAGCAGGCAATGTTAACTCTGCCTCGAAAGCCAAAACCGTCCCTTCAAGACTACATAGAAGTAGTCGCCGAGCTGGTCCCGTTAATGGCCTCAACCAAGCCTGACAGATCCGAGCCGAAAAGAAAACACGTCAATGTAGCTGAAGCAAGCAGCCAGCCTGATGACACCATCGCCGCACCGAAAACACCTAAAACACCTCGCACATGGAGACAGCCGTCAAGGGGTGGTGCAGATAAGATCTGTGCATTATGTAATAAAAAAGGACATTGGTGGCAGGCCTGTCCTTTAAGACAGGAATTCCAACAATTCAAACAAATTAAAGGGGGAACAGGGGAAGGCGGAAGGGGAGGAGGCTCCCAATCAAAAAACTAAAAAGGGAGCGCGGGGCCGCCCAGTGCGAAGACCCCAATCGGGCGGTCCAAGCCGGGGGAGGGGGAATGGGAGGACGAGATTTGAGCTACCCTGGACGTGACTTTTTAACGGACTTGTCTTTTTCTTCCGAAGGGCAGCAGAGTGGCCCTCTGCGGTGTCCGAAGGGAGTTTCACCGGACCGGACGAACAGCTCTCCATTGAAGAGCTCTTTGCCTGCTGAGGTTAACACCAGTGTACCGGCTGTTGTTACAGAAAAATCCCTGACGACCACGAGCGATGGCGTTCCGTTTCGTCTCCAAATCACGGAGGGAATGTGGATCCGGGACGACGAATGGCGCCGCGTGGCGGTCGGACGAAACAGAGGTACCTGGCACAAAATTGGCACGACTTATGTAGTCGTTGGGGACTGCAAGTTTACACCGCCAGAGATTGAGATTGTACCCCAAACCACTCCTGCGGATCCACAGTGGTTTGAACTCTGGCTTCGCTGCACGGCCCCACCCACATACCTAGCAAAAGGACAAATAATCGCCCAAGCAATACCATCACTACCAGAGAGAGTGTGTCCTGAGGGCGATTGTGAGACTTGCCACCCCCAGGTAAGATCAGTCATGTACATCACACAGAACCGGCCTGAGGAGGTGTGCAAGCTCAGGGTGGGAGAGGAGACCACCACCATCAAAGGTCTCCTTGACACGGGGGCAGATGTGACGGTCATACCCGAACATCTGTGGCCGTCACAGTGGCCGTTGCAGAACGTGGCAGAGCAGGTCGAAGGTGTAGGGGGTTTACAATTGGCGAAACAATCAAAGCACATGGTTCAAATTAAGGGGTCCAAAGGGAGATTGGCAACTGTGAAACCCTTTGTGTTAAGATATAAGACACCCCTGTGGGGTAGAGATGTCATGTCCCAATGGGGGGCCACAATTGACTTTCCGGACTCCCCAAAAAGCATTTATGCGGCAGCCATTGAACAGCGCCCCACTCAGAAACTGAATTGGCTGACAGATTCTCCAGTTTGGGTGGAGCAATGGCCGCTATCAAAAGAAAAACTACAGGCGCTGAACGAGCTCGTGGAGGAGCAGCTCCGCAAGGGTCATTTGGAGGAGACCACCTCTCCATGGAACACTCCGGTGTTCGTTATCCAGAAATCGGATAAGACCCGGTGGAGGCTTCTCCAGGACCTCCGTCAAATTAACAATGTCATAGAGGACATGGGCTCTCTACAGCCAGGGATGCCTTCCCCTGCCATGTTGCCCCAAAATTACCAATTGGCCGTAATAGATATTAAAGATTGTTTTTTTCAAATTCCCTTACACCCCGACGATGCCCCACGGTTTGCTTTCTCGGTGCCCAACATCAACCGAGAGGCCCCAAGGAAGAGATATCACTGGAAGGTGCTTCCGCAGGGAATGAAGAATTCTCCCGCCATCTGCCAGTGGTATGTATCTTCCTTGCTGACCCCTGTCCGTGCAGCTGCACACCAGGCCATCATCTATCATTATATGGATGATGTACTCGTGTGCGCCCCCAACGACGATCTGTTGGCACAGGCGCTTGACCTGACAGTGACTGCACTGGTCGCTGCAGGTTTTGAGTTGCAGGAAACAAAGATACAAAGGATGCCACCGTGGAAGTACCTTGGCCTTGAGATCAATAAGAGGACCATTGTGCCTCAAAAATTGGCAATTAAGACAAACATCAAAACTCTCGCGGATGTGCATCAACTGTGTGGGGCTTTGAATTGGGTGAGGCCTTGGCTGGGTCTGACCACCGAGGACCTAGCGCCCCTTTTCAATTTATTGAAAGGGGGAGAGGGGCTAAGTTCCCCCAGGTCACTCACCCCGGAGGCAGAGAGAGCCCTGGAAAAGGTTCAAAAGCTGTTGTCTACTCGACAGGCAAATCGATGCCGTACTGACTTACCATTTCGATTTGTCGTTTTAGGGAATCTGCCGCACCTCCATGGGATCATATTTCAATGGGACAGTGGGGTAACCAACCTACCCCGGAAGGATCGCGGCGGGAAGGATCCTCTCATCATCATTGAGTGGGTCTTCCTTAGCCACCATCGATCCAAAAGGATGAGTCGCCCGCAGGAGCTCATGGCTGAGCTAATCCGGAAGGCTAGAGTCCGGATTAAGGACCTAGCCGGATGTGACTTTGAGGTGATTCACGTACCAATCAGGATAAGTACGGGCCAAATTTCTAAAGCGATGTTGGAACACCTGCTTCAAGACAACGAAGCACTGCAGTTCGCACTGGACAGCTACACAGGTCAAATTTCGATAACTCGGCCAGCCCACAAAATTTTCAATTCGGATGTCCAATTCAAATTAAGTTTAAAAAGTGTTCAGAGCAAAAGACCGCTCGATGCTCTAACAGTTTTTACTGACGCGTCCGGAGGGTTCCACAAGTCCGTGGTGACTTGGAAAGATCCTCAGACTCAGCGGTGGGAGTCGGACATTGCTGAGGTGGAGGGATCCCCTCAGATAGCTGAGTTGGCCGCAGTCGTTAGAGCGTTCGAGAGGTTCTCTGAACCTTTCAATTTGGTGACCGACTCTAGTTATGTAGCAGGAGTGGTGTCCAGAGCTGAAAATTCGGTACTGCAGGAGGTGTCCAACATTGTCTTGTTCAACTTGCTCTCTAAGCTGATAAAGCTAATCTCCCACCGAGAGCAACCATTTTACGTGATTCACACCAGGTCACACACGGATCTGCCGGGGTTTATAGCGGAGGGGAACAGAAGAGCCGACGCTCTTGCTGCCCCTGTCGCTAAGGCCCCGCTGCCCGATGTTTTCCAACAGGCTAAGCTCAGCCATCAGCTTTTTCATCAGAATGTGCCAGGTCTGGTTCGGGGATTCCACCTGACCCGTGATCAGGCCAGGGCGATCGTGGCGACCTGTCCCAGCTGCCAGCAGCATGCAGTGCCAGCGATGCATGTGGGGGTTAACCCCCGAGGGCTGAGCAGCAATGAGGTGTGGCAGATGGACGTTACTCACGTCTCCCAATTTGGGAGGCTGAAGTACGTCCATGTGTCAGTAGACACTTTTTCTGGCGCTGTCTTTGCTTCCGCCCACACAGATGAGAAGGCCGGAGATGTCATCAAGCACCTTCTCCAAGCCTTCTCCTTCTTGGGCATTCCGCGGGAGATCAAAACAGACAATGGGCCAAGCTATTCTTCACGGGAATTCCGCGACTTCCTGCAGCGATGGGGAGTGGAACATAAGACCGGCATCCCCTACTCCCCGACAGGCCAAGCAATCGTGGAAAGGACCCACCAAAACATTAAAAGGGTCCTAAACCAACAGAATCAAATTTTGAAATTGGAGACTCCCCAAATTCGTTTAGCCAGGACACTCTACACTATTAACTTTCTAAATTGTTCATTCGAGGCGATGAATCCTCCAATTATTCGGCACTTCGGAGGAAACCCAAATTTAAAATTGGAAAAGAAACCGCCTGTCCTCGTCAGGGATCCGGAGACCATGAAAGTGGAAGGTCCACACGAGTTAGTCACTTGGGGACGCGGCTATGCTTGCGTGTCGACACCCACCGGGCTTAAATGGGTGCCGGCCAAGTGGGTGCGACCTTACATTCCCAAGGCCTCCGAGAAACCGGTACAGCAGGTAAAAAACGTCGCCCTAAGAAGGAAAAGAAAACCCATTTGTCCAGCGGAGGAGGAGAGGTCAGCTCCGGTCATTCCCATTCCCAGCTGGCTTTTTAACTAATTTGTTCCTATTTGGGTTAAGTTGCAGGTTGATCCGGCCATGTCCCATCGGAGAGCCCCAGGAGGACGACGCCTTCTCCACCTGGTCGTCGTCCTCGCGGTCCTTAGTCCAGCCCTGTCCTGGGTCGTCCCTCAGCCGAAGGCCAACGTCTGGAGGACCCTTGCTCAATCCATGGGACAGGACCATATTTGCCTGTCCCAGGGATCGACCAAGGACCCGATTGCGTCGTGCCTGGTGGGGATCCCGTCGCAGGAATCAGAGCTCCCCCCTGAGCTCCTGCAGTTGAGGGACAAGTTCAACCATTTCGCCCCTCCTCAAATCATGCGTCGACGCCGCTCCTTCCCGATAAGTACTGGTCTTACCTACCCTGTCACCAACCCCCTAGCGCTCTGGAAGGACTGGATCCATTCCAGAGTGCCCCTGGTTTCCCCTGAAGAGCCCCAGGAGCTGGAACTCCTGGGGTCCTCCCCTGCTCCTTTTTGCATCCAGTTTGTGTTTACCCCTCCCCCTGACGAGGCCGGGAGATTTTACAACCTTCTCCAGGTAAAGAAAGCTTATTACGCCACCCCATGGTGTAAGCAGACTGCTCATGTGAGCATGGCCTCAACCCTTTCGTATAAACCCCTTTCCCTCCCCAAAGGACTTTTCCTTATCTGCGGCGATCGCGCATTCAACGGCATCCCCTCTCGTCTGTTCGGAGGTCCTTGCACGCTAGGGAGATTGAGCTTGCTGACCCCAAACAAAACTACGATCATGGATTGGATTCTGAAAAATGCCTCAATTCACGCAATCCAAAAAAGAGACCTGACCGATCTCGACCCGGATTGTGATTCGGACGTCATCCACTGGTCCAAGGCGAAGGCGACAGCCATCACAATTTTTCTCCCTTGGGTCTCAGTGGCCAAATCGTTGGGGGAATTAGGTCGATTGGAGTGTTGGGTTGCGAAGCAGGCAAACGTTACGTCTTCCGCTTTAGCCGACCTCCTAGCTGACGAAGAAATAACCAGGAAGGCGACGCTCCAAAATCGGGCAGCCATAGATTACCTCTTGCTCCTCCACCATCATACGTGTGAGGAGTTCGAGGGTCTATGCTGTTTTAATTTATCCTCCAGGGCTGAGAACGTCCGACAGTCGATACGGAAGATCCAGGACATGGTGCATGAGATCAAACAAGAGACTAAGGACTGGTTTGATCAGATTTTTGGTAATTGGGGACTCTCGGGCTGGGTCAACTCAGCCATAAAGACCGCTCTGCTTGTTTTGTTGCTGCTGTTCCTCGTCGGAATCGCTTTCGGCATCATTCGTCGATATACCACCAAAGCCATCACTGCTGCTACCTCAAGCCTCAGTGTGAACAACGTTTGGGCTTCTGCACCGCCAGCAGAGGAAATCGAAATGCAGGAGATGCCACACTGGGAGGATGAAGAGGACCTCGACCCCGAGGACTTCATCCCTAACGATGAAGATGACCTCTGGCCCACTCAACGAGAGTGGTTTGACGAAATTTACCCCCCAGTACGTCGGTACTGAACTCCTTCTTCAAAAAACAAAAAAGGGGGAGATGTGGTGGCGCGCTGGCGCGACTCCGACAGGACTTTGTTGTTCTTATTTGAAGTTATACAGTTATGTTTTATAAATTGCATTTATTCCCATTGTTCAAAATGGCCTCCCCTTCCCTCACAGTTTCCCGCCTTTTCCCCGTTGGCATGACAACCCCCAACCCATAATAGTTGTTTACAAGTTTCAGTTAAATGTCAATCTTTTTGGTTATATAACTTCCCCACCCCCTGTTATGTAACTGCCCTTACCTCATTGGCCCAAAGTTTGCTCACCCCACAGTTAAAGTTTGAAAAGTGTTCCTGATTTGTTCGTTGAGAGACCACCCTTGTTCCCACCCCCTGTTGTTAGCTAATAAAAAGCCGTGGCAAACCCAGGCTGTTGTCTCTCCGGGACGCAGCCTTGGGGAACACGCACTCCCTTGGTTCAGCTACCCGAGAGTCCCGCCTCTTTGTTCCTCGCATACCCGCAGCGCTGGTTGGGTCCGCTCGCCCCTCTGGCTAAGTGGCCCCCTGGTTGTGGTGGCAGCTGGGCTGGCCGGAGCCGCTTCCATTGGAGCTGACCACCGCAGTCTCAGGCCCAGCCAGCACGGGTTTAGGAGAGGTAGGTCATGTTTGACCAACCTGATCTCCTTTTATGACCAGGTGACCCGCCCGGTGGATGCAGGAAGGGCTGTGGATGTTGTCTATTTGGACTTTAGCAAGGCTTTTGACACTGTCTCCCACAGCATACTCCTGGATAAGCTGGCAGCCCGGGGCTTGGATAGGAGCACTCTCTGCTGGGTTAGGAACTGGCTGAATGGCCAGGCCCAGAGAGTGGTGGTGAATGGTGCTGTATCCAAGTGGCAGCCAGTCACCAGTGGTGTTCCTCAGGGGTCTGTGCTGGGACCAGCTCTGTTCAATATTTTCATTGATGATATGGATGAGGGTATTGAATCTTTCATTAGTAAATTTGTGGATGACACAAAGCTGGGAGCATGTGTTGACCACTTGGAAGATAGGCGGGCTCTGCAGGGAGATCTGGAATGGTTGGGTCAATGGGCAGAGTCCAACAAAATGAAGTTTAATGAGTCCAAGTGTCGAGTCCTGCACTTTGGCCACAATAACCCTCTGCAGCGTTATAGACTGGGGACAGTGTGGCTGGACAGTGCCCAGGTTGAAAGGGACCTGGGGGTTCTGGTCAGCAGCCAGCTGAAGATGAGCCAGCAGTGTGCCCAGGTGGCCAAGAAGGCCAATGGCATTCTGGCCTGTATCAGGAATGGTGTGGCCAGCAGGAGCAGGGAGGTCATTCTTCCCCTGTACTCGGCACTGGTCAGGCCACACCTTGAGTATTGTGTCCAGTTCTGGGCCTCTCAGTTTAGGAAGGACGTTGAGATGCTTGAACGTGTCCAGAGAAGGGCAACAAAGCTGGTGAAGGGACTGGAAAACAAGCCATGTGAAGAACAACTGAGAGAGCTTGGGTTGTTTAGCCTAGAGAAAAGGAGACTCGGAGGTGACCTTATTACTCTCTACAACTTCTTGAAGGGTAGTTGTAGACAGCTGGGGGTTGGTCTCTTTCTCCAGGCAGCAACTGACAGAACAAGAGGACACAGTCTTAAGCTTCATCAGGGGAAATATAGGTTGGATATTAGGAAGAAGTTTTTCACAGAAAGAGTGATTAAATATTGGAATAGTCTGCCCCGGGAGGTGGTGGAGTCACCATCCCTGGATGTGTTTAAAAGGAAACTGGATGTGGCACTTGATACCATGACCTAGTTGAGGTGTTAAGGCTGGGTTGGACTCGATGATCTTGAAGGTCTCTTCCAACCTACACATTCTGTGATTCTGTGAAACTGCTATCTGCTAAGAGTAGTCATTATTGACTTGGAATAAACGCTGACTATAGCTAACACAATGTTTTTGTGACCACTTAGATACAGGGAATCATTTATTTATAAAGAGAAATCTAATATTGCACCTTGATTGTGATGTTTTTAAAGATTTCTTTTTATAAAAAAAATTTATCATGTAATGAAATTTAATTAAATGTGGAAGTGTAAGCTATATTATTATTGAGTTCATTCTGATAAATAAAATTTACATAGCTGGGCTACATAGGCTTTTATCTGCAGTGAGAACTGGTTTGGCTTAAAGGTTTTTGAATAAAATACTGGAATATTTTTCACAGGAGTTTATAAAATATTATGCAGTTTTAACTTAAATATAGAGAAATTAATGAAATTAGAGCACAAGTTCACTCACCAGCCATTTCCTGACTTTAGTAAACTGTTTCTTTTGGCTGCCTTTGGCAAAGAAATTGATGGAAAGCATCAGAACCCATGGTAGAATCCAGATTTTCCGTATCAGTTTTTCACAGCTTTTTCTAATCAAGGCATGGACTATTAACACAGTTGTCTATAGGAAAGCAAGACCAAACTCAAGCAGGAACATTAATGACTGATAAAACCCAAATTCTCCTTCCTTTTAGTCTGTCTCATGCTTGGATGATTGTTAAATCCTGTGCCTGTGTGCTCTCATGGCCAAGGCAGAGACATCTCACAGCTGGAAGAGCACCTGGCAGATTTCCTGAGGGACTGAGGCAAGGGGAATGCAGCTGCTTTAATCTTAGTGTCAGTAAAAAACTTCACACTGAAAACTCTGGATCTTCTTTCAAGAGTTCAACCTTGTGATACGCTGATCTTTCCATTCTGGCCATTTATCTGATGTTAATTCCAACTGAAGACAACGGCAAAGTGGGAAAATTCCTCGAAAGAGTCCAGCCTGCATTTGTACTGCTTCAAATTCCTTCCAAGTCATCAAGGAACCTCCTAGTCATAAGATCTTCCATAACACCCCTGTGTTTGGCAGGATTTCTGCCTTCTCTCATACCCCAGGGGAAGTTTCTCAGAAAAAAAACCCCAAAATACTGATGCATAAATAAGAACATGGGAAAACCTCTATAGCATTAATTTTAGGTCAGCCAGTGTATTAATGGCCAAGCAGATGCCACCACAACACCTGTCTCATGGACATGTGGGACAGTTTCCTTGTCTTTGCATCTGAAAGTGTTTCTTACTCAAATGTGTGGAGGTGTCAGTACCCCTGGTAAGGGGAGAAAGAGCAAAAGTACTAAAACAGATCCATAATGCTCTAAGCTGTTTACTAGGTTTTATAACCAGCTATACAGGGGGCAATATAGTTCCATGCAATCCACCAATTCTTTTGATTTCCTACTTCAAGTTCTTGGATTACCATAAAAAGTTTTGAATATTTTTTACAGGGATATTAAAATTTCTTCTCAACTTATTTCAAAAGCAAGCTAATTTCAAGGTAGATACACCTTGGTAGCATAGGCAAAACAAAACAAACAAACAAAAAAAAGTAAAAAGAAAAAATACGAGTTTTGAACTTTGACAGTAGAGAAGAACAAAGATGTTCACCAGAAAGATTTTGTACTACATATACTGTATTTTTGGGGGCTGTCTGCTTTGAAGTGTAACATAGAGAGGGGTTGCTGTGGGCCAAAGAGAAACACACCTAAATGTCCTGAATCATCATCTTCCCTAAAACCTGTTTGAGGAATCTTAAACTCCCCTCATCTGGCAAGGAAGTAATTTCTAAGAGTGCATTTACATTTAAAAGTCCATTTATATATTACAAGAATGAATAAATGACTCCTTTTGTCACTGGAGGAGATGGTGACCCCAGTTAAAAAAATAAACATAGTCTCTGCTTTAAGGTCAGAAAAGAAACAAGGGTCTGCTTTATATTCAGGAGGTCTGGGAGGATAACTCCTTGATAAGGGAACCCTAAATAACCTATTAAGTAGCAATGTGTTTATTTCATACAAGTAAGGTGTTAGAAATGGTTAGCTCTATTAACAGCACAATGAGGGCTTGAAGTTAAAGAGGCTTTTCCATTTATTTTATATACTGAGCTTGAGAAAAAATAATTCTTTTGTTCTATGTCTCAAATGCATAACTTTTGCACTTGCAAAAGTACCACATCTTTAAGGAGATCCTACTGCACAATATATATATTTTAAAGATAGTGGTATAGGAAGTTAGATTTGTTTTACAGGTATGAGACATTGGTATAAGCAAAAACTCACAACAGGTGAAACTGCCTGATCATCTTGGATACTGATAGGACAAGAAGAATGATGAGTCACTGCAACAGAAAGCAATAAGTGCAATAAAGTAAAAACCTTTCTATATGAAATAAATAAATTCTGCACATCCCTCAGTTGCATGATGGTCTAGAGACAAACAGCTTTCAAACTTTCCTTGACAGCAGGATGGATTTGAAAGCCTTCTAATATCAATATTAATTAAATTATATATTTAGCATTTTTAACTGCAGCAATTTGAAACAACCCACACAGTGTATTTTTCTGGGTCAAGAGTGACAAGATTAATTAGCAAAGCACTCAGATAGCTTCTTTCATGTCAAAAGATATAATTAAGATGGCACAGAACAATGTAATTTATCCCTTGATATATACCAAATTATTCTGATCTGCATAATTTAATATAACATTAGGCAATATCTTGTGCTGCTAATAATAGGAGATTGTAGCTGGTATTACCTATTCATGTATTTTCATTAAAGGCTTATTCATAATTTATAGTTCCCTTGGCTTGGGAAAATATTTACTAAGTGAAAAATGTATTGTGGCCCTGCAGTTAACAGGTTGATTGCATTAGGAGCTTTCAAAAGTGGCTAAAGAGGCATTTGTCTTAAACAATACACCTACTGAAATAAAACAGAGTTTGGGGTTTTTTTCAGTGTTTTGAATTTAGTGAGTTATTCTTCATTTGTATAAACTACAATAACAGAACTTTTGCTCTACTCAGCATTAGTCAGAAGAACCCATCTCAATAATTTTGGGAAATTCGTGGCTTGAAAGCAAGAGCCTGAAAATGACTGAGGCTTCCCAGAGGAATTCAATGAAGCACCCAAACAGACACATTTCCCTGCTCCCACACTCTGCTATTCTTGCCCTTATAAAACCTGAAACACACTGAAGGCAGAACCACATCTCAGACAGCAACTTCAGTGCTACATGAGAATTTCACAGCGCTGATTCCCCAAGAGGAAATTTAACTGTCTTTAAGGAACTTTTGGCTGCATGGGATTTAAATGATAGATAAAGATTGAATGTGTTTCCCATGAGCAGCACATGTGTAAGGTAAAGAGGCGTGTACTTTTATCTGTGCTCATTCCAAGAGTTCTAATGCTCACTCCAACTCCAGCAGTGATTAGGCTTTATGCAACATGAGGCAGTGCTCCCAAGCTGACATGGCTCTGGAGCAGGAATTATACCTCTTACAATGCAATCTCTCAGAACTTTCTAAATCTACTCACTATTGCAGGTGTAATGACCATGTTTAAGGACTGTGAAGTTAGCAAGCCTCTCTCTCTCAGGATCACTAAACTCCTAACGCGTCTTTTGTAGAGTGGATTTACAGGTGCATTTTCTTCCTTTGAAATTTCAGATTTTTGTCCTTGTTAACTATGGCAAGACAGATGCAGATCAGAAAGAACCCAGGGTGAAAAATCCCAGATTTGGGACAACCAGACTTCTGTGGAATCTTGTCTTTAATACTGCATTAAGCTGCTAACGAAGGGAGACCTTTATCAATGAGAAACACTTGTTAAGCATATTGACTATAATTGTACCTGAACACAATTTTCTTTAAGGCACTTAAAGCTAGTCAGAAAATCCCTTAACTTATTTGGAACAATAATGCCCAAGTAACACAGGGATATGGTTAAGGCTTTTATGGGCAAGTCATAAGCCCTCTCATTAAAGATATGTCATTGTATGGCCAATGTTACTCCCTTAAGCATTTCCTCAAATCAATACCTTTCATTCCCTGCTAGCCTGGCTGATCAGATAGTCTGCATATCAGCCCTGACTCCAATTCCATTAGAAGATAACAGTGCATGCCATTGCAATCCTTCAGCAATCTCTTCAGCAACAAAACCTCTCAATTTGAACAAGCCACAAGTTTATTCTGACAAATCACGAACCACACAGAAATGGTGTACCTGCTCTTTTGTGTAAATGAAGTGAGATTTCTTCCCAGCTGTCCATTCCTACATGTACTAAAAGATATATTTTAATATATATAAAGTACAAAAAAATTCTTTTCTCAAGATCATCTCAATGAAGGTTTTTCAAACACATTTTTACTAGAGGCTGTATGGAGGAAATAAAGACAGAACAGTGGGGTTTTTTTATATTAAGCTTAGCAAAATACTACTTTGAGTAAGCCATTAAAGATAAATTATCAACTTGATACTTTGTTTTCTTTTTTAAGCTCTCTAATAACTGCCTAATTGCTTAAAGGAAAAGGATTCCAGCATGAATTACATACTGTATTGAGGTTATATTAAATATTCAATATTTATTTGAGACACATCATAATACATAAGTAATCTGCATGAATAAAACATTTTTTCCTTTAAGTGGAGTTTAGTGAAATAAAAAGCTAACTGTTAAAAAACATAGAGAGCTATAACTTCATATATAGGTTTTTTCTTACATATAAAAGTTTTCTTAATTTTAAAAGTGAGTGAATTGAAGTAAGAAAGAGCTCAGTTTGGGAGAAGAATTTCTTTGAAAACAAAAAGTCCTACAGAGATTTGGGAAATGGACTTTATGAAACAAATACAGATATAGTTTTGTCTCTCATTTTTTGCCTACATTACATTTCTTACGCCTCTGACAAAAGCCCCTTCCAGTTCAGCATGTGCTGCAGACACACAGGGAGAGGATTAAGGCAAGTGAATAAAGGCCAAATCCCTAAATATGCAGCTGTGGTGTTGGCCACCATGAGAAATCTCACAGAAACAGCTCAGAGGGAGCACATAGAAAAGCAGGTATTTCGTATTTCCAGAGCACTGAGAGCCTCTAGCTGAGAACGAGCAGTTGCTCAGCAGAGACATAAAGAAGATCCCCAGGATAGTGGCAATCACAAGAAAAGCACACAGACAGAAGATACCTGCACTTCACTGTGGCACAAGACAATGCTGTCCATATTCCCCCATCCCAGTCTCACTTCCTATTTGCCTTTGGGAATAGATTACAAGCGTTATTAGAGCTTTGATAAGTGTATTCTTGGGGATTGGGCGGGGCTGAGGCAAACAGCTCAAAAAAAGAATGATAAGGTTTTTGCAACAGTTGTTTAGTGGGAAACTATTTTGCACTCATAATTGCATGGCTCCCAGTTCTGAAGAGACATCAAGGAAATAAATGAAAGAGTTTGGCTGTACAGCTCCTTGAAGGCCTTCTGCTTGAACCATTCCTTGTTTCTGACTGTGAGGAAGAATAAAAATGGGACAGACCTGTTTCATGAGCTGCCACTAAAAATTCTATGCCAACATTCTAGACATTCACTATCACTCCAACAGCTCTACTCCATTTTTGAAGTCTGGTACTTTCCTACAACTTTCTCACATCATCATCCTTTAAACATTTGACCTTTGACCCTTCCCAGTCCCTCACCAATTTCCTTATAACACACACTGTCAGTACAAAAATGGAAGAATGAGAAATATCAAGTTTAAGCCACTGAAATGAAGAAAAACTTTTTCTTACTAATTAGTAGTGGGAAGAGATAAAATCTCATTGAGCTTATTTTATCACCAAAAAGGAGGGAAGGGGAAAGTCAAGAGGTGTCAACAGATGTACCTGGTCAGAAGTTATTAACAGGTAGGTTGTGCAGCAAAATTATTTGCAGGTAGGTTGTGCAGCAGAGTCCAGGCACACTCACAGACTGTGCCGCACTGGAACCATAACCAAAAGAAGTCAATATCCAAGAGGGGAGAAAGGTCTGTAGTGTCAGCATGTCACTAAACCTTCAGGGATAATGGGGCCAGGATAAGTGTTTTTCTGCCAGCAGTGTGTCATTTTTCTCTACCCATGCTCGAGAGAGTAGCTTTGCAAGGAGAAAATGAGCCACAGATACGTGTGTACTTCTCATACTGAGGGCAGTGGTTGCACGTTGGGGATGACAGATACAAAACACAAGAGCGACCAACAGGAAAGCCTCAAAAATTGTAAGGTTTTTTTGACTGTATTAAGGAACAGAGGAATGAGTTGTAGTTACTAGAATGATGGCAAAAATACAACTCTACTATCTCAAAAAAAACCACTCACACACCTCTTTTCACCTCCATATTCTTTTTAGCACCAAGACTCTAAATACAATTACCTGTGTAAGCTTGCTTGTTTCTTACACAGCGTCAAGACTGACATTTAGTCAGATAAGTTCCTTGCTTTTTCCTCTTGCACCAAAGATGAAGAAAAGGCGAGTTATGGAACAAGCATGGGGGTGTTTGTGTGCGTCATTTTGGCAGCTCTGTAATTTTTTGTTCATGTTCCCTGTTGACACTTAGTACCTCATGAGAGCCCTCTGGGAGTCCATAATGTGGCTTCCTGCAGCCCAGTCAGAAAAACAGGAATGCAGGATATTCCTGAAGTGCTTTTGGCCAGGTTGGCCAGCAGCAGCAGCAAGACACTACCCCAGCAGCCACCTGCAGCTTTCAAACCGTGAATCAGGATCAGTGAAGGTTGACTGGTCTTTAATGGTCTCGTGAAGCTGCTCAGCAGCTTTTCTTGCCCACCTGGGAATCCCTGCGTCCCTCTCCCCTGGCATGCGTAGAGAAACATGGGAACTGCCTGGGAAACAGCTCTCATGTGGACGCTGGTGGCCACAGGTTGGTGGTGGTGGGGTTTTTTTTGTTTGTTTGGTTGGTTTTTTTGTGGGTGGTTTTTTTTTTTTTTTTTTTTTTTTTTTTTTTTAATCATTAGATGAGGGAGCATGCCTCAAGTGATGTCACTGAACACTTGCAATATAGTGACTCATGACACATCTGGCCATGTACCAAATTATGTACTACCTTTCAAGTATTTCTTTACAGAGACAAGTGATTTGTAAGTTTGAAAAGAAATAAATTTGAAAAAGAAATAAATACATTTCTTTTGTATGTACATTTGAAAAGGAATAAAAAAATACTGCTTGCTGATCTGTTTTGTACGAATGATGATGTGATAGTTACTCACACATTTATTCTCACAAAATAAAATTAAAAGTCCTTACATTTTGCCCAAAATAAGTCAGCTGGCTTTCTACTTTCTGAAATAAATTGAATAGTAGAGTTCTAAACTAAAATACAAATTTCAAGCTCTGACAGCTAATATCTATTTTGCAGATAACATATGCTTTGGTTAAACAGATAATATATTAAAATGTGTATTCCGGCTGAAATTCATTTGTAGCTCACTGTTGTCATTTTTACTGAATTTACCTGGTATCTTTCATAAATCACACACATAAAAATCCCCCAGTGAACTGGTGTTTCTCTCACTTCCTCACTCCTTCTAGTAGTTAAATATTTTGCAGAGATCCTGCCTCAAGTCAATTTTTTTCTCAAGGTTTACAGGTGATTAGTTTTGAATCTTGTGCTCCCATGGTACTTAAAACCTGATTTTCCCGACGTGGTTGGAATAAAAGCAAACTGTCTATAAATTAAATACAAGCTTTACTGCCCTGAGATCCAATTAGGTATTAGCTAGTACAACACAGATCCAGTCAATAGGACACAGAAAAGAGATAGTTTGCATCACCAGTTAATCAATATACAGGGTTCTAAAATATCCACAGGCAGGAAAAGCAACATAACACCAGTTATGTTAGATATTCTCCTGGATTAGCCAAGTGCATTATCTTGCCTTTTACAGGTAAAGCCTTCCTCTCTCCCCTTTCCTTGGGCATTCAAAGCGTAGTTTATTTTTTTAAAAGTAAAGAGAAAAAAATACATGACACAATTAATGGGCAGTCAGTGCATATCAGTTTAGGAGAACAGCAAATTTCCAGAGGAATAAGTGGTGCTCCTTTCTGGATAAATATCCCTGATTGCTATTTGCAAAAAAAAAAAAACAAACCAAAACCCAAAAATCAGACCACATGATTAAGTCTGATGCTCTGCTGATATATTGCAGGCTGAAGGAAAGTTAATGGCACAATTCGCCCGAGCCTGGCTGCCTTTCTTTTCTCATTTTCTAAGCTGCAGTGTGGCATAGCCTTTAGCAAACATAGCAAGTCCTGACTGAGAATGCATTAAACCGAGCAGATGAATGGCAACATTTTAAAGATAATCTGATATCCTGGACATGCTTGTGGGTTTTAAAGAGTCCACATCAGATGAAAAGGACTACTGGACACTTGAGAGCTGATATATTCTCCTAAAGAGAGAGGATGCTGAGAATTCAATTGGGCCATAGAGAATACCCTAAAAAAAAAAAAAAAAAAAAAAAAAAAAGAAGAAAAGGATCAGAAAGGGCAAATGTAGTTTTTGTATCACCAAAAAAGATATACAAAATCAAGCCACTGAAAAAATATACTCAACTGAAAAGACACTCGTAAATTGTTGCATGGACCGACTTAATACTGGAAGAATTAATTCATTACAGACTTTTCTCAATTAAAAGCTAATGCCCTTTACATCTCAGAGATGCAAAGGGAAATTAAACTTCAGTCCTCTAGAAGTAAAATTAGTGTGTTGCAGACTCACTAAATTGAGGAAAGCTAACTCAAATTTCACTTTCATATCTCATGCACACACTTTTATCCCAGACTCAGAGGACAGGAAGGGTTTATAAGAATTGATTGCAAAGTAGCAAACATAGTTAACTCTGTGCTTTCATGTCACTATTTCTAAGATAATGAAAAATAGTTACATTCCAGCCAGTTATTTCATCAAACAGCCCTTTTCCCTTGATCCAATGTGTCTGAACCTTCTTTTATAGAATTAACCTAAACCTGATATTTAATGAAAGTTTTGCAAAAGCCACAGCTAAGGTTAAATACACTGATTGTTATTTAACTTTTTCTGCATTAGAGAAAAAAAATTGAGGTGTTGAGAAAAATGATCTAGCCTTGAGTTTAGTGTTTGAGCCAGCTGCTGCAGGCAGACACACACACACATTTGGAAAGATATCAAGCTGACGTGAATGGCAATATTCTACATTTCATTTGGGGGCACAAGCCTTAGACTGGATTACCCCGTTGTAAAATTAAAGGCACCAAAGGGTTCTGCAATATAAAAAGTATCAGAATCAACAGCAATGTTCTGATCAACAGTTTTCCTATGGCAAAATGCATTCCCAAGAGTGAAAGAGCTTCTAGCCAGTGTCTGGTAGAAAAAAGAAACACAAATTGAAGTGCTTTCTGTATCCATAGGAATACTGTAGCTCCACATGCCTCAGGTGAAAAACCCAGACCTCTCATGACTAGCAACTCTGACTACTGTATTTATGGCTGCATTTGTTATCCTTTTCCACAATTCCTGGCTTACAGTTAATTTCCTCTGGGTTCAGAGGACAAATAAGGCTGAGAATGTGCTGTGCCCAGGAATGCTGCTTCTCAGTTGCAGCCTTAGATGGATAACTTCCTGTGGAATGTGGCACCAGGACTCCATGCACACTGCATTAGAGAAGGGAATCTCTCATGCAGAAGGTTCCAGTGCTCTGCTTGTGCAGGAAGTTTTCTGAAGTACACATGGACCCTTTGTTTTCCACATTCTCCATACACTCCACCTTTAGGCCTAGGACCCTGTTACTGAGCTGTTATCAGTGTTAAGAGATCTGAAACACAGCTGCTGCTTAGTTCATGTGCTTTTATAACTGTTCATGTCTTGAACAGTGAGGTGAAAGGAAGAGAAAAAAAAATAATCTAAAACCCCTTAAAAGACGTGATACCAATTTTTCTTGATTTTAGCTTATCATTTTAATGAAAGTGATTGCTAAGCTAGTTTTTAATGTTAGACACCATCAGAACAGCAGAACCAGACTCAAAAAATGGAATCTCATGGAAATGCTGAGATAGCTTTGAGTTGTTATTAGCTGGGTAACGCAACTGCTGAAAAGCCATAGTCCCCAAATATTCATTAATACATATTTTTAAGGAGTTTTTCTTCTGTACAGAAGCAGACTTTTGTAGAGACTTTTTCTTCTTATAGAGTAAGCCATAATTTTTTATGTAATTTACAAAATGCTACTCTACACTTCTTGCAAACATTCTGAAATATATGACCCTGACAATTTCAATGGAATTTAAACTTATTTTGTCTTCTTCCTTATCTCTGTTTTCTTTAACTCTTGAAGTTCTTTAATTTTTCTATTCTATTATCATAACAGACCATTCCAAAATGCTTTTAATAGTTTTGTTTAAATAATGAATTTTGTTTCTTGATGTCATTAGGCTTTCCAATAAACAAAAAGTCAATAAAACCTTCCATAAAATAAAGCATATCCCAATAAATTTGCAATAAGGGAGAAGAAGAACTGTATTTTGACAGTTGTTAAAAACTACCCTGCCTTATACTTTGTTTGGCTGAAGAAGTGGCTAAGAACTCCATAAGCAGAGTTCCAAAATATAGAAAACAAATATCAGAAAACATCCCAGTTAGGCTCTTCTAGAAGCCCACATTTATATTATCTTTGTAGAGACAAGCATAGTTACATATAAGATTCAATGGCTGCATGAGTTAAAGCATAAACAAATAAATAGGCAAGTAAAAAGCCAAAACAACACAGGAAAAGGTTCCACAATTCCAGAAAAGTTCAGTCATAACTGTGAGGAAATTATAAAAAAATCAGTAAGGTAAGAATATCATAAAGGACAACCTTAAATATACAGGACCTATAAATTCTTTTTTCTAACAATCCCAAATTAATTGCAATCACTTTTCCATTGAGTGACAGATTTTGTTGTGTTTGTTGTTGGGGGTGGTGGGATTTTGGGGTTGTGCAATATTTTTATTTTTTTTTCTTGATGTTCATTAATGTGAACATTTTTGTGCTTGTGTCTATATTTTTATAACGTGCCATAAATGCTATGATTCAGGCACATACCACATATATATTCCCATATTTAATTCTTGATCTAGAAGAAACTACTTTTGTCCTCTTTTTATTTTTTTTGGGTTTTGTCTAAGATATTAAGAAATTATGCCATCAATCACCTCTGTTCTCACAGAAAATTTTGTATTTTAATTGACCCATCAAAAAAAGTCATACTGAGGTGAAAAAGAGCTTTTGAATAAATGTAGTACACTCAGAAGTTCACCAAAAAATTTCAGACATTGTGTTTTAATTATAAATTTGAAAGAATGTATTCTTTGCAGTTATTTTCAATGCAATTTTTCCAATAAATGCAAAATGTGAAAGTTCACATTTCCAAAAGAAATTTAATAGTTAATAAAGAATACACCATTGCAAATATCTGTTTTATCCAAATACATACATTGATACACAAATTCTATCTCTGGAAAAAAAGTACTGAAAATCATCTTAATGAGAAATATAACAGTTACTTCGGAATGAAATCTCCATGTCAAGATTAATTTCAGATCTTCATATTATCAACAGGACTATGCCAACCAATATTTTTGAATAGTAAAATTCCTTGTAGGTAGGCAGGATACTGAAGAGTGAGGAGAAAAAAAATTATGAGATTATCAGTTTATTCTACAAACAAAATATTCAGAAACAAAAATGGACCAAATGATACTTCAAATGTACCAAAACATTGAAAATGGTGGAAAAATTTAGAGCAATGAATAGCCAAGAAAGACATGTCTCTGCCTCTTAGATATTAAAAAGTGATTATCATGGTTTTAGTAGTTTAACGAGATGACAATTATTTAAATTTCATGAAAATTAGTTCTTTTGGCCACCAGGATTTGACCTTGCAGTCTAATCAATTATCTCACCATGTTCCCATGTATCAGAGACTACATTTGTTGCTGACAAGGGGAAGTTATATTTTAAGTATCCCCACCCCACCAAAGTGCATATTCTTTCTAGAATGTGAATTCACAAGTATGTGAATGTCAAACCCTGGCTCCTGCAGGGCAATTCCAGGAATCAAATCCTCTCAGAAGTCCACACCAGAGAGAACCCCTGTGACTCATGCAGCCAGGAGCTTGTCCAGCTCCAGAACAGCTCCATAAAGCCAGTTTTCCATCTCAGTACTTGTACAATGTAGAATTCCTCAGAATTGCTTTTCTCTGCAAGCACAGATGGGCAGACAAATCCATTTGTCCTTTAGAGCCTCCATTCTGCCCCTGTTTATCAGCCAAAGGCTCACCCATGCAGTGCCCAGACTTACACGCATCATAGTACATATATTTTACTGCAGGAGCTGCCTGCTGACTGTAGCTCTTGTGCTGCAGCTACATCAAACACAAAGGGTGTCACAGTGATTGCCCAGTCAGTTCTGTGTAACAACAGCTCCTGGACCTATCAACAATTATGTTCAAGCCCATAAATTAAGAAGTCTCTTTCCTATACCCTTTAAACCTCATTTCTTTACTTGCAAAACTTTAATAAAAAAAAAAAAAAAGCAAGCCATTATTTGAAACTTCACAAAGTGAAGTTATATGAAGGCTTAGGGCAAAGAGTTTATCAGTCATCCAAAACTCTTACTGAAATGTCATGGAGTTCCTGAATGCAACACAGAGAAGTTCTGTATTATGGATTGTTGAGGTGAAAATGAGTACCATTTCCTACAGACATCTTTTTTTAAAAAAGATATATTCATATGTACATTTAGAGAAAACCTTAGGCTATGTTTTTTTTTAAAAAAAGATCTTCAGAAACTGTTATGATTAGATAGTTTTTCTGATCTATTGCTACATTTAGACCAGGATGGTTTATTACCTCCCACCTTTCACTGACAGTTGGCATATTACAATTTTTTTTTCCATCCTCCTTATTACAAGCATCAGCTTAAATGATGCAAGTGTTGAAGTGAAGAGCTGAGATTCTTTCTGATAATATGATTTCTTGACGCTGCACACTGCTGACATTACTACCAGTAGTATGAAATTGTACAGCATGCTGTTCATTGTATGGAGCAATGTATAGAGCTTGTCAAATTTCTTTACTTGGAAAGGGGTAGAAGCTACAAGCTCTTCACTTACCTGTTTCTACACTTTATTCTAGACGGAGGTAGAATCTGGTCTAGCAGATTATGACCCAAAATAACAGTGTGATGGTTTATTTTGAAAGGGCATAGTCAGGATGAATCTAAAAATAGATGTTCTCTTATATATTTAAGATCCCTCAGCAGGTTAGATCAACCAAAAACTGAAAATTATAAAAAAGCTGCCATCTAAGAAAGGTGTATGTACATCATCTGTAAGCTGAGAGAATTTTTCTATGATTCCAAACCGTTTATATTCAGATCCTCCTCATTCCATAGAATCAATCCCTTTTATCCTTCAATTTTTGCAGTAGTTTCTGATAGCACTTTTTGTTCAATTTCGTCTGAGTTCTTCATTCCACTAATTCAGCAATAGTTCCTTTTATTAACACGTCTCCTTAAGAGGCTTTTAAATAATGACATTGGCCAATTGTCTCAAATTCACTCAAAATCCTTGATAAGTGCATGAAAGGAAAAGTACATCTAAGCATCAAAATTAGGACCATCTCCTATTTTCTTATTCACACTAATTCTTCTAGAATGAAAAAAAACCCCCAAAAACAAACAAACAAACAAAAAAACCCCAAAAAACAAACAAAAAAATCAAACAAAAAACCAAAACCAAAACCAAAAACCAAAAACCAAACAAACAAAAAACCAAAAAACAAACAAACAAACAAAAAAAACCCCGAAAAACCAACAAAACAAAACAAAATCCAAAAAATACCCCAAACCAAACCAAACCAAAAACAAACAAACAAACAAACAAACCCCCCAAAACAAACAAACAAACAAACAAACAAAAACCAAAACAGGTTTGCTGGTAGTTCTTGGAAATGTTTACATTTCCAAAATGTTTACAAGAATACATTATTTTTGATTGAGAAGTACAACAACTGTTGACCCTAAGTCTAAGAGAAAATCTGTGCTGTTGAACACAGGGATGGATAAGAATATAGGAAGTCCTTTATATTTTTATACCCATTTAAAATATTGCATATAATTATAATTCATTAAGATTTTCAATATTATTTAATTATATCTTTATATTGCTAAATCATTCAAGAAACTAACAATGACTTTTTAGCTCCAAAACCGTATGCAAAATCTTTCCTCTTTTCCCCAGAATGAGATGATGGTTCTGTATCATCTTTATGGGAATCTCAACCAAATCCAAGCCTGAGAGCTTTAGAACTGACAAAAAATTGTTATCTCATTTGCTTGAGAACAAAACAACCTTCTCTCTAGAGTGCTGTGAAATGTGGCTGAAGTTTTCCTTTTTGAATTTTACACTCCTTCATTCCCTAGTAAATTCTCAAGCTGTACTTTGAGAAAAGTAAAAGAGCAAGAAAGAGAGTAGCTTGGCTGTATCAGAGTAAAATATTGATTTAGCAATCATGACTAAAGTAAGTCGCCAGGAATTGTCTCCAAACAGCCTGGGGAAGTACAGGCAATTTTTTGAAGTCTTCTACAAGAAATTGGAATCTAGAGGAAAGAAAATAGCAATGAACAGTAAATACAAAACAAAACAAAAAACCCCACCTCACTCAAAAGCCCAATTTATGAAGTTATTACCCTATAATCAATCATGCATAAAACAGAACAATTGGGCCAGATGGATATAGCTACATATGTGGTGCTGGGGATCCAAATCTCAAACAGCTGAAATCTAGGGGCAACCCTTCAGGCTAATCAGAATCTGATCCCATTATCTGAATGTCCATTGGCAGCCATATGAGAGGAAATGAGTGAGGAAAGGAGGTAAAATTAAAATGGAAATAGAAACAAAACAAGCAGCCTTGGATAAGAGTTGCAGGTTTTGAAACAGAATTATTTACATTGGTTGATGTAGATAGTTTTCAGGTTGCTAGAGAGCATTGACGTTGTGACTGCTGACAAAGGTACAGGAATTAAGAGCATTAACCCACACCACAACTGCAAAATTTATTATTTTTGCACCTATGTGAATTGACACATCCAGACAAAAAAATTTCTTTATTCTTCCTCCATTAACTTTACTAACAAATGTCAGTACTCTTACCTTGAGCACAAATGAATGTTTCTAATTCTTTATTAATGAAATTGGTCTTTTTTTGGACTCCTAAGAGCAAAGCAGTGCAGAGTGACTCCAGTCATATGGGACAAATGTCTGTCAATAATATCTCCAAAGAGACTTTTCCTGTGCTCCATAAGCAATTATTTCACTACCCTTTTGTTTTCAGAGTTTGGCCCTCAGCCAGAGGGCAACAAGGAAATTTAGGCACCATCTATTGCCTTAAATCTGCATGGATAGGGAGTTGAGGTGCCAAACAAAAATAAAATCCCTGTAAGCAATATAGTTCATCAGTAACTGTATTATGTGGCAGTGATAGTCTGTTTGGGTTTGCAGGCAGAAGTACTGGCTGTAACCTAAAATCATGTGTAGATACAGACACAGTGCTAGAGATGATCTTGTTCTCTTCTGCCTCTGACATTATCATCACTCTGCTTGAGCTACTTGATGAAACCAAGTCCAACAGAAACTTTCTCTTGGATTTTAGGGTAGCATAAGAAAGGCAGTAATTAGCTACAGGCACTGCTGCTGTGAAATGTGAAGTATTTTCATGACTGTGATGCTTTAACCCCAGCTGGCAATGAAGCACCACACAGGCACTCACTATTGCCCTGTGTTAGGAATCAGAGGGGTGAAAGGGAGAAAACTTGTACGTTGGCACAGACAGTTTAATGGGGAACGCACAGACAAAGCAAAACAAGGAACTGACTCACTGCTCCCTATGGGCAGGCAGGTGTTCAGCCATGCCCAGGAGAGCAGGGCCCTGTGACACATAACAGTGGCTTGGAAAGACAAATGTCATCTCTCCAAATATTCCCCTCCTTCTTCCCCCAGCTCTATATGCTGAGCAGGTGACATATATTATGGAACACCCCTTTGGACAGGCGAGGCCAGCTGTCCTGGCTCCCTCTGCACCCCCAGCCCACTCACTGCTGGGGCAGTCTGCGAGGGTGACTATCTGCAAGCACTGCCCAGTGATCATGACAACACCCCTGGAAATATTGTTAGTTTACAGCAGAAATCCAGAACACAGCCCCATGCAAACTACTGTGAAGAAAATGAGCTCTATCCAGTCAAAACCAGCACAATAAATTACTCAGGATAGCCTATCTGTGGTTATATTTGTCTGTAGCTCTTTGTCTGTGTTTTAGCATATCTTAAATTCTTTTCTTATACAAATATGTTTGCCATATTCTCTAACTATTTCCAGAAATCAAAGACCTCACAACCCTAATTATATTTCAAGAAGAATTTAATTGTAATCTTGGGCTTAGCTTTGCCACCATTTAAGTGGAATTGGTACTAGCAGTAGAAAAAAGAGGACAGAAAAAAATTAAGGCTGCTTACTGAGTAGGCACAATACATTAATACACTTTTATTATGGACATAACTCCTTATGAAGTCCTTATCTACATTAGCAGATCCATGAGTAAAGCATGATGAAATACAGCCGATAAAAATCTAAAAGAAAATTAAAATCTGTTTATAAATAGCTATTATTTTTTTTGTTTCCAGACTGTTTAATGCTTATTCATCCAGTAACTCATTAATTTCAAACAAAGCTATAATAAAGAAAAATGACAGGATTTCACCCAAGTCCTTAAAAATACTGTTATTTTCTGGGAAGAATTTTCTTTTTCTTTTTTTTTTTAAAGGGAAGTTTTGCATATATTTTTCAGGTTTCTGAGTTTCTCCTAATTGAAGTATTTCTGAATTCTAGTGCAAGGGTGAATCTAAGAAGGAGAAAACTCAGAGGCCTTTAACAGGACTGGATAAACCCTAGCAGGAGAAATATGAGGAAGTATTTAGTAAGTGAAATGCTTCATTTATTTAAAGGCAGAAAAGTTCCCAAACTTCCTGGTAATTCACCCTTGGATAGTTGCATCTTCCTCTGCTATAAGACAGAATACACATTCAATATACACATTCAATGCTCACTTCAATTGTCCATCTAGTTATTTACATACCACCAAAACCACATATGTGTGGATATATATATAAAAGGCATTCATATCAAGATCTCATTATGCTTTTACCCCTTGCCTTGGGTGGGGCTGAACTGGGTTCTTCAGATGCCCCAGGGCTGAGTGCCCATTGCCCACCCTGTCTGAGCTCAGCTCTGGGAATGCTGCAGGAGAAGGGTCTGGCAGCCCCAAGCAGTCCCTGGGAAGAGTTGGGGGACTGCGGGGCAGCTTTCACTCCTTCCCTGGAAGCAGGGAGAAAGCAGCAATGCAAAGAAGTGATAATAAATCTAAGGAGACACAAAGTTCAGGAAAAAGAAGTGTCAACGTCATTATTTCTCCTGCTGTTTTTATCTTGAGAACCATTCTTTTCATCCAAATGAAAACATCATAATGGCACACGGAGAAATCATTTTAACTTCCCACTCCCTGGTTTTGACCAGGAAGGATTGTGGTATCACCTTTAAAGACTGGGGGAACATTAAAAGAGTGATAAGAACATAAGAATAAAGGGAGAGGTGCTGGGTATGATTTTTTATATAATTTTTAAAAAATATAATTGGTGAGGCTTTTGCTTACTCATTGTTCAGTTTGACTATTGGAGTTGATATAGTTCATTGGAATAACAGTAAAATCTTTAACTGTACCCACATTTCCTGTTGCAAATATCACAGTTCAGTGTAACTAGAATTCTAAAACTTAAACCTGGTAGTTTTATAGTTAGAAAACCTTGGATTTATTTCTTAAACAGTGCAAACTGCAAGAGTATTATCAATTTAATGATGCCAAAGTGCTCAATATTCAGAGCTCCAGTGAAAGCTCTGAGAGCTGCCTACAGCATTGAAACTTTTGGGAGGATAGACGTTGTTTCTCTGTGAAGGAGTTTGCTTTGGTCCATTAAAATAGGTGTCAAAGAAGAAATATTAAAATATTATCTTCAGAAATATTGAGAGGAGAACAAGAATCAAAGCAGTGTTCCAGCTACAGTTCTGGACCTCATGCTTTGATGCTGAAGAAAGGAGGTTAGTGTTACCACAAATCAAAGGTACTTCATTAACTCCTGCTTTTTATGAGATTGCTGAGGCAAATTTTACAATGTAGTTTTAGACATCATTAACTTTGTGACCTTAACATTAATGTGTTGATACACAATTCAAATTGCATTAGTGAGCTGAGCAGTCCTACTGTGGAAGTCTATCTTATCTCCCCCTTCTTCCCAAAGTCATTACAAAAGAACAGGTGGAGGCAGGTAGGTTTCATGCAAAACTAAGTTTACCTCTAAATTATACCACACTTTTAACGTTTCCTTCATGCCATAAAAAAGCATTTGCTATGAATTGGTTCAGGCTAGTGTTTCTGAAACATAACAGTAACATCTAAAGAGGAGATAATGCAGCCATGGGAAATTACTTTTAATTTATGAGTGTAAACTCTTAAGAATAGAGTTACTGTATTAAAGAGTTTCAAAGGAAATAATTTGATAGCAGTATGCATTTTAATTGCAATATTCCCATAGAAGTACTAATTTTGCAACTTAAATGACCTGCCAGCAGCACTGCAAGGAAAATTATAAGAAAAAATTATTATAATAATGATAGACACACACCTGTTATTTTACACTGCCAGGCAACTAGTTTCATTAAAACAGAAGAAAAGCAGCAGCAGTGGGAAAAGAGATGAAAATAAAGGTGGTGTGTTGATGGCTTGAGGCTTGATGATCCATTTATAGGGTTAGAGTTCTTTATCATGAAAGGGAATGAGTAATTTGGCTAATGCATGGAGGATTTCAGTATGCTGTGTTCAACTATTCATGTGTTTTGAATACATATGTGTCAAAAATGTGATTACTTTGATTTCTTTATAATTTTTGGTCAGATCTTACAGTTTGGATGACAATTTTCCATTATTTTAAAAATTTACTCTAGCTTCAATGCAACAGCTTTCTGTTAAGATATGAATGTACAATATTGGCAACCCAAAATCTTTCACCTTTATGGATTTTTGAAGGGCAAAAGGCAGCAATCAAAGGAGTAGAAATACATAAATACATGTTATGAAGTCTATCCTTGTTACTTCAATATGTAGATTGGGAAGGAAGACATAGGTAATGATCTGGCAAATTGTTTTGTCTTCTAATCTGTTAGATTTGTTTTGGCAAGGCAGGGAACAATAAATAATTGTATTGAGGAGAGAGAGAACATCATACAAGGAGAAGCTGTTTTCATTTTGTGAGAATAAAACACATGAGCATATTTTTACTTGTCTTCACCCTACCCATATATTATTTTTTTCCCTGTCCTGGGTTGCAGTGTAGGATGTAAAAAAAGTATTTATTCTATCACCATCTTCATGAACTGTTGAAACCAGGTGGGCTACTGTTTTCCCAAGCCCCCTGCCTCTTCTGCTAATGGCCTTTGGTGTGTCTTCTGCTAATGGCCCATTAACACCTTTGGGGTGTCTTCTGCTAATGACTTTTGGGGTGTCTTCTGCTAATGGCCCATGAGTCATAGGTACCTTCCTCCAGGGGTTATCTCTGTTAATGGGCCATCAAGGACCCATTTCACACTTCTCATGCTATTGTGAGATGCTCTGCCCAGGGGGAGGAGCCAAGCATTCTCACCTGGATATAAGCTGGTATGTGGGACAGTGCAAGAGCCTTTACCTACTGGATTCCCAGAGGACCAGAGCTACCAGACCTTTCTACAGGATCACTGCTTCAGGAAGAGCACCTCATCTGGACTGCTTCCACCATCCTGCTCAGGTTGTATTCTGACTCTGTCAGTGGTCCTTTGTGTTATTGCATTTATTTTATTTTATTTTTACCTTTTTACCTTTCTTCTTATTAAATTATATCTCTGACTTGGAGCCTCTCATTCGTTTTGCTTTCAAACCCAACATTCCCTAATTCTTTTAGCATGCCAATAATCTTTAAATCATTTAAGAAGTTGTTCTAGCATATAGTTTTTGTAATGACACAAAGATTTTAAATACTTCTGTGGTCAAGTTCTAAAACCAGTGCTGATGCCAATTGTAAAGAAGTCAACACAGAGGCCAAGAAATAGAGCAGAGTGAACTACAGAAGATGAGACACGTGATGTACTTTTATACTCTTCCTCTCCTATGACTACTTGGGTATTAGGAGCCATTTTCTGATTAATAATTTCACTAGAAAAAGGAAGGGAATAACAGATTATCAGAGAATAAATACAATCATAGGGTTTATATCAAAGTAGACTGGAGTGCTTTTCTAACCTTTCCTTTAAGAACTTTCAATGAACATTAACTAAAGTTAATGATATGACTCCTGAAACAACTAAAGATCACATTAGTGTAATTTCAAATGTATAGAATAAAGGTGAAAAAAAATATGAAGATTATTATAAAATAAATACCTGTCCTCCACGACTCACTGTTCACAAGCATAGCAGTATTCCACAGACCAATTCTTGAAAATCTGTGTTCTGGGAAAATCAAACTCAGAGAAAAGCTTTGATTAACTGGTGTTAATTCCTCCCCATGGAAGGAATTGTGTTTCACACCACCCACATGGATCAATTTGAAATGGTTCTCAATCAAAAAGTGACAACTCTACAACCACAGAATCAAGACACTAATAAGATTTTATGTCTTCAGTTACCACACTTACTACTTGATTTGCTAATCTGAAACCAACCACTTAAATTCTTGGCTAAGCACTCAGCTCTACTCAGCACAAACTACCTGAGCCTGACTTTTTGCTTCTGGCTTAGTCAAGCTATTTTCTCTACCTTACTTCTCTGACATCTGACATCTTATCATAGGAAAGTTTCCATGGCAGCCAGTATAAGGCACAATTGAGCCTTGCCATTATATTTGATGGGCTTTTTCTTTGGAGCTTCGATCCAGACTGCAATATCATTTGTCAGGAAACTAACCAAGAGATCAAAAAGAGTTTTGGGCATTTGGAATAGATTTGTGCTTTAGCTATCCTCCTCAATCAAAAGGACAAAACTTTAAAAAACCCAGCAACAAACAAATACCAAACAAAACACAAACAAAACCCCCAAACAAACAAACTCCAAAACCTATAGCAAACTAAGTGATTGCTATATATGGCTATAGAATCTTTATTTACCAGCAACACACCAGTGTAAGATTTTTTTCTAGGCTATAAAAAAAAAATAATTCAAAGTCTTGGACGCTATAGACTTAAGATGCTTAGCCATCTTTATGAGTCCGTAGCTGACTAAGTGAAAGGAAAACAAAATAAAAATAAGAGGCGACGCATTTGAAAAATAATCCCTCTGCAAAATACTGAGAGGAGGAAGGTATCTCCTGCTGTGATATCACCCTCCAATAAATACAAAATGCACCAACCCAAAAAAACCCCCACAAATCATTTCAAACACCTCAACAAAATCATCTTGTTCATGAATACAACAATTTGCTTAGAATAATGAGGTAACTGGCTAATAAGCAATTTATTCTGTAAAAGGTATTTGATACCTGGATAGTTTTCTGATGACATTAATGTACAGAATGCGGTACATATCACTGGGCATATATAAAAATATCTGTGAGTTTGTTTCCCCTCTCCCCTCGCCGCAATGAGGCTGCCGCACCGCAACAATTGCTCAACGACCACCCCGGGTGACCCCGTGCCACCAACATGCAAATTAAAACCCCATTGTAACCTGGGACTCTTTTTAAAACCAAAAAACCCCTACAAAAACAAATCAATGTAAAATTTGAACCCACAAAAGACAGTACCAAACTGTGTATACCCTAAAGTATTAATGAACAATTTTTTGTAACTCACTGTAACCTAAAAAGTACCCAAGAAGAAGCAGGACCCCAAACCAACCCAACGAAAACTAGAACTCCTCAGACCCCCGATGAGAAAGAGTTCTCAGCTCTGCAGGAACTTAAGACTGCAAAGCTGAATGAGACCCTCCTCCTCAGGGTGAACCCAGAAGGGCTGCCCGTCCCTCGAGCCACCCTGTAAGAGCTGATTAATAAAGGCATTTTAAGGAGAAAAATATTATCTCCGCCCATTTTTAACACCTTGATTGTGTTCATAGTCCTCCACTAGACTTGCTCTAGGATCTTCCTGTCCCTTTTCTAGTGAGGAACTCAGAACTGGACCTATGTAAAGAACTCCTATAGAATTAATCTGTGGATGTTCTTTGCAAGCTACAGAGCCTACATCACTATTCAAGGTTTGAACAAAAAAGGAAATTAGGCTGACACCACTGCCTTCAGCTTTTTCCCTTCTTTGAATATCAATAAGTACACTCCTAGAGTCTCATTATTCCCTTGGCAGGACTTCCACTACCATTTACACATGAATAATTTCTTTTTTATAGACCCAATATTGTTTTGTTCAAAACACATTTATCATTACAGAATGTGATACAGTAGGAGCAAACTGCAAGCATTTCTCATCAACGCTGTCTTTGCAAAACAATTGCACATGAAAAACAGCCAGTATGTGAACCTGAAAATGCATGTTTTACAATTCACTGCAGTTGTCAGGGGTTTGTGCATGATGAACTTTCTTGCTCATGTGGTTGAGTACTGAGTACAGAGAGTATTGTGAGGAAATACTTAAGGTTTGGGTTGAAGTAATATCTGACATTGAGAAAAAAGTTAGCCCTAATATAAGTTTGCCATGAACAGCATTTAATATATCTTATTAACTAATAGGCATTAATTAATTATGAATTAAGAATTGTAATTATTTTCCATAAATCAGAACTTTTGTGGTGGTTTATAAACAATTCCACAGTTGCATACTCACACTTTTGTGGAGTACACACCCCCATCCATACTTTAGCACAACTTTTTGACAAGGCAGATCTAAACATGGACACAACTTTTCAGCTGGAAGTAAGTCTGTCCTCAGACTCACTTACACTGGTGCAAGTCCCCCAAATGGGTAAAAGGTAAATAAAAATGGTAGCAGTGTCCCAAAGGAACAGATATAGATATTCTGCATACATCCCTGCATGCAGCACTATGTTCACTGGTTTCTGATGAATGCAATTCTAAAATCCTTGTAGAATGTTAGGCAGTCTAAGCAGAGCTCCAGGGTGCTCTGTGTCCCATAAGCACTGGTAAAAATGAGCTATAAGAGCCACTGTTTTTCCTCATCTGGCCTCTGGCATGTGAAAACTCCATGAGGTTCTTTTGGCTCATTCCCAGCGGGAGTTTGGGAGTCAGGTTGGTGCTCTCTGGGAGCAGCATTCTGCAGGAATCCTCCTCTGCAGCTTGGACAAGGAGCATGGGCTGCAAGGGCCATTCCAAGAGCACAGCCACAAGCTGCTCAGCCCACGCACCTGCCCATCCTCACTTCCCCCAGCACAGTCTGGCTGTTGTTCAAATGCTGAACAAGGAGTGTGCCAAGAGATGTCCAGGCTCTGCTGGATGGTGCCAAACAAGAGGACAAGAGGCAAAGGGAAGAAATGGATGCACAGGAAGTTCCACCTGAATGTGAGGGAGAGTCTTCACTGTGAAGTGACCAAACACTGGAACAGGTCACCCAGAGAGAGTGTGGAGTCTCCCTCACTGCAGATATTCCAGAACAGATGCAACTCTGTGCCATGTCCTCCAGGATGACCCTGCTTGAGCAGGAAGGTGGAACCAGATGACCCAATGTGGTCTCTTCCAACCCATGACCCACTCTGTGATTCTGTGAAATGATGATTATTCTTATATGAATTTTTTTACATGTCAGGAAGTTGTTTCCTCAACTTCTTTCCCCTTTGCTTTGATTTCTTTACCAATTATCAACCAAAGTGGAATAAGTAAAAGTAGTAGGAAGCATAGAGACAGCATAAGAAAGAAAAAATAAACAAGGGAAGTAACAAACAACCTACATGCACAAACCTATGAAGCATTTTTTCTCAGACTGCGCTTGTTCCAGAACTCTAATTTCCTAAAATTTATTTTTAGAGTTTCCTAACACTAGTGGACAAAGTGTTTTAAAATTTTCAATCTCTTGGCATCAGGTGTTGGCAGTCACATCCAGAGCTGCCATTACACTTCATGTATTGAGCTGTCCTTTCTCCAGAGGTGACCAAACTTTCCAACTAATTGTGGTGAAGAAACCATAGCACAAAGAAATCCCATCCAAAAACTGGTAATACTGAGTGATGTTCTAGCAATACCCAGAAGAAGCAGTCTGCATATTGGAGAGAAAGAACTTGAGCAACTTTGATCCAGTCCGATACATAAAGAAATCAGTCTTTGGGTCAGGCTCCTAACATAAACCAAAGAAACAGAGTGCCCAGGACCACTGGTGTTTGCAAAATATGGTATTTATCCAACCTTATGTGAATGGTGTTCATACAAAGAACACTTGTAGTTTGGACAGTGAAAATGAGAGATTGTTGTCAGTTTACATTAGGGGATTTACTAAAACACTATTTCTCATTATTTCTGTGTTTATTTAAGTATTCATCTAGACTTGAAATTCATTTAGTTAATGCAGTTGAAAGCTTGTCTGTGCAACATTCTTGCACACCAATGGATCTTCTCAGACAGCCTTTCAGGCAGTTCTAGTCTTTAATAAAATGTTCATACACAGGAACTCTCTGTCACAAAAGCTTTGTGGAGTGGCAGAAGAGAAGAGAAGAGAAGAGAAGAGAAGAGAAGAGAAGAGAAGAGAAGAGAAGAGAAGAGAAGAGAAGAGAAGAGAGAAGAGAAGAGAAGAGAAGAGAAGAGAAGAGAAGAGAAGAGAAGAGAAGAGAAGAGAAGAGAAGAGAAGAGAAGAGAAGAGAAGAGAAGACCTAGTTTCTGAATCTTGTAAGATTTCAGATTTATTTGGAATGGGGCAGGCAGAGCACTAGATCCCTGGGGATGTTTGAATTCAGCTATTCAAGTTCTAGATAATTAGACTATCTCACTTCAAAGGCTCAATAATGTATTCTCAATATCACTGTAATGTAACACACTACTTAAAAACCAAATCCAATTCCAATCTTACAAAACAAGATGAAAAACAGCTCATACTCATAGAAATTCCTTATAAAATTCAGCTTGAAATTGCTGTCACAGTGACTCCTCCCTCCCCATTAAGGCTAAAGCTGGATGTCTTCTATGTCTTAATGCTGAGAAAAATTAACTTATAGGACTTCAACATCTACACAAGTTACTTTGGCACATATTCAATTAGCCTGTTTCAATGCAGAGGAATCAGGTCTGTAAACTTCTGATAAATCTACTTTTAAAATCCTTATATCAAGTTTAGGTGTAGAGCTGCCTTTTTTTCATGCAAGAAAAGGCTCAGAAGGGCAAGAAAATCTGAGAAGCAGAACAACTTCCCATGCAGATATGATCTTACACAAACACTGTCAACCACCTCAAAGAATTGATAACAGTGGTGTGTAGAGACCAAGGTAATACTGACAGCTGAATAATCCTCCTCTTTCTATTAAGAAAAAAGCAGCACAAAA
This sequence comes from Zosterops lateralis, assembly GCF_965231275.1. NCBI lineage: Eukaryota > Metazoa > Chordata > Aves > Passeriformes > Zosteropidae > Zosterops > Zosterops lateralis. Next base: position 114,344,945 of record NC_139763.1, read on the forward strand.
TAGATCATTCCTGGGAGGAACAGGCAGTTGACTTTAATCAAGAAAGACCAAGAAACATACTAAGAAACTTAACAAATGAAGAAAGATGTTATCAAAAAAAGGCAGATTAAAACAGTTTCTTGGGGTTTTGTCACCCCTGCATTTCTTGCTTTCGAGTGTTTGAGTCTTTGTAGCGGCTTTCTCACGCTGCTTCATGTAAACAATATTGTATTCTTGGAATTTATCTGTATGTTTTGCATTCTTGTTCTCTGAGAGAGAACTTGACTGATGGTCATATTGACCAATGGAGTCAGGAGGTTGTAACCTCCTTGGGCCAATCTTGGTCCTCTGTACAAAATGTATATAAGCTATTGGAGTCAGATAATAAAGAGCCTTCCGTGTTTGACCCTGCTGCTGCCTGCTGTGCTCCGTGAGGGTCCACACCACGTTGCAATGTGTTGCCCCTCTAAGGGCAGGGGTAACAGGGTTTAGCACCTACATTGAGGCTACATAAAATCTGACATGTGCAAGAAATGAAGAACTGCCCACCAGTAATGAGAACACAGGAAGATTGGAGGTGCTGGGCATCCACAGAAAAGCATTTCTGCTTTAGCTTGGTATTGTCATAATCAACTTCTGTAGCCCTCTGTTGACAGTAACTTGGAGGCAGAAAATATGCGTAAGCGCTCTTTCAAATAACAGACTAGAGCTGCTTACTGAGGAAAAAGTGAAATTTTGTTAGAGCTTCCTCATTCTTTCCTTCATCCAGTGAGGAGTGTTTTCTGATCAAAATTATGAGATATCAAAAGTTTATAATCTAATATTAAAAAAAAATACTACCAATAAAGTATTATAAAAAGGAAGACAACATTAAGAAAACCAGAATTACAATTTCCAAATAAAAACAAAGATCTTATACCTATGAATTTTTTTGGTTTCTTGTTTTGCATGCAAAACCAGGGCATTTTGTTCTTAGTTCAGCCTATGTAAAATAAAGTATATACACTTATATGGATTTCCATAACTCCTGTGCCAGACTGTGAATGAGACCTTTGATAGTGTCTAGAGCGAACATATATTTCTGGGTGATCTAAAAGACTTTTAAATGCATAATTTTAGAAAAGTAAGTATGAGAATTCAGTCACAAGAGCTGCATTTACTGATGCAAATTTGTGTATATTGTGTTAATTACTTATTAACAGGGGTTGAAGTGCTGTGCAACAAATCCCTATTTGTCTGCCCTTTATCAGCCTCTTGTTTGACAAAACCACTTTTCCTTTGAGGCTCCAAATCCACTAAACACTTCAGTTGCTTTGCAAAGAAGGGAATCGATAGTTTAAAATCCAGTTTTAGGCTAGTCCTTTAAAAATGTAGAACAAGATTTGTATAGAAAGATGGTTTTGAAGGCCAGATCAGTGGTGGAAACCACAGCTCGGTGATTTCCGGAACTGGGTGGGACGCAAAGTTTGCACACAAGCTCAACTCTATTTCTCTACCAACAAAGATTTACCCAGGCAATCCAAACTAGATTTTCATCTGAAACTTAGGAGGGTTATCCAATTTTCCCCATTATGGGTCAAACCCACACTTCTGAGGGCCAGCCTGGCAGAAATGTGGCTAATATTAATTAGCAAGAGGGCATGATGGAGTGTGTCATGAAAAATCAAAAAGGTTTTAATAAAGAAGGAAAATGATACAAAAACCCAAAAACAAAGCCAAACATAGCACAGAGACAAGTCTCCTACTTGCTACAACACCTCAAAAAATGTGGAGTTTCTTTGTTCTCTCTCTTTAGTACTTAACAGCTTAGGTGGGCTTTTTTGCCCTTGGCCCAATGAGATGAACAACAGCCTTTGAGTTACATTTTCAGAGTCCAAGCCACACTTCTGTGCTGGCTCCAAGCCAATTACAATGAGGAAACCCACAGAACTTTCCAGCTAACTCCCTAAAATGTCTAAAAGTAAACTGAGACTCATTCCCTATTTGGAAGCACCTTCTGGAGGTGTAGGGATATTGCATCACCACACCCCATGAATTTTCTTCCACTTACATTTTTGAATCATTTGCCAAACCACTGATTTCCAGGACTGACAGACTGCTCTTGCAGCCTAAAGCTCTTCAGTGTTCCCAACCAAAGCAGAATGCTTCCAAATTGATACAGGTGGATTTTACTAATCCTATCTCTACCAATCCTGTTTTCCTATTGGCTGTGCACATTGGCTGGAGATTCACAGTGGATACAGGAGACAAGTTGACTATTTTCTGTTCATATTTTCTGTTAAAATGGTGGTATAATATGATGACTCAAAGCCTGATTGGACCCTGTGGAATCTTCACTGATGTGCTAACGAACAAGAGTTGTTTGCTTTGTGTGTGGTTTTTTTTTTTTTTTTTTTTTTTTTTTTTTTTTTTTTTTTTTGGTTTTTTTTTTTTTGTTTCCAAATAAAAAGGATTATCTAACACATCTAGCTATTCCAAGATGAATATCTTCTTCTTAATGTTCTTAATGAAGAAAGGGCCTATGTCACATATTTCCTCACGCTGAAGAAAGATCTTAATCCAAATAATTTTAAAGTTCAATAAAAACAACATAGATGTAAAAAAATAAACAATCCTTAGAGAGATAATGGGGGTAGTTGGGGTAAATCACTCTCCTGTGATTAGCCATGAAAAGAGATATTCTCTTTTATTGTTTTATTCATTTTGAAACATCCCACTGAAGATAAGAATGTAATAGATACTTCTTTCTTGTGAGGACATTTACTGTAAGGGCTCTTTTTAAATCCAGGATTATGAGGATACTTACCAAACACTGCAGTGTTAGAAAATATTTCTGCTATCTGATGGAATGAACCAGTGCCACATTGCTTTAATTTCCTAGGAATCACAGTTCTGAACTGCAATAATATCATGGGGTCAGATTAATTAAATTACTTAGGAATTACAAACATACTAAACTGTTTATTAGATTAGGTTTTAAAGCCTAGATCATTAGGGAAAAAAATCAGATGACATTTTTATTAGCTAATAATGCAAATATTACTGATAATATGCAAAGGATATGTTAGGATATTTTAACTAAATTTACCACATTTTTGTCATTCTGATTGAGTTAGTTATTGCTCTTAATATTAGATACTTACCAATGTAGTTACCCATTGTGATATCTGACATGTTTTTGTTGGTGGTGGTTTTAATTTCACCTAAGAAGGAATGCACTGAAGGCACAAATAAGATTAAAATTAGAAAAGCAATATATCACTAAGATTTATTTCCTTAAAGAAACAGCCTCAAGTGGGCAAGTGAATGAAGCAACTGAACACATTACTGAATTAAGCAGTTCATTCCTTACATCTTCATGTAGTTCTTTGTTCACAGAAATATGCATTTTCAGATTAATACCATGAAACCAAAAGCATGTTAAAAACCCCCAAACAAACCCTTAAAGGATCACTTACAAAGCACATTTTACTTCTGGAATAGGTACAAAACTATAAAAAATATCTGTAGAATGTTAGACATTCAGTTTTCCAGAAATTAGGTATTTTATATTATATTGGAATTAAAACAACAGAATATTAAACCCATTCTTTTTCTGAGTTTATATTCGATTCTGCAAAGCCACAGAACACACATGATAATGTTTTTTGAAGTTCTAGAAATCACTGAGTGGAAATTAGAAGTAAAATAAATTATGGTATTTCTTCTGTGATCTTTTCAGTTTGACATTTAGAAAATGTGATGCATATATGCAAGACAAATCTGAAAGAAGGAATATCATGTGAATTGTTCCAAGACATTTTTTTGTTCAGCTAATCTTCAGGAATTTCTTATTTCAATTTTTTGATGAAAAGTTATCACCACCAGATGTTGTTGATATCAAATTAGAAACAACCTCAAAAGTAAATATAAATATTGTTTTCAAACTAGGAAAAGGTATTCTAATCATATAGGGACACTAACTGATGCTCAGCCATGCTGAACATGACCCAGTTTGTGCCAAGGTGGCCATTGGCATCTGGCCTGTATCAGCAATAATGTGGCAGCAGGGGAGGGAAAATCTCTCTGTGCTGGGCACTGATGGCACCACCTCAGATCCTGTGCCCAGTTTTGGATCCCTCACTGCAAGAAGGACATTGAGGAACAGAGCTGGGGAAGTGTCTGCAGCATAAATCTGATGAGGGAGGAGCAGCTGATGGAGCTGGGGGCATTTAGGCTGGAGAAAAGGAGGCTTGGGGGGACTTTATTATCCACAACTCCCTGAGAGCAGGGTGGAGCCAGGTGAGGAGGCAGGCTCTGCTCTCAAGTAAACAGTGACAGGACAAGGGATATGGTCTTTAATTGTGCCAGGGGAGCTCAAGCTGGACATGGGAAAGAATTTCTTCATGGAAACAGTTTTCAAAGTTGGTTATAGGGTGCCCAGGGAGGTGTTGGAGTCACCATCCCTGGAGGTGTTCAAGAATCAATTGGATATGGAGCTTGGTGCCGAGGTCAGGCTGACATGGTGGTGATTGGGAAAAGGATGAATTCTATCTTGGATGTCTTTCCAAACCTAAATGATTCTGTTATCACAGGTGGCACTAGTGTGAGTTGCAGAAGTGCCAGCTTTCCAAGTCAGACTTCCAATCCAGACATTTCAAAAATACCTAAAGCTATATCCTTATTGTTCTATTTGACAAAATTAGAGCAAGTCTCCTATGACTGCTGAGATAATAAATTTATCTAAAAATCTTAAAAAAAAAAAAAAAAAAAAAAAAAAAAAAAAAAAGGAAAAATAACATAAATAACATCAGGTCAGAAACATTTATATCGAGTTTATTTCTGAACAAAAGGATCACATTTTAAGTCTACCATGACTGTCTATCAGTCCTTGCATTTCTGTGCCCTTACCTGGCTCCCTTGGTAAATCTAATACAGTGAAACCTGTAGTCTTCTCAGACTGATTCCTGCTCCTCTTTCAGCAGAAATGGTAATGTGTTCATGAAGGTGCTATTAAAGACATACCTTAAAACACAGTAATACCATACAGTTGGGTTAGATAGAAATGTGGATTTTAAAGAAACCATTCTCCCTGTACCTGACAAAACAAAACCCCAGAAAATCCGAAACAAGAACAACAACAAACCACCAAGAACAAAACTAACTTTTGTACTTTCAGTTCGCATTTTCTAAAGTTTTAAAAACAGGCCACTTTGAAGACTGCTCACTTAATATTACTCACTGTTAAATCGGGAGTAATTCTTTTTAAAGTGTACAAACCATGAAATCACTTCACGATGTTTTAGCAAGCTTAAATTCCCTTACTAGACAAATGATATTGCAAATATCTGCCTAAAGCTCAGAAAAATTTTAAAAGCTTTAAGCTTTAAAAGGTTTATACCAATAGAAGGTCCAAAGTCAGTTGTTTTATTCTATTTTGAGTTTGTGGGAAAACAAAAAAAAAAAACAACCAAAAAACCAAAAAAAACCAAAAAAACAAACAAAAAAAAGAGGGACAAGAGGGTAGCCACAGACTTATTAAAAGCAGTAAATATCATTGTTCATAGAACCCTGCCAGCTCTTTACAACTTTTGAGTGGGATGACCAAGCTTATTATACTCATTTGTGAGTGCCCAAGGTGCCAATTCTAAAAATTTTAATGAGTCACTGACAAGAGGAATAGTGAACACTTGTGAGAGAGATTTGACCAAGGACAGAGAAAAAGTGTCTAGACAGCCTCTGTTATTAAACGTTGTTATTCAGTAGTACTTCAGGGCCAGAAAACAGCATGAACTCCTCTGTGTCATAAATAACAAACTTTCTGAAAAGAAAAAAAATCTGTATAAAAGACTAAAGAAAACAACCGTGTACAGTTTTGTGATTTTTTTTGTTTGCAATGGCTGAGGGTAAAAAACCCAACAAAATAACCAAGTAACAAGTCAATAACACCTTTAAGAATCCCTATTACTATTTAAAATGGAGTTCTGTAGCAGTCCTCTGTAAAAGCATTATCATATTTTGAAATGCATTAAGTAGGGCTGTGTGCTGCTCTCCTCTTTTCCTATGACAATAGCTGAAAAAGCTCAGATCAGCTCAGGCAGAAGATGCCAGAGATCCAATGCAAGCAAACGCCACTCACTCCAGCCCTACAGCTGCCTAGTGCCTCTATTATTCCTCATGTTTTATCCTGGGGAACTCAGCCCCTGAAAACTGTTTGTGAAGAGCTTAGGACACACTTAAGGAGCAGTGAATAAAGGTCACCTCGAACTAGTTCTACTGATGCTGCAGCTATAAACACTGATGAAAACCCCTATAAGATTTCCTGTAGCATGCCAGGAATGAACTCCAGAAGAACAAAACCCCACCTCCTAGTATAAATCAACCCTACAATTTCAGTCATGTGGGGAAAAAAAGGTGGAATGGGGTGCATACTGGGGTGGGAAGTGAAAGAATAGGAATTGTTGTGATCAAAAAAAAAAAAAAAAAAGAAAATTGTTATTTGTTTCTTAAGTATCATCCCTTAGTGTTGAGATAATATCTCCTTATCTAGATTAGCTAGATGAGTCCCCTTTCTCTATTTTGTGACATTAACTACCATCTTTCGTGACCTATATACCTCCACTAAATTACTCACAAATGGAGTAGGTGACAGAACCCATCAAACCCAAGCCACTGAAATAAACTCTTGACGGAAAAAAAAAAAAAAAAAAAAAAAAAAAAAAAGGTTTGATTTGAAATGCTTCGGAGAAAAGAAATCCATGCAGTGAGAAAACCTTGCATCATATGGCTGACTGGTATCAGCAATCTCAGAAACAGCTGCTGAAGGATCATATAGGAAGAAATGGATATATTTAAGAGAAGGTAGAATTTCAATCCATCAGAAAAACTATCCTTGTACACTCCTGAGGAAAGGCACACAACAGATCCCATCCCTTTCACTTGTTGGACTCTCAGCTGAGCATTTCTTGACAGTGCCTACCATTGTCTTGGTAGGCACTGGCAAAGAGACATATTTGTTGTAGAAGAGAGATCTTGGGATGAAAGAAAATGGGAATGAAATATTATCTTGAAGACGATAGGGCAAAAAGACTGCAGCAAGTGTTAAAAACCTTTCCCAAGAGTGTCAACAGGTGGTACCCTGGAACAAGAGACATGGGACAGGGGAGAAGCAGTGCACCATGTGAGGTACCACAAATAAGCATTTTTGTCTACTTGAAAGATTATTTCAACCCTCACAGGATGACCCTATTGGCCAACTCCCATCAGTACTCTCAAACCAAGAAAACTCTTTTCTCTCTCAAAACAAGCAAGCTCCACTGTCCTGCTGAGTTACCAAAGCCATATAGTTATTTATTAATAAAGGGAACAAAAAACAAAGAGAGGGGAAAAAAAAGAGTAAAATTGATTGGATGTTGGGAACAATGGAAGTGCCTGAGTCTGTTCATTAAAGCACATTCTGGTGAAGGATACAATGCTATTGCTGGCAACGGGCATTCACTCACTCACTGATCAATACCAAATAGTTGTGTCAGAGTCTTTCAATCAAACATTTAAAGGGCTTGAGGGAAAAAAAAACCTGTCACCTTCTAGAGACAAATGGTGCTGCTATCACTATGGCAACCAAAGTCATCTGTGATGCATGACACGGAGGATTGTTACTGACTATCCCATGAAGACTATTGCTGCTGTATTAAATCAGTTTTTGTCTTTACTTGTCAAGGAATGGTCAGACACACTAGAAGGGTGCACCTAAATGGCACAACAGAGCTTAGAATGACAACACAGAGCAATAACTACTTGCATCAGCCCAGTGACAGGTCATTTCCTAGTTGAAAATGTTAACAAGAAGCCAGTTATTCCACAGCAAATAATGTTACCCAGTACCATTAACCAAGTCTATGGCAATGCAGTATATCTGATAGAAGAAAAATTATAAATAAAAGGAGTAGAAGCATAAAGGGGACAAGAAAAAAGAAAAAGAAAAATATATACCTAGTCTGTTTATGGTGAAAATATTTATTGCAGGCATTGATTTCTGTTAATTTTCCAAATAAAATAATGAGAAGACCCAAATACTCCTTGAAGTACATGGTCTGTCATCACGCACCTTGGAACAGCAAGGACATTTTCTCCTATTTAAAAATTATTTTTTACCTCCAGTGTAATGAAATGTCTTACAGAGTAAGAACAGTACCCAGGCAGGTCACAAAAGGAAGCTGTAATGAGTGTCTACTTGAAACTGAGTCCACTTGGCTTCTGACTTTTGGCAGCCTCAAGTTTTAAGTATTAGAAATTATCATTACACTGAGATATTTCCTGGAAATATGAGTTAAGAGGGAGCAATATGTTGGCTGTGGAAATGTGTTTCTTCACATACTGAAACTTCTAACTAAAATTCTTTCTCAATATAAATTAAACAAGTCAGTGTCATACCATAGAAAGATGTGGAGTATTTATTTATGCAGTTATTTGGGTGGACACACTTGATGTGTCTAAAATACATATCTCATAAAGCACTGGAAGCCATCAGTTCTGAGGTAGCAGTTATTACACTGCCTGGATTCTTCCAAAAGAGTCAACTGCCTGATTTTCCAGAAGATTTCTACATTTGAATTATTTGCATTCCAAGCTGTGATATCACAAATACTATATAAACCACTGGTAGTTTTGAGCCGTAAGGACTCCTGCTAACATTTATTACACAAGACAAACAGCATGTAAGGTGAAATAAGCTGTCACTTGTAACTTTGACATAGCTCACATCTGTTTAAACATTCAGTGCTTCCCCAAGCACTTCCTCCTAAACAGCAAAAGCAAATCCTCTTGGTTTATTTGTCAGAAAAAAACCCAAAAAACAAAAAACAAACAAACAAAACAATCAAACAAACAAACAAAACAAAACAAAAAAAGAACAAAAACCACCACTAAAAAACCCCCCAAAAATCAAACCCAGGCTTCTCAGGGGCTAAATGATCACATGCTGTTGCATTAATTAAGGGACAGAGATTCCTCAAATGCTTCTTTAGGTCTGGATGACTTGGAAGGACAAAAGGCCCTTCAGGCAGCTCTTTCAACAGTTATCTCCCTCTCTCACCATGCCAGTATATCCTCTATCACATAAATGTTCCTTTTCCTCCCGGAGTGGATTAAAAACTTATCTCTGCTGAACAATGGTGTAAGATTTCTAAAAGTGCCTAACATCTCTCCTCATCCCCTTCCCCAAACACAAAGACAGACAAATATTTGTTGCTGTGGATTTAGAGGGCAGTGATGTAGCTGGTCATCATCTACTAACACAAAAGCTGAGTGTGAAGTTTGGGGTCTGAAGTAAACAGTAAAAAAAATGCAAGTGCTTAATCCAGCTGACACTGCTGAGGTTTTGGAGGTGGAGAGAGACAAGGCAGTACCAGATCAGTATGCAGTGCCAATAACTGAGACAGAAAAGAGAACATCTTGTTTCTGCTCCCATTTTTATCAAATTTCCAGTCAGTATGTCAAAAATGTCCTTATTTTTTGTAACATTTGTTTAATGTGAAAATATCACATTTACTCCATACTTGCCTCCAAAAGTAGTTGCTTTCCTAATGTTTCAGAATGAAATGATGGATTTTGAGTTATTTCTTAAAAGCAACTATTTTCATTTTCATCACATTTACTAGTTGCACTGTTACTAGCCAAGAGGACTGTCATTTGTGAATGTCTTTACTCAGAGGTATGGAGTCCTGCCTATTCCTAGCCTGCTCTTTTCCTTAGGTCTCAATGCAGAGTTTATTTGTGTATCTTGGGGAAATATTAGTTTATAAGCTTAGAAATTATAAAACATGTCTTTAAAAAAATATTTTCAGCTTCATAAAGAAGTCTTCTTTATAAAACAAAATACAGTGCTGTAAAACCTGAGTGTTTGTTTCCTCAGTCATTATAATAGAAAAAGAGCTTCAAATTACACTTGGTCTAAGAAAGAACAAGACTTTGCATACCACAGGTATTTTAGGACTGACATTTAAAAGAAGCCTGCTGATATTGGCACTTTCCTATTTCCTTCTTTGCTTTCACATCAGAAAAAAAGAAGAAGTTAAGAAATGATGACTAGCATAATTTCCCAACTTAGATCCCATCACAAAGGGAATCTCAGCCTTTTCAATAACAGCCAAGGTGTCTGGCATCTCATAAACCAAGATTTTTTACTTCTTATTCTGCTATTTATTTTCTAGTGATATTGGCTAGGGAAAAGAAATCTGCAGAGGTTTACTTCCATCCGTCAGGGAGTAAACACCCATTCTGAAACTCTCCTCCCTGCAAATACTGGAGGACAGAGTCAATGTTAATCACCACATCTCACGGTAAAACATAGCTCTAATCCAAAATGTTTTCACTATAACAGATAAACCAAAACTAGGATAAACAAACATCTAAAAATGTAATGTTTTGTACATGGAAGGATAGTCACACAGGGTTTGACATAACCATACCTGCATATTCCTCACTCTTTGGTCCCTCACCAGTTATACTATAAGCCAAAGAAGAAAACAGGCACAAGCTTATCCACCTCCTAAGGCAAAGCCTTATTAGCACATCAGGACTACTTAACCCTCTATTCCTTTGCTCAGGGAGTTACTCTTGGATGCAGTTAATTCAGGGTAGGCTAATGAGCAGAATATGCCAAAGCTGTCAGTGTGAATCAATTAACATCTGCCTCTGGATCTGCAGCACCTGCTAGTAGGCTGGATTAGTGGAGAAAGCCAGTTCTGCTGTCCCAGGGTACTCAGAAGTGTCAGGGCACATTAGAATTTTAAAGCTACTTTAAGCAGTAGGTGCAGGTGGGGAAGTGGGTTGTGTATCCCCTCTTGGCAAGTGTCTGGGAGTGTGCATTACTTTCTGCAATAAAGTATCGTGCCAAAAGAAAAAAGGAGCTCATTAATGTGCTTCTCTTTTCATCTAGGAGCAGGATAACTGGCACTACTGCTCTCACCTCTCTGTCAATAAAATTTTGGGTGCTCAGTGCAAGCTTTACAAAGCCAGTCAGAGGCAGTGGAAATCCTCTGGTTTTTTAGATCTATATATGTTATCATGGATGCTAAAAGTATGTGAGTTTCTGCTCAGCTATTGATTATTCTGCAAGCCAGTGTCATAAAGCACTGTGTTTGCCAGACTTGTTATCATTTGGAGCAGGCTGAAATGAGTATGTGCCCAATGGAATTACCATAACAGGCCTGCTGCAGGTTATCATGAAGATCAAGAGGTCTGTAAGGTGACCCTGCACAAGTAGAGGACACAGCATCATTTCTTTCTAAGCTTTTTACATCTTCTATCTGATAAGTATGGCCCCAGATCATCTGAGAGATACATATATTATTCGATATAATTTCCTTCCTTACTAATTCGTTCTTTAACAGTATTGCATTTCTACAGTATTCCCTTCTTTGAAATTTTTCTTTATTTTCAAATTTTCTTTTTCTCCATCTTTTATGTCCAAGTTTCATGTGGCTGCTCTGCCCATGTGACACTACTGAGTCTAAGGTGATTCTATAAAGCTTTTCCATTACTCATCACTGAAGCCTGATCACCTTCTGCTTTGGGCAAATTTTATAATTCCCCATACCCCAAAATTCAGACACACACTGAAATCACATCTGATGTACTAGTTGTAAATTCTGCAACCTGACTCCAGGTGTTACTCTTTGTAAGATTGCTACTGATACATAGTGAAAATGGTTTAAAATTGCTGGGTATATTATGAAATGTAAAATGCTCATGTTGAGGTAAATTGATTGGAAGTATAGAAGTTTATTTCTGATTTTCTTGTGATCTTTCTTTGTTAATATCATCAGGAGTCATAAATCCTTCTCAAAAGATGCCCTCAGACAGGTATATTCCCCCAGACAAATAACAAACAACCCCATGGCAGTATATGTATATTTCTCTGTGTGTGCAATATGAGAGCTATGAGAACAAGGAAAATTAATTCTCTTTGTCTAAGGGATTCATTCCTAGACTCATGCTCAGTTGGTCGCATTTCTGAATTATACAATCATGTCTATAGTTTTCCTATGTTTGAAAATTGTCTTTTCAAAGAAGGCACATAGAATTCAGAGGAAGAAAAATGGCTGAAAGCCATTAAATCAGTTGTGGGATTTTTTCTTTAGCATTAAATTAATGAATTTATTAGGAAGGAGAAAACCCCACTAAACTGGTTGTGCTTCTTTGTCCAGACATGAGGTTTTAAAATGTTTTTATGGGATATCACATTCTCAAAGAAAAGACTGGTGTTAATGGCTATAAGTCACAAGGTTTTTCAACAGCAAGGTGAACATATCAGCTCTCACTTTAGTGACTCTCCATATCAATAGGAAAGCCTTGATACAGTTTCCTCAGCTGTGGGAGTTATAATTTTACTGCCATGTGTACAGATGACATGGGATTTTTTGGTTGGAAACTTGTCAGATTCTCTCAAATTCTTGTTACCATTCTTTAATTAGTCTGTTTCTTTCTTTCAAGTCTTCACCAAATCTTCTGGGTTTTTTTGTGCCAATGTTGGCTGCCTTTGAGAATGTTTTCACATTTCCTGGATAATGTTGATCCTTAAGTTGAAAGGATTATATGTGCCTGATTTTTTAAAAATTTTATTCTAAGTGTATTCTAAATTCAGATTCACCATTTCATTGCTGGATTCTTTCCAGACCTTTATAAACATACAGTTATTTCTGTATTTCTGTGTCAAAATTCTGTGCCATTTTGATGTTTCAGTGATGCATGAAAACCCTGTTTTAATTAAACTTTTAAAGACCTGTTTATGTTCAAGAGATTTTTGATTTTGTTGGGTTTTTTAATATATCAAATATTTCTCTCAAGCTGTATGCTTCACTTAGAATGTTTTAATGAAAAAGAGATTTAAATAATTTCTGCCTGTATCTTTTGGTGGTGAATGGTGCTACATCCAGTTGGTGGCTGGTCACTAGTGAGGATATTCAAGGTTCAATACTGAGGCCAGTCCTGTTTAATATGTTTATTGATGACCTGGATGAGGGGATAGAGTGCTCCCTCAGTAGGGCATGAACACTCACTGATGACACCAAGCTGGGTAGGAGTGTTGATCTGCTGGAAGGGAAGAAGGCTCTGCAGAGGGGTCACGACAGGCTGGATCCATGGTTTGAGAGCAGTTGTCTGAGCTTCAACAAGACTAAGAGCTGGGTCCTGCCCTTGGGTCACAACAGCCCCCTGCAAAGCTACAGGCTGGGGACAGAATGCCTGGAAAGCTTGAAAAGGACCTGAGGGTGTTGATTACAGCAGCTGAACATGAGCCAGCTGTGCCCAGGTGGCCAAGAAGGCCAATGGCACCTGGCCTGGGCCAGCAGTGGTGTGGCAACAGGACCAGGGCAGGGATTGTCCCCTGTGCTGGGCACTGCTGAGGTCACACCTTGAGTCCTGTGTCCACTTCTGAGCTCCTCACTGCAAGAAGGACATTGAGGTGCTGGAGTGTGTCCAGAGAAGAGAACAGAGCTGGGGAAGGGTCTGTAACTTAAGCCTGGTGAGGAGCAGCTGAGGGAGCTGGTGGGCTCAGACTGGAGAAAAGGAGGCTCCAGGGAGACCTTACCATTCTCTAAAACTGCCTGAAAGAAGAGTGATGCCAGGTGTGGTCAGGCTCCTCTTGGGCAGCTAATATGAGGCTGAGAGGATATAACCCCAAGATGTATCTGTGGAGGTGCAGGTTAGACATCAGAAAGGATTTCTTCAGTGAAAAGGTGGTCTGGCATTGGAATGGGTTGCTCAGGGAAATGGTAGCGTGACCATCCCTGGAGGTGTTCAAGAAACAACTGGACATAGCACTTTGTTCTGTAGTTTGGCTGACACAGTAGAAAGCAGAAATGATGATCATGGATGTCTTTTCCAGCCCCTATGATCCTATAATTACAGCAACTTTCTCAAGAGTTCCCTAGCACAAAAAAAATTCCTTGATGTTTCATCAGTCAGTTTGGAGCATGTTAGAGCTTTGTGTTCAGCCTACACACCCATTTTTTTTCTCTGAAAACTGCATCTTGACACTAACTGTTAGAACTGAGAATTATCCATATCTTGTCCCTTTGTCATGGTTGTCTCTCTGGCTGGCAACAGAGCACTGCAGTCAATGCCTCACCCCCACACAGTGGGATGGGAGGGAGTATTGGAAGAGTAAAAGTGGGAAAAATCATGGCTTGAGTTAAAGACAGTTTAATGGGGAAATTTAAAGCTGTGCACTCAAGCAAAGTGTCAGGGGCTGAAAAGATTCATGCCCCAAATTTTGTTATGAAATTTTGCCCATTATAGCAAAAACTGTATAAAAAAGATACAACCACAGAAACCTCCTTGAAGAACTTTGGACAGTAAGTCAAACTGCTGAGATTAGATAAAGGGAAAACCCATTTTGGAATCACCTCGGTCCCGGGGAGAAATAAACAAGACTAAGGGAGAAGAATGTATCCACAATGAAGCCAAATACATGAGAGACTCTTCCCCAGCTGAGTTTGGGGTGGGGGAGACCACAGCCCACAGAGACCAGGTTTACCCCCTGTCCAGGGTTGTATTGTAGGATGTACACAAAGTATTTATTCTATCACCATCTCATGAGCTGTTGGAACCAGGTGGGGGAGTGTTTTCCCAGGCCCCCTTCCTTTGGGCTGTCTTCTGCTAATGGCCCATCAATGCCTTGCCCATGACTCACAGGTAACTCCCTCCAGGAATTCTCTCTGTTTAATGGGCCATCAAGGACCCACTTCACAACTCATCATCCCATTGTGAGATGCTCTGCCCAGGGGGAGGAGCCAAGCATTCCCACCTGGATATAATCTGGGATTTGGGACAGTACAAGCAGCCCTTACCCAGTGGATTCCCAGAGGACCAGAGCTGCCAGACCTTTCTACAGGATTACTGCTTCAGGAAGACCACCTCACCTGGACTGCTTCCACCACCCTGCTCAGGTTGTATTCTGACTCTGTCTGTGGTCTTTTGTATTATTGCATTTATTTTATTTTATCTTTTTACCTTTCTTCTTATTAAATTGTATTTCTGACTGGGAGCCTCTCATTCATTTTGCTTTCAAACCATGACACCCCCAAAATGAGAAGGGGAAAAAGGTTTTGGGTGTAACCTCTGGTCAGAGGCAGTGAACACACATCCTCCTTTGCACACACTGCCCCAGCTGTGGAACCCCCAACCCCACAGGCCATATCCATGGGACATTCACATGAGAGGCAGCTGAGGGGGTGTCATAATCCATCAAAGACTCCCCGAAGTGCTCCCCAGAGTCATTCTTGAAGCCTTGCACCACAGAGCTGCACGTGATGCAACAAACCCAGTCTGTTGTAAGAGACAATGGCAAATTCCCCCCTTGCCCCGGGGAGGTTGCCTGGAGTTTCCTACCCAGCCTAAATGTATATTAACCCATAGGATTCTATGCTTTTTGGAGGGATTGTCACTACCAAGAAGACCAGCTGAAGAGGATCAATGGAATATCTTTGGGATCCATGGAGTGGTGATATTTTCCTTATTCTGTCACTCTGTCACTCTCTTTCTGTCCATCCACTCCTCCCCCTTTTCTATTTATTTCTTTCTCCTTCTCTCATATTTACTACCAAATAAAACCCATACAATTGATTTTACATGGTCTCGTTTGCACTTTAATTTGGACAGAGGTGTTTCTAATAACTTTAACAGCCGGATCATGACACAAAGCAAAACAAGGAATTAACTGACTGCTTCCCATGGGCAGGTAGGTGTTCAGCCATCTCCAGGAGAACAGGGCTCCATCACACATAATGGTGACTTGGGAAGGCAAACACCATCCCTCCAAATGTCCCCCTCCTTCTTCATCCCACTTTATATCTTGAGCTTGATGACATATGTTATGGAATATCCTTTTGGGCAGCTGGGGTCACCTGTCCTGGCTATGCCCCCTTCCAATTCGTGCACCCCCAGGCCACTCTCTGAGGGCAGAAAAGGCCTTGATTCTCTGATCAAAGGTCAGTAATAATGAAAAGATCCCCATGTAGTCAACCCCGTTTTCAGCACAAACCCAAAACACAGCCCCATACAAGTTACCATGAGGAAAATAAACTCCACTACAGTCAAAACCAGCTCACCCTCATAAGGATTCGAAGGATATCTTTGGATCCAAACATTTCATCTGGCAAATGTTACTGGTAGCAGAAACACAACTTTTTCCCTAATTTTTAAAATTCCTTCTTCATCACTGATCATAAGTGCTGGCAATAGTGGAGCTCAATGAGTCAGTGTTAAGGGCCAAGTCCTACAATCACTGTTGCTATTTCTCCACACAGAGAAGAGGTTTTACTGCAGTGGAACACACAGCATCCCCTCTGTGAGCAGAAAGACTGTTAGATTTTGAGGCTGTATTAGGGTAGTTTTTCCTAACATCAAAATCATCTGAGGTCAAGAGGGCAGAAAAGGGGCTATTAGCAAGATTGTTGTAGCTTCTTGTTTCTGTGCTGTGTAGGAGGAATTTTTTGTGTGTCTAAGTTTTCCTTGTTACTGTGGGGTTTGCTGCCTTCTCTCCTCACAGGTATCGCAGCCCTTGATGCAACTCTTGATTGCTCAGACAAAGAATCCACTCTTTGGCTGCAAATGCTTAAAGTCTTTGATATCAAGCAAGCCAAGAAAACTAATGCCTAACTGAATCAATCGCTCAGCTGCAAAATGAAAAGCAGACTAGATTAGAATGGAAAATAAGAGTAGAGGTGACTTTAGAGCCATGACTCCTCCCCTCCCTCTGCCCCTGTTTTTGTCAGGGAAAACTGTAATTTCCCTTTATGTTATGCCATGGCAAAACATGATTTATGACCATTTTTTAAAGTGTATTTATAGATGTGCTCATGAAAGGTGGCACACTGACAGCCTGCTAGACTCTGCTCTTCTATTAAAATACATTTAGAGCAGTCGCAATGACGACACTTCTTTTTTTCCTTTTTTCTTTCCCATTTCCCCATTCTGCTCCAATATCAGTTCAGTGTTGTACAATTTCCCTTCATTCCAGGATAAAGATATACTTAATAAGAGTCAAAAGATTTTTCAGGAAAACTCTACCCTAATAACCCTGATGTAATTGGAAGTTTTCTCTGTAAACCTGTTCATACTTTATTACACAACCAAGACAGGATGGAGAAAATGGCCTTTCATGGAAGAAAACTGCAAGAGTATCTGCAGTGCAGGGTGAGATATTTAAATTCTACAGCATTTACCACTGTTACTGGAACAGAAGTTTCTGTGTTCCAAATATTGCTAATTGCCAGTATATTCAATTTTCACTGCTTAAAAATAAGAATCTGAATGCATACTTTACCTACAAATGTCTGTTGAAACCTGTAGATGTTTTGCCCTTGGTCTTAAGATGAAACAAAACCTCTTTCCCTTATTTTGTTATTCTGCGACTAAATTTTCTCATGTCACATGAGCACTTAGAAGAAATGAAGGAAATGACTGTAAATTACTTGAGCAATTAGAACAAGTACATGTTTTTAAACACGTGTTTACCTCTTGTAGCTGTGTGATTTCACAGCTCTGTGGTATCTCTATTTGTGTACTTGGTAGTATATTTGTTCCTTGATATCAAAGGAACAAACTACATTCAAATAAATCCCTTGCATAACGTTGAAGCTATGGGCACTAAAATATTTATGCTCTTCCAATCATGGAAAATTATAGTATTTACCTTTCCTTAAGCTACTTTTTGAAATGGTAGGAATAAACCAGACAACCAGATTTGATATTGCTATACAAAAAATATGAAAACTTGTGAAAATACATAACAGTAAAATCAGATGTGTTTAGAGAAGAGGAGATTTAGAACTCACAGATTTAGAACTTATTTTAAATGGGTTTCAAGCTAAAATCCTACAATAGGATGCTATATTCAGTCGTGTGAAACGCATAGTAAGTGGCAGAGTTTTCAGAAGAATGAATTCATGTTGGGAATTGTATAAATAATGAACATTGATATGAATTCCATGAATACCAATGGCAATATCAATATCATGAATGCCAATTTCTGCATAGGGAGATTGTGGACAAGAAAAACAGAAATATACTAGAGAATCTGTATGTTCTTCACCCAATTTCCCCCAACTGTGATCTATTCCCAGTTTTCTTTTCTCTGCAAAAGAACACAACAAAATGGGATAGAATTAGCATGATGTAGGAGAGAAATTTACAAATTGATATTTAGAAGAAATTAAGGAAGAATAAGAACCAAACCTATAGAAATCATAATAAGATGCCATATTTCCTGTGCTGTATATAAAATACACATTTAACAGTCATCTGTTGTGTTCTGTGGATAACAGCCTGTCCTCAAAAACCCGAATTCATAAATACACAGAGACATCACTTCAGATGGCCACAGTGCAAGTTGTTGCAGAGTTCTGAGGAACTAC
This sequence comes from Zosterops lateralis, assembly GCF_965231275.1. Classification (NCBI taxonomy): domain Eukaryota; kingdom Metazoa; phylum Chordata; class Aves; order Passeriformes; family Zosteropidae; genus Zosterops; species Zosterops lateralis. Next base: position 114,363,322 of record NC_139763.1, read on the forward strand.
CACTGGCAGAGCACACAATGAGATACCCTCACAGATTCCTCTCACAGATGCTTCTATATGAGCAGAAGGGGTAGTTAAGCTGTGCCTGAAGGAACTTGTCTGAGATTAAATGTGTGGGTATAATAGCTGCTAAATGCAACTGTTCCCAGAGTTTTTGTATATTATAATATACTGAACATATTTGTGAAATATTCCATATAGAAAGTGATATACTTAATGGAAGTTCTGGAGTGGCTAAAGTCACAGATAATCAATCTAGAAAGACACAGAGTGCAATTTTATAAAATTTTAATTACTGCAGATGGATTAAAGTCTAAGATATTTATGTACTTAGCTGACTTTTAATATTAATGATTATGCTTAACAAGAAGGATACCTTTGCAGCATTTGGGAGGAATGAGAAAAAGTAGGTTTATCTCCTAGTTTCCTCATAAAAGATGGTTGCCATTTTGTCTATGAGGAATAAAGTGTCAGCAACACATTAAGGTAATTATGTAAGAACTATTTGGAAAATAATTCCGATACATTTGTTACTTCTTGAATATAAACTTAAAAAGTACAACAAGCATGAATTAGTGCAGTGATAAAAGGTCATATAAAGCTTCCATGCAGAAAAGAAACAACTTCAATGAAACCTGTTCATCTGTTGAACATTGATTCTGGTCCTAATTCATTGCTAAGGGTTAATTCAGCAGAACTCAGCTCAGTGACACTTGAATATCACTATTTAATTTAAGAAGGTTAAGATGTCAGAACCTTTTGGTGTTTGCATATGATTTGAGCTCCAAGGGAATGAGGTCCATCTGATTAACTATATATGAAAGTAAGACCTGCAGTAGGATTAGTGGTAGGGATCCCAGTATATCCAAAATGTATAGCCTGACACTGTTTGCATGGCACTAGCCACACTCTCTTGGGGATATCACTGCAGATAACAGTCTGGTGGAAGGATATAGAAATTCTTGTGGGCTCTCTGGCTTTTGGTTGTCACCCAAAAGACCGTGCAATAACGGGACAGAGTTAACACACTTGCAGCTGCCAAATCTAAATATTCTTAACACTATGAGTTACACTGACTTCCAGCTACAGCTTGTCCTGTAAAGGATAAAAGACTTATAGTGCTTTAGATGCAGGGAAAGAATCAGCTGGAATACTCTGTGCTGTTCTGGGTTAAACAGAAAAATTGTGGCCAGATATGATATGCTGCAGCCGGGGATGCAAGTATGTGCTACTGACATTTCAGTGGTTTTGGTTATTATGGTTAATCTTTTAGACCATCTGCAATATGTTATAAAAATGTGGACAACATAGTGACCCAACCAAAAAAGTCCATTACTGTACAATTATTTTGTCCCTACAATAACACCTAAAATTAAATGGCCCACAAGAAGCCGTAAGGGCAAAAGTAATGTCAAAAAGTGTTGAAAAAAGCATGCAGTATGATTGCTATCAGGACTTCACTAGAACTATCTTTTCTGATTACGGATTTGGGTAGTCGTCTTGGCAAATTCACCGATAAGTCCTGGTTTTGTTAGGATTCGTTCATTGTTGAGACAAAAAACAAGCACACCTTGCTTAGACAGCACCTTTTGGTTCTTCAAATATAGATTAAAAATATTCACCCTGTGTTTTGTCAGAGCTTAGTTATTGAAAATTATTCTTTTTTTTAATTATTATTTCCTGAGGACCCTAACAAATGTTGATATAATGTTTCAATGTCTAAAGCAACATAATTTATTAAACTCCGTTTACATGTCAGTAAGTTTGTTAGGACCTTTCAAAAACTTTCTATTTTATTTTGCTCTCAATAGAGAAGATTTCTGCTGCAAACTGAGGACCTGGCTCACATCATGCAATGAATAACTTTGGCTTTCAGCCATCAGTCGCTCCTACTCCATTGCGTGGCCACAAGGCCTAGCAAACACTAACTATCCGACTAATGACACTGCTCATAAAGTCTGCAGTCTAATTCTGTCCCCTATTTAAGCTTTCCAGAAGACCTTATATAATTAAACTGGCTGAACAAGTTAAAAAAAGAAACAAACAAACAAAAAAAACCCAAAAAAACCCTGGACTTCCATGATTGTATTTTATCCAACTTTGTAATGACTTTTATCATGATGCACCTGTGTTCAAATTTGCAATTAACAGCAAAATTAAAAGGATTGCAAACACGGGGAAAGAAAAAGACTGTTAAAAATAACCTGGGAAGATAAGATGCAGATAGACCACACTCAATGAAAATGGTGTCATTATGGAAATGGAGTAAATATGTTGCTGTTCTATTAAAAGATAATCAAGTAGCTCAAATATCTTTGTGAAACTAAACTTTTATTGATTCTGTTCTCACTTCAAGGTCCTAATGCCACTGTCTGCAAGAGAATGAAGCACTATATCTGCTTAAGTAAAATCTGGAAAGAGGCCAAAAAGAATGCAGTCAGGAATGAACAAAAAATCTTTCACAATATGAAAGAACTCAAGAATTACTTTGATGAATAATTACTTGGAACAGTGTAGTAACAATACCACATTAATTTTCTAAGGCTTGTCTTATGGACATTTCTTGGTTAGGAGGGCATTCTTATCTCTGAACAGAATTCCCTGAGCTTCAAAGATTAAAAAGTCCAGACCACAACACTAAGATCATCCTAGTCAATATTCTGTAATATTGATCAATAATCAATATTATGTAGTAGAGAGAACAAAACTGCTCTGGATTTGTATTCAAAACACATTTTTTATTGTAAATTTTACCCCTAAGTGTAAAGATAATATGATCAGAAACTATAAGCGCTGGTGAAATAAAAGACATTCAAGGACATGGTGTAGGAAAGCAAAAAATCCCTTAGTATTTTCTGGAGAGGAAGACAAAAACAATATTTTATGCCAGCTCCTAAAGCCCAGTCTCTTAGCAAGTCATATACAGTCTTCACGTAACACTCTGAATTCTATTCTGGTAACTTACTTTTATTTTCAGGTTGTTCAGGAATTTCTAATTGTCACTGTAGGGGGTTGATCATCTATCAAAAAGAAAAGGAAAGTGATTTTACTTTTTTTGACTGCATTTCACTCTGTAACTCCAGGAGAAAGACTTGGGCATCTCACGGAAGAAGTGCTTCAATCCTTGCTGAGAACACTTAAGATGTTTTTACATTCTCCTGCCAGAGTTGCAGATTGCTTCTGTTCATGGAATACCTCTCACTGTCCCATATTCACAAGTACTTTTGGGATTTGGTTGGTTGGTTGGTTGGTCTGGTTTTTTGAGTTTTTTTGGGGGGAGTTTGTGTGTTTGGGATTTTGTTTGTTGATTGGTTGGTTGGTTTGGTTTTTGGTTTGGTTTGGGTTTTTGGGAGGAGTTTGTGTGTTTGGGGTTCTTTGGGGTTTTTTTTCAATTGTTTGTCTGTTTTGGGGTTTTTTGTTTGTTTGTTTTTTGAATACTATTATTAGTTGCTTTTCTATCTCATCTATTAATTTTCCATGTTTGAAGGTTTACATATTACTGATAAATCTTTTTCCCTAAAGTTGTATCTTTCAATTATAAAGCGCATATTCTTTTTAGTCTCGTTTCCAGTGAAGAACACTTGATGAGCCTAATTTGATTTGAATGGTTTATCAGTTAGAGTAATCAATATGAGTAGTCTCTTATCTATTAGATGACATGCTCCTTTTTTTCTTGTGAAGTACAATTTCTCTATGTTAGGACTTCAGGCATGGGAAAGATTTTATGCTTTTTTTCAAGGACAATTATTTTCATTGATTTATTTATTTTGTGTTGTGTGCACTATGGAAAACATTGTGTTATTTTATATCTCAGAGGAGGATCTCACCTACATGAGGACTCAGACCAGTTTAAAGGTGGCACTTTCAGAAATACTTTGGTATTGCCAACAGATTTAATAAATAAGTTGTTGAATTTTTTTTGGTCTTATTGTAAATTTTGATTAATTTTGTAGAAAAACATAGGAAAAAAACACTTGTTGGTAGTTCCTGTGGCCCTGTATACTATTTTTTGTTTATTTCTTAATTAAAATAGATTAATGAATCCATGTAGTTATTATTGAATAACATCTTACCTTGATTTTTGTTCTGAAATTAGTTCCATGCATGGATTTAGTGTAATCCAGGTATATTTGACTGAACTCTAGGATGATGTTCTCATACTAATAGGGATAAATAATCGAAAATCACTAACTTTTTCTACCAACAGGTAGAAAAAAAAAATCATATGGGCACGAATTTCCAAAGGAAAGAAACAAAGTAAAAAAGGATTAGGAAGAGTCTTGAAGTTTTCTTCCTAGAAAAGTGTATTGTTTTAAACTGCATCAACAATATGGATATGAATGGGATAAATTGAAAGTTATATTTACCAATAAGTTCATATTATATTTTCTTATGACACATCTATCAAAAGCTAATTCATAACAACCTTCATAAAAATGTGAACAACATGAGTACGAGTATTTCTCACAGCAAACGTAACACTTGAAAACAAAATTGTAAATTATTTTTCTTAATGCACAGATAAGAGCACAAATACGTTCTCCATGTACCCTTATGGTAAGAAGTAACATAAACACTTATAATGATTAACTTACAGTTAAGATTTTAAAGTGAATTTCTTCTTATGTTTCTCTTTTTCTTTTTTTAAACCTTCTAAAGATATAATTATGGATTCAACAATTCAAGCTGTTCAACGATGGGATGTATCATATATTTACAGTTCCACTTAAATTTTTAGGGAAAATATGGGATGTCAAAAAGGCAAAATTTTAAAAGAGAAAACCAAAAATTGTGTCAGATAATTTATCTATTGTGGACCAACTGGAAATTTATGCTTAGAAATAGGTTACCAAAATTATTAAGTCAAAAGAAGTAATTTAATATTAACATTGAAAAAACACCAAAAAACTAGTGGTCAAAAAGTTCTTTTTTTCTAGGTTAGTATGAGTATAGGCAAGAAAGACAAAAGTTCAGTGATGCCATATTATGTATGAATAAGAACATAGAAAGCACTGAAAGCTTCACTGACAGCTCATAGTCATTGACTGTACTTTTCAGATCTTACATTTTATACTAACAGGAAGAATTGTCAATAATACATTTAGAATCTGTAATACCTACAGCATATTTCTCATTGGAAAAAAATAGACCTTGTTTATCTACAAAAGAAACAAAATCACTAAATCATCTGCCTCAATAAGTATTAAAGACGTCTTGCAGTCCTCAGTGTGAAATGCCATCTGTTAATGATAATCCTTATGGGTATTTAGCTACTCTAAAGTAAACAAGCAAGCAAACAAACAAACAAACAAACACATGCCAGAGTTGTTTTGAAATTATTTATCATCACAGCAAAGGCCCCAAGGTACAAGAGCAATGATCTATTCTGCAAAGGAAGCAGAGAACTGAAATAGAGGGAAAAGTTAAAGGACTGAAATAAAAATTTAAATTCCATTTTAATATGCGTTTAAAGATGCAGTGTATTTTGGGATTCTGATATTTCAATTTTTTATGAGAAATCAAAGTTTTATGAACTTGGAAAAGAGAACTTGTATATAAGCCATGATATATGGACTAAAAACAACAGAGGCTGATTTAGAGCTAATAATTAATATATTTTTTTTATTTATTTTAGATTCTAAAGTTCTGCAAGGGTGAAAGACAAGAGGATATAAACAATGCCCTAGGGCAGACCAACTTTTCATCAGGAGGTATATGGTCTGTCCCAGAGTGACAGGGAAAAGGTCAGGAGATCACAGAAACCTGGGCAATGTGGAGTTCTGGATGTCGGCTTGTGGCCAGCAGGACCAGGGCAGTGACCATCTGCTGTGCTGGGCACCGATGAGCCCAAACCTCAAATTCTGTGTTCAGCTTTGGACTCCTGACTGCAAGAACGACATTAAGGGGCTGGAGCATTTCCAGAGAAGGGCAGCAGAACTGGGGAAGGACAGAACACAGGTCTGATGAGGAGCAGCTGAGGGAGCTGGGGCACTTAGCCTGGAGAAAAGGAGGTTCAGGGGGGAATCTGATCACTCTCCACGATTCCCTGAGAGGGCAGTAGAACCAGGGGGAGTCAGTTTCTTCTCCCAAGTAAAGGGTGTCAGAACATGAGGAAATGGCCTCAAATTGTGCCAGGGGAGGTTTAGACTGGATGTTAAGAATAATTTTTTCATTGAAAGGGTTGTTAAGCACTGGAACAGGCTGCATGGAGGAGTGGTGAAGTCACCATTCCTGGAAGTGTTCAAAAAAGGTGTGGATATGGCACTTGAGAACATGCTTATGTAGTGACCATGGTGGTGGTGACAGATTAACTTGGACTTGATGATTTTCGGTGTCTTTTCTACATCCCTACCAAGACAGTTTTCACCTGTGCTAGAGCAAAGCTGCTTCCTGGGTGTCGCCGTGCACCTACACCTCAAGGCTAGCCCAAGGCACACGTGGCAGCCACCAACAACCTTGGGTCCTCCACCTCGTCCAGCAACCGGCCCTGCTGCAATGGAGTCGGTTGAATGAAGGGAAGGGACTCTCCCAGAGGGGGCAAAGAACAGTTTATTCTTCACCCGAGTTCTCCGAAGAGAGAGACCTCGGGTTGCTCAAAACACCGGCTTAAGTACAGCAACATCCGGGGGTGGAGAAAACGCGCGGTGACCAATGATACAGAACCAGGGAGTGGCTAGAAAGTGGGGTGATCCACACTAGGGAAAAGGCGGGAAGGGACCCAGCCAATCCCCAGGCCCAGGCCTCAGAGAGATTGGCATGGGGGGGTAGGGGTGATGGACATGGCTGGTGGCGGGAAGGAGCGGCCAATCAGGGGCTGTCTCCAGGGGCAGACAGGGTGGGGGAGAGGGACTTTTGTGGTAAACAACAAAATGGAGGACATAGAACAAGGCCAGGGGAGCCATCTTGGGGAATATAACTGGGGTACATTAAACAACAATATACATATACGTGAGAACAACACCCACACCTGGGAATGCTTCTTTCTGCCCCTGCTGCTACAGCTCATTCAATATCAACAGGTCTCAAGAATTTGCATCTGGTTGCATAAAAGTTTTATGAAAAGCAACTTCTTGGATTTTCCCCAGCACAGGAATCCAGTATAAATAAAGTCCTTTTCTTTAGAGACATCACCCAGACAAAGCACTAAAAGGAAGAAGATTTTATAATGATCTCTGGAGGAAAAAAATATCAGCTGTGAAATTTCCAAGAAGGATCAGATGAATGTATGGTTAAATACATGTCACTGTACAACAGCTCCTGCTTTCATGGGATACATTTTTCCTCAGAATTTTCTGTTCTCTTCAAAAGGGGCACGTTCCAGATAATTATTAAGGCTTAGCAAACACCAGCAAACCCAGAGTCATGGTAAGCAGAGGAAAAGCCTGGCTGCTGCTGCTAGAGCTCAACCAAGCCCTTGCCAATTATGTACAGCCCTATCACTTTTTTGGGGGGGCCAAGACTTCACCAAGTTGACAATGATGAACAGATCAATGCACTAAGTGTTTACATTGATAATTGGACTATTGGCAAAAAAAAAAAAAAAAATTACATCAGAGGATTTGAATCAAGTTTATATGAAGTACCAAATAATGAAATACTTGTAAACAAGAAATTATTATATAACTGTTACCAAGTCTTCTGAGTGATAATGACAATCACAATTGCTTACAGGCACAACATGATTTCATAAATATAATTGTCTTATTGTTATTGATCTGATAATATACAAGTATGAATACTGCTCTGAAATAGTTTAATACAGATAGGATTTACAAAGCTACTGACAGGGTAATTACAACATTAATTTGTATTTCTTTATTCTAGCTATTTCATAGAGCTCTTTAATTGTTTCTCTCTCCTACTGACTAAATTTGCTAATTTTTTCTTTTTCCATTTTTCCTTTCTTTGCCTATTTTGTGTTCCAACCCCCTCCCCCCCACCCAGTATTTATTTTACTTAAGGCCATTTCGTTTTCCTTTCATTGTTTTTTCCCATTCCCATCCCATTCACTATCTACTGATAAGAGAGATAATAAGCAACCACAGAAATGGGCTGGAAGCAGCAGGGAACCGGGCATATGATGAACAGGCAGACAAAAAGATAGATACCAAAGGGATGTAAATTAATGTATCTGGAAGTGCTCAGAAGGACTCTGTGACCCAGGCTTTAAAGAAAGTATTCTGCCCTCTTTTCTGTCAGGTGCTGTTCTTAAATCTGTCTGTCTGTGTCTCTCATTTAAACCAGAATTTTCCACATTGAAGGTAGCATTGCTGATCAAAATTTAATTGAAGCTCTCAGTGGAAGTGTCAAGATATTTCAAGCTTTTCACACTGAAAGGTCTTAGTAAAAAAAAAAATTCTCAGCATCTGACTGCAAATGTACAAGTTGTTGTACTTCATGTTTGATAAAGAATGCAGCAAATTATTTAGGCAAAGGGAAGGAGGACAAAAAGGTTAATGACAGACTTGGGTTTGAAGATGAACTATGAATTAATGGATTCAGCTCAGATCCTATTGGTCACGGTCCAACAGTAATTCATTTATAAAACAGTTATCTCATCATCAGCTTTAAATGTAGGAAGGCCAGGAGATGGCTTCTTTAAATTAAAACCTGGGTGCATTGCATTAAGATTAAATTATTGTTTAAAAGTCATCATAAACTTAATGAAAATATGACAGGAGACATCATAATTTATACAAATAAAGCCTATTGCAAGAAGCAACTACAGCACACTTTCATTTTTTGCATTCAGCATTACTCACAGAAAACATTTTCACATCCTGTTGAAGAATCCTAATTGTAGAGGTGGAGAGCACAGGTTATCACCAGTAGATAGAAAATGTGTTATATTTAGCTTTACTAGGTTATCATGTTAAATGTGAATGTCTGCATCCAGATTCCCACTCACATTGGGTTTCCCACCGCAACATTCTTGTATTGTACAATCATGGTAAAGAGAAAGGGGGACAAAAAGGGATATAAAACCTCTAAAGAATCTGCAAAATAGAATGCATGGTAAAGACAAACATGACAATTTTCTGAAATTCATGTAGATGAAGATGAAAATACGTGGTAAAAAATCAGTTCATAGGTTTCCTAATATTTTCATTATTTTTCTATGTTTTTCTTGTCTTGTTGACTATAAGAAGTATTTCCCATTCTTAATAACTCATCCCACCTGGATATTTTTTTTAATTACAATATACAATACACCACCGTATGTCATGTCCTGTCCTCTCTAGAAATATTTTTTTCATATTCCTTAGGAATAGGAGACATGTTGTTTTGAGCATGGTTCCTGATGGGAGGTTATTTCCATGTCCAGTCCCTCCTGCTCACGGGGTTGGTGAAACCATGTGCACAGAGGAAAGCCCCATGAGGAGCTGGGCTCCTCATCCTCTGCTGTTAGTTTGGAACCTCTGCACAAACTCCAGCTGGTTCTATTGTTGTGTCTGCAGCTGACACGTTCACTAAGACATAAATTTGGCAGAAATACTAGTATCTCTCTCTCTCTGTAATTAAAGTGCATGTGGTAATGGTCACACAGGAAATGTAGTTTTAAAAATTGTACGTAACAGCTTTGTGATTTAAACACCGATCTGACACTTGGTGTTCCGTGATTTGGTTGGTGTGGATAAGCAGAGGCGGGCAGGGCTGGCTCTACCCTCAGGGCGCTGGCAAAGCAGGAAAGAAGGTCCAAAAACCCTACTGGACATAGCGAGTGACAAGTAGGAAAAAGTGGCTTTTTCTTCCACCCTTCGACTCTTGTCCCATATTGTTGTTCATTGTTACAAAGAGGTAAAACTCTGCTGGTCTTCCTCTGGCACTCAGCAGACCCACATTTTTCCTTGCTGTGGCAGTCTGGTCCTGGCATCTCAGTGATGGTTCAGGCGGATGCCACAGTTTCCCCAGAGAAGGAAAGTGTGTAAGATGAGCAGCAGCATTTAGGGCAGCGTGTGTCAGCAGCAGCTGAGCCCAGTGGAGCAGGGAAAAGGCAGTCCAGGAGTCTCAGCTGAGGCTCCAAATAATGAAGATGTCACTGAAAGAATTATTTTGTTCAAGAAAAGGTTGCAGGAAATTTTCATAAGACAGGCTGATAGGTAATTTGCTAATGATATTTTTCAAATGCACTGACAAGACAAAAGTTTTATTTCATTTTTTTTTTCTTGGGAACAGTGTCAGTGACAGCACTTTGGTAACAGCAAGACCATCTTCTTCTCTATTTTACTTTTGACTTATGGTAGCATAATTTCTTATTTTAATTGCCACCAAACTGCGATGCCCCACTCGGCAATAGTTTTTCTGTATGGATCTAAGTAAGCTATCAGCAGCAAAAAATATTTTTGGAATTGCAAAACCCAAAGGGATAACAGATAAGTTTATCTTCTTTTTTAAACAAAGTTTTGCTCAGAAATTTTCGGTGAATTATGCCTGAGATATTTACTCCAGATATTAGAAGCATAGGTAATCTGCTGCAACATGTCAAGCACCACATTGAACTTGAAGGGCATGCATTGCTTAATGCTTAAACATTGTAAATTAAAATTCAATTAAGCTGAAATAGAACTATGAGTCTACTGAAAAAAAAATATATAGATATTTGTTCTCTTCTGGAGACTAAAACATTCATAATTATCTGTTATGATTTACATAAAATACTATAATTAACAAAATTGAATTAAAGAAGAAACTCGTCTATTGACAGAGCAACAAACCTTGCCTAGAGCCTGTAATAAACATTTAGAGTCAAGTTCTGATCTTCCTCTAGGGAGGAAATGCACAAGCAATAAAACTAGATTCAAACGCAAATTTTTCTAACAACCAAATGCAGTGACCACATTCTACAGGTCCTAAAAAATAAACACATGCATGTGACATCACACTAAAAATTTCTGAAGTTGCAACAATTTTACTGGTATCAGAACTGCAGTCAAAGCATAAATTAATTAAGACTATGCTGTTTACCTCTTCTTAAAACAGCGCTGTAAACACATGTAAATGTAGGTCAATGTAGAGTTTTCCAAGAAGGTTTCAAAGCACAAAGGGATAGATAAATCTAGATATGGGCTGTGTGTGAAAGGGTGATAATTTTCTCTGTAACAGACCACCACCCACACAGGGAAGAATTTCTTCCTACCATCCAAGCTAAACCTACTCTTGCTCAGTTTTAATCCATTCCCCTTTGTGCAGTCACTCCACGTCTCTGTAAATTGTCTCTCCCCGTGTTTCCTTTGGGCTCCCTTGTACTGGAAGGCTCCAATGAGGTCATTCCAAAGCCTTCTCTTCTCCAGGCTGAACAATCCCAGTTCCCTCAGCCTTTCCTCACAGGAGAGGTGCTCTCTCAGTGATTGAAGGAGAGTTGGGAAGACTGACCATGATCAGAATCTGATTTTACTCAGGTTTTCCAAGAACTTATATACCATTTCAGTAAGGTTAATAATTTCTACTACAATAATTAGGTTGAAAGATCATACAAACAACTCATACATTTTTCAATATATCCATCGTAGGGGGTTGATTGAATCTTCTTCTCTTGAGCAGATTTCTAATCCCATCTTCTCATGATCTCAAAGTTCTGTTTGTTCTCTCCAGGGCATCCTAGTCACCAGACTAGATATGCTAATTAAGTCTGTCTCACTCTCGTGAATTCCCATAGTGCTCCATCCCTCTGATTATCTTGGTGTGCTCCTCTGAATTTGCTCCAATAGGTGGATGTAACATCTAGGACATGGTGGGGAAATTCCTTTGACATGCATCCCCCCTTCTGGTTAGTAAAGCTGTATCTGTTTTTATAAGGAAATGTACTTTGTAAAACTGATGTTGTATCTCCCTGCATTTTACAGAAGGAATAACATCTCCAGCTGAACTAAGCACTTGTATTTAAATATAATTGAATGGTTCCCAAGTTGCCATCTCCTGAACTGAAACAATCAAAACCAATAAATACTTAAATTATTTATCTTACCCAAGAGCAAATATGACAATAACACTATACCTCAGAAACACCTGTTTTTATGCAGAGACTGCAAAGCTATGAAACACATTCTTTGCAGAACTAAATCCTATCCTAGGCAATAATAGAAATTTCACCTCAAATAGACAGCTAAGTGCTTTTCTTATTACTGTGATTCCCTCTGTCATCAGTGGACTTCACCAAGTATAATGTTTTAGAGAAGGAACTGCAAGACGTTTACCCCAACTTCACTCAGCAAACAAACAGCTGAGCAAGCAGACACTCCAGCTCTCTTCCCCCTTTATCATTCATTTTTAATAATCTAGAAACATTTGCCTAAGTAGACATACCAGATACCCTTGGGGGATTTGGGAGAGTCTGTTTGCAACATGCTGAGAGAACCATTTGTTTTTGGTTGTTCAGACCAAATCACAGAAATCTTCAGCTAATGCCACATGCACCAAATGGAGCTTTTTGGCTTCACACACAAATTGATAATAACAATGATAATAAAATTTTTAGCATCTTAATGCTTTCAGTCTTTTAAAATGTATTTTATATTTCAAAGAATAATTCAGATACTGAAACAAGGAAGTAATAAATCATGAAAGCATCCAGATTGGTTATTTTCATTTTTCCCCCATCTTTTTAATAAAAATGGGAGATTAAACTTTTAACATGGTGACAAACTAATTTATTTCCAACAGCTCTTTAGTTCAAATTTCATTTTTACACCATTTGTTGAGAAACTTAGTTCTCTTTTGACCACATCTTAACTGTATCCCCAGACAGATTAACATCATGGCAGGATAGCATGTCATGTAATGATTTTAATAACATTTATTCATAAGATTGTTACTCCTCTCAGCTTCTGCCTCAGGATCTGCCACAACACCATGTAGCTCATTAGCAAGCACACTGAGAAGTCATAGAGGCAGACACAATGTGTAGATTAAAAACCCCACAACATCAGGTTTAACTCTTCTGTAACCTTTTAAACCCCATTTATAGGGCTTATTTAATACTAAAATTAAATAAGGGTGCATATTGTTTCAAATTATACATATTTAGGATGAGCAAAATATAAACAAGTTCTGTATCATACCAAGGTTATTCTGGGACTGGGAAATTTAGCAAAGAAATAAAAGAAAAAACAACAGCAACCAAATATTAGAAAAAAAAAAAGAGAAAAATATTACATTAATATCCGTATAAAAGTAATTAAAATTTGTCACAAGGTTTTGTCAAAAAAATAATGTAAAAATGAACAAATAAATATTTTACCAGAATAATTAAAGCCTAATTTGTGACTAATTACATATTTTATATTTTCTTTTTACATCAATAGACATATATTCTTTCCAAAAGGTAATTTAGGTAGCCAAAAAACCAAAATAAAACCCAAAAATAATAAAAGAAAAGAAATTGGCTTATGTTGCCTACTGTGGAGAAATATGTATTTATTTGTAGGAATTGCTTCCTTTTCCAAAGGCAGGTAATGCACTGTAAATGCATAACTAAGCTGTCCCATAAAAACTTAAATGTGGTTTATATATACAAATACACCTCAGGCATATATTATTGTAAATATTATTTTATTGTAGTAATGTATTTTGCAAACTAAGAAGAAAGAAAATATCTCCGAGATGAACACTTGTCTATGACTTCATAACAAACTTCTCAGAAGGTAAAACCATGGTTGGGTATCAGCCCATTTGATCTGGTCAAGGATTATTTTTTCTAGCAGTTATGCAAAGGAGCCTTTCATACATTTACATAAATACTGTTCCGTTCTCATTTGTTGGGAAAACAGACCTTGCTGTGTAGTCAGCTTTTGGGGAACTAAATCAGAACCAGAATCAAAGAAAACTCCACACTTCTCTGCCAACCTAGTTTCTTCATCTAGCCAGAGACAAATTAGCTGCCTAGGTTTAAACAATAACCATGCGCCTTTTTTTTTTTTTTTTTTTTTTTCCCCACAAGCTTAGGCACCTTGCAAATTAGGAAATTGTTCATAGAACTCTATTTTTTTGAGGTTTGATCAAAATAATTTTTCCATTTATGTTGTTTCCTTTTCCCTTGGCTTAGGTGGGGTTACACTTGTTAGAGTTTCATTTTCAGGAATTGGAAACAAAGGATTCCTATGTTTCTGTCTATGAGACTGGCAAAGTAATTTGCTTCTGGAATTCTTTAATGAAAAAGAATCTGATTCCCCAGGGAATGGTCGATGGGTGGTTATTTCTGAACAGGCAAGATGCTGATGGGTAGTTCACCTCCGCTAGAAAGACAGGGAAAGTGGAGGCTGTCCAACCTGGAGAAGGTTGCATGGAGACCTCAGAGGACCTTGCTGTATCTGAAGGGGCTCCAGGTAACCTGGAGAGGAACTGTGGTGAAAGGACAAGGAGGAATGGCTTCAGACTGAAAGAGGAATATTTATGTTAGAGATAAAGAAGAAATGATTTACTGCAGGGATGATGAGTCACAAGCTGCCCAGAGAAGTTGTGGCTGCCTCATCCCTGCAAGTGTTCAAAGTCACGTTGGATGGAGCTCTGAGCAACCTGGTCTAGTGAAAGGTTCCCTGCCCAGGCAAGGGAATCAGAATGAGATGATTTTTAAGGTCCCTGTCAGCTCAAACCATTCTGTGATTCCCACCCTGAATACTGAAAAGTTGACAGCAGTGTTTGGATGTGAGAGATAGAAGCTGATGCCCTCTGGTGTGCAATGTTATGGTGACCTTGTCTATCTGAATGAGTAGACCATGTTGTTGTACCAATCGTTGTGTGAACACAAGGTTGAATCAAAAACAAGTAAGGTGTAGTGATCGCTATTGACAGCCATATTGGAATTATTTAAATAAAGAAAACAAAAACTAAAATTAAAATATACCAAGGCACCAGAAAGGGGCTCCAACATTGGATGCAGCTTTAGATTCAAAGCCTTCATGTGCCAAAAGCTGAATTAATCAAATATATGAACAACAGCATAAATGAAAACACCTAAATTTTGGCAAATACGTTTTAGGTTTTAAGCTCGCCAGGACAGCATTGGCAAAATATAACAGGACAGCAGTGGCAAAATATAAAGATAGAAAACAAAGAGTGAGACAGAGGCAGTGTGGCATCTGCCAAAGTACCACATTAACTCTTATGGTTAGCATACACCATTACTGTGCTTTAGTAGAAACTAGCTGGAATATTTTGGGGTCTAGTAGTAGAAATGAGAAAACAAACACGTCAAGACATTTGTGAGATACGTTGTTATGAGCTATGTATAACATGGTGTAGATCCTCTCAGGAAAGGGTGGTCTGTCTTGCCTTTGAAAAAAAAGGACCAGCAATCTTGCTGAGGGCATCTACACACATTCTGCAGGGAAAAAAAAAAAAAAAAAAAGAAAAAAAGAAAAAAATAAAAATAATAATAATAAAAAAAAAAAAATAAAAAAAAAAAGAAAAAAAAAAAAAAGAAAAAAAAGTGGATTTGTAAAGCAAACAAATGAGTCTATTGGATATAATAATTTAGGGGGAAAAAAAAAGTCCTAAACTGATCCAGGTGGTATAAGCTTGATAGAAGGTCTCAGATTGTTAAATCAAGCTTATTTTACGGATTGTGACTACAATGCCACATTTTCCTGTGGGTTCACAGCAGGTAAAAAACAAACACAACAACCAGCAAACAAACCTTTCCCCTGTATTCCCCAATTAAGCTAAAGTATTCCCCAATATGCTAAAGTACTTCAAAGTCACTGGCTCACATAAGCACTCTTTTGTGTCACTGTCATATTTGTTGCTTCATTTGGTTTGCATTTTTATGAGCACAAAACTATTGTATTTCTTCATATGCGTGTCATTATCCAGAATGCAGAAATGTGAGGAAAGAAAATAAAAAAATCCTTATTATTCTTTTGCGTTAGCCTAAGTAGTTTAGATCTAGATACAGACAACATTTAGAGCTAGTCTTACTGAGCACATCAACAAATACATAAAAAAATAGAAAATGCCAGGCTTTTCCTCTGGTAAATATAATTCAACAAAAGCAATGGAGAGCCAAAATAGCCAGCATCCCTCTAAAGCTTGAAGCTTTTCATCCGAGAGGCTTCAGAGCTATTGTCAACTGTTTTTCTGAGAAATGACAAACCCTCCTTTCTCTTTGTACAAAGCCAGATGATGACTCTAAAAATTTCCTCCTACCCATCTGTTCATTCAGCTGGTATGTGGCATCCTTATCCCCACTTTTTTGGTATTTTTTATACAAAATGCAAATTTTCAGGTCAGAAAACTGCAATATTTAGAATATTAATAAAAAAATCCCTTAGGCTTGACATAAACTCCTGACTCTCAGAAAAGGAGTGTTCTTCATTTAAGTTCTCAGAGATATAAGGAGAGTAAATTATTGTGCCATCCATGATGAATTATTGAAAACATCAGCAAAGACCAATTACTGTCCGATCTTAATTTGACTTCCAGTTAGAAATATGATACCTTATGTAAGCTACCTCAGGCAATAGATGCCATCAAAGAGCAATGAAAAATGTTAAATATTCTGTGGATAGAATTCACTGCTATAGCAGCTTCCCATGAGAGCAGATGCAAGTTTCCAGGCATTTTCTGAACATTAAGGACTTGGCAGTATTTTCAAACTCCACCATGAGGATGCTTATCTTCCCCATCATTAGCTTAACATCATGTTATATTGCAGTGTCCATCTCCACAGAATGGAGAAGTCTGGCTGCTTCCTTGGACTGAAATAAACATGATTTTATTGTGCATCCTACTTATTATATGGAAGGAATATTTCTTCAACTAAGCTATTAGAAACCAACTTAAAATATTCATAACTGCAGCAAAACAGGCAGCAGGGAATTTGATAAAAATATGTGGTTCTCTTGAGCTGTGAAAGTGGTTGTTTTGGGAAATGCTTGGTTATGTGAGAACTAATGTGCAAAATGAAAATATTTCTTCAAGTCAGTAGAGCTTCTGAGCTCTACATTTTTTTTCCTGCATATGCTACATTTTTAGCAATGATGAGCATGTTTCATATGTGTGATTTGGACAGATAATAAGAAAGAAGGTGGAATGACCTTAATGTTGGTCTTGTCAGTGTGAGTTTGATTATTTTTTTAATTTTTCAGCAAAAGAAAACTTACAACAACAAAAACCCCAGGACTCTAAATTTATCTTGCAGTAACAGAGGTTTGGCCAAAGGCTGCAATTATTTTGAAAGAGTCAGAATTCAGTGGTTTACAAAGTACCACAAACTGCATTTACTAATTAAAAGGAAATAAACCCTATATTCTCTATAACATTTTTACTTTCTTTTCTCCTTTCAAGAACGTCTTTGGGAAAAAAAGTCTGACTTTCATTTCCATGAAACAATTCATCATTTTAGATCTTCCTTACACTAAGCCCAAGATCAAATAAAGCCAAAATGTAGCAAAGTGCTCAGTGTTGCAAGGGTTGGTGTTGTGCTCTGATGTTGACAAATTACAGCTGATACATCTGGTGCTCCACTTCAAAGGAGAAATTGGTCATGCTCTGTGTGCTGGGTAATTGCATGCTCTGCTGTACATAGCAGTGTTTTTCAATTGGGCTTATTCTGCATAACATAGATTCAATTATTATATAATTCCTACCTCTGCAAGTGAATATATTTCTATTTTCTGGTTGATTTAGGAGCAAAATTTCTTACAAGTTACACAGGAAGCTCGGGATGACTATCCATTCATCTTTTATGGATTACTCAGACATCTAGAGTATCTGCTTTCTGAACAATTTACAGATAAAGAGACCAAGTTGCTGAATTTTGCCACAGAACTTCTCCCAAACACTTCTCTGTAGAACTGGAACTAGGTGTGGAACTGGTAAACCTTTCTAAAGGAAAAGTGATTTTTTTGACTAAAATATCTTATATGTTTTTGTTGTTTTGTTTCCCCCTCACCCCCTACCTGTTGGATAAAAAACTGGAGTAATTTAAGTAGATCATTATCATTGTTTCTAAAACTTTTCCTTTTTTTTTTTTTTTAAATTAAATTCTTTTATGAAAGTTTTTTACTTAATGTTCTGCATAACTAAAACTCCACCACCCTGCAACATACACACACAGTCAAGTAAAAGAGTGTACACTTATCATCCTAATAAAGAATTATTTTGTACTAGTTGCTGATCTCTTTCACTTAAACACCCCATATCTAGTAGAATACAATTCAGCTGAAATACACTGACAGTTTAGTGAAATATTTCTCTCATGTTGCAAACTGCAAATACATCTTCCTCTTATTCTGAAAATCTCATTTGGACAAAGAAGCACTTTTTAATTATTGGAAGATATAACCGTGACCTAATATTTCCTTAGACATGTCATTCGAACACAGTGATGATATGTTGTATTAACTCTGTGCATCAGAGTGAGAAGGCATCGACCAAGCATTCATTGATTACAGCATTCAAGTATTATTAGGTTTCCTTGGGAAAGAAGGATGCTCATATGATTAATTAAGGAGAAAAAGCAGTTTAACCCAATTAGTAAAGAACAACTGAATAAAATATCTATAGCTCTATATCTCCTGTTATCCGGGTTGTTTTTTTTTTTTTGAAATAACACAATGAATCTTTCCTACAAACGATTTAAAGATCTAATTTTTTTTTTTAACAGAAAGCAGAAAAACATTTTTGTTCAGCTTAGAAAATGGAAGGATAAATCTATTGTTCATAACAGCTGTAAAGAAAGAAACTATTCTTGCTATAGTGTGAAGATACTATTTAGGAGTAAATGCTTTGATCCTTTTAATGGTACTGAAGACAAATAGGGTTGCTATAGAACAGATCTTGGCAATGAAGATGAATATTTTACTTAGTACAATTTTATTCTACTAGACAAATGAATCAAGATGAAATTAAATACATCTTGTCTGTTTAAAATAAAATACATCATGGTTAAACATATTAGATAGGAAGCATTTGAAAAGTTAAAATTTACAAGATGACAGGAATTTATTTAAATAAGCAGAACATATAACACATACAAGTCTTGTTACTGACATCTGTATTTGAAAGTTCAGCATTTTTAGCTGTACATGTGTGAAATAAAAGAAAGGTTAAAAGGACAGTCCTGGAAGGGAAGAAAAATCTAACAAAACATTTAACAGCAAATGTTATTTCTAAAAGCATCTGTAAAGAAATAAAATCCTGTGGCAGACAATCAATTGATATATCAAGTACTCAGAGCTAGTCTTAAGACTCCAACTTCATGATCAAATACCTCAGGAGGAAAAATTTTCTTTCACCACAAAAATAGAAGATGATCAATTCTCACACTGTGTACTTTTAAGTTAAAAGACAAAAAGGCTGACTTAATGGAATTTGGCAAATAAAACTAATTTTAACAAGGTCGACTTCTCTATGATTAGGCTGTGCTGGTTAATTAGGATGTACTGATCTGGGAAATCCACTCACAGATGAAACATTCTCCTAAGATCTGATTACACACAGTAGTTTTCAAGATCAGTGGCTGGTGCTTAGTAAGGCTGGCAGCAAACAGAACTAAATCTGATAGAGGAGAAAAGATCCTTGGAGATGCAGAGATGCATTTGCAAATAAAATATAACTGGGAATCACAGGAAAACCACTATAAAGGTTGTAGAGCCCACAGGAAAAATGGAGAGAGGCTATTTAGAGAGCATGGAGTGACAGGACAAGGGGAAATGTCTTCAAACTGACAGAAAGGACGTTTAGATCAGATATTAGGAACAAATTCTTTACTGTGAGGGTTGCGAGGCACTGTGTTGAAGTTTTTCTAAGAGAACAAGGACATGATTTTTTTCCTTGAGAAACTGTGGATACTCCATCCCTGGAAATGTTTAAGGCCAGATTGGATGGAGCTCTGAGCAACCTGGTCTAGTGGAACGTGTTGATGCCCATGGCAGGGGGTTGGAACAAGATGATCTTTAAAATCCTTTCCAACCCAAACCATTCTCTGATTCTATGTCCCTCCAAAAGTAAAAATAGTATGGAGCGTTTTCATTGTTTCCTGTCGATTTGCTTTGTCGGCCATTCCTGTACCATGGGCTGTGAGGTGTGATAAAAATTCCATTGGGCCAGTGCTTAATACAGGGAAGTGCCTCTCTCTCTGAACCAGGCCAGGCACATCAACCATTTCTTCAGGGAGAAGGCATTAATATTTAATTAACCCCATGATTAAGACTAAAAAGTTCTTCTGAGCAGGAATTTTGGATAATTAAATTGAACAGGCATCTTAATCAACAAAACTCCACAGTATATAAAAGAAAAGAAGTCACTTAAGAAAAGATAAAGGGAAGCAATAGCAATGTAGGATATCAACTGACTTCATTATTTCTGCTGGAATCTTCTGTTGCTGCTGTCCAAATTCCAGACTCACTTAACAGGTTCAAACAAGTGCAATTCCTCTAGGAGTTGTGACTTTTGGAGGTGTAGTGAAGGCAGGGAGAGGGAAAGTGTTTTATAATGGTATTTTTTGACTATTTGAATGCTGACATTATCTTCACATCAGAGACTTTCACATATGGGTTTGACTTCATGAAATTAGTGGGGCAGATTTCCCTATCTGATTTCTGGCAGGTAGAGATTTAGCAGAAATAGATGATAGGATACATATTGGATAAGGATATATACTGTGTTTTAAAATCTTAGGGGTGGTGTTCATCTGCTGAAACTAGCACCTAAAAGATATATTAGAAGTTAATATATACGTAAATACAATTTCATAAGGATAAAAATCCTTATCATTTTTATAAGGACAAAAATAAAATAAAATATGAAATAAATTATTAAATACTTAATTTATGCTTCTTATAAGTGTATTGTCCTTTCTGCAGTGGCTTTGCTGGCGGAAATGCAAATAATGGAGTCTTGATTTTTTCACATGTAACCCTTTCCCTCTTAATAATATAAACTGAGATGGAGTTGAATAAATTACATAATGTGGGCATAGGTGGAACAAAACACATCTCTTCCTTCTACCCCTTGTAATGGATTTCCAGCTTGCTAGATGATCTATTATTTGCATGAAGGCAGAAAAGATTAAAATGAGCAAATATTAGACAAGAATACTTGATAAATGGCAGCAATATGTTCAGTAAAATGTACTTGACACAGTTATTTCTAGACAACCACCTCAACAGTCTTAAAACTTTATTGGTATGAAACTTTGAGAATCAACAATGCATTCATTTTGAGTGAAGAAAAATGGAGTGACACAAATATTTCCTTAAATCCTCAACAACAGATGTTTCATCAGAGGCAAAACCATGGTGCAGGTAGTCAGCTGAGTATCCCTCTTTTATGTGGATCAGACTTTGCATTTGCACTCCTACCCTTAAAAATGTAACAACTAAAAGATGTGTATACACCTAAAAATATTGTATTAAACTTTAATTAAAAAATAGCATAGATATTGTAGTCCCCATGACTTGCTTTTCTACAGCTTGAAAGCCAAGCTGGTTCTTCACAGGCTGGATAATTCTGCTCCTCTCAGAGCAGTACTGGCAGTGAAAAATAATAAATTTAGAAATTAAGTCAGCCATTTAAACACCAGCCAAGGAAAACCAACTAATTAGTTTTCCCTAATTTCCCTGTGGAACACCTGTGGTCCATGTGTGGGTTATGCACACCTCCTGCTTTTTTGGTAAGTCCACCTCTCCTTCAACTACAGTCAAAAGAGCAGATCTCCAACACTGTCACTGCTGATGAAGACCATCTCCAGTAGAGAATTTGCTTTAAATTCTCATCCTTTCTTTACAACTCACTGGTGATAATAGTCACAGGAATTTCTCAATTGTTTAGAATTTTCCTCAGTCTAACCAGCTGCAAAAAACTGTGACTACTTAAATCTCTTTTAACCTTGTTGGTGATTACTCAGAGGCCAAAGAGTTATTGTGTCATGGGTCTATGTTAAAATGGGAAGATCAGGAGGAGAGACAAGTATCTCAAAGCAATAGGTGATATTAACAAAATTTACACATCCTGAGGTGTTTTTCTTTGTCCCAAATGAGGATCATCCCTAACAAGAATGAGCACACTCCTGACAGAGAAAACCAGTTTTTAAGTGTGATTATCATACATTCTTTCTGTAATTACATCAGGTAGAAGACAAATCAACTTTGATAATGCAGTCTCAGGTGACAGCAGAATTGAGGAAACATTTTGACTTGTGCCATACAGGCCCTGACCATGGTTCCAGTGAGTGTTTCTATTAGCTCTGGCACCACAGCTGTTTTCCTCATCATTGGCACTAAAGCTAAATATAGATATTCTATTGTGTTACAAATAGTAAATTTGGTGAAAAATTCAGTTTGGCTCATTCCAAATCTATTAAGAGTTTCATTAAAAGGTCAAATACTTGAGCTGATAAAGAGAAGAAATGGGAAGATAACATAGAAAAGGCTGTAATAACTCTCTTTTATCAGCCAACTAAATATTACAACATATAGTCTACCTTAGGTCCCTACTTGAGAAACTTCCTGTGAAAGTACTTCCTTACTTCACTTTCCCGTGAAAGGGAAGTAAAAGAATACATGTTAATAACAGAAAACATAGTATCATTATAAAGAAAAACAGGAAATTTCTCTATTTATTTCTATTTTACTGAAAAAAATTCAAAATTCAAATCAGTTTGATCCCAAAGAAGTAATTTTCCAGTTCAACACTAAAGAAGCAAATAAAAAGGTTAATACAGAAACAGTTATCACAACACTTTCCAGAGGAGGCTGAAGAATATTTAACTTTTCTGTTGAAAAGACTTTTCATTACTCTCATAGATGGAATGAGATGAAAAAACTTTTTTTTTCTTTCTTTCTTTTTCTTTTCTTTTTTCTTTTTTTCAAATTTTTTATTAAAATCAGATCTGTGGATTCATGCCAGTAATTCTTGCTTTTGTCCAAACAAGTAGCTGATCCTTTAATTTTCAGATTCAGTGGGCACAGTGCCTCAACCCCCAACCAGACAGTCTTCTTTTAACTTCAAGGATACAAAAGGAATATGACAAGACACCTCTTTCAGAGGCAGAATTGATAAATCTATCAAGCCAGTGAGCATTGTGCCATCTGCCTCTTGTACAGCACCAGCATTAATCACAGTAGACTTCTCAGCTGGGTCCATCTCCTGTCCTCAACCCATGAATCAGTGGGGTGAGGAGTAGGGGAAGCATTAGACTGGATCAATAATAGAAGTTTGCTAGTTTTGACCAGGGTGGGTTCATGCATATGAAGTCCTCCCAAAATCAGAGGTGAAAGGTGACTCGTTGTTTGTTTCATTAGTGCAATTGGCACTATGAGGTACTATAATACTTTATTTTGTACACTTGCACTAAGGGTTAATGCTACTCTTAAATTCACCCCAACCAAGCATGAGAATCATCCTCATATTAATGGTGAAGTTTGGGCAATGAATTAGTTTAATGAAATCCTTTTTATGAAATAATTCATTTTCCAGACAGAAGTCCATGGTTAAATGCATCCACAAGTACAGATTACATGCATTAATGGTTTCCTAATATGTTCCACAGCACTAAGATATGATAAGTTTTTTCCAACAAAATGAGAAATGGGTAGGTTTTTATTGTTTTGTCACTTTATCTTCCTCTTAGTTACCTCACGTTAGTCACTCAGATGTTTTCTATTCCTTTCTCTCTCTCTCTCTCTCTCTCTCTTTTTAAAAATCTGTGTTAGACTAAGCAAGCCTCATAAAAGACAGTAAGTCACTTAGGCAAAGAAGAGATGTATTCCCAGCTCAAATATCTCTACTTTGCAAGTTTTTCAGGAATGCTAACGCTCTTTCTTCAGTTCCTTCTCTGTGAAAATGCATGGCTGTATCCTTTGGTAATCTAAGTGCCACAGAGCCAGATAGAAAAAAAAAAAAGTGATAACTGTAGGGCTTATCAGATAATTAGTATGCAAGAGCAGAACATTTGTAAAGAACATTGTTTACAAAATCAAAGTGATTTCATGTTTCACTCTGATAAAGTTTACTCAGAAATAAAAAGAGTTTATTTTAATCTTATCACTTTGTTGGCATTTTAGAAAACATCAAAATGATTTATAGGCTGGACTGCAAACCTCTCTTCTTGAACCTCAGCAAAATTGTTTTGGAAGGATTCTATGGGTCATATGGCTTGATGGCATTTCTTGTTCCCTTTTTAAAACATCTGGCAATCTGGGTGTTGCAGTATTTGCATATCACTACTTTTGTGATATTTCTGGCTATTTCTGTCCAACTGATGACAGTTACTAGGGAAATGTTTCTATATGGATGTTTAGAGTTTTCATTTTAGCATTTCAAAATTTCTAATGAGAGTTTAAAATTCTGCTGAGTTACAGCATGGGGCTTCCAAGAGTATTATACATCAAAATTTATTAGCTAAAAGTATGCACCAAGGTAGAGAAAATAGGTGCTCAATGGCACATAAATCCTGCCTGATGTTCAATGACAAAGGAAAACAGAGATACGGGGAAGTTAATTTCCCTTTTTTCATGACCACAGCTGATGAGCATTACATTCTCACATGCACTATGACAGCCAATAACACCTAATATTTTTCTGCCTCTTGTGTTTTCATTGCCCATGCTGTTCTTATTCATATGCAGTTTATAAATCTCTTCTCATTCCTGCTCAGCTATTTGCATCAATGATATAATTTAACAGTAAATTTCACAGTCTAATTATTCATTACATTAAAAAATATTTTCATTTATTAATTTGAAATTGTTTGCCTAGTAATTTTAAAAAATGCCCTTGTGCTCATTTTATAAGCCAGCCTTATTTGCATTCTCTTGAACAATAATTTTAATTATTTTCCCTTTTTCCCCTAAGACAAAACAGAACAATCTGGAGTTCCTGATCTACTCTCCCAAAGTGGGATAAGCTGACTTCAATGGGGGTTACTCACATGGCTGCATTTGCAAGGTTACAGTCTTAGTGAATGATAGCTGTGACTTCCACAGTAAAGATTTTGCACCTAGAACTTCAAAGTCTGTGAAAAATTAGCTGAAACAAGGAGGCTTCTACTTTTGAAATTTCTGAATGTAGGTTTCAGGTTTTAATCGTCACCAGTACTTTCTCCAGATTTCTTTATATAGCTATTTTTTATGTGGTCCATTGGTTATTTTTGATTATTTAATTGTCAAGTCATTTTTATTGAAAAGCCAATTAGGTCAGACCCTAGCTTTTCCCTTTCATATTACAATCCAAACTGAAGGAAATTTGTCTTTTTTGATAGTGGAATATTTCTTTTCACACTCTGGGAAATTTTTACTGCTGCTGTGCAATAGCCATTTTATTCATGTCAAGTCTGGGTCTCTGTGGCTCAAAAATGAGGAAGGCAAGGGCTAGCCCACTCCCAGAATCTGCAGCCCCAGCCTCTCTGGAAAGGGGCGGTGGGAAGCCTGGCCCTGCCATCAGTAAATGGTGCTTTTGGCCTCACACATTCTGGGACACTAGAATTCAAACTCCCTCTATTGTTATTTTGGGAGGCTTTTTCGGTATAAATATAACTGAGGTATGTCCCAATCCCTTTACTCTCTTTTATGGAATACACAATTTATAATTCTTTAAAGAATAAGACATACATGTTTCGTACAACGTGAGGGCAGCAACCTAAATCTTCCTAAATCCCTCTCAATCTCTCTTACTCTTCTCTCCATCTTTCTTTAAGTGTGATACATATTCGTGTTTTGCAGCCTTTAAACAGTGACGAGAACTTTCAGTTGATCTGAATAAATGCAAATGAATTGATTGTTTTGGGCTACCGATTTAGTGGCTAGATCAATCACACATATTAAATAAATAGTATTCTTCAGCATGATAAGGAGGAGGAAGGAGAAAAGCTCTCTAGCAGAAGACGAGTATGAAGAATCTTCAAATTCTTCAAAAGGGTGCTAATACATCAAACCCAGAGAGCTTTCAGACATATATGAAGTATAATAAAATACCTGCATGCTAACACAAGAAGCCTGAAGGACAAACAAGAAGCTGGAAGCTGTGACTAACAGTGAAAAATTATGTAGGAGGCTTGACAGAAACATGGTGGATGTACGACCTCAGTAGCTCATAAACACGGTGAGTTAAAGCCCAGCATTACTAGCTGAGGAGGAAATACAGATGTATAAATTTGAATAATTGGGAAAATTTGAGTTGAGACATGAGAAACAAAGAATTTCAAAGAATTTGTATGAATCCATTCTAAACATCCTTATATTGGTTGTGGCAGATCCCAGCGCTTCTGCTGAAAAATAGCATCAGATTTGAAGACTAATTTATAAAGAGCTAAACAGAAGGGTTGGAACCATAACAAGTAAACAGAAATGGATAAATGTGAAAGCAAAGATGATCAGCAACCTGCAGTGATAGCTGTGGTTCAGAGAGGAGGAGGAAAAAAAAGCCTGATCTGCAGATAAAGCTACATATTGACATTCCAATGCAACCAGAATTCTTGTCCATAAATATTACACAAGAGTTGGTACTTGGTACTTGGTCCTATGGAGGACCACCACACACCAATCCTGTTAATTACTCCTGCCAATTATATTCTTATATCAGACGGAGTAAGAAGAGAATTAGCAGTAAGAACAGGCTAAAAAACCCTGCCAAGACCCCCCAATTGATTTTGAGCACTGTATATAATAAATAATAGTAGATATACTCATTGTTATGAAATCTTTTTAAATCTGCTTATCTTGTTTTTCTTCAATAAAATTTTAAAAAGTGAGTCAAAAAGTCAGTTTTATGAAGACAGAAGTAGCGAGAATGTAAGTAATATATACTTAAAAATTATTGTCAAATATTGGTACAACAATTTAAAAAAATCTAATCTCGAATGGAAAACCATTATCAGATGGTACAGATTTTTGGCAAATCTATGCCAAAGTTCAGATTCAGATGCCTAGAGAAAAAAGATCTATTAACAAAACTAGCTGAAACACTTCAGAGAGCTGTTCATACTTTATCTCTATAAATACAGCAATACAAATTCATTTTTTTCAGTTATATTTCCTGCTTTGTTTTTAATTAAAACATTTTAGCAGACAATTTGACAATTTCTCCCCTTCAAATTTATCCAGTTGCCACTTCATGTGCAATGAGCAAATTTTTAAATGGTACTCACAGGAATAGGCAAAAACCAGAAAAATCCAAATTTAAAATATTTATGAACTTGAAAAAGGTAATTAAAACACATTTTTACAAGTGAGAAGAATTAAGTAAAAATGATGAAAACTCAAAACCTGAAAATTAAAAAAATATATATTTTTTCATAAAATGCATAGAAATTAAATGTATGCATGTAATGAAATTTGTTTCTCACAAAGATACATATTTTCAGAAGACTTAAGAATATTTCATAACCTTTTAAAAAAGAAAATGTTTAACAGGAGATAGTACTAAAACCAACCTACTCTTCAGGAATGTTTTTTTAATGTTTTGTTGAACTATAATGGGAGTAAATCTAGATAATAGCACAAATTATGAACATTGACACATATCTGTTTAAAATCTAGGGCCAATAATATTTGATATCCAAATGTTCCTTTTCCAAACGTACAATTGTTAGCATGCAGATTAGAAGAAAATATACACTCTCTCCAGTGGGGAAAAGACAGTTTTGGGGCAATAAATTGTGAGCTAACCAGGAAAATACAATCTTATCTTATAAAGAAACATTTGCAGATAGCTAGGAATTATAAAATTAAAAGATTTCTTTAATTAAGAGTAATATCCACACACCATCTTCTAGATAAGAGTACAATACAGTGAACTTCCAGGGGAAATATTAAATGTCAGAATTGCCTGAAAGTCTTAAAAAGAGAAATATCTATAGAAGGTGACATGCTGCATCAAAGGGAATTAAAGTGTGGCCTCAAACACAGGCCCTGTGCACACGATCTCCCCCTGAGAGAGACTATTTACAAGGGCCTGGAGTGACAGGACAAGGGGGAATGGCTTCACACTGAAAGGGCATAGGGTTGGATTGCATATTATGAATCATTGTTTACTGTGAGGGTGGTGAGGCACTAGAACATGTTGTCCAGAGAAGCTGTTGCTGCCCCAACCTCGAAAGTGTTCCAGGCCAGGTTGGATGGGGCTCTGAGCAAACTGGTCTAGTGGAAGGCGTTGCTGCCCATGACAGGGTGTTGGAACTAGATGATCTTTAAGGTCCCTTCCAAGCCAAACCATTTTCTGATTCTATTATTATGGAGTGGTAACTACAATATATCCCAGTGTTTTTCCTGAGAAATTGACCCATTGTTGAGCTGTTCACATTCCAGTGTCAAGAAGAGCATGGCCCTTCATCCAGCTAGATTACAAATTCAAGTATGTCTTCATTAGTGAAAATAGGGTCTTTTTTTGTCTGAACTGACAAAAAACAAGTGAAAAGAAAATCAAAATAGACCATTGGGAACCCTTAAGGGGAAAAATTATGCAGCACAGACCTTTCTGTTATAAATTACCACGTGAATTAAGCCTAGCTAATTCACAACAATGAGAAAGAACATCAATTATTGAAACAGTAATAAAAGTACTAACAAGCTATTACTAAGACTGCAAACCAAATGAGCAACAGAATAACATTCATAGGAAAGGCAGACAGTATAAGATAATAAAGAGCTTAATAGCAAATGGTTGATAACACCTTTCAACCCAACATACTCAAGCAAATCCACTCACCATCTGGCCTCAGTGGGGTGTGAGGCATGGAATATCAAAATATGCTATGAAAAACCAGGGTTTTAATTCATTGTTTTGAGATGTTACCTAGACTGCTCTCATAAGTGGTTTTTGGAATGGAACAGAGCTCATTTTCTTAAGAATTTGCAGTTTTGAACAAGTTTAAAGTTGTAGGAATCATACTATATTATGCAAAAAAAAATGGTATCATAGAGGAGTGCAGTAGCAAAAAAACTTTCATTTGGTTCATTAGGAAAACTAATCACAGCAAGATTTTAGGAGAATGGAGACCTGAATCCAGGGTGGATTGTCTTCTGACCTACTTCTTATTAGATCCATGGGAGGCATCACCCAGATCTGGAAAATGGCTAATACTAATCCAGCTGGGAATAGATTAGCAATGACTTAACAGGAAATCAAGAACACCTCGTGCTATGGCAAGAACTCCAGGTAAAACAACTGCAAATTCACGCTAGTCTCATAAAAATATTTTCTTGAATAAATTTTCTTGCACAAAACAGACTATTTCAATGATTTCTCATCTTTGAATTACCTATTTAATTATGAAAAGAAATTTTCATATGTGTTAATTTAGGTAGGGAAAAAAACCAAAATACAATGTCAATACCATTGCACTTTAAAAACCAAGATTATATATATTGACTATCTATGCAGTCTCTTTTTGAAATCTTCCTTCTGTTTTTGGAAAGTAATCTCTCTCATTTTTCACAGCTAGGGTCTGCTTTTAATACACGTATTTGCATATCTCAATTATTTTTCAGATGCCACATTAAAAATATAGATCTAAATTTCCATGCTTGATATATTCCCTCTCCTGCCCTCCTCCCAGGGACTTTTAGCTAGCTCAGTTATTAGGAGGATTTGGAGAGAATTATATCAAGGACGAGGTGAGATATCTCAGAAGAGGCCCTTTCCCTGGGACCTTCGTCCCAGGCGTTTATTCTCCGAATTTCCAGCGGGGAAAGAGAGTGAGCAAAGGAAGGGGAGACAATTTATAGCCTCCCAGCTCAGAGGAGAGATAGCTGGACCACAGCCAATGGGGTCAAAGAAGGAAGTAAGGGTCACTCTAAGTGGTCAGGGACTCCAGGGGGTCAGGAGGGAGAAACCATTTCCCTAGAGAATTACAACACATGCTAAGGGACAACATACTTTCCTATAGTTTATTAATAATTGCTCACTAAAAAACATAGGTTTTATAAAATTTTTCTATTCTTCAATGTACTTTATTTTTTAATGAAAGATTACAGGAAACAAAATTGTCAGTTGTAAATCTAATACCATAAAATGTATCTATTTGGATAGCAGACTGTGGAATTCAGTGTACATGATTATCTTGTGGCAAGACGATTCCTGATACCAAGAGAAGAGGAATTATATTAAAATAAAGGATACTCAGTCATCAATGGACAACAATTATGGTATAAGTTCCCCTAAATTATCCTGCAAACGTTTTCAAGTGTCCTTATTAGTCCATTGTTTCTGCCCAAACATTTCAGGATGATATTGGACTATGGGAATTAATTGTCTGAGGAAGTATAAGAGTTTTCTGTTCAAAAAATCAAACTAAATGGACTTTCTGTTTCAATATATTAAAATGCATCCTTAGATTAAGGGAATATAAATATATGTTCTTAATGTAAATTGCTTGCTTGTTTTCTTTTTTTGCTAGTAATACCACTGTTCCGTAAATGGAATCTGGTCTTTTTTCTGCCTCGAGAAAATTGCACTAGCTATATCAAAATTATTCTTTGCTATCGTTCCCTGGTCAACAAAAGTAATAAAAATACACAAAGCAGCCACACATAATAGCTTCAGCTGAGATAGTGAAAAGTTTAACATTATTTTTTCTCACCTCAATGAAGAATTCTGGGTTTTTAGAGTAGTTACAATGCCATATATTATGAACCCACTGAGTGACACACAAAAAAATCCATATAATTGCTCTTCCTATCTAACCATGGAGTGAATTACAGATCCTATAATTAAGGCTATCAGCTGACTGATGTACCACATGGACCAATATGTCACCACAGGGAAATGCCATTTGAGCCACAGCACATCAAACTGCAGTGAAAACCTGAAACTGCAATTTCACATCCACATTATTTGGGTTAAAAGTTTTAAGGCAATTTTTTTAATCAATTCTGAAACAAAAGAATTTAGGGTAACTCTCGACATAAGGAAGAAGATACTTCCATTTTCTTTCATGTTTTAAACAGAAGCAAATCAGCAAATCTAAGGAATGCAGGAAATTCAGGTTTCAATGCAGTGTAAATGCAATGTAACTGCTAACCACTGCAGGAAAATAAAGTGCCTTCATCTTTTTTTTTTTCCTTTTTTTTTTTTTTCTCTTATAATTATTATAATTATTTTTATTGGAAAGTCATTTTAATGTGTTTCTCTAAGGAGGTGTGGTACATGTAATGTTTTTTAATATATATGCATGCCTTTGTCTTTCATTTTTTTTAATTTCTGAAGTTATCACTACTCTGTGTCACACAGATCTGATGGAGAACACCATTCTCTCAAATTTAATGGAAATAGGCTGCTAAAGAGAGCTAACCCTTCTATATTTCATGACTGAATAAAAGATAGAGCTATGAGATTGTTTCTTTTTTTAGCATCACAGAACTTTCTGCAAGACATGAATTTTTCAGCTGGGTAGGAGTTTACTGAGAACAGTCATAACATTTTTTTCCTACATACATTTTCAGAAGGCTTGCTATAATTCAATCAAAAAGATAGTTAAGGACAAGATACAGGAAGAAATACTAAGAGACAGTAATACTCGTGGTATGGGTTCATCTGATGATAAAAGTCACTATCCATTAAAAATATATGGTCTCAGCCTTTTGGGGAGTCCAGACAAAATCCATATTGTTCCTTTACATTCCTCCAGAACTGAACTTCATCTCTATCTGGAAGAATTGTTAAATGCAAAATTATTAATTAACATAAATTATTTGATAATAATGTTAAAAAGTGCTCATCTAGTAATCTTCTAGTCATAATTTTTATAATACCCAATCCCTTGTTCTTCTTGCTTATAAAATCTTTTTTCCATTCTGTTTTATTCTTGCATTCACTTCTTCACATAGTTTCTGAGCACATAATACAATTAATAATGTGGCTAACATTCATGCGTAGCATGATTTCCTAAAGTACACTGAAAATCATTCAGAAGACCACTCTGAGCACTTATTTCCTTGTCACCAGCTCAATTCATTTCACCCATGCTAGAGAAATGTCCATCAATTTCATTGTTTGGAGTTCTAGAAGAAATTTTGTGACCTAACAAAAAAAACCCCAACCAACCAACCAAAAAAATCCCAAACACCCGACAAATTATGGAAGATATTCTTCCACTGCTAAGTCCTTAAACTGAGTTTTAATTTACAGCATACATATTCACCTACTGACAGCACTTCCTTTCCCTTGAAACCTCAGTGGGAATGCAGCTGCAGGCAGTTCCTTCTAGAAGTTAGTGTTTGACTCTCTTTCTTCCACAATTATTAACTTTCTGCCTAAGACTCCTCCTAATGAGCTAGGAAAGCCTAACAGCATAAACAAAGGGATCTAGGGATGTTTTATGGTATCTGACAGACATGATGTTTTTGTGGATGGGTCTTCCCTGGCAGTTAATAAGCAGCTGAATTAGGGTTCAGCTGTCTTCTACCTAGAAATAACTGTGCCTATCTTCTCTGTGCATCACTGATCAAAGTACAGTTGACAACTTTTTTACAAACATTAAATAACATTAAAAACTTTTCTTGAGCTGCATTATTCCAGAAAATACATTTTTATTGTTTTGCTTAAAGTGTTCCTCCAGGAAAAAAACACTAATTTTCTCATTTTTCACCAGACTCTACAAGTATCTGGAGTATGTTGGTTGATATTATCTCAAAGATCAGTTATCACAGGATTGATGATTATTTAAACCCTTTACTTTGATGAATCAAATTTAAATTTATGACAATTTATGTCAACATTATTACAAGCACACAAATCGAGAAGTGACTTAGTGAAGACATTTTATTTGGTACCAGTGGGTAGTACAAGAATTCTCTAACAGTTGTATAAAGTTTGAAACACACAGAAAGAGCCATTTTTACTTGTCAAAAGAGCTTGACAAAACAAAAACTTTTTTTTTTCTTTTCCTGAGGAAATAGAATTTTTACTGAAAAACACCATTCTAGCACTTCTGTTTACCAGAAGTGGTCTCTGACAGGTCAATTACCTCATTTAGCAATAAGACATAAAGACATCCTTTCTGACCTCTTACCCTATAATGAAGCATACACATATAAAATAGTTTTAGGAATGGTTATAAGTGAAGAGAAATTGAATTTACCTGTAATCCATGCTGAACTCCAATGAAGTCAGCAGAACAAAATAAACTGAAAATGAAAACATGAATTACTTTAAATAATTATGAAATTTGTAATAACATCAAAAAAATCTCACTTTAATGTATTTTCAAATGTATTTCATTCTGTATTGAAATATATTTTGCTAAATGACTGAAGGCTAGAAAGGTTGATGGATTAGATGCCAGAGTTGAGGAGGTGGTGGGTTGCCCTTGATGATTCCCTGATTGTGTATTTGATGTCAGTCAGTCCTTCCTAATGCAATGTGGTTTTGGTTTTACTTTGGAATTAACTTTAATTTGTATTAGAAGCAAGATGATTATTACATAAATTTGTGTTACTTGCTGTTTTTATTTCCAGTGTCTGGCTGTAAAGACTTCAGATCTCTGGTTTTGTTCATGCATTTCTGTTGAATCTCCACCATCTTATATTTTTGCAAATTCATGACCTTTATACTTTCTGCATATATTTTTAACACTTTCTTTCTCAAAGGAACTTCTGTTCTGACAATATATTTTGTTCTTCTGCTCTGCTGATGTGTATCTTTTCAGCTGGGTAAGTTTTTATTTGTGAAATAATGAGTTAGTCCTGTTACATTTTTCCACGATAGGATAAAGCTACACAATATATCATTGATAACACTCATAAGCCTACTTATAAAAAAAAAAGAAGACAAAAAATGTCATGAGACAAGAATGAGCACTTGAAATTTAAAGATAAGGGTGCAAAAAGAAAGAAAATGAAAGGAATGATAATAGAAATCAGTGGTCTGAGGATAGAGATGAACACATTTGAATTCTGATAGGGTTTCATGCTCACACACCATCCACTTTTTGAGACTTTTTGATTTGCATTGCACTTTACTGTTGTCCAAGAGCTTTCTATTTCTGTATTTTTCTATCCCTACAGTTTTAATGTTATTTTTCTCATTCTTTTCAGCCTTTAGATGTGTTCTTCTGGATGCATTTTATTTACTTATTTTAAACTCACAGTTAATATTCTGAATTATTTATTTTCCAGAATACATGACTTATTAGTTGTTACATTTACATTACTGATGAGATTTTAATTTTTCAGATATGCAATAGTCATAAACAATATTGAGAGTAATGAAACTTCTAAGAGAGGTAAACATTCCATATGAAAGAATATTTTTTGCTTAATAGTACAAAATGAGGAGAAAATAGTATAGATGTTTATAAAACATACTCTGAATTATGCAGGAAAAGTCATTACTCATTTTTTACGTGTAGAATTTGATATTTATGTGGAAAGTTCCTGAAGATTTGTGCATGCAAAAAGTCTGTAGTTTTGATTTGTTCTCAGATGCAATATTGAAAAAGATATGCTGCTGAAATATGTCAGTCAGTGAAAGAAAAATATTAAGCCTTGATTTTCCTTCTGAGAGAACTGTGAGGTTGACTGCAACTCTATTCATGGCCATCCACTTTTTTTTCTGACAAATGAAGGTAAGAAATTGACGGTCTAAATCTCATGAGAATAAAACTAAAATCCTAAATTTACACATCCTTCAGTGGGGAAATAACTACATTTTAAATGTCTGTGTTTTTTAATCAGATTATATAGACATGTTTCTTCTCTCTCCCCCACAATACCACAATCCTACACACGCCCAAACCAGAAGATGAAATCATTCCAATTTAAAAACAAAGAAATGAACAAACAAACAAACCTCCAAATCCACAAAATGTACTAAGTTTAAATGTCTGAGAATCTCAGAGATGCTAATTGTTAGAAGCATGACTGCTTCTGAGGGCTAAAAAATGCCTTTTGAAAGCTGTTGCATTAAATTCTTTGGTACACACAAAAAAAAGAAAGGAAAAGAAAAAAACCCCAAACAAACGAACCAAAATAAAACCCAAAAAACCCCTCCCAACCAAGTCAAACTCTGTGAGACAGTGTTCCTAGATTCAAATCAATACCATGGCTCTATGGATAATACCAAAGTGTATCAAGTGCATTGAAGAAAACGTGCCTCTTCAGTAATATGTGTAGTATTCCAACAGCCACAGAACAAATTCAATATATTATTCAATACAACACATTTAAGTCTTGATCTGAAAGATTTGTTAATCAAAACATCAGACATTTACCCAATAACATACAAATAGAAATGCACATATAAATACTTATGTATACAGGTGCTCATGCCACTCTCTAGATCTACACAGGTAGTGAAGAAACAGGAATGGCATTGAGAGTAGACATTAAATACTTCAGTAAGTCCCAGAAGGAATACTGGGTTATTCCCCTTGTACCAGCTCTGGAATCTGCTTTATTTTAATTATTGTATGACACAGGAGGAGGCTGTGCTATGGAAAGGTCAACAATGTCATTTTTAGGCAGTTTAAGCAGCATCCATCTGGGAGACATCAGAGTTGTAAAAGCTAAACAGAGTAAACAGACTGTACCTTCCAAGTGCTGCTAGTTCTCCAAGGTGTGGGAGGAGATCCAATGTAGTTGATCCTACTGGAGCTGTAAGAAAGACTTCCATCCAGCATCCAGCATGTATTTTCCAAGACAGCTATAGCAGGTACAGCCCTTAAAGGCCTGTAGTCAAATAGCTCATTTAATTCAAGATCACAGACACAAGGACACCAGAGCTGGGTTTTTTCACATTATCTATGAAATGTGACAAGCATAACAATGGAAACTCCTGGTTTCTTCTCTTCTCAAGTGCAGGTCCGTTACAGAAAAATAATCAAAACTCCACCTTAAGTGGCTTGTATCAGGAAAATATTGAGATTATAATTGCAATAGCAGTTATAAGAATTGTGATTATATGAGAGTATACATGCTACAATGATCACAATGTAAATGCACGTGCAGCCAAGTCTCCTCATAGATCCATTTGACAAGGCAGGCTTGAGTACAGCCTGTGCATTGATTTACCTTTTGAGGCAAAAAGAAGTGGCATGTGCTCACCTGGTTTTGTATTTCATCATATTTCTCTCATGTACTTTTTCACCTTCAAAACAAATTTTGGTTCTGATAAAAGAACTAGAATTATGCCCACCCCATGTTTTGTAAGAGGTGAGATAAGGGCAATAGGAGGAACTATTGTTTATTAAGGAATGGAAAACATTATCTTTCCACTGTTATCACAGCCCTTTTCCTGTGTGCCTTGTGATCAGTCTCATAACCATCACAGAAAGCTTGGCACTGATTTTCCTTTTTGCCTTAGTTTTCAGTCACTAATTCTGTGATTAAGGCTTTATGTGTTCAAATGGTTCCTTGTCAATTCACCAGTGCCTGTCACTTTCCTATTTAAAGTCTGTCTCAACTGCTTCTCCATGCTTTCTTATGATTTTCCTATACTGACATTTCTTCTTTGATCTGCTTTCAAGAAAAGCAGATTTTCCATGATTCTTTTTTTTATTTTATTATTATTATTTTTTTTTTTTTTTTTTTTTTTTTTTTTTTTTCAAAAACATTTCTGAGAAGCCTATGGCAATGTTAGGTAATGTCTTAACTCATCTGCAAGAAGGATTAAAGCTTCAAATACACACTAAGTCAATGTTAAAAGCAGTGTAGCTCTCAAGCCTTATACAACTCTGAGTCTCTCAAGGAGCAGTTTTTGTTCTTGTTCTTGCAAAGGATTGGAGAGTCATGGGAAGAAGTAAAACATGTATTGGAAAGAGCTTCTGACTATTATTTCTTTACAGTTGCTTTGTAGCCTTACCTTCTCAGGGTTCAGGGTTTGTTCAAAACCCTTTTTTCATATAGTGGTTGGTTGACCTGGGGATGTGTGCAAGTGCTCTATCCCTAGATTTCCTTCTCTTGAGGGATCTATATAATCTCCTTTTCCTCAGCAGGACAGGCCCTGGGGGAAAAGTAAATACGAAAAAACCAAACCTCATGGGTCAAGATAAACGCAGTCTAATAAAGGAAAAGCAAAGATTATGGGTGCAGAAGCAAAAGAAAAAAAGAATTTAGTTCTCTACTTCCCATCAACAGCCAATGTCTGACACTTCCCAGGAATCAGGGTTTACAGTACACACAGTGTTTGCCCCAGAAGACAAATCCCATAAAAATCGAGCGCCTCCCAACCTCTGCCTTAGCTTTTATTGCAGAGCAGATGCTGTATGGAATGGGATTTCCCTTTTGTCTGCTTGGGTCAGCTGCCCTGGCCCAGGCTCCTGCACAGACCCACCATAATGGCCTTTTGGGGCTGGTGGATGCTGGTTTGGACAGACAGCCTTGGTGCTGTGGGAGCACTGCCCAGCAGGACCCAAACACTACTAGGTTCTCCACACCCTTCTCTCTGCTTAGCACTGTGAGGGCTGCGGTGGGAAAATTAACTCCATCTCAGCCAAACCTCCAGAGAAGTCTGGTTTCGTTTCCCATAAAACATAGCAATGCCTAAAGTACAGCCGGTAGAGATTCCCTCATCTAAAGCTCAAACTTTGACTCTGCCTTGGGGTATAGGGGAGAAAATTTGCCTTAAATTAAAATTCATTATCCCTCTCCATTAAATTAAAAAAGATTTCTTTCCAACTGCTTCAGGAGACAGCATTATGCAAGAAATACTAATGTGATGGCAGTGCTTTGCTGTGTTTTTTTTTTTAATTTTTCCTTCTTGAAGGTGGTGTCCTGACTGCTGTGCTGAGTAAGGAGGAAATCATACTAAATAAGAACCACAGGGAAGGAGGTCATGATGCTCAGAGCTTGATCACTGCCTTTGCTGACACAGACCATCAGGATCTAACTTCTACCACCACCATGAAGTTGTAGCAAATATCTTTTGGTTAGAGGAATATTCACACATTCCTATATATGTTTGGAAAGGTAAAATATACTTGGAAATGCACAATCAACGTGGCATTAGAGCACAAACATTTCAATTACTTCACATTTTGTCTTTAAATTTGTTTTTTACCTCTACACTGCCTAAAATTTAGGATAAGGAGAATTTAAATTAGTAAATGATTCACTGATACAAAGACTCCTCAAAAGATAATATAGTAATTTTGCTAATATCAGGTCTGAGCTTGTGTTGTTATTTATGAATCACTGGCAAGAGTTGAAAACAGGCAGTTTTTTCAGGTTTTTTCCTTGGGTATTGGTCAATTTTACTGGTGTGTTTGAAGTTGAGGTACTGTCTCACATAGACCACAGGAAATGGAACTCTTAAATATGCAATTTATTGCCAAAGAATGCTGTTTACATGGGTATCTGCCATGTAGTAGAAGAGTCATTATTATCTATGGTTACAACTTTTAATTTTTTTTTAACACTATCTCTAAATTTGTATTGCCGCTGTGCTACTTTAGTAGATTCTTCTCCAATTAACATGAAGTAGCCTGTGATTGAAATGGCTGATTACTCGAGAATGAAGTAATTAGGACTGAACAGAGGTTGTTCAGCTTCTGGGCATGGAGAAGGGTGAGCAAGAAGCTGAGCTTTTCTACTACTCAGTTCTTTCAGAAGAACGCCTAAGACAATCACAGGCTCTCAGCTCCACTCACCCTGACAGCATTTTCCAAAGATTCCAGGACTTTCCTGTGGTTCCTGGAATCCAACAGGTTGTTTTTCCCAACCTCATGTAAACAGGAGCTCTCGTCCTAGTCTGGCATAGCATCTCCCTCTAGCCACCATGGATTTAATTCCTCTTAAGATATAAAGTTGTCTGTAGTACCACTTGGTTCAGAAAAGAAATGGATTTATTATTTAAAATTAAATCAAACAAACAAAAAAAACACCAGAGATATGTACATAGCTATGCTGTTGCTTCTTAGAATAGTAATTTTTTTTTAAAAAAAGTTCAAAAATGTCAAAATGAAAGAAAAATCAGTAAAGCTGTTAACTGCTTTTAACTTTACTTTTTTTCATCCTTGGAAACAGGCAAGTAAATTTCTTCTTTAAAAATAACAGAAACAGAACCAATGCTATTGCTGATGTTACAAGAGATGATTGTCTTTTTATTTTCTTTGAAATGGTGCATTTTTATAAAGGTGATTTTATTTTCTTAGGGTACCGAGGTGAGATGTAAGAAGGTATTTAACTGCTGTTTGTCTGCCTTGTCACTGTAGTTTCATATTTTTCTCTGATATTATCCATATGTGCTTGAACAAAGGGTTTATGATCTAATCTCAGAAAATAGGAACAAATCCCTTCCAGTTTTCTAACCTGTTCTGTTGGTGACCCATTTAATATTTTCTGTTAAGGGAAAAGGTATTATAAACCTCTGGACTGAACAGCCAAAAGTGTAAGTAAGTTTATAAACTCTGAATGTATTCTGCTTTATTGTAAACACACTGTCATCATTTGACTTTTACATAGTTCAAATTATGATCTCCATAATCAACACAACCACATTTTAATTGGATATATACTTTTATATATACTTAAATATATATATAGCTTAGCAAAAAGGTTTCTGTACTTAGATCAGCATATTTAACTGAAAAAAAAAAGCAACAGCTTGAGGTTTTGCTTTTAATAACT
Organism: Zosterops lateralis; assembly: GCF_965231275.1. Lineage (NCBI taxonomy): Eukaryota > Metazoa > Chordata > Aves > Passeriformes > Zosteropidae > Zosterops > Zosterops lateralis. The sequence continues at coordinate 114,402,819 of NC_139763.1, forward strand.
GAAACTACTTTTATAAATGCTCATAAAAATAACGTTTAGTCTCTTGCAGTGGCCCAAAAACATTGGAAAGATCACTGTTCCCCTGTAAAATGAAATTTTAGAATCTCTTCACAACACTCAGACTGTTAATTGTGTTAAAGTGCATGCAGTAAATGGTTATGGTGTGCTATTTTGTTTTTATAGAAGACTAAGTGGAGTTTAAATTACCCCTTCAGACAGATAGCTTTGTTATATTTTATTATGTTTTTATATAAATCTCAGTAATTCTGTTTTGAAGGTGAATATAAAGAAATTTTATCTGTTTAGAATGTTACAAAGAAACCGATTCCTGCACATATTTAAACAACAGTAAATGAGGCATTGCAGAATCTCAGCAAAAACTCAAGTGCTTGGTGGCTCTGAGTACAGCTGAGCTGGAAACAGTACTCATACCCTCTAGGTTTTGAAAGACGAAGATGTGTTTGGAAGGTGAATGCTTGCAAAGGTCTTTCAAGTGACACTGTGGTCGAGGCAGACACCTGAAAAGCAGAACACCTGTGTGAAAGCCCATTTCTCTTCCTGTTTCAGCTCAGCACTTGATCCCTCAGTAATGCTCATGACTGGTGACTTCCCAGCCTGTGGTTCTTCTGAGACAGTTCTCTTCCAGTCTCTTGTCTGGACAATATTTGCTTGTATTTACTGACATTGAGGAGTTGTACTACAGCCTTTTCTTGCTTAGGTGAATCTCTGAAATATGGAGCTTAATAGCCAAGAAACTGTCTCTCCTTTTGTCTTTACCTAGCTGCCCAGAAGGGAACAGCTTTAAAGATGATAGAAGAAAGGTGTTTGTGCTGTAGCCAAAGAGGCACTTGAAGTGGAGGGGTGGACTCAATCTCTTACAAGGTGCTGCCCTCCACCCATTTGTGTTCACATAACTGTGCATCAAAAATAACTGAAGAAGTATTGATAATGTGCTTCCCAGTGGCTGGCAAGAGGTCATTCAAGGACCTCCTCTAGGTACTTTCCCATAGTGATGTTCTCCAGCTAGGAGCACAGCCACCATGTTGTGATCCAGGGAGAGATGCCTGTGCCTGGATTAAGGTACAAACAAGGCCATATCCTGAAGTCAACAATATGGATTTTATTTAACAGGAAGTGTGTATGTGAGAGAGAGAGAGACAGAGAAAGAGAGAGAGGGGAAGAAATCGGAAAAGGAGAAGGGGAGCAGGGAGAGAAAGAGAGTGACAGAGAGGGTCTCTAGATCTTGACAATATTTCATTGGTCCCTTTCTTCTGCTCTTCTTGGAAGGTCCTGTGTTACACAGAGTTCAGTGGGTTAATACATCCAGATGTCTGTGGGAATGCCCAGGTACCTCCCATGGGAGGCAAGTTTTATATCGTCTTCAGCAACAGACTCTGTATCTGTTGCAACACTTGTGGATCACAAGGGCCTCAGGAATGAGTAGGGAGTGGTTCTTTGGGAGTCTGATAGTTTATGACATCTTCTAACACATGACAACTGCCTCCCATGTGAATGTTCAGGATAACTGTGACCTTCAGGCAGGAGAGACAGTTTGTGTAAGGTAGGACTCTGCAGGATCTGCTTCTTTATTTGGCTTTCAGCTCCTGGTGATGGCTGTTCACCCACTCTTTACCAGAGGTTTTGCCATCACATCACCAAGAACTCTTTCTCCCCCTCAGCTGAGGAGACTGTGTGCAACCTGCCCTCAGCAAATGAATCTGGGGGTTGTGGCCTCCCCCCAGATCCCAGACAGAGCTGGTTTTCAGCACAGCTGCTGGGTTTGGCTTTCCTTGTGGATACATATCGTTAGAGGACACACCAAGAATGACACTCATGCAATTAGGTTGTTAGAGCAAAAAGAGAGACAGTTTATTTTTTACTTGGGTTTATATAGAGTTTGGACAATGACCAGATATTGGAGAGTGAGGTTGCTACCTCTCCTACCCTACTGGTCAAACTAGAGGTTTATCAATTGTTTTTTCTTCTAGAGAGGACTGTACAGTTTTTTTAAAAAATTACTTTTGTTTACTTAAAAGTCTGTGAGAAATTTCAGTACAAAAATGCAAACATCAGAAGGCTGAAAAAGATCAGGGTGACAGATACATTCTTTTCTCTCCCTTGTTTTTGTCTCCCTAGACAAATGGTCTCTGAGCACGGAACATGCAAATGTGGAAGGTGTCAACATGGCTTGAGAAACAGAGAAAGAGGAGAAAGGAAATGAGCTTTTCCTCTTTTCCACAATGGAAGATTCCTAGCTTTTTTAAAGCTATAGTTTGATTCAGCCATAACATGACACAGCACAGCTGACTTTTTCCTTCTTTAGAACTAGTTGACTTTTTTCCTTCATCATGAGGCTGCTCTCCACAAAGGAGGTTTAGAGAGACACAGGCTTCTGATATTCTCCTGCATTTTAAGCAGGTGTTCATTATAGATACCTTTTGCAGAAGTTTTCAATATTATTAAAGAAACTAAAGTTGCAGACGAAGCCTGCATCATGCAATGAATTGCTTAATATTTAAAGAGACTTTAAATAGATTTCCCACCAAATCAGCCTCATTTAGTCAGTAGTGTCCAAAGCCAGCCATCCACAAGCTAAACCATCAGAGTATTTCTGATAGTTTTACAGCTAAACAAAAAAAAAATATTTTTTCCCTCTTTACTTTTCTTTTAATCCAGAAATATTCTAGGGCCTGTGTTGCTGTTATTTCACGTAAGGTCAAAAAGTAGTGCATGTCTACTTCAAAATCAGAGATTGCATTTGGTGTACTAATCACAAGTGCAATCAAACACCATCACTTAAGTTCTGCAGGTACAGATGAGAGAATTCCATTTCATTGAATATTAGATTAAAAACTGTTTTTCATTTTACTTATATCAGCCAGATAGGAGGTAAACCAACCACAGATGAAACTATAAACAGTTCTGGTAGGTGAATTTTGAGCATCGTGAATTTCTGGTTAATTTATTTTTTATTTTGTGTTTTAGGAATTAAATTAATGGAAAAGTTAACAGATCTCAGAAGTATCCACACTGTTTTGCTTTTTTTTTTTTTTTTTTTTTTTTTTCAATTTTTATGAACATGGAGATGACTGTATTAGATTGTGAACTTGTCTACCTCAGTTGGTGCCATGGATATAACCTAGGGAATAATATTAAGCAGATTAAACATCTCAAAGTATTTTTCACAAAGTTACATCATAAAAAACTTCTTTACTGCATAGACCTGAAAATATAAAATTGAGTATCTATACAAGGTTTTTTCTGGATTTTTTTTTATCTGGTTGGTTGGGGGTTTTTACGGCCTGAGTTGGAAGGAATCTTAAAGATTATCTTGTTCCAATCCCCCTGATGTGGGCAGCACTTACCACTCGATCAGGTTGCTCAGAGCCCCATTCAACCTGGCCTTGAACACTTCCAGGGATAGGGCAGCCACAGCTTCTCTGGACAACCTCTGCCAGGGCCTCATCGTCCTCACATTAAAGAATGTTTTGCGAGAACATAATTTAAATCTATTCTCTGCCAGTTTGAAGATGTTCCCTCCTGTCCTGTCGCTCCACATACCTGTAAATAGTGCCTCCCCACTTTTCTTGCAGGCTGCCTTCAGGTACCTGAAGGCCACAATCATATCACCCCAAAGCCTGTGAAGTGTACAGTTCAAAATGAAAGACTTTGGTTTTGAAATTATTTCATTGTCATAGATATACAAACTCTCCTTTATGAAAACAAGCCAAACCAAAACCAATAAAAAAATAACCGAACCAAAACAACAAAACACCAAAAAAATCCCCAAAACACAAACAAACAAAATCACAAACTGAAAAGATGTCTAAAATTATTATATAAAAAGAAATAAAAAAAAATTAGAGACAATTCACCATTATGTTGAAAAATCACACAGAGATTTTCAGGGACTGAGAAACATCTGCTTGACTCTCCTCTGCTATTCTTACTGTAGACACAACAACAAGCATCATGAGATAGCTGAGCTCTGGTGTGTCTCGGGGGGGAAAAAAACGTGTGTACAGTTAGCATGATTACCCTCTCTGGGAGGTAAATTAAAGGCAGGAATCAGGAAAACACAACATGTGGTGGATGGTGTAAAGTCAGTCAGCGCTTTGCTGTGGTGCTTCAGTCAGCTAAAGAACGGTGGAAGGTGAAACTCGTCCTGGGGGAGAGTGAGTGTGTCTGTATGTCTGTATATATTTGTGGGGCTCTTGAGGGGTTAATCACACAGGGACACACTTTCCCTCTTTCTGATCAGTAATCTGTGAGAGTTGTTTGCAAAAGCATACCGATCCTGAAATAATTTTTACTGTCCTACAAAAATTCCCTGCCTTACAAGCTTCTCCCATGTGTATTTTAATAGCTCTCAAAGACTAGAGGAAAAGGTAAATATTTTATGTTACCTGGGAACTGAAAATCCAAGCTTACTTGTGTAATTAAAGTGGACTGTAGTTCTAACACTTCAGGAAATAATGCATCTTCAGCCTGTGATGGTTTTCTAAGTGTAGTTAGTTTCTACTGTTGGTTTTGAACCACCTTATTCCCAAATCATGTCAGAAAAAGAAGAGAAAGGGTAACAAAACCAGAAAACAATCATAATATAATTATCTTAAGGTCTTGATCTCAAGTCCTTCTAACAGAAAAAAATAAATGTTTAAAGCTAAAAATGTTATCCTCGCTGAGTAGGAAAAAAAAATCCATTTATTGTAGTTTGCAGGATATTAGATCAGAACAAATAATAGCTTTGTGGTTTCTCAGTACTTTTTGTCATTATAAAAGCAGTAAATACAGCATAAACTGTTTTTTTCACCCAAGAATTTTTCTCATTCCCACAACAATGAAATAAAAAAGAAATGAAAGCACCTTCTATTGAAAACAACCTCTGAGCCTCTGCCTGAAGAGATGGTAGGCTGGCTGGCAGTGTCTGGGGCAGGCAGGCAGGGCTGAATCCCTCCAAGAGGGAACCAGAATCCCCCTAGCATTCCTCTCTCCCAGACAGCTGGGAACATGGGGACCAGGTGGGCCTGGTGCCTTGTTTGCTGGCAAGCAGTGAGATTGCATCCTGGCTCAGCACAAGAAGCTAATAAGGCAATTTACAGCGTGTCATTTTTCATTGCTTTTAGTAGTACCTTTCAAAAACCGAGTGGCGTTTCTTGTTTATGTCTGCATTAAACAAGTAAATGCAGCAATATTGCTTCCTTCTGGCACGGAGGAATGTGCTGCTTTACCAACGTGAATGGAATGAAAAATGTCTAAATGCTACCTAGACATGGACTTATTCTTCATCTGTTTTTTGTTGGTTTTTTTTTTTCCCCTCATCATTAAGGTAGCTTCAGAGTGGCCCAAGCATGTCACCCCTGCATTTCTTGCTTTCAAGTGTTTGAGTCTTTGCAGCAGCTTCTCACGCTGCTTCATGTAAACAATATTGTATTCTTAGAATTTATCTGTATGTTTTGCATTCTTGTTCTCTGAGAGAGAACTTGACTGATGGTCATATTGACCAATGGAGTCAGGAGGTTGTAACCTCTTTGGGCCAATCTTGGCCCTCTGTACAAAATGTATATAAGCTTTTGGAGTCAGATAATAAGGAGCCTTCCATGTTTCAGCAAGCTGCTGCCTGCCGTCCTCTGTGAAGGTCCGCTCCCACGTCGCAACGTGTTGCCCCTCTAAGGGCAGGGGTAACACAAGCAGCTCCGAAATTTTTGTCAAGTTCATTGACTAATTTGCATGAACCACAGAATCATTAATGTTGGAAAAGACCTCCAAATTCATCGAGTCCAATATTAGATCACCTTTGTCAACTATACCATGGCAGTAAGTGCCACATCCAGTTGTATCTTGAACACCTCCAGAGATGGGGACTCTATCACCTCCCTGGATTAGCCCATCCAGAGCCTAGCAACAAATTTCTGTGAAGAACTTCCTCCTGGTGTCCAACCTGATCCTCTCCTGGGGCAGCTTAAGGCCATGTCCTCTTGTCCTGTCACTGGTTGCCGGGGAGAAGAGGCTGACCTCCACTTGGCTACACCCTCCTGTCAGGCAGCTATAGAAGGGTGAGAAGAACATGAAAGCAGGTTTTAGAGCTTTCATGCTGAAATATTCTACTTCAGATTCTACCGGCGTTTGAAACAAAATAAATCATAATAACAAAACAGAAAAACAAAAAAAAAAAAAAAAAAAAAAAAAAAAAAAAAAAAAAAAGAAAATAGGATGAAAGGGATCATTTTCTTTGACATGAAATATTTTTTGGTGAGTTCTTAAATGATCATACTGGGAAGTTAAAGAAATTATTTCATCATAATAACCAGCTACCAACCCACTCCAAAATATTCTGTCGTGAGAAGGAACAGGACAGAGGGAGAGTTCAATGTCAGTCAACCCTGGCCCTGGTGAATCCCATCAGAAGGCTCTGGCAGCTGCACAGTTTGAGATGTGTAGGCACTTCAGGTTTTTTTCTGTCTGCCGCTCCTGCCCTGATGCAGCTGGGAAATCTAATGGTGCAGGGGAATTTGCCAGCATGGCGTCTTCCACACATCTCTGAATTTCACCTGTAAATGAATGCTTTCAAGTCTTCACAGAAAGAGATATGCTTTGAAGAAACCAGCCCTCACTAGGATCCCTGACGGGAGATAGGCACCTCAAGCAGCATTTGACAATGGGAACAGGATTTTATATTCTCCCCAGAGGGTCCATCTCTTTCCGTAAGCTATAAAAGAAAGCCACGGAGGCTATTCTATGTAAGCTGCAGGTACTGTTAGCCGAGGAAAGAACACACAATCGCGAAATTGTATGCGGTGCTTTATTTCAGAGCTCTGGAAGCCGGGGGTCCAGACCCAGATCTCGGCTTATCCAACATGCTTTATGGTTACAATTTTATACCTTTCTTGTTACATAAGGATTCGTGTTAATCATTAAACCCCATTGTTCCATTGATTCCATCCCGAGGAACAATAGTCTGTGTGATTCTTGCTCAAGATTCTGGTTGGAGAAAATAATCATATTTAGTTACCAAACTGATATTACAATTGACAATTCTGGCATGCGTCTTGCTAATGATTATATTGGTACAGATCCTCCTGACCTAACCTTATTCTTTTTAGAGCCTGTGCATTCTACCAAGGTTCCCCCTTTCTCTCCCCCTACCACCTGTGCAAAGTTATGCTTTATACTTCATTTAATTAAAACAATAGCATGGAATAACATCCTGGTCACAAGTGGAGCCGATCCCTGTTTTTGGGCCCTTGCTATTTTAGAAATCAATTTAACCCTATGTTATCAGTACCACTCATAATTTCACAAAGTTTTCTTCTTTCTTACCTGGAAAGCATATTTATACACCATAAATATTTAAAAAATGTTCATATTTTTCAATTCAAGATTTAAAAAAATAAACCTCAAAGCTCAAGAAAAAAAAAAATGTACCCACTGTGGAGACTTACCCTAAGCAAAGAGCAGAAGTGTCCTTTTCCAAGTACAATGTATTCATGACAAAGGAGAGGCTGTGCATGTGGAATAAAATGATGCATATTTTTTTCTTTACCTTCTAGCTTGCATCCTCTGCCCCTTTTTCAGCATCAGTCCTGAGGTTTGTTCTGGCTGGAAGTATGGCTGCTTGCCCATCCACTGTGAGTATGACAGGACTCCATCACAGTCCTTCATAACCTTGACAAGAAATGGGCACAGGAACACCTAATAAATCTCAAGACAGGACTTTGGCCTAGGCAATCCAGGCATACAGTGAGTTCTATGGGTCACTGAAGGTCTGAATTCTCTTTAATATCATTTGTCCCATCACAGTTTGTTTGACCAGGATGGAGGAGTGGCATTGCAGGATGGTTTCCAAGATCACACTCTACTGGCTCTGCTGGCTCTGGCCTGAGTAATCCTCATATGGCAGACGTGGAAGGAAACTTTGGAAGATATTTCCTTCCTTTTGGCACAGGAGACCTGGCAGCAGCACTCAGTGATATCAGCCACTGCCCTTTCAGAGCCAGGCAGATGGTAGGTGGATCCCTTAACTTAACTTCACAATTGGACCAGATAAGAACTCCAAGCCCAAGAAAAGCTCTGTTGATCATTGTGCTCCATTTGCATAGGTTTTGAGATTCTCATTTTCCCAGGGCAACAAAATTAGTCACAAAGATGTATTTGAGAAAGGCACGAGCAGGGCAGTATTGTGCGTGCATCAGCCCAAAGAGCTCTTGATTAATGTCAATGAATCTGACTTGGGTCTGTTCCAGCTCACATTGAGCAAGGTAGAATATTGCTTAATCTAAGGCTAAAGTTAAAGATACCCGTGCCTTCAGCAGTGATTATGGCTGATTTGTGTCTGTCATTTAATGCACAGGAATAATAAAAAATTGCACCTGTGTCTGTCCCTACATTAGATGATTTGCTAAGGTCAGGTTCTTTTCAGTGGTCATTACCTAATTTGAGACAGAAAGGACAAAGATAGTGTGTGCCTTCAATATGCAATTTCTTATTCTTAACCTACTCTCTCAGTGAAGCTTTAATTAGAGACAAGGCTATGCAAATTTCTCATTCTTATTTTCTTGTGTGACCTACAGCTATGTTCTTGAAATGAATGTTTGTGTTGGATTCATTGCTCTAGCTCTCAGCACTTCTTACAGCTATCTCCTGGTGACAATGCAGCATTCAATCAGTTCCATGACCCTCTGCTGCTCTAATGACAGGCAGATGTCCCCTTGACTCCCTTAATTCCTTGGACCAGCTCCATCTGCCTCACAAAGCAACTTATCAAAGTATCGAAATGAACCTCACAAGGGTTCCATGTTTTTCCATATCCCCAGACATTTTTCTCTTTCTGAAATACATAGTAAAAGGCTGTCACCAAGCCACAAACACGCTTGTATTTCTAAATTTGACAAGACTATATATGTAGTGCCATGGACATTAAACAGAATTTTTCTGTTTCTTTCTTTTAGCACATTTTAACAACATTAAACTTCAGAAGGAGTACTATATGGAAAGCAATTAAAAATCATAAGATTTTTTTAATAAGTATTAAATGTTTAGCCTTCTGAAGTGACAAATCTCTTAGGGTGATGGGAAACATGCTGTCACTGATGTGATGTCACTTTGAGAGATCATCTCAAAGGTCTTTTCCAACTTAATTAATTCCATGATCCTGTGACAATAAAATCATATATCGTAAGCATCAAATCATAACATATCCTGAGCTGGAAGTGACCCACCAGGATCATGGAGACCAACTCCTGGCCCTGCACAGGACATCCCCACAATCCCACCACGTGCCTGAGAGCATTGTCCACATAGTTTTTGAGCTCTTTCAGGCTTGTTGCTGTGCCCACTTCCCTGTGAGCCTGTTCCAACGTGAAGAAGTTTTTCCTGATATCCAACCTAAACCTCCCCTGACAGCGCTCCAGTCATTCCCTCAGGTCTGTTACTGGTCACCTCAGAGAGGTGTCTGCACTGCAGTGTCTGCTACCTCCTCTTCCCCTCATGGAAGGAATATGAAAATATTCCCTGGGATGTATGAAACAGTTATATATCACCTTATATCCTGTGTTTAGGAAGAGATAAGTGGAACAATAAGAAAACAAGAAAAAAAAAAAAAAAAAGCATGATGACATATGTTGCTGCAGATATCTCTGTGAAGAATTGTCCAGCTGCCTAAAGATTCAGAGGTCAGTCTGAGCCAAGGAAAACAGCACAGTTCTTAGTAGAGAATTATTAGAGAATTATATACATCTCATCAGGCACTGTTTCCTGTTAATGTAGATTTGTTTTTTCTTTTCTTAGTATTACTCCATTGTATTATTTTCAGTATCATAAATAGACAGCTTTAATATATATATATATATATATATTAGATAAAGATTGCTGCTTTGCTGTTTCACAACATGCTATGCAAATGTCAAAGTAATTTTTCTCTCCTTAAATAGTTTTCTTGAACTCTAAAATGTGAACCTCTAAACTTTGCTAAGGAAGTAGTATTGTTAGCCGAGGAAAGAACACACAATTGCGAAATTGTATGCGGTGCTTTATTTCAGAGCTCTGGAAGCCGGGGACCCAGATCTCGGCTTGTCCAACATGTTAAATGGTTACAATTATATCTTTCTTGTTACATAAGGATTCGTGTTAATCATTAAACCCCATTGTTCCATTGATTCCATCCTGAGGAACAATGGTCTGTGTGATTCTTGCTCAAGATTCTGGTTGGAGAAAATCATATTTAATTACCAAACTGATATTACAATTGACAATTCTGGCATGCGTCCTGCTAATGATTATATTGGTACAGATCCTCCTGACCTAACCTTATTCTTTTTAGAGCCTGTGTGTTCTACCAGGGTTCCCCCTTTCTCTCCCCCTACCACCTGTGCAAAGTTATGCTTTATACTTCATTTAATTAAAACAATAGCATGGAATAACATCCTGGTTACAAGTGGAGCCAATCCCCTGTTTTTCGGGCCCTTGCTATTTCAGAAATCAATTTAACCCTATGCTATCATTCCCCCCTTTGAAAGTATTTTCATTCTACTATGCAAATGCTTTCACGGAATTACAGTCCATTCATCTTCTGTTTTTATACTGGATGTTCGTCTTCAAATCCGTAGTTGACGTGGGCCCCATGGTGGAAGTTGTTATGGATTGCAGGCGCTGGATATGGGGTCTTGTCTCGCGTTAGTGTCTTCATTATTGTTCTGTTCTAGGATGTCCTTTTCTGTATTTCTCTCTTCAGGATTCTAAAAGCTAATCAAATCACTAGAAATATGATTAGTAAAATTACTAAATTCTCAGGGATAGATTTTACCCATGAACTCACATTCCATCCTAAATTGTTAAAGATTTTGTCTAACCAAGTAGTAGCTAAATCCTTTTGCTCCTCTTGTACTTCATGTTCTATATGTTTTATTTGACTAATATCATATTTTACATCTGCAGTTACATTTGGGATGTGGACGCAGCAGTGGTCAATTTGTCTTTTTGAATATTCACACACTCCATGCTCTTTTAAAAGTAGCATGTCTAGAGCCAATTGATTTTGTAAGGTCATTTTGGTAGTGGCTTGTAATTGCATATTGGGTTCTCTGAATCCTTCTCACATAACTCTGGCTAGTCTATCTACCTGACCTGTGAGCCTATATAGCATTTCTCTATTTTGATAGTTTGCAACAGGACCAAACAAAGACTCCAGGGCCCACCCAAGCTTTACTCCACTAGAAGGTTCCTGCCAGGTATCCTCTTGATTCTTGCTATCTGGGACATCCCCCTTTGTTCTGATTTGCAGGAGCTCATGGCTCCCATTAAATGGGGACCTTTTCTAAATGGGACATAACGTGGGGAGACCCATGGTAATTTCTTTTACTTCCCTGTCCACTGGCAGGTGTATCATCCATCTACCATCACTTGTTGCCCATACAAATTGCCCCGGACTCCGGATTGTACTCCTGCCATATCCCACTACAATACTAGATTCTATCTTACCTTGTTTATGCCTGATCCCTCTGCAACCACAACCAATTCGTAGGGCTACTGCCAATGGTGACCATTGTTTTATTTCCAGGTCATCAGAAGTGCAGTCATAAATCTTATCACATGCCCACCAATCTACTTTATTTGCTTCCCTTCTACTGCTAGTTTCAGTATTCATTACTGCTGGGTCTGTGTCGTTCTTGGGGCCTTTCCATTTAATGCACCAGGGAGTGTCTGCCATATATTGGAATTTCTGGAGTATACTCACAGACCATGCACTGTCCCAGGTCTCTAGGCCTTTCCATTCTTTTTCTTCGCACCTCCATACCACAGTGCTCTCTGTAGCATTCTCTTTAACCTTTTGATAGTGTGGTAACCAGCATTCCCACTTTGCAAGGTCTTCATCCTTAACCCACCATTCTACCAGTTTTCCCAGCTGTCCATGACTTAACTTACAGTCCTTTTTCCTCAGCGTTTTCATATAAGCTCTTTCTGATATCTTCCAGTACTCTTTAAGCACAATCCTTGACTCTGGCACTTGTTTACATCTAACTGTTTTGTTCCCCTTTATATCAGGTAAATTTGATGTTATAATTCCCCAACTTATTGGGTCCCCTGCTGCCATTGGTATTGGCAGACAGGCTGTTATTCTACTAGTATTTTGCATTTTGGCGAAGTCTTTAACCAATCCAATCATGACATTTTCAGCCTGAATTGTATTAGGAGCTTCTATTACCTGTGTCTCTGTTTGCACTTCTCTCTTCATCCTAGAATGAAGAGCAGTTGATTGACCTTGTTGCATTCCATATCCCAAAGCAACAGCATTCCCTATTGGTGACATTAGAATCTATAGAATTAGCATTAACCACAATATAAGCATGAGCATGGGCATAGTTACTGATACCATTAAAAACGGTTACAGACGTTTTATCCTCAGCTTTGTTGGTCCCATAGTTTGCACAGTCCACTATTTAACTTTTGACCAACCTTCTTTACTCGTGTGTAGTGTATCCAGGGTTCGACTCCAGCCACTTTGACTGCTGTGAAGGTGGTTAGCAGCACCTGATGAGGGCCAGTCCACTTCTCTTTCAATGGTTCTTCCTTCCAGGCTCTGATGTACACCTCATCTGGTTCGATATTGTGGACTGGATTCTCGATAGTCAGTGGCCTATTCCACACCAGGACACTTCAAAATTGAGCTAAAGCTTTCCCAAGAGACAGTACATAATTATACACATCCTGTTTCCCTGTGATATGTACATTTGGATTAGGGTTAGGAGACTCATATGGTTTTCCATACAATATCTCATAAGGACTGACTGACATTCCACTCCTGGGTTTTATCCGAATTCTCAGTAATGCTATTGGTAATGCCTGCGGCCATTGCAATTTGGCTTCCTGACATATTTTACTAATTTGCCCCTTCAGTGTCCGGTTCATCCTTTCTACCTGTCTGCTCGATTGGGGTCGCCATGCTGTATGGAGGTCCCAAGATATTCCCAACAATCTACTCACCTCCTGAACCACTGTAGCTATAAAATGTGGACCTCTGTCTGATGATATCCCTAAAGGCACCCCAAACCTGGGAATAATCTCCTGCAGCAACCACTTAACTGTTTCCTTTGCTTGACTGGTGCGACAGGGAAGGACTTCTGGCCATCCAGAAAATGTGTCAACCCCTACTAACAGATGCTTGTATCCCCGAGCTCTGGGTAGTTCTGCAAAATCTACCTGCCAATAATTTCTTGGTTCTATTCCTATCTGAATTTTCCCTAACCGTGCCTGTCGTCTAGCCACTGGATTGTTCTTTAAGCATATCTCACACTTTGACATTATTGATTTTGCCATTGTTTGCATCTGTGAGGAGATTAGGTGTCGTTTTACCAATGCTACCAATGCCTCTGCACCCCAGTGACACTCATTATGTTTTATTTGTAAAATTTCTCTCATTACCAAGGGGGGTACCACTATTTGCCCTTGTGCAGTTACATACCACCCTTCCAAGTTCTTCTGTGCTTCCAGCAGACATGCTAACCTGTCGTCTTCCACCGTGTACTTTGGCTGGGGAGACAAATTGAATTGAGATACATTAAATTTCAATGGTATTAGTGCCATTATTGTCTGTACTTCTCGTGCCACCTGACGGGCTGTCCAATCTACTTTTCAATTTCCCTCACAGATTCTGGAGTTACCTGGCTGATCTGCTTTGCAGTGTATAATCGCTACCTGTTCAGGTTTCTGTACTGCACTTATTAGTTACAGGACTGCATCCTGATGTTTAATCCGTGTGCCTTGAGAGGATAGCAGTCCCCTCTCCTTCCATAAGGCATCATGTACATGTACTACTCCAAAGGCATATTTTGAGTCAGTCCATATGTTGACTGTCTTTCATTTGCTCAATTCTAGGGCTCTGGTTAGTGCAACCCGTTCTGCCCTCTGAGCTGAAGTACTTGGTGGTAATGCTTTTGCCTCCACTACCCTATCAACTGTGGTTACCGCATATCCAGCATATCTGATTCCATTTTCCATGAAGCTGCTTCCATCTGTGAAGAGTTCCCATTCTGGTTGTTCTAGGGGGATGTCTTTCAGGTCTGCTCTTGCTGCATAGGTGTACTCGATTACCTCCACACAGTCATGTTCTAGTGGACCTTCCTCAGCTGTAGTACCTAGAAATGAGGCTGGATTCAAAAGGTTAGTGGTTTTCAGAGTCATGTCATCCTGCTCAGTCAGGGTTACCTGGAATTTCATCATCCTGCTTGGAGAGAGCCAGTGGCCCCTGTTTTGCTCCAGGACCATGGTCACCACATGCGGCATGAAGACATCTATGTGTCTTCCCATCGTGAGCTTCCTGGCCTCTTGTATCAGCAGCACAGTAGCTGCCACTGCCCGTAGACATGAAGGCCACCCAGCACTTACGTTGTCGAGTTGTTTGGAAAAGTAACCTACTGGCCTTTTCCAGCTTCCCAATCGTTAGGCCAGGACTCCCAGTGCCAGTTGCTGCCTTTCATGTACATACAGCTGAAAGTCTTTGGACAGATCAGGTAACCCTAGAGAAGGAGCAGTTGTCAGTGCTTCCTTCAATTTCTGGAAGGCCTCTCTCTGTGGTTTTCCCCAGGTGAATGACTGCATCTTCTGAGCCTCGTACAAAGGTTTCGCAATCAGTCCATAGTCCATGATCCACAGGTGGCACCACTCAGTCATCCCAAGGAAAATCCGCAGCCCATGTAGATTCTGGGGTTCTGGAATAGCACAAATAGCTTGGATATGATTAGTACCTAGTTTTCTTTGCCCTTGTGAAATTTTGCATCCCAGATAGATCACAGTCTGTTGGGCAAGTTGTGCTTTTTCTCTGGACACCTTAAATCCTCCCATTCCCAATGAATTTAAAATCTCCGTTGTTACCTTTATGCAGGTTGCTTCTTCCTCAGTTGCAATCAAAATTTCATCTACATACTGAAGTATTAGGTATTGGTCTTTTGGCACCTGTCCTTTAGTCCAGATTTCCAGTTCCTTTTCCAATTGACTTCCAAATAGGGTGGGGGAGTTCTTGTACTTCATCGGTAATTGAGTCCAGGTGAGCTGGGTCTTTCTTCCACTTTCTGGATGTTCCCACCCAAAGGCAAATAGTTTCCTTCTATCTTGGTCAAGGGGTATGCAGAAAAAGGCATATTTTAAATCAATTACAGTAAACCGTTTGTATATCTCTTTCACAGATGCTAGCAATATATAAGGATTAGCAACTACTAGATGAAATGTCTTTTTAGTTATCTCATTTATGCCCCTTAAATCTTGTACAAGTCTATACTCACCATTAGATTTCTTTACTGGGAATATCGGAGTATTATATTTTAATTCACATTCTTCTAGAATTTGGTACTTTAGGAATTTATCAATGGTCTTTACTATTCCCTGTCGTGCTTCTGCCTTGATAGGATATTGTTTAATTTGCACGGCACTTGCTCCTTTCTTCAATTCTACCTGTACTGGCTGTGCCAATTTAGATTTCCTTAGTATATCCATTTCCCACACAGAAGGAATCACTGCTTCTTCTTCTACTTTTTTAGGAATATTGGGGGTTGGTTTCTCTTTTACCGTTAAAATCTTTCCTGCTTTAGACTCAGGTATCCTCATTACAAGTTCACCATTCTCAAAAGCAATCACTGCCTCTAGAGCTGCCAGAAAAATCACATCCTAAGAGCAGAGCTGAACACCCAGGCATATATAAAAATTCATATGTTAAAGTTTTATTTCCAAATCTCAGATCTAGGGGTTGCAGGAATGGCCATGTCTCCTCCTTCCCTGTGGCTCCGATAATTACAGTCAATTTCTCCCCAATTTGCCCTTCTATATAATTCAATATGGAATATCTACAAGAAAAGTGACATCTTTTCCTTCTAAGCGCAGAGTGACCATGGGTTCCTTTAATCAAAGCTTCCCCTTATAGAACTATGACCCTGGCTACGCTATCCAACTGAGGCTGAACATACTGACCAAATCAGTTTGGGCACTCTCATTTCTAATGACCTTCTAATTTATTTATTCTTAATACTCCACATCCTCTGCCAAAACCACGTCTATTACTGTCCTGACTGGTTCTGCCACCATGTCCTCGCCACCTCTAAAAGCTTGTCCAAACTTCTTAACTTTCCGCTTTCCAGTTTCTGTAACTTTTCCTAATATCTTCCTGTGATTGGTCTAGAAAAATAAAGGCGAGCTGAATCCTTGCTTGCTCACTATCTATCTGAAGACCAGTATATTTCCTGGCTGCATCTGAGCTATCCTCTTCACTATCACTGCTTTCCATTCTGTCCCTTCTACATCTCCCTCCCCTTCATCCCCGCCCCACAGTCAAATCCTGATCATTGTCAGGGATAGAAGCAGTGGGCAACTCTGGCAGAGGAGGATTGGGGATAGAGGGGACAGGAGCCAATGACATAGGCGTAGGTGGGAGAGGAGGGTTGGTAGAGGGATAAATCTTTGAGCAGGCATTGACGGGGGAGGGGGATAGCCAGATGAAACATTTTGGACAGGTGTATGTGGGGGAAGAGAATCAGGTGGGGTGAGAGTAAGTGGAGTGGAACTTGATGCTGAGGGAGTATTAGCAGAAACAGTAGGTCCCACTAGTAAATCAGCTTCCAAATCGTTTCCCCCCTTTTTTCCCAAAACCAGGTGTTCTGCACAACACTTATCTTGGACACAAGCCAAACAATGATTATTTTCTAAGACCAGTGCTTGTATTCCACATTCCACCAACCATGCCGGTTTCTCTTTTAAATAAAAGAAAAGATCTAGGTATGGCAATTCATCAAGTTTCGATTCTTGTTTACAATGTGTCATCAGTTGTGATATAAGTTCTGATTGTAAAGACCCATTTTCCAGCCATCTCCGGTTATCAGGCAAAACGTACTCAGGCCACCACACAGTACAATAATCAATCAACTTATCCTTATGTAATTCTTGACCAAAATTTCGCTCCTTCCACTGTGCCAACAAACAACCCAATGGAGAAGCATGTGGGATGGGGGCATTGCCACCCAAAACCCCTTTTAATCCTTTTAGCTTCTCCATTATAACTACATAAAACCACCACTGCCGAACCTGCAATGCTTTCGCAATTGACTGACGGACTGCTGCCTAGGCAATACCAGGAATTCCTTAGCCCAACCATGCACAGCTTTCACTGCGTCTTACAGGCAGGCACCCATACCAAACCAAATAATAAAGCACCTTACCTCTTTCCCAGGGGACATTGTGAGCGGCGGGGAGTCCCGGCACGATGGGCTCCCAGAGAATCCCTCAGTACCAGCTGGAGCGTGATCAGGTTGGGAGGACCTCAGCAGCGCTCACATGGTCCCATCTGGGTCGCCAAATTGTTAGCCGAGGAAAGAACACACAATCGTGAAATTGTATGCGGTGCTTTATTTCAGAGCTCTGGGAGCCGGGGGTCCAGGACCCAGATCTCGGCTTGTCCAACATGTTAAATGGTTACAATTTTATACCTTTCTTGTTACATAAGGATTCGTGTTAATCATTAAACCCCATTGTTCCATTGATTCCATCCCGAGGAACAATGGTCTGTGTGATTCTTGCTCAAGATTCTAGTTGGAGAAAATAATCATATTTAATTACCAAACTGATATTACAATTGACAATTCTGGCATGCATCCTGCTAATGATTATATCGGTACAGATCCTCCTGACCTAACTTTAGTCTTTTTAGAGCCTGTGTGTTCTACCAGGGTTCCCCCTTTCTCTCCCCCTACCACCTGTGCAAAGTTATGCTTTATACTTCATTTAATTAAAACAATAGCATGGAATAACATCCTGGTTACAAGTGGAGCCGATCCCCTGTTTTTCGGGCCCTTGCTATTTCAGAAATCAATTTAACCCTATGCTATCAGTATAGCAACAGTGCATAGAATATAACTATCTTAAAAAGTGCCAGAAGACAGACATAGCAACCTTCTTGGGTTTCTAATCTAATAATTTATCAAAATTAATTGTAAATGTAATAATTTACTTTTTCTGACCTGGGTTTTGTACAATATTGTTATTGCCAACTTTTTAGTTACAGTGCAGAAATTTCCATTTCTGTTGAAGAGAAACTGTCAGGGCATCTTATTTCAGCATTCTGTTTAGAAATTGCTTACTGAAAAGACAAAGATAAAATATATCCTGCTGTTTCCCCATTACCTATCAAAATATGTTTTTTGCATAGCGACAAGTACTTTTAGGTGAAAACATCACAGCACAAGTCAAAGGCTCATTTTTTTTCACTTGTTAATATTTGTAACATGATGATTTTTATTACCTTTTTTATTTAGAAGAAGTGCCTAAGATTAAGCAGTCATTCTGTGATGGTACGATTCATAAAACACAAAAAGCTCATCTTCTTCTCATCTTCTGTGAGCTGAACTCCTCCCCCTGCGGTTGCTCTGAATTTCACAAAAACACAATTTCTTATGTCCTCCCACAGACCTGTGGCTTCCTATTTGAAATCTGCTCTTGCTCTCTGCCAAGTGCCTTGCCCCATTCTCCACACACCACCACCCCTCTAATAACAATTCAACAAAAATAAATAACACCTACTGCAGTACCACTCACCAAAAAAAAAGTACATTCATGACATAGGTTCAGGATCAGACCTTGATGATATCTACAGCAAAAGTCTCTTTCAATTGTGATTCTATTTGCTCATTTTTATGGGATTTTTTTTTAGATTTCATTAAACACACATAGTGAGAAATTTTATTTTCTAGTTATAAAGCATTAAAATACATTAGATAACAAAAACTGACATCAACAGCAGCTGTTCAGGATTTTGGTCATCTTTCACTCATCCTGATTCCTTCTGTTACATTCTGACAGGTGAAATCACCAAAAGCTGTGCTCAGACCATGAGGATTGAGTATGCTAATGCACAGGAGAGAGGAATCTTTCAGGAATATGTTCACCTTAGAGCATGAAAATAAGGAAGACCTCACATTTTCTTGCAGAATTCACAGAAAAATTGCACTGCTGCACATAAAATAAGAAGATAATTTTTCCACCAAACTAGTTAGAAAAAAATCAATTAGTGGAACTACTATCAGAGTTGCTCAGGAAATGCTTATTTGCATGTGAACATTAAAAATTCTGAAAAGGTTATGTTATTTAATTTAAAGTATTGTTTACTTTTTTTTAAAAAAAAAAAAAGTTCGAGTCTTTGACTATACTGATGATTTGGACAACTTGGTCCAGCTGCATAGAGGCAAGAGGGTTAGAGCCCTTTATGGGTATGTTGCTGAAAGACTTAGAGGGTTTTTGCTGCCTACATTTTGTCATGTTTGTTTCTCCTTTGTTACAGGGAGGACTTTAATATCCACTAATCACCCTCTTACAGCTGAAATAGGGCCTTTATTTGCCAACGTGAATAAAAGTCAGCAGTGCCCTGGCAGCCAGGAGGGACATCCCTGTCCTAGTGGGCATCAGGCATCACCAGCCAGGGAAGGGAGGGGATGGTCCCACTCTGCTCTGCACTGGGGTGGCCTCACCTCGAGGGCTGGGGACAGTTTTAGGTGCCACAATATAGAAAAAGGTATGAAAATATTAGAGATCATTCAGAGGAGGGTCACAATGATGGTGGAGAGTCTGGAGTGGATGGCCTGTGAGGAGCAGCTGAGGGTACTGGGACTGTTCAGCCTGGAGGGAACTGGGGGGGACCTTACTGCAGTCATAGCTTCCTTCTGAGGGGAAAAGGGGGGGCAGGCTCTCATCTCTTCATCCCCATGGCCAGTGACAGAACCCGAGGGAATGACCTAAAGCTGAGGCAGTGGAGGTACAGGCTGGATATCAGGGAAAGGTTTTTCAACCTAGAGGGTGGCTGGGCGTTGACCAGGCTCACAGGGCAGTGGCCACTGCAACAAGACTGGCAGAGTTTGAGAAGAATTTGGACAATGGTCTCAGACACATGGTGGGATTGTTGGGATGTCCTGTGCAGGGCCAGGGGTTGGGACTCTCTTATATCTGTTTATCTGCCAGTATCCATGCTTCACCATTCCAAATGTCCACTTGCATGACCACACAGCCCTCATGCTACAATGCCCTGCTGGACCTCCTCCTTCCTTCTCCTCCCATCAGCTAGTGCCTGAAAACTCAAAGCAGATATGGAGGTTTGAGTCTGCTCTCATGTGTCCTGGCTTGATACATGGCATGGGAAATCTCTAAGGCTTACCTAAAAGAGGGGTTGGGAATGGCTCAGTACCCAATCCTCAAAGAATGTAAAATTACTAAGTTGTAAAACCTGCTTTCACTATAGTGCACTGAACACAATTTGCACTGACAAATTAAATATGTTTTAGTGTGTACTGGGAAATTGAAAGATTATTTCAAGAGTGGTTCTTGCTTCCTACACCAACAGCATCTAGCAGATGTGGTCAGTGAATCACACATGTGCTGACTGGTGATTCTGGGATGAATCACCAGCCTGGGTTTTTTGAAGCTGTGGTCCATCATTCTGAGGTTTTGGTACTATATTTTTTTAAATCTTTCTCCCAGACTAATCCTTGGTTTTGGAGATGGAATAATTATTTCATTATGCAGTAGTAGAGTATTTGTGAGGAATTGAAATATTTAGTTACTCAAATGGCAAATTTAAGGTAATCATATATTTGTAACTCATTAATGGTTTAAAGCAATGCTAGGTATGCATTTATTGCTAAGAAGAAACAAAAGTGATTTTCTCTGCTGAAGAAGACCTGATTTTGTTTATTTTCTTGTTAAAGTCTTAGTGTTTACATAATTTCAAAATATTTCAGGACTTTGTAGTATATCACAGGTAATTTGTGAAAAAAACCCAAACACACCAAACCCCCAAACCCTAAAAGATAATACTCCTGAAAAGTGTGTTATAGGGTTTGGTGTGTTTGGTTTTTTTTCACAAATTCCTGTGATATATATTGTATATAGACATATTTCTCCCATGCCATAAAGCAGATGTCATTAAAAGTTTGACAGAGAATCGGTCAGCTGCTAGGTAATATTGAATTCAAATAACCATAATTTTCTTCAGCTTTCATTATAGGTGGTTGGGAGTTCCTAATTATAATGGAAAGAATTGACACAAAATAAATATTTTTCTCAATTTGATAAATTAAGGAAATGTGCTAGGATATGTCACAGAGAAAATTTAGGAAAAAGATGTCTATTCCAAAAATTGTATCATACATACACACTCATTTTTCTCATGGTATTTAATGTTGCTGGAGATCAGGCATTAGACTGCGTTGTCTATTGCAAAATGACAATCACTCTGCATTTTCTTGAGAGAATAATTTGTGGAACTGGTTGTTTATCCTTTTCTATTGGTAAATTATTGGCTGGTGTCTATCTTTACTCTTAGTTTCCTTCTGTGATGTAAGAGGACATGACACTTTCAACTTGATAAAGTGTAATAAAGGAATGGTCTCAACACAGAAGTATTTATAGTATTTATAGATAAGGCCCTGGTAAAAGGTGTAGCACATGTGACAGCTGCTATCATATGTTATCTGAAACTAAATCCTTTTGACTTCTTAAGCTGCTCCCTGTTTCTCCTCATCCTTCCCAGTCTAGTTGCAATGCTCTTGTAAAACTGTGCAGTGCACTGTTAAGTGTTTCAGCAGAAAAAAGGGTTAAGTGGCTATTACAGCATCACCAGCCAGAAAGGATTGGTCACAGCCTGATCTGAAGAAGGTCAAAAAACCACTCAACCACCAAAAGGAAGTGAAGACCTCTTCAGGGAAGTGTATTTCCATGAGAAAAAACACAGGTACCATTTGAAAAGGAATTCACTTTCTGGATTCATGGCAAAGGCTCAGGCAGTGCTACGAAGTTAATTTTTCTTTTGGAAGTGCTGTGTGCGAGGTCAAGGAGAGACACTTTAGGATAACATTTGGCCATGCATTTCCAGTCTGAGGGTAGGTATGTGCTCTTGAGCCAGATGACATTGTCCCCACATCTGTGACTTCTCCAGCTGCAGTGGGAAGTGGAGCCAAAGGCCAGGGTGCATTGTTAACTTGGCAAGGGCAGCATTTGCTGACACTAAAGCACAGACGCATATTTTAAGACCTGGCGGCCAAAAAATTATTCAGAGGCTTGAAGCAATTATTATTTTTTTTTAGCATAGTGGAAGGAAGAGAGATTTTACCAGAGAAGAGAGTTTCTCCTATCTGTCAGGGAAAAATATAGTTACTGCAAATTATAACAGCAGACATTATAAATTACCAAAACTAGCAAAGAGCTCCCCAAAAGAGTAGCAATGGCACTGTAGAACAAAGGCAGATGCTATTTGTGAAAACAGATGCCAACTAAAAAGTCATTAATAAAAAGCAGGTTTTCCTCTCTAACTTGCCCTTCAGCTTGAGCAATATCTAAGATTGTATTGTTTTCAGCCTGATCACTTGAGAAATAATGAGCAATTTGTGTAATTCATCCTTTATTGACATAGATTGTGTAATCAGCAAACTTATATTAGGAAATCGTTTTCAACATCGCATTTATATGCAAATAAAATTAGACCAACTAAAACAAATATAAGCAAATAAAAAATTAATTAATTCTGTCACTGAAATGTCAAAACAGACAACCTTCTTGGTAAAATTGCAGCCATAGGTGATGTTTTAATAGAATTAAAGGACAATTTGACAAAATTATTTTGCTTTGTCTCAAGAAAAAGGAACAGCTAACATATTCTCACTTCCATTTTCCACTGCATATCTAGAGGTTGTCTTAAAAAAAAAAAGTAAAAGAGAGAATTTTTTTTTAAAATTATATATATTTTTAGGAAGAGTTGGAAAGGGAGGGTTTTTTCAAATTAAATATATATATATATTTATGTATATATATATATATATATAATTGTGGCGTTTATGTCTGGAGTAAAAATCTTTTTTTTTGTAAAGTTAAATGCCATTTGGTGCAATGAGAGTTATGTTTATAAAATATAATATCAGAGCTTTAAAAAACCCAGAGCAGCGTTTTTCTTACAGACTGAAAAATAAGTTTTGCACAAGTGTGCTTTCTTTCTCCGAAATATAAGCGTGTAAAAATAAGGGAAAGTAACTGAAGAAGAAAAAGCACTCTCTGAGCAACTATTATCTGCAGATATAAAAATTAGAAGTGCCTTATAATGTGTCTGAGTGTTTGGGAAACATTTTTTTGTGATTTAATTTAACCTAAGCCAAAAGAAAACATTAAAAAGTGTCTGCAGGTTTTTTTATCTCTTTAAATCTACTTTGCACACTAATAGGCACACAACTGTACCATTTCCTAATGTGCATTCTGGTTTTGGATGCACTTATTTTTTTCAATAAAGCTGAGCATCACTTCATATTAGTTTCAATTGCTGAATACAAATATTATGGCTGAATGCCTGTGCTTCTAGAAACAGGCAGTGAGACCAATCATTGCAGTTCTTGTTCCTGGAATATTTCAAGTCTCATATGTCAACTCTGTAAATCTTAGAACAGTTTCTTTTTCCCTTCTTTTTTCTCTATAAAGTAAGAATATAATTGCCATTTTTATTCCCTGCTCCGTAATAACTGTCATTGGATAATGGAAGAATCAATCAAACATCTTTTTTTCATGTCCCTACAGCAACAGAACTTTATTATTTTTTACTTCACTGACACAGAGAAGCCTGATTCAATATTGACAAAACATCAAATCGTTTTGAAAATTTTACCTGCGATGCTTCTCTCAACCATTTCACAAATGCAAAGAGTGAAGTCCCAGTCCTGCTTTCAGACATGAGAGTTCCCAATACAAGGAATTTTAGGAACTGAAGTCTCCTTGCATGACTGCTGAAATGATGGCTCTTTTGATAATTTTTTTATCTAGCACTGGTGAAAATATTAATTGTCAAAACTCCCAGGCAGGTCTGGTTTGTAGGAAACAAGGGAAAAAGCTAGAGGAGCTTTAGACATTCAGCAGCCTTAAATACTGCAATGTCTTAGTTAACACATGCATTTGCAGGGGTACCCAATATTTTTTCAGTCTATTTTGTGGAAGACTCCAGATATTTCTTAAATCTCTGGTGATCCACAGCAGTGTACATATTTTGGAAGTATGCAACGTTTTGATATCTACTAGCATGTCCTTATTTTATTTTTCCATAGGCTCCCAAAGTTGACAACATTAGTCAAAAAAATATAGGTTTTTCCCTCATTTTGGACTATCTTAACAAAAGATGTCCTCCAAACAGGATGGCATATTGTTTCAGCTATGTGCAAATGTATACATTGTAAATTAGCATTCAAGGGAAAACACAAATATTTCTCTACAAAAACATACTCTCTCCTTTTCCCAGACAAAGTGTCCTGAGACTTCTTTTAGTTGTAATATAGATCAAGATCTGGTCTCATATCAGGGATGCCAACTAAGGTTGATGTAGCATTCTCTTCTCTAGAATTCCCAAAGGTTTTGAAGGACTATTCCCAAACCTGTCTAACCCTTGCATTTCTGACATAGGTATTCTGAATCCATCCTGCTTCAGTCTCAAAGGCTAAATAAAGTGGTTACTATGAAGCCGGAGTTCACATATTAAAATAATGCTACAAAGACAGCTTTGTAACCTGTGTTTTATGCTTTAGACTAGGCAGCACAAGAATATGCTTTTAAGCATTCTTTAAATTGCTCTCTCGGGTTGTTTTGACTGCTGTGTAGCATACTTGTTCTTGGTTGAGGTGATTTCATCCACTGCTGCTCCATTTTCTCTGCTGGTTGTTATCAAACTTTTATTTACTCTGTTATTATAAAGGTGCATAATTTCACTTGTTTAAAATATATCATCACACACTATGAGTTAGTAAAAGCTACTTTCCCCCTCACCTTATACGTCCTAAACCAGTATGAAAATAAAACGAATGTGGGCTAAAATTGTAATGATGTCTGTCATACCTTTAAAAATGCATGAAAAAGTGACAAACAAGATATGATTCAGAAGTAGCAAATTTTACTCTGTAAGCCACAACAACACTTATGTCACTCCCCTAGGATCACTTAATATAGATGCCTTACAGGGAACATTTTTCCTTACCACTGAGGTAATGGAGTTCATGCAGGTGTTTGTGCTGCCTGCATATATGTAGTTTATTTATTAATTTTAAGAAATCTTATCAGTCAATGTGTTTCTAAGCATTGTTCAATATATGACATAGATAGAGACTGATGGCTTAAAACATTTGATTTGATTCTTCTTTAACATAGGCATTCTGAGCATCAATGTACAGAAAAGTGAGCTGGAGAGTTAGACAGCACTGAGTTTGAGAATGGCAAAAAAAATATTTTCTCTGTTTGATAAGGCCACAAGTTTTTTTGTGGTAAAGTCAGGCTCATATTACGGGTAAAGCATTTAAAGTCAATGTGGTTCTCAGGAGGGTCACATGGCCATGGAGAGGTAACTTTGGAAGTTCTGCTTTAGTTTTCCATCTTCAGAATGAAGGAAGGGAAGAAATTGATTTTATTTCTATCCTTGTCTGTATTCTGAGGTAGAGAATGTATTTGATTAATATTTGCAGGAAAAAAAACCCACCAGATTTTGTTCTTGGCTGTACCCCACCAAGGCTGCAATCTTTTAATTACTACTCAAGGAAATAAAAAGTATAAAGCCAGTCATTTATCAAAATAACACATTAAAACTGTTTTGCAAATACTAGCTAAAAATATGCTACAATTTGCACTAACATTTCTGTCTGAAAGGTCAGTCATTAGAAAGGAAACTCTTGAAAGGCATAGCAAACCATGCAATTCACAAGTAATTAACAGTAACAGTGATGTAGATAGGACTCCCTATAATAAATACAGCTATAATATGAAAAAGAGTTTTGAAAGACAATAAAAAAGATTAAATCAAACAGGGATATAAATAAAGAGCATGCAAAAAGAGATACCACAATTAACAGACTTTGATGCCATTATATTTGTGTGTCTGAAAACATAAATTGTTTCATAAATAGAGGGAGTAGCATGATTTAAGCACTTCTGAAGCAGAAAACTCATTTAACTACTTTATGAGGTAAAGACACTTACTGTAAATCACATCCACACTTGTAGGAGAGCGATATAAATTGCCTTGATAAGATACGACTGATTTAAAATACACTTCTTGAATAGCACTGCATGAATATAAAGCACCTTATAACTGGATGTGCTCTGAATTCTGAAACTGGGAGTACACCAACATGTACCAGTGCTTGAAAACTTTTCATTGGTGAGATCAAGATAAAGTGAACACACCTCTAGAATCTCGTTCATATTACTGTAATCATTGGACAAAGCTGCAGAAAGTAATTTCAAATCAACCTAAAACCAGTCAAAAATAAGTTCTTCAGTATGATGTCTTAACCACGTGCTGGTCTCTTTCCAGCACAAATATATGCAAAAAACCCAGCAGTAAATTACAAATATGCTAATCAGGACAGCTTGCTCTGCACCTGAATATAAAAGTACTGTGGAAATGGAACAAACCACGTTGTGTATTTTGCCACTGGGATGGCAACCTCATTCATAAATGTGTCACATAGGCACGTGAGCAATGTGACCCCCAAAGGAGCAAACAAAGGTGAGTGCTGTGGCACAGATGATGTGTCCAAGGAACCAAAGCTGCAAGACAGAGAAGATAAGCATGAAGGGAAAATGGGCAGGGAATACTGCTGAAAGCAGAGGATCTCTGGCATCAAAAAAGAATAGAAGGTATAGGGAGCAGATGGCATTTCTTTTGATAGTATCAAACTCTAGATACCAGCAAGGAAACTCAGGGAAGACAATTCCCACCTAAGTTTCAACTTCTCCCACCAAGAAGCAAAGTCAAACTTGGCAAAGAACCTCCAAGGACCCCAGCCACCAGTGATAACTCTGGCATCATGGTGGTGTGTTCACACAGCTAATTTAAAGCTTAACTGCTGGAGGCAAAACCATTTGTTCAGATCATGATGTTAACTAGATGTCACATGGAGTGACAACTAGCAAGTAAAATGTTGATGAAAAAATATTTTAAAACCATTTTATAGTTTAAATAAACAGTTTTGCCAGTTCAAAATATTCTCTTGACAGAATTTTCAGATTCTGTGGCACATCTGTGTATATACATACACAGATAAAACACACAAAAATAAATGTCTACCATCTAGGAACAAGGTAATTTTTAACTGTTTTTGGGTTTTTTGATTTTGCCTTTGTGGGTTTGGATTTTTTTTTTTCCTTTACATGTGATCCATATCTCTGATAAAATCTGTCAGAGTTAAATATTTGTTGCTCTTTTCTGCAATCCAAAGGGTAAGTGAGATCTGATAGAACAATAAAGATTGTTTATACCTCGAAGTCTTTCAGTCACCCTCTTTATCGACAACCGTGCTTGGTTTTGTACTCTGATGCTTGAATCTTACCCTCAGTCATAGCTACAGAATTTGTGTACTTTAACTGACTTTGGTATCTTTTATCTCATCTAAAATACTGGCTTATTTCTTCTGATAAGAACAATAGGCTGTTCTGTTAGAGTTCTAAACACTCCTTATCACTCTTCACAATAGAAATCATTTGAGATATGGACCATTAAGCATTAGTAGAATATTGAAGCTTCAACAAGTCTCAGAAAAAACAGGTTTATTAGCTAAAATATAATATAAATATAGAAACTACATTGCAGTTCAGTAATGAAGGTAATAGAATAAAACTGCTGCAGTAAGACTAGATTTAATGCAATATATAGCATCAGAAAGGGAGGAAAGAGATCATGGAGACTTTTTAAAACAAGCAAATAAATATTATGCAAAAGATTTTTTGCAATACTTTTGTATGGACTTTGCTTGCAGAAAGGCGATTGGCCTTATTAAACAGTTATTTAGGACTCCCTATAATAAATACAGCTATAATGTGAAAAAGAGTTTTGAAAGACAAAAAAAAAAGATTAAACCAAACAAAGATATAAATAAAGAGCACGTAAAGAGATACCGCAATTAGCAGATTTGATGCCATTATATTTGTGTGTCTGAAAACATAAATTGTTTCATAAATGGAGGAAGTAGCATGATTTAAGAACTTCTGAAGCAGAATGTCTGCTCACAAATAAACAAATATGATTGTTCTCATCTTACAAAATGGAAGGTATCCAAAGGGAAATGCTTTATTTAAAGAGAAAGTTAGTGTGGCCTTAAATGATAAATAGAGAAGAACCCAACAGTCAAGAACTCTGAGCAGATTTTCTCCCCCTTTCCAAGCTATTTAAGTACCTGTCCATCCCTAACTACCCTCTCCAGAGAAAGATGGCTCTTTATAATCAGGTGAGATTTTTCAGGCCTGTTTCTGTCTGTTTCTGCAGATTTCAGGGGACGCCTGAGTGTGCCACACACAGAATCAGCAGCTATTTCTCCATTGCAAGATTTATAGAGAACGAGAACACACCACATGTGCCATCTCCTCCTCCTGATGAAATGTGATGTGACGCTACAAAGCTTTTCCTGTATTCTCCTGTCAGTTCTGCTTTGGGATACTGCTGGAAATGACAAAGTACAGACCTGGATAAAAATAAAGTAATAACCAAGAATATTCAAAAAACTTGTTCAAAAGGTGTGTTTTGACTTAGTTTTGAATTTCTGGGATGAGAAATCGACTTGTGTTCTGTTGTATGGTGATGAACTCTGAGAAGCATAGTGATAAATACTACTACAGATATTACAAACCAGTCCTATTATTACTATACTTTAATGATAAAAAGGATGGGATGGATCTAGGTTTTGTTTTGGTGTAAACTCGCTGTGAAATATTGCTTGTATTTGACACTCATGTAAGCTGATTAATGCATTCCAGACAGACATTTATGGAAAAAAAATTCTATTATTGAAAACACGAGATGTTCCTTCTACCTAGTACATAAAAATTACAGCATTTATATTGGAAAAACTTACAAATAATAATTAAAAAAAAATCATGGGTAAGTATTTTTGCTCAGGAGCATTTATGAGAAAACAGACAAACACCTATTATCAATGGAGTCCTGAACCACTTTACATTTACTGTACAGCAGATAGTCCCTGAATTTTGAGACATTTTATTTACTGTAACAGATAACCTCACACTTAAAAGGAGTATTTACTACCTTTAGAAAAGAAACATTTTCATATATACAAACAACCTACAAGGCCTCTTGCATTATGTGCTTTATTTTCAGAATTTCATTTCTTGATGTTGTTTTTTTAAAATCCTCCCAGGACCATCTGCTTTTGATCATTTTGCTAGAGCAGAGTCAACTACACAAGGATTTTCCTCCCCTTTCTGAACCCACTTCCATCTGCCGTCCTGGCTGACTTTGAACTGGGAAACACCAAATGTGTTTGACGTCCTATGCAAAACAAATTGATCTGCTCAATTGCACCCTTCACAAACATCTCCTGGAAAACCTATTGAAAATAGAGTCATTCATTGGGTTAAAATGAGAAAGAAAAACTGGATATATCTGTTTGCAGAAGTCTGCAGGTCATCTGTTTCAGCTTGTATCTGATTTTTACTATTTATTTTGGCTGCTTATGACAAGAACATATTTTCCTTTTGTATAGAAGCAAGCACTTTGCAAAAATAAACTCAAAGATTGCTATGAATTCCATGCTTTGCTAGAAACAAAGGAATGCCACCAATAAATATGCAACCAATCACTGAATTTTATTCAGATTATTAGTACTGGTTGAGGAAGAAGATAAAATAGAAAAATTATTTTAATTGTATTCTTATCATGGCTTGTGAAATTATTTTTTTTTCTTGTAACTTAAAATATCCTTGCACTTCTGGATCTAGTAACAAGGAACTAAGAATCTCTTTCAATTTCTTCAGAGGCATAAATGTGAAATCATCCTACAAAGAAATAACTTACTTTATTAAGCTTGTTTGAATTTGTTTTGGTTTGTTGGTTTGGATTTTTTTTCCAAATCTTATGAAATTTCAGCATGTCCAGTATTTTCTTTGAACTTTTAGAAAAGAAATTAACTTCAAAACATATTGAAAAATCTATGCAATGATAATTTTGTTAAAAAAGTATTTTTCAAGGAAAACAACAATGTTCCCCTTGAAAACTTTTTTATTTTGAAAAATTTTTTATTATGAGCCAAAATTGAAAATCAAAATATCAGCAACAGATTGATTGAACTGAATATATTCTAGAGCATGAGGTATCTGAAATATAAAATTACCCATCTAGTAATCAAATAGAGGATTACAATAAATTAGCTATCTGTGTTCACTCAGTTCCTGTATGGAACTGACAGAAAAAATGAATCATCACAGCTGCATCTTATTTTGTGCAATCTGGATTTAGTCCATAAACAAACAAGCACAAGAACAGGAAAAAAGGAAAGGAAAGGAAAGGAAAGGAAAGGAAAGGAAAGGAAAGGAAAGGAAAGGAAAGGAAAGGAAAGGAAAGGAAAGGAAAGGAAAGGAAAGGAAAGGAAAGGAAAGGAAAGGAAAGGAAAGGAAAGGAAAGGAAAGGAAAGGAAAGGAAAGGAAAGGAAAGGAAAGGAAAGGAAAGGAAAGGAAAGGAAAGGAAAGGAAAGGAAAGGAAAGGAAAGGAAAGGAAAGGAAAGGAAAGGAAAGGAAAGGAAAGGAAAGGAAAGGAAAGGAAAGGAAAGGAAAGGAAAGGGGTAAAATTAGGTGAAAGTAAGAAAAACAAATCCTTTCTCAGTAGTCTTGAAAACCAGAACACAAGATACAGGTAATTAATACAAAGGTTTTTCAAATTACTCTATCATAAGTATACATTCATCAGCATAAAAGACTCAAACTTTTTTCCTATTTATTTGATGGCACATAAGGTAATTGTATCTGTATAGTCCACCTATCTACTTTTTAAAATTATTATTTGGGATAAGAATTTTGAAACTTACGTATTTCATAACATTTTCTGTAGTCTATCCCATGTCTTCTTTCAGCTCATCTTTTTGATTGTATTTTTGATGTGTACTGAGTGGAATTTCAATGAATCTTCTTTATTTGAGCCCCTTCTATTTCAATTACCATTTTTCAATACCCGATGCCTAGTTATGAATCTTGATTTATTCAATAAATTCTCAGAGAGTTTATAAACAGAAACACACTGTGACAGATGCTTTTTTTTTTTTTTAAGGATCTATATTTAATGACTTTTTTAGTTGAACTATCTTTAAGTCTTTTTAGTAGCAATAAGGAGCAAATTTAGTAGCGATAAGGAGCAAATCCCCACTGGTGCAAAGTGTCTCTCCCATATTAAAAATAAAACAAATGAGGAGATAGAACTTGCCTGATGGTTTTCTAACCCCATATTTCACCATGTGCTGAGGGCAGTGCATATTGGGGCACCTCTGAATTGGGCAGGTGCCACAAAGAGGAAGCAGTTTTAGAGCAGCTTGCAAGAGACTGCTGAGAGACCACTGGTGAGGAAAGGCCATTGAGAATTGGGAAGAGCAGATCCTGCTTCATGAGGCAAAAGGGCAACATAAAGCAAAAGCTGCAGAACCTGGTGGGAGCAAAAATGGAGAACTAGGTAACAGGACAGCAGACAAGCTTCTTGGATAACAACCTTAAGTCTCGAATCTGTCACTGAATCTAATATTTTAATGCCTGTCTTGATGCAAAGTTTGATGCTTCTTATTTTATTGATGCTGTTTTCTATTTTCTGCTTTCATATGAGGAAATACTGAAGGAGCCTTTGAGATATGTTATAAAGGGAGCCTCACACAGTATTTGTCACTATTTCAGAAGAGAAGAATGAAAGGCCAGGAACAGATACAGAAGTTCTGACTTTTATTTTCTAATGTGTGATGCTTCAATTTAATTCAGGTTTAGTTTTCCATTCTTTTCATATTTAATGTAGGTCTCAAAGGGAAACACCTGTGCCTCTATTGTGTTTTTTTAGGAAACTTCCTTGAGGGAAGCTTTGATATTTTCTCATTCACAAGAAAATTATTAAATACGGTATAAAAACCAGCTGAATGATTAAGAAAAAGAAGCACAAAATGGATGAAATATATTGAGAAATCAAATCAGGAAAATTTAAAACAATACATCTGTTGGTTCTGCAAATAAATAACTGCATTTTACTCATAAAAAACACATATTAGAATAATTGTATCCTTAAGGCAGGAAAAGACCTCTAAAGCCATTCAATTCAGCTGCTAAAACAGCAGCTCCATGTCCACCAATAAACCATGTCTCCAAGACATAAATCTGTGCCAGTGGCAGCAGAATTTGTCTTCTTTCCCCACAAGGATCACCTGAGCTGTGACATCTGTCCTCTATAAACTTCCTTGGGGTCAACAAGAGATGTCACAGACAAGCACTTCTCCAATACGCAGCTTGGTGACAAGTGATGTGGCTTCTCCCCAGTAAAGGATCTTTATCTGTTGCAAACTAGAATTTTCTAGACAGAAACTTCTCTAAGCAGTATTTCTAACTAAAATGCCTCACAGCTTGATTTGGCTTTCAGAGTTACTTCCCTCTGATCACATCACAGCTCCACCAGGAGAAGGGACATATGGAATGTGGGACATATGGAAGGGGGGGACATATGGAAGATCCTTCTAGAGGTTTCTTTCCCCAGAACATGTGGTCTGGGTTTTACTGTGAATAAATTTGATCCTATACTATTTTATTATTTTTTTTAATGTTAATTCTACAACACTGTCCCTTTGGTGGGCTTCAGCACAAATATTTTAAAATAATGTTGATCTGAGGTAATATTTTTATTGCTAGCAGAATTACAGAACTCACCAAGGTACAGAATCAGGGCCAGGATAGATGACTGCTCTGAGGAATCTGGTCTAGGGGAAAGTATCCCTGCCCATGGCAAGGAGGTTGGAACTAACTGGATGTGCTTTTAGGTCCATTCTAACTCAAAACATTCTATCATTCTATACGTGTATTAATTCTTAAGGTTTAGTGGGACAAAATCCAAACTTTTCACCCTCTCAAAGGATCCCTCTTGTTATGATTTATGGAAAGGGTATCAAGAGACACTGAGTTTTCATAACCCTTACTAAGTGTTAACATTTTTGGACCACCCCTTTATCCCTCTTCTCACTGAAAATATTGTAGTCTGTAATTAAGAACATTCTCACTTGGGCTAATTTTGGCTATGATAGAATAAATTTTCTTCATGGCAGGTAACTATCTCGTAAGACACAATACCTCTTTCAGTAACAGCAGAACTCCATGTTTCTGTCAGGTCCAGAAAGGTTCTCCTGCCAGTGAGGTTGCAAAACAGACAGGTTTGGAGACCAGGTTTGCATTCTGTGGTATACACCAATTTGAAGCCTGCACTCCTCCTACACAAATAGAAAACATCCCTTGAGCAGCCGCTGCTTTTTCTACAATCCATTATTAATATAAAGCAGGATATCCTAATGGCTCTGGAGAGAAGCAGGAAAGAAGGACCTTGAAGAACAGCCAGAAATGGCCTATCTGTCAATGTAGGCCAGACACTGATTAAAAGTCACTTGTACACATCCAAAGGCCCGTGGGCAGCAGGGCAGGGAGGGGATTCTGCCCCTCTGCCCCACTCTGCTGAGACCCCACCTGCAGGGCTGCATCCAGCTCTGGGCTCCCAGCACAGCAAGGACAGGGACCTGCTGGAGCCAGGCCAGAGGAGGCACCAAGGGGATTAGAGGGATGGAGCAGCTCTGCTCTGAGGAAAGGCTGAGAGAACGAGGATTGTTCTGACTGGAGAAGAAAAGACTCTGGGGTGATCTGATTGGAAAGATGGAGAGAGACTGTTTACATGTGCCTGGAGTGACAGGACAAGGGGGAATGGCTTCCAATGGCCAGAGAATAGGTTTAGGTTATATATGAGGAAAAAAAATCTTGACTGTGGATAAACACCCACTTTTATCCTCTTAACCTTTGTGGGTGTTTATTTTTGACAAGTTTATGGTTCAAGTTAAAATGGCTTCCATGTTCTATTCTGCAAGTCGTTCTTTGTACCCCATCTTGGTTGCTCCCCTCTCCCGAGTTATTCTTAGCCCTCGGTTGTTACATTTTATGTATTCTCCTCTACCCTGCCCCAGAGACAGCTCCCCATTTGTTTTCCTTTCCCGCCTTTGTTAAGTGTCAATCTTTCCAGGTTACTTTAGTCCAGGTTACTGTCAGTCACCCTCAGGCTTGTCCCCCAAGCAGGGGAACCTCCCCCCAAGGGACAGTGGGTGATTGGCTGGGTCCCAGCACTCCCCCTCCCAGTTTGTTGTGATTTGTTCTTGTTGTGCATACAGCCACTCCCCGAGTTGTTGTCATTGGTTCTGTCTGTGCCCACCCTGAGCTAGCCCTGTGTTTAAAAACCCCCTTCAGCCCAGGCTCGGGGTCTCTCTGAGGCACCGGGTCTTGGAGGTGAGTGTCCCCTGTGTCCCAATAAACTCCTTCCCTGTTCCACCTCGGAGAGTCCCCTCCTTTATTCGCCGCCATTGCAAGACGGGTGGGTGGGTCGGTAGCAGAAGAGCCCACTGGATTGCAGCTGTCAGGTGTGCCGGGGCTAGCCGGGAGGAGTCGCACTGCGACAGAGTGGCACTCGACGTGGGGCAACCACTTTCACCGACCCGTGGAAGCAGCGTGGGAACCAACACGGAGGCCCGATTCCCCGGACCCCATGACTGAAGGTTTTTGAGAGACTGTCGCTCTGCCGTGGTCCGGACCTTTTGGATTTCCACGTGCTGTCAGTGGAAGCAGCCCTTGCACGGGGTGCACTCCTGGTGGACAAAGAGGGCAGCTCCCCCACACCCAGGGAGTCCTCTTCGGCGGCAATTTCCCGTGCTCCACCGTTTCTACTGCCCACTGCCAGAACAGGTAAGTGCTGACCTTACCCCTGGATATTGTAGCACACCTCTACCAAGGGTGCTTCATTTCCTTTGGAGCCACCTCGAGCCCTCTGCTGGAGGAAGTGCTCAGGCTGCGCAGCCCCTGGGGGAGGGTGGTTTGCCTTTCGCTGGGTTTGATTTTGTTTCGGCAGAGAATTTTTTGTACTTTTGGTTACTTTGTCTTTTTGTTACTGAGCTGGTTAGTTTTGTGTAGCACCCAGTTCCGAGGTTTGTGGCCTGGCTGTTTTTGTGTGTGCGCTATACTGTTACATTGCTTTCTTTGTTTCCTTTCTTGGTGGATTCACGAGGGGCAGTAGAATTAACATCGAGCCATGGGTGCTAGGCTCTCTACTACCCAAAGGGAGGTTTTTGTTAAAGTTAAATGTTTCCTTATTGTTTCGGATTTTAAGTTCTCAAATGGAGAACTTAAGAGGTTTGTGCGGTTCCTCTTCCTCCACTTCCGCAAGACAACCCCTGATCTAATTAGCAGTGTGCCATTTTGGAGCACAGTCTGCACAAAATTTGCAAATCTGGCCAAGACAGGGGATTCTAAAGCTATTAAATTTTTATATTGGTCGCAGCAAATGAAAGCTGCTGTTTTTAAAATAAAGGGAGTGGAGAAAGGGCAGTTGTGTCGTTCTCGAAGTTGTTCCCCCAGTTCTCGCCCTAATTCCCCTCCTCCCCGACTCCCTTCTCCTCGACTGGGAATCCTCAAGGGAGCAGCTAGCCCTGGCTCCCTGAGAACCCCGAAGTCCCCCCGCCCGAGCAGTCTCGGTTGGACTGCTCAGGACTCCTGTGGTGGCCCTAGCCAGGTGGCCCAGGAGCTTTCCCTTCCCCACCTTTCCCCGAGTTGTAAGCCCCGAGTTAGATTTTCATTTGAAGAAGGAGAGCCACAAAATGGCTCCCTCAACTCCAGTTTGCAAGATGGCGGCCGCCGCATGGCACGCCCGTCATCATTGTCTTCCCTGTTTTCTGCCAAAACCTTTTCTCCTTCCCCTAATCCCCCTCGCCATTGCACCAACCCTTTCCTGTCTCCGACTCCTCCCCAATCCCCGACTCCTCCCCATTCCCATGGAATGTCTCCTCCTTCTCCTCCTTACCCCACCCCAAAACAGTTCACGCCCTCTCCAACAACCACTCCCCATGCCCCTTCCTCTGGACTGGCCCGAGCCCCTCCCCTCTTCTGGTTCCCACGCTCCGCCTTCCGGTTCCCACGGTGCGGGCCCCGGGGGGGAGGAGCCAGAACCCAGAAGCCCAGACCCAGGCAGCGTGCCTACCCTGACCCCGGTTACATACCGGAGGAACAGGGGTGGGCAAACTACAACAGCTACCTGGAGGCCATTGCCACAGGGGGTGGTAAAGGATCTGATGAAGGCCCTGCGTGAGTACGGACGAGATAGTCTGTTCTTCCAGGGAATGTTGTCTTCTTCGTTGGCGGGTTTAGTGGTGGTCCCTTCAGATTTAAAGCAACTTTTCCGTTGTCTCTCCAACAAAACTGAGTTTAAGCTGTGGGAGGCAACGTGGAAAGACTTGCTGAGGCGCACCTTGCCCAGCCTGTTAAAAGATCCTGCCACCTCTACTGACAATGGTGGGGACCCAATCACCATAGAACATCTAGTGGGAGAAGGTGATTGGGAGGGAGCTCCAGAGCAAGCTGAGGGCCTCCCTCAAGGAGCCCTAGAAGTAATTAAAGAAAAGGCTCAGCAGGCTTTTGTTGAAATGAAACCAGTGGGTCCACTAACACCTTATTCGGAGATTTTTCAGGGGCCGATGGAAGCATTTGTGGCATTTGTGGAACGCCTGACCGCTGCGATTGAGCAACAGGTGCCCAGGGCATATGCCCGGGAAGAAGTGCTTGAGCAGATGGCGTACACACACGCAAATGAGAAGTATACAGATGCCATTCTGCGCATCCCGAAGCAGCCTGGAGAGTACCCCACTCTCCATGAGATGCTCAGAGCGGTCAGCGCCATGGTCCCGATCCACAAGCCTGGGTCCCTGCCGGACAAGAAGAGAAATCACCCGCGGGTAGCAGCTGCTGAAGCCCCAAAAACACTGAACCTACAAAGGAAGCTGGCGCCCGACAAACCTTGCTTTCTTTGTGGAAAGAGGGGGCATTGGTCTAACCAATGTCCTAAGAAACGGGACTTTGAAAAGTTTTTACAGGACAGGGGGGAGGGGAGAGGAGAGAGCAGAGGATCCCGCCAGGGATCCCAGCAGAAAAAAACCTGAACATTGAGCGCGGGACCGCCAGGCGTGCGGACCCCAACGGAGCGGCCTGAGCCATTGGAGGGAGAAGGAGAAAGATGAAGTCCACTGATCCTTTGTTTTTATATTCACAGCAGAACCTGACACAGAGCCCTTCACAGGACTCTACACCGAACTTGACAGAGAATCCTCCTCCGCAGGATTCACCACCGGAAGTGACACAGCACTTGGTACTCCCTGAGCTGGAAACGTCTGTGACGACGACCTCAAGGTACGAGCCCTTTCGGCTTGAATTGGCCGAGCCTCTTCACTTGCAGGATCGCGATTGGCACACTGCAGTGGTCTCGAAGGAACGAGGTATGTGGGGCCTGATTGAGGGAAAATATGTCGTCGTGGGGGATTACAAATACACACCTGAGGACATAAAAATCACTCCCGGAACACTCACAACAGACCCGGAGCGGTTTGTCCTTTGGCTGCGCTCAGAGAACCCACCCACCTTCCTCCAAAGAGGGCAAATCGTGGCACAGCTCATCCCCAACCGCCTGCTGGACTCCATCGACGTCAGCGCAGCTGAGGTCGATACAGAAGAGGACGGCACAAGAGATGACTGTGCAGAAGCTGCCCCAACAGTAAACACAGTCAGAAAGATTGGTAAAAACAAACCAGAGGAAGTGTGTAAGATCAGTGTGGGTGAGGAATCCAAACTCATCAAAGGGGTTTGGGACACTGGGGCGGATGTGATGGTCATACCGGAGAGTGTGTGGCCGCCGCATTGGGAGTTGCAGAACGTGGTAAAGCACGTTAACGGAGTAGGAGGTTTACAATTGGCTAGACAATCAAAGAGCGTGGTACAAATTGAGGGGCCAAAAGGGCAATTTGCCTCCTTGCGCCCTTTCATTTTGGAATATGATGCAGCCCTGTGAGGAAGAGACCTCATGGCCCAGTGGGGGGTCACAATTGGCATTCCAGATCCTCCACAAATTATTCGGGCAGCGACCATTGAAGAGCGTCCTATCCAAAAACTGAATTGGCTTACAGATGAACCAGTTTGGGTAGAGCAATGGCCGCTTTCAAAACAGAAATTGAAGGCGCTCAATGAGCTTGTGGAAGAGCAGCTCAGAAAAGGTAACATCGAGGAAACCACGTCACCGTGGAACTCCCCGGTGTTTGTAATACAAAAAGCGGATAAAACCAGGTGGCAGCTCCTCCACGACCTCCGAAAAATTAATGAAGTTATACAAGATATGGGGTCTCTCCAACCAGGGATGCCATCCCCAACCATGCTCCCCTAAAACTGGAATTTGGCAGTAATCGACATAAAAGATTGTTTCTTCCAAATTCCCCTACATCCGGACGATGCTCCCCGTTTTGCCTTCTCGGTTCCTACCATCAACTGAGAAGCCCCAAGGAAGAGGTATCATTGGCATGTTCTGCCGCAAGGCATGAAAAACTCTCCAGTTATTTGCCAATGGTATGTCTCTTCCTTGCTCGCTCCAGTTCGCGCAGCCGCGCACCAAGCCATTATTCATCATTATATGGATGATGTCTTGGTGTGTGCCCCCAGCGACGACCTGCTGGCCCACGTGCTTGACCTGACAGTGGCTTCACTGGTTGCTGCAGGGTTCGAGCTGCAGGAGTCTAAAATTCAAAAGATGCCACCCTGGAAGTACCTGGGGCTGGAAATCGGTTGGCGGACCATTGTTCCACAAAAATTGGCCATCAAAACCAAAATTAAGACTCTTGCGGATGTCCACCAACTGTGTGGAGCTTTGAATTGGGTGAGGCCTTGGCTAGGTCTTTCTACCGAGGACCTGGCCCCCCTTTTTGATTTATTGAAAGGGGGAGAAGAGGGGCTCAGTTCCCCTAGGTCACTCACCCCAGCAGCAAAAACAGCTCTCGAAAAGGTTCAGGTCACCTTGTCTACACGGCAGGCTCACAGGTGTAAGCCTGACCTGGCCTTCCAATTCATAATACTCGGAAGATTGCCACACCTACAGGGACTGATTTTCCAGTGAGATCTCACCCTCGAAAAGACACCTAGAAAGGACCGAGGTGGGAACGATCCTCTCTCAATCATAGAGTGGGTCTTCCTTAGCCATCAGAGGTCCAAAAGGATGACCAAGCCACAAGAACTGATGGCTGACCTCATCCGGAAGGCCAGACTCCGTCTTAGAGAACTGGCCGGATGTGACTTTGTGTGCATTCACGTCCCAATTCGATTACAATTGGGCCAAATTTCAAAAGCGATGTTAGAACACCTGCTCCAAGAGAACGAGTCGCTGCAGTTCACTCTGGATAATTACTCTGGGCATATTCTTATTTCTTGGCCTGCCCACAAAATTTTCAATTCGGATTCTCAATTCCAATTGGAGCTTGTGAGCGTTCAGAGCAAAGAGTCCCTTGATGCTTTAACAATTTTTACTGACGCGTCAGGAAGGCCCCACAAGTCAGTCATGACTTGGCGGAACCCTCGCACTCAGCAATGGGAATCAGACGTTGTTGAGGTTGAAGGTTTGCCTCAAGTTGTTGAGTTGGCCGCAGTCGTTAGGGCATTTGAGCGGTTCCCTGAACCATTTAATTTGGTCACCGATTCAGCGTATGTCGCTGGGGTAGTATGCAGAGCAGAAAATTCTGTGCTGCAGGAGGTGCATAACATCGCCCTTTTTGAATTGCTTTCGAAATTAGTTAAGCTGATTTCCCATCAAAAGCAACCCTTTTACGTGATGCATACACGATCACACACGAACCTGCCACGAGTCATTGCGGAGGGAAACAGGAGAACCGATGCTCTCGCTGCCCCTGTCGAGGTGACTCTTTGCCGAACATCTTTGAGCAGGCGAGGCTCAGTCATCAGCTCCACCATCAGAATGCCCCAGGGTTGGTCAGGGAGTTTAAACTTTCCCGTGACCAAGCCAAGGCCATTGTGGCCATGTGTCCCACATGTCAATTGAATTCGGTTCCCCCAATGCCCGCTGGTGTAAATCCCCGTGGGCTTTCAAGCTGTGAGGTGTGGCAAACAGACGTCACACACTTTGCTCCATTCGGGAGACAGAGGTATGTGCACATCTCAGTAGACACCTTTTCGGGTGTGGTCTTTGCTTCTGCCCACACAGGGGAGAAAACAGGGGATGCCATTAAGCATCTCGTCCATGCTTTCTCTTTCCTGGGCATCCTGAAGTCGTTGAAGACCGACAATGGCCCTGCGTACAAGTCCAGGGAATTCTGCAGCTTCCTGCAGCAATGGGGTGTGGAACATAAAACCGGCATCCCTCACTCCCCGACAGGGCAGGCGATTGTGGAGAGGACTCATCAAAACATCAAGAGAGTCCTAAACCAGCAGAAGCAAATTCTCAAGAATGAACCACCCTCTGTCAGACTTTCCCGTGCCCTTTTCATGTTAAATTTTTTAAATTGTTCCTTCGATTCCATGAACCCGCCGGTGACGAGACACTTTCGAGGGAGCACACAGTTAGCACCCCACGAAAGGCCAAAGGTCCTTGTCAGAGACCCAGAGACTTTGAGGACACAGGGCCCTCACGATTTGATCACCTGGGGGCGTGGGTATGCCTGCGTCTCCACTGACACCGGTTTGCAGTGGATCCCCTCCCGAAATGTGAGACCCTATGTCCCCAAACCCTCGAAGGATGACCAAGTGCCGCAAGTAACCGTGGCCTCCTGGCGGAGGAAGAAAAGGAGGGAAACAAAACCAGAAATGAAAAAGATCAGCCCAGTTCAGAAGGCCCTTTTTAGAGCTCTTCAGACACTTCCCCAGTGGCTTTTTCCTAAGGAGGAAGAAGACAGTGACTCTTCCCACCCTTTTTCAGTTGATATTCCCCCATGGCTGTATGCATGACTTTGTTTTATTTTAGGAAGCCAAAGAGTCAGTCCAGCCCGAATGTGATGAAGAAAGAAGTCCACAGCGTCAGCAACATCCAAATGATGCTGCTTGCCAGTCTCCTGATGTCGACCCAGGCCTGGATTGTTCCTCAGCCGAAGGCCAATGTTTGGAAAACATTGGCAAAGACCCTCGGACAAGATCACATCTGCTTGTCCTCAGCCACTGCAGTCCTCAGCCACTGCAGGTGATCCACTGTCATCATGCCTTGTGGGGATCCCATTTCAGGAGAAAGAGCTTCCCCCCGCTCTCCTCCGGATGAAATCCACCTTTAACCGTAAGCCCAGCCGCATGCCCCATTTCATGGAAATAAATCAAGAGCAAGGTCCGGTGAACAACCCCCTGGCCTTCTGGAAAGAGTGGGTGTTCAACCTCCCTGAGATGTCTCAGGAGCCGCAGGAGCTGGAACTCCTCGGCTCTTCCCCTGCCCCTTTTTGTGTGCATTTTAGTTTTACCCCACCAAGAGGCCAAGAAAGATCTTACCACTCGGTAATTCAAATCAAGGATGCGTACTAGGCCGGAGCATGGTGCGGTTCAACCGCCCATGTGCTGATGGCCAGTACAGGAAATCGAAAATCCCTCTCCCTCCGCACCGGAACCTTTTTAATTTGCAGAGATAGGGCATTCCCTGGCATCCTCCCTCGTCTTATCGGAGGCCCATGTACACTGGGTAAGTTGGGGGTGTTTACCCCCAATAAAATTCAAATTATGGATTGGGCAAAGAAAAATTCTTCCCACCACGCAGCAGTCAGAAGACGAGACCTGGCAAGTCTCGACCCTGACTGTGAATTGGAGATTGTGCATTGGTTCCGGGCCAAGGCCAAAGCGGTCACAGTGTTTTTGCCCTGGGTATCAATTGCCAAAGCTATGGGTGAACTCGGCCGATTAGAATGCTGGGTGGCTAAACAAGCAAACTTAACAACCAACGCCCTAGTGGACCTCCTATCGGACGAGGAGATCACAAGGCAAGTCACTCTGCAAAACAGAGCGGCCATTGATTATCTGCTACTCCTCCCTGAACACACATGTGAGGAGTTTGAGGGTCTTTGTTGTTTTAATTTAACATCTAAGGCTGAGGACGTCCGACGTTCCATCACAAAATTAAAGGGCATGGTCGAAGACATCCGCAAAGAGACAGGAGACTGGCTTGACAATCTGTTTGGTAACCTAGGACTTTCCAGCTGGACTGGCTCGATTATAAAAACTGGACTTCTAGTTTTGTTCATTTTATTTATTATTGCAGTTGTGTTTGCAGTGATTAAAAAACTCTTGTTTCGGTTAATTTCTTCTACCACCTCCCCCTCGATTAACAGAATTGAAGCAGAAGAAATAGAGATGCAAGACCTTGAGGCGGCTGACAGCATGCATAACTCTGAGGACTACCATCCAGAGACTCAAGGACAATGGCCAATTCCTTTCGAGGATTGGCCAACCAATCAAGAGTGGCATGTTGAATGCTACCAAGACTCAGAGTATCCACCCTGGGGACTTGCCCAACCACACCAGTTCTGCTCTTTTTAATTAAAAACAAAAGGGGGAGATGTGGGTGTTTATTTTTGACAAGTTTATGGTTCAAGTTAAAATGGCTTCCATGTTCTGTTCTGCAAGTTGTTCTTTGTACCCCATCTTGGTTGCTCCCCTCTCCCGAGTTATTCTTAGCCCTCGGTTGTTACATTTTATGTATTCTCCTCTACCCTGCCCCAGAGACAGCTCCCCATTGGTTTTCCTTTCCCGCCTTTGTTAAGTGTCAATCTTTCCAGGTTACTTTACCCCACCTGTCAGTCACCCTCAGGCTTGTCTCCCAAGCAGGGGAACCTCCCCCCAGGGGACAGTGGGTGATTGGCTGGGTCCCAGCACTCCCCCTCCCAGTTTGTTGTGATTTGTTCTTGTTGTGCATACAGCCACTCCTCGAGTTGTTGTCATTGGTTCTGTCTGTGCCCACCCTGAGCTAGCCCTGTGTTTAAAAATCCCCTTCAGCCCAGGCTCGGGGTCTCTCTGAGGCACCGGGTCCGGAGGTGAGTGTCCCCTGTGTCCCAATAAACTCCTTCCCTGTTCCACCTCGGAGAGTCCCCTCCTTTATTCGCCGCCATTGCAAGACGGGTGGGTGGGTCGGTAGCAGAAGAGCCCACTGGATTGCAGCTGTCAGGTGTGCCGGGGCTAGCCGGGAGGAGGCGCACTGCGACAACCTTGCCTGGCCTCTGTTCAAGGTAGCCACTCCAAGGCATCAGTTTGGCACTGGAACAGGTTGCCCAGATCTGGGAAGCAGATAGGGTTCAAAATCTGAGTCTAGGAGCAATTAAAGCTAGGCTAAATTAATTCTTCAGTGCAATTC
Source organism: Zosterops lateralis (assembly GCF_965231275.1). Taxonomy (NCBI): domain Eukaryota; kingdom Metazoa; phylum Chordata; class Aves; order Passeriformes; family Zosteropidae; genus Zosterops; species Zosterops lateralis. The sequence goes on from NC_139763.1 coordinate 114,446,038, forward strand.
TTTAAAGCAGATGTATCTTGTGATGTATCTAAGCAAGTTAATCCAACAAAATAATGAGGAACATAAAAATAGAGTGAGAAAAGAGAAAGTGTGTGGAGGCTTCAAAGTGAAGATGCATCCAAGGAAATTGCAAACATATTTCTAATAATCTATTTCCTGTTACTACTTTTTTTTTTTTTTTTTTTTTTTTTTTTTTTTTTTTGACAAGAACAGAACTTATTTCCACCCCTGGAATCTGCATCTTTACCCTGATATACACTGTTGTCAGGTGAGTCAAAGGATTCACTTCTTACTCTTTTTGGGATAACAAACTAATTTGGGAAGGAAATACAAAATGCTAATTTTTAAAATAATCTAAGTTATCATCTTAAAAAATATTCAACAGTTGTGTGAAATTTATTATTTGAAAATGAGTCTTGCAATTTTTTTTATATATAAAATTTGATGGTACTTCAGTGAGAATGAGTTTCTTTGAAATATACCTTTTGCTATCAATGATCTAGAATATAACATTTTGATTATATATGGTATATATTAGTACAACACCACACTCAATGTTACAACTGAGGTATTAAGAACAGGTAAAAAATCTAGAGAAGGAATAAGAAGAAGACATTAAGTTATCATTAATTGCTAATGTAAGGCTCTGGGAAGAAAGAGACATACTTTATAAGGGTAAAAAGGAAAAAAAATTCTTTGAATACTAGAATGTTCAAGATCAGATAAGCATAAATTACAATTATTTGTTCTCAAGTTTCTCAGTCCCTTCATCTTTCCTAATGAAGACCAGTGTGTGTGGAAAGTAAAAGGCAACAGTGACAGGATGAGCTCTAGGGATTGAATTGAGCTGAATTTGCAACGGTAATCAAAGATTAAAGAAAAATGAAAAACGTTAATGGTTTTTTTCCAACAGATCTCCACATGCTGGATTGTGCCTACAGGTGAGGGCAGGGAGAAAGGAATGGATCTCTTACTGTCCTTGTTCAGAAATGGAGAAACAGGATGATGAGCCAAGGAAGGTGGTTTTATCAAGTATAGAAATTAATTGCCACAGAATTGGCAATTCAGTAGTATCTATGTCACATCTAAGTGCTGACTTTCGGAAGATCATCACAGTTGTTTCTCCTCTTGGCCCAGCCTCCTCGAGCACCCATCTGAAGTGCTGTACATTTTTCCTGAGGTCCACCTGGTCCTTCTGGCCCATCCTGTTCTGACAGGGCTGACTTCAGAACTGGATGCTCACTTGGCTCAGAAATCAGTAAGATCCCCATAGGGCAAACATCAAAGACTCATCCATTTACTCATTTTTCAAAGGCTCATTTCATCCCTTTAAAGTTCCCCCCAGGAAAGTCTTTACAATCAGAATGGGTTCCACATTCTTTGCAGTCACCAATTATCAAACACAGGCTTTTCCTTGCTAAGAAAAGTAGTATTAAAACCCAGCATGAAGTCAGCATATCTGGTTAGGATTTCAAGATGTACATAATGGTTTAGTTTGGGATGTTTCTTTAGTGTTCGTAAAAATTCTCAGCAGAAAACAGCTTTAAAAATGAAAAAGAATTAATTGCAAAGAATTGTCATTGAATTAGTATATATAATAGTAATTACTAAGATTCATCCATGGAGAAATAATTCCTATTTTTGTGGGGATATGGTTAAAAATTGAAGTATAAATTTGAATAATAGCATTGGCACAGACACTGCAGATGAAACCAAAACAAACACAGATTAAATAATGAATTTTTTGTTGAGTGGAAGGGTTTTTTTATGAAGTTTTTTTTTTTTAATTTTAATCATTAGAGTTATGGAGAAAATCCTTACTTTATTTTATATTGTAATTTCCAACATGATCTTTTATTTCCTGTAGTTTGGAAAACATGTTTTTCCTTGAGATTTATGTTAATTCCCGTGAATGAAAAACATATCTTTTTTTCTGCTTCTAGATTTTACAAATAGAAGAACTTGGGGAATTTTATCCTCTCCTTTTGTTTTTATTACAATGCAATTAAAAAACTTCCTGTGCTTTTATGTTAGCCTCATACAAAGTGAATTCAGATTACCCACTGCTTTTGCCAATTATTTTTAAATTTTTATTAAGTAGATTTCTTTTTCTTTAGAAGCTAAGACATGGACTAGATGCACTGGAACTATTCCTGTTGTTAAGGTCATATATTCATATATATATATATATTGGGTTTTTTTAATGGCTTTCAGATTTTAAAGACAATCCTGAAAGGCAAATAAACAATGCATCCTGGTATGTTACTTTCCATTTTTTATGTTATTTTTTAGATTGCATCTCAGTTTGATCCAAATAACAGGCAATATGGAGTGGACACTTCTGAAAAACTAAAAAATTCAATTTTATGTGCCTTTGGCATCACAGTGCATCATTCAGAAAATGATAATATATGCTTACAAATGGACTTACAAATGGACAATAGGACTTTCAAGCTCACCATAGAAAATGTTTAAAATGCCAGCATCTAATTGGAATTAATTTCAGACATTGATTATATTCCAATAAATTTTAAAAAAAAATCTTAGGTCAATTCCTTTGCATGGCAAAAATGAATAAATAAAAATAAATTACTGCACTGAGCTAAAAGTGCAACCATCTTAAGGGAGCCTATTTACTAGCTGCTAAAATGGAGAGCTATGAGTTTTTCAAATCACCTGGAACAGCTTTGCTATATTTCTTAAGGCTGCTGTAGATTTATGCTGGAAACCTTTTATCTTGATAAATGGTTTGTTTATCTACTTGCATATTTGGCATCATACACAGTCATTGCCTAAATAAATGGTGATACTAAATCCTCTCTCCTGACTGCAATCAAACATTGAACTTCCCCACAACACGCTGAATAATCTTTTGCTACCTTGCCCTAATAAATGTAGGAAATCTGATGAAATTTGATTAAGCAGAAAAATATTTTTTTTAAAAAAAAGCAAGAGAAACACATCTTTTTTGAGCATCTCAGTAGTTTTTGCTCCAACAGTTTCAGAGCTTGGAAGCCCATACTCTGTGGGGTGAAACCACTTGTGCAGATACCAAGAGCAAATAGATGCCTGGTGGTGACCAACTTCAGTTTCTTATAAAGAAAAACTCACCCAATGAAGACATTTCAGGAGAAATTGAGTTTTGTCAGCTTGTAATGAGTTCCCTGATATTTGAGGAGTTTACCATGATGCAGTTGATCTTTTTATAGTTCTTCCACTGGCAGTAATAGAGCTTTTAGATAATAAAATCCCCCTAGATATCATGCAATTCGGATTTGAAAACTTGACTGCACCAGATGCCAAAACTTCTTAGCTGCTGCATTGAGGGTTAACTTAGATTTTCTATAAATTTCTGAAATAATAAAACTCCTCTATTTGGCTTTTACTGCTAGTGTTTAAACACTGTAAAGGTCTGTTGTCATGACTGATATATTCCCTTTCTATAAATCAGCCAAGAGAAAAGTTTTATGTTCAAACTGAATAAAGAAAACTCCACAATAATCTTCTGGTTTTCCACTCCACTCCCGAAGAACATATTTGAAACACATAAGTGGGGAAAAAAAAAAAAAAGACAGATGGAAAAACAATAATAAAGAAGAGTGAACAATGTGTGAAAAATCTCAGAATTACATTTATAGATTGTCAATCCTCAGTTCAGGAAATATTATTTGCTTTGGGTTTATTTGCACCTACTAAAATAGTTCATGATTAGAGCACCAAAACACTATTATCACCAAAAATCAAACCAATATATTAAAAAGTCTTCAGGAAGAGCAGCAGATAGGAATGAATGTCAGGAGAGACCATTAACTCAAATGGTAAATTCCTTCAAGGCACCAGTCATTGATATGAAATCCTATACAAATACTAGGAACACATTCAGTATAAAGTAATTTTTCATAATTTACTAGAGGAAGACAAGTATTCAAACAAAAAGCATGTGTATATAAGCAATAATTTATTTTGTTTAGTGGCAAAAAGTAAAATCAGAAATTCCCATAGAGATCTAAGTATTGCTCAAGTCCATTCAGAAGTTTCAAATGTAAATTTATTTGATTGGGACATGTATTTTAATTGGTATTTAATATGAATTCTGGTAAAAAAAATTTTTTTTTTAAATCTTATAAATATATTTCTTTTTTCTAGACCTAATTTTTATTTTTACTCTAGATATTTTTGTATCTATTACCTCATACAACTCTTTTATTGCTATTGATTATCTCTAAATCTTCTCGTATTTAAGGTAAATTAGGTAATTTTTTACCAAGTTGATTTTACGTATCTCTTTGGACAATTAAGATTGCTAAAAGATTGGGGCTTAGGATTTCATTGTTTGTTGAGGGCTTTTTGGTGGCTTTGGTTTTTTTTCCATTTTTCCTGTAGGACAAACTTATTCATATGCGCCATCAAGAACCTGGCCCATTTGAGGAGAGTATGGAATAACTTACGTGTGTCCACTGTAATGTCTTTTTTTAGTAGAGCTTAGTCTGTCAGTCCTTTCATTTGTTATTTCTACCAAAATGAAGAAATATAAAACTGTACATCCTGTTTTTCCCCAAAATGACCTTCTATTTGCCTAGACAACTTTCAGTTTAAATTCTGTCCTCTGATGAGTCCTGGCTGTCCTCTGTCCTGCTGCCATCATCTGAAAATATAAATATTGGTTGAAAATGGGTACATTAAATTGCAATCATAGTCAGGCTAGAACACATAGTAAAATCATGCAGTATTTCACTACAAACAATGGAGAATAAACTACACTCCAAAGCCACAATGCTAATCAGGCAAACAGCTGTTGTCTACGCCATATAAAACAAAAATCCCATTTCCTTATTTCCATTTTATTTAATTTGAAATTGTTTTCTAAAATCAGTCCAAACTCATAAATAGTTATCCTTTTAATAATGGATCTTTCATGAATAAATAAATATTTCAAAGATTAATAACTATGTTTACAATGACAATTCAGTCTACTGAATGAAACATTAGTTGTCACTTATTCATCTGTCATCAATATCAAAATTCACTCTTTGTTCCTTGCCTCTTTTTCTAGTGTAAAAAAATTATTTTTAGTCATCTGGCTGCTTTAATGACAAACTCCTATGAAAACGGCTGTTTATAATAAAAGGTGTCCAATTTATACATGAGACATTGTCTATTAAAATATGGAAATTTACAGACTTCATTGTTATCATAATAGAAACCAAAAGTAAAATTCCAGCTTTGCACTTACAGCAAGTATTTTAAGTAATTATTTTATCCAATTAAAATTATCGAAGTAGCCTGCCATCTCTTTTCTCAGAAAATATTGCTTCAGATCTGAAACCAAATAAATATTTTATTATAGCAAGTAAATTGCAGCAAACCACCACCACTACACATTAGGAAATAAGTGCAGAATTATTTGGCCCAAGAAGAAAAATTATGTAAAAACACATTATTCTGTAAATAAGTAAGTGTAAATAAAAATTATAAGGGCAAAGCATTTTAGTTATATGAATAATGATTGAAACATTAAACAATTAAACTGTCTTTTTAGGTGGGGTAACTTTTCAGTATTAGTCAGGAACACATTAGGAACTCTGATTACAGAGCAACCAAAACCATAGCACTCTAGTTCTAGGTACAAAGGAGGAGATTTAAAGAAATTTTAGGGGGGAAATAGATCTGTTTAGTTGAAAGTGCTCTGAAAGCCTCTTTCCTAATGAGAGACAAAAGAATGAGAGATTAAAAAAACAAATTCTATTGCTGATCTTTAACCCACAAGTAAAGACTTCCAAATGATTTACATGTTCATAACAACTCACTCGTCTGAGTCCATTTTCTTACAATATCACATTCAATCTCTTAAGAATTTCAGGGAGAGCTGCTTCAATTTTAGCTTCAGAATAATGTAGTATTCCAATCATAAGATACAATAATTTTGAAAATGTATCTAAGATCTATTGGTTATGGTTATGCTTTCTCTTTGGTGACGGAATAGTTTTACTAAGAAATCTCGGTGCAATAGTGAACAGACTTCAGAGACTGAGTGAAATAGTTAACACTCTCTACATGTCACCAAACTTTGGTTGTGAACACATGACTTGCCACTTCATTGGCTCTTATTTTGCATGTGCTGAATAATCCTGGTGCCTTAAGTTTTAGCTTTCATATTTTCAGATTCTGTGCTGCCCAGGGGTGTAGTTCTGAGCTTCGTATGAAGTGTTAGTGAGCTCTCATCACAGAGTACAAAATAAATCCTTTTCCTGCTGAGGACCAAGGACAACTTTCAGCCCAAAAGCACAAACAATGGTGGACTGAAGAGAGAAAACAAGGATGAGACCTCACAACCTGAAGCTGTAATTGGACAATTAAACCCCAAATATGCAATGGACCAAAACTTATAAAAATGTAAGATCTCATGATGGGTCAGCCGTTTTGTGACCATTCTTAGTCCGCCTTGGGTGTAGCCCTGCTCAGGCTTCTGTCCTGCCCAAGGTGGATCCTGGACACCTTTCAGTAAATACCTACTTTATTCTCCAGCTCTGTCCAGTCTCTGTTCCAGGTCAGCCTTCCCAAGGCATCAATTCAGCCAACACTAAACCACATGAGAAGGGAGATTAAAATGAACTGTTAAAATGTAATCTGTTCCAGCACCCATGCATTCTCTTGATGCATTTCACCTTCCTCAGTTCCCATGATTTTGACTAGAGGAGGATCTGGTAAAATCCATCTGAATTTTTGATTGGATTTTTTAATAATAATTGTGCCTGAGTATAGAACTCAAAAACAAATCCCAAAACCCTCTCCTATTATTTTAATTTTTGGAACAAGTGAGGAGGGCTTGGTTCCCTCTTACAATTAAAAAGCTGAAATATGTGAAATTAAGACTATTCCTGCAGAATGTGGTGCATAAAATAAATGTATTTTAAATTATTATTATGAAATCAAATAAAAATCTGTATTGTGAACTAGAAGTGTATTTTTCTTCAGCTTTTTTTTCTTCATTCCCTATTTACACAACCTATTGCCAGCATTCCATCTTTGAAGTCCTTTCCAGCCTAGTAGTCAGTGATTACAAGATTCCATCATTATTTTTATATTATTTAATTGCTTTATCCCATTTTAGAGAGCTGACTGATAGAACAGCAATTTCCTATGCAAATTGAAGTTCAATTTATGCGGAACCATCTCTAGTAGGTTGCTATATTTCTACTTTTAATATTACTATAACTCTCTCACAAATTAACAGTTTTGAAAAAATAATTTAGAATGTTTTTAGTTTACTAATACTTTCTTACAGGAACAACAGCATCTTATCGAAAACAGTCCCAATTGGCAGAAAATACATAATTGGTTTTGCTACAGGAACTGAGAGTAATTTGTGAGTATGTGCCTTGGTAAATATCGTGAAGAAGCATAATTACATCTGGTCTTGAATACTTCCATAACAGCAATACAAATCCTGTCACATTAACTAAGTCCTAAATTTTGATGACTCCCTAAAGTAAAGATTAAAAATGTCATATCCTTAATATATTATGAAGCATTGCACAGATTTGCATTGCTACAGGGCTTTCAAATAACCTGAGAAAAATTAATCAGAAAATTGGCTCATCCTTCCTATCAACATAGGATTATAAATCACAGAATACTTTGTCAAATTCTTTAATGCACTTATTGCACATATTTATTTAGAAGTGGTTCCCTTCATTCCTGACATATGGAGTTGCAATAGTGAAGCTTCACAGTTTAATGCTAACTGAAGAACACCATGCTAACCTAATCTCCCCCATTTGCAGATATTCTCAGTTTATTTTTAAGATAATGGATGAAATAACTTTAGAAGTCACTTATAAATGGAGAATAATTCTTTAGATACACACATTTATGGAATATTTGATTAAAAGCTGCATGCTAATGCCCACTGTGCTGAGCCCCAATGCCTTACAGAGTAAAACATCTGCTTCTTAATTAAGTGGTCTCTATAGAAAGCACCTCTTTAGAGTATCAGAGGAAAACAGAATGATATAAGACAATCATAGTTTAAACCAAAAAAATTGAACTCGAAATGGTGCCAAGACCAGATTAAAATCTTTGGTGACCAAATATTTAAATAACTTTCTCTAATTAGGTAAAACAAACCTGAGTTCAATTCAGGTGTTTTCAGTTATCTCTAGCATCTTAGATGAATTTAAGCTTCCAAAACACTCCAAAAAATTTGTGAATAATGTTTTTCCAAAACACACAAACTGATTAGATAGCAATCAGTTTAAGGACTTAAAAAATGTTCTCTTCCTGTTGTGTGCCCAAATAACTATGCAACAACTTCTTTTTAAATAATTTGCTAACTGAAGTTCTTTCCATTGCTATCAAGTTAATGGTTGAATAGTGTAAGTAATGATGGGCCAGTTCCCGTGAATTTGTGACTTGACTTTAAAGATTCCTTGATCTAGAGCTCAATGGGAACACCACAAGAATCCTTTGTATCTCATGGATCTGGTGTCTCCTTTCTCAGGATGAGTGTGGGTGCAATATTTTAAGAAGAAATGCATGACAAACATGGAGCTGATTGATTTTGGTTTAAAGGGCAATACTATGCCTGGATGATCATCATTGATGTGACTTCAGTCAGAACTTTCAAAACTACAATTTTCTCTTTTCTTTTTTTAGCAATATGTCAAAACTAAAATCATAGCCAGAAAGGAGTGAGATTGCAGAGGCTGCAGTGATTTTGAAGTCTCAGCTAAATATGAATAGCCAAAATTGCCTGTTTCAGATGTTTGGAAGAGAAGTATGCATTAGCCTGAGGAGTTCAAAGAGAACAGCTCCCAGGCCACACATGATCACATGGATATTTTGATAAGCACATGACAATTATGTACATTTCTGCTGGAGCTTGTACATCCTGTTAGTATTGCACATACTGCAAAGTTTACAATAAGTACAGCACTCATAAGGTATGAGAGATGCATGTTATTCTTATACACATGTCTGAAAATACTAGTAAAGAAGTACATATAAAGTTTGTTTCTGGTTACTTCAGAGCAAGCAACAACATTTTGCTGCAGTACATTTTTCCTGTGCCTGCTTGTGTCTTGGTTGTCTGTAAAATGAACTGCAGTGAACTTTAAAATGAAAAATATTGGATTTTACTGGCTGTCCTTTCTAGTTGTTTCTGTTCCTATATGGTCTTAGAATGTTCCTGTGCCTAAATGAAAATGGATCTTTTTTTGAAGATTTAATCTGACTTTATTGTAGGCTTGACAGGTGCAGAAGTTAGCCCAGACAGTTCAGATTTGGGATATGCTTGTTCTATTTTACTTTCAGTATTATGAATGTCACAGTGTTTCCTTTAAATTTTCCAACACTAATTTACAGGCATATGAAATTCTCTTGCTGGAAAAAACATACTAACAAAAACCAACCAACCAATCAACCAAATGAAGAAGGACTAATTTCTTTGAAAGAAAAGTGTATTTTCAGCCTCACATTCCATTTTTATTGCAACCATGAAATTAAAAAATTCTTTTTATCAGACACAAAAGTGGCATTTAACTGGGAAAATCTATCATCTTATGCTAATTCTGGGAAAATGTTTTTTATATAGTAAATGGACTTCTAGTCTCTCAAACATTATCTTCATCACTATCAATCACTACTATTCATATAGAGTGTATAAGATTTCTATTTTTGCTTTCAGTTGTTAATGCATTTATAATTTTCAAAGGAAGGATATAATAAAAAAGAATATTTTAAATATAAAAAAGGAAAAAACACCAAATTTGTTGTGAGAAAAAGAATATATTTCAATCAAAAAGAATATATTTCAAATATTATATTTTAATATATTTCATTATATTATATTTCAAGATTGTATTTCAATATTTATATATTACATCAAGCTAGCAATTACATTTAGAAAGTTAGTTGAAGTTTTTCTAGAAAGCTCATGAAAGATCTGCTACAGGAAACAGTGAGGACGTTTCCACTGCAAATCAGTCTTTTATTCTGACAAAATATATGACACCCTATAAGTCTGCGGAAGATCTTAGTAACTTCTCAGTCTTCCACAAGAAGCTGGTTGATGTTATTTTACTAAAACTTGTCCTGTTTGAGCACACCTTTGCTCACTGCACAAGGTATCACCACCAGTTTCTATATCCAACATTTAGCTGGGAGTCAAAAGCTACTTTTTTTCTTCAAAAATTTTGAGAGCATTTTTTTCTCTAGCTCTGTTGTCAAATATAATTCCTAGTGATTTTGTACCCACACCCTTCCTCTGTGAATTCACCACAGAGATTCTAACTTAACTTCCCATCCATACAATTAATAACCCATTCCATTTTATCAGCTTTCCTGTTTAGTTGCATGTTTCTTGGTTTTTGTTTTCACACCCAAATCCCTTTCAGTGCTCCCTCTCTCATGCATCTGTCCATCTCTCATTACGTTGTCTTCCAGCACTGGGTTTCAATCCACCTAGATTTTTCTGACTCTTTCTTATTTATTCCTATTTAGACATCTCAGAACTTCCCTATTTTTACACGTCTAGGCTCTTCATCAAATCCAAATTTCAGTTCTCTTCTTTTTTTCATCAGTTGTCAACAGACAGGGGAGGGAGGAGATGGAACATCTGGCACGTTTCTCTGTGAGACAACATTTTATTTATGGGTGTTTTTTATGTTTGTTCTTTGCATATCAAATCCAGCACTGAGGAAATGGGTGTGTATGACATCTTCAGAACCATATCTGCCCATAATATTATGGAGCTTCCACTCAGTGATCTCAGAAGTTCACTGGTTCCTTACATAATTTTGTAAAATAAATAATTATTATGACATTGTCTGTGGTGTTTTGTTGAATAGTAAGAGAGTTTAAGCCCAGATTTTTTTTTCCTCTTGTAGATTGTACATTTTTCAGTGTATTTTTGAATATTGAAGGGCTAAGTCATACATATGTATTTTTATTTCCTCAAAATATATTTCATAAGAATTTGCTTTAATACAGGCAATTTAATATATTATGTTGAGATTTTAATCCACAATATCCCCTGCTTGTTATAGAGAAGGTTTAGCATGAAAGACATTACAAATACAAGTGGGTAGTTAGAATTACAAGAAAAAAGAGAGTTTAATTGTTAATATGGAGTATGTCAGAAATAATGCTATTTATTCAACAGAACTGATGAAGGTAGAACAGATGTGCAAATGGAAATCAACTTACTGCTTAAAATTTAAGATGTGCTTTGTCAGTTGTTAGCCAGTAAGAAGATAACAATAATAAAATTACTTTGGAATCAGTCATTCAAAGTCAGAATGCTGTGAGATTTATATCAATTTGGTAATTCACAGCTGGCATAATTTATATTTGCTTACATTGATGAGATTTACACTAGAATTAGACATGATATATCAATGACTTAAACTCCTCATAGACAGTTTGAAAAGTTATAACTGTTATTTATTTGCACAGCAATGCCATTCTCCTGATGTTGAGGTCTATAAATATTCACTGGCAGCATTCTATACTACTTCCTTATCCAGTATATTTTTTTCTTGACATAGAGATCTGATGAAAAATCAAGTCATTTAAAGGGTGACAACACTTTAAATTTAATCCTAAAAGCTAGACTGGTAAAATCAACTCCTGCTGTCAAAGGAAAGGTACAGAACAAACACAACAGCACTAATGGCTGGTTTCATGTCTTCAACAGCAACAAAAGACAGACTAGGAAAGCTTTTATGGCATTTAAAAATAAATTCCAAGAATGCATATCTCTTTTCTGCTCTTCCTCAGAAAATAAAAAGAAAATAAACCCTTATTCTCCCTGGAATTAAAAAAAAAAATAAAAAAGGAAACAAGAAAACTGTGGTTTACTGAGTATGATTTCCAACAAATGGATACTATTTTGCTGGCTCTATCCATTTCACAACATCTTAAGGCAATGTGCACTTAGAAAGCAACTTCTTCACCAGCATGAAATGAATGAAAAAGAGGGAAGCAATCTCTGGAACCAGAGTGAAAGCCTATCAAAGAATAACTTACTAAAGATAAGTGGGGGTGAAAACTCAGTTTAATTGGTCAAAAGATTCAAAGAAACCACTTTCAGGCCTACTGAGCTTTCAAACAGAACTGAAGAAGGATCAATGGAAAAGTTTTTAAACAGAAAACAAGTAACCAAAAGAGAGAGAAAACTTGAAAGGCCAGGAAATAGCCAAAGCATGAGAATGGATGTTCAAAGTAATAGAAAGCAAAAGCCAACTTAATACTTGACAAACGCTGAGCATCTGCAACCCTCAGTGGGCTGAATCTACAAGTTTGTTTACAGATTGCAAGTCTCATGCCTGAGCTCGAATTTTCGCAAGATCTAAATTCTTTAAAAGGCAAAAATCTCTTGAACTCTCCAGTCACAGTGAACTTTTACTGCACGACATCTCAACATGGTTTTTATATTCTTTGCTATCTTGTCCAGATGAAACAATAAGAAACAAATTGCCTCCCCCCCTCCCCCCCCAGGAAACCCAACCCTCCTTACTATCACTGTGAAGCCTCTGCAGAAACAGATTTGTTATTAGAGGATAAAAGCCTAAGATATTACAGCCTTGGTTCTGCCACTAAACATTCATCAGTAGCAAGTTATAATATCCATTTCTATGCTTTTATCTTACATGAAGCTATGACAGATCTCAACACCGTTCGTGTAGTAGCAGCGCTGACTGCTTTTCTTAATCTTATTTTTCCTTCCAGTTACATCCAAGAGTATGAACTCTCTCAGTCAGTCCACAGGACACTACTACTGCTGTGCTACAAAATGCACCTCAAGAAAAATCTCTGAACTCGACCATATTCTTTCTCTGGCAGATGACACCTTGTTATTCAGTGAGAGAAATTAAAGGAGTGACATAAAAAGTAAAGCCAAGTACCCAACTCTATTGCTAAACACAGACAGTGTGCATGTCTATATTACTTGAAATAGTACATCAAAATATAAAGATATCCTTTGGGTCTTAAGTTTATTAAAATAGAAAGTATATAATTTTTTTTTTTTTGTACTGATCACTTCTGTGGTTTGGGAAATGAGAGTACATATCTGCTGAAATCAAGGTTCCTTCCTTCATATCATCTTTATGTTTAAAACGAAAGGGAAGGTTTATTTCATGATTTATTAAATATGAATTGACTTTAAATCCCTGTGAACTTTTTTTAATTTTTTTTTTTTCTAATCCAAGAAAGACAGAAAGAAGCCTAAGTGAAGAAAGGAAGTAGCTCTCTACCAAAATTAATTAAGGTAATTTGTTCCATGGGGAAGGTTCTTCACTGTTTCACCCATAAATTAGCTAAGATAAGACACTACTGGGAACAAGTCTGAGCTATAAATTCTAGAATGTTTCTTTTAGTTTTATTATTATTTGTTATTTTATTGAAGTGCTTTGCACAAGATAATAGTAAGCAATCCTTTTTGACAGAATTGCCCTGACTCCCTCACACTAGCCTTAGCCTGATCTACTGGGACCATTGAGAACATGATCTGAGGTCAGCAGAACTCAGGCTCACATCAGCAGTGTTACTGTAAAAACCTTACTGCAGACACTCACAAAGCAGGATGATTTAACAAGACCAAGCTGAATACTCATGTTCTTAGCCATGTTTTTATCAAGAAAATATTGTTACTTAGGGAATTCCATGTTAAATACTGATTTGCCTATCTGGTGAGCATCAGTTTTGAGCCTTCTTCATATTTGTATATTAAAAAGGCCAGCCGTGCACCTATTGGACCTTAGGGACAATAACTATATGTAAACGCAAAAAGCGAATAAGCTTTTTTTTTCCCTAACATACAGTGGAGATGAAAGTCATCATTTTCTTTGTGTTTTCTCAGACAGGGATATGCCTGAGCAGCTAAAATGGCAAGGTAGGTGAGTACTGAATCAAACTGACTTAAATATTTTGTGTTTTCGAAAGAACACCATTTAAGAGCATCCCGAGATGCAATAAAACTGAACATGACTTAAAGCCAGTGGGAAAAATTGATTTAGTTAGTTACTACAAAAGGTTTGATGGCTGGCCTACCAAGTGACCTTTAAGATGCAAGAGGTTTGATATGGAGCACAGTAAGGAAGGGAAGAAAACATGAAAGCAAACATCAACATATAAAGTTGAAGACCTGTTGCTTATCTGAACTGATTGCAGTAGAGGAGACAGAAGATAAGGAGTGTATAGATCTGTGTCTCATCTCAGTAGGAATTAAGTCAGTGTCAGAATTTCTCTTGTGCCCTTGCTCAGGAGCTGTGATAGAAAAGAGATCCTCCTGTTACAGATGGTAATACTAAAATACATTCAGTTTTATAAAGTGCTGACAAAATGAGGTGTTGCATTGCAATGTCAGACCCAAAGCCATAGTTTCATTCTTCAATTATTTCATGGTGCAAAGCATGGATCAACATAAAATAAGTTTTTGTATTATAGAAGAAAGAATGAACATTGTTTGGTCTCTCACCTGTAGTTCTCACTCTCTGTAGAATTACATAGGGAGAAAGGGTGTACAAGAAAATAATGGCATTTACACAAAAATATTAATCCAATTTTCCCCATATGTTTATGTAATTTATCAAGCAGTAATTAATCAGGGAGGAACAGTGGTTCTCATATGGTCCCAGTGGGATCCATCCAGAACTTTCTATCCCTCATAAATTTTCTCTGAATGTTACATTTTTCTGGTGCTCTGTGTAATGCACAAGCTCTGCAGCATAAGGGGACAAGTAGGACACAACAGAACAGGAGTCCGGCAGGACAGAAACACATAAGAAAGCAATTCTTGCACACTGGCCCTCAATGGGATCATTGCCTTTTAGCCCGAAGTTTGAAGATCTGAGCGTGGGGTAACTGGGCCTGACTGCACACAAGACAATAAGTGCAATCCTTCCTGCAAGTACACTTACGCAGCAGACAAATATCTATTGTATGCTATTGTGTGTGTTTTCATGAACCTTCCATAACACTTGAATTTCACAAAATTTGGGTGATAATTTGCTGTGATTTAAGCCAATGTTGTTATTGAACTGAGGCTGAATATTTCATGCTGCAAAGTTTGACAGTTGCCACTTTCCTGACTGGGAAAGCAAATTTACCCTGATATAACCAGCATACTTTCCAGAAAATACCTGAGGTGATAGCCCATGTTCCATTGTTATAATTATGTATCACCATTATTTAAGGACACAATCTCAAGCTGCCACATCAAATATTAGAATACAAATCAGTGTTAGTCTAATTAATTTCCCAGTGAATTGTTTTATCCCAGTTAGGCTCCCGCTCAGTTCCTGTGCAAGCATTAATTGTCCCTCACACTCTTCTGCTGACTGCAGATGAGAAGAGGAGGATGTTTCCCTTTTTCTCTATTTATAATTATCTTTCTTCCTCTCAGCCCCTCACTACTCCCCACATGTATAACCTTGACTCATGTGGACAATTCCCATCACTGGAACTTTGCTGTGCTGTGGAAGTGAGAGAGGAGTAAACAAACCTGAAAGACTACCTTGCCTCTAGTCCTTTGTTCTGACATGAAAAATACATCCAAACAAGAGCAAGCTGGGCTGCAGCATGAGGACAAAACAAAATTTTGGGTGTCCTGTGCATACAACTTGTTATGATGTCTCTAAAACTCTGCTTAGGACCTTGACCACAGAGGGGGGAAGAAATATTTATCTTGTACAGCATAAAACTTGTATATTTTTACTTAAAAAGCAGCACAATTTAATTTGCAATTTAGAGTGACTGCTATGAAAGATCAAAACTTTCAAAAACTCTCTAGTATAAAAACCTCCACCATTGATTTTCTTAATTTCTTTTTTAGATCAGTACAGGTACAGGTTTGCAGAAAACATATTGAAATGCTTGAAAATAACCCAGGTTTTCTATATACATGAGATGCCTTCTGAGTATGTCTTGACAGTCAAAAATCATGACTTGCATACATTCAATTTCTGATTTTAGGAGCTAAATTACACTGCGCTGTACATAGAAATCAAAACACTTAGCCTTATATATATATATTTACATCAGGATTTAGCAATTTATCTTTTTTAGCAATGTAGATGGATAAAAATCTAGCAGCAGGGTACAAAATAATGAAGAGAAGTTTGAAGGATTAAACATAACAAGGCACAAATATGCCACCACAGGTAAGGCAAAGGAGAAAAATGAGGGAAAAACCTCAAATGTGTATTGTTGTTCTCACACTGTTCTAAATTGAAAACAGCATCAAATTTTTAATAATCATTTCCCTATCAGTCCATTTTCTTCTCTCAGCTTAAAGACTATGTCTAGTAAAGTCCTCCAAAACAGATCACTCCTCCTTAATTTGGAAAATATAAAATTCCATGGCTCAAATATGAACTTTAAATAATTGTAAATCCATACCCTTAGTATCTCCTAACAACTTCTTTTCTTTTTTAATTAGGAATTATTAAAGCAATTTACTTATCAAATACTTGTATTCATTATATTTACATTTATATAAAATTGCATTTTTAAAAAAATATGTATATATGCTAGTAGATATATTCACTTATATATACACATGTTTAAATATATTTATGTAATTATACTTAAGTTTTAATCAATTTACTTATGAAACTGCAGGAAATTGTTTTAGCAAATATAATTTTAACTTCATAGGTTTCAGACATTCTTTAAACTAATATATGTGAATTCACTTTAATATACCATGGCAAATTCTTTTCAAACACACACTCAATGTTCCTAATGGAGAGTTCAGAGTTTTTTGAGGACATGGACCACAAAATTTAAGCAGTTTCCTGTCCCCTCACCTGACACTTAAAATGTGATATATGGAGCCAAATCATTTTCTGTTCACTTCCAGCAGGATATGCCTGGCAAAATGGTTTTGGTGGCTCTCTCTCACGAGGATAATCAGATTTTCTGTTCCATTTGGAAAGCAAGGATCACTGTGCCTGGAATTTAGGCCCTTACTCATCTTTTTTGGCAGTGTTTTTCCTATCAACACCATAAAATAGAGATGATAGGAAATCTGCACTTCTTTCCAGTACTTTGCCTCCCCTACACATTTTATTAGGAGAAGAGAATACATAAATATTTGTCTCTAAATCTCTTGATTTAAAAAATGAGAATCAGTGATAGCTGAGAAAAAAAATGACCTAATACTCATGTAAATTCCATTAAAAAGTACTTACTGATAAATATACATTAAGGGCATTGTATCAAATGGAGAACACAGGGAAGCAATTCAAAGGACAATTATTTCAGTCAGCCCTCTTAACACAAAGCTAATAAATCCTCTGTGACCAGTAGAGTTGATAGAATTAGTCTGAGTGTGTCCACCCACACTTCCTTCTATTAAATGATTTTGAATATTTTTCCAATATCTTTTAAGATTTAGAATATTTTTATTTACTCTTGCCCATTCAAAATCTAAATGATGCAAACTCTTTGTCCTACATACAAAGATCATATTATATAATCTTGTCAAATTAAGCGATTATTTTTCAGCTTGGTGAAAATAAATATATGAAAAAATATATAGAATCTGATTCAGAAAAATATCTATTCATAAAGGTGTCATAAGGTATGCACTAAGTAAAGTCTATATTCAGCAGTTTTATTTATTAAGAGAGAATAGCAATCTATTTTCCTCTATATTTCTAAAAATATGTACAGGACATTTTCTTTAACCCAGGTTATTTATCAGCACAAGATCCATAAACGTCTTCTGAGGATAGGGGGATATTGTTTTGATTTGCTATGCCAATGTCATGCTGATAAGAGGATTTGTTTTTTATGCAGCACATTTGTCAAACTGTTTAGTAGTTACCAGTCAGAAGTCAATTTTTTTCTCATTACATACTGTGTCATAAACTGTTAATTGATATTGATTTATGATTTTCTATTTTTGGCTTTAAGTGCATTAGAGATGAGGATATTTATATCCTGTATATCAAGACAAAACAGTCATAATTTTAACTTTCTACTAGAGTAAGTGATACAATTAAGAGGAAAGTACAGCCTGGGGAGACAAAGAAAATTCTGGAATAAATTGAAAGCCATAAAAGTTTGATTCATTCACTAAACCCAGTATCCCTCCTACTTTCGAAACTGTGTCATTAACTCAATTTTAAATTGTATTCAAATCCACCTACATGGATTTTGTTCACAAAATAACTTAGTAGATTATCACCTGAGTAACAAAAATAATAAAAACTGCACTAAAACTTTGTCAGAAGAATAAGAAACACCAAGGATTGTAAAAATATTTTTAAAGATATATTTTCATAGAATTATAATTTTGACAAATAAGGATCTTGAAGCATGAATTACTAGCCAAGAAAGTTTAAGTAAAGAAATTCTGAATCTAATATTGTACTGGAGTAAAGAAAAATCAATTGATACATAGTCTTCCCAGTAAAAATATAATACATAAAGATTTAAAAAGAAGGTTTCTTTGTCTTTCATGTTCCTAAATCAAAGAATTACCTGTGTTGGGAGGGACGTTAAAGATCATTTAGTCTCGACCCCTCTGCCATGGATAGGGAACTAATTTCAATCGAATTATGGACTTAATGAAATTTTAGCTATAAGAAGAGTTAGCATAGAATCACTGAACTTTGAGCAGTCAACGTAGCAGAAACTATTTCAACCCTGAATAAACATGATAAACTGAGTTAAAAGATTTCTTTATATGTGAGTTTCAAAGCTACATGCCGTGTTTACATTCAGGTTTGTTTCTTTTTACACAATAAAACTAGAAGATATTTTTCCAGAGAAACACTTTGGAAGGGAAAGTTTTGTAGGATCACTCACAACAGGGTTTGAGGCTCTCTTCATGGCAATATGTTTGAGACTGTCATTCAAAACTGTTTCTTAAAGAGAAAACTGCTGCTACTGGGAGGCTTCACTTTTTGTGACAATTCATCTCTTCTGTGTGACAAAAGCAATACCACAGCTGAGATATGAAACTTGTGTGTGTGCAGCCCTTTCCCCTCCACCCCGATTTTGTGTTTTTCTCTGTTGCTGATGAAAATTGTGGTGCCATTCGTAAGTTTTTAAGAGCTTCCATCAGCCAGAAAGATTAATGGGGACCAGAATAATAATTAGATTTCAATTTTTTTTTCTCTTTAGATAGGCAAATGTGAGTATCATAATTTTGCAGTATCAGAAAGTGGTTGAGGTTGAAAGTGAAGGTTGAAGGTCACCCCCTGCTCAAGCAGGATCACCTATAGCCAGCTGCCCTGGACCACATCCAGATGGCTTCTGAATATGTCCAAGGAGGGAAATCACAACCTCTCTGGGCAACTTGTGCCTGTGTTCAGCTATTCTTACTGTCAGAAAGGCTCTCCTTTTGTCCAGACTGAGGTTCCTGTGTTTAAGTTTCTATTCTTTTTCCTCTTGTCCTGTCACTGAACACTGCTGGAAAGAGCCTGGATGAGTCATTTTTGTTCTCTCCCTTCAGGTGTTTATATACATTTACAGTACCCTTCCGGAGCCTTCCCTTTTGGACAAACACTCCCACTCTCTCAGCTGCTTCTCACATGTGAGCTGTTCCAGGCCCTTAACCATCTCAGTGCCCCTCACTGGATTCTCTGCAGTATGTCCAGTTCTCTACTGCCATAAGAAACCTAGAAATTGACACACTGCTTCAAGCATGGCCAAATAAAGGGGAATGATCCTTTCTCTCCACCTGGGACACCTTTCTCTCTTCCTCAAGCAACCCAGGCAGGATTGTTTGCAAAGGTCACTGTTGTCCTTTGAAAAATGGTAGAAAACCTCTATTAATCTTCCAGAATAGTCTCCATTAACTTAAGCTAAATGTGAGTCTGTATTTCATAAAGACTTCCAGGTGTTTAAAGAATTCGGTTTTACTGACTTAGACAAGATAGCAGCTTCCAAGAATTTCTTTGTGTACTGTTTATTCAGGTGACACACAAAACCAGCTTGATTGAAGCAAACATTTTCACACAGTATGCAAGGTGAGCATACTAACATACTTGGTAAAAATTATTTTTCCTCATTTTAGTTTAGATTGCCTCATCTTTTAAGACTTCAGGCTCTCCCTACAGTAGTCTCCTTCTTAGGATACAGCAGAGCAATGGTGTTGTCTACTAGTTTTTGTAATTATTGACTGCTTTCATTGGTGAAAAAAAAATAGCATTAGATGACATTCACCTGATGAAAAAAAACACAGAAAACAACCTGTGCTACATGCTACATGTGCTTCATGGTACAATTAAGATTTTTTTTGCAGTGAAATAACAGACCCAAGCGAAAACTAAAAAGGGCACACCAAATGATGGGATGTGTTGGAGAGTTACAGAAAAAAAAAATTATTAAGTGTAGAAAGAAGAAGAAGATGTGGTAAATCTATAAGGTGCTCTATGCCATTCTAGAGAGAAATATGAAAAACCTAGTATGACAAAACAGCCACACCAATACATATAATTGAATGTCAGGTCCCAGAAGCAGTAATACTGTGTCATTCCATGCAGGCTAATTTGCACTGCTTCTCTACAAGGCTAATTAGCATCCTTGAGCTGAGGAGTTCATGCGTTGCTGGGCTACCTCAGTGTCTGTACAGCTATTTTATTCCCAAACCCGCAGTTAATCCCTTCAGAGCCAGCTCAGGTATTGCTGCAGAGCCCTGCAATTACTTCAAAACCCTTTTCAGTTGGTGGCATAGCAGAGGAAAAAAAAGCTTCACTGAACAGGTCTGTGGTTTCACAAGCCATGTTAGAGGAGCAAGGGCCAAGCTGTGCAAAGATGAGCAGACGGAAAGAGCAGATGATGTCTCTTGAGAACTGTGACAGAATATTCTCCACAACAAATGATCGTCTTATGTTTTTTGGTCTTGTAATGCAATTTAACAGTCTTTGATGTGTCTAACAGGTTTGTCTTCTCACCCTCCTTGGAACTTTGCTTAAAAACATTTTTATTTCATCCCCTGGGTTAGAGCAAGGGAAATGTGGATGTGGGAGGATTTATTATTTTTCAGATATGCTTTAAAGTTATAATTTGATAATTATGAATCATGAATAAAAACTAAATGCATTTATATTTAATTACAATATATTGTAAAGACTTCCCCAGTGAGAAAAATCCTACTTCAAAGCAAGAAAGTGGCATAATATGCAAAGTTTTAAAAATATTTTACCCACAAAGAGAAAGCCGGCAGGAATGCTATTAACATCTCAGTATGACACCCATTATACTAATGTGTGTATCATTCAGAAAGCCTAAGTAAAGAAAAAAATTAATTTCCATAGACTGAACCGGCTAAGTACACACAGAACATATAATTAATTCAAAGATGTGGGGGTATATTGTTTAAGCAATTTTTTTCACACTAATATTCAAGATTATGCCTAATTAAGCTTATTTGATGAGGAACTCGTATTTAGATATTTTGTGTTATATATTTAGAGGCACTAACATTCAGAAGCTGTTCTAAATGTATTATGTTAGAAAAATAATTTGATAGTGCAACAAAATCTTCAGTTAACATAAAGAAAAAACAAATTTAAAAAGTCAAAATATAGTGAAGTATGCTTGAAGTAGAAGTTATTTAATACACTATACTTCTTTTAATTTTCTTTTTTTTTTTTTACAAATAAAAAGTTTTTTTTTCCAGTTGCATCACATGTGCAGAAGAAATTTGTTTTTGTTCTGTTGATGAATGCAGGAAAACAAATCCTATCTAAACGCTCTGAATATGTCTGTTCAATTCAATAACACATGTAGCTCTTAAATGAGTACCCCTTTGAAAATCTATCTATCCCAAGCATGTGCAGATGATCAGCTGTTGACTCAGCACAAATATGAGGTACGGGAGCTTTCACATAAAAATGTGATCCCATTCCCCTGCATCTGCCAGAGACACAAGTTTTAAATAGAGGAATATAGAGAAATTAGTAATGATTATTTGAAAACATTAAGCAAAAACTGGTCGAAACAAGTTAATTGTGTAGACACAGTCTAGAGGACTGCTGAAAATTCCAACCTACACTGAGTAACAAGTGAAGAGAAACACTCATATACTCATATGAGGAACACTCACAATCACTCATATAATCCTGTCTTCCAGGGACATTAGCCAGAAAGAAACACGACCTTGCTGTGTGAAGAATGCTGCATCTTACAGAAACTTAGCACAGAATTACAAAATGACCCATAGATAGAGGATTAATCTAGAATTCCTCTTAAATCAATAAATATTATTTAGGTTCAAATAGTGAATTCATAACTATACCCTTCTTAACTGTGGCAGATGTCTGGCCTGGATTTGGATGGGTCAGAGTTGCTTTTTCTTAGTAACTGGTGCAGTGTTGTATTTTGGATTTGGTGTCAGAATAATGTTGATGGCACATGGATGTTTTGGCTGTTGCTACCTTGTGCTTACCCTATCAAGGACTTCTCAGTGTCCTAGTGGGGTGCTCTGCTAGTGGGGAAGTGCACAAAAAGCTGGGAGAGAGCATAACCTGGACAGCAGAGGGAAACTGGCCAAAGGGATATTCCACACCACAGAACATCACGCCCAATATATAAACTGGGAGGAATTGCCTGGAATTTCTAATTCTCCTCCCTGCCAGGGGAGTGGTGGTGGGCAGAGACTGCATGGTACTTAATTTCTGTCTTATAAAACCACAACAATGTCTTAATATACTCTACTAAAATCTCAGTGCAGAGGTTACAGCAATGCTCAAAGGAAAGGACTGGATCTCCACAGGCTTCTTACCCTGCAAACAACCTGCTACTTGTCTGTTACGTCTTAAAGAGTTGGAAGCTCAGTATAAAAAGCTTGCTAATGCTAAGCAGAAAGAGAAATACCTAGGTAGTCAAGAGGGAAAAGGAATTACTGTCATCCATGCAATCACAGTCCCAATTCTCTGCCTCTGACTTAAGTCTCACATGTTATTGGTATCCTTAATGAACATCTGTTCTTTCTCTTTCCCAGAGTTTTGATTAAACATGGACTGAAATCAACGCACAGTAAACATCATTCCTAATCATAAGAGATTTCCATCAATAAAATATGGTCATAGTTTCATCAGGCTTTGTTGAGAGACTATTTCCCCATTTGAGATTCATGCAGCGATAAAGCAGAGATAATTTTCTGTTGTTTTGGTTTTACTCATCAAAATCATTTGTGATAGTCTCTTTAGTTGCACTTCTTTGCTGCTCTGTGTCTACACTAACAATGACAGTATTAATATTGTCATAATTACTGGGACTGAAGGTTTGGGGGTTTTGGGTGTGAGGTATTTTTTCCTCTTAAAAATGTTATATTTTTAAGAGGAAACTTTCCCAAAAAGCAGAAAAGCAAGCCACATGTAACCTAGAAACCAAACACTTGGATAAATTCTCCATGTGATTTCTTTTTCTTAATACTGCAGGAGAGATATCAAATAGGCTCTCTCATGTGAGTTATATAGCTTCCTGATATTTTGTCAGATGACATAAGTGCATACTTGTCACTTCCCACAGTGGATTAGGTTGCCAAACACAAACTAAAGCAGTAATCATGCCCAGCTTGTCAAGGTGCTGAGGTGTACTTACATCCTTTCTGCAAAGTACTTCTAAAATACTGCATTCCTGTGTCTTCAGCATATTGGCTTCTGCTTCACCGAAAAATGATTTGCTAAAGTTGGTTGAATTTCACAATAACTTGGACTAGGTCAGTGTATCCAAAAGTGTTCAGAGAAGCTGTGGAATCTCCACCCTTGCAGCTGCAGGGCATTTGATTGTACATGACCCTGAAAAACCAGTTGCAGTGTCCAAACCGACCCTGCTCTGAGAGGGCAATTGTGTCAGACAATCTTCCAAGGTTTCTTTCATCCCAAATGTTTCTGTGATTTTAAAATGTTTCTACCACATCCATTATTCTTGTTGTGTCCTTGTAAACAAAATAGTTAAACTTTGTAAAGAAAAATTGATGGTGTGAGAGATGAGATCAGGTTACAAGCCAGGCATGTTTTGTTCCACTTACTTGGAGATTTGTTCTCCTCTGGCCTCATTTTCCTCTGTCTTTGCTCAGAGTCTATACAGATTAGTTAAATCAAATCAGGAAGTCATCACAATTCCTGAAACTCAATTTAGACATTCTATTCTCTACATCCAGGATTGTCTCATTTGTTCTGCAAACCAGAACAGAGAAGAACTTTTTTTTTTTAAATTTGTGTTTAATTTAAGTAATTTGAAAGCTTAGTCTTTCAAATTATTGCTTTAAGTAAATGTCCTTTTTAAAAAACTTTAATTTTTATATAGAAATCAAAACAAAAAATCTATTAAAAATTCAGCACTCTGCTAACTAACAGTCTGTAAGTATCATGATTTACAATTTTGACAACCCTACCAACAATCTCTAAAGTAGACAATGTTATTTTTCGACTTTTGTATCATTATAGAAAATAGCAGCCAAATTGCATAATAATTTACTGAATTACAAACAAATGGTACTTTGAAAACTTTATCCTCTCTTCCACAATAAATTGATCTCAAATGAATCTAAAAAAATTTCCTAAGGTAATGCTTACTGTGTCATTTAGGCAAGAAATTATCCTGTAAATCAGTCTGAAATTACAATTATAAGAGACCTTTATATGCAAATAAATTTACTGTGCCCATTGCTTTTATCCTGTCTCTGCTCAACAAAACCTGCCATTTTGACACAGTCAGGAAACCACATTAGCTCAGGGAGTTCCTATTTAAATATGCTCTTCACATCTACTGAGGGAAAAAAAATGCTCAGATTTCAAATATTTTTGATGGAATACTTCATAAGCAAAGCACACACTCCCTGAGGGATTATGCCACTATTTCCATTTAATTAAATTGATTAAATTAAAGTGAATGGTGGTCTAACCTCAAAAGGAAAATATATTTCATTTATGAAAAATGTTGTCATTTATTCTGCTCCGCTGCATGTATAACACATAATGTCTTCAGTATGAGATTCCAGCTTTTCTAACGAGTTCTTTGTTATATAAGCTTTAAGGTGATCTTGAACATTTGAAAAAACTCCTTTATGTCTCAGTGTATTACCTTAAAAATACCAGAGTCCCTTTCTCCTCCCCTCTGGTTAGATCTACAGAGAGCAGCTGGGCTAGTAAACATGTTAAGATATCTTTCAAAAATGCCACAGTTTTGTACAATTGCTGTGCATGCATTTAACCAGGGAAAAAAACTGTTGTCAGAGTTCCTCTGCTACCCTCAGGACCAACAAGAATCTCTGAGGAAGTGCTACAGCATCTCTCAAGGGATATGAAGTAAGTAAACTGAATATGATACATCTAGGTCACACACTAGCATTGTGATAAATTGCTCGTAAAGCGTCTAAGTGCACGAAGACATCCACGCAGGAAAAGGAGCTGTAAGTACTGCTGGTTGAGCGGGTGATCGGGCGAGTGTGTGAGACGTGATCTGATCACGAAGCGAGTGTGGACTTCAAGGTCGCATTTCCGTCTTTCCCGCGAGGGGAACGGTCGGCCGTGAAGGAAGCGATTTCGTGTGAAACTCTCTCACATCGCTTGTCAAAAATGGGACTAGGGAAGTCTCGGGGACCAATCACGGAGTGGGCAAAAAGGGGAAGGGTATGTCCTGTTCAGCTCGGGAATTGGTAAACCCTTTTTGCCAGCGGACCAAGGTAAGGGTCCAAAGAGAATCCGAAAGGATTGAGAACCGATCAGGAACCCCCGGCACAGCTCGCTGGAGGGGTGAGTGATTGAAAAAGCCCCCATCCCCTGAGAAAGAACCAGAGACACAACGCACAGGCAAAAAAGTCGACTTGCAGGGAATTTTGAAGATTTGGTAAGGAAATTCGCGAAACATGGGACAGGAAAAGAGTAAGCCCCAGAAAAAGACCTCAGAAAAAACCCTCTCCAGTAAGGGAAAGGGAACCATGAAAATCCCTCGAAACAGTCCCTTGGGGTGGATGTTGGAACATTAGGGAGATTGCCCACAGAGAAAAGAGAAATCCAAGAAAAAAAATGATTTACTATTGCATGGATGTGTGGGGTGAAGAATTGAGGAACCACCTTATGTGGCCAGTAATGGGATCATTTGAAAGTTGGACATGTAGTGAGTTGAATTGCTATGTGGAAAGCAAGAGCCCCTCAGACCCCGAGGAGAGGGAATACGCCCGGCTTTAGCTAAACACCCGAGTGGGTTTGTTCCCGATGAAACAGAAAGGGCGGCCCGGAACTGGGACCGAGCCCTGGGACCCCCTTGATCACCTCCCACCTCCCTACAATGAGTTGAATTCCCCACCCTCTCCAGAGCAAGTGGTGCCCACGGCTCCTTTGGACCCTCCAAACCAGCTTTTGGGGGCACAGGCATCCCAGGTGGGGAGCCATGCCTCCCATCCATTGTCCCCGCTGGGAGTTCCCTTGCTGCCACCCCCTCTCTTGCCTCTTCTGTCTGGCCTGGGTCCGTCGGCGGTGCCCCCGTCGATAGATGCCATGACCGCGGGAGCCCCCTCTGAGATCCTGTCTGCACAAGCTTGGGAGCACTCTCGTTCACCTTTTCCGCCGCAACCAGGGTTGGTCCGAGCGGAGGAGAGACTCCCCTCTGCCACACAGGCGGCAGTTCTGCCCCCACAGTCCGGGAAAGGGAGACAACCCACTGCTACCAGTTCTCCCCCTGCTAGCAGAACCCGCTTGAAAGCAAGGATGATGAGTGATGAATGGGGAGAGAGTGAGAATGAGGGACATAATTTACTTCCACTGAGGGAAGTACCAACGGCCCCCAGGTCATTGGGTTTGTGAATGTACCTCTCAACACAGGGGATGTAAGAGCGTTCAAAAGGAAATGGGGCGATTGTTGAATGATCCTTTTGGTGTGGCAGATAGATTGGATGAGTTCTTAGGGAGCAGCATTTATACATATGAAGACCTGATGGCAATCCTGAGGTCTCTGTTCAACAATGAGGAAAGAGAAATGATAAAACAGGCGGGTATCAGAGACTGGGACAGTAGAAACCCACAAGGGACACCCGGGGATCAAAAGTGGCCCAGCTCTAGCCCGAGTTGGAATGCACAAACAGAGGACGGAAGAAGGAGCATGATAGACCTGAGAAATATCATAATCCAGGGCATTCGGGAAGCCGTCCCAAGGGGTCAGAACATCAGTAAAGCTTTCAATGAATGTCAGGGGAAAGAGGAGTCCCCCACCGAATGGATTGAGCGATTGAGGCGAAGTCTGCAGATATATTCTGGGACGGACCCTAATTCCCCTGTGGGGGAAGTGCTGCTCAAGACACAGTTTGTAGCGAAATCCTGGGAGGACATTCAAAGAAAGTTGGAAAAGATAGATGGCTGGCAAGACAAAAGCTTGCAAGAATTGCTGAGGGAAGCCCAGAAAGTGTACATGAGGAGGGAGGACGAAAACCAGAAAGTTCAAGCTAAGGTCTTGGTAGCAGCAGTGAGGGAGGTCCAGAGACAGGAGCAGGCTTAAGGTAAGTATAAAACCTTACCCTGAAAGCCTCAAGGCCCCCACAAGGCAACCCCAGACACGAGAAGGGAACTGCCTTAGTGCTACTATTGCAAGAAGGCAGGACACCTTCGGAGGGATTGCAAGAAAAGGATGAAAGATGAAAAGATTTTTCAGGAGGATTAGGGGTGTCAGGGGCTCTTCACCTTGGGGACCAGGACATCTAACGAGCCCCTGGTAAAATTGAAAGTAGGCCCCCAGCGTCAAGAGGCCGTTTTTCTGGTGGATACCAGGGCAGAAAGGAGTACTTTGCAGCATTTACCAAAAGGGTGCACAGCCAGTGAGGAGAAAGTTGTGGTGGTGGGTGCAAAAGGGGATTCTTTTAGAGTGCCAGTGATAGAAAGCGTGGAAATTGAATCAGAAAATAAAGTCTGCTTGGGGAATTTGTTGTTGGTGGAGGAAGCTGATTACAACTTGCTAGGGAGAGATATGATTATCGCTCTTGGAATTAGCATAGTTGTAAAAAGTTCCAATCTAGTGGTGAAAATGTTTAAGCTCACCGAGAAGGACGAGGCAGACATCAATCCGGAGGTATGGCACTCTAAAGGGGAGGTGGGGAAGCTAGAAATAGACCCCATTCACATCATAATCGAGAACCCCGAGGACCCTATACGGGTCAAACAGTATCCCATTCCCCTAGAAGGGAGAAAGGGATTGAAACGGGTAATTGATGACCTATTGGAGGGAGGAACAATAGAGCCATGCATGTCCCCCCATAACACCCCTATACTGGTGGTGAAAAAGGCAGATGGAAGTTATCGGCTAGTTCAGGATTTGAGGGCAGTGAATGCTCAAACCAGGACTAGATTTCCGGTAGTGGCCAATCCATATACTTTTTTGAATTGGCTCACACCCGAGGATGTGTAGTATAGTGTCATTGACCTGAAGGATGCATTTTGGACTTGCCCCTTGGATGAGAAAAGCAGAGATTACTTTGCTTTTCAGTGGGAGGACCCCGATACCAACAGAAAACAGCAGTTGAGATGGACAGTGCTTCCCCAAGGATTTGTGGAATCCCCTAATCTGTTCGGGCAGGCTCTGGAACACCTCTTGACTCAATTTACCCCGAAGGCAGGGACAAAACTGTTGCAGTATGTGGATGATCTGCTAATAGCTGGATCTTCTGAGGAAGGTGTGAGGGAACGTACTGTGGCATTGCTGAATTTTATTGGAGCTAAGGGTCTGAAAGTTTCAAAATCCAAACTGCAGTTCACAGAGCCCGAAGTGAAATATTTGGGTCATTGGCTGTCCCAAGGGAAAAAGAAATTGGACCCTGAGAGAGTTGCAGGAATCATAGCATTGCCCACTCCAAAAACTAAAAGGCAAATACGCCAAGTGTTAGGGCTCCTGGGATACTGCAGGCAGTGGATTGAAGGTTTCAGTGAAAAGGTGAAATTTCTGTATGAAAGATTGAACACCGACAGGGTGAAGTGGACTGGGCAGGATGAATTGGATTTCCAAAAATTGAAAGAGGTCCTCATGACGGCCCCAGTACTGACCCTTCCAGATGTGAGTAAAGAGTTCCAATTGTTTGTAGATGTCAGTGGGCAAACTGCACAGGGAGTCCTGACTCAGGAATGGGCCGACAAAAGGAAACCCATAGGATTTTTATATAAAATCCTGGATCCTGTGAGTCGGGGATGGCCTACGTGCTTGCAGGCCATAGTCGCGGTGGCACTCCTGGTGGAAGAGGCGAGGAAAATCACCTTCGGAGCCTCTCTGATAGTTTACACCCCTCACAATGTGAGAAACATTCTACAACAAAAGGCAGAAAAGTGGTTGACCGACTCTAGGCTTCTGAAATACGAAGCCATTCTGATCAGCTCCCCGGGATTGGAGTTAAAAACCACCTCGGCACAGAACCCTGCACAGTTCATGTTTGGAGACCCCTCCGAGAAACTGCTGAGATCGTGGAACTCCAGACAAAAGTAAGACCAGATTTGGAGGACCAGGAATTGGAAGGGGGAGAAAAATGGTTTGTGGATGGGTCGGCGAGAGTAGTGGAAGGAAAAAGAAAATCAGGGTACGCAGTGGTGGACGGCAGAATGGGAAAAGTGGTGGAATCGGGCCCCCTGAGACCCGAATGGTCGGCCCAGGCTTGTGAGCTTTCTGCTCTCCTAAGGGCTCTCAAAAGGTTGAAGGGAAAAAGGGGGACCACATTCACCGATTCTTGGTATGCGTTTGGGGTGGTTCACACTTTTGGGAAGATTTGGGAAGAGAGAGGTCTGATAAACACGAAGGGGAAAGGTTTGGTCCACGGGGAAATGATTCGACAAATCTTGGAGGCAATCAGGGAACCAAAAGAGATTGCGGTGGTGCATGTGAAAGGGCATCAGACCGGATTGCAATTTCAAACCCGCGGTAATAACCTGGCTGATCAGGAGGCAAAAAGGGCAGCGTTGCTCACGGTGAGCGTCCCAGAGGTGGTCGGGGAGGAGGACTCCGAGATCCAAATATGTCCCTCAGAAAAGGACATTGAAGGATTCAAGGAGATGGGAGGGGCATTGGAGATGGGGAAATGGAAATTGCCGGACGGGAGGGAATTGGTCCCGAAAAGTGTGGCCAGAGGGATCCTGAGACGTCTGCATGAACAGACCCACTGGGGAACACGGGCATTGGCTGACCAGTTTCTGAAGTTCTTTGGGTGCAATGGAATCTTTGAATTGGCAAAACAAGAGGTACAGGGGTGCGTGACTTGCCAGAAAGTGAACCGGTCCAGATCCAGGCAAGCGTCTTGGAGAGGTCGTCCTCTTTCGTACCGGCCGTTTGAAAGGATCTAGGTGGATTTCACTGAATTACCAAAGGTCGGAAGATATAGGTACTTATTGGTTATAGTGGACAAATTGACGCACTGGGTAGAGGCATACCCAAGGGCAAAAGCCACGGCTCAAACAGTTTCCAAAGTATTACTGGAAGAAATAGTCCCCAGGTATGGAATCGTGGATTGCATAGATTCAGACCAAGGGACTCATTTCACCTCAAAAATCATAAAACAATTAACCGAGGCCTTGGGAATCAGATGGCAATATCACACCCCCTGGCACCCTCAAAGTTCAGGACAAGTGGAGAGAATTAATCAGACTCTAAAATCATATTTGGCAAAACTCATGCTGGAAACGAAAATGTGTTGGGTGAAATGCCTTCCCCTTGCTTTGTTGAATGTGAGAACCATGCCCCACTCTGATACGGGGCTGTCCCCCTTTGAAATGTTGTATGGGATGCCATACAAATACGGAATGCCGGTGGGACATCCCCGAGTCGAGGATGTGCAATTGCAACCTTATCTCATCACTGTAAACAAAAATTTACAGGAGCTTTGAAGGCGTGGACTCATTCCCCAAAGTGCCCCTCTCGGATTTGCAGTCCATCAGATTCAGCCGGGAGACAAAGTGTTGATCAAAACTTGGAAAGAAATTCCTCTCGCCCCGCAGTGGGAAGGACCGTTCCTGGTGCTGCTCACCACTGACACCACAGTTCGAACCGCTGAGAAGGGTTGGACTCACTCGTCAAGGGTGAAAAAGATCGAGGACCCAAAAGCCTCGAACTGGAAGGTCACCACTCCTCCCGGAGAACTCAAAATCAAACTCGGGCATTAACCTAGATGACCAGACAGATAAGTTGCAATACCCCAGATTGTGAATGTTTTCCTTTCATTCATTTTGAGTGTGTATACTGTAAACAGGTTTGGGTCACCCATTGTTGGGGAGGGAATCGACATAGAGGTTTGTGTACTAATTGTCTAGTTGAGGAGCAGGATAACACAGACTGTCTCTTAATACTTGCCACTCGGGCCGGACTTTTGGAATTAGACTCTCCTGAGTGGTACCAAATTTTCAAAAAGGGAATAAAGGGAAAATTGGACGCTAAAGCAGAGCCTTTAGCAGTTGAGTGCCGGAGGACCATCAAAGTACCTTGCCGAGGGGATACAATCAAATTATCTCGGTGGGCAACCTACAAGAGAGGGTTTGCCATCAGGACCACACGGGCCCCTGAAGCACACCCTTGCTGCCGAGAAGATGGTTTACCCCGCCGTATGTTCACATACGGGCGAAGGGCAAGGCAGAGGGGTATTTCGGTGGGGAATCCTGACAGTCCTGAGTCTAGCTATGTGCTAGACCAAGGGGGCCCTTCCAGGGGCGCTCCTGGGGGAGAATCCTCCCGCGAAGTGTGAATGGTGCTTAACAGCTCCAAAAACCAGGCAGATAATGGATTGTCCTCTGGAAAGGCAGTTGGGTGATTGTTGGGCTAATGGCACTCGATTTCACCTTTGTGAATTGGAAGAAAGGGTCGGGTGCCAACGCTCAGGGGCAAGTCCTAAGGGCGGGCTGTTCAGGGATCCTGCTCACTCATTAGACAAAGGCGCGAACTCGAAATTCCTTACCCGGTGCAAACATGTCAGCAATGTAACAAAACTGTATGGGTGGGAGGAAAAAGGCAATCTCCTTTCCTTGCCTACTACAAGGTGAATCCCCTGTGCTACGACAAAACGAAACTGAAAATATGTAACATGGGTGGAAAATTGTATTGGGAAGGGAAGAATCTCAAACACGAGGAAATAGGTTCCTTTGATACTGAACCCATCGTTTTTGACTTATTGCCTCCGGGTGATAATCGTGTGTGTTTGCAGTTTGATCAGACCTTTTGTTTTTCAAGGAACGAGGAAGGGATGGACCCTGAGAGTAAAATGAACCAGGTGATGAATCCTCTCAGGAGGACTGGGAAGAGTGTGATCTCAATTGGAATTGAGGTCAAAGTAAATAAAAGAAACGAATTTTTAATTTGATGAATTATTAGGCGGGGGACTGTGATAAATTTGGGGTAAAAATTTGTGTATGAAATAATAATCCGATGTATAATAAGAGCAATGTTAATAAAGTGTAAAGCAAACCGTTCCCCCCCTCAGCCTGCACGGCTTCAGTTGTGAAACAGGATAAGAATCATCAGACTAGACAAAGACTCTGGCCAACCTTGATAAGAATCACTTCCTCGCCAATACAAGGAGAAAATCCTTCTTGACAACGATGCAGATTTCATCAACTCCCTGGACCGACATGCAAACTGAAATCAACATAAGACTGACCTGTGTAATTGACATAAGAAAAGAAACTTCCCGGAATGGAACAACAGGACTTGACAAGATCCGGGAAGACCATCAAAAAGAAATTCGGACTATTCAGCCCACCCTGGACACCTGGACTGCCTAAGGGCAGAAAAATCCTATAAAAGGGTGGACTGAAAGCTGCACCGGCGTGGATTTGGGTGTCTTGTACATCGGTGCGGATCCCTATCCACCCAGCGTGGCGCTGACATTTTCCTATTTTTGTGGTTTTCTCATTTTTCCGGTGTTCGATATTCTGTTATTAATAAATTGTCTTTTATTAATCCGATATTTGCCGTTGCATTTATAACAGGATGAAAGAAACATGCTTAAAGACTACTGATCTAGGCTCCCTAATCCTTTAGTCTTTGTGAAAGACTTTCTGAAAGTTTGCCTATATTTCATGCAATAGTCACTGTGATTTCTTTATTATTATTATTATTATTATTATTATTATTCCTGATGTTGCTCTTCTTGTTTGTTTGTGGTTTTGTTTGTTTGTTTGTTTGTTTGTTTGTTTTTCCCTTTGGTTTTGTTGTAATGTTTTGCTGTTCTGTTTTTATTTTTAATAATTGTGTGACTTTTACCCAAAGGAAAATAAACAAGGTCAATACCAAATCGTGGGCTGTTGAGATAGAAGGGAAAACAGAATCACAGAATCACTGAAACTGAAGGGACCTCTTGAGATCAACTGGTCCAAGCCCATGCTCAGGCAGGGCCAGCCAAAGCACATTATCCAGGACTATGCCCAGTAAAGATCCACACAGACAGAGACTCCACAGACTCTCTGAGCTACCTGTCCCAGTGTTTGGTCAGCATTACAAGTAAAAAGGTATTTCTTTGAATTCACATGAAATTTCATGCATTTCTGTCTGTAGCCATTGCAATTTGTTCCTGTCATAAGATATTGCAGAGAGGAGAAACATCTTCAATCACTGCTTCAGGCTGGAATCCCATGTCTCTCTCAGTTTCTCATTGTATGAACGACATTTAATCCCTTAATAACCCTAATGATCCTGTCTTGAACTCCCTCAAGTCGCCCAGAGAAGTTGTTGATGCCCTGTCCCCAGAAATCTTCAAGGCCAGGTTGCATGGAGCCCTAACAATAGAACTATTGGATATTTCTTAAATTAGATTTTTAAAAGCAGAACCATTTGTCACCTCAACTACCTCGTGTTCTCAAGACAGAAACTTCTTTCACTCCCAAGTTCTATGCCCAGCAACTAGAGAGGTCCTTTTATTTTATATTTACTCTTTCCTTTTTTTTTTTTTTTTTTCTTTCCTTGTATTCTGGAAATGTTAAAAAGGAAACATTATTAACAGATTGATCTGCCCTTACAGTCTGTATGCAAAACTGTGAGTTCCTTCAGCACCTTATTGAAGCATTCCTCCGCAAGGGTGGTTGGCAGACTGCATAGTGAGGAAAGACAGTTCTTCAGTTGCAGGCTTCGTCTGCTTTTGCAAAAAAAAAATAAATTCAAGGTGTCTTTTTTATTAGCTTGCCTTTGCAGCATCAACAATCAATCCTGAGTAATAATATTAATAATGATAATAATGAAAAGCATGTCTTGCATTCACAGACAATATGCAAATTTTTAAAGGAAGAAAAAACTATTATCTTAAAGAGAACTTTGTTTTAAAACAGATTTAAAATATGGTTACAGTCAGAATATATTCTAAAGAGCATCTGAAAATCAGTATAGACAGCTTCCCTCAAAAAAAAAAAAAAAAAAAAAAAAAATCCTAGATAGACCACTCTTCATATATCCTTTCAAGCAATACATTAGAAAATATTGGCTTATGGTATTAAATTAGAGGAAAATCAAATAACATACCTGCTTGTTAAAATTGATTTTCTATAGATTTTTTTTTTAGTCTGGAGCTTTGGTTTATTTTTGTGCCCAAAGCTATGTTGAAACAAAATGTATTTAGCACTAGTGTGACCTCCTTTGAGTGTTGTGGCACTCTGGAGGCCACCCCTTCAGAAGAATATGTCCAGGGGAAAGGGTTGGAAGGCAGGTCCCAAGGGGAGCTGCTGAGGGTTACAAGTTTGTCTAGTCTGGGGAAAAGGAGGCTGAGGGACAACACCCTTGCTCCTTTCTACAGCTTCCAAAAGCAGGGGAATGGAGAGGAGGAGCTGAGCTCCTCTCCTGCTTACCCTGGGATAGGAGTTGTCTTCAAAGATGCATCAGGGCACGGTCAGGACTGACATGAGCAAACATTTGTTTATCAGCAGGTGCTGTAACCCTGGAACAGCCTTCCTGGAGGAATGATTGGTATCCCAAGCCTGTCAGTGTTTCAGAGGCCTCTGGACAATGCCCTTAATATCATGCTGAACTTTTGTTCTGCTCTGAAGTGGTCACCAAGCTGGACAAGATGATTGTTGAATGTTCTCTCTAGTTGAAACCAATCTCTTCTATTCTTTTCTGTTCCATTCCATACTGTTCTAAAGATTGAGTTCTATTTGCAGACACCACTAGTGAACTTTCCACTAATTTCTATTTAATTTGGACTGACTGTTAGCTGTAATATAATTCTTTCATTTCATAAACTATGTAAAAGAGTTGAAGAAAAAGACTAACACGCTCAAAAGTTGGGTTCTTTTCTGAAATTTTGGTCCATTTGAATTTGAAGTAATATGAATAATATCCTCTTTTGTGATATATCTTACATATAGCAAGAAAAACATATTTTAAAAACCAAAACTGGTAGTATGAAATGAAGTAAATAAAATATTATCTTTAAAGAAAATGTCCCACAGGGAACAAACTTTAATGTAGCTGAACATGTCCTAAACTTTCATTAAAAAATGAAAAAGTCCTAATAAAATTACAGGAAATTCAGATGCAGAAGATAGGCTATTAAACTGCAGAAGGATCAGTGACTAGACCTAAATTTCCCCAAAAATTTTTCTTCCTGGATAAATCTTTATGGCAGCAGCAAGCAAGGAAGAAATGCTCCAGTTACCGATTAGGACATTTGCAAGAAGGAAAGAAGATCATGAGGAGAGAAAGTAGAGATTGAACGAGTTTTCTGTCTGTGCATTTCACAGAGGATACACACAGTCTTCAGGAACTGTCTATGAATATGTAGTTTAAGCTACTTCTGTTGATTTGGAATGACCCTTGGCTGTCATGGATTCTGCTCTTCCTAGGAGAGAAACAATTCTTATGTAATGCATTTCCTTGAGTCAGGCTGGTTCCAAAGATAACTGATATTTAAAAGGAAATTAAAAAGGACCATAAAGAAAAGTCATTGAACAATACATGTAAAAGTGACATAAAGCTGGAATTTATTGTTTTCTTTCCTACATCAATGCATAACTATTCAAGTAAAAATCTTGATTTGCGACACACATTTCAAGATCAAGACATCCAAGTCCAACAGCTATTTATATTCTTGAGTTAGAATCTACATCTTGAAAAAAATTTACAATTTGAAACCTCCTTGAAATAGTTTTAGAGCTGTAATGTTTTTATATCAACCACTGATCTTATACTGACAGCTAGAAGAATAAACTTTGTTAAGCTAGACATACATGAGATATAATCTTCCCTCAGTGCTTCCTCTAGGAACCCTGGAATTTAATAAACTGAGATGAAGAACTATCAATTTTTGTTTCACCTTTGTCCACCTTTTAGAGCATATCCATCTTTTTTCTCCTTTAAATTATTCAGAATAACATAAATGATACGATCTAAGAGGTGTGTGATACAAAAGTGTGTGGTTGAAGGCTCTTCAAGCCTAAAATCTCCAAGTCTGCAGCTCAAAAGAATTTTTTACATGATTCATTTAATCTGGATATTTGCAGGATAAGGAAGTTGGGCCTCTTCAGCCTTAAGAGGAGAAATCTCAGGCAGACCTTCCTTATCAGTATCTGACCAGAGGATACAGAGAAGATAGAAGCAGATCCTGTTCAGAGGTGCACAGAAATAGGATGAGAGTCAGAAACATGAGCTGAAATATGGGAACGTATGGCTAAATATAAGGAATAAACATTTTCTAACACAAGGTGGGACATTAATGGAAAAGTGTTTCCTTCCAGAAAAAAATACGGGATAGGGAGGGGTTAAAATAAATAAAGAATGCTTTTCATTCCAGTAGAAAACTTTTACACTCCTTACATTCCACATCGACAGTGTAATCTGTTTTCAAAATCTCCTATTCATGCATAAGAGTGACTGGTCTGATTTAAAATTCACCAGACACACAGTTTGCATCCTGATAACTGCTGCATATACAATCCCAGATAAAAATCTGGAAATGTAGCAGGCCTGCAATCAGGTAACAACTTCTACAGACAGGCTGAGATGAGAGATAGCTGGGAATCAAACCCATCCAAGCAGCAGGCACAAAGGTTTGGGCTGATAAGCTGCAGGCAGTAACGTGGTGCAAGTTGGAGAGAGGACTGGCAGCCAAAGTCAGGCAGCTGCTGAGCACAGAGAACAGATTGATTTGGTCAGAGACCCTTAGAGGATGCTGCTCAGGACACAATCACAGCCAACATTAGCTTAAATGCCTCCCCAGAATAGCAGTAAATCTGTAAACTACCCAAAGAATGCAATAAGGCAATTACTATTTTCTCTAGTGAATGGCTGCTGAACACTGTTGTGTACATGTATAGCACAGTTTCTTAATTTAAAGGTATTTTATATTATTTTATATCCCATCTATTTGCTTCTTCCTCCTAAGGGACTGTTGTTTACTTAAACTCAAAAACATGTTCAGGTTTACTTTGATTTTAAGTTTTTAGACCCAAGGTTGTTTGAGGCTGTGTTGAAGTTAGTTTTATGAAACTTCAGTAATATTTCAAAGGAAAGGTTTCCTCAGGGAAAAAAAAAAAAAAAAAAAAAAAAAAATGCTGCAGAAAATTATGAAAGAATGGAAAATTGCCCAGGAATTTACCAAGTAGGAGTTGACTTTTCTGCTAGGACAACAACAAATCTGAATTCATTGAGACATTTAGTTTTATATGTGATGATAGCACAGGATAACATGCAGACATTAAGGAGTTACGTTTATCATTTAGTAGGAGAATGTTGTGTACTGTGGAAAGGAAGAGTTTGAGAGGAAAATGTATTAGTTGAGCAAAATTGGTCTATTTATTTAATAGCGAGTTGTAGACTAGATATTTCCAGCCCTGCAGTAGTGATTTCATAAACCAGTTGGAAGGTCTTTTGAGTCGAGTGCCTGAAAGAGATGTTAGATACCTCTTCCACCAACAGAGAACACAACCATTTACAATGTCTTCATGCTTGTTTGCATGTTTATTGCCTGATTCATATCCATTTCTGGAACATTTCTGAATGAACCAACTATTACGTATCCTTCTTTTAAAATTATAATTATAGTAATTAAAATCTCAAACAAGTTTTTCACTTTGCTTTTACAGGATGAAAGAGAATAAGGTTTTACTTCCTCAAAAAAAAAAAAATCTATGAAATTCTTTACTGCCCTTATATTTTTTAAAATTACAGAGAAGCCAGAAAAATCCTTCATTTGTATTTTTTTAGCAATAATACCACGTTGCATTGTTTGTTTCTCATTGTTTGCTGTGTCTGAACTACATTTTAAATAGAATTCTCTGTCTCGTATCGAATGCTGGAATTCCTTCTTCTGTGTTTTTCCATTTATAGTTTTTTTAAAACACAAATGCAGATCTATTATTTTGCTGGTTTACTCCTGATAACTTCTATCTTTACTTGAGTTATCAGTAGTTTATGGGTAGGCACAGAAAAGCTATAAAAATTACTGCCCTATGTATATACACACAGACAGAATATATGTCTACATATAAAATACTGAAGAAAAAACCCATTCAAAATGTGTAATGCTCTCATGCTCTGGCAATGGAGTCATAGACACCTAATACTTCAAACCTTACAACACATTAAACCAGGAAAATACAGTCCTATCTTTACTCTGTAAACAGTAGAATAAAGACATGTGAAAGGCAAATATGTTCTGAAGTTCAAGCTCAGACCCTGTATAGTGATAAAGGGAAGGATTGCTGTCATGTTATCAGTTTCTTTTTCATTAGAAAAGCTTAAAAAAATCACAGAGAATATTTGTAGCTCTTTTCTTCCTCTACTATAAATTGTGTTTCTGAGACAAGAACCAACATGCTGGCTCTCTTGTGTTCTAGGTTTGTGCCAAAAGTGCCAGTGGAATCAACATGTCCCATTAAGAGACAAGTACTCTGAAGAGTTGAGCCTGTCAAAATAGATGGAAAAATAACCTTTTGCTGTGTGTTCAAATAACAGATGCAGCACACAAAAGTACTGCTCAAGAACAGCCCAAATAATTCTTACAGTGAAATCAAGTTTTATAGTGAACAAATGGACTTCTGAAAGGTAATATTTGTAGATCGGGCAGAAGAAAATCATTAAGACCTATAAATATTAGAGATCTTATTGATATGACAAGAAGTTTTTTT
Source organism: Zosterops lateralis (assembly GCF_965231275.1). Taxonomy (NCBI): domain Eukaryota; kingdom Metazoa; phylum Chordata; class Aves; order Passeriformes; family Zosteropidae; genus Zosterops; species Zosterops lateralis. Next base: position 114,485,067 of record NC_139763.1, read on the forward strand.
GTGCTGAATAATAAAAGGACTAAGGAGGAGAAAAAGGTTAATGAACATACTGAGCTGCAGTTGCCATGGGAACCAGCAATGCCTTTTACCTATGATTAGATACTGAGATAAATCACATCCATGTTTGTATCTGTATGCCTGTGGGAGGAAGGTTATTGAACTTAAAGAAATAAATTCATGAGAGACGGACAAGAAAATGCATTCTTTCATATTCCATTTTCATCCTGAATTGTCTAGCCTCAAATCCATGCCAGCAATTTAGCTGTTTCAGTCAAATAGCTTTAGGTTGGGAAAATCAGGAGCTGTTCTTCTCCAAGGTCAGATGACTCTGCAGAGCAAAATCTCCTCACAAATAAACTAGGTGACTGAACTCTATTTAAAACACTAATCTTCAGGTTGCTTATTGAGTTTAATGTACATCTGCCCTCAAATTCCTTCAAATTATAGCTATGATATGTATTCAGATACTCTGAATTTGCCCTAGATGCTGGAATACATATTTTATTGGTTATCTAAATCTCAGTGAAAAGTTAGAAATGTACCTTTATCAGTACACTCCTTTGGCACACAATCTCAAAAGCACTATAAAAGTTCTTTAACTCTTTATCTGATTATCTCTACTAAGCGAGGGGAAAGGCTACTTTGAAAGTAATGCCACTTTCTAGGAGAGAACGTCTTCAACTTTTCCACCAAATGTAAGAGATTCTGATTCAAGATCATAGTGCCTTTGTATGCATTAAAAACAATCAATTAATCCTCCTTGTTTATTAGTATGCCAATGACAGATGATTTGATAATGAGTCAATTTTATCATCCAGATTTTGCTTTTTTTATCTTCTTATTATTTCAAAGATAATTTCATTACTTGTAACATCACTCTAATACCCATATGTGTAGGTCATGGAGAATTTCCATTAGAGTTTTAATTTATTACACCATTTTCTTTTCTTCAAATTCTGGCACAGGAAAATTGTAGTAATTAACTTAAATCTAGTAGTACTTTCATAGTATGAAATGGACTGTAATAACAATAAAATCAGAAATTGAAATGAAAAGCAAAGCACAAAGACCTACAGAGCAGATCCTGGTCTAAATGTTGCTTTTAGTGCACTATTATCTGCATATGAGAAGAAAAATGCAGTTGTGAGGAGGACAGCATGGGAGGAAACAGAAAAGGTGTTGAATTCCAGAATCATCTGAAGAGATAATATTCCTTTATGAGACCACAAGAAGGACCTCAGCTACAGTCAACCACAACCACCTTGTTATTGCTGTTGTTTGCTTCCTAGATTTTTTCCAGTGTCACAGACTTCACTGTGGAAAGTATTAGGCTGTGCCTGACCAGTTTGAGATGCACCAACTCTGTGTAACGCATAAAATAGATAAAATGAAGAAATAGTGAATTGCACCATGGGCTATACACACGGTGCTTCAAAAGTTGCTTTTGAAAAGGAAATGGAAAAACTGATGGGTTTTTTTTTCTGATGCTGTGTCCTTACATTAAGCAGAGGTAGGAAATAATATTATATATTATTATATATATTTACATTACATTACATATAATTACACTGTTGTCCTCCAGCCTATGTCTCTCTAACACAAATCATCCAGACCTGTAAACATATGGACCTGCTTGGTTCATTTGCTTAATTTTTTAAGGATTTAGGCCATTGTTTATATCACATAGTTTGGGAAATCCAGAAATTTCTTGTACATTTAACGTGCTATAAATCATTCATTAAAATCTCATTGTGTAAGATTAGTCAATTCAGATGAAGAAATTAGAGAAGATTTATTATTTTACTTCAGGACTTGTAACTAAACTGATTTTTAAAACAATTTCTCTTGAATTCAATTTTTTTTAAAGATTAACTTAATAAAAATATTCAATAAACATTTGTTCTAGCTGAATCAAACCAGGATTTTAAATTTTGCTTTATTAATGATCTGTAGGCATTCAAATGACCATGTTACTGACATAATCTCAGATACTATTTTGTGCATAAAGAATGTAACCTAGAGCAGGAATCAGAAAGGAGGAATGTCAAAATTATCCTTTCTGTTTTTCTTATTTACCTCTTGACATTAACAAAATAAACCTCTGTAATTCATATTCCATATAACAGATTCTAAGAATGAGACACATGCAGACTTCCATAATCCATTCTGCACTGTTTATACACTGTACAAAATATCTCGTCTAATGCTTTATTACAGACTATTAAAAAGAAAAACACAGAGTTTCTGAAATTACAGCAACCATTTTAGGAATTTAAAAACAAACACACAAGATTGTATCAGTCATCAATCCTAAAATAATTTGATTTAAATAACCTGTCTGTCCAGCTCCAAAATTCAACCAAATACTAAAATCAAATGAAACTTACTATATAAGCACATTACTACAGATCTGCTTTTGTGCTCCTTTTTGTGATGATTTTTGAATAAAAAGCTAATATTTACAAGCTTTAGATGGCTTGGTGATGGCAATATCCTGGAGCAGCATCTAGAAATGTTTGCATGCATATTAATGTAGAAGCACCGTACTGCATCCTAATGAAGCAAAAGAAACTTACTAAATATACATCAAACAGCCTAATGAAGTACTAATTGATGTAGTAAGCTACTCCTAAAAATTAAGTTTAAAAGTTCTGTTTTAAGAAACCTGAAGGTTCCGAGTCTAGCCTGGTTCAACAATTAGAATCAGAGACAGAAGCCACAAGGGCCTTTAGAAAAAGGTTCCCCTAATGCCCGTCAGAGGCAGGATGGTAGAAAAGAACTTTCTAGTGATTGTTATTACTTCAAATTTTTAAAATAAAATCTGAGTCACTCATTTCACACTAGAGGGTGACATAACAGGTAGAGCTAAGTACCTGTATGTAATGGAAATAAATTATTTTTTTAAATGCCTATTGTAAGAGATTTTTTAAAAACCTTTTTTTAATACCATGAATGGATTCTTCAGTATGATTTTGTGCCATATTTTAGTCCTCTGATTTGCTAGCACCACATAAACTGCTTTCCCCACCATATTTTTGCCTAAATTTTTGAGCTTGAAAGTCCTTAAACTGGAATATTTAAAGGCTAAAATAAATTATTGTCACAAAGTGAGATTTCTTAGCAGAATAATAAAAACATTTTTTAAAAAGAAAGAAAAATAAATTTGTCCTCTTCTACATATTTAAAGAGAACATCATTCAGGTGTAATTATGTGTATTTAACTGATCATTGCTGTAAGCTTGGATGACGACCTTGCCTTGAATTGTGGCTTTTCCCTCCAGACAACAACACCTCAAAGGTGAGAGGAATTAAATGATTATATGATATGATTTTAGTTTAAGGTAGTACCTTTACACTTTTTTTTCTTCCCTCCTTCCTGCAGAAAAGGAGAGATCTGAAGCCTAAAATGGAAGCTGATCTGACAAGGTGTTACTTTTTTTTTTTTTTTTTTTTTTTTCCCTGAGTAATATATAATCTAATACTCTGATAAAATATTGTAATGGTGAGATTGATTACCACTCTAAGGAGTGCTTTCATACCTGTATTTTTATTTTTAAAGACAGTTGTGTTCATTTACATGCTTAGGTTTTTCCTGGGATAGAGCTGTTTTTTTTTTTTTTTATGGTATCTGCTGTGCAGCTCTGTTTTGGGTTCATGCTGGAATCAGTGTTGATAACACACAGGTGTTGTTTTTATCAGCATTTGTGGCGAGTCCTCTGGCAGTCATGATCACCTTTCAGGGCTCTGTATGGTCCTCACAGTACCACCTTTCCCACTCACTGACTCTCAGTTTGATTTTCTCAAGTGGTTCCCAGCTCAGACGCCTGAGGATCAAAACCTTGAGAATTTATAACTCATGAGCTATTAAGAATATGTGCAATATTCAATAGCAACCAAGGAGGTAATGATGTTTGGCCTCAACATGCCAAACAGAAAAAGCAGGCACTTTCATTAAATTTCATGATTGAATTCTTCTTACATTTTACTTTTGCTTTATATTTGCAAACAGCCAAGGACAGTAGGAAAAACAGCAAAAGCACAGTTAATATTTAGAATTCTCTTAGAGATCTCTTCCTTTTATGACAATGCGCTGGGTAAAACAAAAGCTTTTAAAATGCTAAAGTAAGTCAATCCACTGCAGGTTTTAGTAATTCTGCTGCTGCCCTGTACCTTTCTTCCTGTCGAAAGATTAGAGAGTAAGAAGAGGAAAAGCATATTTATATATTGGTTGGCTATTCTTTCCAACTTTTATCAAGATCTTCACTCTACAAGCAAATTTCAGATTTATGAAGTTATGCTCCTTCAGAAACTGCAGGAACTGATATTTTATATTTGCCTACTTGCAAGGAACGGTACAGAAAATTTATACTTTGAGTGCATGAACATTCAGGATACATAAAAATGAGTGAGCATCCTTTTTGCCTGGTATTTGTGTTTTAATTGGGAATCAAAGCCAAGCTGGGGAAACATATAATTGTTTATACAACCACTCAGATCGACAGGGCAGATGGAAAATTGAGCTAAAAATAGAAAGCATGGGAAAGCAGTTCTTGCTGGGTGAATTTCAAATACAGAGGTAAGTTAGAGGTGTATGCACCAAGCATAGCACATAGAAAACCACTGGCTAAAAAAATACACAGATTGAGCAGGAAAATTTAATGGCAACCTTCACACAGACAAAAAGGAATGACAGTGTGCAGTGCTTGATTTCTTGCTGAGTAAACCCGCAAGATACATTAATAAGATATAGTTAAAATGAATCATCTCTTAATACCTCAAATATTTTTCCTAAGAAGCACAGTAAACCCCCCCCCAAAAAAAACCAAATACCCCCTCAAAAAACAAAACAAAACAAAACAAAAAAACCCAAAAAAACAAAACGATTTTTTTTTAAAATGGAGAAGATATGTATTAAATACTTGGAATACTAAAAATATCCTCAGAATTTTTGCTCCACACATATGCCTAGTGAAGTGCTCTTTCTTTTATCCAAATAATGAGGTTTCCTAGAGATTTCTATGAAAAACTGACCTTATTCAGTCAATAGGTTTCTCTGCAACAGAAGAGATACCCTTAAATGTCTGGATATTTTTTCAAGAAATTCACTATGAGATATTATGAATTGATATAATCAAAGCCTGGAGATAAGAAACATGAGGCTCAGTTTGGCCTGAAGCAAACCACGAAGGGAAGCACTTCACAGACAGCAGGTATTTTTCAAGGAATACTTACCCCACACCTCAACTCACCACATGCTACAAATTACTCCCCAACACCCTTTAACACAGATAAAATTCACAACAAAAGCCCACCTCCAGCATTTCCAGGGAAGGTAAAGGTCATCCTAATGCCTTGGATTTCTGAAGAACTGTGGAGTGTCAGTATCTAATTGCAAAGTTTCTGTCATTTTGACTGTAAAACTAAGTGATAGTCTGTCAAAAGAGACAGATTACAGATAATGGAAACTCTTTGTATTTTATAGATATCACATGTAGAGAGCCAGAGAGAGGAATGCACAATTGCACACACCCTTAACACCTCTCACATCCCGTGGAGTTGCTCACTTTCCAGCTTTGACTTCAAACAAGCACTTCCATACTAAAATTCCATTGGCTGAGCTATCAAGCTGTCTGAAGGTCTTGTTGTTGTTGCTTTTTTTTCCCCTCATTTCAGTGTGTAGTTGAATGGATATTAAATACTATTGGTAAAAGGTGGCCTAAAGAAGATAATAAAGAAACTCCTGAAAGAGATGTTAGCTCATTAAAGGAAGGGTCTGCTTGTAGGCAGCCAGAGATTCTCACGGTAGCTGCTTCATAGCAGGTGATGGGTGATATGAGGTCTGAAAAAGAAGGATCCAACTGCTGACAAATACAATAGAAAATTGTGGTTTTGTTTTTTTTTTCATAATTTACTGACAAGGCATTGAATACATAAAATTAGATGCCAGTTCTTCATTATCACCAGTAATTTTTTGAATTTTTATATTACATACATAAAAATACAAAATTTCTTTTTATGCTTCACCTAAAAAATCTCTTTTACTTCAGTTATCTTTGGTTTACTTCCTGTCTTCTAGATAATTGCTCAAAAAGGTCATCACTGGTTGTCAAGTTGCAAGTTACCACCCATTTTGTCCTGTATCCGAAGATACAGGAATGCTCAAAATAAAACAGAACAAAATTTGAAAGTAGCATTTAGTAGCATTTTCTTGCTACTAAAAATACTAAACATTTCTATTCATAAAATAATAATAATAGTAATAATAATAATAATAATAATAATTAATTAGCTTTTCCAACAGGTGAAGAGGGTTTTAAACTAAAATTTCTGGGGGAAAAAATTGTGAAATTTCAAAGCTATTTAAGGAGTGGACTATAATTCTTTTGAATAAATGTACTGGAAATAATTTCCCTATCCATACATATGAGAAGAATCTGATAAAAACAGTTTCTACCAAAAAAATATTTAAATTTGATAGTCAACAAAGTTTAAAAAGCTAAGTGGGCACATTAAATGCAAAACGTAAAAATGTGTAACAAAGTATTATAGAAATGTTCTGATTATAAAAAGGAAAAAAACAATAACACATTTATAAGGCAAACTCTATTTGTAGTAGCATTTCACTAAGTAAGATAAAACCTGTTAAACCAGTAACAAGGAAGAACAATGTTCCTTCATTGGAATATTATCAGAAAACACAAGAAATTCAATTCATGAATCTCATGTATAAGTGGACTTTAAGATTTGATTTTGTCTCTTAATTTTTAAGTTATGTTTACATTTACTATATAAATAGTATTTTTTGTTATTCTTACAATGTAGACAAGAATGCTATGTTAATAAACTTTGAACATCGCAATGAATTATACTTTTTTTCCTGAAAAATTGTCCATTACTGCAAGTATTTTGAATATGAGTCAGTTTACTGTCATTAAACCAGTCATCGTTACTGCTTCTCTGTTTCTTATAATAAAATCAGCATTTTATAGGCAGCCTACATAATGTGATATTTGCACAGTTCAAAATGTTTGGGGGAGAGGCAGCACTCCAAGGGTGAAATGGGATGGGAATGAGGAATGGTTGTCTTTGCACATCTGCCAAACCAGGCTCCTCCTCCCAAAAATGCTTTGAGAAAAAAAAGCCCAAACCATAGAATATCTGCTGATCAAAAAGCTGAGATTGAAAGAGGTTGCTGGAGAGCTTTTATTACATTATTACAAGTTCTACATTTCACAAAAAAATTGCAATAATCATGGAATAAGCAATGTAGACTGACAAAAGCCTGTAAATAGACGTTTTCCATGCTCAACCCATAGCCCACCTGAGAATCTGAAAATCTGTCAAAAAAAAAAAAATAAAAGAAGTTCAGAAGGAAATAAATACAGTGTGTTCCTAAATAATTTTTTTTTTAAAAAAATACAAACTTTATTTCCAAAAATTCGGGATAAACATAACAAAGAGGGATTTTCAGAAAGGAAAATGAAATGCAAAATATTTGGTTTTTGCATTTCAAAGGTGAATTGTTCTGATTTTCTGACGTAGGTAACTAAAAAAGGGCAGGAGAAAAAGCATGAAAATTTTTGCATTTCTAAAGCACAAGACCTTTCACAGAAAATGGCATGTGTTTTGTCTGGGTTATATACTTATTAGTTTTGTATGATCAAAAAAACCCCCATTATTCTTTTCAATGGGCCTCTACCAAAACACTAGGCATAATCCATAATTAATCATCTAGAAGCATTGGTAGTTGCAGTGTAGGAAGAAAATGTCAGATGAACAACTTTTCAAACAATTAATTAAAAAGTCCATGCAGAAGATCAGAGTGTAACAAAGATACAAAAGAGAATTATGGTGAAATTGACATCCATATGTGTCCTCTGCCCCCACTCTGCCATCCTACAGTGAGTCAAAAAATTGACTGCAACATTTTGGCAAGGAATCCTGGACGATTTTGAGTTCTGGTGTATTTAAAATGTCTGATAGAAGATATTTGTTTTTCTGATGCAGAGGGCACACCCCTGGGAAGGGGAGGGGTAAATGGCAGCAGAAACAGCTACATCTGTGAGCAAAGGGTCCTGGAGTGGTGGCTTAGGGTGGCAGAAAGATGGTGATCACTGCCCAGGTACAAAAAAAGACTTTTGGACTGCCCACCACAGGAGGAAAATGATATTGGCAACCTTTGGTGCCAGTTCTGTCCTTTCCCAGCAAAACATTGCTCAAAATAGCAAAAAAATGTGAGAGACAGAGGGTGCAGAGGCTGTGTTTACTGCTCCCAAATAATGGCCCTAATTAACTTTTCACTTCATTTCAAAGGTAGAATTTGCATTTCAATAATTTTTATCTTCTTTCCCTAACAGTATTTTCCATCCAGGTTAACAAGAAGTTTAAAGTTAATGTCCATTTTGAACATACATTGGACATTAACAATGTCCAAGACTTTATTGAGGACTGCTAACAAAACATTTTTAGTGTTTGTAGGTAGTTCCAAATATTGTGAAGATTTTCTTTAAATTCATAGAAAGCATTTCTTAATTTTTAATCTTCATTTTATAGTTTCTGTGGCTTTCCAAATGAGATTGTAGCTTACTTCAGACTCAGAATTCAAACCTGTATTTTCTACCTTCTTTACCAGATATAACTAAAATGCAAAACAGAAAGAAAAAAAAAAAAAAAAAAAAAAAAAAAAAAAAAAAAAAAAAAAAAAAGAAAGAAAGGAATGTTGTAGAGGTTTACAAAGGGTTTCACTGAAAAAACAGAATTCTTATAATTGTTTCATCTCCTAAAATACACTGACAGATTCTGTATTTTTTCTTTCAATCTATGAGTCAGTGCACAGTTAATAAAAGCTACAAACAGGCATCATCTCCTGGCCAGCTGTATTTTAAAATGCTTTTTATGATGTAGAACCCTCCACGACAAGAATTGTGTAAAATCTGTTGTTTGAGCACTTCCACAGCCTCTCCCCTGCTTTAATCCATCCTTTAGAAGTGACAATATCACTTCTGGTCTCAAGGGTCTTCACTAGTTTCTACTACCTTTCCAGGTACAGTTCAAGACACTCATTTGACAGTTCAATTTTTTTTTTTTCCTTTCCTGTGGACTATTGCTAAGTCTAAAGCTTCATTTCTTCTGGAGTAGTAAAGATGTACTGAAATCCATAAGCAAAGGTGCACTTTATTTCAACAAGAAGAAGCTGACAGAATACTGGTAGTCTTCAGTAAGGCATCCTCAGGGTATAATAAACTTTCTTCTTTGATCTCAATATATGGACATTTTGACTATTAAAGTATCCATGAAAGTGGATAAGTACTTTCTCTCACAGACTTTTGAATGAGGCTATTTAAGAAGACATTGAAAATCTAAACCTACTGCATATCTTTGTGTCCTGCTGTTTAAATGGTAAAAATGGTAAATGGTAAAAAGAAAACTGTATTTCTGAGTCAAAATGAGAAAAATGAAAGCAGAAATCACATAGATCCTCCTAAGAATACTGTACTCAGAATACAGAGCATAATTTTCTTCCTTTTTCTTTGCAGCAAAACCCCAGAAAACACAACAAAATAGAATGTGTATGTAGAGACGGTAAAAAAACTTGCACTAAAAGCTAAAGGAAGGAATATAGTAGGGAAAATTCAAATTATGAAACAATGCATGAATCTGGATTTAGCCACCTGAATAAGCAACAGAGTAGAAAATACCTGTTAAAACACCTTCTAAAATAATGACAGCTAAGTGACATTTACAGAGTGTGTGACATTTCAGTTTACAGCATTGAAAGTTTTCTCTCCTGCAAATATTTCTGTTCTCCAGGTTTAAACTTCACCTTCTGAGGGTAAATTTTTCTCCCTTTATCTACACTGTAAAAGACAGGAGCTGAAAAGGAAAAGATGTAATCAAGATTCAGTGATCTTGTAAAAGATGACATAGAGCATTCTGGAAGAAGCAGAAAGATCGAGGGTCACAGATTCAGGGAAGTTGAAAAGATGGAGAAGTTGAGTTTGGAGACAAAGCCATAATGTGAGTGGAACAACAGAACCATGTGTAGGAAAAGGAAGAAGGTGGGAAGGAGAAACAGAGGAATTGAAATGAATGTTTCTGTGGTAAGCACAAGGTAGAATCTCTGAATGAGAAGAAAGAAGATGCTTTGTTTAAACAGCAGATATGAGGCAGAGAAAACTGTGTAGAACCAAAACTATCAACAAAGGGAAGAGGGAATGAGTGGGGTTGCGAGGTGGGGGGAAATAAGGGAATTGTAGATTTACAAAGGCAGAAAAAATATTGCAACAAAAACAACAAGCAAGCAAAGAATGGGCAGGAGAGAAACTCTGTATGTTCATTTTCATACCCAAACCATACTGAACTGGATGCATGCTACTCCAAAGGGAACTGACTGCCATTATCATTATTTCAGAGATTATCGGCTCTAAGAAAACTTGAATTGTCTGTTGTCTTCCAGAAGCAAACAGGAGACCTTGCAGGCTGGAAATAGGCAAAGCAGCCTACCTGCAGCCTTGAGAGCTGCAAGGCAACATAGCAGAAGGAGCCTTGAGGCAAAGTTTATGGTTTATGTGTATTCCCTTTGATGTGTCTTTTCAGAAAAGTAATAGCCTGCTAAATAGGCCACTTCTAACAGGTTTATTTCTATAAAACAAATATATTGACTTTATTGACCATACTACCCCGACCACTTTATAAATGATGTAGGGATGTAAAACTGTAAACCTGTGCTAAGTGATCAGGTTTATATCTTCTCATTTACAGCAGACAGGTAGCTCAAGACAGATGGGGTAAAATGGGAAATTTCTTTTTTTGGTGTATGTACTCCTCCACCCTAACACCTCTTCAAATGTCTGCTTTGATTTAATAAAGACACTGATATGTGCTGAGAAAACAAGTCAAACATGGATGGTTACTTTGGGGGCTATTTACACAAAAGCTCTGGCCCACATATGCCCTGCTGTAAAATGTTTAATGGAAACATTTAAACAAAACAACACAAAACAAAACACAAACAAACATCAAACAAACAAGCACAATGGAACTGGTAACTGCTTCCTCATCCTACACAAATAAATTCCTGGGGATGAAGGAGAACCAGGAGGTTAACAGTATTTAGTCAATAACTACTTAATTGGCTTTGGAAATGGAGCAAGTTTCAGCCACCTAAGCTGAGAGCAAAAGTGATGGTGACAGCATTGAGGAGGGGAATTTCCATTCCCAGGTCTTGCCATGGTAAAGATCCTGAGCCTTTGGAGAGATGTCTATGTGTGGAAGCTCGGGCAGACCAAAGGACATCAGTGAATACCCCCTTTCCTCTGTCTGTGGCATAAATGACAATAGGAACAGAGGATCACTTTCCTGTCAGTACATATTAAATATAGGATATGCAAACATGTTGCAAGATAGTATTTGTTTTACACCTGGTGTTCCCATCCTCCTACACAGATACATTAAAAATGTTAAATCTCTTAGCAGAACATCTCTGTCATTATTAGCTCTGAGTTCCCCATCTCATACCTATATTTGTACAAAATGATCAGAGAACAGGTGATAAACACCAGAGAAGACCTGATGTCTTCATTATGACAATTTTAAAACTCTGTAGAATACAGCAGGTTGCTGTTTTTATATATACATATACTTGTAATAAAATGTATTTTACCACAGCAGTATGCAGAAGCCTTTTCCATCACATCAGGGAATGTGTTTGCTGCACCAAGATTAGTTATTTGATACTGATCTCAACCAGCTCGATGTCAAGCGGCTTTGATCCACACAAGTCCTGTTTACAGAAGTGCCCAGAAGAAACAAAATATGCTTCAAAAGTAATTTGAGATAATTTTCCTTAAAAAGCAAAATAATAAAGATTATAAAGGGAAAGTTTGGTGTGAAAGGTAATTATTCACCAAGGTCTCTGAGAGTGAAACAAGTTTCATCTACATTAATAGGCTGCATGCAGCAGTAGGCAAAGAGTACAGGGAGAGATTTTACTGCTGTTATTTTATAATGCATAAACTATGAAATTTGACTTCAGAGAAATTTAGGATGTCTCATTTTCAGTGACTTCTATAAAAACCTTGAAAAAACTGACAGAATATTAAAGATAACCCACGATTACAATCTTTCAGGAAGATGTAGTGTGACCACAACTGGCAAATATGTCTCAGAGGGGGTTTGTTGTAGCTTCAAGCTAAGAAAGACTGAACAAAACACTTCAATAATAATATCCCCCAAATACCTTTACTGCAATCTCCCAATGTTCTGTTTTGTATCATCACATCCATCTGGCAATTAAAAAAAGAAATGGCCAGGTGTTACAGGAAATAGCTGGCATGCAGCTACCTTGAATAATATATAATGTTAAATAGGATAAACAAGAAGAAGAAAATTATATAATTAGCAAGAAAACACCGCAGAGACTTAAGAGAATATAATTTTTTATTTTTCTTTCTAGAAAGACTTGTGGTATTAAGGGGAAAAAATAAACCAGAAAAACATCTTGAGACAGTTCTGGGGAGACTTTTGAAACCTTAAGACTCATTGAAACCTTTCAGCATGTGGGTTGGGTCTTATAAAACAGAGGGACTTTTTGCATAGGAAGATAGTGATATGACAGGGGGAAACAGATTTAATTGGAGAAAAAAACCCCAGACAGGTTTAGATTAGATGCTAGAAAGAAATTCTTTCTTGTGAGGGTGGTAAGGCCCTGGCACAGGTTGCCCAGAGATGTTGTGGCTGCCCCATCCCTGGAAGAGTTCAAGGCCAGGTTGGATGGGGCTCTGAGCAACCTGCTCCATTGTAAGGTGTCCCTGCCCGTGGCAGGGAAGTTGTAACGAGATTGTGTTTGAGGCTCAATGCTACCCAAACAATTCTATGATTCTAGGAACTTGAAAAATACTCTAAAAACATATTAACATAAAATAAATAGCTTGTACTGGGGAAAGGTGTTTGTATTTGTTTAAATGAACACTTTTTCATGAGGATTATTTACTTTTCCTCTAAGCCTACATATTTATTTTTCTTATTCTTTTATTTTTTTTAAAGAAAAAAAAAAAGGAAAAATCAGGGCAAGGTTTCACAACTGAAAGAAATAATGTAAGTTTCAAGAAATGTTTGTCAGATTAATGTATCACAAAAAATTAAACCTTATATTATCATTGGCATACACAGCAAATGCTGAAATGAATGGGGGTTTTGAAAGGTAGTATTGTATTATTTATGAATCCTTGGCTGCTCATTAGTTATTGTTTTGACCCTTCTATCTTATTTACTTGTTGCTGTCATGAAAATTCTCCCTGCCAATATTATTTTTTTCCTCTTTTTAATATTAGTGTTTCTGCACTGATGGGTTCATGCTGATGATAAATCATTTTAGTAAGATATCTGGCTGAAAATAAAGGAAAATATTTTACACAGGTGAAAATACACTGAATACATAGCATTCAGTTTGAGAAAATTATTGGAAACTAATAATTTTTGAACAAAGGAAGGGATTGTGTAAAAAGCAGTTCCACCACTACTACGGAAGCTCAGAACTTTTAGAGAGTGGCTTAGCACATCTCAGCAGTGTGAGTATATGTAGCCCTGGTTCCATGCCTGAGATGTTTTGGTTTTCTGAAATTCTTTTCCCAGGGAATTTTCTGTAAACAGGAGAAATGATTTTGTAACTGTAACTTTGTTATTCATTCCTTTTCCTGGGAGGGACTTCTTCTTGATGTCCCTCTGCTCTGACCAATGTGTATGAAGAGGTTTGTCTTTGTGTCACCAATCCAATGGGTCTGTGTAAAATAGTATAAAAGGGAGACACGTCCCAAAAATAAAGGAGTCATTTTCAGCCTTCTGAATCTTGGAGTCTATGTGATTGTGGTGTACAACAGCCTCAAGTACAGACTTGTACCAAAGGGTTACTCAAGAGTCAGTCCCAAGCTCCATGAGTGCACTACAGAGGCAGAGTGCTTGTTCACTCCCATATGAAGTTGTGTAGCCATGATAAACAGAAGTGAGAAGAGGCAGCTGCCAGCCTGCTCTTAGATCAGTTGGGATCTGTGCCCACTGAGATCATCCTGGAGGTCTCTCTACTCTCTTCAGTGTAGAGAGAGCAGCTCTGTTGGGAAGAACCTGACATCCTTCATGGGTGACAGGTTGACAATGAGCCAGTAGCACACCCTTTTGTCCAGGAGGGCCAATGGGATACTGGGGTGGATCAGAAAGAGTATGGTCAGCAGGTCTAGGGAGGTGATTCTGCTCCTCAGCCCTAGAGAGGCCATATCTGGTGTTCTGTGTCCCGTTCTGGGCTCCTCAATACCAGGAAGACAAGGAGATAGGGGAAAGGATCCAGCAGAAGCCCCAGAGGTGATGAGGAGTCTGGAGCACCTGTCTCATCAGCAGAGACTAGTGCTGGAGCTGAGCATGTTCAGTCTGGAGAAGAGAAGGCTGAGAGGGGATCCTATCAATATACACAAATATCTCCAAGGTGGGTGCCAAGAGCTGGGTGCCAGGCTCCTTCCAGTGGTGACCAGGGAGAGGATGAGGAGCAATGGCCACAAACTAGAACACAAGAAATTCCACATCAACATGAAAAATAATTTCTTTGTATTAAGGGTGGCAGAGCACTGGAAGAGCTTCCTGGGGAGGTCCTGAATTCCCCTCTCTGGAGACATTCCAAGTCCACCTGGATGTGTTCCTGTTCCTGTTGCTCTGGCCAACCCTGCCTTGGCAGGCAAGTTGGACTGCATGATTTTTAATGGTGCTCTGAAACCAAACCATTCTGGGATTCTGGGATTCCAGGGAATGGAGATGCTCTTGGTCCCTGTTTCGGCGCAAGCATTATCTGTGATTCTTCATTTCCACAGTAGCCAAACCATTAAACTTCCTGACTGAGTAGGTGTAGGCCAGAATACTCGCTGAAGAATCCTTTTAATTTTCAGTAGCTTTTAATCTTCTCTTTCTCTTCAGGAAGATTCATTATCTCAAAATTCTTAAGCAGATTCTTATCAAAGTTGATCTTTCAGTGAAAAACACCATGAGCTTCTATCAGCTGCAATTAATTCACATAATATCCATGCATCTGTAATAAAAATAATTGAAACCTAAATGGATGATAAAAAAAGACATATTAAAAGTTCAAAGCTAGATTTGGTATAACCCAAAGATTTACAGCATAAGAATATGTACTATGGCAACATGAATTTTTGAAATATGTATTTGATAGAGTTGTGTTTTGTGTTTGGTAGGCATTAATGAATACATATAGTTGATTAAATAGCATGTCATAGATCTATTCTGCTTTTTCATTACATGAGAATTCCATTTTAGAGAGCAATAACCTAAAGGTCAACCACAGAGAATAGCTATGTTAGTAGCAATTGCACCAAATTATTAATTCAAATTTACTACAGCTTTTAGAGTCTGTTTTAATGTGAAGCATAGTGCTTAGGAACTAGTAATACTAATTGAATTATGGTTCTAAAGTAATTAGAATTTCAGGATAAACAACATTATTTTGTATATGTATGACTGTGGTGCTGGAGCCTGTAAGCTCTACTTCATTAATTAATAAAGAGCCATATGTTCTGGGTTTAATGGTGCTGGAGGCTGAAGTATTTTGTTTATCAAGGGATAAATCTCTTATAATGGTTTACATCTGAAAGCTGATAAAGGATATGCATCACTTTTGCAATTTCTTCATCTACAAGACATTTTTAATTATAATTTCACATCAGCCTTTGTGTATAATGTCTAATACAAAATGTAAGTGGAAAGTAGCTTAAAATATTTTAGCAAACCAAGTCATTCAGCAGTATTTGGGGTGGTTCTTGAGTTAAACTAAAATGTGGAGGTCAAATCATCAGTCAATTTCAATTGATTTTTCATCTCTATAAGATTCTACACTTTTTCTTTTGGGCAAACTGTACTTGGAGAGGAACTGGAAAAAATTATTGACTAATAAACTTCCCCTCTTCAAATAATTTTTGTTATCACTTTAATCTGGGTCTGAATCTGTGTGTCTGAATTGGACTGAAAGCTAATACATTGTCTCTTAGTTGTTTGGATTATTTTAAATATTCAAATAAATCTTGCCCTGATACACACACACACACACACACACGCACACACACACACACACACAAGTCTACTTATCTTTATTACTACAGAAGTTGAAAAAAGTAATAAAAATTTTCCCAACCCTGTAAGTAAACTTGTGCTATCCTCTTTCCCAAATATGTCAGAACATGCAATTCTATCCTTCTCAGTGAAGTAACAGTTGGAAAAAAGTGTTGTTGAAAAAATGAGGTTCGCTTTTTCGGTAAATTTTAAGAAATAGGTTTAATAGAAAAAAAGACAATTAGGAGATAGAAAGAGAAAGCAAAGTATATCAAGTGACATTCATTCACCAAGTGGTGATTCACTTCTTCATTCATTCAGCATTCAGCCAAGTCCACACCCTGCTTATAGCAGAGATATCCTTTAAATACTTTTTCTATTGCATCAGTCTGTTGCATACTCATTTTCTTCTATAAACTAGTTTCCATTTTTTAGGAACTGTTTAGCATGGTCCCTCCTTGGGTCCGCCTTTTTAGAGCATGTGAGTTTCTTGCCTGTGTCTTCATTATCAGCTCCAGCTTGGGCCTTGGTCCACACCTTCTTCAGATGGCAGATACTGAGAGTTGGTATCAGTAGCAGGGTCTTCTTTATGTGTTCACTGGATGCTATCCCGACCAAGCAGAGTTTAAGCAGACTATATCAACTACTACTACTATGCCTAATTTTCTTTACTAATAGCAGAAATAAAAAACTTATATCCTTCCCACACAGTTATTAATCATATAGCACACATCTTTGAAAAGCCGACTTTATAATATACATTTATAACAAAAGGAACCTCAATAACTTCAGAAGAAAACCAAGAATCCTGCAGCTACCCTGAGTCTCCAGACAGAAGACATCTCCCCTAACTGCTCCTTTCTTTGACTGGCAGTGGTCTGGTGCGTCTCTCGGGACCCGTGTCCGGGTTGCCTGGCCAGCCCTGGCAGTGGAAGGTACGGGTCTGTATGCCAAGATACTTCCCCATCCTGTGGGTTCTTGCCTATGGCAGAAGCATGAGCAATGACAAAGAATAAGGGAAGACTCTCATGAGAAATGCAACTGGGGTTTATTAAACCCAAAAGGGACTTGTACACACCCAGGGAGATAGCCCGCGAAAAAGCGAGTTTTCTCCCTTGTCTCTCACCTCAAGTATAGGGGTGGGGAGATGGGAAGGGGACATACTGGAACCAATCCAATGGGTGAGGGGAGTGGCTCAGAGCACAAATGACAGGCAATAGAACAAAATCAATGAATCCAGGGGAAGGGAGAACAGGGACCCTGCCCATCCCTCAACTTCCTCACTAGAATTTTCCAGACTTCAGGGCCAGGCTGTGAAGTGATGGACAGGACCCATAAATGTGATTGACACCTGACAATCACTTGGGAGAAACCAAGAAGGGTTTAGCATGGGATATATGGGACAAACCATTGTAAAGCAAAGAAGAGATGTATGCAGAAACTGGTAAAATCCAAAAACAGACCACAATAGCTGTCTCCCCACTACCCTTGGACCTTTTTCCTGTCAGCTCTGCTTGGGAATCTCCTGGCCCCTCACCTTCTCAATAATCTTTTTTCACATTACATTGAAGTCTCAGATGATCTGTATCCCCCATTTGATCCCAGCTGAAAAATTGAAGCATTTTAGATTCATATGGATCTCTGTATCCAACTCCTTGAGCTGTTTTATATAGGAAACACAAAGTGCTTATTTGGAACTTCCATGTTCTATTTTTATCTGTTATTAAATTAATATATTATGGAATAAGACAATACTAGGTGACCTCATTATTGGTTGTATTATTCTGATATAATCTTAATCTAATAATGTTTAAAGTATGTATCACCTTAACTATTATCACATTATTTTTTTCCTGAAATCACACCATATTTGTGAGCAGAAGGATTATTTAGTAAGGTAAACACTTCAAATTTCAATTATGTAAAAATTTTCATAGTTTTCTAAACTGCTGCAGAGGGTTTCTTGTTTGTTTTTTTCAGGGTTTTTGGTTTTTTTGTGCGCTATTTTGTTGTTTGATTTGTTCTGTTTGTTTGTTTTTTGGTGTTTGTTTGTGGGTAGGTTTTTTTGGTTTGGTTTGCATTTTTTCCCTGTGGATTTAGTAGATATTAGAAGCATTGGGCCTAAGCAATGAGCTTTCATTGCAACTACGACCAAAATTGTGTATTTTCAAAATATCTGAAATAACCTGTATTTTCATGCTACATGAGTAGGATATGTTAAAAATAGTATGAATCACCCTCTTCTTTGTATGTGTGGATTTTTATCTATACATTTCTTACCACTAATGAATCTTTCCTTGTACCTTTTGAAAGAATGATATTTACATAAAACATTCATCAGAGACAGACCTGAAATTATCTTGATTAGCCTGCTTCAATACAAATATTGGTATCCACAGACTCTCATGTGTGTGTGTTCCCATCTACTGTAGCAATTCCACTCCAGCTGTGTACTAATACATGTGGTTTGTTTTCATCAGTTGCAGATTAAAATGAAGATGTTCAGAATGGCCTTTGACATGAACTTCAGGATATTGTCAGAAGATGAGCACAATCATAGAGTATTATGCAACAGGAGTTTTTTTATCAAAAAATGTATCAACGAAACATTTGGAAAACTACTGCAATTACCCTCATTAAAATTTGGACTTTATATAGGCTTTCAGTAATAAACATTCCAGCTGTAACATATGAGTAGGCTTTCGCCATTCCCTATATTTAGTGAAATAAAAAAAAACAAAAAAAAAAAAACAAAAAAAAACACCACACCAAACCATAAACACTGAGATTTTTGTGAGTATTCAATAATGTTTAGGCAATATGCTGTTCACTGAGGGTGGAAATTATTCTGAATACTAACATAACACTCAGCTGAATCACTGTGATCTCCAGCTATACTGGAAGTTGCTTTGACCTGTTTATAATTGCTACGTATGTTTGGACAGATTATGTTCCTCATATTCTATTGTCTGAACTCTCTGTTTATTCATATGGAATAATTATATTCATAGTAGTGATACTTATGAATTATTTATTTCTTCACATGAAGAGAAACTTCACGTTCATAAGATGTTGCAGGTGTACTTTTTACTTTGGAGTTAATGAAGTAAGTGACACACAATTTTAAATCCAGTTCAGAGCCTCGAGAAACATCTTTACACAGCTGTGTTTCTAAATTTGGATAATGGGTTATCCTTCAGAAGTCCTGTTGTAGCCTAGGACACATGTAGGAGAGTGCCCTTTATTACAGTTCTCGTAGAAAAAGGGGAGAGTTGTGCCCCCCCTTTCCAAAATTTGTTTTCTTCCTTTAGTCTCTTGAATAATAATAATGATAATAATAATAATAATAATAATAATAAATATTAACTGAAACTGTCTCTCAAGTCCTATCTCCAAACCCAGAAACATCATGAATCCTACATTTCTAATAAAACCATTAATCCAGTGGAACAGGACCTGTCACTGATCCTGAGGAGAGTGTCACATCTGGGAGGTTTCCACCCTGCTGACAGCCAGGATTTCTGACACTTTGTCACCTGTCCAGCCACTTTGACTACTCCCATGTTCTCAAATGCTTTTCCAATCTGTCTGTACTGCTGACAGAGATAACTGCAACATCATGCCAACGAACTCATCCAAAGGGAATATTAAAACTAAGCAGACATAAAAGTTCTCATTGTAGTTGGTTGGGTTTTTTTTTTTTTAATTTTAATACCCAAGTACTTTGTCACAGAGTTCACAAACTTCAGAAAATAATATATTTTCCTCATAAAAAGGTATTCCATGGGGCTTACCTTGTATGTAGAAAATCTAATATCTTGAAATTGAAAGGACACTTGTGAGAAGCCATGAGTTTGCACGTCATTGCCAAAAGTCCTTCTGAATAATAATGGCTTATTGCCATTTATAAATTTAACAGGAGATGCTCTCTTAGTTTGGGACTACTAAAAGCTGACATGCATTTAAATAGCACACGGTCCAGGGAGCTAAACCTGCATTCCATAGCATATTTAGAGTCTCCAAAGGCAATTCTGGACAAAAACTTTGTTTCAAGCTTGCATCAAAAATTTTTGGACTTCACCACAAGGTGTTGCTTGGATGCTTCACAAACTGTTTGCATAAACCAAATCTTTAAAATGATTGTGTGAACAAATGTGTGACTGGTGTAAAAGTGCATACATCCACAGTCATTAAATTCTTGGGGCCCTAAAAGTTATATTCCACTTTATTGAGTCAGCTTTAGCTTAGCACAGTGTTGTAAATGAGATAGTTGGATTTGAAAAATAAAAAAAATAAAGTTTATTTTTACATAACAGCAAATTTGGAAAGCTACAATAAAAGGACAGCCTCGATCCTGGGATCGAGACTGGGTGAACATATGGACAGGCCTCTATCACATCTATTTTTTGTCATTCACAAATTTTGCCACTATGAGTCTACTTTTTATATTGTTTATTTTCTCCTAGGTTGGGTTCTTTTGTCTACCTTTGATAGCATAGGGCTAAACTGATTTCTGAAATAGCAAGGGCCCGAGAACAGGACATCAGCTTACTGCAACCAGGATGTTATTCCATGCTATTGTTTTAACCAAATCAAGTATAACTTTGCTCAGGTGGTGGCGGGAGAAAGGGGGGGAATGCTGGTGATTTGGGATAGAGCACATAGGCCTTAAGAATAAAGTTAGGTCAGGAGGTTCTGTACCTGTAATCATCAGTATGATACATGCCTAGTATTGTTGATTGTGATATTAGTTTGGTAACTAAATATGATTATTTTCTCAAACCAGAATCTTGAGCAAGAATCACGAAGACCATTGTTACTTGGGGTAAAATCAATGGAACAATGAGGTTTAATGATTAGCATGAATCCTTATGTAACAAGAAAGGTATAAAATTGCACCCATTTCAAATGTTCAACGAAGCTAAGATCTGGGTCGTCCGGACCCTCGGCTCCCAGACCTCTGAATAAAGCACTGCACGCAATTTTGTGATTGTTTATTCTTTCCTATGCTAACACCTTTGCTTGGATTGTGTATTCAAGAGTTCTCTTTTGAAATAGTTTTGCTTCTGAATAGTTTTTTGGGCAGAGCTTGATGAATTGATGAATTTTTTGGGAAGGCAGCATTGGGTGCGCCCAGTTGTTGAGGCTTATTTGATTTGGCGTATCCTTGATTAATCACCGTTAATGGTCTATCTCTAAGGCTGGGACCTTCTTTTTAGGTGTTGATTTCTTTTTTTTTTTTTTTTTTTTTGGAGCCACCCATCTTTGAATGCAAACTTAGTTTTCTTGGAACTGGTATTTCCTTTTTTATTTATACTTTATTTTAGCACAAATTATTTAATACAGTTCCTCATAACACTCATAACACACAATGTCAGTCTAACCAGTCTCCTGACAGATTTTATATGATTTTCTGCAACGAGAAATATAGAAAAGCATCTGAAATATTTTTCTCAGCTTTACTACTGTCAGCTTCCAAAATTATTTTTTTAGAGATTTACACATTGATAATCAGCATGTATTTTCCTATTTTTCTCAGGATTTATTTTCTTGGTCCAAAAACCTATAGATGCAGGTGTGAAGGGTGCATGCTGACTTGGCAGCATCCAGTAGCTAATGACTACTTCCTTAGCAGTGACTCTGTGACTAGAAGTGACATAACCAGTGAGACCAATCTTAGTTTTCAGTGAGTTTTTCACTTTGAAAAAACAGTCTGATGTATTTTTAAAATGGTTTAATCACACCCCAACCCCCACAAACAATTTCTTCACACAAATACTTCAGACGATATACAAAGATTTTTTTTAATGCAGAAAATTCTTTTCCCACTGTTATTTTCTAGATCTAATCATCAGAATGATCAGTAGTAGACATTACTTTCAGCACCAGGATAAAACCCTCAAGTTTTCACAAAAGTGCATTCACAAGATTGCTTTTAGTTAATATATTCTGGTCAAGATGAAATATGCTGAAACTTCATAGATCATAGAATTTTAAGACTTTGAAGGGATCTTAAAGATTACCTATTACCAACACTCCTGCCAGAGGCAGGAACATCTCCCACTACACCTGGTTGCTCAAGGCTTTATTCAACCTGGCCTTGAACATTTCCAGGAATGGCTCATCCACACCCTCCCTTCTTAGTTATCTTGTCTTCTGCACCACACAGAGGAAAAAAAACAAAAAAAACCAACCATACTTTCTGTACCCTGAGTCTGTTGTCTCAAAAGATGAACCTGAAGCCTTACCTGCTAATCTTTAATGTTGTCACATCTGACACCTACTCAGAATTTTTAATTTCAAGAAGATTGGTATAATTAAAATATTGTGAAGAGAGCTTGTTCCCAACAGTTACAGGCTGCTTGATAAGGTTCTTATCATTATTACTTGGCACCTACTATACTATCAGATATAAAATCTACATGATTTTTAACACTCAATTAAGCACTATTTAATTAGATGGTTTTAGTCATAGTGGTCCCTGCTATAAATAAAAAATGAAGCAAGGGGTTTAGGATAATAGGGTTCCAATTAAGCCTCAGCTCCTGCTATTCTTTACCACTCACTAGACTCCCTGGGAGACACCCCAATATGCAGTTAGTCTAATTAAGTAGAATATGACATATATGGTCTTATATGGCAATGAGAAAATTAAATATTATCTCTGTGAATACAGGCTCTTTTGATGCGCAGTGATTCACTGAGGATATGGCAAGACCAGACAGTCTTTCTACCTCACTGTAATGAGAAATGGTACAGGTGATTTCCTACCATCTGACTTCTGACATGATTCCCTAGTAATAGTCATAACCTCACGAGGCATGAATGATGTGAAACCAAACAGATTTGCCTGAATTTAGACGACATATAAAAAATAATGTCTGAAAAAGTAATAAAACTTAGGACTACCCAAAAGTGAATGACATGCAGGGAGCCATGAAACCATAGACCAAAATTTTCTTTCAAACAGCTGGAGAGTCTGCTATGAAAGAAAAAACTCTTGAAGGAACACTAGAAATTTTCATCAGGACCGGTTGTGAAAGGACAAGGGGGAATGGCTTCACAATGACAGAAATTTTTAAGCTCAAAAAGGAAAGGCTTTTGTATTTCCAAAAGCTTCATATATGTCCTTGTCTCTTTCTCTTAGAATATAATAACAAGTTTAAAAAATCTAATATTAACTTTTAATATTAACCAACTTAAAAGTGTAGAACTTAACAGCAAGTTTTAGAATTTTATATACATAGAAGTGTCCCAATGTTAACATTTGCTTTCCACACACTGACTTTAAAAGTTCATCTTTAACTTGCAGACTGGGGTTTCATTTTTACATTTTGCCAGCTACTTACCAAAGTGCTGAGATTAATTATCTATTTTGCACTATCTATACTTCTGCAGGTCTACCAGCACAAAACTCCTCTGGAACTTTAGAAAGAGGAACATTTAAATCTTGTCAATTCCAGGATTAAATCCCAGGTCCTGATCGTCCTCAAAATATAACAACATGGCAGGTATTTGGATGGAGTCAATTTTTTCCATGAAGGACACATCATAATCTCTCCATATATAACACACTGCTTAAAATCATAGGAGTGACACTAAAGTGCAGAAAAAGTCCTTGGAGTAGCCACTACATCAAGGGTAAAAAATGCTGTTGATGCAGCACGGACAGGAGGACTCTCTAGTTAAGATAACTTCTCGCAATTGTTGATGCAAGGGGTTTCTGCTTGACCAGGAATCCCTTTAAGACGTTTCTGAGCAAAAGCCTGAGTGAATAC
This sequence comes from Zosterops lateralis, assembly GCF_965231275.1. Lineage (NCBI taxonomy): Eukaryota > Metazoa > Chordata > Aves > Passeriformes > Zosteropidae > Zosterops > Zosterops lateralis. Next base: position 114,508,949 of record NC_139763.1, read on the forward strand.
ATCTAGCTGCAACCAGGGCAGGCACATATCACACTGGTTTCTATTCACTGAATTTAATTTTGGGGTTTTTTTCATGTCACCCAAAGAACACAAGTGACAATCTCAATTACATATATTCAAGACAGCCTTTAGACAATGTAATGAAAACTGTAGCCAAGGAAGTAGTGTTCGGATCTAGATTTGAACTGGATCCAAAAAATTATATAAATTCAGATTAGAACTACATGAATTCCTGTGTAGGCACCTAATTTTTGAGTAGTATTTTTTGAAAAAGTGTCAATGTTTCTGATAGATATATTTCCACACTTTCTGAGTAGTTGTTCCTACACAGTTCTGCAGCATAGAACAATGCCCAAAAGCTCATATTAGTGAATTAAACTGCTACAGGTCCAATTTTCTCACATCGAGCTATGTGAAGATTTTATACTAAGGAAGAATGATTATCTTATATTTTGGAAAAAACCCCCAGAAAATAAAGTGAAGATCTAATTTTATAGATCTAAAATCCAAAAACATTGCAGAACTACTCAGAATGAAAAAGAGCTAAAACACTTTCTGACTACAGTTGCCACCCAAATAATTTTCGTACTTCAATTACTAATAAACTTCTGAGGTGTTAAAGCTAGTTTATGAGCTACAACTGTTCAATCCATGGCAGTATCTCTACCCCACTTGTTATTTAAAGTGGTTTAACTGGCAGATAGATTAATGTATACAGCTGGTAACTTTGATTCTAGCAAAACTGCTGCTTCTCAGATATGGAAAGAAGAAAGTGAAATTAATATACTTGTACTTTATGGTTTTTACTCAAATCTTTTATTATGAGAAATGAGAAAATCCATACTTGAAAACTTCTATTTGCTTTCTGAAACAATCCATCTCTTTGTTTGAGTTGAGCTCTTTATCCATAGGAATAAGTTTATTTTGGAAATGAAGGATGTGAGGCTAGAGGATTTTTTTTTAATAGTGGTTCAGTATTGATTTTTATGATGATCTCATGTGAAATTCAATAAAATATATCCAAGAACAATTTTTTCTTTGCATAAAAATAATTTGCTCTAAGCCTGTGCTCCTCTTATAATAAGCAGTAACTTTGTTCTATTTGCAGGAAAAAAACAAACAGAGAGCATATCTGTTTTAGTACCTATCTTCAGATATGGAAGAGTATCTGTGTCCTTTAAAATTGTACATTCAAGTTGTAAATATATTTTAAAACCAACTAGGATTAAAATGTACTTAAAATGTGGCTAATGAAGTACCAGTAACGTCAATTAAAGAACCCCAAACCCAAACATGCTGATCACATGGAATTTCTAAAGGGCTTGTTTACATAAGTCCATATGCATAATGACAATTTTGTAATTTTCACTTTTAGCAATGATGTTCAAACCCTATAATCTGTTGGACTGTTATGCAATGGAAATTGAGCTTAACATGTCATTCACAATGGTTTTTAAGAGGTTGATCAACTTGTGTTACCACACATCTCATTGCCAAGGTACTGGAGAAAAAAAATTAGGAATTATTGTATCAGCATATGCAAAAATAGATTCTCCCCCCTTCTTTCAGGGGAGAGCGAGACTTAGAGGACACGTTTGAATTGGGATGCAATTACAATTTGATTACAAATAGGGATTGCAAAGGGTAGAACTGCTTTTGCATCATTTTTCTAGTAGATATAATCAAAATTATTTCTTTACTTATATTTATTACCTCGGTCTGCTTCTGAACCTCTGTGTTTTAGATAGTTGGCCAGTAGGTTTCCAGTAACAAATTAAGAATCCAGACATAAATATGTTAAGGGCATGAATATAAACTAAAAATGTTAATAATCTATTCATTAGGCAGTGACCGATTGAAAGAAAAATAAAATAGAAAACACATCCATTTACTAGATAGCTTGGCTTTAAAAAACTTGATTTGCATCAGAAATGTTGCTAGTCTAGTGTTTTGGGGTTTTTTCCCCCAAAGAAATGGTGGTTCACCAAGGTGTAATTTGCATTCAAAATATGAAAGAAGGATTTTTTGTTTTCTTTGAGGACTGAATTTGCCAGCAAGAAATGGTGAAATTATTTATGAACACAGGTCTATTATAACTATAGTCTCATTAAGAATTCTTAACAGACAAATAATGTAGGAAAGGTTAATTAATTCATCTTTTATTCTCTGTGTCAAAATCCAATTTCTACAGAACCAGGTGTATTTCATCAAAACATTACTTAGTAACATTTAAATGGCACAACTGAATTTCTTCTGTATAATTCATTTTCCTTTCTGGCATGAACACACACACACAAAAAAATAAAGCAATAAGATCCTTTCATGTGCACAATTTTGGGCACCACAATATAAGAAAGTTACAAAGCTATTAGAGAGTGTCTAAAGGATGATAGTACATGAAAAGATTCCTGTGCTGGGCCAGGAGTTGGGCTTTGATGATCAATGGGAGTCCCTTCCATGATTCTATGTTAAAAGAATTAGAGAGCACTGTAATATTAGACCCAAGTTTTCTGTATCCTCCAGTTGTAACCACCCCTCTCTGGGCATGTGCTCTAGACCTTATTGACCGTAACATGAAGTGAGACAATTTTGCACCAATCAATAACAAATGTATGACTCTAGTCACTCAGCCTTCCACCTAAACACAAAGAAATAGTGTAAAAGTAGCTTAAGAATGGGGAAAACTTAAGGAAAGTTCCATTGTAACTACTGGGATCAGTCAAAGGGCTGAACACATCTTCTCCCCTATAGGGACACCTGTTGGGTAAAATATGTAGTCAGTGTGCGCTGAACACTTTTATTTGGGATTAGGACTTGTCTGTTTATTGGGGTTTTTTTTGAAGTCAGGTACTATCACTGGCAGTTTTATATTAATAAAGAGTGTTGTTCCATAAACTGATAGCATGAGTCTTTCCTGGGGGCTGGCAGTCACCAGCAGTGGGACACATACTCAGATAAAGAAAAACCTACTGAGGCGTCACAGAGTGGGGATACCCTCACAGGGGTCTGTGGGGTGTGTGTCCCTAAACAAACCAGTCAAAGCACCCTCCAATCCAGCAGGACTGTTCAGTGAAGGGTCCTCATATCCACACACTGTCAGGCTGGTGGGACACAAGGGACCCGGCTTTCCTGGGGCACTGACAGACAAACAAAGGACTGAGGAACTCTCCTATTTTCACAAGTCCATGATCCTTCATTGTGTCTGAGTGCTAGACTGGCTTTGAGAAATCACCTTCACCCCATTTGTATTCCATGCAGGTTCTCCAGACCTGCCTGAATGTACCCTGTACTCATTCTATGGTTTCAGGGATTTTTCTTTACAGTATTACATCTGCCCACCTATCCATATTCTATTGTGAAACCTCGAGCTCTCCCAATCAATTTTTTGCAGCTACACTTAGGTATATTTTACCCAGCTCAAGGCCAGTTTCTACAGCCATGCTTTAGGTGCCTAATTCCTCCCACCCTCTATTTCCACTGCTTATAATGTTCTCAAGTGCTGAGTTACCTTTGAGATAGAAAAGGTTCAGTATAGAGTTTCATTCGTGACAGCTGCATGCCTGGGGTTTTTCTGTTTGTTTTTGTTTATTTGGTTTTGATTTGGGGATTCTTTTTAATCTATGTGATGTTTGCAGAGGGTTTTTATATAAAAACCTCTGATACAGCTGTAGGATGACCTGAACATTAAATCCAGGAATTTGGAGGCTGCAGAGACATATACCAGCTCCTGATCAGGGAAATATAACACACACAGTACTAGTGTTTAATTGCTGCACAGGCTGCTGGAATTTGGGCAGCCAAAAAACCCCAAATTGACAACCCAAACCCACAAATTCCCACATACAATAGGAAAGCACCTGCTTAACTAAAACTTAAAGGAGATTTTGATGTATTTTACGCCTTCACAGAATTTCAATAATTGATAAAAGCATACCTACCATCCACTGTGATATAATTTAATGCAATAATTAAATACTACAATAATACAATTAATAAAATGTCATGTAGAATGGCTATTTTGGTGTAAAAAGTAAAGTTAGTGAAAGAAGCATGTACTGATCTAATGGATAAATATATTAAAAAAAATAAGTTCTTGTGTAAAAAGCACAACTTAAACTCATATCTTACATTTCATGGTACAAGTAACTTTCTGATCTTAAAAAAAAAAAAAAAAAAAAAAAAAAAAGGTTTCCTTCCTTACAATAAATTAAGCAAATTGCTATACCTTATCATAAAAAAAAAGATTTAAAAAACCAAACAACTGGTTTGGAAGTGTGGAGGTTGGTATTTTCAGGGATAGGGGAAGTCAGATACTCCAGTTATTGAAAGATCAACAGATAAGTTCAAAAGTCATATTCTGTGGGGTGGTTTGTTGGGTTTCACTCTTTGATTTTTTTTTATCTAGTTGCTCCCATAGATTTAAATTTTGAGAGAGGTTTACTATAATATTGCCTACAATTATACTGTGTTATCAAGTAGTTTTAAAGGAATCTGAAACCTTGTCTAAATAAACTCTTTTTATCTTTTTTTGAGGTTCTTTATCACCTCAGGGGTGATAGTGTCCAGTAACTAAAGTATTGACTCCCCAGGACTTTTCCCCAAAAAAATCTTTTTCCTCAAAGAAACCATCCTGAATATGGATTAACACCACAAGCAGAATGATTACCATTTAAAAATTTGTAAAATTATGAGGAATACTACATGCAGTGAGATATTTAAATAGGTTAAACCCAAAGATTCCCTCCAAGAAAAGCAAATATGGTGGCCATCCTACCACATATAATGTTACTAAGGGAGTTTGGCAGGTTTCAGCTAAAAATGCAGAGGCTAAAGATGTGTGTGATGGCATTCTCCAAATACAAAGCAAAAAACCCAAGTCACTGGTGGGAATAAAGAGGTGAAGCTAAGGCACTGCCAGCAAAAGGACAAATTTCAGTACAATTACTCCCAATATCAGAAAGTGGAGTGAGGATGTCCACTGTGTGAACATGACTCAAACTCAAATTCATCATGACATGGCTTAACATTAATCATTGATTACATGACACAGTTGCTCTGAAAACAAAGATGTCAAACCCCTGACTCAGTCCTTCCAAACCTTTATTTCTATGGGGCAAGAGAGAGCAAAACAATGGCAAGGAAAAATAGGGAAGAAAAGGCTATCGCAGAAAGCATTACCACTTGGAAGAATAAATCCTTAACTAATGTAGTATTTTGGATGGTTTTAAAGAAATAAATCCACTTGGAATTTTCACTTGAACTTCTAGTGTTCTAAACACACTTCTTGGTATGCTGACTGTCCAACTCCAATCTAAAAACTTTATTCCCCTTTTGACTTTAAAGAGGCCGCTGGTGTGAAACTACAATTTACATTATAATAGAGGTCTGCTTCAAGCAATGTGTGACCTCGAACAACCAGTCAAGTTAACGACTGTATTTCAAAATATTCCAACAAAAATTTAAGGTGCAAGTGAAAGCAGAATAAAAACCCCCTCTTTGTACAGTGTTCTTGTACATTCTTTGTTTTAAGCTTGACAAAACCAGGTAGAACAGTGAAAGAAAAAGAAGAAAACAGCAACTGAATATCAGTCTCTATAAGCAATTTGTCACAGGGAATTCTTATCATTATTTCAGGCAGATTGTCTTTTTAGGAAACACAATTTTAATATACACAATGGATAAAACATTTTCAGATTACTAAGGGACTTTTAAGCTGGTGATTATTCAAGGCTGATGATCCAGCTCTGCTTATATTCCCGTCTATGGAGGGCTGAGCTACCAACCTGATTGTTACAGCTAAATAAATTAATGACTGGAGTTTTTAAAGTTTTCTGAAAGACTTCCCTCTTCTTCAAAAGTTATTTCAACATCCAAATTACACCACTAAAATAAAAATATTTGTTGTCCTATCAAAATGAAAATGGGTGGCATTTCAAAACTGAGCCTGAACCCATTTAGCTGCTGCCCACCTGTAAGTAACCAAATTATATATATTATATGTTATATTTCCTTAAGCTGATTGGATGTAGAGAACTTTGTGGCTGTACCTGCTGGAATTCCAAGGTGCTGGCAGTGGTCTCCTGTTGGGATGGAGTGTCAGAAACAAACTTTCATGGACTGAACACAGCTTCCCACTCTCCATCCCCATCTGTGCCATGTGGGGTGTCTAGAGGGATAAAGGAATACTGGGAAAGATGGAGGAGGAGAAGTTGTTTTGATTTGCCTTTGTTCCTCATTATTCAAAGCTATTTTTAATTAATATTCACTACATTGAGGTTGTGCCAGTGATGGTTATTGGAATGTCATCTCCCCATTTTTGTCTCAATTAATAAGCTTTTTCCTTCTTATTTTCTTACCCATCCTTTTGAGGGCAAGGAGTCAGGACATCTTTGCAGCCCTCAAGGCCCCAGAATGACTAATTGTGACTCACAACACAACTGTGCATCTGTGCTAAATTTGTGATTCCTTTTACTAATCTCTAATTTTCACAGAGACTTTACATAACTCAGGACCAAAATATAAAACAATTACATTTAATCTTATATGTGCTGGTCCAGTGAGGGAAAAAATCACTACTGTTTTATTGTTTGCTGTACAAAACTCTCATCAACTAAATTGTTACACAACTTTGTCAATGCTTTAATCAGTTTTTATTCACATCAGAACTAGTGGAGGACAGTTTAAAATACCTTACTTTCTCTGTCTCCAAATGTCACTTCCAAAAGTCTTTGTGAATGTTTCAAACGTGATAAATACTTTGTATGCACACAGAGACATAACACTTGCATCATATCACAGAAACGAAATGTATCAAGTGCATAGTAATGAATAACTCTACAAATCTGGGTTACCAGCTTCTTTCAAGATCAGATAGATGTGGCTCAAAAGTAGTCATCATCTAAAGGCAGCCCAAACATGCAGAAATATCTTGGTGTATCAGAAGCAAGTGGTGAATAAGATTTCTTGGTCAGATTTTTTGTTTGGTTCATTGGTTTTGAACTCAAATGTTGATTTTTTTTTTCATTGACAGATTTCAGAAGTATGAACATCAATCATACCCTTTTTAATATGTATTTAATAAAATACATATTGAGAGCTAATTTAAAGAATTGTAAAGTTAAGTGGTGCAGACTATTTGTGCCTAATTATTATTATCTATTTACCACTGTAATTGTTCCAGTTACCCTTGTTTTGAAGGCTGACATCTATTACATTGTGACAGAAAAAGCCTCCTCTCTGTGGAAGTTCTGCTCAGCAAATAATGAAGACATCCCTAAGTTATCAACACTCTCTTTTCAAGCACAGATCTGAAACACAGCCCCACAGAAGCTACTGTAAAGCAAATTAACTCTACCCCAGGAAAAACCAACACCTAACACAAATATCTTCGAAAATAAAACATCAGATGTCTTAACATTTTTACAGCTGTAACCAAACTTACCATTATAATATATTTATCACATTGGAAATTTAGATTGACACTTTGATCTGCATAACTCAGTCTAACTTCACTACACCATTTTACACTGCTTTTTTTGTCTTTAGAATATGTCATCTCCCCTCCAAAAATGAAGAAAAAAAGGTTTGGATTCAACTTAGAAACCCTTTCTTTTCCCCCAGGATGGGAGAAAATGTGGGAGGAGGAGGAAAGACTATTTCAATTGGAAGGAATGCATGAGGATCACCTATTCCAACTGCTTGATCTCTTCAGGTATGGTCAAAAATTCAAGGACCTCATGAAAAGACATTGTCCATATGGCTCTTGAACACAGACAGGTCTGGGTCATGGACCACTGTTGTTAGAGGAGACGAAATGAAAGACACACACGCAGTCAGTTGTCAGGGCAAAAAAGAGGGTGGTTTATTTTTTACTTGGGTTTTTGTAGATTTTGGACAATGACTAAGGATTGGAGGATGAAGGCTGCCACTTCTCCAACCACACTCGTCAAACTAGAAGTCCATCAATTGTCCTTCCTCTAGAGAGATATGTAAACATCAAGAACAGTTTTCAAAACATCACTTCTGTTTACATGAAAATCTGTGAGAAACTGTACTACAAAAATGCAAGCATCAGAAGGCTGAAAAAAAATCAGGGCCACAGACCACCTCTCCAGGAAGTCTGTTCCAGGGTTTGTCCTCCCTCTCAGTAAACAAATGCTTCCTCATGTCCAGACTAATCCTCCCCAGGCACAGCTTTGAACCATTATTGGCAGATCTGTTTTATCAGTGACAGACACTATTCACATGCCAATGCAGGTTGTGTCCAGGAAAAAAAATTTATACAATTCCCCTGATTGTTTCAAGCACAGCAGTTAAGTATCCCAAGAGACAAAATGAAACTTATTACTTCATCACAAATAGTGTGCAGGATCTGAAAAAAAGAATCCGTTTAAATTATTCTGTAATACAAGCACAGTGTATTATAATTTGCTATCCCAACAGAATCAAACTAAAACCTCTGTGACTGCACTTAACCTTAAAGATAGAGCTATGAAAACCTTAAAAAGCAGATAAGAGGGATAACTAAAATTTAATCCTTTTAGGCATGAGGAGAACACTGCAGAGCACCCCAATCTTAGTGAGGTATCAGTGCGTATTGCTTATTAGAACAAATAATTGATGTGATTAAGTAGTATAGTAAGGGAAAGTATTAGAAAGAAGCAGCATATTCCAGAAATAGGAAGTTGCACTTAGATAAAGAAAATAGGAACAAATTCTGAGTGGATAAATTTAAAAAAAAAAAAAAAAAAAAAAAAAAAAAAAAAAAAAAAAAAAAAAGTGGATAAACACTGTTTCCAAATCTACTAGGAGTAAAAATATTGCAGCCTGTACATGTAGTCAACTGATGGCCAGTATAAAATGAATCCTCAAAGAGGGAAGACTACTGAAGAGAAGAAATGTAGTAATTTTTTTTTAAAAAATAATTGTGTTCATGGAGAAGAAAAATCCAGACATCCATGCTGGAACAACTTGTGGGAGGCTCAGGAGGTGTGCCTGAATCTGCAGTATGAATTAAGTTAGGAAATTAATTTTTATTTGAAGGATCTTTAACATTGTACTTAGCATCACTTTTTTGTGAAGTGACAAAGGTTGCCACAAAAAAGGAAAAAAAAAAAAAAGGAACAGAAGTCTCAGGTACTACTCAGGTAACTTACTTGAAGTAAATAAACCAAATAGCTATGAAAATGAAAAATCTATCAATGAAAATCTTGGGGGAAAAAACCCATGTTGGTTTGTTGAAAAAAGCCTCTTAAATTTCTTTACACGGTTAAAAACTTAGTAGACTTACTTTACAAGAGGCTTTACAAAAAAAATATAAAAGCTTTAAAGAAAACAAGCAATCAGGGGACAAGAGAAATGCTTTGATACAGCTAAGTAATTGCTATAAATAAAATGAGAAGCTGATAAAATCATGCACTTATTTATCAAATTAAAGCAAAACATGTAGAAGGGTTAATAATTAGGAAAGATTTCTAATCATATCTAGTTATTGATAAAGATGAGGATGACAGAAAGAAATAAACTCCAAAAAGAAATTTTAATCCTAAATGTAAGTAGAGCAACTAATAAAATTTCTCATAGGCATACACATAAATGAAAGGTGGATAAGTAATAATTCCTAATCTACATAATTCGTGGAAGATGTAACAGTATATGGGTCTGTGATAGTCCTATGAAAACTTGATCTCAAAACTCATGAGCTGATAAAACTAAATTTGACTTGTTAGAAGCTACTAAGAAACAATAGAAACACCTCTGAAAACAACATTAAACTACCACATAAGTCTGTGGTTCATTTTTCTTTCAAGCACTGACTTCCCTGACTTCAGGTGGATTAATAAACTGAGGAAAAAAAATAGTTTAGGAACACCTAATCAGAAAACTAAGCTTAGCGTGGTATGAGACATCTACAAAATTCAGGAGCACACATTATTTGTCAAGTCTTCCAACACAGGCACTAGGAGCCTACCAGTGAAAGGATGAAAGTTGGTGGAACAAGGCTGAAAACAGTATGATAAGACAGCTTTTCACACAGAAGCACACCTGTGCAAACCCCTGCTGAGGGAGAGGAGGTCCTGACAGTTCACACAGATTTGATGGAGGACTGCACAAGCATTCAACGTTTTTAAGCAGAAAAAGAGCAGCAGGTTCAGAAACCCCCAGAACCAAAACAGTGGCCAGCAGAACTTGCTGGGTGAAGGATCATTTCGCAGTATCACTTGATGTATTTTCTCTCTCCCTGACACCCCTGCAGCTGCTGCAGGAGGAAGGTTTCTGTATGACCAGACCCTCCCCTGGCCTGAGCCAGTGCTGCTGCTCCTGTAGGGCTTGGGCATCTACAACCCCTTGTACTAATGGCCTCCCCACACTTCTTCTTCTGCCTTTGCCCCATGAGGTTAAATCACTCAAACAGTATTTGATGAAGGTGATTATTAAATTATACGGGTGAGGAGAAAGAGGATCAGGGCAAGGAAGGTGCTCTTGCACTCTCACCTCAGCCTCTCGGAGGCCCCTTGATTCTTTAGAAAATTCACAGTTGCTGCTGGGAAGGAAAGTGAAGACAGTAATAATCCTTAGTGTTTTTTAAATATTCTCCTGGTATTGCCTTATGTTAGCAACTGTTTTATCTGCCTGGTCACCTCAGGGACCAATTAGACAAAAATCTCTGGAGGAAAGTACCAGTGCAACTTTTTCCTCATGATACAGCATTCCCAGAATTTCAACATGGACCAGACACACTTGGTGCTTTTTAAATGCTATAGAAAAATAAGGAAATATACTAAATAATATATTACAGGCAGAACTTCTGAATCTCCTCTGTGCTAGAAGGCAGGAAAGAGACAAATAAAAAGAAGAAAGAATTCCCACAATGCTTTGTCCTCAGCTTTATACATTTGCTGTAGGAATTCTTATTTTCCCTTGCAACTGTTCTCCTACTTGAAGGTCCTTCTGCCAGCCCAACTATTAGGAAAAACTTTATTTTTTCCTAAACATTTCATTTGGCACAACCTCAATCCATTAATTAGAATTCTATTGAAAAGGGAAAATTTTGGACTGAATGATTAGCATATTAAAATTCTATATAGTTTTAGTTTACTTTAGATTCATTCTAAAGAGAAAAAAATGGGGGAAAAAAATCTTGTTAACTTTTCTTGTGAACAATCTTGTGAAATTATTTTATTTAATATACATCTGTAGACTGGACATTCCTGAAGAAAATAGAATACAACCAGCTCAAATAGCTTTTGGGGGATTATCATGAATACTTATTTCTAATTTTGTCTTCATATCACTAACAAATAATTTATTGGTACGAAGAGAAAATATTTGCTGTTCAAAGTCTTTCAGGAGAGGGAATCAGCTAGTTATACTAGATTAACATGTTAACATAAATCATCTCACACATTTTCATGCAAGGGAGTTCTCAGCTGCTTTACTGAATACAATTGACATTCTTAAATAGATACACACAGATCATGATTGCAGATGTAAACTCTATTCATGTTGCTATTGCTGCCATTGCTGGAGCAATTTCTACATTTTTTTTAGTGATTTATTCCTCATGAATTCCTCAATATAGAAGCAAGATTTTAAATGCTTTTGCACTAAAATTGTTTACCACTGCCTTATAAGAGGACTTTAAATCCTTTCTTCTATTGTGGCTGGACATCCATATGTGCTGAGACTCAGGGTACTCTTCCTTCCTCCAGAACAGCTGTTGGACATCAGCTTCGTGAAAGAAATTAACTAATCCGAGAATGATGGAGTTGGTAAAGTTTCAGTGGGAACGGGGATTGTATTTTGTGATAAATGTGGCATTGGGGTAAAAATTCGTGATAAAAGAATATAGAAATATATGTTAAATTAGTGTTAATATAAAAAATGTGAAAAAGTACAGTCTATAGAAAATTCCCTCCAAGCCAGGCTTCTGCCGTCCCCAGTCCCGGGACAAAGAATGGGACAGGAGCCATCAGGATGAACAAAGACACTAGCCAACCCAGATAAGAATCAGCATCATACCCAGACAGAGAAATTCCTCCCCAAACGAAAAAGAATTCTCCGCCGAGGAATACACATTAAAATAACCATGGACCGGCGAGCCCCATCCGCATATGAAAGGAACCTTCCCAAAATACTATTTGCAAAGTTTGACAAATCCGAGAAACCCATCCAAAAATTATTTGGACTATTTGCTGAACTATTCCATGCACCTGTTTCGCCTTGGAACACGAAAACCCCTATAAAACCCTGAGCTGTGATCCGCTCCGTGTGGATTTGGGAAAACTGTACCTTAGAGTACGGACCCCTTATCCACCCAGCGCTGCGCTGCACATCCTATTTGTGGTTTCCCTCTTTGTTGGTGATTGGGATTGTTTTATTAATAAATTGTTTCTTTATTAATCCAATTTTTGCCGTTGCATTTATAACATATTTGTTTTAGTTGCTGTTGAAGGAAACACTTAAAAGGAATTTATAAAATACTACCCCTAATAGACTCATACAATTAAAATTTTGTTGTGAAACAGATAAATTATATAATTTCAGTGTATATTAAACATTAATGTTTGTCTTTCATCTTAATATCTCTTACAACTAATTTAACAGATTTTGTGCAAGATTTCAAAACAGATTAAAATATAGTCTATTTTTATTTTTCTCTGCATTCCCATTAGTGAAGGTATTGATACACATAGCTACAGAATTTATCCTTATTTCTTGCTTTCTTCTAAAAAATCTCTGCCACTATCAGCATGCTTTGTACTTTGTCAGCTGTATTTTGCTAAAATGTTGATCATCATGCATTTTTAAAAGACATAGACAGAGGATCCCCTCATTTCCTTTTCTCTATCCCACTTTTCCTCTCTTTATGCCAAGAGAAAGTCCTGGGTGGCAGACTCTGGCCAAAAAAGAAAACACTTATATCACCAGTCCATTAGAACACGCTTCTACTTGGTCTATTTCTCTATGATGCTCATACTCTGTAGCTGGCAGATTCTTCTAGCAGCAACAGCAGCAGCAGTTTTTAAAAAAATTCTTTTGCTTTTCAGAATAATTTTATTGGCATAGTCAGCATCTGACCAATGGAAAAAAAATAGGTAGAATAACCTGTTACATCCAAAAAATTATATTGGAAGGGTTTAAATTATTGGTTTTTTGTGATTTTATTAAGACAACTGAAAAAAATATTGTTTTGATCTCTGCCAAAACTAACAAACAGAAAGCAATAATAAGAATTATGGAATTTTTTTCCCTATCTTCAAATTTATCCAAAGGAGGGTATGAATTTCATACTACTTACATATTCACCTTACAGAGGTCAGCTATGTTCAGAGATAGTCACAGGTTTTGAAGGTTTGAGGTATTTATTGTAGCTGAGGCTGAATTTCAAGCCTATACATAAAACTGAAATTAAAAAAATTAAAAAAAAAAAAAAAAAAAAGAGAAAAAAACCCCCCATAGTTCAATGTGTTCTTGAACACATTTTCTACAATCTAAGTTATAAAAGCCCGAGTCTGCTGGGAAAATGGGCATTTCCATAGAAGAACTAAAGGAGTGAAACCACCACATAAGAGCCTCTGGCAGGGGAAGTGTAGCAAAGATGTGTTGACTGTGAATATTAATAGACACCAAGTCTATTGGCCCTGAACTGCTGCCTGCTTTTCTACAGCAGGAGTAATGCCTGCTACTTCTGTATGTTAAAATTATTGTACCTGATGAGACATTAAAAGGGGTTTTAAAGAGAGAACACTGCACAGTCTTTATCTATTAACTTTTCAAAGACAAGAGTATTGTAGGAAGGATCCATAACTGAAGTCAGGGTCAGCACCTCTGCTAAGTGTAAATACAAGAAAGTGATGCTGGCTGCTATTTCATTTGGGCACTTTAAATCAGCCAAATACCCAAACTGCCTTTTCTTTTCCCTACATTCTGTTTTCTCTCCATTTTTACTACCCACTATTACAGCAGCTCCTCTTGGCACCACTTTATGTGCACAGAGTGGTGCACATAATCATGCATGTCTCCTCCTAGCACTTTGGGACTGGCCTAGGAATATCTTTCTTTAATCTGAAGTATGTCACAGGTGTTATGAAAGATGGGACAGGAAGGACTTATGAATATGACTGCATGGTAAGAAATACTGTAGAAGTAAAACCTGAGTGAAATAGGAATGAAAGCCAGTTTCGAGATGTGTGCATGGCAGGCAGGAAGACGGTGATTAGCTGAAGACAGGAAAACAAAAGACAAGAATGTTGCCCTTCCACCTTGGCAAAGACATCTGGGAACAAGTGCAATAAGAAAGAAGTCTATAGAGTTTAGAATATAAAATGACATGGTAATGTAGTAGTTCTTATAGGCTGCATGCAAAGTTTGTAGGTTTTGTATCTCACGCCGGTTGGTCACCGTAAATTAGAATATTCAACACAAAAAGAGATATAATGTATTGTAACAAGAGGATTGCTCTCTTCTCCTGGCTCTCCTACCTTTTTCCCTTACCTCTTCTCTTCTCTTCTCCTGGCTCTCCTACCCTCTTCTCTGGCCCTCTCACCACTCTTCCCTTCCTCTCTTCTCTTGGCCCATCCCCTCTCCTCTCTCTCACCTCGCTTGCTCCTGTTTTCTCCCCACGTTTTTCCCTGCTCATACCCCATTTTTACCCCTTAGCTCTCTTCTGTATCTTTCTACCCCCATTCTCTCTTTAGGGCTTTGCTTCAGCTGAGGCTGGTGGCTGGAAGCAGGCCCTTTTTACCCATGACCTTTGTAATAATAAAGCCACGTGTTTCTAGAACATCTCAGGTCTGCAAAGTTCCTTGTCCCTGCCATCCACGGAAAAATTTCTACACACAGGAAGATTTTTTTCTATTAAATCAAAAGTGCTACACCTTGCAAGAGGAGTTTAGTTCAAGCTTTGAATCCAATTTGAGTAGACATTGATTGTGTAAAGACAAATAATTAAAATAATTATGTTGAATTATATCAAGAATTCAAAATTTTCCTACGTCATTTTAACAAATTTTAAAAAAACCCTCTGTTTTTTTCACTAGTAGAACAGAAAAATAAAAAAACCCACCCAAAATCAATTATTTAAAGAAATGCATTACTCTGCAACTATTTTTTGTTCATCTGTTCAATGACTTTTATTGTCAATAGGTCAAAACTAGGGAGAAAAAAGTATATTTAAAAATAATAGTATTAATAACAACAACAACAGTGTCTAATTTCCTAACTCTTGCTATTGCTTTCAACACTTTCAGAGTTATATATCCTTTTATCTGAGTGAAAGTAAGAAACAAGCAATAGGATCCTTTCTGGATTGACAGATACAGGTATTTACCACAACTCCACAGCTTTTTTTATTACTTTTTTGTTCTTTGTTTTTCATCTTAAGCAGAGCCTGAAGCAAACTGGGATGTGATTTTTGCATTCAGTTGTGCTACACAATTTTTTATCAGGCTGCAGCCCAGGACGGGGCTCAGTGAAAAAACTTCTGCAATATGAAATTACCTTCCATGGTAAATGATGTTAACATTTGGCTTAGATTACATCCCTACGTGTTCTTAGTCACTTTGTATTTGTTTCTCTGAAGGAGTTTAAATCTGAGAACAGGTAGGGAGAAGTCACTGACTGCATATACAGCTGTCCCAGGACAATAACTTGTGAAGTAAAGCAGCAAACTGGTAAACAGATTTACTAGTGTCCTGGTAACATTTTATCTACATGATGTGGGAGGATTTGGTTACCATCAAAAGTCAGTCCATTTCCTCTCGTAGAAACACCAGGCAACTTCTCACTAAGCTTTGAAGTTTCTTCTCTATGCAATAATGGTACATCATCATTTTCCCAAGGATAGCTATTAATCAAAAAAAGAAGCAGGTTAGTGCCCAGAATGGGCAGTTCCTTTCTGTTTGCTATTTCCAATAAAATTGATGATTCACCTTGCACAGCAAGCTACTTTTTGGCTATTTGTTGTTGTTGCTGGTTTTTTTTTTTTTTTTTTTTTTTTTTTTTTTTTTTTTTTTTAATGACAGTAATTTAAAAAGATCCATTGAACAAAATCCCTGGTCATTATCGATTTAGATGTAAGCATTGAAGCACCTGTAGTGTTAATCATCTTATATGACTATTATGTAAATAGAATCCCATGATAAGTGAAAGAAATAAAGTTTAAAAAACTCCTGGGTATATGTTAAAAGTTTAAAGTGTTGGAGCCCTCTTGATTGTTGTATAATAAGTGTATTGATGTTCTAAATGATTTGTAATTGTAAGTCCCTGTGTGTAGCAGTGGGGGCCACCTCCATGGTCCCCCTGCAAAAGAAGGGGGGCCTGTTTGCTCACTAGAAGCCAACAGCCCCCCCCCCCCTCCCCCCCCCCCCCACCGCGGCCGCCGCAGAGCTGCCAAGGCCAAAGCAGCCCCCGGGCCGCCGGAGCCGTCAGAGCCGCGGGCTGCTGCCACTACCGCCACTGGAGCCGCTGCTGGAGCGGTGCCACATCCTCCCCCCCGCCATGAGACCTCAGCTGCCGCCAGGGCCAGAGCAGTCCCCAGGCCGCTAGAGCCGGCCCACAGTCGCTGCCGCTGTGGAGCCTCTGGAGGCCACTGCGAGACCCCTGAGCTGCTGACAACCGGCCCGGCCCTGCGCCCCCACAGCCGCCGCCGCTGCCGCCGCCGCCCCCATGCCCCCAGGCTCTGCTGCATGCGGCCCACTAGTATGGAAATTAGAAAAGCCCCACTGCAAACTGAGACATATTCGGCCCCAAAAGTCCCCCGCCAAAACAAACCAACGTAAAATCTGGACCCACAAAAGACAGTACTGAACTGGCTATGCCCTAAAGTGTTGATAAACAGATTTTGTATCTTGCTGTAACTTAAAAAGTGCCCGAGGGGAAGGATACCCACGAATCAGCCCGGCAAAAGTGAACTCCTAGCACACCTGCAAGGGCAGGGCTCTCGGCTCTGCAGTGACCTAAGACTGCAAAGCCAAACAGACCCTCCTCTTCAAGGTGAACCAGGAAGAGCTCACCATCCCTCAAGCCATCCCTTTAAGAGCTGATCAATAAAGGCATTTTAAGGAGAAAAACATTACCTCCTGCCCATTTTTAACAATAAGGACTTGAGTGAGGAACTAAAAATGGCATTCAACCCAAAATAATGGCTGGAATGCACGTAATGGCTTCAAGTGTAAGGCCTCTAGGTCTTACTGTGTCCTCATTAAATGGCACTATGCAAAAAGAGAAGCAGCATGACAAGAAGTGACAAAACATCCAGTGAACAGCTGAGAAAGATGACAGAAAGCAAGACATATATGTAATCTCTTAAACAGAATATAATAGTAGATTAAGCTCATTGTCTAGTGTGTGTGTATATATATATATACATATATAAACTTTTTTAATGCCACTGTCACTGAAGTTTTATTGCATGGATAATAGAGCTAAGAATCAACTCTACAGTTAAGCCAAATCCAATTAACTGACCAAGAAATCTCCTTGTTTGTATTGGGAGATGGATGAATTAGTAAATGACTAGTGACCACGCTTGTATTTAATTCAGAAGATTTGTTATCTGCTAGTTATAGACACATATGAAACAGAGAAGAATAAAAATTGGGTTTTAGGGGTGGCCAATTTTTGGAAAAAAGGAACTAAGCATATACAAATGTTAAATGTTAAATAGCATTCAAAGAAATATTCAGCAAGAAGTCTAAGATGAAAATATTGAGAAGGAAGTCATACAGAAAACCACAAGACTTATTAGGAATGATAAAAAAAGGTAAAACCCCACAAACTTCAAAAAGGAAAATTCAATAAATATCAAAACTGACCAACAGTAACAATAAATTAAATCACTGAACAATTTTTATCAAGGAACTCACAGAAAAGCCAATCAATTGCTATTAAAGAAAAAATGTGATACATGGTATATGGCATGGCAAAAATTGGCACTGAAAGAATTAGACTAGCTTTACTAGGGTAATTTGTCATCTTTAGCACTGATATAGAACTAATTCTATCTATACTTCTCTTGCACTCCAAACACCCTTTTCAAAAGCTGGAAGAATACAGAAGATTTAATTAAATGAAATCTCTGTGATGACATTAATTTAAGAGTTCCAAATAATTTCAACTATTGCTATAGTTTTGGCTCACTTATTCTAGATGGAAAAGCACTGTAAAATTTCACCTGTGAGGTTTTTTATTGTTTTATTGGAAGCAGATATTCCTCTACCTTTCTCTGAAGCATTATATGTTACAGCTAGAAATGAAATGTTGTGAAGTAGTGCCACTGAACTCTTTCAGCCGTTTGTTTAGAGGGCTTTGCTCACCTTCTGGAGATAAATGAATTTACCAGGCAGGCAGGGCCAGGAGGGAATTTTCCTTTCCTTGAGGATGGTTGCAATTGCTCTTTTCATTCTGTTTCTTTGTTTTGTCTCTTTGTCTTACTTGCACTTCTGTGAAGTGCACTTTTCCTAACCAACACAGTTTCCTTTTGGGTCCTGGCAAAGAACAGCTCTTCCTTGATTGCTCCTGCTCTCAACTACTGGCACACTGAGGTTGTTTTGTTTTGTTGTGTGAGGTGTTATAAATGGGGCACTAAATGGTTTTCTGTCGCACAGAGCAACTCTTCTGAGCTCATGCTTCAGCTTCCTTTAGGTCTTCTGAGAAAAGCAGAGGGCCACAGCTGTGATTGTCTCCTCTGTTCTATTCCTGTCTCCTTAAAATACAGCCAACAAATTGCAACAGCACTGTAAATTGCCTGTTGTTAGCTAAGTTACCCAAGCAGGCTGCTTTGGACTTCTGCTCATTCTGACAGTTCATTTCTCCCAGAAGAATGAAATGCCTGAGAAGTGAAAAGTTGTGGACACAAAGGAGCTAACGGATGTGTACATAATATCCTGGATTGTTTTAGGCTTCAGTGTGCTTTGAGATAGCACTGAGTTCATGTATAGCTCTCTAGTTGATGAAACATTTGCATCTTATTTCTGACATGGGTAAGAACACAGATATAGATAGCATGCTTAACATGTGATTTCTTTTCCTGTAGCAATGTCCAGAGAAAGAAGGTCTGGATACAGAACTGCAAGCTTTCAAAGAAAAATTCAGTGATTTGACTGAATTCAGTGACTTGAAAGAATCACATCAAAATGCAGTCTCACATTAAGAAACAGTGTGAACAAGAGAGTTGTATTGTAATGTGTTCCCAGGGTCACAGCAGTACACTGTCTGCATATATGTCTTCTGATATATATATAAATATATATAGATAAATAGATAGATATACATACTTATATCCTGAAAAGTAGGTTCTTGCTAAAACAGTACAAGCTCTTAAAAATACTTGCATCAACAGCTCACATTAAAGAGATAAAGGACAGAACACTACATAATGACCACTGTGATGAAAGTTTAGGATCAAGAATCAGAGTAAACAGTGCTGGTTTATGCTCATCTATTTTTTTCCTCCAAGAGTGGTTAGATTTAATCCTGTAATCTGCATATTCGACTAACACGTTTTTAACGCTGGAAATGTGCCAAATTAAGCATTTAAATTACTTGTGGGAGATCAACACTGGAATCTGCTACATCTGTCAGAAATAAAACATCTTGAATAGAGGGAGGGAGGTCTGGCATCCCAGGTGGGTTGATGATTCTAGTGTCTGATCAATTATTTCTGTTGATAGCATAGGTGCAACAGGCCACAATCAAGACAAAAACAACAAATTTTGTTAGGGTCAAGGAAACTGCTGGTTCTAATTAATTTCAACAGTTCCTGAATGTACTTCTGGAGAATAAATTTCACTTCACATTGCATTTCTTTTCTCATGTATCACAGCTCCTTCCTCCACTCTTATTTTACATTTTTTGTGTAATTATAGGAAGATAACTTGAGGTACCATCCTTTGACATATCTCACCGAGCAGTGCACATTAAAAACCTCTGCAGCTTAGTGGAGAGCAAAGAAGATAATAGAAAAGTAAGTCATGTGTCAAAGTCTTTGCTCATGTACTAAAATGAAATTAATTTGAGTTATATGTAAAACCTGAGCATATGTCATTAGTTTATTTGGCTGTATATCTCCTTTGTGCATTGCTGTTTTGCATACAGAACATTTTGTCATGTAGATATTTGGTCTTTGAAGAGTAAGGGTTCTTTTTATTTGGAAATTCTTACCA
The DNA here is from genome assembly GCF_965231275.1 of Zosterops lateralis. Classification (NCBI taxonomy): domain Eukaryota; kingdom Metazoa; phylum Chordata; class Aves; order Passeriformes; family Zosteropidae; genus Zosterops; species Zosterops lateralis. The sequence goes on from NC_139763.1 coordinate 114,529,114, forward strand.
GCATATATTTTTTTCCTCCTCCACATATCTGTTATGGAAAGAAAGAAAACAAAAGCTAAACTAATCTTTTTTTTGAAAATAAGTGTGAGATGTAAGAAAAAACCTTCATCACTAAAATACAAAGAAGACATTATGAAATGATGCAAATGACCTGTCAGATGTTATGTTCAATGGCACTTAGGCTACCAGAAGCTGTGTTGCAGGAAAACACGTGGGATCAGTGCTGGGAACTGGACTTTGTGAAGGGCTATGTTTATATAAAGGTGGGAAGGGCTGAAGCACATGCTTTGGAAATGTAGGCAGCAGGGAGAGGAAGGAAGGTCTGTAGGAATGTATATCCTGCACCCTGCAAGTTTTCCATATAGGGAAAAGTTTAAGACTCACCTCTTGCGTTTCTTATAAGGAAAAGAACCCAGAAATTTCCATACCTTCCTGGCACTAATTGGTTCAGCACCAGCAGAAGAGCATGACTGGGCTCTGAGAATGTAACTCAAAGCCTCTTGGTGATCTGATTGGCAGCAAGCCAAATTGTCCCTCCTAGAACCTTCAGTATTTAGGAAGGAACCCAAAGGAAGTAAGGGGCTTTTTGGAGCGTTCGTAGCAGGGTGTCAGGAGTTTTCTCGGACACCTGTGCACGGCTTATCTTTTGTTTTCTGTAACATTCGTTATTTTGATATTTTTCTTTATTAAACCTTTTGCTTTACAAAACATCTCTGAAAAGCAGTCTTATTGAAATTAATTTCAGCCACTTCTCTGCAAAGGCTGGACCATGAGAGACTGATACATTTACATGTGGTCCATCACACTCTGGCCACATGTTAACCCATATCAAAGGTTGTCTCCTTTCATGCATGCCCATGTATTTGCTGCTGCCGGGGCTTGTCCTGGAGGGAAGCACTGCTGTCACATTAGCAGTGGGCTCACACAAGGTGGTGCTGATGCCAGATCCTGCACCTGGGATGGGGAAGTCTGGTTATGTCTACTGTACAGCTGGTTGGATATTAGAAAAAGGCTCTTCAGTCAGAGGGTGGTTGGGGCACTTAGAACAGGCTCACAGGGAAGTGGTCACAGCACCAACCCTGACAGAGCTCAAGAAGCTCTAGGGCACGTGATGTGTTTCTTGGGAGTGGTGAGGTGCAGGGTCAGGAGTTGGACTTGGTGATCCCCATGGGTCCTTCGAGCCCAGAGTATCCTGTGATTCTGTGAAATGAATGCAGCAGCTCTTCCCTGCAGCTGAAATGGGTGCTGGATATTGAAAGTGGGGGGTTGTGTATGTACAAGGAGGAGTAGGAAATGATTTATCCCATCTTCAGCTCTATTGCACACCAAGCCCATGTACTGAAGCCCAAGGGTGTTTGCCTTGTCATTTTAGAAGTGCCTATAGAGGATTTCTGTACCATTTTCACAGGGACAGTGAAGTGTGACCCTCTAACTCCTTGTTCTCAGGTCTCACATTCAAAGATGATCTGACATTGTTTCTTTTTCCCTGCACATTATTGTCAAAGGCTAGATGTGTATCATGTTTGTGATGCATCACCTAGACTTGTGATAAAATGTCATAGTTTTACTTTCTTCTAGAAACTTTGTGTAACTGACCCTTATTGCACTCTCCTTAAATACAGTTGTAGAACTCAGTAAAATGGATGTCATTTGGCAGAAACCGTTTTTTACCTTAGATTCTGCTTCTGATTTATGTACAGTAACAAACTCAGAACAATTAGCGTTCAATGACCAGCTTAATCAAAATATTTGAAGAAATACTTCACTTTCCTGGTGGCTTTTGATATTTTCTTTTCTAGATATTTATCCATCTTTCTTCCTATGTCTACTTCTTAGCTGGTAACACACCAGCTTAGTAAAAGGGTTTTCTTTAGAATTTATTTCCACCATTATGAGCAATTACCTTTTCTTTTAATTTTAGCTCTTTTGCATGTGAAAGAATGTTGACACATCAATACTTTATGTAACTGAATTCTGACATTTCCATTCTACAAAGATAGGAAAAGAGGTGTTTAACATTGCTTTTTCTGATCAAACACTTAAGCCAAAAAATCATAGGCAGGTAACCTGGAAACCACAGAGGTTTTGAAGAATTTACTTAAGCCAAAAAATCATAGGCAAGTAATCACTCTGGAAACCACAGAAGTTTTGAAGAATTAAGCCATTTAAAATTGATTTGCACAACAAAGCTTGAAAGGTACATTAAAAAAAAAGGCAAATTCTTTACATCTACAGAAAGAGGAATACATCTTGGATTAAAAGAGAAATGATTTGTCATAGAGTATTTCTCTCTATGATTCAGCTGTAAGGACCTATGTCTACAGACATGATAATAATCTTGTAGTACAAGTCAATAGAAAAAATCTGGAATTTGATTCTCCAGGTGAGATCAGGGGTGTAAAACAATTTCTATTATCTCTCCTAAATACAAACAGGCTCTGGTTTGAGGAGTGTATGTTTTGTATTTGCACCCTTCCTGTGTGATGAGGATGCTTCAGGTCCCAGCTTGTAGTCTTTTTCCTTCAGCCTTTTCCCATTGATTTCTACTGGTTTATCAAATTGCTCCTGGATTATACATTTTCCTCAGTCTTGTGCCCATAATCTAGCATGGTATCATCTTATTAAAGATTTTGATTTTATGCCTTTTTTTTTTTTTTTTTAATTCTTAAGTTTACCTCCACTCTCTTTTTCACTTTCCATTTCTGTTCCTTTTTCCATTTGTGTGTACATTTCTGAGTTTATTAATTCACTCAAATCCTCTTGACCTGCTTTCAGCATGTTAGGTTATTAGATTGTTGTATTCTGCCAAGCAGTACATCAGGTCACACAAAAATAATTAGAGATTTTTATTTATACAACAGCATTCCAAGAAGTCTCTAAGCATTATCAAAAGATAAAATGGTGCATACCTTAAGATGAATAGAAAAGAAAGTTAATTAATTTCCAAAATAGTAAAGATATCGAAAATATTTGAAAAACAGTAATAAGGAAGAACAATAATTTTAATTCCTAGAAAACTTGAAGAACTGGGCCACTTGTTAATGCTAAAGAATTACCTATTAAAATTCTTTCTTCAGCTGCAAAAGAGAGCTTTTGATCATGTCCATTTGTTAAATTGATTCTGTCTAGATCAGTTGCAGGCTCTGCTTTTAAACTTATGATATCTTTTGCACACATAAATGCTCATAGTCTCTCTTCTACTTCTGTCTTGGCAGGACTTCTCATTTGGTTTTCATATACTTATGTATATCAGCCAGTGGTTATTTTTTTTTCCTGTGTGATTTTCTGTATTGTTTAGGTTCTTTTTAAAAAAGCATGATTTGAGTATTCACTGCTCCTGCCCAGCCCAAATTTGTTACCATTTTCTCCTCTCCTCACTGATCTTTTCTATTCTATTTCTAAATAATTTCGTAGCACCTCCTCTGTAATTCCTATTTCCTCTTCCATTTTTCCACTCTGCTACATCCTCAGTTCAGTCAAGGTTTTTTTACAGATCCCTTGAATCATAATCCTCAGAACAGATGGATAGGGACAAATCATTGAATAAGGAAACTAGACTTGCTTAGGCTGATTACTCTGTAGTCTCTCTGACCTTAGTTTTTAAAATGGAGAATTCCTTCAATGTCTTATTCTGAAAAACAAACTCAAAGGTCATGCTGAACTGACTGCAGCATCAAGAGTCCTAAAAGATGTGGGCTGAGAAGAAAAGCTGGCTGAATTGCATCTCAAAATTTCAGTTTTAAAAACAGAATTTAAAAATATTTGTTGCTACTTTCATAAAGTTTCAGAGGTGCCCTCTTTCCGTCACTTAAGTTTCCATTGATATTTTCAAAACAAATTACTGTAAATTAGAATACTAGTTATGGGTAGCTATGAAATATAACTGAAACAAGTAATTTTCTGACCAATCAGAAAGTTTGTCAGTGAAATAATGTTATGAAAAGTGAGTTAAAGAAGGAAGACTAGAGTTTCCTTGCAGTCATTCTGTTGTGTAGCTGTGCTTATTCTATTCCAGTGCAACTCAGGCTGTAATAAATCATGGCATCTCCCAATGACAGTTTCAAATGAACATGTTTATTGGGACAGACAAGTACATCACTAAAAGTGTTACTTACTTCAGGTGCTGACATGCAGTACCAGCTGTTAGATCTAAACACTGACTCAGTCACTGTTACTGAAAACTGTGAGAGTTTTTAAATCACACAAAAATATGAGAAAAACAGAGGCATCAGGGCCCAACATAAGTGATGTAGATTTTTTTTTTCCCAAAAGCACAAAAGCTATTAAGTTTGAGAGAAACTTCAGGAAAAATTTCCAGTCTAACAACAAAACCACCACACATTCATATTTTTTTAAGGAGATTTAAAGAAAGTTTTACTTTGAAAAATCAATTATAAACTCTAAAGACAAGTTACATTTCATTAATTTCTTCATATAAATAACCAGATCATCTCAGATATCTGTTTTTAACCTTCAGATAGTATGGGCTTTTTATGTAAGTAGTGTAGAAAGGAAACACCTCCAGCACTTCTATGAGCTTTTCCTGTACTGTGGGACACGAGGACCCACCTCCTACAGGGATCTGGGGAATCAGCCTGAATAAAGGGTGTTTTTGTTGCCATTAGGAAAAACAAACAAACAAACAAACAAAAACAAACAAAAACCCAACCAACCAACCAACCAACCAACAAAAAAAAACCCCAACCAAAAAAACACAAAAAACCCACAAACAAACAAACAAAAAACCAAACCACAAGAAACCACACCCAATCCTGACCACCACAACCCCTAATAAACTAAAGACCAAAAACACCTCCCAAAAACTTGTACCAGTGCATACGCAAGTAACAGGAACACAGCATGAAATGCAATTTGATGTGGAACACTTCAGGAAGACAGGATACCCTTTGATGTTGTAGGGCGGGGTCTAGTGTCAACATAGTTGGGATTTTATCAAATAGGGATATTTAGAAAGAAAACAAAAAATTCTGGAGAGTATTAGTAGCCTTGTGAGAGGAAAACACCAGCTCTACAGGAAGGAAAGGAGGTGACAGCTACCTCATAAATAAGAGGACTGGTCGGCAGTCTCATCCATGTCCCTTGTCCTTCAAGATTAAGAACTGTTTTGTTGTGCTGAGACCAAATGAAAAACAATAACTAGAACAACTAGATGAGAGAGTCTTTATGTCCTGACAAGGAGAGGTTTTTTGTGGTTATTCCAGCATCTGAAAAGGAAGAATGAGATGGTTGAGTGAGGATCCACTCTGGGTGAGTGGATCCTATCTGACAACCAGTTCAGGAAGCATGAAGCCTAACTGGAACCAAGTCAATGATTTTAAAGATATATTGTCAATACTAATGCTGTCTTTTGGACAGGCTTTATTTCATTTTCACTATAAACTGCTTTACTAATTACTCTGGCCAGTCATTTATCTTCCTCATGGGAGACTGACATGATGGCAGTCATCTACTAGTGCAAGTCAAGGAGAGGATTATAAAGAGGAGTATAAAGTGTTATGAGACTTTCAGCTCCAGCATACATTTGGCAGGGACCTACAAATACTGCAAGATTAATCTGCAACTCTGTAAGTGGTTGAAACATGAAAACCCTAAATTTCAGTTTAGATTGCTGTTTCTTTTTATACATGACATTCCAGGAAAAAACACTTCTGGCAAAACAGGAAGTTCCAAACAAAAAAGCCAAGGCCCAAACCAAAAATCCCTATGGAGTTGTTCTGTTGTGATGAGTCAACCCTTTCTGGCTGTCACCCATCTTTTCAGCAGGAGAGGGAGAGGAGATATGATGAACCCACTTTGTGGGTTGTGGCTGGGGCAGGCTGATGGTTCACCCATTACAGCAATCATTATCATGAACAAAACAGATTCAGTTTGAGAAAATTAGTTTAGCATATTGTCCTTCATGATCTTCTGCAAGTTCTTCACTTCTCCAGCATGGGTCTTTTCCATGGAGTCCAGTCCTCCAGGAATGATCTGCTCCAGTGTGGCTCCTCCATGAAGGACACAGGTCCTCCACAAACCCTGCTCCAGCATGAGCTCCTCTCTAGAGCCCACAGCTCCTGCAGGAGCTGGATGAACTCATTCTCCATGGCATTCAGGGCTTATCCATGACCTTCACATGTACAGACAGTACTTTCTGGTACTCAAAATTAAATGTAAAATGACAGCTCGCTTATGATGTCTTTAGTTTCTAAAACAAAACAGGTGAAAATCATTTGTATGGAAGCAATAGCACAACTATATTTGTTATTTCAGGCCAAAGGACACAGCACATCAGCAGAGTAAAGACAATAGCTTTCGCTAATACAAAACCTAATTTGAAGTGGGTGGGTGGGGGAGCAATCTATAAATGTATTTTATATATTATTATAATATATTATAGAGAGTATTATTTATACTTATTAAGTTGTACTACAGGAGAACTGGCAGATCCTGAAAGTAAGAGTATGAGAGGACAGCAATCAGACTAGTGTATTTCAAAAGAAAGACATTTAATTCAATAAAATACCAATCTAATCAAACATGCATCCATGTTAAAGGGAAAAAATAGGGAAAATTTGCCAACTGACAAAAATGCTCTTGCCAAAGGGTGTATATGATGAAGTAACAGAAAAATGAACATGAAGATAATCAAAAGGCTAGCTATAAAATAAAATACAGGAAGTAGGTTTTTTTTAACACAATAGAGAATGAAATCAAAAGGAAGCAAAAATCTCTTATTCAATAGGAAAGGAGAACAAAAAGGAGATTATGCATAACAGAATAAATTCAATACTTTCTTTGACTTTTTATTATAGAAGAAAGAAAGAAAAAGCTAGTTTTGACCAGATACTTCTCAATCTGAGTTTTCTAAAGGATAAGTATGTCAGGGAGAATTTGAAAAAGGTAGGATGAAGAATATCTAGATAAATGAATTGAATATAAACTTATTTTTAAATGTTTGAAAAAAACCTATTCATGGAGATTTATAAAACTTCAGTAGGCTTTTTTTATTTTTTTTTTCAGGAGATCATAGAAGACAGAAGACTTGAAAAATGGGAAAAATATTAATTTTTTATCAGCTATTAAGAAGTGAGTGGGAAAGAATGCATAAGAATTACAGGTCACAGTACCTACCTTTAGGAATTAGCACAGAAAGATTTATCAGTCTATTCATGTTGAAAGAGAATAAAATGGAAAAGGCAGACAGTGTAGTTTTGTTGAGGTTCAGATAGTGCCAAGCAATCTTATTTTCTCCAAGATGGAACATGTATCTGGTTAAAACTGAATATGTAGCTCACCTAAATAAGGTTTTCCCTACTGCCCTAAAGTAGCATTCTCAAAAGAAAAACAAGGAACCAGAATCCAAAGAAAAACAAAGATGAGCACTCATTGCTTTCTGAACCACAGGGCAAGTACTTAATAATGATTCCTACATTGTGAGAGGGTATTTCATCAGCAAAACACCTGGAATAAAAGGAGAGCATGACAATAGGTGTCATGACATAAAATATAATGCCATTGGGAAAAGGACTCATGGTGGAGTAGCAAAAAGTCTCAAGGAGGGAAAATAAGCCTGAATAGTTAAAGAATTCATATGAAAAGACAGAGAAGATGAAAGCAAAAATTACTCCAGATATATGGATAGTGCACACTCTACATAGATATTGGAATAGGTCATAGGTGCAACACTGTGCTGTGGAATTGACTAAATTTGTCAGTTTGATGCCTAACGCAAAACATTCTGAAGACTGTGTTTTTTGCATGTTTACTCTATATATCTCATTGCTTAAATTTGGTGAGGGAACAATGTAGCACAAGTTTCATAAGCAGCCTGTTAATGGAGCTGCTGCTAACATTAAATATTCTGTTTATCATCTCTGCAACCAATTTCTTACATCTCTTTCGGTTTCATCTGGAAGAAGACTGCTTAAAAGTAAAGTGATATAAAGTGTTTCCCAGCAACTACTTCATCACTTCCAGTGACCTTCAAATTACATTTAACATTTGTCTTGGCCAAAACTATAAGTCTGCTCTGTGTTGTGGACAGGAAGATTCATCTGGTACTGTTAACCTGATCAATAGTGAAATAAAAAGTCAACTGAGCTTACATTTTTACAGCCCCAGGAGAAAGTTAAAAAACACATTAGTTGGTTTAACAAAATGATAGCAGATGGCGAATCAGTATCCAAGGTTATAAATGATGATGGCTCTGTAAGCCCTGTACATCATATATAGTCATAAACTACTCACACTGAATTAGTTTAAGGAAAATCTCACTTTTCTTTCTTTAACTTCATTTTTTCCTGCATTTTGTCCAGCAGAAAGAAGAAGAAGAAGAAAAAAAGGCTGTGAGGTTTGAAAGTACACAAATTATACTGAATTTCAGCTAAAGAAAATGTTCCATGTGATGAGAAGATTGATTCTATAAGCTTTAGCTATCCAAACTATGGGTTCATTAGTAAGTTTTTTTGGTCCAACACAAGCAGATCAGTAGACTGAAACAGATGATCCTACAGCTCCTTTATTTTGCTTCTTCCTTATGCCTATATGAGAAAAGAACAGAAAAAAGAGAGGAGAGGAGAGGAGAGGAGAGGAGAGGAGAGGAGAGGAGAGGAGAGGAGAGGAGAGGAGAGAAAAGAGAAAAGAGAAAAGAAGAGAAAAGGAAAGAAAAGGAAAGAAAAGGAAAGAAAAGGAAAGAAAAGGAAAGAAAAGGAAAGAAAAGAAAAGAAAAAAGAAAAGAAAAGGGAAAAGAAAAGGAAAAGAAAAAAGAAAAGAAAAGAAAAGAAAAGAAAAGAAAAGAAAAGAAAAGAAAAGAAAAGAAAAGAAAAGAAAAGAAAAGAAAAGAAAAGAAAAGAAAAGAAAAGAAAAGAAAAGAAAAGAAAAGAAAAGAAAAGAAAAGAAAAGAAAAAAGGTTTTTGCACAGGGATTGTTTTACCCGTGGTCAGCTACGGGTGTTCTCAGCACAAGAGATGAATAATATTCTTTCAGGACACAAGGACAGCTTTGTTCTCTATGCTCTTTTTGACCTCCCCTAAATATTAGCACATGGCTTTTCCTGCTGCCTCCACTGACCCTCCAAAAACCTCATAGACCTAAACCTGAACAGGCTGCTGGAGAGAATCTAGTGGGCAAGTGTGAAGTGTGGAGGAAATGTTGCAAGGAATATGCTGGCAAGGGAAGGTGTTATTTAGCGCTTCACTGGTTAGCAGAAGATAAATGGGGAAAGAGACTGTAAGTGATTGCTGCTGCTTAGTGGGGGCAGCCTCCACAAGGGCTGGGGAAGCAGCAGGATGAGCTGTCTGTGTAGTTTCTAGTGACAAGGGTTTTACTTTATATCTGAGAAATCCTTCTATTTTCCTTCAAACAATATTTTAACTTCTGTTACATCCACCCAACTTACCTCCTTGACAGCCTTTCACAGCAACTAGCAAACTGTCCTGAAGGCATTGAGGGCTTCAGCACCCAGCCATGAGCCACCAGCCCCCAAAGACTGTACTCCTTTTCCAGGCAGCTGTCAGAGTCTGTCCAAGGATGTGATATGCCTCACGACTGTCTCCAATGAATGAGGACTGAGACCCCAGACTCGGAAAGGAGCCCCTGGCCTGGCTGAGGTGGAACGTTTGCCAAGTCTCGGAGGACTGGTCTGCATCTCCATGAGAACGGAGTGCAAGAACAGTGGAACTGGTCACAGTGGACTGAACCAAGGCTCCCTCTCCAAACTCATCTGTCCATACCAGAGATACGGTTTGCAGCTTGTTCCTGGGCACCCAAGCTCAACACAGGTGGTTGTTGCCTTGGCCCTTTGCCACTCGCTTTGGTCCCCGCCTTGTCCAACCTGTAAAAACTCTGGAGACCCTGCTCACTTTTGTGATCACCCCACTGGAGAAGATCGCGTCTATGGACATCTCCAGGCCTCGAGGACTCGTCCCTACACACTGGTACCTGTAATCCCCTTCCCCTCTTTCTCTGTCTTTCTTACTATTCTTTATTTTCTCTCCCCACTATTACATTTGTTGGCACTAAATAAAGGTGCATTTTTGACTGAGTAAAACTGAGTTGTCCCCTGCTGTGTCTTTTGCGCTCTGAGATCCTTAAAATGAACCATCAGGTTCCCTGCATATATTTGCAGACCCTGACAGCAGCCAACAGAACCAGGACTCTCCAGCATCAGAAGCCACTTCTGTCCTTCTCCAGGAGTAACCTGGAAGTCAGTGTGGGCCTACTGCCACAGAGGGCAAAGGGAACTTGTCTTTGCAGCCTTTCTCCCTTGCACAGACTGAAGGCAGACTGGCCACAGCGCTCAGGATTAGGATGGGGCATCCAGACCCTTGAGCACAGGGTTCCCGCCCCATCTGTTTGCTACCAAACCTCAGGGGACACAAGTGAGCAATGAGTCAAGATGAGTAGGAGCATCTGAGTAAGAGGAGCATCTGCAGCTAAAGAGGAATCAGTTCCAATACCAAAAGATTGTTTCCCAGGAAGGCAGATCTGATACATTGCCTGCACAAGTACTGGCTGTTAGTAAATGTGACTTAGACTTTCACAGACTTACATGATGTTAATTACAGAAATACTAACAAGATAACCTGTAGTTTTGGAGACTAATATAAACAAATAGTAGACATCATAATTAACCCAAAACCTAGTTACAGACAAAACAAAACATTTTTTAAGACTAAGGATTATTCATTAACCCAGTTAATATTTTCACATTCTAATAGTCCAGGTAACCTAATAAAGGAGAATATTTCAGTTTAAATTGTTATATAAAAACTTCTTAGCATCTTCCCTTTTTATCTTTTGCTACAATTCTTTTTCCACCCTGATTTTATCCGATCAGTGTAACATGACTAAGCTGAATAAGGCATTTATGTGTGCCTGGAGGAGGAACATGATTTGTACTGGTCCTTGGCCTGGGCAGAATGTTTCCACTGATACCAAAATGGAAACTAAGTTAACATTGAAATTAACGTGGTGCTGCTGTAGTGAATTCATTATATTTTGTATTCAAAGAACTAATTGTGAGTTATTACACTGGGTTCAGCTGGGATGAAGTTAATTTTCCTCATAGTAACCCAGATGTTTTGACTATATATGGGCAGTGCTTGCAGTGTCAAGACTTTCCCCACTCTGCACCCCACAGCAAATCAATGGAGGGTGGGCAAGAAGTTGTGAGGACACACATCTGGGACAGCTGACCCCTGGTAGGAGATAATCCCTATCAGTCATGTCATGCTCAGCAGTAAAATCTAGGGAAAAGATGATTGAGCTTATGGCATTTGTCTTGCCAAACAGCCACTGATGTTAATGGAGCCCTGCCTTCCAGGAAAGTGCTGAAGACCTCCTACCAATAAATTCCTCTTTTTGCTTTGCTTGCACACTGCTTTGCCTGTCAAATTGTCTTTATCTCAAACCATGAGTTTTTTACTCTTCTTTTTCTGCTTTTCTCCTTCATCCCACTGAAAGGGCAATGAGCAAAGGACAGTGTCATTGTTTAACTCTTGACTGGGTCAACCCATAGTTACCATTTTGTGTACTAAGTAAATAATTAATCATAGTAATTATATGTATCTAGAGCAGAAGACTGTGCCCTGTTTCATAAATGTGTTGAAATTAGAGGACTTCAAGTAGTTTTGTAACGTTATGAAGAGCTTTACAAGTGTGAAATTAAGCAGGAATCAGGTAATGCAGTTTTCTCCAGAGACTGTGAAGAAGTTTTTCTGGAGATCATAAAATCATGGAGTGGTTTGGGCTGGAAGGGACTTTAATGATCATCTAGTTCCTGCCTCTTGCTGTGGAGAGGGACAACACTATGTTCTGAAAGAAAGGATGGAGTGCAATCGACTCTCTTCCACCATAGCCCTACAAACAGGAGAGATGTCACTTGGTGTTAATTATATGTGAGCAGATAATTGCTCTCACTGTCAACCAGGATCATTTTTCGGATACAAACCAGAGAAGATACCACAGTGTAGTTAAATCTGCTCAGAGCAGTTCAGATCAGTCTGAAAGGAATAGGTGTGACTCACAGTGTGAACTTTTCATACCTGCAAGGTGCTATAAAGATTTTTTTTTTTTTTTTGAGGCCCTTCTCTCTGCTCTCTAACCTGGTGGCCTGATGAGTCTGTGGGGACAAATAAAAGAGTTTTTTTTCTCAATATGTTTATCTGTGAAGCCTTCTTCATTTCATTAATCTGAAATGCTTTTAGGGAAGACTTTTGAGTTATTTAGAGCAATTTGTTAGATTGAAGTGTTATTCAATCACAAGCAAACTGGATGTTAAAAGCCTGACGAGTAATTTGAAGTTTTCCATCCTGATCCTCACGTCCAACACAAAGCACTATTAGCAGTTTCAACAGTACTAGGTTATCATTGAAGCTCTGAGTGGCTATTACAATTTCTTCTAGGGTTTTTTTATTGTAGGAAACCATATGAATACCAGTGACAGGACTTCAGAATCACACAGTGATGATCTAAATGTGGCATTCTTATAGGAGAACAGAAATTATACTGTCCTGGTACCTAACTGCAAGTGTGCACAACATAAATTTGTAAATAATCAAAGGAAAGAATCAAATAAAGATTAGCCATTAGTAGTCACTAAAATAATACTAGTAGTCACTAAACTGCAAAAATGCTGTTAAACTAGATTATCTAATTAATCAAACGACCAAAGAAACTCTAATAAAAATTCTGTAAATTCTGTAAAACTACCTACATTTTTCCTGAGTTATAAATTATGTTGACTGGTTCCACAGTCATTATAATATGACTTTTGGGATAACATGGTTTATTGCATTTAGATATCTGAATTAGTTGTGGGTTTTGTTTTGTTTTGTTTGGGTTCATTTTTGGTTTGGTTTTTTTTTTGGTTTTTTTAGGTACAGGAAAGGAAGGAGTTGCTTTGCCTTGCTTTCCCTGAATAAAATGGTCCTTACAAGCAAAAAAAAAACCAAAAAAACCACAAACAAACAAACAAAAAAACCAAAACAAAAACAACAACAACAAAAAAATCACAATTGTATTTTCTTTTATAGATTGGTGGAAGGGGAAAAAAAACCAAACCCCCCCCCCCCCCCTTAAAGCTTTCAAGGCACTTTTTCCTCAACATTTTGACAAAAAAGGAAAGGAATACTGGACTCTGCATATGCCTTTGGATTTGAATACCTCAGTAAGAGTTTGCCATTAAACCTAGGACAAAAAAAATTGGTGCTGCTTATGAGTTCTATTGAGTTCATTAGCTGTGGAGGATGATTTAGCATCATAAGTTATTTCTTCTCATTAAACTGGCAAAAGGATTCTGGATGGTGTCGTGACCATTCAACCCAGACCACTCTATGATTTTATGGAACAGCAAACACCTAGTGAAAAAGAAACTGATTCTTAGCTCTCAGCACAGAACATTTTTCCTTTTTTCTTTCTGTGTGCTTAACTGAATAGCTGAGTTGAAATGTGTAAAGTTTTTGGCACTTGGCCTCATATTGAACATTCCAGAGCATAGCTGGCGGTGAAATTAGAATTCACTTAGAAGCCCTTTCTTTTTATTCCAGTCCAACTGACTGTCTCCATTTTATGGTTTATGTTTGGTTTTGGCGCTCATGGAAAGAAAGGCTCCTTTCCTACACTATTTTCATAAATACATAGATTAGCCAAGCTGGTACTTTTCTGATTGACCAGAACAACGCTGAATATTTTGAATATTCTCATCTTATTTTCTCTGTGAGATATTTTCATACTTTACTACCAACTTTGGCATCACAAAGCACTTCTTTGAGAAACACTGCAAAAGCATCCCAGGAGTGATTTAAATTATTTTTCTGTGGTGTTGCAATGTACATTTTGGGTTTTCTAAAGTTCTGTATGGTTTTTGTTATTAAGTTTCTGTAATAGTTCATCCCTATCATCCCCCTTTCCCAAATCCCTGTTTTTTCCCTCACAATAGCCTCTCCCAGTCCATTGTAATTCTTCCCTGATAAGACACATTGACACACCCTAGTGCTTGAGTACTCTGGCAAGAGTTAGGTGACTCAGCCAAGCTTCAGGTATCCCCACTTCCCTTTTGCCCCAAAATGGCCATGCCAATGGATGGTCCAGACATCCTGGCTCTTGTGGGGCAAAAGCTATGGGAAGTTCAAACAGTGAGGAAGTGAGGAAGTTCAAATAAGTGAGGAAGTGAAAAGCACAGTGGTACTTTGTTTGAAGGAAATCATGTATGACTGCACCTGCAATCCTATACGTAAGCAATATTGCTAAGAAACATTAATAATGTGATTATTGCCTGGCAATGGAAAATTTTGCTTAAAGCTGTAAGAGTAAATAAAACCAGCTTTAGAGACACTAGTCAACTTCACACCTTCACAATAAATAACTTCTTGCATACAACCTCAGTGGAGCCCTGTCTCTTCAATCACTGACAATTTACATGTTTGAATATCCCAACATGATTTAACAAAACTTCCATTTGAAACTGTTATATTTGAAAATCTGGTTTATGATTACATACCTTCATTTGTCACACCTTTGGTGAATTTTCCACATTCATATAAGTAGGACAACATCTATATATTTTTCTTCATAATAAAACTGAGGGTTTATTGTTGTTGGGTGGGGTGGTTTTTTTGTGGGGTTTTTTTGGTTATGAGTTATTCTCCATCTTCTTATTTTCCTTTCTTTTGCTGTTTTGGTCCACTACACAATATTTCTCAAGGGATGTGTGGTAATAGCAGGTGTTTTTAAGGTACATGAATGGTCATCACTTGAACTTTTTCTCTTTGCTTTCATCTCAAAATAAAAGTTTTCCTTTCAGTTCACACTGCACCTCTGTAAAACTATAATAAATAGCCTATTGTGAGCAACCTTATATCACATTCATTTTTGTCAGGGTCATTTACACAGCTGAGGATTGTGCATCAAAGGAAAAATGTTTCAGAGGTTACATATATAGATTCCAGCTCTGGGTTTATTGCATGTTAGGTGTCGTCCTGGATTTTCTTGCTTTTGAGTCTTTGAATCTTTGTAGCAAGGTTCTCAAGCAGCTTCATGAGAACAATGTATATATTTAGAATTTATCAATGTGTTTACATATTTGTTCTCTGGGAGGAGAAATGTGATTGATGGTGATGTTCACCCACAAGGTCCATGAGGTGGGAACCTCTCTAGCCAATCCTTCGCCTTTTGTACAAAGTGTATATAAGTTATTTGAGTCAGAAAAATAAATCATATCTTTGACGGCTTGCACTGCTGCTGCCTGTTCGTTGTTTGTGTGTTGTGAACAGTGACAGTTAGGTATGTCCAAGTGTTTAAAATTCACAGAACTATTATATCTCATCTCTTCTTATCCCTATAGAAAGAAAGGGAAGCTTGAGGGGAAAAAATATTTTTAAAATATTTTTAGTATTCTGAGAGAAGGAAGTTTCTTGCAGTTTCCCTTGAATGTGGAAAAAATGCTCACTGTCTGCATCTGTTCATAAATAATGAAGTAATAGCTAATTTGAGAAGAATTTTTTACAACTTGCCTTCAAGGAACTGAAGGTAGGAACTTTTATACAACATTTCACTTTCACAAATGCATATGATTTCAAACATCCAGCTTTTAAAAGCTGGCGAGAATTTATGACCTATCTGCTGAGCTGCCATGAATAACTAAATAGGTGCTGTTAGGTCTGTTCCGCTCTTAGGTAGAACTCATTAAAATACTTTTATGGCTATTTAAATTGAATGTTTTGCCTCAGTTGAGATAAGCTAAATGTACATTCATATCTTTGGTAGCTCTGTCACCAGGAAATAGCTTTGGGCTGCTGCATCTTGATTGTTTTACATTATGTTCCCATATTCTTATATTACTGCTACTCTATTTTTTTTCTGTCCTTTTTTCCATATCCAATAAAAGTATTGCTTTCAAATTATTTCTAGTACTAAGACATAGTATTTCACCAAAACAATAAGACATGTATATTGATGGTTTTTTACCTGTGTCATAATTTTTTGTAATTGGTAAGAGTCACGTTAAGCAACAGCAGTATAAATCATGGTCAAATCCATGTGATAAATAAAGTAGTTTCACTTCTAACTGCTGTAATAGTAAATTGACTGGTCTAAACAGATATTCTTTTTTTTTTAAAAAAAAAAAAGTATAAACAGTGCATAAAAATTACATTCTTAAAAAGCTGAAATAGGTATTTCACCTCACTTCTATGCAGCACTATAATTTTCCATCATCCTTAGATTAAAGCCAAAGTCATGATTCTGGCCTTTCCTTGCACTGAACTGCAAGTTTCTGCTCTCCATCTGTGGTAGTTTTCTAGGGATGGTTTGATAGGGTTTTTTGTTCTTATTTTGTTTTGGTTGGTTGGTTGGGTTTGGTTTGTTTCTTTGTTCCTGTTTCAGGTGGATTAGGAAATTCATCCAGCTAAAAATTATCCAACTCCCCAAGTGGCACCAATTAGCTTTAATGCTGGAACAAAGAAGAAGAGGAAAACAATAGAAATAGAGACATAATGTATGGGGTACAGAAATATTCCCCTTGGTGACATTCCATATTTAGGCTAGCTGAAAGTGACTGTGAAATCACAGTCTTTCAATCATCCTCCAATTGCTGTAGACAAAACCCCTTAAATTCTATATACAGTTTTTTGACAACAGGAATAACATGTTATTCCGTGGTTTGTCTTGGGATGAACCTCAGGGTTTCATACAATGTTATTCCATCACTCCTAATCTTTTCATAATCAGCAGTTATTTAGAAAAGGCAGGATTTTGAGACCATCAGTCCACTGCTGTGAAATCCAAAGCCTGATGGGGCCTCCTAATTTCAGAGTCTGTTAGCTTCTCTTCAGTAAAGGGGTGCAAAAGTGGAATGGCAATCAAATTCTCCTTTTCAATTTTTACACAAAGCTGGCAACAGTTAACAGGATGTAAAATGTTCTACCTTCCTCACGGCAGTGAGCAATTGCCTCAAATAAAAAACAAGTTGTCACTGTGCTCAAATAAGTGTTATTTCTGTTTGTCAGCAAGTGAAGAACATAAGGCTGGCAGCACGAGTAAATGAAAGAGTCAGTTTTCCCTGGGACTTGCCTCCCTTCAGTGCCTGTCAGCCAAAACCCAGTTATTTGCAGAGGAAGGAAAAGAGCACAAGTATAAACAGGCCCTGAGGTAAATAGGGCTTTGGCAGAAATAAGAAGAACTTTCCAAAGCCATTCAGGAAGCCTTAAGGAAGTGTGTTCATGCTGAATTAATTATGTTTTTATTGGTTATGAAAAGATTGTGGAAAGACACATTGTCCTCGCTGTAAGAAAGGAAAAGTTGTTAATTTGCATTCATCTAGCTGAATAATACAGCTGAAAGGACAGAATGCAGGAATCTGTCACTGTCATCCTTGTACAACATCCCCTATTTTTGGTATATTCTAGTTAAAGAGTGAAGACATTCTAAGACATGAGAGCAGGCAGAGAAAACAAACCACATCCCGGGCTGCATCCAAAGCCCTGTGGGCAGCAGGGCAGGGAGGGGATTCTGACCCTCTGCCCCACTCTGCTGAGACCCCACCTGCAGGGCTGCATCCAGCTCTGGGCTCCCAGCACAGCAAGGACAGGGACCTGCTGGAGCCAGGCCAGAGGAGGCACCAAGGGGATCAGAGGGATGGAGCATCTCTGCTCTGAGGAAAGGCTGAGAGAACTGGGGTTGTTCAGCATGGAAAAGAGAAGTTTAAGTCTTTCTCTTCCCTTTGCAAGACATTGTACTTGAATACAAGTCTTACTCAATCATTCCTAGAGGGTTCAGATATATCATCCTCCCTACTGTAAAAATAAGATCAGGGATATTTACAGATGAAAGAAGACCTGTGAAATTATATCAGGTCATGTAGTAGTTATATTTTAGAGAAACTGAATCTAACACAGAATCAAAAAGAGACTTGAACTGTTTTTTGACAATATGTGAAAAATAGCTTAGAGATTTAATAAAATCACATAAAATAATGAAGCCTCAGTTATCTCACAAATATTTAAAACACATGATAGAGCATATGATTTCCAGAAGAGAGTGTGCAAAATGTCACTAAATTTTTTGTACTTGAATGTTTTATTGTTTTAAAAATCCTTTCAACTTCTTATGGACTTTTGAACACTCCTCTAAATATTTTACTATTGCTGTCTCCCAGTGCTCAGGTGTCTGGAACTTTATTTAATATCCCATTTGTGTTTGTACTAAGGACAAAGAGAAAGAGTATTAGATTCTGTGTTTTTTTTTTTTTTTTTTTTTTTTTTTTTTTTTTTTCTGCTTGGCATGATCTGCACAGGCCATAGTTGTTCTGGGGTTTTATAAGGTGTACCACATTGTAAGAAGATCCAATTTGTGCTCTGATATCTTCCTCCAAACTGATTTAACTGTATTTCTTTTAGCATTTTATGCCTTTCTGTGTTTTCTGTCTCGATTCCCAGATTGGTTTTATGCATTTTTTTTACACCATTTGCAGATTACTCAGCAGAGTCCAACAATTTTAGAGTTGTTTGAAAGCATTAGTAACATTAACATTATTTTCACCACCAGATTACTGAAACAAACAAACAAACAAGGCAAAAGAAAACATCACTTCTTCCATACTTCCTGGGCTCTTTTCCTAATTTCAGCATGGTATCATTTGCCATAATCTATTTTTTGGCAGAATAGCACTTTCCCTTTGTGCAGGCAAATATATTAGTATATATTTGCTCCATTCTATGCTGCCTCTTATCTCTCCTTAGTGCTTAACAGATATTCATTTCCCTGAGGACTTTTGTCACATATTGAGGCCCTTTTTGCCATGAGTCTCCTGTATGTGTGGTATGTGCTTTCTGCCTAAAAGGGTCCTGAATCCTTAGGAATTTGCATAATTGTTTGGGAAGGAGTTGCTGGCTGGCACCTTTGCCAGGCTGGTTCATTGCCTAAATACATCAAGATAAACTTCCTGCATCTGCCTATTAGTGGCATGTCTCTTATTTAGATTCACAAAAAGCTGCATGTGCTATCTCAACTTGCAGGAGCAGAATTAACATTCTGCCCAAAATGGGATGAAATGATCTCTTGGGAGGAAGAGAAAAGTAGAGCATAAACAGGCACATAAGTCTCAGGAGCTTCAGGGAGATGAGGACTCTAAAAAGCAGTATTGCAGCCGGTGTCAGGGGGTAAATTCATCTCATAAATATGCTGAGGAGGAGCTTAGTGTCAGGGGCATCAACTATCACCCATCTGGGGCAATGGAGGACAACACCCACAGGAAAAATCTGACATCAATGGTGGAGAACTCTTTTGTGGCTGCTGATGAAAGACCTCAGTCAATGAAATCCTGTGAGAGGGGTTATAGGTCACACTTAACAAAGCAGTGATGAACATATCTGAGAGTTAATTGCCGTGCTATGGCCTAATAAAGCCAGAGATTCTGCCTCTTGTGTTTCTTTCCGCTCAGCAGCACCAACAAAAGTTGTCTAATTAAAGGGTTTATTAAAAAGGATTATAAAAATCTATTCCTACTACCATAAACTATTCCAATTGATAAAGAAATGGATAGAAGCAGCTACAAGCTCTGATAGAAAGGAACAACAACAACAAAAAAGGAACAAATACAATGTTATGTTTCTTTATTGAGTTTGTTAAAACAAGTTGATGATCCACCACCTGCCTTTCTTAAACTTTTCAGGGTTTCTCAATGTAATTCTTCAAAGGCAAGCCCTTTAAAACCTCTTATTTTTAGTATCTTGGGAAATTCCAATAGTATTTCTATATGGCAAGTTCTATATTACATATAGACCACATTCATATTTCCTAGTTATTATAATTTAGACTTTGTAATTTTCTTTTAATACAGCATCCTCTATAAATATGCATCCACCCCTACTTTAAGACAATCTTTCCATAATTCTTACTCTATTTAATCCTCTGGTGTTTTTTTGTCACTTCAGGAATATAAGACAGTGTAAAGTGTAGTATAAAACCTCTTCAGAGAAATAAAACCAAATCAAAACAAAATAGCTATATTCTGAGCACTTCTATGCATATATAGTAATGTTGTAGGCTTATTATATGATGTGACTTGTAAAAGGCTCTACAAAATCATCCTAGCCATGGCCAAACAGATTTAAACTCAGAACTGAAATCTGCAGATGTCAACTTACTTCTGAATAAATTACCTGGTTTAAAAAATAGAATCAAAATTCAAGCTACACAGCTAATGATATTTTATTTGAAAGGACCAGAAAAAAATATGATCCCATAAAATCTAATCTAGTTTATTGTTTTAATTAACAGGGGCTCCACATCTCTTTAAACATATTTAAAAGACAATATGAAAGAATGAGAATTAAAACATTAATTGTATCAAAGCAGATAGAAAAATCTCCTATTTTTCTCAAGAGCTGATACAGGGTGAGGAATAAAATAATTTACTGCCAAGAAATATACTTTTAACTCTATTACAAATCTTCCAGATTTTAAACTCAAAGTTTAAAACTGTGTAGATTAATAAACTTACAGGCAGTTTTCTATCTTAGGTGGCTTTTCTTAGAATACCACAGAAAATTCTACAACATCTAAAGAAATTGATGCAGTCTCTTCTTTCCTCTTCCCGGTTTTACTGCTAGCATGTGAGGAATTGACACCATTTCAAATGCTTTTCACAATGATAGTTTTTTAAAGTAAAAATGACACACTTCTCATAAGAAAGCCCAGCCTAAGCCAGCCTATGAAATATCATGGAAGCTACTCCCACCACAGCCCCGAATTTGTGGGCTTTGATAGACTGAGAGGGAAGAATGAGGACAAACTAAAGTGTTGGGGGTTAGGTTTGTTCCTTTTTTACTTTAAAGGATTTTTTCCCCATAAGTTACCAAGGAGACTAAGTGTTGGATACTTAAAGAGTACTTGACCAAAACAAAGAGGTGGCCAAAGCTCGGTTGGGGAGGGTTTTTTTAATCTGTTGTAACTCCAGAAGGGAGGGGGTAACTGCTTTTCCTAATAACAGATCAGCTGTTAAAAACTAGGTGGGGTATTGTCTCTTATCTCTGCTCAGTCTTTCACTATCCCCATGGGAATATCTTTTGTTAATGTACCATCAAAGCTCACCAATGGGATGACACATTCCATCATTCTATTGTGAGATGCTCCATCCAGGGAGAAGGAGCCAAACCATTTCCATCCAGATAAAAAGGAGCCACAAGTGTCACCAGACACTCTGGTGTTCCCATGGGATTCCCAAAGGAAGACAAGACCCATCTCTGGACCCCTTGCTCCACAGGACCATCATCTCTGCTTCCAACAGGACACATCTTCCACTCCAGGAGGGCTGACTTTGGACTGTTTCCAACACCCTGACCAACAGGGTGTCAGGTAGTATTTCTGACTTTGTCAGGGTTTTTCTGGGATTCCTTTTTTGTTTGCTTATTCTTTTGTACTACAACATTTGTTATTTTTAATATCCCTAGTAAAGAACTGCTATATGTATTCCCAAAATCTTTGCCTGGCAGCCTTTTAATTGCAAATTTATAATAATTTGAAAAGGTGAGCGGGGGGGCTTACATTCCAAGGGAGACTCCAATCTTCCTTGGCAGATACCTGTCTATGCAAACCAAGATATAAAGGATTGTGCAAGGCTGGTGGAGACCATGACTTCTCCCTTCAGAAGGAGAGTGCCAAGGTGATAGCACAGCATGGTTCTGTATCCCTGCCTAAACCCAGAAGCATAAGATGAAAATACTAAACTGGACTAAAGTGCCTGATTTGGTCTCAGGTGAATCTGAACTGCAGTCTGGACTCTCTGCCTGAACCAGTGAGTGCACCTTTGGAATAAGGTTCTCAACCTTCAATAGTTACTGAATATCAGCTCACATTGCAGAGCAGCCTCCTAAGTGTGTCGACAGGATCCTTTTGGAATGAAAACCAGAGGAGAGATGAGCTTCAGGAGCTTGCTAAGTGCACTTGTGCCACAGAGGTCTGCTGAAGTCAAACTCAGCACCTTGAGAAAACTGTTCCTAGAGGCCCGAGTACTAGCAAATATACACATATTGTTTTGCCCAAAGCTTGATATTTACTGTTACAAATGGGAAAGTTCATAAAAATCAATGTTTACAAGAGACTAGGCTCTTTCTGGAACATGAAAATTCTGTAGTATCACAGAAATATATGACCTTTTATTTCTATAATTAAAAAAAAAAAAAAAAAAGATAAATAGTTATTTCTCTACATATTTTTTCCCCTTCTACAGGCAGAAACAATAAAATGTAATAAAGCAGTATTATTGGTCTGTTGGTTCAAATCCTTGAAAACCCATTTATCTGAAATATAACATTCTTAACATATGTTGAAAGGTATAATTGAGGATGAAATGTAAAGCCTGGAGATCACGTTTTACAGCTACTATTTTAAACTGCTTCATTTACCCCCAAAACCATCACAACTCAAGGCAACACAAAATTGACCTGTTATAAACTTTTTCCTATTGCTGTTCCTATGCTCTGGGGAAAGAAGGATTGAGTCAACTGTAGAACTTCAGTGAAGAGTAAATTATTTTAACTATATTAGTGTTTGGAAAAAGACACAAATTTCATATATTTTTCCTCTTTTATTTCTACATAAAACATAATTTATAAGTGAAGATAAAAGGAATTGCATTTATTTAGCTTAAAGAGGCGACACCTAGGGAGAAACATAACTGCATAAATAGCTAAAGGGCAATAATAGCAGAGAAACAAAGAGCAAGTCACTGAACATTAGTCATAAAACAAGGAGTAATGGGCTGAGTTAGAAGGATAAATTTACCTTGGTTATTACAAGAACTCTCTGACAGAAAGGATGATAACAGCAAGACTTCTCTTGTGAAATAGTTATTGCACAATCTTTGGAGGTATTAGAGGTAGATTAATAAGCTATCTCTTTAAACATTTTGAGTTTTCAGAGACTGAACTGGATGAGCAAGAATGTCCTTTTGTGGGTTGACCTTGTCTCAATGCCAGATGCCAACCGAGCTGTTCTGTTATTCCCCATGTTCAACAGGACAGGAAGAGGAAATACAAAAAAAATCTCATAGACTCAGAGATCACTCACCCATTACCAGTACCCCAAAACCAGACTCAGTTTGGGGAAAATATTTTAACTTATTGTTAATTATTATAGTAATAACATAATGAGGGATAGGAACAAATCCAAAAACACCCCTAGCACCCTCTTCTTCTCAGGTTCAGCTTTGCCCTCAATTCCTCTATTTTCTCCCTCTGAGTGGCATAGGGGGACAAAGGTTAGATATTGGTGTCATTTCAAAGTCTTGGTCTCTGCTGCTCCTTCCTCTTCATACTCTTCCCCTGCTCCGGGGGAATGAGGCCTCAACTACATGGAAGAGTCCTCCATGATCTTCTCCAGGGTGGACCCTTCCAATATGCTGCAGTTCTTCAAAATCTCCTTTGTCATGGGTTCTTTCCATAGGTGACAGTCCTGCAGGAATGGTCTCCTCAAGCATGGATCCTCCAAGGATCCTATCTCAAATCTTGCTCTTCTCTGTGGAAGATTAAGATCCATGGGCTGCAGCTGTCTTCAGAATGTGCTCACCTGCTCCAGTGTGAAATCCTCCATGGACTTCAGGGGATAACCTGGTCTCCTCCAGGACCTGCAAGAGAATCTCTGCTCCAGTGCCTGGAGCACTTCCTCCACCTCCTCCTTCACTGACCTGAATTTCTGCAGAGTTGTTTCTCTCCTATATTTTCACTGCCCTCCTTCAGCTTCTGTTGTGCACTGTTTGGGTTTTTCCAGTTCTCAAATACATTATCACAAAGACACTACCAAAATCACTCATCTGTGGCCAGCAGTGAGTCCCTCTTGGAGCCACTAAAACTGTCTTTGTTGGGTATAGGGGCAGCTTCTGGTGTCTTCTCACAGAATCCACTCCTGCAGCTGCTCTGCTATCAAAATCTTGCCATGTAAACCTAAAACAATACACTCGCAATATGGGTTGGAAAAAAACCATATGCTTAAAAATATCCAGAGCTATAGGAGAACACACTCCCTCTGATAAAACTGAGCTGTTCTAATAAGGGGAAGTAAAAATGCCACACAAAATTTAATGCATGCTCTCACAATTTAATTTGTAATCTGTTCTAGCTATGATTAAAACTGTATTGACTGACTTCTAAGATACTTGCATCCAATTCTTCTGCACTAAGGAAGTTTTCTACTGCAGGGAAAAAGAATACAGACAAGCCACAGGTTCTGAATTCTCCCTGCTTGTCACTCATGTTTGTGGGAGATAAAAAGTTCAATAAGAAGCATTAAGACAGTTCTGTATTCAGTAGAGACAGTGAAGATTTGCCCCCATATTCTTTCAGCACTTTTAGATTTTCTCTGATGAATCAGTAAGACATACTCCTGGACTTCTCTGGTACTAGGGATAAATATGAGCCTCCAGAAAACTGCAAGCTTCAACCACTTCTCAACAAATAATACATGAATAAGTGAAATTTCCTTGGAGCAAACACATAAATTAACACAATTTTCTAAGACTGAACACATGAAAACAGCATCTACCATTTTCTTAAGATGAGAATTTTGGTCTATGAAAGCAGAATGAAGCTTTAGACATGGAGGGAATAAAGTAAGGATATAATATCAGATGTTAAAATTTGATATGCACCCCTTCAGTCAAGTCTGTATAGAAGCCCCTGACTGAGGCATTAAAGACGTGTCTGGACACAAGATTTTGAAGGTGTCAGGGAAAATTTTTAGAAGTCTGGTTTGTGTTTGGCTTTGTTGAGTTTACAGATGCTAAAAAATTAAACTCCGTGGTTGCAATGGATTAGTAAATTTTCTCCTCCAATTCCCAGCCAGTCCCACTTGCTCAGGGAACTGCAGATTTTCTTGAAAAACTGTGATTGACGTGTGGTCATTGAGCCAGATTGACCATGAAGATAGATGTCCCTGAGATGCTGCAGAAAGGTCCATAAGAAAGAAAGAAGACAAAATTCCAATGTTTTCAGTTTCACCATTAGAGTGGGAGATGTGACAGGTTTACATGTGCTTCAGCTACTTTGGCATCAGCTGTAGTGATGTAACACAGGCTGGGAAAAGCCTTAGGTCCAGCTTCACAAGTTTTTTTTTGAATTTGGGTGATGTCACTTCACCCCAAGTTCTTGTATTTGTCCATTACAGTTTGTATCAGATTTACATGGTAAGAAAAAAGAAGGGTTGGGACAGGTGTTTTATCTTTTGTCTGTTTCTCATAATTTAAGTCTGTTTTAATACACAATAAACTAAACTAACTTTCCCTGAGTTTAGTCTGGTTTGTTCATTGTGACAATTAGTGAGTGATGTCCCTTCATCTCAACTCATGTGCTTTTCCATGTTATTTTCTCCACTCATCCACTTGAGAGGAGTGTGAGTGGCTGGCTGCTCATCTGGCAGGCAGATGAGGTAACCTTTAAACACAAGATAAGCATAATTAACTAATACTATGGTATAAACTAACTAAGACTTATTTATTCAGATGAATTATATATATTCAACTTTTATTGCTGTCACCAGCAGCAGTAGAAAAGCTTGAATCCACCATGCATCATAGTCTGGCTTTGAGGAGGTTTTATTGTCCTGTGCTTCCTTTCCATGTTCCTGTTTTATTGTAGTGTGAGTATTCTCTCCACCTTGTCCTCAGATCACAGGGTACATCTAAAAGTGCTGTTCAGTTTACTCAACAAAAGCAAGATGACTGCAAACAATTGTTTGTCCTGAATTACTGTTTCACTTATTAACCAAAGCTCCATGTTCTGGAATTCAGTAAGATCATAAATTTTCCATCATCAATGATGGCTGCTGGGATGTCCACAAGGCCTTGTTAGGAGATCACATATTTTTGCTGTGTTTGCTCTGCTATTTGGCATTTTGGTGTGAGGACCAGAAACCTTACAGAATATGTTACTTCCCTGCTCTTTGTTCTGCTTTACATAACCTTTATAAGAGGACTAATAACCTAAAAAATCCTAAAAACCCCAAAAAACCTGTGTAAGTAAAAATATTGAGTCAGTTAAACAGGAAGTTGATTTTTTAAATTTATTGTTAAATTATTCATAAGCTTTGCAGATGTCCTAGTTCCAAATTAGGCCTTAAACAAATTCCCTAATATTAAAATAAAATTTAAAGAAAAAAAATTGGAGCACACTCAGTACACAAAGAGTTTACATATTTTAATTGATACACTAAACTACAACAAAGGTCCAAACAAGTAGAAATAACACTACAGATTTACTATTTTTTCAGGTTTAGCTTGAACTCTTGTCCTTGAATACTGCATTGATATTGTATTTACACTGAGCAGAGATTTTCAGAACCATTTTATGTACAGAAGTGCAGCATTTATTTTTTCCACTGTCATTCACAGTGGATAAAATTTTTCTTTTTCTTCAAGTGACTTGACCAAATAGACCCTCTTCAAGGAAAATAGAGTTCATTCTTGCTCTGGGATATAACAGAGAAGGGAGATCATTCTTCAAGGAAAAGGGAGCTCATTCTTCGAGGAAAAGGGAGATCATTCTTGCTCTGGGATATAACAGAGCCTGCCTGGACAAAAAGCTTCAAACAGTGTAGAGAGCGGGGGGGCTGAAGTGAAGGTCTCTTCCACAAGCAGTTTCCTGTACTTAGGGGGTTTGGTGGGTTCGTTTATTCCCATACCAGTTATGTAATTATTTTTTTCCACAAATCATCATTTTCCTGAGTGGAAAATCCTTCTGGTCATCAGCAAGGAACATTGATCCACCCTGGGGCTGTTTCAAAAGGAAATGGGAAAAAAAAAAAACCCTTACATATTTGGAAATAATTTATACTCCTGCAAATTATAAAAAATAATTGAAAATTTCAGCACAGTAACATAAATAGTGCTGATACTAACTTATGTTTTTGGAGTCTCACAGGGACATTGCATGACCTCATTTTTTCACAAAAGAGACAGTGGGTTGCTTACACACACTCTCATCTTCCTTGTGTGTGTTGTTCCAGGAGACTGGCTGATGTGACATTGCCAACAGGGTGATTGTATCCTGGTCAAAGAAGAGCTTAAGTGTTTAGGGAGGAAAAAATCCAAGCAGTTTGCTGAATTCTTGAAGCCACTGAAGGAGTTGGTGACTTTGCAGGAGTGAAAGCCATCCAGGCAGCCCTAGAGATTGCGGGCACATAGGTGGGAGTGTTGGAAGGGAGTGCACCTTTTTCTGGGCTGGCAGCTGGGCTGTGGGGGCCTGTTTGTGTTCTGCACCTGTGTGGGAGTGTTGTGTCACAGACCAGAAACCTTGCCGTGGGAACTGCAGGCTCCCTGCTCTGCACACCTTGCTTGGCCATTAATTCTGAAATTCTGTGTCATTGAATGGTGCAGTTCTGTTCCTGAGACTCTGAATTCCCCTGAATTCCCTGCGGGGGAGCATTTTTTCAGTACTTTGCTGGTTATGGCATTTTGCCAATCCTTTTTCTAAAAATGTCTACTGTTTCATATCAGCCTCTGCAACCTTCAATAACCTCAGTGACATATTGCAGCACCCCACCATCACATTCTTTACAAGTATTCTCAGAAGCCAAGTATTTGCTTACATGATCCATTTGCTCTGCATGATTTTTCTATGGTGCTTTTTTACACTTCAGCTAATTTAATTAGTATTCTCTGATATAATCATCAATTTTGGCACAAAATGTTTTAATTCTTTCATTATATTTACTCATCTGTTTGTTTGTTTTGCTTGTGTTTTTTTTTTTTTTTTTTTTTTTTCTCCTGTCTGCTTATTATTATCAATCCCTTTGACTCTGCTTCACAGTTTTAATTCTTGGAGTACATTATGAATTCTGATGGAGGAACAAGGAGAAATTTGTTTTCTTTCATTTGTTTTGTCTCTTTTTAATAAAGATCTATCTGCAGCCTTTTATTTGAAGCTAGTAATAAGCTGAGAACTAATCTCAGTTTTGAAAATGAAATAAGTTTGTATATGTGGAGGCAAAGTTATTGTCTATAGCTGGCTAATTTCTGGTATCCACTCTTGTTATGGAAGTTGCAGTTCCACATCACTGGGCATTTTATACCAGAATTTTGTTTAAAAATCCAACTTCGCATGAGTTCATATAGTCTCACATTGGATCCATACTAGAACTTTGGAAAAAAAAAAAGTTGTATTTCATGGTTATACCTGACAGCAGACTTTTTGTCAGGAGAGAAATTCCACTTTTAAATGATACATAAAGCTAAGGTGCTTTTCATGCTTAATATGTGAGTAAACTTTGAGTTGAATCATGAGTGACCTCAGCAGCTTCTTTGTAGAATTGTAAGAATCATTCCTTGTCTGCTTGAGATAAAGCCCACATGGATTCTTACAATGTATTAGCCTGACCTTTAATCATATAATTTTCAAAGCATTTTTGCATAATTGTCCCATTTGGGCTTATAAATTGGCTGATTGGTGTTTTGCTGTGTTACCAGACATCTGGTAACTGATCAATTCACAACTTAACTTGTACTAGTGAAGCCTCACAAGGTGAGGTCATGATTTCTTTTTTTTTTTTTTTTTTTTTTTTTTTTTTTTTTTTTTTTTTATTAATATTGATGATATTCTGCCTTTGAAATATGAGACAGACTAAACTGTAACAGTAAAATCTATTTATTCCCATTTTTTTTCTATAATACTGTTCTTTTAGTAAATAATGCATTTTATTTTCTGGATGTGCAATGATTTACTTTTCTAGATTTGCCTGGAGGCTTTTTTTTTTTTTTTTTAATTCACAAAACCAGTGCATTTGAAGTAAATAGGTGCTATTTGTATACACTTATTAAAAAGCCATAGCTCTATATATTTGAGGTTAAGAACCCTAAGCTGAGCCTGCCTGTCAAATGTGGATGAAGTGACATTTTTTTCCCCTTAAAGACAATGCCCCCCCAAATATATTTTTTTAATCTGAAAATCTATCTAAGCAGAAGCTAAATAAATTGACTTATTGAAATAAAATTGCTAATTGAAATGTTTTTTTCAAAAAAAGAGTATCAAACTAATCTTCACAACAGTCTTGTCCTGTTTTCAGCTTGGATTGCACTGTTGTCTTCCTAGGGTCTGCAGCAGTGCAGTGGCTTTGATTTAAGATGAAGATGATTTTTACAACACCGCAACGCTGTTGTTGAGGAACAGAGTCTACCCCAAGTCAAGGACTTTTTGTTTTATCCCACCCCGTCAGTGGGTGGGCAGGGGGTTCACAAGGACCTGTGAGGGGACACAGCTGGGACAGCAGATCCCAAGGGACCAAAGGGCTGTCCCAGACCATATGGCAACGTGCTGAATGATAACACAGCAGAGAGCTGGCTGGGGGTGGTGGCACTACCTGGAGACAGGCTGGGCATCAGTCAGCGGGCAGGGAGTGATTTCACTGGCCATCAATTACTTTGTATATTCCTTTATCATTACTATTATTTTCCCTTTCTTGACTGCCTTTACCACAACCCATGAGATGGTGTTTTCCCTGTTCTCTACTCCTTACACCAACACATGAGATGGTGTGTTTCTGTTCTCTGCTCCGTCCCGCTGGGGAGAGTGGACAAATGGCTGTGTAGTGTTTGAACATGGCAGCCCTTTTTGGCACCCAGCATGCAGCACAAAGGGCAGAGATAATGACAGATCTAACCAGACCATGTTAGAACAAATTTGATATAGGCATTCATTATAGTAGTTTCATAGTCTGTGGTCATGGTTGATTTATTCGCTCCCAGAGTTTGCTTGTTCTCAGAATCATGTTATTTAAGACCTTACTTTTTTTCACCTCCAGGGGCTAGAGGTTAGACTTACCATTTTGCTATACCATGTGTGTAACACTGGCTCAAGGCTGTGATAAAATTACTAGTCATGACACTAGTTTGGTATCTGTACTCAGCATTGATGCCATGCCTCTGATTCAGGAAACAATTTATAGGGCAGACAAGGAGGGACATTTCCTGCTTCTTCTTCTTCTTCCCCTTCTTCTTCTTCCCCTTCTTCTTCTCCTTCAATCTAGTTGAAATAAATTCTCCATTGAGGATTTTGAATATCCTCAGGATATTCTTATTGTTATGTCTCCTGAATGTGTATCAGTTCTTGTTTAAAGTTAAGCAATAGCACCCAGAGATCTGCCCCAAGGCTGGGTAAGTGTCAGGGTGTGTGGTACAGTATGGACAAGTTCTTTAAACACTGGGTACCTCCAGTGTTTTAAAATGTCGCCCCAGAACAAATGCAGAATGTGGAAAAAAACAACAACTTATGAAAAAAAACCCCAACCAAACAAAAACAACTGTCACCCTGTCAGTTCCAGAGGCATGTAAATTTCTGCAAAATGCTGACACCTGGCCCAGGCCTACTGAGCCTGTAGTTTTACCTGTGTGACCACAAAGAGAAGATGAGGAAGTGAGGTGGAAAACCTACCTTTATCCTGGAGTCACCTGTACCTGAGTTGCAAACAAAAATAATCACAAAATAGGGCCCTTCCAGGAAAATTGCTGCTTCACATCCCTGTGGATAATTCTCTGTGGATAGTTTCCCAGAGCAGAAGAGCTGATTTTACTTTTGATCTTAATAAAGGGACTTCCTATTTGTATTTGTAGGAAGTGAGTAACAAATGCTATGACCAGGACTAGAGGGGTCCTGCTTCAGTCAACGGAGAAAGAAAGCAACTGTGTTCCCTGGACCGTGTGAATCCAGTGCCCTGGCACATTAGACCCACAGGAACATAAGGCTCTAGTCAATCCTAAGGAGATTGAACTGTGCAGGGGCAGAACCCAACTGTATTTATGAAATGATAGGAACAGCAGACTCTGTTGGAGATTAAAATCAGCCTGAGCATAAATGAATGGCTGAATCATCCTATAGTGACTGACCCAGAGGCTGTGTATGCTTGGCAGAGACTGCCTCAGGAGAGGGTGTTTCAAGGACTCAAAAGGGGTGGAAACAGCCCTCCTGCCTCCCAAGGACTGTCCAGTCTGCAGTGGAACAGGATGAACATCAAGAACACCCAATTTACATCACTGTATATGGGGCAACATAGCAGAAGTTTTTGAAAAAGGGAAAGAAATAGTCCAAATTCTTCTGGAAGCTGATCTTGCCACGAAACAGAAAAATCTAGAGGGAGGAGCAGAGTCATACAGTCCAAAGGGATATGTCCATACGACATGGCATCATGCCAAACAACAAATCTAGGGAAGCTGGCGGGGCGTGGCAGCTCACTGCATGGGGAAGAGCTGGGCATTGATCCTGCAGTGGGGAGCAATTGCATTGTGCACTGCTTGGCTTATATATTCCTTTAGCAATATTATTATTATTATTATTATTATTATTATTATTCCTTCCTTTTCTGACCTAGTTGCCTTATTTTCCTGATTCTCTCCCACTCACACTGGGGGGAGTGAGCTCAGGATTCTCAGCTGCCTGCAGGGTTAAACCACAAGAGCACAGTTTCCTTTCCCCCAGCTTTCTGCTGTTAGTAACATGGGATTTTCTGGGTTGAAACTTTCAGAGATAGGCAGAAAAAGACATTCACTAAAGCATAGTTGTATGTCTGCTCTCTACCATCATGTCCCTTGTCAGGTTGGTGTTCTGTCCCATCTCTTTAATTGTATATAAAGACTGGTGCATTACAATTCTTTAAAAAACAAATAATTTTTTCCCCACAGTTTTTCATTATACCTGCTAGCTGCATGCAGGAGTTTTATCTGTGAATTTTATAAACATAGCATATTATTTTTTTAAACTAAAATCATTATTTAATAGTACAAGCTCATTTGACAAAACAAAATAAAACAAACAAACAAACAAACCCGCAACCTGAAAAAAATGATGAATTTCCCATAACTAGCTCAATGACCAGAAGAAAAAGGATCCCATGATTTGGAATCATTCTAGACTTATGGTAAAGGAAAAAAATCAATTATATAAGGATACTTCTACTTTGACAGCAGACAACAGGTATTTGAACTCTAGCATGGCATATTTTAATTTATTTGATCAAATAAATTTAATTCATTTTTATATTAATTGTGTCCGACACATCTTTGGCTTCTCCATGCACAATCTACAGAAGAAGACTAAGAACTGTTTCTATCATTTTTTACAAATAGAACTGCCTGGGGTTTAGGAAAGATCATTAATATGTCACACTGTGCTGTTTAAGAATTTAATGCATTGTGTAACAGTATCTCTTCATGAATCAAATGAAGGCTGTTCAGTGGTTGAAGAACTTAATTTTAAAGCCTTTTTGGGGTGGGTGGTGTTTAACATGAAACACATTTGGTAATTTATCTTGATGCTCTTTGTTTTTTTTTTATGAGCAACAATTTGATTTAGCCCCATGCTGTGCTTTGAGGATATTTCTGGTTTAGGAATGCTTAGCACAGAGACAAGCAAGTAGTGCACCATCTCTTTTAATTGGGCAATAATGTGATGGTGCTGCATGTATTTATGCATTCCCACCTTTCTTTCCATTTAGAGGCATCAGAATGCTGGGTTAGGTGGATCCTCACTCACCAAACACTGGCCTTTCTGAACTGTAATTGGCAGTGTCATATCAGCAGTGGCTTTTGATTGTTTCCATCTAGCCATACTTGGAACCCTTTCCTGGCTATTTACACCATGCACCTCAGAGATTGCAGTGCTACCTTAGATAGAATATGATTTCTTAACTGGCTTTTATCTAGCATAACACATTTAAGAAAGGAAGCAAATAGAATTATTGGATTTTTTTAAACACTTAAAAGTCCTTTGCTCAAGTGCTTTTCCTGCACAAGATGATCATGTCACAGTTCTGTACAGATCCCACTCAATTCCAACAATTTAATAATTCTCAGTGAATAGGTAACTGCAACAGTGGCCAGAACACATCTTGCCTCCTGTTAGTTATCTCCTTCCTCACATTGTCTGTCAAATGGCACAGGATCTACTGCAGAGAGTGCCTTTGTTTGTTTAAAACCTTCAATGGCTTTTATTCCAGACATCGTTACTACACTAAGTCTCCTGCTTAGCTTCTACCCCTTTTAAGAGATGATGCTGTTGCTGCTGCCTTAAATTTTACTGGAGTGCTGCATCCAGCTCTGGGCTCCCAGCACAGCAAGGACAGGGACCTGCTGGAGCCAGGCCAGAGGAGGCACCAAGGGGATCAGAAGGATGGAGCAGCTCTGCTCTGAGGAAAGGCTGAGAGAACTGGGATTGTTCAGGCTGGAACAGAGAAGGCTTTGGGGTGATCTAATTGTGACCTTCCAGTACCTACCTGAAGGACATCTGCAGGAAAGATGGAGAGGAACTATTTACAAGGGTCTGAAGTGACAGGACAGGAGGGACAGAGAGTAGGTTTAGATCAGATATAAGGAATAAAAATTCTTCTCTTTGAGGGTGGTGAGGCCCTGGCACAAGTTTCCCAGAGTTGTTGTGGCTGTCTCATCCCTGGAAGTGTTCAAGGCCAGGTTGGATGGGGCTCTGAGTAACCTGGTCTGGTAGAAGGTGTCCCTGCCCATGGCAGGGGGTTGCAACTGGGGAATCTCTAAGGTCCCTTTGTATCCAGGATCCAGACATTCTATGGTTTTCTGATATGGGACAGAATATTTGAATGTTTCCCATGTGGACTGTGGTCTGTGTGAAATATAACAGGTCTTCCTATTATCTTATAAATAATTCTATTTTTGCAGCTATATACTTAATATTTATGATACATATTTAATATTTTCGTGTGATTGTCATCTTAGGAAACTAAAAAAAAGTAATTTAAGGCAGTACCAACAAATATACCGTGACTTGAAAAAAGACACTTCTTCATAACATTACTGAAATAAGGGCCATTTTTTAAGAAAAGCATTACTCTTATTACTCTCCTATATAATTTTAACCAGAAAATGTGGCATAGAGCTAACGGGTTGGTGATGATAAATTTATTCCTAAAACTTTTTCGCAGTACTTTATGAGCCTTTCTGCATAATGTCCTTAAACCTTTAAAAAGATATATTTTTTATTGGAAGTTCAGGGCTACTAAGTCCTCAAGATGGGCGAGTAATTACTGAAAAACACTGGCATTACTTTTCCTTTAAAATGAACGACTCACATGCAGTAGCTTCCATTCCTCTGTTAATAAGACATCAGCTTCAAAATACAAACGTGTTTTTTAGCCGTTCAATCATTTTTACGTGTGAGTTTCAGGCTGATGCTGCAGAACCGCGTGGTGGAGCTGTTGAATAAATTTGGGTTCTCACAGCATCGTCGTGGGTGAGCTCTGTGTTAGAGCTGCTGCCACTCCTGTTATCTCTGTGTGGGAACTTGCCTCCTCGCATCTCCTGGGGATAAAGGGGGCCCCCAATGCAGAGACAGATGTTGACAGTTCCTTCAGAAAGAGGTTCAGAAACCCAAAATGAAAAAAAAAAAAAGCAGTCCAGGCCAACCTACCAGTCCAGAATGCATCTTCCTGTCAAATTTACAAAGTGTAATGGCATAATCGATGATTTTGTCTTTTATCCCCTTAGAAATCATTTTTATAGCAAGTAGTAGTGAATGAATCTTTATTCAAAATGCATTTATTTAGTTTTGAATGGAGAGAACACCTTTGACACAGATGTGTGTTCATCTTCTAACATGACAAGCACGTAATGTAGCTCAGTAAGAGAAATGCTTTTGGTTCATTTCAGATGGCCCAAGTATTTTTCCTGTTACAATCTCCCTATTTAATTCACTGCTTAGATTTCACATAAGTCTGGGTTATGTTTCGAGTTGTTTTGGGGAGACTGCAAAGAAACCTTGAGCACCCTCAAGACATTCACCATTTCCTGAATAATGCTTGAATCTTTGAGCCTCTGACATGGCATGTGCTTTAGGAGAGATGAGTGAATAATAGCAATGCAGCCATCTGGCTGATGGTGGAAGCTTCAAGAGCCCCTGTGTTTGCACGATTTGTGTCTATTCTTTGGAGTAATAAAAGGCAATATCGGAATCAGTTTGTGTAGTCTAACTTTTTTCAGTGTGTTGGTTTGATGTATATTTGTGAGCTAGAACATGGAAGAATTCTCATTAAAAAGTCAAAGGAGGCAAAGCTAGAAATTTATGTGTAAACACAGCATGGTGTGAAATTACCAATGGACTGCTCTGCCTGCAGCCAGAAATCTTTGTCTTGGATCAGTAAGAACTACAATCCTCATGTCCATTTGTCTCCTGCCAAATCAAATGCCTCTCTGTGAGATGTTCCAGATACTGCTGCTGACAAAGATCTTTCTTTCTTCCTTTTAAAATGATGATAACATATTTTTAATGCAAATATATTAAAAAAGTAATATTTCCTGGAATTTTACTTGCTATATTATTGTTCCTTGTGTTTCTTTTTTGCATACATCAGACTTCAGATCTTCCCTAAAACTGCAAATTTGAGGCATGAGCTGTACTTATGTTCCATAGCTGACAATTCATACAGTGCAATTAACAACAGATGATATTAAAACTAGGTGTGGTAAGTAGATTTATATCAGATGATGTGCACATACAAAATCAGTTACTGACCCTATAACTTTTATGCTCACTGTTAGAAAAGAGCTAAATTCTTGCAGCTGATCTTTTTTGTATGCTTGGCCCACACTCTAATGCCAAATCAATGTGATTCCATTTCTCTCCCTGGTATTGTTTTGGGTGCCTGTTAGCATAACCTGGGCTATCTTGAACTATTATCATCATAGAACAATGGGCAGCTAATTTATTGGCAGTTCAAGACACAATACCCAAACCAAAACAATTTCTAGGAACTACAACACCATTACAGTCATTTATATGCTTTTTTATACCCCTAAAGAAGGCTAAATATTTTTTTTTTATAAATAGGTTTGCTGTTTTGAGAGGATTTAAAAACTTTTAAAGCCACATCCAGGTAAACAATGCAAATACATTTCAATACTGTATGAACTTTGATATAAGATAGTTGAAAGGTGATATAAAACCAGTTTATGCCTCAAACCAGCTTATAACCTAAACCCAGAGCAGTTCATAGACCTGTAAATATGATTTTGCTACTGCCAGGGACAGCTGTCAGGCTGTGGTGAGTCCTACTGGGGAAGGGATGCACAGCCCTGGGCAGTCCTAGCTGGACAAACAACCCCCAGGGATTTTGGGGATCTCTATTGGCACCTTTCTTCTCTTCACCGAGGACAAGGGGAAATAAGCAGGTGAGGATGGGAAAATGTATAGAAAGAAACCCAAGACAAACTCCACAAGTGAGGAGGAAGTGAGCCCACCACCAGCATCAGCTCCTAGTGAAAACCTCAGTGTACTGGTGACTTGCCTCCACAGTGTCCTGGCCCACGTCCTTGCACAGAATTTCATGAAGGGTAGATTGTAGTTTGAGGGATGGTGTGGTTTTTTGTTTGTTTGGTTGTGGTTTTTTGTATAACATTTAACATTTAAGCTGTATTAATGCTTAGACTTTTCTGTATTCAGATACTTTGGATTATGGAAGTAATAGGACATTAATTGTGTTAGCAGGATATTCTTGATTCTACATGGTCTGTTGCATATTGTCTGTAACAGAATTTTGGTATAGTAAGCTGAACCAAAATTAGAAATTTACTGCAAATGCCATTAATTTTGCCTTTCATGACAGAATGCTGGAAATGTTTGGTTTGCAATCCTTCCCCTATGCCTATACTACCTGCTTAGTGAAGTTTCAAGATTTTTCAATATTTTCACAGACCAAACTGAAAAAAATTTCTTGCCCATACAGTTATATTCTAAACAGGTCCTTAAAAGTGACACCAAAAATTTGCAAGGACTTTTTGTTCCTAAGAACTTTTCTTCCAGTTAGCATGTCAGCAGAAGTGTACAGGCACTACTGAATGACCAGATCCTGCAGAACACAGCATCATCATGACACTCAAAATGCAGATGTCTCACGGGAGTGTTTACCCAGCAGGTTACATATTTGTATACCCATATTATGTACTTGTGATGACTTTCAAAATTAATTTCCCTTATGGTGGCATATCTACAACAAAATGGAGCTGGAGAGAGACTCCTTCTTAGATTTCCAGACTGCTGAGCAATATATCCTCACTGGTGAGATCTGAATATGTGTTGCTTGGGAGAAGGCAATTTCAGATATAATTTCAATTCCAGATAAAGTGTTTCTCCCTGGCACACCCATAAAACACACATGTACACATGGCTGGCCACACAGATGACCACAGAGGGAAAACACAGCACCTGGCACAAGCACAAAGCCTCATCCTGTGCCTTTCTCTGCTGGGTCAGGATGAAGTGCATTTAGATGGAAATATATTCATATGTATAACAGGGTTTCCTTCTGTAGCTGGACTTACACACATGGACCAATACTATTCCTTATGTGTCAGCAGAACATATAAACCTCCAGAATCCTGCAGCCCAACTTTGGCTGCTGGTGCAGTCACAATTTGTAAATAGACATATGCAGGCACAGGCACAGGCATAAAGCACAGTGAGGATTCCTCCCATAACTCAGCTTAGACACTCAGTGCACACAGTGACTGGCCCTGAATTCTCTTGTCTCTGGTTACTTCCTGCACAGAGAAGCACACAACAGTATGTCAACCCCCATACTCCAAAACCTCTCTGGAGATAGCCTGGAACTCTTTGTCCTCTCAGTAGCACATTCCTTCCGGCTTTATCTCTTTCCCAGGGATACACAGAATTTTCTCCTAAGACACCTGCTTTTTGCTCCAGCTATCCTGGCTTGATACTGACTGGTAAACACACAGCTCTGGGCATTACAGTTGCCAGCATCACACACATCTGGGACACTGTGACCCACAGCCTAGCTCCAGTGAGTGGCACCCACACTGCCATACAGTACACACAGAATAGAAAGCCTCTCACTCAGGGAAATGCTTAGAAATGGAGTTTAATCAGTGCACAGACTGCACTGATCAGGCACAAGAGTGGTTTAACCAACATCCACTTACTCACAACCACTTCCTTTGGTTGCTTAATCCATCTATTTTCCCATGATTTTTCCTCCATGAGTTATCTTGATCCCACCTTGTAGTGGATTGAGCTTGGCTAGACAGCCCATGCCCACTGAGCCACTCTATCACTCTTCTCTTCAGCAGAACAGGGTGGAGGAGAAAATAAGATGGGAAAGGCCTCATTGATCAAGAGGAATAAATTTAATAAAGCAAAAAGAATGACACTCAAGTGGAAGAAAAAGGAGACAAAAGATTTTATTCTCTCCACTGGCAGGCAATGACCAGACACTTCCTAGGAAGCATGGCCTCAATCACACAAAGTTGTTTTGGAAAGCAAACATTGTAAACAAAAAATGCCCTCTTTCCTGCTCCTTTCTCTTTGCTTTTATTGCCAAGCAGGCTTCATATGGCATGGCATATCTCTTTGGCCAGTTTTGACCAGACCTGCTGGCTAAGTTGCCTCCCAAGGTCTTGCTCACAGCCAGCCCAGTGGTGTGTGTGAGGGGCAGTGCTGGAGACATGGCCTTGACTGGAGCCCTGCCCAGCAGCAGCCAAAAACCTGGTGTGCTCTCACCACCTCTCTGCCTACAGGCACGAAGTCCAGCACTGACAGGGCTGCTATGGGGAAAATTATCTCCTTTCAGCCAGAGCTAGAGAAACCTTTCATTTCTCTGCCTTTGGCTTCTCCACTAAACATAAAATCATTGAGTGCTTTGGCTTGGAAGTGACCTTTAAAATCATCTATTCCAACCAACCTGTTGTATTTATTTTATTTTTTTTTTAGCACAACAGAAACCAGAGGGCTTTTTCTAAGTGACCATTGTAATCCAATCTAGTCCAGAATGGCATTGTGTCCTGCAATGTAAGGAAGGTAAGGCTTATTCCCTAGGATATTCCCAAGAAAAAGGAGAGAGGGAAGCAAAAACTTACCAAAGAAGCATTTATGAGGCTGTTGTGGTTTTGTGGATTTCTATCTCCCAGTATGGACTTGTGTTTGCTTATATTTTGTGTAAACCAGGAAAATAAAAAACAAAGAATTTTTCCTCCATGGAGAGGTTTATTTTTTTGCTTCTTTTTTTTTTTTTTTTTTTTTTTTTTTAATTAAGGGGTTTGGCCGAGGGTTGTTTTGTTCTGTTGATTTCGGGTTGCTTGCTTGTTTTAAGGCTGGAAAAATAAATTTAAAAACTGCAAATTAATTTCTATTTTAATAAGATGTGTAATTAAACAGCAGTATTACTACTTTAATTTGCTCATTTTTTCAGCTTTCTTGCCAGCATTCAATGAAAACAAAACTCTTAAAAGAGCAAAAATGACTTCCAGTTAACAGCATGTAATATTTGCCAAGCAATATAGCAAATAGAGGTAAAAGAGAGAGACTGGAGATGAGCTCAGCTTTTCTGTGATTCGCTTTTTTAGGTAAACTGCACAGTGAAATGACACAGTGGTCTCTTTAAAGGGCCATGAAAAAACTCAGCACCCATGTGTGATCATTGTTATGAAGCAAAAAATGAACACATTAAATGAAGTTCTGAGCAGCAAGAGAAGGCTGGGGAGGAACAGGTTATGAGGAAAAACAACATCAACAACAAAAAGAGTAACTTTAACTTGGAAGGAGGTGATAAGAAACAGAAAATTTTATTTCTGTCAACTAGATATTTATTTGTGAATTTAATGGAGAGTTTCAGTAAGCATTTGAAAAGTAAGAATATTTGAAGTAATTAATAGAGAATAATTTAGTTAAACTGCATTTTAATCTTTTTATAGTGTTAATTTTATGTCTTCCTATTTTTGTTGTCTATGCCTAATCAAGAATACTTGCATCTTTTATCAGTTTTCAAATAATAACTCAATTTTTTAATGAATATTTAGTTTTCTAAAGCTTTTTTTTTTTTTTTTTTTTTTTTTTTTTTCTCCTTTATAGCATCCTATTCCAATTCAAGGGGGACTTTACTTTTCTGGGTTTTGTTTAAAATCTCAGTCCACAAATAATTCCATTGGTTTCCATTGGCTTTATATTGAAGAGCAATACCAATATAAAAAGATATGAAGTTTAGGAAGAGTTTGGGTCTTTCTTTTTTTTTTTCAGTTGTAGCTAAAGAAAAC
Organism: Zosterops lateralis; assembly: GCF_965231275.1. Taxonomy (NCBI): domain Eukaryota; kingdom Metazoa; phylum Chordata; class Aves; order Passeriformes; family Zosteropidae; genus Zosterops; species Zosterops lateralis. The sequence goes on from NC_139763.1 coordinate 114,569,159, forward strand.
ATTGTCACTTTTTCTATGTAAGATCATCTGTTCTTCACTTCAGGCACTTTATAGGATCCTAAAAAGAAATTAAAGAAAAAGTAACAGGAAAATGTTCCCAACAGCATCAGTCAGTTCACCTGTGGTGTATTACCTCATCTTCCACAATCAGACATCAAAATCAGTTCAGCATTTCCACAGTAATTTTAAGTACCCCTTGAGGAAACAGACACCTTCTGCACTGCTCCTTTTATGACAGGGGTCCACTATTAATGATCTGCAAGAATAATGACCATGACAGATACAGTCAACTAAACATAACAAATTAATTTTCTGGGGTTTTACAAGCATTCAGTATAGAAAGAAATTTTACAAAAATAATTCTTTTCTAACTTTACTATTTCCTGGTTTCATATGTCTGCAAGCAAGGCTCTATGCTGTTCTTTTGTGTTATGTCTTCTGTATATGACCAAAGGTTCTGAATCCCTCTCATACTGGATAATGCCTTTAATTTTCCTAAGGGGCAAAGAAGATTTAAATTGGAAGTATTTTTTAATTGTTTCTTGTTAATAAAAATTTGCAATCATTAATAAAGCAACTTAGTAAGAATCATCACGTCTGATTTCCATTCCTTTTATAAATATGGTGCACAACACACAAAGAAATATTAATGTTGTGCAGGCAAAGAATGTTTCATGCTATAAATCAGAAAAAAGCAGAATTCCTCAGAATAATATAACTGCTAACAATCTAAAAAATCAAGGATGAAATAAAACTGGCAGCAGATGAGTCTGAGAGGGTCACAACAGTTACAATATAGAAATAACAAGAAAGTAATTATAGGACTTTTGAGAAGCGCTTGGAATCATCTTTTCTTTCTGAGTTCAAGAGGAAAAAATCTTTTCAATGATGAATAACTTCTAAATGACAGCTTTAAGGGACAGTATAAACAGATTTTTTTAAGTATTAGTTTTGTACGGACTGCACACACACACACATTATTTTACAAACACAGCCACACATTTGCTTTATAAGGGACTGACTTCTAAGAGACACTGTACACCCTTTGCTCTTATACATCATAGAAAGTATTTGACATAAGTTAAAAAATCTGCCTTCAAAACATATGTAGGCTGCATATTGACATCTGCACTAAATAGCATTTAATAAAAAAAAAATAGGTCATTGTTAGTATGAATAAGGTCAGCAGATATAGTTGGTATTAATTAACCTATTCCAACTGTAAAGAGTTTTCCATGCAATGCTCTAAAAATATTTAGAAAAAGAACTGGACAGAACTGACAGGGTGATGATACTAAAGCATAGGCTTAGCAAGGAAGTCATAATGAAATACAGAAAAGTTTCTATAAAGTCCTTTGATACATAAAACAAATAACAAAATGGCAAGAGGTGCAAACTAACAACCAGAAACTGGAAATATTTTTGTTGTCTAAGATATGAAGCTTTACAGAAACTTAGGGCAATCTGCTGGGCTGCTCTCTCACAAATCAGGGGCACATTCCACTTTACTTATTTGGTCAAGACTAGTAATACTGTGGATGCAATAAATATTCATAGGATTATATGAGTTTTTTTCTACTTGAATAGTGAAGATTAATAATTTTGGAACTTATTATTCTTTGGTATAGTCTAAGGACAAAATTCTGTAGCTGATCTATAGCCCTCCTTCTTTCCATTTTTCCTTTAGCTGTGCAAGGTCCAATATTATAAGTATTTTTAATATCTTTATAAAATATCTGCAGAGAATATTGGTAACTTTTTCTGCCTAAATAAAATCCTGTGAGTGAATCTCAGCCGTTTAATGGAAATTTACATTACAGTTAACTTTCTTGGCTTGCTCTAATAAGTTAGCTAAAGTTACCTGGGCCTGGGCCTTAGACTCACTTTCGTTGTGTTTTCCACTGTAAATGAGTTGAACACAGTTCATTTTCTTCTTTTGGACCCCATTTTAAAGTTTAATCATATGATAGGATTTGTTGATAACAATTTGTATCCTCTAAGATTCTTTCATTTATTCTCCCCTTTTGTGTATGCATACAAAAATGGAAATACTATCTATTCATATCCTAATATCACCAGATATGCTGTCACTTCTCACTACACTGTGCATTTTCCTCATCAAAACTGAAGCTCTTGAATTTTCAATAAAGATCGTGTTTATCTTTACCTTGGCCTCTTTTCTATCCTCTAGCTCCAATTTTGAGGATTTTTCCATGAAAAATTTTACATGGAAATCTCTCTTCTATTTTATCATTCTGACTTTCTACATTGTTGTTTTGATATATCATTGAATAGCCATAGGGTTGGAAGGGACCTCAAAGATCACCCACTTCCATCCGTCTGCCATGGGCAAGAACACCTTCTACCAGACCAGTTTGCTCAGAGCTCCATCCAACCTGGCCTTGAACACTTCCAGGGATGGGGCACCCACAGCTTCTCTGGAATACCTGTGCCAGGGCCTCACCACCCTCACAGCAAAGAATTTTTCCTAGTATCCAATCTAAACCTACTCTCTGTCAGTTTGAAGCCATTGCACCTTGCCCTGTCGCTCCAGGTACTTTCTTGTTGATTCCCCTTGGGTACTGGAAGGCTGCAACTAGGTCATTCCAGAGCCTTCTCTGTTCCAGATGAACAATCCCAATTGTCTAATTGTCTCAGCCTTTCCTCATAGGAGAGGTGCTCCATATCTCTGATAATTTGGCTGTGCTCTTCTGGGCTCGCTCTACATCCCTCCTGTACCAGCATTCACAGTACCAAACATCGTGTTCTAAGATCCAAAATGACAGTGTAGTCTTGAGGATGACTTGAATTTCATCTATGAACTGGGTCAGCCACAAGTGAATTCTCCACCCCCTGGCAAATGAACAGAGATTGGTGTGAGCACTTTTAACAATTGTCTTTTTACAGATATTTCTAGTATCACTAATCAGTGCAGTAATTTTTCTGAATCTATGTCTGCCTAAAACAGTTACTTCCAAACAATTTCTCAAGATGCATTTTAATGTCAGCAGTTTGGTTTTTACATATAATTGGCAGCAGGTTCATCTCTTAAGAAACATTGACTTTTTTTTCCCCAATAAGTCGAAAAACCTTTTGTTTTCAATGGAAGGACAATAAATTCAGAATCTGCTCCTCTGAGACCGATTACCCTAAGAACACTTTTCTGAAAAATCAGGAAAATAAACAGCAATAACCACAACCTTTCTTCAGTTTGTAAAGGTTATTAGGTGGTTATATATCCAATTTTTCATTTCAAAGGATAACAAAAGGCATCTTTGACTGATTGTTTTAGAAACTGTGCAAAATCTTAAATAAAACTGTCAAAGGAAGGATCCCCTTGCTCAGGGGTTCATGGACAAGAATAAAAGCCTGAGTAAATTCCTACAAAAATCTCTTACTCACTGTATCCATATTTTTGTTGTTGTTTTTATCGCTTTGTTGGGTTTTTTTTGGTTGTTTGTTTGTTTTTTTTTCTTGACAGAAAATGCCAGTTTTCAAATATAATTAATACTTCAAAAGCTGCAAAGAGAGCTCATCGTGTAATAAGAGAATAGCTTTGAAGCAGCAGCAAAAAATTTGCACATTGCATCTGGACATTTATGGACGTTTGTATACAAGATATTTTTCTTCATATTCTGGTATTCTTACCTATAATTGATATATGTTGTATTTCTGTAAATAATCAATTATGTCAGTAAGAATGATATTAAATTGGAGTTTTTAAGGGTATCGCTATCCTGTCAGGATAGACTTGTTGTACAAAATCACATATGCACCAAAACTCCATTCTCTCCTCCATTTAAATGAAGCATTCCTTTTATATTAGCTCTCTCAAACATCTTCTATAGGCTCTTAAAATGATTAATCCTGTAATCCTCTGTTTGCAAGAGTTTCAGTATACAGTGATGATCCTTATGCATATTAAATTATGAAGTGTATCTAATTTGTAAAATTAACAAACTATTTCTTTTCTAAACAGTCTCATTCTGATAATAAAGTACAATCTCTACAAAAATCTAATCAAGACTGAATTAGTGATTATATATTCAAACCCAGAAAAATCTTTTTATTATATACTAATTAAACTTTAACTCGTTTATTAATCCATTTTTTTTTCAAGTGTTCATACCTTTCACAACTCCGACAGATAACTGTTGCTGTGACACTCGTCTGTTTTTTGTTTATATGACACTAAGTTCATGCAGCCCTTCCAAGCTTCCAGTATTTCTGTCTTTTTGCCTTCCACAGATAATGTCTGGTCTTCAAAGGCAATGTGCCTGAACAAGCCTGATAAGAATTACATGTTCAGGAACTCCGAATATCAGTGTGTTGGTTTCTCACATTAAAAATTACAGAAATATGACATGGACAGATTTATGTTACTCTCCCTATTTAACTTTTGTTTCATAAGTTTCAAACTGCAGCAAAGCCCTGCAATAATTTCTCATGTTTTCCAGCTGGTAATTTACATTAGCCATGAGTATTCTTAGGTACTTCTGTTCTGGAGTAGCCAAATAGCAAAGCAACTATGTACATAATTGCGTTGGCCTTTAAAATACAAAAGGGCATCAGGGACTAAAAAAAATTTAAGTATTGCTTACTCTGGACTGTTAAGAGAATTTTAGTTCTCTGCCTCAGTAATACTGTGTACAGAGTAACTCAATCCCACAAACTTAGAGTCATTTTAGTTCTCTTGGAGGTGAGAAATGACATTTGCTGAATCTAATTAAGACATCACATGCTGCATTTTCTGTGCAATTTAGCTAACAAATTAAACAGATTTGACTTTATGAATATATGAATTGTGACTTATTTCATGTGTTTTGCACTGGATAACATTTCTATTAAGTCTTTTATTAAAGCACTACATATCCAAATGTTTGAATAACATAAGGTACTGAGGAAAAAGATACCCCAGACACCATGGGGAAGCAAACAAAGTGATAAAGGCATTTAAGCAGGAAAAAAAAATAAAAAATTCTTTAAATAAAGTAAAAAAAGATAGAGCACCAGACTTTACTATGAGTTCCATCCATCACATTATTCCTTTAGACCAAATTTCTTAAGAAACCTATGGGGACTTATGGCTGAACATCAGAAATATCATGCAACTTATTCTTAGCATATCAGAGCTTTACAGAAACATGAAGGCATACCACACTCAGAAAAGTAGTTGTATGGACTGCATAAAAATACCCACAGGAATAAAGCAGGCACAAAGAATTTTCCTTATAGTACAGAATTTTGGTGGTGGACAGCTAGGAAGGCTAAGAAACTAGATTTTTGTAAAGAACAATTTGGTTTTAAACCTGATTGAATCAGAGCTTGCATTTGTTTGTGAGATCGCATATGCGTATATAGTTTTACATTCAGAAACAAAATACAATAAGGGTCTGTAAATTTTGAGTTATCCCATCTGGAAATAGAACACAAAATAGGTGAAGATGACAAAGTTATATTCTCAAGACATTCTGTTCATTTTGTTGCAGTGAAGTTCAAAAGGAATTGAAATGAAATCCCTCCACTCTGAGCGCGTTTTTAACCATTTCTAGTGGTTAAAAACACGTATCTGTGTTATGACTGATACTGCAAGATTCACAAGATGTAACAGTTCACTTTTACTTACATTCATGGGCTAAATTTAGCAATGACTGCACAAGTGTAATTAAAGAAAATAAGATCTGATAATTCTAAAAGGCACTGATTGGTTTTATATAATTTGAAATTGTATTAAGAGAAAACATGAATTAAAATTTAAGACTTAAAAATGTCTGAAAGTGTTTTAAAACCTATCTAGTTCATACACTTAGAAACAATCCTTTTGACTCATGTGGGAAATTCACAGAAGAGCGTGGTATCAGTAGAAAATTAACCAACAGCATAAAAGTTGATTTCAATTTCCATTTTATGGTCTCATTGGTTAAAATACTGAGTGATATAAAAGTTACTTGAATTTATCTCACCCTTTAGAAAGCCATCTGCTATATGGATCTCCTACTGTGAACCACTTTTTTAAGACCGCATAAGCTGAAATGTTGTTTCCTCAGAGTTCTCACTGAGATGAAACCAAATCATATGTTGGGTTTATACAAGTATCTACATAGCACAAAGTTATATTCAAATAATGTGGTAAGGACAGGAAAATTAAGACGTGTTATGGAAGGAAAATAATTTTCAGGTCCTTAAGTGCACTCTTAAGAAGAACACTCAGATATTTTAGGAGCATCTTCCATAGTCACAGGACATCAATAAAAAAGCCTGTCAGGAGTGTTCTCACACATATGTTTTACACAAAATAAGAGTCTCATTTTGTTTAAGAACCTCCTGCCGAGTCTGTTTGTTTGGGACTTTGGCTCAGGGTCATTTTAGAGATAAGACAACTGAGAGCAGACCCTTTCCTCTAGTGACTCTGGGGTGGGCTCTATATTGATTAGACTGAAAAAAATACCTAATAAAATTGACTAGGGGCTTTGGAACTGCTAACCTGGAAATTCATTTTAATTCAGAAAATTCAGTCTCCTCAGCCCTAGAATATTATTTTATGGTAGGACTAATATATTCTGAAATTAATAAAATCATAATCTCTAATCTACGGGATGGTTAGAATGATAATAAGCTTATCTCTGCAAAGGCTTACGTGATTTCTCTGTTTTTACTGACCTTATAGGGTTGTTTCAAATTTCTCCTAATTTGTGAAGTATCCTTTGAACACTATTTAGTTGGGTATTTGTTCTCTTCTCACATTCTTTCTGAAACATGTTATTTTTCTGATGTCAACCCTGACTGTGACAGGTCCTATTGCTTTTGTTAGAGGCCTTTGGTATCAGTTTTCAAGGCCTTAATGGACAAGAAAAAAGAGTCTTCAATGAAAATCTCAGTGGGGTATATCTTACAGCCTTTCTGAGTGGTGACAGATGTCTCTAAAGTCAGGAGCATTAGGAGTTTCTGAAAAAGTCCATCAAGATATTTTTCTGACAAGATGACCAGAGTTTTTGATGCCTTTCATGTTCTGGTGGAGGTTGTTCTATTGTTATTTTTTATCTATGATCTCATCAATTAATTATCAGATACTTCATTGCAATCCACTCAGCTGTTTGAAATCTTTTTCTTTAAATTACCATTCTGTAAAAATGCAGGTTCTTGGCAGTACATTCCCTGAAATATTATACCTGTGTTCTGTAGCTGAAATGTCACCTTTTGAAAATCTGTGGTGCCTCTGTCATAATTCCCTCCATTTCTCTTAAAATTCAAGCTTCAACAGAGAGTCAATTCCAGCCTAAGACTATCACAACTAACAGTATTTTCTCTCTTTTCCAATCAGTTTAGGCACACGACCTCAGTAGCTAAATTCTGCAATCTCCAGCCAGCTGGGAAAATAAATGTCATTGGCAGGTAAGTAAAGCTCTTTCCTTGTACTGATCATTGCAGACATAAACTCTCCCTCTAGAGAAGGTCTGGTGGGTGATAGAAAACAAAATAAAACATTGTTAACTCCTTTTGGCCCCTGAAGTTCGAACAAACCATTTAATCCTTTTAAAGTGTGAACTTAGTCCTCTCTTTCCTATCACTGATGTTCCTCCTAAACTGTAATTCATTGTTATAAAGAGAGTAACATTATTTGAAAACCGTTTTGGGGGAAATTTTTAGAAGTCAAGGAGAATAAAATCCCTTTCCAGCAACGATGTTTCTGTTTTCTTTTAAATCCAATGGAATTTTTTAAAGAAAGGAATTTATCTAATTTGTGGTTAACTTAGATAAAAAACATGCTCTCCAAAGTAAAGCATTTAGTCAATCTTGGAGAATGAGCAAGAGCATATTATTAACTTAATTTTCTTGTAATGTTACTGAAAAACCTAGAAATGTAGCTTTCTAGGACTAATTAGTTTTTCCTGTATTTAGAACAAAATATAACTAGTCTTAGGAATTACTACTAATTCCTAGGAAATTTTATTGAAAAAATTACTGGGAAAACAGTAACCTAAGCAAAGTTGGACTTGGGATAATTTGTGAATGTGCAATCTGGGGGAGAACATAAAGGCTCCGTTTTACTCTCTTTCAATAATGCCCATTGGAGCTATGCAGCAGCAGTTCAAAATAATGGGTTTGATTTAGGCCAGGGTTTGTGCCAAATGCTCTTATCACAGACCTGCTGGCAGAGGGAGTTGGTATGGTCAGTGAGCTCGTGCTTCTTATCATGTCAAAGGCCAGCTGTGCCTCCTGCGGGGGGAAGTGGCAGGAGCTGAGATGTTCCAAAGGAGGGAGAAATATTTCTTGCAGGCAGATTTGTCTGGAGCAGATATTATCTATATTTTTCATTATTAAGGAGCTCTGCAAACATCTGCCCTCCTCCAAGGCTGCATATTTTTTGGTGTGGGAGGCAGTGTTGGGATCAGAGAAGGAGTTTCCAGCAGAGGAGCTTGTATGTAGAGAAGCAGGTAGCCTTAACTGTGCTGCTCCAACCCTGTTATGGTTGGGCTCTGAATTAAACCTGCAAGAGTCTTACAAGAACTTCTGGAAGGGGCTTTTCTCTGACAGAAACAGGAAAATATATTCGACAACGTTTTATGAGAGTGTCAGGATCAAACTGATAAGATTTCCCTACTCTGTTGAGTCAGTTCATTATTATTAACAGAGAATAATTGATTAATGTAAAATTCTGCTGCGATTGAGGAAACAACTTTGATTCCTTTTTGAGAGAGTTTTTGCCATGAAGTAAAGCTAGTAGAATATTAAATCCTATCCAAACTGTGCTTAAAACTTACCAATTATCTGATACTGTATCTGCAGCGCAGAGAAAATAAAAAGTTGTATGTTGTTGATAGATTCAATAGTATTTCTAAATACTTTGAAATGCATTTGACTCATGTATTTCCTGACGATTCTAATCCTTTGAATATAAAAAATTAGGTAGGGTTTTTTTTTCTGTCCTGCTTTTAAATTCAAGTTCCTACTAGGTTTCCATTGCATTTTTTACCAGGGATCATGACTATCCTAAATCTGAGTGGTAATTATTGAATGCTTTGATAAATAATCCACAACAAAGCATACAATAATGATCAGACAGCTAAACAACTTTAAAAAAATCTGGTTTATACATTTGCACTAATGGTATTTTTTAATTTATATATTTATTTATTTATTTTTTAATGGGGAATAAAAAGTAAGTTTTTTTCTCAAAATGTGCTACAGAGACCTGGTGACACATAAAAATTGGGGGAAAAAACCCCACAGATCCAACCAGATTTAAAAAAACACCAGAATTTTGTTTAGGAAAAATACATAAGTCTCTTCAAACAAAGCAGTTCCAAATTGACATGTAATGGTGCTCTTCTGTAAAAAAAGCAGTCTGACTCATGGGGAAGAGGGTACTGTGGCAAAAATGCCATAAAACTATGGAGTTGATGGATGATATTGACAAATGTGACTTTAGAAATCCACCACATGAAGAGCAGAACTTTATAAAGCACTTAAAGTCAGTTTCTTCTAAAAGCCTATTGATATTTTAATTTCCAAAAACTACAAGATATATGTTCTTGCTTTAAAGAAAATAGATTTAATGTGCTTCTAATGATCTATGTATGGCTTTGCATTTTGAATCTAACAAAGACTCAATATCTTGCATAATAAATTTCACACTTTTATTATGAATAATTTAAAAAAGCAAACCTACTGTTATTTCAAATAATTTTTACTCTCTGATTCACCTTGTTTAATCAGGGAAATGGGTTAGAAGGTGCCTATTTCTCTAACCCCAAGCTTCTTTCACATCCCTCTGTTGTTTTACATGAGATGTAGCTTTTTCTTTGGCTTGTCGAGGAAGAAACTGAAAATACATTTGTACATCTTTATTTTTTGAAATGGATTCTCTGTGCTACTTGAAGTGACTTATAGGAATGTATAAAATGAGAATGGAAACCCCACAGCGCAAATAGAACTTCCTTTTCAAGAATGTGCTTTCAAAGCCTTCTTGCCAAATGCATCCCTGGTGTAAATCAATTCCAGTAGCATTACGCCAGGGAACAATTCAGATTTTCCTCTCCATGTCAGTGATCCACTGGTAATATCAATCTATCTGCCATGCTACTTTCAATTGTGCTTCACTCACATTTACAGAATTAGTTACACTTTATGGCAGAAAGTACTAAGCTAGCTTTTTTTCCCCCAATACCTTCAGGAGTAAATGTAGTGTGAGTGAATTGCACCTTCTACTTATTTTTCCTCATGAGATGGAAGGAGCAGGTGAAAAGGATTTAATTAAGCAACTGCCAAGTTGCAAGGGTCATTTGTGTGTAGAAAGCTATAAATTATTTGGTTCTTAGGGGAAATTGTCTTCTACCTTTACGATGTTGCCATTTATAAATTATCACTAAAATCCTGGGAAATAGCAGTTGGAAAGTTCAGAAAATAAACACCAAAATCCTTTTATATTTGCAGATATGTTAGAAAAGAATGTCTGGAGGAACTCATAATATAATAATAAACATACAAGGGAAGTTTTATAACCATAAATTTTATTTGCTTATGCAAAAGTTGGCTGAAATATACATACTAAAATCCTATTTGTGTAGACAGGATAAGTTTGTGGTCAATGGAGAACAGTTTACTACCTGAGGTGAGTAAATCTGCCAAGTCAGAATATTTTTTGTAAGATGCTTTCTTACCCTCCTTAAAAAATCTTTTTTGTTTTGGTTTCTGGTAGGGTTTTGTTTTGTTTTGTTTTGTTTTGTTTTGTTTTGTTTTGTTTTGTTTTGTTTTGTTTTTTTAATATAGATGGTATAGCAAACATTGAAATTCTTTTATTATTTATCTCCTATGTAATTCTTCAGGGTTTTGTTGGGGAATAATGATGGTATGAACAACTTTAAGAGAAAGACTGTAGCTCTGCTATAATTATAGAGCAAATCCAGATTGCTAAGAATAAGCTCCTAAAAAGCCATAAAATCTGTAAAAGTAATGTACTTGTCTCTTTTGTTAACTCATCTGAGAAATATCACGGTATTCTTGAAGCTGAAAGAGTTTCAGCTGGTATCAACTGATATGGCAAGAGGAGTCTCATAAATACAAAAGCTTGAAACAGCATCCTCAAGAACTGTCTTTATTGTTGTTACTGTTCTTAAGCAGATATTCAGTTTATGGACAGTTGATTAAAAAAGGTATGTTCTATAAATAATTTTAGGCTGCATAGTTTTGCTTTAGTCTTTTTTCTTCCTCTTAAACAGCCACTTGACATACCACTATAACAATGGAAAAACATGAAATTGTAAAGAGGATAAAAATGCTCATTCTGTAAAAAAATGCATTCTGTATTTTTGGTAGTTAAGAGGAAGCTAGAGACTATTTTTCCTTTCCCTTTTTGTGAAAATCAATAAAAATAGAGAATGTTTTTCATATGGTTTGCAAACTTTAATTATTACTTAGGGGGACAGTTTTGTAAATATTTTCCCCATTTCTACTTTTAAAAATTCTACCAGAGCCTTCCTTTTTTGTTAGTTGGAAACTTCTTTCTAATTTGGGATGAATTCAAGGCAATTTATAGCCACTCTATTTTACTCTCTGATTTAACAAGCTTTTCCTTTCCTAGTATTGTTTTCTTCCTTGCTTCCACAATTGTATTTGCACTCATCCCCTGGCACTTTATCACTGTATTCATGAAGTTAAATTCTTCTGCTCCCTAGCCATGAAGGTAGAACACCCTTTCTTCTCACAAAATTTAGCAGTTATGTGCAAAAGTCCATGTCTGGGTCAATTTGCCCTGAGTGTTAATGACCAGTAATATATTTATGATATCATTTTGTAGAGGTCTTCCTTAATTATGAACACTCCTCTCTCACTTAGAAATGCTTTGCTCGATAGAAAAATGTCAGTGCTGCATTCAGAAGCACCTTAAGATTGCACTGTATAGTGTTCAGTAGGCAAGCCCTGCTCCTCTTCCTAGAATTTCTGTTGAGGTTTTTTTAGCATGAATCCAGAAATCTTATTAAACTTTTTGATATGGTACTTAGTACTGCTAAATGTTATCAAGTTTATTTTATTCCCTTCCTTGAAATCTTCAGGTTCTTCCAGCATAATATTTTAATCCTCTTTTGTGGTGATGCAACTGACTCTGTGCCTTCAACAGATTTCATTAACAAGCTGCTTCTTTTTTTGCTTTGTGAGTAAAATCAGTTATGTTCTCTATGTCTGGTTTACAGTTAACTGGTTTACAAAACATAGATCTAGGATTTTATCTTATTTTATATCATTTCTGTTTATCCTCCCACCTAATTTATTAGACGTCTAAGAAACACTCATTTAGAATATTATCTAATGCCATGGCACTATCGTGGCATTTCAGGGTAGGCTGCAATAGATAATATCTTATCTGCAATCACCAGTGCTCCTAAATGGATATTCCTTTGACTGCACTGCTATCAATTTAACAATATTGAAAGTACAGTGTAGCAGAAAAAAAATAGTTTGTAATCATGACAAGCACAATATTCTTTAAGCAGGTTAAATTGCATAGAAATATCTCCCATCAGCTCAAGAAGGAAAAGGATCCAGATATTGACTGAGATAAAATGTTTACACAACTGCATCAAGCAGGATCTCTCAATCCTGAGGGATTAGACAATAAGGAAAAAGCTGTTAAATGGTCTGTTTTTCAGCAAATACACAGAACATATGTCATGCAATATTTTTTATGCGTTCACATAAATATAGATAGATACATATAGGTATTCATATATCTTTTCAAGGGGACTGAATAGAACTTCGCATTTTCTCTTTTGCAATCCTCTGATCAGTGGATTCTTCATGCAGTTCCTCCTGCCACCCTCATTCTCGTGTTTTCTATTCAAAATGCCAGATAGTATATGCCAAATATATTCACGCTATGCATGGCTTCACTTTGCAAATAAAGACAAGGGATGCCACCATTATGTTATGTTCCATTTATTCTTTGTAATCTTGCTGAGATTTTTCACTGTGGCATAGCAATAACCTAGTAAAAGTGAAGGACTGCATCTTCTGAGAGTAGCTGGATAACATGGTCTCCTGTGAATGTTATTTCCTATTTCAATTATGATCTCAATATTTTATATTCAGTTGAAAATCATCCTTCCTACCGAACGTTGGAAGCAGAATCTAACAAAGTGCATGAGGTGTCTGAGTGAGCCCTTCTTTTGGATCAGGTCTGTTTTGTGCTTTATTCTTGTAATTAAGAAAGTTATTTTAGTGAAATGGGTCAAGCTGGTATCCTTTCGATTATTTCACAAAGAGTTACATTTCCCTAGGATGCTAAAAATCTCTGAGAATTATTCTCCCGCCTTCAGGAGAAGCACTGAGTGGGATATTTAATTAAGTGTTATGTAGCTTCAGCTATCATTTACTTCATCTGGAGAAGCAGCATTGTTCAAGTCCTATTCTTCCAGAATAACAAGCTGTGTGTCTGAGTAGATTAGATCATGGAATCGTTGAATGTTTTGGGTTGGAAGACACATTAAATATATTTTTTCCCATGGGCATGGGTGGAGACAGCTTTCAGTGGACCAGATTGCTCAGAGGGATGTGCCCCTCAACTTTGTACATATCATATTTTTATAATCTCTGATCTCTCTTTTAAGAAGTTGACTCTAAATACCTGACTGAAACTTCCAGGTCACAAACAATATCATGTATCTAATCAAAAGATGTCATAATCAGAGCAGGTTGTTTTACAGTTCTGCATTTGCTGTTTTGGTCTTCTTGGATATTTGTTCATTTCAAAAAAACCCGCTACATTTCAGAGGATATAGAAAGCATAAGAACACAATAAGACCAAATAATTAACATTTTCGTCCTATTGAATCCCTACCTGGAGATAATTTTCTGGGCAAAAATGCTATTATAGATTTGCATATAGGGACTTATATCAGTGAACTGAATTTGAGAATTAGAGTAAAAAATAACTCAACCATACCTTCAGAATCACTGAATTGTGTAAAATGATTTATTCATCAATGAATACAGAATTAAGGACTTAACTTTACGTCACGATCTTTGTTATTGTAATGAATTACTTTATCCTAAATCTACATCTCTGATGTACCTATTCATTGTTAGTCATAAGTTGTATTTCGTTCCTCAATACAAGTTTTTCAATATCATTTATGAAAAAAAACCACAAAAAACCCAACCTTTTGAGATATAAAGGGAGCAGCATAGTGCCCTGGCTATTTCTCAGCTGAGATAGGAGATTTTCACAACAGGGGCTGAATGTGTTTCCACTCTTCCTTTTTAATAAAACTGAAGTTCTATTAAGGAAGTTCTTTTCCTCAGATTGCAGACTAAAGAAATGTCTGGCAAAATAGTTCTTTTAGGAGGTTTCTTAATGATTTTACTGATTTAACTATCTATGAATATGTATTTTCTTAATAGAAATTCTAATCAAATCAATGAGGAAAATCAAATTTTGACTCTCAAATTAAAGTGGGAGTTGAGTTTAGGTAGTGGATAATGAAATTTTATTAAACTGTTTCCAAAAACCCTTTTTTCTTTAATTCAAAGTTGTAGAAGAATATAATATGCTAATGAAATGCGAATGTAATTTTTTCAAACTTTTTTTTCATTATAAAGCTACATAAAGTGTTTTATTTCTGTGGTTACATATTTAAAAAATTACTACAACTTTTTACTCTTTCATTTTCTTGTTTAATTTAAAAGCTTTTTTTAAAATTCTAATATCTAACCTAAATTAGCCCTCTTTAAATTTGTAATCATTGCCACTTGTCCTGTGACTACAGTTCCTGGTGGTGAGCCCCTCTTCAGCTTACCTTCCCTTTGAGATCTTTCAGGATACGCCATTCAGCATATTTTCTGGGGAAACAAGCAAACAAACAGAATCCAAACCCCTCTCTCCCCTGCCAAAAAAAAAAAAAAACCAAAAAAAAAACAACAAACCAAAAAGCACTGAAAACAAAAAAAAAAAAACAAAAACCAAAAACAAAGGCAAAACAAAACAACCAAACCCAAAAACCTCCCAAAAGCAAAAATCTCAAACTATAAAAAAGAACCCAACTAAAACCCTCTCGTATTATATTCATTGAAGAGGCCTTTCCAAAACAATTTTTCTTTCTTTTTTACTCAAGTCACTCATCCAATTCTGACTTGCCTTTTTCATTATTTGTGGTTTGATCAGAACCAGAATTGTCACACACTGGCAGCAGCCAATGCTTTATCTGACCTGGGGCTATTTGGCAGGCTATCTCATGCTGGCACCGATTTTTTTTTTTTTTTCCTTAGGGATATTTCTTTTTTTTTTCCTTATGTCTAATATTTTGGTTGAGTAATGTGGTTATCCCATTTCTTATGGTAAAAGTTGTCCCTGCTCTAAGTTCTGAGCAATTTGCCATGGCTAGTGACTCTCTATAATATCCTCAAAAGCACTAAAAAGGACTTTTTTCTGCTTTTCTGCTCTTTTAGACATAAAAAACTGTGTCAGGAATAGAGTATTTTGATACTAAAAGTCCCAGAATTTACCTTTTCACCTTCCTATAGACTGTAGCATCAAGTGAATGTTCAAGAAAGGTAAGAAAAAAAAAAAAAAAAAAGAAATAAAAATTGTTGGGTTTAAGAGAAAGAAATTCTTTCAAATTAGTGATTTGGGTAGATGATTTATCCTCAGAGAATGTCAGGTTGGATGGAGCCCCAAAGATCACCTGGTCTAACCTTTTTTGACAACAGCACAGCCCAGACAAGATGGCCCAGCACCATGCCCAAGTCAATCTGGAAAATATTTAGTTTGAGAATCCTCCACTTCCTTCCCAGTGGATATTATTCCAATGGCTGATCGTTCTCACTGTGAATTTTTCTCTTATGTCACCAATCATATTTTTCCAAGGAAAAACTTCTATCCATTATCCCTCATCTTTTCCATGTGACTCCTTTTAAACAGGGACTCTGCTATATCCACCTGTCTCTTTGTACCTCACATGTGGATTCCTACTTCCTCACAAACACTACCAAGTATGACACTAAATTAATATGTAGGATGACATCTATCACCATCTTAACATATCAATATATTTTAATTTACCAGTTCAGTCTAATTATAAAATTCCTTACATGTTTTACAATCCTTAAGTCTTTTTGAAGCTATGCCTTTACAGAAAAATCCCTAATGATTTTTACCAGAAACTAATATACTGACAACATTATTTCTCTGGAAACGTGATACTTTGAAAACCCCAACACAATGGATTTCTGATATTCTTACAAAACAAAACAGGAACAGGGTTTATTTGCATATACCTAAAAAGTTCTCTGGCTTCAGAAAGAAGTACAAGAAAATGAGCAAAAAATGGTGAAAATGAGGACTTGCACCAGCAGTTGTTCTGAAAAAGACGGTAGTCCATTTTTTAAAAATATCATTGTTCTAGAAATCTTGAAGAAATGAGAAGTGAATATGCCTGACTGTAAAAATTGTGCCTGTCAGATGTAACTTCCCTTTGAAGTGTGGGGAAATGGGGAAATCCCATTCCAAGTGGGATCTTGGGGAGAATCTGTGTAGGATGCTTCCTCTCACAGAAGCATCTGAATGAACCTGCATTAATGGATACTTGGTGGTCCAAGGAAGAGACCAAGAACTGAAATACCAACATCCACCTTTTTGGTCAAAGTGAGCAGCAATTCAGCCAGATAACAAGGAGAGAAAGTTTACTTTGCTATAAATTGTATGCTTCATTTCATTTGTATCTTCTATCACTATGTTTGTTATTGACATTAGCAACATTTTTATTTTTAGCTGTGTATTACTTTCCTCCAGTTTAAGTGGTATTGTAAAGCGCATGGATAATAACAAAATATTTGTTACTGAAAGACACAGCAACGTTTACTAAGTATATTAATAAATATTCAAGTTTCACACCATATTTCTTGGCCAGAGGCTAAGAGTAGGTATCAATTTCACGTGTCTGAGGCAAAGGGAAATGCTGCACTGCAGAGGTGAGGAGAATCAAAGAAGCACACCCTAATCAAGGCTACTCTCTGAAAAATTGGATGTGTCCTTTCCTAAAAGTTAGTATGGAGATTATCTTTTCTGATTTCTGTGATTCCAAAGTGTCTAGACTTGGAGGATCAAAAATTCCAAGCATAAGGTAACTGTGAAATGACATTGAAAATATGTGGGTTTGGATTCACAATGTATTTGTTTAATAATGTGATTTGGAATAGGCTGAAAGTATTTATATATTCATGGTGAATTCTAATGTCAGCAATAAATGTGCAATGTACTTTATAACTTTTAAAAATGTTAACATTATCTTTGAGATATAATTAATTGGATTAGAATATTTATCAAAGAGTTAAACAAATTTAAGTATTTAATACAAAACATTCAACTCTGTTTTGGGTTGTTTCAGTTTTATAATCATTGTTGACAATTTCAAATTCAAGTAAGGAGTCAAAGATGCAGATGAAATAGTTTTAAACCTCAAGAAAAAACTAGTAAAAGACAATCACTGTAGGATCCTCACTTTATTCTGTTTGAGTACCAAAGGCCAAAGATTTCTGCATCCTGAACACTGAAGTAGCCCCTGAGGCTGTAACAGTTTTAAAACAAAGTTCAGGAAACTATTCTCTACAGGATAGCATTTGGTGAAATTGGAGATCTGTACATACTTAGACACACAACTGTGAACTCAGTCCCTCGAAGGAGCTCAAGATAATCTTTGCCAGATTTTGAATCGCAATTTCAGGATGAGGTGTTCTTGAAAAGTTATTTATATTCTCTTGTTGTTCACACAAATTGAGCTGAGGGCTGATCCCTTGCTATAAAACAATCTTGATACTATGGGATAACAAGGTAAAATCATTGTCACTTGTTGAATGTTGAAGTACTAACTTCCATGAAAAACAATAAACTCTGCAGCTGGTGATAACAGCAGTACAACACATCTTCTGTAGCTTTTTTGCCCATTTTGTCAATATTCAAGGGAACAAAGATCCTGCTCAAGTTTATACAAAAGCAGTTTTGTACCATTCGTAAGTTACAGTTTTTATTCTTCGCTTTGACTGTGACTAAAAGTTTCCTATGCCCTTTATGTTGTCTCTTAATTTCATGGATATTTTCTTAAGTCAGCACTCTTATATAGATGAAATTTGCTAGAATTTAGCACTTCAAAGAAACTCACCTCCCTGTGAGGTAGAGACAGAGTGGTAAATAAGGCTTTTGGTTTTAAGGATCTCTGCTTTTTTTCTTTTGCCTCTATATCACTTTGCAAAGCAAAATTTGGAAAAATTGTAGCTCCTAGCTGTTGCTTAATATTATTATTCTTCAATAGTGTTCAGCATAGAAGGAAACTTTGTACAATCAGAGTACTTTTAGTTATTTATTTCTTTCTTTAATCTTCTTTTTTTTTTTAATTAAATTTTGCTATACCCACATCCTGATACTGCTTAATATCATATCCCATGAGTGCTATTGCTAATGGAATTATTTAAGCATAGGGAACATTTTTTCACCTAAGTTTTCTAAGCTCTTGAGCAGCCTGGAATTTTCAGACACATGTTCACATGTATAACTTATTGATAATTATGTGGACATGCCACTGTATCTTCCCCTGTACTCTAATAAAAAAAAAGCTATAGTAATATTGAATATGTTATACAACAAAATAAGGCTTTATAGGAGAAGTATATTAATGTACTTTACTGCTTCTTCTCTCCATTTTCTTGAGAAAAGTTGTTTTATCTCAAATCATACAGTTTTGATAAAAAATTGGAAAAATGTTAGCTGAGGAAAGAACACACAATCGCGAAATTGTATGCGGTGCTTTATTTCAGAGCTCTGGGAGCCGAGCGTCTAGTCGGAAGACCCAAATTTCGGCTCACCAACATGCTAAATGAATACAATTTTATACCTTTCTTGTTACATAAGGATTCGTGTTAATCATTAAACCCCATTGTTCCATTGATTCCATCCCGAGGAACAATGGTCTGTGTAATTCTTGCTCAAGATTCTGGTTTGAGAAAATAATCATATTTAATTACCAAACTGATATTACAATTGACAATTCTAGCATGCGTCATACTAATGATTATACAGGTACAGATCCTCCTGACCTAACTTTATTCTTTTAGAGCCTGTGCATTCTATCAGGGTTCCCCCTTTCTCTCCCCCCACTACCTGTGCAAAGTTATGCTTTATACTTCATTCAGTTAAAACAATAGCATGGAATAACATCCTAGTTACAGTAGAGCCGATCTCCTGTTTTTCGGGCCCTTGCTACTTCAGAAATCAATTTAACCCTATGCTATCAAAAAGATTGGATGAATAAGAAAAATGTGTTCCTATTCCTTAGTCGAATTTATGTGGAAGAATTTGTCTAACCAATATTTCTGTGTGATGATAAATATATATTTATTTAATGTGAAATAGTAATTAGCTCTTTCCTCTCTGAATATTTTTCTACTTCCAACCCTGGTATTTCATTCAAAATTACTTAATTAAAACATCTCAAGGCTTCTTTGGACTGTGGTTCAGCTATAGGACCTTTCAAATACCAAATTAACTACCATATTTAAATACCAAATTAAATAAGTGTGCTGTTTTATGGAAAATTATATTTTGAAACACTTAGCAAGTCATTGTTAGCCTGCTTGTCTCTTTTCATTGACAAGAAAGGAGAGAAGTATCTTATGGATTGTTGTGGTGCAATTTTCTTTGAAAGAGACACCAAAGTAAGAGGAAAAAGTTTTTCATTGAAGGGCAAAATGTGGAATAAAGTCATTCTGAGATTTACTCTGCAGTTACAGTACAGAACCCTAAGAATACTTAAAAAGTAAAAGAGTATTTCTTAGGGAATAAGGTAGCATTCGATGTTCTTTTGTTTATTTTCTTGTAGCTCAGGAAAACACGTGCAGCTTTGTGAAACTTCCAGAACTGTGCTTGTTCTGCACAGGACAGAATTAATTTTCTTCGTGGTAGCTGGCATGGGGCTGTGTTTTGGATTTGTGATAGAAACAATGTTGATAACACAGGGATTTTTTTTTTTTTTTTTTTTTTTTTTTTTTTTTTTTTTTTTTATCACTGAGTAGTGCTTGCACAGAACCAAAGCATTTTCTGCCTCTCACACCACTCCACCACCAGTTAGACTGGGGGTACACTAGGAGCTGGGAGGTGATGTCAACTGAGAAAGCTGAGCCCAGCTGACCAAAGGGACATTCTATAACATATGGCATCAGGTTAAGCGTATAGATAAAAGCTAGGTGGGACATTTTATTTATAAATAAAAGTGGGGGGACATTTGGAGTGATGCCATCTGTCCTCTCAAGTCACCACTACGTGTGATGGAGCCCTGCTCTTCTGGGGATACTGAACACCTGTCTGCCCATGGGAAGCAGTGAATTCATTCCTTGTTTTGATTTGTTTGTTGTGAGCAGCTTTTTGTTTTTCCTGTTAAGCTGTCTTTATTGTAAAATGAGTTTTACTCGTACTGTTTCAATTCTCTCCCCATCCTGAGAGCTGTCCAGAGCTTAGTTGCCAGCAGGAGTTAAACTACATGTTTATGGCACAAAGTACGTGACAAAACATGACTTTGTTCTCATGACTGGCATTCTGATCTAGGTATTTCATACCCAAATTCTGAGCACGTTGGTTAGAGTGTGATCTTGGTGTTAATAACAGCAAGGTCATGGGTTTGGTGCTTGTATGGGATATTCACTTAAGGTTTGGGCTTGATGATCCATCTGGGATCCAACTCAGACTGTTCTGTGATTTTGTGATTGTGTGCTGAAATATCTGCTCTATGTAGCACAACAGACACACATGCAAAAAAGATTGGCTAGTGTGAGCAACAAAATCAAAAGCAGAATGAAATTTGCACTGAAATTTAAGAATAGCCTACCTGAGATGAGGAGAAATGAAATGGCAAGTCAGACTAGTTTGTGTGTGTGAAACTCAAATACTTATAATGGCACACCAGTCTACAAACTATCTAGGAACTATTAAACCTACTCTGTATACACACATTCTCTAAATAAGTTAATCAAAATTATATCTAAGAAATGTTCTCATATTTAACACAGGAACTACCTTGCCAAGAAAACAAAGAGTTTCTCACCACAGTCCTAAGTTCACAGCCTGTAGAATCCTCTGCTTTCTAAACAGCTTTGGCTTCTGAGGGTCTGAGGTTTGTCCTGGGTTCCTGTTGCAGAGATCTTTAATGAGCTGGGATTATGTATGCTTTAAATTTAACCCTCCAGAATTAGTATGCTCCTCATTGCCAA
Source organism: Zosterops lateralis (assembly GCF_965231275.1). NCBI lineage: Eukaryota > Metazoa > Chordata > Aves > Passeriformes > Zosteropidae > Zosterops > Zosterops lateralis. The sequence continues at coordinate 114,590,405 of NC_139763.1, forward strand.
TGTCTGTATCTTTTTAATCTTCCTTCTGTTGGGTGAAATTATAAGAGAAAGAACAGGCAGTTAAAGATGTTTCCAGCTTTTGGCAATATGCATCTATACTGTTTAGAAGGTGACAATTCTATTGCCTGCAGAGAAGTTTTTTACATTGACTCTACATTATCTGGATCTGTGGAATAAAAACTACAGGATTTTTAGGGAAAAACCCAACTAAGCAAACCAAACTGAAGAATACCCACTTGTTCACTTTACACTGCCAAACTGTTGAACCAGATTCATTTGTTTTTCCTTCCAGGTATTTAAAGAATCTTTTCCACTTCAACCTCAGCTTTCCATAAAATGCATGTTCAGATTTTCTGGCTGACTTTGTTGAAGGGTATGTGTCGAGTTGTGTTGTGTCAGTAAAGACAAGGTGACTGAAGCCAAGCAATTTAAAACATTAACTACTACAAATTTCAGCAGGAAACATGGAAATCCAGATCTCGCTGGCTTCTTGAAAGTTATTGCTCTTTCTTTCATGGAAATGATGTTTTCCAACCTGTTTTTTATAAAAGCAGATTGTTTTCAAATATCTTGGCACAGGATACAGATGGCTCTGATTCGGTTTTGTTTTGAAATGCTCGGCACATCTCTAATTGCACAAAAACATAATTTAAATGTCTGACTCTGAAAATTTATTTTGCTTTGGTGTGAAGTACACTAGAGGCTTTAGTAGCTTGTGGTGGTGTAAAAGAAATTCAAAAGTAAATATTTCTATGTCAATAAGGAAGAACAGCTTCTCATCACAAAGTGTAACTTCAAAAGTGTTTTTTAACTAGAGGCATTATCAAAAGAAACAGGGAAAGCAGCAGAAAAAGTGAACCTTGACCATAGCATCTGGGCAGCAATTTCCAGAGGAACAAATTGCTTCAAAATTATTCACTGTTCAGAAAAATCTCAGTATTAATAAAACATATATACATGTGTGTGTTTTAATATTATATAGAAATGAAGTAGTTTGCCTCTTTTCCAATACACTTGTATAAATAATAATAATAAACACTTGTTAAAAATCTCAGTTCATCAGATTTCTTCTTTAATTGCAGCTGCAGTCATGTTTTCTTTCCAGGTGTAGCTGAGCCAGTTGAAGAGATTTCTCTTCTCAGCTACTCTTTGGAATCTTCTGGCTGGAAGTTGTTTTCCCTCCTCTCAGCGTTCAAATGCAGACAAATCTTACTTCACTTCTTTTAAAGTGCCTCAATTCAACATTAGTGATAACACCCTCAGACTTGGCTATCTCTGGGCTGACATTGCACATATTCATATTTGCACTCTCACAAGTGAGAAGGAGGCAACCTCTGGTGTGGAAAGGTTGGTTGAAAAAAAGCACCCAGTAGGACCACGCTGTTTTTGGAAATCTGAATTTCTGTGATATTCGTATGGAATAAATTCACAGTAAATGAACACAAAACAAGTAATCCCCTGCTATGTGACATCTTACCACTTAAAGTTAAATTATTACTTGTTCTTATTATATCACAGCAGTCATATCATACCTTTCCTGTCAGGTGCTTGATTCCTTTTTCTGTGTTCCTGCAGGCCTAACACCAGTTTTCTAAATCATATCATCATATCATTATATCATTTATGTCTTTTTTTTTTTCTGCTCTAAATAAGGCAGATTCAACAACAGCACTAGCAGTAGTTGGTACTCTCAACAATCTATTCTTGTAATAGGAAGCTGTGCAGATTTACTTGAACTTTGCTCTTTTTCATTTCAGTTTGGATTTTAATAAAGAAAGACTAAATCAACTAACTGCTTGAGTAAGACACTGAAGACAAGATTAATTTTTTTTAGGTCTCAAAATGACAGCAAGAATTATTTTTGTCTCAGAATATGTTTTTTCGGTAACAGCAAAAATAAAGACATCTTGAGAGAGCAGAAAGAAAATAGGAACAGCCAAGTATATTTCAAGATACGACATTTTGAAGAAAAAATCAAATGTAGAAAAAAATAAAAGGGCTAATGATGAGTCATCAGCATATTTGAGGTAAAATGCATAATTTTTATTTTCTTGTAAAACATATATATTATTTTGCTGAAAGGGAGGGAAAAAATAAGCCTTTAACAAGCATCTAAATAATATTTCATATAATAAATAAAGTTTCAATCTGCTTTGTACTAAGTGAAGTAGGAGGTAAAGCTGACTGAAGATGGATGGTAGGTAATACGTCTCCTTTGGTACTTAGTGTAGCTTTTCCATCTTATTTCAAATTAAAAGAAAAAGAATTAGGTTATTTTGAGGGAGAGTTTTCTTGGTGGGCTTTGGTGGTTTTTTTGGGGTTTTTTTTTTGTCTGCATCTTTTAGTTTTACATCCATTCTTGGCTGCTTGGCAACTGAGAGAATATCACAATGTAACAGATTGCGTAAGTGAGATCATTGTGTAGGTGTACCTAAGGGAAATTTCTTTGCTATAGTTGATTTAAATTAAAAAAAAAAATACTATGAACTCAATTTATCAAGACATTGAAGATACTTCAGTTTTCTGAATACTCTTGTTGACCTCAGTTGACACCGTTACCTCACTCCCATCCTTTCCCACAGAGGAACGATTTTCTGTGCAAAGAACTTTGAATTATAATGGTATGTAGTACTTTACATCTTCTTTGATGTGCCTCTGGAATATTATGTAGTGATTCTACCTTGCCAGTGAAAACACACCAATCTATTGTATAAATTTGGAGTCTCAGTCTTGCATCTTGATGTGTTTATTGAAGAAAGATGTATGTGAAAAAAAAATCTTGCTAAATGGAGGTAAAGGATAAAATTTTAGTACTGTTGAAAAAACTGAGACTCCTTCTGCAGAGCCTTGTAAATTCATTGGTGGTTCAGCGAGCTTAGTTTTGTCAGTCATGCATTTTTTGCTTCTTAAGGGGATCATCGTAACTTGGACTTTATTCTTTATATTTCAAAATATGCCATTACAGGTTTTCAAATTAAAATTAGTTGTTCTCTAAACTGGACCCACCTGAAGACCAAAGAAGTAAAAAATGAATTTTTAACTCACTCAATTAAATCGTCACTGCAATGTCAAAATATGAAGGCGATAAATCAAATAGCCACAAAATGCTGAAAGAGGATTTTCTGTGGAGTGCTTGCTACATGAAAGATATCAAATAACCAGAAGTTCAAGATTTCTATGGTAAATAATTATAACTACATGTGTACCATATAAATATTTTACAGAACAAAATGAAGAATCTTCTATAATCCCACAAAAATTGGAACTTTAATTTCTCCACTGTTCCTTCATCTCAAATCTTCCAGGCTCAGGAGCACTGTCACATGTATTTATGTGCTCAAGATAACAAGTGCTAAAAGATAATGTTGATTGAATCATGCTATATTTGAGGTGCAATTCTGAGATGAGGAAAAACAAGGTGGAGAATTGATATTCAAATTGATATCTGGCACTGCGAAGAGAGCAAGCATTTTGAAACTAGTTACACCTGAAAGATATATAAAATATCTTCTGGATGTCTATGCCAGAAGCTGGCCACTAGGAAATCATTGAGCATGGATGTACAAGCAAGATATCACAGCTGCCAGCACTTCTATTGGATGGACATATGTGTTTCTGGAAAGGAGATGTGTGGAAAATCCCATTGTTCCTGTACACTGCAAAGTGAGACCTGCAAAGTGAGATACAGAAGGTATCATGTGAAAAACATGCCTGGAAAAAAAAATTAAAATATTTTGTAAATGATCATTAATATCATCAGACCAGGCATTCACAAATCCCATCCCTGTCCCTTAAGGCTGAGTTTTTAAAAGGCATTTCTTCTACCTTTCTGAGCACATCTCAACCAAACAGGATGATTTCAGGAGGCCACTACCATCCAACTATTGATCTAATTGAGAACAAAAAAAGGAAGCAGCAACTCCATTTTCATTGATGAATATTGGGCAGACAGAACCCTGACTACTGCCATAGTAAGAATAAAATTCCTCCATGCCTTGATTTGCACAAGATACTGTAAAAGAACAAAAGCAGTACACAGGACGGATCACTTTGTTGGGCTGAAATGTGATTTGTCATTGCCAATGACAGGCAGACCCCAAATTCAGTAACAGAAATATCTATGAATTTAAAAGCTTCAGTGTCAATACTGCTTATAAAATTCTAAAGTCTCAGCCCTTGTTGTGTTTCCCTGCTGGGTCAATCATTTTACTCACGAGGAAGTAGCAGCACAAAGCCACCATGGAACTAAGGCCTCAGGTAGCCTGCTCAAACCTTTCTTACAGGTGTTATGTTGGTGTGTGGAGAACAGGTTTAAAGAAGTTTTTCTCCAATAAGACATACTTTTGCCGCTGTTCTGCAGGAAGGAGGAAGAGCTAACTCCAGCACGGGTTGCACAGTCAATTTGACAGAAAACTGCTGTTTGAAAAGTAGGCATGACATGTATGCTTGATGGCTTCAAAGTGCTGTAAATTACCCATAGTTTCAGACTTTCTGTCCTTTCTCAATCATTTTGACTAAGATGGAAAAAAGAAACCCCGAAAAACAAAAGAATCCAAGTTTTTAAAATAGAAAACAACATCATGTTTTACCTGTCTCTAAAGCCCTTGAAACTGAAATGCTCCTAAACTGTGCTGAACTTGAATAATTCAAGAGTCGCTTATATACAACTCTTATCCAGCCTCAGAAACACAGAAATAGTCTTTGCAGTGACAATTAAATACCTTTCCCTGAGGAATCAGAGCATGTTTTCCAAAACCATCTATCAGATGAGGTAAATAAAAAAATTCTGCGTCTCGAGATTCTAAGACATGCAGTGCCAAAGCTATAAAGGTACTTTCCCTCCTGAACAGAGTATCATTACAGACAGGCAGTGAGCAAATACAGGTACCACAGTGATGTCAGCTCTTTAGCAGGATTGTAGGACATGGAACAGAAAAACACCTGAGGCATTCTGGCATGTTCCCTCTCTTCTTTTCTCTTGTACAATGTTGCCCTAACCAAGTAAACAGTCGTGACTGCAGGACTGTGACACCAGTTTGTCGTTCTATTGACACAGGCAACAGAGATTTGAGTCTGGACATGTTCTTGATGATTACAACAAAAGAAATAGATAATGACAAACAAATAAAAATAAAATCCATTAAATCACATCTCATAAAATGACAGATTTTAATCACATTGATGATTTTATGGATTTTCTGAAACATAGTGACATCTACACCTCTCAAAAGCTTTTTTTGCCATTGTTGCTGTAGGAAATACATTTAGGCAGAAAATATTTGTTAACAATATGTTTTAGGCAAAGTTAATAAGATTTAAATTCTAAGGTACATTCACTTCGATGTAACACACCCTTTATGTGCACAAAGGGCAACTATTTCTTAAATGGTCCTCCTTAATAAACACCTGAAGCTAGAAGGAAAGTAATTAGGAGGTGCAATAGAAATTGTGTTCATAGACTGAAGAGAAAGAAGAAAAAAAGCTCCTGATCTGGGAGCAAGGGTGACCATGATTTCAACTATTTTTTTCTTTTTCATACGAAGAATGTAGAAAGATTTTTCCAAAAAGAAAGTAAATAAATGCCAAATATGTTAGGTTTTGATGGTTTATTTTTTTCCTTATTCTGTATATAGAAACGTTCACTGTAGCCGTTGAGATCCTAGAGATTGAAGCCAAGATACTGAAGCAAGTAGGAAAAATCTTTTTTGTTAGTTTAAGTTTTATAGACTGTAGGATATGCTATCATTTAATTTTCAAAAAAACACCTTATTTTTAATGGAAAGGTGTCTTTCAAATACTAAAACTTATTTATTAATAAATTTAACTGCAGAACTGACACCAAGAACTTTCATATCTAGAAGTGAGATGTTTAAAAAACATCCAATACTGAAACATTTTCACAAACTTCTTTCTTTCCAAAGTACACCATCAGATCATCCAGGACACTGCAAATTATTAAATTATTTTACCTATATAAGCCAATTTTCAAAGCAGATTAGGGAGGAAAAAAAAAAAGGAGTCAAGAAACAACCTTCACAGACTTGTCATTACAGCAGCAAAGAAATAAAGCATTTCTGAACAGTGGCAGGATTCATAAACCTTTGTTACTCATTTTCATAGCCTGATGTGGTACATCCAGAGTAAAGGTGATAATTTTTAGTACTATGATGACATGCATCAGCTACCAGTGTCCAGATAAATATTCTACATCCCTGGGAGTCAGCAGCAGAAACTCAAAGGATATTCTGTATGTGCCTACCTTTTGAAGTAGTAAATTGGTGATTTCTTCTGTGACTATACTTATCTGGGTAGCCCTCATTAAAGTCACAGCTGACTCTTGCTATTGCTGTCTTTCCAAAAGTGGCAGTTACTAGTTTTTTTTTCAGTGGGAATAAATTATTTTCTGACATCCCTCAGAGATGTGGTACAAAAAGAGAGCCTTTGTTAACACAGAATTTTTGCATCTCTGCGAAGTCATCCCATATATGCATATATATGATCTGCTTTCTCCTTAGTTTTCCTTCATCCACTCTTATTAATGTTCATAATAGGAAGTCCAACTTGGAGCCACTAGCTTTGAAGTTTGCAGCCAATGCTGAGATCTAAAAATTCTTCTTTTACGTCTGGTCTTTCTGTGTGCGAATGTTAACAAGAGTCATCACAGAGGTTTTTTTCTTCCTTTCTCCTTAAGCCAACTTAACATATTCTTAAAGAAATGTCAGAGAAAAAAAATTCTAGGACCAAACTGTAGAATAACAGTTGCTTTTCATGCTTTTTATGTCTTCTTGACAGATTAAATCTAGTTGGACAGGAGTGTAACTTTTCAGTCATTAGCTTTGAAATTATAATTACATGACACAACTACATTAATTTTGTCATTCCTTCATGTGTTAACAAGGTTGTAGAGGAAATTGTGATTAAAATGATTGCTCAAATTCAAGAGAAATTATGACAGGAATTTCTAAGGTTTTGGATAACACCAGTTTCCCTTGAAATTGGCTTTGTTATGCACATAAATTTAACACGGCTTTACTCACAGTCTTTCAGTGGTGCTCATTAGTTCGGACACAGTTCTGCACAGGTATGGTTATCTAAATCAGGGCTACATCCATCCTACATCATATGCAGACAGAAATCACCTATAGTGGAGGCTGCATTGTGGGTTTTTAAGCACCTTGGAACGGAATTCTGATCAGAATGGGATTAGAGTTCTCATTCTCTTACCAGGAAAATTTGGATCTCAGGTTAGGTATATAAAAAGTCTGCACAGTGACATGGAAACGCAGCAGTGACAGAAATCTCTTAAAAATGTATACCTAAATCACCATCTCTGGATCCATGAAAGATTTGTCATTTCTATTATCATCATTGTCATTTTTTCAGTACCTTAATCGCACAAAGTCAGAGTGTCTTGCAGGAGTGATTTTAAGCAACAGTACAAAAAAAAATTAGGCTCCTCTTTTTGCTCACCTTGGGAAGGTCACTTAAATTTTTCCAGCTGATTCTGTAAGCAGCTATTCTACATACCTAGGGATTATTATCTAATTGAGAATTCCATTTCCTCTTTTATTAAGGGGGTAATTGAAAAAAAAAATTACAGTGCTGAATTTCCTGATCTATCTGAATGCTACATCATTGGAATTTTAAAAAAACCCTTCAGATATTAAAGAAAAATTGAGTGTACTCTATTTGATTTTTAACTTCCCTCACCTGTGAAAGAAACATGTGGCAGAAAAGATGAAGTACTGCTTAGTCAGCTTTCAGTCTAATTGCAAGAATGCCTTGTGAAGAATATAAATTCAGCAGTGATGCATCGATAGTATGCTTAATACCTCTCTTCTGTGCTCACTTGATCAGGATTCCCTTCCTATCCTTTGCCTCCACTCCAGTTTTACTTAGGAACTAAAACCATCCCTTGGAATGAAACTCTTAAATGTAATATTAAATCAAATGTAATATTTTCCACTGCAACCATTGAAACTGACACTTAGATGTCAGAGATGTCCGGCCCTTGCACTTTTAATAATGTGATTTCAGCTGAGGAGGGGAGATTTTCTCAAACCTCTGTCTGCCAGTGAGAAAGTCCAAACCCTTGTGCCTGACCAGGCTGTCAGTGTCCCATTGTGAGGACCCTGCTCTGAACAGTCCTGATGGATCAGAGCATGGTCAGCTGGCTTGTTCAGGGCCACATGCAAAGACAAAAATCCTTCTCCTGGGTTGTCTACACCTTTAGCTGGTCTGTCAGCTCCACAGGAAAGATGCAGGGCACATACCAAGAGTATAAGACAGCCCCTCTGAGCCTTCCAGAGGTGAATATGTTCCCTGCTGCAGCAGCTGTGAGTGCCCTTGAAAGACTCACACTTAACAGTTTATGGAATAACACTCAATTTAATATGAAATTGTGACAGGAAGGTTCATAGATTGCCTGTGACAGTATCAGGCTGCAAAAATGCATTCAAAGCAATAAATGGACAAGTTGTATTTCCTAGCAAAAGCTGGCTCCAGATGATCAATCAGCAGACACCGACCATGGTTCGTAGGCTTCCCTGTGGGGCAGAGGAGACAGGTTCAGCACATTGACTTGTCCCAGAAGCTAAGATGGAGTCTTCCCTAACTTCTCCTCATTTTAACTGACTTTTACATCATTTTTGCATTTAGGTGGAGCTTGAGTGACTCTAACATCATACACATTCAGTGGGGGAAGCCACACCTTGCAGGAGGGTAAGGTCACTGTTACATGTGAGCTGCGTGTTTTGTGATCTTACTACAGCTGCTGGTTCAAGAGCAAGAAATCTTTTCCCTCTCTTGCTTGTCAGGATTATATGCTTTATCAGCTGCAAGGTACCACTGAGTGCCCTCTCATGCAGGGATTTTGACAGAGCATGGCCCCAATGTCTCCACTCCACCTTATGCTTTGTTTAATCTCCCTAAAAACATATTTTGTGGGAACTCAGGCATGCTGACCCCATGCCATCCAGGGAGTAGCAACTGCATTTCATCCTATAATTTCCATACTGTTATAACTTCTGTTAGAGTGTGAATAGAACTTCCCAGGTTTCTCTAATTGTGCTGACAAAGCCTTTTCCCACAGATGTTAAATAAAAACGCATCCTAAACCAAAGCAAATTTGCTGTTAACTATGCAGATAGATTTGGATTAATCAAAACCTGAAAAGCCCTGGAAAGTTGTTTTTAAAGGAGGGCTAAATGAGACACTGAAGTGCTGGTTACAGCTATACGAACATAATTATTCAATTCTTAGGGTGTATCATAGATCAAAAAAATGTTTAGAAAAGATAAGTAAAACACTTTTATAAAATAAGTTGCATGTTTTACTACATTCAAACTGTTTACAATAGAAATGGAATCACAGAATACCATGAGTTGGAAGGGACCTACAAGGATCCTCAAAGTCTTGCTCCTGGCCCTGCACAGGACACCTTAAGAGTCACACCATGTGCCTGAGAGCAGTGTCCAAATGCTTCTTGAGCATTTCCCTGGGGAGCCTGTTCCAGTGCCCAGTCACTCTCTGGGTGAAAAACCTTTTCCTAACATGCAACCCAAACCTCCACGACAGAACTTCTGGCCATTTCCTCAGGACCTGCCACTGGTCACCAGAGAAAGCAGGAGATCAGTGCCTGCTGCTCCTCTTCCTCTCTAATACATTTAGAATATTTGGTGTGAGCATTAGTTTGGTCCAAAATAACTAACTGTTGGCAGTCTATGGTTTGAATAGAATAATAGAGGTAGGTTACAAAATATGGCTTAAGTAGACATTAATTGGTTAATGACATTTTCTCAAGTGGGATCCTGCATTTATTTCCGATAGAATTACTTGCTGGTGTGAGGTGTGATATACCACTTGGAAGAAAATGGAAGCAATGTATATTTTTTTTTTCCCTTTAAGAGATAAGACCATCACTGTCTTATCACTGAGGAATGTTACCTTAAAATCAAGCACTAGAAGAGCAAATATTGATTTTTGATATTTATTATGTGAAATAAACTGCTTCACTTGGGAAATTGTAAATAGACAAACATTCTATTTTTAAGAAAACATTTCCATGGGGGAGAAAAGTACTCTAAGTACATGGAGAAGCTCTGTTGTATATTTACCTGCTAACTTCACAACAGGAATTAAGTTCCTGTTCTTTCCAGTGCAGAGTGTCAAAAGAGTAACATTAAATGTTCTCTCTATAGATGTATTTACAAGCACATTTTAAGTACTTAGTAGAAAATGAAATTAGGTATGTGGCTATGATATGCATGTGTGCAACTTTTTTTTAACAGGGGGAGGAAAGAAAAAACAGAATATCCAGGCAACAAAATGATATAAGACTTAAAAACTCATTTCATGAAGTGAGGCTTCAAGGGCTGAGTCGTTTTAACTCCTTTAAAACAAAACCATGCTTGATCACAGTCTAAAAGTGCCTGCAGCAGTAGAAAGATATGTGATACTATAGAGCCCTAAATGTTTCAGATAAAAGTATTTTAAAAAATGCTGGAAGCTAAGGCTTTTCTTAAATGTTTCAGACAAAAGTATAAAAAAATGCTGGAAGCTAAGGCTTTCCTAAGTCCTAATTATTAAAAGTTATTTCACTGTTAACAATTTTTACTGTTAACCATTTCTTCTGGTTTCAGGTGGGGTAGAGTTAATTTTCTTCACATGGGGCTGTGTTTTGTGTTTGTGCAATATTTTCCGTAATTTTCAATAAATTCAAGTGAAAAAATTAAAAATACTTACCGAGGGCTGTGTCACTTACTACAGAGAGTCTCTCAGCTACAGCCAAGCACACTTTGTAGGTTTTCATGCTGACATAACTCACTCTGACAGTGGCCCTTGCATTTAGTCAGGAAGAATCCTGTAATTTCCAGACATCCCAGAAAAGTCTTCCAGTGGAGGAACCCAAAACCCTACATACAAAGATTTGGTCACAGGCTGTACCCACAACTGACAGAAAAGGAAAATACTTGTATCTCTTAGAAACTTCCTTTGTAGATTCATCTTGCAGGAGGTGAGTAAGTCTTACCTCACACGGTAGCAGGAAATTTTCTCTATTTTAAATGTGATTGGTTAATTGATTTGTTTCTCTCTGGTTCCCAGTTCAAATAACTTCAGAAAGCAACCAGTGTAGCGTGATAAAATATCCCCGTTCAGCTGAATTGAGTAATTCCTTTGGCATTGCTGAGAGGATTGGCTTATTATTTCTATATTCTACTTCTCTTAGTTGTAGAACAAGACCAGCCAGTTACATGTTTGATTGACATAAAAGCCACATTTGCTAATAATTGATTTTGTTATTGCTTAAAGGTGAAGTAAAGGACAATTTCATTTTTTAATTTAATTCAGTCAGAGGTTTTGTGCCAGTCACTGATTATTTTTTTCAATATATTTCATAAGTAGAATAATAAGTTCCCTTAGAGGAAAGAGAAGAAATAACATTTATCAGACCTACTCTTTAATATAGCAGCAACAGGAAGACAAGAACATGAGAAATACATCCTTATAATAAAGCACACAAGAGTAATTTTCAGAACAATTTTTCATTACCTATGTGCCTTAAACAAATCCAGTATAAATCCAGAAATCACTGAGCAATTAGAATAGTAGGTTGTTTTATTGGTGTATATAATAATATAAATTAATAGCCTGTCAAAACCCTTGAAAGAGCTTAGTGAGTTATAACAAAAAAGGTAATAAAAATAGATTTTAAAGTAAAAAAAAACCAAAACTCACAAATGTGAAAGATATAATAAACTAGAACAAAGAAATGTATCTATCAATACACAATATTTGAGATAACAAATATTTATGTCTTTACAACCTCAATTCAGATTTAGTAGACATATTATCTAATTAGGAATTCTGAGTAAATAAATACTTTTCAGAAAAAAGAAGTATATTTCATTTAAACTGACTTTTATTTCATTATGAGAATATAGTTTTCTACTTGGATTTGAGTAGATTTACATAGAGTTCTCAACTGTAAGTCTACAGAGTGATTAGGAATCATGAAGAACAGTGATTTTTGGTGGTGAGTAGCAGAAAATGGGGAAGGTGCGAGACAAAATTGGTTTTGTTTTGATTACTTAATAAATTTTACCACACAAAATTATATTCCTGAATATTTCATTCCCCAATAAGACATTTTCAAAGACTGTGACAAGCAATAATAATAAAAAAATAATAAAAAAATAATAAAAAATACATAAAGAGTTAAAAGCTGATTTTCTTGTGTAGATTCATCTTACTATCTTACTATCTTACTATCTTAAATTTAGTAATTCAATTATTCAGTAATCACTCAGAGTGTCGGAGTTGACAGAAGTCTGCAGGAATGCATTCTCTATACCTTTAGCAGGTGCTCCTTATAGGGAAAGGGTCTCACTTTACCTTTTGTCACGTTAAGAAGTCAGCTAGAAAGTTCTGTGGATTTCTCTCTGCAATTGGCTTGGAGCCAGCCCAGAAATGTAGATTGGACCATGAGAATGTTACTTAAAGAATGTTGTTGTTTCTCATTGGGCCGAGGGCCAAAAAGCCCACCCTAAGCCTTTAGGTACTAAAGAGAGAGAACAAAGAAACTCTATGCTTTTTGCTTTCTCTTCTCACCTTTAGAGGTGCTGTAGCAGCAGAGGGTTTGTCTCCGTGCTGTGCTCAGCCTTGCTATTTTTGTTTTTTTTATTTTCCATCTTTATTAAAACCATCTTTATTTTTCAAACCGCCCACGATCAGCCTCTTACTCATTTTTACAGCCACGTCTCTGCCAGGCTGGCCCTCAGATATGTTGGTCTAACCCACAGAGGTCTGCTACACTCATTTCTTTTGTGTTTGCTTATGTCACACATCACTGTGCAAACAACAGGCCATTTCAGGTTATCCCTATGAGATGATGAGGAAAAAAGTGTAGCTTCTCCAACCAAATATAACACAAAAAATATTTAAGCTACCTGTTTTGATATGCTGAAGAGCAATCCCATTGATTCTGATTGCAACAAAATCTTGGCCTGCTGTGATTGTTGTCTCACTGTGAGCTTTGCTGGCAAAAGTCTCTAGTGGTGCCTTTCTTAACTCATTTCCTCCTTGGGTTTAAAGAAAATGCCATGATTCTCTTAAGGATATGCCTTAGATGAGGTGAAAAACGTCATTATTCCAAATTAGCCAAATTAGTGGTGACAGAACTGGGTGTGATTATTATCTCCCATTAAGGGGCAGAGGGGTATTTTCAGTTTGTTACTAGTGTTCAATATAAAGGATTATGAATGAGGGTCTTCTGAGGTTTCTTACAAAATTACAATAGCTAGTGTGAGTAAATTCAATACAATTAGAGCTACAATGTTGTTTAATAAGATGTTAAAAGATTACAAGGTACAGATTGTTGATATTGTTCTTGCACTTAAAAGCAGCAGCTCTGGAACAAATTCTGATAGCGGTGTCCTGTTTTCAGGACACCATAATTTCCTATAATCATAGAACAACGGAATGATTTGGGTTGAAAAGAACCTTAAAGATCATCCAGTTCCCCCTGCCATGGGCAGGGACATTTGTCTATCACCAATTTATTGGTTAGCAGATTGTTGAGACAGTAAAAACAGCAGAAGGGATTCAGCTTTTGTGGTCAGGCATTGCATTTGAGCTACCCAACCTGGACTCAAAGCACAGTTAAGGAAGCAAATAACTTCTGTGAAACAAGTCATCAGACAATTTGGGGCACATAGGATACTTTCTTTTATTAGGAACTTATGTAAATTTCTATTTGTTTTTGCTGACAATGTCTAATTTTATAGATCTAACTGCCCATTTTTGTCTTTCTCTATTTCGGGACACTGAAGAAGAGACTCAGGCATTTTTTTCACCTGGCTTTGGGACATATACCAGGATATATCCTATGGATATATACCAGGTATGGACATTTGCATCCAACAGCGTTCATTCATGCTCTCTAGGGAGGTCATGGGGTGTCAAATGTCCACAGCTTCATGCAGCCTCACAGTACAAGGTTATAAAGTTAAATTTTCAAGGTCTTTCAGATGAAAACATTATAGATAGCATTTGTGTCTCATGCTAACAAGGATAACTCTTGGACACAGCCAAAAAGTGCTGTGCTGCAAAGCAATGTCTGCGGAGAAGGTTAGTCTGCTCCTGAGGATAGTTTTGTACAAATTACCTCTGTATGCAGAACTCTGTCCCAGGTGTAATTCAGGGGAAAAAGGTACAGTTGAAGTGTACAGGGACTTGTTCAGATGAAAATAACTCCTTTACAGAATATCCCATTTGGCAAGATGAATCCCAAAATGTATTTCTGAATGGCACAAAAATTATTTTACAATGCCACCCACTCAGTTGTGGTCCATTACCATCCTGGATGTGACATGGAGAAAAAATTGAGTTGTTCTGCACAAATTAGAACATTTTTCCCCATACTTCTTGGGACTATTTCAGAAGCTTTCATTCTCCTCAGAGATGTCTCTAGACAATTTAATTTTTCTACTGCCCTTTAAAAAATCCAAGCCTTTACAATCAATGATGTTAACATAAAAAACAACAAAAACAACAACAACAACAAAAACAACAACAAAAACAACAACAAAAACAAAAAAAACAACAACAACAACAACAAAAAAAAACACAAACAAACAAAAAAAAAAAACCCCTGTGTCTACAAGATTTGTTTGCTTTCTGGCTGCTCATACTTGGCTGCTAGATCAGACTATGACTATGTGAAATTTATGGGTTTTAACTCTATTGTACATGTATAGCTCTTTCCATGGTTTCCAAAACCTTTTAATGGTATTCTTCTACTATTTTTCACTGGTTTAAAATATTATCTCCATTATGAATAGAACTTCTGGGAAGAAAAATAGAATAAAAATGAGAACTAAAATATATAAAATCAAGCTTTATCTCAGTTTGAATGCTAAGTGCAGCTTTGGTTCTCCCCTCACAAAGGGCTAAGCCTGGAAATAACTAATGAGAGAGTGAAGGAGTTGATCCAAAATTGGAAAGGCTTCTGCATGTGACTAAAGAGGGCTTCTAAATTAAGCTTGAAAAAGAAATAGCCAAAATATCACTGGAGATCTCAAAAATTACCACTGGCAAGTAGAAAGAGAATGAGGATCAATTAATTGCATCCTTTTCTAGCAGAAGTTTGAGCTGGTAGGTGAAAAATGTAAAACTCCCAAACAAACAAGCAAAAAATCCTCTACCAAAGGCAGTAGTTTCTCTTGTGTAATAACATATAATAACATGTGGAGTTCCCTAGGATGTTACAGACTTTAAATTTCTCTTGAATTCAAAAGACAGGTTGATGCAGAAAATACACACGGAGTGAGTGTAAAAATGGCATTTCTGGCTCAAAAAGCATCAAGCTGTTGAAGGTGGGGAGGGGACTTTGTGTGAGCATCACAAAAAAGTTCTGTGTTCCTGTACTCTTCTTACATAGGCAGCCACTCCTGCTCTCTACTGGAAAGAGTATCCTGTAAAAAAATGGACTTTTAAGCCTAATTTGTTAACTCTTGCAATTTAAAAAAGCATCAGCTTGTCAGTAGCTAAACTGTTTCTTACAAATCTTTCCCAGGTTTATATTTTGTTTAGGACTTAATTTTTTTCTTTGCTGAGGGATTTTTTTCCCCCCACCAAAGTCTAATTGCGTAAGTCAGATATTTCTATCACTCTGGAATTTATGTATGACACATTTTTACCTTTAATTGAATAATTTCCTTATTTTTCACTTCTTTCCAATCTTTCTTGTTAAAAAGTATACAGATTCAATGCTTTGAATTTACATGGCATGAGTTTACAGTGCTCTTCAATACAGCTCCATTCTGGAGGTTCCTTTAGTTAAATAATTGAAATCTATCAAAGCAAGTTTATTGTCAAAATAAGGATTAAGGATTCTTGTACATAATGCAATGTTTATATTTTTCCTATGGGAAAAATTGCTTTTATGGGAAATGGAACTGTTCTATTTTCCCATTTATTACTTTATTTATTTATTTTAATTTTAGTTTCTTTAGTCTCACAACCAAGCACCATCCAAAATCAGAAATATGAAGCCTGATACACACAGAGAAGCACAGCTCTTGCACAGCACAAGTGGTTCTAAGCACCTGCAGAGGACTGTTCTTCATGTACACATGGGACAGTTTGCTATCAATTGTCAAATTATGCTAGTATTCATGCAGAATGATGCAACAGCACTGAATATTTTCTTCTCTGAGGATCAGAGGTGTTGTTACAGGTGTAAAATCCATACAATTCAGTGCAAGAAGAATAAGATAGTTGAATGTTTTTTACCTCCTGAATTACTTATGGCAAAATCTGCTCAAAATCTCATTGCTTAAGGACCATTTTACCAGAACAATTAAGACTTTATGAACATTATATGATATTCAGAGTTTAGCTTAACCTTTTCATGCATGAATATTTATACACACAGACAGAAATACTCATCCTCTTTTATTGTTTTCTGATTTCTGTCAATTTTTCTTCTCTTATTTTTCATACTCTGTAGACTAGCTTAGCCTTCTTTACAATAGTGGTGATGCAAAGAAATGAGTTTTCTTTTGTAGAAACTGTTACTCCTTTTATGAGAAGCTAATAATAATGTGCCACTTCTACTGTTGCATGAGCACATGAGAACTGAGAACTCAATATGACATAGACATATATTTTAATCAAGGGAACACATCAGGGAATAACAAAGAAATTCAAGCAAATCTCCCCACATACAGACAACTGTGGGAAATGAAATTGAGATTAACAAAGGCATATATATCAGCCTCATAAAGATTTTCTTTGCCAAAGACACAGAAGTATAGTATCACATAAAGATGCTACTTCTTACAAGGGAGCAGCATTTCAACAGCTAAAGTTTTTACTTCCTCTAGACATTGTAAATGAAGAAAGAAATGAAGTGAGAACTCTGAAGTGAGCAATCTTTTTGTCAAACAAGCAAAATTTAAAAATCAATGCCATTACGCCACCTGGTTCTGCTAGTTTTTTCTTTCTAAAATTAGAAATTCAGTTTTATCTAATGAGATTAAAAGACAAAGTTGCCATTTGTTGACTTGGTTGAATAAGTTGACATTCTGAAAGTGATCTACTTCTCTTCCATTTCAGAAGCTTTGCATTATGTTTCAAGATTTAATGAAGATCAATCCTTCTTTAGAAGTTTGAAGACAGCTGATGAGATTTGGTAGTTTTCTCTTTCCATGGCTTCTTCAAGATGGTTGTTTGATTATATATAGATATATATATATTTATCACAACTTCCAGTAAACCTATCTATTTTTTTTTAAAAAAAGACAACTTTTTAAAGTTTTTCTTGCATTTCTTGGAGAGTGTGTTCTTGTGTCTCAACAAAAGTTTTCCTGAAGAGATTTAATCTTGTAATTTGTATGTCCTGAGCTATATCCTGGAATTAGAGGAGGACATGGACTTACAGAAGTTTGGAATATATTATTTCTCTACCAGATTCTTTGAAAGAAAAAAGTTAATTTCCAATAAATTGATTAAAAATATGTTAAAGACATTTCAATTCCACTTTTTTCTACAAATATATTGCCTTAAAAATTACCCTCTCTGATGGACTGAAAAATTTATAGTCCCTGCACAGGACAACCCCAAAAATCATACCATATACCTGAGAGCACTAATATAACAAAACCTCCTGTTATACTGTTTGGTAGAGTTTCTTTGTTTGTTTTCTTTGGTTGTTTTCCTCCCAATTAAAGGAGTTGAGAGAAATGAGCAATTTTTAGTTGTACATAAGTGCAGGGAAAAGAACTTTTATTTTCTGAAGGTTCTTTTCTGTGCGAGAAAAGCTTGAATGCAGAGACTATTAAGGCCATTTTGTTAGATATGATCTTCCTATATTATCCCCAAGACTTAGACTCAAAATATGTTTTCTCACAGAGTGTTATCAGACTATCATCAGTTGGTGGAATCTGCTGATTTGAAAAGTTGTATTACATGGTATAATATATCTAATGCCTTCATATTAAACCACTGAGATATGTCATTGCCTTTAGACATCCTTGAGTCCTCTTAGTTTTCTTTTGAAGAAAACAAAACAGCCCAGTTGTCTTTTAAACAATTTGTTTCGCACTGAAGTGAAGGGAATTTGAAATTGTAAATGTTCTAACAGAGTGACATATCAAGAGTTCATGAGAGAGACTGGATACAACACTGCTTTACTTTCATAGTAAAACAGAGGATAAGCAGCTGGGATCACACTTTCATATAATCTTGCCTTATTTTAAGACTTGTTCTGTTACAACTGTGTTCAAAATATTCTTTTTTCTTTCATTCAGTGTTAAATCTGCCTGAGGATTTGGTTCTGGTTTGAGTGTTTTGTTTTCCAGTCCGGAACTTACCCTGGAAATATATCTGTAGCTTCACTAAACTTTACTTGACTTTTATATCATCCTCCCTCTCCCAGATTAAAATTCATCTTGCCTAGATCAACTCACTCTAAAAGGTTATGCCTTCACATAAGGTCTAACATATGTGTAATTTTTTCAGGAGTTTTTTTTTAAACTTATAATGCAGTATCAATCACCTTTTCTTGGAGGAAGTGTGAAGTAAAAACAGACACAAACACACATTTCTCTTTAAATTTCTAATTTATTGAAATCAGTTAAAAGGTTATGTCGTGGTTTGAAAGCAAAACGAGTGAGAGGCTCCAAGTCAGAAATATAATTTAATAAGAAAAAAAGGGAAAAAGGTAAA
Source organism: Zosterops lateralis (assembly GCF_965231275.1). Taxonomy (NCBI): domain Eukaryota; kingdom Metazoa; phylum Chordata; class Aves; order Passeriformes; family Zosteropidae; genus Zosterops; species Zosterops lateralis. Next base: position 114,609,134 of record NC_139763.1, read on the forward strand.
AATAAAATAAATGCGATAACACAAAGGATCACTGACAGAGTCAGAATACAACCTGAGCAGGATAGTTGAAGCAGTCCAGATGAGATAGTCTTCTTGAAGCAGTGATCCTGTAGAAAGGTCTAGTAGCTCTGCTCCTCTGGGAATCCAGTGGGTCAGGGCTGCTTGCACTGTCCCACATACCAGCTTATATCCAGGTGAGACTGCTTGGCTCCTCCCCCTGGGCAGAGCATCTCACAATGGGCTGAGGAGTGTGAAGTGGGTCATTGATGGCCCGTTAAACAGAGATAACTCCTGGAGGGAGTTACCTGTGAGTCATGGGCCAGGCGTTGATGGGCCATTAGCAGAAGACACCCCAAAGGCAGGGGCTTGGGAAAACATTGCCCCACCTGGTTTCAAAAGTTCATGAAGATGGTGATAGAATAAATACTTTGTGTACATCCTACACTGCAACCCAGGACAGGTTAAAAAATAGTATTTTACATATTATCAATTCTTCAATAAAGAAAATAAAAATTTGACTTGTCTATTGAGTTTAGTAATAACAAAGCTGGTCAGAAATGGAATCCACGGCTGGAATAAAAATATATGTTCTTGTTATCTTCTTTTTCACATATTGGATATTTTACTCATCCCATCCCAAAATTCAGAGTTGGGAGTGCATGGACATAGATCTGTAGAGAAAATTGGTGTTCGTGCTTTGATTTCTTATAGTTTTAGTAATTTTGAGGTTATGTCTTGAAGCAGTAGAAGGAAAAAAAGAAAATATTTCTTAATTTTAAAAAAAATTATCTTCCCTTAAACACTATATGCCATGGATTTAATACTCTTTAATTCAACATCCTGGCTCCCTTGTGCTCAATCTTGAGTGGTTGTCCAAGGTACTGAAATTATTCTGATGGCTCACTAAGAACTAAGATCAAACAGTTGAAGTGATAATCAAAAAACCAAAGCAAAACAAAACAAAACAAAACAAAAAACCCCAAACAAACAAACAAACAAACAAAACCCAAACAACAACAAAACAAAACACCCCAACCAAACCCACTGAGAAAAAGTATTATCATAATTTAAATTGGACTGAAATGTTTGTACTGTAAACAAATGATTGTTCTGTGATTTCCAAATAAGATAGTTTTTTTGGTTTGTTTTTAGGGGTTTTTTTTGTTAGTTTTTTTGTTGTTGTTGTATTTTGTTTGTTTTTAAATTTTTTTTTTAATGCAATTTGTGCATCTTGTATTCAAAATGTGGAGACATTCTCTGGAAGTTATTCCTAAGAAAATGGTACTAAAATTTCTAGCATACATTCTGCACAGTTTACTCCATCTTAATGCTAGAAAATAAATATACTTGTAGATGAGATTTTCAGAGCCCAGAACAGAGCTTGTTCTGACAGTGGCCCAGTGTGGTTCATTTTTAGGTAAATGAACATACATATAGCTATAGAAAAAGCACTAGAGCTTTAAAATTCCACCTGCCTGAAAGCAAATATTTCTTTGCTTTGAGGAAACTGTATTATTCAATAGAACTCATTCTCTCCATCAGGAAATTTTAATACGATGTTATTACATAGAGTGAAATCAGTGGTTTTACATATTGGTGTATTTACATATTAATGTGGATGATATAATTAAATATTCCTAGCAAATGTTCAGCATTCAAAACAGTTGTTTACTTTGCATTTGACTCTCATTTCTAAATTTCTAGATTTTGTGGTGTCATTAAAATTAACAACATTTTCTTTCTATTTTGGTGAGGACCTAAAAATCACAACTTATAAAGATCCTTAAACTGAATCCCAAAGCATGGAAGAAACATGCTGAATTATTAGAACAAAACAACAATTTTAGGAAGCAGTTTGTTTATAAATACAAGGTGACAGGAGTATCTTATTAAAGTGTAGATCCAAAATGATGGACCTTAACTGGTGTTTGGGAAACAACTGCAAGAGAAAATTATAGGATATAATTCAACAGAGTGGTGAAGCTTTTATTGCATGGCTTGGAACCAGCAAAGGAGTAGTATTAGTCACTGCTCCCAAATGTGGCCTTGAAATAAGTGGTAGAAAGCACATATAACTTGAATCAGAGTGTCTCCTTGAGGAATTTAAGCCAGAAATGTGAGGAATATGCCAGAGTTATTGCTGAAGAACAGGGTGAAGCATTGCTTTTTCACTGACTTCTTTTTTCAGTCATAAAATAGATAACAAACTTCATCAGCCACAGTAAGACCAGTAAGAATATATAAAAAGTAATGGGAATCTCCTTATAGAAACCTGTATTTACAATTACCTGACTTACATACTTATAGATAATTAATAAACTCTACAGAAAAACTACTGTCTCTCTACTTAGAGACAGTAGTTCAGGCTTATAATTGTCTTAGTGTCTGTCATTTTTTTTTCCTCCTCATGACTGATGATATTCAGCTGCCAAAGCAGTTGCATTAGGCCTGAAAATTGTGGCCTTTGCACTTAGCTATCACTCAAATTTCCAGGGATCTGCAGAGCACCCATGAGTATGATGTACTTGCTGCTGTACACTCATTGTCTAGAGCAAAATGGAATTGCTCCAGTAAAGTATGATATAAATACTCACAAGTTCAACCTGAGAGGAGGAGGTTAGCAGCAGTCAGGATTCAGAGTACTGATTGTATTTTAGAAACCCCAAGTCCATGCACTTGAACATGTCAGGTAATTATAAAATCTTGCTACCCCCTAGAAGAAGCGGAAACAAAAACCAGAGTTGGGGCTCTCCATGTGGGGTGACAGAACAGAGTCTGACATCCAGGGCCCATCCATCACTCCCACCAGGAGCAGACAACGAGGAGGCACCAGGTCAGCCCCAACCCTTGGCATTGTGCACCTGCCCAAGGACAATCCAAGGCTGGGTGGAGATGGGGAGCCACCTCAGCCAAGTCCACAGCCAGGCAGAGCATTGGGGAGCCAGAGGCCAGACCTCCTGCAGCATCACTGCAGGAACTGATGAGTCCAGGGGGCTGACACTGGGTCCAGGGTCAACAATGGTGGCACAACTGAGGCTGCCCCTTTCTCAGCTGCTCATCACTTCAACGACTCTTTACAAAAAACTCCTCTGACTAATGGTAGGCTCAAGAGATCTTGTCTTGGTTTAGAAAGACAGGTATCTGTTTAAGGAAGGCAGGAGCCTTCCTCGGAATTATTATACTTTTGAAATTAAGGAGCTTTCAGGTAAAGATATGGGAATAGGGATAATAGTTCTTTACTAGGAATATGAAAATAAAAATATAGTAGTCCAGAAAGGCAAACAAACAAAAAAGAAAACACTGAGAGAGTCAGAACACGACCTGATACCCTGTTGATCAGGGTGTTGGGAGAAGTCCTATTAAGTATTCCTGGAGTGACAGATGTGGTTCTGTTGGAGCAGAGACGATCTCATAGAAGGGTGTAGTTTTCCTCTGAAGGTCCAGTGGTGCTGAGATGGATCCAGACTTCCTCTGTGAATCCAGTGGAAAACCAGCTACCCTGGTGTTCTGACATTCAGATTTTATCCAGGTAGGAATGCTGAGCTCCTCTCCCTAGATGGAGCATCTCACAATGGTATGATGTAATTTTATCAGTTGTGCAGTGAGCCATAATGGCCCATTAACATCAGACATCCCCCTGGAGGGAGGATAGGTTGTGGAAGAGATTTGGTTTTAACAGGTGGTAACAGAACACATACTCATGGTTACATCTTGCATTGCAACCTGTGACAGACCTTCGCGGAAGGCAGGAATAGGTATCAGTATTTATTGTCTTCCATCAAAGCTCTTGTAATTTCCCTCTGTTGGATCCTCCTGGCAGCACAATCAGCCAACACTAACTCCTCCATTTCTCTCTCATGACTGGCCAACCCACTCTTTTGTAACATAGCTCTTTACTGGACACCGTTGTGACTTAATGAGAACAAGGCTGTTTCCACTCTGTTGTGGTTACACACTGCTGAAGCCCATCAGGAGTAAGGCTGCCCACAGCACCATGCCACCCACACTGGGCCATGGGCAGGGTGGGTGAGTTTGGTAGGGCCCAGAAATGAGGTCCTTAGGCATGGTCAGGTGGGGGGACCACAGGGGAGTGTACAGGGACAGTTAGGGTTAATGGTGTCCTCAAGGTCCTGACAATAAACTGCTGCATTTGATCAACTGCAATCAAATTTCTATTCAAAGATAATAGGACTTGTTTCTGTACATAAATTTGGGCAGTTGGACACTTGAAGCTTAACCTAATATTGAAGGGCTCCTGTGTTTTGAAATACAATGTTAGGTATTGAGGAGATTCTGTGTGGGTTTTTTTCCAACTGTCCTGGGTTGCAGTGTAGGATGTACACAAAGTATTTATTCTATCACCATCTTCATGAACTGTTGAAACCAGGTGGGCTACTGTTTTCCCAAGCCCCCTGCCTTTTCTGCTAATGGCCCATTAACGCCTTTGGGGTGTTTTCTGCTAATGACTTTTGGGGTGTCTTCTGCTAATGGCCCATGAGTCACAGGTAACTCCCTCCAGGGGTTATCTCTGTTAATGGGCCATCAAGCACCCATTTCACGCTTCTCATGCTATTGTGAAATGCTCTGCCCAGGGGGAGGAGCCAAGCATTCCCACCTGGATATAAGCTGGGATTTGGGACAGTGCAAGGGGCACTTATCCACTGGATTCCCAGAGGACCAGAGCTACCAGACCTTTTCTACAGGATCACTGCTTCAGGAAGAGCACCTCACCTGGACTGCTACCACCATCCTGCTCAGGTTGTATTCTGACTCTGTCAGTGATCCTTTGTGTTATCGCATTTATTTTATTTTACTTTTACCTTTTTACCTTTCTTCTTATTAAATTATATTTCTGACTTGGAGCCTCACATTCATTTTGTTTTCAAACCACAACATTTTTTTGGTGCCCAACGTGGGGCAGAGGCACTGAGAAAAGTCAGAACTACAGTTTTGTATTTGAGAAGACACCTGTTTGCTATGATGCTCAACATGCTTACATGTGTCTTATACCTATCTCTCTATATTTTTCCACACATGGGGTACTATCTGCCGGTCTTAATGCTCCTGCATAGACCAGGGTATGGTACTAAAATTGCCTTATTGGTCTTCTATGTCCATTGCTTGATAAACTCCGAGGCAATGAACAGCATTCAGAATATATACCCAGTTTTGGATTCGTGTCCTGGTCTAGGATGCTACATCTGGGGCCTCAACAATCTCACTCAGCCCCTGTGGGGAGGAGTAAAGAATGATTTTTTCCAGCTTTTTAGGCACCACACAGCAGTTTTTGAAAATATTGAGTACCCTCTGGATGCCAAGGACAGTATTATGTTATTGTCATCCCTGCTTTCTCTTCTCTGCACAGCCCTTTGTTTTTTCTGCACCATACTTAGGAACAAAACACTACCTGGTGTGATACAGCATGTTCCTAAGGAAGAGGAAGAGGGAAAGAGAAGCAAAGCAACATCATCAGCATCTACACAGACTATTGCAGAGGAGAAAGAAGCCAAAAGTGAATCAACAGTGTCTGCATCCACACAGATGGTCACAGAGGAAAAGGGAACCAAAGGCAAGGCAACAGTGTCCTCATCTACACAGACCACCACAGAAGAGAAAGAAGCCAAAAGTGAGGCAACAGTGTCCACATCTATGCAGACTGTCACAGAGGAGAAAGGAACCAAAGGTGCTGTCAGCATCTCCACACAAACCGTTACTGAACTGGAACAACCTAAACCAGTAGCCGTTGCCACCACTCAGAAAAAGAAGTCAAGGAGTAAATCAGTCCGCGTAGTGACTGACGAGGATGCAGCAGGACCTTCGCAGCCAGCAGAGGAGACAGAAATAGAGAACATCACTCGCTCTCTATCCCTGGGTGAGTTGCGTGACCTGCGAGGGGAATTCACCCGCCAGACCAACGAGTCTATCCTGACCTGGCTGCTCCGCATCTGGGACGCTGCAGCCAATGACACCATTCTGGATGCAATTGAGGCCAGGCAACTGGGATCGCTGTCCTGGGATGTGGTCATTGACCAGGGGATTGGGAAAACCCAAGAACCTCTCAGCCTCTGGCAGTGACTGCTAACAAGTGTGAAAGACAGATACCTTTGTAAAGAAGACCTCCAAGTGCACCAAGGCAAATGGAGCACAATAGAAGAAGGTATCCAACACCTGAGGGAATTGGCTGTGCTGGAGATCATTTTTTCAGAAAACAAGAGATTTCCTAAAAACCCAGATGATGTCCGGTGCACATCACGGATGTGGCTGAGACTTGCACGGCTTGGACCAGAGATGTACTCACGTTACCTGGCAACACTGCAATGGAGGGAAGGTGAGGACAAGGTGGATGTCTTGGCTAATAAATTAAGAATTTACGAGGACACTGTCATCGCCCCAGTTCGCACCCATGCCTCGTCTGTGGAAACAAGACTGGCTGAGCAAGTCCAGAGCTTGATTGAAGAAAGCCATCAGAAATTAAAAGAACTTAAGGAAGAAATTTACCATATCTCACCAGAGCCGATGAAAGTCTCTGCCATTAGGAGCAGGCGTCCCCCAGCCAGGGAGAGAGGATACACACCACGGGGTAACCTCTGGTCTTTTCTTAGAGAGCATGGAGAAGATATGAAGAAGTGGGATGGAAAACCCACTTCCGCTTTAGCAGCCCGGGTACGTGAACTGAAAAGAGGAACACCTACCACAAAAAGCCCATCTAGAATCAAGGTTGCCCCAGTCTCTCAGAACTCCAGACGGTACAGGAATGATGATATGACTGATCCTCTGGAAGGGACCTCAGAAACATACGTACAGGAGAAGAACAATGTATGCCATGACCAGGAATAGGGGTGCCCTGCCTCTAGCCAGGAAGAGGAAAGGGATAATCGGATCTACTGGACTGTGTGGATCCGATGGCCTGGCACATCTGACCCACAAGAATATATGGCATTGGTTGACACTGGGGCCCAATGTACCATGATGCCATCAAGGTATGTAGGAACAGAATCCATCTCTATTTCTGGGGTGACAGGAGGGTCCCAGGAACTGACTGTATTAGAGGCTGAAGTGAGTTTAACTGAGAACGAGTGGCAAAAACACCCCATTGCAACTAGTCCAGAGGCCCCATGCATTCTCGGCATAGACTATCTCAGGAATGGATATTTCAAAGACGCGAAAGGATATCGTTGGGCTTTTGGAATAGCTGCAGTTGAGAAAGAAAACATCAGACAGTTGAATACTTTGCCTGGTCTCTCAGACGACCCCTCTGCTGTGGGACTGCTCAGAGTTGAAGAACAACAGGTACCAACTGTCACAACAACAGTACACCGCCGCCAATACCGCACTGACAGAGACTCTGTGATTCCCATACATGAGATGATTCATAAACTGGAGCGCCAAGGGGTGGTCAGTAAGACTCATTCACCTTTCAACAGCCCAATATGGCCTGTGCGTAAGTCCAGTGGAGAATGGAGACTGACGGTGGATTACCGTGCTTTGAATGAAGTCACGCCACCACTGAGCGCTGCTGTGCCAGACATGTTAGAGCTTCAATATGAGCTGGAGTCCAAGGCAGCAAAGTGGTATGTGACCATTGATATTGCCAATGCCTTCTTCTCCATTCCTTTGGCAGCACAGTGCAGGCCCCAGTTTGCTTTCACCTGGAGGGGCGTGCAGTACACCTGGAACCGACTGCCCCAGGGGTGGAAACACAGCCCCACCATCTGCCATGGGCTGATCCAGGCTGCACTGGAGAAAGGTGAGGCTCCGGAACATCTGCAGTACATCGACGACATCATCGTATGGGGAAACACCCCAGGGGAGGTCTTTGAGAAAAGAGAGAAGATTATCCAAATTCTGTTGAAAGCTGGTTTTGCCATTAAACGAAGTAAGGTTAAGGGACCGGCTCAAGAAATCCAGTTCCTGGGAGTCAAGTGGCAAGATGGACATCGCCAAATCCCCACAGAGATAATAAACAAGATCACTGCCATGTCCCCACCTACCAACAAGAAGGAAACACAAGCTTTCCTAGGTGTCATAGGCTTCTGGAGGATGCACATTCCTGAGTACAGTCAGATCGTGAGCCCTCTCTCTCTGGTTACCCGCAAGAAGAACGATTTCCACTGGGGCCCTGAACAGCAACAAGCCTTTGTTCAGATCAAACAAGAGATTGCTCACGCAGTAGCCCTTGGCCCAGTCAGGACAGGACCAGATGTGAAGAATGTGCTTTACTCCGCAGCTGGGAACAACGGTCTGTCCTGGAGCCTGTGGCAGAAGGTGCCTGGGGAGACTCGAGGCTGACCATTGGGATTCTGGAGCCGAAGTTACAGAGGCTCCGAAGCCAACTACACTCCCACAGAGAAGGAGATCTTGCCCGCCTATGAAGGAGTTCAAGCTGCCTCAGAAGTGATTGGTACTGAAACACAGCTGCTTCTGGCACCCCGATTACCAGTGCTAGGGTGGATGTTTAAGAGAAAGGTTCCCTCCACACATCACGCCACTGACACCACATGGAGCAAATGGATTGCTCTCATCACACAGCGCGCCCGTATTGGAAACCCAAATCGCCCTGGGATTCTGGAAGTTATAACAAACTGGCCAGAAGGTGAGAATTTTGGATTATCGTCTGAAGAAGAAGAAAAGCAAGTAACACATGCTGAGGAATCCCCATCATACAATGAGCTACCGGAGACTGAAAGATGATATGCTCTCTTCACTGATGGCTCCTGTCAAATTGTAGGTGCTAACCGGAAATGGAAAGCTGCAGTTTGGAGCCCCACACGACAAGTTGCACAGGCTACCGAGGGACAAGGTGGGTCGAGTCAGGTTGCAGAGCTTAAAGCTGTCCAACTGGCTTTGGATATTGCTGAACGAGAGGAATGGCCGAGGCTCTATCTCTACACTGACTCATGGATGGTAGCTAATGCTCTGTGGGGATGGCTGAATCGCTGGAAAAAGGCCAACTGGCAGCGCAGAGGAAAACCCATCTGGGCCGCTGACATTTGGCAGGACATCGCTGCCCGAGTAGAGAGACTGACCGTGAAGGTTCGACACGTGGATGCACACGTACCCAAGAGTCGGGCTAATGAGGAGCATCGCAACAACGAGCAGGTGGACAAAGCTGCCAAGGTGAAAGTATCACAGGTGGATCTGGACTGGCAGCACAAGGGAGAACTGTTCTTAGCTCGTTGGGCCCATGATGCCTCTGGTCATCAAGGAAGAGATGCGACATACCGATGGGCCCGTGACCGAGGGGTGGACCTTACTATGGACAGCATCTCCCAGGTCATCCACAACTGTGAGACCTGCGCTGCAATCAAACAGGCCAAGCGAGTGAAGCCTCTGTGGTATGGTGGATGATGGCTGAAGTACAGGTATGGGGAAGCCTGGCAAATTGACTACATCACCCTTCCCCAAACCCGCCAAGGAAAGCGCTACGTGCTGACCATGGTGGAAGCCACCACTGGATGGCTGGAAACCTACCCTGTACCTCATGTCACTGCCCGGAACACCATCCTGGGCCTGGAAAAACAAGTCCTGTGGAGACACGGCACCCCTCAGAGAATTGAGTTGGACAATGGGACCCATTTCAAAAACAGCCTTATAAACACCTGGGCTAGAGAACATGGTATTGAATGGATATATCACATTCCTTATCACGCACCAGCTGCTGGAAAAGTTGAACGGTGCAATGGACTACTAAAGACTGCCCTGAAGGTACTTGGCGGGGGGACCTTCAAGAATTGGGAAATGAACTTAGCCAAACCTACCTGGATGGTCAACACCCGAGGGTCTATTAATCGAAGTGGTCCTGCCCAGTCTGAACCCTTGCACACAGTGGATGGAGATAAAGTCCCTGCAGTACATATGAAAGGCATTTTAGGGAAGACTGTTTGGATTAATCCCGCCTCAGGAAAAGGCAGACCCATCCGTGGAATTGTCTTTGCTCAAGGACCTGGTCACACCTGGTGGGTAATGCAGAAAGATGGGGAAACCCATTGTGTACCACAGGGAAACTTAATTTTAAGTGAGAACAGTGTGTAACATTTTATTCTCTATGTGTATGCATATCTTTGTAAGAATGTATTGATTTGGATATGATGTAGATGGTAATAGAATAAGGAGTGGATTATGTCCTGGGTTGCAGTGTAGGATGTACACAAAGTATTTATTCTTTCACCATCTTCATAAACTGTTGAAACCAGGTGGGCTAGTGTTTTCCCAAGCCCCCTGCCTTTTCTGCTAATGGCCCATTAACGCCTTTGGGGTGTTTTCTGCTAATGACTTTTGGGGTGTCTTCTGCTAATGGCCCATGAGTCACAGGTAACTCTCTCCAGGGGTTATCTCTGTTAATGGGCCATCAAGCACCCATTTCACGCTTCTCATGCTATTGTGAAATGCTCTGCCCAGGGGGAGGAGCCAAGCATTCCCATCTGGATATAAGCTGGGATTTGGGACAGTGCAAGGGGCACTTATCCACTGGATTCCCAGAGGACCAGAGCTACCAGACCTTTCTACAGGATCACTGCTTCAGGAAGAGCACCTCACCTGGACTGCTTCCACCATCCTGCTCAGGTTGTATTCTGACTCTGTCAGTGATCCTTTGTGTTATCGTATTTATTTTATTTTACTTTTACCTTTTTACCTTTCTTCTTATTAAATTATATTTCTGACTTGGAGCCTCACATTCATTTTGCTTTCAAACCACAACACCAACTCACTTTTCAACAAGCAATCTACTAAAGTCTCCCATTGCTGAATCTTTCCATAAAGCAGCATCAATGATGCATGCCAGATATAAGTAATTTTGCTACTTCTCTGAAGAGCTGTTTATAAAGCAGTTTTGCTCTCCAATATATCTGCCTTTATACATGATGTTTTTATACATACTCTTATCAATCACCTAATCAAGAACAATATTTGTACTTGACAAGATTTATGGTTTTTTTTTCCTTTTGTGAGGAGTGAGGAGAAATATACATGAATTAAGCTCAAAGATCCTTCTTCTTATGGTATCCCAAGAAGAAAGAACATACCAGACTACAGAAAAAACCCCCAAATATTCTGGGCCAGGGCATTGGGTGAAAACAACTGGCAGGGAGTAATTTGTTACCCAGCTGTCTCTAGTCCCCGTGGGCTACCTTGGCATCAGAGCACATGTGGAGAACTGAGAATCTTCTATTATTCACTGCTAACCACAGAAGATGAAGAAAGAAATGCTTGGATTGTGGAAGCAACATATTTTTTGCACATACTCTATGAGATTTCATTAATGATTTGGTATAGGTGGCTTTTTTGTTAGTGAATTTTTGCTCGGTTTTATGGTTGTTGGGGGGATTTTGTGGTTTGGTTTGTTTGTGTGATTTTGGGTTTGGTTTTTTGTTTATTTAGGGTTTTTGTGTGTGTATGTGTGTGCATTTGTTTTTTGTAATCTGGCAGAAAATCTAAAATGTGCACACAATGTACTGAGATAAAAACTGCTATGGTGGGGTTGGAGTTTTTTTAGCGCTGAACTTCAGAAAAGGACAAGATCAGAGCAAAGGAAGTGACTAACGGAGAACCAGATGTTGCTACTGCAAATTAAATTTTAGGACTGGCTGGACATTTGTGAAAATGAAGCTGGTACTGCAAGGAACAGCAATTTAAAAGTTGGAATAGAGTAGCCAAATAGGACTATACACTGCAACTACTGAAATTCACTCCAAATGAACTGATATGCTCTACATCGTCTTTCAGGGTGACTTTGGCTAGATAGGGAAAATGTGTTTGGGGACTAGAAAGCATTAATATCCTGCTTTGGGTTTTGTTATTGTACAAAATTAAATACGCTCTCTAACCCAAATTCATTCTCTGAGGGCTCTTTTCCAAAATATTTTCATAATCCCTGTTTGGGGATTTTTTAAAAATCTTCTCTATAGTTTATCCCCCATATAATACTTCTCAAGCAATGACTCCTTCATTAGCCCTATTTAACAAATCCCAAAGTATCAAACCTTCTGTACCATATCAGCAACACTAATCTTTAATAGGTGCTGCTCCTAGGATTCTAATAGAATAAAATCCATTAGGTATTCTGTCATCCTGGAAGTTTCTTCAATTATTTATGTGGCACTATTTATTTGTTGGTACTTGTGTTGATGTCAGTAGAATTCTGAAGTCAGTGAAGCTTTAAGTAATCTAAGCAAGTTGATATTTTAATTTAGATCTTAATGATAAAAGGTAAAAAAATCTATGAAGTCACTTGCTAAAGATTTCAAAGTAGCTGTTTCTCAAAAAGTATTCTATTTTAATTTATGTATAATCCTGCTGTGAGGTGAAAACATTTGCATTGAATTTGGCTTCTCTTTTTTTTTTCTTTTTTAAAATTAATTGATTTTTTAGTTTTTTGAAAAGTTTGCATTTTATTTTCTTAAAATTCTTTAAAATTTAGAATGGAGTAACATAATCAAATTTTATATATTGCTTTTCTCTTTTTTATTTTCTTTCACTTTCTGTTTATGCATATTTTGTCACATGCATTTCTTTCAAAGGAAGCCTCAATTTTTACACTCACAAGTTATTTATGAGTTGTCTATGATAATTACCTGTACAGTAATATATGGAGTTAAAACTTTAAAAATGTGTCATGAGGCTGAAACAAAGAATATGGAATGAAAGATCAAAGCCTTTATTATTGTCCATATAAGATGGATTTTCCTACATAAACTCTAAGCTATTAGCAAGATTATCAACAGCAGCAATTTTCTCATTCCCTGCACGGCTGTGACAGAACAAACCAAAAAAACACTTTTTATACCTATAAATAGGGATATGATAGCAAAAACAATGTTTGTGTTGGATCATACAACAACAACAACAACAACAACAACAACAACAACAAACCAACAAAAACAAAACAAAACAAACAAACAAAAAAACCAAAAAAACCAAAAAAAACCAAAAAAAAAAAACAAAAAAAAAAAACAAAAAAAAAACAACCAAGAGAAGTCTTAATTCAATACAAACAAGTCCATTTTGAAATATTTCTATGTGTGTTTCCTTGCCTTGGATTCTATTTATCTTCATGCTGACTATTCAAGGCAAAGAAATGCTATTTCCTCACCTCTGCACATGTAGACCAGAAGACTTACACTCTCAAAGGAAATACAGTTCTAAACAAAATGTAGTCCTCCATAAAAGGCAGTGCCTTGGCCCCTCAGATGTTCAGTGTGTTATCCTAAACTGAAAGTTTTCTGGCTCCTTGCCTAGTTTTTAAACCCAGAATCCTGGGATTTTTTTTTTTCCCTATCAGTCAGGAAACCAGGATTACATCTCTGACTTAGCTGAGTATGGAGTAGAAAAACTGCTGACTTTCCTAATGAGGGAGAAAGACTGTATTCTCCCTCTAGAAATTCTCGAGTTCGTTTTCAATTCAATTCAATTATACTGGTTGTGCTATATTGGTTGCATTAGTGTACTTCATCTCTACTAAAATACCAAGGGGCAAGAGTTAAAAGTAATTAAAGGTATCCAGTGAAGGCAGGAAGATATGAGATGTTTCATGGGATTGTCAGATAAGTCATATCAACTAACTTATTATCAATCAACAAAAATTTAGAAAACTTGATGCCTTTGGTTACTAAAGGATCCTGGCTAAGCTTTGCAATTTTCATTCAAGAAAATGCTGGAGTTGTCTTCTACCAAGGAATTGCACTTCTCTCAGTAGCAGGAGATGCAACCAACCTAACAAGACTTTCATTAAAAGTCACAGAGGTTGAAAAATGCAGTTTCTCAGCGGGAAAAAGATTTTGAAGGGCCTTGAACATGAGTCAAACTTCTGAATGGCAGGTAATCAAAATGATTACTCTTTAATGTCACTTTTACTACTTAGCTGTCAGAATGTCCAAATTTAAAAACAGCAAGAAATTTTTCTATCTTTTCTTTGACTTCAAAATAATCAACAGTTAACAAAAGTTCTGCATCTCTCCTGTCACATCACTCTAACTGTGGGAAATGTAATATTTATTTTCTCCAATAAAGAATTAAAATAAAAATCCAAACCTGATTTCCAGCTGAGCCTTTCAATAAATACTGTTCTTCCTAATTAATAAAGGTTAATAGAATTCCATTAACACTGCCAGTATTGTTCAGACATCAGTGCTCCACTGAAGTTTTGACAGATTGCTTTCTTTCTTTATAGCATTTCAAGATATTTCTCAGTTGGAAAAAGATCATCTGAAATTCTCAGAAGTTTTCATTGGACTTGAAAACTCTAATACATAGGAAGACAATTTTAATAATATAAATAATTTGATCATATGAACAATTTTATGATCTGAATCATACGAACATATGAACAATTTTGCAAGGTGGTGTGGTTTCAGTATGTGTAAAATTGTGATTTCTACGAAAAGACCTAGATGAGCACAGATCTCTATCTTGAGTCTTGTGACAGAAACCAAAATTAAAATGATTATATACAAATCTTATGTCTCCAGAAAATCTGTTTAAATTATATTGAAAGGTGAGTCCAATGTGATAAAAAAGGCAAAATGTAGCATCTGATAAGAAGCAAGAGGATTTTGACATTTTCTTGGGCTATGTAAAAAATACATGCTTCATGACCAATTGGTTGGAGATTGTGCTTTACAAAATATCAATTTGTGCACCTTCAGCTCAGAAGCTTGGCTGACATCTAGGTATGTGATACCAGTTTTCAATAAAACATAAGAAATGGAGGAAGGGTATTAGTATTGGAGGATTTTTGAGCCAAGCAGATGGCACATAGGATAATTTTTAAAAGATTCATTTCATCTTTACTGAAAGCTGTTTCTTTATAATTCCAATAGTTCATAAATTTGAATACTTTTTTACTCAGAACTTTGCAGCATCCTGAGCAGAAGTGACAGCCCCAAAAGAAATATGAAAATTCTTCTGACAGCATCTTATTCATACTTTCTGAGGGAGTTCAGGCTATATTCCTGCCATCTATCTATACATTATAAATGTTTATTTTTGGCTTTTTTTAAAAAAATATTTATTTTGTAATTTTGTGTATGGTCTCTGCCACTACTTATGTCCAAAAAAATATGCTAAATTTGAAACTTACATTTAAAGGGAATTAAGTAACAAAAAGATTAATGGATATACATCAACCCACTTAAAGTAGTTCATAAATCCAAGGGTAGTACTGTTCATGTTTGTTACTTTATTCTGAAAGAGGAAAGTAGACTCCTTTCTTTTTTCCCAGAGTAGTGATTAGAAATAGACAAACTCCAGAAAAAGACCCGTGACATCAAAAAAACCCCAAAGCCCTGAAAATAGCCAAATGTGCCTGACTGATTGCCTCTTTGTTTGAAGTAGGAATGGTAGCTGAGTTTACACAACGTTGCATGGATTTTTTTTCAATTAAATCCTTCCATTTACTATAAACCTGTTCCATTCTAAGACTGGACCTTCTTTATATTTAAAGTGAGATTCTGTTTAGAATGATTGGTTTACTCATTTCTAATAAAATTTTAATTGGTCTCTCTCGGAATCCCAAGTATTCTTAAAACACCAGTCTCACATCTATAAGTATGTTTTGTTATAATTGAAATTACAATTTTCTAAGAGTTAAAAACATGTTCTGCATGGTAAATAGGTTATAAAGATCTAATTTGTAATTTAGATGTTATCTCTAAGGTCACTAGACCTGCATTGGGCAAGTAATTTTGCAGTTGAAAAGAGAGCTCTAAGGAAGGTTAAAACTAAAAGATGCTTAGAAAATAATTTTGGATTCCCTTGGAATTTTTTTAGGATCTCAATTTGTCTTGTTCTTTGGGGTGAAATGATGAAAATGCTCCCCCACAAAATTGTGTCTGAAGAAAGATTGAGGACTATTCCTAGACAACCCCTCCTTGGAGAAGGGGTCTGGAAAGACAGGTATCTGCCAGGAAAAGCTGGAGTTTCCTTTGGAATGGAGAATCTAAACCACATCTCCCTTTCCAAATTATTATAAATTTGCAATTAGAGGCCTTCAGGCAAAGATTTGGGAATAGGAATAACTGTTCTTTACTAGGAACATGTAGTACAAAAAACCCAAGCAAACAAACCAAACAAAAATCCTAGAATCCCTGACAGAGTCAGAAATACAACCTGAACACCCTGTTGGTCAGGGTATTGGAAACAGCCCAAAGTCAGCCTTCTTGGAGTGGCAGTTGTGGTTCTGTTAGAGTAGAGGTGGTCCTGTAGAAAAAAGAGTCCAGTAATGGGTCTGGTCCTCCTTAGGGAATCCAATGGAAACACCAGATACCTGGTGTCCTTATGTCTCAGTTCTTACCTAAGTAGGAACTGGTTGTCTCTCCCCACTGGGTGAAACATCTCACAGTGGGATGATGTAATGTGTATGTCACTGGCGAGTCTTCGTGGCCCATTAACAGAAGATATTCCCCCTGGAGGGAGGATGGACCTCCCCCTGGAGGGATGGATGGATAGAAGAGATAAGGAACATTGTTCCTCCTGGTTTATTACCTGGTTTATTACCTAATTTATTATCTGTCCATTACCAGAAGGCACCTGCCCCCTCCTCCCTGGAGATACAAGAGATAAAGAAAACACTTCCCCAGCTGGTTTCAACAGATGGAAATAGAATAAACATTTTTTAATGTTTATTAATAACATAACCCAAGACAGGAAGCCAGTCAGTCAGCCAGCAGGGTGGAGAAATGGATTTGAATTCTGCTACTGGACACCTTGGTTTCCCCTTTTCCCAGTTGTACACAGGACTATGAGAGTTCCCCCATTAGATCCATCTTCCTGGCTGAAAAGAAACTCTCATTTTCCAAACAAGGCATTTTTGGCATCATATTGTGTCAAAAAGCTCTTTCTTACCAAATATTGCAACATATTTTATGAAAATTTTCCTGATTGGAAGTTTAATTGAAACATGTATCTCTCCATAAAAAAGGAAAGTAAATCTGCAGCTCTGAGGGAAAGAAATAAAAGACTAAACTGTTCTCCAACTGTTCTCCAGTAACTATCATTAGACTCAAATTTCTAAATTTCTGTTAACAAATACTCTTTTGTAAAGGCTCATTCCAATTAATGCTTTGAATAACCATTTGCTTTACTGTGTCTTGGATAATCTTCGGACTGTTCCTGAAAAAAATAAAAAAATAGGCTTGAATATTACTTATTTATTTGAAGTTATAGGCTCACTTTTGAAAACAGAACGGGATTGATTATCAGCATTTGTCAAGAAGAAAAAATCCATAGGGTAAGGAAAGCAACATTAGTAGATGTGTGTGGGTTTTTAAAATTTTCTTCTTTTTTCTTCTCCATGCTTTCTGTGTGTCTGCACAATGTTTAAAAAGACAAATTTAGATTTAAAGGCATGGATCATATATAGCCTTCAAGAATAAAACTGATAAATTATTCTAATTTTTAAATACATTAAATATTTTTAATTTTAAAACTTGTGTTAATCAAATTTGCAATGTTCATTTGTGGCCCATCCATATGCAATTGTAGCCATTCTTAATCTGGTAATATAAACAGTGGCAAAATAAAATAGAAATGCTGCTTCTGATGAGTATGTGTTACCTTTGTTTCATTTTAGGAAGTTTTTGTGTCATTAACTTCCATCTGCCCAATTCTTAAGGCATTCATTAACTGCCCAATTCTTAGGGTATTCTTCAAGCTAAGGTTTTCATTTAGAGCTCTGGGTTAGCAGAAAGATGCACTGTTCTTTGTGTGGTTTTCAGGCTTTCTCTTCATAAAAAGCCATGGGCACTTCAAAAGAGATAAATGACTTGTGCTGAGTTAAATGTATGTCTTTTTGGTTTCATGGTTTGTGTTGGAAGGGACCCTATAGATCACCTTGTTCCAATCCCCTGCTCCTACTTCCCCCTGGAATGAAATGGAAACATTAAGAAAGATTAATCCCTCTATCTTCATCTTAAATCTGTTTTAATCCCATAGATAAAGGTTCTGCATACATCAAACTTACATTGCTGCAGTGTTCTAGGGCAAGAATGTGAAATTTGCAGGATTAGAATAAAGAAGCCTTGCTGCGATAATATGAATGAAGATTACACATCCTTCTCCACAAGGAGATATAATTGCTGTCATAAATCAAGTGATTAAAACCAAATAAATTGGTTAAGGTGGACTTCCTGCATTTTTTTATTTAAAGAAAGCTCTTTCCAGAGAAAATAAACAAACAATACATCAGAAAAATTAAGAAAAAATTTAGTATTTTGTACCTTCTAAGTCATACCTTTGTTTTCCCTCAAGAGACCTGTATGTCAGGAACCTGCCAATTTTCAGTGGTAAGATTGAATGCTTGGAAGGGAAACAGTTTATCAAGGGACAAACAGGATACTAACCAATTTAAAGCTAGTAAACTATTACTCAGAAAATGTGCTTCTGTCTCTTCTTGGTGTCATTTTCCCCTGCTCTATTTTACCTACACTTTATGGACAATATGCTTATTTATCTTGGATATGTTGTTGGTATTATTCCTGTGTAATTTGATGTCTTTAAGCCAATTGCTCCATTTGGGTGGAATTTTGTCTCCCTGATTCAAAAGCCTTCTGATGATCTTGTTTATGTACTTCTAGTGGAGTGTCTCACGAATGTCACATAAACAAAAGTAAATTGTTTTCATACCTCTCTGTGATGGACTTCTGAATTGACCACTGGGGTCAGAGAGGTGATTCTCTCATCTATCAATCCTTGACCAAATCCCAAATCTTATAAAAACCCCAAATCATAAAAAACTTCCTTCTTTGCCTCACTTCAACCTGTCCGGGTGCGCATCGTTCTTTGGTGTCGTAAATTGTGACAGAATTTCTGTCAAAATCGTAATTTCACCTCACACATGTACTCTATCAACTACAAGTAATTTCTTGAACCAGTGTTCCCTTAATCTCTCTCTCTGTCAATTAACAGTGTTCGCATATTTCTGTTTTACTTAAGGATTATTGAATATCCTTATTAGAAAAGGGTAATTATTTCAAGATCTTTGTCTGCAACTCCTTTATGTCACACTGTCTTGTTACTGTTTTTAAACTTGTCTGTGGCAATCCTCTTATAAAATGCCTCTACTCTTTTCTGCACAAGATCTTCCAAAGTATATGATACAATTCTTTTACATACAAGGGCTTAAAACAACAGTGTAGAGGCTTAAGCATTCAAAATAGACAATCAATAGATTTAAACTATTGAAAATAATGTCAGGCTGAAAGGACTCCTTTCGTCTCACATCCTTGCGAATTACTTGGCTTGTTCTCTCAGCAAATGTGTGGTTTAATGGTAGGAAAGGAGGGAATGGTTACCATAGAAACTGTCATACAATACAATATGGTGCTTGTGTTACTGTACCTCTGAGACAATACAAAGCTGCCTTCTTAATCCCTTTTGTGCTGCTGGTTGAATGGTGTATGTCCAGTAAAGTGGCACTTGTAGGTCCCTTGGCTGCACACTCTATTTTCCATCTCCTTCTCAGTAAAGTAATGGGCCTCCTGCAAATGGCATGAAATAAAACCCTAAGCCCAACATTCAAAGGTAGAAACTTAGTGCTCTGCTTGAAAAACACACAACTTCCCCCCAGACTGTAATGACTGGAATTTTATGAGGTTATTTTACATCCTCCTAAAAAATCTTTAAACACTAACCCATGTAATAGAGATACAATGAACTTTGTTCAAAGCATAGGAGATGCCTCAGTGCAATTTAATTTTTCCTGAGATAATTTTATGTATTTAGTTCATTGCTTGCTAGAATCAGTGAATTTTGCGGAGAAAATAAGACAAACTGCATAAAATTAAGGCTTAATTGATTGTTTTGTTGTGGAGTTTGACACATTTAACATCTGCTAGACTTCATTTAACACTGTGGAACAACTGAAAGTTGTGGCCCCAGTGGAGTGGACAGATTCAAATTAACACAGTATTTTGCAGCAGCTTTCTCATTAGATTTTTATGTCAATGCTATTTCATCAGTGTTTTGCATATATCCATTAGAATTTCCATTAGAGAGAAGACTGGCATCTATATAAAAGGAAAATGGTCCAACAATTTAGGTGTAGGGAAATCTGTGGAAAAGTAAAGTGTCTTTTGCTATTGCGTATTGGTAACGTATCCAAATATTCATTCATAAAAAGGATAGATTGAAAATTAATTAAGCTTGGCAATTATGATCTTGCCTGAAATGCAGGGCAAGGGAATAATTTCACTGCTGAAAATTTCAGGAATTTTCATTTTCCTCTTGTGTCTGAATTATGACATGTATTCAAATCCCTCCACTGCCTTTTATCTCAGGATTTTGCCTTTTCATTTGCTTGCATCTTAATTTAGGAAAGTAATGTAGCACAAACACAAATTCTCTCAAATGCCTTAAATTATAACTTGATCCTGAAAAGTTTCAGTTTCCAGCAGTCTAAACTGAGATTTTTTTTTTCCTTTTGTCCTTTTCTCCAACCCTTGCACCTAGTTTGATTGAATAGTTGTAGGTCAGATCACTTGTAGGTAGTTATGAAAATGCTTTTGAGAGATGTAGGCTGATGCATCTCTGAGCAGTAGCACAAGTGAAATGCTACTGACAGTATTCCAATGTTAGATCGTAAGTTATAAATCACATCTTTGCAATTCTAGATCCTATGATGTATAATGGTTTAAAATTTTGAACTTTCCTATTTGCATATACGATGTGCATTTTAAAGGAAAAAAGTGATACTTGTGAACCATAAAAAAACACCTCAAAAATAGGTCCAGCAAATACTTGCTTTGTCCTTGTACAGCTTTCAGCATCTCTTTTTGACTATAAGCTTTTGATCATGGCTTTGACTTAGAGAGAAACCCCACCAAACATTTGAATGAATCCATGAAATTCTAATTGAATCCACAAATATCTTACAAAGTTAATGAGGAAATTTTTTTACAATTTTATTTATTTATTTTGGGTTTGTTCAATATCATAGTTGTCATGACTACTCTTTATGAAATTTGTTCTGAAAATGGAGGGAAATGCCTTGCCCCAGACCTGGAGGATGGTTCCATCCAGAAAGCAGGGCAGTTCTACAGGAAAACTGCTGTTCCTGGTCTGAAACATCTGGGGTCAAAGGCAGAGGCGGGTGGGGAGGTTTTGGTGCTGAGCAGGTAAAGCAAAGCTGATTATTGCCTTTAGAGAATTCAAACACCTTCATTTAGGTTGCAGATATAAAAAATATTGTTCATTAAATGCTTTTCTTTTCTTTGGTATTTTAGTGTGGTTAGTTAATGATATGAGCTTGACATTTTAAATAAGCAGCTTTGAGAGCCTTCATTCTAAATTTGAGATACTATTGTATTCACAGGTACTTAATGGACACCAAAATGTAAGTTTATATATTTCTCCAAAGATTCTCTTTCTAATAAATAGTAAAGTCATATTAAGTCACATATATATGCATGATTAATTGCAATAACTTAAATATAATTTTGAAAATGTACAAGTGAATTTACTTTGAGGATAGCTGTGATGTTTAGCATAAAACAATAACTGTTTTCAATGTCTAAGGATATATTAGTTTTTATTCATGAGCACAACCTGCTTTCATGTGTGCTTTTCCGATCAGGAAAGACAACTAAAATCATAAAGCACGTCCCACATCTGAGTTCCAAACTTTTGTTACCAAAGATCATCTGTTCATCTATCTGGGTTAATAAAAGTCAAGAAGGAATCTGAGGTGCCACTTTATTTCTTACTTTCTCAAAGTTGGCTGACTGTAGGAGTGGTGGATTTATCCCTGCACAGGCACAGGTGTAGGGCAATTATTGTACTATATCATTGTAAAATGTGCTCTGCGTTCCTCTGAGAAGTGAAATGATTGTAGCTCCTTCAGCTACGGCAAAGTTTTTGACATATCCAAGACTTTAAAAAGTACTATAAAAGGAGGAAGGGGAATTGTGCTCAAGCACAAATTTGGGATTCTCCACTACCATAACACAGCACCATTAAGATGACGAACACCAGTGTTAACAGCATACAGAACACTGTAAAGGTCTTTTGGCCAGAAAGGTTATCTCTTTTCATAATCTGGAGATTTATAATAAATAATATGAAAGCAGAATGGATTTGAATTGAAAGAAGATTTTTTTTAATCACTTACAAAAATTAAATTATCATAGGCAGTGAGATTTATGTTGTAGGTGCTATCTGGAAGAGTTTACCTGCAGGAGTATGATGTCACTAACATCATGTGGGTTTTCCTGAGCACCAACCTGGTAGAAAGAATTAAAACTTTTTTTATAACCATGCAATTTACTGCAACAACTGGTATTTCTCTGAGAGTATTTTATATGGATGTGACCTGACCACCCACTATCAGCATTTCAGAAGGCCAATTACTATATTGTTAATCAAACTATGATGATTCACTTTCATTTAGTGCACTAGTACTGAAATTTTATAACCCTGAAATAAAATGTAATTGAATTTGTATAGAGCTAATTGTGGAAAATATTAGTAACTTCATAGATGAATGATCTCAAAGATTTATATTTTATCCAAGAAAATGAATTTATTTGAACAGTTGTTGATAGAATTATCCCAATGACTACTTTGGTTTACATAGAATGTAGAATACTGTTTAATTATATTTTGCTAAAAGAGTTTTTTGAAACATTACCAAATAATATGATATATTTTATCCCTCTTGTACCATGGCTTACATTAGTATCATGTTCTTTTAACTCTCCTTAGAGCTTTTATGCTTTCTCTTTCTGGAGGATACTTGTGCTCAATTATCAGAATTTTAATTTTTGATAAATTGTGTAAAAGTCCTCAAATATTTTTTTTGTTTGTTTTTGCATAGTAAAGGAAAAATGAATGCTATCTAAAGCCAGAGTTATTTAAAAAAGGTATTTGAAAATTTACATTTCATATAAAATTATATGCTCATCATTTTTTCTAGAAATTATTTAATTCAATAGAGAAGAAAATGTTGGAAGAAAAAAAGTCATTAAATATTGCAAATATTCAAAATAAATTATTTGATTCTCAACAGGATTTGAGAGTTCTTAACAATTCTCAATTTCTTTGTCTTAAAAAGTGATTTTCTTGATGTAATGCCTTTCTAAATGTTACTACGTGTTAGTTTACACTGCTATGTTACTATTCTGATTAAATTGTAGTTATCTTATTGTTGTTATGAGAATAGTTCTTATTCTTAATAACTTTTATTGATGATGTCAGACATAAATAATAGTATTATGGTAGTAGAATCTATAACATACTGACACCAAGTTATTCAATAGTAAATTTATTAAACCTGATGAAATTGTGTTAATGTAGAAATTGTATGAAATTATAAAAATATTTTCTTGCTATGTTCTTTGTTGGTTCAGTTTGCAACATTCCATGAAGCTGTTTGTTTTGTTTGTGTTTCATTCTGTCTTTAGGTTGATGCATATCTTAGGAAATGTCTTTACATCTCCCTTGATAAAAATTGCATTTATAATAAATTAAAACTATAACCATAATTTCTGTTGCAATGAAGGAAAGATGTAATCAGAGACAGAGGTGAAAAATACAGATTACCTTTTAAAAGAATTTCTTTTAAAATACTTAATATAATTATAAAACCTACTAAAAATATTTTTTATTTTACAATAAAAAATTGAAAATGTTAAGAAGTCTTTAATTTATTTTTTTTTCACAATGAAACAAACTAATAATTTGACTTTTTGCCAACAATATTCTGAGCTTCTATGTAAATTAGAAAAAAATAGTCAGTTGTCTAGCACTTTTCTCAGTAGTCACAGCTGTAACAAGAGGCAACCACTTTCCCCAATACCTCTTAGTTAACCAACTTAAACAAAAAGTAAGTGCAGATTTGGAAAAAGAAAGGTACCTATGCCTATTTCTCAAAATCTTCGGTGCCTAACACTCTTAAGTATTTATTTGTCTAACAAGCTGAGGAGTGGTATGGAAGGACAGCAAATGACAGGTGTCTTAACTTTTCAAAGAGCCACTGGGATTATTTGTCAGCATTAGCAGCAGTTTGCAGCCAGTGCAGTTTGTTAACAATCTCAGAGCTCTCCGAAGACAAAGGCAATTTCTATCAGAGGCTGTAAACAGTGCAGCCTTTATTTAACCTCAGTGTAGGTGGTTTGGAAGGAGAAATCAAACCCTCGGGCTAATTGCCATTGGCAGAAGGATCCCAAACCCAAGCAAACCCAACAGCTCAAATATCTGCTCTCCTTTGAACTTTCTTGTGCATTTACTTAGATCAATTTGGAACACATTTGTCTTACTATTTACAGTCCTTTACAAAAAATGAACCCCCAAGAGAACAAAGTGGTTTTTTTACCCAAGACAAGTAACAGTCATAAAAATATTGCAAAAGAATAAAGCATTATTTCCATTCCCAGCAGAATGTGAAAAGTTAAGAATGTGAAAAGAGAAGAAATGGGAAAATAATTCACAAAATAAAGATAAAATCATAAATAAGATGTCACCACGAAGATTTAGGGAAAAATAAAAGCTGTGAACCACTGTATGGAAAATTACAGGCATGGAGCTAACATAAATCAGACCAGCTCACCTCTACAGCTCTATTTTACCAGAAAAATTATCTGTTTAAGACTCCACAAGGTCCACTTTCTTTTAAATTTGAAACTTTCATCATTGGAATTGGAAAATGCTAAAGAGGTATTGTTTTCAAATAATGTGTGTATTAAATATAAAGATATGTTATTTGTTCTACCCAGTGTGTTTAGCAGAGACCAAAAACCTTCCGCAATTCAATATCCCTTGGCATTGAGCCAACTTTCCAACTTATGTTGAGAATTGTAGTATCCAATTTATGAAAATCTGACAAACCAAGGATCTCTTATACTGCTGGGCATTGGGGAAGGCACAAGTTGAAGTTACTGAGTAGTTTGATTTACATTCATATAAATACAAATACAATTCCACTAGGAACTGGACTGGGAGATACATCTTGTCCATCAAAAAGAATTGAAGGAATCTATTTTTCAAACCCAAGTTAAGTACAGGATTTAAGCTCAGTAAGGAGCGTTTTCAAAGTGCTTGTAAAATAGCTTTGATGGGACCATAATATCTCTGTACATTTTTGAATTATATACAGAGCAAACATATTGTATTTATAGCTGATTCTCATTTTTACAGGAATATTTCATACAGCGCATACATGTAAATATTTAAAGATATAACTTCTAGGGTTATATGGAAATAGTTTAGCACATGTCTTTCATTTCTACCTTTCATGCATGTAAAAGCAAAATTCTTTCTGGAGAGCACGTTCATGCATTGAATTTAGTGAATGAAATTCTGAATATAAAGTGTTATTTCACGTCCATCATTATTTCATGGACATTACTAGAGAAAAAAGGACATCTTGGTATTTACAATTAAAAGGTTATATGTTCTTAATGATAATATTATATTAAACCATTTTAAATTCCAATAATTTGAATAGATGTTTTTTGTTCAGTAAGCAGTAGCAATAGTGGTTATAGTCTCTCAGTAGAGCAGCAGGCACCCTGTACAATGTTTTCTTACTTGAAGACAGAATTACATACGTGCTTAAATTGTCACAGCAATCCAGTGGCTGAGTACAAGAAACTTAATACCATCATCTGCCAGCTAATTTAGAGAATTCAGCCTTTAAGCATTAAAAAAATGAGAATAATTGTATTGGTTTTACATGACTAAAAACTTATCCTATTATCCTGTTTCCCATGAAGATGGATGCACATTGATGGATACTTGTATTAGAATATGACAAGCATATAGAATGTTCCTTCTTACACTCCTGCAGTCTCCAGTTATTTTGAGCTCTTTTCTGATCCTCTTGAGGTTTGTATGTTTCTGAAGTCCTTGAATGTCTCTGCCAACAATTCATCAAAGTGGCCCATGAAAGCATGTAAGATTTTTCTGCCAAAAAAGTCCTTTAGTGGTGACTTCTGTAGGAATACTTCCTGTTGAATAAAAAGCCCTTTTTAAAAATTCATTTTTAGTCTGAACACAGTATTGAGGTGCTTTGGATGAGCATTTGTTAAAAATGTTCACCTCCACTTCAGCAAATGCTTAATTGCTTCCTCCATTTTGGTTTTAGGATTGAATTTTCTGTCACTGAAAACCAGGGACTTCACTGTAAAATGAGTAATAGTGGCATAGTAAATGGAGTAGATAAGCATCAGAGGTATTATTATATAATAAAATTAAAAGATAAGTGTGACCTGAAATACATTCCAGTAAAATGACAGTTCCTCCTGAACATTGTAATCGTTTAGGTTGGAAAAGTCCTTTAAGATTATCAAATCCAAATATTTGCCCAGCACTGCCAAGTCCACCAGTAAACCATGTCCCTAAAGGTTTGATTGTTTGTTTGCTTCCCGAATTCGAACTAATCAAAAGGAAAAAATGGTCTGTATAACCCAGAGACAAAATGATGTCTCAGTGTTTTGCTACTAATAAGAAAGTTTCGTTATCATTGATAAGCCTACTTCAATAGGAGATTTTTGATGGAAAAACCCCAAAACTCTTACTGTCAGATCTGTGGCAGTCCCAATGATTGGCTCAAAATACAGCTATTCAAAAATTGGTATCTGATGAATATGCATAGGGGTTTTCTTCTCCATTCTTTTTTTCTCAGTGAATAGACTGAAAAGACAATACCATTTGCCTATTGCTCTTGAGTTAAGCTAGAGAGATATAACTTAATTAAAAATAATTTTGGCAGTAGGAATGATTTACATGAGGGTTAGATAGGTTGGAAAGTCAGAAATAACAGCTGTTAAATAAGAGAAAATGATCTAGCTTATAAAGAACATAGACTCCATTACAAAACATGCTTGTATTACAGGATGTGAGAGGAAAATGAAAGTACTGGTCCAGAAACTGCACAGAAAAAGTGTATTTCCAAAATAAGTAGGAGGGGTGTTCAATGAAGCAGCCATTAAATACGAGTAAATGAGAAGAGAAATGCCTCATTCAACAAGGATTCAAGGATTCAAATTATTTTACTACCAGAAAATGATAGGAAAATTAAAAGGCAGCTGTATGTTTATTCTTTTCACAACCAGCAATTTCAGAAATCGTGGGGTTTTTAAAAGTAGTACTTTCTTTGTTCCCCTTTTTATTTCCTGAAAAGTACAGGATAAAGATATTTACTACAATTATGATGAAAGCTGTCTTTGTCAAAATAAATTAACAGCAATTGTCCTGCTGATACACACGTGCCTTCATGTTAGCAGAAGATAAAACCAGAAAAGTTTTAAAGACATCAAAAAACCTGACACTTTCTTAGTAACACTAAGGTGGCTATTACTGTAAAATAATCTAAAAATATCAACAGCATAGCTATTCATGAACTTTAAAAACAATTAAAAAATTAAAATAATGTTTCCAGGCTATATTCCTGCTCATTCCATAATCCTAAAAGTTATTAGGTTTACAATATATTTCACTGATGTTAGTTTAATTCCACTCCTTTTGAAAACTTCTTGGATAAAATATTTCCTTTATAAATGCCGCCAAGTACTCTTGCACCAGGCTCAGAAAAAAAAAAAACAAAAACAAAAACAAACAAACAAACAAACAAACAACAAAAAAACCCCAAACACACCACCAAAGAAATAAGTAATATTGCTTCTATTCTGTCTCAAGGCATATGTTTTATAGTGTATTCTCAAATCTCTGTGAAACTTAAAGGAATAAATGCTTAAAGGAAGAAATGGGGCCTGCATCATGCTACTGTTGAATGCCTTTGAGGTGCTTATGGAGGAGATAAAAATCTTGTAAGTCTTTAGTGATTGCTCTCTTAGACTTAAATGTGCAGCTTAGGAAAAAGGATGAAATCATAGCACGAATTTGTTAGGAAAATTTTAAACATCAGTCTCTAAAATTTGCCTGTCAGAACTCAGAGAGTACTGGATAGGTGTAGGATCATCTGTGACTTACAGGGACAAGGTACTCTGCAAACCTGAGATATTCTAGAATATGTGGTTTTATTGCAAGAGTCGTGGGTAGAAAGGGCCTTCCCTTCAGCCACCAGTCTCAGCCGAAGGGAAGTCTCAAAGAGAGAGGGAGAGAGAGCAAGAGAGTATGGTCTAAGAAGAGGGGAGTGAGAGAGCAAGCTGGCAGGGGTCAGAGTGCAGAGGGAAGAGCAAGGAAAAGAGCAGGGAAAAGAGAGCAGGGACCAGAGAGGAAAAAAGAGCAGGGAAAAGAGAGAGAGGTCCTGGTTACAATACATTATATCTCCTTTTATGATGAATTTTCTAATTTACAATGACCAACCAATACAAGACACAAAATCCTATAGAATCTACATACAGCCTATAAGAACTACTACATTACCATGTGTTATATTTTAAACTCTAAAAACTACTCTTTAGAGTTTTCTGTTTTGCTACATCGACCTTTGGATCCCTTAGCCAGCAGAAAGGTATTGTTTAATCAAAAGGGATTCTCCTTCAGCTGCCCAGGCTGTTGTTTTCAGGTTATATAGTAACTAAGACTCAGTATCCTACAACTCAAAGTAAGCTTCCATTTCTATTTTGATTCTAGGTTTCATATTTTCAGAATCTTTTGCTAAGCAATCATATTTATAAGGTTTAGCTGATTCATCTTCCCCAACAGATAGGTTCATTAATTCCTGGTATCAGGGAATCATAGAATAGTTTGGGCTGGAAAGGACTATAAAGATCCTCCAATTCCAACCCCTTGCCATGGGCAGGAACACCTTCCACTAGACCAGGTTGCTCAGAGCCCCATCCAACCTGTCCTTGAACACTTCCAGGGATGGGGAATCCACAGCTTCCCTGAGCAACACAGGTTGCCAGTGCCTCACCACCCTCACAAGGAAAAATTTCTTCCTAATATCTGATCTAAACATACTCTCTGTCAGTTTGAAGCCATTTCCCCTTGTCCTGTCACTACATGTCTCTGTCAAAAATTGCTCTCCAGCTCTCGCAGCCTCTTCAGTGGAGCACTGCAGGGAAGGTGTCACAACAGCAGAGTCACCTGCCCTGGCCTCCTGGTCATGCTCACTTTGGTGCAGCTCAGGACATGGTCTTCTGGGCTGCAAGAGCACACTGCTGATCCATACTGAGCTTTTCCTCCAAAAACACTCTCAAGACCTTCTCCCCACAGCTGCTCTCAGTCCATTCTCTTCCCAGCCTGTGTTTGTGCTTGGATTTGACCCAATGCACTTGGCCTTGTTGAACTTTATGAGTTTCACACAGGCCCACACCTCCAGGCTGTCCAAGTCCCTCTGGATCCACCCTTTCCACACAGGTTGGAGCTGTCAGCAAATTTTTTGAGTGCCTCAATCCCACTGTTCATGTCACCAACAAAAACGTTAAAACTTGCTGGTCTCAATACCAACCCCTGAGCAATACCACTTGTCACTGGTCTCCCCTTAGACATTCAAAAGATCCTAGACCAGAAGGGATGGTAAAGAGTTTTATTTTTCAGAAAATATAGAAAACATAGTAAGTTAAAGATAAAAACTACATACAAGTGCAGAAAACTCACCAAACCTAAACAATAAAAAATCCAAGCGCATGAGTTTGAAAAGAGTAAAAAATAAACAAAACAGTCAGTGAGCAGGCGAAAGTCAGACAGAGAGAAATGTTAAAATGGCTGTTTATTTGGAAGCAAATTGGCCCTACAGAGAGACAGAAGTGTCACAAATAGCAGAATATACATGTGATGTTATAATTGGATATTTTAATAAAGTCTTCTGAAATGGTACCATGGCCTCTCATTGTTGCAATTTTTAGATAGGACACTTCAGTGTTATCAAGTCTTTGAGCCTATATTGACAGTGATTGCAAGATTAAATCTCAAAGTCAGCCTTGATATGTTTTGCCACAGTGTTTGGAACTTCTTCCTGTCACAGGAGGTTTTGATAAACTGAATAGCCTGAAAGAGACAATTAAAAATGTTTATCTTATTATAGTGATGAAAACACACAGAAGTGATGTAAATAGCAACCACAAGTAATTGCTTCCATTCTTTTCATCTGGAGGGATTTCCAAGGCAACTTACAACCAGAGCTGAATACAGTGCTGAAGTGGCTGAGTGATTCCCAAGTGAGTCTGGGAAAAGCTCTGATGTATCTGCAATTGTCTGCATGGAGATAAGGATAATAGAGACCTCTGACATTGTTTCTAGAAGGCTCATTATATCATACACAAAAGACTGAACAGCTGCATTGCCATAGTGATGTGTATGGGTAGCACCAGACTAGGGAAAAACAACTATAAATATAATAAGCCACTTCTTATAAAAGTAGATGTGATTAAAGCTCAAACTTTAATCCCTTTCTTTTTGATAATTCTGATTATCAATAAAACTCAGAGTTTGAATGAGGAAGATCCTTGATTTTCCTGAAATGTTATATTGTTCTGCTGAGACAATCTGGAGAGGATTATATAGCCAGAACTCAAATATGGGGGCGCACTGTCTCTTAATGATGGAGATTAAAAAAAAAAAAAACAAACAAAAAAACAACAACACTTAAAAGCCATCCAGGAAGATAAACTAGTCCAGCCTAATTAATCACCTAAATTTCTCCTTGCCTTTTCATCTTCATAGGTTCATCACTATTTCTGACCCTTCTTCCCTTAGCAATTATTTCTTCCTCTGCAGCTCATGGAAAGCAGAAATTAAAATGCAGCAGTCATGTCATGTACACAAACGTTGGTTTTTTTTTTTCCTATGGCTATTTATGTAAGATTTGAGATGGAAAATAGATTGTTACTGTCTTCTGTCACTGAGGTGCTGGGTAAATCTACTTATGATGCCCATAAAAACTGTATTTACCAAACCCTCAGAGTACTTGTTTGTTTAATGTACTCTCTGCTGTGTATCAGTGATTACTGCCCACACAAAAGAAACTAATACACATAGTGCCAAGATACAGTTTACGAAAATTTAATCAAAAAGTACTCATAATTAATTAAATGGGTGTGAAATTCAGCAGCATACAGTAATCATGGAGATCTTGCCTCTGCTACCCAGCAGAGTTAGTGGTGATTGGTTATGTGTAGCATAACACAGGAAATGTCAATGAGATACAGAAGTACCACTAGCATTAAAATATTTTCTAACCTACAGACAGCTTCAGTAAAATAAGTTTTAAGATACAGGGGTAAATTTAAGCATTTTCTATCCAGAAGTGCATATGTGTGATTAGGAGTGAGTTGTGAGCTCAACTACATGTTTGCACAAGGACCCTCAGATGACAGGTGGCAATGCAGTTTATCTCTCTATTTCCAGGGCATTTTCTATCCATATGGTAGTTTACTTTTGATAAGTATTCTCAATGACCTACACTAGTTAATGCATACCATATTTTTTAAAAAATAAAATCTTTCAAGCAGCTATTCATAGTAATGTTGAAAAAAAAAATTGTTATGGAAGTCTGATATTTGTTTCACAGTTCCTCCTTGAAGACTGTGAAGGGTGAAGATGAAATATTACAGAGGAAAATCAAAAAAGGATAGAAATTGCAAAAGGTAATGATAAATAGTACACCAGTGGCAGTCCACTGCTAGTTGATCTTTTGATGGACATGTCTCGTCTGCGTACTCAGTGAATCATCAACACTCCAAACCTCTTGCCCTTCGTGTTATCTCATGACTCACTGTCTGCAACAGAAACAATTAATAGTAGGTAAAAAAAGCTCATGAAACAGAGAGTAAAGGACAAAGCGACTAATTTAAAATCAAGCTCTGCTATAGAAGCAATTCTTTTGTTTTGTTGAAAACGCAGGCTCTGAGAATAGAGCATTCTTGTATCATTATGTGTGAAAACAGAAGAACTTCAGGGCAATTATATAGGTTAACCAACTTATCGAGTAACCATTGTGGCTTCCTGTGGAACTGAACTTAAGTTGCTTTATAAAGTGGCTCCAAAGTTGGGAGTGTTTTTTTTTTTTTTTTTAAATTTGGTGTTGTTGTTGTTTGTTTTGTTTTGTTTTGTTTTGTTTTGTTTTTTTCCTTCTGTTCTAACCCCTTGTAATCGAAAGACAACATTTCAGATTCACAGTTGGGTAACAAAAGCATTGCTATAAACAAGAATTGGAAAAGGTTAGAAAGAGCTGGGAAAGTCTTTTAAATGAAGAAATTAGTAAAAAAGTCCCAAGGTGTAAAAATTATAGGTAGAAATTTTTGTGAAACAATACTTTAAAAAATTTTCAGTAGTGATTAGGCAATTTAACATATATCTCATACTGGTTCAAACTCTAATATCTTGTTGGTGTAGTTTTAGAGACTGATGTTTGAAGATGTTTTCTTATGATAATGGCATTTTTTTAGGTGTTATGCATCCCTAGCTTTTTTTCCAATGCTTTTTTTAAAATTATATGAATAGTAATAAGCTGAGAAAACAAGAATTTTGAAATATGTTTTCCCTGTCACACTTTGCCTGAGAACTGCCATCAAACTTTAATATTCCTGTAAAATATTAAAAGAAAAAAGTTGAAAAGTTCTGCCTGCATCCAAATATTGTTTTCTTTCTATTAAAGTTTTTCAGGTTATATTTTGTTTGCTTCAAACTTAAATAAAGCTAGACATCCAATTTTGGAGGTATGAATCTGGAGCATTAAAATATCTACTCTCATTATAGTTGGAATCTTGAGTTTCATTGCCGGCATTTATTGTCTTTTCAAAACATAGATATTGTTTTTCTTGTCACATTTAAAAGAGAAGTACAGTGTGCTAAATAAACCTTCTCAAGTGTCTTTTAAGAATTCAAAGACAAAATTCCTTCAATTTCTGGAGTCATGGTGAAGGTTTAGAATCTGGTCAGACATTGCAAGATGTGCAACTTTCCCTTGCTTCATTCTTCAGACCATGTCACCCATGTGCCATTTTTGACAACATACAGCCAGCTGAAAAGAAAGACTAGATTGCATTTTGAAGCTCACTTTCTTTTTACTTTTCATTTTTATATTTTGTTTCAATGTCTGAAAGAGCAAACTTTGAATGGTCACTAGGTTGTTACATGCATGCGCAAGTAAACACAATTTTTTGTGTTGAAAAGCCTTTGAAAAAAGGCTTTTCAGCAAAGCCTTAAAATTCAGTGATGTAGCAATGGAGTGCTTGTGTTGTCTGACTTTGTGTTTCATTCTCTAACCTCTACATTTCTTACATGTATTATTTAGTGAGGATACATGCTCACATGCTGAATCTGCAATTAGAGAGATGTGTTATGAAATATCCCTGAGGGTATGTTCCACCTGATGATGTAAATTCCTCTCCTTCACACTGAGATGAACAGCCAGAATGTCCCTGTGATTTTATGCTAGAACAGTGCTGTGGCAGTGGGTTGATGAGTACTAATGGTTATCCCTCGTTGACATGTTATATGTAAATGTTGCATAGTTCATTACCTGTTACCCCTTTTTCTCCCTTTCCTTAGTACCACAAAGCGATTACCTGTCAATCTTGTTGTTACATAGCTTCTGGCCCTGCCAGTCACCCTGAGACCTCTCCCCATGTCTAGAAGCTTGTAGGAAGAGTCCCGGGTGATTGGTTAGAATCAGGGTTTCCCCCTCCTACAAGTTATATGATTGGTTATTGTATTGATTGATGCTCCCTGAGTCACGCCCTGAGTCCCTGTCATTGGTCCCCATGCTCTGCCCGCCCATGTGTTCCTTCCCCCCTTTAAAAACTGTTGTCCTCAGGTGCTCGAAGTCTCTCCGTCGCTCTGTCTCTCCGTCTCTCAATATCTCTGTTCGGAGCCTTGGCCCTGAGGTAGAATAAACCTCAGTTGCTGTTTCTTCGGAGGGTCCCGTCTCTCGTTTCACCCACCCCTTAGTAGTGATTCTGCTTCACTGGCTAAAAGACTCCTGTGTTGCGGTGGTGCCAGGGCTGGCCGGAGCCAGCAACAACTGGGAGAAACCACTGTACAGTGCCACTGCCCCATCCCTGGAAGTGTTCAAGGCCATGTTTATTGGAGCTTTGAGCAGCCTGGTCTAGTGGAAGGTGTCCATGCCCATGCCAGAGGGCTTGGAACTAAATGATCCCTACGTCTTTTCCAACCCAACCATTCTGTGAATCTGTGATTTTATGGAGCTCTTCTACATAACAAAAGCACACTACTGTTAGTGTGCAGTTTTATACTTTATGAATCGTTTATATCATTAGCCCCAAGGAAAAGGGATAGTTTGAAGGAAATCACCTCTCAAAATACTTCCGGTTTAAATAGTTAGAGGAGACAATTTTAAAAACTAGTTTTACAACTTCTGTTCTTCCAATATGCAAAAATTCCAAGTTTGTCATTTGACTAATCCTTGGCTGACTTTAACAGGAAAAAATGAGGAGGACACAAATATGGTTCAGCAGTAAGAACTGAGCTTCTGAAATGCCTTTTGTTTTCTTCACCATTGACCATAGAAATCACAAAGTGTCAAAAAAATATCAGAGGGAATTCCTTTATTGTAAACAATCTCTGTTGAGGTTGACTTCTTTTTCAAGGCTGCTGCACAAAATTGCCAGAAGGACAAAAGAAGCATCTATGAAATAATTGTTTATGGTTTGCAGATGACATTGCTAGCTTCCCTCGGTATTTTATTTGAAATTGAACATGTCTGAGGACTTTGTTATTGTATCACAAGTTTTTATATATAAGCTTAATTTATTTTTTTTTTAATAGTAAATACTATACTAAGTGAGAATCATGTCTTGATCTGACCTGACACTTTGTTCCTTTTTAGCATTTCATTGGACCTTCTTCTGGGGATTAATGTAAGGAAAAAAAAAAAAAGCTTTTGAGGAGTTTTGATGTAATTGAATCTATCTGCCTGTGTGTCTATATATCTGTCAGAGATTGCTGAAGTGGAATGTTTAAAAGAATGACAAGACTGGACAGTTTAAACTATAAAACTCAACTTTACTACATTTATTTATTAAAGGCATTCTTCTTGCTAAGGCTTAATCCTTACATGTGACCATCACTACCTATACAAAGCTGTTAGTATTTGAAAACCATTTTCTTCATTAACTGTGAGTCTGCTGGCAACGATGCTGCACAGTCACACAGTCACCACTGATAGCTGCTGTCCTTACTTGTTACTACTCACCAGGTTCAAGGTGATCTGCCTTGAGAGCTCTTCAATGAAACAAGTAAAGCAAAATTGATTTGTCTTCCAATTTTCTGCATTGATGTCTGATTCTTTTATCCTGTTGCCCTGTTTCCACCCCCAAGAGAGCTCCCCACATTGCTTATTTTGTTTCTTGGGCTACAAAAATGATGAGGGAGGACTGGAGCATCTCATGAAAAAAAGCTGAGGGAGCTTGCTTGGCTTCAGCTTCACAAAGACATGGCTGAGAGGGGTCCTTATTCCTGTCTGTCAGTGCCTGCAGGGAGGGGTCAGAGCATGGAACAGGCTCTGCTCAGTGGTGCCAAGCAATGGGACAACAAGCACAAATGGATGCCCAGCAAATTCCACCCTAACATGAGGAAGAACAACTCTGCTGTGCAGTGACCAAGCACTGGGACAGATCACCCAGAGAGGCTGTGAAGTCTCCCTCACTGGAAACATTTCAGAACTGTGTGGATGCCATCCCACATCATGTGCTCTGGGATGAACCTGCTCCAGCAGGTTTCAGCCTGACCCGTTCTGTGCTTGTCTTTTCCTCCATCTTGCCAGAGCATCCTTGTAGTACTTTTTAGCAGGATGCCCTTTCTATTTTCAGCCTTTCAGTCACCATTTTCAAAGTGGTGACTTTGTTGCTTGGTTGCCTTGGAGGTGTAGCTATCCCCCTCCCTTCAGTGCTTCTTACATTGCTCATATACTGATGTATAACTTTGTATAGCTATGCCATCCCAACATTGCAAAATGCTCACCTATTGCTGCTGGCTGCACCACTTCAGCATGCCTACTTTCAAGTTCGAGGCAAGTCGATATATTAATTCTAACCCAAACAGTACATTTATAATTGATGTGCATCATTGACCTTTGCATTGGCTACAATGACAAGGTGTGCCAATATTTATAGATTAAACCCATTGTTTGCATTTAGAGTGTCAATGTAAACTAACTTCTTGGCCAGAAGACAGTTCAGTTTGGAAAAGTTTCTGGAGGCCTCCTGCATCAATATCCATGATGATATATGATTTAGAATTAACTGTTGACTTTGGCAGCTGCTTGTTTTTCTTTCTTCCTTCACTGACTGATGTGTCAATTCTTGGTATCTTTTATTTGGGTAAATATTTCTCTTAGGAACAGCTGTTTCTTTTTCCTTGACTTGGTGGTGTAACTTGCATTTGTCTCTTCAGTCTTTTGTCAAAACACTGTCTTACTTCTCTTATGAATCCCAGCATTTCTTTCACTCTGTGCATAAACCTTAAGGTATTTCCAAGAGGAAGTTCAGAAAGTTTTGCTAAATTTATTCTTCTGTCATTGATTTTCTAAACCTTCTGGCTGACTAGTCTTCCCTTTCTCTACTCAGCAACTTCTCCTGCAGAAAATTTCTCAAGGGAAGGATTTTATAACCTTTTACAACCTTCCACACAAAATTCCTTACATGAACATTTTAAAGAACCTCCTTCTACAGTCCCTTACTTTTCCAAGTTCTCTAATTAGAAAATGGGAAAGCAAAAAACACAAATAAAATACAGAAGAACTGTTTTTAAAACATAGTTGTGGTATAAATCACATTTTTTTGATACTGTCATAACCTTTGGAGAATTCATTAAGGACCTTCCAGACTACCCAGTGTGTGTTCCCAGTAGGGAATTGTTAATGAAATGCAATGGCTTTTCCTAATCGCTAAATATTAATAAAAGGCAAAGAATTTTTTTTAAAAATAAATCATATTCTCTGAATGCTAAAATAAAACTAGCTTTTAATATAAACATGGTGTGTTTTTTTAACATAAGTTACTAAAATGCTTTCAAAAACAACTTTTATGCCCATATGGAAAAATCTGTTTTAGATGCATAAAATGGTCAGTAAACAGGAATAGGCAACACTGGTGATAATTAAAATAGACTTTAAAAGTACAATTCATTGAGATTAATTGTTTTTAGAATGGCCAGTACGTAATCAATATTTCAATTTACAGGCTAGCAAAACTATTAAAAAAATATATTCAAATTCTTTTAAGAATATCAGAGAATTTCAGATTCATGATATGATTTATTTGGCCTCTGGTCAAGGGTGACTCATGACTGAACTTTATTTCTTACTAGCCAACACATATCCTGGGGTAAAGTAGCAAGATTTCCAGCAAGTCAGGGATGTGATCCTGCCCCTGTACTCACTCTCCTGTGAGGCACATCTGGAGTGCTGTGTCCAGTCCTGGGCTCTTCAGTCCAAGAAAGACATGGAGCTCCTGGAGCAGCTCGGTAGAGGTTACAGGGATGATGAAGGGATGAAGCATCTCTTATGGGGAAAGGCTGAGGGAGCTGGGGCTGTTCAGCCTAGAGAAGAGATGACTGAGAGGGGACCCCATCAGTGTCCATCAGTGCTTGCAGGGAGGGGTCAGAGCATGGACCAGGCTCTGCTCAGTGGTGCCCAGCAATGGGACAAGAGACAAGTGGCAGGAATTGATACACAAGAAGTTCCATCTGAACATGAAGAAGAACTTCTTCACTGTGGAGTGACCAAACACTGGAACAGATCACTCAGAGAGGGTATGGAGTCTCCCTCACTGGAGATATTCCAGAACCATCTGGATGCAATCCTGTGCCATGTGCTCTAGGATGACCCTGCTTGAGCAGGAGGTGGGAGCAGATGACCCACTGTGGTCTTTCCAACCTGACCCACTGTGGGATTTTGTGATTCTATGATACAGACAGAACATTGAAATTAGAACAGGAGTTTGTTTGTTTAGTCAAACTGAATTTTTGCTGTTTAGAGAGGTTGTGAAGTAAATGAAAATCATTAGTGGCACTGGGGACAAGTCTTGTTAAGTGATTATATGAGTCAATACTTGATGTCTCAGGAAGACAAGTATGGCTAGGTAGAGGGTAATGTGACAAAAGGATGTTAAAGTACTACTATACCGACCTTCTTTGTTCAAGTGAAGATGAATGCAGTCCTTGCAGTTCACATTCCCTTTAGCCCTAGTCTAGCACTGAAACAACAGGCCTGGCACTGACTTTTACAGTGTCCTATAAATCATACTCAGTTCTATTCTTGCATTTCTTTCACCTTCCTATACCTGACCCACACAGCCAACTCTGGAAGTGAAGCTGATGTGAGAATTTACTTGAGGAAGTGCTGAAGCCTTGCCCAGGCTGCTACAGCAGGACATAAGTCATCAAACATACATAAATCTTTCTAAAAATAAATGCTTTTCTTGCTCAGAAAAGGACAAGAGATTCTTGACAGAAGACAGCAAAGGAAAGATAGTTCCTTCTGAGGAATTTCTTGCAAATTGTTTCCAATTTTCCAAGTATAGGTCTTCTACTCTATTCTGTTACTGTAAAAGAAGTGCCATTTTCTATGGGATCAAGGACAAAATTTTTGTTGCAGTTCTCAATATTGCTACAGTAAGAGTAATATGGTACATTTTAAAAGATGATATTCAACCACGTGCTGGGCTGTTTCAGATTCCAAGTAATGAACTTTCCAAAAAGTAAAATGGCCCAATAAAGTAGTCAAACCTCACATCAATTTAGTCAATGGTTTGTAAAGTTATTTTGAAAGTAGCGTACTAGTAACAATTTGTTGCCTGGAATGAACTCTCCTGGAAATATGTCTCTTCATGAGCACTAGTATGGAACTAGTATCCAAAAGAAATTTGTGTTTCAGTGCATAAACATTGTTTAATCAGATTTATCAGGCTTTATTCTGGTGTCTCTGGTTCATATGTAGCCATACTCTGTAACCTAATTTATTTTGGTCTCATCATTGTTTTTTTTCCTTAGGTTTAGGTTTTTTCTTCAGGGGAAAAAAACCTTTAGTAAATGAAACCTCAGCCTGTGAATTTAAGATTTAAATGTAAAACATAATTTCTTATGCTAAGGTATCTGACTTCAACAACCACTGTTAGTTTGTATTAAATAATAGTTAATGAATATTTCTATATATTTGAATTTTTTATCTTCACAGACTTCAGATGTTAAAGTAACAAAAGCAAAGGAGAAATACTTAGAAGAAAATACTCAGTAAGAACCATTTTAAAAAAGATATTTATCCTCAGCATTCCAACAGAAGGACAATTTACCCCAAAATATTTCTAAGAGGTGAGGAACCAGATGACCAGTAGTTTACTAGGGAAACCTGCTTGTTCTTCAGGTGAGTATTTATGGGCTTTTTTTTTTATGTGACAGTGGATGCTTAGTAATTAAGATTTTCCTTCATCCTCTCTTTTTTAAAAAAATTATCTGGCTTTCTTCTGGTTTAGAGCAGCAATGCTACTACTGTTTTGGGTTTTTTTTGTTTGTTTGTTTTTTTCTTTTTGGGATCCACAGTCTCAATGTTATAGATTTTATTTTGGTTTAGATGTTCACATAATTCTACCTTTCAAAAGTAATGCATATGGAACTGTTACTGGTTATAAATGGCTTTCTCAAAAAATTCATCGAGGTATGTAAAATTATTTTAAGTTCTCAAAGCACTTGACCAGTGTGTGATGTCAAGATATGCTTAAAATCTTTTAGACCTGCAGACACAAGGTGGTAGTATCAGCCCTTAGAAATAATTGTTTAGGGTGTCATTGCTTTTAGTTAATAGCCTTTGTTCCCCCTCCTTTACAAATGAGGGCTGGAGAAAATCCTTTGATTATGCTCCTGCTAACATTCAGCCTACATCTCAAACTACTGATGCATCAATTTTCAAAACTGGTAAATTGCAGATATGCAAGTGAAATCAAAGTAAGGATCTTCATTTCACTCACCAAGCTAGAGAATTTGTATATTTTTTCTGGTTTGTCACACTTCTTCATAAATTCTTAGAATATTGAAGAGAAGAGTGAAAAATAAGGCATTTCAGACAAACAGATTACCTTTAAAAACTATGTTTGTCATGAAATATGAATCCCATATTTCTAGCATTCGGACAAATGATCAAGTCATGGATAATTTGTTAGGAAACTGCAGGCATTTTATTCTACAGAAATCTCACAAAGAAAAGAGATCCTGAATGATCGATGTTGTTAACCTCTATCTTTTGCTGACCATCTTCTTATGGGAATTTAAAAACCCCATTCTTTATGAATGCAGTAAAAATAAAAATACTAAGTAAGAATCTGCTACTTAATATTTGTCCTTTTTTTTTTTTCCGGAAGCATGTTAGCATGCTTTAAAATTATTCTCTAATATTCTATGGCATTATACTCTACTTTTAAGTAAGATTTAAGATCAAGGCATAGACTTAACATTTAACGTCTTGTTCTGAGGGATTGTCAGTAGTATGGTATCACATTCATACAGGCAACACCAAATTGTGGCAGGTCATCCCAGGAATCTCTTAATACTCTTTTACTACCTCTAAGAAACATCAGGATGGCAGAATAGTGATTTTTTTTTTTTTTTCCACCAGTTGTAGTGGCTGCTTTTTTACCTCCAGTCTCCTCAACTCCAGCATACCAAAATACCAATATACTACAGAAAGTTCCATTAATTCTTTTTAAGTTGAAACATGTAGGGAAGGAAATGGTCAAGTCTTTGTTAAGGATGGTGGAATAGTCAGCTGGATCATGTTGCTTAGGACTCCGTGAAGTCAGGTTTTGGGCATTCCTAAGAATGAAGACTTCACAGCCTCTGCGGGCAGAACTTGTTCCAGTGATTGACAGCTTTCTCAGGGGGGAAAAAAAAAAATCTTCCTTACTTTAAAATGATATTTCCAGTTTCTCAATTTTGTGTTCATTGTTTCTTGTTCTGGCACCAGCAAGAAGAGTCTGGGTCCTTTACTCACAACATCAGGTATTTATACACATGGATATGATTTCAGAAAATCTTTTCTCTTCCATGCTGAAGAGTTCCAGATCATCCAGCTTCTCTTAATGAGATGGATAGTCCAAGCCTATTACCTGCTTTGTGCCCCTTCCCTGATTTGTTGCAGTGCACATCTCTGTTTGTCTTTTACTGGAGAGCCTAGCACTGGACCCAGCAATCAGATGTGTTTCTCCAGGGCTAAGGAGAGGAGAAGGATCACCTCACTTCACCTGCTGGTGGAGTTCTGCCTAAGGCACCCTAAGATACTGTCAGCTCTTTGGCATACTACTGGCTTTATGAGGGCATACTGCTGGCTTATGGTGAACTTTCTGGGAGTTGCCCCAAGGACTTTTTTGCAAACCTGCCTTCCAATCAGTCAAATCCCAGTCTGTCTGGGTATCTGGGATTGTTCTCCCCCAAATGAAAGTCTTTGCATTATGAATTTCTGGAGGTACTTTTGCATCGGTGTCTCAAGCCTGACAGTGGCTGAATGTCAGAACAACTGTCTGATCTACCGAACACTCCTTTTTCCCCTATGCAGTGCTCCTGCTACCTTTTTTTTGATTTCTTAGGATCAGCCATTCTGGAGCTGAGAGAAGGTGATCTTTGAAAACCAAAGAGATTTTTTTCCCCAGAGCCTTATCCCATGCATTTCTTCTAAGCAGTTTCCTAAACAGACCTGCTTTCCTGAAATGCAGGATTGAAATACTCTAGTTTGCTTCACTGACTCTTATTCAGACATCAACACTGCAGCCAAAGCTGCTCCCAAACTCCACATCTTCAGACAGTTCTTCTTTGTTGATACAGTTTTTGCTTTTCACACTTTGAAATACCATGACTGGCAATAGATTTCATTATAGTGAAGACCTTTTATGCTAGATTTATCTTTCAGCATCAAATGCTTCTAGAATTCTGACTTTATATGAAGATACACAGTCTAATAAATACCATGCAAAAGAAGATCAACTTGTTTGTATTTCAATTATTTTTCCATGAATTTTTGATGCAGCTGATGTTCAGTCAGCCACTTCCCATGTGTCTGTGTGTGTAACCTGTGATACGATAATTTCTTTTCTGAAATGAGTTTATGATTTCTTCATTACTCATATGACAAGGTGTGCTGGTTTTGGCTGGGGTAGAGTTAATTTTCTTCCCAGAGGCTGATGTGGGGCTGTGCTCTGGATTTGTGCTGAGCACAGGGTTGACATAGATATTTTTGTGTTCCTGAGAACAACTTACAGAGTCAAGGCCTTTTCTACTTTCCATACTGTCAGGCTGGTAAAGAGGTTGGGGCTGCTTGGGGGGTTGAGAGAAGACACAGCCCAGACAGATGATGCAAACTTACCAAAGGGATATTCTAGACAATATGGCATCATTCTCAGTATAGGAAAGTGGGCAAAGAGAGGAGAAGGGGTATGGTCCTTCTGAGCCAACAAAGGGGGGGGCTCTTCAGAGTGATTATACTTGTCTTCCTAAGTCACCATTACACATCATGTGCTCTCCTGGGGATGCTGAACACCTGCCTGCCTGTAGAAAGCAGTGAATTAATTCCTTTTTTCTTTGCTTACACCCATGGCTCTTGCTTTTCCTCTTGAACTGTTTTTGACTCGATCCATGAGCTTTCTAGCTTTTTTGATCTCCTGCTTTTATCAACAATCCCAGTGATGGGGAAGTGAGATGTGTGGTGCCTGACTGTTGGCTGGGGCTGAACCACGACAGAAGGCTAAAAATGAGAAGTGCCAGGCCCTCCTAAATGAATATTATGAGTCTCAAGGATGGATTATCTGTGAAAGGATGATTGAGGAATAGTGAGAGAATGGCTGAATAAGAATAGCTCCTGGAAAATCAGCCCATCAGTTTGATGACTGAGTTTTAATTAGGAATCATGAGCGTTTTCTCTAGAACTTTCTTTGAACTATTTATAACTTGTATGACTTAATTCAATTAGGTGAGAATTAGGAAAACTTCTTATGTATCTCTAGGTTAATTTTGGTTTAATTGGAGATTAATGATGAGTGTTAGAATGGTAAACATTATCAAATCTAGGCTGTCCTCTGAAAAATATTTGGATATGAACATTGCAGTATTTCAATAGTTGTGGTGGAACTTCATTCTTAAGCAGGGAAATTTTGCTGTTGGAGGGTTTTGGTT
This sequence comes from Zosterops lateralis, assembly GCF_965231275.1. NCBI lineage: Eukaryota > Metazoa > Chordata > Aves > Passeriformes > Zosteropidae > Zosterops > Zosterops lateralis. Next base: position 114,652,142 of record NC_139763.1, read on the forward strand.
TTTTTTTTGGCATTCCCACTGTGTAGGCTAAAACTAGATTTTTAGATGCTCCCAAAATAAAACTGGAATCCTGATAAGTGTGAGAGCTAGACATTCTAAAACAGCAAGAGCTAGAGATTCTAGAACACTGTGAAGATTTGGGCATCTAGGTGTCCTTGAGTTCCACATCCAAGCCTTTTGGTTTGAACCACTTGTGAGCAAAGCAAAGATACAACAGCTCCAGCTTGCAGCACTAATAATATGAGATGAAAGAAATGCTGAGATAATAGACAGACATTATTTTTCACCATTCAGGCTTAAATGAATCAATACTTTGTTCTTAAATTGTATTTTCACTATAAAAGAGAGACTGCCAATTTTCATCAGTTGCATTAATACTAAGTGCTCCCAAATTTCAGAATGAAATAATTATGTTAAAATAATGTATGATTGAAAATAGTTACAGTTATATTGATTTACACTATAGACATGAGAATGGAATCTGCAAGCTTGGCAGGTTTGTAAAATTGAACCTTTTAATAAATCTAAAAATATTAGATATACTGTAAAGTTCAGCATTTAACTATTCCATATGGCATTTAGCTATTAAAGAAACAGAAGCACTGACAGTTTAAAAATTATCTGATTTTACCAAGATATATTTCTCTAAATGCAGGAATATATTTCTCGGATAAAATTAGAAGCAGTTAAAAGATTTACTTTAAATCTAGATGCAGCAAGTATATTGAATGTGAAAAGAAAAATTAAATCATGAATCCTGGAATAAGTGTGCCTGCGTGAGTAGATTGGATATGGGCATAGTAAAGTGGGACCACATCTGGATTGCACTTTCCAGCACCAGCCATTATTTTCTCATGTAAGAGAAATGCTTTTGACATTAAAAAAAATGACCCTAAGAGTTGTTTTTGTCTTCACCTTCCTTAATCCTCTTCCTTTCTTATACTATGTTATGAAAAGGTATATATTCTGGAGTTTCAAGGTTTGAGCTAGTGGTGTTTTGCTTTATTTTACACTAAAATTTAATGGGGATCTCAGGGTACAGTTGCTCCACTTCTGTTCCATTATTTGGCTGTCCCATGCTCCGGGTAGTATAAATCTAAGATCAAGATTTTCCCGTACTGATGTTTCAGATGTTTAGGGACATAATGAGTCTGTATTTAATTTCATTCAATCTACACCTCTTGAATCATTGCATTACAAATTTATTATGCTTACCCATAGGAGGAATGGTGCACTGTAGCTCTTGTTTTCATAAATGCCATTTATTCTTTAGTTTCACATATAACATCCTTTGTGCAGTCTTTGAAAGGGAGATTTTTTATGGAAATACATCTCATGATAATTCCACAGTGCCTGGCCTAATGGTTTCAGATTCATCAGAGAGAAAGTATTCTAAGGCTAAACTTCAGAGATCAGAGAAGTAAATATGTGAATTGTAAATGAACTGCATAGCTATTCAAGGCCACTTTAAGGGTTTTAAGTAAAAAATCCAATATTTTTTTTGTTCAAAATGAATAAATTCAAATCAGATATCATATAATTTTTAAATATGAATAGTCAAATGTTTATATCTTTGCTATATTCTGCAGCATCACTGATTTTCCATACTTAGTAAGAAAGGGAAACTGCAGATTTTTTTTTATTGTTGTAGTGCATGCAAAATGGACACATTATTTCTCTTTCATTGATAAGGCAAGAAGGGTTCCAATCATCAATAAATAGAGGTTGGGTATTTTAAAGAGATGAAATCTGGATTATGTGCGACTTTTCCAAAAATCCAATCCCTCTTCCAATAGCAAGAGGTTAGCTTCTCTTATGGTTATATTCAGAGATCTATTATGTGTGTTCCTTCATTATTAAAAGTACAGTGGGACAGAAGCTTAAATGGAGGAATATTTCTGTATCTTACTTGCTGTTGTCTCTTTATTTTATAGAATCATAGAAAGGCTTGAGTTGGAAGAGATCTTAGAGATCTTGTCACAATCCCCCTGCCATGGGCAGGGACACCTTCCCCTAGACCACGTTGCTCAGAGCCCCATCCAACCTGGTCTTGAACACTTCCAAAGATGGGGCAGCCACAGCTTCTCTGGGCAATCTGTGCCAAGGCCTCACCACCCTCACAGGGAAGAATTTCAGCCTAATATCCAATACCCTCCTTTGTTTCCATTGAAGGCATTCCTCCTTGGCCTGTCACTCCAGGCTCTTGTCAGAATTCCTCTCCAGAATTCCTCTTCAAGGCTCCCTTCAGGTACTGTAAAGGCTGTAATGAGGTCTTGCTGAAGCCTCCTCTTTTCCAATCATAACAGTCCCAATTCTCTCAGCCTTTCCTCACAGCAGACCTCTCCATACCTCTGATCCCCTTGGTGCCTCCTCTGGCCTGGCTCCAGCAGGTCCTGTCCTTGCTGTGCTGGGAGCCCAGAGCTGGATGCAGCTCTGCAGGTGGGGTCTCAGCAGAGCGGGGCAGAGGGGCAGAATCCCCTCCCTGCCCTGCTGCCCACGGGCCTTTGGATGAGCCCAGCACAGGGGGTTTCTGGGCTCCCAGCACACACTGTAAGTTTTAAAGTACTTCTAATAGTTATAGTAAATACTAGGAAATCAAAACTAGGTTAGACGTATAACTAAATACATATCTGGGTTCCCTTTTGAGAATAGACAAGTTGTTTTAAAACAATGCCAGTCATATTCCTGATTTCCAATAATGCCAAGTCATAGTAGAGTACATCCTTGCAATGGATAAGATAGAAGAGAAAATTAAATAATCATCCCTCATAATCCGTCTCATATTAAAAATAGTGGGAAAGGACAGGAAAAATTATAATTTCAGATGGCTTATCTATTTCATGTTTTCTATTAATCTCCACTGTCTTATAGATAAGGAAAAAAACAGATCATCCACATATAAAGAAAATCTTTAAGGGCTTGGTATCATTCTGCCCAAGAGGTAAATATGATCCATTAGTTTAATGTAGAGTGTGATTATTTTACATATAGACAAACATTGAACAACTTCACAATATAGTTATAATGTGGAAAAAAAATCCTATCTGGTAATGTAAGAATAATATCTATTGTACTGTCAAGTAGTACTTTAAGTATTAGAAATGTAAATGTGCAAACATTTGGAATAGAGCAGAACAGAAAATATAGATGGCATGATTTTTTTCTGGCAAAGTGAGACTTGAGTGGAGAGCTCCAGGATACCTGTGACCATCTAAGCCAAATTCCTGTGTATCTTTTAAAATAGCAGACTCAAGAAATTCTTACATGTATTTATTTCCCTGTAGAGGCAACTCAAATACTAGTCCTCTGTCAAACAATTGGCAGAATAGCAGCCTTCACTGCATGGTCTATTTTCATCCAAACAAGAAATTTTGAGTTCTAATAAAACCCCTATAACCCTGTCAGCCCTGCTTAACCTCCATTAGAGACTTCAGTTTGGCTGTCTGTCTTCTCTGGAGTCTAAAAGTTGTTACTTGGCTGTCATAAACTGGGATGGCTGATGGCCATGGCTATTGCAGTGCATAAAGGCTGGAGCTGAGAGGTGAGGAGAATTAGAAAAACTATGCTGTTTGCTCTTTTTGTGCTCTTCTCTATAGTGAAGATGGAGCTTGAGCTTTTCCATATGTTGCTAATCAGTCCTCAAAACATACGTGTCCTCAAAACATCTAAGAAAGAAAGAATGATTCAAAAGAAACCAGTTGCAGCTCTTCAAAACCCCAGGTTACTATTGAAAATATATAGTTGTAACTTCCCTCTGTTTTTTAGAATAGCATATTCAAATTATCTAAAGTTTTTGAAGGGAAAGAATGTTGTGAAAAGCAGAGAGTAACCTGCTGAAAAGTGCAACGGCAATAAAGAATTTAAGTGATTTCAGTGAATTCAGGTTAAATAGTTCTAATTCTATGCATTCCATTTGAAATTCAAATGTGAAAAACCATAGGAAATCAGGAGTGTATTTCGGAACTTATTTAGTATACTAGAGAAGAGTGAATAAAATCCTCTCTGAGGTAAATGATTGTTAAAATATTAACCAGAGTGAAAGGTATATAACTTTCAGGTAAATAAACTCTCCCCTCCACTCTTCTGCTTGAAATGTTATATATATTTTAAAGGTATTTTGTTAGAAATTATGTGGGTAAAAAAAAATACCTCTCAATGTTTAAAATTTGGTTTGTAGTTCTAACACAAAGGTACAAGGAATGAAAAAAAAATGCATTCATGATTTTAGGAAATTTCTGAAATTGCACTGAAAATGATGGGAAAACACTCAGCCTTCCTCTTGGTGTACAAGAAGAAATTTCTTATTTGATTTCCCCTTTTGCAATAGTGTGGCAGTGGGACCACAGCAGTGACTGTCCCCTGTGCTGGGCACTGGTGAGGCCACACCTCAAATCCTACCTTCAATCTGGGGCCCTTAATTACAGGAAGGGCATTGAAGTGCTGGAGCATGTCCAGAGAAAGGCAACAGAGCTCGGGAAAGGTCTGGAGCACAAGGCTGAGGAGGAAGCCTGTGAGGGGAGCTCAGCCTGGAGAAAAAGAGACTCACAGGAACCCTTATCACCCTGTACAACTCCCTGAGAGGAGGGTGGAGACAGGTGGGGAGCAGTTTCTTCTCCCAAGGAACAACTAAGTAGGACAAGATAGGTCAAGAGGAAAGAGCCTTAAGATGCACCAGAAGTTTAGATTGGACGTTAGGAATAATTTATTCGATCAAATGGTTTTCAAGTATTGGAACAAGCTGCGCGGGGAAGAGGTTGAGTCAATGTTCCTGGAGGTGTTTCAAAGGCATGTAGACTTGGCAGTGAGGGATGTTTAAAGGCGGGCTTGGCAGTGCTGGGTTTACAGTAAGACTCGATGATCTTAAAGGTCTTTTACAACCTAAACTGTTCTATGATTCTTCAATTTTAAAGGGAAATCCGTTTCACTTCCCTTGAGGAGATTAAATGTCCTGTCTACGTCTCTTCATCTGGGGTAGAAGAGGGGCATTACACTTATTTTACTTTCCAGATGGAATGTCCCACCTCTCACTTTCTCAAAATCAAATGAAGTGCAAATTTCTACCCTGCCATGTAGCTCAGTCTTTTTTATATTTAAGCCAAGCACCTTGGTTTAGTTAATTTCCTGTCTATCTTGAAACAAGGAAGCTGAGATCACAATCATTCCTCTTGTGTGCACACTTGTTTTCTCTTTTAATGGTACACACAAGCTTTTCTTGAGGTGACATAGGAAAATGTGGTGCTTTGAAAGTTTCGAAAGTGAATGTTGTTCTTTCTGGTATGTTCTTCATACCTGCACCATCACACTTGAGGCATATCACCCTGTGCAATCCTACAGCTCTAGTAGTACTTATTCACATAACTGAAGTATTCATCAGGTGCCTCTCAACTTTCCAAGTAGACCGTGGAACCAGACACTAAAAGATAAATCAGGACAGTCAATGACCAGAAGACTTTCAAAGCAACTATTTCTCAGGGAATTCCTAGCTTTCAGGTCTTTCTCATCCTGGAAAAAGATTTTGAGCTAGTTTTGGCAGTATTCTAGTCTCATGCAGCTATGGCAAAAAAGTTTTTGTATTCCAGTGTGGGATTAAAACAACTTTGGTACCTCAAAACTCCATTATGCAGATATAGTTCTGATCCAGTCCCCTGAGAAGCAGATAGAACAAAAAAGTGCAATATCTGTCTTTGTTTTTAAAGCACATCTTATTTTGGTACAAATAAATGATTTCTCTAGGCATTTTCAGCTTTGGGAACCAGAAAGAGTTACAGTCTAAGTAAAACCTAAATTAACAGTTCAACAGTAGCATCCATGCTCCCATTTCAGATGTGGTTGCTTTCTTTTGCGATTATTTACATTGTCTGCAGATACTTTAAAACTGGATAGTTGATGAGAGCTGTATTAATCACTTTTACTTCTTTGAAGCTGCTCCCTGGAGAATATGAAAGGAAAAAACTTCCAGGGATATTTAAAGGGAAACATAACCTCTGTATTAAATGGTGATTCTGTTTTTGTTGTTCCCTCTTCTCCCAGCATATTAAAGTTGTGCTCTAAAAATTTAGTAAAGCAAGCACTTATCCTCTAACAGAGAAACATTAAATGTGTTAAATTAGTGAACAGTGGCAGCTTATCCTTCACACTGCTTTATAAAAGATCTTTCTTAAATGATAAGCAGGAAACAAAATGCTGTTATTGCACAGAATATAGCATGGCATTTTAGTTTGTCTCAAGAAAAAATGTCATCCCTTTTATGAAAGAGAATATATTATGCCAGATTATGTATATTATTTTTAATGAATCATTAATTGTTCCAGTTTGCCTTTTTTTTTTTTTTTTTTTTTTTTTTAAATGTGACTTAAAATCAAAATAAGGTAGAAAAACTATTCTTCTGCTAACATATACATATTATGGCAAGTAACTACTTGCTATTTCTTAATGGTGCTGAAATCTTCCTTTTATTGTTAGCTTAAAAGTTCTTTTGTGGAGAATCTTTTCTTTCTACATACCTGTGCTATTTTTATAAAAATGTTCATTCTGAGGCAGCTTTTTTGTCTTGGTGTGTCTCAAGAATTTCACTTATGAGATGTTGTATTAAGGTACAGAATTCCAATGCCACATCTAGCATTAATCCAAATTAAGTAAATGCAGCTGAGTGAAGCAACTGGCTAAATATAGGAATCTATGTAATTGAAGATACTTTTACTAAAGATAATTTTTAAATGCAGCTATTGGAATTTGGAAATTAAATTCATACACCTTAAGCATTGTAAAAAGATGGAAAATTTCTGGAAAGTTATGCTGGTCTTCCTTTAAGAGGTGTTTTGTTTTTGTTTTTTGTTTTTTGTTTTTTTTTTTAAGACATTTTGCTGCTTCAAACATTACCATAAATATTACAGTAAATTTTCTCTTTTGACTTTGTATGACATTGTAGAAGTAGAAGTTTTGCATGTATTCACAAGTTAAGGAAAAAAAACTAAACCAAAACTAGCCAACCTCAGCTTCAGCCTGTGCTCACAAATGCCAGTCCATCAGATTGGCTAATTGTTTTGCTTTGAGTTTACTCCCCACTCAAGGTTGTTGTGCTGTGGTTCCACACAAACCAGGAGTGACACTTATGCACAGAATCACTGGCAACACATTAATTAGGAACTAATTTTCAGATAGGAGAAATAAACTGAAACCATGACAAAACAGAATATTCCAAAACAATTTTGGAATGAGAATTTTGGGTGTGGATTTCTGCTGTGAGGTTGTTGTAGATCACTTGGAGGATAGAAAGTGGTTGTCCTAGCAGACTGCTGAGGTCTACTCTCCTAGACCTAAAATTAATCTACCTTGTTCCCTGGAGATTCTAATTAATATATTGCCAAAGATTATTTGGTTTAAGTGTCATTAAACATAAAATTTGATAGCACGCACGTTATTAGTAATAAAGAAAAATAAAAGTGGGAGGGGAGGAAGATCAGAACTGTCTGTGTGTCTGCTGTGTTCTGGAAGCTGTTCAAAGTGAAGTAAGCTTCAATTTTAACTGCAGTACATGTTTGAAGAAAGCTAAAGGCGTAACTCGGAACAACAGCAATAAACAACATTATCATTATTATTGTTATAATTTTTTATTATTGATGAAAATTCTTCAATACAGAGAAATTAATAGAATGCGAGGTCTATGTCAAGGTCAGGTTTTAGATCATAGATTCCATCACTAATACTTAAATTAATGAAATTATATAAATTTTCCTTTTCTTTCCTCCTAGTTATAGGAAAATATTTTAAATATTTTGATGATGTTTGAGCTGCAAACTGATTTAAATCACCAACGTGTGCAATCAGTGTGTAAGAATTTCTTTTTTCTTTTTAGGAAAAACTCCAGAAATGGATGCTATGATACTATTTTCTGGTTGTGACACTGAATGCTCGGTGTGGATGCATCTCCTTGCAGGTGATTTTTACCAGTTGCAAAATGATGCTACCTGTCCCTGATCCTAATTATACACCCATTTCTTCAAAAATGTAATATTATGTATTGATCTCCTGAATATAAAAAATATCCAGGGTATAATTATAATGAAAAATAAGGAATTAAGAATGTCAAGTTAGCAAAAAATGTATAAATGTTAATTTTAATAGACACAGTTTGGCTAAGAGAGTAATGGTGATCAATACCTTGCAGTAGAAATTCTTTCTTTACTGTTTGCGAATAACTAATCGATTAATTATTAACCATGAAACGGACATAGCTTAGCATTTAATGTAATTAAGGGACAGACTCAATGAACTTGAGCTGGAATGCTCATTAAAAGTTAATTGAGCAATGTAAAGATTTAGATTGTTCTGGAATCTTGACATGTTATCAGAGGCTTTCTATCCTAGATGCACGTGGCCTGCAGGGACATAGAGCAGACAAGAAGTTTGGAATTTATAGCCCCAGGAAGAGTTTCACCTCAGGCATTAGCTTTGAGTCTACTGATCTTGTTAAGAGTGACACATCTGTTGTTACCAAAAAAAACCCCACAAAAACCAGAAAAAACAAAAAAACTAAAAACAAAAAACAAAAAACAACAACAACAAAAAAAAAAAACAAAAAAAAAAAAAAAAAAAAAAACACAACAACCCAAACCAAACAAAAAAACCCCAACTAAGCGAAATAAAACAAAACAAAGCCACAAAACAAGCAAAAAACCCCCAAACAAACAAACAAAACAAAACAAAACAAAAAACCCAAACCAAAAAAAAAAAAAAAAAAAAAAAAAATAAAACCCCAAACACCAAAATGCCAAGAAGCAAATATTTTTATCTGTCACCTAGACCTGAGAGAATTTGCTGGATGCCTGTTCCAGCTGTATTTCATACTTACCACCAGTTACAGTGCAGCTCCTAAAACTACAAAGTGCGTGATATGACTTATCTGTGGAAATTTCATTTGATATCTGAGATCAATGGTGTATTTAATGCATCTAAGAACCATAGATAACATCATTTTAATTAAAAATGCTACCACAGTAATTACTTTTTGAGCATAAGGCCACAGATAAGAAAATGGAATGACACTTAAATTGGGTTTGTAAGAAAATGAATTTGCATTAAAAAGTAGCTACCAGCCATTTCAGTGCCAATGAGGGAGATCAAGGTTACAGATCTTTGCTCTGTGTGTTGAGAAACCTGGCTCATGAGAGGTGATATATTTGGGCTTTAAAGAAAATGAGGTCTCAGTGATTTTTCTCATCTCAGTTTCAGTGTAATTAGTGCCGTCACTCGGAGAAGCACTTGTTCCTTTTACGGAATAATGGACAAATGGCCCCTTAAAAAATCAGAGTAAAATGTCATGGCTCTGTAATTAAAGCAAGCACACAGTCAAGACTGGAGGTGAAGGGACTGTTTAAATTGATTACTGCAATTTTTATATTTTTTTAGTGCAATGTTAATCCAGTTAAAGTTTCAGTATAGTAAGGTTTGAAGGGATATAAACTGAGGAAGAAAGCACAGACAGCTCTTCCTGATGTTTCATTACAAACTTTCTGATTCAAGATGCTTTCTTTCCAAGTGGGAGTTGGCATCTTAGTAGCCCTAAAAATTACTCTGGTAAAGTTTTTCTATTAAAAAAAAAAATAAAAAAATTATTGCTCAGCTTATGTCTAGTATTTCAAAGCAAGATTATAAACAAAAATTCTTATGAGGGCACCAGACAAAAAAAATGGATGTTAATTTTCAAAATTAACAACTCTTATTACCTACTACTTTCAGCAATTCATTTTTAATATTTAACCTGCCAAAAATATTAAGTAGTAGTAGGAGCTGAAAGTGCTTACTCACTGCCCAAAATGTTTTTCTTGGTAGATTTCCTCAGCATTATTTAGAAATTATTTAGAAGTCTGAATTATCCTGAACATCAGAGTCTTTTCCAGGCTCATTTTAGTTCATATCTTCATGTTGTATGTTGAGCTGCATCTTGTACTGTTTGGCAAGGAGAAACGGTGCTGTCGTTGTTCATTCTCAAAAAAGATCCCCAAAACAGCCCCAAACAAAACAAAAATGACAACAAAGAAAACAATAACTGCAACTCTCCCCCGAAAAAGAACAACACTGCCCTCAAAAAAAAAGCCCCAAACCAAAAAATCCTACCATAAAGCCATCTTTTAACAAGTTCTATGTATAGATGAAAAGTACTTTCTTGAAAGATGTTTTTTGGACATTATCCAGCCTCTGACCTGCTCATTTCATTGGACTTTATTGAAAAAAAAAACATTTCCGAGTGCAATATTCTTCAAATCTTTTATGACAGCTGAACATCCTGGCTGGAAGACAAGGAATATTACAATAGTCCGATGATTTTTTTTTTTTTTTTTTTTTGGTTGAGAATAGTAGCAGTGACAAGTTCTTTAGCTGGAAGGCTCTTCTTGGAGAGTTGTGAATGTTACGTCGAAATTAAAACCAAAATAATGCAGAGCAAAGAAGATACTTCCCATTGCAGAAAGGAAGTAATTGAACTCAGATGCTGGACAAGAGTAACCAACATTCTGTTCTCAAACAACACATCTTGTGACAACTGTATTAATCTAGAATGTCGCCATAAACCTGTGTAGCCCAAAAGATGCTCCTAAAGTGCTGTTTGATTGGCTCATGCTATGAATGTGTCTGAGTAGAGGTAATAATTTTATTGGCAAATTTCAGTTCCTGCACTCTATATGTTTCTCCTAACTACAACATAGGAAAACCAAGAAAACATACTTTATGTTTATAATTAATTCCATATTGCTTTTTAGAATCACTAGAAATAAGTGAATCAAAAGTATGGGGGATTTTGTGAATAAAATTAAGAAAAATATTTTGACTAGAATTTCATGAACAAAATTTTTTGTGAATAAAATTAAGTGCTTCCCCAAGATAACTGGTGACAATTACCATAAATATTTTAAGTTTCTTGAAAAAAATTTATCTCTTATTTTATCTTTTTTGGCTTCTTACATTTTGCTCAGAATTGCTTTGCATATCCCTCCATAGGTATCCATAAGTATTTATTTTTGTGCAGCTGGCCTTCTCTAATGAGTAATGACAGTCTTGGTGCCATCCCAATAAGCCTATGCATTTTTCTACTTCTTAACAACAAATTTACAACAAATTTTGCTTCCTAACAAACTGAAAGTTATTTATGTGGAGTGTTAACTAATAAAATATGTGATACTTCTAATTGTAGTTAGTCCATGAGAGTTCTGCATTTCTTCTCGGATATGTTCTTGCCTCATCTCTGCAAAGTTTTCTTCTATCCTGACACTCAGCCTACATGGTGCCACAGTGTAATTCCATTACAGAACTTCCCATTGCCTTACTTCACCGAACTTCCTGGGACTCCTGTCAAACCCTTGCTTCAATCTGTCAAGGTCCCAAAATGTAACAACCCTGCCCTTCTACACCCTGATCTGGTGTTGTCACCTGGTTAATGTGCTCTGGGTATCTCTAGCAACCGACTGCCATTTGTTTGTTTGTTTGTTTGTTTGTTTGTTTCCTGCTGATTCAAGTCTGTGCAGACGGCAGGCCAGATAAATTCATATATTGGCTACCCACCCTGGTCATATCAGTCCAATTTGACTAAAATGATCCACTGTTCTCTGTCTTCCCATACCAAACAATGCATCTCCTAGAAAACCATCAGACATGTATTTAAGGCACATGCTTTGTGTCTTAGACTGGGTGCTTTGTTTTCCTTTGGTGCAAGAAATAGAAAATTCTTTTGCCTAATTAATATAACTGTAATGAGTAACTACAGCAAAAATCACAAACAAGTTATGAGACTTCTCATTAGAGGATCTCCCTTGAAATGTTTCCCTTTGGGAAAGAGGGTTTCCTTTACAAAACACACATGGGAGTTTATCTCAGATTACTGAAGTGATACAAACACTTCATATCCTCCTCCTCTAAGCTCAGCCTTTGAATTTATGGCAAATTATCTCAACTGAGTACAAAAGTATTAAAACAAGCTTAAAGTCATGATCATCATGGTTCACTGAACATGACACGAATGTTCCGAGCTGCTGCTGTAGTACATGTCTGAAGCATCCCTCTGAACTGACAAACATGAAATGAGCCCAGCAATGCAGTAAACACAGGTTTAGTCACTTAGGATAGAAATGATGATAAGTCTAGCAGCTTACCAAAAAAACCATGCAATGAGCAATCCTTTTTTGCCTGGACAAAAGAGCATTTGATGACAAGTGGAAGGTATTAAATTTCCCTTTAGAAAAGATTTTGCTTCTCTTTTGACTGAATTACTCAGTCATATTTCACAGAGTACAAGCTCAGCACTCTTCTGTGCAATCATGCTGCATAATGGTTTTTACTTAAATGGGACACAAAATAGATGGTCTAACCCCTAAGTATTGGGGTTTTTTCTCAGCATTGCCCTTCTTTTACATATTTTTATCACAGATGGAAGAATGCAGCTGTAGTAGAAGGCTCGATTCAAGCATTGCTTTGTTCTTAAAATGGTGCTGACCATGCCAAGGTTGTGGGTTTGATCCCTGTATGAGTCTTTCACTTAAGAGGTGGACTTGATGATCCTTATGGGTCCCTTCCAAACCAAAATATTCTGTGATTCTGTGATTCTTATATTTCTCCACTCCCACGCTCACCACCCTCTTTCTTTTTCTTCCTTTTCAGTTGCAAAGACATTCTACCCTTCAGAGTCTCATGTTACACCATGAAATTATGGTTGAATGTTACCAGACACCCCAAAATAACCATTTCCAGATTGAATTAGTTGGTGTTGCAGACTGCTTGTGTACAATAAAAGACAGTTGAAGTTTATATGTGTGGAAGATTTAGTTTTCTTTCGGAGGAAGGAGGTATAGCTCTGTAATAAACTTGTTGTTCTAACAGTGTTCCCTCTTTTCTAATCTCCTTCCTGTAGAAAGATTCATCTATATTAATTTTTTCTTAGTGTAAAGTGCACCTTTGTCAATAAAAATATATCTTTTTAATCGCATCACTGTAGAAATGGCTGTAAAGCATTATTGAGTAAGCAATTTTTTTTCTATTTTTTTTTTACCTTAGAAATAATTTTAACACAATAAATTAGAAGTTTTGGTATTGACTGTTTTATTTGCTGGTAAATATTTTTGAGTCTAAAAGAGTGTAAGAGTTTGGGGTATAAAACAGCTTAAAAATGAATAAACAAAGAATTTCCAGTTCATTTCTATAGCAAATGCAGAGACAATTGTAAACAACATTTTTTAGACAAAAGACAGAACTCTAAATTATGATGTTGACTTTTTTTAATGAGTTCTATAGCTCAAGCATGAGGCCAAATTTTGGAAGCCTATTCAGAACTATTCTTTTGCTGAAAGCTGTGAATTTGACTTTATTGTTTGAAGTGAAGTTTTTCTAAACCTGAAATAAATAAGGACATAGGTATTTGCATGTGTTGAAAACCACTTTTTACATTTTTTTTCCTGGAGTATTACAGTGGTTTCTCCCAGTCGTTGCTGGCTCTGGCCAGCCCTGGCACCACTGCAACTCAGGAGTCTTTTAGTGAGTGAAGCAGAATCACTACTAAGGCGTGGGTGAAATGAGACGGGACCCTCTGAAGAAACAGCAACTGAGGTTTATTCTACCTCAGGGCCAAGGCTCCGAACAGAGATATTGAGAGACGGAGAGACAGAGCGACGGAGAGACTTCGAGCACCTGAGGACAACAGTTTTTAAAGGGGGGAAGGAACACATGGGCGGGCAGAGCATGGGGACCAATGACAGGGACTCAGGGTGTGACTCAGGGAGCATCAATCAATACAATAACCAATCATATAACTTGTAGGAGGGGGAAACCCTGATTCTAACCAATCACCGTGATTCTTCCTAGAAGCTTCTAGACACAGGGAGAGGTCTCAGGGTGACTGGCAGGGCCAGAAGCTATGTAACAACAAGATTGACAGATAACCGCTTTGTGGTACTAAGGAAAGGGAGAAAAAGGGGTAACAGGTAAGGAACTATGCAACATTTACATATAACATGTCAACAAGGGATAACCATTAGCACTCACCAACCCACTGCCACAGAGTCTTTCACAATAATCTGAGGTATAGAGTTTTTAATAGCAATCTAGAAAAGACGTAAATTAAAATTTGACTGAATATAAAAGAGTAACTAACATCAATTATTAGTTACTACAGACTTTCTAAAGCTTAAAAAAATATGGCTTTATTAGTCTAGATGATTTGTTGTGTAGAAAGTATACAAGCTTCCTGAACCTTGATTCTTAAAAGTTTATATTTTGCTGATTGAAACCATTAAGTTGAAGCTCAAATTATCTTCTTCCATAAAAGATGCCAAACCTGGTGGGAGTTTGTAACAGCATTAGGCTTCCAAGAGAGAGTGTGGGTCAGGCACGGAGTAGATACAAAATGTATGTTTCAAACAATTTTGTTTCCTCTCTTTCCAGATGCAAAAAACAAAACAAAAAAAACAAAAACCCAAAAAAACCAAAAAACCAAAAAACCAAAAAACCAAAAAACCAAAAAAACAAAACAAAACAAAACAAAACAAAACAAAAAAAACCAAAAAAAAAAAAAAAAAAAAAAAAAAAAAAAAGAGAAAGAGAGAGAGAGAATTTTCAACAGAAGGTAGATTGACTATGTTTCTTTTCAATGGAAACAACAAATTGAAACATGTAAGAAGTTAATGGTTTTATTTTGTAAATTGAAGCAGGAACTAGAGGACTGACTGATAAAGTTTCCAAGAATAAAGATCAGCCGTCCTAATCTTCTTCTTTTTCAAAGTGACATTAACCCATTGATTGTTCTGTCCTCTGCAAAGGCCTGGCCTCTTATGTGAAAGATTAATTTCTTTTAAGCCTGAAAAAAAAAAAAAATTAAAAATCTGTGGTTTTCAGTGACTATTGATGGTGTACTTATTTCCCCATAGGGACTTAGGCAGAGTTTTGCCCAGATATGGGATCTCTGAGATAGATGTTTGGTTTTAAAGGCAGAGGCAAGAAGAAAAGACAGATTATGTTCATCACACACCTTTCCAGCGTCTCTTAACCTCAGGTTATAAGTGGAGTAATTCTGGAGTTACAGAGCAAAGGAGGGAAAATATTAAACTTCCTCACACAAATATTTTTCACACAAATATTGCTGTTAAAGTCCTGGCACTTCCCTTAGAAATTTCTGTGGGAGAAGACATTACTTACCCCTCTTTTAACCTTTTTCAGCAGTAAATTGGCATAATTTTAGCACCATGTCTTCTCTAATTTACTATGTACTATGTTCCTTTGTCCTATAGAAAGAGAGAATCCCTTATGTGTGAAATTTACTTTAGCTCTATTATCATATATTTATTTAATACAATTTAGCAACTATATTTTCTGGTTAATATATTCCTGCATTTCAAAAAAAAGAAATCTAACTGAACATTAAATTAATAGGATTTTAAATTGTGTTTTTGCAATATTTAAAGAAAACAAACAACTCTATCAAAATAATTACTTCTGTTCTTCTCTTTTGAGTTTTCTGTCCTTCAAACAGTAAGCACAGTCATTAAATGTTTTACAAATTCTCTCTGAAAAAATTCACACAACTTATTTGGTGATTCTAAAAAAAAAAAAAAATAGAGCAAGGCGATACTTGATATTTCATGAATGTGCAATCTTATTCACTGCCCAGAACAACCGTTTTATAGTTCTTTACACTGGGGAAAATATCTAATCATTAGTTTCTTTAGCTAATCCACAGACATTCAGCATTTCATAAAATAAAACTATTAAGTTGGTTAAGAATTCTCTCACTAAAATATCCACTGTTTCTTTCATACACTCTACTTTGCTTAAAAAAGAAGGATGCTAGCTTTAAATATCCAGGGTCTTTTTCAGCCATGGTCAAACCTCTTCTTCCTTTTCAACAGTTATAATTTGGCCAATACTCTCTGTGATTTAGTTGAGTTTGGAGTCAGAGGTTATAGCTGAGTTTAATGACCTTGCTCTTAAATACCATGTTTTAATATTCAGATGTTTCATTGTTTTAATAAAAAACCTTGGTAGATATTCTCCCTTTTCTGTATCCCAGGAGACAAATTCCCCAGGTGTTGCTGTAAGTGAGCAAAGAGTTTAACTGTTCTAAAAGAACTTGGTGTGGAAGACTGTGAAGTCCAGAGAATTTATCGTTGGACATAGGTGCATAATGGCAGCTGTGCAACCTGTTGATTTTACCAGAGTTTCTTGGGTTGCAGAAAGTTGTGTGAGGTTCTGAGTTTATTGATTTATTTTGGAGTTAATTAGGGAGAGCAGGTTGAAGGCAGGCCTTTATTAATACGTGGTGGTTTTTTTTTTTTTTTTTTTTTTTTTTTTTTTTTTTTTTTTTTTTTTGTGTGTGTGTGTGTGTGTGTGTGTGTGTGTTTTTAATTCTTTTACTTCTCTTCCAAATAATATTTTGCTCTTCTGGATTTTTTTCCTGATCTTTCTTTTGGTCCTCAGTGTGGCATTTCTCTCTGGTCTGGAAAATAGCAAAAACTGTTCTCAATAATATCAGGGGGGTCAAAGGTCTTTGTGGACTCATGTAAGTGTTTCTATTACAATTTTATTAGTAAAATAGTTAATACTTTCCATCTCTAGAAACTGCATTTCACTGTTAGTGATGACACAAACAAAACTCTTCTGTTGCTGACAGAATGTGCCACATTTATGTTCCATGCCTGTGGTCCATGGAATGGCAGTTTTTCTTTTTTTTTTGACTTGCAGTCAAACATTACTAATTTCTTATCATCTCTCACTGAGTGCCACAGTGCAGTTGGACAGAATAAATCACAGGCAACAGTCAACCTTCTGGCTTTGTTTTACATCTCTCAGGCAAAATGACTAACGAAGATTTCATAGATTATGTGAACTTCTTTAAAAGTCAGTTTTAATGTGTTACTTATCATACTCATAAAATGCAGCTATTCTTAACTTTTGGCTTCACTTGAATGCTGAAACTGTAGATTTTACTCGAATCATAGAATAGTTTGGGTTGGAAGGGAGGTTTCAATGTAATCCAGTCCAACTACCCCTGTACTGATCAGGAACAACTAAATCAGGTTGATGAAAGCCCCATCCAACGTGACCATGAATGTTTCCAAAGACTGGGCATCTACCAACCCTTGGAGCAACCCATTCTAATGTTTTGCTAATCTCAGTATAAAAAGTTTCTTCTTATATCTAATTTCAATCTACCCTCTTCTACTCTAAAATCCTTACCCTTTGTCCTATCACTAGAATCCCTTTGTTTGCTTATTTTGTTAATTTTTTTTAAAGCAATGTAATTTAATTATTTACTTAATTCTATTTTTATTTTATCTTCCAATTGCATCTGCAACTTGAAGAAATAACATGAGCCTCAGTTACTCAGTTAATGAGATTTAATGTAGATTTATCGTTTTCGGAAAAGGGAGAAGCTGTGTAAGGTGATAAAAATGAAAATTAGAAATGTTAAAGATTTGAAGAGTTGAAACCCTTGATTGTCATAGAATAAGTGTATTAATATTTTAAATGTAATAATCTTAAATTGTAATGTAACAGTAAAGAGCCACCTCCGTAGTCTCCCTGGAGGGGGCAGTGAGGGGGGGGCTGCCTGGTCGCTGGAAGCTGCCCGCAAGCACCCCCCCAGACCCCGGAGTGGACTACTCACTGCCTTGAGAGAGAGCCTACACCTCTCCCCCCTCCGACGCCGGAGCAGGCTCGCCTGTCACTTCGGAGAGGCCCCCGACCCCCGCGGAATGCCGGCTGCCCGCGCCTTCTCCCCCCCGCCGCCGGGCAGCCTCAGCCGCTGCGGCATACCAACGGGGCGGCCCGTCCCACCCCGGCCCGGCTCCCCAGAGCCCGTAGAGCCACCGCCGCACGGCGCAGGCTGCCGAGCCGGCCCGAGCCCAGCACGGAGGACCCGCGGCTCCCAGCATGCCGCTGCCGGCATGGCTTTGCCGACGGGGCGGCCCCCACCCCGCCCCGTTCCAAAAAGAACCCGCTTCCCCGAGCCACGGTGGTTCGCCGCTAAAGCGCCGCCACCGGTGCCCCCCCCCCCCGCCACCATCGAGCCCTCAGGACCTCCGAGACGCCTGCTCCCTGAGCGCGGCCATCTTGCTGATACTTGTTGCAAAATTGCCATGAGGCTGCTGCAGTCCCTGCCCTACCGGGGCGACCCCATAGAACATGTAATCCCAAATGCATTCTGGGACCCTTTTTAACACCAAAAACCCCCTATAAAGGTAAATCTAAGTAAGATTTAAACCCACAAAAACTAAGCTGTATATACCCTAGAGCATCAATAGAGCTAATTAATCCAATTTTTGTAACTCGCTGTAACCTAAAAATACCAAAGGAAAGGTGAGACCCCAAAGCAAGCAAACAGAACTCAGAACTCCTTGGAGACTCCCGATGAGGGAAGAGTTCTCCAGCTCTGCTGAACTTCCTGCTGCAGAGCTGACCAGGACCCTCCTCCTCAAGGGCGAACCAGGCTGCAAAATCCCTTGAGCCACCATTGTAAGACCTGATTAATAAAGGCATTTTAAGGAGAAAAATATTATCTCCGCCCATTTTTAACATAAGGTGTGGCTGATCATATATCTTGGTAGTTCCTGTATCAATCATAAATAGAACAGCCTTCCATACAAACATATTTTAAAAAGGGTAGTTGTGCATCAGAGGGGAATAGTGGAAGCACCATTCAGTTAGTGAGACTGCTTGTCGTGCCCATTTAGGGACCTTGGAGTGCTGCCCAGAGACTTAGGATCCTGACAGTGTGCTAAAAGGGCCCAGTACAAACCCCATTAATGTCAGTAGAACATTCTCCACAGAATTACATGAACTTTAAATCAGGATAAGCAAGTGCTCCTGTCAGTACTTTATCTGAATCATGTGCAGGCTCACAAAGGAGAGGAGAGGTTAGCAATCTGGAATAAAGCACTTCCAGGTCCCAGCAGTAAATCTCAATAGGGATGATGTGATGGCCCTAAAATACACTGGGCTTTATTTATATTGACATTACTTAACAATATGAACTAGCAGACAAGAAAATTATGTGGAGAGAATGTCCTGTTTATCAAAATAAAGTAACTTGCAGTGGTTCCAAAAATCATGCTTCCTCACTAGGAGCTTTATCATTTTCCTACATTTACAAACTTTTCTATATAAGGATTTGGTCCTGTGCTGTAGCTGAGGCAGATTTTAATAATTCTTTTTCACAAGGCAAATTCTAATGGTGTAGCAACCTCTTGCTTATCAGCAAAACACACATCTTTCTGGGAAGGAGGTAAAAATACAATTAAACATAGGATGTGAAGTGCAGCTTGACAGATTGCCATTAGTAATCCAGTAAGGAAATGTATCTACCCTGACTGGGTACCAGCCTTTCCTCTAGACTTCTCATTCTCTGGATCATGTTTGTATAGGCTTTGGAATCTTTGAATATAGACCTTAGGTATAGCTGGGAAACTTTGTTTTCACAGCAACTGTCAAGCAACAGGACCTCATCAATATCTATAAATATCTGAAGGGTCAGTGTCAAGAGCATGGACCAGGCTCTTTTCCATGGTCCCCAGCAATGGGACAAGAGGCAATGGGCAGAAATTGATGCATGGATATTTCCATCTGAACATGAGGAAGAACTTCATCACCGTGGAGTGACCAAACACTGGAACAGATCACCCAGAGAGGGTGTGAAGTCTCCCTCACTGGAGACATTCCAGAACCACCTGGATACAATCCTGTGCAATGTGCTCTGGGATGACCCTGCTTGGGGAGGGAGGTTGGACTAGATGACCCACTGTGGTCCCTTCCAACCTGAACTATTCTGGGATTCTGTCACAGAAGCTGCAGTCAGAAAGCAAGTCCCATCAAGCGTGGTTTTCAGTACAGGGTGTAAGGTAAGAAGAGGAGGAAGGGTCATGTGAAACAGTGCGTCTATTTGATTTATTGATAGATTTAGTACTAAAATTTTTGTTGTTGTTGTATTGGAGACTGGAAGTTTATTGACAGTTTAGGCTCTAAGCTCTCTTTTTTCTCCAACATTTTCTGAAAATTGAAATCCTGAACAGATGAGATAGATGTCCTTAACAGAATCTCAGTGATTGTTAAAACACAATTTTGACATGCTCACAAACCAGGATATTATTGTCTTACAGAAGATTTCTGAGATTGAATTAATACTTACAATGTAATCTAATGCAAGAAAGGTACATAACAGGCTCGCTTTTAAGACTAATTGCACATCACATTGTGTTGTCAGATCTGCCAGTGTCCGTCATATTTGTGCATTATTACAGACAAAAAATACTGCCAGAAAATGAATAATGTACTTTATAATGGCATAAGTAATTAGGTTTGTGTGCTTACAGGAGATCAGAACACTTTTCAACATCAAAAAAAGTAATTCAAGAGCTATAATGTACAGTGAAATCAAGAACAACTCTAGAATAAATTTCCACCTCTTATTTAGAGTGAGATGTAAAATTGAAGAGTGGGTGCTATGTAGTAGTGGCTGATATCTGCTGTGTCCCTGATGAACTCTACTGCCACCAGATGAGGTGAAGTTTCACTCTCTTTTGTTCTTTTGTTGCAAATGTTCCATTTTGGAGAGGTCCTTCTTTATAAAGTGAGCTGAAGGAGAACTACACTTACATTGCAACAAGTCCCCAAAAAAATCTGATTATGGCTGGTTAATGTGCTTCCAATAAACTTATCCAGTATCAAGATTAATGGAAAAATCCCACAAACCAATACACTCAAACCAACCAAAATACATTCCCAAAACCAAAACAGATCTCCTCACAAACCAACTAATCGACTAATAAAAACCCCCAAACAATAGGGAGAAAAAAAAAAAACAAAACAACAACCAAACCAAACCAAATCAAAACAAAACCCAAAAAACCCCCACCCTCCAAAAATCAGGAAGAATTTTCCTTGACTGTCAAGTTAAATTATCTGCTACTGTAGGTTACTCATGATTTAATCTTGTTCATATGCTCATATTTCCCTTCATTAGAGCTAGTCTGTGTCTGCAGGGGTTTTTAGTTCTCCTTTTAGGTACTGCTTTACAACTTCATTTTCTCTCGGTTACAAATAATCTCCTAATTTACAGTGCAATTTTCAGACCAAATTACATACCTTTGTTCCAGCTGTGATATTGTCTTTTAGCTTTAATAGCTTGTCCCTCTCCCTTGTGTTTGTTCCCAGAGGTACTTACAGAGAACAATCACTACCCTCTTATCTTATGTTTTCCTGGGCTAAACAAGCCAAGCTCTTTCAGTCCGCTCATATAAGATAGGCTTTGCTGTCTCTGCACTAATTGTCTTTCAAAAAAATTTATCAGAAGGCACACTTATGGGAAAAAAAAGTTTCAGTGTAAGCTGCAGAGCGTAGAGAAAATGTTCCACATCGGTTTCAGATCTAAGCATGAAGGTTTGTGTAAGAAACTGGTTTAAAACTACAACTAATTGAGTCTGTAAATTGAAATTACAGGCAATCTAAGTTCAGTAACAATCATATTATCTTATATAAAGACATTTCTAGAAAATTAGGCTGGTCTAATTCAATGTACACCACAAGTTCCATGCCCCTAAACAAAGAGCCATAGGGGGGCCCACACTGCTCCAGAGTTACTTTTGAGGGACCGTGCTCTATGGGGGGCTCGGGTTGCTGCACTGAGAATAAAACAGAATGAAGGAAAAAGCATGAAGCAGAGAGTCACAGAAGTAAAACTTTGACGTGGGCAGGGACAGAAGTAGAAACCCACATCTTAAAAGTCTGCTTCTGAAGTGTGCTAAGGATGCAAACCAGTGTGTACAACTGTTCTGACCTCAGCCTCCTGCACCAGCAGAAGACTAACCAAAAGCACTGGGAGAAAATCTGTGCAACTCTCATCACAAACAAGCGAATCTGAAAGGAGAAAGGGGAGGTATTGAACAGAAGTTGAGTGCTCAAAATGAAAAAGGAAAGATGTTTTCGTGGATGTTGGTTTAATTTTTTGTCTTTCTTTCTTTTTTTTCCTTCTACACAAAAGCTGCATCAATAATTTAAAAAATTCTTTTAATTGGTCATTAAGAAAATAATTTTAAATTCTCTGTTTTGAGGCTTCTTTGTCCATCTGGGAATCCAACAACTATTGAGGATGGTACTTGGGATCAAATTCCTAATTTAAACTCCAAAGTATTATATTTAGAACCTCAGTATCTAAGCTGAGGTTGACCTTAAATCAGTTGCCATCCAAGTTTCCTTCAGTGTGTAAACTCCTGGCTTCTGAAGGGTATGTCCATAAGGACCTGGATTCAGACAGGCCTATCTTCATGTATGAGGCTCAGCAACTGCAGCAGTCAAAAAGAATATAAAATCAGAATTCAGTTCTCTCCCCGGGGTGAAGTTCAAAGAAAATCTGAGCTGGTTTCATTAATTTGGTAATTAATCTCCTAACTTTAGTGCTCTGCCTCTGCACTTATCCTAGTTCAGCAAATGAAGAGAAATAGTTGTTTCTGGATTACAGACCAACTAGCCAATTGAAGCTCTTTCTGTAATAAGGCTCTTTGCTTTTATTTGCTTTTATAGAGAGTGGTGATGTGGGCTGAGCCAGAAGTAGAAATCTACATCTTACAAGTCTTTTGAAATATGCTAAGGATACAAACTGGTGTAATAAAACCACGTGATAAAGCTGTTGCAGAACTTTGTGACAGCTCTAACTACTAGTTCCTGTATTTTTGAAACGTTTTTCTTGATTGAAAGAGAGTAGATTTAGGTCATATTTTGGAAAGAAATTATTTCCTGTGAGGGCAGTGAGGCACTGGCACAGGCTGTCCAGGGAAGCTGTGCCTGCCCCATCCCTGGAAGTGTCCAAGGCCAGGTTGGATGGAGCTTTGGGCAACCTGGTCCAGTGTAAGGTGTCCCTGCCCATGGCAAAGGGGTTGGAATGAAATGATTTTTAACGTCCCTTTCCTCCCAAACCATTCTGTGATTCAGTGATTTCAAGGGTATCATACTCCTGAATCTGCCCTTGGTGACATTTTTAAATTCATTGGTATATGTATATACTCATTATTTTACTACTGTTACGTATACTACTCTTCTACTGACTCTCAAAACTTTATAATTTCTTACACTATTTGATGATATGTTTTCATTTAGCACAAAAAAACAGCAGAGATGAAGCAAGCAGTGATAATAACTTTTTGTGAAGATCTTAAAGCCCAGCTCATTGAGCCATGTGAGAATCTTTTTTTATTGCTGTAATACTTTTGAACCTATTAGTGATGTTGTTTATATTGAAAACATTTTTTCTTTATTTTTCTTTTTCTTTAAATTCTAATGAAATCAACTTACTAACAAAATGTAATCAAGGGTCCAAATTATGTATCTGATTTTAGAAAGTGCTTATACCATTACTAAAGTATGAAAGGGATTTAGTCACATCCCAGCTAAATCATAGTTTTCCTACAGCATTTATAATTTGTTATGCATATGCATATTCACACTCACACATACACACACAGACATATATATAGCTTTTACCAAAAATAGATGAGTATAAAGTAAAATAAAATTTTCTTCTAATAGTATTTTTATGTTGGATAAGTCACTCATTTTGTGTAGATAAATGGAGAACTTTTGGACTAATGAAGAAATTTTCCTTACTTCGATAAAATACCTGTGTATGCCTCTAAACTTTTAATTGATTTAATGTCCCATAATGTATTTTATTAAAGGCCTGGAGATATTATGCTTTTTTAATGACATATTTATCTCAAAAAATGTATTTATGGAATATCTCTGTACACATATTTGGTTCCATTTCCAATACCTGTCAGCTCTTAGATCAGGTCAGGCCCCTTAATTGTCTGCAGACTTGTATTCCCTCTTATCATTAAACACAAAGACAGTGATGGAACAAGGTAACAAATGAAAGAATGATCAATAAAAAGGAGATACGGAAAAAAAATCTTTAAAATTCTCAAAACTCCTTGAAGTTTAAACAGCCATGATTTCCTAAAAAAAATTAATCGAGTATAGACACCTGTCATCTGAATAGTATCTGTAAGAAACAAGCAAAGAAACAGAAAGCTATTACTATGAAGTTCTAAGCAAAATTGTAGGCTAAATATTGATAATAACCTTCTATGTAAGCTATTGAAACCTGCCTTATGTTCGGTGTTGTCAGCATTTATTTGTTCAGAGGGCAGGTTCTGTGCTGGACTGCTCAGCCTGGAGAAGGGAAGGCTCCAGGAAGTCCTTACAGCAGCCTTCCAGTACCAAAAGGGGACGACAAGAAAGCTGGAGAGGGACTTTTTGCAAGGACATGGAATGACAGGACAAGGGGGAATGGCTTCAAACTGAGAGTATGTTTGGATTTAATATTAGAAAGAAATTATTTACTGTAAATGTTGATGAGGCCCTAGAACAGGTTGCCCAGAGAAGCTGTGGGTGTCCTTGGAAATGTTCAAGGCCAGGAATTTTGGGATTCTGTGACTGTCTAGCAAGCAAACAAAAGAGTTTCCAGGGCTCAATTCACTATTGCCAGCCAAAGTGATCAACGACCAATATCACCTGATTTTTGTCTGTTTGTTTATTTGCTTCTAGTCCAGTACCCAGTTGAATTTAAATCACTTGAGGTTGCATATCAGTTGATTAGTTCAACAGTAAATGTAATACAGAATTGTCTTGATCCTACAGAAACAAGGCATGTCACCACATAATTTTTCTCTCCTTTCCTTTGTGATGCTGTCAACACACAGGGCAGTTAGTACATGAGGCAATTAGGTTATCCCCCTCACCACCATAGCCTTCCTTCTCAATGCTGAGACAAAGAGGAGGAGAATATATTAACCTTTGAACAGTTCAGCATTGTCTTTTATCACTGAACAAGAAGAGTTTCCAGTCTGAAAAGCACTCAGTGCATTATGTTCTGTGGTGTTAAAGCTATATAAATATGCATATAATAATTTATTTTGACTTTATGCTTTGGACAGAGGAAGTAGAACAAGAATCAGAATGGGAAAAGAGAAGTCTGAATGAAAAGCTGAAAGACCAGTTACGCTGCAACCACTCCTGAACTGCTTCTTTTCAACTGCAGCCATACTGATGTTCCCTACCATGACAAAATTATATTTAAGGTCTACTTGCCTTACTAGAGTTACTTGTATTTTATACTACTGGTGATGACTGGCTGGTCATAAAGTTTCAGAGTTCCTATCTCAATAAAATTCATGTTCCTGTGCTTGTTTTTGCTTGGTTATACCAGGCTTAGTCATCCAGTCATCAATGTCCATAACTGGGCTATCCTTATAGATAAAAAAAAATTAGAAGGACCAAGATACTATTTTAATCTTGAATTAACTCTTGATTGTATTGATAAAATCTTCAGGAAAATATTTTTTGTAGAAAATATGGATATTTTAAAAAATACAAATACTCTTAAAAATTGTTTTTAATGTGCTTAGGTATCCAGATATCTTCATATAAAAAAGAATCAATGAGACTGGAAACCATGTACTGTCTTAGAATTTCCATGAGTCAGTATCATTGGTGGGCACTTTGTATGATAAAGAAAGTTCAGGAGACATCTAGATTGATCATCTTGTTACTTTCTCCATGAATAGAAGAAATATCAGCCTAAAACAGTTTAAAAAAAGTCTTTTCAGAATATCTAAAATTTCTTCTACTGATTATGCATGTAGACATTATATGAGGACTTCCTGCTAAAGCAGACTAGAGAACTGTTTAGGATTTTCTGTTAAAATATTTATTCCTCTGTTAAAGATGTCATAATTTTGACAAAATTAGATGTATCAATTAAAAACTATAAGGATTTTCCACCTAAATTGTAAGACACCTTGAACAAGATGGAGGTTGTTCCTTTTCCTTTGTTTATTTATTTATTTATTTATTTGATTGGTCAAATTGCAATCTGAAGATACTTTGTGGACATGTTATAGCAAGAGATACTTCAGAGACAGAAATTTATTTTATATTCATGTATTTTTTAGCTGGACCTAGTGAAATTCAGTTAAAAACTTTAAGTTAATCATATGATAAACTGAATTTTACAGAGTGGACATATATGG
Organism: Zosterops lateralis; assembly: GCF_965231275.1. NCBI lineage: Eukaryota > Metazoa > Chordata > Aves > Passeriformes > Zosteropidae > Zosterops > Zosterops lateralis. Next base: position 114,678,196 of record NC_139763.1, read on the forward strand.
AGAATGGAAATCATTCAGTATGGTAGAAAGTGGAAGAGTGTGTGATAATTAATATTACATGATGCCATAAAAAAATTAAATTACAACACAGATTCAATGATAAATTGCAATGAGAGATGCAAAATGAAATTCTTCATACACAGGACTTGACAAACCACATTTGCTTCATTTGATAATCAAAAGCATTCATGAGTACAATTTGGAAATATCTAAAGGAGTCTAAAGGAGTACCAGAACTACCTTTACTGACGTAAAGAACATTGTTGCCTGAAATGCTGCAAGAGAATCCTTTAACAGTGAGCAAGGGCTACTAGGAGAAACAAATATTTATTGGCAAAACATATATTTCTCTTGAGGGAACTAAATGCATGCAAATGAAAAGATAAACAATAAAAATTATGTAAATTGAAAAAAACAAAACAACAAGAAACAACAATAAACTCGCTCAAACTTCCTCAAGAGATGTAGCAGGACATTTGTTATTTCTTTAAGTTTAATGTTATTCAGGAAATCTATGAAAGGAAACAGTGAGGTGTTTTGATCAGTTCAATAAATGGGAAAAAAACTGAAAAAGCTCATTTTGCAGCTTTTCAGCAAATCTAAAGTGGAACTAACTAAACCAACTGAGAGGGTTTTTGTAATGGAGGATGGAGGATATACAGGTTAGCTGGAAGTATCAAAATGGAGGATGTACAGGTTAGCTGGAAGTAGCAAAAAGAAAAAAAATTGCATTATAAAATGTACTCATATGTTGTAGACTGAAAGAGAACTGATAATGATACAACTGATAATGAAGTTAGATTAAATGTTAAGATATGTGAGATGAAAACATCCTAGTCATCGGGGTAAAAATTTAAAAGAGAGTTTAATGTTCCCATATATCTTCTAAGAAATATGGATAGTAGGAACTTAACTTTTCTCGTCTTGTGCAAAGTAAGATTTTAGCCAATGTATTAAGGGGAGAGAAATAAAATTTTCTTACTAATTATGAAGTAATTACAATACTTACTTTAACTTTTTTTAAAAAATAAAACTCTCAATATCAGTCATACCTTATTTTTTTAAGAAAACCAAATATCCTAAAAGATTAAGCCCTAAAGGATATAAAAGGAATAATTACTTGAAAAATCAGAAAAATTGAGATCTGAAATAGGAACAAGATGATACAACTGTTCTTTTTTAAAAAAATGAAATGTTCTTTCTCTTATATGACATAAGTTAGGTGTTTGCTATGGTACAGAAAATGTAGGAGGTATAGCATTAAGTCCAAGAGTGAGTCAAGATGTTTTCTAGCACTTTTTCCAAAAAATACTCTCATCAGTAGATCAGTAGATTCAGAATCAGGTTGCAAAAAAAAAAAAAAAAAAAAAAAAAAAAAAAAAAAAAAAAAAAAAGTCGTCAGTCTGATGAATCACTCTTGCCAAAGACATAGAAAATACCTTTAACAAACATCAGAAGGGTGAACAGGAGGCAATATCCCAAAGAAAATCAACACATTCACATCTCTGAAAGTTGCATTTCACCAGTTTCGCAAAAATGTGTTAGGTGTCAATTAAATAAACTGCGTCCTCTCTGCTGTGCTTTGCACGTGCCTGTGAGTGCAGGTATAAATAAAGAAAGAATGTTTCTAAAACTTTCATTGTTCTGTCTTTCCAACCAAGTACCCAATACAGCTGGTTGAGGGATATTTTTTTCTGGTCTTGTTCTGTTAATGTGTTCATTTAACTGTGATTAAAAAAGATGGTAACTGACCAGCACGAAAAGCTGGAGGGTGAGGGAGAAAAAAAATACTGATTTTCTGAAAAATCCCTAGTGCAACTCATTTTTTTCCTTGCCTTCCAGTCACCTGTTTGTTTGCTCCATCTCCTTTCATGTAGGTGTAGCACTCTGGTGGTTACGGTGTGCCAGCTAGCAAGGTTTTTTCCAGCATTTGTGGGATAAGTCTGAGTCTAATGACTGCAGTGCCTGCAGGACAGCTATCAAGCTTGTTAGACACACACATATATATTATATATATATATATATATATATATATATATACACACACATATATATACACATATATATATATGTATATATATATTCAACTCCCAGTGAATAGAAAGGCACTGAAAATTAAATTCATCTGCAAAGCTGCCTCTCATTTTGAAAGTAAACAAATACCGTTTGTAAACTGAAAGCCTAACATGCATTTTTTTTTTTTTTAATACCAGGGAAGTGCTCCTATTGAAAAAGCACATTAGAAGAAATGAAATCCTGTTTAGCAAAGACTGGGTTTTATGTAGTGAAAGTCAAATTATATTAAAAGCATTCAGACACCATTGAAGTTATTCCTTTATCTGAACAATGTGATAACGCCTGTGTGTTTTTATCTACTCAGTCAGAAATGGTAGAGTTTAAGCTCCAGCAAAGACTGAAATAATGCACCCTAAGGTTTAGAAAAATCAGTGCCTTGAAATAAAAATGCCATAATTCTTACTTATTTGATTGTTTATTTAGTACCAAGGACTTTGTGTCTGAAACATAACCCATTGAGGAAATTTGATCTTAATAAAAATGTCTACATGAAAGCAGTTAAATTAACAGATCCTAATGTGATTCCAGATTAATTCAAAATTCCTTGCCATATGTAGTCTGGAAATTAGAATCCTTTACATGTCTATGTACTACTACTTACTTTTCTAAATAAAGACCAGATGCATGAGTAGGGTTTGTGATAATTTAGGATTAATCAATTTGGTCTGACAGCCAACTAAAACCTATTAGTTTTTTAATGGACAGACTTGTGCTTTGATTTGCAACATATGTGTTTTTGATGTAGGTCCTGCTTTAGCAGGAATTGTCAGTAACGAGAGCTTGGATATGCAGAGAGTTAGGATTGTCTAAAAGAAATAAAAGTCTTGTTCTCTTTGTATATTTGAGTCAGACTCTGTACACAGCAATTATTTTAGATGAGATGAAAACACTTTTTGTTCCTCTTCTCTCTTTGCATCTGTCCTCTGTGAACCTGTAGGAAGTTTGGCCCAACCTTTCTTAGGCTGCATACAGAAAAGGTGAATATGTTGTTAAGTATTACCTTACACACTGTCACCAGATGACAGGTCAATTATTGCTGGTTTTGGTCATTTTTTGTAACTAATTAACCATGTGGATTTTTTTTTCCAGATAGTATTGCCAATTAGTGTTGGAAAAATATATGGTCTCATTTCTGATAGATGGAGATTTGGCATTTAATTAAACAGATTGCCAGGAGATTTTTTGGACCTATAGCATTAAAAATAGATAGCAAAATTAATTTGGGCTGATTGAAGGAAATGTTCTTTTACTCTAATCAATACAGAACTTGTGAAATTTCCTAACAGTAACATGAAATCTATTTGTAAAGTAGATTTGTAATAGAGCTGCAGTGTTGTGAATGATGTCCAATAAACAATGTAAGGGAGGAGTTTGATATTGTTGTGGTTTGAAAGCAAAATGAATGAGAGGCTCCAAGTCAGAGATATAATTTAATAAGAAGAAAGGTAAAAAAGGTAAAAGTAAAATAAAATAAATGCAATAACACAAAGGATCACTGACAGAGTCAGAATACAACCTGAGCAGGATGGTGGAAGCAGTCCAGATGAGGTGCTCTTCCTGAAGCAGTGATCCTGTAGAAAGGTCTGGTAGCCCTGCTCCCCTGGGAATCCAGTGGATAAGTGCCACCTCCACTGTCCCACATACCAGCTTATATCCATTTGAGAATGCTTGGCTCCTCCCCTGGGCAGACCATCTCACAATAGGATGAGGAGTTGTGAAGTGGGTCCTTGATGGCCTTGATGAAGATGGTCCTTGAAGGCGTTGATGGGCCATTAGCAGAAGACACCCCAAAGGTCATTAGCAGAAGACACCCTTGGGAAAACAGTAGCCCACCTGGTTTCAAAAGTTCATGAAGATGGTGATAGAATAAATATTTTGTGTACATCCTACACTGCAACCCAGGACAGATATAAAATGGATAAGCTGGCCTAAAAACATTGGAAAATTTTTCTCTTTTGCATTGAAGTGTGTGGTCTTCAAATTATGCCAGGCCTTCCTGAGGATTCAGTCTATAGTCATTTCCAAGTGAATATAAAATGTCTTAACATTTTTTCACACTTTACTAATTTTGCAAGCATCTGTGCATGCAGTAGTACATCATGCTTGTTTCTAGAGCTGGAATAGTATATTTAAGCTTTTTTTGTAGGATGTTTTTTAGAGAGAGGGCAAGGCTAAAAGGGGCCACTGGAATATGCATCTAGAAATCCACCTGAATTTTCCAAAAAGAAATTTTACTTATTCTTAACTGATGTTTCTCTAATCCAGTCTCAAAAGACCTCCAGAGGCAGAGGCCTTGGTTTTTTTACCAATAGACTCCATATATCCCCAATCTCTCTAATAGCTGACTCTCCTTTGCTTTGTTTGAAAACACTTACCAGTCAGGATGAGGAAACAATGTTTCTTCAATTTACAGATGACACCACGGTAAGAAAGGTTGAGAATACACTGAAGCAGGAGAGAATTCAAAACAAGTGATGAAATGGCTTGGGCAAAATGTGGGATGAAGTATTGTAAGGAGAAAATATACCAGCACAATGAACTACATACTGTGGCACCATTTAACACTTTGCAGCCATTATATTTCTGTCACGAGAGTGTTTCCTGCCTTGTACCTGTTTATACAAGTCTTCCTCTTCTAGGAATACACAAAACCTGCAGTCATCTCCTGTGAAAGGCAGGTACCCACAGAATCACAAGTGGTGGTGTTGGGCACACAGAGCCCCTAAAAGAAGTGGGAATTATGCTCCAGGTCCCAAGGAGCTGAGCGCGTCATCATTTCTGGAAGTAAAAAATATCTTAACACTGAATAAATGTCCATTGAATCTCAACACAATGTTCACTGCAAGAACAATTTGCTTTGAGAAAGAGAAAATTATCCTCAAAAACAACACAAAAATTTCATGAGCAGTTATATGGAGTTATGGTCCTGAGGTAACAATCAAATTTGTTTTCCACTGGACCAAATGAAAATTTCACTCATTCTACAGATCTGTGCATTCTAACACAGAAGACTAACCAAGCGACCACATGTTTGTGGGTGTCTGAAATGCCAGTTTCTATGCTAGGGAATGTAATTTCCTGTGCTTACATTCCTTTGTACTTGCAAATGTTCTCTTAGACAAAGTTCACTTTTTTTTTTTTTTGTGAATTAATATTATGTGCATCCAAATATTGCCCTACAGGAAGTAATGAAGTTTGATTTTTTTTTCACCTGAAGCCAATGAGCCCACTGAGATCACTACAATTTTTAAAGCAATCTCTGATTATACACACATTGTGTTTATCCTATAAAATTGTCCCAGCCTTGGTCTGACATCATATTCCAATCACTTCATGACTGAATGTCTTTAACTTTTATTTCCATGTTTCATGTGGACAGAATGGAGAAAAGAGACCAGTTGTCACTGTTCAAATTCTTCTTTTCCTAGATCCCTGTACTTCAGGTTTTGCTTGGTACAGCTTCTAAGGGTTTTAAAGGTGATTTCCAAAGTATTGGCCTGGAAAATGTTTGTGAGTATGACAGAAGAAACAAGGAGATGCAAATTAATTTTGAATAATGTATTTTTTTTAAAAAGGGAAAACTAAAGTATATTAAGCTAATGAAATATTAAATTAATTATTATTGTAATGTTTTGGTTAATGATATGTGAAATTTTACATTATCTTACATACCTTGTAGCTGTCACTCATCTTTACCCTAAATTTCTCAAGGTCTCATTGAAAAATTGTGGATGCAATTATCTAAATATCAAGAGGAGTAAACATAATTTTTCCCCTGGTAGAATCTGTAGGTTAGCTAATAGGCTAATAAATGAAAATTATATTTACTAAAAATAACAAGGGAATATCTTCATATTGACAAGACTTTGAACATCACTCTATTATTGGTAGCCATCACAACACAAAAGAATTTTTACTTAGTTACAAAGAGATAAAAGCCTGAAAAAGAATGGAAATCAGCTAAGTGGAATATCATCTTTTTGAATACATGTTAAAACAAAATGTAAAATTTTAACTCAATTTGCATTATTCAAATATATAAATAAATTAGGGGCCACCTTAGATATTTAGCAATAAAAAGACCAGTAACTGGTGTTCAAATGCAATTGGTTTTCTGAGTTTTTATTATTACTATACAAAAAGTTTTCTTACAGAATACAGTGTAACATAGAAAATATTAAATATTTTTATTTATAAAAACATGGAAGGTCAAAAATTAAGGGACTTGATATATTTTAAAAATAGGGTTTTTACTCTATCTAAGTAATTGTAGAAAAGAAAGACTCAGTTCAAGACTTCAGCCCTTGGCCCTTGAAATCTAATGGAAAAACCACATTAAAATCTATAAAGTCTCTGTACAAAAGGTACTTCAAATATTGCATGCATATCAAATGGAAATGGCCACAAATAATTGTAACCTTTTGGGAAAAACATATTAATATTTTTCCAACTCATCTCTTTTGATGGCCTTTTGATGGTAGCTCAGACTTCTCTGAAGTCACTTAAAGAAGTGTCAGTCAAAAGAGAAGTCTATCAGTGATAATTCTTTCTGATATTTACCCTTGTTTGTGTTTTACTTTGGCTCCACACAAAACAAAAGCATTTCATTTTCAAAATGTAAGGTGAAAATGAGTAATTCTAGCATCAAAAAAGGGAATTGTGTGTGCAAAGTGAATACATGGTTAAGTAGAAGTTATTTATGCTGTAGTCCATAATGGCCGTTTCAAGTTTCAAAATAAATAAGAACACAATGGCAATCTTTAAATAATTTTGGAATCTTTGGGGAGTTTTTTGATGAAAATACAGTTAGCTCATTTACTCTCTATGGTTGTTGAAACAATTAACTTTTATTCCCCATCTGAACAAGCACCAAGAAAAGTACTTTTTCTTTTTTTTTTTTTTTTTTAAATTACATGTATGATCTACATAGATGAATGACTTTAAAAATGAAATCATATTAGAAAAGCCAAACTGGGATTACATGGCCATGAGGTAGCTGAGAATTTGTTAGGGAAAAACTGACTGAACATTTACAACTGAAGAGAGTACATAGATACAAAAAGGGCGTCTCAGTGAGCTTCATTTGGAACAATGATGTTCACAGTGCTCATCAGTGGAAAAGGGCTTTTGTTGTGACAAATCTATTTAATTTATTAAAATATTTTTCAAAATTAGCAGAAGAGTTTTGTTTGGTTTTTTTTTTTTCCTCACATTTCAAATACTGATTAGTTTCTTTTTAAAGTTATTTTTTAATTTTTTTGTTGTTGTTGTTGCTAATTTTTTATTGTGCAAAGGACATTTTAATATTCCAGTGTAGTCACATTATAGAAATAGCTGCAAAAGAAGCCCTGCTTACTGATGTGGCCAGTCTGGCTAGCTACTGTTAATCATAAGAATAAAAGAAAATAATCTTTCTTTGAAAAATATTACTTTTGAAAAATATCAGATTCCCTGCATAATATAGACATTAATTCTTATTATGGTACTCAAAACAAACGCATAAAACATTTCCATTTAAATCCATTTTAGTTTGAGATGTGCCTGCTGATTCATGAGGTTTGGACCTACAGGTGTCCCACAGGCAGGGCACAAGGAGTGTGTGTTTCCATGAGCTGCCAGTGGAGCAAATCTGTTTGCCTGACATTGTCATTTGGGGCTACAAAGGCCACTCATCTCCTTAGGGACCTTTCAGCCACGACTCACAGAATTTTGAAGCCAAAGGTGCGTATATGCTTCTATTTTTCTGGGAAATTTTCAATCTGGGTCCCGTAACAAAGTCTAAAACTAAAGATGTTCCCTAGATCACTTTTTACTCTGACACCCTATGGTCTTCCAAGTCATTTTAACTTGAGAAGGCTAAGTTACGGATTTTGGGTTTTAGCTTCGATGTATAAATTTCATTTGGCTGGATATTATTTGATATTTCTTAATGTATCAAACAATTCCATGTGGTTGTCCACTGAAATAGGTATGAATCTTCTTGCTAAATATATAAATGGTCTTCTAACTAACATCAGTTATGTATAGAAGCAATAGAATGGGCTCAAGGCTGGCGGGATGGATATGTTGGCTTGACAGCCCTTAGGAGACGGTTTTCCTCTGGCTCAAATTACTAATCACCTTCATAATAGCACAGGGTATTACTCTCTAATCATATTAAATCCACCAACAACTAACAAGTTCAGTGTAGGTTCAATTTCAAGCTAATTTATACAATCTCAATCATGATTTTTTTCACTGAAACACCAGTGGGGCAAAAAATATAAATCCATAAAAATATAATCAATCCAAGCAACCATAAACATATTTTATTGTGATGTCTGTCATTATTAACATCACTTAAAATAACTTTAGGAATGATTAAAAAAAATCAAGGGAAAAATTAATTACTTCTATGTAAGTTTTCAACATTTTACTATGAAACTCGTAGGAAGTAGGATATTAACATGTGAGAATGCCTTCAGGGATTTTGATCTGGAACGTGTCAGTGCTGAGCCAGGGCAAGAGGAAGAAGATTTTGGTCCCATGTATTTCATTTCCTGGCAACACAGTCTGATGTGGCTCTTTACAGTATTAATATAATTGACAGGTAATAGAAAATAAGTCCTAAACTTATTAAAGCTTTGGGGAAAAGTAGACTTTAATGCAGAATTCTTTTTAAATATTGGGGACAATATCTGTATGATCTCCTGAGCTCTATCTCATGGTGACATTTTCTCAGGTTGTTAGAGTCACATTTCACCATCCTTTCTAATACTTCTTGGCAGAGTACAAGGAATACAGCTTGATTTGAGTTGTCACAGTCCAATGTGTCCTCAAGACAACTTTGAAAACAAAAGAACAAAGTGCCATAAAACAGACTGTGGCTTTTCAGTGGGAAATAGGAGGATTTGTGGTGTGCTTAATAAGCAGTGAAAGCATAAATTGAAATAACTTCTCCTCACTGTCTTCCTTGCCGATGTATTTTTTACATTAAACAGTGGTGTATCCTTTCAACTTCAATGGAACAGTAACAGTGCAGTCTAAAGGAGTATATGCACTTCAAAAAGAGTTGTGGGCAATCTCTTGAAATGGAGGGGAAAAAAAAGAAATGTCTGCATGCAAATTTACTGCTGTTTGCTGTTGGCTCCTGAGTAGTGAGCACATGGAGGTTTTCAAAGAGCTCAATGCTGCTGAAGTCAGTTGCAGCTGGGTGACATATTCTCTACATTCCTTTTGAAATTTTAATTTCTAATGGTTTTAGAAGCTGTGAAACAGAGAAACCTTAAGGGTGAGGTCTCTCATTATCTCACAGGAGAGGTATACTTGAGGTCCTGGCTGTTCAGTTCTCCCCTTTCTGCCTTTGGTGCTTCATAACCAACACAAAAATCTTCCTTCACAGGTCAGAGCTTATTTTCTCCATTTGCTTTCAAGCTTTTAGCGTGCCCACTAAGATGTCTTCCTGTTTGTTGGCAAATCAAGACTTTGGCTGTTCATCTTCAAGGATTTGTACCTTGTGTTAAAAATGGGCGGAGATAATATTTTTCTCCTTAAAATGCCTTTATTAATCAGCTCTTACAAGGGTGGCTCGAGGGACAGTCAGCCCTTCCGGGTTCACCTTGAGGAGGAGGGTCTTGTTCAGCTTTGCAGTCTTAAGTTCCTGCAGAGCTGGGAACTCTTTCTTGTTGGGGGTCCGAGGAGTTCTAGTTTTCATTGGGTTGGTCTGGGGTCCTGCTTTTTCTTGGGTACATTTTAGGTTACAGCTAGTTACAAAAAATTGTTCATTAACACTTTAGGGTATACACGGTTTGGTACTGTCTTTTGTGGGTTTAAATTTTACATTGATTTGTTTTTGTAGGGGTTTTTTGGTTTTAAAAAGAGTCCCAGGTACATAGGGGTTTTTAATTTGCATGCTGGTGGCACGAGGTCGCCCGGGGAGCGTAGTTTCTCAATTGTCATGGCGTGGCCTCATGGCGGCAGGAGGTCTTGCGGTGGGAGCCGTGGTTGGGGTTTTGCGGCGGGAGCTGGGAGTAGTTTTTGCAGTGGGGGAGTGGGGACGGGACGGCTGTGCCGCAGTGCAGGAGTGGGGACGGGAGCGGGCCGGGCCGGGAAGCCTGGGGCTGCTGTTCCGCAGTGGGGGGGAAAGGAAAGGTCAGCCACACTGCGTGGGGGAACAGGGACAGCCACGCCAGGCCGTCCCGATGCGAGCGAGCCGCCCGAGGGGAGAAAGCCGTAGCCGTGACGGCCGGGAGCGGGGGCGGAGCGAGGGCGGCGACTGCAGAGGCATACGGCGTGGCTCTGGTGGTGGCGGCGGCAGCGGGTCGGGCTGACTTGGCAGCCTTGGGGTTTCGCAGCTCTGATGGTGGGGGGAGGGGGGGGGGCGCACAACGCAGGGGAACAGGGACGGCCACGCCGGGCTGCCCTGAGGCCGCCGTTTTGCAGCGGGGGTCACGGGTTCAGGCTGGCATTTTGGGGGGGGAGGGGCGGCACCACTGGTGGTTGCTGCGCAGGATCCTTTGTGGGCTCGGTGGTGGGGACGCAGGTCCGGTGTACATGGGGGGGGGGCTGCTGCAGGCACAGGGGCTCTTCTCTCTTTTGGCTGCTTGGGGGGGTGCGGTTTTCAAAGAGCCCGCCCTCCCCTTTTTGCTTACCAAGATGGCTTCTTATTTTTACATTACAGGAATTTACAATTATAAACGTTTAAAATATTAATACACTTATTATACAATAACTAAGGGTTTTAACACTCTAACTTTTCAATATATACTTAGGAGCCTTTTAATTTTCATTTTTTTCACCTTGCAATATTTAGGCAATTAAGACATGAAATATTTATTCCTTTTGATGGTTTGGGGGAGATATTTTGGGGAGGTTTTTATTATCTGTACATTGTTCTGTACAAAATGGTATGAAATACAGTGAGAAAAAGAGGCAAACTGACAAATGTGATAAATTCTTCAGCTTCCTTTTCCTGTGTTTCTGTAAAAAAAATCCAGTATTTTTAAGGAAAAAGAAGTCCCAATTAACATTTTGGTTCCTACTTCCCCATGACATAGTCTGCAACATCCTTTTCAATTTGTTATTCCTAAATTAATTTCATTTTCAACCATAAAAAAATCAAAACCATAATCAAATAGAATAGTTTTCAGATGATATGCTATTGTTGATAACTTTTCCAAAGAATGTGTGTTGGATATCCAAGAAATCCTTCATGAAGCAATGATTCCTGAGTACCAATAACTATCAAAGAAAATTTACCTTAAATAAAAGAATACATCATAGTACCACAGTGAAGGATAATATCAATTTATATCTGGCCGGAGACTTGGAAGTTCAGAACAAATTTATATTGGAATAAAGTAATAAAAATTGCTTCAGGGCTAATATAAACCCAAGCATTAGAGTGGGACTAGCTGCCTTTTTGGGTTTATTTTTTTTGATAGAATAATGTCAGAAAATCTAGGTTACCTCAGTATCTAGGTTACCTCAGTAGATATATAATGACTACTTCTTTATATCTGTATCAGTGAAAGGAGAATCACAACATCCCTATTACAAAATGTCTTTTCCTTTATTATTTACCTATATAATTTCTTAACCATCTTAAAATCATGCAAGAGTACTCTTAGAGCTCTGTTGAAAGTTAAGTTGCTCTTCATTGTTATTATAGCTGTCCTCCAGCTTTAAATATTTTTTTTCCTGTGATATAATTACTAAGATGTGGCATATGCTGCCTGCTGTAACTGCATTGAAGGGAAAAAAAATACACAACATCTTATAAAAGCCTGTTTTCTTTGTTTAAATCTCAGACACTAATTAGTCTAAGGAACAAAGTGTCAAATGTTAGTCAATAGCACTGAAGAAAAGTTTAAAATTAAAATTGGAAAGTGGATAAATAAAACGCCTTTGTACAGAAGGAAGAAGAAAGGAGTAGAAATTCTGTGAGAGGCAAAACAAAAGGAACTGACAATCTAAAAAACTTAGCTGTCAGGTGCAGACAATTAAATTTCACTGGTTTTTTTTAAACCTTACTATTTGAATTTGCCCCTTATTGGTGAAAAAGGTGCAGTCTTTCAAGATCAAGGAGGATGGATCACTACACAACTGAGACATTTCCATCACTAGTGGTTCTGCTATGGGTCGGTGAAGATATGTCATGTTGTAGATTGACTGGTCTAATACTTTGTGTTTCCACTGAATTTACTATAATTTTTTTTTAAAAAAATAGGTTTCATAGCTGAAATTTTAATCACTGTTCATAATAGAAATTGTATTGTCTACTTTTAAAGATCCCTTTTCCTTTCAAGTACGACTATTTTTTTTATTCCCTGCCACATGCCATACTATGTTTTCTCCCTCTTCTTAAATAATTTTGACTCCTAAGGAGTCAGGATTAGGTTTAGTGTTGGGAAAAAGTCTTTCAGCCCAAAAGAGGACTTCCTATATGACTATCAGGTAATAAAAAATATTAGTATCCTTCTGCGTTTTCTCTGACAATTATCACGTTGTACATACTTTGGTTTCTTTAGGTTACTCACCAAGTGGTCAATCTCTGATGGTTGGTAGTAAAACTCTTGGCTTGAGGTGATAAGAATAAAATTGTTTCAGGGATACTTGTGTTTTGTGAAAGAAAGGGGTCATGTAGGGGACACTTATAGTTACTTATTTTCCTATAGGTAAATTGTTTTGAAAGCATAAGTTAAAAGGTGTAAAGCTTTGATTGTGATACCAAATAATTCTGTACAACGGTAAAAACAATTCAGATGAGAAAATAGGAAACAGCAAAAAAACCTAAATTAACTTTTTTTATTTTATTTTTTTTAGGTTAGGACTGCCACTAGAAATAGGCCACTTTTTGTACTGAGAAAAGGAAAATTTGATTTCAAGACAGGAAATAATTACCATGAGTCACCATCCTAAAATCTTTCCCAAATTGAGCAAATAGTTTCTTTTTTAATTATCTGAGCTACAATGTCTCTATTTCATTCTTATCACTGAAATACAGTCCCTATTATTTTACAGTCTAATTGAGTGTTTCTTCATTGAATTTGGGATGAGATATCAGGAACAGGCACAGGAGGCAATAAAATACAGTGGATAAGGAAGACAAATATTTTCTGAAAGAGAAGGAAGTGCCTCCTATGTCTGATTTACACAAAACAACAATAGAAAAAAATCTTGGAGTTTTTTGGGTTTGTTGGGTTCTCTTTTTTTTATTATTATTATTATTATGTATAACTATATTTTGCTTCCCATGGAAGCATAAAAGAAATGGTCAAAATATATATTTTAGATATGTTAATGTGTGTATGCAACAATATATGGGAGAATAATGAAAACAAGGAAACTTTACAGCCTTGACATTTTAACTACCAAAAGAAACAGACTTACAGGACTAAAATTGTGAAAGGGTCTCTTTCTTAATTTATATAAAATAAATAAAATAAATAAAATAATAAAGTCATAAAATTATAAAATAATTTTTAATGACTAATTTGCCATCATAATAGGGTAGGAATCGCATGATTTATCAGAACCATCATATATGAAACACTCTTCCTCCAACAAGGTTTACTTAAATGGAAAGGAATAAAAAAGTTCCTATTGTAAACAATTTTTTGACTAGTTTTCACCAAATGAAAAAATTTTTGAGAACTAAAATATTTCAGGAATTTCTCAGATTTTATTCAATGTTCACTTTTAGGAAAAAAAATAACCTTGGAGGTTTTTTTAATTCCTTTGCAGAAGAAATGTGCTTTTGGATTTGGTACTGTTTCTTTGCTTGGTTTTGGGTTTGTTTTTTTTGTTTTGTTTTGTTTGCATTTTGAAACAATCCCATGCTTATCCACTTCACAATAACAAGTTCATTGGTTTATGACCAGTACATTTTTCCATTAATATGTGATATTTTTATTTATATCCAAATAGTGGAGTTCGATTAATGAAGAAAAAAAATCAATTTTATTATGTTCACTTTCTTTAGACAAATGATTATTAACAGTAATTATTGTGACTAATTATTCCAAAGATTTGATTGAAAATAAAATATGAAGAGATTAGACAATATAAAATATAAGTGGATTGGAGAGTCCAAAATTCTGAGCAGTCACAACTTAGGAAACAACTGAAAACATAGCTGTGTTTCATTTCAGATAGAAACTTATTTAACATATGCAACATATTTCTGTTCAAGAGCATGTAACACAGTTATTGGAAATTTACAGGTAAATTAGTTAATTTGCAAAATTAATTTTGTTTTAGTCATTCTCATTTAATTGTTGGATTCTTGGCCTTGTTGGCAATGATTAATACTCTTATTAGACAAGATTTTAGTCTTGTGAAATTCTCTGCCCTTCTCCTCTCAAATAATATCTCACACTTACAAAAATTATCAAGTGTATGAAATAATTTTTAAAACTAGTTTTTTCCAACCTTATTGCTCTTATAACTTGGCTGCCTTTCAGTCTTTAAAATAGCTATCATCATTATCACTGTATCTGGAAGAATAAGTAAGGATCTTATTTATTACTGGTATATATTATTAAAAGTGCTTTCTCTTTTTTTGACAGCATTCACCAAATGGAGTTTAATCTGAGTTATAATTGACAATAAAGAAAAGAAAGAGAAAGAGAAAGAAAGAAAGAAAGAAAGAAAGAAAGAAAGAAAGAAAGAAAGAAAGAAAGAAAGAAAGAAAGAAAGAAAGAAAGAAAGAAAGAAAGAAAGAAAGAAAGAAAGAAAGAAAGAAAGAAAGAAAGAAAGAAAGAAAGAAAGAAAAGAAGAAAAAGGTAGCCTCCAAATGACTGAGCTTGACAACTGTATTTCAGGAATTTGTTCCTATGGAGGGAACAGAGTGATGCCTTTGTAATTTAAATATTTGCTAGAGCTTGAGCAATTGCCGAAGTGTTTTTTCCCAACTAGGGAAGAAAGCCATATCCAGAAAGTTTGATAAAAATAATATTGATATGCAGCTGAGTCTTTCAAAGGGTTCAAAAGCTTGTCTCAAGTCCTACAGTCAAAGCTTTCAAGCTGCTTCCTTAGAGATTTGCTGCTCAGGTGCCTACACATAACTTTTAAAATTTTAAGGGCCTAGAGATCCAAAATAATTGTAGCTACATTATTGTTTCATGAGCATAGGCTGAAATGATCCACCTCCTTATCCATTCAAAAAAAATATCAGACCCCTAAAGGTATTTGACTTAGAGATGAATTGTCCCTTGAAAAATATCTGCGACAAAATGTGGTGGGCTGCAATTACTTCAGAGACATTTTGCTAGAAAAACCAATTTTGTCTGTTACCTCTAAAATTCTTTGGAGTTTTAATGAGAGACAGCCAGTGAATCATACATGGATAACCAGGTGAAACCTCTTTTCTCACTTTTTTTATTAGGAAAGAATTAAAACAATGATATGAGGCCCTCCCATTTCCTCACAGATTGTTGAAATTAGAGGTGTTTAATTACCAGCCTGATGGCAGTTATTTGTAGTATTACTATTATTATTACTACTACTACTAATAATAATAATAATGATTATAATAATGATAATAATCATTCAGTAGTGCCAATTCTAAATTTTTGGAATGTGTTAAGAACATAAAGTAATTAAAAATGTATAAAAAACATGGGTTTCAGGTGTACATTCCTATTAATGAGATTATAACTGTGACTTTCATCAATTTTGAGGGGAAAAAAATTAGAAAATGGTTTTCAGGCTGTGACTCAAGAATGGAAAGAGAAGCAGTACCAAATTCAGAGACGCTTGACACAAAACTAAAATCATAGGGTTGGAACAACAACACAGTTCACTGTATATAACTGCTGTGGTTTAAAGGTCTGTGGGAGAAAATCATATTAATTGTGGTGAGGAGTAATTAAGGCATGTAAATGCCAAAGATTAATGTAGACCTCTGTTTATCTCTGATTACAGACTAAGCCGAAGAATATCACTTTTGTTAAAATGATCTGTTGTGATTTTTTGTTTCAGAGTGTATTTGCCTATAGTAGTCACAATATAGTAAATAAAAGCTGAATAATCCTTTCACATCACTCAAAATAATAACTTTTTTTTTTAAACTACCACACTGCCTTCGTTTTGTTTCCATTGATAATATGGAGGTTTTGTTTTTGTTTGTTTGTTTGTTTGTTTTTTTTTCCACCCAGTGAATTTAATGGGAGCATGTAGTAAAAAAATTTTGGGAGCTGCATCTGTTAAATGACAACTCAAGGGCATTTTCAAGTAAAATATGTAATCCTCCGTGTAGTCCTTTTGTATATATAAACACAACTAAACATTAAAAAGTCTCTGCTTTAAAGAAGGAATTTTGACTACTTCAAACATTGCCCCAGGCAACACATTCAGGTAATGTTTTTTCTGTGATTTTTTGTGTTAGTTTCTTTGGGTTTTTTCTCTGTGTGTTTATTTCCTATATCATAAATGACCTAGCAGGTGGTGTGTATTCTGTATTGATTTTCAAAAAGAAGCAACTGAATAGAACCCAGTCCCAATTTTCGAAGAGATTTCACAAATAGCATTTTTCTGAGTCAGACTTTTTCAATAAAAGTAGCTTTTACTTCTTAAGCTTTCTCTTGGAATAATCTGATGGTATATGAAATAAGTTCAAAAAAGATGGTCCTTAAATTGAATATGATTTCACAAAGTTTTATATTGTGTTTGAAAAATCTTATCAAAAACTACAAACTCACATTGAAAAATCTCAGGAAGAGTGCTCAGATAATATCTTTTTAGGGGTAATATACCCTTTGTATGGTTTTGGTTTCCTAGATCCCTAAGACATATAAACATGAATAAAAGAAGTAATCATTTCACTCAATGTGAGTTAGAAATCAATCTTTGTAAGCCTTTAAATAGAAGGTAGAAAATCATTTATCATTTCACTGTAATTTTGTTAATTTATAGTAACTCCGTTTCAGTTACTGGGAGATTTTTGAGATTGATTGAGACCTTGATAATTGAGATCTTACTGTCTCTGACCTTTATCTTTAACTAAAAGGCTTGAGAAGCACTGGCAGAGTGCGAGGAGCTGTTCACTTGGTTAAGCTGTAGTGTCTGGAAGAGATTTGAAGTGCACTAGTAAGGCATGATAACGCATTCAAACTTTTTCTTCTTTCTCTTGACATTTGAAACATCAAGAATGATGTATAAGTATTTCTGACTCCTTTTCCTAGGAGTTCTTGACACATCTCAGAATTAGGAAAGCTAACAGTGTGTGCAGTTCAAAACTGAAACCAAAACAACCCCACCCCAATCCATGCCAAGTGAGTAAAACAGGGCTGCAGTTTGAACCCTAGCCTTTTGCAACATCATATTTAGCTTGTTCAGAACTTTTTTTGGATTTTGCAGCAAAATAAAGGGGCTGGGATTTTTTTTTGCTTGAGTTATAAAAAAATGGAAGAATACAGGGGGAATTTCTGATGTGGTACCTCCTGTCACTGCAAAAATTCTACATACCTGCACTAGAAGGGTGACCAGAAAATGGGCCATCATTGAAATGCCCCATCCCTGGAAATGTTCAAGGATAGGTTGGATGGGGCTCTGAGCAATCTGGTTCACTGGAAGGTGTCCCTGTTTATGGCAAGGCACTTGTAACTAAATGATCTTTAAGGTCCCCTCCAACCCAACCCGTTCTGTGATTCAACACATGCACAACTAAATATTTAATTGCATGATTTGCTTTCTAAAATGATGGGCAGAATCCTGGGTTGCCTGAGCTCTATCTTAACATTTTGTATTCTTAAACATAGTAGAATTCTCAAATGCTATCTTGAAAGAAAACTATGAAAGCAGAGACTACTTTTGAATTCTCTTCTGGGTTAAAATAAGTGCTCTGGAGTACTGCTTGCATTTTACTTTTCAACTCTTGCTTAAACTTTCTCTCTCTCTTTGCCTGTGTTGGTGATGAAATTCACAAAACTTGCATGATTGGTACATGGGGGAAAGTATTCCAGATGGTAACATTAACTTGATTAGGAGAAAAATAACCTGAAAGATTTTTGGGAGTGTCTGGTAAAGTTTAGAAGAGTGCTCAGAGTGAACTGCAAGGTCATTTTTGGGTAGAGCATAAAAATTCCTTCTGTTTGGAAACATACATAGATAAGGAAAAAGAATGAGGATTCCAGGGCACATGGCTTGGAAATTAAATGGGTTTATCTCAAAAAAAGTTGTGCAGTTTGTTTTAAAATGTTAAAGCAGCAAATATAACACAATCCTGCTCATGACAATGGGGAGTTTTAACTATTTTCTCTGCTTTCTCCTTTTGAACTATCAAGCTGTCCTGGGTTGACAGTGCTCTCTATCCCATAATCCCATATCGTGGACACCCTTGTTATGTCTAAGAAGGTGTTCCGTCCCCTTTAGGGGGGGCGGGCACTGGCCTGCTGGGCTGGCTCCGCTTTGCTTGGCTTTGGCTTCCCTGCTTCTAGGCGCTCGCTGTCTTGCAATTTTCTGCTAGTTTCTTGCCCTTTCGTTCTTTTGTTTTTTCTTCCTTTCTTTCTGCCGCCTCTGTGCTCTGTTTGTTTTTTTTTTTCCCTTTTCCTCTTCTCCCTTTCCCCCCACCCCCCCCCCCCCCCCCCCCCTTTAAGATTTAGGACCGGCACCCGGAGCTGATCTGGCTGGAGGAGTCCGAGGAAGATCGCCGGGGCTTGTAAAAGAAGCTGCGCGCCCCTCCCCTCACAGTAACCTGAGCTTTTTCTGTTCTTTTTTTTTTCCCTTGTGTCGGGGGGTGTTTATTCATTTGTTAATAAACCGGTTTTTTCCACTTTGTGTTCAAGAGACTCCTTCCCAAACCCAGGGTTGGGGGGAGGGGTGGTAGAGGTTTTGTTATTAGGGGATTCCTTGAAGGTTTTCCCCTAATTCAACCCAAACCAGAACACAAGCATATGGAATTTTCAACTGAAATGTTTTGAGCATCTCCAGAATTTGCTGTGGTTGTCTGAACTTGTTAAATTTGTTCTGCAGACATACAATTTATGTCTTACTTTTTCTTGAAAGCCACCATAATTTATCTTAATCACTTTACAATTCTATACACCTCTGAAATGGTTATGTCACTCCTATACAACTTTAAATGGACACTGAGTGGTGTAAGTGAGAAGAAATTCTATACTCCCTCCAAAAGCACCTACTATTTTCTCTAGTTCATATATCCATGTCTATACTCTAGTCTGTATATCCATAAATATTGATACTTAATACTTAAAAATGGTTTCTTTAAGAGTAAAACAAAACACTACGGATGATCTGTGTCATGACTTTCACCCACTGGCTACAATTCTAATGGGTGTAAAGGGATCATAGGGCCATAGAATCACAGGCTGGTTTGGATTGGAAGAGATTTCAAGGATCATCTTTTTCCAGCCTCCTGCCATGGGCAGGGACACCTGCTAGACCAGGTTGTTCAGAGCTCCATCCAACCCGCTCTTGAACATTCCCAGGAATGGGGCAGCCACAGCTTCTCTGGGAAACCTGCCAAGGTCTCATCACCCTCACAGCCAAGAAATTTTCCTACTATCTAATCTAAACCTTCTCTCCTTCAGTTTGAAGTAATTTCTACTTGTCCTGTCACTCCTGGCACTTGTAAATAGTCTCTGTCCAAGATGGAGAGAGCTTCCAGGTACTGGAAAACTGCAATTAGGTCACCCCAAAGCCTTCTCTGTTCCAGTCTGAACAATCCAAATTCTCTCAGCCTTTCCTCACAGCAGAGCTGCTCCATCCCTCTGATCCCTTGGTGCCTTCTCTGGCCTGGCTCCAGCAGGTCCCAGTCCTGGCTGTGCTGAGAGCCCAGAGCTGGATGCAGCCCTGCAGGTGGGGTCTCAGCAGAACGGGGCAGAGGGGCAGAATCCCCTCCCTGCCCTGCTGCCCACGGGCCTTTGGGTGCAGCCTAGCACACAGGGGTTTCTGAGCCATGTCCAGCCTCTCACCCACCAGCACTCCCTGGTCCTTCTCCCAGGGCTGCTCTGGATCTGTCCATCCCCAGCCTGGATTGGTAATGGGGGCTGCCTGTTTAGCCATGGGCCACTTCTTGAGTTTGTCCAAGTTCCTCTGGATGGCATCACATCCTTCAGGTGTGTCAAGAACCCTGCTCTGCTTGATGTCATCTGCAAATTTGCTGAGAGTGCACGCAATCAAATTAGTGACACTAATCTGTGTCATTAATGAAGACATTAAATAACACTGATCACACGCAGACCCTGAGCGACACCACTGGTCACTGATGTCCACGGGGACTCTGAGCCATTGACCACTGCCTCTGTGGTGTATAACACAAAGGAGAACACCTGGAAAGAAACACAAGCAAGGTTGCCAGCTGTCGCTATGTCGGACACACAAAAGACACGCAGGCCACAGCAGGTCAAGCAGCTATGAATATATTTTAATGTCTGACTCCATCCTTATATACAGTTTGTACAGAAGGCCAAAGATTGGCCAAAAGGGTCGCCACTTTATGAACATCATTGGTGGACTTGACCATCAATCACATTCCTCCTCCTAGAGAAGAAATATGTAAACACATAGATAAAGTTCTAAGAATACAATATTGTTTATGTGAAGCAGTGTGAGAAAGCTGCTGCAAAGGCACAAAATTTCACAGGCAAGAAATTCAGGGCGACATCTCACCCTTTTACCATTAAAAAAGAAAAAAAAAAAAAAAAGAAAATGAACAATGTTCAATTTCTGGTTGTGGAAGGGCCATCGGAGTGATCACTTGCGACCTCAACATCAGAGTCGTCACTCAGTGGTTCCTCCACTTGTTGACCTTCATGTTGGTCACGGTCTCCTGGCTGTCTGTTGGCCAAATTCTGTCTCTGCGGTCTCAGGTCAGGACGAACACACTTTGCAGGTACCCAGCAAACTCCAGTATCTGTGGAGACACAAGCATACCCTCGCCCCAAAGCGATAAGGTCATAGGGACCTTCCCATTGCTTGGTGACTAGATTTCGCACCCGGACCTTCGCTCAGGGCTGATGCGTCTCGTCCGAAGCCTGCAATGAAAGGTGGTGATTCAGGAAAACAGGGTTACTTGAGTTCTGCGGCACCGTAAGGTGATTAATTGTATACAAAGCCTTTTGCAACCGACTGTGTGGGGTTTCACCCTGCATTCCCCGCTTTTGCTTCTGGAGAACACGCTTGAGTGTACCATGAGCGCATTCTACAATTGCCTGGCCGGTGGGGGAATGAGGGATACCCAACTTATGTGAAACACCCCACAACTGCAGGAACTGCCGCACCCTCTGTGAGGTGTAAGCAGGACCATTGTCGGTCTTGACAGCAGAAGGTATGCCTAAAACAGCAAAGGCCTGCCTCCAGTGGGCAATGACATCACGGGCCTTTTCTCCTGCATGAGCTGAAGCCCACATAGCAGATGAGAATGTGTCCACCGTAACATGCACATACTTGAGCCGGCCGAACTCGGCAACCTGGGTAACATCTGTCTGCCAAAGTTCCAAGGCCTTAAGGCCCCTGGGGTTTACTCTGCCGGCAAAGGTGCAGCGACCACGTGACAGTCATCACAGGACTCGACGATGTCACGGGCCTCAGTTGGTGTCAACTGAAACTGCTTCTGCAGCGTATGCGCGTTCTGGTGGAAGAATCCATGTGATGCCTTGGCCTGCACTAGTGTATCAGGCTGAGGTGCTACCCACGCTGGGTTAGCCAACTTGTCAGCCCTCGCGTTACCTTCCGCTACGAATCCAGGCAAATTCGTGTGGCTTCGAACGTGCAGAACATAGTAGGGATGAACCCTGTCCTGAAGTGCACACCACAGGGTCTCCAGTAAATGAAACAAGGCAGGATTACTGACCTCTCTCAATACCGAATGACCCAATCGCTGAGCAATGTCGGCCACATAAGTGGAATCCGTGACCAAATTGAAGGGTTGCTGGGAAAATTTCTGAAAAGCCATGACGGCAGCCCTTAACTCAACCAACTGGGCTGACCCATCCTCGTGGCCTTCCAGGACCTTCCACTCAGATCCATCCTTCCAAGTGACAATGGCCTTCCCTGTTTTTCCCGATCCGTCAGTGAAGACAGTGGGTCCTTGCACTGGTTCCTGGCTATGTTTGGGCCTCAATGAAATTTGTGTGGATTTGGCCACCTGCAGTAGCTTGTGGCTGGGCAGATGATAAGTGATCTGCCCTGTAAAATTCTCCAGAGCACTTTGCAGTGACACACTGTTTGCAAGGCTCCAGTCGAAATTTTCCCGTGGTACCGGGAGCACAATCTGTGCAGGATCCACACCCATCAATTGAAAACACCGCTGTCGGCTTTTGGTTATCAAACGAGCAATGAGCTCGAACAATGCCGTTGCCGTCTTCTGCGGCTGATGGGGCAAGAAAACCCATTCCAGGACATGCAAGGGGTCAGACCACTTGTCACTCCATTGGCCAATTATGGCTGTGGGATGTAAATCTGAAGTGGTGATGAACACAGTGACATCAATGGAGGGATCAATACGATGAACCTGTCGAGCTGAAACAGCTCGCTGAACCTCCTCCAGCACCTGACATGCCTCTGGGGTCAGTGTCCGAGGTGATTTCAGATCAGTGTCCCCCTTCAACAGATCAAACAGAGGAGACAACTGTCCTGTGGTCAGTCCTAAATACGGACGCAACCAAGTGATGACACCCACCAATTTCTGGGCATCATTCAATGTGCGCACTGAATTTTCAAATTGCACCTCTTGATGCTGGATCGTACACTCCAGTATCTTGACACCCAGATACTTCCAGGGAGGTTGCTTCTGAACCTTTTCTGGAGCCACCTGCAGCCCATTAGAATGCAAAGCATGGATCAGCTGAGGTTGAATCCTCTGCAACTCATCCTGGCTAGATGCAGCCACCAGGATATCATCCATGTAGTGAAAAATTTGGGCATTGGGAAACTGCCTGCGAACTCCAGACAAGGCTCGGGCCACATACCATTGGCACAGGCTCGGGGAATTTCGCATGCCTTGCGGCAAAACTCTCCACTGATATCGTTTTGCAGGCTCAGCATTATTAATTGCTGGCACTGAAAAGGCAAATTTCGGTCTGTCATCAGGATGCAAAGGAATTGTAAAAAAACAATCCTTCAGATCCACAACAAGGACCGGCCATTCTGCGGGAAGCATGGTGGGCAATGGCATACCAGCCTGCAGCGTCCCCATGCTTTCCATCACTGCATTCACTTTTCGGAGGTCTTGCAACAGCCTCCATTTCCCAGACTTCTTTTTGATGCAGAACACAGGGGTGTTCCAGGGACTGGTAGAAGGCTCCAAGTGACCCTGGTCTAACTGGTCCTGCACCAAATCACGGAGGGCGACCAATTTATCTTGGGGAAGGGGCCACTGAGGATCCCAAATGGGTTTGTCCGTCAGCCACAGTATAGGAGGCGTCGGACACACTGCGCCCTTCGACACAGTGGCCCCAATTAAAAATCCATCCCCATGCGCACCCCCCACGCGGCCAGAGCATCCCTCCCCCATAAATTGGCAGGGGTGTCGGTGACATGGGGCCGGACAACAGCTGCCTGACCCTCTGGGTTCGTGATTGTCACCGGCTTCTGGCTCACGTAGCAATGCTTTGTCCCTCCCAGTCCTGCAACAGGCGTCCGCACTGGATCCAAAGGCCAATCCGGGGGCCATGCAGCAATTGACACAATCGTGATGTCTGCGCCCGTGTCAAGGGTCCTGTGGAGATGAATTTCTGATGGTGTGGCACCAGGAAGGGACAGGGTGCATGTCTTCTCGGGACGTCTCTTCTTGGTCAGGACGTCCGTCCAGAAGACCTGAGGCGGTCCAGTGGATCCGAAGCCGCCATCTCCTCTCACCTGACTCTCTGCCCTGGGAACAGAGGACTTAAAAGGCACAAGTTGAGCAATTCTTGTTTTCTCAGGGATAGTGAGGGGAGGAGTGGATGTGGAGACCATGGCATAAATCCTTCCCGTGTAATCTGCATCCATGAGACCCAGATGCACAATGATATCCTGAATGGTGGTACTAGATCTGCCCATAAGAAGGGCATTCAAACCATCACCCAGAGGACCAAAGGCATCCAGGGGGATTTTATGCACTGTGCATCGGCCACGTGATTTGGTCGTCCACAGTGTCCACAATAAAATGAAATAGTGGTCCCCTTTTTCCCTTTCTTTCCTTTCTTCTTGCCATTTTGAGCATTTGCCCATTTCTGCTTCCCACCCTGCTGCCCCTTCCAAATTGGCTGCTGGGTGGTAGCCAATGCAACCACCTTGCCACCACTGGTGCCCGTCTTCGAACAGGCCTCAACCATCTGCATGAATGAGGGCTTGCCTGGCAAGGCCTCAATGATCTTCCGGAATTCTGCATTGCAATTGCTCCTTGCCACAGTGGTGAGCAACACACCTCTGGCAGTGAAATCATCCACCTGTCACTCAACTGAAGCTGTCAGCCTATCTGCAAACCTCAAGAAAGGTTCATCTGCTCCCTGAAAAATTGTGGTAAATGTCTGCTTCAGTGCAGCCACCTCCATTCTCTGTACCAATGCTGCCATGCCAAGTCTTTGACTCTGCTCCAGCACCAAGGGCTCATAGGTAATCTGCTTATTCACATCAGCAAATTCACCTACACCCGTCAACACGTCTGGCCCGACCCCATACCTAGGGTCATCCTGACGAGCCATCCGATTATGTGCTGCAGCAGTTTCAGCCAATTGAGTCCATTTAGACTCAAACATGTCATATTCGACTGGCTGAAAAAGAACCTTGGCCAAACACCGAATGTCATAGGGAGGTAACATGTCTGTGTCTATCAGTCGTAGTGTGTGCATCATCTCCGGAGACCCCAGACCGTGTTTACCAATCCTATCACGAAGATCAACCAGTGCCTGCCACGACAAATGGGCATGTTTCTTTCGGCCGGCATCTTTCACCACAGGGAAAGCTTGCAGCCTGGCTGGCGAACCATCATCGTCCTCTGACTCATGTCCCGCGCGTTCCACAGGGACAGGGGCGAGAGCCCGTCTCGCAGCCCTTGCAGAGCTAGAGGATTCATCCTTGCCCTGCAGGGGGCGCCGTGCCGAAGCACGGCTGCTCAGAGCTTCAGCCTTGGCGCAGACATCCTCCCAAAACCGTGCGCGGTCTCGCGGCCGGACCGTCACCCGGCATGGGGGCAGGGTCCAATGACCAGCTGAAGGGGACTCAGCGTCCCGAGACCCCGTGCCACGGGAGAACACCCATCTATCATCGGCTGCGCCATCCCGTCCTTTAAAAGTGAACACCACGGGGCTGGTTGCAGCCTCAGCGTCAGAGGCGGCGGCGCGCGAAGCGCTGCCCCGGCTCAGGGGTGGAGGGGAACGCAGCACTGGGCGGAGCGTGTCCCGCCTTGCCGCGGCACTGCCCCGCACTGCCTTCACAGGCGCGGGCGATTCAGGGGGAGAAGAAATCACGGGGGAGCGGCTGCGATCCCCACGAGAACGGGGGGGGGGCTTGGGGAGGGCGACAAGCTCTTCGGCGAAACCGCCCAAAGACAACCCGAACGCCGCCCCATCCCGGGATTCCTGTCCGGCGGAGCCGCAGCCGCGGGGGGGAAGGGGTATTGTAACCGCCCCCAACAAGGTCCCTTCGGCTGCGCGGACTCCAATGGTGGTGGTCCGGCGCCCCTCCTGCGGGGTGGACGTCTCGCTCTCCGAGGCTGCGCCCCCCTGCGCGGACCGCGGCTGTGCTCCAGGCTGCCTGGAGCTGCGCGTGCTTTGCCGATCCCTGCCGTGCGCCTCCGGGGCTGCGCCACCTTCCTCCACCGGGTATCTTGTAGAGATACCACAATGCGGACAGTCCGCAGTCACCATCCCGTTTTCCCGGTCCAAGCGTGCCTTCGGCGCCTCCAGCGCCAGGAACGCACGGGGGGGGGGGGGAAGTGGAGAGATCAGCCCCCCGCCGCCTCCGCGGCTTAGAACTCAGGTGCATCGGTTCCGCAGGGCGTCCACGAGCCCCGGAACCTCCCGCACCCAAACGCTTACGAGGCGCGGGTACAGGTGGAGTCCGCACCGGGGACTCCAAGCCCACCTCAGCAGCTACGCTGACAGAGGGCAAGCTGCCCTCACTGCTGCGCCTGCGTGGAGCGGGAATCGGTTTTCCCGCTAACTTCGCAGGGGCGCGGGAGGTATCCAGTAAAGCCTCCGCCCTCCAGCACCGCCTGCGAGGAGCAGGAACAGGAGAAACAGCCTCACCGTTTCCCCTGGCCTCCAGCCCGGAAGAAAAATTCAGGCTGGAGTCATCCTTTGAGGCCTCAGAACCGGGAGGTTGCAAAATACCCAGCACCCCTCCCAGCTTTTTCCAAGTAATCAACAACCTCACGGACTCCCTGCCCCCCTATTCAGTATAAACCTGAAGCAGCTCGTCTCCCAGGGACTGCCATTCTGCCGTCAAAAAAGCGACCCCAGGATTCCAAAAGAAACCATGGGTTCTAGCATAAAAAAACAGCCCGTGGACGTCCCCTTGGGGTACATAGATTCCCTTCTTCCATAAGACCTCAAACCAAAAGTCCAGCACGAGGGCATCATCCTCTGAGGACAGGAAAGAGACCATCTCTCTTACCACTCGTTACCTCAGCCACACAGCAAATGCAGTCTCCACACTGGAAACAAACGCAGTCTGGACACGGAAGGGTCCACCCGACGTGCAGTTCACACGCGAGGTCACCAGATGTTGCTATGTCGGACACACAAAAGACACGCAGGCCACAGCAGGTCAAGCAGCTATGAATATATTTTAATGTCTGACTCCATCCTTATATACAGTTTGTACAGAAGGCCAAAGATTGGCCAAAAGGGTCACCACCTTATGAACATCATTGGTGGACTTGACCATCAATCACATTCCTCCTCCTAGAGAAGAAATATGTAAACACATAGATAAAGTTCTAAGAATACAATATTGTTTATGTGAAGCAGCGTGAGAAAGCTGCTGCAAAGGCACAAAATTTCACAGGCAAGAAATTCAGGGCGACAGCCAGCATCATTTCAGATAATACTAGGAGTAAGCCAGTCACTTGGTATGGCATTTCGGATGTGACAGTTGTAGACGGCATCTATGTCACAGGTATTTTCTAAGCAAAGTGTTGCTTAAAATCTACATTGTTTATAATACTGACATTTCAATTCCTGGCAGGTGCCATATAAACACACTTTGGGGTTTGTGTGTTGTTTCTACTACCTTGCAGCCTAAAAACACCATATTCACACAAGATTAGTTCAGGAGGTCAGAGCATGTGACAATTAACACCAAGAATAAGGTGAGCTCAATCTCTGCACAAGCCACTCACTTATGAGCTGAACTTGACATGACAAAGA
Organism: Zosterops lateralis; assembly: GCF_965231275.1. Taxonomy (NCBI): domain Eukaryota; kingdom Metazoa; phylum Chordata; class Aves; order Passeriformes; family Zosteropidae; genus Zosterops; species Zosterops lateralis. Next base: position 114,705,567 of record NC_139763.1, read on the forward strand.
TGGTAGAACAGAGCAGCATAAGGATAGTAGAGCAAAACAGCATTTTACTCTTATCAGGGGCAGTACAGCCTTGTAGAAATAGATAAAGGATGTAACTTAGGCAAACAAAAGCCATGCTAAACGAAAGCCGGATGCCAGTTCAGCTCTGCAAGACATATAAAGTAGACATTGTGCAAAACAGTGATATTGCCCCCACTCGAAAGTGAGGGCTGAGGAACAGATACCTGAAAAGGACACTGGACAATGAAGACAGACCCTGAAGAACCACATAAGGACTTCCAATAAGGTGTGTGACTGTGTTAAATAAAGTCAAAAGAAGTGAGGATAGTTAATGAATATGTAATCAGTGTGTATGATTAAAACTCTGTTCACTCAGTGCTCAAGGCACTCAAATGGAGGAAGGATCCCTTGGGTGACCAGCATTCTGTAATAAAGAATTACTGCTTTCTAATACTCAAAAGTGTGTTAAAAAGTTTCTATCTGACCAATCTGGCTATCAATCTGCACTGAACGTCAAAGTTCCTCCAATGAAATCAACAAAAAAACCTAATCTGTCCAAAATACAATATATATATATATATATATATATATATATTTAAACCTCAAAGTTTCTATTATTGCATTTATTTTAGGAAGTCATAAAATGAATATCACAGAATATTCTGCACTAGAAGGGACTGGCAAGGACCACCTGATACCAAAATCCCCCAGACAGAAACTTTCTAACACAGCTAAGAAACATGTTACTAAATATGAAGAAGAAGTATCAGTAGGCCCACTCAAAAAGTTTAGATTAAATGATCATAAAATTTATATTCTGCAGTAGAAGGATTGAAATAAAGGTGGAGTTGTAACATGGTTGTGAGATTTTTATTTGGGAAATTCTGTGAGCAGCCTCCATTTTGATTGGAAAAAATTCAGATGTATGAAAATACCTATAAAGTAATTATCAATATTGCGTGCAGATATTAAAGAATGAAAGCCTCAAGCAGCTCATTTGAGATGGCTCTAAACTTATTTTCTTACTTTGAACTAAAAATAAAAAAGGCTTTGGAAGTGTCGGATGCAGTGTCCCAAAAGGTAAAAATCAGCCAAACACCCGGGACTCCTCAGGTCATAGAAGGGAAGGCTCAAGGGGATCTTATGTACAAATACCTGAATGGACAGTGCAAAGGGACAGAGTCCTGCTTTTTTCAGTGAACCCAGTGACAGGAACACAGGAGGTTCCATATGAACTTCACAAATCTTTATTTTACTGTGCTGGTGGGTGACTGAATACTGGCTCAGGTTGCCCACAGAGGTTGTGGTCCCCCCCTTGGTGACACTCAAAAGCCATCTGGACACAGTCCTGGGCACAGTTAAAGAGCACAGCTGCCTGTCTCAAATGCTGTCAAGGATAAAGAAAGGATTTGCCATAAGGCACTTGAGATAAGCACAGAAGGGAACAATAGGCTGGTGCTAATTCCAGGCCTTGCTGGATGAGGTCTGGTTAACACATCCTGATGAATCTGAACAAAACTTCTGCTGTGACAAACTGTGGGAAAGGAAGCATCTTCTCATATACACTGTTCAAATAGCGCATTTGTGACCTTCAAATACCACCAAAGTGCCCCCAATCTCATTTCTGGGGCCTTCCACCAGAGGACTGTGGAAGACCCACAGTGTTGCATCAGACAACATAAAACTTCCCCCCTGAGGAGAGATAGCTGGGCATTCCCACCTGAACCTGAACCTAAATAAAAACATTGAACTTTATATTTCAGGGACTTCCCTCACCCCTGACAAACCAAGACAAATCCCTTTGGCAAAGGACGCTAAAATTGCAACAAACAGGTCTCATTGCTGCATCCACAAATGGTGACATCTTTCCACCATCTGCTCTTAGCCTTCTTTCTCTCTGTCTTTCATTCTCTCTTCCTTGCCTTGTCTTGCCTTGCCTTGTTGTTTTTGGTTTTTTGGGGGTTTTTTTTGGGTTTTTTTTTACTTTTTTTTTCATTTCTATAGATAAAAAAAATGTTTGCATACCTCCTTTCCATTGGAATAATATTGCTCCAAAATAAACCTACCCCATAATATACATATATATCTGTATATACTGGTCTTTGAGTGTCATTTCACTCTAATCTGTCCCAAGGGATCTATTAACAAGAGCCTGGATTACCCTGCCTCAGGGCAGGATATAAAAAATGGACTGGAAAGGGTGCTGCCTGAGCAGGGAATCAGTTAGATGACCTTCAAAAATCCCTTCCAAGAACAATTCTCTGATTCTGCAACTCCATGAATCAAGTTCAGGTATAGTATAGTACTATGATAGTATTAACACAATACACTACATATCATATATGTAGTACTGTACTAAGCAGTATTAACACAACAAATCATTATACAAAAAAAAAAAAAAAAAGTTTTTCTTCAAGAAAAAAAATAAGTTACATTTAGAAATAAACAACCCAGAACCACGGAGAACATATTATTTATGTGTATTTACTTTTCATCCTCCAAACCACCCAGAAACTCAAAACCTGTCACTTGAACACTAGTTCAAGACACACTCCTGTGCTCAACAGTTCAGGACTGAAGCCTACTCATGGTGTGAACTAATGGCTAGTCTTCAAAATTTGCTATGAAATACACTGCAAGGAAGGATGCTTCCTGTTAAGAATGGTTAAATGAAATTAGGCTGCCAACAAATTAGGTGTCTGGAAATTCAGTGAGATAACGACAACCATACACTTGTCTTCTGGTAATGCACAGAGAAGACATGAGCTCAGAATTGTTAATAGAATATATTCTTTAATAAGAGTCTAAAAGGCTAAGTCTTATTTTCCAGACTGTTATGCACATTCTTGAAATATTCTGAAATTCCAGAGAGTGTTACAGCATCTTCATAAAATACATGAGAACAGTCTTCAATTTTTTTCAAATATAATGATTAATAGACACTTTCAAAGGCATAAGATCACAAAATTCAGGCTCACCTTCCTCACCACTCCTAAAATGTAGATCTTTTTGTCAACTGCAAGACAACCTGGAACATCTATCAACATTAAACATCTAAAGAAATAGAGAAAAATGTGGAAGAGGCAATATGTCCGGGATGAGTAAGACAAGGCTCTTCAGCATTCTCTACTGACATCAACAAATATAACTACCTATCTTACTTACTCCTAACTTTTTCACATGCTGAGAAAATAGCAGAAAAAAGTGAAATTACGTTTTTACAATGTACTGCTTCTGCCCACAGTGTTCAAGGGTTTTTTCATCATTTTTATGGTAAATCATTTGAATTTTTTTTATTTGCTTTATTTTCTTCTTCTTGTGAGGAGGATCAACTGTATTAAGATAGCAACTGATGTGACTAATAGTCTTTCCAAAATTCATGGAAAAGTTTTTCAAGATAGTTGTTAGTATTCTAATGTGAATCTGCCAACTCTAATACATTTTTTTTTTAAACTTCTCCTGTAGATTATTTTAGTGTGACATATAAACAGTTAATAACTTTTTTAAAGTATAAGTCTTCCATTGTCATAATCAGTCCATCCTCTTTTTCAGGGCAACATATCTTCAGCAAGCCTTGCCGTTCTGGTCTATCTAGGGATAACATTTTAGTACTGAATCTAAGTACAGTGAAGGAAAGTTATACTAAATTGTATACCGTTTCTTTTATGTAGCAGAACAGCTACAGGAAATTATTAGTTTAAAATAGCAACAAGCAACCCTGAGGAATTCATGTAGCATGAGAGAAAAGACAGAAGTGAGTAAAGAGGATACATTGCTTTCTTTTGAAACTGAATTTCTGGGACTCAATTTGAAAATGTAATTAATCTTCAAGGCTTTTGTTTCTGCTCTTTGATTGGATTTGCTGCATATTCTCTGCTGATGTATAACAAAATGTCAGCAGATGAGTACCTGTATACTTGAAATTGCATTCATTTTATGATCCTTCTTGTGATTATGTGGCAAATATGTTTGATGTAATATTTTATTTTCTTTGTTTTGTAAAAATGAAATTAGTGCATATAGGTATCAATTCACTATGCATTCATTATGAAACTCTTGTAAAAGACGTTAAGAAGAATTTAATAAGAAGTTGAATGGAGCCTCTATATCTTGATTTTTATGGTAACATTGATATTTTCTGCTGAAGTCAGATATCTGAATCAGGGTTTTGACTGTCTTCTTAGTTACACAGTATTCATGTCCATATTAATTTCATATATCCTGTGTTCCTCCGGTGAATAAACCTATCTAGTAGTTAAGCCTTTAGGTTCTAATTCCTCTTTGGACCAAGCCGACTACTCCTTATGAAGATGACCTGTTTTTTACTTCAACTGTCTTCTTGTTCGGTCTAATTAAAATACTCCTTTTAGAGTTACTACAAATATTTGTAACAAAATACATATTTCTACACGTCTAATTATGGCTTAAAATTGATACTGCAGTTCCAAGAGAACGGAATGTGAGGGAAGTTGTTTTTCACACTCTGTACAGCCCTGGTGAGGCTGCACTGTGGATACTACAGCTGGGCACACCTTCAAAACGATCCAGTGAGGGGCTATGGGATGATCAGGGGCCTAGAACACACCAGCCTTGAGAAGAAATGGAGGGATTTGTTTCCTCACTGTTTCCTCTGACAAACAGCCTTAAATTCCTTTGAAGGGAAATTTCAAAGATGATGGACCCAAGCTCTTCTCAGTAGTAACAAGCTCAGGTGTAGTATGAGAGGTGGCTTGGCAACTCAAATACAGAGAAAATGTCTTGTCACCAGAAGTGCAGTGCTGAATAAGCTTCCCACAGAAATCATGCCTCTTCCACCCCTGAAGGTTTTCAGTACTTGGCAGCAAAAAATGCAAACCTGGCTCATCTAGTAGAGAGAGGTCACAGTCCCACTTTGTGTGTGGAGTTGACTTACATCCACACAGAGATTACCAATGTTCTAAACAACATTTTATAATGCTGTGGTTCACTAATAAAAAATCTTGACTAGTGGAAACAATCCTGAAAGCATGCTGGTGACTAAAATAAATTTTAAAAAGGTGTCAAAAATATTTTCTCTTACCAAATTTGTATAACATATGTATACAACTTTTAGCTGCAGTTGACTTGTTTGCATGTTTTGGGATGTTGCTCCTAAGCAAAATTGAAACCAATTTAAAACAATTGCAGATACCTGTGAACTGATATTGAAATAAAAATCCCCCAAATCATGCACACAGTAGCTTTTTAGAAATACACTTTTTGAAAATCAAAAATCCTAATGTTGTTTCCAGGACCAGAGTGTTATATTCTACTGTTGAGTGACTTGTAACAATATTTTTAAGTACTGTAAGGGCCAGAAGAGAGGAAGAGGATGACTTGAATGGATCTGGTTGTACATTTGGCAGATGCAAAATCAAGGAACGTTAATTAGCCCTTGGTGTTCTCAGAAGTGGTGAGTGACTAATGCAAAGCTGAATTTTGGAAAATGGTATATCTGTCTTTCCTGTCACATGGGATTTCCACAGGGTCTGCCTGCAAGTATGTGAAATGATGTTAATGTTAAATCTTAGCACAGAGATAGGCTATCTTTAACTTTGCACTACATGAATGTAAATATTAAATAGGCATTGGACAGATACTCTAAGTTAAGACAAAATTCTTGTTCTTTTCACTCGTAATCTGACATCTATCTTACATTTTCTGACCTTGGGGAAATCAGCTAACCTTTGCAAAACGACGAGTGTTCTGAAATCTTTTGCGCAGGAAGTTGTTTTGATTTTCCATTGACTTTTTTCTTCAAAATAAACTGCAATTATTATCTTCACAACTGCTGGTCACTGCCCCAAACTGGCTGTTTTGATATAAAATGGAATCGAAGAGGCAGTTTCGTCCTTATGAGTCAACATTCTCTTTAAAATTAATTCTTGCTTGAAATGCAGTTCCAGAGTAGCACATACAGTTTGCGACTTTTGGAACCTCAAGTCTCCATAGAAAATTATTTCCTTACTTCTATTTCTGCAGAGAAACCATCAAGCTAGTTTGAAATCTCTACATTTGGCATGTAGAAAAGATTTTATAAACCTGTCTTATAGAAATAAAAAGCACAATTTATGTCAAATTAACACAAAGAAATATGCAACAATATTGAAACTCTCACAGAATAAAACATCACAGAGAACAGAAGAGAAGTCCTCTCACTAATAAGTAGGGAAATTCCTTTCTTACATTATACACTTGCACTGATTGCCAAGATGATGGTTTAAAATGACAATTTCAACCATCAGGAGCCTCAGGCAAAAGCAATAAACTAAATAAGTATGGAAACAAGATATCTAAGGTGAACTTCGCATGAAAAGGGGAGCTTAAGTGTAAATTATCTAGCATCCTGTCCAGTCACGTCTTGAAAACCTCCAGAGATGGGGATTTTACCCCATCTTTAGGGAGGTTGCTCCAGTGATTAACACTTCTTGCTCCAAAGAACACTTCTATCAAGATGAAACCTCTCACGGTGCAATCTGGACTGCTTGTCCCTTATTTTCTCATATATGATTTCTTTGTGAAAAGAGAGCCTTTACCTGCTTTGAAACTACTTTTGAAGTACTGCAGTGCTGTGATGAAATCCCTCCTGAGAAAAGGAGGAAATACCTAATGTCTTAAGTCTTTACACATAGGTGAGTTCTCCAGCTCTTTGACCATCTCCATGGCTCTCCTTTGGGTCAACTCCAGCCTGTTCTTGCCTGCTCTGAATTGTGGGGACAGGAAGAGGACACAGTGCTCCAGGTGTGACCTGACAAGTGCTGAGTGGAAGGGGATGGTTCCATCTCTATCTCTGCTGGCAGTGCCCCTGCAGATGCAGCCCAGGACATGTTTGATTTCTGTTGCTGCAGTGGTGCACTGTTGACTCATCTGCAGCTTTTTGTTCACCAGGACCCCCAGGTAGCCCTCTTCTAACTTGTTAAACTTCATTCTGTTCTCACTAGCTCACTCTTTTTCAAAAGCCTGGTTCTCCCAGTAAGATATCTCTCCCTACTGAAATGCCCACCTCATCCCTCAGTTCAATGTCACCAGCCAACTTGGTGGGAATATTTTCAGTCTCAACATGCCAATGATTTATGAAAATGTTTAAAGTTGTGAAGCCCAGTATTGATCCCTGCAGGATCACATTTGTGGCAGGTTGCCAGCCTGAGTAAACCCACCGACCATCACTCTCTGAGTACAATGTTACCCAGCTTCCTATCCGCCTCCCAGACTATCAATCCAGACTTTATCTTGTGAGTCTGAATAAGAGATGGCTGACAAACAGAACCAAATGCTTTGCTAAAGTAGCTCTAACTTCTATAAAACACTACTAACGCTTCTGCTATAGTCTGTTGATTTATGGGACAGCATTAAATTTGCACTTTTAAATTAACTATTCTTATTTTATTTCTTGACATTATAAATTATGCTTCTGCTCCCATACTCAGTCATTAAAGACTTATGCCAGCTAAACTTGGTTCTGGCTAAAATTAAGTAGAACTGATGAGTGTTTCTGCAGATCTTTTGATCTGTCCATCAGAGATGCTCATCTGTCATCAAGATTTAAGCAAATAAATATTTTAGTTCTTTAGGCCTTCCCATTACTGATGATGAAAGTGGCCAAAGTGAGGGGCTTATTTTAGAAGGTATTCTAAGGAGGTAAAATCCTGCAGCCCTTGTCTCAACAAGAAGGAGTGTGTTTTCATTCATGAGTTGACTGAAGTAATTAGGTAGGAATACTCTGCTCACTGAAGCCTGCTGCTTGGAGTTTATGGCCTACAGAAAAAGAAGCAATGATCTAGGAGGCAACAAATTCTTGCGGCAGAACTGTGGGGAGGGCTGCACAGATGGGTGAGTGACACTAAATCACCCATAAGCCATGATGAAGAGGCACAGGAATGTTGACTGCTGGTGTATTCTCTGAAAGAAACCTAGCACTGAAGGCTGTGCCTTTAGTTTCCCATAAATCACCCCCAGAACACACCCAGCTCACTATTACACATCACGAATAATTTGGTTTTTTATGAATGGTTCATTGATTTTAAGTTCCATGTGAAAAATCCTATCTTTCCAAACAATTTTAAGATAATCATAGTATTATAGAATAGTTGGACTTGGAGTGGACATTTAAATGACCTGGGACAACCTATCCAAATGTTTAACCACCTTCACTGTAAAAAATTCTTCCTTATAGATCCTGTGGATCTACCATCTTTTGGTTTAAAACCATTACCCCTTGCTCTATAACTACAAATATTTGTCCTTATCTTTCATATGGCTCCCCTATAAGAATTGAAAGGCTGTAATAAAGTCCCCCTGGAGTCTTCTCTACTCCAGGCTGAACAATTCCAGTTTTTTCATAGGTGAGACTGTTCTCATAAGAGATAGTGTCTTTCACTGTCATAACTTCTCTTATAAAAGTCATAAAGGCAGTGTGGAAGGGGTAAAAATACAGTTCTCTGATGTTGAATACAGTAATTTTTTTAACTACCCCATTTGCTAAGATACTATTAAGATGGAAGAATAAGGATTCAATCTCCACAATTTTAAGAATCCGTTTACATTTTCAAGGATAAGTCTTGCCAGGGAAACCTTGATTAAAAAACAGGGAGGACTGGACAGAGCAACGCAGGTCTGATCAATGTGATTAAAACTGCGCAACTCCTTTATTTCGAGAGAAATGGCGTCTTTTATACACTTCTATATAGTTTAGAGTTCAGATAGCTCAGTCATTGGCATACAGCGAGAGAAAGAATGCAAACACACATTATTTTAGTTACAATTAAGGCGGCCCAACCCGTGCTTATTAACTACTTCACCCAGTGACCTTCAAACCTTAATACTTTTCCCAAACACCTTAAGAACTCTTTCTAACTGCACCACAACCGTAAAAGAATTTTATCTGCGTCATGGCTCCAAGGCCCTGACAAGGCCTCAAACCAGGCCTTGACCAGGCCTCAGGTCAGGGTAGTTCAACATTCTGGCATAAATCATGACCTCCTACCCTGAGGAGATTAGCAACAGATAAGCCCATCATGTGAGTTTATAATAAAAATGAAACCCTCTAATTCATCACTTTACTTGTATTCAGCAATGACTTCAAAAGCATGAAAGAGACAAAGGTTATAACTGTGGGGAGCATTTGACCTCATTTTCCCCCCTCATTTAAGCTCTAATATTTTTTCTGTCACTCTGCTAGAAATGATACTTTATTAAGTAATATGTGGGAATCTTGCTTTTAGAAGGATTCTCTGTACTATAAAGACAAAGGTAAGAAAGGGAAGATGTTTCTCTTCATTACAACATATTTAAAAAGATGTTTCCTTTGATCTGTCAGTCCTCAATCCTCCCCTTGGGGGCAAGATGGTTGAGGGGTACTTCCTCTTCCTCTGCACACGTGTCCTCTATTTTCTATAATATTATCAGAGAATACCTGCTAAGATCTGCATTTACTTTCGATAGAAAAGAGACTTAGATTTTAGGAGGAGGGATCAATTAGGTGATCAGAGTCGATCCTAATAACCTCCCCATTGAAGAAAAGACCTCAAGAATATTATAATACTCTGAAGAGGTTTCACTCTGGCCATTTGCTTAACACATCTGAAATATTTACATATTTCCTGAACCAAAGAGGGGTTGACAATCCAGCCTTGTGTTTAAGATACTCTAGGCTAATCTGAATGTTTAATCACAGATGCAAATCTGACAGACAGAGTCTAGATGAGAACCTGAGGTGGAATCAAATATGCCCTTTAAAATAAGTTGACAGTCCATACCATACCATCCTACATTTGATTAACACTTCCTTTGCAAGGTCAGAGCTGATTGGGTTGTTTTCCTGCACAAGGTAATAAGAATTGCTAAAGTTTACTTGATCTAAAATGTTTTATTTTTCTCTGATTTGGATCAAATCTATTCACATCTTCTCTGAGCAGTGTTTAGCTTTAGAATATTTGGACCATAGTAGTCTGAACCATGAAAAATTTTCCTAGAATACCCTATACTCATTTATATAGGTAAGAAGGGACTGTTTATCGCCTCTTAATCTGAGGAATAATGTAAACTGGGTTTTGAACTATTGATTAAGTAGACAAAATAGCAGAATCAACTTTAACAGAAAGTGAAGGTATTTTTATATCTAGATGTTCTTCCTCTGAAACTTTTCTTCTGGAAACTTCGCAATGATTTTTCAGTCAGCTGAAAGTTTGGATTCTACATTCTTAACTGGAATAATTCTTCCACTTCTGGTGAAGCAGTAACTGACAGAGGAGCTTTGCATAGGAGGAATCAAAGTGTTATACAGCATAAATGTTGTTCAGTGAAATTGTTAGTATTTACTCTGTGTTTTGTCTATTTGAGGATCTTCAGGTGTTAATTAAATAGTCTTCTGAATTTTCCTGAGGAGATAGTAGATGGTTTCATTCCACTAGACAGGCTGAAAGATTAAAATTTTTCTTGAACCTGAATTGTTTGGGAATTACACATTATAAGCATTTGTTGGTTCCATGCTAACATTTTTCAAAGTTTACTACAGAAGATACTGTAAAAGCACACCTCAGACTGAAGAAAACTATATCTTGAACACTTCCTGTACTTAGGAGGTGGAAAAAAATACACTCTTGTGCAGAACTACTTGAGCCCAGAGAAGAACAGAGTGAGGACCTGTGAGAGCAGCAGCCCTGCAGACACCGAGATCAGAGAAGAAGGAGCAAGAGGAGGTGCTGGGGCAGAGATTCCCTGGCAGCCCATGATGCAGCCCATGCGGAGGCAGCTGTGCCCCTGCAGCCCATGGAGGTCCACCTGTAGCCTCTGGAGGTGACCCAGGATGGAGTAGGTGGATGCCTGAAGGAGGGTGGACCAGATGATCCACTGTGATCCCTACCAACCTGACACATTCTGTGACTCTGTGATTTATTGAGAATACATTAGGTGTAGGAATGAAAGAAAGAGCAAACACAAATGTGAATTAACACCCATGGAAGCAGCAGGTTAACAGTTATATGGCTCTGGCTTTGCTGAGAACAATTTACCTTCATAGTGCTAGTCTGAGACTGACATCAGGCATACAATGGATGCAATTCATAACCAAGTCAGATTTCACTATTCATAAAGTTATTTACATGTTGGCTACTTATGTGTTGCTCCTTTTTGCTATCTTCTGGTGTTCTTATTTGGATTATGAATAAAACAGGTGTTTTTATGGCTATCTGAGATGACTGTTATTTGCTAAGATTAATTAGAATAAATGACATTGAAAATTTATATGATTGGAATGCAGAATGTCAGAACCAAAAAAATAGATGAAGCTAAAAAGCCTCAAGGTTCAGCTTTTATACTGAAGTAAAGCTAAGGTGTAAGTGCCCAGCTTCATAATAATAAACAATATTGAAAATAATATAATATACTTTATCATCACTTCAGAGGGTATATTTAGCTTCTTATCAATGCCATGAAAGGAGGTCTGTATTATTAACATCTGGTAGCCTGTCCAAATGCAATGAACCAATTTTCTCAGTTTGCTTTAAGACATATGAATAAGACACAGGGAATAAGCTCAGTACAAACAGTGAAAGTGTTCTGGGAAAATTAAAGGTTATAGTAAATATTAGAAACCTTATTATTCTTTTTCCAGTTCATTGTTCACAGCTCTTAATTTAGCCTCTTCATTAACTGACATATTTATCATGAAATTCAGTATGCACAGTTAGAATTCACTGGAAGGGAATGCACTAATAACCAGATTACCTGCAAATCCATAGAGTGGCTTAATAGGATCATGTAGAGCACTGGTTTTTTAAAAATTTGTTTTGTTTTGTGTGTTACTTTAGTTCAATAATATAAAATCCATTAAAAATGTTTTCTCTTTTTAAGTCATCCAATTTGAGTGGAAAAAGGTTGAGTTAGAAGAACAATTAACTGTATGACTTCATGTCTCAGTGAGTGTCTGATGGAAAAACATCGTTTGTAAATGAAGGCTAAAATTTGCAGAATACCGAAAAGATGCTTTAAAAAAGTGAAATATTTACTGCTTTTACTTTTATTCAGGTAGGTTGCACTAAACTGAAAGAAAATCTTTGTGGATGAATTTATGCTGCAAAACAATTTTTGTAAGATACAGTGTTAGGTTGGTCTTCACTCTGTTCAAGAGACTTTGAAAGTACAGGGTATTTACAGAAGTTTTCCAAATTCAGTCTAAGCTATTTTAGGAATCTGAATAATGATTTAATCATGGAACTGTTAAGGCTGGGAAAGATCTCTAAGATGGTATCCAGCCCTACACTCAGCACTGGCACATTCACCACATCCCTCAGTGCCACATCCACGTTTCTTAAACACTTCCTGGCGTGGCGATTCCACTGTTTCCCTGGGTAGACTGTTCCAGTGTCTGACCACTCTTTCAGTGATTTTTTTCCCCCTAATATCCATTTTAAACCTCTCCTGATGGAATAACACCTTTATTTTCCTGTAAGGTTTGCTGATCTTATTTCCAAGAAATTTAAAAAAAAAAAAAAAAAACAGTGGAAATGGTTATTCCTCAGTGTTGTTCACCTGCAAAAATTAGCTGGGATCTGCTCTTCACAAGCTATCAAGAGTATTCTGCAGTGCCTTTATATGTGAGTTAAATAATGCCAAGAGGATTTCATACAAAAAAAAAAATTGTTCTGTTTTCTACACTGAGAAGATCAACCTGAGAGTTTCATTTTCTTCTTATTCTTACATCAGCTGACTTCAGGAAAAGAAAAGATTTAATATTCTGACACTGAATATTGGAATGGTAAGGGAGTCTGTAGACTGAACATAAATGAAAAGGCATTTAAAAAGGGATGGAAAAATCAGCTGTAAGAGTATTTTCCCCTTTTTAAAGTCAAATATATATATGGTTAGGATATAATAATGTAACAGTTATAAAAAATCAGCTTTATCCACTTTATAATCCAACCATACAAAAATCTTAGGCATCTTAACATACCAGCATAAAGAGTCAATCTATTTTGTTTGTATTATGTAAAAAACCCCTTGAAATTTAATTCTTCTACAATTGACTTTATTTCTCTGTGGTTATATTAAATCTTCATGTAAATGTAGATATCACTGGCAATTATACTCTAGAGGTCACATAGAATTTTTAAAGTTTGAAGGCCACAGCAGTGATTGATATTGCTGTGCTGGGCTCTGAAGTACCAGCACAGACACCAGTGATGTCAGACATCGATCAGCTGTAAATAAACTATCACAACTGAAAAAGGCAATAGGTTTAAATAAGTAAGGGAAGCTACTTCAAAATAAATGCAGGTGATTTTTCATACATTAAATTAAATTTAATGTAAAATATGGTTAAGATGTTTTACATTAAATTACATTAAATCTCTCACATAGATTTTATACATATTAGTGTCCTTAAATAAGTTATCTTTTTCCTTGGGATTTCTGTAAATCTAAATTTTAAGAAATAGATACCTTAAATCAGCAACATTACAGTTCTGTCAATTTTGCTCATCTTACCCCAGAAACAAATCAAAATAATTTTTTCATTCCTTATTACTAGGGACTATTACAAACAGTATAGCATTAATAAATTACAATTTCAAGGGTTTGGGTTTTTTAAAAACCTCTTATATTCTCAACAGCCACTGCTCTGAATTTCTTACAAATCTTATGCAAACAAGCACCATGTTGACGGCTAGAATGGAAAATAAATAAATCAAGTTTCTCTCTGACTTTTGTGGTAAAGTAGGAACAAAATTAGAATCATAAATAATAGTATTTTAGCTAGAAATACTCATAAGTTACATTATTAAGACTTCTCTTTAAAATTTTGTTACAGCTCCCACTAACATGGTCTCTTGTAGACATATCCTTAAGGACTCTTTCTGTACTGGTATTATTCACTGAAGTTTTATGAAGGCCTTAAAAAGTGAAACTGGAACCAAGGTCTCCTTTCTAGCTGATTAGATTGATTTCATTAGTAATCTGTTTGTCCTTTCCACCTCAGTGAGCCATTGACTCCTTTATGCAAAATGAATTAGGACAGGAGGAATGATTCCTTGCCATAAAAGCCTACAGTCTGCTGGCCAAGGCATCCACACCTGGGCACTTCTCAATAGGATTCTCAGGTGACAGGAGCAGTAAAGAGGGAGGAATAGAACTCCTCAGTGTATATTCAGCAGTTGATTTCTCAAATAAGATGGGATTGAGGAAGTTATAAAGTATGAAAAGTGGAGAAGTGAGGAACTTCTTTTCTTAGTGCTGTACTTTAGGGCAAGGTGCTGCTTTTGTTACTTTGATGGCTTTTTTTTATTATTATTATTATTATTTTTATTTGGGTTAAACATACAAATATATGTATTTTATATATATATATTAATTGTATGTACTGGTGTATACTAACAACAAATTTGACAAGTTTTTAACCTTTCAACATTTACATTTTCAACACTGCATCTCAAATATAGAGGGAAATTTGATAGGAGGGGAGGAAAAGAAGGAAAAAAGACCGCAAGGCTTTCCCCTTCCCCTTTCCTCTCCCCTTTCTCCTTCCCTTCCCTTCCCTTCCCTTCCCTTCCCTTCCCTTCCCTTCCCTTCCCTTCCCTTCCCTTCCCTTCCCTTCCCTTCCCTTCCCTTCCCTTCCCTTCCCTTCCCTTCCCTTCCCTTCCCTTCCCTTCCCTTCCCTTCCCTTCCCTTCCCTTCCCTTCCCCCTTCCCTTTCCCCTTCCCTTTCCCCTTCCCTTTCCTTTTTCCTTTCCTTTCATTTCCTTCCCTTCTTTCCTGTACTGGTTTGTGTTATTACAAATTTCTTGCTAAACTATGGTCAAGATGCCAAACCTTGGGACAAAAACAAACCAGACATTTACAATGTAAGTAAGCATTTGATTTGCTCTAATATGAAAATAAGAAAAGGAAACCTAACCCTAACAGCTGAGGTATAATGTTGAGCTACACCAGCTTCTGATTCCTCCTTCTAGGTAAAATCGATTTGTTATTGCTGCTGTTGTTGTTGCTTCTGCTCTTTTAGTGCGTTTTTTTTTGTTGTTGTTGTTGTTGTGGTTGGTTGTTGGTGGGTTTTTTTAGGAATTGCTGAATAGAATAGTAAGGGAATTAGCACCATCATATTTTATCCAATTCTGAGGATATATTTTTCCCCTCAAATATATATATCTCTCTATTAAGAAATATATTTAATTTTTATTTAGTTTTTATTATCCATGGCAGGAACATATTTTAACAAAACATTGAATTTTTTTATTCAGACCTGTACTTTGTACTCTTCAGAATACTTATTATTTTCTAATGTACAAACCCTGCTTTCTGGTTTACTTCCAAAATAAAGGATTCGTTATCTATCACCATTGCAAATCTTCTTCTGTTCAGTCATTCTTGGGATCTTTAAAACAATCTTCAAATTTTATTTGCAAATAAAGATCTTAACCATAGTTCTTATATTTAATGTTATGTCCTATTTTCTTAGCTTTTTTTGGTTTGAGTTTTTTTTTTTTTTTTGGGGGGGTGGGGTGGATGTTGTTTGGTTTTGGTTTTGTTTGTTTTTAATTCAGAAAGTTTAGTACAAATAGACAATGAAATAACAAAAAAAGTTTCAGTGTTGCTTCGCGTATCTGTCTCTCAGGCCAGCCCAGCGTTCGGCTGGACTACCCTGCTAGTCCTGATACGCCTCAACAGTACCTTTGCGTGGGTCTTGGCTCCGCAGTACCTTTGCCTTGGCTGTCACGGCCGTGGTTCGAAAGAGGGGACACTCGAGGCTCAGGGAGAAAGGTTTTATTCGGGGATCACAGGGGCAGTCCCTGGTCCCAGGCCTGTGCCTCAGGAGAGTGACCCAGGGCCTGGTTTGCAGGGAGTTTTTGTTCAACAGAAGTCTCAGGGGTGGGCACAAGTTACAAACCAATGAAACAAAAGCCAGGTGGCTAATCCCAAATACAATACACAAACTTCAACAAATCAGGTAAACTGGGGTGGGGTCTTGGGGGATCCACCAATCCCTGTCCGACACCTCTCCGAAGGTTTCGGGCCTGGGAAATTGCTGGACAAGGCGGGGAGATGCATTGGGATGAGGGAAAAGACAATGGGATGACCAAACTCCAGGCAGAGGCTTAGGTTGTCTTGGAAACTCCTATCAACTTCTGATAAGAACATTCCAGGACAGGAGCTTTACCTGGCTAGGGTTAAAGTCCAAATCACATCAAACTTATAACTAAAAACCTTAAAAACAATTCCAGCACCCCCACATTTCAGCATCAAGTCAGCCGATTGTTTAATTCTGAAATTCTGAATTGATGAGGATGAATGCAACTCTTATTTTATATTCTCTGAATTTTATTACCTTTCTTCTCATTTCCTGCATATATATATATATATATATATATATATATATATATATATATAAAAAAGTAACAGATATATAATATTTTTAGGTCAAAATAATAGCAACCTCTTTTATTTTTTTTTTTAATGCATAAGCCCAGGGGGGCAAAAACTCTTTTTTAGACACAATCTACTGAAATTATTTGAAAATATCATCTCTGAAAAGTAGTGAACCTATTTTGAAATTAAAAAACCCCAAAGCCTAAATTTGTTAACGTGTATTTTGTGTGTGAATGTACAATTCTACTGTACCAGAGAATTTCTTCTGTACATAAGACAAAATAAAAAAAAAAAAAAAAAATTAGCAATGACTGCTTTTCCCTTGAGTCAATGTTATCATCACATATTTCATTTTCACAGCTAATTTCACAAATTATCAATATAATAAAAATAATAAAGCTTTCATTAAAAAAAATCAGTTGTTAAAGTCTAAAACCTATAGGAATAAATAGATGGATATAAGAAAAAGAATTTATATTTTGAAAACAGTAATGGTGTCTGCAGCTAACAGATGGTGGTGCTATGTCAAATTATTTCCTGCTTAAAGAAAGATTTTCATATACTGGGATGGTTTTCATCTTTCAAATGGGTAATCAGTCAACGGATAATCAATTCTTCATTAACTGTGAAGAAAAATCAGTACGTAAAATGATTTTTCTTTATAGCTAATAAGCCTAGCAAAGCATCTGGTATAAACAGCCATGAGTTACTGGTAATATACCATAAATGAAACCATCATCAGACAGAATTAATAGAAATGGATTAAATGATGGAATTACACGTCAGCTGTTCCACACACTGAATTACTCAGACATTGTCGTGTAGCTTTCTGTTCTAAAGTTCAAGAAACTTAATTGTTATTGAATCATTGCGTGCATTCACAAAATTATGTGTGTCAAAGACAAAATTGCAGAAAAAAGGGGAGGAAAAGCATAACAGAACTAAAAAATTTACCTGTCCCAGAGGCAATTCCTTCAACTCACCCTGTCCTGAAAGAAAACATATATTTAAAAAAAAAAACTTAAAAGAAAACAACAACAAAAAAGCATCAAAACAACCAACCAAACAAAAGCAATATAGGATCAATCAGACACATAAAATGGTCCTTTAAGTTCTTGAAATATAGACCATCACAAACCCTTCAATGTACACTCTATTTTCTGATATATTCACACAACAAAAGATATGAGCAGTGTATTTATAGCACTGGTGGTCTTTTTTTAAATTTTTTTTTTCTTTCATTGATTGCTTATCTGCTGGGGACTGGACTTCCCACTTAACTCATTTATGAAAGGTCACAGCTCATCCTGAAAATTAGCTTGTCCTATTTAAGTGACATAATTTTGGTGGCAATTTCTCTGTGAAATTTGCTGCAAATTTCAAATACTTGAGCTTCAGTGTAAAATTTGATATCAACTGTAAAACTTTTACATCCTTCTGAAACCTCTCAATGCTGAGGTCACAGTTTCAAGGTAAATTTTTTTTGAATTTTTTTTGTCTGCTTTTTTCTTCTGTAGACACTTCTTGTTGGAAAAGTTATGCTTAAAGAGAAGGGATGAAATTATACTACTCTGACTTTTCATTTTATTTAAAGAGTTTTTATTAACTTTTTTCATAATTTTTTGTGAGATCTGTAGATTAGGGTATAAGGTAAAAAATTCAGGACTACATTCATTTTGAATATTTGAGATATGTAGATTTGGAAGTGGAAAAACATTTCCACTTCCATTTGGAAGTGGAAATGTAATAGTATACTAAAATCTTTGAAAAATCTTGTTTTCAGACTATTCAAGACTTCTATTGACTAAAAATAATGTTTTAACAAAAAAAATTTGAATTTAAATAAATGTTAGTAGTATTTTTTTTTCCTGAATTTCATGGCCATTTCATTATCTCTGCTTCTACTTGTTCATCCACTTTTTTGCAATTGCTGCTTTCAAAACTGAGTAAGTTTTAAAAGAAAGATGATAAATTTGTAATCTGAGAACTCCAGTCCCTAAGGGTCCTTTAGGAGACCTGGAGTACCTCAACCACAAATGGATGCTTCAATCAATCCCTTTGATACTGAACACAGTATAAAACACTGTGAAGTGCTAAGGGCAGCAAGGTCAAAATGAGTTGATAAGTGAAGGAATATTCAATTATAATTTCCATGTTCTTGTGTCTGCTCAGTTATTTTTATAAGGAAAAAAAATAGATAAAAGATGTGGCACATAAATGGAAAATAGGTTTATAGGTTTATTGTTAAAAAGGAAGGAGTAATGTAAAAAAGCCCTGATTTCTATAGGATTATTTATTGTACATTAAAATGCTAATTATACCAACTCTGTGTTAATGATGATGCCAGAAGGGCATGAGTTTGAATTAAACTAATTAAATATACCCTAAAGGAAAGAAGAAAAAAAGAAATTATGCCTCTCTAAAGCTGAATATATATAATTAAAATGAGAAGCAGTAGTAGAATGTAAATGCAATATTATACAGATTTATAAGGGGATGATAGACATTTAAGGTTCCCTATTAGATCAAATAAACTGTACTTTTTAAAGAGGAACTTAGATAGTTTCCTTATGATAAACGTGCCTAGACAATATATTCATCTCCTATTTTATAGCTTCCAGAAACTTAGAATGACTGCAGTTTAGCTGCTAGAAATTGGTTGGAACGGAGAAATAGTGCAGAACGTAAAACAAAGCTTAGATTCATATTGGAAAAGAGATATGAGCTGTTTTGCAAAGAAGATATGTTATTTTTATTCCAAACAAATTCACAGCTAGATCCTTCAAGTGCTTATAAATCTGCAAATTCACCATGAAGGAATACTTTGTTGTAATCATGTTTTGCATTTAAGGTGAAATTTCAATGGATAGACTAATTTCTAGGGAGGGGGCAGGGGGGGGATAAAATTAATCAAGACATATAGAAAAAATATAACTATTCTTTAAACAAACTTCCAAAATCTTTGAATTTTGCATACCATTGTATGTAACTTGTTCAAAAATTCCACACTAAGTTTTAAAATCTTGACAATAGGATGAATAGTAGAATTTGCTGTCCCTCCTATGCCTATTTAATTGTCATTTCCTGGCTTGTGATAGTCATAATGATACATTATCTGCAAAGAGAAATATTTGTCTTCTTACTGTAGATTTAAGTGTTTCCACCTGCTTAACATCTGTGAAACTTTTTTACGTGGAAGAATCAGCTGCAGGGAGGATTCAGTTTTCCTCAGGCAGAAAGAGCAAGTGGAAAATAAGATGTGCTGGCAGCATCCTCAAGTCTTTGCCAGCAGGACCCAGAGGCTCGTGCTGGGAATACCTGTTCTTTGCCACATGGAGCAGGATATTGGTGTCTTATACATGGATTCCATTTAGCATTCTTTTCTATATGTTTTCCAGTTGCTCCCTGATTCTTTTCCTGTCCCCAGGGAAGGGATGAGAGCTGCTTCACAGCCCCGATGTGGGAGGGCTGGGGATCAGATAGGCTGGACCCAGTCAGGGGATGTCTTGTGGACCACAGCTCAGCCCTGGGACCCACCACAGCCCCACGCTGTAGTGATGCACTCCCCACACACCCTTCTTGGGCTGCTTCCAAATAGGGAAAGAGTTTCAGTTTACCTTTAGACATTTTAAGAAGTTCAGCTGGAAAGTTCAGTGCTCTTCTCATTGTAATGGGCTCAGGGCCAAGGGAGAAGCATCTACTGGACCTTGTCACCACTCTTCAAACCCTGTACCTCTCCCAATTGGGTGCAAGACAATTATCCCTCCAAAAACATTCCGTTTTTAATAAAGAGCTCAAAAAGAATTAAGGGCTTTTTGGAGTGTCC
This sequence comes from Zosterops lateralis, assembly GCF_965231275.1. NCBI lineage: Eukaryota > Metazoa > Chordata > Aves > Passeriformes > Zosteropidae > Zosterops > Zosterops lateralis. Next base: position 114,725,763 of record NC_139763.1, read on the forward strand.
ACCTCCTGCAAGGTGCAAGAGATTTCTCAGACACCTGTGCACGGCTTTTCATTTGTTTTCTGTAACATTTGTTATTTTGATACTTTTCTTTATTAAACCTTTTGATTTACAAAACACCTCCGAGGAGCAGTCTTGCTCAAATTAATAAAAGCCACTTCTCTGAAAAGGCTGGTTCCTCAGAGATTGATACGTTAGCACATTGCTTATTAGGCTCTGGCCAGGTGATATTCAGTATCACCACACCTCTGCCCAGGGATGGCAAACACACCCACAGCTGCCAGCCTGCAGGACAGCAGAGTGTGTACAGTGGTGTGTAAGGGTAATGACAGTGGTTGCTGGTTGGATCAGGACATGAACTGTATAATTTTTCCAGTTTAGGAAGGGAAGTTCCTTGTCCATTTTCAAGGTTTTCATGATATGGGTGAAGTAATTTTTTTGTCACAAGAGTTAATGTGGTGCAGGTCAGGCAAGAACTTGATTTGCCTCTAGCAAGGAATATGAGGCAGCAGGTTCCTGTTATCTGCACTGCATCCTTAGAGAAGCATTCCAGGATTATTGCCCCAGGACCTGCAGTGTGGATACAGGTGGCATTGTCAAGGATTTAACAATACTATGGGACTTCTCCAGGGTGTGGGTAAGTGCTCTGTAGTTGTGAGCACAGCTATTAATCCCTGTATTTATAAATTTTCAGAATAAAGATATTGGATATAATAAGACCCCAAGGGTGTCTGCATGGAATGGTGCTGGACATTATTTTCCCATCTAGATGAAAGTACTATTTATAATTATCCTCTCCTGTGTTATATAGACAGCTTTTGATTCATTTAATTGTATTCCTCTTCAAACCAATTTGACTTAATTTCCCCATAGGATATGGTGTGACATAGAATCAAATACATTCTGAGAATCCAGGCAAATCTTCTGCATGTCTTTCTTAGAGTTCTTCAATTGTATCAACACCAGAAGAGTGACTGAGATGGCTTGGGATGTTTGGTTTCTATGGATACATTATGATCTTAAGTTGCAAAATATTTCATTCTGTTCCAAGTAGCAGCTATGAACTTTATACATCATTAACAAATAGAAGTGTGTGAAGGATATTAAGTGATAATATCATTTTTACATTTTTACATTTTAATATTTTAGGACTGCAACTTACCAGCACTGTAGGCTCTAAAGGTATTCCATGCTCTTGTGGCTTGGTTTCCGTGGTTCCTTCGCTGTTCACGTTCATCAGCTGAACAAGTCTTGAACAAAAGGCAAGTTTTTTTTAATTGCTTGTTTTTAACCTAAACTGTGCTTTGTTCCCTTCTGGTTCTGTTTCACAGCTAATAATTTAGCCTTCGGTTTTGGAACACTTGAGTGACCTCCTTTTGGTCTGATCTTTCTGCTTATAAATTTCTGTAACTGCAAGATGTGCTCCATAATTATCTTGCCCTCAAATATCTGATATTTAGTTCTTTTGTTAGTTTATTGGCTTCAGACATGCAAGTCAGCTGCAATCCTCTTTATTTTTCCTCCTTCTCTATGATTTCTCCATCCCTTAACAAATTTTAATGCCTATCAGTAACACCAAGGACATAAACTATGGTTCTAACATTAGATCAGACTAGAGAATCAGCTTGTCTGATCTCTCTGTGACAGAGGTCAATGTTTAAAACTTCTAAGAAAAATGCAAAATGATGAAATAGATTCTATATTCAGGAAAGCAAACTTTGAAGGATTACATCACCATTAATAAAATAAGAAGGAAGAAATAATCCTTCACAAACTCTTTCAGCTATTTCTCTCTCCTAATAAAAAAATGATGACATAATATTATGATTTAGAATAATTAATTTTTAAGTGCTTATTCTTTCTAATAAGATTGTGCCTGGCAGAAGCACCCTTGGATTTTTAAATGACCTTTGCAAGAAATTTGGCTCTTAATATCCAGAGACAAATTGTAAAGAGGCACAAAATTTATCTCCAGAAACAGACATGGGCCCAGATGTATCCAGCATATCACAGGAGCTTCAAGTTTAGGAATAAAGTTATTTAAAATTATAAAGGAAAAAAAAGAAAAAAGAAAAAAAAGTTGTATTTTCTTTAAGGCTTCCTGCATTTTACCAAATTTTGAAACTGTTTAACACTTTTTCTATCCTTTATACGCCTATTTAAACTGCTTTTATTGTACAGAATGGGGCCTAGTTTCTAGTGTTTGATTTTTTTAAGATAATGAAGAAGTTCAGAGCACTTAAAATATTTTGCTATGTTTAGCAAAATTCTGGAAAAGCCTAAATGGTAATGTATTGAAGATTAACATTTCATGCAACAGACATCATCAAATATTTGTTTATCACCTCATTATGGCTTATATCATTATTATATATTACCGAGATAAAACGTCCTCTTTAATTTAAACATTTTAAGATTTATAATTGCTTCATTCAGATGAAAATGAAATTATGACTTTTCTATTTTCTCAGCTATTTCTCAGCAATGTATTATTTTACAGCTCTTCATTTAAAAGTTAGAGGCAAAGTAATTTTGGTTAATAAGCCACAGTTTATAGCAACCTTTAATGAACATTGTGGTGGAAGCAGCATATGCATTCCTGTAAGCAATATCTTAACCCTTGTAGGTTTAAGAAAGAGCATCAGAGTTTTCATCTTTATTTTATAAATTTTCTGTTCCTAAACCCAGAAATCTAGTGTTGGGCAAGACTCTACAATAACATTGAGGCTTTTAATCTATGTATGTAATCATGGAGAATTGTTTCTGTTAATTTTTCAAGGCTTTTTCTTTAGATCAATCAGGAACTCACACAAACACACAGAAACACACAGATCGTGATAAAATGTCAAAAATTATGCCATAGTAAATAAAAATATCTCACTTGGCACACATTTCTACTTGCAGACACTTGCAGAGACAGGAACAAAATGTTTAAGTGAAGATAGAGCTTCTAACTTTGGTGAATTTAAAATGCAATCTAGTGCTGTTTTGGATCTCAATTATATTTGGTCTTTTGACCAAAAATGACTGTATCATGAAATATTTACAAATACAAGTGACCCCATTAAGGCTGTTTTACCCCATTTCTCAAGGAAACTTAATTATTTTTGAATATGTCTCAGTAAAATGCTCATTAATAATTCCACTTTTCAATACTGAAGTTCTAAGGAGTTTAATAAGCTATCATGATTTACATTTTACATTTTTTGATAATAAATCTTGAGGATGAAGCTGTATGTATATCCAAGTAATATTATCCAGAAAACGTCTTACATCTAGATCTTATTATCTAGACATCAATTTAGGTATATGAAAAATACAAAAAACCTAATGGAAACTCACTTCAGGACTGAAAAGCGATGCATGATAGAGCCTAGTGTTTTTGGAGGAGAGGGGAGATATTTCTGTGAAGAATAGAGGAGATATTGTCCTGAATCACACACAAACGTATATTCATGTGTATATATGAGGAAGATGTGAGAATTGGAAAAGAAGTGCTAAATCATTTTCACATTCTTAGTTCGAAGAATGGAAATGCAAATTTGGGGCTACTTTTAATGAAAGCTATGGAAGTAATTGCATGGAAAAATATTTAAAGGCTTAGATATAAATAAAAATAATTCTTGGAGTTCAGCTATAAGGAAAAAATATTAATGGCATATTAAAAGTAGATTCATAATCATAGCATTATATGGTCATAAATTGAATGAGCCATGATCTGCGTCTTGAAGGTAGTTGTTACTTCTCATTTACATTTACATGCAAATCTGCTCTTTTTCTAATTTACAGGGTTAGTGACGTTGCTTCCTTTCTTGCTTGCTAATTTTTAAATGTGGCTGCCTTTGTACTTTTAGTTGGCTTGTATATTTTAAATTTAATTTTCCCATTAATTTGGGCTAGTACCAAAACTGGTCTGTAAGTAGCAAAAAAGAAAACTTTTCCCTTATGAAGCTGCCATTACCACAATGAAACCCATTGTAAACTGAAGGAAACAAACAAATAAACAAAAAACAGAAGCAAAGGCTTCTGGAGAACGATTAGAAGTTGGCAGAGAGATGTGACTCGCTGAGGCAGATGGTGAATACGAAAAGGAAGTCCCAAAAAATCCAGGTGAGAACCTAATACATGAGAGCTCATGTGAACTAGTTTTGTAATCCTCTTAAATAGTACAGTATAACTCAGTATCAGGGTAAAATCCAAACTCTTTTGTAAGGACACCAGAAAGGTTTGACTTTGGAACTAGCAATGTGGTTTTATGTTAATGGATTTGGAAGCTGAAGTTAATACCTGGGAAGAGCAATTATTTTTCTGAAACAATCTGAGCTAGTTAAATATAGTCAGTGACAGCAGGGACATAATATTTAAGTCCCAAGACTAGATTACAATAATTCTTGTGTATCTAAAGCATTACCTGGCGAGAAACAAAAATGGTAAATATTTACCATTTGTTTAATGGGATAAGGACATAAACATTTATTTCTAATGACCCATGTGTAACTTGTAACTTAGGAAACGAATAAAGGAAACTAACAAACAAAATTTTAAAAAAATCAATCAATAAATATGAAGCTTTTTTTTTTTTTTTTTTTTTTTTTTTTTTAAATAAGATGATTCATAAATATAATCTCCCATTTGGGTTTACAATCCACACTTGTCAAACCCTCCACTGGGTTGTATTTGGTAACAATTCTGTGAAATTACTTAGAGCTTTAGTTAACAAACAACTGTTATTGCTGTAAGACACTTAGTGACTTTCTTAGACAATTAATGAAACAGAATTTGGGTATATTATTGCCCCTCACTATCACTTTTGAGAGAATTTTTATAGGTGCAATTGAGTGCAGATGAACATCTTCATTCCATTCATTGATTTCAGCTGAGCTGGTAAATTTTTGGTTGCCTCAAAATTACAGATGGAAAAGTTTTTTTCCAGTTTTAGACTTAAATTTGTAAACAAGGAGAATTTGTTGAGTTCTTGCAGTTGTATTTATTCTAATATTTTTCAACAAATGAAACTGAAATGTTCTTGTGTAAATTAAGCTGCTTTGCTTGACTCAGAAAAATCACTTTTGCATCATGCTTCCTGCAAAATCAATAACACTTATGGATATCTTGGGACCATTCATCAAAACAATTACATTTTTATGCATTACATGAAAAATTTGGATAGGATTGGTCCTATTAAATTATGATGGGCTACTCCATAAAAGCATAATAAATTAAAGGTTTCCATTTTATTCAATCCTGACATTAATATGCTTGACTTTACTCTAGTCAGTCACCATTGGAAATATATTTAAGATCATAGCAGTGGTTTTAAGGCAGCTCTGCATATTCCAGTATTTTAGACACGGGGCTATATTTTTCTTTCACAGCTGTTTTAAGACATCCAACAACTTTCCTATAGAGAGTATATTTAGAAAGAAATCTTTTGAAAGAATAAAACTCTTTCTGTCGTAATATGGATTTTTTTCCTGTGTGTTTTGCTGTAGGTATAATGATTTTTCCATTACCTTGACAGCAAAATACTGCCCAGTTCTGAAAACTGTTAAGATTGTATAGAGTAACTTTATTGCAAAATAAAGAATTCTCTTGTAGAGCTTCATTAATGAACTCTGTACCCATTGAAAGCACAGAAGAAATTCTGAAAGTCTTCTTTTCCATAACTGAGGTTTTTGAAACAAATTTATGTTTATTAATCTTGTATTTCAGGTAGACTCCTGTTTATTTGCAAGAGACAGAAAAGAATAATGGAATTTAAGAGCAAAATAACTTGGCTGATATGCTTCTGAATAGAAATTAGCCATGTCTGGAGATAAGAGGTAGAGAAGATTGCACTACTTTTTTTATTGCTATTTTATAAAGAGAAAAATCAAGTTAGTGATGTTGTTCTTCTGATAGTGCTTGAAGATAAGACTTGAGACAGGTATAAAAGACTCTAAAAAGTAACTTGAGTTGACTTATTTTTCTTTCTCTGTAATGTAGAGAGGTCTGCTTTGCCTGCTGTTTGGGCAACATACATATCAAAGCACAGAAAAATGTATTTTGCAGGAACAGTGAAATTTCTGATGAATAGCTGCAGTCACTCTGTTGGTAAATAAGTGTGAAAACTTTGTCATGTAGTTTGCATTTCTTTTGTTGTCACCTCTGCAGCTGAGATGTTCTGCCTTCATGTTTGTGTGCCAGCATCAGGCTGAGCAATTTCATCTGCATTCAGTTCATAAAATCCATTTTTGCAAGGCCTGTGGAAAGCATCCATTGACCACAGAATCATTTAGGTTGGGACATAAGACCTCTGAGATCAAGTCCAGCCTTTGACTGATGACCACCATGTCAACTAAACCACAGCACTAAGTACCAGATCCAGTAATTTCTTGAACCCCTCCAGAGATGCTGACTTCATCACCACCCTGGGTAACCTCTTCCAATGCCTTACAACTCCTTCCATGAAGAAATTGCTCCTCATGTCCAATGTGAATCTCTACTGGAGCAAACTGAGGCTGTGACCTCCTGGAGTTTCCTGGGAGCAGAGCCTGACCCCCACGTGGATCCACTGTCCTTCCAGATTGTTAGAGAGAATGACAAGGCACCCCTGAGGCTCCTTTTCCCCAGTCTAAACACCCCCATATCCTTCAGCTGCTCCTCATAAGACTTCACCAGGCCTGTTGTCATTCTCTGCACTGATTCCAACACCTCAATGTCTTCCCTGAAATAAAAGGTCCAGAACTGGAAATAGTTGTTGAATCTATTTCCTACACAGATTCTTATTCTACTGCAGACAGAAAGTGTATGAATTCAGATGTAAATATTTCTGTATGTGTGCCTGATGTTTACAAGCTTCCAATGGCAGCATCAATAGTGAACTGAGTCTGTTAAGTACTATATATTTTGTAATTTGTTATCTACCTTTCACGCATACCTTTACCTAGAGTTTTATTTTAACTACTACTGATGGCAAATGAAAAGCATGCCACTCTAACCACATATAAAATGTGATTAGAGCAGTCTTCTCTTCATTTGTCATCAGCAGTAGTGGTCTGGTGTGTGAGCATTCTGGCTCTTAAAAGCAAATTCTGGAAGTGTGGTCTTCAGTGAAATGAAAAGGAATTCAGCAACAGTGAGCTTAAATTGACTCACTTATTGCAGTCATTACCTCACAAGTCTCATAGCACTGGTTCACTGAAATTCCCATCTATTGTCATTAGTAGCTGTGGAAACTCTTATCCAATAAAGGTTTTGCACCAATTCTTTCCAAGTTTTTACCAGAATTGCATTTTGACCGCCAGATTTAAATCTGGCAACTTGTCAGAACTGAGATGATATGCAAAGAATCCTGATCTTAGTCATTTTTATAGTCTAAAAGTTCCACTACTGCTTTCTGTTTTCAAAGCAGGGAAGAAAGTAAAAACTCTTGTTTTAAGACATAATTAATCTATAGAAAAATAAAATGAAAGATTAAAACAAATGGCAAATTTTAAACTTCCTTTTTATATGCTCTTATAAAAGTATTTTGAATGTTGTTCTACAGTTGGGCTGTAGCTTCAAGTATCTTGGGATCATTTTGCCTATTATGTTAGAAATAAGATGCAAGCTTACGTATTTTTGCGATTTTTGTTAGTTTGGTTTTGATGTTGCTGTGGATTTGATGTTTTTGATTTGGTTTGGCTTTTTTTTTTGTGTGTGTGTGTTTTTGTTTTTGTTTTTGTTTGTTTGTTTGTTTGTTTGTTTAATGTGGTCTGCACATGCCAGGCAAAGAAAGCCCTGAATTTTAGTATTTTATTTGCCATATTCCAGCTATCAGGCATCAACCTGTCAGGAGTAATCTCACTATCTCTGGACTTTTGTCTGAACACTGAGCTTCATACTTTGCCAGCTAAATTTTTTCTCAAATCTATTCTTCTGCTGTTCTCAGTCTTAACTGAGCTTCTGACAGAAATCTTAGCTGTTTTTTTTCCTAATGTCATGTTTTCATTCATTCTTTCTTGCATTTTTCAAGCAGTCTGACAAGAATGCATAGATCAGAAAGCCTGCTAGTATAACCTTTGTTATCAAATCCCACAGCCCCATTCCTCTATGGATTTTCCAATTGCAGTGAAATAAAAGAAATCCAGTTATTAACTTACTCAATCTTTAAATTGGTATTAAAAGGGACAATGTGCTGTTTAAATATTTTATGCATATGCAATTTCCAGAATCACTGAGGAGAAATGAACGGTTTGTCTGGAACTACACAAAACAGAAACAGAAGAAAAGAGGTGTTGAAAGCAATTTTCTCTTTCTTTTTCAATAATAATTGAAAGTTTAATTAAGAATTGCTTAAATTTATGTCATTTGTACTCTTAAATAAACTTGGATAGCACTCAATGTCAACTGTTTATGAATTTTGCATGACACTTTTTGATGGAAGTATCCTTTCCCCATGCCTTCAAAATTTGCAAGTTTGCAATCTCAGACAATTATCATTGCCAGACAAACCACACACTCACTGCAGTCACTCAGCTCCATTGCTGCTTGATGTCAGACAGAGCTCACTCAAATCCTCCCAACAGAGCCGGTAAAATTTAGTTCCCTGCTCAGTGGATTTTGGGAAGATAAGAAGAAAATGCCTCAAGGGATGGAAGCTGTAATTTTGAAAGGCTAGAAGGTAGCAGTAGGTGCAGCCTCAACTCTGAGCAGGACAGGAGGGCTGTATGCCTCAGCAAGGCATAAGGGAGGCTACTTAACACTGTCTTCTCTAACTGGAATAGGATCAGAAAAGGTTTGATTTTACTTTCAGTTTCCTAGAGATTTTAATTACCAATGGAACCCTACTGGTTTGTTGGGGGTTTTTTTTATTATTTTTGGTTTTTGTTGATGGTTTTGTTGTTGGGTTTTTTGTTTGTTTTTTTTTTTTTTGGGGGGGGGGAGGGGAGCAATATCCAGATGACAAAGACATTAAAACAGGAGCTTAATTAGCCTGCAAATTTGCAAATCTCTATGCAGCATCTATTTCCCTTTACCAGCATAGCAATTATGGGGAGCCAAAATCTCAAACAATTTTTGTCTCCCAAACTCTTTTCGTAGTTTCCTTTTCTGAACCCTTATTTACCATTATGTTATCCTAACACATTTCTCCAAACTCTTTAAGTTCCTATTTTGCCCATCCTTGTAACCTGTGTCTTATGCTATAAATCACTGATGACGGAAACAAGCCCTGTACAGAGTGAGGTCCTGGAAATGCTTGATTTTCTGCAGAAATCATTAAAGGAAAAATGTTGAACAGATATAGACATGTGTCAGCTGGAAAGCTTCCGGCTATGCAAGGCAAATATTTTTGTACAGATTTGCTTTTATGTGCGTGTTCCTTCCTGTTGAACTTGGAACAGGTTGGCTGGGGCCTCAATGTTCATAGCTGTTAAGTCTTGTGAACTATCTGTGAATTACAGCTTGGTTGCCTCTACACAGAAAATTGTCAGGTGTAGTATTTTCCGTGGATGGTGGGGACAAGGAACTTTGCAGACCTGAGTGTGATAAATTTGGTGTAAAAATTCGTGTATAAAATAGTAATCCAATGTATAATAAGAATGATGTTAATAAAATGTAAAGTCAGTAGGTAGCAATCTGTATCCCCAGCCTGCACGGCTCCAGTTGCGAAACAGGACAAGGACCATCAGACTGAACAAAGATGCTAGCCAGCCCCAATAAGAATCGCATCCTTTCCAATGCAAGGAAAATTCCTTCTTGACGACGATGCAGAGTTCATCAACGCCCTGGCACGATATGCACACTGAAATCAACATAAGACTGACTGGTACAACTGGCGTAAGAAAAGACCTTCCCGGAATGGATCAACGGGACTTGACAAGATCCGGGAAGGCCATCAAAAAGAAATTTGGACTATTTGGCCCACCCTGGACACCTGGACTGCCTCAGGGCAGAAAAATCCTATAAAACGGAGGACTGAGGACCATTTGGAGTGGATTTGGGCGTCCTGCACCCTGGCGTGCAGACCCCTATCCACCTGGCGCGGCGCTGCTAATTTCCTATTTTGTGGTTTTCTCTCTTTTATTGGTGATCGATATCGTGTTATTAATAAATTGTCTCTTTGTTAATCCGATATTTGCCATTGCATTTATAACACTGAGATATTCTAGAAACACGTGGCTTTATTACAAAGGCCATGGGTAATGAGGGCCTGCTTTCAGCCACCAGCCTCAGCTGAAGCAATGCCCTAAAGAGAGAATGAGGAGAGAGAGAGCGATAGAAGAGAGTTAAGGGGTAGAAACGGGGTAAGAGCAGGGGAAAAGCCTGGGGAGAAAGCAAGAGCAAGAGAGAGAGAGAGAGAGAGAGGGGAAGAGAGATAAGAGAGAGCAAATGAAGAGAGTAGGGGGAAAAGGGGAGAGGCAGGAGAGGCAAGAGAATAAAGAGAAGAGAAGAGAGCGATCACCTTGTTACAATACATTATATCTCTTTTTGTGTTGAATATTCTAATTTACGGTGACCAACCCGTGCAAGATACAAAACCTACAAACTTTGCATACAGCCTATAAGAACTACTACATTACCATGTCATTTTATATTCTAAACTCTATAGACCACTTTTCTTATCTTTTTTTCCCTAATGCCGTTGGCAGGGTGGAAGGGCAACATTCTTGAGTCTTTTGTTTTCCTGTCTTTCAACCCATCTTCAGCTAATCACCGTTTTCCTGCCTAGCATGCCTACATCTCGAAACTAGCTTTCATTGCTATTTCACTCACAGGTTTTACATCTGCAGTATTTCTTACCATACAATCATATCCATAAGTCCTTCCTGTTCCATCTTTCCCAACAGTCAGGGAAATCTTCCAACATTTTCAAGGTTACCTGAAACAAACACTTTTGTTTCTTTACCATCATCTGTGTAGCTCTTCCTGAATTAAACACTAAATTAAACTCCAAATCCTGGAGTAATCAGGATTTTTTTCCTCCTTTTCCTTTCCTTTTTTTTTTTTTTTTTTTTTTTTTTTTCCCAGAACATTTATTTTGTCATTGAAGAGGCCAATTCCCTTTTTTACTGTTTTTTTTTTTCTAATAGATCTTCAGGCCGTTTTCTGAGTGAATCATGGGTCACCTGAGGTATTAAGGCTTTAAGCCCAAATGACATGGACAGTGAGAATGGAACTGGGATATTTATTTATTTTAAAATTGTAAATTTCGTTATTCTTCAGAAATACCTCATCAGGAAGAGTTTTATCACAGAAAATGTTGTTAAGCACCTCAGCTTTCTAGGGAAGTGGAGGCATCACCATCCCTGGAGGTGTTCAAGAAAGAGCTGGACATGGCACTTGGTGCCTCAGGTAGTGATCAATCAAGGGCTGGACTCTATTACTTTGTAAGTAAATGATTACAAACACTAACGATTCTGTGTTTAACAAAGTTTCTTTAGGTGAATGGCAGTGTATATGTTAGAAATAAATTTTTATTTATGTGCAAAGTGTTTGAATTCATCATTCAAATTAATTGTAGAGAAAGAGAAACCTTGTGGAACCTTTTATTACCTCATGGAAGCAGCTTAGCTGCACATTTGCACATGCAATTATATCTTCAAAGGTTCATGATTCATAACCTTTTCAACAGACTGTTGACTGGGGCTAACTAATTCTTAAGGAATAGTTCAGATCATGGCTGAAGGTGATCTGTCTTTTTTATACTTCAGACTGACTTGTGGTATTATGAAACACTGTATCAGCTTCTTAATAGTCATGTCATAATGCATTAAGTCATTCAATACTGTCCTGAAAGGATTGATGCAATGATTTATCTCATGTCATATCTTGACGTGTCAGTCAAGGAAGTAGAGCATATATAGATGAATCCTATCTGTAAAAATGGCTTGTATATGTGGAGTTCTAAGAAAAAAAAAAACAAAAAAACATGAAAACTATAGAATTTGAGAAAAACTGCTTTTATACTAGGTATAAGGTTTAGAATTATCTGTTAGACTGCCATATCTTTGATAACATATGATAACATATGAGAACCTGAAATTCTTCTTTTTAAATTTCATGCATAAGATAAGCAGTAGATAAAGCACAGAGCAATTAGGAGCTACCTGTTAGGTCCTAGCTACTTTAAATGAATAAAACTTCATTTTCTGTTGGTAGATAATAAATTCTAGGTTCATTTTCATGGCAAATGAATTGTTTCTTCATTTTGCCTAATGAGCAATGAACACCAAAGGCATTTTTGGTAAGAGTAGTTGGCATGTATGGATTTGTCTTTGGCTTCTAAGCTGAAAGAATTCATGGTAAGTATTCAGTCCTATAAGTTCTGTACAGTGTTTGAGGGTGTCCATGACCTCCAGCTCCATTATGAGATTTTGAGGTCTCAAGAAGCAACAGCAGCTTAATGCAAATATGTATTTTATACAAAAATGTCTGTAAGACACTAAAGATAAAATTAGCTACTAAGTTTAATGCCACATACTCGATTTTTGAAAGCTATTGTTCAGGACGATGTCTTATTTCCATGTTCTAAAGTCATTTCTTCTAGTCATATTTTATTTTTTCTGTCATTGCAGCATTTCTCAGAGAATAGTAACAGCTGCTTGTGTTCAAGGTAACCATATTTTCAATTTTATATTTTTTTAGCAGATATTCTGAAGACAATATTGGCTGAAGGCTATGAAGGTGGATCTCCTAGTTAACATGCCAATCTACTAATTAATTTAATGACTTCACAATAATTTACAAGGAGTTGGTTATAAATTACTTACATTAAAGATAAAAATCCTGGAATTAACAAGTGGAGGCTGTTCCCAGGATTTTAGTCCTTTCCATGAAAACAAACTATTATTAAACTAAAAAGGGAATTTGCACATTAGACGGTGTTAATTTTTATGTACTTTTATACAAGTAATGTGTCAAAAGCCAATTTTTTATATTTTCTGTCCCAGTTATTTTCCTGCCCTGGATTTTATGGACATCTCATAATTAGAAGATCACCCCTGTTTCCATATTCTATTTTTACATCAAATGTTAATCAATTTCTTTTCCTGAAAGAAACATTTTTGAACATCTCAGCTGCAGTAAGAAATGTGGTTTTAAAATCCTTCAAGCTTTTTGATTGATCAGTAGAAGTAACAGTTGTTGATTTCTTGAAGAAAATGCACATGTCTTTCCCATGTTCCTTTTACATCTGTAGCTTTTAAATTTTCTCTGTCTACTATTGCCAGAAAATATTAAGACAGTAACAGATAAATAAGAGATAAACAGATAAATAGTATCTGATAGTGACAGATAAATAACAGATAATAACAAATCAATAATGCTTAATGTGGAATTCACCAATCCTTTTATGATTTACTTAATTTCTGTCTCCCTGTGGCAGCTACAGAGTTAGGTGTGCATTTGGCCCATATTAACACTATAGGATGACCAATGTGTGGAGATTTTTTAAAGCCATAAAATCAAGATGCCTTCAAGAAACACAGGGGTCAGTAGATAATAATGAGATCAAAGGCCTAACAAAGTAATAAATATTAAATTAAACTAACACAGAAATAAACAAATAAGTGGAAGTATTGTCCCTCCTCACTCAGCTCTTCAGAAATCAACAGCAGGTGGGCAGCAATATAAGAACTTCTCTGTGTGGCAGAGGTTGGATGAGATTTATGTTCAGCATCAGAATGAGGACACTAAAAAGAAGTAACTTCTAAAATTGCCATAAAAGCGTTACTACTTTATTCTGGCTTTCTTATAATGGCCCCTTATTTTTTCATAGAATAAACATATAAGTCTTAATAACTTTTTTACCATATACTCTGGCACATCCAGTTTGTAAATAGTAAAATCTAAAAGTGATTATCTTTATGTGAATTAATGGTTCTGTTTATTTATTTGCTATGACTTTGTTAATGGAGTTTATGAACTCCATTGTCTCTTGAGATTCCTATTAAGAAAATCGTATTGCCAGATAATTAAATCTTATATCCTACCCTAAAAGCTGTTAAATGATATATGTTTTTGTTGCTGTTGTTGTTTTAAACAAAGATCTCCAAAAAACTTGATTTTATAATTCTTTTAACACTGAGTTGCACTTTTCTGGAATTCATCTCAAGAGGTGCAATGTTTCATAGCTTCCTCACTTTACCTATTTTGTTTTTGTACTCAAATAACAATGTGTCACAGAAGCAAATAACAACTAACACTCATCCAGGATTTTAAACTTGGTTTGGGTTGGGTTGAGTCAAGTCGTGTGGTTTACTTTTGATACTTCTGTAGCATATTTAATCCCATTTCAGTCTTCATTTTGACGACAGAAAAGCGAATGTGGTGTACAGGAAACAGATGTTTCATAGCTTGAGGAAAATTGCTCTGCTATCTTTGCTACTCCTTTAAAAGCCTTTGGCCAAAATTCAAAAACAATGATATAATATGTAACTCTTTATGTATTGAGAGAAATAGTGTACAAAGCCAAGGGATATCACAGTCTGGTCATAAAGGCCCAAGAATACAGTCATGTCAGTTGAACTCAGGACTCTATTGCCCAACTAATAAAAAGGTGTAAATATGAGAAAATTTTGTGGTTTGTGTGCAGGTGTAACAATTTAAGTTGTATGGTTATGGGAGCAAATGTGAAATAATTGGAAAGTAAGGAATAATGCCTTAACCTTTGCAGTATGTCCTTACAGCTCATTAATGCCAATTAGTCTTCAGTTTAATATCTGATCACTTAAGTGAAAGTGAAAGTGAAATTCTAAATAATTAGAATTGTTATTGGTAAATTTGTAATTTGTAATTAATTCTAAATTGTAATTTGCTTGATTATGAAGGAAATATGTTGGAACAAAGGTAGTACCATTATATATCTGACCACTTACTATTCTTATATAACTTGTTTCAGTGACCACATAATTGAAATTTAAAGCGGGATTTGCCATTGTAACTGTCACTAAAATATTCTTTCATTCTGTGCAGCTTAGAGCCTCTAATCTTTGAGCTTCAAAGTATGAAAATGATTTTATTAAATCTTGCAGACTAATTTATTGTATTCAAAGTCAAGTACATCAGAATATTAAGCTTCCTCACCTCTCTGACATCAACAGTTGCATTAGCTAGTTGTTTTTTTGAAGCTGCTGTGAGAGCGTTTGTGAAAAATAAAACGGCAGTAAAATATCTGCTGTTTTCAATTTCAAACTACTTGCCATTCTAATATGAGGAATATTAGCTTTTCTCTGCTATTTTGGAAAAAAAAGAATTAGTAGAAGATAGATACATACTGTAAAAATTGCAATAACTCCATTTTGAAATTACTTTGGATAAAATTTTGATTTAACTCTGACTTAAAAAAAACAACTTCAGTCTCTTTCTAAAGTAGAAAACTGCTTAAGAGACTGTAATATATATATATGACTAAACCTATATATGATATATATATTATCATATTATGTTCTCCCTATGAACAATTCAAACTTCACCAGTAACTAAACTGTGGCTGTAAAGCATGAGTGTTTGGTCCTTTTTGCTTTTTAAATTTAATTACCAAAAAATCTCTCTATTTTAAGTAATCCATCTGTACACAAATCTATTGGATTTTTTTTTGTAAATTTGGAAGCTGTTTTGCACTTTCAAATTCAAAGGTGTGTAAAACGTCACTTATTAAAAGTTGTATAGGATTTGAAGTGGCAAAATACATTATTTCTTAAGAAGTTTCTTCCTTATTTTTTTTCCTTTTTTATCCTTTCTCCTAATCTTAACTTCTATTTAACACTTAGACATCATGATTTTTATGTAATATTGGCATTCAGTTAAAGAAATAGACAATTGCATGGTAGCTCTGAATGCTCACAACCATTTTTTGAGGAAACCTACTTTATTCTGCTATAGTAAGTGGAATAAAGAGGCAACAGGTAGGTGAAGACACATAAGAATTGCCTGTAGGCTTCCATTATGTTTTTTAGATTATATTTTTAAATTTTAATGTGATCTGACTAAAATACAAGCGAGTTTCTTTCCTGTGTTGTGTTAAATTTAGCCTGAAACATTTCTACTAAGATCTGAAAGCCATATGGTCTTGTTAGTATTTAAAGAGACTTTCCAAGAAAACTCTGATTTGGCAGCATAAGGCTGTTCAGCCTCATTCCCTTCTCTTTTTCTTAAATTAATCCTTGTTTTGAGCAAAGATACTTTCAGTACTTCCTTCAATAACATTTTAATGGAGTTTCAAATAATTTGAGAATTAGAGCTGTAGCAGAGTACTTTGTAACCTCAATGTTATTTCTTTCTCTTACAAAGAAGTGACTGATTCCAATGAAATGGTGGTGTTCCCTTGATCTCGTGAATTTTTGTTTGTTTGCTAATGATCTTAAATCCATGTCGATGATTGCAATGTATTGGTGTTGTTAGACGGTTTCTCTTTTAGTCAGTTTTCTTTGACAAAATGTTTGTCTGAACATCAAGGAAAGGAGACAATAGATGGGTGAAAATGTGCATGAATTAGGTTGAAATTATTATAATAATTTTCTCTACAATTAGGTAAAATATGTTTACATGGTTTATGTATTTCACATCCATCTTTGGTAAAATATTAATAATTTCCTATTAATATTTACAAGATAAAATCTGGCCTCAGTAAAATCCTGATTGTCAACAGATTCTGTATTTTTTTAGCTCACTTTATAGTACTTTTCAAAACACTGTGATAAAATGGACAAATCTAATCAAAAAGACCATAAATTATAGAGAAGGGCAGCGGAAAAGGAGGCAGTTGTACATGTAAAATTTGTATCAATCTTCTTTTCTTGATATCTGCTAATGACAGACTGATTTGGATGACACTTGGCTCTGCAAATTTGAAATTTGGTTTCAGGTGTTACACCTTTTTGCCTGAGCACCATTGATGATACCAAAAAAGAAACTGGGTACCTGTTTACGATAAAACTACCAAATAACTTATCTCCTATAGATTTAAAACTCCTTTGAAATATAGCTGGCAATTTTGCTTTTTCAATAAATACAGAGATATTCAAAGAACTGGGTTTGTTTTTCTGTTTTTAAGACTTTGACAAAATTATCTCTTAGCGGGAAAATCATAACTTGAAATTAGCAAAGAAATATTAGGATTACATAAGGGCTTAACATTTACATTTTAGAAACCACCGGTTATTTAAATCAAACATTAATGATTTCAGGGCATGGAAATAAAGCTGAAAGAACTGTTTTGATCCTCCAGTTTAAAAGTTTCAGATTACTGTATGCTGATGATATTAAATATCTTAATCCTGTCTTAAAATAGAAATGTATTTTTCAACCACATTGTAATTAGACTAACTGAGACTGCTTTGTTTTTTCTGCCAATTTCCAATGCAAATAAAAGGTATTAACTATGATCTCTAGGATTCATATGGAATATTTGCACACTGTGCAACAAATTGAAAAATCATTGGATTTCTAAGAGATCCATTTTAATGAGTAAGTGATTCAACCTCTGAACTAGGTAAGAAGATTGAGATCAAACTTTCAAATGATCTGCTTCAGCTTTATTACCTATAGGAGTTTGGATTCTTCTACTCTTTATGAATAGAAGTTTACAAATTATAAAAGCATTCTGTAAGTTTGCTTTTATCTCCTATTACACATGTTATTTGCTACCTATTGACTAGTAGCCCCCATTATTTAATTATTGAAGGTGTCTTTTAAATGACTTGAAAAGGAAGGGGGTAGTGTCTTTATGATTCCATCAGAGGGGTAAAAAGCAAGGAAAGGAAAGTAGCTGGAGTCAGTATCATCACAAGGAACAAAGGAAAGAAATTGCAGAAGCAGGAACTGTGTTCTGCCTGCGAAATGTGTTTTGGGCTATGAAGGTGATGAAGGGTCAGGAGGGGAAGCCATACGAGGAGCAGCTTGAGGGCATTTGCTTAGTTCAGCCTGGAGCAGAGGAGACTGAGGGGAGACCTCACTGCAGGTACAGCTTCCTTGGGAGGGGCTGCCCACATAGCTTCTCGCTTATTCCCTATGCTCAGCAGAGAACAGGTTAAGATGGAAAAGCTTGTGGGCAGATGAAGAGGACATCACTGACCAGTTCTCATTGCGCATAAAACGGACTCATCTTGGGGAAATTTAATTTTAATTTATTGCCAATGACATTAGATTTAGATGGTGAGGAACAAAGACAAAACTGTCATGGTTTAACAAAGTCTGGTTTTCAGTCTGGCGTGGCAGTTCCCTGTGGAGACCAGGCGGAGCCAGTCTGCCGAGTTTGGATGAGCCAATCAGCTGCCTAGTTTGGAAGATTGACTTCCAGTTAAACCACTTAGAAGGGCTGAATACGCCTTTCTGAAAACACATTTAAGGATGAGCTAGGCTATGGGAGGCCCTCTTGGTTTCTGGTCTTTGAAGAAGGAATTGGCTGTCCTGGCCCCATCTGGCTGGGCTGGGCTTGTGTGGCCCAATGGTCTGGTTGGTGCGTGGCTCAGCTGAGATTTCTGCTGCCACTAGGGACTATCCCAATGCCACTGGGACTATCCTAATGCCACTAGGGACTATCCCAATGCCACTGGGACTATCCCAATGCCGCAAACAACCGTACGGCCAGGACTATGCAGCCTGGAATCCGTGCAGCTGGGGCAGTGCCACACAGCCAGGCGGCACCACGCAGCCGTGGCTATCTCAGCATGGCTCACAAATGAACTTTGTTTACTCCAGTGGCCAGTGCTGGGGGCAGTCCTGAGGCCTGAAGAAGACACATGGCCCAGGACTGTTCAGCCAAAATCAGTGCAGCCATGGCTATGCCACTCCACACTGGCTGTCTCAGCATGACTCGTAATGGACTTTATTTGCTTAGCTGTTTTTAGCTCGCTATGCTGTGGTCAGAAGGACAAAAGCAGTGTCAGCAGGTTGGTTTTTTTTTTTGTTTCCGACACCCCATATGAAGGAAAACCACAGGGGTGGTGCCAGCAGCCAATGTGCCTTGCACAGTGCAGGCGGGGACTACGTGATCAGCAGCAAAAGACAAAGTGATTCCTCAGTGCAGAGCCCGGATGAGATCAACCTTTCAATGCTGCAGAACTCTGTAAAAAACTGCTTCAGTTGATTAAGCTTGAGAAAAAAATGAACCTACAAGCACCAATTCTCACCTGAATCAGGACAAGGAAAGAGTGAAGACACGTAAAGAAAACAACATGGGACACTGAGGTCAGTAAAGAAGGAGTCAAATTCTAGATGGGAGGGGATTGAGGAGATGCCTTAGTCTTGGGCTGAAATTTGTTTGTGAAGTTATGATTTTTGATATTTCAGACTTCACTTTTTTTCTCTGTAATTCATGAAGTGCATGAGAGGGATGCAGTATTCATCTACAGCCCATGAGGAAAGGACACTCGTGCTGGAGCATGTGGACACTGAAGAGTTGTAATCCAATGAGAAGCTTGAACAGAGAGACATGAGTGAGGGAAGGGACAGTAAAAGAAGAAACTCTGTTCTCAGTGATAAAAGGAGAGAACTTCTGTTTTTATGCTAGAACAGCTCATCCTTAAAATAGTGTCCCGTAAGTCCACATGGCCCATGAAAGCAGCTTTGGGAAAGCTGCAAGGCATGAGAGGGACTTTCACACTGCAAACAGATTTTCCTTTGCCAGGTGGCTGGTTAGCTGTGACATTGAAGCCACAAAAGAACTGTTTCTTATGGAGAAGTCTCCGTGGCATGGCAAGAGAGACTCCTCTCCCTAAGTGGACTGAAGAAAGACTATCTTAGAGGTGGTAAACTGACTGAAAGTTCTAGGGTTTGTCTCTACGTTGTCAGTGGGAAAGAAAAGAAAGTGTGGGGGAGAAGTGTTCTGAAGGTTTATTCTAATTTTCTTACCATTTTTCTTTTAATTCTGTTAATAAAGTTTTCTTTTCTTTTCTTTATACCTTTTAAAGTTTTAAGCCTGTTTTGCCCTCCTCCTCCTAATCCATATGTTACAGCAGAAAATGAGTAAATGATTTCTAGGAGGTGCACTGGTGTTTGGCCAGTGCTAATCCCATGACAAAAACCTGAAACAAACTTTCAATTACTCCCTCCTCTTCCCAAGACCAACTTCAGTCCCTCATTCCCAACTCTTCTACCTCCTTCCTTTGAGTAGTGTGGGGGGATGTGCAATGAGGGGGCTGTGGTCAGGTTGTAGGAGGTTTTCTCTGCCCACCCTTCCTCTTCAGACTTTTCCCCTGCTCTAGCATAAGTCCTTCCCATGGGACAGTTTCCCTCTGGACATATCCAGCTACACCATCATGGTACTCTGCACAGGCTCCATCATTGACCTCTCCATGGGTCACACTGCAATACCTGATCCTCCTTGATTTCTCCAGGGGCTGTGAGGGAACTCTGCTGTGGCACCTGGAGCACCTCTCCTCCTCCTCTTTTTCTCACGTAGTTTTTGGTGTTTTTTCTTTTTCACAACGAACAAATAATTTCATCAGTTTCTTTCAATGATTTCATGATAAATTAGTACAAAAACATATGAAAATTCACCTTTCCATGTAAGGAAATCAGAAATTCTAGAATCTTCCCCAGTATATGGTCTTTGGAAACTGAAAATACATAAATCATAAAAAACGAAGTAACACCATCAAGTGAAAGGTAATTTACAATTTATTTAGATTAGTCATTTATTTAAGGATCCAGACCTTTTTGGCATCACTGTTGGCTCTCTGAAGAAACATCCAGAAATTATTTTGCTCACAGAGCTCTGACAGATGAAAAAAGCGAAGCCTTGTCTATCAAATTTGACATTTCATGCAATTACTCTTTCAAATGCCATCTCTCCATAAAAAGCATTTCGCAGTTTCTGTTTGTGCTGTGTCTACATTGTTTTTGAAAGGCATGCTATGATCTTGTCTAATTTTGACAGGGGTGATTGGCAGGGAGGGCAGGATATGACCCCAGTGGTCGCTGACCTCTGTGTGACTGTTGAGGACTGGCAAGTCAGCAGCTGCCAGCAGAGCATCTGTTGTCTTGGAAAGATTTGGAGCACAAGCATCCACTTAGCTTCAGTGTTTTGTTTTTTAGGGTGTCCTCTTCTGCCCTCCTTTGGCCCTTCCCTGGAGAAAGATGTTGGGTACTGTCTCCCCAGCTGACTCTTGCCATATTCAGTACACATTTCTGAAGTCTCTACAGTTTTCTGAGATGAATATTCTATCTACTCTATTCTTTATGAAATCAGACATGTAAGTAAGAAGGCTAACCCAGTATTTAATTAAATCATGTTCATGAGGCTCATTTTTATTCGATTAGTATTTTTCTCAGTTTTGAGGAGTCTGAAATGTAAGTCTCTATAAGCTATAAGCTATAATATTTGCCAAGTGCTTTCTTTTGCCTTCTCACCAATCATTACAAGAATCAAAATAAAGCAAAAAGAAAAAAAACCCCTTGAAAGTGTGAAAATATAGGATATCCTAATTACTGATGTTTACTCAATTACTCAATTATGTCTCTAATATTTAAACTTGGAAGTAGTTTATGTATCTAAAAAATTATAAAATTATTGCGTGTCTGCCATTAATTTATATCTTTGTAAATAATTGAGTGCTCTAAAAAATGAAATTAATAATTTATTTTTCATTTGCTGGAGTTATTGTAAGTTTTATGTATTTAATCCTGAAACAATTATATTCCTCTTTAAATATAAATTGAATAGGAATGAACAATAGTAAACAATGAAAAATCATTATAAGGGTATAAAAAAAGAAGTTAAAAGTATAATAATCTTTTGGTCTATGTTTGAAAAAAAGACAAGACACAGAAGACCTGTAAAAGCGAAAAAAAGTACAAAAAAGACTTGAGATAATTTTAAGTTTCAGGTTGAGATTTTTAGCAGCTATAGATCCTTTGCCCACATTGATTACTTTGCTAATGTCAGCTCCGGTTTCTGCCTTTGGACCTCTGAATGATACCCCACAAGGCATTTCTCTTTTTCCTCTATGTCAGCAAGTGGCAATAGTACTCTTTAGAAAACTACATCACATCCTCACATCCAAAGATCTTTGGCTGCCTTTATAGATTTTCTATCTGCAGTATCTGAGACATAAAAATTGTAGTGAGTTGGGAGATCCTTTTCAAAACAAAATACTTACCTGTCAGAATATAAATACAGAAGAAAACTGATGAAACAACATCAACCAAAAAAGTTTGTGTGCTTTTCACATTTTACTTTTACTGAATTTCCACAAGAGTGAACTTCTTTTTGTATTTAAACCTGGTGCCTTTGTTCTTCTTTCTAACTAACTAACTAGTCTTCTCACTAATAAAAGACTGTTCTTACTGACTTCGATACCAGGGCTATTGGACCTACTTATTCTGCTGCTATGCCCTCTGCCATGAATCTGTTCTGGAATACCTAGCATCAAAATAGAAAAACATTTACCAAAATGTGGTGTCTATAAAAAAATGTAGAACAAATCACATGTTTTGTTACATGTGCCTAATGTGATTCAAATCTATGGTTATTCGAATCACTGAAATGGTAAAATGGCATGATAATAGAGGAATTTACAATAATATATTCAGTGGAAAACTAATAGGAAGTAATCAAAGTTTTAAAATATCTGGTCACATTGCCACTTTATTCACATGATAGTAATGTGTATTGCATGGGAAGGGACAGAGCAATTTATGTTCTTATGTTTAACCAAATACCTTTCTAATAGACAAAACCAGACATTTTCAACCTTAAACATGGGGACTTCTTTTAATATTTTTTAATAGATTACTAGTTTTGATAAATATTATTACAGTGAAATTGTAGGGTAAAGTACTTTTCTGCTTGTATTAGAAAATGGAAGATGATTCTTAGTCTAAACAAACCATAATTCTGGAGGGAATACCATATGTCAACATTCAAAATAAATGTGCAGAGCTTCCAAACCTGTAGTGCTGTGTGGCAAACCGTTTTACAATATTACCTTCCAACTTCCCACAGTCTGATTCATTATCTTAATTTCAGCTTGAAACTTGATGCTGGAAGTGTTCAGATTCTTTTCTTGCAGGAGTTTTCAAAAGTATTAATTAAAATATAATAAAATAAAGTGGGCAGTTGGACGGTTTTTGGAACTCCTTTGAATTTTACTACAGAGAGAAGCCTGGCAGAGTGCATGTGGCGCATTTCAGGGAAGCAGCAGCAATGTAGGGCAGCTCTGCAGACGGTGCTTAATTCATTTAGTTCCAGGAAGCCACACATCAGAAGTTGTGTCGCTGGAGAAATTTGCCAAAATGATGATAGCTTCTTCTGAGGCAGGAGAGTCCAAATCTCTCGGGTTTAGTTTTTCTTTCCCCGAGATTTCAGTCTGGTGGTTCTGATGGTAGTTTAAGTGGTTCTTTTTTCCCTCTGCCCTCTGAAGGCTTTAAATCTGTGCTTGGCACGAGAATGAAGGGAGTCTCAACGTCTTGGTTTTCTTGGTTTCTCACGTTGTTTATTAGTTCTTATCTTACAAGTTCTCTGTGCCCAGCCAAGGTGTTCACAGCAGCCAGGACATGATGTGACTCCCCCCATGATGGGAGGTCACTCTGCTTTTATACAGAAAATTACATACTTATTTCATACCAATGCTTAGTGCCTATACTAGAAGGGTCATTTCTACTTCAACCCAATCCCCTCAAACTACCTTGTGCCCACATCACTGCAGAAGATGGATGCCAAGGGAGAAGGAAAAGGATTCAGGGTACCACCCTAATTCCTCCATCTTGTCCCCTTGCACCCACATTCCAAAAATCCCAAAACTACAAAACTTTCCACATGTGTGACTTGTAATTCCTCTCTGTGTTGGAAGTTTTTCACATGGACTGAAATCAAAGCCTGTGTCTTCCTGGGCTCTCTGCCAGGCAAACCCCCCTGCACAGACCCCAGACCCTCTTTTTCGGGTCCCAGGCCTCTCTACTGAGGTCTGTGACCTTCCAGGATGCCCAGAGGGATGCCCTGGACTCCGACACAAATCACTTTAAAAACTTTTCAGAAAAGGTGTAGTACTGTGGGGTTTAAACTCAGGAGGCAACATTTTGCACTATGACATTTAGACCTCAGTGGTGGGGAACACCTGAAAAAGTGGCAGCTTTGTCCTCTGGAATCATGAATTTAGGATGTCCAAAACTGTATCACTTCTCAAAAAAGTTATGTATCTCCAGTTTATATTGGCATATTTCTGTGGAAAGCAGGAAAATTACGATTTACTTAACCCAAGCAAGGGTCTCACCTGTTATTGCAGGTCTCATTCAAGCAACTAGTTTTTATCAAAAATTATAGTAACAAAGAGTTACATTCCTCAGATCACAAACTGAAATATCTTAGATAATTGCTTAAAACATATGGAAAGCTCTACCTGATGAATATAAGGATCAAGATAACTCATTGTCCTGTTTCTGGGTATGCACTGCAGAGCCTCAGGAAAGTAAATCAATATATACTGTGAGGTTTTAATTACTTCTTTCTTTGTAAATGATTCTAGTTTCTTACAAGATTCAGGGTAAAGATTCTATAAACAAACGTCTCAGAAAAATCAATATAAAAATTGTTGAAATGAGTATTTTCTGTGTTTAATAGAAAGAGACTAGGCAAAAAGGCAAAGATGGTAAAAAAACATTTAGGGAAACTTTTTAAACAGTCCTCAATAAATCTGTCTTGTTATTTTTTGAACATATTTATGCTTCTAATTTTTATATCTTATAATAGGTCCAATGTTTACCTATGTGGTGCCTGGAGAAAAATATTTTTCTGGCTGGAAGTTGAGAATTACTGCCTGATTGTTTAACTGCATGTTCTTCGCTCCTTGCTTTGGGAGCCAATTCATTAGAAAAAATTACTTACAATTCTTCATATTAAATGTGACTTTCTCTGCAGAGGAACTATTTTTGACATGTACTGGATTTCTTTCCATAAGATGTTGGGATTTCTTTTTTTTAGATGCTCTATTCAATTGCCACTGTTATGAGAATTGTACTTAAACTATTTTCTGGAAGAACAGGGTAAAATGTGCATTTTCTCTGAGAAGTCCAAGTGCCTGTGTTTTTTCCAACGGGTTCTAATTTTGTTATTTTTTCTTTTTAGGCTGAGATGTGCCTGTCTCCATTATTGCCCAGAAAATCTTACTAATGGCATGCATTAGAGTATTCACTTGAAGGATATTACATGTGATACATTGACAAGGATTCTTTTAGCCTATATGCTTAATTTTTCTCCTTTTGTGTTTTATTCCCTGTGGAGCAGTCTGGTCATTTCTCCCTTGAGACGATAAAACATGAGTTTTTTTGTTATAGTTCTGTTAGATAAAGCTCTGAAGAAAAACAAGAGGTCCTTCAGCAAGACAATCTCAGGTAACAAAGAGGTGCTAAAAAAGCATTCCACATGTATACAGACGTAATTAAGCACAAAAGTGCTTAATGTTTGATAAGTTTTTATTGTATTTTGTTTTGTTTGCTTTTTGAAGATACTGAGTTTCACCTCAGCTCAAGAATAGATCCTGAATACAAAAATAGCACTTTTCATGTTGGAAGTAAGATGCCTATAAAAGCTCAGACAGGCAGAGGATAATGTTGAATCTATCAGTGTTTTTTGTTTGTTTGTTTGTTTGTTTGTTTGTTTTTTCCTTTTTTTTTCATAGAAAACTCACTGCAATCTGAGCCAATCTTTTGTCTTTTCTTTTTTCTATTATCCTTAAGAAAGAAACATAGTTGTATCCCAGTTGCTTTTCAGTTCTATCTTCAACAGTAGGTATTCTGTAAAAAAAGAGCTTATTTTAATTCGTGTAACTTAAGAATTATTTCTGGTTTCTTCTTAATCTATTAGTTTTCTTTAGTACCTTAGATTTAATTTAGATAAACTAAATCTTCTAACACTCTGGAGCAAGAGACACCAACCTAAAAATACATCTGGCATTTTGCCTTGATATTTTTCTAACAGTTTCAAAAAGAAACAATATATAACCTGGGGAAGTTATCCATGTGCTGAATTGCTTTAGGAGATTCTCTTTTATCACTTAAAGTGCTCAGTGAATTTTACTTAATGCTGTAGTTGAGGACTGTAGTGCAGGGTTCTGAGTCATCTTTGAAGATATTTTCTCAAATATCTTTTGAAGATATTTCTGTCTCATGAAGGGAGGAATGACTCTTTCTTTGACCCTTACTTGGTATGTTTAAAGCTCAGTCATAGAAGAGCTTGCAGAGGGTGTTTCGTTTTGCTTTTTGAAGTGGGCAAGGAACAATGTTAATACTAATATCCAAAAAAACAGGTGCTTTTGTAACATCAGCTGTACTGCAGTAAATCAAAGGTAAATTAGCATAATGGAAATATCTCCATTTGGAGATAAGTGTGGAAGAAACCACACATCTAACAGTGGAATGGCTTTTTCTTCCTTGCCCTACCTTTGACCTGACAGTAGTGACAGATACCTTTGACATCCTACTTCTTTAATGGTTTAGGATAATTCACATATGACTTTTCTTTTAATGAACCGAGAAAAATCATTCAGTCTCTCAACTTTTTGATCCAGTTTTTTTGCACTCGCCTTCCCCGTCCTTCCCCACTCTGATCTTCCTATTGTGAGAAAAACAAACTCTCTTGGTAATAAAGTACAGAAAGATCACTTTCTACCTCTCCAATAGAAGTTGTTTTTCTGAAATGAGCTTTTCTTAGCCTGTGACACCTTTAACTGACCCTTTGTCATGGTTTCAGCTGGGATAGTATTAATTTTTGGCAGGGGATCTTATCAATGCCTACAAATATCTTAAGGGCAGGTGTCAAGATGACAGGGCCACAATTTTTTCTGTCATGCCCAATGACTGGAAAAGGGGCAGCAGGCACAAACTTAAGCACGGGAAATTCCATCCAAATATGAGTGTCCTGGGTTGTAGTGTAGGATGTACACAAAGTATTTATTCTATTACCATCTTCATGAACTGTCGGAACCACGTGGGGGAGTGTTTTCCCAGGCCCCTTTCCTTTGGGCTCTCTTCTGCTAATGGCCTATCAATGCCTTGCCCATGACTCACAGATAACTCTCTCCAGGAGTTATCTCTGTTTAATGGGCCATCAAGGACCCACTTCATGACTCATCATCCCATTGTGAGATTCTCCGCCCAGGGGGAGGAGCCAAGCATTCCCACCTAGATAGAATCTGGGATTTGGGACAGTACAAGCAGCCCTTACCGACTGGATTCCCAGAAGACCAGAGCTACCAGACCTTTCTACAGGATCACTGCTTCAGGAAGACCACCTCACCTGGACTGCTTCCACCACCCTGCTCAGGTTGTATTCTGACTCTGTCAGTGGTCTTTTGTATTTTTGCATTTGTTTTATTTTACCTTTTTACCTTTCTTCTTATTAAATTGTATTTCTGACTTAGAGCCTCTCACTTGTTTTACTTTCAAACCACAATAATGAGGAAAACTTCTTTACTTAGAGGGTGACGTAGCACTAGAACAAGCTGCCTGGAACCTTCTCTGGGGATATTCCAAACCTGACTGGTCACCATCCTGAGCAACCTGCTCTAGATCAACCTGCTTCAGTAGGGGGATTGGACTAGGTGGTCTCCAGAGGTCCCTTCCAGCCTCAAATACTCTGTGATAATATGTAGATTTATTTATTTACTTACATAATTATATTATTGAATTGTTTTTATTTCAGCCCATGAAGTTTGGACACTTTTACCCTTCCAATTGCCTTTTTCCCAACTGCTGAGAGGAGGTGTGAGCAAGTGGCTGTGTGGGACTTAGTTGCTGTCTGAGGTTAAGCCACAACAGAAACCATAGATCATTAAGAACTTTTCTTTAGACAGGGAAGATTTAGTTGCAAAAATGGAAAAACAAAAACTTGTGGGTAGAAGATGAGAATGCAAGTGATAGATGAGGTGATAAAGCGGGGCACATGAGAGATTACCAGGTTTAGTTCTCTTCAATAGATAGGAAATTCTTAGAAGATCTCAATTTCTTGTCAAAACAAATCCTAAACTCCTACAGGCTTTTTCAGTTGGTGACACTAAGTTTTCTCAACATGGTTAAAAATTAAAATAAGAAAGAAAATAAGGAGGTTTAGAAAGAAAAAATTAGTTACTCAAAAATTTCTATTTTATGTGTTTTCATAGTTTAACCATGATTTCTTCTGTTTATTTCTTGGTCTCACACTCACAAAAATGCAGCTGTTTTGACAGTTATCAGTTACCCTTGATGTAAGGACACTGCACATTTCCAATTTTTCTTTTATTCATTTTGCTCACAATGGTTTGGCATTTACAGCTGCTCTTACACTTCCCCAGAGCATTCTGAAGGAAAAACCTGACAATGCTGCACTCAGGAACAGATTGGCACAGGGGCAAATTCCTGGTGTCAACTCTCTACTAATTAGGTAAATGTACACTAGAGGTTACATTTAGACTATTCATTTGCACCAATATCTCAGATTTAATAGTCGCTATGTTTCACAGCTTCTTCAAAAGCAATTATTTTGACAATTATTAGGAGACGTTCTAAATAATTCAGGATATAATAATGCAAAATAAATCCATTAGGACAAAAGCCTTAGGGCAGAAAGCCTGGCTCTCGAGAAGTCATGAACAAAACACTTCTCTTGAAGACTAAGTTTCCTACCATATATGTGTATAAGAATGGCCAAAGCGGGTTATAAAATATGGAACATTATAATTCTAACATTGCAACTACCATGCTTAACACTTAGCTAATGCAAATAAGGAGACTGAGATTCCTTTAACTAAAAATAACAGAAACATTGTCTAGGAAAATGTCAGGTAAATTTGCAGTGTTACCATATCAGGACTGAAGACTCAGCTAAGATGGGAGGAAGGGCTGGGTTACCCTCAGAACAGAGATACTCAGTGTGCTGGAAGCAGAGACCTCAGTCTGCTCTGCAATATGTAGCAGGGAGTGACAGTTTCCTGGATATATGCGGAGAGATTATTTAAATATTTTTTCAAGTGGCTTTAGGCTGTTGATTTTTAAATCTTCAAATAAAGATAATGAAGCTCAAGGGGATAAGCAGCACTTGCAAAGCAATCCCCTGCATACTGCATTGTTTCCTTTCGAAGCATTTTATGTGGTGATTGTGCCAGGCTGTATTTAGTTCATAATTTGTAAGGATTCCAGGTAAAACAGTACAGCTGTGTACAATACACCACACAAGAAAACTATTCTAGGTGGTATCTGGTTTGCTAGTTGTAAAAAGCAGGATTGTTTACATGTTTTATTTGGTACAATAAGGTTGAGTAATACACTCAAAATATGTTTTAATTGTTTGAAAAGTTGTCTGATTAATGTAATAGCCAAGGCTTAATGATATGTATAAAATGCACTGTTGTTTCCATTATGTCTGCAAAGTCTTTGTAGCCAAAATATTATCATATGTTTTTCTTTCCTATTTTATTAATAAGCTTGTGCTGTTGCAATCCATCTGTGCCTCTTGGATCTCATCCAAAAGCTGTCCATACTCCATTGCCAATACCTATATGTCCTATCACAGAATTAAATAAGTGGACACATACAGATACTTACAAATATGTGACATTCTTCCATTAAAATTATATATTGAAGAGATAAATCATCGAAGACTGGCAAGGCATGGTTTCTAAAAGGACACAAACCAACCCACTAAAACAATTTATCCTGCTTTAAGTTAAAAAAAATAAAATAGGTACAGCAGTTTCTAGAGAGATATTAAAAAGTCTGACTTTACAAGAATTTGTCAATTTTTTATTGTCAAAAGGAGATGAGAAGTTCTGAGCAATTCTGATCAAGAATGATTGATTTAGTAGTATTTAATTGTACATTTAGAATGGAGTTGCTAATTGGATTATTTGACTTTCTGAGCCTCAGTACCCATCATCAATTCTGCATGCTGCATGTTAAATATCGGATAAATCATTTGATCCTCTCTACCACAAAAAAAGGTGAAAATTAATATTTTTAAATTGCATGTCACCAATAATGTAAAAGAGATATGTATCTTTGCTCATAACTGCTAGTACTGAACATCTCAGAGCTGGCCAGATTTTGTTCAGTGTGTCTCCAGACAGAGAAAGGACAAGAAGGTGTCTGAGTACTGCCAGGTGGATTTATCAAAAGTTAATTGTGTCTGGACAATCTAGTTTCCTGTTGGTTTTGTGCACAAGGCCACAGCGCAGGATGTAACATGTTGCAGTGGGTTGACCCTGGCTGGATGCTGGGCACCCACCAAAGCTGCTCTAACACTCACTTCTGCAGGTGGACAGAGGAGAGAATTTAAGACAAAAGGTTAATGTGGTAAGGACAGAGGGAGATCACTTACCAGATACTCTCACGGGCAAAACAGATTCAGCTTGAGGATATTGATTGACTTTATTACTAACAAAATCAAAGCAGGATAATAAGAAATAAGTCTTAAAAACACCTTTTTGCCACCTCTACCTCATTTCTGGGCTCTGCATCCTCACCGCAGTGGTGCAAGGGGGATAGGAATGGGGATTATGGTCAGTTCATCACTCATGGTTTCTGATGCTGCGTGGAGAGCAGTCCTTCCCCTGTTCCGTCTTGGGGCCCCTTCCATGGGAGACAGTTCTCCATGAACTTCTCCAATGTGGGTCCATTCCACAGGCTGCAGTTCTTCTTGAACTTGTGCAGCATGGGTCACTTCCACAGAGCTTTCAGGCACAGGCTGCATCAGAGTGTGTCTCCCATGGGGTCGTAAGTCCTGCCAAAAAAGCTGCTCTAGCATGGGCTCTTCTCTCCATGGTCTGCTGGTCCCTGTCAGGAGCCTGTTCCAGCATGGGCTTCCATGACTCCTCTCAAGCATCCACCTGCTCTACTGTGCTCCTTTTCCACAGGCTGCAGGTGGGTCTCTGTAGTGGTGTATTTTTGGTTTTATCAGTTTTATGTATGTATTTGTTCCTTGCTTTATATTCTTTTTTATAAGTTGTAATGGTTTGCCCCATGTCACCCATGTTCAACCCTTCTTGGTTTTACCCCCACCCCATTTATATGTCAATCATAAGTTATACAGCCCCTGGGTCTTGTCTGTCACTTTGGGATCTCTCCCAAAAGTCTGGAAAGTTCCAGTAAGGACCTCAAGTGATTGGGTAAGATTTCAGCTGTCTCCCCACCCGAGTTATTGATTTTTTACAATGTGTGTCATTTACCTGGAGAGCCATACCCCCTTGGCCCCTGATTTGTCCGCAGTTAAACCCATCCCTGAGTTCCTCCCCCCAATAAAAGATGTTACTTTGGGGGGGTTTCCCGGCTTTTTCCCTCACCTTTTTTCCCTCTGCTCCTGCTGAGGGGTGTCTGCTGGAGCAGATACTCTGATGAATAAAGCCAGCAGTTAACCCAGAACAGCCTCCTCTTTTTTCCTGTTGTCATTGCTTCACTCCTTCGGGCAAACAAGAACCCAAGAGATCGGTGAGGTTCATCCTGCTACCAACCTGTGCCCTTTATTGTCGAGGTGTCAAGGCTGGCCAAGGCAGAGACAAGACACCTCTACAGGTCTCTGCTCCTCCATGGACTTCCATGTTCTATAGGACACAACTATCTCACCATGGCTGCAGGGGAATCTCAGCTCCAGCACCTGGAGCAGTTCCTGCCCCTCCTTCTGCCCTCGGTGTCTGCAGGGCTGTTCCTCTCACATATTCTCAATCCTCTCTTTCTCTGTACAGTTACATTTTTTTTATTCCCTTAAATATGTTATCGCAGATTTGATACTATCATTCCTGATTTGCTCATTGATGGGTCCATCCTGGAAACAGGTGGCTCTGCTGGACATGGGGAAGGCCTCTGGCAGCTTCTCTGAGAAACCACCCCTGTAGCTCCCCTGCTACCAAAACCTGGCCAACAGACCCAGCACATATGTCTCAGCTTTGTTCAGACTCAGCAAGGTCTCCCACAGCATTCTTATAGATAAATTGGAGACACTGGATAAAGAGACAGCAAGATATGTGGAGAAAAGGGACTAAACCATCAAGCTTAAAAGGTCAGGTCACTGGAACAACATCTAACTGGCAGTTTGTGACAAGTGGTGTCCCTTGGATATTAATATAGAAGGCAGAATGCCCACTTAGCCAGTCAGTGAGCAGTGCCAAACAGAGGTGGAGACCTTCTGCTCAGAGGGTGTCCAGGAAAAATGGGCTGAAGAAAATCTGTGATGCTGAACAAAGCCAAGGTGAACTCTTCCATCTGGGATGGACTAAGGTCATATAACAATAGGATCAGGGTGCCAATACAGCACTGTGTCCAGTCTTTGGCTTGTCATTACAAGAAAGAAGTGGACATACTGGAACAAATCTTTTGGAGGACCACTAAGATAGGGCTGGAGAACATGGCATATGTGGAGAGGCTAAAATAGTTGAGTTTTTCCATTCCCAGATGAAGACCTAATGTCTGTATTTATGCTGTCTAATGGAAAGAGAGAAAATTAATTCAGAATTTTACCAGAAATTTCAACTAAAGTGAAAACTTGGTCTCCATGGCTGCTTGTACTGTATTATCCAGAGAGATTAAGAGATCTCTGTACTTTGAGATTCTTAAGATATGACTTGTAGTTAAACCAGATAAACTCAGGAAGGCCATTTTATTTTTCACAGTTTTCATGGCTTTCACAGTTTTCAGAGCACATTCTGAGTTCTTCAGGCCCCTTTAGGCTCATGGTTTAGGCCCTTTTATTCCCCTTGTTCTGTGGTTCTGGCATTTTAGAAGGTAGAATCCAGAAATGTATGAAAAAGCTCTTTTCCCCTAGGCTTCATTAACAACATGAAATAGAAGAGACACCAAAATTTCTTCATGTCAAACTTAATGCTTGTTCATCACTCTGCTGACCTCAAAAAGTCTTGCTTACTTGATAGGCAGCTAAGAGGTCTGGCTCAGTTAGTCTACTGCAGTACTTGCAAATAAAACACTAAATTATAAGAAAATGTGCTTTACTTTACAAGTGATAGATTGCATATGGTTTACAAAGTTTTTATTTTCTTAACATGTTTATCAAAATCTTTCTCAAGATTCCAGTAGATGTCATTCATTGATATTCGCATCTGGCATAATTTACAATAGTTCTGATA
Source organism: Zosterops lateralis (assembly GCF_965231275.1). Lineage (NCBI taxonomy): Eukaryota > Metazoa > Chordata > Aves > Passeriformes > Zosteropidae > Zosterops > Zosterops lateralis. The sequence continues at coordinate 114,758,765 of NC_139763.1, forward strand.
GCTATATTCTTTATTATTTTGTTATATCCCATCAGGAATTTTTCTGGCAATATTAAGAATTTTGGAGGCTACAATAATTAATATTTAGCAGTTTGTCAAGAGCAGTTTGCTCCATCTGCTGCTACTAAGTATTCAATAATAATAATTCAAAATCAAGATTTAAGTTGTTCCATAAAGCCCAAACCTTTGTAATGTTTGCATATAAAAATTTGCATTTTGTTTACCACAATATGACAGTCTAAATTAATTTTTTAAATAATAATTTGTTCTAACTTTGAAGAATAGAACACTGGAAGAGAAACAAAGTAATCTTGTACTGTTTAAAAATCTCTGTATTCTAGCAAATATCTGGATCAGTGGTCAAAGATGTATGAAAATTAACAGGATTCATCTAATGGCTTTTTGTTAATTTAAAGTGTAACTGATCCAAATTAAACTTAATTCTGGAGAGATTTTTAAAGGAAATAAAGCATGTTATGTCTCATTTAATCATAGAAGGGTATGAGCTATACACACTTCACTGTCACAAAGGCAAATAGGCATGTGCAACTAAATTTAAGGGGCCTCAGGTTTTATTTTTCTGGACTCAAATATTCTATTTTGGTTGGGGAAAAAAGAGTGTCACAACTGTCCAGCAGGTCTCAGAGGGTTAGTTTAGAAGCATCAAAAATGTTTTCATTTAAATTCATGATCTGGGCTTATTCAGCCTATGCTTGAACACTTGTTCATCCTTAGCCTCATAAGAATTTCTTGTAGGAACATTTTCTCAATTGGTAGGCTTTATCAAATGAAAAATATCTTTATAACTTCAGGGAACACCCATTCACGAACTATGGAGAAACAACATACAAAGAACCGAGATTTTTAAAGCAAATGAAAAAACTTTAAGAAAGATTTTTTTTTCTTTTACTTTGGTAATAATTGAAAAAAAATCCATATTCTTTCCATATAATTTTTTTTTCTTCCTTATAAATAGGTGTCATAATGAAACTTAATTTGGGGCCTTTCTATCAAATAAAAAGAGCTGAAAACTGACTAGGGTTACAATTTTAAATTATTTCGCAAAAAACTCTGAACTAAAGAAATTTTTTGGATGGATTTAAGTGGGGGAATGAACACAATTGACACAAAAGATTTTACAACTGCCTGTTGCTCATGCTGAGATGGATTTCTGCATATACAGTAGAATTATGAACAAGTGAGCATGGTTGTCCTTCCGTGGAAATGATGTTTACTCTTAATTCTGTTGTGAAGATGGTAAATCACTTAATTTACCATAGGTATACAATGATGAACATGGCCTCAGCAGTTAATGTTTTTTCCTAACTAGATATTAATTATGTCAAGAGATATTTTTCCATTAACACAAAAAGTGCTGGACTTTGAGCCCTGAAGAAAGCTTTGTATTTGATAGAGGATTTATGCCCCTATAAATCTGGAAAACAGAAAGTGAATGTATATCATATGCATTCAAACAACAACTTGAAATAAAGCTTGAAGGATTATTTTATTTATTACTGCTGATAAAGAAATTGGCAAGTTTCTTTCTGCAAGAAACTGGTATTTATTTGCATGTTTCTTAGCAGCATGAGTAAGTTCCAAAATTATGAATTAAAATTCATGTCAACCTGTATTCATGCATTGCAAAAGATTAAGGGGAAAACATATTCAAATTTGGCTAGACTAGGTCAAGGGCTGAATTGAGAGTGTGTACTGCCATTTGCAAAGGAAGTGATAAATAGGAATTGGATGCTATAAGAACTCTTCAGTGAGTTATGGTAGCAAAGCTTGTATTTGCATTTCTGACTTAAAATTGTCCATATTTGTTGGTACCTAAAATGGGGAAAATATTGAGCATTATTCCAGAAAGGATCTTGTCAACACCTAGTTTGGATTTTCATTAATTTAATCTGAAGGGGTATTTGATTTCTGTAATAAAACCTCTGATGAGTGCATTAACTTCTCTGTAATTACAATGAGGCGCTCAGGCTTCTGGGTTTCCTGGAGTTTCTGCTCATGTCCACACTAGGACATTTCTCAGGGAATGGGTTGTCCACTCCATTTTCCCAATTTACAGCTCAGAGCTTGATGAAGACATTGCATGATAAATGTGGCATCCCACAGGAGCTGGTGCTGAACATCAGATACAAGAATGTTCTTCTTCCTGAGCACCACTTCCATATCCCTTCCTTATAGAGAAGGGAGTCTTCATTGTTCTCTTGAGCTTTGCTATCTCTGACTTTCTGCAGTCAGTGGGCAACTGGTTTTGGGTCTTCAAATCCATAGTAGAAAGGCAGAGGTGGCAGCCAGGGAAGTGACAGCAGGGTTATTGATCCACAGTGATGGTCAGAAATATTTATCAGCTTCTAGCTGTCTTTGTTTTTGCAGTCTCCGAAAGTGTGTTGGAGGATTTGCTGCAATTTGAATACTTTCAGATCCTCTGTGAGAGCAGCAGCAGCAGCAGCTCTCATTGCTGTTGATGAAACACCATGGGCACAGCACACCAGCACTGACTGTGCCTGGCCTTTCTGAGAAACCCAGAACACCATCCCATTCCTGACCGTGGGTGTCCATGTGCACTTCCCTTGATGAAAATGCCACTTCCCGGCTGCAACCCTCATTAAAATCAGGAGCATTTTGCTTACTTCTGTTGGGTCCTTCAGGATCTAATTGAAAATCCGTGTGTCAGTAATCATCTCACCCTTCCTCAGGAGGCAGTCTCAGAGTGTGATCTCCTGCAGTGCCATAAATTCCTTGTTCAAGGATGTTGGTGAGAAATTTTGAAATTATATACCTTTTTTTTCAGGCTAAATTTGACTTTCCAGCTGTCTTTTTATTTGTCAGAATAAATTCAGTCTATCAATCTTTTATTTTAATCAAATGGTCCTAAAGTTTTCCTATAATTTTTTGACATTTTCAGTGATTGCTAATGTTAAACATTACAAGAGTGGGCATTTGTGCAGGGTCTACACATGTAAATAAACAAAACACCGAGGAACTTAGAAATTTAAATAACCAGTCCTGTTCTGGACAGGTAATGAGACCAGAAAAGTAAACAAATGCCTCATCGTTTGTCATTACTTTATATAAAATGAATCATTTTTAGGAAATTGTTACCTTAAATCACTGTATATTTGAGTTGAATTTCCTTGTGTGCTTATAAAAAATAGAATTTTTTAAAGGCTTATTGTCAACTGCAATTTAAAATGTCTATTAGAAACTTATAAGAAAGTGGTAACAACAAACAGGAATAAAACATTTAAAAGGTTTAAAAATAAAAACAATGTGATTTTACATGGAACACAATAAAAACACTACTTTTGTGGTGGCAAAACTATTCAATTAAACCAAAAAATCTAATTGATATATCTGAGAACTTATATACTTCTACAAAATTTAAGTAAAATTACTGGGAAAAGCAAATGCCAAATATTGGTGTAAAATAGCTGTTAAGAATAAGAGACAGAACTGCAGAGAAATCAGAAACTTGACAGTTATCCAGTTATTAAAATTTTGTGAATTTTATACTAGTCATACATGTTTCTCTCTCTAAAACATCCCAGAAAATGGCATTTTGATATGAAGCTGACAATTTCAGTTGACAGCTGCTAAATTCAGAACATATTTTATTAAGTAGCTTTTTTCATTGCTTTTATTTAATATTTCTTATGTGCATTTACAAACCAAGTGAGTTGTAATACATAAAAATAAATCAAAGCAGATATTTATGTTTTACTGGAAGATGAAAAACTCCACATTCAGTCTATACAGGAGGATTTGAACTTCTGACACTGGAGTAAGAAATATTTTAAAATGCATAAAATAAAATAATAATTTAAAAAATTTAAAAGGCATCTATAATTCTATGTTGTTATTATTTTTATATAACATCCCACAATGCTGGTTTTTTTTTTCCAGTTTTTTGTTTGTTTCTATATTTTTCTTTTCTTGTACTGTGATCTCTTTGTATCAAACTAAAGTTTATTTCTACATAGGTTTATTTTCTTCATTTTTTTAAGTCAGTGTATATACCATATTAGGCCAGTAAGGAATTCTCATTAAAAGTGGGAATAGGAATTCTGCAAGAACTTTGGGTATGGTATAATGGAAATTTTAATGCGTAGTACCTGTTGTCTACAGAAAATATCTTCTTGTCAGCATTGCAGAGAAGAAAATACTTCAAACAAAAATAGGTTTTCAAATAAATGTTTTAAAATTGCATAGGCTTCCATAGGAATTGTAATTCAGTTGCCTTTACGTTTTTGGTTTTTTTTTTTCTTTTTCCCTTGGGCTCATTTCCCAACCTGGAAAACATTTCTTATAGTGTATCATTCTGATAATTCACCACAACCTTCTTTCCAGGAGAAAATCTGAGAGCATCCTTTGGGAAATAGAATAAAATTTGAGAGTTTGGCTTGGAGAGGAGTGCGAAAACAAAGCTAATCAAACTGAAATTCTCATAAGGCAGAGTAGAATCTTTCAGTCTTTTTTTATAGTCATTAAACATATACATTGCATTTAGCCAAAATAAACAGGGATTTCTGCAGTAAAATTAGAAAAAAAATATTTATTCTCCTTAAAAAATATATAGATAGATAGATAGATAGATATATTTGTCTATAGACATTTTTTCAAGGAAACAAACTATATTAATTTAAACAGCACAGGGAATCCGAAACCATTGCTTTATAAAGCTTAGAGAAAAGGCATAAAAGTATCCTTTTATTCCAGATGTGCACAAAAACAGACAGGAAAACCGAATCATTCCTGTTATATACCTTTTTTTTTTCCTTAGTGCCTGATACACAGAGGACTTATGTCAATTAAAGACATTCTCAGAGGATGACACGGGTCTAGACAACAAAAATCCTCCCCTGGGAATTTCTGTGCTACTAAAGTATTTGATGCCTCCCAGATTTTGTAATGCAATAGGCTAACAGATATTAACCTTAATTAAAGAATTTTTTTTTTGGCATTTGGGGGGTTCATTTGTTTGTCTGCTGGATGAAATATTTTCTCCTGCTGAAGGATAGAAGGAACTTTTTTTTTTTTTTTTCTGGGGGTGTTAAAAGTTTTCTTCAAATTGACTTTTTATGTCAGTTTGCATTAAAATATATAAAAAATGTGAATTTAATTTATCTGAAAGATTTGAATTTACAGTGTAATTTTTCCATGAAATTCAGAATACCATGTCATGAAATCTTGCAAGTGTATGGGGATTGGATTTAGTCATCCACCTTCACCGCATTGTTAGTGGTTACAAAGGAGAAAGAAAGACCTGGATGCAGGCTGAGTTGAGTTTAAATTTCCTTAACTTTTTTTTTTCTTTAATTATGGCAGTTAAAAAACTGTTAGTATTCAAAATATACAAAAATATACATATAAAAAAAACAATTCCAAGCAGAAACGTACTACATTTGTATGAATATCTTTGGATAAATATGTTTGTAAACTCAGATTATTTTTTATTAGCCTGTAAATGGTATTCAATTTTAAATAAAGATAAAAACTTTGTTTCAGGTAGCCTTCCATACCTATGCCATCTCACACCTTACTGATGTTTATAAAGAAATAAAAATGTGCGCTAAGGCACTGTCTGGGTTACTGTGTTCGATGTTCCATTGGCTTAGATTTAATGGGAGAATGGGGAAGGAAGGTAAACACAGTGACTGATGTTTCAGTGATAAAATATATCTACTTACAGATACCTTCAGTTATTTTTTCAGAAGTGAGGTTCTATTCTGTATAAACATATGTGTTCTGAAGTACATATGGAGTATTTAATTCTATATCTCAATATCTTTCTGAAACAAATTTCACAGAGCCTTAGAAGTGCTTCACTTTTATTTTTTTTTGTTAAGATTGCTTTTGAGCATTGATATTTTTATCCCACTTTGTACCATACCACATTCTTTGCCTCTGTGCTTTGATTGAACCGGCAAACTGTCCTAATGATCCAAGTAAATGCAGAAAACACAAATAAAAAAAATGTTGAACTGGATTTTGACATAGGATCAAACAAAATTCCAGGAAATGTAAGTTTTTAAACAGTGTGTTCTGTTGTCTAAAAGCAGTGATTTGTTGCTGTAGTTGTTGTTGGTTGTTTCGGTTTTGGTTTTGTTTTAGGCAATTGAGAAACTTGCAATTATCCTTTTTTAAGTGACAACAAGAATTAGTGTCTTTCAGAGGGGGATATCTATGGAGACAATACATAAGACATCAGAAGAAAATGAGTCATGAATATATGAAGTATGCATTGTGCAGTGTTGGTCAAGGGGCCCCTGAGCTTTACTAAAACATGCATATTAACAAACCTTTTACAGTTCATTCACTAATTTTATGGCAATAATGCAAAATTCAAACAAAGCAATATGTTTTAGAGAACACACTGCATCTTCAAGATGGTTATTTACTGTGTGACCTCCCCCAGGCAGGCCCAATAATAAATCTTGCTTGGTTTTCTCACTAAAAGTGTGTGGGGGGGTGTTGTCTGTTTGAAAAACATTGCTTTTGGGTCTGTGTCATTTAAATTTTGCTATTTGTACAAGCTCATATTTGAATCCAGGCATTTAAACTCCGTGGAATTAGAACAGCTGTGCTATTAATTTGTTTGTTTTCCCATCTTGTCACTTACTGCAGCTGCTGGGCTTGCAGGAAACAGCAGATTCCTTTGCAGGTATATTTGTATTGTTTTAAGAGTTATTTTATTTCTGCCATATAATGGAAGTTTAATACTACAATGATAATAGTAATCAGTTTGTGTGATTTGTTTTACGTTATGACTCTTGCAAGTAAAGTATGCCATGAAGTCATAATATTAAAATAATTTGGAGCCTAATGTGACCTGAGGGGAAAAAGGTTTTTGGTTTGCTTTTTTTTTTTTTTTTTCTTTTTTTTTCTTTAAGATCATTATGATGCTCCTATTCTGCTAGACTCCTAAATCTCCTTATCTTTATCTTATTAATGTAATTTATAAACGTGACTGAGATAATAGTTTGAGGAAATGTGAGCTATAAGTAAGAACTTTTCCAGAGCTAGCTTAGAAATACCAACATATCTTTTCTGTTACCACTGGAAAACTTAGGTATTATTTTGGAGGAGGGATGTTTAGAAAAAATACCCCAATTCTTATGACACTTCATTGACAAAACCCCGAAATAATTTCATACCTCGAAGTTTAACATTGAACTTTTCAAGATAAAAACAATATTTCCACTTTTACGAATTTACATAAGGAATACCTCAATATAAAAGACATTTCTGATCTGGTACATGGTAAATTTCAACTTTAAAAATGTTGATGTTTCTTTAGGGTTTGTTTTTTTAATTATTATTGTTTGTTTGTTTGTTTTCTAAAGATAACTTTTAATGAGATTTTATTGTTTAAAGAACTTTGGTCTTATCATACTTCATAAAAACAAAAAATCAGAATTTCCTAAAAATTAATTATTAGCCAAATATTGCACAAAAATTTTAGAGACTTAAAAGAAATAGAGAAATTTCCTTTAAGATCATATCAGCTTTTAATGAAACTGTCCAGAAATCTCTCTGAGTTTAAAAGAACACATCCTGAACTGAAATTAAAAGGAGAAAATATTGAAATGTTTTCCAGGAAAAAGTGCTTTGAAACTCTCAAGCGTTCTCAAATGTTTTTATTCTTTATAAACACTTTCAAATTGAAAAAGCTCTGCAAGTTGAAGATTAGATTGTTTCCTGTTCTTTCTATAATTTTAAATATCTTGGAACTATAATATATGATTTTCATAAAGTTTAGAATATATTTCCCTATGGAAAAAACTCTAGATATTTTTTTTAGCTGGTTATGACCATTTTCATATTTCCCCTACAAGTAGCTCTCAACTTACATTAGGTTTAAATTCTTTTTCTATTGCTATATTAAAAATAATGACAACAAAACAATAAGAAAATTTTCTTATCTTTTTATCGTTTTGATTGTTGTTTTGACTTCTCAGTCCTACACTTTATGTCCTTCTTGTCCAAAGGTATACTATTTGCTTTTTTTTTTTTTAATTTGACAGATTATCTAATTATTAGTTTCCATAAATAATTAGGAAACTTTAAACATCCCTTTACCTTGATAAGGTCAATAGAGAGCATATATAAAGTACAAACTCATGGTAAGTTATGGAATATTTCCTGGACTTCTTGCCCCTGCAAGACACTTGTTGAGACCAAGTTTTTCACATTATTTCTATGTGGTCTATGGCTCTTTCTTACTGTCTCCATTGACACTATTAAAAGTCTAATGAGGAGGTGATAAACAGAGCATTTGACTGTTGACATATGGTAGATGATGGGTTTTGAGCTGATCTAGTGCCTGGCATCCTCAACTCAATCCAAACACGCATTAAAAAATGTAAAACCCATTTACTCAGTCACTTGTCACCAAGAGAATGGGATAATAATTAGAGCACTAGTCATGAATTTATGAAAATAGTATTCAATTAAATACATTGCCATTTACATTGCCATATATGACCTTAGATAAATTAGTTGGGTTAGGTTTTCAACAGTATTTGGTCGTCAATGTGGAATTAATCTCACTTCAATTTAACTGTCAAAAATGGAAGTATTTAAGCTAGGTAGTTGTATCAGGTCTCTTTGCAGGCAATGAAGGAGGAAGATATGTCCCTCTAGAGCAAATGTCATCCCACTTGTCTTTTTTGCCTCAGAGAGAACCTATATAATTAGCTTCAGCTAAATGCTTTGCTCTTATCACTATGTCCAAAAGGAGCTGATGATTTCTGTGGCTAAATAGTGCTTTCCCTACACCAGCAACAACCTGCAAGAAAACTGTATTATTATGTGAGACGGGTCAATGCATTTGAAAGAGTGACATGGTTGTCCTGAAAGAAAACTATATTCTTGACATTCAAGTATGTGAGGCACCTACAACATTCTGAAACTGGGCAAGTGCACAAAGTCCCCTTTGAGGACAGATGACTTTGCATGTAATATGTATTTATGGAAACTATGTGCCTTTGTACATATTTACACACAAGAATGTGAATTAATGCAATACCTATGAACTAATTTTAATCTTGAACACCTGCTGCCTTTACCTTCAGCTTTGCCATTGCCAGAAAAAGTCGTCACAGGATGTTTTTCCTTAAGGGTGCAGAAATACATTCTGAAAATTCAGTGTAAATATGGGGTTTAATGGAAACATTTTAGATATTCAGTATGGGCACAATAGAACTAACAACTATGTCAGGGGAGGAGGAAGAATAGCGATTTTGGAGCTTTATATGACATAATCTGGCACTTGACAAATTATATGTTAAGGGTTTAATTATGCAAATAAAAACTCTGGTAGAACAGGATCACAAGACTCCCCAGAGTGCACATTAGAAAATGAAGAAAAGCACAATTAGAAATGCAATATATACACCTCTTACTATGAGAAATGGATCTCTTCTTTTGTCATTGAATATTTTTTTCTTTTATACACTCATTAAAATTATTTTTATGAATATATGCCAGTATTATTCATTATTTATCTACACGTCCTACTATTGTATTGCCTTTGCAGCTTTCCCTTTGTATTCTAAGGTGTTTGTGTAGATTTTTTTGTTTATTTGCTTCAGAATTAATTTTTATTCATTCCCTTCAGTCTAGTTAAATATGATTAGGAAATTTAAAGTATAACAGGGGAAAAAATGGTTCTGATTTTTATTGAAAATTTTTTAGATTATTAGAAGTCCTTATTTTGAACTCCACTTGATTTTGGCAAGTACTCTCTTTTCATCTTTAGTTGAACATGCAAATATGTAAAATGTGCCTTGCAAAAATATCTTAAGTGTTTACAATGTAGTAGAAAATATGCTCAGCTTTTAATTTTCCTGGGAATGGAATTCTTATGTCTGAAACTTCCTTAATGAAAGTCTGAAAACACACCCCTGGGCGGCAATTTCTTTCTGTCCTTCATTTCTTCATTTATTCAGTGGGGGAAAATATCACTCAAATTGTGCCAAGGATCTCTGACTCATTTTTTTTTAGCCAATTAGAGATTCTCCAATTAAGATGCTGTGTAGAGTTGAATTTGGTCTGAAGCTTGGTTAAACCTGTTGCAGCAGTGAAAGATATTGCCCTTATCCTTTCAGCACAGGAGGATACTTTCCCTCCTCCATGAATATCTCCTGGATACTCCTCCTGGCAAAGACAGGATGCTGAATGCCAGTCTGGCTTTTCTCAATAAACATGGGAACAGCCAACTGAAAGTGCCCAAGATGTGTTCTGGAAGACTGAGTGTAAAACTAGAAAAAATAGGTATATAATAGTATGGGGTTTTTCATGTAAAAATTGTATAACAATCTATAACTCTACTGTCAATTATGGGGGTTTTTTTCTGATTTAATTAGAATATTATTTAATCTGATTTGGACTGTAGAACTATTAAAACATTAGTTAGATTGCTAGTAAATTCATGGATCTCTGGCTTTTGTGGTTTAACCTCAGGTGGGAACTAAGAACTGTGGGGACACTCACTTGCTTCCTACCACTTTCCACCTCTCACTTGAAGAGGAGAATTGGAAAGAAAAGGTAAAACCCGTGGTTTGAGATAAGAACAATCTAATAATGGAAAATATTAGTAATAATAATAATAATAACAATAATGACAATCAGCATCAACCTATTAGTAGTCTTAATAATGCTAAATATTCTGTTAATCATGATAATGATAATTTTAATGATAAGAGCAGAGAGAGAGAGAGAGAGTAAATGAACCCAACATAATTACTCAGATTACTCAACATCCACTGACTGATGCCCAGCCTGTCCCTGAATAGAGATCAGCCCTCAGCCAGGTAACTGGCCCCAACATGTTATTAGTAAAAGCTAAATTAAGCATCTTAGTGCCACAAATTCAAGACATGACTTTATAGAGCATAAATGCAATAGCAGGACTTTCTTCTGTTGGTGCTCAGCTCACAAAAAAGAAAACTAAAACCACAAATCAAACAAACAAATAAACAACACCCACCCCCCCCCAAAAAAAAAAATCCAACCAAAAAAATTAAAGAATGTGAACCTACATACCTACATTGCACTTCTTTCAAATACTGCATTCAGACACCACTGCAATGAAGGTGACTTTTTTTATTCCTCTGCATTTTCTTAATACAAAAATAGTACATTGACTATGAATAAGATAGTTATATTTCCCCTAACATAAAATTTTATTCAAATTCCAAGTTCTAAATTTCACACAAAAAAATTTGATTTTCAATGCTGAGTTCTACGGGTCCCAGAATTAAAATATGTTTGTTTTTAAGTATCTTTGAATTCAACATGTATTAAAATCACTCTAAAATGTGTCCTGTAAATACAATGCATCTTGTGAGTTTCACTGCAGAATATCCAGTCACAGGTTGTTTAATTACAGAAGACGGATTTCTCTTTTCTTCTTCTTAAAAGCCATGGATATAGAAGTTCTTGTTTTTGTTTTAGTTAAATGATGCAAGGGGTCTGGAGCAGAAGTCTGGTGAGGGGTGTCTGACAGAGCTGGATGGGCTCAGGCTGGAGAAAAGGAGGCTCCAGGAGGAACCATCTGCCCTGAAGGAGGGTGCAGCCTGATGGGAGTCGAGATCTTCACTCAGGCAACAAGTTATAGTAAACAGGAAACAGCCTCCAGTTGCTCCAGAAGAGGTTTAGGTTGGATTTAAGAAAAAAAAAAAATAAAAAAATTCATGGAAATGTTTGTCAAGCATTGAAATGTTTCCCAGAGAAGTGGTGAAGTCACCATATCCAGAGGTATTTAAAAGAGGTATGGATGTAGCAACTGGGGACATGGTTTAGTGCTTGAAAGTGCCAGGTAAACAGTTGGATTACTTGATCTCAAAGGTCTTTTCCAACCTAATTCTATGATTCAATGAGTTGGAGCTTGTTGTTCTGTTTTGGGGTTTTTTTCGGGGGGGGGGGGGGGGCGGGTGTGAGGGGGAGGGAGATTGGTTTGGTTTGGTTTGGTTTGGTTTGGTTTCCCTCCAGTATTTCAAGTATCGGATATTTTAAGTGCAAGAAAAGAACATCCAAAGGTGGCACAACTTCAGGTATTGCTTTCAAAGAAATATCCAAAAAAGATTTCAAAATGTACAGTACAATGCGTGCTGGCGTAACTCCTTTTCCAAGTTCACCTCTAATTCTTATGCCTATTATTTATTATTCCTTCCTTTAAGGATCTGAACACTTATTAACTTTGTGATCAAAACAGTGAAGTCTCAGGATATGACATAAAAACTTTTTTTAAAAAATCTGTATTTTTGACACATGCTGTTTCAGTGGCTAGAACTGCAAAATTTTATCATCATTATTAGCTAAAATTCACTTATTAAACAACAGGCTTTGGTTCAGTGATGAAAAAGTCTTTTTTATCTTTTCCTTGTTAGTGTGTCTATTATTATAACTCACGCTGTGTAACTGAGTGTCACATCAATAGGCTCAAGATGATGCAGTGAAAATCTTTGAGGTTGCTTTGAATTTAACTCCATAGGAGAAGTACAAAAGATGTATGGTTGAATTTTTTATAGAGATTGCAACCAGGCTTTTATTGTGTTATTATTTACATTGGAGTGTATGTACAGACAACATGTTACCTCTTATCACTGTGACTGACCAACGCAACCCCACAACAGAAAAAGTCTCAGAGAAGGGCACCACTGACGTGCTGGTAAAGTTTCCCAATTTGGAATGTCCTTTGAGTTCCTGAGTCACTGAAGCAACACCGTTTTGTCTCAATCACTTTTTTTATCTGCCTGTAACTTGAGGTGAATAGTAGGTGCAGTTTGTGTCAGAGAGAGCTGTAATGCCTTTCTGTGAGTGGTGCTGTGTGGCCCTGTAGAGAGGCAAGGAGAATACACTCCTGCCCTTCTTGTCCTCCCCAAATAAATATCTGTGTTGGATTTCCCCTCTCACTGTAAATTTATACTCTTCATACTAGACAGGGAGTTGTCTCTTAGTTCATGTATTTATTTTTCCTTAGCAGGAAAAAGTCTCAGTCTGTAAAAAGTCTTTGGGCAATACTGTAATCAAATTAAAAGAGTTATTTAATGTGTTCAGTATTCTTAATTATTAATTTCAATATAGATAGTTCTTAGACACCATCAAGGGGGTTTTAAAGTGGCAATTTTACATATACATAAATGATTAAATTGGCCAATATACATTAATGTGTCTAAGTCCCTTTCTTGCTTTATCCTTTCTACTACACAACTCTACCTTCAGTCTTGCATTTTCTGTCATGTTAGCTTTTTAAACACTCTGTTTCTTGCAAGAATTGCAGAAAAGAAATTCGCATTATACCTTACTAACAGTAGATAGGAGAGTACATGTGGATAAATAGTTATTTGAAAGATTTAGAGACAATTTGAGCAATTCTGAGAGCCCACCTGCCTCTCCTGCCTTCACCTTTTGGAAAGTGGAACAGAACTTTTGAAAGCACCTGTCCTCTTAACTATAGGAGCAGCCTCAGCCAGTCGGGTGATTCGTGCATTCTCCTGTTGTTTGGAAAACTGAATTATTTGATCTGTTTGAGCTTCATTTTTTGCTTATGTGTGCCTATTAATACTGTTAGACTCACACTTAATAATTTTATTTAATGATTCCCTTTTTAAGCTTGCTATACATGTGCAAACTTTAATAGCAGCTGGAGAGATGAACATTAGCAACAGAACAGAAAAGCAGAAAACATTGAGAAGAGAAATTTTTCCTTCAGGTTTGCAATTATTTTGTGATGCCTGAGCACAGATGAACTTAAATCAACTACTTTTCCATTACCTTGCAACATGTTTTCATATTTAGATTATTTCTTTTCAATTATTATCAGCTAATGAAAGAACAATTTCCTCCTGCATTAAGGAAATACAATCATTACCTGACAGCATATTGAGATTTATTAAAGAATATTTTCCTTTTTACTTATTTAGCCTTGACAATTTACATACTTAGCCTTGACAACTTGGTGTTTTGGGAGGGAGATGGGAAGTAAGTGTGAGGTACTTCAGGGAAATAAAACTGTTCTCCTACCCTGAAAAAATCAATGGATAGTGGATGATCTGAAGGTTGCCATCATATAATCTTGGATTTGTGTATATAGATATATATTATTCCCTAAGGAATGTCTTTACTCGTCATTCTAAAGTTTCAGACATCATGTAAATTCACTTAATCTCTGAACAAACAGTACCTGGGATTTTCAGGTGGAATCTAGGTAATTCTTCAATTTTTCTGCAAAATGAAATGTTTTCTACTTCCTTTTGCAGTGTGATCAGATTATAGAATCATTAAGGTTGGAAAGGACTTCCAAAATCATCATGTCTAACCAATCATATATTCAACCTGTGTAATTTGGATTTTTTTCTAAATGTGTGAAAGAGTGTACAAAAAAAAAAAAATAAAAATCCAAAGTAGTGCTGTTGCATTGACTGAAAAAAAAATGTAAAAGGTGCTTTTAAGGTAAATTGAAAGGAACTCACCCATCTTACGATTATTACTAACTTTAGACTCTTAAGTGGTGTTTTTGTGCTTTCTATTAATCAAGTTTTATATGATTAATCATTATTATCTTTTAAAATTCATTCATTTTCACATAGAGGAGATGCCAAACCTATTTTTGTGATAACAAACTGTCCTGATGTCTGAGTTTAAATCTAGAGTATTACCTGATTACTGTTGTTACATTATATGCTTAGGAAAACTGGGTTTCTTTTTAGAATCTGTCTTTCTAGAGAGAAGCAGCACAGGGCTGTAAATGCAAAGTCATACAAAAATTTTAATACATGTGGTACCTGTTGATAGCTTGATGCATCCTGATAAAAGGAATGAGCATTTCTAATTTTAAAATCTCTTAATTGTTCCTTCTTACTTTTTGTTGTTGTATTTTTTGGGTTTTTTTTTTGTTTTTGTTTTGCTTTGTTTTTTTAATTAAATGAAGTTTCTCTTGCTTCAGTTAGGATAATCAAATATTGTTTAATAGAATCCTGCAGACAGCAAATCAACCACATGGTACATGGATAAATCATTCTCCTATCCTTTAGGAAGAGTACGAAATAAATTTCTGTTGGTAACTGTCTTATTCAGATCAAGATAAGTGGTTTTACTTTGCAAGGATGCACTGGTGGAAACCCTAAGGAAAACTTACAGATCTCTGTTGGTGTGATTGCCTAGAACTGTGGGTAGAACTACCCACAGAGTATGTTTCATCTGTTCTTTAAATGTTATTAATTAATATGCTTGCATTAAAAGCCCCCAATTTGAGGGTTTTTTTTTTTGACATGGTAAAGAACTGTTCAAGTCTTTAACAACCAATCTTTTCAGACATATGCACACTAGGGAAAAGAAAGAAATTATGTGGAAGAAAACAGGAGACAAAAATTATCCAGGTGTTTTCAACAGAGTTTATCATTCTGTCTTTTCTGACTATGCTCACAGCTGGCAACCTACAGGATTTTAAGTGTCAAAGTATTCCGCACAGATAAAAATCTCAAAAAGTTGAAATGGAGAAAAACATTGTTAAATCATCATGTAAAACAGATTTTTTTTTCTTCTTTCTCCCAAGAGATGTAACAGTGCTTAGAAGACTGGAGTTGGAATAGCCATCTTTGTTTTCCTGTTTTTATAACCTACATTCCAAGACCATTAAAATATAGTACAGGTTTAAAAATATTTTGTATTAAATTACAAACTACATGAATAATTATAATGTTCACATTGTACTAATTGCTAAAGTTCTGATAGGGAGTAAAGGAATTGACTTTTTATTTCAACATTATTCAAAGATACATTGTTTACTAAATGAGCACCAGAAGGTGATTATGACTACAATAATTGTCACTGCATCTGTCTAGTTAAAGACTTAGGTGGAAGGTTGTGAACTTTGTGGCTAATTTCCTCCTTGCAGTTCATTTTATAAAAATGTGGGAGGAAAAAAGAATAAAAAAGTATTTTCTTAATATTCACTGGTATTAAATTTTGAGACCATTATGAGGAGTTAATATAGGTCAATAGATTCCTAGGCAAGGTTCAGAAATTACTCCCTGAAGTTTTCTTCCAAACTTCTCTATAAGTATTAGTATTGCTATTGTATGACATCAATTAAGGAAAAAAAAAAAAATCAGAGACACAAAAAAGGGCATAAAAAAGAAAGGTAAGTAAAAAGATAACAAAATGTCGGTTTTCTCCTCCTTTTGCTGAGTTTTCATGCTTCTTGTGAACTGACAGTGTAGACTATTATGCCTTTCTGTTTTCAGATCATCATCAGTTGAGCAAAAGGTAGATATATAAAGTCCTGTAAATGTACAAAGTGCATGAATAACCATAAATCCCATAACACACATCTTCACTGTGCAACAATGCATTTTGACAAATTAATGCTTTGAAGGAAGACACAGTAGTAGGATGAGTATTGAGGGCAGATTAAATATCCTTGCTCTCATATCTGATCATGAGTGCCTGTTAATGCTAAATATCTACTCCATTTTTTTTCCTGTGAAAAGATAATTTAATTGCAGTAAAGCATTCTTTTCAATTAAATGATGCAAGATAAACATCCATCTAAGCATTCAATAATCGTATCTGCAGACAGAGATATAAGGCATTTTCAGGGCAGTCTGATATTGTTTTATTTTAAAAATATTATAGGATAGAAAACAAAACTAATACAAACCACGAAAGTCTTAATTTTTAGAGCATGAATGCTTCCTTAAGATTTAAAAAAAAATAATTTAGAAACATTTTTTATTCTCTAAGTGAAGTTTTGTGTGATACACCAATGTAACTTGTAAGAAAAGAGAGGAATACATAAATTCCATGCCCTGAATTGAAGATATCATCAATATTTTCACAACCAGCACAAACCCAAACCCATTTTATAGATACTGCCAAGAGCACCTCATACTATCTAGCAAGTGGGCTCCCTCTCATTGCTGCTAAGGATTATTTGATGTACTTCTCCCCAAACCCATCCCAGTGTAGGAAAGGAGCTTATCTCCTTCAGAGTAGGCAAATGTGCATTAAGAAAATCTTAAATGTTACCTGTTTGTTTTCCTGACTTTTGATATTTTCAAGTTATTGGTCTGAAACAGGTTCAAAAATAAATAACCTGCTTCTATTTGTCTTTTTAACAAAGACTGTAGACTTCAGATAACAGTAGAAATGATAAATACATCCAGGCAGACACTAGCAGAAATGTGTTTAAAGACACGCTTATCTGCTCTTTTATTTCACTATTTGCTTATTTGTTTACTTTCCCGACCTTTTCTCTTGAGAAACTGATGAACTGCAGCTGTTGCTCACAGCTCCACCTTACAGCTAAGTAAGTACAGCTTACTCCACGTGGAGTCAGACTTCCACATGTGTCATGAATAGTTAATACTGTACAAGTTAAAATGCTCTCCTAGACTGTCATGCATTGCACACAGGTTTAAGCCGGTCAAGGTGAATTTTGCCAAAAAGTAGAAAAGTAATAACACAGTTGTAATACCAGCGTTAGTGAAGCAGAGCTGATATCCTTCTCTGTGTGAAGACATTCACAACCCAGTCAGGAATATGTTCAGTGATACTGGAAAGCAGAATAAGGAAAATGATCAAGGCAGGGATGTATACACACGGATGAACATAGTTGTCCTCATTAATCCAGAACTGAAAAAAACTCAGACATCTAGTTCTGGTTCTGGGGTTTTTGGGGTTTTTTAGGGTTTTTTTCTGATGATGATGCCTTTGGAAGACTGACCTGGAACAGAGACTGGACAGAGCTAAAGGATAAAATAGATATTTATTAAAAGGCCTTTAAGGATACAGCTTGGGCAGTACAAGAGCCTGGCAAGGGCTACACCCAAGATGGATCCAAAATGGTCACAAAAAATGCATGACCGGTCATTTTTATAAGTTTTGATCTATTTGCATATTGGGGTTTAATTGTCCAATTCCAGCTTCAGATTATGAAGTCCCATCCTTGTTTTCTCTCTTCAGTCCACCGTTGTTTGTGCTTTTGGACCTGAAACTTGAAACTGTTGTCCTTGGTCTCCAGTGGGAAAGGATTTGTTTTGTCCACCTACTCTGTGAAGAGAGCTGACTAGCACTTAATATGAGTCTCAGAACTACACCCCTAGGCAGCACAGAATCTGAAAAATATGAAAGCTAAAAATTAAGGCATTAATGGTGGCCTACAGTAACTACTTAGGGAATGATTAAGAGAATGAAGAAGTTACGCCATGATCCCTTAGCTTCCCAGTTGTCTGGTTCTGATGATGTTCAGCATATCATTACTTCTTTATTACTAGAACTTTTATACACAGATTTCTTCTATGATTTTTAATTAATTTTTAACTAATATGTAGGTTCTATATATTCAAAGTGTCCTCTTACAAGTCCAGACTCATTACACATTGTGTGGCCAAAACCAAACTCTCTTTGATTGTCATCTAATTGTGTCTAAAGTAGTCTAACTTTTCTGTTAGAAATGTTAATAAAGATTATTTTATTATTATTATTGTCCTGCAACTCAGCATCTGTCATGGACCAATGCAGTTACCTTGATTTTAAACTGAAAGACCCAGGACTCTTTAACATAGCACCATAAAGAATCTAAATTCTAATTCTTAATTATTTCATATCTTATTTTACTTTTTTTTTTTTTTTTTTGTTCCACAATATTTTTTGAGATGGTAGATGCACTATACAGTTTTCAAGACAATATAATTTCTAGGATGATTATGCTTTTCATGTCATTCTTTATTTCACTTTCTAGCAGTTCTAATTTCCTTTTTCATGATATAAACAAATTGAGAAAGAGTCATCCTCAGTGACTTTTTGAGTGTTTTTCAGCTAATGTTAGTTTGAATGTAACATGCAACTAATATTAGGCTGAATTGGTTCAATTTCATGGGAAAAAACTGAAAATCTAAGCACATCTGAAAAAACTTAAAAGGCAAAAAGAAGAGCAAATAAAATAAAGAAAAGCCACAGCTTGTCAAAACCTGTTTACGAGATGAAATCTCATAAATTATTTGGCTGTTCTTATAATTATTTTAGCCTAGTGTTGACAGTGTTGAGTTTTCCTTTCCTTTTTCTTTTTGCATCATGCATTATCAGCTCTCCACCCTACCTTGCTTTCCTTGAGCTTTAAAATATCTTTATCAAAAACTTTTAAATTAAATTCCATGGTTTTTAATGGGAAATTTTAAATAATAGACCTGATACTATACTGAAGATGAAGAAAAAAATTGAAGGCTAAAAGAGATTTTTCAGAATGCTCTAAATACAATATCATATTAAAATACCTTTTGGGATTATTTTTTTGTTTTGTTTTGTTTTAAATCATACTTAATTTCCAGTGTTTGATACTTAATTTTCCTTGCCAGCCAATGCCATAGATTTACTTTAAATTCATAACTGTAGCAGGGGAAATAGGTAGAGCCTGTGGATGATGTCACAAAGAACTGAAAGTGTGAAAATATTTATCTAGTTTTGGAAAGCTCCTTCACTGAAGTTAGAAATTATCACAAAATCAGTCTCTCTCTCATGCATACACACAAAACCCAATAAAATGTATTACAAAATGAACTTTTGTGGCTTTAATTCCAAATCAATTCTTTAATAATTAGATTACTTTCCTAATTTACAGTGGCTGATTGTCCATTCTTTCAGTGAAGAGTAGGTTAATTTGGTTTTACTGTAGAAATCTTTGTACTTTTCAGAAAACAATATAATATCTGGTATTTTTCTTTAATTTTGAAGATATTATGATCTGACTGATTAAATCTTAACAATGAATGTGAAGATTTCAAAGGAACAACAAAAGCTATCAAGTCCCATTGGTGATACAGTCTAAAATATTCTTCAAGGAGAATGTTAGGCAGATGCATTATTTTATCATTCTTACGTTCTTAGACTTAAGAAAAATGACATTTATATTTAAGCTTTCCTTTTTCTAAAAAAATATTTTCATTCCAGCTCTACAAGTTCTCATGAAGTAAATTTTATTAATAAAACACTTCATCACCAAAAGTTTTTCAGTGGATAATTAGGTTATCTTTGAGAGCACCCAGTGTGTAGCTGCCCATCCTTTCTCTATTGACTGCCTTTGAAAACACTGAAAAAAGATTTATATTTATCCAGCACTGATTTCTTTTCCAATGATTCTGTGTAATCCAAATCAACTAGGGCAACAAAACCCCTGCATGATCATTTACTTTTAAGCTTACATAATTCTGTGGCTTATAGAGCCTCTTTTAATATCCTGTAATAGAAGTTTATTGTGCTAGAGAAGGAAACTTGATTATGGTCTTCAGGCTAGTGATTTAGCCTATGAACACCTCCATGGTTCTTACTTGCTGCTCAGATCCCAGGATGTCGCCATGGATCTCTTTTCCTACACATAGTCATTGTGACAAAAACATGATTTGCTATAGGTGGCCAAGTGAAGGTTTTGATAAGCTTTTCACATTTTCTCTGATCTCAAAGAGAACATTTTGTCCATTATAAGCAAAGACTGCTGTGGGAAGAGAAGGCAGATCATGAAAAGTGAGGCTATGGCAGTGACATTAAATAACTATTTAATGTCCAAGAAGCACTTTACCAGAAGTTTCTACAAGCTGCTGGTGTTTCATTTCTAATGAGATAACAAGATACAGGAATTCTAAGTATTTGTAAAAAAAAACCCATGACAGATAAAGAACTGATTTGTTTTTTTCCCTTTCTTATGGCTTATATTATTTAATGATCATCTGGGGAGAGAATGAAGCTTTGTGCCCAATGTCATTTGTATCCATGTCATAGAACTAAAGAGCAGAGAATTTAAAGACTTAATAGAGGATATGGCTGCTATTCTA
The DNA here is from genome assembly GCF_965231275.1 of Zosterops lateralis. Taxonomy (NCBI): domain Eukaryota; kingdom Metazoa; phylum Chordata; class Aves; order Passeriformes; family Zosteropidae; genus Zosterops; species Zosterops lateralis. Next base: position 114,779,611 of record NC_139763.1, read on the forward strand.
CTTCATAATTAGGGAGGGGAGAGTGAGAATGAACGGGAAAGTGATGACATGGCTGCACATCATGATTATTAGAATGTCCTTCCAATGATCTCTATTCTGATAAAGGGTGGGATTTACTCTATCAAATATGATGATACTGCAGAGAACATCTTTCACACTGAAACATCTGAAAGTTCTGTAAAATGATAAAATGATGCCAAGCAAATAGGGTAAAACCTATATTTTCTACATGTGTTTTGTTTTCCATGATGTTTAAGAATGTATATCTTAAAATATTGAGAAGTTGCTGAAATCTTTGTGAAGGACGTCCTAAAAATTGGATGTGCTGAAGTAAGGACTAGGAGACTTGAAATGGCTTTGAATGTATGAATTATTGTTTTTATTATATTTCTTATTCACTGTGTTCAAACAATGAAATCTATTGATGTCAATAGAGAGCCTCCAACGGACTGGGATATGCATTGGATAAAATGTGAAGAAATTTTCTTTCATTCATCACCCTATTATTGTGAATTCATCTGGTTCAGGTGGATTAGCTTGGATAGAAGTGTGGATCAAAAGGATGAAGCATGTCTTGTGGCAACTGATCAACTTCCTCTCCAGCAACCATACTGGCATATGATGGTCTCAGTTGACCATACTGACGTACAAACTCTCAGCCACTGCAGTGTGGCTGGGAACTTGGGAAAAGTAGCATGAAAACTGGAAATGTACACATTTTTGTTCAGATTTCTCACAGCTATCTTATTAAGAACTCTCTAGGTCATTCTGCTTACTCTGTGCTTTTTCTTATAAATATTTTGAACAAGTGTATTCCGAAAGTTCTCTGAAATGTTTTAATAGTGCAGGCAAAAAATAATTTTGTTTTCTGATTCTGAACTTTTTGTTTTCCAAATTGTTAGGGACAAAAATAAACCATAATTCCCTATTTCTGTATTCTCATTGTGACATCATCTCTCCTCACTGTGTCTTAAATGAATCTCACATTAAATTTGTAAAAGACCTAGTAAAGATAAATTATGCTACTATTAAAAAGCTCAACAGTCAGATGATTGTCAGAGTTTTTGTTTTGGTTTTCTGGGGTTTTTTTTTGTATCCGATATTACCAAAAAGTGTCCAAGGACTGTGGGACTTCACCTGCAGTGGGGCTTCAGCTCTTGCATCCTGGCATAAGGACCTGGACTTGTTGAAGTAAGTCCAGAGGAGGGTAATGAAGTGATCAGAGGGCTGAAGCACCACTGCTATAGAGAGAAGTAAGAGAAAGTTGAGACTCCTTAGCCCAGAGAAAAGAGGCACTGGGGAGAGCCTTCCAGTTCCTAAAGGATGTCACAAGCAAGATGGAGAGGGAATTTTAACAAGGGCAGCTAGTGGTAGTACAAGGGGGAAAGGCTTCAAACTGAAAGGGATGGACTTAAATTAGATATTAGTAAGAAACTCTTCCCTGTGGTAGTAGTGAGGCATTGGAACAAGTTACTCAGAGGTGTGCATACCCCACCTGTGCAAGTGTTCAAGGACAGCCTGGAGGGGCTGTGAGCAATCTGGTCTTATGGAAGGTGTCCCTGCCCACAGTAGGAGGTTGGAACTGTATGATCTTTAAAAGTCATTTCCAACCCAAACCAGTCTGTGATTCTCTCTGTCAAATTAAAATGTGTGAGTATTTTAGTTGATAAGCAAATTTTCCTGAGCACTGTGTCATTGATAGGTTTGAGACGTTCTTCTCTCCTTTCCATGCCTGACTTTCCAAGAGGAGTCAGGATTTCTCCTGCCTGTGACCCCTGTTAATCACAGGTCCTCAATGCAGACGTCATCATATGGTGCTCTACAAAATATCCATTCAATACTTCGTGTGTCTTATCCATTTCTGCACATGCCAGTCACGACAGGTCTTACTGTCTGGGCTCCAATTAAACAGTTTCCCTAATCAGACCATAAAACCTCTTTTATTATCCACATCTTGAAGCAGGTTTTTTACTGTTTTGTTAACATGTCATCAAATTTTGGGAAGGTGGAAACATTCCCTCACTGGTAGACTGAATCTCTCTGAGTGAAATCTTTTCTACTCTGTGATGATTTCTAATGCAGTTTTATTAAATTATTTTTGACTCAGATTTTTAAAATCCCAAAAATTTTCAACCCATAGATTGACATTAAAAAACCCAAAACTTTGTTCTCGAATTACCAGCCAGATAGTTATATGATTAATGGAGAGAATAGGGAAAGAAGAAATATTAATTTCTATCTCATCTAAATTGTCAATAGCTTGACTGGACCTTAATGAATTGCATTGGCAACATAGTTTATTTACGATACCTGTCAAAATTTCCAGAGTACTGCAAAAGATTTTAATATTCAGGTGCTATATCAATATATTGGAAACAGCTCCTTGCGTCACAGATCTAATCAATAACCTAATATTGGTCAAGTGAATGTGAATGGAATGAAAGATTATCAATCTCTTTTTCAATCATTGAAAAAGCATTTTGTGTGAGGAATAATGATTGTGCCATGTTAGAATATTGGGTGCAATTCTCCTTCAGAAAATCCCTGAGACTTTCAATTAAAAAAAAAAATAAATAGAAAGGTAAATAAAATCTGGGTTTATTTACAATTGTCATCTCTGCAGTCATTTGCTTATCATTCAAAATTAATTTACTAAAACATAACATTGTTCCAGATTAGAAACTTTACAGGGACAGGAACATGCCTATCCCTGTAAGGACACAGTATTTCAGATGCTAAATTTTATTCTTTTCTCAATTTGCAAGAATTCCATTGAAGTTCATGGAAACCAATGATAAACAAAGTTGGTTGTCTGGAGTGTTTTTCTCTGAATGGCCTACATGCTTTTCTTCCATTGGCAAATATGACATAATGCAATATCCTTAGATAGAAGGCAATTCTGCTTAAAAAAAACCCAAATCCAAACCACACTGTTCATATCAGCTACTAAGTGTTTTCACCTCCTGGCCAAATTATTTGTAAATCTAGGCCAGTTGATTAATTGCACTTTGATGTTATACCCATTACGTAGACAATAGTATTTAATTTTTTTGTTAAAAAAAGCCAGACACTCTATTTCATGTATGATACTATTCTACTTTCGTAGCCACAGTACCATTTCTGATTTTGTGACTGTCTTTATCTGAACTGCACTGGCACTTTGAACTGAAAAATGCCATAAGTTAATCCAATTCCTACTCTACCCAGCTATTTTGATTTCTCTGTAGTAAGTCTATTGCTGTAAAGGTGGTTGGATTTTTTACATAAAATAAATAATTCCCAAAGCATTTACATGTAAAGATATTTTACTACTCCTGTGACATAGTACAGAAAGTTGTAATGTGTCTGATTTGGGTCCCAATTCTACACCTTCCATGTATATCTGCATTTAGCCAAGCACTAAACCTCTTTCCCTTAAAATGAAGACCATTTTAAAATGACATGCTGCAAAGATGTCCTGCCCTGCCTATTAAGATCTTATTGCAGCAATACAATCCTATTATTGCTTCTAGCCATTTCCACTGCTTATCATTTCAGAGTTAAAGTGCTTTGCTTCTCCAAATTCTTTCCTTGCAAAAGAAGGTCCCCAAGGCATTCAGCCTTGTATTCCTTACTGTAGCTAAGTGACAATGGAAGGTTTTCAGTCTGATAATTAAAGGGAGAAAAACTTGCAGAATATTCCTTGTTATTTCCTTTTGGGGAAGAGATCAGTTGGTAGAATGATTAAAAGAAAAAAGAAAAAAAGAAAAAAGAAAAAAAGAAAAGGAAAAGGAATAAGCCCCAAAGAATAATAAAGTAAACAGAGAGAAAAGAGGAGTGGACAGGGAGAAGGAGAATAGAGAAAAGAGAAAAACATCACATAATCTTTATTAATCAATTTCATTGTAAGACATGGGCCATTTTTATTGCCAGTCACATTACTTGATGTAGTAAGTGTCAGATTTGATGTGTGTTACATGCCTGGCCAAAAGAACAAGGAAAGAGTTGTTTTTGTATCCTTGGGAGGTTAAAAAACTTTACTTCTGAATCCACACTGGTAATTTTACGTTCATGTGCAGGGAAGAAGTTGCCATATCATGAAGAACATTTGGAGACCTTTTTGATTTTTTCTCACAGCTACTTACAAGACATGCAAATAATCACATGTAATGAGTAGCAGTAATAAAACACAGTCACAAAGGAAATTAAGAATTTGTTTTGACAAAATTACAGTATTGATGAGGAACTACCACTGTTCATTGATGCTACGTGTCGTAACACTCACAATCAGAGCTAAGTTTCCTCTTTTTTGAGAAATTAGATCACGTTGTAAATTCATATTTCACATCAGATATCAGATGGTACAGGCAATGAGGTTTGGATTTGTGGTTGAAAGGAAACATAAGCAGCAAATGAACTGAGGAATATTTGGTTACATAGATTGCCTCATCTTGCTCTCACCAGGGGTCACCATGATGCCCCATGCCCAGATTGAAAGGTTACTGATGGCAGCAAGTGACAAATGCTGCTGCATTTCATCCCTGGTTTAGTAGGTCCCTGCAGGGAGAGTTTCCATGGCCTGGTCAAGTCTCCAGATGTATTTTCCTAGTTTCTGTCACTGAAAAAGTCCTAGCCAGTTTCACTAACAAAACAGACAAAATTATATGCAATGAATGTTATTAAAGGCATAGTTATTTCTGTTATTTAAATGATTTTATGTAGAGTCATGCATTAAATCTTTGTATAATTCATTTAGCTCACTAATAGCTCATGTTATACTTCAATACATATAATGTGAAATTAATAAGTAGCCTTTGTGTGGCAGTCAAATAAGAGTATGTATAAGTAAGGAGTTGTTATTATGACTTGTAGAAGAAAAATTCGTAACAATCTGGTGTAAGAAAAGAAAGTAGTGTTGAATTTTTCATTGTAATTTCAATAGTCATTTATTAGATGAAGTTCCTACTTTTCTGAATTTCCTTCCAATTTTTCTTTCAATGAGAAAGTGCATTTGGCCTGAAATGTCATCTTTTAATACCAGCATCAGTGGGCTGACTGAAATTTCAAACACCTATTGTTAACAGAAAATTTTAAAAAAATAGTGACTTATTAAAATATTTTAAAAAGAAAAGCATGCTTGTTTTATGTATAACTGTTGTAAAAAATTTGATGTGACTGTGAAGAAATCTGTCAGATTTCATATTTCAATCTGTTTTTCATAATCACTAGTGCAGTAACTTTTTATTTATTTGTCTTTCTTTCTTAAGACTGACTTGAACCCAAGTAGCCTATATCAGATACATTTCTGTGGGCTTTTCTGTTTGGAATTGATAACATTAGCTTAAAAGGAAAAAGAAGAAAATAAAAAGAAATATAATTTTCAAAAAGATCAGTCACAAAGTATGCACGCACAACTCTGTTAAATTAAGAACAATATTCTGGAAATACAGAAGACTGGGAAAAAAGTGTGTACACAGCTTAGATCACAATTGATTCACGCATTGTTTCAAAAGATAGATACAATGGAAGGGTAATTAACTTGTATTCTAGCTCAAAACTATAAACCAAAATAAACTCTTCCAGTCTAATTATGTTTCGTTAATTTAGGCTCTAATAGAGGAATAGAGGGATCAATAGGTAGAGTTGGAAGGGAGTAGTGCACATTCATAAGAACATTTTGTTTTAACTTCTTGAAGGATCTCTATAAAAGTTGCCTATCTTGGACAAATAAACAAGATAAGCTAAAGAATATAAGAAATGCAATGAACTTGGGGTGACTGTTGCAATGCCAAGTCATCTACAGTTCAGAATTTGAATATTGAGGTTGATGAAGGATATTTTAACCAAACAGGAATGAACATAGGTACCTACTGAATATGAGATTAAAAAAAAAAAAAAAAAAATTAGTGAAAATGTTCCAGTCTGTTTCCTAGAGGAATTCACCAAGATGCATGGAACAAATAAAAAACAACAAACTTTCTGTTCAGGATTTCACTTTGTTCCAGCGTTTGTTTTTCAACAACTTTGAACTAAAATTATCAATCTCAAGTTAAAATGAACACAATGGTACCAAGGCTATTTCCCATCTTGACAGAAAAACCCGTGTCATCTCTGATCAGACAAAAGTTAGAAAAGCCAGCAATACTATTATTATTATTATTATTATTATTATTATTATTATACCCCCAATTTTACAATAATTAGTAGTACCTATTAGTGAACCGATAGAGACTGGCTACAGTGTCATCTCATGGAATACTGTCAGATCATCTTATTTACCTTATCTCAGCATACAACATGAGAATAAAAGCCAATAAAGTTCCAAAAGGTTTTGGAAATCACTTTAATAAAATAAATAACTGCACAGGAATTTAAACTGTCTGTATCTTCTTTGTTCTCTATAAATCTCATTTCTTCTATGATAAGGAAAACAATGGAAACATCAATGAAATATAAAAAATAATAAATTAACTATTTAGAAATGAGCAGATAGACTCAGGAACAGAACACATTCCTGAGATTAAAAACATTAGATTAAAATATATATATATATATATATATATATATATATATATCTTTGTAGCCAGTAAGAATTTGCAGCTAAATAAGATGGTGACTTAACTTTGAGTAAATGTTTCTACATTTTCTTAGCAGAAATTAACCTTGACAAAGTCTCAGAGGAACCTTCTGATATGGAAGCCATCTGAGTTCTTTTTGTGTTCTTCTGAAGCAGCTGGTACTTGTCATTTTGGGAGTCTGAAGACCTGACAAAATTTTGGCAGCTCTGAACAAGTCTGGCAATTTCTATTAATTTATATTACTGTCAAAAATATTTCAAGAGCCCAGAGCTCAGTTATCACAAGAGGGCACTGCAGGAATGCCTGCTAAAAAGTACCCAAAGATTCATTTGAAGCATGTTGGTTATTGTTTCCTTTTTCATTTTCTCCTTACAATAAAGTAGAATAACAGGAAAAATGCTAAGAAAGTTACCAAGGTCTCACAGCTTGTTTATGAAAAAATATTCATCTCATGAAGACATCCAAGAATTTATACAATATAGTGTCAAAACACTGTGTTATCAAATTTTTAATGCTTACTATTCTTAACAGGGCTCTAAAACATTTCTTCCACCTCCATCTTGCCCACCAAGAGTTCTCAGTATATGTTTTATAGTATGATCAACAGCCTATTTTGGGTGCCTCTATAAAAATACACTCAGCCGAGGGAATAAGCAGGAGAAGCTGAAAGCCACAGTACAACTAGCAAATCTGTGACCTAATTGCTATTGCTGAAACATGGTGGGATGAACCACTCAACTGGAATGCTTGTCAGCAACAGGAGACTCTTCCTCCAAGGATATCCTCCTTGCATAGAGGATGATTTCTTATTTCAGGTGATAGACAGCCCAAACAAAGGACAAGTGTGACTAGACCAGGTGCTTACCAACAAGGCTGACTACAGTGATCACACCTTGATGGAATTCACAATGATGAGGAGAGTCAGACCACTAATTTTAGGAGAACAAACCTTCAGTTATTTAAGGAATTTGTGGATGGGAGTCCCCAGGACACTGCTCTCAGGAAAAAAGGAGATGAACAGAAATTATAGCTCTTTAAACACATTTAGAGTGAAAGAGATCTTTATTCCTATATGTAAAAAATGGGACAAGGATGGCGTGAGACCATCACGGCTCAGTAAGGGCCTTCTGACGTGGTCCCCTCATTCAGAGGGGTCACAAGTTGTGATGTGGGTGCAGACCCATACAGAGGACAGCAGGCAGCAGCAAGGTCATGGAAAGCTTTTTTTATTTTTCTGACTCCATTAACTTATATACACATTTTATAGAAGGCCAGGATTGGCCTAAGAAGTACAACCTCATGACTCCATTGGTGACTCTGCCCATCAGTCAAGTTCTCCTCTCAGAGAAGAACTATGCAAAACACAAGATAATTTCTAAAAATACATATAGTTTACATGAAAGAGAGTGAGAATCAGACTGCAAAGATTCAAACACTTGAAAGCAAGAAAATGCAGGGCAATATTCTGACCCAATTAAAGTGTAAGAATGAAATGCACATTTAATTGCCTCTGTTGTGCTTTTAAATGATCTTCTGCTATTTCCCCTGCCCTTTTTAAAAGGCACTGGAACCAGGAACAGGTTTCCTGAGAAGAATATAGGGATACCACCATCTAGATGTGTCGGGATCAACTGGGAAAGCTAAGACACAGTTGGAACAGAATTAGGCAAGGGATGCCAAGCATAAAAAGAACTTTTATAAGGATGTTGTCCAGAAAAGAAAGATGAAAAAAAAAAAGAAGTACTCAGCCTTATAGAAGTAGTGTCTAGCAACATGGAGAAGGTCTGAGGCACTCAACAAATTTTTTGCCTCATTTTCCAATGACAGTTTCTCCTCCCACATCTCTCAAGCCCCCGAACCTCAAGGACTGGTGAACAAAGTCCTTCCCATCATAGGGGAGAATCAGGTTCAAGGCCCCATGAGGAACATATAAAAGCCCATGGGACAAAATAGGATACATCACAGTACTCTGAAGGAATTTGTTGATGTAGTTGCCAATTTTCCACTTTCCCCTGACATTTGAAAAGTCATGACAAATCAAGTGAAGCACCCAGTGACTGTGGAAAGGAAAATTATAGAGTTGTTTTTAAAGAGAATGGAAAGGAAGACCCTGGGAACTACCCAACTCTCAGCTTAATTAATCTCTGTTCCTGGGAGGATTATGGAGCAGATCCTTCTACAAGGTGTGTTGAGACTAATGAACACAAGGAAATATTAGAGACAGCCAACATGGGCAAATCATGCCTGACTAAGTTAGAAACCTTTTATAAGAGACTAAATTTGTTAGTGGGCAAGAGAAAAGCTATGAGTATCATCTACCTAGCCCTTGATAGAATAACCCACAACAGTATTGCCTTTAAACTTGACAAAAATTAAACTTGAGAAAATTAAACTTGGGAAATTTGGGTTTGATAGGTGGGCTGTTATGTTGATGAGGTGAGATCCCTCAAGGATCTCAGCACTATTTAAATTTAGAAACTACAGAAATTATAGAAAATTTTTGCCAAGGAGTGTAGTAACAGGTCAAGGGGCAATGGTTTTAAACTGAGAGTAGATCTCAATTAGATGTATGAAATATTTTTTTTATGAGGATGTCAAGACACTGGAACAGGTTGTCTGTCCTGTCATTTGAAATATTCAAAGTAAGATTGGGTGGGGCTTTGAACAACCTGATCTAATGAAAACTGTCCCTGGCCATGGCAGGGAGCCTGGACTATGTGAACTTTAAAGCAACCACTGCACTCCACATTACAAAAACCATCCAACAAAATCCAACCCAATGATCTTCAGAAAACAATTCCTAACACACTTCTCTCTCTTTCATTTTCTGCTTGCGGGCATTCCTGTTAAGGAAAATTCCACTTTGCCAGGGAAAGCCTCGTGCTTTTTCTTTTGAAGGTATGCTTTGCAGGAGGTAAGGTATTCATGTGAATAATTATATCGAGTGAATACTTGTATTTTAGATGGTTCTCTTTTATTCCTAAAACAGACTACAGCAGGTATATGGTGTGCTTTAATGCACCAACAAGGTTATGCTTTGGTTCTAAAGTTGGTTGGCTGTTTGATTTTTACTAACAGCATAGAGATATCATTTTTTTTCCAGTTAAATACACTCAATCTTTCTCAAAACAAACAATAAAATGCATCTTGAAACTAAACTATATACATATATATGGTTTTATGTCAATTCGCACACAAGAATCCCTGCTAAAGCAGAGAGACAAAAGCTAGAAGACTTTTTTTTTTCCCCCAGACATAAATTAAAGTTCATGAAAAACGATTTTCCTGTGAGATGAAACATTTTGATGTCATGCCATTCTTAATATTTTTTTATAAGATTCTAAAAATCTGGCATTTTTACCTTATTTTGCTGCTCCAATATTTTTGCTAAAATGGTACTCTTACTATTGCTAAAACAATAAAGTCAAAATAAAAAATTCTGGCCTCGTAAATACATTTTAAAAAATTTTATCATGTATTTTGATTGCACCAAACCGACACTTTAAAGAGGAAAGATATTGTATCAAAATTATTTTGACTAATATTACATACTAACATACCCTTACTAAAATAATTTGAAACATCCTGAACCCTGTGAAATACTGGTTTTTTTCTGGATTTATTTTAGTCACCTTCCCTTTGTCATGGCCTAACAGAACAGAGCCTATCTACATGACTGAGAACAATTTTTGTTTTCTGTGGGTGAGCTGATGTCTTCTGGCTACTTTATGTTGCACAAAAAGTACAGTTTATATCCCTGTATTCTGGATATCACAAAAATTTGGGTGTCTTACCAATATGAGCTAGCTAGAAAAGACAGAATTGCCCTTCTGTGAGTATAAAATAAAATTTAATCTGCCTTCTGACTTACAAGTTCTTTTTCATATTTTTTCAGTTGGTAACTTCAGAGTGTCTTCAAAGGTCAGGAAAACCAAGACTTGGTAACTGGCTGACACTATTCTCTTCAAAGCTTGATGTAAAGCAAGTCTGTGTATCTCTTTGATACCAAACTAGGAACCGTGTTTCAGGTTAAGCATATCAGTGCATTTTTTTAAGATGACTTTGCTGTTTTTCAAAATGAGATAAGTGAAGATGGGTCATAAAATGCAATACAGTTCTGGTAAGCTTCTTAAAAATGGTAAAGTTAAGCTAGACTTAAGAAGCTGCTGGAAATTCACATCATAAAATAATCTCTTGAAGGCAAGGAATCAGCAAGCCTATGATTTCAAAATAGGATAAAAATCATATTTTCCAGAAGTACATATTCATGAGCTGCCTTTTTGTTTCTCTGTCAGCTGCAGCAGCTGCGTAATATACATTGTCTATGCACGTAGTCTTTGGCTAGAGCAGTGGTTAAAAAACGCCTTGCATTGTACTTAGATTCATCACACTTCAAATGCACATTTCTCTTCCCAATGATGAAGGGACATATTATACACATTTTGATAAAAACTGTGGCTTCAGCAAGTTTTATTTCCTCCCCAGGTCCTTTGAGGGCTAAAGGTCTTCCTGTGACAAATTTTGTGAGCCGCGTTTGGATTTTGGAATGTATATTCCTCTCAAACTGTAGGCAATTTTGCAAGTGGCTGTATGCAATAATTAAATAGTTTGTATTACTACTGGAGAAATCTTTATCAGCTGTAGTGGTAAAGCCCTAGTTTGGCAAATATGCTGAGTCATTCACCAAAGTGGACTTGACATGAAAACTGGGCATTATCTTTTCAGTTCTTTACAAATGTTCAAGCACAAATATTTGATATCCCGAGAGCTGGAATTGATTTCCTCCTTTTCAATCAATTTAAGAGGATTTACTACATAAGTACTAACTGAATGGTAGACTGGTGCTTGCTGCAGCATCTTTCTGCTTGTCTGAATTCTGGTATTCAACTAATGTTTCAGCCATTGAGGTCTTTTCGCTGATGGTTTAGATCTCAAGAGCCTCCTAACAGCATACTGGCACAGAAATGCTTTTTTTGTTTGTTTGTTGTTGTTGGTTTTTTGGGGGGTTTTTTTGTTTGTTTATTTTGTTTTGTTTTGTTTAACTTAATGAGAACATTACTTTAAAAAGAACATAATCTTTTCTGAGTTTAGAGCTTGGAAAAAAAGCAGCATAGCATCTGATAAACTTCTGTAAAATTTACTTGGTAATCTTGTACATGGAAAGCCAGCTGTTTTTCCTACCACCACAGAAGTAAACACTCTGTAGTTCCTGAGACATGTAAAATGTGCTTCAAGTGAGAGCATTCAAGCTGAAAATATCTTCCTGAGTACTAATAGAAATTCTCTAATGAAGAAAGACAGAGAAAGCAGACAGTTCAGAAGAGTGTGGAGGAAAATTCTGGTCATTATGGGGTATATGCTCATGTGGACTATTTTAACAAAATAATTTTAAAAAGATATAGGTCATGCAGAAAAGATTGATAATACACAGAAATCAAGGTGGCAATGAGGATTAGCTCAGCTGGTCAGACCATGGGGCTAATAATGCTATGGTTTCAGGTTTGATATTTGTACTGGGCCATTCTCTTAGGAGTTGAACTTGCTGATCCTTGTGTGGGTCCTTTACAGCTCAGAATACTCTGTGATTCTGTAAATAAAATACATTCCTTAAATAGGTTGCTGCTTTCCCTCATAAATAGTTTATTCACTAAACTATGAAAATGTTTGAAATGCTACTAACCTCCCAGAAATACTACAGCCTAGTAATCCCAGAAAATGTTAAAACTCGGAGTTGAGTAGCAAGTTTAGTTGTACGTTGTTTTTATGAATTTTAATGTAGATGCAGAAAAAGATGCATAAAGGATTTTAAGCAGTTGAATTCCTAACCTCTGGATCTCATGCCATGGCAATAACAAAGAAGACAAATACGACAATAAGTATTAAAAACTTGTAATTGATAGCCTTACAGGGAAAGTATCAGAACATATGCTTTTATTATTAGGATTGTTCCAATATAATGTAATTACCTTAAAAAAATCACTAAAGTTTGGAACAGCCAGGACATATAATATTACATACTTGAAGAAACTGTCAGGCCGTCTTGGCAAGGTTTTCTGCAAGATTAAAGGCAGTAAGAAATCTGCCAATACTGGCACTACACTGCACTAATAAATAACATGGGATATTTCTATAAATCAACAGTTGGCACAGAGCTTCCTGCAAAGAAGTTTAACATCTTTCGCCTATGCTGCAAAAAAAGAAAAAAAAAAAAAAAAAAGGCTTTGCTGTATTTTATTGCAACAGGTGTTTGAGGTTGGACAAGTGTAGAACTTGTAACAGAGATTGTAATGTTTGAACATTAAATAACTGTTACATACTGGTTTTACTGTTGCTTCTGACTTTCCCAAATTTTGACCATATGGGATTGATATTTTTTTTGTCAGATGTTTTTGTACAAATTACTATTATTATCTTGTGTTTATTTTTAAAAAGTCGGTCCTGACCCTCCAACCCACCACCCCAAATCTTGAGATAATTTCAAACAGCCTTGTGCTCTTTTAAGTAAAGCTTTAGCGTCCTGATTTTAAATACCTTGCAGATGCTCAGTTGCAATTCTTTAGAGCTCTGTTGCTTAATTCTTCAAATATTTTCTTTGCATTGGCCAGTCTCTAAGAACAATCTCCTTGCAACCACTCATCTTTTTTTGCCAAAGCAGTGTTAGCTGGAGGTCCAAAGCTGGCCCATGTTCTGCTCCTCTCCCTATTCTCTTTTTTCCTCACTTCTCATTAAAGCAAGAATCAAGAGACTGAATAAAATTTTTATCTGCCAAATCCAGATGATCTGATGGAGCCTGAGTGCAGGAACAAAGGTCAAAATTTGGAACAGGAATATGGACTTATAGCAGCTTTGAAGGCTGAAGTTTTCTGGGAAAATAGATTCACTTGACAGAGCTGGTAAGGCAAAAAGGACTAGGAATATGTGGTGCGGCATGGATTGGATGTTTGTATATTGTAAACAAATACAGCAAAAATAAACCAAAAGGCATGTACAGTGTTGCCAGTAAAATATTCTCAAGTAGGGTAGTTTTATTTAACTTTTCTGCTTGCCAGTGGACAAAAATTTCTGACCCCTGATTCAGACAGTAATAAAAAGAATATAAAACAAAGAAATACTTATGTAGAGTTATCCTCTTCCCACCATAAACCTCTATTTTCAATGTGTTCACTGTTGGGTACACTCTCTGCATCAAAATTATTTTAGGGAGGCATTGGGTTGCAGAGGAGAGAGAGGTGATCACATAATTGTTTTTTTTTTTATCTTGAGATGATGTTTGGCCATGCTGGGTGTAATGATTCCTTTCTGCCACTCTCCACTTACTGGTTTCCTGACACCTTGTTCTCCTGTCTGTGCACTGGTCCATATTGCTCCCAGCCTGTGGTGCCTCAGGTCTGTTCCCTTGCAGCAGAGGCTGCAGTTTTTCAGGGGGGTCCCTACTGCTTGTACAGTGTTGCCAGCAAAATATTCTCGAGTAGGGTGATTTTATTTAACTTTACTGCTTGCCAGTGAACAAAAATTTCTGATTCCTGATTCAGACAGTAAGAAAAAAAGAAGAGAAACTATTAAAGAAATGGTTAGACCACAAGTGACTGTAACACTGGGACACCCTTGCTCTGGTGTGAGTCACCCATGGGCTGCAGTTCTTCACAGCTGGCACAGGTGAAGAGCCACAGTCTCCTGCCCATGTACCTAATCTAGCCTGGATCATCACCTTGTGTCAGTTCATGGCTTTATCCCACAAAGGGTCCCACCATACCCACCTCCTACTCACACCTTGTCACTTCTGACCCACATGTGGAGTTCTCTGGTCACCTGACTGAAACCAGGGGATTGGACACTGGGATTTGGATTGGGAAAGTGAGGCTGAAGCCTGAGTCAGGATGTCACAATAAGAGGGGAAAAAAAGTTTCAGTGTGGCATTGGTGGGGACATATTAAAGGGGCTGGTAAAAAGTCTGCTATGGACAGGATGAAGGAGAATGACCGGGTAGAATGTTCAAAGGCATTAAATTAAAAGTTGTCAGGAAAGAAGGCTCTGTATTTCACCAACACATATCATGTGTTTCAGCAAACTATTCAGCCTTAAAAAATTCTTTTGAGTGTGCCCTGCTCCGCCTTTCCCAGATTCTGGAATTCTCTGCATCAGTCATATTTTCCTTGCACATGTTATGAAAAATATTTTCTCCTCACCAGCCTGACACACAAGAGGGGTGATATGTCTGCACAAATGAAAAGTATGTGCAAAGATGTTTCCCTGATCTTGCCGATGAAGAGGCACACTATCCCTGGAATATCCCTAAAGAAAACAGGAGGGACCTTCACATCATGAATTCCTGTTGTGAGCAGGATACAGAGAATAATAAGTACTCAGGCTACTGAGAGAGATTCAGGTGTCGTGAGGATATTTCAGGATGGATATTTCTTACTCCATTGGGTTTCTACTTCTTTTCATCATTTCCCAGCAGCAGCAACAATAATAAAAAAAGGAGAAAAAGAGAGCAACTGTCTGGAGATATTTGTCCATATGTGGTACTGATTTTTGTTTTCACTTTACTGTATTCCACATTGTAAAAAACAATGGTACAGCTTAGTCTGTTCTTTGTGTTTCTTGGAACCTCCAGGAGAAGTTCTCATTTGTATACAAATTCTACCTGTTAAACCTCACAGAGCAAAGCCTCATTCCACTGTAATTAAATCAGACAAAAAACCCAGGCAAACAAGAGCCAACAGATGGTGTGCATCATATGACAATCTTTAGGAGTCACTTTGAAGCAGTGTTCTTTGTAATAAGCCCTGTCACGGCATGGTGTATTAACAGCTCCCCATTTTCAGGTTTCAAAAGCGTTTTACATGATGTGTTGAAGAAATAAGTATTTGTCTACGTTTATTATTTAATCTTCATCTGTATTGAGTATTGATCAGGGGGCCACCATTCACATCAAGAACTGAATGCATGGAGCAACCTAAACATCTGAATAAAAATATTTCTGAGTTCAGACCACACAGACATATTCAGAAATGTATTTTCAAGTGTTTTCCAGAGTACAGGATCTTAGAAGATTAAATTCAGAAAAAATCAGAGAGTAGAAGTTTCATCATCAAAAAGGAAAATATTGATGCATTTAGCTACACTCTGATTAATAACACATTCATCTAATGAAATAAAAGTTTTTTCAGAGTAATGATATGGTTTCCTGTTAGCAAAGAGGAAGTGAGAATGCAGGAGATTCCCTTCTGGGCTTATTCATGTTGTGCCTTCCCCATTCCTTGTTTCTGACAGCTAACACCCACTTCTCATGCAAATCTTGCCTTGAACTTTTTGCTCCAAGGAAAATCATACTTTTCCAAGACCACATTGTAATTATATTTGTCATTCTTGTCATATTGCTTAAATGTCACTCCGGAGAAAATAATACAGTAATTAGCAGTGATTTGTGAAGAATGTTTGCTCTGGGTCTAGTTCTTCAGAGCAGCAATTCTCTGACTTTTGCATGGGGGGATTACACTTCTTGCTTCCTGCAGCAGTCAATGTTCTTTGCCTCTTCACCACAGAGTTGTTGCAGATTTTTTATGTGTGCTCACATTCCTGAGCACATCTCTATGCACTGACAATCAATATTCTGGTGCGCTGCAAACTCTCACCTGTTCACTTCCAGTACAACACCTAGTTTGACAAAAATAACCAGAAAAAATTCTCTTGCAGTCAAGCTGTTTTGTCTTGTCTACTTAGGGTATTGCATAGATTTTCTACACTGCCTTAAATTTAAAGATCATGCTCTCTATCCAAAATCCTCACATTGTAGAGGTTACCGTGAGCCACTCCCTTCCCTTTTGCTTGAGAATGTCTTCTCCAACTTTATTTTGTAGAATATTTTAAAATGCCTTACTCTAAACAGGAACTGACTCTTGTGGGGGTTGACTTGAACAAAGCTAAAGATTCTGATTTAAGGAATGAATTTTAAGCAGCGTAAGATGTTCACCCTCTAAGAACAGTGGCAATAAAATAGAACAATATCAGGTGTAGCTGCATCTTGTTACCAGATAAGAATTGCAGCAGATTATTCACACATTGAAGATGTTTAAAAGAATTATTCTGAATTTCTAGACATGACTGCAATGCAGATTATTTAGAAAACGAAAATCCCACATCACCAATGAGGAAAAAAAAAAATCTCCATCCAATGATTTATGGCATTTTTAAAAATTTTTATATCATTAGATACACCCTATAATACAGGCTATTTATGATTAATTTTTATATTTTACTTTAAAATACAACTAATAGGTACATGATCTTTTAATACAGATTTCAAAAAATTGAAGCTGTTAACCTGTAGATATAAAGGTTGGTGTCAGAATGAATCACATTTTTGTCATTTGAAGTTGTGTACCTCAAATGTATTAGCAAAACAAAAAAATTGTGAAGTCTTTTGGTGGATTGCCATATTTTAGAGTTTAGGACAAAATCTGGGTTTACAAGCATTTTAAGGATTAAAATCATATTGTGTAGAATATGAAATAAAAACCACCTTTAACAGGAAACAATACAATAACATTCTACATGATAGTCATGTCAAATTGCTCTTCTCAGCACAAGTGAATATATTTTGTTTTATTTTCAAATTACTCGTTTTCTTGCATAGTATTAAACCATTTATAAGAATCCTATTCCTAATTTTTATTTTCCCAGGTATCCATTTCTGAAGTGAAACCTTTGATACTAACGGCTGACTGGAGGTTCTTCCTCTTTTTTTCCCCACACCAAAACATGTTTCTTGTCCTTCATTTTTCTAATCTATTTTTGAAGCTTGCTTCTCCCACTTTTCAAGGCTTTTCATGGAGGGTTCCATGATAACCCTGTAACATCACATTATACCAGACACTTTTGCATTGTAAATGTCTGACATGGGATGAAAATTAGGAAATAACATCTGTGTCCTAAAAGTTTGGCTTTTTGCTGCTGTGTTAAGGACTTTTAGTTACACATTTCTTTATGATCCCTGGACAGTGTTATGTTTATAATAATTTCTCTTCCACACTAGGATTTCTTTCAGGGCTTCAATGCTCCCAATATTTGGAAAAAAGGTGTTTGGGGTAGTGTGAGATATGCCATGAGATAGGTGGTGAAGGGATTTCCATGAGATATGCTGTGGAATATCAAATGGGAGCATTACAATGAACAGGATGGCCTGTTGATGGTGGTGATAAGTTATCAGGCAGAGGCCAGATGACCTTTACTGTTGCTATTGGCCACATGGAAGAGGGACTGACACTGACATATCACAGTTCTGTTCTGCCCTCACACAACACACACAGCCTTTGCAACCTCTCTCTTTTAAGTCCTGATATGCCTCTTTTACATACAAAATTGGTGGCCCTGTCTGCGCCTTATATGACAGCAAAAGGATATTTTGACTACAGTCCCATCCCTACTTTTCCCAGAAATATTAATTAACCTTTGAGGTCAGAGGATCAGGATACAACCATCTTGCAGACAAATCAAGAGGCCTGCTCACCTCTCCTTCCCAAAGGTCAGATCTGTGCCTCCAACTGTGCTGGAATATACCCAGGAATGAAGTGCTGTACGCTGATATTTCATAAATCTAGTGAATTGATCACTGGTAATAAAATAGGAATCCATAATCTGTCTCTTTAATAAACTACACTATTTGGGGATCTGTGAAAGTTCCTGTTAAACTCAGCCAGACTCACAGTGTTTCATTGATAAAGCATATTATTGATGAGGCTTTGGTCATAAATGAGACCAAACTTATAGTGTGACCCACACTATTTGCACATCTGGGAACTTACTGAATGCAACCAAGCTTATAGTGCCAAGTTAATAGTACAGACATTAAGCCCAGCTACATCCAGCCCCTCTGATCTCTGAGAAACAACTAGAAAGCAAGGGTTTCATCTTTTACCAAATTTCTGTACTCCTAACATGACAGCACTAACATGACAACATCTTATTCCTGCACTGTTTCTTAAGGCCATTTTGGATGTTTTCCTTTAATTTTTATACTGCAAGGAGAATTTCTGCTTTTCTTCACTGAGCCATTGCAATATTAAAAGCTGTTCCTATCTCCTGCCTTGCTCTTGCTACTAAATTTCTGCTTTAAGAAATTTACTTGACTCAAATAGGTTGAGAGATCACAATGTTATGAGTTTTCCTGTACAACTCCTCCAGAAGACAGAGCCAGCTGTATTCTGAGGGTTTAGAGAAGTGGAAAAGCAATGAGGTGTGGTTTTGTTGGTTTTGTTTTGTTGTTTTTTTTGGGGGGGGGTTTAGTTCAATGCTAGATACAAAAGCTCTGGAAGGGGAAAAAAATGGCCAAGTGGTTGGAAAAAACCTTTCTTCTGACAAAACAAAACAAAAAAAAATTATCTTCTCAAAACTTGACCTTCTTTTTTAGATACAAATTTTACATCCTCAACCTGCTTTTTGCAGATAGCTTTGCTTCCTCTGTATTTGTTTAAAATTGATTTCCCATATCTAAAAGAAAAGAAGGTAGAGAAGAAGGGAAAAGAAGTACACAACCCAGGATCTTAACTACAACTGACAGCAGAATCTCAGGCTTTTTACAGCCTGAAGTTCAGACTCAAGGCATACAGTCTTCAGCTGTGCAGCAGGTTACTGTGCACATCATCAGTGCATTGCAGCATAGCTGCAAGTCAAGTTTTTTTCTGAGGGAAGCTGAGAGGATGAGAAAAAGGTTATGGTACTCTCTCACAGAGGCTGAAATTCAGAAGAGTTTTGGAAATGAGTTTTTCTTAAATGACATTGCTGCCACTTTTAGATCTTCAAGGCAAATAGTGCATCCTTCTATTTTACTAATCCAAATATTATGTTTAGGCTGAAGGAATGTAATTAGCATTGGCTTATAATCAGTTGTTGACAATACTAAGCTTTAAAATAATTTCTTATTCAAATAATTATTTAAGTTAATTTAAAGCATTTTAATGCATCATCAGGATAACAATTTTCACACAGAGGGAAGGGCATGTTTGTGCACAAGGTTCTAATTCTGTACACCATCACCACACCTGAACAGCCGAAGTTTTCCCCAACAACAGTTAACACTGTTTTTGTAATTCTTTTAAGTATTGAGGCTTCAGTACATTCAAAGGTCTTGGTCATTCTCTTGTCCTATAAATGTCCTTGTGTTTCAACATCCAGGTTTGGTTTCTAGGTCTGAACGATACACGTGCATTTTCTCTAAAACAACACTCTAAACAAAGTCCACAAGCCAGAACCAGTTGTCTAAGGCATTAGTTAAATAGAATATGAGTAATAATGAGTGTTTATATATGCTCAGTACAAGTTAATTGCCATGATTTTATGAAAAAATTGGTATCAATTCACCCACTGATATAAATTTGTAAATTAATACATGTTGTGATGAACATACTTTCTCCGTCCACATATGCATTTATTCTCATGCTTAAATATGATTCTTTATTTCAGGTTCACACTCAAAGCTGTAGTTGGCAAAGATAATTGTGAAATGCTGACTGGACTCTTTTCTCCCTTTCTTCCTCCTCTGCATGCTGTGTTGGAAGAGAGAAGTGATAACCCAGATTTTCTGTTTACTTTTAGGATGCTGTTATTTAGATTCTGTCAGGGAGGGAGATACATATTTGTGACACCCTTTGCTTCCGGGGTTAGCTCAGCTTGATTGTTGTAAACCATTTCTGCTGGATTTTGAAGAGATGGCTGAGGCGGGACCCCATCAATGTCTGTCATTGCCTGCAGGGAGGGCTCAGAGCATGGGCCAGGCTCTGCTCAGTGGTGTCCAGCAATGGGACAAGAGACAAGGGGCAGGAACTGATGCACAGGAAGTTCCATCTGAACATGAGGAAGAACAACTTCACTATGCAGTGACCAAACAGTGGAACAGATCACCCAGAGAGGATGTGAAATCTCCCTCACTGGAGAGAGCCCAGAACCATCTGGATGCAATCCTGTGCCATGTGCCCTGGGATTGGTGGGACCAGACCTGACCCATTGTGGGATTCTGGGATCTTACAGTGCCCAGTGTTCACTATGATAATACTTTGTGTTAATCAGTACAGTCAAATATTGAGTTGTCCAAAGGCAACATGTGCTCCTTCCATGGAAGAATTAAGGTGTTTACTTTATAAAATAATTGATGATAAAGATTAGTTTTCCTTAACTGGAGGAGATAAAAAGGAATACTCTCATAGTATGGGAAGAAAGAAGGAAATGACTTATTTCAGAAGGAAATGACCATGAGAAGGAAATGACATTTTGGCCTGTGGAAATTTGTTTCATCTATGTATAGACGTATGTTCAAAGCCTAGCTGTTCTAAAATGGGTATTTATTCCTCCTTTTCTAAAATCCTTTAGACAGGCAAAATGTGACATTTCATGGTCATACAGACTCTTCATAAATGTTACAGAACTGAGAAATAGAATCTGGCATTTGATCTCTATAGAAGATTCTCCTGGACACAAGAAAAAGACAAATAAGAAATCAGGAGGTAACGATGAAGGACTCCTTGACACAAGACCTTATGTACCACTACTGAAATAATGTCATTGAATTCTACCATTCAAGATAACATTGAATTCATGCTATATGTTATTAGGACTCAACCCTTTTGGTGAAATTCTTCTTATTCTTCTTCTTCTTCTTCTTCTTATTATTATTATTATTATTATTATTATTATTATTTTACCCTTTTCCTTATGTTCTGGAAGTCTATTATATATATTTTGATGGGCCCGCATCGGGCTGGCAGCCTGTCACTTAGTGGGTTTCCCTAGGGCTCAATTTTGGAGCCAGCAATGAAGCTTGGAATTCAAGGAGTGTCTAGCTAACCCTCCTAGTCAGAGGGTTTAGTTGTAGGTAGTCCTGCAAGGAACAGGGAGTTAGTTAGATTAGATGATCCTTGAGGGTCCCTTCCAACCCAACATATTCCATAATTCTGCAATTAAAAATAGCATGGATGGTCCCCAGACTCACCTATATTTTTGATGCATTTGATATGTAAATGCATCTGAAGGACTGGCTAAGCTTCTTTTATTAAAAAATTCACTCACAAAACACTTTTATCCTGAAACCAGGGAAAAATGCAAACTGAATAATTGATGGTGACAACTTGGAAAAGGTAAAGGCAAGAGGCTTGCTATTCAGTAACATCATACATAATCAAAAAGTTGAGTGCCTGCACACTGCAGTTAAATATGCCAAAATTTATTTGCCTTAAATAGAAAATATTATGGTTTATTCATAATAGATTATATAACATAGTTGCACTAGCAATATTCTACTAGAATTTTCTGTGCTAGAAAAAAATCAAATATTCACTGTTGATTGAAAAATGTCAATAATCCTGGATTATTTTCCAAATATATTTATTTAATTTTCTATTAGACATGTCAGAGGGTGGAAATAAAAAGGAAAGCAAGGTGTAAATATTTCATTCTTTTCTCACCCATCAATATTCACTGTGGAGGTGCGCGTGTGACCCCAGTTCTGTTTTACAGTTGTTATTCTCTTGTTAAAGTTTACAGTTGTTTAAATTCATATTTATTGCATTTGTTCAAGATGGCCTCCTTTCTCCTCAGGTTTTCCCGCCAAATCCTCAGTTGCCAAGTTACCCCTATCCCATAATAGTTGTTTACCACTTTTGTTCACCTGCCAATCTTTGAGTTATATAATCTCTCCTCCTCCTAGTTATGTGATCCCCCCTCCCCTTGTTGTATGTTATTGGTTAAAGTTTGATAGATTACTGTCAAGCCACACCCCACCCATTTGCCATTGGTCCTTGCTGATCCTTCCCTTTGTAACCCACCCCTCAATAAAAAGCTGCGCGCAACGAGGATTGGTGTCTCTCCGGAGCACCACCTCAGGAAGCACGCTCCTGTTGTTGGAAGCTCTTGAGAGTCCCGTCTCGTTATTCCCACCTGCGTGGTAGCTAGGCTGTGCCACTCCTCTGGCTAAGTGGCCCCTGGGTTGTGGTGGCGGCAGGGCTGGCCGGTGCTCCGCATCCCTTGAGTGAGGGAAGAAGCCGACCACTGCAATTCACTATAAGCACATTTCTCTTGGCTCAATTTAATATACTTAAGTTCATCTGGGGAAAATTATTATTTAATTTCAGAATCTTAAGTTACCTTTTCCCTTCTGTGAAACTATTGATTTAAGAAATAGATATTTTCCTTCTTTAAAGAACAATTAGCAAAAGTGTTTCTGATTCTAGCTAAGATTCCTAGACAATTTGTCCAGATTAAAAACATTTTATATTGTTTTATAATGCAATTGTTGTTCTGTAAAGTTTTCAAGTTCAGTTTGGCTCTTTTTTTTCTAAATTTATTTTATTTGCTTTAATTATGGTTATCATAGTTCTGCTGTATAGCAGAAACATCCTAGGATAAACATCTTTTTAGATTTATTGGAGTAGTCTCACCCTGTGGCAATGTTGCAAACAGCCCATTTTTTTACAGAAAACTGAATATGATGGAGAACAAAAAAGGCAAGCAAGCCTTTGCCTCAAGGCAAAGAGGTGTAACTTTATCAATCTTTTTCAAATATCTCTACTTATATAAGTTTTCATAGACCCTTGCTGTTAAAGAGGTAAACTCCTGCCTGTTTCACATTTTTTCCCCTCTGCCTGAAATTCTGTTTCAAGGCAGGGATATCTGCATATAATCTAACTCTTTCCAGAAACAAAAGAGATCAAGAGTTTGCATGTGATAAAGCATTCCAGCTTCCAGACCAGGAGCAGTAGGACCAAAGTCCAGAGAGTTTTGCCACCCATGCTTTCCAAACTTTACACAGGTAGACATAGTCTCGTCACACTTTAGCTCTTAGCAGTCCCTTGTGTGTTTCCCAGTTTCCTTTTTAATAAAACACTTTTAAAAGAAATTACAGCCTTACTCGTTTCCTTTAAGGCATTGGAGATATTTTGGTTAAATTTAGCTAATGAATAAAACACTAACTTCTATGTCACAGGATCACTTAATCCTGGAATGGTTTGGGTTGAAAGGAACCTTCAAAATCATCCAGTTTCAACCACCTGCCATGGGCAGGGTCACCTTCCACTAGACCAGGTTGCTCAGAGCCCCATCCAACCTGGCCCTGAACACTTCTAGTGATGGGGCAGCCACAGCTTCTCTGGGCAGCCTCAGTGCCTCACCACTCTCATAAGAACAGTTTTCTTCCTTAAATCCAATCTAAATCTACTCTCTTCTATTTTAAAACCATTGCCCCTTGTCCTGTCACAACAGATCCTGCTAAAAAGCCTAGTCCTGTATTTCTTGTCAGTTTCCTTTGGGTATTAAAAGACTGTTGTAAGGTCACTCTAAATCTTTCTCTTTTCCAGGTTGAGCAATCGTAATTGTCCTAGCCTTTCCTCACAGTAGGGGTGTTTTATCCCTATGACCATTTTTGTGGTTCACTTCTGGACCTCAAATCCCTGCCTTTCCTTGCTAAAGATTCCAGAGCTGCAGGCAGCCCTCAACACATAGGACAGATCTAATTGGTTGATATGCATTTTCACTCAGTTCTCTGTAAAGCTATAGATCTGATAAGTGGCAAAGAAAGAAGAGCCTGCTATGTCAATATCCTTTTGCTCATTTGTACAGAACGGATTTAGTATAAAATCTGATAATACACTTGTACATTCAGTACCAAATCAATGTTATTGTAAATTAATACTTTCCTGTGTTTGTATATACACAATATTCATGTATATATATAACAATCCTCCTCCTATCTGCTAATTCATCCAACATATTGACATAAAAGGAGGAAGTGCAAGTTTTGTTTCACTGTTTGTGTTTGTTTAGCATTCTACTTCACCAATTAATAACTTTCTGAATCCAGTTATTCTTTATAGGGATAATATTTGCAGGGGAAAATAAATAAATAAAATCCCCTCAACTTCATTCTGCCTTTGGGGAAAGGAACAGCAGATGATGCCACAACCTACACATCAGTGCACAGATGCATGAAGGTTGTAAGGGCTGAATTCTGTTATTAAGGGAAAGGTATCTTGTTCAAATGGCATTAAGCTGATTACAGAAGGCATATCCTGATTAGAAATAGCTGTCCCAACAAATGTTGGCTTTTTGTGAGGCAGCTGTGATCCAAAATCCAGTGTGATCAAGTTGGTTAAATAACAAGTAATCCCTGGAGGTACTAAAGAATCTCACAAAATTTGTCACCAGCTTTCCACCTCCTATCTGCTAATTAATCTTACATATTGACATAAATAAAAGGAAGAAGTGCAAGTTTTGTTTCACAGTTAATATAAATGACTGGACCCTTTGTCCATTGCATAATCTTGATACAACCACATAAGAGACAAATCTCTGCTCACCTATGTTTTCCTATCAAAACCAGTTTATTTTAGTTTGAAGGTCTTCAAGTGTCGTGTTTTCTGGAAGGATAAAGAAATACTCTTGAATATCCTTTTCAGCTAGTGACCTAATAACTGTACGTGATGTACTTGGTCACAGCTGTACCCTCAGACACCTCTGCTGATCATATCAAGGTTTCCTAGTTTCAAATTTCCAAGCTTTGGCAAGCATTTCTGCCTTTAGCACTAAAGAGAATGTCTGTCTGAAATTGCTAAGAGGTCTCATGTGAGAGGTGAAAATCCTATCTATCATTTATATTGAGTAAAAACCTTAAATCATCTGAATTTACTTCCTCTGTAAGTGCTTGTTCCTTTTTAAAAGTAGATGTTCTGGAAATGTAATTAAGATAGTATTTTTTCCCCTTCAATAAGAAGTACTAATATAAGAGAGAAAAATCAGTTTTCAAGCAATGCAGCAATCTGGAATCTGCATCTTAATTGAACACAAGTTTTTCTATTGTTCTTGCTTAGTCAGTTTTACAACTCTGGCTTTGATGTGCATCTTTCACAATAAAACTAAAGGAACAATTTAAAAGAAAAGCTGCATATGGCAGAGTACAGTGAAATCTAAAACAAAATAGAGGTAGTTTATATAACAGGAAGAGCATCCCAGGTGACAGAAAAGACTACATGAAATGTGTTGATTCTTCTGGGATGAAAATGTCACCTCTGAGCGTGTACAAGGTAAATTTTTTGTATATTTATTGTTTGGTTTTTTTTCCCCAAGATAAGGAAGAATCCAGGTATACTGTAGCTTCATCTTCTATACACTCAAATATTCAGTGAGAACATGAACCTGTCATGGGTTTATACTGCTGCAAATTGGACTGGAAAGCCCAATCTAATGCTTGACATCTGTCTTACAAGAGCTCAGTGAAGTCTTACTGAAATGCAGTATATCACTGCAAAGCTGTAACTACTGTCTTGGGTATTTCTTCTCTTTCTCTGTCACTTCCACGCTACATCAGTATTTTAATTTATTTTGCAGAAATACCTCCAATTCTCCTTGAAAAGTTTCACTGCTTCCTTTTGCTCACTCCTTTGTCCAGAAAACCAGAGAACACGCATTTCCTTGTAAGGAACTAAATGAAAAGCAGAAAGACATCTTCCTTAATTCCATTCTTTCTAAAAACGAGAGGGTATTTTTGTTTGGTTGGTTTTGGGGGATTTTTTGTTTGTTTGTGTTTTGTTTTGTTTTTGGGTTTTTTTGTGTTTGGTTTGGTTTTTTTACATCCCTGGTTTCCTATCGTAGTTTGAGCCCAGGTGAAAACTAAGCACTACACTCACTCACTCACTCATTCACTCACTCTCCCCTGGTGGGAGAGAGGAGAAGCAGAAGAGTAAATGTGAGAAAAGTTGTGGCTCGAGATAGATGGTTTAACAGGGAAAGTAAAAGTCATGCACACAAGCAGAACAAGGAATTCATTCCCCAATTCCCACAGGCAGAGCAGGGCCCCACCACGCTTAATAATGACTTGGGAAGACAAACGACTAAGTTTGTCTTTCCAAACATCCCCCCCTTTCTTCTTCTTCCCCAGTTGTAAAAAATTGAGCATGACACTATACAGTATGAGACATCCCTTTGATCAGTTGGGACCAGCTATCCAAGGTGTGTCCCCTCCTAACCCCCTGTGTTCCCTCTCTGCTGCAGGGGGATGAGGGGCAGAAAAGGCCTTGACTCTGTAGCAGCAATAACAAAAGAATTCCCTGTCACCAGCGCTGTGCAAGCGCTGCTCAGTGACAGCCACAATATCCCTGTGTTATCCATGCTGTTTCCACCACAAATCCAAAACACAACTCCATACCAGCTAATGTGAAGAAAATTAACTCTGCTCCAGCCAGAACTGGTGTGGCCTCCGAGACCCCAGGAGTCTCTGCTGCTTCTCACCAAATTCTCTTCCTTCTTGAGGTACACATCTCCCACTCATGACCTGGAATCAGGGCACAAAATGCACTGCCCCAGTACCAATCTGATACTGGTTTGGCAATATTTCTCCGGCTGCATACTAATACTCTCAAAGTTGCCTAGTCCCAGGAAAAATGCTTCCCTGGGCACGTCCTCGTGCCTTCAAATTTCATATATGCACCTGCTCTGCTAAGCAATTTATGAATATCACATGCTTTTCCTTGTAGTCACTTCAAAAGATGCTTTTCTGAGAAGCCAGCTTATTCTAATTGTGTAATTGAGTAATTTTTTGTCATTCTGGAAAGAATACTTAAAATATTGACTGAAAGTGTCTCCATTTGAATGTCTAAAAGCATGTACTCAGAAGAAGGATTTTTCTCTACTTCTTTGCAGTACAATGTTTCTGTCAATTGCATCCAATTCAATAAAACAATTGAAAAGAAAATATAAATTTTTAAAGGAAATAATTTTAATAATAGTTATTAAACTAAAAGGTTTGGACATGAATCTGTCTTCTTGGCTGATAGATAACCAATTGTAGAAACAAGTAGAGTGTCTCAGAGGAATAATTCCTTTAGATTCTTCATGTTTCCTAAACATTTCTGAGGATCTTGACACCATTAATGAATAGACTCAGTGAAAACTGATTTAACCCAGCAAAGTAATTCTCATTTGTCTCCTGTGAGAAAATCTCTACTTCTAAAAGCAAGAATGGACAAAACTAAAATTAATTCTATGACAAGACACTGAGCCTTCCTCTTTGTTTAAAAACTCTCCTTCAGGGACTCTGAGAGAGATACACCAGCATCTTCTCCCTGAACAAAACTGTTCAACTCTACAGGAAATAAATATGCTGGGTTATTTATTACACACATCTTAACAAGGTCAAAAGGAGAATATCTTTTTTACTTCGGCTTCAGGAATTACAGTAGCCCATTGAAGTTAAGTAGTTACCATTGTGGACACTATTGTCTAGGACTGGGTATGAATGATAAATGAACAGATGTAAAATAAGTATGAAGAACACGTACAAACAATTGATACATTGAGACACAAAGGGGGAAAAAAAGGAAATTAAATATTTTATTAGGAATTTCCTAATGGGATGCTTTTGTAATACATTTCCAATAATTGTCTAACTTTCTGTTCCTTATCTGGATTTTTTTTTTAAATTTTTGGTTTTTTTATTATTATTATTGTTTTGTTTCCAGAACTTCCTCTGCTGTTATCTCCAGTACAAATAAGTTGATTTACACCAAGTTTGACTTTACAAATTTTTCTCCCAAAGAATTTGAGTTATAATTTGCTTATTCCTACCAGCATTCTAGCTACAAGTTTATTACTCCATGCTGGTTTCTGCTCAAGCAGTGACAAACCACCTGTGGGAATAGATCAGACAAATATGAATCCCAGCCAGCTGTAACTACAGCAGGCAAATCGCTGGTTCAATGGAGTAGTTTACTTTTATTTATTTGTCTCTAATGATAGGACAAGGATTTTAGAAAATAAAATTATAGCTCTTTTCTGCAAGGTCAATGTCTCCCAGAAGAATATGTTAGAACAGTATGGACAAAGTTTATTTAAAATAATACCGCATGTTTCAAAATTAAACTTCATCCGTGTAGATTGGCAATCAAGTGTTACATAGAATTGTAATCCAAGTAGCATAAAAGGGAGAAAAAAAATCCCAGGAGAAGAAAGTGTTCAGTCTTCTTCCTTTAAAATAAATGATCTGTACAGGAGAAAGTTTTGAATGTAAGATTAATGTACATTTTATGAAATGAATACTTGCCATATACAATCTCACAGATGAAAGGTTTATTTGAATAGTTTTATTCAATTTGAAATAGACCATTGTTACACTTTAGCATTGTATAAATGGGCTTTTGCAGTGTTTGACACGTGTAAAATGAGTTGGCTCTTCAACATCTGTTCTGAAACATTTACAAAATTCCCCTATTAAATTTTAACATTGTGCTCTGAAGTATTCTGCACAATGTAATCAGAAATCCTGGTATATTTCATTTCATTCAAATATTAAATCTCAATGGAGAGCTTTGGAATGAAAAACTCTTACAGGTCTTCCTGTTGAAGACAGAAAATACTATCTTGATCTTTATTTAAAACAAATTATATTAAAAATCTCTAGTTGCATATAAATAAAGGCTTCTTAATTGGTTTTGACAGATATTTAAGTTTCAGGCAGACTATAAAGCAAAAAAGATAAAAGTATTACATTTATCTTATAGAAAAAAATTGAAAACACTCGGGAGCAGATTTGGGTTCTTCACGGTTCTGCATTGTTTCCAGGGGGAAAAGTCCTGGAGGAGAGAGAAGGCAAGAAAACTGGTTAATATTCAAGAATATTTCCTAATTGCTCTTAAGAGATAGATTCCAGCAAAGAGGAAAAGGCAATGACCTGTTTTGATGAACAAGAAGCTCCTGGACAGGCTCAAACATAATGAAGCCCGCAGAGGGGGGATGAAAGGACAGGTAGACTAGGTGGAATACACACAGCCAGGGATCAGCTCAGGGAAGATAAAGCCAAATGAAAGATCAAAGTAAACATGGATAAGAAACATCAATAGCAAAAAATAAAAAGATTTTCAGTACATTGATGATGAAAGGAAGACAAGGGAAAATGTGGGCCCTCTCTAGAAAGAGACAGATTTGGGATGTAGAGAAGGCTGAGGTACCCTCAATTCTGTCATATTTTATTATGATTTTTATTCAGAATCACTAATCAATCTCTATCTCATTTTTTCAACCTCTGGGGCTGTGATAATAACATCATTCTTTTTTACCTGTTCAATAAAATAATTTTTCACAGACAAAAGTGAATTATCTGAAACTGCAGCTTCCTAGGCAAGAAAATCTTCTTGGTCACACTGAACAAACACTACTGTCATGACCCAAGAGAGAACTCAACACTAGAATAGTTTTTAAAGATGATGTGCAGAGTTAAAATATTTCTTGTCCTTTTCATACCTACTTGAGTGGTGAATGAAACTGAGAAACAAGGAAAATCTACAGTCACTCCAAGAGCTGGAGTGAAAAGTGAGAGAATTCCTAGATTCAGATTATACAGACCTTAAAGGTATTAGAAAACAAGGCTGAACATCAGAATAATGTGATTTATATTAATTGTTACTGGTTTGCCTTTAAGAGTTCTGAGAGTTCTTTTCTGGTCATTGCTATAAATCACAATTCATTAAGCAGGGTTTATTTAGCTGATATTGTTGTCCTACTGCAGGACAAATTAAATCAAGAACATGAACTGCTTACTGGATTTCGTTTTGGTTGGTTGGTGGGTTGGAGGTTTTTTGATTTTGTTTTAATTTACAACACTATAAGGAAAATTAGAAAAAGAAGAATAAATTACTACTTTAGGACAATGAAGCACATTGAATTCTTAAATTATTGTGCCTATATATTCTGTAAATCTATAGCAGTTCCACTGTCATGAGCATTGGCTTAATATCCAATTAGTGTTTGCCAGTACTAATAACTTCAGATAACTCAGAGAAGTTATATTTCTGCACTGTTGTGATTATTAACCTGTGCTTTAACAATGAACAAATGAATGAAAGAAATTTTAATCTCCACAGACTGGAAGCTGTTACTTAACTGCCCTATTTTAAACAGCAAGTTTTCTGACTTAGTGATTTGTTTTATTGATTTGATGAGGTGTTTCTGCAATTACTTCAGTCTGTTCACTGATAAAAAAAAAGAAACTAGCCAGCACTGATATGTAGACTGAACATAATTTCTGGTGCAAATTCAATTTAACTTATTTTTTCAGTTTAAAGATAACATTCCCACGAATGGTTCATTTGGTCCCTTTGCTTACCTCATTGATTCATTACATCAACACGTGGGAAGCTTTCAGATAATAGACTTCGAAAGTGAAAGATAAAGATGAAGCCCACAAAATTCTCCTTATTTAGAGGCTGTTGTTTGTAATTTTTCAGAATGAAAAAATATTGGAGTTGTTAACTGACAATATTTGGACTGAACTTCTGTAAAAAGATTGTATGGACTTTTTCAGTGCCATAAAAATCAAAAAAATAAAATCAGGGGGAAGGTAGAGGAATAGGGTGATTCTAAAAGATCTATGATATCACGACATTCTTCAAGCAGATAAATGAGGATGCATTTGTCAGTGTGTGTGGCTACATTCCTAGTGTTGATTTAAATAGGAGACTATTTGAATTTAAGAGTGTGTTCCCTTAAAATTTTGTTTTCAGTCACATCGCATTTCCTACTCTGGGTAACTATGGTAGATGCCACATTAAGTTAATTAATTAAGTTAATTTTAAGATCTGGGCCAAGAAAAAAAAATATAAAAGGAAGTGAAAATGGACTCCTGCATCATTTGATTTAACCCTGTATGGAGCAAAGAGTTTGTGTAGGAAGACCTAAGGAAGTTAAGGGTTTACACGTTGGTGTTACTGACAGCAAGGATCAAACTGAGGACTATTTGCAGAACCAAGTACCATAAGGTAGTCTGAACTTAAGTGAAGCATTAAGTTCTAATTGAAGATGACAATGTAGATACTCCCCCAGGAGCAGGTAATTGCTTAAGAGGAGCCTTAGAAATTATGATACTAGAACAGAAACATCAGCAACTGCAGAGAAAGGGGACAAATATCATCACCTCCCTTATTGATCTCTTTGTAGATACACACTAATTCAGCTGACACTTCAGCACAGCCTGTTGAAATTATTTCAGTCCCAGTCAGACTACTTGTCATGTAGAGACACAGATGATCGTTGGAAAAAAAAGTCTATGTCTGTCTTCTAGTACTGAAAGAACTAGTTCTGCATTTCAAACATCAAACTGGAAGTGACCAACTCAGATACTAGAGGCAAATTTCATAGCTTTGTGTTGAGTCCAAAAGAATGCCATGTCTAAAATAAAGCTAAAATCTATCTTAACATTGATACTGACGGCTTAATTTTAAACTTCCCCACAAGTTAACATGGCAGAGGTGATTAATGATTTTGGAGGTAAATTATATGATTTTTTTTCTTGTCATATTAAAAAGCAAAAATCAGTTGAAAATATTTTGTTTTGGTCATTTAACAGCTTGGATTTCATTGGCTTTTTATATGTATTCATTTGCATATATATATATATTTATTTTACAACTGCTATTTATGTGTTTTATTTTGGTTCCACAAGCAACTATTACTTAATTATTATATTTAGACACCTCATTTAGAGACACCTAATGCACTTTTTTAAATGCTTTGAAAATGTACTGTAGCTTTTTAATGAGTGATTTCTTTAGATAGATTTTAATGCATTGGGTTGCTTTTATGTCTCTGTCGCTGAGTGTTTAATGTCAAACTTCCTGTTAACGCCAGCACTGTGCAATCTGCTGTTCTTTTGTTTTCAATGCTTTGTAATTGAAAATGTGCTGAATAGCAGGGGCATCATTCTCCATGGGAACTCTTATGCAAAGTAGGAATCTGAAGATAGAAAATGTTGATGTGAAAAATTTTAAGAGTGTGTATGCAGTAAATAATGCTATTGATTTTTATTTTTTGGGGGGGTTATGTTGCACTTGTGCACATTTTAATCATTGCTGACTCAGATTTCAGTTCTTCAAAAATTTAGGTCCGTTTGTGGCAACAGGAAAAAAAAAGAACCTAATGTTTTGTAATTGTAAGAAGTAACTCAAAATCGATTTTTCATGGGCTAATTAGACCACAGTAATAAACTTATAAGACCAAAATAAACATCTGTGGCTTTCAGCTCATTTTTAACTAAACAAACAAATAATAATAACATTAAGCAATATGTGTCCTTGTACCTGCAATTTTTTAGGTTGATTGCCATTATAGAATTTATGTTGATGATAATTCCTTTATGGGACAATTCTTCTGTACCAATTCACTCAAATAGGTGCTATAAAGAGGAATGATATATTTGATATTTATAAGAGAAATAAATGTACTCAAAGTTGTAATGGTAAAATTTCATGGGCAGAAATCCCTGAATTCACACTGTAGTAGTGATTTATACCCTATACAAAAATTATCTTCATCTTTAGTGGGGCAAAATATCCAACAATTTTAAGGTACCTTTAAGACATAACAGTTGTCTCCAAAATCCACATATCTATAAAAGCTGTAATTAGTTTAAATAGTTCCTGGTTTCTCTTTGATTGTTTACATATTCAAGAATTCTTCTGATCAAATTCCTTTGATCTTATCTAACTATCCTTCTCCACTTTAATAATATTTTGAAAATACTTGTATCCGTTTTTCCTTGGACATAAAACAATATGTTCTTTATTAACTTCTCTTTTTATCATATTTATACTTAATTTTTCTTACCATTTTCTGAAAATCATAAAAAATTTCATATTGAACTCATTTTTCCTTAAAGCAAGTTTCTCATTATTCTATTTTTTCTCTACATTTCATTTTAAACTAGACTGTTTTTTTAAAGTCTTTTTCACATTTCTGCTCTTTCAGTTGTTCTTTTTAGAGTATAAAACTTTTAGTCTTAAATCTAATAGAGTGGGCTATCCCACAGAGTTTTTGATTATCCATAATGGCTAAAATAAGTTTTTGTTTTTTCTAATATTTGCAGAAATAATTGTTTCGGATGTATTTCAAATGTCATAGATTAAATGGAAAATAAACAGAAGAATTATTAACGTTCAAGCATTTAAATTAAGAATCATGATATTTATATAGCTAAACATCCTTGTCAATAAATTATAGATGCACTAAAAATTCCTAAACAAATCCAAATCATATATGCTTTCCATCTCAGACTACAATAGCACAAGAATAGTATCAGCCCGTTATGTCCTGAAAACCATTAAAGAAACATTTATCCTATTTGAGTAGGTGAAGAGGATGTTGGGTTTTTTTCTTTCCATCCAAAGCTGATCAAGTCTTAAGTGTTGACGTGCATGCAGAAATCCATGTAATTTTTCTCTACCTACACACAAGATTAAATTAACTTAGGAGATACTGTTTTCTCTAAGTGTGAAAGAGACTGAAATAAAGAACACAAATTCCTTGTTCCGGTACTTAAATAAGGTATTAAAAATGTAATGTTCAAAGAGTGACAGGCATTTACCACCAGTAAATGTTTCACACTCAACAGAGTTTTCCTTAAGAAGTTGTGCCACTATAGAACTTAATCACACTCTTCTACACTGAGGTACATAGACTTAAAGAGTGAGAATATAACAAGACAGTGATTCAGGTGTTAAGTTAGGGCAAAATGTCAATAAAAAGACAAACAAAACTAGAAGTTTGGTGGGTGAGAGGCTGGACATGGCCTAGAAATCCCTGTGTGCTGGGCTGCACCCAAAGGCCCGTGGGCAGCAGGGCAGGGAGGGGATTCTGCCCCTCTGCCCCGTTCTGCTGAGACCCCACCTGCAGAGCTGCATCCAGCTCTGGGGTCCCAGCACAGCAAGGACAGGAACCTGCTGGAGCCAGGCCAGAGGAGGCACCAAGGGGATCAAAGGGATGGAGCAGCTTTGCTCTGAGGAAAGGCTGGAAGAACTGGGATTGTTCAGGCTGGAACAGGGAAGGCTTTGGGGTGATTGAATTGTGACCTTCCAGTGTCTGAAGGGAACACAGGAAAGACAGAGAGAGACGATTTACAAGTGTCTGGAGTGACAGGACAACGGGGAATAGCCAAAAATTGAGAGATTAATTAGATTGCATGCTGGAAGCCCGCTAGGGTATGGAGGCCCTGGCACAGGTTGCCCAGAGAAGCTGTGTGGCTGCCCCATCCCTGGAAGTGTTCAAGAGCAGGTTGGATGGAGCTCTGAGCAACCTGGTCTAGTGGAAGGTGTCTCTGTTCCTGGCAGAGAGGTTGGAACATGATGATCTTTGAAGTCCCTTCAAACCCAGGCCATTCTGCCTCTCTACAAATCTATGGTAACCTTTCTTTTACCTCTGTGTGTCCGTACATGTACAGCAATACTTATGTGTAATCAGGAATTTAAAAGAATAATATGCTTATTACAATGAAATTATTTTATGCAGCTTTCAGTTAAAGATTCCTTTGACATCCGTGGTTTGAAGCTTGAATTTCATATCCATATGTTGCAGGATCTCCTTAGTATTTCTAAGTATTTTCATACTGATGTTATGCTTGCAATCACCACTCGCTGGTATGGCAGAAGGTTTAAATGCACAGAATCACAAACCCACCTTGCTCATGATTTGTGAGAGCATAACTAAAAGGCTACAGTCAGACTAAATGTGCTCAACAGTACCTAGAATTTGAATAATTCTCAACCTGATAGCATCTGGTAATTTTCTTATTTTTCTATGGCTCTTGAGGTCAGATAAACTGTCGAGATATTTACATTATTCTCACATCCACTGCCTTCCCTCAGAGCCTGGATCTTCCCTTTTTTGCCCTATAGTAGTAAGCTTCATAGTATCACTGAACACCATATAGCCCAAATCTTCTGCTTCCTCCAGGTGTCTGAGATAATGTTCATAGTCGATATAGTTAATATTTGCATGCAAAGTAAATCTACTCTTTCAAAACACTGCTGTTCATGTGTGGAAAAGTACGCCAGCACAGGACACGAGACCCAACCTCTTTTTATTTGTTGACAAAAAAGATCCCTTGAATAAACTGGTCTCCCCTGCCCTCTCCATCAGAAGAAGAGTCATCTGCTGAATGCCATTTTTCAAGTTGTTTTCTATTCTCTTAGTTTAAAGGACAGTGTTATTGTTCTTTATGTTATTAATAAGCAATACTTATTATTAACACAATACTTATTATTAACACAATTTTAAAACTATATAATGTCATATATTTAAAATTAGCTAGTGGAATTATGTTTTCCATTAAAACTTCACACTGCTTTTTAAATACAACTACTCAGTGGTAATACTCACTTTTCTCTAAAACTCTTAAAAGAGAAAAGTTCTCTGGAACCGAAGTTAGCAGTTGCCCTATTAAATCTTCAGGAAAAAACCCCAACACAATGCATCTAGGTACTTAAATCCAAAGATCTTATTGAAACAGTAGCTACATAATCCTCATAAACAGCTTTTTGAGTCTAGTGATGTACCTCTATGTTTCTTCAGACATATAAAATGTTATCTTAAATCTGTCACTGACTTTTTTAAGGTATATTAACACTTTTAATACTTGAGAAAGAAATATGAAATGGGAAATTTAGTGTATTGCGACATTTGGGAAAGAAAAAAATCTCTAAAAGACTATCAAAGTGCCATTTGAATTACAGAAGACATATCATACTTTTCTTTAAAATCAGTTACAAATCCCTGGCATTCCTAAAAATCAAATATATGGTTTCTTATAAATGCATCATTAAAATGTTTCCTGTTGCTTGTAAGTAAGTGTTCTGGAAGAAAAAAACATGCCTGCATAGAGTATTAAATAAAAGACTGGTCTTCCATGAGGGGCAATTACCAGAGCTCTAACTTCTTATTGAAGCAGTGAGACATGCGAGAAATATCTTGAGTCTGAAAGAATGCCTGTTGAACTATCAATCTATTAAAAGTTCCCTGAAAAGCATCAGCAGGAGAAATAATGCATTTCAAATTTGACTGAATTGAAGTGAATAAGGTATATATTCTTTTGAGAAAATCATAATAATGGGAAGAAATAATTTGCATTTCAAAAGAGAAATCAGCTATTAAAAAAGCCAATATATTTTCCAGAAAATTTCTCTACTTTAGTGTAAGACAGGATTTACATAAAAACTTGAAAAACTTGGTGTACTAAAAAACTAAATTAAATATTGCAGAAAGCTTGTAATGAGAGAAAGTTTGTGTGTTTGGTTTCTTCTTTTTTCCCCTTAGAAACCAAAACACAGCAAGTCAAGGGAATGAAAGAATGCAGTTTTTGTTAGATACTGTCACAGTAGTGTTTTCTACAACAATGGGAGAGGAGGTGATGGTGTTATCATTATTGTTATTCTTTAGATGCATTTAATATGTTTACCAGACCACTTGTATAAACATTTTTTTAGCTTCAACCTTTCAATTTTTAATTAAAAAAAATAAAAAAATTGCTATGCCTTTTTTAAAGATGAGCACTGAGAATAATTGAAATTCACACATTTTGTCCCTGGCAGATATCAGAACAATGTTCTGACCTTTTTTCTTATATAAGTCTTAATGTTCATCCTCTTCACCTTCAAATCTTAAGCATAGAATGTGTATTTTAATGAAAAAACACATTAAGAATATTTGATTTAATTCTAAGACAACCCCAAGGGATTCTGAAGATAGGGAACTCAGTTATGTTAAAGGCCAAAATATATCACATATTTAAGAACATTCTCTGTTTTGCTTTGGCTGCAATCTTTAGATAAGAAGAAACTTAAATGATAAAATGTTATATACATTCACTGAATTTTAATCTTAAAAGCAATTAGAGCTTCTGTTGTCCTACCTTATTCATGAGGTAGTCAGGATGAACGTATGGCAGAAAAAATGCACTTCAACACGTTTACCCAAAGATGGATTTTTCAGTGAGCCTTCAGAAGACATGACCTGGCCTTTCCCTTTTATTTAGGATACTTTTCAAGTAGAGGGCTTACAGGAAGCTCCCTTTGTAAATCTCTCAGTCATTTCCCTAATGGAAAATCAGGCCTTTGAAAGGGAGAAGGCTTCAGAAGCTCAAGTGAGTTTGGATCTCTTTGGACCAATGTTATAAAAAAGGTGGAATTGACATGGTAAGAGGGGGACATTAAAGAATTCAACTTACCAACACAGGCTGGCTCTTAACTATGACATTCCTTATGTAACTCTACTTTAACACTAAATTTTCCTCATTATCCTATCACACGTGATTTTGCCTAAAAACACCACTTGCAATTCCTCTGCCAAGCTCATCATTCATTTTACAAATCCATCAGAACAAGCCAAAAAAAAAAAAAAAAGTATATTATGCCAATTCGGTGAATAACCAGTTACAATTTTTTTACCAAAAAATAACTATTGCCTATTCTATTGAGCAGATAACACATAGAGGAGATCAGACAATGAATGAAAAGCAATCTGCAGACTATTCCTGGTAAATCATAGGGTTGAATACAGAAAGGCAAAAATGTTTAGGTAATTTTGGATAATGGAGAACAATTATTTTAGGTGTTTCCCACTTTAAAATTTCATTGATTCATAGAAAATATTCTATATATGTATAATTGCACACATGTTGAGTAACTTCTGTTATTCTTATTCCATCATTGAATTTCTTATTCTTTTCTTCTTTTCCTTACCTTTCAACTACCCATCTGACTGGTGTATACCAGAGTCTATCATTGATAAAATGATTTTGAGGTAGTAGTTTACAATTCATTCCTGATGACCATTAAGGGACAAAAGTGCTTTTTAAATCAGCAGGACCTCTTGAGACATACTTACAGCACCCTCACACAAATGAAGCTCTCAGGTTATAAAATTACAAATGATCTTAAAAATCATCGAATATGGTATGTCTGGCTTATACTGGTCTAGATATTTCTTTAATCACTTATATCCTTAAAATCACTGAGATCTTGAGTTTTAAAGAAGACTATGATATAAATAATGAATGAGAGGGAAATAATGATAACATTTACAGGAATTTGACTTTGCTCATCGGAATTATCATTAACTTGAGTAAGAAGAAAAATAAGTTCTCCTCCCATCCGAGTAATTTAAGATTCTTTCTTTGATTTTGTATAATATTCAAGTAAGGGTATTGCTACTTAAAAACAAAGAAATTGTCCTGGTAAAGCTCTCTGGTATCTAAGAAATGTAGACTGTGAATGAATATCTCTATTTATACCAAACCCAAAAATGTTCATAGAATCGCAGAATAATAGAATATGCTGAATTTCAAGGGACCCATGTGGATCATTGAGTACAACTCCTGGCCCTTCACAGGACACCCCAACAACCCCACCACATGCCTGAGAGCATTGTCCAAATGCTTCTTGAGCTTTGTCAGGCTTGGTGGTATGACATTGTCCCTGGGGAGCCTGGTGCAGTGCACAACCACCCTCTGGGTGAAGAACCTTTCCCTAATATCCAACCTCGCCTGACTCAGCTTCAGACCACTCCCTCAAGTTCCGTCACTGATCACAAGTGAAGAGATCAGCCCATGTCCTTCCACTTCTCCTCATGAAGACGTTGAAGAACACCGTGAGGTCTCTCCTCAATCTTCTCCAGGCTGAAGAATAGTTGCATGTAGGTTTCCCTGCTCTTTTAAACAAAACTCCGATGGTAAAATCTATGGAATTTAAGCTAGAGGTATGACATCCAAATTTGTCCTACAGTTATAATTTTGATGCAGCTGAGTATATCAGATTTATCTGGGACTGTGTTCATGTCCATAGCAAGTAAGTAATTAATTTCCTGGGAGGTCAAGGCAGTTCCCATCAAGCCTCTCACAGATTTGAGACAACAAATGAGTTCAGGTAAGGTGAATCAGTGACCTTACAAGGTCTGGCAGGAGTTCTCCAGGCAAATGAAATCTCCAGGAGATTCCTTCATTGGACTCCTGCTGTGCTTAGACCAACCAGTAGTCGCTACCTGTACCTTCTGATTGATTAATTGATGCTGGATTGACATTCTGGGCAAAGAATCTGGCTATGCAAGGGACTTGTTGAGGTAAATACTGCTGTGGGTGAAGAAACTGATCAAATTGCATGTAACTAATTTTTGAAAGTCTAAACAAACTCTTCTCACAGATGCAGAAATAGTCATTAAAAACAGTTTTTTTCCATGTGTTAGGATAGGTAAAAGGTTTAAGATAATAGCAATGGTCATGCAGGTGCTAGAGGGATTATGTGCAACCATACTGGATCTGGACTATAAAAACATGGCAGAACAGTTTGGGTAATCTCACATCCTGTGAGTATTTTTGTGCAATTGTAAAGACATTCAACACAGGCTCATGTCAGCATCTGGACAGCAGCTGACAATGCTGCTGGAGACATTCAACTCCCAATGTACTACACTTTGCAAAAGATTCCACAATTTATTTATTTTAATGCTTTAAGTACAGATTAACCAACACATCTTTCAAAAGAAACACCAACATGAAGACCGTAAGTCTCATTCCTGTGAAATCTTGATGGCTGTTCAGAATCATGTTCAGAGCCAGCAGTTCATACTGGTGATACATTAATATGATAAAAGATGTTTCATCTTGTTTAACGTCAGAGAACACTACATAGAACAGAGAAATTTAATTCAAGTCACCTTGGAGACAGCATATTTTCCTATCTTCTCTTACAAAAACTTTTCTGGGATGTATTTGCTAAGCCCTTAAATCTTAAGACCGAGCTACTGAAGAGTCAAAAAAGAAATGGATTTTGTCCTGCTCTTGTGAGAGGTGAATCAAAATTTTGTCTTTTTGGAAGGTTGCATTTAAAGACTCCTCTTTTAACGTTTTTCTTGATTTTGTTTAGTTTTGGCTTGCTGCTTTTATTTTCCTTGAGATCACTTAGATGTCTAATTGGTTAGTTCATTCATTTATAAGGTTTTGACATCATTTTGTGCCCAGATGTTATAGGAACATGCTATGTTTTTAAATAGCTTCTTGGTTTATTCCTTAACTAGCAATTTCCTCAAACAATAAAAAGGCAGTGGCATGGAAACTGAGCTGAGAAACAGTGGATGTAGATGTTCCCATGTATCGATATCTTATTTTATGAAATACGTGATTGAAAACAGCATCTTGTATATTTTTCACAGTTTTTATTGAAAGAGTAATAGTGGAATAAAAGTCAAATACACTGAGGAGAAATGATATTTGAATTAGTAATAATATTCAGAGTTATGTCTCATTTCTAAGACAAACCTGAGTTTGATAAAAATAAGATAAAAAGGAAGTAAAATATGAAAACCCAGAAAGAGAGGATGAAAAAGTTTTGGAGAATCCTGACACTATAATTCACATTTTAAAATGGAGATTTTAAAGAATATTAGCAAGTTTGGTATCTTAGGTGACACAACAGATACACAGTATTTAATCAATAATATAATTCCTTACAAGGATGAGGATTTTTTGAAGACATTATATGCACTTTGGCAGGATTATTAAAAAATAAAATTCCTTTATGATATCAGATTTTGGTAGCCCTCTGGAAAGCATGAGATAGAGATATCATTGTAACCAGTGTTGCTATTCTGGGCTCTGTTTAGTGTTGGTTTAGGATACTGCTTATTTCACTTATTTTACTTAAATTACTTAAGAAGTAATTTGTGAAAATTCCTATATTTTAAACTAAAACCTAGATCAGGGGAAATAAACATGACCTCTGATTCAGTTAGTCTTCTGTGAGAAATTAGAAAAGATAATCTTCTCAAGCAGAAACTGTCAGTATTGGGAGCCAAAAAGCCAAATATATGCAAAAAGGTAACATTAAAACTTATACCTGTCTGTATTTGTATGACATACTCACTTACTGCAGCTCAAAAAGATAATACAGGTGCTGGCATTTGTAAAATGTTTTTCTATGAAAACTGGCTCTTATAGGAAACCAGGATTAGGTTGGTTTGTTGTTGTTGTTGTTGTTGTTGTTGTTGTTGTTGTTGTTGTTGTCGTTGTTGAAAACTGATATATTTACAGCCCACTGGGTGTGTGAATTGGTTCAATACTACATTATGAACCATGGTTCTGCTAAGAATTCTGTATTACTAACACATTCAAAATATTTTTGATTTCAACAGTACTCTACTAAGAATGATTGCTGAAATCCCTTGATGGTGATAAAAAAAGGGACCAAATATATCTGGGCTCAGGCTGAAAAATATTTGACAGTTCTCAGCACTTCAGTTCTTAGAACAATGAATAAAACCAGTGTTCAGTATTCGATATCCCAAACACAGTTAGTGGTGTCAGAATTTCTGATAAGAACATGGTTCTGCAGAGGAAGGTGGATTTTTTTTTCTGGTGTGGTTTCTGTTTGTTTGTTTGTTCATTTTTAAGTTTTGGCGGGTTTTTTTTTGTTTGTTTGTTTGTTTTTTGTTTTCAAACACAGATAATAATTCTTAACAAAGTTTTATTGTCTTGGGACAAAATATGATTATAGACCTAAAGATAATAATTAGTCCTGTTTTATTTAACCCTCATGAAATATTTTCTTTGTGTGCAATTTCAGAATATTCTACCTGCAAAACAAACATTAAAAATGAGGGTATTTCGGTGTAAAAGAAGATGCCGCATGGAAGTATGGACACTTTTTGGACAAAGGTTTTCTGAGCATGAATACATCGGTTATTCAAAGAAGTTTTCTATTCCTGATGACAGGCAGTCAGGGAAGACTTTTACAATTTAAAAATGGATGACAGACTTCAGTGGCATTTCAAATGAGTGTTTTCAGAACTGAACTGAACTGAAGATGGAAGCTTTTGCTGGATAAAAAAGAGGTCAGAGTCTTCTGAAGAAATAGCAGCTCATATTTTGTCTTACCCGTTTCCACTTCTGATGCCCAGAGAGTTTAGGGTAAACTTGCCTCTCTGAGGTGAAGATAATTAGAATTTATTCCAATTTGTTGCTATTTCATGATGTAAACTCCTGGTGAGTCCAGCGGCTCACATGCCAGACCTGCAGTTGTTTCTGCTGTTCTGTGCGTTTTGGAATTATCCTTCTCTTTCAAGGTACCTCAGGGACTTTCTCGGCTCATTCCTCCTCAGCCCATCCCTGCCACAGCAGCAGGTGAAATTGAGCAGCTTTTGGTTTCCCTGCTGCCACTAATGCCACCAGTTTTTACTATTTCCTTTAAGAGCCTTCAACATCGCCTCTTAAATAGGTCTGAGTGTGTGAATGGTGCATCTCTTCCATTTAAATCTTTGGAATATTCAAATGTGCATATGGGTTTTTACAAAGATATACATTAAAACCTGGGGTTTTTTCCTGAATATTTTTGTGCAAGCCAGTTGTGTCTTTTGCATTTCTTGAAACCATTACTTTTAATAAAATTTATAGAATCAGAGAAGGTACAATGCCCTAAAACACACAAATAATTTATGCACAGGAAAAGTTTTGTGCAGAGTATGATGATAATGTTTTGCTGCTTTAAATACACATGAAGCTAAAACACAACAAAAGAACTCTGCATGCAGCTTTGACAAAAGAATGAGTTTAACTTGGTAACACAACTAATTTAAATCATGCAACTTTAATGATATGCCCTTTTGGATTTCTTTTTACTTTTCATGAAGCATATTTTGATCATTTTACTTTGAAAACTGCATCTTTTGAAACTTTTAAATCCATCTCCCAGTACTTAGCTTTCTTTAAAAAAAACTCATTAAATATGTCCCTTTAACTAGGTGTTTGGGAGATCTTAACATACACAGTTTATGACTGTACTAATATTTTTCATATGAAAAAAGTCCCATTCATTTGGAATGAGATTTAAGCTGAATAATTGGCACTTGGTAGAGCTGGTGATGTCTCCGAAGAACAAAGTTCCCTAATAATAAATAGTTTTGGTGCATGTTCATATTTTTTGATTGCTAGCATTTGTTAATTGCTCCTTAGGGGGACCAATTTTTCTGGAGAGCTCAAACCCTTTTTTAGACACAGATGATAAGTCAGAAATAGAACCACCTTGTAGCAAACCTCCACAAGATTGCAAAGCTATCAGCCAACAGTGCACAGCTCTAACATATATTAGTGCTCTGGTGCAGAACAAAATAAAAATATATAAAAGTTGTGCATGCACACTGATAGATGGACAATGAAGGACTTGCAGGTTCTGCATCAATCCTCTGCTGTGTTAACTGTGTCCTGTAGAACTGACTTCCCAAAGAAAACTCAAAAAGGCAATTTAGGTGGGGGGGTGTATTTTTTTATTAATAACACGTATATGGTCTTCAGTTAATACTGCTGCAGCATATGGGATAAAGAGATATTAAAGTAATGTATTGGAGAAGGTTTGAGATAAGCTAATAGGTGTATCATGAAAGGCAGGCTCAGTGGGTTAATAGAAATTTGCCATGAGTGGAAATATAAGGAATTCATAGTTTATATAACAAAAATTCCCACTGAAACCACATAAACTGCCCTTATATTGTATTTTATAATATAGAATCATGCCATTTATTCCCTTTTTCAGGCTAGGGTTTTAGTACATGCCCATGAAATTTAAGACAATACAAATACAAGTAATTATGCTATCAGAATTCTTATTTTATGCCCCCTGAAAATTCAAAGAGCAGAACTAGCTATAATAGATTATTATTTATATACCATCTTTTTTTACCACAATTACATGTTACTGTTAATTACTATTGTTAGGTATTAGCCAAGACAGGTTTTGCTACACGGGTGTGATGAAATAAAACTAAATTATGTGAGAAGAAATATACATATATATTTAAAGACTACATAGCTGAGTATTGGAAAAGCTTGTACAGGACCTGCTGAACAGATCTCTAAGCATCAGGTTATGTGTTATAAATTTGCAATGGAAATTGTATTTGCGAGGAAAGAGATTTTTTAGACTTTACCCATTGTGTCCTGAGAGCCGCAAGCTCATTGACTATTCATAGGTGATTGTATCAATAATGCTATTAGTATTTATATTTCTCTGAGTCATTTGATGTATTTTCTGGGGAATCATTATATACAAAAGATAAATAATTCTCATTCCCGATCCCCTCGTTCAGATTGTATCCCTGAGGAAATAGAATTGACTTTTACTTGTTTGGAGGACATGGTGAAGTAAATACCTTGCCTATCACAGTACTGCAAAGCCCCTTAAATGGTGCAGAGGAATTTCTGATAAGGGACAAGTTTGCATCCGTTTGCATCCCATTCTCAAGCAGAGGCTGGATAACAGAGGAGGAAGGTGAAGGGAAGTGAAGGAATCTAAAGCTTTCTACCAGCTTTCCCAACTGTTTCCACTCT
Source organism: Zosterops lateralis (assembly GCF_965231275.1). Lineage (NCBI taxonomy): Eukaryota > Metazoa > Chordata > Aves > Passeriformes > Zosteropidae > Zosterops > Zosterops lateralis. The sequence goes on from NC_139763.1 coordinate 114,824,335, forward strand.
TTTCTCCCCTCTGGACCTTGTCCCCTAGCTCCTTCCAGTCCTCTAACACACATATGTCAATACACATCAGGGTTTTGAGAGCATTTTCCCCTTGACTATTTTTGCCATTTGTTATTGCTGTAATTTGTGAAAACATGTAGCAGTCAGCTATGATAGTATCTCTGTAATTTTATAAGTATTTTAAGTATTTTGCGCTGTTAATGCATCTTACTTATAATTATTGCTCTGCCTGTTATCTCCATCTGCAGAGGAAGTAACTTTATTCAGCAGGGATGGCTTTACTGAAGTGCAAAGGGTTTGAAGCATTAAAAAAATTATGCTAATGAAGACCTGTAAAACCTTGCAGCCCAGGGACAATGCCTCTTAGAGATTAAGGGAAAACAAGTCATGACTGAGCTACAAAGCACTCCCCCAGAAGAATTCCCAGGCACTTTTCTTCTAAGATGGCTAAACACTGATCAGGAACTGCTTACTGTTTAATTCTTTCCACTAAATATCAGATTTGCTTGGTGACAGATGCTGCTCTGTTAGGACTGTTACATTCACATTCTGATTATTCAGGAAATCAGCAGGTTTCTTTTCCCCACCAAAACATCTATCTTCCCACTTCTTCCTGAGGAACTCTGCCAAATTAATCTATGTAGAGATATTACAACTTAGCAACAGCTTCCTCAAAGTTTTTGTATCATGTTGTGAAGAGGGCATATTGGAAGCTCTTGCTAATGTTTTCTCATTCTAATATATACTTCCAATATAAATGTGGAAAATCTGTATTGTTTTCTATGGTCCTAGCAATTAGTGTGGAAATTTAAAATATCTACATAATAAATATTTTCTTTCCCAGCTTGGATACCTTAGAAAACTACTTATAATTGTGTATGACATGCTTAAATCTTTTACAGATGGGGAAGAAAAATAGCTGTATTTTATTCAAAGATGAATCTGATAAATATAAATGTTAATGTATGTTTTTATGTATGTACATATATATATGTATAAATACATATTCATCAAGACTTTCTTAGGGTAATACTGCAAAATATATTTAAATAAGGACTTTTATAGTAATTCCAACACTTATATTCCAGATCAATGCAGACAGATGTCAATGAAAATATTCTTTATTTTTTATAAAGTAAACTTATGAATACCTTTACTCTTGTTTTCTGATGCTACAATCACCCTTTTGAATCTCTTCTGGCTCTGACTTTGGACAGTTTTAGCCATTCCCAAGGAAAGACACTGTTGGAATGTCTGGGAGTGCTGGAGTGATCAGCAGTGTCCCAGATCTCTCTGGGACGAGTGTGATGCTGCCACTAGGATCCATTCCTTCTCAGCCCTGGAGTTCCCTTGGCTTTGTGATGCTGTTTTACACCACAACGATACAGACTCTGACTTCAGAAGGCTGAAAATTACTCCTTTGTTTTTGGGATTATATCCTTATAATTTTTGGGATTATATCCTTATATACTATTCTACACAGACCAATTCGACTGGTGAAACAAAGACAAACCTCTTCAATCACATTGGTCAGACCAGAGACAAGAAGAAGTTCCTCCTGGGGAAAACACACTACAGCCACAAAAACATGCCTCTTGTTTACAGAAAATTCCCTGGGAAAAGAAATTCAGAAAACTAAAACATCTCAAGCACAAAACCAAGGCTACAGCTTTGCTTTCAAACGTTTCTCATTTGTGCCTGCTCCCTGTGCCTTGATTCCAGGAAAGGGGTGAAAGATGCACTGCAACCTCAAGGGCTGCAATACATATAAATCATTTCAATTCAATACACTTCCTCACCCTACAGTTCTCATTACCTTATAATTTTATGGGGCTTTTTCCTATCAGGTTTTCCTGTTCTGAATCTCAATAAAAACCATCATGACCAGCAAAAAAGGCCAAATTATCTCATTTACTTTTATTTCTTAGAACAAACTCTCTGTCCTTCGACTCTGGCCTATACTTTGACTACCTATTATTAACCAAAAGGCTGGAGAGATTCATTTGTTTACCAGTTACTATCTGTACAACAGAAATCCCATGTGTTTACCAGAAGTCTGCAGAATATTAGCTTCAAATATGAAACTCTACCAAATGCTGTCAGGAAAGTCTATGTACAGTTCATGTCATAGAATACATTGTTTGGTGACTACAGTAAAAATACCTTCAAATGACTCCAATAATTTAATGAGGCATACTGGTCTCACTTGAAATCAAAATTGTTGTTTCCTTAACCAGACTTCTAAGTTCCAGAATATGTTCCTTTTTAAAGTATTCTGGAGATGTCTTCTGCAAAAATATGACATCCTTGCTATTGTGTATAAAAATCAATTGTCCATTTCTCAAAATAGACATGTTTTCCTAACCCATAATTCTATCCATCTAGATGACTCCTTTGCTTTTAAAAGAATCTGACCTGCCTGCATAAAAAAAAAAAAAAAAAGGACTATGTGAATTTTTTCAGAGATATCCTTTTCTATTTCCCCCACAACTTCACCACCAACCGATCCACACAACCATAGTCTTTTTTCTAGTTTTTAATCTGCTTAAGACAGAGGAGAACTGATAAAAAGGCACAAATTTTAGAAGGCTTTATACAGAAGCTAAGTATTTACAAATTACCTTATTACCAATACTTGATTAAATTTCAACTGACATTTTAGAAACTGGTTGAAAATCTCTAATATTTCAGGTCTGAGTGTCATCCTCTAAATTTTTACAGTAGGTACAGACTTAGTTATGGAATGCCTTCTTAATTCTGTTTTTGGCACTATGATTTGGCAGTTTTATTAAGATTTCAAATATGTAAATATATACACAGATAATAAAAACTTTGATCTCTATCAAGAATCTTAAGTAGAAATCTAAAAAGATCTTGACATACAATTCTGGTGGGTAATGTCAGCTCCCAATGCCCACTTAGATTGTAACCTAAACCTTATCACCTTTTTTACCCCTGAACCTGGGTTCCTAAGTACTACATAAATGTGCACATCTTGAAAGACAATGTTTACAAGGACATTTAAATATAATTAGTGCACCAGTTTGTATGTTGGACAAAGTAAAATGGTTATTCTAATTAATTACAACCTTTATTCAAAACCTGTATCCTCAAGAGTATCCCCCCTGCAATAATAATGCCATGGGATAAAACTAATGTTGCAGACAACAGAAATATTGTACTGAATGGTGAATTAATTGAAAATAAAAGAAGCAAACAAGGATTCTTAATCAAGAAAATCTGTACACTTTTTTGCTCATGGGCCAGTAAAATGAATGATGTTGAAGAAGGTAATGCTCAATTTGTAACAGCAAGTGAACATATTCTTTTTTTTTTTTTTTTTTTTTTTTTTTTTAAAGCATGTTAAAGAACCGTGGGATTTTTATTTCACAATATCTATAATGTTAAGCATCACCTTAGCTGATGATAGCTTGATTAATTCTGACTTTCCTCATACATATTTTGGAGCAAGACGCTGCAGCTCAGTTTGGTGCCATTGTTTGATTTTTGCATCACCTCTCAGTGTTTTGGCCCACTTTGAAAGATTCATTGCTACCTGGTTGTCAGTCAATTTCCTCTTATCTCCTTATTTTAATTATTATTGGTTTATACCACTTTAGAGGCTTTTGTTTTAGTAATGGTTTCAAAGTTTTGTAGCATTTCAAACTCTTTATGAAAAAGTTGCATTCAGTAATTTAAGACTTTGTTTCACCTTTGAGAAAAAGACAATACTAGCTACTCACTGTGCATCATTCTAACTGGTCTTTTTACGGGTAAGATATTCCTAAAAAAAAGACTATGTGGTGCAGGTTTATGTTAAATCCCAAATAAAAAGTAACTTTTTAATTGTATATTAAGAATATTTCTTCTTCCCACAGCTATCTTTTAATTTTTTCAAAAGTTATGTAGATTCTAGTTTTATTGAATTGTCAGTTTTTTACAAGCCTCTAATCTTCTAAAAATCAATTTTAAAGTTGACTTCTGGCTTCCTAACTCATAACTTTAGTCTCTTGTCATTTGATCCCTGAATGATGTAGATACCATTGTTTTCATCAGAATAAATAACTGAACAGGAAAGCATAGTATTATTGCTATTTCATTTTCTCCTTTCTGTGCATTCAGATAGATTTCCTAGGAGGGATGCCCTTTCTCTTCCCTTTGCATTTATCTATTCAGTTCTCACATACACGCTTTCTCTATTTTTCTTTTATGCTTCATATTTTTTGATGATTTTCATTTTCACTTTAATCTCAAGAGGACAGCACCGTGTTGAGGCGCGTACTGTAGCTATAGTATTTGTTAAAGATTTCATGTAGTATTTCTCAAGCTGAGGTTCACAAAAGCAAGTAAAAGAGGAAATAAAATTGGATGGCAGAAGTCAGCAGCCATTCAGAGCTGCCTGACTCAGCAGCCACTTTAGAGAGGGGAGCAAAGGGCAGAACTTTTGACAGCAAATGGTTACATGAGCAGCCTACCATTACCTGTTAGCAGCAGTGCAATTTTACCAGTAAACTGGAGTGAGCATGAACATCTGCATTTAGTGATTACAGTGTATTTTCACTTCAGCTGCTTTAGAAGGAAGTCTGTAACATTCCTCCAGAAAATGTAAGCTGCTGCCAGCTAAGGATTACATGGTAGGTGAGGATGAGAGTGTCAACATTTTAAAAAAGTAGGTTTTCAAATAACACTGAGCTCATCAGATTAAGACAGAAGAAATTAAAAGAAATTACCTACAAATCTGTTAGATTGAAGAAGCATCTAGGACAGAAGTACATTTACTAACACATCATTCAGGAAATTTATGTTTTGAAAGACAGTGTTTGCACAGAATTCAGATGAAGACTAAGGGTGGTCTCTTTTGCAAGGACAAGATGGCAATAAGACATGTCACCACCCCATGACTTTGTGAGTCAAAAGATTCATCTGGAACTAGGTTTGGAAGACAGGGTCAGGATCCAGTGATGCTATTTGACAATACACATACATGTCAACTAATCTTGACCTCCAGTTTAGATTAAGATCACAGAGATGCTTCCTTAGAGCAAACCTTCAGGTAGCCTCTCTTCATTACTCATGACCTGAAGCCCCAGCTGAAGGACCAAAGCAGGGGGATAACAGCTATCACTAAATTAATCTCACCTGAATCAGGCTTTGGTGCTTACTTCAGCCTTCAGAAAATGAATCTGGTCATTTTTAACCGTTCTTTCCCAAACATTTCTTCCTTCGTGAAAGAAGAGAGTGTGTTGCTTAGGAAAGTACAGGAATCACAGATGAACTGAAAACAGGTAACCAGTGAGCTAACGTGACTTCCTATTCCTGCTGGAATGGATTTCCAGTAGAATGGTTTGATTAAACTGAGGTATAGTAAGTAATGTGATATTTTATAGTAAGAAGATATTTTATGTTTAGGAATATTGAATTCCTATGACATGGGAAAAACATACTGTGAGGACAGCAATGGATGAGACATTCCACAGAGAAAATGAAGTTATAAAGATTGCCATCTCTTATGGTTACAAAACCAGGGAATGGAGTCTTGGAACACCTTATTTGCCCTTTGGTTCTCAAAACCAGCACACCATTTATATTTTTCCCTTCTGTCTAACTCAAACAATAAAACAAGTGAATGTTGTAGGCTATTGTCCCTTTAAGATAAACAGACTGCAGAAATAAACAGATAAAGCTGGTCCCTGTTCTCAGAGGAAGAAGAATACAGGTCAGATACAGCAAAAGGAAAGTAATTAATTTCAATTGTGGTAAACAAAATCAAATACACAAATTAAATACAAACCAAATCTTGTAATGTATGCTCAGAGATGAGTTTATTCTCCTTTCCCCATTTGGCAAAGCAACTTTAAAAGAGAATGCATTGAAATTTCTCCTTTTGGAAATATTCCATTATTCTGTTTCCCCAGCTTATATTCTAATTAACCCACTGGGAGGATAATGTTCTAATTAAGTAGCCTATATTTAGGCCTGTTTTATTCCTTTACGGACATATGAAATCCCTAAGCAAATTTTCTAACTTTTGACAACCCTTTCATGCAGAAATCATTCCTAATATCCAATCTAAACCTTCCCAGTGCAACTTGAGGCTGTTTCCTCTTGTTATGTTTGTTCCTTGGAAGAAGCAACCCATGTCCACCTGGCTACAACCACAATAACTAAGGATCACTTGTAACCATTGGTTCAGTTATGTTATCAGATGTGAATGATTACGCTATTTACTGAATATTTTATGTGAGGGAGGAAGAATTCTAATTAGTCTTACTTTGATTTATTGTGGATAGCTTATTACATTGGTTTTCAGTTGTGTTTTTTTGCTTTTCCTACTGAGATTCTTATGGATTTCCTTTAATGATACCTCCATCTAGCTCATAGAATGGATTCTAAAATCTATGAAATTACACCACAACTAAATTATTCCGTTCCCTCTCCTCCTTGATCGTACAATAAAGGTAGTGGAGAGGGGGATTTTTTTAACATTAAGAACCATAACTTATATCCAAAAATATATACTGTGTTCAGAATGTCAGAATATAGGAATAAATGGGCACTCATATGATCTGTAATCTGCTGCCTTGTCAGCCTTAATCTATAGACTACAGCTGGGTTTCAGAGAATTCATAGGATGGCTTGGGATGAAAAATACCTTAAAGATCATCCAGTTCCAAGCCCCCAGCCATGAACTTTTCACTAGACCAGGTTCTCAGGGCCCCATCCAACCTGGCCTTCAACACTTCCAGGGATGGAGCATCTTCAGCATCCCTGTGCCAGTGCCTCACCACTCTGAGTGTTTGCGTATAAAAACCTCTTAATAGGAATATGGGTTATGGTTTAGAGTTTTTATTATGAATATTTTACTAAAATCATGATTTTTCCTTATCCTGTGGACCCCAGTTGTAAGTATCACATATTTAAAAGTCAGAACAAGACTGTCCTGGGTTGTAGTGTAGGATGTACACAAAGTATTTATTCTATTACCATCTTCATGAACTGTTGGAACCAGGTGGGGCAGTGTCTTCCCAGGCCCCTTTCCTTTGGGCTCTCTTCTGCTAATGGCCTATCAATGCCTTGCCCATGACTCACAGGAAACTCACTTCAGGAGTTTTCTCTGTTTAATGGGCCATCAAGGACCCACTTCACAACTCATCATCCCATTTTGAGATGCTCTGCCCAGGGGGAGGAGCCAAGCATTCCCACCTGGATAGAATCTGGGATTTGGGACAGTACAAGCAGCCTTGACCTACTGGATTCCCAGAGGACCAGAGCTGCCAGACCTTTCTACAGGATCACTGCTTCAGGAAGACCACCTCATCTGGACTGCTTCCAGCATCCTGCTCAGGTTGTATTCTGACTCTGTCAGTGGTCTTTTTCTGACCTGGAGCCTCTCACTCATCTTGCTTTCAAACCACGACTAGGACTGAAATTAGTTAATATAAAAGGTTTTATAAATAATTAAAAATAAAACTTGAAATTCTGGGCCATGTAAAAACATCAATATTTGGCTTCACCATTGACTTAAACAGAGCCAGGAATTTAGTCTATGTGTAAAGGATGTAAATACATTATATATATATTATATAATTATATATAGGGCTATTTTCTCCCATGGAATTTTGTGGTCAGAGTCAGTAACTGAATGTTTTATTTGGTTTTTATTTTCCTTTTACTAGAAAACTACCACAAAGCATTCCTGGATTTTTTTGCTTCTTTGTGGTTAATAGCAAAAATGGATATCAGCAAAATCTGAGCCATGACAGAATTATGTGAAAATAAACCCCAAAACTGAGTGGAATTTAGCAAGACTGCTAAATGTATTTCCAGATCAGAGGCCACTGGAAAACATCGGTAGTGATCAAGGAAGTTCTAGACATGGAAATTCAATCCCAATGTTTCTAGTAAAACACACTAAAGACTTTCCACTACAGTGCCTTGTTCTGAACCTCTGCTTTTCCACAGCTACAGCACAGGGAACCACTGATTTTGAAAACAGAAATCCAAATTATTTTATGGTTTATGCTTTAGACCTACATCTCTGATGACAGAGCATCTCAAGTCAGAACTTTTCTGGATTCCTGCAGAAGGATCCTATTGCTTGAATCATGCAGAGAAAACATTACTTAAAGTAATTTATAGTTATAAGTCAACCTATTTAAGATACATTTTCCAGATTCTTTTGATAAAAAACTTGGATTAATTCTGCTTATTTCATTTTGCATTTTGCATTTTTTCATTCATTTTTCTAATTTTGATTAGAAAAGTCACACATGCAATATAAAGGACCAGACAAATGCTGATTCTCAATTGAAACTGTGAACTGGCTCTACCTTAATTTACTTTTACAAGACTGGAAGATGGGAGTTTCCTCTCACTGTGTTTCCCTTATATTTACTGAATAGTAGCAAGACTTCACTATAACTGTAACACCATCACCAAACACTTCTGAAACATAAGAGGGATGAACTGTGCTCTCAGTACAGTTATAAATTATGGAAGTCTAAAAGAAAATTGTATTTCACATACTGATAATGAGAGTTCAAGGAAGAAAATCTCTCTTCTCTGTTTTTGTTTGTCTGGTTATTTTAGTTTTCCTTACACCCAGCTTACTCCAAGCTCACTGAAGACTTCAGGAGTTTTGTTTGAATACCTAAAGAAAAGACTCCTGTGGTGTCTTGTATGAGACTTTGCACTGCTTGGAAAAGTCTTTGAAAGACCTATGAAAATATAAATCAAAAATTCAAAACCACCTAAACTTTACTCCCTAAAATCTAAAATGAATTTAAAAAGAAGTCTGATATTTACTACTTCATGTTCATTAGGTTAATCCACGTGGAACTTCTTTAAACTCATGCTATTTGCCCCGTGGATCTTTCACAATTTTATAAATCAATACTGAGGTATGCTCTCACCCACCAGACAGAAAGACCATTTTTGAACCTCTTGCAATCTATTCCACCAATGGGTATCAACAGGGTCTTAAATCTCTTGGTTATAAGTCTTCTGGGAATACACACAATGGCAGACAGTTTGGAATTTCTATGAAATATTTACTGAAAAACAGTGCAGGTTTATTTGTGAGTCTCGGTCTCTCACAGGTATGTATAAGCATTTTGCTTAGGGCAAGTCATACATCCAGCAGTTCAGCTCCATTCATCTATGCCAACAGTTTCCAGGAGAAAACTCATGTTAAAAGAGCAGAATGGGGTGGCAAAGCAGAGCTCATGCTTTACAGTGCTCCATTTTCTAGCAATTTCTCAGTGGAATATAACTCTTAGCATTGCAGTTTCTTTCTTCTGGCTTACTGGATCCTTCCTCGTCTGAGTTCAAGATTTAACATATAACTCAAAAAGAAAAAGAACAGGAGTAAGAGATAATCTGCACTGTGTCCCACTGCAATTTGTTGCAGCTGTTCTACTACATTTGCATAATATCTTTTTTTATCATGGAAATTTCCATAAATACCTATTTCTTGTTCACTGTAGAAAATTACAAATGTGCAGAAGTGTAACGTGCATTTGGAATAACTGGATCTGACCCCTGTTAACTACTTAAATAAAAAGAATTTCATTTTGACTACTAGGGTAATCTATTTTTCCCATTTTATCTTCCCATTTATTTTATCTCAGGCTCCACAAAGAAAAAAATATATTGTCAATTAGAGTTCTATTTTTATTTGTAAGTTTAAACATTTACACTTATTTTCCCTAATTTATATTTCTAAGAAGGTATCTCTGAATCAAAATCTTGGAGAGATCAAATTAATGTTGAAGAAACACCACTTTCACTATTCAGCCACTGCTATTATTCTGCTATGACCCCATTTTTGTTCAGGCAATTTGAGGTACAACATCAAAATGGAAAACTGTATTTATGTACATCTTAAGAGACTCATTTCTGAAAGGAGAAAACCTGCTTTTCCCAACAAGACTGTCTTCGCCTCAGATCAGTAATACTTAAATATGAAAAGCAAGAGTAGTTAACGCAATGTATCACATTTATTTGCAATATCACATTATAAGAAAACATAATGGATAACAGTTGTATTTCATAATTTTTCTACTAAAACTACTTAAAAGTCATTACATTTTAACAATATGATCTGATTGTTCTTGTTAAATAACATTAAAATATTTGATTTTCTATATTTTGATTTAAAACCTCAGAATTTTTTTAGTGTTTTTATTTCAGCAACATAAAGTAAATAGCACAGAAACCTGTTATTTCTGTGACCCAACAACTGTCCAGTTTTGTCTGTAAATTGTCACTGTTTGTTGCAAAGCTTCTTTCCTTCATCCAGACTAAAAATACTTTAACATTCTCAGTTTATTTTATGTCAAAGTTTTTAAGCTTGTAATCAAATCAGTAGTTAATATTATGTCTCTTGAATGTACTGAATATATTTAACACAAACATATTTAAATCATAGAATCATAGAATGGTCTGTATTAAAATGGACCATAAAGACCATCTCCATCCAAATCCCCTACCCTGGGCAAGGACACCTTCCACTAGACCAGGTTGCTCAAAGCTCCATCCAACCTGGCCTTGAACACTTCCAGCGATGGGGACATCGTATCTGTTGCTTTAAAGGATCTTTGCAATGCAATTGTGTGCAATTTTTATATTATCTCCCATTATTAGAACTTTCCTCTTTTTCAATAGGAAAACCATTGTGTCAGTTCTGGTCTTACATAGAGTGTCAGTTCAGGGTTGCATAGAGGCAAATTGATTTCCTTAGCTTGTTTATTCTGAAAAAAAAAAAAAAAAGTCTTCAATAATCAAAGAATTACTATGGGCTAAAATGAAGTGGCTACTAGACAATAATAAAAAAAAAAGCTATATATTAAATTGCAATTATTCAAGGATAAATTAAGGTAATTTGATTAAGGTAATGGACCCCATGAGAAAGAAACTAGAGAATTTCAATTCACAGAATGTTTTACCAGTTATCTAAGTACAGGAAACTTTCTGATTGGCATCTTTAACCTTTTGGACTTGCATTTCTTCAGAGAAGGAACTGTCTTAATTCAAGATCTAAATAAGGTGTTTAGATATCTGTGTGAAGACCAAAAATCACACACAAGAACACTTTCTCTTTAATGACAGTTTGTTAAAGTTAGGTTTCTTATTATGAATATCAGAATCAAATTATTCTGAATCTCATACATACATGGTTCTGAAGAGGGGATATGAAATTTTCAAATATTATTTTATTGTCACTCTTAATAAAGTTTTTCCATTATAAGGTTTTAAAATGAGTATGGAACTTATTAAAAAATGTGTCATAAATGCTCAGTGAGGAGGGCGCAGCAAATGAGTTTATGTTTTCAGGCATAAACTATATAATTTAATCAAGATGTTTATACAGAATGTCCAGAATCTCTAGAACTTTGCAGGTGATATTCTCTGATACTTCTATGTTACACCTCATATATTTGATTACAAATTTAATATTCTAAATTTTGCAAGTAATCCAGGAAATATGCAGAACCTCCATTTGAGGGAGTGTTTATTAGCTAGAACTGAATGCATGTTGAAAATTTTGTAAACAGACTACACTGTCTAACAGGAATGCAAATGTAAAGTTTCTTTTCTTTGAGACTGTAGTTTCTTTTTCACTAATATTATATGTGAATGGAAAATCATTAATGTGGCATTGAACATGGCCAAGGAAGCAGATGTAGAAGAACATGAAACAGAGCTTGGTTTCTCCATGCTCTTATACCAAAATAAACATGGGATTTGGTCACCTTTCCTCATAATATTTTTAAGCTTATTTTTTGCATCCACAACATAGAATCATAGAATCATCAAGGTTGGAAAAGACCTCCAGGATCAAATCCAACCTTTGACTGAATGCTACCCTGTCTACCTGACCAGAGCACTGAGTGCCACTTCCATGATGTTTATTTGACACATCCAGGGATGATGACTCCACCACTTCCTTGGGCAGTGCCTTCCAATGTTTGACAATGGTTTCCATTCCTCCTGATGTGCAGTCTGGATTTCCCCTGGCCCAGCTTAAGGCTGTGTCCTCTTGTCCTGTAAAAAACATAAGCCATGACATCTTAGTTTTAGATTTTCATTTCAGGGTTATCATTAGAGAGTTTGGAGAGGAATAAAAATTGCACACCTGAATTTATACAGGGGATAATAATACAAAATGTACGTTTAAACCCCCTGTTCTTTGGAATTCAAAGTACTCAGCAACTAAACAATGGCAATTAAACAGAAGGAAATGTGACTCACTCGTGAGGTGTCTTTTTTGGTCAAGTGCATGACCACATACTTCTTTACTGCACAATCATTTCTTATCTAATTTAGCACAGTGTACGGGGAGCACTATAGCTAAACTGCATAGTCGGGCAGAGAGACAGGGACATATGGCATCTGGAAATAAGGCAGACAAGATGTCAGATTATATAGCTGTTAGTTCTTTATGTATACCTACAAGGATGTGTATTCATATATAGGTACACACACCTTTCTTCAAGAAACTACTGAGTTTTTTGCATATAATGTAGGCCTTAGCATAGTCTATTTTCAAGCTGGATAAATCTGAGGCAGAAGAGGCACAGAGAAAGTTTAAGGGAATGCAAAAAATTCTGTTTATGGTAAATGATTGAAAATGCTTGATTTGCTTAGAGCAGCACACTGCAATCTCACAAAAGATATGTTTTTTTCTCTATAAATATATGGGAGAAGAGTTGAATATAGAACAAAGGAAAATTGCTCTGGGATTGACAGGTGTTTTAGGTACAAAAGCATATCAGTGTTAAATTGTGCTCAATAAAAGATTCAAAATTGTTGCCCTTTATGATTTCACCTTGTAGGGATGGTGCTTGATAAATTAAGTATTCTGTCCAACCCTATGGATTTCAGGCTTTTGTTCAAAACCACAAAGTATAGGAAGAAATTTTCCTAAGTTTTTTTTTACCTCTGTTGCTGTAATTCGTAGCTACTGTCTTCTCTTCTAAATGATAATTTGCCCCAGTTCTTTCTCATTTCGAGCCATATCCCCTTTGTCTTTGATTTTTGTCTCTTCTCCACTCTGCATTTATCAAATATTCATTTTAGGTTCAGGTCCTTCTGATCCATCCATCGTTGCTTCCTGTTGATTCCCCAATATCCCTCTCTTCCCTCCCACCCATTTCCTGTCTTCTGTTTCCTTGCATTACCTGGGTTGTGTCATAATTCTCTTCCCAATGTTCAGCTTTCTGTATTGCCAAGTTCCTGTTTAGTCCTGTTCCCTAATTCCCCTACAACTGATCACCAGGCATGGGTGAAGGATCAGTCATTGCTGAGAACGCAAAGAGAATGCCCTTCTGCTCTTCCCTTTGTCAAGTGTCATAACCAGTGTGAAGAGCAAAGCTCATCCATCCTTTTCATCTCCAAAGAGCCTACTCCTGGAGAATTCTCTAGATGATTTAGCTGCAAAACTTCAAAAGATGACGAAGTCATATGAGAGTCCCTTTGTTTCTTTCTGATTTTTTTTTTTTAAATCCTTAAACTTAGGGTAGCATTAATATAGAGTTTCACTGGTATGAACAAAATTATATCCTTGATGTAATATTACCCTTTTGGGGGACCAGACACCCAAACAGGAAAACATGTCTGAGCACCCAAACAGGAAAACATGTCTGAGCAATCTGTTAAATGTGTTGGTGTTCTTCGTGTAGAACACAATATCACCAACAAACAGAAAGTTTCAGGCAATCTGAAGAACACTGTTATTTATAAATTTATAAACCTGCAGAAGAAATTATTACAGTGATATAACATATAAAGTGATGAATAAATTTAAAATGTTTCTTAAATCTATAAAACTATAAAAATGTCAGCAGTACTCAGAAGGGTTTTGATTTTGTTTTTTCTTTTTTTTTCCCTAGTGGATGTCACTAAAAACATCTCAGTCTAAAGGTTTAACAGTTTAGACTGAGAGTTCCCTTTCAGAACCTGTAGAAGAGAAAAATGTGTTGAAGTATATATATCAAGCATTACCAAAAGTCAGTGTCTCAAATGAACACAGTGTATGTGAGCACTAAAGATACATATTGTGTGGTTTTAAAATATGAGTCACATTATTATATAATGGCACTTCAATCAATCAATTTTTATAGTCAAGGAAAAACTTCATTTAAAATTATCTCAATTTAAAATCTTAAATTAAAATAATCACAATATTTTAATGGAAGAAAAGTTAAATCAATAATCAATATATCTTTGAAGGAATACTACGGCAAATTATATATAAATTTATTCCAACAATTGGGCAAAGCCTGTTACAGTATGAGCTGTAAAAAAATAACAGTAATTCTTTAAGTAAAAGATGCTGTCGTGGTTTGAAAGCAAAACGAGTGGGAGGCTCCAAGTCAGAAATATAATTTAATAAGAAAAAAGGTAAAAAAGGTAAAAATAAAATAAATACGATAACACAAAGGACCACTGACAGAGTCAGAATACAACCTGAGCAGGATAGTGGAAGCAGTCCAGATGAGATGGTCTTCCTGAAGCAGTGATCCTGTAGAAAGGTCTGGTAGCCCTGCTCCCCTGGGAATCCAGTGGATAAGTGCCACCTCCACTGTCCCACATACCAGCTTATATTCATTTGAGAATGCTTGGCTCCTCCCCTGGGCAGACCATCTCACAATAGGATGAGGAGTTGTGAAGTGGGTCCTTGATGGCCTTGATGAAGATGGTCTTTGAAGGCGTTGATGGGCCATTAGCAGAAGACACCCCAAAGGTCATTAGCAGAAGAGACCCTTGGGAATACACTAGCCCACCTGGTTTCAACAGTTCATGAAGATGGTGATAGAATAAATACTTTGTGTACATCCTACACTGCAACCCAGGACAGATGCTTAAACCCTTCTAACAGACACAAACCCCTGCTTTAAAATGAAAATTCTAGTCTCGACCTCATCATGAAGATACAGAACACATTGATTTCGTGGAAAACTATAGGAAACTAGAACAATTAGACTGATTTGCATACCTAAATCAACATAATTGTTTTTAAATACCAATGGTTTAAAACCCCAAGTGAGTTTTGGATTGTAATTGTAAAGAGTCTGATTTACAGGAAAAGGCAACAGTTCAACTTCCCCAGTGATCCATCTTACTAAGGATATAATTTTAATTCTGTTGCACTTAATTACTCTTTAAATGCTACACAACTGTCATTGTACATCCCTAGTTCTCTGAGGACTAAAGAGATTTTTACTCAATTGGAAAGACTGCCTAATTTTTTTGCTTACCTTAATCTAACTTCCTGAAATGGAAGATTTTATGTTTGCAAGGAGTAAACAGTGCATTTGAATGTCTCCTTCCAATGGTTGGGAGATTTTGGCAAGTAGTACCTGGAGTCTGGATGATGTGATTGGTTGGAGTCACCTCACCTTACTTCAAATCTGTGGAACTGACCAAGCTTCCCTCAGGTCCCCAGGCAGCGAGCACAGAGAGAGACGGCTGAAGACTTCAAATCTTTTGGCAGAAAAAAACTTATTTTGTAGTTGTGTATCAAAACTCCTTTGCAAAGAAACTCAGAGGTCAATACTGCACTTGTTGAAGTAGATGGGATTTTGGCATAGGCTTCAGTAGCATAGAAAGAGTCTCCAGTTCTTAGTTATTTATATCATATTAAAATTGTTAGAGAAAGATTAAATATTGATCAAATCTTTTTTTTAAAGAGAAGCCTTCACCTTTTGAAAAGTGGCTTGATTTCTCAGTTATGATTAAGAATATTCTATAATCCTCCTGATAATAGGAATTATAAGAAAACAGGAAAATGTTTCAAACTTAGTAAAAAAAGAGCTTATTCCTGGTTTTCTTAACTAAATTTTCAAAGTCCTGTGCCAAATATATTTAATGTTTCTGTAAAATTTCTTGGGAAAATAAAAAGACAATTTAAAGGATAAGAAAAATGAGCAAGTTGCTGTTTGATTTCCCTGATCACGGTGGCAGTTTTGAAACAAAGAAGGAAAACACAAATTCACTGCACCTAAATGATAAACCCATAACAGAATGATTGAATATAAATCTAAACAAATTCTCTTACACTTAAATTTCTGTAACATGATAAAATAGCAGATAAATTACAGGACTGTAATATAATTTCTTCAGTTCTAAACCCACTTTATGTAAAGTAAGCATCTTTGAATTTAATAATCTGTATATTTCAAACACTGACTTAATTTGAAAGATGTTACAATTGAATAGAACAACAAAGTACTAATTATGTTTGTTTTTTTTTTTTCCCCTTTTTTCTTTGGTTCAATCATCTATGCTTTCCTATGGACTGCTGTAGATTGTATCAAATTGTATCCTGCTACTGAAAGCATTCTAATAATTTTAATTCCTCTCTTTGGCTAATAGACCTTTGATTCATAGACATCTGTTTAGTTTGCATTGTTTTTGTTTGTTTGTTTGTTTTTTCCCTCTAGTTCTTCTTTCTCCAGAAGACTTTTCTTGTTCTATAGCTGGAGAGATTTCTCTTTCCCATTTGTTCTGAGTTTCATTTTCATCTCATCTCTGTCTCAGAGTAAATGTGGATGATGGCTGAGCAAAACTTTATGGATTCTTTTAAAGTATTGGGGTTTTTTCCCCTTCTTTTTTTGCCATGTTCCAAATTTTTTTGTTTGTTTGTTTGTTTTGTTTTGTTTTGTTTTAAAAATATCATTGTAGCTTTTTGGTCAACATCCAACTGTAGCAGGCAGTGCAAAGGAAAGGATTATCATTGCTGACACTGATATTTATCACTTTGGTAACAAAAGAAAAGGAGAACGCTTCAGACCAATCATATTCTGAGTACGTATGAATCTCTAAAAGAAATCAGGAAATGCATAATTGACTAATGTTTTCACATTCTAATATCTTAATAGAAGAATAGTTGCAGAGTTCAATGAATAAAATAAAGTTTTCAGGCTCACTTGAACACATAGGGTAATTTTCTATAACAATTAACCCATGTAGTAGAATAAACTGTGACATCTAGGAAAAATGTTTTATTGCATACTGTCAACTGGAAGCCCCTGGAGTTAATTTCACAAGCCTTTTTCTTTTAAAATCCTGATCACAATAATCTGATAAATTACAGAAGCATTCACAACCTTGTCTCTGTTAAATGTATTTTTGGAAAGGATAATCTTTTGGCTGTATTTGAAAAAGTGTATATGGTGTTAGGATTTTCTTCTTTAATCATCTAAAGATTTATCTTTACTAATTTTATTAAAAGGAAAATGAAACTTGGGCTCATGGTGTTTTAGATTGCCAATATATTTTTCTAATTTAGTCAGGTGAAAATGAGTAACACACAGACTTTTGCTGGAGAGAAAAATAATCAGATAGGTGATCGAAATGAGGTGATATTGTTTAGTATTTGCATCAAAAAGAAGGCAAAACACAACAAACACTTTCAAGTCCTCTTCAGATTATCATAGTCCAGCATGTACCCTAAACCTTTAACTTGAAAGAATGGATGTGATCGTTTGTTCTGTTGTGAACAAACGATCACATCCATAACAACATGAAATGCACCATCATTACAACATGAAAAAGACGCTGCATTGATGCTTTTGTTGTGAACTTTTTTTCTTCTAACATTTCACTTGATTTGAGAAAAGGAATTCCAAAGTCTAAGAGTAAAAGCAGATACTCCTTGTTGGCACCAAGAAAAATGACTGTGCCCACCAGCAGGCAGTAGGAGAAGGCCTGCAAGGCAGAGAAGTCTCAAGGTTACCTTCTCTCCAGAGTCTTAATTTACAAGGCAGACATGCACATCTTCTCCAGACCACCAGGTAGGAAAAACAGCTTGATGTTTTAATGAAAGTGCAACAGTGGGTCTCTAACTGTCAAAGTCACTGTCAGCAAGATAAATGCTTGCAGAAATATTGCTAATGTGGTGAAAGTGCAAAATCCATCAATATACAGTCCACACTAGGATTACCTATGATAGTTTTCCCACTGGAATTGCAAAGTGATATAAATTTTAACATAGTGTTCATAAGCCAGAAAGCATTCAGTGATGGAAATCATATTCAGTCACTTGAAATCAGAGCTCTGTAATACAAGTGGTTAGCTCTCAGGTTTTTGTGCAATATATCCCCACCTTTTGCTTATAAATCTGAACAAGCAGTGAGTAAGGGAAAAGAATTCCAAGAAAGTTGGAAAATATTCTCTACTTTTGGTGGAAACGCTGAAGTATTTTCAGTGGCGCATCATTGTTTTGCAACATCTAAGTAGCAGAGCCATTGAGAGGGAAGATTGTATAGATTATCTAACTTCCTTATCTTTTATGAAAAATTCTTTTTAGAGAGGTGAGGGAGGTAGATTTTGGGGGTTTTCCCCTTTGCAGTGGATCGGCTTTCCAATGGGTGCAGCTCGGCCAGCCCTGCCGCCACTACATCCAGGGGCTCCCTTTGCCAGAGGCGTGGGCAAACTCGACAACGGTGCGGATAGTGCGCAGAATAGAAAGGCGGGACTCTCAGGAGGTGCAACAAGGGGATGCGTGTCCCCAAGGCAGCGCTCCGGAGAGAGACGCTGGCCTCGAAATGGCACGGCTTTTTATTGAGTGGGTTCAGGGGTGGGATTGCGTGGGACCAATTACAACCTTTTGCCATCGTATAATGAGGCAATGCACAACTTTTGAACCAATAACAAGTAACTTGGGGAGGAGGAATACATGATGAGGGGGTGGGGAAGTTATATAACTTAAAGATTGACAGGTAACCGAAAAGTGGTAAACAACTATTATGGGATGGGGTTACCAGGACAACCAAGATTTTGGCGGGAAGGTTTGAGGGGGGGGGGAAGGAAAGTCTGAGGGAAGGAGAGAAGGAGAGGGAAGGAGAGGCCATCTTAAACAATAGAAATAAATACAAAATTATAAAACACAAATTATAAAACCAAACCGGAGCAGTGAAAACCCAATTGGAATTGAATTTAAGCACCACCACACCCCTTATCTTCTTTTTCAGCATATATCATTGTTAAATTTATTATAATTTCTCCTTCTCGATTACAATAGTCTCAGGACAAATTAATTATGTAAAAGGACGCTCTTTTATCATTTATATATACATATATTACATATATGTTTATTATTTTTGGTTAACAGAAAAATTATCAAATAATAATATTGGTAATACATAAAACCTATACTAAAATTTATAATATCAAAAAACTTTTTAACATTCATATGTAGTCGGCGGGGTTTGAAAGCAAGACGAGTGAGAGGCTCCAAGTCAGAAATACACTTTAATAGGAAGAAAGGTAAAAAGGTAAAATAAAATAAAATAAATGCAATAACACAAAGGACCACTGACAGAGTCAGAATACAACCTGAGCAGGGTGGTGGAAGCAGTCCAGATGAGATGGTCTTCCTGAAGCAGTGATCCTGTAGAAAGGTCTGGTAGCTCTGGTCCTCTGGGAATCCAGTGGGTAAAGGCTGCTTGTACTGTCCCAAATCTCAGATTCTATCCAGGTGGGAATGCTTGGCTCCTCCCCCTGGGCAGAGCATCTCAAAATGGGATGATGAGTTGTGAAGTGGGTCCTTGATGGCCCATTAAACAGAGACAGCTCCTGAAGGGAGTTACCTGTGAGTCATGGGCAAAGCATTGATAGGCCATTAGCAGAAGAGAACCCAAAGGAAAGGGGCCTGGGAAGACACTGCCCCACCTGGTTCCAACAGTTCATGAAGATGGTAATAGAATAAATACTTTGTGTACATCCTACACAACAACCCAGTAGTCTAGGAGTTTGGAATAGAGATATACCAGCATAATAGGAATTATTTCAATTAGGTGTTAAAATATTATAGCTATGATTTGGGACTGATTTTAGTTGGGGAGAAAAAATGTCAGAATACTGAAAATTGGAAGCAACCAAATAAATATATCTATTCCTTTTAAATTTGAAATTTCTGATAATTTTATTTCGTTTCGTATCATTTTTTCCCCTCCTTGAAGATAAGGTTTTGGTTTTTCTTGGTTCAATTTTTTGACATTGTACATAATATTTCTCTAATAGCAATCGAAATAAATGCTAAAAATCTGTTGTCTGCTCAGAATTATCATTTTGCTTCCCCTCCATTTTCCAGAACCCCTCTCTTCTGCTCACGTGGACAGACAACTGCAAATGACAAAACTGTCATTATGTTTGAATTCATTGGGAAAAAATCCCTTTTCTTTCTGAAACGTAGCTTTACCACTCTCTTCCTGAGCTGTGGCTTTTCAATCTGCTGTTACTCTTTTTTTAACTATTGCAAAATATAGTGCAATAGTTAACACTCCTTCCCTCCAATTAACCTCTCAGAAAAGTCTGCTTAATACAAATTTTAGTGTTTTAATTTGGAAACAAATTAATTTTTAACTATCTGTAAAGATATTAAACAGTAACTTAATGAGGAAATTAAAGAAGTGCCCCAATCTTGACCTGAAATGATTTATAGAACCAGCCCAAACACACTCTGTGACACAGATTGCATCTATGGATATGTTTAAAATCATTGGAAATACTCCAACTGTGCAGAAGAAGTTAATCCTCATATTTCAAAATAAATGTAATATGAGTTAGGCAATATTTAAGCTAGTTAGCATGACACACATTCTGGACAAAGTTGAAAAGAAATATAATTGGTAAAGTATTAAAAGATTGTAACACTAATTAATGGTAATGAAAGTAGCTTCATGGAAATCAGATATTTAAGACAAAACTCATACATTATTTTATGAGATTATAACTTGGCTACCATGGAAACCCAGTAAACTGAAGGCTTCTCAAAGACAATTTGCTGGATTATGTGTTTGGAAGTTAGACTGCACAAAACCAAAGCATTTTTTGTTGAGAGGTGGTCAACTAATCACAGAGAGGAGTGACAGAACAACAACATCACTTGTGAAATTGATATTGTTTTGTGCTGTTTCCATACAAAATTACAATTGTCTGGTTTATTACAATGCAATAGGTGAAGTGGTTTTGAGAAGCCCACCCTTCTCACTTTGACTAGCAGGACATTGAGGTTAACCATGATCTCTGGGCTCCCACTCATAACATTTAACATTGGAAACACTTTGATCCAGCACAGATATTTCATTGGATAAGATCCAAATGACTACAAGGTGGGACAAAATTAATTCAAACCCCGTATTTGCAGCTAGAAAAGCAATTATTTGATGTAGCAACTCAGCTGTGGCCATCATGCCATTTTAGTCTACTCTAAAAACTTTCAAATCAGCTATTTCATGCAAAGATTGCTGTTGAGCAATATATTGTTTTGCCTACCTAGAATATAAAAATGACCAATATGGGATACCATATATGTGAAAAATCATGGAGTATTAAAAGTTGTGTCTTTTTCTTTCTATTTTTTGCCTTCTTAATAGAAGAAAAAAAAAATCTTTTTTTTTTTCTTAGATTTTTTTAATTCCACCCTGTTGTTTCCTCTTAATTTATCACACTTTAGAAAGTCAAAAGAAAAAATGCTAGCTTCTATGTGATGGTTTTGGCTGGGATGGAGTTAATTTTCATCATAGTAGGTAGTCTGGGGCTGTGTTTTGGATCTGTGCTGAAAATAGCGCTGATAACCAGAAGTTTTTGTCATGACTTGTAGAGAGCCAACAACTTTTCTGCCCCTCATCCCACCCCACCTATGAGTGGGCTGGGGGTGCACGGGGAGCTGGGAAGGGACACAGCTGGGACAGCTGAGCCCAGTTGACAATGGGTACCAAGTGATATGCTCACTAATAAAAAACTTTATAACACCACCTGATTCTTTTTCTTTTGGTTAAAAAGCAGTTTTTTCCTTAAAAAAAAAAAAAAAAAAAAAAAAAAAAAAAAAAAAATCAGATTATTTATCCGCCTGTGTTTTGATCCTGTAACATGGACTCAGAGGCCCACATATTTAAGTATGACTGTCTGATTCACACTCCAAGGATTTAAACTTGAAAATTCTCTTCTGATGCATTATAAGATTAAATTCACCTATGTGTTGTTGCAATATATTGGTACTTTACAATCATTTGGGGGTGAAACAGTACATTAAATCTCCATCGTCTGTCATTTCTACATGATGACTACTCATCATAGATCAGAAATTCTTGTTAGTTTCAGTGCATAAATACACACCCTGGTAGTTTACACGCCATTGCATTGCTGTTATTCCAGGACTCAAGGTCCTGAAATATCAGATTTAGGCTTGTTCTTTGATCCTGCAGGATATTGATTATGCTTCCTATTGGCAATTTTGCCTCTGTGCAGGAGATGGGAGAGACCAAGCAGACATACAACACAGATACTCTGCATATGCCTTTTTTTTTTTTTTTTTTTTTTGGCCAAGGACCCAAAATAAAATCTCAAATAGATCAGGGAAGTTTCTTGTGAAACTGCACTAATAATCTTCATCTTTTATCAGAGCTCTCCTGTCACTTTGACGGCACATTTTGCTGGCATCTTCTCCTTCTTGCCAATTCCTCCAATTCCTGTTTTCCCCTGTTTGTCTAATACATTATGTGGCATATTATTACATGAATCATTGACATTTAGATTGATTCTATAAACATTTTTTTTTTATTATTTTTAGAAAAAAGAGGGCTATTAAAAATCTGTTTGTAATGGTCTGGAATAGTAATGTTTCTAAAATTTTGTTGGAATTTTTTGTATTTTTCTGTATTTTCCCTGGTCTTGTTTTCCTGTCTGTAATTGTTGAAAATCTCACACACACGTAAAGCAAAGTCAATATGACTTAAATTTCTTTGCCTCTTCAGTTCTATGTTTTTTTCCTTCCCCTCAGCACCCTCCCTCCCAAAAACAAAACAAAGCAAAACAAAACTTTGCAGTATTATGTCAGTTTTCCTTTTGCTACATTCTCAGCATGACAAAATCCAGTTATTTGAGTCTTGTTTCCAATTCAAAGGTGTTAACTCCAGGCAGTCATTTGGTATCTTTGCCAAAGCTTGTTCTATTTAATACTTTCCAACGCTCTATGTAGAAGGTCTGTAAGAAATTTTTTCCAGGATTTTTTTTTTTAATCTGGAAATAACTAATTTGCATTTTTAGTTTGCTTTGGTTTCAACTCATATATATACATATATATATATATTTCTACAACAGATTGTTAAACTAAGTCAAGGACCTGGAATATGATCATCTCCATTTCTGATATATTTTTATTAAAGAATGCAGAAAAATGCACAATATCTATAGTGTCCCAAGTAACAACAATGAATATTTAATGATATTTTATTTGTAAGTAAACTTTTTATAGTGCATATGCAAAATGAATTTACAAGAGCATGTAGTGACAGGACAGAGGAGAATTACTTCAAACTGACACAGAGTAGGTTTACATCAGATATTAGGAAGAAATTCTTCCCTGTGAGAGTGATGAGGCCCTGGCTGAGGTTGTCCAGAGAAGCTGTGGCTGCCCCATCCCTGGAAGTGTTCAAGGCCAGGTTGGATGGGGCTCTGAGTAACCTGGGATAGTAGAAGATGTCCCTGCCCATGGCAGGAGGTTAAAACAAGACAACCTTTCCAGACCAGGTCCGATCTGAAGATATTTAACCAATATATTTACCCATCAAATATTACTTAAAATGAAATAATTTTTAAGAAGTTGCTTAGTGTTAATACATGCACAAAGCTAATGTGTAATTATGAAAGAGAGCCAAAGCTGGCACAGTGTGCCATTTGCCACCTGAATTCAAAATCCTACTAAATATTAGCAGGAATGACTAAACTAGTACATATAAATCTAAATTTATGAATGGCTAATTATGAGCTGGGTTTACATCTGCAATGAATAGCACAAAGTCTTTGTACCGATCAAGTCCTATTCAGTAGCTTAACTACAGTCTTCTAAAAAAAGACATCTTTGATGGTCTTGTTTTTTTTTTTTTTTTTTTTTTTTTTTTTTTTTTTTTTTTTTTTTTTTTTTGTCTTGTTTCTTTGTGGCAGATGTTCTTGCAATTTCAATCATGCCAGAACTATTTCCTTTTATCACTTGCAAAATTGCACTGAAGTCATGAGCACAATGACTATCACCCGCCTGTCAAGTGCAGTTTATGTTCAGCCTATCTGTTTTCCATAGCTTGTCATTTCTCCCTGCTCTAATTTTGGCAAGTGTTCACACTTATTGTTCAAAGTCTCTGGCCCTTACCAAAAATATGCTTTTGTCCTTTAAACCACTGGTTTGATTAACACAAAGTGGAAGGAAGCCCAGCACAGGTGGAAGGCTGATGTGACCACTGAATCCCAGCAATGTTTTCTGTACATTTAAATGTTTTATCTTTTTGTTCTAACATTTGAGAAGACTGCTAATAGAGGTGATTTTAACTCAGGCTGAAAGTTGTCAGGAAACTAGTTTATGCCAGAAGCCTGTTCTGTTTTACCTGCCAGGTGTAGATGTTTCAAAATGTACTGAAGGTCAAGCGTGAAGATAAATCATTGAACAGAAGAGAGAACCTATTCTCCCGAAAGCAGTACCTTTGATTTGCTGAGTTAGATGAGATTTGGATAAAATTCAATTTTCTTTTCCACATTAGAAAGTAACCTACAATCTTAATAAAACAGTGTTTAAATGGATGGAAATACACAGAGCTACATCAGAAAAAAAAAAAAATCTGCTTTTCTTTAAGAACTCTGTGGTATAGTTGTGATGTTATGAAGTGCTCACTAAATGGATGTCTTTTTTTCTTTTTTTTCTTTTTTTTTTTAGTAGAATCTTCGAAATATCTTCTCGAATACAATGCAATATGTCATCCTCTGTGAAAGAGAGAATGTTGACAATGTTAGCAACAACTGGCTATATCCTGAAGCATCCAGAGGATGCATGGTGGAAATATTCATAAATATGGATGGAGACGAAAGGCCTTCAGTTTTTTCTGTGTGATTTTGATTTTTTGACAATCAGGTTAAAAATAGAAACCCATCAATTCTTTGTATGACTAAGAATTATATGTAATATCCTGTTTATTTTAGTCTGCCTCCTGTTCACTCTGTCTTGTTTCTTCACCCTGCAACTTCCTGTCATAGAGATACCATTCACAATGCAAGGGATGGGCCATGGGTTAAATGTAGGAGAAATAATAGACTTTAACTTGATTTAAAATTAAATATACTGCTTCCACTATCACTTCTATCAAGTTGTAGTATTAGAATAAGGGGGTATTGCTGGTTAAATTTCTAAGTCTGCTACCACCTAAATTGCTTTAAGAGTCAATATCCTTTTATTCAAGGCACCATAACAATTTCAATGGAGTTGAAAGTCTAAAAAGTGATTTATTGTGTTCAAAATAAATCCAAACAAAATTCCACATTGCAGGAAGCACATTTATTTGTTTGTGCAATTATTTTGTAATGGACAATCATGTGTGTGAGAAAAAAATAGTTTTCAGTTCCAGTCGATGACAATTTATTCTAGAAACTTCAGTGCAGAACCTTGGAGTTCTTGTCACTGTATAAACAGGCTACTATTGCATTTTCATGGGATGGGTGAGATAAAGCAGTCATTAAAATAGAAATAAGTTAGAAAGGATGGAAACTGTGTTTTAACGTGTTTACAACAAGCAATTGTAAGTTTGTCTTTTGTCTTCCCAAAATACAGTAATAGCATATAATATGGATTCTATTTATTCTTTATGCTTGCAAGGGGCTATAATAATTATAATTTATAACTACAGAATTCTAATGGCTTCATTTACTGAGGGAAATAATCTAATTTCAGTCTATCAATTTAAAACTTAATGAAAATACTGTCATTAGAAATATGGAAAAAAAGTTGAGAAGGCATTTTAAAGGTCATAGTTTTTTTTGGACATAAACAGTGAAATCTAACCAAGTAAATTTTTATTAAACTAGCTTATTAAGATAGTCCATTATTAACTTCCTTGCAAATACCTGAATTGTGCTTATTGTCATACTGACAGTATGTATTATGTATACATTTTTATTGCTTTGCGTTATGAATAATTGGCCACTTCCTATCACCTATGACAAGAGAAGCGCTTCTGTGGTTGAAAATGATGAATCAAATTTAAATCAAAAAAAGAGATTCCAGTCTGCTCCGAAAAATGAAATTGAAACATCAAGAAATTTCAAGCAAAAATCTTGCAGAACAACCAATTTTTAAGCTGGTATTTTAAGTGAAAAATCCTTATGCAATAAAATATTAATATTTATCAGGTCTAGCTGTCAGGGATTGGGGAACGTACATCATGTCTTTGTTTCTGGCGACAGTATGACTGCTGTCTCATTGGAAAATAGTCCATACTGAATTGGATCTATCAGCATTTGAAAAAACTTGTGGTGGAACTTAATTACTAAAAAAGAAAAAAAACCCACACTGCTCTTCTGAGTTAATAAGTTTACGGAAAATATAACGTAAAATATTTGACTACTTCCTGTAATTTGCTTTGGGTCAAAAATGAAGATATTTCAGTAGTATTTTTAATTTTTCAATTATATAAAATATCAAATGACTGTGATGTTAGTGATGGTCCTTGGTTCACAAAAGCCAAAAGCAGAAAACCCTGATAAGCACATTCCCAGTCAAAAAAAGGTCAACATCCTTCACACCAAAAGGCCTTGCCACCCCTACAAGAAGTTGCCTTAAGGTGGTGAGGTTTTTAGCTGTCTAAATAAAATAAAAAGTTAAATAATGAGTGAGAACATCTGGCAATGTATTTGCTATTATTCGGGTTTTTTTTTCATTCAGTAATGGGGAGCTACACAGTGGAAAGTGTGATCTGGCCACCAGAGTGGGAGGAGACATGCAGGGGGTGAGAGCAGAGAGGAGAGGCAATAAAGAGTAAGACTGTCCATGAAGTGAGCAGATAATGTAAGCTATGAAAGATATGCAGGGTAAAAAAAAAAATTGGGAAAAAAGTAAACCTTAAAGTTCCAGAGCAGCTGTCTGCAAACCTCTGTTACACTCCAGTTTACTTCAGTAGTATCTGTGGCATCATCTGCTCATGAAATAATATACTCTTAATCAGGAGAAATCACTTAAACCAGGTGTCACAAGCCTTTGTACCTTGATCATATCTGATGAAGTTTTCTGTAATCAGTTTCATTATTTTGACATTAAGTATTTGTAGATATAAAAAAATATGTGTATTAGTTTAAAATACTTAAGGCTATAAAGTACTTCTTGAGATAAATTTTATTTATTTACTTGAAGACTTCAAAAGACATATGAAAGACCACCATATTTAGAATATGAGGATACTTTAATGAAGATGGATATTCCCTAATTTGGTGCTAAGAAGCTCTCAGTTTAATGGTAAAAGTAATCTTACCAGGGCTCAAAATCCTTTTCACATCCAGCAATGAACCTGAAGAGGAAATGAAAATTCTCAGAGCATCACTTCCTGCAGGGCTTCTGTCTTCCAACTCGCTTTGTGTAAACAAGTTTTCAAGGCAATTATTAAAACCAATTCAAGAAACTCTACAATTCCTTCCCACTAAAATTTACAAAACAGAAAGACTGCAAATATTCCTCTCCAAACTGTAACACAATATCTGCTGCATGTTTTCATTTTCCAGATGTTAAGAAAGCTTCTCATTGAAGCCATCACCAATCTCCACAAAGGTATTTTATGGTGTGTAGGCTGAGGCTAACACTGTTAATGCAAGTGCTACTCTCAGCTCTGAGCCATGGCAAATTAAATAGGGTGTAAGTATTTAGACTGCCATGAAATGTCCTTGAAGAACTGGATAGAGCTATCTCTCTGAAAAGCTCTGTAGAGAATGCAGCACCAGGACATTAACTTTTATTGATCAGCAACCACAGAGGTGAGAAGAGCTGTTTGTTTGGGTTTTTTTTTTTCCTAGCAAGAATTCAAACAATCTCACAAGGTTTGCTGCTTATTGGTCCTGTTATTCCTGCTGATATCAACTGTGTCTTTTGGTATTGATCAAATGAGTACAAGAACTCTGCATGCTGTAAATTAGTTCTGGATTAGCTTGCTAGCCCAATTAATAGCTGGAGTTTTTAGCTGGAAATTATCTAGATAAGCTTCTTGATTTTCTAATTTATTGTTTTAAGATGAAGTCTCTTTCTGTATAGACTCAAATTATGTTAGCTTCACCTGTAGGTTAGAAAAGAAGAAATTACTCAAAGTCTTGGAAGTAGAAATGCCACCAAATTTGCCTGTATTAAATCTCTTCCATTAATTAAAACCTATTCAAAGATGTAGAATAGAGTCTTTAGCAAAACCTGTAAGAATTAGACCAATTTTAATCCAGTATCTGTATATATCATATTGACAGGGAATAACACTGCATCCTTATGGAATAATTTCCAGAAGATGTAGTGACCTGTAGCAATGAATAGTCACAGTATAGACTATTTTTTTGAGTGTGCTTTATTCTGTAACACCACTATACCTTAAAGACAAAAGCCAAAGAAAAACAAAACATCCTATTAATTTTTTCTTTAATTAGACATAGGCTGAGACTGTACTAAATCTCAAGTACTTTATGTTAGAAAATAAAATTTCCTAGGGTTCAATATTTTATTATACATTGTTTTTCTTTTATTTTCTTAAATTTACACTCTTTCGTTATATTTTAAAGTGAGCACATAAACTATGTGTAAAACATCAGCAACAACTTTTATAAATAAATATCCTGTATGTGTAGAAATAAATCTTATCTACATATCCACATATTTGTTGCTGAGCAGTTGAATTTTTTTGTTTCCTAACTGATATCAAAGTACAAGTAATAAAATATTATATGTTCAAAATTAAATCGGAACTCCATTTGAAATCAATATAAGTTCTGTAGTGTGAAGAATAGAATTTAATATTTGAAATTTGTATCCAGGATTTTGCATAAAACCTTGACTGTCAAAACAAGACTTTTCTTGAAAATATGAAACTAATGAGGATATGGCTTCAATTTTAGTCTTCAAATTATCCTTTAAAGATTTTTTTTAACTCTGTCACTTGTGTATAATTGTGTTGCTGCAACAAGAATATGTTATTTAAATTATTCATATTATTATTTGTAATTTTGGATGATATTGATTTTTAATGTACTTTTACCTTATTTTGGAATTAATCATATTTATAGACCCACAAATAATTATATTTAATGTCTAACTCCTACATACAGGCTTAAATTTCTGTTGAAATCAATACAATAGGAACACCTGAATAATTTCTTCTAGAAATTACCAACGCACCTACAAAATTCCTAAAGTTTTTTCAAAAATTGTCATTAAATTTCATGTGAGTTTGGAAGAACCATACAGATCTGAGGGAAAAAGAAATATATATATATATATTCTCGGAGTACTGAGAAAGAAAAACATATACTTGAGAAAAAGGAGATCAACAGCTGATAAATTTACCAGTTATAAACGTTCACACAGCTACTGGGTTTGACAAAAACCACAGATATTAACATACTTTATCTAAGAAGTACAAAAGTAAGACTTGTTTTTCTGTTCAACACCAAATAGTTGGCTTTAAAAGGTATTTTTTCCTCTAGAGATATAAATACCTATTTTTCAAATTATATGGTTGATGAACATCTGAAATTTTCACTATAACTTCTACATCTAAACTTTTGGCCGTTTACCACATGGAAAACTTGAAAACAAATATAGAAAATGTTTTTCATTTCCTTTATGTTTTACTATCAAATGCTTGGTTCTCCCAAAAGACTGAATAATGCTGAATTTATTTTGTTGCTTTGAGAAGAAAAGTACACTTGAAGATAAGTTTACAAACCATTTTCATTTGTACATCCCATCACTCCTCTGCTACTTCTTAAATACTTTTTCCAATTGCATTTTTTCTAAGAGTGGAAGCTTCTTCAGCAACACTGAAAATGCTACCTGAGAAGAGGAAGAAAAAAGTAAATTCATCATTCACAATGTACTGAATGTAGTTTCATTTGCTGGTTTTGATTCAAATATCAACGATTCATCATCATTTCATTATGCTGTTAGTAGTTATATATCTAAAACATTGAATTTTCAGTAGATAATTATCAAGACTTCTTAACTTGCAAAATATTTTTGATGGAAAAATTAATTGTGCTTAAAAAATTATTTAAAAAATTAGAAAGATATATTATTGTGCCACACACACTTTTATTGTCCTCCAGTAAAGATTCAATAACTAGTGCTCATAAGAATTTCTTGATTTCCACTGTTCATAACACCAGAAAGAAACACTATTATACTGAATTTAGGAAAAAAACCCAAAAATACCAAACCTAGAGATTGATTAATGTACTTGATGAAACTGACAGTGACAAATTTAAGAAGTTCATTTTGAAAAGTTTGGGTAAGTATTTACTGTGTACAGGAAATAGTTTTTCAGATACTTTTGGTGAATCAACTGGAAATCTACTTTTACTACCAGGAAAATTTCTGTTTTATTTGTCTTAAATGCAGCACATGATGAAGGAAAAATAATGTCCCACTGCTTTTTTCATTTTAAAGTGAACATAATGAAGGCATATAAATATGGTCTGGACAGTGTTAGAACTGTACATTTTCTCTATATAAAATTTAGAGATTGTTTTATTTATTTTTATATTGCTTTTGTCCTGGGGGAAAAAAATCCCTAAAATAAACAGAATTATCCTGTAGGGGTTGTAAGAAATTATTTCAGGTTTATAGCTCCTTTTGCCCAGATAACCAGCATTATCTCAGCCAAGTTACTGGGAAGGCAGTATTTGTTTTTTCTGCTAAATTTATCACCACAGATGTACAACAGCCAATCTAGAAATAAAATAAAATAAAATAAAATAAAATAAAATAAAATAAAATAAAATAAAATAAGGACTGTAAACATCCAAAGTAAAATACTGTGAAGAGAAACATTTTATGATTTTTAAGCATACCTGTTAGGAAGAAGTTCTTTACTGTGAGAATGGTGAGGAAATGAAGAATTAGCCCAGAGGAAATGAAGAGTTAGTTGTGGCTGCCCCATCCCTGGAAGTGTTCAAGGCCAGGTTGGATGGGGCTCTGAGCAACCTGGGATAGTAGAAGATGTCCCTGCCCACAGCAGGGGATTGAAATGAGATGTTTTTTGAGGTCCTTCCAATCAAAATAGATCAATTTTATGATTTTATGCCTTGAAAATATTGCACTTTTTATTAATATTATTGTTCTTTTGAACTCATACTACTCAGGTGCTGAACCGTGGAAATTCTCAGAGACAAAAATTAGATTACAGACTTTGAAATGCTTGGGATTTGACATATTCCATGTTCCTATGCTAAATTTAGAATACAGGAGATTATATAGATAAACTTATTTGCTTTTTCTTTAGATCTCAAAGCTTTATTTGTGGATGACCGAAAAGGGCATTGGGACATGAAATTAACACTGATTAATTGGTAAACTGTGGGGAAAAAATATGACCTCTTCAGTTATCATTGTGTCTTTCAAAGAAAGGAAGTTTTCTTTTTTGTCATGGAGTAGCCTGATATATTAAACATTTGTTCTGCTTTCTGAGATGTACAGTGATCCTAACATTTTTGCAATACTGACTATAAAAAATTGTATGACTGTAGATATATTCTATGCCATCAATTCTGTGTAAGCTTTATTTCTCTAGATTATATCTAGATCTCTATAGACTCACATACTGGTTTACATAGTTTAATTTTGACTTCAGCCTTACATAATAGAACATATCACAGTATGTCTTCCTCAATTTTTAATTAAGCATGTTGAGGACAATAGGACATCCTCAAATTTTCATTTTTGCCATGTCTTCTTTGTGATGCTCTGAAGTGAGTTTAAGTAGCTAACTACTGGTAGCTGGCCAAAAATATACTGTCTGTAGGTTATTGTTTTTTTCAGATCTGCTTATAGAAAATTGCCTCGTGATGCTCTTTGCCCTTCAGCTTGAAAACTACTCTGACTTCTCTGTCTTACTTGCAGGGAGAAGCAAAATGTGTTTTCTCACATTGTATTAAGGTGCCCACATCCACAGCCACAAAGGACCCCTAGGGAGCTCTGGAGACCAGGAGTGCTGCAAACAGGATAGATAAACAGAACATGTTGTAATGTCCACGGTGTGGGGGAACAGTTCCCTGGTAGTTTGGGTGGGAAGGCAACAACTTGAAAAATTCAAAGCTGTCACTGATGGACTGAGGCACCACATGCAAGTTTTAGGGTTGAGTTATGCTAAAACTCAGCCTGGCTCAGCCATCCCAAATCAACACCCTGATGGTGAGGCAAAGATTTGGCAGATAAGGTTCTAAGCTGACTAGGAGACATGATTGGCACTCAATCACTTGATACTGTTTGAGTCCAGTCCACTTCATATGGGCAGGTTCTTAGGACATATTCCTTCTTGGAATGTGTGTTGGGTAAGGGAGCACCCAACAAGGTTACACCTCGAGGCTGAGAGAGAGAGAGACCTGACCACAAGAGTTGGTGTGGATGAGTTATATCAATCTACTTAATAATTGTTTCCTCTTGCTAGCTTTAATGTAATTGCATTAATTGATACAGTGCACTGTCCTACCCTATCCTATACTAGTAGTAGTTCTAGCTTTTATACTCTGTAAAAAATAATTCTGATTCAAACTTTTTGCCTAATCACAACGTGTGTTGCTCACCAGGGGCTAAAAGCAAGGAAGCCACTGAGAGGCCACCAAAGCCTCGTACACTGATGTTTTTACTATAATACAGAATTTAACTTCTTGCCTTTTATCAAAGGCTACTGTATATTTCTATAATTTACTTCCAAATAAAAGTACTTATGAAGTATATTTTCTGTTCAAACCAGAGCACAAAACTGCACAGAAAACCATATATAATAGAGAGATCTCAACTTACTTAACTCATTTACTTTTTATTCCTCTATAACTGAAGCATCAGCACAAAACTGGATACAGAATAAGAAACAATAAATACACAAAAAAAGATTAAAGTTTTGATAGCAGTTTCATTTGCTTTTAGTCTTGCAAAATCCATAGATGCAAGATAAAGTGCTGGCTGTAATATTTATAAAATTGATGTTACAGCAAAGTGCAACACAAAGAGGATTACTGTTCCAACACAGTTTTGTAGCTGATAGGGTTTCAACTTTCTCAGCCTTCCACTGAACACAGTGTGTTATAAGTGGTAGGATCATCCTTATTTTTTTAGGCAAATAACAGCACAATAAAAAAAAAAAAAAATCCAAAATCATGTATCAATATTATCCATGAAGTCTGATGGACAATCATGTGGACAATCATGGTCATTGTAGTCAGTGACTCAGTGACACTTGCCACAACTATTGATTTTCATTTCATAAGCCCAGAGCTGGAGAGTCTCAATATTGACCACCTTTCTAACTTAGCACACAAAACCACGAAATGGTGGTGGATCATTTCCTGTTTGCAGACCATCCCTTTTTATTGTGTGGCAATAAAAAAAAAAAAAAAAAAAAAAAAAAAAAAAAAAAAAAAAAAAAAAAAAAAAAAAAAAAAAAAAAAAAACCAGCTAGAGGACAGACTGGGATGCATTCTTTTTTGAAGTTTTTTTTGTTTAGCTTTTTATATTTGGGGTTTAGAGTTGTGAGTAGTCAAGAAATATTCCAGGTGATTATGAATAGACAAGAGGACTAGAAAATATGGATGAAACACTAAGATGTGAGGAGGGCAGAACATCATCCTTTTTTTTATGATAGATTATAATTCAACAAGTAATCACTGATGATTGTGCCAGGTAATATTCTATATATTACTGACCGCAACTGTTCATGATTTCTCACTATGTAAAATTAACTTCTGTAAAAAGTCTATGAGGGATAGGGAACCTATCCAACTCCAAGCTTTCAAATTAATTACCATGATGGTAATGAGGATCCAACTATTAGAGCTTCTGTTTTCCTTCCCTTCCCTTCCCTTCCCTTCCCTTCCCTTCCCTTCCCTTCCCTTCCCTTCCCTTCCCTTCCCTTCCCTTCCCTTCCCTTCCCTTCCCTTCCCTTCCCCTTTCCCCTTCCCCCTTCCCCCTTCCCCCTTCCCCCTTCCCCTTCCCTCTTCCCCTTTCCTCTTCCCCTTCCCTCTTCCCCTTCCCTCTTCGCCTCCCTTCCCTCTTCCTCTTCCTCTTCCTTTTTTGAAACAAACATTAATTTCAAATATTTACTCGTTATTATTTTTTCAATTCAATGTTCTGTATTTTGTGTGTGTGTGTGTTTTGGTTCCCTTGTAAACACTTTTCTTTTTTCCCCAAAGTCTATGTAATTCTACACCTAATTTCAGAGTACTATAAGAGTTGTTTCATCAAATACTATTGCAGAAATAAAATTGACTGTTCTATCTTAATTTTTCACAGCAGGTAGCTTTTCCAGACCTTGGACCTCTCTTGCAGTCATATTTATGAATCAATTCAATATTTGAATATGTTTTACGGTGTGTGAATACCATGCTGCTATCTGAATTATTTCTTCATAGTCTTACACAAGCATACAGAACAGAGGGGATAGCTTTATAAATAAAGATTATATTATGTACTCTTTTGTTATCAAAATAAGGTTTATATTGTTTTCCCTTATATAAGGTTTATATTGTTTTTATATTGTTTTAACAATTGTTATTGTTTTTTTCAGTATGAAAATTCCATAGAAATATGTTAAACCTTGGAAAATGAATGTTTTGGTTCACTAGCTGCTCTCTGCACCCAGAATCAAAACTCCACAGGTGTTATGGCAGGAGGGGCCTGCCAATGAATGCAGCCAGCTCTGCCTATTGCTCGCAGCCCCACTGACTCTTCCTGCCCAGGATCCAGGAGCTGCACCTCAGCTCTGGGATTATCAGCAGCCTTTGCCCTGGCTCCAGCCCTGGTCCAACCCCTTCTTGGCCTTGGGGTCGCTGAAAGCTGCTGCTACCCTTGGCTCTGACACAGGAACTTTATTAAAGTCCGAGATTGCCCAAGTCGTGGTTTGAAAGTAACAAAGTGGGGGTACAGTAGATACAAAATGAGGTCTAGTGGGCACCTTATTTTCTTGGAATAAGGTAAAGCCTGAAAAAAACAAAGGATTGAGGTGGGTAGGGGAAGAACAACAGAATAATGGAGAAAATGGGGGACAGACGGGGGCAGTGGCAAGTGAACAAGCTGTTTGGTGTGCATCTCTTTGGCTCACCCCCGTGTCTGATCATCTCTGTTCATCTCATTTGATTAAGCCCTATTTGTTAAATCACAGAATCACCAAATGGCTTGGTTTGGAAGGGATCTTAAAGATCACCTGATTCCAACACCTCCGCCATGGGCAGGGACACTTTCCACTAGACCATGTTGCTGGGTGAGCTCCATCCAATCTGGCCTTGAACACTTCCAGGGATGGGGCAGCCACAGCTCCTCTGGGCAACCTGTTCCAGGGTCTCTCCAACCTCACAGAGAAGGAGCTCTTTCTAAGCAAAACCTTTTCTGAGTTTGAAGTCAGTCCTGTTTTCCCTGTCACTCCAGCCACTTGTAAACAGTCTCTCTCTGTCTTTCCTGTGGGTTCCCTTCAGGTACTGAGAGGCCACAATTCGATCACCCCAAAGCCTTCTCTGTTCCAGCCTGAACAATCCCAATTCTCTCAGCCTTTCCTCACAGCAGAGTTGCTCCATCCCTCTGATCCCCTTGGTGGCTCCTCTGGCCTGGCTCCAGCAGGTCCCTGTCCTTGCTGTGCTGGGAGCCCAGAGCTGGATGCAGCCCTGCAGGTGGGGTCTCAGCAGAGCGGGGCAGAGGGGCAGAATCCCCTCCCTGCCCTGCTGCCCACGGGCCTTTGGATGAGCCCAGGATACATTTTAGTGTGGTCTTGCTCTGTTTTCAGGATATATGGGAAGAGTTATGTGTATTTTTGTTAGCTTTGAAGTAGACTAGCTGCTGTATTGGATATCTGCTCCTTGAAATTTGTAGAGTTCTGGTCTGGTGACTTGATAAAGGCCTCGCAATCTGGACACAGGTTATTAGGTAAACATAAAGGCAATGCTAATACTTAGGGAAATGTGTGGGATTTTATGAGTTCAGAGGGTGAAGTTGTATACACATCAGCAGTGAATTTTCAGTCTGATTAGTTAGAAATGAGATACAGGGCTGAGACACCTCTTTTTTTTTTTTCCATATTTATGTAAGTGATGTGTATGTTTATCTGGATGTCAGCAAAGGCTCAGTACTCTGTGTTTATCTGTCCAGCTGGCTGTATCTGCACTGTATCAATATTCCCTGCAAATTTGAGGAAAAAATCTTCATTTATTGCATCGGAATGGGAGGAGTCACTTGGAATCCTAAAGCCGCCAAATTTGGCTTTGTTCAAGTATCATCATTCCTTCCTGGCAAGCCCCATTGTTTTTTTTGCATCTGCATTATTCTCTCCTCTTCCCAGACTGTATGCAGGAGGAGAGACACAGGCACCATGATGCTGTGCAGCAGCAGAGAAAACAGAAATAATGTATCCATGGCCTAAACTATGGGGTCTGTTTTCCTCCTCAATCCTTTCGTTCAGGCAGAAGGGGTTTCAGATTGTAGAATGCTCCTTTAGCTGTCAACAAAACCACATATCCCTTACCTATCTGGCCTTTAGAGGCTTTCTTTTCAGCATCTAGACTGAAACATCTAAAGTAATAAGCTCTAGATAAACATCTGAGAACCTAATTGCTCTGAAGATTTCCCTATTGAAAATCCTGGAAGTGAGGAATTGCTTTGTTTCCTGGATTTTTGTAAGATCATATTAAGGTTTATAGCTTTTGTTCTGAAATTAGTTTTCATATTTTGCTGGCTCTGCTGGACGTTATGTAATTATGTTAAGAGTTCCTGTGGTTCTCATTATTCTTTCTTGCTTGCTGCTGGTGCATATGAATAAATTTCAGTCTTCCCTTGTGGCCTACCCTGTTTTGCACTCACATCAAACAGAGTCTTGGCAGGCCTATATTAGGGAGGATAGCAAGAGTCCTGTTCCAGTGAGGACATATAAAAGACAGCTGAATTCTACTGGAATTTTTCAGGGGATGGTGAAAGGTCTGCAGGTCTCTCCTGTTCCTTCAGCCAGGCTGTGGGTGGCCATGGCATAAGTATGACCTTGACTTTCTGTTGCTGGGATACTAGGGTGGGTTTTGGCCAAGTTGACATCAAAAAGCGTTGTAAAAGTTACGTATGGAAAGGATTCCTGTTGGCACAAGGTGCTACTCATGGTCTTGGTGACATGGTGATGTAAGGATTACTAATAATTATGTCTCCACTTGCACAGCTCAACAGAAGATTTTTCTCTTCACTAAAAGCTCCACCCTACATCACCTAATGGTTTGCAGTTATGAACAGCAGGAAGAGAATATTATATGTATTTTAAATCTTAATGCAACTAACCATATAGAATGGAGGGTTTGGTCTTGTGCCTCGAACTATGACGAAGGATTGGATTTTTTGTTTATTACTATTATTCTTTCTCATACACTAGAAATTGAAACAAATAAAAAGAGCACATTGAAATGGTTTAACTTTTTTCACCGAACAGAGAGAGTTGCACCTGGCAGTAAATGGATTTCTTGAAGAGACATCTCTAGCCAAACATTCTATGAGGTTTTGTTTGGGTTTTTTTGAATGACAGGAAAGCTAACAGAGCAATGTGAAGAAGAGCAGAAAAAAAGAAGTAACTAGTGAATGGAAGAAAAAGAGGAGACAAATGCCCTTTAAGAGATTTAAATGACCATGGCCTTACCTAGAAGTCTATAGGTCAGTGGCAAGGC
This sequence comes from Zosterops lateralis, assembly GCF_965231275.1. NCBI lineage: Eukaryota > Metazoa > Chordata > Aves > Passeriformes > Zosteropidae > Zosterops > Zosterops lateralis. Next base: position 114,862,021 of record NC_139763.1, read on the forward strand.
TTTGGGGATTTGTATGAAAAAGATTGTGTCACTTATTTCTACCACGTTAACATTACACATAAAACAGATAGAAGACGAAATAAAGGAAAGAAAGATCTGTGATAAAAAACTAATGCATTGGATCAGGAGAATGTTGCGCTGGATTGTATTACATATTAAATCTGACAATATTTTTATGGTATGAGAGTGTTACAGAACTAATTTTGGAATATTTTGTTGCTCTTATAAGGCTCAATATGCAAATAACTATTGCTCTAAGTAGCTTAGTACAAGGCATACTCATTATGTGTGTGATTATTCATGTTTGTAATGATAACATCAAGGTAATAATCATGGATATAATGAAAGAAATAGCACTTTATTTACTATGAAATCTTTCTCTGGCTTGGACTGGGGTGGAGTTAATTTTCTTCATAGTAGTTTTCACGGGGCTGTATTTTGGATTCGTGTGGAAAACACTATTGGTAACACAAGAATGTTTTAGCCATCCCTAAGCAGTGCTTGATCATCACTCAGGCCTCCTCTGTTTCTCACATTGAGGGTACATAAGAGCCTGTGAGGGGATGCTGTCGCTGAAAGACACAAAAGACTAAATATTTCAGAAGGCAAAGAGTATAGAAAAATAAGGCTTTATTGTCTAAATTCTTACTACCTTTTATAAGGTGTTCCCATACAGATTTAATATGGCTGGTGAATAGGAACGACATCCCTCCAGTGCCATTGGTTAAACTAGAGAAACAGCAAACATCAGCTGGACAAAGACTGCCTTGAGAAAGGAGAGGTTTTTGCCAAGATTGTTTTGAGAAGAAGCTTTCTTGAGAAACTTTTCCTTGGGAAAAAGTTTGCAGCTGCTAGAGGGCAAAGATCTCTCAGGCCACAGGACACAGCCAGGACAGGTGACCTCACCTGACCAAAGGGATATCCCAGACCGTATGGCATCATGCTCAGCATACAGAGCTGGGAAAAAAGGGTGGAAGTGGGGGAATACTGTAAGTTACACCATTTGCTTCCAAGCAGCTGCTAGGTGTGATGAAGTCTTGCTTTCCTGGACATGGCTCAACACCTCTCTGCCAACAGGAAAAAACAAATGATTTTCTTGTTTTGTTTTGTTTGTGTGGGCAACTTTTGCTCTACCCATTAATTTGCCATTATCTCAACTCACAGGTCTTTCATGATTCCAATTTTCTCACTCTGTGCTGTGAATGCCTACGTGAGGCTTAGCTCCTACCAGGATTAAATCACAACAAATCTAGTAGCATGAATTTATAGTAGCTTTATCTTATCTAGCTATTTATCTATTTATTTATTTAATTATTTATATATTTTAATTAGATTCTTCTACAATTCCAGGACTTTGGAAGAGAATTCATTTGCAAGCATAAAAATCACCATTTTTTTTTCTCCAAATCACATTCATTTTCATCTTTAAAAATTCACAGACAACTGTCATGAATGATTGTTTTAGGTTTGCTTCAAGAATTCACTTCTAAATAATTAAAATTTAATATGCACATTTGTTTTTAATTACTATGTTACATATTTCTAACATGAAATTAAAGTTACAGCTAAAGATAATGCAAGTAAAAAATCTTATTAATTAAGTATCAGGGTTGATTTTCTTATTCTGAATCTTTTTGGTGTTCTTCCTCCTCCAAAATTAGCTTGTTCTTGCCATGTTGCTTGGAAAACATAGTTCTTCTCCACCACTCTTCATATGGCTGGGGTTTTATCTTTATTAATAAAAACCCCCTCAATGAACCAACAAAACCAAACACAAAATGAAGACCATAGATTTTCTATTCTTGTTAGTCCTTTTACTAACTAGTAATTAAACAGACTCATTTCAGAGTCTGAATTAATTCAGAAATTAATTACTGACATAATGAAATTAACCCAGATCCCACAACACTGACGGGATATTTGTCAATTCTTATGTTTATTTTTCTGCCCAACTAGAACTACGAAATTTTGCAAGGAAAACGTCTTCATAGCATTGCAAGTCTACTGCCAAAAACTTAATGAGAGGGCTTATATCCAGTAAATTTCCTAACAAGGAGTCTGATATAGTTTGTTAAATGTCTTTCTTAGATTATTCAACCCAAATAAATTTTTGCTTTTCCCCATAATTTCCTTTAGAATTTGAAGATAACTTCAGATAGATATTCATGGCAGGGAAAAAAATAAAATAACAAGAAAAATATTTCAGGCCTGTTTAGGATCAAGACTAGAAAGTTAAATTCATATTTTTAAATATGATGTTTCAGATTTTAGGGGCTATAATTAGAAATCACCAATCAGAGATTTAATATTCAAATAGTTTGGCATGCATAATATTTTTCTGTTTTCCTAAATGTAGCATTTGTTTTCCTATATATTGATCATTTTGATGATGAGTTCTACATTTGGTGGTTAAGCATGTCATTTCCCAAAGCTGTCAAACATATCTTTAGCTCATAAATACAAAAATTATGAGGGAAGTGGTGAAGATTAGACAGCAGGATAAGCAGGTTTCATACCCCAGGCTGTTCTGGTGTCAGGAAATCAAACCATGGAAATCTTTCCTTTCATTTCTCCATCAGAGCACCCTTACAACACTGCAGAAAGACAGATGTTTCATGATTAAGGTCTTTTCTTTAAGATGTTCAAGCAAGGGTACAGTTCACATGGAACATCATTTCCTTAAGGACCAATTTGTCCTAAACTCACATCCTGAATATCATGACTCACAATCTAATGTATTACAGATATTTCAAGTTGTATTACTACAAGAAGCATTAAAGTTTTAAGTAGATCTTTACCGTTTCATTAGATCACGCTGTTCATTTCTATCTTATGTCCTTTCATTTCTCATCCATATTTTGTTTGTGATGAATCAGATGCAGAAAAAGGAAGTTTTATGGTTTTCCTCCAGTCACCTGTTTTTGAAGAGCATGTTTTCACCCGAGAAGTGAAGTATGTGCAAAGTATTGAAGCTGAACTATGCAGGAAAGAAAACCAGTAGAGAAACTTTTCTTTAAATCACACTCCCTTTAGAACTAGTTTGGTTTAAAATACACTTTAAAGCCATTCCCTGTAAATTCCTGTCTCTGTTTGTAGTCCTAATTCTGTCCACTAATGACAGAATAATCTAGTATTTTAAAAAATCATATAATATTTTTTTTTGCAATTCCAATATGCAGCTGTTGTTTTCCAGAAATATAACAAAACATAAAAAGCAATAGCTTATTAACTGAGAAAAAAAGCTAACATTTTTAAACCTTTAAACTATCAGGCTGTGTCTTGTATCTATAAACTTATATTTCATGCCATGATCCTCTTTATTGACATATTTATCTCCTTCATTGGACAAAATCATCCCAAATCGTAACCTACTTTTCTTCTTAACTCTCCCTATCCTTTTCTTTCCTTGCATATATTGTTTTAACAAACCTGGAGATACGTTTCCAGATCTTTTTTTCTGAAATAGAAATGCTACCTAAGAATAGTTCTCAATGGAAAACATCAAGATGAAACTCATTGTAGTCGCCACAGAAGGTCTACTTTCTAATATCAAATTTCTCACTAGACCAAGGGTCTAGTGAGACCCTTTCTAATTCACCAATTTCCATCGGAATTCTAAGGCCTTGCAAATATGGAATTTCTTCTAGAAACCCTAAATTCAAATGAGAGTCAAAGGTGTAAATTTAATAATGCTCTAAAATCGGTCGTGTTTAAAGCCAAACATGAACGCAACAGGAATTTGCTACTGCTCAATTTCATTTGCACATCTAAAAATTTATAAGTGTTAATTAATTATTGCTTAGATATGATTAAGAATGTTATCTATGCAATCAAAACAAAAATACAAAATGCTAATCCTGATTAATGTAGAATTAAAATCTAACAAGTTACGAAATGTAAAGTGATTAATTTAAACACAAGTGAATAAATTACTTTGCTAATTACTAATTTATTGTAAAATGCTTTGTATTTTGAAAAATGTCATAGCTTGAGAATGTTAATATATTCCTAATCTTCTGAGTATATATTATAATGTGAAAATGAAAACTCTTTTACCCTTGGAGAGGCCTTATTTCTTTTGTTTCTCTAGAAATGAGGCACCTTCTTCCTAAAAGATCCTTCCATTGTAGTCCCAAGAGAGTGCATTCTCTTAAAATATTAACTCCACATTAATTTTAAAAAGCAAAAATTACAAAACTGTGAGATTTCTATGCATGTCTAACTACATGTATGCTGACCCAGTTACAGACAGGCATAAGTCTGTCAATGCAGCTATTTTTCTATTCCCCTGGGCCCTCAAAGCTGCCATTGCCAAAATAAGCATAGAATCAGGGAATCAGAATAGTTTGGGTTGGAAGGAAACTCTAAAGGTCATCCAGTGCACCCCTCTGCAATGACCAGGGACATCTTCAGTTCAAAGTCCCATCACACTTGACTTTGGATGTTTCCAGGAATGGAACTCTACCACCTCTCCAAGTGATCTGCTCTAGTGTTTCATCCTCCTCGATGGGAAAAACCTTCATCCTTATAACTAATCTAAATCAGACCCTTCTTGTTTAAAGCCATTAACCTCTTATTTTATTGCCACAGACCCTGTTAAAACATTTGTCTCCATCTTTATTGCAGGTCCCTTTTAAGGTTCATGTTTGCAATTTTCACAACTTTCCAAGCACTGTGTATGACTGACCTAATATATATTTTTTTATGTCTTGTTTTCTGTATTGATTGTGTAAATGTAAAATGACACCTGCAAAATTCTTGTAAAAAAACAAGAACTATTGAAGATATTTGATTATTAATTACAATCTATTTTATGGTTGAATCCTATTTTTATCAGAAGAATGAGCTTGCTGAACTTTTGTTAGCTATTTTCAAAAGTATTATTTTTTGAAACATAAGGGCACATTCTTTAAATGAAATTTTTCTCCAACTTCTTAGGATGTTATTTCTGATACCAGTCTGATCACCTGAATCTCTTGATTATTGTGGTACTATTCTTAACTGAGCGACTTCAATGACATTTGAAAGAGATTGGAAAAAATCTAAAATTAGGAACCTATGCAGAAAATCATATTTCTTCTTGTAAATATTTTATTTTCAAGATTAATAGGTCCTTTACTATTCAAAAATATCAGATTCTTCCATATGGAAAAACCAAACAATAATTATTATATTATTTTCATTTCTTTGGAACAACAGATATAGATAAAAATGATAGATATGTTTTTAACTGTTGGTTTTTTTTTAATTTTTTTTTCAATAAAACCCATATTCACTGGTACCTAAACCAGACTTTAACCTTGTATATCTGGATTTAGGATCCTTTTCCTATACTCACAGGGAGCTGAGTTTGGTTTCCAGCAACTACATTATTTAAATGATTACTACAAAAAAAAATAAAGTCCCACATTCTTGCTGGTCACTCTTACCTCATTTATATTAACTGTGTATGTTCAAATAATCTGAAAATATTGAACTGGATTCTAAGCCAGTGTGGAACTTGGCAAGTTTACTTGTTCTCACATTCTCATGATTATGTATATATATAAAATTGGGACTATTCCTAAAATAAAAGACTAAAGGTGTCTTGAATCTACACTGGGGTAGAAAACCAGCACTGACCAGTCTTCATTTCTAAAACTTGTTGTATGCTGAAACTACTTGAAGAAACCCTAGACTGAGACCAGCACCAGCTATATTTAAACCAGAATGGAGACCTGCAGGATTTATTGTTGAACTCTTTTAAACACATATTCACCTTGCAGGCACATGAAAGACCATGTAAAATGGTTTGAGGATTTTGGGCTAACTTGGGGCATGCAGGAGATCATATATGAAAACATAAGGAAGGTAAGAGGTAAGAGAACTTTCTGACTGTGGGATTCACAGGTACTGAGGATAAGGGATTGTTGTAGCTTCAAGTCCGTAGTATCATCTTTGCTGCTTTCAATGACACTGTATTTTTCTTTTCCACTTTATGTTTTAGCGTTCACCTTTCCTTAGTTTTATTCTTCATGAAACAAGTTACTTGATTTTTAATTATTTTTCTTTACTTTATAAAAGCCACTTTATAATTGCTTCTAAAATGACTGGCAGCTGCAGTAGCTTTCCAAAAGAAATAGTTTTGTTATTATTCTTTCACATAATTACTTTGCTACGCAGAACCTGTACCTTCACTTTTTGAAAAAAGTGCAGTGTTTACCAGATACACAATTTCACATTAACAAAGTACAATGTGTTTTGTTTTTCTTCATATCCTCAGTGATGTGTTCTTTCATTGAGACTTAGAAAGGGTAAAAGTCATACATCCTTCATCAGAGCTATTACTTTATGGAGAGTCATAAAGTTGCATTGGAAGTGTTTTTTTAGGAGAAGACAGAAGAAATCACTCCTTCTCTTCAGTAATGCAGCCTACAAGTGCCCACATCTCACATTTTCAATTACTTATTGATATTCAACTTAATTTTTTTCTACAGTTGATAAAATATTGTTCATCCGTTTGTAGTCATGTAACACTGACAGTTGAGTAAGTAGTGACAAAAATATTGAATAAATAAGTTTCTTCTGGATGTAGGAGAGACAAAAACTTCATTGTGCATGTCTGAAAGGAAAACAATCACATATTTTCGTAATTTATTGATGCTTCGTTTCTGTTATGTCACCAGATTTTCATCTCCCATTCTTGTTAAGAATTTGAACAGGGCAAACTGTGGCTCTGCTTTTATAGAACTTCAGTTGGACCACCAGGAATCTGTTCTCTTCTTTTATAGGCTCATGGTCTTGTAAAAATCTCATTAAGATCTGTCGTTCAGCTTTGTGCATGAAAGTATGAGCTTTCTTGTAATCTATAAATGCAATATCTTAAATGATCTGTACATAGAAAAGGCACTAGATATTTCATTGACTGCTTTCAGGGGACAGTTTTAGAGAAGCTGCTTTCAATATGGTGCTACAATACATTCTTTACACAGGTGTTAAACCCACTCAATCTAAGTTGTAGTAAGAGATGGTCCCCACTAATACAACTGGATCCTCTAAGTATGGACATATGCAGTTAAATCTGACACTAAGCAACTTGGGCTTTTTTTTTTTATTCCTTTGAATATCACTGAGTATTCCACATGTCCTGCTCTTTTTTGATGATAATCTAGGTAAAGTTGCAAAATACTTTTGAATGTTTGTTTTTATTTGAAAGTTAAGATATTAAAAAAAAATAAATTAAAAGCCTTTATAATTTTGCAACTGTGATGTCTAACTGCAATGTCAATTTTGAAATTTAATTCCCATGTAGTCGTTAGAAAGTCCTTATGTTTTTAGTCAATAGTATTTTCTTACATGTTCTTTATATTTTCCAGGCATTAAATTATTAAATTTGAATCTACCCTTAGTTTCCTGATATGCTCTGATGCCTGGAAATTCTCTACAAGATGATTCAGTCTGATCAACCACCATCAGCACAATTTCCATGCTGAGCAGAGCATAATTTTGCTTGTTTTTTAACCACATCAGACATAGATAAAAGGCAAAGTATAGTTCCTGAAAACTCCATAGTCAGCAAAGGATCATCAAGTCAATGAATCTATTGTCAAACCCATCTAAATTTTTTTAATTAAAATGGTTATCGTATAAACAGACCTTTGGATACACACACATACATAATATAGGGTTGTCAAACTCATAGTTTGCCAACAACAACAGAAAAATAAAGCTCTTAATGCCAGGAGGTAGAAAGCACAAGAAATGGGACAAGAAAATGATTTTTTTCTCTTTAAAAAAGACAATTACTTGCTGTGCCCATAGAAACAAATTCAAGCAGTTCATGTTGTGAGAAACACAGCTAAGTGCTAAGAACAAGCATCTATTTTGGGTTCCAGATTTATTTCTCTTGTCGCGGTGCACCTTCTGAAAGTCCGGCCAGCCCCGGCACACCTGACAGCCTCCAATGCGTTTGTGGGCTTCTTTTCTGACACCCTTAAGCTTGCCCAACCTCGCTATAGCAACGCTCAAAAAGGGAGAGGACTCTCAAGGAAACGGAACAAGGAACTTTATTCCAGGTCCGGCGTCCCAAGAGAGACACCGATCCTGTTCGAACAAGGGTATTTAACTTGGTCTCTCAACATGGGTGTAACAGGGGTGGGTACAACAACAACCAATAGGAAAGAACTGGGGGTGGCTGCATGAACAACATTAACAAACCATGAACAATCAGGGAGGAGGGAGAACAGGGGCCCAGCCAATCACCCATCCCAGGCCTCAGGGTGACTGGCATGGGGGGAAGGATACATTCAGGCAGGAAGAAGGAGCCAATGGAGTGCTGTCTCCAAGGCAGGGAGAGGGGGATAACAAACGTAGCGAACTGGGGCTAACTATAGAACTGAGGGGAAGGTGAACAAAATGGAAGTCGGGGTACAAAGAACAAAGGAAGGCATTTTGCACTAATTACAGAACCTGAACAATAAGCTTAAAACCCAACAAACCCACATCTCTGAGTCTTTTTCTGTGCTATAGAGGAAGTGGAAGCCATCAGAAATACGAATACTGTTTATTCAGAAGTGCACCTTGCTTTGGCCCTTGCCCTACTGGTTTTGCAGTGGCTCTGCTTTACTTGACAAGTTTGATGTGGAATTCATATAGTTCACAAGTCAAACGGTGGGACAAAATCAAGTGAGATACTTGGACACTGGCAAAAAGTTACAATGACCACTCTAGAGCTAAAAAAGACCCGATATCTCTAACTCTTTCAGTTTCCTTTACAACTCTTAGGAACCTGAGACTATGGTTTTGAAATGTTTATCAAGTTATCTCTATTGTACAGTGCTAAAGACTCAGATACAATAAAAAATATGTTATCCCCTATAATTCCTGCTATTTACTTAATTTTCCTACGTATTTATATTTTATCAATAAGTTGAAAATTTTACAGTAGGTGATGTGTGGTTTATTGTCAAAAAATAGTTACTTAATGAGAGTTCTTTGGGATTTTTCTTAGATGCTTTTTATAGGAAATAATGGAGGATAGGAAGAAATTATAGGAAAGAAAGAAAATAAGCAAAAAGAAAGAAAATAAAAGAGAAAGAAAAGGGAAAGGAAAAAGGGAAGGGAAGGCAAGAGAGGAGAGGAGAAAAGAGGCAAGGCAAATAGCGTTTTCTTAAGGATATTGACCACAATGCTGAACTTTTGTGCAAAATAGAAATCAACTGAATAGGAATCCTAGAATTAATTTTACTTGTTGACACAGATACCGTCGTAGTTCCTCCTAAATTTGCCATAAACCAGGACAACACTTCAAAGAGATTAAATGTATCTTATTAAGACATTTTGAGAATAGAGTGTTGAGTGAAGCACAAAGCAGTGACTATATTAGTTAATAAAGAGGAAATATTCAGTTTAAGTGTATTAAAATAAAATACACTAGTTTCCAACACTGTGGTCATGGGGTAAAATAGTAAGAAACAATATATCATATGAAACATTCAAAATATTTTAAACAATACCTTCAGTAGCTTGTTTTATGCAAGTAGTACATAAAAAAAAAACCAAAAACAACAACAACAACAAAAAAAAACCCAACAGAACCACATTTGAATAAAAGGTACAAGCTCTGAAGAGTACCTACTTTTTTGTTCATTACATGAAATTTCTCTCAGCAAAGAGTCCAGTCCAGCTTTCATTCAGACAGCTGGTGGAGAGTGCCAAAGGTTTCAGTCAAGCCATATGCAGTGTCAACCCATCACTGTATAAGAACACACACAATATTCTCAAAGCCTGTGCTCAGCAGGAGTAAGAGATAAGTCAGTAAGAAACATTATTGGTACTATCTGTGTGGGGAAAAATCAACAGGGTGTTTCAAATAATATGGGCAAAACTCAGTTGTGTGTGAAGTGTGCTTATTGACCAAATTCTGAGAGAGTTATTGAAAACTGGATAAGCCTCTTAAAAAAGACAGTCGGTGCCTTTGTACCTGACTCTTCACAGTATCATCAGCTCTCTCACCTGAGCCCTCTTTGCTCTAAAGAAAAGAGCAGAGCACACAAAGTAAAAACCTTTTGGGGAAAGGGGGACTATTGCTGACATGAAGAGTATCTCCAGAGGCGTGGCTGGCAGAGGTTCAAACTGCACAATGCTGGTAACTCAGCTGAGTAGGAAAGATGTGGATTGTTTAGTGCTGATTGTTTAGAACTTCCTGGTCAAGTTTACGTATATTATGCCGTGTTCTACTGGTTAGTTATATCTGCCTCTTGAAGCAGGCTTGAACCATTTTCTAATGAAATTAATGCTTAATCCACAGGTTTTTCCAGTTAGTTTTGTTGAAGTAGTTCAATAACAAACCACATACTCCAGCTACTGGGTTAAAATATTACTTTAAAGACCACTAAAATCTAGGTGAAGTACCTCATTAATATTGATGGATTTAAAATCAAGCACGTGGTGGTGTTGCCTCCAGATACCATCATAAACCACTGTTTATAAATGATCACGGGGTCACAGAATAATTCAGGTTGGAAGGGACCTTGAGAAATCTCTAGACTAAACTCATCCAGGATGAGCTTTGGGATCAGACCAGGCTGGTCAGGTCTTTTCAAGATCCTGTTTGGTCTTGAAAACCTTCAAGAATAGATATTGCACAACCTCACTGGACAACCTGCTCCACTACTTGCCTGTCCTCACAGGGAAAAAAGATTCTCCTTCTGTCCACCCTGAACCTCTCTTGTTTCAACTTACACAAATTTGGCAAGCAAGCACTCTGTCAGCTCTTCCAGATAATGATCATAAACAAGATAGATGATAAATTAGACCTTTCAATACTTGACTTTTTGCTGGCTTCCAGAAGAGTGACTCACTATCCATTAATTGTCCAGGTTGTTTCTTTACCCATCTAGTTTAAGTGTGCATCAAGCCTCTAAGGTCTTAACTTGATGCAAGGATATACCAAGAGATAGTGTCAAAAGTTTTGTAAAAATCACAGTAAATTGTATTCATTGCATAGCCCCACACCCACAAATCCAGCCATTATATCCCAGAAAGCAATCATGTTGGTCAGGAATGATTTTTCCTTGAGTCAATCCATGTTTATTGTTGCTGCTCCATGCCTGATACATGTGGTGAGAAATAGTCCCCAAAGAGATTCCCTCAGGGTTTTTCTCAGGGATGGATGTGAAGCCGATCAGGTTACATTTCACTGGGTCATCATTTTGGACTTTTTGGAAAATGCACAAGATCTGCCTTGTTCCAGTCCTTAGCTCCTTTCCTGTCATCTCTGGTTTCTCTGACCTATCAAAGGTGACAAGAGTGGCAAGGCCATTGGCCCTTTGGCTGAAGTGCATTCTGGTCACTTCCATGGACTTATATGGATTGAGTCTGAGTTCCAAGGCCAGGCTGGATGAGGCTCTGAGTAGCCTGGTCTAGTAGAAGGTGTCCCTGCCCATGGCAGGTGGGTTGGAACTGGATGAGCTTTAAGATGTCTTCCAACTTCAAACCCTTCTATGATTCTATGAGTTCTTAAAAGCAGTTCTTGGCTTGATACTCATCCACCTCAGGTTGTTCTCCTCCTATTCCAACCTCCTTCTAGGCAGAGAGGACTCTGTTGACTAAGGAAAAGGCAGCCTTATAGAAGTCTGCAGTTAAAAAAAAATCAGGCATCATTCCTAAACTCCTCATTTTTACTTATTTCTGCTTCTGCCTTTTTGCATTGGAGCTCTGATTTAAGTTGTGTGTTTTGCCAAGCTTGATACAGCTCCTTATTTTACTGCCTATTGAGATGAGCTGCTATTGTAACTGGAGCATGCAGTCTTTAAAAAGGTGCCCGTTTTCCTGGGTATTTTTGTACTTCAGAGCTGCTTCCTGTGGGATCTCACCTAGCAGTTTCCTGATGACAATTGCAGTTATAGTTACGATTGACTAATATCAGAAAACTAAGTCGTGAAACAGATGCTTTGATGTAGAGACAGATGGAACCCTGTTGTTGTATTCCTATTTCTGCATTTTTAGAAATATCTGGTGTTTTTTCCTGTATTATAAACTTAAATTTTTGGATGCACTTTTAATGTTTTACAGTTTCAATTATATTTCTTAGACTGCTGCTTCTCCTAATAAAATAAATTCATATTCAGCTCAGCTTCAGTTGCTGCATGAATAACATGGAGACACTTTTTTTTTTTCCATCTAGTGGCTGATGTCTGAACTCCTTCTGTTAAAACACACACCAGCATACACCATATTGATACAGCTTGTCTCATTTTGGTCATCTAGCTGGGGCTTTGATTTGGCTCCCAGTGAATGTGTGTGTTCTGCTGTGTATGCATACTTTAAATCTAGAACCTTCAATCACTGACAGCTTTTCAAAGGCTGTCCTGCTAGAAAATGGTCTATGCTGAAAGAGGAGTTGTCGTCCCTGCATTTCTTGCTTTCAAGTGTTTGAGTCTTTGCAGCAGCTTCTCACGCTGCTTCATGTAAACAATATTGTATTCTTAGAATTTATCTGTATGTTTCGCATTCTTGTTCTCTGAGAGAGAACTTGACTGATGGTCATATTGACCAATGGAGTCAGGAGGTTGTAACCTCTTTGGGCCAATCTTGGCCCTCTGTACAAAATGTATATAAGCCTTTGGAGTCAGATAATAAAAGAGCATTCCATGTTTCACCAAGCTGCTGCATGCTGTCCTCTGTGAAGGTCCACACCACGTCGCAACGTGTTGCCCCTCTAAGGGCAGGGGTAACAAGGAGTGGTCGAAAAATCCAGGGAGGTGATGCTTCAACCTCTACTCTGCTCACCCCCATCCTTGCAGGGCTGCATCCAGCTCTGGCCTCCCAGAGGAGCCACCGAGGTGATCAGAGGGATGGAACACCTCTGCTGTGAGAGAGAACTGGGGTTGTTCAGCCTAGGAAAGAGAAGGCTTTGGGGAGACCTCATTGCAGGCTTTCAGTACTTTATAAAAAAGAAGGAAAATAACTTTTTACACAGGCAGGGCCTGACCTAGTAACAACCTGACCCAGAGATTTTACACAGCTATTAACAGGTAAAATATAGCTGTAAAATCCTTGAATATCAGCAAAAGCACTCTGTTGTACAGGTTAAGTGTTGATTATACTCATATAAAGAACAATGTCACCTTTTGTTTCCATACAATTTGAGGACAAATATCTCAATCGAGAGAAAAAAAAAATGTTTTTTAGATCAATGGAAAAGGATGATACAGTTGGTTTGTTCAGTCCTTGTAGTGGAGTGTAAAATTCTGCCTGTCCTAAAAAGACTTCTTCAAGGCAAGCCCTCATTTATTTCTCTGGGGTAAAAAGAGCCCACACCACCCTCAATTTAAAAAAAAAAAAAAAAAAAAAAAAAAAAATTATAACTTTGGAGGATTACATTTTCAAAACACAAGTAATACACAAATGGAGACTTATGTTATCTCACATTTAACCTTTTCAAATAATGCCATGTATATGCATTACTGACACAGGCAGGAGGTACTGGGGAGATTTCTTTGTTCTGTCCTTTAAATTAGAATTTTGTGATAGTCAAAAAGAGGAAAGAATTATACATCTGGCAAAAAAAAAAAAAAAAAAAAAAAAAAAAAAAAATAAAAAAAAACACCCCAAAACTAGATTCCAATAAATAGAAATATTTTTTGACTATTAATTCATATGTGCACACAAATAGAGAGAAAATTAAAGATTATCAGAAGACCACAACTCTTTTTTTTGCAGGAACTTCTAAAATGTTTGCATCAGCTCTCCATGGAAGAGGTAACAAGGCATTCTTGACTCTAGCATGGAAATATCTTGATAAGCAGTTTCCAAAAAAAATGTTTCAAAATATCAATTTCAGATCTAAAGCTAGTTCAGTAGGTACTGGAGGGACTTAAATATTCCTTTCAAAGCAGATGTACTAACCTTTAAACACCTGAGGATGGTGATGAACATGCTGAGATGGATATTCAGCAACCATGATGAAACCTGAGACACCCACACAAAGTAAAATTGCTTCAATACCTGAAGGAGTGTCTTTAGGAACAGCAACCAAATCTCTTGATAGTCATCTTCTCTAATATAAATTATGCAGATCACCTGTCTTAATTAATTTCCCCTCTGTTTCCATACCTGAATGCGAGTTATTCTTCCCTAGATAAAATATTCCAGTTTCATTTCATTGCTGGTTCTGCTCACCTTCTTAATATTAAACATGTAAATATAGGATATGCTAATAGGGACCTTGCAGCATTTGGAAAGAAAATTAAAAATGCACAACCCCATAATTTATATTTTTGTGAGCCAAGTGATGTATCACCTTCCCGAGCAGTACTTTTGACACTCACAGGTTGAAAAGGATTCTGACAGTGTAGACTGCGTAAATTCAGTTCCCTTTAAATTGTTATTTTTAGAAATCAGTTTATTTTTAGAATTCTGTGAACAAGAGACATTACAGATAATATTACAGGTAGCTTAGCACACAGCAAGGCTGACCAGACTTCTGTCTCTGCAGGACTTGTTTCTGTTGGTGCTCCTGGTGTAATCATTACACTGATGGTATTTTCAGATTCCTACATTGCTGGTTTCTTACTCCTCCTCCCTCTTTTTTTTTCCTCCCTAATTTTCTCCAAGGAGCTTTTGTTCTGACTGGCAAGTTGCATCTCCTTTTTTATTTTCTGCACCACCATTCATTTTTTTTCTCTATCAAGTCTTCTTATTATGGCAATCACACCACCACATGTGTGATCTCACCACATTTCTCTAGACATAAGCTGGGATTTCAGACTGAAATGACAGTCACCATTTTAAGCTACAGCAAAACGGAGGTGGATGAGGAAGTCATCAAACACTTCATCTCACACATCAAGTTGGAAAATATGCCCATTATATTAACTCATGACATTACAAATACATACATCTAGATCTCTGTAATGCATAGCATCAGAGCAGGAAAAAAACAAAACAAAACCCAAAACAAAACAAAAAAAGAACACAGAAAAAGTAAATCGAGCTCCTCAGAGAAGCAGGAAAAAATTGCTGAGGCTGACTGAACTTGGGGTTAGACTGTTTCAGAATGACCACTAAATTGAACATTATGAATAGTTTTTTGAAAATCAAACTCTGAACTTGGCACAGAAGCAATCATCACAGCTCCTTGCCTATCTCACATGTTAACTATGTCCAGATGACAGGCAGGATTTCCTGTCTTCCTATCTCCATAACTGATTACTGATGTCTTCTTCATGGCCTTTTAAAGCAAAAGAAATAAAATACTTCATGCAGCTTTTTTGCAGTTAGTGACAACTGAACATCAAAATTATCTGCAATAGAGATGACTCTGTATCTTTTTACTGAAGAATAAAGTTATTCTCAGTACTTTTTGAAGAAAGGGAGTCTTCTGTGAGCACTTAAACACAATGTGCAATTTCGAAAAGATCATTAGTTATTTTGCTGACTTTCAGATGATCATAGTTTAGTACAACACAGTCCAGATCAAGACAGTTTTATTTTCACTTAAATTTCAACATAGACATTACCGAAATCATTGTTTCCAGCATTTTGGCTTGGAGAATCCAAGCTCTAATGCTGTCTTCAGAATGAAGAAAATTGGAGAGATTTATCGTACAAAACTTTCATAATTTTCAAGAATTTGAGAGTGTAAATTGGTTGTGTAAATATAGGTTTTTTAAAAAACCAACCAGGAGGAAGACACTTATACCTTTGTGACCTTATAGAGTCCTTTGTGAATTAAGAAAAACAACTGACCTGTAATGCTCAAGGCATCATTTCTATTAGTGAGCAGTAGTTTTACAAGATGATGAAATTTTAGGTTAGCCCTGGCTCACAAGTTTGCTAGTACATCTCCTTGTCCATTAGACAAGATTCATCCAGAGAAAGCTTCACTTGTACAAACATGTCCAAAAGCTGGAAGTGATGCAGATAAAAGACACTAGAAGAAATAGATCCACATATTTTAAAATATTTACATATAAGTCAAAAAACTCCCTCATTTTTCCCAAATTGTGTAAAAATCCATGAATGTTATTTAAAGCACCTAGGCTGCAAGGCCCCTCTTTTCTATTAAGATCACAAAATTACTTATTTTTGTGACTGAGGAGTCACCATGTTTAATGGCACTCAGTACCACACTGCTGAGTTCAGCATAGTTCTAAATAAGAGAGCTGGACTTAGCTCTTTGCAAGCAGCTTGATGAAGCCTCACTGCTACAAATAAAGGAGAAATCACTGAAATGGAAAGCAATTTCAAATTAACTGACATAGTGTATTTTTAATAAAGCCACTGAGTTTTAAACATTTCCAAATGACAGAGTGTTTGTAGCAATGGGAGGAACATGGCCACATAAAGTTCAAATTTGCATATTTATATCTAAACCTTATCAAATTGTTACATTGCTCTTACTCAATAATAAATTTCCACATCTTATTCAAAACCAATATAATAGCACACATTGTAAAGCAGGGCAATCTCAAGTGGGTAAACCATTAAAGATGCAATTTATGTTTCTGTCTATTTTCACAGGATTTTATAAGGGTAGCTCTTCAGGCTCCTGTCTGCATCAAAGTCCAGCCAAATCCATAAAATGAAAACAGCGTTAAACAACTTCCCAAAAGAGAGAAATAGCCTTTTAAAGATTCACAGGAGTACTTTTTCTGTGTCTAATCCAGGCGACCAGCAGGGTGAGATTGATGGGCACTGGCAGAGATGCATTTCATGAGGCAGCTGCCTGCTCAATGACATTAGAATGGAGCTATCTGTCTTCATTCTGCTCCATTAACATGCCCCTCAGATCTATCAGCAAAATCTCTACAACCCTGGCTTATAAATTATTACCTCTGACAGTTAAATATTTTAGACCATATTTAGGAATATTGCTCACTGATAGTTCTTCACTCACCTAGGTATTTTCACAGTTTAATTTCCATATATGTGCTTTAAAAATCCAAAAGAGTTTCTTTGGATTTTTTTTTCCTAATGTAAAGGGATTTCTAGTCTGTGTAAAAATGATTATCCAATTACTTGGCTCCAACAGTGCAATCTATGGAAATGTGTCCCATGTCAGAAGAAGATAGGTGTTCATTAACCAGGATATATCTTCTTTAAAGTACTAGATTTGCCTGCAAAAATTCATTGAAAGGTGAAAAATCAGTATATGGAAGTTATTATCATGATTGCTTTCAGTGTTGTACGTAAATGAGTCATCTGACTCAGTTTGTTTTCGTCTGTTCAGCTTTGTGAGGTCTCTCATTCTGTTTTTTATTTTGATCCCACTAATTGCATTCTATTAATCAAGTTTGAGAAATAAGTGTATGAGCCAGTCTTTAAACAAAACAAAGATTCTAAAGAAACCACAGTATTTTACCTTGTTATCTTAGACCTGAAGACCAGATAGTCTTTAATAAAATAATATTTTATTCAATTTATGTTTAATTCAATGTCCTTCCAACCTGCATAGCCAGCAGCTTGCAGTGGATTTTTGGAGAAAAGAGAGGTAGAGGAGAGCGCTCAGTGTCTAATAATTACCATTACAATCAGAATTTTTATTTGCTATCCAGGCCAAGTAGATTTTAAACTGAAATGTTTTAGTCTGCTTTAGTAGCTAAATAGATCTTCAGTGATTTTTTTTTTTTTCAGCTAAAATCCTCCTCAGGAAAGCTTTTCTCTATGGAACAGAAAGAATGCATCCAACAGCAAAACAGAAGTTCCTTTCATGAGTAAAGATGAACAAGTATATATCAATTGTTGGAGAAACTCAATTTTTTAGAAGCTTTCCAGAAAGACAACACTAATACTGTAACCACACTGCCACGTCTGCATGACAGTGTCAGTGGTCCAGATGGGATTTCAAGAGTACAGGTGTTTCCCAAAAAGTTTCACTTAGATAATCTAATTGTTCTTTTTTTTTTTTTTTCTTCCTGCTTTCTAGCCCACTTCATGAAGCATGAAAAAAAAAAAAAAAAATAGACAATAAGTAAGTGGAGTCCCAGAGGGGTCCCAAACCAGAGGGTTATCAGGGTGACTGCACTGATCAGAGACACAGCAGACAGTAGCTAGGAGAGAGAGCTATTAAGATAAAGGGTTCAAAAAATCAGAAGTATACATGGAAAAAATACATAACCAAAGAACAGAGTTTCAGTGCAGCCAAACAGAAAATGAGTAGAACAACCACAAAGCCTATTAGACAATATGAACAGGTTTCTGTGAGATATATCTACAGGAAAAAACCTAGACTAAGTTAACACGAAGGACTGAGTTTAAGACATCCAGTGACTATCTGGTTCTCCTCCAAGCTATAAACTGTTGAAGCAACCCTCTTGTTAGAGAGTAGAAATGAGTTGAGAGACAGGCTTCTTGTATATCAGAGAATGAAAAGGTGTATTCCTCTTTACAGCTCAGCCATCCTGACTCCAACTATTCACTGACTCTGGCTGCAGCAAACTCCTGCTACAGGTTACCCTTGCAGCCTCTGACTGCTGGTTATTTCCTATTAAACTGTAACTGCAGAGATTAGTTTACAGACTCTGAATGCAGGCTTATACCCAGTTAGACTGTGACTGCAGGTTCCAACAACAGGCTCTAACTGCAGACCCAGACTGACCTCACAGCAGTGATTCTCTCTCCCTCTAGATCCTTCTTCTTCATGATCCTCTTGTTCCCTCTTCCTCAAGGTTCCTCCTCCTTCACAATTCTCACCAGCTAATCCACTCTCTTTTATCATACTTATTGGATACAGCTGTGACTCATCAGTGGCAATGCTGTATTGGGTAATTAAAACAGCTGTTACTTATCAGGGATGAGGTCACCTGTATTCCCTTCTCCTACAATAGACCACATCAATGACAGCTGAGGGAAGATAAAAGGGGGGAAAAGCAAAAATAATGTGGTACTTGAATGAGGAAGTGTGGTAAAATTTTGCATTTATAGCACCAACATGTCTCACTAGTTACTTTTCTTTGGTCCTACATAAGAAGGATATAAAATGAAGAAACTCTCCTCACCTCAAGTTTTAAGCTTTGAAGCCATGATCAAGTACCTCTGGTCTGGTTACAGCCCAGCTGGTATCCACTGGTGTGGTCTGTAGTCCTCAGCACTTGAAAGACATGGACCTGTTTGAACCAGTCCAGAGGAGGCTACAAGAATGGCCCAAGGTCTGCAGCACTCCCCGTGTAAGGAGAGGCTGAGAGAGTTGGGATTGTTCAGCCTGGAGAAGAGAAGACATTGTTAGTGTAGGACAAACACACAATCACAGAATGATTGCGTGCGGTGCTTTATTGAGAGCTCTGGGAGCCAGAGGTCTGAGGACCGAAATCTCAACTCCACCAAAAGTCCAAAATAGACACGGTTTTATACTTTTTTTGTTACATAAGGATACGTGTTAATCATTAAACCCCATTGTTCCATTGATTCTACCCAAGCATAAACCTGTAACAATCGATTCTCATGATTCTTGCTTAAGATTCTGGTTTAAGAGAATCATCATATTTAGTTATCAAACTAATGTTACAATTAACAATGTAATTTATCATATTGATGATTATACAGGTACAGATCCACCTGACCTATCTAACTTTATTCCCAAGACCTATGTGTTTTACTAAGAATCACAATCATCCCCCCCTCTCCCCATTTATCTAGGCAAAGTTATACTTGATTTGGTTAAAACAATGTCATGAAAATAACATCCTGGTTGCAGTGAAGCTAAGGTCCTGTTCCTGAGCCCTGCTACCTTAGAAATCACTTTAACCCTATACTATCAACTTCAGGGTGAGCTTCCAGCAGCTTTCCTGTGCAAACCTTTTGGAAGGGCCTGTTGCAACAGGACAAAGGGTGATGTTTTTAAACAAAAATAGGGTAGATTCAGATGGAATTGAAGACTGAAATTTTCTTGCAATAAGCATGGTAAAATACTGTAGCAGATTGCTCAGAGATGTTGTAGATATGCAGATATTTCCACATATCTGGAAACATTTGGAGTCAGATTGGGCAGGCTCTGAGCAGCCCTGCTCATTGCATCAGAGTTGGGCAAGATGACCTTTAAGGGACCCTTCCAACCCAAACTATTCTAGGATTCTGTGAATTCATAAAATTCATCAGCATACAGTTTAGATGGATGCTGATGCACATGGCTCTAAGTTTTTATTGTATAATGGCAGCTTTTACAGCTATTGTAACACTGAAGTTTTCTAACTGAAGTAAAAAACTTTTTTTTTTGCCTTATAATAAGTTACATTCAAATTTAATCCTTTAATAAGAAAAAAGCGGAGTTTTTTGTTTCTGGAATAGCATCACTTGTAACATTAAACATATATAGCATTTAAAAAAGATCTTACAGATGTAGATGCCTTCATATTACCAATCATCATTATGGAAACTCACCTAGGCCAATAGAGATGATGATAAAATGCATAACATAAGCTTGCCTAACTTGAGAATGTAGTTGGTAAAAATACTTGGCAGATGACCTCATTAACTTCTTACAGAAAAGCCTATTGCTTTTATTTTTAATTTCTTTTTTCAGACTAAATTCAGAGATTATTTCAAAATAGCAGTTTCAGGATAGGAAGGTGAATCTGCATCTTTCCAGACTATAAGAAAGATGATATCCAAATGCTTTACCACTTTGGGCTTTACAACTTCTTTTCTTCTATCAACAGGCCTGTTGAAAAGGCATATGGAGTAGAGTTGACCCACATAAGAACCTAGCACAGATTATCTTGGGATAGGCTACACCCAACCTCTTGCTTTAGGAATCAGGCAGTGCTAACACTGAAGGTTAATTATGCCTATCTGGGCATGGGGCCAGGCCAGGCACTTCCAGGGAAATATCATCCAGCTCTCAGTTCCACATTACAAAGCTGATGTGTTCTTACTCTGTGAAATTTAATGGGGATATGTAAATCAAACCCTTTATGGCTTTTTAAAATTTTTTGTTTGTTTGCTTTTTTTTTTTTTTTTTTTTTTTTTTTTTTTTTTGGTGGCATTTTGGTTGGTGCTGGTGGTGGTGGTTCTTTGGTGGTGTTTTGTTTTTTGTTGTTACTGTTTTGTTTGGGGTGGTTTTTTTTGAATTTTGTTTTAAAGAGACCCTTGGCAAATAGTTGTGAAAAATACTGGCATCCATTTACCCTTTGTCTGAGGGACCTTGAGTGTGATGGCAACTAGGGCTGGGCTGCGGGCAGCTGGATTGTCCTCCCAGATCATTTGTCACCATCAACCCCTACCCCCTGCCCCCCCATCAGAGCTGGTTAGCCACTAAATACAAAAGATCTGATTCAACTTATAGCCATGCTGGCAGAAGAACAGGATATTTAACTATGAGCAGTGTTGATTGTGAATGGAGTGTTTGACATGTGAAAATGAATGGGAAGTTAGGAGCCAAAAAAGAGATGTAGCTGTCTGAACAATTTAAGCTGTCCTTAAATGAGCAACTGTTCACATTTAGTGCATTGTGTCCTGTAAGGTCTTCAAGTCTTTAATAAATTGAGGCAAATATTACGTCATGTTTGCTTAAACAGATGAGCACATGAAGCAAATGTAAGAAGGCACTTTGGTGCTTCAACAAGGCAGTGAAATTAGTCCTAGAATATGTCCTAACTTAAAACTCAACATCAGAAAACTCCCAAGTGGTGGGAAATGCTGTTTTCTGTTCTATGGTTGTGAAAATCACGAATACCTCAGATGTCAGGAAATACTTCCTTAAGCAAATCCCAGAGTTATGTACTCTGAAATACCAGAGGTGTACCACATTTTTTTTGAGGATATAGGTAAAACAAGGCATTAAGCTGTCAAGAGAAACGACTAACTGGAAAATCAAGAAGAGGTAATGATAGACAAATGTTGCAGTTTAGATGTTTAGAGTAGCAGGCAGCAACCACAAAGGTTCTTTGCAGTTACAGGATGAGGACATGCAGAAAAAATGAAAGCAGAGTAAATATCACTAGAAAAAACTGTTTTAATTGCAAATGCAGTTACAGGCACTACTAGCTGTTACAGGTACATCTATTTTTAGACTCCTATCCATATACTCATTTAGATAAGAAATTTCTGCAATTGTCTGAATGATAAGAAGACCCCATGAATCACTGCTGACCAAACTTCTAGTATAGAACTTTTAAATTCTTGTTTGCCTGCTCAGCCAGCCCAGTTGAGTTCTTCATTCTGCTCTTCTCATGCTTAAGAAAATCTGTCCATATTTTATTGAATTCAAATTTTATTCATATTTTATTGACTGCAAATACAAGTGTCTCCCAATCGAGTAATTAATTGAAAGCACTCAGTTACTGATAAGATTCTTCAGAACTGCAGTATGAACAAATGCAGAATACTCTTTCACAGGCAGGGTTGCTCTCTCTGGATTATGGCATATATTACTTTTCAGTAGCAAAAAGAGCAAGTAAATACAAACTTGTGAGAGGTTGTGCAGGACAATTGTGTGATAATGCTTTGTAAAGCTGATGTTGCAAGCTTGAACACTTATCTAAAGTACAAATCTAAGGGGAAAATTAAAATAAAGAAAAAAATCTTTTTAAGTGAAGCGAGAAAAAGGGATTTTTTTTTTAAATTTTGAATAGCCATGCAAAAGAAAGTTTATATTCTCTGCCTGAAGACTGTGAGAAAGGATGAGTATTATGCTCTAGTGGCAGCATGTGCTGCCCTGTATTCTCCTTGACCTGTTATTTGCACACACCTATACTGCATATACCACATATAGAAGCTTATTAAAATGCAAACATACACATGCATAGTTTTTATGATGGTGAAAAAACTCTCCACCAGTGAAAAGGTATGATATTTCTGACTTCCCAGAATATAAAATCTGCCTGCAATTTTGATATTAACTGAGGATCAGTTCTTAGAGGTTTAGAGGTTCACCTCATTCTAAACAGATACTATTGAGATGCCATGTCCTTAATGTCTGTGTGCCTGTGTAATTAAACATAAGAGAACTGGAAGAGAGTGGTGCCGTGTAAACTGTAACAGTAAAAAGGTGGAAAGAGGAGGGAGAGAGGTGCTCCAAGTGTTGGAGCAGATATAAAACCCCTTCTCATGGCCAGTTATCTTCTTTCTTGAGATGAGAACACTTCCCTGGTAGTATTGTAAAGGAGAAATGATCCCAGTGAACAACAAATCTTTGGGTGCACAGAGGAAGAGAAAGAATCTGAAGATACTAACTTAGAATTTATTTTAATTTATTCTATTTATTTTTTCCCATATAAGACCAAACAAGAAAGTGCCATAAGCAGGTAGCTAGGCAATCTGTCTAGAAAGAACGAAAAAAAAAAAAAAAATCACATTTATATTTCCGAAGAGGAATCAGGAAAAGAACGAACGAATTTTCACTTGGTTCCTTCCATTCTATACTATTGACAGCCTTTTTATTACAGTTATATTGCAGTTACATCTCTACCAAAGAGTGGTAATATTTAGAATTAAATCTCATCTTTATGTCAGTCCTGGCTCTATCAGAGTTGCCCACTTCTATTGTTCTGAATACATATTTTCAAAAGTGAAAGAGTCTATTTCTGAAAAGAAAGATCTTGATTGGTTCACATAAAAGCAGTTAAAGAAAACTTTTATCTTATAGTTTTATGTCATAAAATATAGAAGATTGAAACATTTTGTTACGTTCTCAGTAATAAGCTTCAAAACCATAAAAAACATCTAACCATAAGCAGATAGTTAAAATCCTATTTGATATAAATGTCCAGGATTTTTTTGAAGTTTTATACAAAGCAGCTAGTCTAAGGAGAAGTGGATTAGTGGACAGATTTTTTTGTTGTTGTTGTTTTAAATAAAGAGTGTTCATATATGAAATAAAGTAGAAAATAAAGTAGAAAAAAGGGAATTCATCCAGAAACTTTCAGTTTCCCCAGCTGTGGCAATGACCTCCTAGAAAATTTAGAATCAATAGCTCTATTGATGGATTGTCAACTTTTTAAAATAGACTTCTTGTTTTATATCACTTCTAGTTTTACAGACTTGTGGTTTATAGCACACATAAAAGATTCAAGCTTTGTTTAATTTGGAATTTCCATCAGTATTTGAAAGCCTTTGTGCCTAATTCATTATTTAAATAATTGCCATTTAAATATTTAAATAATGGCAATTAGTAACTGAATTTCCATGACATGATTTGAGGATAAAAACATTACAGAAAACCTTCAGTGTCAACTTAATTACAGCAGCATTAATTATGATTGCTGTCTCAAGGACTATTCTTTCTCTCAGAAAACCTGGAGTGTTAAATTTCAAAGATGAAAGTCCTAGTGATTCAAAAAGGATATCTGTCTGTTCTCAAATCTAGTATTTTCTATTTCATTTAAGGAATGCACTTATATAATGAAAGTCAGACAGAAGTTTCTTGAAAGTAGTAATTATTTGAGAAGTAATGTTTTTGGAGTTGTCTACTCTTTTAATTAAATGAGTGTTGTTTATTTTTTCTAGTTGCTGTTGTTTGCTTTTAGTGACCTTCAAGCTTCCTATGCTGCCAAACACATTATTTTCTTCTCACAAAAGAACAGAACAATGCAAAATGGTGTGGGTGGTTTCCAGCACTTTATGTTTGCACACAGTTCTCCAGAGATACCACTATGATGAAAACTAATTGAAAATTCCCTGGAGTTCCTTAGGTACTTCTGAGTGCTTGAAATTCCATGCAGAAATTTCTTTCTGTTAATCCCCTTGGGAAAACTCAGAAAACATAGAAATAATGCAAACTATCCTTCCTAGCAAGTAGCCAACCTTTGAGGTGAGTCAGTACTTACTATGATCTTTTGTTCATGTCCATCATCTTAATTATTTCACACCAATTCCTTAAGTAATCATTAAAAATGTGTGATGTGCTTGCAAGCATCATTCTTTTAACATCCTTCTCCTACACATTTCTAAAGGAAAAGAAATATTGCAAGCAAAACAGAGCAGTTATAAAATTCTGTGCTTCATAGAATCACAGGCTGGTTTGGGTTGGAAGGGGTCTTAAAGACCATTTTGTTCCAAACATGCTGCCATGGGCAGGGGCACCTTCCACCAGACCAGGTTGCTCAGAGACCCATCCAACCTGGCCTTGAACACTTCCAGGGATGGGACATCCTCAACTTCTCTGGGAAAGCTGTGCCAGGGCCTCAACAGCCTCACAGGAAAGAATTTCTTCCTAATCTCTGATATAAACCCACTCTCTGTCAGTCTGAACCCATTCCCCCTTGTCCTGTCACTCCACACCCTTGTAAATAGTCTTCCTCCGTCTTTCCTGCGGGCTCCCTTCAGGCCTCCAGGATCCCTTCAGATCCTTTTCTTTCCCAGCCTGAACAATCCCAGTTCTCTCAGCCTTTCCTCAGAGCAGAGCTGCTTCATCCCTTTGATCCCCTTGGTGCCTCCTCTGGCCTGGCTCCAGCAGGTCCCTGTCCTTGCTGTGCTGAATGCGGCATTGCAGGTGGGGCCTTGTAAAAGTATCAAATTTAAAAACTTCAGGAGTGTATATATGGGAAAAATCTTTACAACATTCATGGATTTTTCCTTTCCCCAGTCTGTTCCTGAGGAGAGGAATGGATGGCACTGTATTAGATAAAGATAACAGATGAAGAGCCTGATTGCTGTTTATGTTGATGATATACTCCCTCCCTTCACTTTCTTCGTCTTTCTGCTTCAGTGTTTGTTACAGCAATTAAACAGGTGATGGATGAACCCTCAGCTCTTGGATTTTACTGCAAGCTTGCAAACTCATACAAAGTTTGAAAACACTGCTATGTGATATGAATCATGAGCCCTTACTGACTAGTTTGCATTTCAGTTGGCCTTCAAGAGTTTTATATGTGTGAGAAATAAATAACCCACAATAATGGTAGAATATGAAGAAAATAAACATTCTTTATCAACAGGTGAAAAATAGCAGCAACGCTTACCCACGTTTTTCTTTTGGAATAAGCAAATGCTGTGCTGTGTTTGCTATATATCTCCGTGCAAGGAAGAATGGCAAAACACATTCACATGTTTCTCAATTCAAAATTGCTGCTACTCTGTTCAGGAACAGAACTAGATCCCATTAGATATAAAATTCTGCAGATGAGTTTGTCATTCCAAATATTTCCATATCATGGGGTGCACTGCTATGAGAACATATGTGCAGTGCAGTATGTGCACTGCCTTGATCCACACCTGCATTAAGAACATCTCTTACCACCCTTCTTGAAATCATTGTCACCACTTGCTGATGACAAGATAAAATAAGTCCATGACTGTTTCCATGACTATTTACTGCTCTTTATGTTACTAGAAAAAGTACAGAAAAAAAATTTAAATTCCCATATACAAGATAGGAGCTGAGTTTTATTTGTTCCTTTTTAATTTCATGCTTTGGGGAAGTAAAATTAATTAAGATAAAAGCACCGTAAAATTTGATGGGCAGTTGATTTTCTTGCCTAAACTAAAAAGATTAAGACTCTGTCTTCAGATTGCTCAGGGAAGACTTTTACAAACCCTTAGCTTGTAATCCAAGTCCTATCAAGAAACCCTGCTAATTTCCTGGATATGTAATGATTCTATAAAGGATTTAAAATTACAGGGATTGTTTCTCACTAAAAGACACAGGTCCCAAGGTCCTCTGCTCTGTGTCTGGGATTTGTGAACTCACAGTATAACTGGCCTGCTATTTGAATTTTAATTGTTTGGGCTTTTAATCTCGTTATTTATATTAGTTCCAATCCTAATATATTCAAGTTTTCCTTATTTTACTATATTCTTAAAGGTACTTAACAATAAGTAGAAGTTGCAAAATTAAATCTTTCAAAAGCATTAGAAAAATAAAAGCATTTCATTGTTTACCACTCATGAGTTATGTTCATGGCTTGCAATTAAACCCATTCAGGAAGACAAATTGTTCTTTACTACTAAGTTCTTGCTAACAACTGTGTTATGTGAATATTTTTGTAATATTTATCTGTTTTCTCTAGTAAACCATAGCAGAGGGATATAATGTAATGCTTTAATATGCTTCAGAATGTCAACTGATATCCTTTAAAACTTAATTCCTGATATTTTTTATCTTCATTTTTTTAAAATGCCTCAGAAAAACATTATGCTACTAGGATCTATAATAGAACACAGAATAATTTTAGTAGTTATTTTATATAAATATATCTAATGAGTAATCCTTCCAAGCATTCTAGTTCCTCTAGAGATCCTGTTATAAACACATTATCATCTGTAATGAATGAAACAATTAATTTGCAGTGTAAACGAATCCTCTAATAAGTCTGAAAGCTGAACACATCAAAATATGTACTGAAATCTTAATATTATTGGAATTAAGCATTTTTTTAGAAGAAAACATGTTAAAACATTGTACAAAAAAAATATATCTTCACTGTGCAGATATAGACCTTAAAGAAAAAAATCAAGGTTTTTTTTTTTGTTGTTGTTATTAAAAAGCAACACTGGCCCACATGGGAGGCAGAGAGGCTTCCCTGATTGTCCTCAGTGGAATCATGGCTTTAGCTACCAAGACTCCCATGTAACACATAAGGAAATTCTGCCTCACAATCATTACTCAGTGTGAAGTGTGATCCAAGCATGGTCTCTTTCCTGCACAGAAATATTAATCATGTTCATTTTGCTGTAATAAGATGCTAAACACTGTCATTTAGCACTTCAGTGGTATAAAATTAAACTTCTCTGTACACTGCTATGGAAAGGTTACATTTCATAATAGCAGAAGGCTGGGTCCACTCACTCCCTTTGATGAGAATACTTTTCTCCATGATGCTAATAATTTAATTTTTATGGATATACTCCTTTGTGTAATCAAATATAGAGCTTGATCTTTTGTTTATTGCAGGATTGAAGCCAAAGAAAATAGCTGTCTATTATTAGATTTCATCCTGGCATCATTAAATTGGTTAAGGGTACAATTTTCTATAGAAACTGTAGAAACTGTAAAACCAGTAACATGAAATTATGCATAGAATTTGTCACATAGCAGTGCCTAAAGAAACATCTCTGTTGGCTTAAATGTATAACAGAACAGCTGCCAATTTGAAGGAATTGTAGTGTGTTAGCTAGATCCACATAATTATATTGGTATTATTTTTGTATGAAAATAAGTCTTAAAAGAGCTAGCAGTTTGGCACAGGGAAAGGTTTATCAAGCTTCAGAAGAACGAGCTAATGGAGTGTGCCTGAAAGAGAAAAATTAGCAGGAGATCAATTACAATACTAGTAAGAATATTAGTGATGACAGGAAGGTTGAAGAGCATTTTTAGAAAAGTAAAAAAAACCAAAACTAAACAAAACAACAAAACCACAAAAAAGGAAACAACTCAGATGAAACAGACCTTGAAACCTGCACTTTCGTTTTCCTCGCAAGGATTTGTAACCCAGGTCTATGAGCAAAGTCGTTGCATGAGCAGAGCTTATAGAGAACTTGAAGGAACAGAACTAAAATTTACAATGGGAAGAATATAATTTCTTTATAAGGTTAATAGTATTCAAGATGAGTTTGAAAAGAAGTCATTGACTTTTTCATTGTGTTGTTGTAGATGTCAGATCATGTACCTCTCTTCATCCTTCACATGACAGATCCATTTTGTTATAGGCTGTGCTTTCTTTCCAGTAAAACTAAATAAGAATTACATGAAAAATCATATATGTATGTATGTGTGTGTGTGTGTGTGTGTGTGTGTCTAATGGTGACATATGTGGCATATATGTTCAGCTGCATCTCCAACAGTTCTGACTTATCTCATCAGGCTATTTTTGAAATGTGATGTAAAATAATTTGAAAAGAACTATCTTATTATAAAAAAGGACTACTGGAAGAAAAAGTCAATAAAGTCAATATTAAGCTTGTCGAAGCAATGTGGCAGACCTATAAGCAATTGAAAGCATAGTAGGATTTATTTATTTATTTATTTATTTTATTTATTTTATTTTTTCCATTTGGGAAATGCATAGAAGAATGTGAACCTAGACATGTTCATGTGTGTGAACGAGCAGGTAGACACATAAAGCAATCCTTCCCAACCTGTTGTGCCACATCCAGTTCTGGGCTCCCAGCACAGCAAGGACTGTGACCTGCTGAAGCCAGGCCAGAGGAGGCACCAAGGGGATCAGAGGGATGGAGTAGCTCTGCTGTGAGAGATCTGGGATTGTTCAGGTTGGAACAGAGAAGGCTTTGGGGTGAGCTAATTGTGACCTTCCAGTGCTCAAAGGAAGCCCACAGGAAAGATGGAGAGAGACTACTTACAAGGGCCTGGAGTGACAGGAAAGAATCAGAATAGCTTTAGATTAGACATTAAAAAGAAATACTTCCCTGTGAGGGTGGTGAGGCCCTGGCACAGGTTTCCCAGAGAAGCTCTGGATGCCCCATTCCTGGAAGTGTTCAAGGCCAGGTTGGATGGGGCTCTAAGCAACCTGGTCCAGTGAAAAGTATCCCTGGCCACAGCAGAAGGGTTGGAATTGCATCTACAATGTTCCTTACAACCCAGGATTCTATGATCTATTTTCTTTAGAAGAAGAATAGTTTCTTTCCTTCAGGCTGGCTTGGTGTATTAAAATTAATAACATTCCCACTCTTATATAGCACAAGAAAGAAAAGTTTGTAACTGCATGCTAGGTATGCAGCAGATGGATTAAGCAAAACTCACTCAGAATGCTCTTTATGGATATACCTGGTGTGACATCATCCATGCAGGTATATTTTGTTTAAAAGATGTTTGTAAGGGGAAATCGATGAGGGGCAAGGTCCTGTTCAGTTGTGTATGTGTGTTACATTTAATAGATAAATCTTCATGTCTCACTAAAACTGAATTATATTTATTAGTCTAAGATAAATCAGTATCATTTTTCCAGTTATACAGTAAAAAAGTCTTTGGGAAAATTGTTATAAAAAGAACATGAAGAAAACATTAATAAGACAAAAATTGCACTAAAAATCTTATAAGCAAAAAAAGATAATAAATTCTATGTGTTGTCTGGAATTGGTTTTTAGTGTGAATAATATTTTAACAGGATAATCAAATTATAAAACTTTTATTATTGCTAGTCTAGGTAAAAGGATGCTAGCACTGGATTGTCAAAGCCCAAATCTTCTCATCATCTTTATTTCTGAAAAGCTTTATTACACCCTTGAAATCTTCATAACACTCCTAATGTTGTTATTCACTAACTTTGTAGTATTTTTGGGTGTTATGTTCATTCCATGTTGTTATTCCAGATCCTAGAGCTGACCTAGCTAGTTTTCTTCAATTAACTGGAAAAGACTTGGAAGGAGTTTACAATGAGTCATCAGGCATCTCAGGATTTTGATAAAAATATGACACTTATGGTCTGAGGTTGGCATGGCTCTGTCTTTGTAGATGAGTCTTTATGTAGATCAGAATTTGCTTAGACCTGTAATTTTCTTCAATTTGTAGTTTAGACTTTTTTATTAATTTCTAAATCTATGGTTTGTATGGGTTTTATTTTTCTCCTCTCTAATCTCTAAAGCTGTTTTCACCTGATCCACAGAATTAGACACCTATCATAACCAGCAACCATGTTGTGTTTTCCAGTCTGAGGCTTCTGACATATTTTATCTATATTTTTAATACCACAGAATCATGAAACTACCTGCTGAACCTCAACCAAATTCAAACATTGTAAACACAGGCCTTACAGCTTTTATTGCAATGATTTAAATATATTTGGATTGACTCTAACATTGACTCCAGCAGTTCAAAACAAAGACGTCTTGCTCTGAGTAGAAAAAGTAATAATTGTGCTTCTACTATAACGTATTTCACTATTTGAAATTGCTATACCTGAAGAAAAAAAAAAAGTAATTTCCATGAAAAATCTAATAAAACTTATGTAGAAATATTAGCAAGCTCAGATTAGCTCAAGGTTTCAACTACACTGTTGTTATTTATAATAATTAACAAGAACAAAAAACTGAAAAAAACCCCCAAGCTCCCTAACGAAACAAAAGAAAAATTAAATTTATTCAGAAGTTGAACCCATATGAAATAAATGCTGTCTTGGCTGTCTCAAGATGTTGGTTTTACTGGAGTTACCAAGAAAGAGGCACAATTACTTGTTCTTCTATTTCCTGTGTACAGCTTATCTCTGTGACCCTGGAGAATTCCACTATTGGTATTCAGCTATAACTCAGACTATCTGACAGAGAATATTTTGTGGAAATCAATAATGCTGAATATATTGAAAGATGTATTGAAATTGTTTTATGAGTAAACTGGGCAGTTTGAAAGTACTCTAAAAATCCAGTAAAGATCTCATTTTGCAAGTGAAAACACGTGCTTGGTATATTTTTATGACAATACTTTATGACGAGCTAAGAAGAAAAGAATATTACTTTTCTTTCTGTATACATTTCTTTTAAAAGAAGAAATTTTTCTCCAAAGACTGTACACTTATTTTTTGCCTAATATCTTAGAGTTTTGTCACCTCAGTACTATTAAAAGCAAGGTTAGGTTTTAATCCAACAAATGAATGTACACAGTGGCTCTGATCCAACACAGATGTTATTATATATAAAAATTGTATATATAAATATATAAATTTGTATATTTTGCATATATGCTCAAATGCTTTCATTGCCTAGGAAAACAAAAAAGAAATACAATCAGAAGAACTTCTAGCACTCTCAGCTTGACCAAGTCTACCAGAGCTCCATGCAGGCTGACAAGTACAGAGCAATAAGCACAAATTTTGTGTTGGTTTTATTTTTGTAACAGTTCTTTCAAGGTCAATCTTACATTTCCTCCTTTCTTAACGATGACATTGTTGTTGAATTTTTATCTCTTTTTATACCATTATAATTATCTGTTAAAGTTATACTCCTAAACAGAGACATCTGAATTGCTGTTTTTCTGCCTGGCTGCAGATTTGTCCTTCCCATCTTCATAGGTAGCACTGATGCGGGTCTCCTGTCCAAACTGCCATTAAAATATCATTTTACAAATCAATGGATGTGAAGGAATACTCAATATCATGTCCTAGTAAATTGATTATCCTTTCTTAATGGTTCTACTTCAAACTAAGGTTTTAAAAGACACGTGGCTGTTTCCTGGTAGCCAGTCATGAAGGCTGTCCTAGAAGTGTTTACAGTTGTGCTTGTGATTGCAACTGGGAATACTCCCAGATGTTGCTTGTTTTCAGGTGTCTGCAGAAAGGCTCAAAACTATCTAATAGAAGGAGATTACAAATGCATTTTCATTTCACTCTGCCTCTTCCATAAAACTTTTTGCTCAGTTGTCCGTCCCACAACTTAATAGTTACATTGATGTATTTTTTTTAGAAGTATGAATCTTTTCAAGTATGTCTTCAGTTAAGTTACGTCCCTTAAATCCAG
This sequence comes from Zosterops lateralis, assembly GCF_965231275.1. Lineage (NCBI taxonomy): Eukaryota > Metazoa > Chordata > Aves > Passeriformes > Zosteropidae > Zosterops > Zosterops lateralis. Next base: position 114,894,343 of record NC_139763.1, read on the forward strand.
CATATTTTTTTTAAATCTGTGTAAAATTTTAGAAACAAAGCACTGAACCACCCGTATGCTTAAGAAAAAATCCTTTAGAAAAGAAAAGCTTGATGAACTCTTTTAGAGGTTCAATTTTTTTGATTGTGCCACATACAAAGGTAGGCCTTAAAGTCACTACCACATGTGAGTACAGAGAATGATGCACTAATTTCTTTATCAGGTTGGACAGTCAGTCTAGAACACCAGAACCCTGTCTTCTTCAGATATCAGGTGATATGTAATGTCCTGATACCTGGCCACCATATATTTATTCCTTCAGATGACTTTTGGATAAATATCTCAGGACTTTAAATTCAATTTACAATAGTACACTTGAATACCTGGATTCTTGCAAAGCTTGATTTAATTTGTACTTCACAGGTACATCCATCAAAAATGCCACAGAAAGTAATGACTGCGGGCTCGTGTCTTTCTAAAATTTTCTCCTTTTTTAAATTTTTTCTTTCCAAAATACTAAATTATGTGGTTCTTACAAATAACAAAAATCAGCAAACATTTCACATTTTCATAAGTAAAAACTTCAAATAGTAACAAGGAGAGGCAAACAAACCCACAGGAGAGAAACCATGAATTTTCACTCTCCAAATGAGTTACTCTAAAGACCTTGATGTGATAATGTCACTTCCTCTCAATTTCACTACAAGTTTACACTTTGTCATTGAAGTTTCTGTGCTTAGGGTGGTATCTGCAGAGTATCTGCTGAGGATATTTTGCTCCACCTACTAAAAAGAGTACCTCTCTTCTTTGACCAAAAAAAATTATTTGACCAGTTGTGAGATAACCTAATGACTAGTTTTGACCATAAGTCTAGCTCTTAAACAGAAAAAAAAAAAAAAACAGATAATCTCATTTCTACCTCTTGTTTACATTAAAAGTAGATTGCTTTTCAATCACATTCCCTTCTCATTTCAGTCATGGAGTGTTTTTCTGCTCTTAGTGTTATTATTTCTGAGAGAAATTAGATGACAGAAATGGTTTTCTCCGTAAACACTTACAAGTCTTTTTATAAGACCTGAATAACAAGCAGTTTTTCTATTCTCATCACATATTTCCTCCTCATTCTGACAATATATAGGAGCAAGAAACCACACAAGGCACAGAAAACTTTATATATTCTCTTTGATAGAAAGAAGTTTAAGAATATTGGGACAGATGAAGAAATTATGAAGCCAAGTTAATATGACATTTTTATAGCTTTCAGGATATTAGAATAAACTTTGTAGTCTATCACACAGTAAAAACTTGTTTTGCAATTAACTAGACATCTTAATTGATTTCCAATGGTACTTTATTGCCTGTGTTTGACAAAATATTAAGTGTTCTGCATTTGTTTGTAGGTCATTTTCCTCATCTGAGAACAAAAGAAATAAAGCCCCACACTTAAAAACCAAACAAACAGAGAGAAATTTGCACAGCATTTGGGTCCCTGAATCAATTTATTGCTACAGTTATTTTCCTACCTCTTAATTTTTAATAGCCATCACCATTTTTATATGGATTTTTTATGAAAGCAAAGAATTCACAGTTAAGGTAAAACCCTCCTGGATTTATGGTTGAATTCCTTGGATATATGGTTAGTTTGTAATTCACTTCAGATACTACAGTGAAGTCAGTCAAAAATCAGAGTTTATTGGAGTGAGAGGATATGAGGACACAACAGACCCAACAAAACCACAGCCAAAACTCTAAACTTTTAGATACAAGAACATCTGCAAGTGATTCTTTGTGCCCTCTGTAGAAATTAATTGGCATGGGACAGAGGTGCAGGTTATTTAATTTGAAATCATTAAATACTTCCGTGCTATCTGTTTGAGCTGATCCAGGTCTCCAAAAAGTCACTTCTCATTTCAGCAACTGCAGTCAATATGCAACATGAGAAGAAGTTGTTTTCCTTTCTGACAAGAAGGATTTTCTAACAAAACCTTTCAGGGCTTTTGTTGGTTCAATGGGTAGGTTTGGGGCTTTTTTGTTTCTTTATTTTGTTTTTTGTTTGTCTCGTTCAGAGATTTTTTTTATTTTTTTTTTTTTTTTCTATCTAAAGAGATATCTGGATTTTTAAACACTTCCAGGACTAAATCATAATTATATCGCTGTGCCTTGATTTAAGAGACAGGTAATAAGTTTCCCTGCTCAAAGGAGATAATCACTTTTCTCTGAACATAAAAAAAGAATCTATGATTTATTATACTTTACATTTTGAATTACATTACATATGCCTTATATTTTAGTCTATAGTTTTAAAGCTGCGTTCCATGAACAAAGAAAGGGATCGGTTTCCTGATGGGGAAAGCAAGAACATTTGGGGCTGGGAAAAGGAGTTTGTGAATAGGAATGAGCTGCCTTTGAAGAAAAAGAGGGGTTGTTTTTATTATGGTTTTTTTTTTTTTTAAGTGATCAACAAACCTCAAAATGTGTGTATATGAGAGATTGGAATATATTTAGACACAAGGTAGTGAGTATGTTTTGGCATTGTGTAATAAGGACACCTTGAAATGAGACCTGTGAGAATGCACAAATTTTACCAGAAAGGTTTTGATGTGCTATAAATATGTTACTACTTTGGATGTTACTCTGCACGTTACTAATTTTGATCTGGCAGAACCTGAAGAATGTGGATGCATAAAGTGCTGAAAATTCCTCACAATGTTTCGTTCATTGATTAACACCCTCATAATTAATATTTTGATTGTCTTCAAGATAAAAAGCAATTAATGTTAAGTCTTATAAATTATTTAAGTATTACTTACCCTCTCCTAAACTTAACTTTCACCTGATTGATTGTGCTTTAAAGACCCTTAAAGTTGGTACAGCAATGGAACCCACAGACATTACAACTTTATAATTTATTTTAATTTATAATTTATAATAATTTGAAAAAAAAGAAAAGGGAGGCTTACATTCCAAGAGACACTCCAATCTTCCTTGGCAAATACCTGTCTATTCAAACCAAGACAACAAATGATAAACTTGTCACAAACTTAGATTCGTGAGTATTAAGATGTATATAATGTTTTTCATAGATCCATTAAAGTACATATTACAGTCTATCCAATCAGGTAATTACAGGGTGCGGTTTTGCTATTTTTGTTATCTTTTTATAAATGTTTACTGATAGATAGTGATAGTGTCCAGACATTTTAAATACTGTCTAGAGTTTAGAAAACATGTATGTAAACTTTATAGTCATGTATCAAGACAGTATTTTTCTTTCATCCCACTCCTAAGCATTTCTCTTAGCATGTGCCTGATACAGTATTTGACAGTAATAATTTTAAGTGAGACTTTCACCTACAAAACCAGAAAAGGCTTGAAGTTCTTGAAATACATAAAAATAGCTAAACAAGGGATCTTAATACATATAAACAAAAATATGTCTAGTTAAAGCATTGAAAGGCAAAAAATGGTTAGTCACACTTACTTAGCATATCATGTCTTTTCTTATGTAAAGTTCATATGTATCATACTGACAGAGAGTAGGTTTAGATTAGATATTAGGAATAAATTCTTCCCTCTGAGGGCACTGAGGAACTACAACAGGTTTCCCGAGAAGCTGTGAATGCCCCATCCCTGGAATTGTTCCAGGCCAGATTGGATGGAGCTCTGAGCAACCTGGTCTAGTGGAAGGTGTCCCTGCCCATGGCAGGGGTTGGAATGAGATGGTGTTTGAGGTCCCTTTCTACCCAAACCATTCCATGATTCCATGATCTTCAAGTATTTTTCATTTCATTTCAACTAGTGTTTTTATGTGTCACTAGTTCTACAATTTCACTTCCTAAGGAAATATTAATATATTTTAAGAAATATATAGACGTTGCTTTCTATTTTTAGGTGCAGATTATTTTTTAAAGTCCTAGAACTCCAACTTCATAAAATTCACTGCTTTAAAGGTCAGGATTTATGCCTTTACTTCACTGAAGTACAGGAATGTTTGCACCAATGAATCTTATCCAGTTAAAATCACCTTTCTGTACCTTTTCTTGCCACAGAAGTAAATGTCTTCTTTTTGAATCTGTATCAAAGAATAGCTTAGCATTATGTAAATCTAATGAAAAGATAAATAATTTTAACAAAAAACCCTCAGTTTGTTTACAGGTTTAATTTGGCTGTAAGTTTACCACCCCTAACCTCAGCAAGTCTTTCTTCTGAAGACAGAGCCACTATTTTTTCTTCTTTGTCTGCTTTTAAAAATTATATATTTAGTCTTCCAAATGTTTCTTTTGATAGCTGACAGAGTGCTATTACCACATAGCATATTCTTTTCCTTTCATATATTTTTTCTGATCAAAAAATTCTATTTTTAATTGAAATATTATTAGCTTTTTTTCCCAATTTTTTAATTTATTATTTTTACTTTATTTCTCTATGGCTAATAAAGCAACATAGTTACAGAGTTTAAGCAGCTCCAGATTTGACAGTACACATTGAATCCTCCTGATAATTTGGTGGTACCTTCTCAGATAAACTGCTTAAGTATAAGTTCTTTTTTATCTGCTTGAGTTTTTGTATTTTTCACTATAGACCATGCAACCTACAGAATAGTAATGCTTCCATCTGTAGAAAATGAGAAAACCTGCACATGGCAATTGTCTTGTTGAATCTGTAGAAAATATTAGCAGTCAGACAAACAGCAAAACAACGGTATTGGACTCTTTTTTTCCGCAATGAACAGATGAATGCTGTGTCCTAAGCCAATTTCTGTTTATGAGCATTAATTTCTCACAGAATCATCGTATCATAGAATGATTTGACTTGGAAAGGACATTAAAAAGCATCTGCAATCCCCCTGACATGGGCAGGGACACCTTCCACTAGACAAGGTTGCTCAGAGCCCCATCCAACCTGGTCTTGAACACTGCCAGGAATGAGACACTTTTGCTCTTGTGTGATATCTTCTATTTTTACCATGAACAATTTCACTTTTTGAGCAATATTATTTTGGCATGCTGCTGTCCAGGACACAGTATCCAAATATTTTTTTATACAGCCTGGGAAAGCATCTCCAGCTTCTGGATCACCTGTACCAGAAAACATCCCAAGAAATTCCTACAGAGACTCAGTCATTTGTAAATTATACTATAGAAATATTTAGGCTTCAAGTGTTATACAACTTTTTACATTTGGTAGAAACTTTATGAAATTTTTTAAGCATCTGTCATCTCTCCCCGTTCTTAGAGATGACCTTCAAGCAATGCAAACTGTAATAATGGACTGTTGAGCCTGTGCACAAGCCACGTGCTACGCCATTGGAAGAAAATAGTGCTTCTACTTTATCAACAGTGGTTATGAATTACAGCAGTAATAGGTGATTTTTGAGGAAGATTTCTAGCTCTTCTTCCAAGTGAGCTGACAAGTCTGTTCTGGTGATAAAAGGAAGTTTAGAAAAAGTAAATACGGATCTCACCTGCCACAGCTTACTTTCCAAAGGAGGAAGTTGCTGGCAATGTAATGCTGGCTGCACATCTTCACAGTTACTTTGTGAATATCTGTAAAATGCATCATGTGTAAAATTATCACTTCTTGAAAAACTAGCTGGCATATTTGGGTCGCCTCATGCATTTCTTCAGTATTTCATGTTTGCAACACCTTATTTGCTTCTGTCAGTTATTATGGTGCTTCTTGTACCTTGTATCTTAATTATTATTTAGAGTTCCTCAAAATTTCTGCAATGTTGAGACAGCAATTCTGGCCAGCCTAAAATAAATCTGGAACAGCTGCTTGGTATTTTTCTTTTGTAAGAGAAAGTAATCACAGAGTCTTCAGAAGGATTATTTAAGCATGAGATACAAATTATTAAATTAGAATCCTCTGCAGTCTCTTTTTGACCAGTAAAAAAATATTCTGCATTTTTTCTTCTCCAACCTCTCCACTATTTTATTTTTTTAATCTAAATTATTCCATCTACTTGGATAGCGGATTTACTATGTTTGTGTCTTCTTACAGTTCTTTGTGTTTTTTTCTGCTACTGGTTTTACTTTCAATTCTATTTAAAACACATTGCAGACAATACATTGGGCTGCCTTTCTTATCAAACCTTGCCAAGGCTACCATGGAACAACCAACGAGAGAAATTGCTTCTGTTTCCTAAAAGTGTACCTAAATCAGAACTTGAGCAACATCTTGTTTACATAAAATTAAATATATTTTTTTAATTTACTGTTTTAAATAATTCTGAGAACTAGCATACTCAAATTATTCTGCATACCTGTGCACTCCCACAGTGTCCAGAAGCCTGATAAGAGGGGATATATATCCAGTAGTGTTTGAGTCTTTTGTAAAATCATAGTTCCTGGCTTTCTTGCACTAGAGACCTAACCGTAGAAAACTATGGAAGGGAAAAAAAAATTCCTTTGAAAATTATGATTTCTAAGAACATACATCGGGGCGGGTTTGATTAATTTTCAAAGATTTTTCAAACTTTTGAAATTTTGTCCGAATTTTTCATTTAAATGTCCTTCTATAAATGTAAATATTATTTTTGATTGTTCTTGTTTGAACTTCAGGGTTTGGAACATGTGTGTTTTGTTGGTTTTTCCACAAAATACATTTCTCACATTAATTTGAGATTTATTCAATAAAATAAACTAAAGAAAAAAAAATCCTATACATTTTAATTTAAAAAATATGTTTTTATTCAGAATTGTATCAGAGGAAATTTTTTGGGTTTTTTTTTTTTTTTTTACTTCAATGGTATGTTTTGATTTGTTTTTCTGGTTTCAGAACCTAAACTGGATCCTTAGTTCTTCTCTTAGTTCTTCAATTTCTCTCTGATCTCTAGAAAAACATAGCTCTGACTTGCAATGAAGAGTGTGTATGTCTCCACTCTTTCTGTGTGCTGTATTTTCCATTCCAGCTTAGACATTCCTATTTGATTCAGAGAGATGTTTTTGTGAATGTGTGTTTTTTGTTCCATCAGTGTTCAAAGCCAGGTTGGATGAGGCCTTGAATAACCTGGTCTAGTGGAAAGTGCCCCTGCCCATGGCAAAATGCTAGAACAAGCTGATCTTTAAAATCCCTTTTAAGCCAGATTACTTTATGATTCTATATTGCACATAAATGCACTAATTTTTGTTTTGAGAAATAATTTTTATCCTGCTTTTTTGGTTGTGGTAGTTTGGAAAAGAAGTGATTTTTTCAAGAAGATTATAGCAAAACCAAACAGTGACTAGGCATGAAAATTGACAGCTAATATAGCCATCAGAAAGGTGATACATTTCTGTGAACACACAGGGTTGAAAATCAGAGTCATCCTGGGAAGATCCCAAGGGAGATGTCCCCCAGGGGAGGGGGGGGGCGCCTCTAGGAGCAGCTCCAGGCCTTGACTGGGCCAGGCCCACCCTAAATATCTAAATTATCCTTGTAACTGTAAGAAATAAAATACAAAGTTCCTGAGTGCTATTACTGTAAAATGCCTTTTTAGTTACTGATTACTGATTAACTTGCCTGTTGTAAGGCTGTCCCTGTTAAATACCGTTTATCTCAGACCTATTGTGATTGTGATTGCAAATGCCTTTCCTAAATGTCATCTCTGTTAAATGATACTTATCTCGGACCCCTTTGAAACTATATCCTACCCCTGGAGTATTGCCCCTGCTGTTTCCGTGGCAACTGATGACACCACCCAACATGCAAATGAGGGGGCCTCAAGTGCTCCTGGGAAACTATTCGGGCATAAAACTCCTAAAACCAATGAGCCAACCCAAAATCAAGGACTAAGAATAACCACTCTGGGTCAGCAGAAACATAGAGAGCCTCAAACCAACCAGAGCTGGGTTCTACCTGTCTTAAAAGAAACAACTGGATTGAAAAAATAAAAAATTAAATTTATTTCGGGTAATAGCGAACTCGGAATAAAACACAATAAAAAGGACAACTCCGATCCCGGGATTGGAGCTGGGTGAACCTTGGACTGGCCTCTATTGCACTAGTCCCACAAATCCTGCTACCAAAGGTATAGTTTATATACAGTTTATTCTCCCTGAGGTAGGGTTTCTTTGTCCACTTCTGCTCAGATCGCATATTCGTGTGTCTTCTTTTGGGAATTCTCTGGGATGGCTTTCCGGGCAGGTGCGAGGGATTGATGAGATTCCTGAGAAGCCGATATTGGGATGCACAGTCCTGATGAGCTTGGGCATCTTGTCTTAGGATTGCCCATCTCCGCATCTCTTTTTCTGTTGTAAATTCGTGGTTCCTCCTCGGAGCTGCCCGTCCCCTTACAGTTGCAAATGAGCCTTCCCTGGTAGCTGCTTGAGAGTTCTCAATTTTGTATTTCTTAATTCCCAAGCACGAATTATTTTATACAGACATTACACATAACACACCTCATCACCATAACTTAAACAGCACTCAACCAGACAGACACTCCTAGACCACGAACCCAACAGATTCTTCACTCTTATGAGGAGGAAACCCCAGCTCTGCCCTGCGGCAAAGCTGAACACCTCCTCCCCTGTGTTTGTGGTGTGCATGATAACTTGAGCCCCCACCTAGAACTGATCTTAATAAAGGCATTAAAAAGGAGCTGGTCTCCTTGCCCATTCATTTCATAACTAAAGGACTAAAATAGCCCTGTAACTTACAGAATGCTTTTTTGGGGGATGCAAATTTCTAGTCATAGCCACGGACTGATATAGCTGTGACCTAATGGAGAATTTTGAACAGAGGAAGATAAAGAGACGTCCTCTGCTCTCAGGGAAAAGAAGATGTCTGTTTCTTGAGATGAAGATGATTTTGGAGATAGATGAAGAGAACCTTTGTTTTATACTAAAATAGTCACCCTTAAGCAGTACCCTAAATAAGTTGATATGCTGACGGGAAAGCTGCTAAATGGGAGGAGCTTCAAAGTTTGCAGAATTCCCCCTGGGCAGCTGAAGATTCCCTGAGAGCCACCAGAGAACTGTTTCTTGTGGCCATGTCTCCATGGGAGTTCTGAGAGAAACTCCTCTCTCTCTAAACTGATGAAACACTATCTTAAAGTGGTGAAACTGACTGAAAATCACAGGTTTTTTCTCTTTATGTTGTTAGTGGGAAAGTGAACCGTTTGTGTGGGGGGCGGGAGAAGTGTTTTGAAGGTTTAATTTCGATTCTCATTTTCATCTTTTAGTGTGTGTTAATAAACCTGTCTTTATACCTCTTCAGTTTGAGGCTGCTTTGCTTTTCTCCCAATCCTATCTCACAGTAGCAGAAAAAGGAGTAGATGATTTCAACAAACACTCAAACTACTACATTTGAATTTAATCTTTGCATCTTTGTATTTTAGGTAAATAATCATACATGTGAAAGAGAATTTTATATAGTAGATGCCTGCTGATCTTGAATATTTAATATTGTAATTAAGCCATAAAACTGCTTTTATCTCCTCTTCAATATTTGTTATGCTTTTGTGTGGGAGTGTGTTTTAGTATTTCCAAGCAGTTTTATTATATTGTTCTATTGTTCAACTGTTCTCCATTTTGTTCTCTCCCCTCATGATTATTTTTAGCTCCCCAGTTGTTACAAGTTCTGTACCTCACCCTGGAGACATCTCCCCATTGGTTGAATTTTCCCGCTTCTCCACTTGTTTACCCGATGTCCATTATCTGTCCATCATTTAAGTTATATAACCCTTCCCTGTCCATCATCCTGAGGCCTGCGATGGGTGATTGGCCGGACCCCTATCCTTCCCCCTCCCCTTATTTACACTATTGGTTGTTGATGATGTATTGGTTTTACGAGCCACACCTTGCTGCAGTTCTATTGGTTCATGTTGTACCCACCCTCTTGTATAAAATCTCTTGCATTCCGGTGCTCGAGGTCTTTTTGGGACCTCAGCCCGGAGAATAAACTCTTCCACGGTTTGACCCCAGAAAGTCCCCTCTCGTTTTCCTTCATCCTTAGCTCTGGTAGTCGACTTGTCTAGGCTGCAAGAACCCGAGGTTACGGGTGGCGCAGGGCTGACGTGGACCGGCACCAGTTGGGACTGAGCCTCCTCCGAGGAGCCCTGCAAAGGACTTCCCCGCAGTTTGGTGCCCAACATGGGGCAGGCGCAAGTGACTGCGAGCCAGAGCAGCGAGGCGCCCGGCACAGTGCTCCATCAGGAACACTGTGTGTTGATCCGGCTCGGCGGAGCCTTTGTGGATTTACTGGCCGTTTCACACTCCCCGGTACAAGCAGCCCTTCTTGGGTGCGCTCCCGGGGAGAAGAAGAGGAGACCCTCAGGACCACCCATGAGGCCCTCTCCTGGGATGAGGATCCGAAGCCGTGCCCTTTTCACCGCAGGAACCCCAAGGATCGGGTGAGACATCCACAGTGATCCCTCTCCCCCTTTCCTTTTGGGCGCCCAGCTCAGATGATTCTGATCTGAGGGGGTGCGAGCTGCGCAGTGCCCGGGCTGGGAGACTGGGTTTAATCTCAGTTCGGGTTTGAGGGAGGGTTTTCCTGCGCTTTGAGTTGCTTTTGGTTGTTTTAGGTTTGTGTTACTGTGGTTGGCTGCTCCCCTTTGGGTGGAGAGCAGTGTTTGGAGACCCGATTTTCTTTACCGGACACCCCCGGGGCGGGAGCTTTCCAGCTCGACCGGGTTTTTGAGTGTTTCGATTTGGTTTTGGTTGCATCTTGTTTTGGTCAGCTTTGAGAGAAGAGTGACTGAATTTTAAGAATGGGATGGGTGCAAGACTCTCAGTCGCTCAAAGAGAGGTTTATCATAGTTTAGTAGGTGTTTTGTCTCTTGTCAAGGTTAAATTCTCAAAAGGGGAGTTGAAGAGGTTTGTTCGAAAGCTTTTCCTGCACTTTCCTAATACCTCCCCTGAAGTTGTGACAGAGACCGCTTATTGGGGTCCTGTCATCTCAAAATTTTCTGATTTGGCCGCTTCAGGGGACAAAAATGCGGCACACTATCTGTTTTGGTCTCAAAAGATTAGGACCGCTGTTGAGCAATTAAAAGGAGTGCAGAAAAGGCAACCCCCGAGAGAAAGTTCTTGTTCAAGTTCGTATTCTCCTCGTGTGTCTTCTCCTTCCCCCGTGTCCCCAAAAGGCATCCTCAAGGGTGCAGCAGACAAATCCCAGTCTGCCAGCCCTGGCCCCTTCAGGAAGCCCAAATCCCCCCGCCTGGGTCAGACAAGGCCGTCTGCCTGGGATTGCCGAAGCAGCTCTGGCCAAGCTGTGGATGACCTCTCCCTTCCCCGAAATTTCCCCAGTTCAAAACCCCGAGTTTGGTTCAGTTTGGCCGCCGAAGACGAGTTTTCCGATGCGCCACAAAATGGCGCCGGTGCCCCCTGGGCACAAGATGGCCGACGCCGTATAGCGCGGTCGTCTTCTCTGTCTGCCCTTCCTGCCTTCCCTACACCCTCCTCCCAGAGTCCCATTTTCTCTAAAAACAACCCCTTCCTGCCCTCGACTCCACCCTCAACCCTTCCCTTTCCTCCAAGTGCTTTGACCACTCCCTCTTCCCGTGCTCCGCCTCCCAAACGCTCCTCCTACCGTTACTCCCCCAGGGGAAGTGCTTCCCATGGTGAAGACACTCCCCCATTGCGTCACAGGCCATGCCCTACTCCTTCCAGTTCCCATGCTCCCTCTTCCAGTTCCCACGCTATGGGATCGGAAGAGGAGGGTGAGGGTTCCGGAAGTGAGAGTCCCCGGATCCCATCCCTTGCCCCCATTGTGTATAGGCGGACCAGGGGTGGGGGTGAGGAAACGTCCTGGCAGCAGTTGTCACAAAACGTTATCAAGGAGTTGATGAAGGCCCTCAAGGAGTATGGACGTACTAGCCCGTACTTCCTTGGATTGTTAAGCGACCAGTTAACTGGTTCAGTGGTCGTGCCTCATGATCTGAAGCATCTTTTCAGGTGCCTCCATTCCAAAACTGAATATCAGCTTTGGGAGGCAACCTGGAAGGCTCTGCTTCTGGACACCCTGCCAAGTTTGTTGGAGACTCCAGATACGGCTGTTGACAATGAGGGAAATTTAATAACTATAAAACATCTAATGGGGGAAGGGAACTGGGAAACTCCCCAGAAGCAGGCGGCGGGCATTCCAAAAGAGGTCTTGCAAGTAGTGGCGAGAATTGCCGAGAAGGCATTTGTTACCATGTGGCCGTCTGGCCCCCTTCAGTCTTATTTAAATGTCTTTCAGGGCGCAGATGAGCACTACCTCCAATTTGTAGAGCGCTTAACAGCAGCCGTGGAAAACCAGGAAGAAGATGAGGTGGCCCGGGGGCGTCTCCTGCAGTCTTTGGCATTTAAACATGCTAACCAAGTGTGCAAGCAGGCAATCTTGACGCTGCCCCGGGAACCGAAACCCACGCTGCAGGACTTTATAAAGGTGGTCACGGAGGTAGTGCTGCTTATGACACCGACATGCCCTGAAAAGAAGTCACACTGACAGACAGTCGTTGCCGCCGTCGCCGCCGACACCCAGCCCTCACCCACGACCAACTCCATGCCAGAACCAAAGACGCCGGGACTCAACAGGCGCCCTTCCGGGAGGCCAGCAGACAGGCCTTGCGCTCTTTGTGGGCGCAGAGGCCACTGGTGGCAGAAATGCCCGTGGCATGACGAGTTTCACCAGTTTAAAAAACAAAAAGAGGGGGAAAAAGGGGGAGCGAAAAATCAAGATCGGAATAAAAAAAACTGAAAGGAGAGCGCGGGGCTACCCAGCGCCCTGACACAAACTGGGTAGCCCGAGCCGGGGGGGGGCGGGGGGGAAGTGGAAATGGAGGTCAGGGCAAGCATTCCGGATGTGACATTTCACCACCGATTTCGACTTCTTCTCTTCCAGAGTCCCTGTCTGAGAGAAGACAGGAGTCAGCTCCAGAGGACAATTTCCTGGATGTGGCACATTCCCCATTGAGGAACTCCTCACCAGCAGATAACCCTAAGCCACATATTTTGTTTCCTCTTCCAGAGGCCACTTTGACAACGACCAGCGAGTGTGTGCCTTTCCATCTTCAGCTCACCGCACCATTGTGGATTCAGGACACGGAATGGCACAGTGCTACAGTCTCCAGAAACGGAGGTACCTGGCGAGAGATTGACACAAAATGGGTAGTCCTGGGGGATTGTAAATTTACGCCACCGGAGGTGGAAATCGTGCCACAAACCACCGCATCCGACCCTGAGTGGTTTGTCCTCTGGCTTTGCTGCACGAATCCACCGATTTACATTCTTAAAGGGCAAATTATAGAACAAGCAATACCATCCCTCCCAGAAAGGGAATGCCCGGAAGGAAATTGCAAGACGTGTCACCCTCAGGCAAATTCGGTCATGTACATCTCCAAAAATAGGCCTGAAGAAACATGCAAATTAAAGGTGGGTGAGGAGACCAAACACATCAAGGGTCTCCTTGACACGGGGGCAGATGTGACCATTATCCCAGAACATCTTTGGCTGTCACATTGGCCTCTGCAAACCGTAGTGGAGCAAGTTGAAGGCATAGGGGGTCTTCAATTGGCTAAAAGATCCAAAAGCGTGGTACAAATTGAGGGGCCCAAAGGGCATTTGGCGAATATCAGGCCCTTTGTGTTGGATTATAAGGCACCCCTGTGGGGAAGAGACGTGATGGCCCAGTGGGGGGTCACAATTGGCTTTCCGGATCCTCCGCAAAATTTTCGGGCTGTGGCCACTGAGACGCGCCCCACCCAAAGGCTGAATTGGAAAACAGATTCTCCAGTCTGGTTGGAACAGTGGCCGCTTTCCAAAGAAAAATTAAAGGCGCTCAATGAGTTCGTGGAGGAGCAGCTTCAAAAAGGACACAGAGTGGGTCTTCCTTAGCCACCAGAGGTCCAAAAGAATGACTCGCCCGCAAGAACTGATGGCGGATCTGATCCGGAAGGCCAGGATCCGGATTTGAGAACTGGCCGGCTGTGATTTCGAGATCATACACGTACCAATTAGGCTTAAATCGGGCCAAATTACTAAGGCAATGTTAGAACACCTGCTTCAAGAAAATGAAGCACTGCAATTTGCTCTTGACAGCTACACAGGCCAAATTTCAATTCATGGGCCTGCCCATAAAATTTTTAATTTGGACGCTCAATTCCGATTGGCTTTAATGAGCGTTCAGAGCAAAAAACCCCTCGATGCACTGACCATTTTTACTGACGCGTCTGGAGAGTCCCACAAGTCAGTCATGACTTGGAAAGATCCTCAGACTCAGCGGTGAGAGTCGGACGTGGCTGAGGTGGAGGGATCCCCTCAAGTAGCTGAGTTGGCCGCAGTCGTCAGGGCTTTCGAGAGGTTCTCTGAATCATTCAATTTAGTTACCGATTCGGCATACGTAGCGGGTGTAGTATCAAGAGCCGAGAATTCCATCTTGCAAGAAGTGTCCAACATTGCCTTGTTTGAGCTGCTCTCCAAGCTTGTTAAGCTAATCTCCCACCGCGAGCAGCCATTTTACGTGATGCATACTCATTCGCACACGGATCTGCCGGGATTCATTGCAGAGGGTAAAAAGAGAGCTGATGCCCTCGCTGCCCCTGCTGCGGTGGCCCCGCTCCCGGATGTTTTCCAGCAGGCGAAGATCAGCCATCAGCTCTTCCATCAGAATGCGCCAGGTCTGGTCAGACAGTTCCACGTCACTAGAGACCAGGCCAAGGCAATCGTGGCGACTTGTTCCAGCTGCCAGTGGCATGCAGTGCCAACTATGCATGCTGGGGTAAACCCCCGAGGGCTGAGCAGCAACGAATTGTGGCAGATGGACGTTACCCACGTCTCCCAATTCGGGAGACTGAAGTATGTCCATGTCTCTGTGGACACGTTCTCAGGTGCGGTCTTTGCCACTGCCCACACAGGGGAGAAGTCTGTCGACGTTATGAAACACCTGTTGCAGGCTTTCTCCTTTCTGGGCATCCCAAAATTAATTAAAACTGATAACGTCCCAGGGTATACTTCCAAGGAGTTCTGCGCTTTCCTACAGCAATGGGGGGTGGAACATAAAACTGGCATCCCATATTCCCCCACAGGCCAAGCAATTGTGGAGAAGACCCACCAAAACATTAAAAGGGTTCTCGAACAGCAGGAACAAATTTGCAAATTGGACTCACCCCAAATTCGACTCGCCAGGGCCTTGTTTACGATTAATTTTCTAAATTGTTCATTCAAAAACATGAATCCCCCCATGATTTGGCACTTCGGAGGGAATACAAATTTTAAAGAAAAGGAGAGACCGCCGGTCCTTGTTAAAGATCCGGAGACCTTGAGGACAGAGGGTCCCCATGAGTTGATCACTTGGGGGCGCGGTTACGCGTGTGTGTCGACACCCACCGGGCTTAAATGGGTGCCGGCCAAGTGGGTGAGACCCTATGTCCCCAAGGCCTCCATGAAAGGAAGCAAACTGGCAGGAGAGGTGTCCTGGAGGAGAAGAAGGAAAACCGGAGATCCAGAATGCGGGGAGAGGTCCCTTCCTTCCTTTTCACTTTCTCAGTGGCTCTTTAACTAATTTATTTTGTTTGCTCACTTTCAGTTACCAAAGTCAGCCAGCTATGCCACCTCAGAGAGCCCCAGCCTGCCGTCACCTTTTCCACCTGGCGACATTCTTTGGATTCTTCGCCTGGACCACTGGATGGATCGTTCCTCAGCCCAAGGCCAACGTATGGAGGACCCTCGCAATGGCCATGGGACAGGATCATATCTGCCTGTCCCAAGGATCGGCCAAGGATCCGATCACATCCTGCCTGGTGGGGATTCCATTTAAAGAGGACGAGTTTCCCCCCGCTCTCCTAAATTTTAAGAACGAATACAACAAACAAACGCCCGGCCGCCACACCCGTGCCCTGGAGGAATTCCGCCTCCAGCAACGAATCAAACTCCCAGTAATCAACCCCGTAATCCTTTGGAGGGACTGGGTTTCCACCTCCCTGCCCCGAGCTGAAAACGAGCCACAGGAGCTGGAACTCCTGGGCTCATCCCCCGCACCTTTTTGTGTTCAGTTTGTTTTTACTCCTCCAAAGGATCAGGAAAAACTCTTTACCAAAATTTTACGGATCAAAGATGCGTACCACGCTGGTCCATGGTGTGAAAAGATTGCCCATGTAAAAATGGCGTCCACCCCCGGTATTATCCCTTTAACTCTCCCCAAAGGTGTGTTTTTAATCTGTGGCGACCGAGCGTTCACCGGCATCCCCTCTCGTCTTGTCGGAGGACCATGTACGCTAGGTAAGTTGAGCCTGTTGACCCCAAACAAAACCATAATTATGGATTGGATTGCACGAAATTCTACCTCTCACTCAACAGTCCAAAAAAGAGACCTGGTGAGTCTCGACCCGGACTGCAATTCGGAGATCATCCACTGGTCCAGGGCAAAGGCAACAGCCATCACAGTTTTCCTGCCCTGGATCTCAGTGGCTAAAAGTATGGGTGAATTAGGCCGTTTGGAATGCTGGGTGGCCAAACAGGCAAATGTTACTTCCAACACCTTAGCTGGACTCCTACAAGATGAGGAAATAACCAGGCAGGCAACCCTCCAAAACAGAGCGGCCATTGACTACTTGCTATTGTTACACCATCACACATGCGACGAGTTCGAGGGCCTCTGTTGTTTTAATTTAACATCCCGGGCTGAGGACGTCTGAAAATCCATCAGGCAGCTGCGCGATATGGTCCAGGACATTAAAAAAGAATCCAAAGACTGGTGGGACAATTTGTTTGGAAATTGGGGACTCTCCGGCTGGTTAAACTCAATCATAAAGACTTGTGTTTTAATTCTATTTATATTGATTTTGTTCGGAATCACCTGCGGAGTGATTAAGAGATTCACTACCCGGATGATTACGAACGCGACATCGTCACTCTCGGTGAACAATGTTTGGGCAACTGCTCCTCCGGCAGAGGAACTTGAACTACAAGAATTCCCTCCCGCCGCAGATGTCATCACATCAGACGATCCTGAGGACTTTGCACCAGAGTTTGGAGGACAATGGCCCCCATCGTACGAACAATGCATGGTCAACCAGACATGGTTCGCCGAGTGTTACCCCGATTCCGAGTTCCTCCCCCCTCCTCCTCAATTTAATTTGTTTTAGCTAATCCAACTTAAAAAAATAAAAAAGGGAGAGATGTGGGAGTGTGTTTTAGTATTTCCAAGCAGTTTTATTATATTGTTCTATTGTTCAACTGTTCTCCATTTTGTTCTCTCCCCTCATGATTATTTTTAGCTCCCCAGTTGTTACAAGTTCTGTACCTCACCCTGGAGACAGCTCCCCATTGGTTGAATTTTCCTGCTTCTCCACTTGTTTACCCGATGTCCGTTATCATTTAAGTTATATAACCCTTCCCTGTCCATCATCCTGAGGCCTGCGATGGGTGATTGGCCAGACCCCTATCCTTCCCCCTCCCCTTATTTACACTATTGGTTGTTGATGATGTATTGGTTTTACGAGCCACACCTTGCTGCAGTTCTATTGGTTCATGTTGTACCCACCCTCTTGTATAAAATCTCTTGCATTCCGGTGCTCGAGGTCTTTTTGGGACCTCAGCCCGGAGAATAAACTCTTCCACGGTTTGACCCCAGAAAGTCCCCTCTCGTTTTCCTTCGTCCTTAGCTCTGGTAGTCGACTTGTCTAGGCTGCAAGAACCCGAGGTTGCGGGTGGCGCAGGGCTGACGTGGACCGGCACCAGTTGGGACTGAGCCTCCTCCGAGGAGCCCTGCAAAGGACTTCCCCGCACTTTTGTGTGTATATTTTCTATTTCTCTGCATATAAGTCTTGATTTAACTTAGTAATAAAATAAAACTCATTTTCTAAAGCTTGAATATATCCAGTGTTTTATTATAGGTTATCTATCTCTACCTCTCATCCTAATTAAGTAATTAATTAATTGCTGAGTGATCTCTCCTTGTCCTTATCTTGAGCCATGGGGTATTTTGATGCATTTTTTTTTCTGCCCTGTACAATTTACGTGGGGACTGATGGAGTGACTTTTATGGGCTTCTGGCATCCAGCCAGGGTCAACCCAACACAGTCAGTCAACAGTTTTTAAATAATGTGGTGGGAAATATCTTGGGCAAGAAACACTTACCTACCAGAAAACCACCTAGGGTTGTAGCAACAGTGTGCTTCATGTAAAATATATTTAAATCCGCATAAACATAGAGATAAAATAGCTCTATTCCAAAGATCAAATTCTCTTGCTCTATGTGTTAGCACAGCTCCCATGGGCACCCTTATGACATAATTTACATCTGAACACAGTTAGTCTAACTTAATTGCAGCTTTGTGTATAATTAATTATATTATCATTCTGTCTCAATGTTCGTTTGGATTTACAAGTTTTTATGATATTAGAAGAACAAAGAGGAATATAAAAAGCTGTGCATTCTTTCCTTGGATTTTAATACATCCAGCAGGTTTGGACCCATAAGGAGAACACAAAAATAAAAAACAAACCCAAACAGGGAAGACTGCAGGTAAATGTAATTAGGAAACATATTTTGATGCATTCCAAAATTTTGATCCACTGTAGGGTTTTTTTTTAACTTTTGTTGTCTTCTTCTTAATTACTGTGTTCTTTAATAAAAAAGCTGGAGTGGTGGCAATGGATTCAGTGGGGGTTGTTTTGTGAGGTAAAGCTTTTAGAAAAATGTTAGGATGAATGTGATAAGAAAAATCACTTTGGTTTATGATTTCTCTTTCAGGTTTAACCATGCAGAGAATCTCATATGTGTTATGGTTTCATGTACATCTTACTCAGTCTTCTACCTTAGCAGCTGTATCTGCAAGCTGTGTATCCTCTAAATTCACTCTTACACTAAAATTATTCTTTTAACTTCTAAAAAGAGAGATCTTATCTTTAACTGAAATGATTTGGTGTGTTAAAGAGAGGGATTAAAACAGTCTGATGCTCCTAATTGTCATTCTGTTTTAAGTTTTAAGAACCCTAAATTATATTTTGAACCACAGATTCATGTGCTTTCAATCAAGAAAATTTCTACAAACCAAGAGAGCATTCACACTGATGGGATAGAGCACAACACCCATGTTCAGGGAATTGACATTAGAAATTACATCAATCTAGTATGAAACTATCCACCTTTAAGGTCTGCAGTGAGAATTAATCACAGCATACAATAGAAACCTGAAATAGAATATAAAGCAAACCATAGACTGGGATGCAGATAGATGAAGATATTTGACCTTCAGTGAGATGAATTCCCCCTCAAGCTATCCTCAAGTTCACACCTGTTTTATTCTAAAACAGATTTTGAGAATTATCTTGCTATTCAATTGCTTGAAAATTGTTTATGTTGAACAACATATCTCACACTGTAGTATCTAGACTTTCATGAAGGAGAAGGTCTATCTTTTTGGGAAGAATTTCTTCATTGAAAGGGTTATCTAGCATTGGAATGAGCTGTCCAGGGAGGTGATGGAATCACCTGAAAATGTTCAAGAAATGACTGGATGTGGCATTCGGTGCCATGGTTTGGTTGACAAGTGAGTGAATGTTCAAGGGTTGTACTTTATAATCACAGAGGTTTTTCCAAACTTAATATTTCTATCTATATTTTTATGATTCTATTTTCCCAAAAGCACAAGAAGACTATACACCAGAAACCAGCTGAACACAGCCATTGATGCATATAGCTATTTTCATCTGCTTTTTGTATTTACTGCTCTGGAATTACCACTATTAATATAACCCTATTAATTAACCCTATTAATACCTCTTGGGTCTCCCACTGCAACTGCTCACTCCAAACGGAGGTGCTCTGGCTCAGAACACCACTGAGCTTTCTCCTTTCTTTGGAGGCTGACACTGAAGGACTGGGTACAGAGAGGGAGCTACAGCACAATCCTACTGCTGCAAAAGTCCAGGCAAGCTTCCTTCAGGAATAGATGCTGTGATGGGAAAGGGATCTTTGCATGGTGTGAGCATTACCCAGAAAAATTGCCATGAAGCTGCTGAGCCAAGAGAGGTTCTTGGATGCTGGTTTGGCTGTTTGGCTGTTCCACAGTGTGGTGTCAGTACATAAGGTACGGAGAGGTGCAGTGGCTGCTTGAGGTCATCCAAGATCCATCAATTACAGATCTCATGAGTCAGTCTTCAGTCAATTGGTTAATAAACCATGACACCTCTCTGAAGCAATGTTAGTAAACACTGCAGCATGGCATGTGCCTTAAAAAAAAGCAATCTAAGCAAATTATCCTTTTTTCATTTAATTTTCATTTAATTTTGTCTATTAGTGGAGTAAGCTTTTTTACGATCATTCCCTCAGAAAGCTTTTGCTAAATATCTCCAGTAAATTCAATACTTCTCTACAAACTGAAAAATAAAATAAGTGCTTCAGGTTAAGTTGTTTATTGTTATACCTTGGCATTTTAAAGAGAATTTTGAAAGTAAATATTCATTTTAGAACACCAACACCATCCCTATCTATATAATGTAAGGCTATACAATAGCAAAACTTAATTCAATAATTATGTAGCAGTATGTTGTGGTTTGAAAGCAAAACGAATGAGAGGCTCCAAGTCAGAGATATAATTTAATAAGAAGAAAGGTAAAAAGGTAAAAGTAAAATAAAATAAATGCAATAACACAAAGAATCATTGACAGAGTCAGAATACAACCTGAGCAGGATGGTGGAAGCAGTCCAGATGAGATGCTCTTCCTGAAGCAGTGATCCTGTAGAAAGGTCTGGTAGCTCTGGTCCTCTGGGAATCCAGTAGGTAAAGGCTCTTGCACTGTCCCACATACCAGCTTATATCCAGGTGAGAATGCTTGGCTCCTCCCTCTGGGCAGAGCATCTCACAATAGCATGAGAAGTGTGAAATGGGTCCTTGATGGCCCATTAACAGAGATAACCCCTGGAGGGAGTTACCTGTGACTCATGGGCCATTAGCAGAAGACACCCCAAAAGTCATTAGCAGAAGACACCCCAAAGGTGTTATGGGCCATTAGCAGAAGACACCCCCAAAGGCCATTAGCAGAAGAGGCAGGGGGCTTGGGAAAACAGTAGCCCACCTGGTTTCAACAGTTCATGAAGATGGTAATAGAATAAATACTTTGTGTACATCCTACACTGCAACCCAGGACACAGTAAAATGCTGAAAAATCTGTTCAAGTGAACTGAAATAAAAGCTAGTTCATTGGTCATCCCAAGATAGCTGATTGTTCTTATCAGTAAACTTATGACTTTGATACCTGGAAGAGTTTGTCATGTAACTATGTAAGTATCTATCTGCATATGCATAATTTCATACACATTTAAAACACCTGATGCCTCTTTCCTCGAAACTTGAGGATGCACATTTTAATATTTTCTCACATAATTAGAAGGAAAGAGACATGCTGCTTTCATTTTTTAATAATAAAATTGTTTTCTTAGCAAACCAGATTCAATAGGGACACCACTTTTATATATATATATATATATATATATACATATATATATATACTATATGTCATACTATATTGTACATATGCTATATACTTATGCTTAAAACCCTACTTCTGGGCAAAAAAGCATGTGGTAATCGCTCATTAGTATTTTTAACCATATTCTGACTGTAAGATTTTACAAGGAAATGGATTTGTGGGCATAAGATTTCTAATTTATCATCACTTTCATTTCAGTTATTTAGTGAAGTAGTAGTGGAAATGAAACATGTACATGCTGTGAAAAGCTGATGAGTCCATCTGCATGCAGTCGTTCTCCAGCCAATGAAAGGTGGGTAAGGCAAAGTGAAAAGGAATTGTCTGACTTCAGAAGAACACTTGAAAACCAGCCTTGGGTAATTGCAAAAAATTTTAATATTCAAGCATTTAAAAAAAGATCTGCTAAGCACATTACATCTCTTTTTAAAATATAGAAGATTAAACTCATAATATTTGTCACAGTCACTGGTTAAATGGCTTACATTTTTCTCTTATTACCCAAAAACCTGTAGGAATCCAGCAGCAGTATTCATTATTATCTCTCAGGTTCACTCCTGTAAAATTAGCAAAATTTTCCAACTTGACAGAAGTCATCTCATGTATATCAAACAGGAGTAAACGTCTGCGGACAGAAAAGGAAGAGGAATTTCAGTCTGAAACGTAAGTTCTCTCTTTTGTGCACAAAGACTTAGATTATTCTATTCCTATCTAGTCTAACCTTGCAGAGGTGATCCAGGACAGCCAGCATGGCTATATTAAGAGCTAATTGTTTCTCCACCAATTCCTTCTGTGAGGAAGTGACTGCAATGATCAACAAGGGAAGACAGACTGATGTCACCTACCTGGACTTGTGTGACTTCTGTGACTTCTTCAATGTTGTCCCACATGACATCCTTATCTCCAAATTTGAGACGCATGGCTTTAAAGGGTGGGCTGTTTGGGTAAAGAATTAGCTGGATGAACACAGCCAGAGAGTTTTGTCCAATGGCTGTGTCCAGGTGCAGATGGCTCTTCAATATCTTTTTTAATGACAGAGACAGTGGGACTGAGAGCAGATAGCACAAAGCTGAGTGATGCTAATGGCACAATAGAAGGCTGAATGAGGTGCCATCCGGGGGGACCTGGGCAAGCTTGAGAAGCTGACCCATGAGAACCTCATGAAACTCAACAAGTCCAAGGTGCTGCACCTGTGTCAGGGCAAGCCCGGATATGAGTACAGAGTGGGAGAGAAGTCACTGAGAGCAGCAGCCCACAGAGAAGGACTCATAAGTTCTCATAGAAGAAAAGCTGAACAGGAGACAGCAGTGTGTGCCAGCAGCCAAGAAAGCCAAGTGAATCCTCAAAAGAGGTGTGAGCAGCAGGGGTGGAAGGGGATTCTTCCCCTCTACTCTGCCTTTCTGAGATCCCAATTGGACTGCTGCATCCAGCTTCAGGGTCTCCAGCACAACAGAGATGTGGACCAATCTGACCTTTATAGAGCACGTCCAGAGGGGGGCCATGAAGATGACTGGAGAGCTGGAGCACCATTCCTGTAAAGATAAGCAATGATCTCTGGGCATGAATGACATCTGGGCTATTCACCCTGGAGAAGGCTCTAGGGAGACCTGATTGCAGCACTTGACCTACTTCAACCTAATGAAAGCAGCTGATAAAAAAGAGGGAAAGATGTTTTTTTTACACAAGCAAATAAGGTAGGAGGATAGACAAGGGAGTAGAGTTTTGAACCAAAAGAGGAGAGATGATTGCAATATGTTTTTTACTCAGAAGGTGATGGAACACTGGTTCAGGTTGCATCCACAGAAGCTGTGGCTGCCCCATCCCTGGAAGTATTCAGAGCCAGGTTGGATGGAGCTCTGAGAAACCTGGTCTAGTGAAAGGTATCCCTGCCTCTGGCATGAGTGATTGGATTAGGTGATCCTTAAGGCTCTGTTTAACCCAAAACATTCTATGATTTCTTGATTCTATTATTCTGATTCTGCGATACGGAAGAAGAACAAGATCAATAATTCCTTGTGTGTCTAGTTAGAGCATTTGTGTCACAGTGTTACTCTGGCACATACTGATCTTTGCTCCTGTGCAGCTGTGACAGAGCTCTGGCCTCCACCTGCCTCATGAGACTTTTCCTTTATCCTTGATTTTAGGCACCTTTTTGCTTTTGTTCTTTCTCCTCATTTGCCATGTATTTTGGCAGCAAGAGGCCAAGAATATATTAGATTTTTTCTTAATCTTTTATTTTTTAAGACTTAGTGGGAAAATACAGTCCCTAGGAAAACCTTCCTGTCAGTTCAGATGTGTATTAGAATCTACTTTTCATATCCCTGATCCTTCCAAAAGAGATGTTCACTCTCTCCATTTTAAAAGTAATGTGAGTTAAGAGCAATACAACTGAAGGAACATAAACCCTTCTTTTCTAGATTGTTGTCAAGAAGAAAGGAGCTTCAGCTATCATTTTAACATTTTAAAGTCATGTGCAATTCATTATAGACAGTTATAGGTGTCTCTGTATTCAAAGAGTTAAAATTACAATGAAGGACAAAAATTGTGTGCTTTTTAATCAGAAAATTGGTTGTTAATATATCATTTCCTGCTGGCATATAATTGTCAGGGAAACTGTTTTTTCCTTCTGCAGTTTTGGTTTTCTGAGTTTTTTTGGAGGAAAAGGAAATCTTTTCCTTCCCTCAGTCAAGCTGTGCAAACATAAAAAATATTTATGCTTCAGTTACATTCCTAAGGGATAAATAGCAGTTAGGTAGCTAACTCCAACTGAATTTCAATGTAAGTTAGGGACATCTCTGCCTTTGCAAATTTCTCTCCCTACAGAAAATCAGGTTTTTAGCTATGGCACATGCTTTCCCTTCGTAGCATTAGGGAGCACCCTTATAATTAGAAACTTGCAATGAAATCTTAATGAGAAACATGAGACAATATATTATATTCTTATATAATGATACCTATTAGAACCTTAGAGCTCAACTCATCAGTAGCATACTTACGAATACTTATCTTCATTTTTAGGGAATTTTTGTAATTTAATGGATGGATGTAATCACCAAGACTGAAAGAATACCTGATTGCAGACTGACCCTGGAGGAAATTGTGATATAATTCATGTTTCAGGCAGGATAAGACTAGTTTACAGAGGGAAAGTAAGACTTTTTCATTTCAATAGTTATAGCTGAATAGTGAGAAAGTACAACAAGTCCTGCAATCCTCATTGTTTTATTATTACAACACCAGTAAAAATAGGCAGAGTGTGTCCTTTATTGATTGGAATGTGGACAGAATGACCTGATCAGTATTCTCCACCTTCACATTTTTTTGGTTGATAACAATAATGGACATCTTGTAGCTGAGATTTTCAACACTGATTTGGAAATATATCATATCTATATTAACCAAAGGGTTTTCCTTTTTGAATTATAGATCAGAGACAATAAAATGATAAATAACACAAGAACAAGGTTGCTCTGAAGGAAGTTTCAGAAAAGGGATCCGTAAGCACAGCAGGATGTGCTTTCACATCTGTCTGAAATCTGTTTTTGTGAAATTCCTGGAGATTAATCTTTTTAGAGTACTCACGTATTTGTACGATTAATATCAAAAGTCATTTGTCAGAGTTCATAAGGTCTGTCATTTGCAGATAGCTGTCATGAAGTTTTTACACATTAATAATCTTCTATACTGCAAAATATTCAGAAAATGTGATTTTAGTAGCTTACAGAAAGAACAGCAGTATAGCAGCCAACAGCCAAAAATGTAAAAAACATTAATTTTCAAGAGTATTATTTTTTCTTGTAATATATCCTTTTCTCCTATTGCCTATTTATACTTCTATTTCCCATTTTCTGCTACTGCTCCTTATCTCTTTTCCCTTTCATCCTGTACTTATTTTCCTTTTCTTAATTATTCTTCCTCTTTCTTCTTGACACTCTCATTACATTTATTTTTATAAAGCCTCATTAGAAGGGAGAGAACACTGTTAGCAGTCCTGAGATTTTCATGTTTATGAATTTCCAGTAATGAATGTCTTTTATATCATGATTTTTTACATTAGAGAAAATAAACTGGAACATGAAAGCACAGCTCAGGCCGAATAAGAATTTCCCTTTTAAAGCCATGTTAGTTGCATTAGTGGGGTAGCTAAAACACCCTCCTGCCTGCACCCAGCACTACCTCAGGTCCCTCACTGCTCCTGCATTCAGTGGTCTTCCTGCTCTTTCCCTGCTCATTTGGGCCAGACAATTTGAAAATATATGTACAGGATGAGAGTGCAGCATGATTATGTATTGGCCAATACATGCATAGCAGGTATCTTGGATGAAGAAGCTCCTGGGCCAAGCATTAAGAGGCTCACTGGCCCTGATGGAAGATATCAGAGTTTGCTACAAACCTCAATCAGCTTCTGTTGCTACTTGCAGATGCCTATTGTTGAATCACAATGTTCTGATTCTTTGTTTTCCAGCTGCCACCCCAAGGGTTTATAATTTCTCATGTCAGTATTTTCCCTTTTGAAAGCCTGAACTGCTCCCAGTGCTTCAGCAGTGACACTTTGGAATTTTCACTTCTGTCTTATCTTGTATGATTTTAGCTCACGTCCTTCCTCAAGCATTGAAACCAGGTTCCCAGTAAGACAGAGCCAAGGTCCAAATGCAGCCTGGGGACACAGAAAGCTGAGTCTTTTTGGGGAAGGTAACTCACAGTCCCTTCCTCAGCCTGGCAGACCTGCCAGCGTCTCCATTCCTCTGGCAGTGTCTGTGGAAGGAAGTGCTTCTTTCTCACATTCAGCCCCTATTTCTATAAACAGCTGTTGCCCTTCCTCTAGAGCTTCTTAAATCACAGCAGCCACACTTAATTCTTGGACTGTTTGAGGCCCTTAAGCAGGATCATTTCAGCTATTCTTAGATTATATAACTTATTTCTGTAAGCCTATATCATTCTCTTGAGCCTAAAACTTTCTACTGAAGATCTCTCTTCTGCAGCATTTCAGCATTGCCCTCTGTCTCTCTTGATTACATGTGTTGTTTTTGATACTTAATTTGGAAAAACACCTAACATAGGAAAAATGTACAAAATTCTTCTGGTTTAGGAAATTGTAAGATTTAGTAACTTTAGTTATCCTCTCTTGTTGGCTTTCCTAATCTAAAATGCCTGTGTTAATACTGTATAAGTGGGAAATAATAATTGCAAGAGTTTTATCCTTGCACATACTTTCAGTAACAGATCCTTTCTGTAATAGAACTAATTCCAGCAAAGTGTCTATGTTTAAAGAGAATGCAAAATGGAGCAGAATAAAAATAAGTAGGGAGTAGTTTAAGTGTTTGAGGAAAAAAACCCAAAAAACAGTCATTTGGGTAATTAAAATGTTGTCATGAAGGCAATATTTTTCATTTTCTAATTTAAAGAGGAAAAGATTTGAGGCTTGGACTACCAAAAGTAAGAACGTGGGTTTTGTTTTGGTTTGGTTTGATTTTTTTTTCTATTTCTATTGCTTAAAACTATTTCATTTCCTAAAAAAGAAAAAAGTGACTAAAATAGAGGAAGGACAGTGCAAATTCTGAGCTATCAGACTGAATTTTAGAGACACTGACTCTGCCAGTAGGTACTGACACGGGACCCAGCTATTGGAAGATACACTATGCCTGAACTCAACTGTGGTGCCCAGGGGTATTTTGTACCTTACCATGGGTGAAGATGCATATGCCCTTGATCCAGTTCAGCCAGCTCAGAAACTGTGAGGCCACACTAATCCATTCCCAATTAAAAATGTTTTAAAAATCAAGGTAATGCACCTAGTTTTTCAGTAGACTCATTTATACTCATTTATATGCAGTTCTGCGAGGGGTTTTTTGTTTGTTTTTGTTTTTTGGGTTTTTTTTTTTTTTTGTACTTTCAGGTCACTCAGGAATTTTGACACAATTGTTAATAATTCATAGCCATAGTTGCATGGAGTTCAGCATTTAAGATGATGTTATTTCCCCCTCTCCCCTCAGCTCTGTGTTTTTGCTATAGTTTCATAAATATGTTGCTGCTCTGAGGGATGAACACTTCTAGTATATGTTTCCTCTTTGGTACTCTTTTGTAGGACTTAGATGAAGAAAGAAAACGCAATTCTCCTAAGTCATAACACCCATAGAAATATGTGCTAAATGTACTGGCAAGGATTAATTTCTAATTTTTTCTACTTAATGGCAATTATATCATTAAATTAAAAATGGAACTCATAAGAAGGAAAAAACTACAGCTTATCAGTAAGGATTCTTTGAAGAAAACCCAGGTTTTGATTAACTCTGATTGTCTTAGATCTTTTTTAATCACTGTTGTTGTGAACCCACCCTCCCTTTCATCAATCCTCAAAATAACCTTTGTCACAAACCATAAATATTACCTTTGATTCCTTTAGCAAAAGGCACAATCACAGTCAACTGCCTAAAGAGAGAAAAAGGGGGGGTAATTTTTGGAAAAATGAAATAAAATATAGTCCTACTCTTGTAGTGTGGTTAGGATTCTTGTGTTAACTCAGAACACAGTTTCTCCACCTTCTCACAGGTTTTCTTTGACAAACTGCAAACTAATTCAAAAAGGATCCTATGAAATAATATTAGGAAAGTATCCTTTTAACAAGTAAGAAAAGGTTGTCGTCTTTTAAGAGTATATTTCTAACTGGAAAAATAGGGTGACTTCTAAGCTGTATCAAACTGTGATAATCTAGTTTCATCCATAATGTATCTGTCTTGACACGAAGTCAAACTGAGTTAGAAACCTTAAGGATTTCAGGGCAGTTCCCAAATTCATCAAATGCAGAGAACAGGTAGGAGTTCAGCTGCAAGATCTTCTTTTCCCTTGGACATGTGGCAGACCAAAATTCACAAGCGTTATCAAGGTAAATACTCAAGTGAATATTTGTGCAAATATTTGGCCACAACTGTTTCTTTTGCAAACATCTTTTGCAAACAAAACTTTGCCGTCTACAAATGTTTGAAGACATGAAAGAAAAAAAAATCCAGTAAGTAATCTGACAAACTCTCTTATCCTAAAAAAGCTATGAGATTTTCAGCATGCTTAGAAATTGTATAAAATATAGTTTTCTATATGTGAAAAAAAAATAAAATTAAGAGCGATGATCAATTGGAAGATAGTTATACAGGTTTTCTTATCTAACTTCACAAATGTCTAAACTAAGAAACAGAAACCATGGGAAATACAATGAAGGGTGGCAGATATTGTATTTAATGGGAGTTTGTGGAGGTCAATTGGAATATTAAATCCTTATGTTAAGTCCCAATTCTTGCTGAGTAGAGCTTGTAAACGAAATAACTTCTTTTCATAATGTGTCTTTTTAAGTCTAAATAAGGTTCAGTTCTGTTACTGCTAAGCTTTTTTTGGTGGATCTGCCCCCATTTTACTAACAGTAGGACAAGATGAATATTTTTTTAGCATTCTGGAATGAATGTTTGCCTTTCAAAGATGGCAAAGTGATGTCAAAGTACAGGATCTTGCCTTGCTGACTGTAGTGAAGAAAGAATAAGTTGGACCTGCAGCACAGAAAACCCATTAGAGCACCTTGGCTCACGATCCTATCTGAATTCCTCCTCTGAAAGACCAGAAATCTTCACCAGTGTGAGAATTCTGTCAGCACTACACATGCTAGACTGAGAAGAATCATCCCATTTTCTCCTTCTCTCGTCTTCTATTTAATAAAATATCAGTGCTGATTGAAGAGAGAAAACAAGACATGTAAACAAAGTTTAAGTGTATTGCTTAGATGTTCAGCTCTTATGTTTGCCCCAAACCTTCACTTACACTGAATAAGACAGAGACAAAAGAGAAGCCCTTCATTACTTTTTTTATGTGTTACTAAGAGTCAATAAATGCTTTTTCTGAGCTGAACAAAAAGCATCAAACCAAATTCTGCTTTTACTGATGTTCCTTTTTCTCTGGAAGAGACATTATCAAGAATGATACATTGCATTGTACTATACAGCAATAAGTTAATTCTCAAGTACTATGCGACCTAATTTTTCTCTGTGTTATTAAAACAGAAGAAATTCAGAACAAAATATTTAAAGCTTCCTTTTCTGCTCAGATGGTTGTATAAATATTTTTGGCTGTCTATGTGTTTGATCTTTTTTGTAACACTTCAGAATGATGATTG
Organism: Zosterops lateralis; assembly: GCF_965231275.1. Classification (NCBI taxonomy): domain Eukaryota; kingdom Metazoa; phylum Chordata; class Aves; order Passeriformes; family Zosteropidae; genus Zosterops; species Zosterops lateralis. The sequence continues at coordinate 114,923,875 of NC_139763.1, forward strand.
GAAGGTGTCTATTTGCTATAAATCTTCAGACTTCAGCAAGTAAGCAGGTCTTTACTCAGGCAACATTACAAATTTCTCATTATGAAAATAGTGTTTTTGTTGCTGACTTTGCATGATATAGTCAGATGCTGGGAGATGAACATTTGACAGCCTTTAATAACAGGAAGCTAATTTTAAAACAAAATCAAAGTGGGTGAAACTATTAATATTTGTAAAACTCTTCCACAGCAAAACAGACACTGCAAAGATTTCTAAAACTGAAGAAACAAGCAAGAAGCTAATTATCTGTGGATCCATTGCAACTAAGTGCATCTTCCTAGACCAAAATTTATGAAACATGAGGCAAAGCTGTTCACCTGTTGTTAGTGATATTTCACACCTAGCAGTTAAGCTCCACTTTTATCTCATCTAATAATACATGGGCAACTTGAATGTCTAGACTGCACTTTTAACCATCTTCTTAGACTTCTCAGCTGAGATTTTGGAGTCCCAAAATCAGATTTGGTTCAGATTTGTGCAGGGCAAAATTCAAATGCTGGTGCAATTTCATGGCTTTTAGTGAAGAAAAGAGTTTTGCTAGACATAACCAACTTTTTCATCAATGACAGAAAATAGGTGAGAAAAATAATAAATGCTCGTATGGTAATAATTGAGGCAAGTGCATAGAAAATCCTCAGAGAAATTGCATTTTTAGTAACTTTTATTGTGGAGAAGAAATTTCAGGAGAGTTTCTACTTTTCTTACACAGCTCCAGACAGTAAAGCCAAAATGAATCCTCCTGAGAAGATTCATCAAATGCCTGAGAAAAAAGCAATACAGCAAATATCCAGTTAGTTTATAGTCCTGGCTTAATTAGCATAATTATGAATAAATAAGTATTCAAGTTAAACATTCAGATAAACCGCATTACTTAGAAAGAGATTTATTATAGCTAGTACACGTACTTTTCCTTTATTTTAATTTGCACATATTAAAATCTGTGTGGCTTTGAAGATAACATCATCAACCCCTTGTACATACTTGTGTGAGCTTTCTCTGAGATCTTCTCTAAATAAACTGAGTTGGCCATGCCATGACAGGTCCTCCATCATGAGTTCAGTCCTCAGACTACCAAGCAATTTTTGTTTTCTTCTGATGCCAATCTTTTAACCTCTCCTTTGAGTGTCCTTTCACTGACATTGTGACCTGGGCCACATGGAGTCTTTAAGATAAAAACTTGACATTGTGCCACTAGATTCCTAAAATGTATCTCTTATTCACACTCTGCTTCTAAGAGGTAAATTTCCTCTCTGCCAGGGAATTCTGACATTTGGGAGAGCCACACAAAAGCTTATGTACTACATTGAAATTGGATTTCAGGATCCTCAATGTTTCAAATTCAAATATGTTTAATGCTGTCTCTCTGCAGTGTACACAGAAAAAAAAAAACCCTACAAGGATTATTGCAGACAGTACTTATCTCTCAGTCATGATGCTGTGTTTGGGCAATGGAGTGATTCCTCACTATAATATTCATGAACTTCCCCAGTATCCTGCTTTATATTTCAAGGTGAACCCTTGGGATTTCAGTTTGGCTTCATATCAAATACAGTTTAAGAGGCCAGGTTCTTCTGCTGTCAATACTAATTGTGACAAGTTAATCCACCTGAAATATTAAGCAGAAATAGCAACATTTAGACATCCAACTTCCTTCTGCTTGTATACCAGAGCTATTGAAAGGCAGAACATATTCAACATACTTGAGTCTTTAAAATTTGTCTACTTCCTATAGTTTTTTTCATATCTTCTGCCAGTAAAAATTCATTCAATTTTAAAGCACCTTTTTTATTTAGAAGTCTGCTTGATTTCTGAGTTTTCAATTTTTTGGTTTAAATATTTTCAGATGTTACTTGAAATAGATATTAATGATAATAGTACTAACTAGAGGTGCATTGCACTTGTATGTCAAGATTCCAGCTTGCCATTGTTCTAAGCATTGCAATTACACACAATAAGTGGCAGTATTTCCTAAGGTTCTTAGATAAAATGAAAATATGATAATTATCTTTTATGCAGGCAATACTGAGAAACCCAGAAACCCACTTACCTGTCACCCAGGTAAGTGACAAGAATCAGAAAGAAGAATGAAAAAAAATTTCTTGAACAGAATTTACTGCTTGTCTATTTGGTTTGAACTCTTTGTTTTATGCTTCTGTCCACAAGGTGCATAAATTTCCTCCAGATCATTCCTGGGTTTAATGTAAATGTTTATATGTTCTGCAGAATATTTGTACATAGTTCAAAACCATTATATAAATTACTTCAAAGTGTCTAGGAAAGGTAATCTGTAAGTCACTTGACTATGATTCTAATTTGATGAAAAACACTCAGAAAGTTTCACTGAAACCATCTTTTTGTATCAGGCTAAAAGTACAAAGAGACATATTTATAAAATAAAAATTGCCATTCAGCAATATTCTTGCATTTACATTTTCCATCAGTATTCCTTGAGAGTATTCTAATCATATATTCATTATATGAAGTATACATTGAGAATATTATGAATTCCAATATTTTTTTAATATTCAGTGATCATAGAGTTTTAATGAAAATGATTACAACAAATTGGAGAATGCACATAAAAGGGAATACCTTTTACTGTTTGAAAAAATGTTTTTGAAACTGTTCTGAAGAAATTTGTACATTTCCGAGGAGGGCCACCTCTGGATGTACCTTCTTTGAGTTCTGTCATACAGATTTCTTAACTAGAAATAATTGTTACATTAATGATTTTCTCTCTTTAAAGTAGCATTTTGCTTTGACATGAGAGTATTCTGTCTCATCAGGTGTGTCCAGGACCTGACTGTGGGCAGTGGAACTGAGCTGGCACTATGGGATTGCTTTCCTTCAGCAGCCAGAGAAGAGCTCCTTTGTCAGCTCCTTAGGATGGAAGACTAAGTAAAAAAAAACAAAAACAAAATCTGTCTAAACCCATGCAAGCACAAAAATGACATCTGAAAACATATATAACACAGAAAGGGCTGAACAAGTTGTTTGACGTGGGTCAGTATTTCCAGGGAAAATAGAGCTTTGCAGCTGTAGGAATTAATTGCAGAATCCCAGAATGTCCCAAGTTAGAATGGACCCATCAGGACCATCAGTCCAGCTCCTGGCTCTGCACAGAACCCCCCAAGAACCCCACTCTGTGCATTCAATGCTTGAACTCTCTGAGGCTTGGTGCTGTGCCCACTTCTTTTCCTCTATATAATTCCTGAGTGAAGCTTCAGTCAGAGTTTTAAGCATGAATCTAGAAGAAAATGATATCAAACTGATTTCAAAGGAATTATTTTCTCCTCTGAAAGGATAACTATGTTCTAATTGAAATGGCTGCATACATTTCAAAATGGTAGTTGTTCTAGAACATTAAATTTAAAGTATAATTTTTTATGACAGAGAGGCTCATAAATCAGAGCATACTTTGTCTTACGAAAGTTTATTACAATGAAATTCAGGACTTGGTTTTTCAGTACTTAGTAAAGTTTGAGTTGAACAGCATTGTCAAGCTGCCAAGTTATTGAAGCTCATGAACCTTCCCACTGACCTCAGTATTTGCAGAAATGGACCTAATCCTCCAACTGTGATCCTGAAACAGCTAAAGTTGCAAGAATTAAATATGCAAGCTTACTACTTTAATATTTTAATAATCAACTGAAGTGTTTTACAGGAAAGGCTGAGGAGGGTAGTGTGACAAAACTAGAAGACTTTGAATGAAAATACCTGCATTTCTTAACCTTTTCTTTATAAATACATTGAGAACATAAGCAGTAACCTTGAGTATGGTGCAAATTTAGCAAAAATCAAACTGGACTTTTACATAAAAGCTGGAATTAATTTCTAATTCAAGCAGGAAGACTACAGAGCCCTTGAATCATGCTGCTCCATGTTTCAAAGTTGTGGAAAGGCTGTAATTTTAGAACTCAAGAGGTGGCAAACTGCACCTGCAATTAATGTCAAATAGTTGTCTCAAGTGTGGAGTAGGCCTGTCTTTAAGAGCAGAACACCAACTTATATCTTACATTCCTTGCATGTGTGAATGTCAAACCTATTAGTATTAAAGAAGCATATGTAATGGGCTGCTAAGGATTTCACCAGCACAGGTGAATTGGGTGGATTGATATGTTACTACATCACCTGTACAAACTGACTTTGAGTTTAGGTAATGGCTGACAAAGTTATTCAAGAGGAGTATGTAGGGGAAATAATTGCAGCTCCCATTAGGGAAAGCTCCCAGCTTATTCCAAAAATGCCACAGAAGGCTATAACTGCTGGTAGTTTGCTGGGCTGGCAAAAAAAAGCAGGGACAGCAGGAGGCTGAAATACCGAAAGCACTATTCTCCCTTTGCAGTCACAGAGTTGAAGGAGGTTTTAAAGATACCAAATACAGCTAGTCAGAAATTCAGTGTACTGACTGTGCACATCTTCACAGGTTTTTCATCCCCAAAGATCTATTAAATTTATTGAAGATAGCTGTAGCTGCTGACAAAATCAGTTCAGCACGGACATTCCATAAAGGTCAGGTATTATGCTCAGCGTATCTTAATGCGCAGTTACAGTAACAATTATATACAGCTACCATGCCAGGGGTTACAACTGAGTATGAGAGTGGAAATCTTTTGTGGATATTCCATTCTCTGCCCATTAGTGTTCTTGCTGTACTATTGATGATTATGTACTCAACACTGCACACAGCCCAGTACTTTCTGCTTGGGGAAAACTGTTTTTTCGTTATTTAGAAGAACACTGTCTCACCCCTAAAGAGCTACCTGACTGAGCCTGTTCCTGTACCTAGTTATTTGTCTGCCTGATGCACACTGAAAAATGTGTCCTATCAATATATGCGTGATCCCATGATGGACCAATGGACTGAAACAGCACCACCAAATTATTCTATCAGTTGTTCAAGAAACTATTGTTTCAGCTGAAGCTCTCACTGCAGCATCAGCCCCGGAGCTGGGTATTGAACCATGGCATATTTCCAATTCTTTCAGCATTTGAAATCCAGCATGGCAGAATTGTATTGCTTGTTCCTCAGTCCCTTGCCCCTCATTTCCAGAGCTCAGTTCCCATGGCATTCTTGGGATTCACCCAGCAGAATCATTGGTGTCCAGGTGGATGAATGGCAGAGGTTAACAGCCCAAAGGTAAAGTAAAACTTGGTATTCCCTTCATTAAATCCCAGATATGGACACCTATTCAGTTTACAGGGTGAGGTTTTAGGGTGGATCAACTGTGCAGACACCCAGAGAAGAAAAGGGAGGAGTTGCTGCAGCAGCCCAGGGGGATGACCATGGTGAGGCAGCTGTTCCCCTGGAGTGCATAAGCAACCATACCTGCACATACTCACTCTGCTGCCCTAAGAGGAGCCTGGCTGTAGCAGGTTTAATCTGAAAGACTGCAGCCTGTGGGAAGGAGCTATGCTGGGTCAGGGAAAAAAGTGTGAGGAGAAAGAAGAGCAACAGAGAGGATGTGTTACAGATTAAACTCTGTCCCCATTCCCTCTCCTTCTGCACTGCTCAGATGCAAGGAGATGGAATGGTCAGGAGTGAGGATGAACCCAGGAAGAAGATGGCAAAATGAGAAGGAAGATGCTTACAATTTTGGTTTCATTTCTTATTATTCTTCTTTGGTATTAAAAATCACACAAAACTCCCAGTTCAAATCTGTTCCATCCATGACAATAATTCCTTAGCAATACCTCTGTCCTTGTCCTGAACCACAAGATCTTTCATCTTATTTTGCCCTGTCTTTCCAAGGCAGCTAGCTAAGGTTAACCACCAAGTCTCCCACTCAAGTTAGTACCCACTGGGTGGGTACCTCCATCTTTACAGATATCCGACAGCTATTTCCCACCTTTCTCATTTTGATCAGCACCTCATTCTCTAGCATGAAAAAAACCCAAAACAAAACAAAACAAAACAAAAAAAACCCCAAAAAACCCTACTGAACCTCTGCTATTGAAACAGGATTTTTTTTTCTAGGTGAGTATTTAGAACTTACAGAATATACATTACTTAACTCTACAAGCACTGTTGATTATAATATTCAATTATGTCAGGAATTCAGTGAATGTCAGTAACATGTATGTAACTATGAATGTATGCGCAAATACAAAGATGTTGCTATCCCAATGTGACTATATTACCAAAGGACATACAGTACTTCATATAAATAAAAAGTGGTAGTGAAGTGTTATTCATAATGTATTTGGGATAATACAGTTTGCCTTCAGAAAGACATGTAAAGCCACAAGTAAAATATACTCCAAAAGTCTTACTTTATTTTTAGGATAAACTATTAGAAAGAAATACAGAAAACATTCTAAAATACTATTAGAAAAAGAAATTATACATAAATATGCAAGGACTGCTGATATAATGAGCTGGTAAAATGATAATGTTGCATGTTTCATGATATGTTGCCTTTATGTTTTAATATAGTGTTTACTCATGTTAACATAAAAGTTTGAATTTCTTTGATAATTATTAGACAATACATTTATCTATTTTTATGAAAATTGAATAAATATTGGATTAACAAGAAGCTTTGAAAATCAGAATTAACTGGTCTTTTGACCAATCTCAGTCTTTTAATGTTGAAGTGGTGGAGGCCTACTCTTGTTCTGTTTAAATTAATACAATTTTTACTTGACTCTCCAAAAGGCTGCAGGATAACAATGTTGTGTTCCTAAGAGAGAAAGAAAGGTTGGAAACATGACCTAATCTCCTACACTGTGTGAACAAGATAGTTCACAGTCATTACTTCTGGGGATGACAAACATCACCATTTACCACGGTAAATTGGTCAATTTACAACTAACTTCTATGGCATTCTGGTCTTGTTATGCTCTGTTTGCTTTAAGTGCTCATCCCTCAGCCTTAAGAGCTATAATGTAGGGGAGGATAATTTTTTACAGTCAGTAAAAGCAATCTCAATCACTCAGCTCCATATACATATCTAAATATATGTTACTCAAGTCTAATTCCTGCATTAATACAGTTGCATGGACCTTTTCCTATAACACAGTCATAAGCACCTTTTTATTAATATATTATAGAAGACTAGATAGACATAAACACTCAGATATATTTCTAGGATGCTGCATTGTACTCAAGACAGAAATCATGCATTTTATTTGCTCTCGTTTTATGTTATGCTCCATTAAAGGAGTGGAGCAATGTGAAACCTCTGTGCACTGTGAAATCACAGACAGTCTGCTGAAACTATGTCACTAAATATGCCAAGTGTAAGCTAAGCATGTCAGCTAAGAGTGAATATACTAAATTATTAGGTAAAGGGTTTTTTGTTTGTTTGTTTGGGTTTTTGTTTGTTTTGTGGGGTTTGGGTTTTTTTGTTTGTTTGTTTTTTGGGGTTTTTTTTCCCCCGAGAAATATGGGGCAATATCATGGTGTATAGATCTGATTAAGAAAAAAAAAAAATAATGGTGCTTTTTCATAGCATGTTGGAATTTATGTTTCTCACATGGGTGAGAGAGTGCTTTCCTCAGGGAGCTATTTGCCATCCTCAGGGGAGGAAAGACTTCACATAAAGTGAGATATAGGAGGCAGAAGAGACTGAAAACCCGAGGGATCAGGATACTTGGCTGAGAACACGAGAGACAAGCTGGCCAGGCTAAGAGCAAAAAACCTTGTTGCAGATTATGGAGAGTTTGTTACAATGTACAGTCATGGGCTTGTCACAATCAGACCAAAGGTATATCAAGGATCATTTTCAAGGAACAGTAAACAGTTACATGTGATTTTTTGGTTTTTTAAATAATCTCCGCTGTGTAACTTTGAATTTGGTATATTTAAAAAACCCAGTCTTTTTAGTATCAAATCTGACAGAACCTCTCCCTTTTATTGCGAAGGATTTGGGGTTGTGTTGTTTTTATGGGGGGAGGAGGGGTGGGGAGGTAACTTGATAAGTCACCTTGATTCTTAATTGGAGAATTTTGCAGAGAAGACAGGCCAGGAAAATCTATCTCAAAGCTCTGGTTAACACCAGGTCTCTTCCAAGTCCTTAGGGCACATGGGTTCAAAGGATGCTTGCAGATGGAGATAAAACAACTCCTTTTCTTGAAGCAGTGAAAATTTGCAATCTGCATCAATTTAGACAATAATTGCAACAAATAATTGTTAATAATGAATACAATTATTAGCAATAATTACGAATAATTATTGCTAGACAAGAATTACACTCCACAACTGAGACCACTGTGTCTCCAAAGCAGTAAGAGATAATGTACTAATACTATACATTCTTCCTTTCTTACACGGAAGTTTTAACTTTGTTCATCTTAAACTGAAACCAATTCTATTTTTGTTGCTTCCAATGCAAAATAACATGTACTACTCCCTGTCAAGCGAGCCTGCGGGTCCCAACAGCACCTGCATCTTTCCCATTTAGACTTCTACATGGCAATGATACTAGACATAAAAACCTTGTGTATCAATACTCACAGTAGAGTGAGACAAATCTGCTCCTTTTATTTTCTAGACTAGCGAAAGACCCTTGACACTGTTAATGTGAGAGGACATTCCACAAATTCTGATTTGCATTGGGAATGCAAGCAGTTGCCTTTCACCTTCAGTGCAGCCAGCTTTTGGTTTGGCTTTCTAATAATATCTGTTACTGTATCCAAGTTATCATTCTGCCTCAAAGCTTTGGGTGGATGTTTTTCACTGCTTTCCTTTGACTTGCATCCACGTAAACCTGTTGTGCAGTAAGTGAAAGGATAATTTCCCTCCTGGCATGAATGACATAGCACTGCAGAAGACACATGATCAGACGACATAGTCTTAAAATACTTATTCACAATATTGTCAGGAGAAGTTGCCTTGCAAACAATGGAATAAAACTTACTTTAAATTTCGTGTGAGATGGAAATTCTTTCCAAGGAATAGAGGAAATATGTGTATTTAGCACCTTTAATTTCAGAAATCCAGAGCAGTGCACTAGTTATTATCAAAATAGTATTTGCTTTACTGAATAAGATCTATCTTCTAAATTGCCTGTCCTATCTCTAACTGTTACCAATAGTAACCAAATATTTTACATAAAAGTCGTCATGCAGCAAGTGGATGAAAGGTAATTTATCAAACATTAATGTTCCATCTTAATTCTGCATATTTAGATGCTTAAATCATGAACAATGAATTTTTGTCAACCCTGGAAAGTATTTCAATGCATTAAATGTTCTAATCCAACATTCTTATTACCTGTCAGTAGGTGCAAGTTCCATTTCAGTTTGAGGACAAATATTATCCTTATAAAGTTGATGCCACCCTCCTTTTCAGAAGTTAAGGGAACAAATTTCCCTCTGATCTGTATGGCAACCTTGGAACTTAACACCCAAAGACACTGGTGCAAATTTCTTGTGTTGTTTGCAAGTTCTTATAATTGCAAACTAGATAATGACCTAGGATAAAAGCTCTCTCTGATTGTATGTTTGTTTTTTCTTTCTAATATAGTTCTCTATGAAATCTCCACTTAAGCTAGAATGAATTTCTATCATGGAGTTGTATAGTGACTAACACAGACTGTATCCCAAAGTTATGGAGCTGGAAAGGTGGGAATATTTGATCTACTTGAGTAGATCAGTAACTATGGGTCATTAGTTATAAAGGTAATTTCCATGCAGTGGATTGTTTGTTATTTTTTTGCTATATGAGTAGGACAAATCAAAAAGGAGTGAACAAATGAGGTTTGTCTCATCAGTTTCATCTAACTTTTAGTGAACTCCATCACTAAGAGAGTACAGTTTACAACATGCCAAGAATATAAGATATTGAGTAGCTAAGGTGACAGATGGGATATAAAAATATTAACAAAGTATTGTATATTAATAAAATAAACCCTGGTACAAGTTCCAGGTGGACACCAAGGGCTGCAGAGGAGGAAAGATCTTTGCAGCCCAATGAACATCAGTGATGAGCTATTCTTCATGATCCCACGCTATGGTGTAAGAGGAAAAAAAATGTAGACTTTACAGCCTCCTAAAATCCAGAATAACTGCTCTGGAGTGTACAAAGAGTCCCCAAATGGTGTCATGTACTCCCAGTCGACAGCCAATGTCAACACTGTCTGCTGAGGTGCAGCAATGCAGCACTACATGGTGCACAGCTAAGCAAACAATGTGCTTTCTAAAGGCAGAGAGTGAAATTGTTTCCATTACTCCTGTGGCACATTGGGCTTTATACATGGAATTACAAGCAGAAATGCAGAAAATAATGGAAGACAGAAATAATGAAATAAAAAAAAGGATAATGTGGTTTATGACAATGAAATGTAACCTTGAGTAAAATCTCTGTCATTTTCAGCTCCATGGCGCTTATATGGAAAGATTTATTTTTTTTTTTTTTAATAAGGAATGATCCGTTAAAAATGGAGGTGAGGAAGGGAGAAAATGTCCTAGTAAATGTAAACATTTCATGGGGAAATAAAATAAAAGGGACTTCAGTCAATAATATTAGTGCCATCCTTTCTTTGGTAATCAGCGATAAAAAGAGCTGTCTTTTTCATATGAAGACAGATCAGTAATTTAATCATGATATTCAGAAGAAAGAATGTTTACAAAATAAATAATGGCTATCCAATTAACTAAAAACTATTTCAAGCCTCTTTGTACTTTTGGAAATAAATTATATTGCTTATTAATTATGTATCAAAAATATAGCATGATTTTACTTGTAAAATTAATAAATCCATTCAGTTATTAACAAAAATAAATAAACAAACCCCTGAGTTTTGGTAGTTTTAGAAAAAAAAAACAAGAAGAAAAAAGAAGATAGGACATCTGCATATGTCTTTAAGGTTTTAAGTGGGTTATTTCTGAATTACTTGAAAGAACTGATCAATATTTCATAGAATCTCACCACTGTATGTAGTTGTTTGACACTTTGATCAAATTGAATTATAGGTCTTTTATCTCACTGTGGCAGTCAACATTTCCAATAGATAAATGTTGACAACTGTGATTCTTAGTCTCTAATTGTATTGTCCAGAAAAAAAAAAAAAAAAAAAAAAAAAAAGACAGCTTTTTGAATAACAACTGAAACAGTCATGACCTGGCACTACAAAAATAGTCAGACTTATGGACATTAAATGTAAATTAAGAACTGAGTCACTGGGAAACATGCAAATAATAATAAAAATATTAAGGGGTCAAATATCTGTTTAATGCTATTTCACTGAGGCTCTCAGTAGCTCAGAAAAGACACAGGGAAAACAGCACCATTCAAATATTTTTCGGATACTGAGCAAAGAGCAATCTCATTTTCACAGAGTCATTGAATCACTGAGGTTGGAAAAGACCTCTAAGAGGAACAGGTGCAACTCTCAACCAACCACGGTGGCTTTCACCACTCAGCCAGTGCTACACCTACATGCCTTTTAAATCCCTCCAGGAATGGTGACTCCAGCAATTCCCTGGGCAGCCTGTGCCAGTGGTTGACAACCTTCTCAGTGAAGAAATTTTTTGCTGCTATCCAATTTAAACCTACCCCGGCATAACCCAAGGTCATTTGTTACTTGGGAGAAGAGAACAGCCCCCAGCTGGCTACAAACCCCGGTCAGGTACTTTTAGACACTGCTAAGATCTCCCCTGAGGCTCTTTTTTTCTAGGCTAAACATCCCCAAATCCCTCCTTGTGCTCTCCAGACCCTTCCACAGCTCCATTGCCCTTTCCCAGACAAGCTCCAGCCCCTCAATACCTTTGTTGCAGTGAGGGGCCCAAAACTGAACCCAGTACTCGAGGTGTGGCCTCACTAGCGCCCAGCACAGGGGAGAAATCCGTGCCCTGGTCTTCTGGCCACTCCATTTCTGATGCAAGACAGGTGTGATTTGCCTTTTTGACCACCTGGGCACACAGCTGTTAAAGCCACCTCATTGTACCTACAATACCGCAGGTATTGTAACTCCCCATCAGGTGTGGATGTCAAGGCTACCTGCATTTAAGAGTACAATGTGTTAAAGTAGGCATTAAGGACTAAATAAAAAAAAAACCCAAAACACATAAAAAAGCCAACAACCTGCTGAAAGGTTGGATTAATTTTAGTTTTTTTGACACATATGCCAATTAAATGCAGTATTTGGTTTCTCATGAAATGCTCTTTTCTTTTTACTGAGAGTTGTTAAAATTTAGTGTGACTAATGAATTGTTATTGTAGAAAATGTGAGTTAGAAGTTGGCAGAACATAAAATAAGTTTTATCAGCCAAAAGTTAAGTATTCTGAAGATCAAGAGGTTGAGGAAAAAGCTGATTAAGTTTAGGGTATGAGTTTATTACTTGAAAGTAACAATTACTGAAGTAATAAAAATCAATCATGGTAAAAAAAAACACATTTGCTACTTTTAAAGCCCCTTTAGAAAAGGGCAAGACAACATTCCCTTTTCATTGTCTGAAGGTCTTTGAAGAAGGTCTCTGATGTTTCAGGCAGACCCTGTATTGATCTGTAAATTGGTAAGCCGCATGGCACCCCTTTGCAGTCTTTGACTCCTGGAGAATTTTATTTACATTTTAAAGAATTACCTCAAATTGTACACTTTTTGTCTTGTTTTGGATATTGTTTTTTTTCATTAAACAGACTCTTTTTCCCCCCAGTTTCATTCTTTATGTGCCCACAGAGGTGTAGGACATGCATTTTGCCACATCTTCAAAAGCCTTGGAAAAAAGATGTTTTTAAAAAGCTATGAAGGTTAATGCCAATATAAGAACCAAGACCAGTCTGCAAATTATTAAATTTACAAGGGAAATTTTGAAATTTCTGATAAGCACTGTGTGTTATCATTTCTCAGAAAAAAAAAAAATTAGAAAACACTGAATGAGCTTTACTACTGGGTTTAGGAAACCATAGTCTAATCCATTGTGCCCAAAAAGCAAATGGATGTATCCCACAAATATTAATACTGAATAGAACTTCCTAACTCTACTCAGATGAAATAACTACTGGTAGAAGAAAACTTTGTAAAGAATAGATAAAAAATTTAGTCTGTAATTATCCAGTTTAGCTTGTTTACTTCTCAATCTCTGTAGTTCCTTTCTTCCATACATTATTTTCTTTGCTAAAATATGTACTATATAAACTCTTCTTTAAATCTTTTTCTGACTGCGTGAAAGTCTAAAATGGGTGTGGAGTTCAGTTGCACTGTAGTTTCTGGTAATCTTAATCAAGATCTAGTCAAGAACTTAATCAAGATTGCTCCTATCAATCCTATTGTCTTGGTTTGGATAGACAGGTGTCTGCCAAGGAAGATTGGAGTCTCCCTTGGAATGTAAGCCCCCCCTCTCCCTTTTCAAATTATTATAAATTTGCAATTAAAAGGCTGCCAGGCAAAGATTTTGCCAATAGGTATAGCAGTTCTTTACTAGGGATATTAAAAATAGATATGTTGTAGTACAAAAGAATAAGCAAACAAACAAACAAGGAATCCCAGAAAACCCTGACAAAGTCAGAAATACAACCTGACACCCTGTTGGTCAGGGTGTTGGAAACAGTCCAAAGTCAGCCCTCCTGGAGTGGAAGATGTGTCCTGTTGGAAGCACAGATGATGGTCCTGTGGAGCCAGGGGTCCCAAAGTGGGTCTGGTCTTCCCTTGGGGCTCCTGTGGAAACACCAGAGTGCCTGGTGATACCTGTGGCTCCTTTTTATCTTGGTGGAAATGGCTCCTTCTCCCTGGATGGAGCATCTCACAATAGGATGATGAAATGTGTCATGCCATTGGTGAGCTTTGATGGTGCATTAACAGAAGATATTCCTGTGGGGATAGTGAAAGACTGAGCAGAGATAGGGAACAATACCCCACTCGGTTTTTAACAGCTGGCTTGTTATCAGGGAAGGCAATTACGCCCTCCCTTCTGGAGTTATAACAGATAAGAAAAATACCTCCCCAACTGAGTTTGGCCCCCTCTTTGTTTTGGTCAAGTACTCTTTAAGTATCCAACACTTAATCTCCTTGGTAATCTATGAGAAAAAATTCTTAAAAGTAAAAAAGGAACAAACCTAACCCCCAACACCTATGTATATTCATGCATTAATTATGGGAGTCCCTAAACTTATTAGTATAAAATTAACAACTCAGAGAAAAGTTTTACACTGAGAGCCACTTCCCGTTTCTATGTTTTTACATTTCAGTCAGCAGTCAATTCGGTAATAGCCTAACAAATTCATTAGACCAAATTATCACCCTTAGGACTGTTAGCTTTTACAAAGAGAGCAATTTCTCATGCCTGGAAGAATGTACAGCTCCAGAATCCACGATTTCTTATTTTGGAATCAGATAAGAATCAAATGGAACCCTTTGGGAACTGCTGAGGCTGATGGGTATGCTGATTGTGACAGGAAAGATTTTCTTTTCTGTAACAGCTGACACACATCACACAGAGCAGAACAGGGTGGCTGACTGTGGGATTACATATATACAGTATATCAAAAGCCTACTGAGGGAAAAAACAAAACTTGTTTTGGTTTAATCATGTTCCATTTTGCAAAGAAAGATGTTGTATTCTTTCCTTTGCATAGTTTAGACTGAATTTTGCAATTAAGGGCTGTTATCTGCTGATTTGAACTGAAAGTAGCTAGGAGTGAGATTTTAATGTTTAGGGGAGGAGAGAATCTCATTACTATATTTTAAAACACTTAGAGAATCCCAGTCTATCCTTCCCAAGGTTAGCAAAGATATATCTAAACTCATGTCTGACCATGACACATGAAACTTTTTTTTAAACTTAATAATATTAATAATAATAATAATAATAATAATAATTATACAAGACTCAGTCACATCATTCCAACATAATTAATATACCCACTACACTTACTTTAGCAACTTAATTTAGGAGTACACTTCTAGTTCTCTGACTTCTCTCAATGATGTGTCACAATTCTATTTTTCCCCCCTCTGTTTTATTATCACTGCAAATTATTTCTTGAATAGCCTGCACAGATTTCACGAGGAACCCCAAACGTACTGGGTGATTATGTAATTAGATCTTTTATTATAATGAGCATGCCATGAAAAAGAATGAATTAAGTTCATCGAGAATAAATTTAGCTCTGACATTTGCTACTTCAGAGTGCTTGCTTTTACACCTCTAGTAGTCTATTAATAGCTTTGTTTGTACAAATGTGTAGATGTGCCATGCCACTCTGACATTTTCCTCTCACTTGCAAATTCCAGAAGGAGTTGATTTCATCTGCTTTAAAAGTAATGTGGTGCTCCTTTGGAAGACTTTTTTTTTTTTTCCTTAGCTGAAGATGTTAGATGATTCTAAGATTCTTAAAACAATAAGAGAAAATTCAGTAGTTTAAACATTTATAGGTGAGATTCTTCTGTCAATATATGAATTACAGAAAGTGGTGACTAGAGAACTCACATGGGTTGATATCAGAAAAATCTACGGGGCTACTTACCGAATGAAGATTCACTTATTACTTTTTTTCTGAAGGAGACTTGTAAAGAAAACTGGATTTTTAGAATCTGATTTGTATTCAGGCTCCTGCTGTCTTCATATCTTACTGTTATAAGGCACAGAAGCATTAATCTAGGACTCATATAACTTAGAAAAAAGAACTGGGATGGTTTGAGCATATAAACTCTTATGGCTTTAGATGGCTCCTAAAGTTTTGATAAGAGATTCTCAAAATACAGATAAAGCACTCTAAGTCTCCAACTTTGTTATGGTTCATTTAGTTTGGTTTTGGTTTTAATTCTATGGTTTGCATAATGAACTAAAATATATCAAATAAAATATTTTCAGTCTGAGGTGCAGAAATGCAGAAATTGACCTTATGCTATGAGGACTTGACATTTATTTCACTAAAAACAACATTTGATATAAGAAAGTTTTCTAATGTCTCTCTCTTTTTTTTTTTTTTTTTTTTTTTTTTTTTTTTTTTTTTAATAGGTGATTTTCTTGGCTTAAAGCCAGGTTTATGCCTCAGTTACTTTAAATTCCAGAAGAAGCATTCTTGTTTGTTTGACTGTCTTTTTTTTTTTTTTTTTTTTTTTATGCAAATGGACTATATTTTAGCAATAGGTAGGATTCAGGTTTGCATCTTAATTTGTGATTTAGAATGTCCAGCATTATCCTTCAGCAAAGTCAGCCTTTCATATTGAAATTCTTGAATGTCACAAGGATTGAGAGTAGATGGAGAACCATTATTATGTTTATTTTAAACTGTCCTGGGGTTTCAATTACTCTCTCCAGAGGAGGTGAAGAGCATAGCATTTACCCACTCATATAGATGGTTTTTGTATGAATTGTTTCAAATGTTTTAATTTTATAATACTGAAAGAGAGAGACGGTGTGACCTCTTTTAGCTGAGCAGGAAGAGCCCTTGCAGATAGAATATCAATAGATATGTATAAACGTGTGTATGTTTGTATTTGTGTGTTTGGATATCTATACAGGCACATACACAAAAAAATAAATAAGGCATAAAGGGACCACGTATATCCTAATGCACAGACAAGATCACAAGGAGTTTAGAAACCATTAGGGTAAACAGCAGTGGGTTCAACTCTGCAGTAAAACATCAGAGGAGACTTTACTGGTCAGCCAGGCACCATTCAGGAAGGAAGGAGTTCTTTCTGTTGTCAGATTTCTGTCTTGCAAAACCTCCCAGGCTGATGATTTTCCAACTTTTTTTCCATTAGGGTTTTAAGCCTGTGCATTTCATTGGTTTTCCATGTCGAACTTTTTAGGTACTAATGATCTCCACCTCTATGGTTCTGTCAACATTTCTTATTTTGCATGGCCCTCACTCATCTATCATAAAATGTAGCAAATTTTTCTGGTCTCTGAGCCATGGTATCAGTGCTCAGCCTTGGATCCTTGAAAGACACCTGCAGAATTCCCTGTTCAAGGCAAGAAGAAATCAGAGTGATTTAGGGAGGAAAGAATTATATGGATATTCTGATCACAAACTCCCATTATAGTTATATCAGTTAGCTTTAGCAAAAAAAAAAAAAAAAAAAAAAAAAAAAAAAAAAAAAAAAAAAAAAAAAAAAAAAGCATTAGACATTTCTATTAGAAATAAAATGTAGTGAGGATGTAAAAGGAAATATGTCTTTCTCTTATAAAAAGAAATGTTGAAATAGTCCGATAACTTTTGAAGATTGTAGGAGGCAGCTACTGCTAAATAGTTTATTAGTCTTGGCTTCAGACAACAAAGAACTAGACTTGGCACATAAGACTTTATCAAATCCCATGGTTCTCCACTTTCTATTTCTATATGAGCTTAAGTAGCAACATCTTAGAAGGCTGGCAAATGTCTGGCACCAACAGATGTAGAACTGGAGTCTGTCAATGTTAAGTGCAATGCACATGGAAACATCTTTTCTTTCACATAGGCATGTAATTTTCTATGTATAGAACATCTAGAACAATAATAGTCTATTTTAAACCTTAGGATCTTAACACTTGCTTTAGGAGAAGCAGAACTGTTATTCTCAGCTTACAGATGGGAAGACTAAAATCAC
This sequence comes from Zosterops lateralis, assembly GCF_965231275.1. Taxonomy (NCBI): domain Eukaryota; kingdom Metazoa; phylum Chordata; class Aves; order Passeriformes; family Zosteropidae; genus Zosterops; species Zosterops lateralis. The sequence continues at coordinate 114,941,394 of NC_139763.1, forward strand.
AGAGCTGGAATAAAAGGGAGAAAATATAACACAGAGACTGCAGGGAGCTCATAATTTAATCCTTATTTCAATATTCTGTCTGTGTGGCTTCACTTCACTCTTGTCCACACTTGAAGCCCCTGTAATACTCCTAAGTATATGATAAAAAGCTGATGCATGAATATCAGACCACTGGGTAACCTCAGGTGGTGAGCCATTATAAGCTCTATTGTTAAAAAAAACACTTCCTCCCCAAATTCATCCACTAAGGCTATCTAAATCAAATCAGATCCTAAAATGACATTTCAATGGCTTTATTGGCAAGGTTAGGTGTTTAGCCATCTATAAAGTTCTTAGTCAAAAGGCAGGAGGATTTAGACATGAAATTTCTGCCTTTCTGCTCTGGTACTATGTCATGGTGCAACTTTCATTTTCCTTGCTTGCAGGAGGATACAGAAAAGGTATTTCCAAATGACTTGGTATCTGGAGCAAAGTTATGATGGTTTCTGATGTGAATTAAAACCAAGCCTTCTTCAAAAGTTTCTGATATTCAGTACCTGCATCGTAGTTATGTTGGTGGGAAGGGAGTGAGGTCAGAGAAGTGAACATTAGTTGTATAGGAGAAGGAGCTAGGAGAGTGACATTGATATGATCTCTGCATGTATCCTTGCAATATCCCAATACCTCTTCAAATGTCAGGAGACACTGTTCTGATACATAGTGCAGAAAAAATTGCCTTCTGTGTCTGTCCAGCACCACACAAACTGTAGAAGGCCTTTAAAGGATTTATGAAACATCCTGCAATATGAATTTATTTTTGCAGCAGCAATGGGGTTGTTGAAATACTTCAGAATGTCTTCTGAAGGTTAATTAATTTTATGCTAAGAAGCTAGTCTTTCAGAAGCAGCCATCTAGTGGAAATAGAAAAGTCTTTAATTAACAAACATTGGATATCATACTCAGTAGTTATATGAAGACACATAAACCTGCAGTTTTTATATTATCATACCATATAATTATGTCTCCATATCTTCCACTACCCCAGGTTTTCATTTAAAAAAATGCAAAACCTTTGTGCTTCTTCAAATTGGATCTTGCTTTTTATTATACTGCTGCTAATACTAGAAGAATATTTCAGAATATAGAATAAGTAGGAAGATTCTTTCCTTGAAATGTACCACATAATAATGAATATTACCTTTTTTGCTTTTAAAAAAATCTTCTATATCTGTGTTCATAACTCCAAACATTAAGATGAATTCTAAGAAAAATTATCTCTTTTTAAGCAAATTTCAAGAGAAATGTAAAAATATTTTCCTGCCAATATCTGAAAATTACATTAGTCCATTACACAGCAGGTATTTTTTAGTACATAAAACACTACAATATTACAGAACTCTTGATTATAGTCAAGCTTTTAAGTTCTTTTTTAAATTTCAGTTTCACTCTGCTAAACAATGACAGAACAGATTATTTGAATTGTAGATGATCAGGAAAAGCATTTATGCTTGTGTACGGTCTTTTAGTGCTGTAGGTAACAACTTCACCACATGGAGAGAACATTGGTTAAAAAAAGAAACCAAATAATTTACATCTTGGCATAGGAATGCTCATGTGGGGAGTCAAATCTTTTCAACAGGATGGTGCCCCACAACTTCATGCAATGGGTGTCTCTCCACTGCTGACAGCAGCATTTTCAGCTTTATGTCATAAGACTCTCCAAAATGTTGCTTTCCCAATTTCAGTCTCCAGCTGATCATAGTCCTATAAGACACTCCAGCACATGCACCATCCACTTCAGTTATACCCTTTACATTTAAAATACTTCTTAAGCATCTTTTTTGTGCACATAAGTCCATTCTTTGAAACTGTTCCTATATCTACATGAATCATTTCAGCTGTTTATTGTGCTTAACCTTGGCTGAATGCCACACACCTGCTCAGCAACTCTCTCCCTCTCCTAAACAGGACTGGGGGAAAGAAAACAAGATTGAAAATCTTATGGGTTGAGATAAGGAGAGTGAGATCACTTAACAGTTACTGTCATAAGCTTGGGAAAGAGCTGTCATTTGACCTTGGAAAAAATAATTTAATTTATTGCCAACTAAAATAGTGGTGAGAAACAAAGACAAAAGCTCCTTTCTGCTGTTCCTTCATTCCCACACTCTTCCTCTGCACCACCATGGTCCTTCCCACAGGCTCCATCCTTCAGGATAAACCTGTTCCAGCATGAGTTCTCCACAGACTGCAATTCCTTCAAAACCATCCCTCCGCCGCAGTGTGGGGTCCTCCACAGGCTACAGTGTGGATATCTGACCAGCTGTGCTCTCTCTCTCTCTCTCTCTCTAGGGGCTGCAGGCATGCCTGGCTCACCTCCTGCTCCTCACAGCACCTGAGCACCTGATGGAAATGTCTTACCTGCTTGAAATCTGATGATTTCCTTCTCAGGAACTGTATAGGACTTCTCAAGGATGTACACCAGCATATTTGAAATGCTGGAAGTTCAGATGACTGTTTTGAATGGGTCTTCACTTTCCAAAAGGGCCATTGTGTTGCCTGTTCAAACAAGAAGCTGGGGAGTTGTGCCCTTGTTCAGAAAGTTGTGTCAGGGCTTTAAGAACAGCAGGTGTGCATGGAGCTCCAAAAAGATAGTCAAACCTCAAACAAAAGTTTAGAAAAACGCCGAGTCTCATCCTTGCACTTTGCTTAGCTCTTGGGCCCCTCAGCAGGCTGACTGTGAGTGAGATTTGGCACATGTCACTACCTCTCAGGGGGAAGTGGTCAGGCCTCCAGCAGCCTCTCAGCATGCCTGGTTCTCCACAGCATCCCTCAACTCTGCTGAGGACATCGCCAGAAGGCACATCACCAGTGCACACTGGTGACCCACAGTAGTTTATGGCAGCAATCTTGCGTCAAGCCCATTATTCAGCTACCTGCTAACAACACTGGCTGTGTTCAGGTCTGTTCCCATTGTAGTCACTCTAATTTTAATTGTTGAAAATTGTGATTCCAGTTTATAGTCCCTCCTAATGTTCCTCTGTTATGGGAAGGGGCAGGGAGAAAAGGGAGCAGCTCGAGTGGGTTTAATTTCCTGGCCATGTTTTCGAGCCAGAAGATTTAGGGAACTGGTTGCAAGGCTAATATTTTCACATAATTATTCAGTTTAAGAATGTTTCAAAAGTTAATATCTGAATTTTTTTCATCATGTCTATCTCACATCAAATGATGTTAAGACTTGAGTTTTAAGTTTCTGTAGCACATCTATTTTAATTTGAAACCGTTTGAGTATGAATATAGTCATCGATTTGGATGTAATATGTGAAATTTAAAGGGTGGATAAAAGAGGAATAAATTAAAAATTCACAAACTTAAGTATTTAAAACAGGCTACCTCTGTTTGATTAAAACTAACTATATTTTACATTTTATTCTGAGTCAGGGCAGAAGAAACATTTAATTACTTATTCTACTTCTTAATTAGCTATCTTCCAGATAATATTCCTTTTTTTTTTTTTTTTTTTTTTACTTCAGACAAAATAATCTTGAACTTTCAAGACAACCATTTGTCCTTAATTGTTTCAATTTGGACTCTATCCTTGATCTCATCCAAGTTAAGAGGAAAGCCATACCTCCTGGGAAGAAAGCTGTTTGAAGTTTGCCTAGTCACAGAAAAGTTTGGGCCTTCTTAGGGAGAAATATTCTATATATTCTTCATCATTGTAAAAAAAATCAAGATTAAATATTGAGGGAAACGTTAAAGGCCTTTTTTTGTGGGGTTTGTGTGGGGCGCAGGGATAGATATGTTGTAATTTACATAAAGGCGGTACAAGCTCTTCAGAATAGTTGTAGGCATGCACTGTGATGGTTTTGCGCTCTGTTTTCTTACCTGTCCACTGTCCTTTACTTCGCACAGCAAAGTATTTATATATATATATATACACCAGCATTTCTAAGGACAGACATCTCACTGTCCATCCTTACCCTAGACTTCAGGTTGCTGAGGAAGCCTCCAGTTTGTTGACAATGGCTAGTGATTTCTCTGTCAGGAAAGAGTTTCTAATCTGGACAGGGGAATTTTGCTGTTGGAACCAGAAAATTAGTATTGTGTTGCAAAACTTTCTGGGGTATAGGAATTGTTTTACTCAATCCATTTGGACAGGTGTCCTGGTTTTGGCTGAGATAAACTGAGTTCTCTTCTTAGTAGCTGCTACAATGCTGTGCTTTGTACTTAGTATGAGAATAATGTTGGTAATAGTTGATAGTTTGGCTGTTGCTAAACTGTGCTTACCTTAAGTCAAGGACTTTTCAGTTTCCTGTGCTCTGACAGGAAGCAGGGGCACAGCAGCTGAGAGGGAGCATGGCTGGGACACCTGACCCAAAGTGGCCAAGGGGATATTCCATAACAGAAAACATCATGTCCAGTATATAAACTGGAAGCAGCTGGATGGGGAATGGGCTGGGCATCAGTAAGCGTGTGATGAGTAAATACATTGAGCATCACTTATTACTCTTGGGTTTGTTCCCTTCCCTTCCCTCCTTCTTCCCTCTCTCCCTCCTTCCCTCTCCCCCTCCTTATTATTATTTATATTAATATTATTATTGCTGTTTTCATTGTTTGTTGCCCTAAATTTTCTTGCTTTCAAATATTTGAATCTTTGCAGTAAAGATTCTCATGCAGCTTCAAGAAAACAATGTGTATTTTTAGAACTTATCTACTATTGTTTACATGATTCTCCTCTGAGATGAGAAATATGAGTGATGGTGATATTCACCAACGAGGTCAATGAGGTGGAAACCTGTGCAGCCAATCCTTGGCCCTCTGATCAAAGTGTATATAAGACAGAGTCAGAAAATAGAGACAAAGCTTTTCCTGCCTGACTTTCTCCTGCCTGCCTCATTCTTTGTGTGTCGTGAACAGCAACAGTTGTTGTTATATTTTATTTCAATTGTTAAACTCTTTCTGGCTCACCCCATGTGCTTTACAGTTTTCCAATTCTCCTCCCCAGGGGAGAGAGTGAGAGGCTGTGTGGTACTTGCAGACACCTGGGTATGAAACACAACTCTGGGGAACAAATCTTACCTGGTACCCTGTTTCTCACTGGCGCCAGATTTACAGCCAAGCACTTTCTCCAGTGACTGAAATGGTATTAGCTGGAATTAAATAAAACAAAAGAATCATGAGTTTCACATACCTGTGTCCAAAACTGTCGCTGGCTATGGAATTTTCTTCATTTGCACAGAACAAAAAAATGGTGGATTTTTACTGTGGGTTTTTTTGTTAATTTTTTCAAGGAGAAGATATTTCAACATAAAAAGATCAATGCATTTCTACATATAAAACCCATCAAGATTTACAGTGTTAAAAACTAAAATGCTCTGAACATTGTGTTCAGACAGCAAGTTTTTTCACTCAATGTGTTAACTCTAAGATTTTATTAAAAATAGACTCATCAAAACATATTTCTGAGGCATATGCTTTAGAATCATAAGAAGTAGAGTTTTTTTGTTTCTTTCTCCTTTTTTACTTTTTTTTTTTTTTTTTTTTTTTTAATGTATCTATTTCCTAAACTTTAAGATGATTTCCCAGAAAGGAGTCCAGAAAAGCCAAAGTATATATGTATTTCTGGTGATATGGTTAAATTTTGAAAAAGGGAGTAAGGCTTTCTGGACTTGGTATGGATGATTGCAAAAGGGATCAATAAGGCTGAAGGATCTAAAGGTAGATACTGATGTTTTCCATTTTACATCACTGAAATTCAAATTATTAGGTGTAGAAATACTACAGTTTTTAATTTTGTGATAATTCTTCTCACTAATGGCATATCTAAGATCTTGCAAAAATTAATAATACATAATATCAGCTTCCTTTTGTGTTATTCATGAAAATTTCAAGGATCAGAGGCTTTGTAATTTCTGGTCAAAATCCAAAGAGGTTTGAATGCTACTAATCCAGCTACACAAGTGTCAGGGAAATGCACCTAACAATTTGTGTTTTGATGTTTTGTTCTCAGTCAATTTTATAGAAAATGCCACTGAAATCATGGCAATGTATTTCAATAAAATCAATTCTCAAGTTAGTATAGATTTTATCAATTGGATGTAAACACAATTTCATGCAAGGTCCTTGCATATCCTGTTGGATAAGTAGAATGACAAGGATTCTTGGGATCATCTTTTTTTTCTCTCCATCCCTAGGGTTTTTTTTAGAGTTGGTATGAAGGAAAGGCTGCACAAACAGCCTTCATCCCTTCATTCTTTCACAGCTTCATCAATCCCAAAATATATTCTAAGCACATGGAGAAGCCAGTGGGTTATAGTGCAAATGCTGGAATTAGAAGACAGGAATTCCATTTGCAGATCTACGGCTGACAGATCATGCCCTTCTTTACATGGAGGATAATAATTATTTCATTTTCACCAATGCCATGTTAGTATAGGACTCCATACCTATGCTGAAAGCCAACAAAATGTCAAGGTTCACCGCAAACGCCTTTTAAATATGAGGGGAAAGTTAATGCAAGGCCGTTTCCTGTATCTTCTGCCAAGGTAAATTTTGATCAGACTCTGAAGAAGAAGAGCTGCCATACACACTTCAAGTATTTAGCAATCCACGCCAGTACACTTGTTGTGTGGCATCATCACTAAGATGTGAAGAACAGGGTGACAGCTCTTGATAAGGACAAGTATGAAGAAGACATTTAAGGACTGTGAAGTAGCAGCACGTAAAGTTAACACAGAGTGGGGAGACAAATGACAATAGATTTTCACATTCCCCGTGCTTTCAAGTGTGGCGGTGTGTGAATGAGTCCCATTGGTTGTTTTATATTTGTTTGTTATGCTTGGTTATATGTTAATGTTAAATGGTTCATTTCTTGTACCCCCCTCCTGCTCTCTCCTTGGTTTGCCCCTAAGTTGTTTACCCAAAGACAGTTAACTGTCAATCTTATGTTATATAACCACCTGGTCCTGCCAGTCACTCTGAGGCCTCACCCTGCGCCTAGAAAGTTCTAGGAAGGGCCTCAGGTGATTGGTTGGGATCAGGGGTTCCCCCCTCCCCTTATTATGTGTATGGTAATTATGTTGACTGATATTCCCTGAGCCACTCCCTGATCCCTTGTGATTGGTCCCATGCTCTGCCCTCCCATGTGTTCCTCCTCCAGTTGAAAGTTGTTGCACCTAGGTCCTCAGGGTCTCTTTGGAGGCACAGCCCTGGGTGCTATTAAACCCCAGTTACTACTCCTCTGAAGAGTCCCGCCTCTCTTTGCCTGCACCTTAGTAGTGGTTCTACTTCTTCAGCTCCAAGATCTCCTTTGTTGCTGTGGTGCCAGGGCTGGCCGGAGCTGGCAACAATTAGGCAGCCACCGCATTCAAGATCCTTGAGGTTTTCACTATTACAAATAGAATGGGAAAGAGTTGGAAGCACAATGAATACAAGCTCACTGTGTTTCTAGTTGTAGCCTTCATTCACCCAAACTGTCAAACAGGCTGACACATTCACTAGCATGAAATATATCCTTCTGCTTAAGGTGAGCATATGCAAATTTTTTGATCATGTAAATTGTTTCCTGAAATAATTGCATAAATGCCAGACATGGAGGTGTGCAAAATATGGTAGTTGTATAAGACAACCAACCTCTAAACAGACTGATTTAAATGTTTCTCATTTCTATGTCCTGTTCTGTAAGTCAATCGTGTAGGATTTTCAGTCTTGCAATTACGAAATGAATTCTGTTTTATTTCAGTCCTTGTTGTCACCAAACAGAAGAACTTGCTGAAGATTCAGTAAAGAAGCAGTTCAAGGCTCTGTTAGGGTCAGTGGGGCTCTAGGAAAACAAGTGGCCTTTTCCTGCCCACTCTACTCAGCCTCCACCTGCATCCACCCATTCAGCCCTCACTACTGCTGTTCACCCAGCAGATCCAAAAGAAACGAGTTAGCTGTTGAGATGAAGAGCCCATTCTATTTTCTGTTGAACTACAACAGAATTATAGATTCATAAATTCATAGAGTTTTCAAGTTGGAAAAGTCCTCCAAGATATGGATTCCAACTGTTAACCCAGCACTGCCGTGTTCGTGACTAAACACGTCCCAGGTACCACATCCACACAATTTTTGAACACTGCCAGAGGTGATTCCACCATTTCCCTGGGCAGCTTGTTCCAATGGCCGATCACACTTTCTGTGAAGAAATTTTCCCTAGTGTCCTTGGCATGACTTGAGGCCATATCTCCTGTCATTTTCCGTATGGTCTGGGAGAAGAGATTGACTCCTTCTCACTACAACCTTCCTGCCGGGAGTTGTAGAGAGTAAGAAAGTCTCCCACTGAGCCTCCTTTTCTCTGGGTTGAGCACCTCCAGCTCCCTCAGCTGCTCTTCCTCAGACTTGTGCTTCAGACCCTTCCTCAGCTCTGTTTCCTTCTCTGAACATACTCAGGTCTCTCAATGTCCTTCTGGCAGTGAGGGGCCCAGAAGTACACACAGGATTTGAGGTATGATCTCACCACTGCTGAGTACATGGGACATTCACTACCCTGGTCCTGCTGGCCGCACTATTATTGATAAAAGGCAGGTGTCATTGGTTTTCTTATTCACCTGGACACACTCTGGCTCCTGTTCAGTTATTTTTGACCAGCATCCCCTGGTCCTTTTTCCCCATAACAGGTTTCCAGCTACTCTGTCTCCAGTCTGTAGTGCTGTTTGGGATTATTGTGACCCAAGTGCACTTGGCCTTTTTGAACCTCATGCCTCTGGCCTCAGAGGATCAATCCAGACTGTCCTCATCCCTCTGCAGAACTCTCTGCAGAACTCTCCAGCAGATCAACAATCCCACCATGATACCTGCCCTGTTGGTTTTTATCTTTAATGTTCCGGACAGCTGAAATAATGATACTACTCCAAATTGTCTCAGAGGGCTTAAAAGCAATGTTTATTAGAAGGCACATCCTTTTCACAGTGTTTCGGTACAATTGGACCCATTGGTCATTTAAAACAACACCCCTAGACCCTTTTTTACAAATAAACAACAAGTTAGAAAAACACCACCTGCTAATGGTTTTTCATCTTCCAAGGATTATTTTTGATTCCTCTTCCCAATCACAGGCCAATGTGGGAAAGCATTCCCACGGGCTTTGCTGCTGCTGCCTGAAGCCTAGGAATTCCTCTCTGATCACTGTCAGTTCCCAAGGTTTTCCCCCTGTGGGGAAAACATTCAACACCACCATCTCCATCATTAGGCTCCAAAGAAAACTCTCCCTGACTTACAGGGCAACCCCATTATCTCTCCTTCCCTGCCCATCCCCTCTGAAGGGTTTGTAGCCATCCATTGGCACACTGCATTTGTGTGAGTCACCATCACATTTCTGTGATGACAACAATGTCACTCTTCCTGCTGCACCACCATTTCCAGTTCCTTCAGTTTGTTGCCCATCCTGTGTGCATTAGTGTAGATGCCTTTCAATGGGTTATTGATCCCACAGCCATTTCAGGGAGAAAAGCTCAAATTCCTGTGTGATTGTTCTCAGAAGCCTCTGTGGTTTCTAACACATCGATAATCCTTGTGTTCTTGCTGCTGCTAATTGCTTTGCAAGTAATACATACGGCCAAAAAAGTGCTTTAAAGGACAGTGACATCATATTTACAAAGAAAGGATTGATATTCTGAGTTTAAATGTCATTGCAGGTTTTGAAAATTTTGATAAATATTGATAATTTTACATTAAAATTCTCTAAATTGAAACTCTGTAAAAGTCCAAAATGTTTCAGTTTCCCAAATGTCCTTGAGTATCTCAAGTTCTGAACCGACATGACTACGTCCAAACTGCTGGACTCAGTAATGTGCCAGTGCCATAATTATTTCAAGGTTTTTAATATTGTTCCTAAATTAAAAAAAAATGACACAATGAATGCCGTTTGGAACTACTCCATTGACATGAGTATGGCTTCAAGGAGGAAATGTGGATAATGTCTGAGTCAAAGATGTCACGACAATGGCAAAAAGCCTCAATGATGTTTAAAAGGTTTTAAATAAAGGTTTATTTGGATAAAAGGACGAGTTGAGACAACAGAAAAAACCTGTCTTACATTAATAGGTAGAAAAGTTTTACTGGTAAGTTTGGTGTTGATATGCTGCATTTTTAGTCCACCGTTAAACAAGTAGAGCTGCAGTGACTTCAGTAGTTCTGATTTATGCTGGTATAAATGAGAGAAGAATCTACCCATATGTCTTCCTGCATGCCTGTAATAAATCCTGCAGGCTATTGGTGCTATATAAATAACATAGTAGGGTTGGGATAAATTGCCAGACAGAGGGTTACATATAAATATTGTCAGAATTGGTGTTTATGAGGTGATTTTTGTGACATGGCTTACAAATAATGTCATCACACACAACTTTTTCACAAATTACTCAGGAACAGGATGAAACAGCCAAAGTCAAAAGAATTTGGGGTTCAAGTGAAACTTCTAAGCAGAATTGTGGCAAAATGCTGATTTATTTTGAAGTTGTAATTTTTGTATTTATCTTACTCTCCAAATTTTGTTCTTTTTCTTATAATATTGTTTACAATTATATGAAAAGGAAAACTGCCCCTTTTAGCCTTCAGTTGGAAACACTTCTGCTGGACCAGTAAAGATTCTTTGCAAATACTGGATTTGGATGCACTTAAATTTCAATAATGGGTTGAGAGTTTGAGTTTTTTCGCTCTTGTCTCCTTCCATCACCACTAACAGCACCTCTCCTTAATTTGATTCTTAGCTGTGGGAAGATGTCAGTGCCATTTATAGAGCATTTAACTGTGAAGATAAAATTACTACTTTTCTGTATATACCCAACAGGCTGCAGTGAGAGGTTTTTATATAGTAGTTTGTTAAATTGTAAATAAATAGGCAAAGATACGTTGACCTTCAAGAGTAGTTATTAGTTTTATACCTCTCTTTTTATTACTGTTCTAGACTCAGGACTGCCTGATTTTTTTTTTCTCTCATGTGTATCTATTTAAGCATAATACATCTAGAAAATTGAGTGAGTGATATGATTTCCAGAGAGCAAAATTAATTTGAATTTTGGGGCTTCTCCCTAAATCACAACTAACCAGCTCACAGACTAATAAATAAGCCTTAGCCCTCAGACTACAAACTAGTGAAGCCACATGGAAGACCATAAGTCTGGTCCTTAGTATTAATTTATGACCAGCTGTAGATCAAAGTTTTCATGAATTGTCCAATACTCACAATTTATGAATACAGCTATTTTCTCACAGGTTCAATGAATGTTGAATTTTCCTTCTCATCTCAAAGCTTATCCTTACTCCTATTTTTATCATTTTTAAATGTGTGAATGTTAGGATGGCTTTGGTTCTGCAACAATTTTATGTTATGATTGTTAAAATTGATTCCAAGTAAGGAGAAATTTATAGATGATAGGCTCATTTTACTGTCTGTACATTTTTCTAATACACTTATGTTTTGCTCCAAGCTTTCTGGCGTAAGTCTCCATGTATTCTTGATGGTGTGTCTTCAGAACCTCCATTAATGTTAGAAAGATTTATATCTGCACTGTAAAAGGCATATACTGTGTCTTTTTTAATCCGCCTGTCCTAAGTAAAGTAATTCCCAGGAATCTGGAGAACTAGAAGTAGAATAAATTCAAGTTCAAATTAGTTGGATGGTTATCATGAAGATTGCTCTTCCTTTGGGATGTAAGTTTTTTTAAACCCACATTCAATGCAGTTTTGTACTGCTGTTTCTTTCTATAGCTATATCCTGTAATTTTGCCCAAGTTCTCAGTTATACATCTGTAAAAAGATGCAAAGTCTTGTGGAATATTCATATGACAGATGGATTGGATCCCTGCTTTCAGTCACTTTCTGAAGAGCCAAGCTAAACTCCAGCTATACTCAAAGTTTTGTGGTCTTGTCTTGTCAAGGAAAAGTTAACATTTGTTCAGAGTTTATCAGGATGATGATGAATATTTAGCAACATTGAAGGACTCTGGATTTTATTCAAGACTGAGCAGAGTGGAAAATTCTGAAATTTGATGTATTTATGTAAGATTTGTATTCTACCAGCTCAGATTGTATGTGCTTTTATTCCTTCAGAGTACAATTAAAATTCATTCCTACATTTTGAAATTTAGAAAACTCTGTCTGGTTAATACATATTCTCTCACTTGATGAGAGAGGCTGTGATCCTTCATAAGCTGATGATCCTGTTCCAAATCTGATAGGGTGGATATGGATGCAATCAGCTAAGTGGGTCTTTGTGCTCCCTGGCATCAGCACAATCAGATTTTGTCATGGGACATAAGTGAAGTGCAGATTTTAGACTAGGAACTGAAAAATAAAAAGTGTTTTGATGTAGTAACCAGGGAAAGAGAGAATTGCTGGGAGCAAGCCTGGAAAGGGCACAGTACATTAAAATAAACTGAGACAAATTGCAAAGATAAGATTTATACATGGTCAAATGCAGAAGAACATTTTATTATTGTTTTGGAGGCCTCACTAGGAGCTGAGCTGGAAAAATAATTTCCTTCTAATGTGCTTATATTCTAACAAAATATATAATTTTCTAAATACAGATATTCTAACCCGAGATATCTTTTTCTGTAATAGCTGTTTAACTGAGAAGGCAGAAACTAGCACTTCTTCAAATATCACTAGGAGAAAAAATGTGGAACTGTGAAGATACTCTATTACTGTGTGACAGGTTTGAGAGGTAGTCTTTTAAATACAAACAATCCATCAAAGTAATTCTTAACAGATTATTGATCATAATGCAAGGAAAGGGTATGATCTCAGTTAATTTTAGTTCTACAGTCTTAGGCACCTTGTTTCAGGAAAAGAAAAAAAAAGAAAGAATTTATTCTGAGCCATGATATGTCTCCTGTTGTGGTATCCAAGGTGGGAAAGCCATTTCCTCTGGCCTTCACTTCTTAGTTTCACCTTCATCTATTTCATTATCCCCTGCACACCCCATTAAGAAAAGGTAAAAGTGACACGTCATGTGGACATGGTCATGATTGTGGAGCTTTTCCACAACAGAGAAAAAAAACGAGGAATTAAGGTAAGAAAAATGAGAAATAATAAGGAAATAACAAGGTGGAAAAGAGAAAACAGTAAAGAAATAAGGAAAATTAGGAGGAAGAAGAGGTATATAGTGTTCAGGGAATAGTATATAAGAGCAGATAATTCTCGAAAGAAGAAAGGAAGGCATCCTAATAAGAGCCCTTAATTCTTCTGACATCTCAGATTTTATGGATATTAACTTAAACATATTAAGCACCAAGCAAATAATTACAATTTTCAGAATGTAAAATGGGTTCAGGATTTAAAAGCACTTTTCTACTGCACCAAAAATAATAGCTCCAAAAGAAACTGAGCTGCTTTGGAAGGTAGTTTTCAGGTGCATGTTTTTGTTTGGCTTTTTTTTTTTTTTTTTTTTTTTTTTTTTCTCTGCAGCGTGACTTTTTTAGTCCTGTCAATGTACTCCCATTTGTATTCATTATGCAGATTCCTAACAATTTTTCTTTTTAAATTTAGTATTCATGGGGTGGCTTTCTCAGTGATACTGAAATGTAATAAACAAAAGTGACTCACAAGGTCACTTGGTGCCACTCCTATGTTAATAAGCTCAGTTTTCCCCAATTCCATATGGAAGAATTGCTTCTGCAGTTCTGCAGTGCAGGTGAAGCAAATTCTGAGGGCAGAATCTGTGGCCATGGTGACCTGCCTTAAGCCTTACAACACAAGTGAGCAGTCTTCTCTCCTCTCTGATAAACAGTTGATTCCGGTTTTGTTTTTCATGCAAGTAAATATTTCAATTCCCATGAGAGCTAATTGCAAAAAACAAAAAACAAAAAACAAAAAACAAACAAACAAACAAAAAAAAACCCACAAAAACCCCCACAAAAAACCCCAAAAAACCCCCCAAAAAAACCAAAACAAAAAAAAAAAAACCCAAACCAAAACAAAACCTCATTGTGTTTGAAAAACACCTTTTTTTTAAAACTATTTTATTGAGTTTTGAACTCCCTTTAGTTTAAATGCTGCAGTGAGAAAAAGAAAATGTTTAAGCTGTTAGTAATGATTTACTAAGCACGTTCTGATTCTTTACAATTCAGCCTCTTCATTAATTTATATCTATGAATATAAATGTTCATGTGTCTGTACTGTAAAGAATAATTTCTGAAAAGCAGAAGTGGCTGAAAAAAGTCAGCTAGAGAAAATTTCATCAAGTGAAACTAGATTTGTTTCTTTCATGAGGAAGAAAGCCCACTTGGAATAGCCCTTCTTTATCAACAGTAGACAGTACACAAAAGTAAAGTTGTTTATCTTTAGAAATATAAGGTCATAGGAAAAGAAAAAGCAGAAAAGCTGTTTTAACTTTATACTGTCTTATCAAACTATGAATGTGTTTATGCTAGTGTTTTGTGTCTTCCAGAAGAAGCACACAGGTACAGAAAAGTGGAGGGGAAACCTGAAATTTTATTTAATTCCCTGAAGTAGAAATTAGTACCTTGAAGACACAAAAGGATAATTCAAAAATGAATATTAATTCGAAGAGGAATATCTTGCTCAGGAAGGAGAGGAAGGGCTAAAGAATTAGCTGCTGTTCCATGTATGAGAGGTGCACATGCTTGTTTTCCAGTTATCACAGATGGAGGCTGAAAATATCTGATAGCACCCAACTTGAGGTATCTGCTGGATGGGACTTAGTGTGTGCAAATGCAAAATCACTGAGAACACAGGCTTCAATATAGAAGTAAATGAAAACATCCCTTTGGAGGCACATGCTTTGGGACTCAGGCTGGAATTCAGTGCCTAATCTGAATTTAGCATTTTAGATACTGTACATTGAAGTTCTCTAGCCAGCCCTCCAAAAGGGTGAGAGCAGTCCACTTGTCTTGAGTCATATCTTCGGAGTCATACAGATATCTCAAAGCCCTACCATGTCTAAAATGATCTGAAAGTCTTCTGTGTCGCCGTGCACCTATTCCTCACGGCTAGCCACTGGTGCACGAGACAGCAACCGCAACCTGTGGGTCCTTTTCCTCAGTCAGTGGCTACCCTTGCTGCAAAGGAGTCGAGTAGAATGAGGGAGAGGACTCTCAAGGAGAGGGTAAAGAACGGTTTATTCAGTACCCTGGATCTCCCAAGAGAGACCCCGGGTGGCTCAAGACACCGGCTTTTATACATACAGTTTCAGGGGTGGGGAAAACTGGTGGCAATCAATGGAACAGAACCGGGGAGTGGCACACAAGTGGGGTGATCCATTCAGGGAGGACCAGGGAAAAGGCGGGAAAGGACCCAGCCAATCCCCAGGCTCAGGCCTCAGGGAGATTGGCATGGGAGGGTAGGAGTGATGGATAGGGCTGGTGGCGGGAAGGGACAGCCAATCAGAGGCTGTCTCCAGGGCAGGCAGGGAGAGGGTTATATAACTTTGAAGTAAACAACAAGATGGAGAACAGGGAATAAGGCCAGGGAAGCCATTTTGAACACTAAAACTGGGGTACAAATAACTGAAAATATACATAAAACATGAACGAAACCCCACACTTCTGAACTCCTTCTTGCTTACAGAAGTGGAAATAAAGAGATGGAGGAGTTCTAGGTGTGCAATACATCTTCAGTAATGCAGAGTAAACTGGTAACTTGCACAAGCATGGCCAGGTGACAGAGTCCAGAACTTTTGGGACAATAAGGAGCATCAACAGAAATTCAAAAAAATGGAATTAAGAAAAAATACATCACTCATCTTGAAAAGCTGGCTGATGAGCTCTCTTGGGAAGAGGTTCCAAGACAACAATTGTAGTGATGATGATAATGTTCCTTTAAGCAAATGCCAATTCCAGAAGTTTCAAATGGAAACAATTCCATTAAGAAGGAAAAAAACACCAAAAGAATAACAAGAGATCAACTTGGTCAACATATATGTTGCCTAAATACACCTCAAGTAAAACAATGAAGATTAGGAAGGACAAAAGTACAGCAGAATTCTACATGAACAAAAGCAAAAAAAGTCAAGGTTCTGTGCTGATGTCAGGAAAAGATGTCAAGTGTATGTCATGAAATATTGTCTGTGCACAATGTACAGGGTGGAGAAACTAAGAGAAATAAAGGATCATGCTGCTTCTTCCAAGAGAAGGAAAATTATTAGATGAAGATACTGAGTAAGCTGAGATATTTAATGCCCTTTTGCATTTGTTTTCACCAAAATGGACACCTCTATGATCAGATGGCTGAAACAATTAGAAATAGTGATGTAAGAATAAGACCTTAAGTCACAGCATTGATAAAGGATAGATTGCAGTGTACTTATATCAATTAGGTGTTTTCAGATCATTTGGAGTGGTAACTGAGATGGCTAATGACATCCTGGCAATCATTGGCAACTACGTTACAGAATTCATGTCAATGAGCAAACCTTTAAATGTGTAAAAAAAAATAAATTGGTGAGACTATTTTACTTCCTTTAAAATTTCACAATTCACTTCTTTCTTTCAGATCATTCTTCTCTAATCCTTCCTCCCAGATCATCAATTGCCCCTCTGCTGAATGTGTGGAGCATTAGTATAAATCCAAATGGATCTTAATTAACCAAAAAATGTAAAGGTTTAAGACCTATTTCTGTCCAGATGTACAGAAATATGCCCGTGTCTCAAACATCACCAAGTTTCTACTCTTTTGGATCATGATCACAATTTAAAGAAATGCTAGAGGTGTAAATATTACATCTACAAAAGAGAAAAAACAGTGCATTCACATTTTAGTTATTCTGTTCCCCAGAAACAAGTCTCAGTTAATCTGAGTGGCAGCAAATGAGTGGCAGCACAAGGCAGGGTGACACACTGGTATAGACAGTTAATCTGTGGGTGGGCAGAGAGTTGAGTACAGTTTTGTCTTAAATTGCTGATGCTAGATCTCATCTGCCAGAGCCTGAAATGACTTCCCAAGGTGCAAAGTAGTGTATTATCAGCTTTTAGAATGATTCATTTTTTCTGAATTCTTTTAAACATGAATCTGGATGTAAAGGAAGGCTGATTACTCAGTTCCTCCCTGCACCAAGTTCAGTCTTTTGTCCACAGTTCAATACAGACAGGGAAGTGACTAACTTGTCATTTTTCCTTTACAAACAGCTGTTGGGGCATAATTGGTAAAAGAGAAAATGAACAACCATCTACAATTTCTAAAGTCTTGAGGCTGGGGGGGAGGGGGGCAAACAAACAAACAAACAAAAAAAGAAACAAAAAAACAAACAAACAAACAAAAAAAACCCCCAGAAACTCAAATCAATCAAGATGAAACGGGAGAAACTGCAAAGCAATGCAAAAGTGGGAGAGAGTTTAAAAATTAACTCTTTATAAAGAAAAGGAGAAAAAAGTTGTGGAGAGACTTGAACAAAAACAAGGAAAATAAGATGTGATCTTCTAAAATGAGCTATCATTGTATTTTAAAGTTAAGTAATTGAGAAGAAATGACTTTGGTTACATATATGCACAGAAGCAGAGTCACAGCAAAACTAACTAGAAGTTAGCTGGCAGTTCCTTAAGTGCATAAAATATAATTTCGGGACCTAGTTGTTGCAGTTTGCCTCTCAGTAACAATTTTAAGCTCATATACAGTGTAGTACTTTGGTGGTTGTATGCCTTATTGCTTACATCTGACCAATCAGCTCACACAAATGAGAGCCTGGGAACCATTGGTTTATTGGAACATCTTTGCAGTAGTGTCTTGTCTCCCTTATTACAGCCTTTGAGAGAAATTTTCCCAGATATTTCTGTTTGCAGCATCATGTAGACAGACTGTCGTGAAGCAGGTAATTGAATAAAATTTGCTACAGCTTTGGCCAAATCAGATCCTGCTGAATCATTTTCTCTCTTAGGCATGAAAGAAGGTAAGATTTGGTTGCAATAGTAATTTTGATAGTGCCTGAATGCACTTGAGTACGTGTCATACATGATACTTTTATGAGTCAGCTCTGCTAGGCAGCTAAACTCACCCAGCTGTGTGCTCCACACTTTTCCCCTCATCTCGTGACATGGGGCAGAGAATCAGAAGGAGAAAAGTGAGAAAACGCATGGGTTGAATTAAAAACAGTTCAACAGGTAAAGTAAAAGCTACATGGGCAAGCAAAGCAGGAAACAGAATTCATTCACCTCTTCCCATGGGCCGGCAGGTGTTCAACATCCCCAGGAGAGCAGGGTTCCAGCATCTTCATGGTGACTTGAGAAGACAAACACCATCACTCTGAAAAAAAGTTCTTCTGCCCTCTCCTTTGTCTCCCTGTTTTTATTCTTGATTATAGTGTCATACAGTACTGGATATTCCTTGGGTTAGTTGGAGCCAGCTGGCATAGCTCTGCCCCCCACTCCCTGTTTTTTTTTGTCACAGCCCATCCTCCTTTTTGGTGGGGTGATGTGAGAGGCAGGAAAGGCCTTGGTGTTGTGCAAATGCTGCTCTCAATAGAGCCATGTCAACCCAGCTTTAATTGCAAACACAAAACATAGAACTAGATTGTTTGGAGAAAATTAACTCCATTCTAGCCAAAAGCAGAGCCAGTACATACACAATGTATCAGTGTAGTTAAGTTGGTTTATTTTCATTAAGTACAGAATGAATTAAACCAGCAATTGCAACCTATCTGCTTTAAATTGACTTTGGGACAAATGTATAATCATCCATGTGTAGTCATTATCCATTAAAGATGTTCAGAGAAATAGCTCCTTGATGTGATGGTGATGGTCTGTAATTAAATTATCATTAAGATTTAATCTCTTTTACACAATTGGACACTGTCCTGAACAACTTGCCCTGGCTGACCATGCTTGAGATGGTTTAGAACAGATTATTTCCGGAGGTCTCTTTCTCACTCTGTGTTCTCTTATCATAACTAGATACAGGCCTCACCTGCAATAAGGCCTTTCTAACAAAAAAAGAGAGAAAAGAAAACTTTCTTTTCTCTTTTACTTTATTGCCACCCAATCCAAAACCTCCCTCTGTAATGTCTCTTGACTATCTCTCCCTTAACAGCTCAGTAATGATGTGGGTTTTTAAAGAATTTCTCTTTACCCTTTAAATTTTTCTCTTTTTTCCTTCAGAGTGGGATGAAGGGCACACTAAAACATAAATCTATCAGTTCTAATACAGGTCTGAACTTTCTTGAAGTTAAGCTATATTTCAATCTGGATTTTGACAGATATTTTGGAGAGGGAGGTCTTGGAGGCTAGAGTCAAGCAAGCAAAAAGACAAGGAATGGACACACTGAAGACAAATTGATGCTCTGTCCTTTAAGAAAGGCAAAAGAATATCTCTTCAATGGTTTTTATCAATGCCTGGACATGAGAGTTGAGTGCACATTAAGGACATTTGCCAGCAACACTAAATTAGAAGGAGCTGTTAGTTCCTCAAAAGTAGGGAGTCCTTAGAGAGGTTTTGATAAATACAGGTGCTGGGCAATCCCCAGTAATATGAAATTTTAACAAGTAGAAATGCTGGATTCTGCATGTGGAATGCTGCAATTCTGGGTTATGGCAAGGGTGAGGGACAAGAGGCTGGAGTGCAGTCTGACAGAATTCATCTGGGGGTTGGGTTAGTGATAAATTCAATAAGAGCTAACAATGTGTCCTGGTGGCCAAAAGAGCCAAGCTAATCCTGGGGCACATATAAGCACAGTTGAGAGAAGTGACTGTCCCACTGTACTCAGCATTGGTGCAGCCTCCTCAAGAATTCTGTGCGATGTTGGGTTCCACAAAAGATGTACCTTGTGATTTTTCTTTTTGTTTTTTTTTTTTTCCTACTTTAATGAGAAATATGATTCAGTGGTTTTCCTCATAAAGAAAAAAGAGACTTAGCCAATTACTAGAATGAGAAGATTTAAAATGTTTCTATTTACATGGTTTCCACAGAGTCAGCCAGGCATAACCTTTGTGGTTGAGAAAAAGGACAGAAAGCAATGTTTATAACCACATATCTAATTCAGTTTACAGTAAAATTTTCTACATTTTCTATGGCTGCATCTACATGAGACCTTTCTCCTGCTGAGCCAGAAGTTATGACAGTAAAACAGGACGGGCTTATGAAATTAAATAAGTGGTTTGAGCTCCAGTTAATTCCTTTATCTACAAATTACTTCTAGGCTTTAACAAATGCAGATTGTCAAATCCTTTCTGTTTGGCTAAAATTAGACTGCTACCTTAGTAAGTTCTGAGCACTTAAAGATCAACTTCAAAACCTGGCTTCCTCGATACTTGGCTTTTCCATGTACATTACTGCGAATATTGTCCTTAAATCTCACTTGTGTCATGGAATTAATAATCATCAATGGTTATGTCTAGGTAGAGTTTTGCAAAGGGGAGCCTCATATGCTCCATCTACATGTCAAAATAATGCAAGTCGGCTGGTGGTTTGTTGTTGTTGTTGTTTTTTGTTTTTGCTTTTGTTTTTTGGGATAACAAATACTCTACTACAGTGGAGTTAAGACAGTTCAATATTGTATCAAAATTACTTTTATGTTCACAGATATGCTGATCTGTGTGCATCAGTTGCAAGACTACCCTACCCCATGCAATGCTAAATAATCTTTCTCTATTGTGACAAGTTAAAACTAAACATATATTGTTTGATACTGTGTTTTATTTATTATTACATTAATCTATCCATTTAAATGCTTCTTCCTTTCTGCAATTTATTAAGCTTATTCAGTAATTAAATATTAACATAAAAAATGCAAAGGTGTAACATTGTTTTAGGAAACTATTCATAATGTGAATAGAATTGACTCCTGTGCCTAGATTTATTCTATAGTAAGTAGAAAAGATCTTCTCTAAGAAGTGATTATCAACCAGAGTTATAGTGAAAGTGTTACCTTACCTGTTGGAGAAGTTGCTTTTGTCCACAGTCTATGAAAATGCTTCTTTTTTATGTCAAAAACAGCTTGTCCTGTGCTAATCAGACAGGCAGAGAGAGAAAAAGCTGGTTATCTCTTCTCTCCCACTGTACCAGAGTCCCCTCAAAAGAGCATTCAAAAGTCTGCTTACTTGTGCATTGAGACTGTTCACAATAAATACACTCCAGTTCCATCATCTGTAAGGGAGGTTTTTGTGAGAACATCCTTAACGTGCCCCAACATTTAAATTCCTTACTGGAATATAACCTCTCAGTATCTCCAAGGCCAGGGTCTGAGTGCCAGTTGATCCATAAATGCGTCAGAAGTTGTAGATCTCAGATGCTCAGCGGGTGTCATGTTACCAGAAGGCTGAAAGTTAGACAGTCTCAGACACATTTGTACAGCACAGTAACTGGAAGGAGTCTAAATCTACTAGAAACATTTTAATGTTGACACTGTTAGCAGTAAGAGCTAAAGAAAGCCTTGAACAGTAACCCTCCTTTAAAGCTGTAAAGGCACAAGGATAAACAGCTTTCTAAGGGGAAAAAAAAAGAAAACTAGCATAAAGCAAAGAAAACATACCTCTGGGTTTGGTTATTCCTCCCAAGAAGAGGTCATTTCCAGCAAGAAGGTAACAATAGAAATCATATTTTGTACACAAAGAAAACTTGCCTGTGGCTATTACTTTATATAAGTCGGTTTTATGAAATATAAATGTCATGGTTAGAATCCTAAGAGACTGAGAAACTTCTGAGTAACCATCCATTCAGTCTTGCCTTGAAAGCCATTCCTTTAAGCAGAGATGGCAGAAAATGAGTCAATAAAATCTCAGTATGTGACATTTAATCTCTGCCACAGACCACAATCTTGAGATCACTTACATCTCTCTTTTTTTTTTTTTTTTTTTTTTTTTTTTTTTCCTGATGAGTTACTAGAATAGCTTTGCAGAAATATCTTTTTTCTTCTTTTGTACTGGGGAAAGTAATCCTGTGCCAGCCTCACATGGGCTGATGTCCTGGCATATCTCTAAAAATATCAGAAAATTTGTTGTATAGCACTCTTTGCTATTTACTGCTTCAGACTGATTGATTATGCTGTATTTCAAATGATTCAGCAATAAACCACACGCTGTAATTCCAGTTACATCTTTTTTCCCCACAGCTTTTCGCAAGTTAGTGAAAATGTGAATAATTTCAAACATGAGAAGATATTTGCTCTGAGACTTGGGTAATTTCTATTTCAGTGGAAAGGAAGTTTTCCTTCACAGGAAGGGAAGACCTGATTATGGCTTTGCCAAGCAGGAAGATAATTATTGTCTGAGTAATTTCAAAGAGACACCAGCACCTCCAAAACAGAATAGGGCAAACAAAATGCAGTGTAATAAATTAATACGGTGAAGAGGTTGTAGAATGTGATTGCTAACATGGATGGATTTGGAACATAATGGGACTAAGGTTTTTCCCAGGTTAATAGTGTGTTTAAAAACAGAGTTTTCAGATAGGAGTGCTCTGATCAGAGAACTGGTCTGTCGGCTGAATTGGGTAAATGGAAAAAATTGAAGCTTATGATTTCTCTCTTATGCTGCAAGTTTTCAACTATTTTATTTTAGCCTTGATAAAACCCTGAAAAACAGGATACTGGATGTTCTTGTAAATAGTGACCACACTTGTAAATCAAAAAATGTGCTTTTAACATGCTAATATTTTCCCATTGTAATTTTAGCAGTTATCATCCAGAAGCCTCTGAAACAACTTGTAGGTACTTTCCAGGAGTCAATGCATCAGCAAAAGAGTTTTTCTCACTAGATGTGAACATTCTATTTCAGAAGTTAGGGGAGTTTAATTGTATAGAGACAGGGCTTTGAGCTTTGTCTGGCTCAGCACTGCAAAGAAAAAAAAAAATATTGGTGAAGATGTAGCTTCAGAGACTGGACTCCAAATACATGTTTGTCAGGGTATTCAAAAACTTACAAGGTGTTTTCCCATCTATACTCATAAACCCTTTTGAAAGCTGCTGTCTCAGTGGTGGTAAAGTGAACATAAGCATAAGCTCTGTTACACATGCAGAGCAGGAGGGATGCAACCTGTACCTTGAGAGTCTGAAAGCCCATGTCCCAGATGAATAATGGAGCAGGATTTGTACAAATTAATCTGCTTTATAGTTTATTCCCTGTGACAGTAGGCATTTTCAGGTTTTAGGGGAGAGTTTTTTGACAAATTCTACCCACAATACACAGGTCAGAGAGATGTTTTTCACTTCCACACATTTATTTATCTAATCCAACACATGTTTAAGCATCCTAATCTAGCACACTCTGGCATTCTCCTGCTGTCACTGTAAGAAAAGGGAAACTCATATAATTAATACAGCATCTATTAAATCTTTAAAATGCACACACAAACTTTTGATTGTACAGGTATGCTTCATCCACAGAATACAACATATTCACTTGTTTCTCTCAAATCCTAATGCTGAAAACTCTTGTCACACGATTTTACTTTAAAACACATTAAAGTCTGTGGAAGCTGCTCTGGGTCCATGGACAACTTGCCAAATTAACATTATGTACTTTAGCTTGTTGCTTTGTTGGGGTTTTTAAAATTTACTTCCGGTTTTTGTTTATTGGGTTTTTTGAGTTTTGTTTTGTTGTTTTTTTTGGAGGGGGAGAGGGGCGTCGTGCAGGCAAATTACATCCAGTTACAACTATATTACAACCAAATTGCAACCAAATTGCACCAGATTTTGGGTACTGTGATTTTGCACTGAGTGGATACAATATTAGCTGTTTCCTCCTTGCAGTGCCCTTTGGAGATGAATACTTTTTTAGACATGCATTTAAATTTCAATCTGTCTTGGCCATATCTACAGATAATAAAAAGAGTAGAATATTTGACAAATATGAATGTTATTTCATTAATTTTTATAACTTTAGAAAAGTCCCATGAATGTAAAAAAAGGTCCATACATATCCTTTTTTGAGGTAGACCATCACTAGAAATAACATAATGATGTTAATTTTCTAATCACTGTCACATATATATAAAGCATAGCAATTGATAATGCCAGCAATTTCAGTGAAAATATGTGTCAATTAAATTCACTTGGAACATATGAGAAACTGCCACTTATATTAAAGCACTTAGAAAAATTTAATGTCATCTTAATTGCCCTGGTGAATTTGAAAAATATAATCTCTAGGTTATGCATTTAAAAATTATGACATTTATTTAACTCATTAGAAGATTATTTTTTTTAAAAGATTGCATTTAGGTTGAAAGTATCATAAAAATCTTTCTACACATACTCAGAAGTAAAAAAGATCTAACATTGCACAACCATTAGGTTCTAGAATGCTTCAGTGGTGTTGCACTTGATGTGCAAAGGAGATTTATGTTACTACAAAGACTCTTGGATTGCATTTTACCACCAGGAAGGATAACATTCCTTGGCGTTTCCTTCCACAGAGACAGCATTTCTCCTTTTAAAACAGGAAACAGGTTTTAAGTGCCAGTAGAATAAACCCATTCAGGAAAACTGTGATGCTCAAGCTCCTCTTGAAGAAAATGCCTTACTGTCTTTTGAGTTACTTAGATGGAAATAATGAACAATCTAAGCATCAAAAAGGCCTAGAAAAGAGTACTTTTGATGCTTCTTTTGTTGACTGAAAACCAGAAATGGCAGGATAAGAGGATCAGAAATACAGACATGTTACAAAGATTAGTTTTACAGAATATTATGCTGTCTACCATGTGAAATTAGGAACTAAAAGACAAATCCTATTTGTCTCACTTGGAGCAGTTGCTTTCAATCAATAAAGTCATATTAGTGTACAGACTTTCAGAATCATGTGTTCACCTCACACTGCTGAGCAGCTGAAATGAATAGCTGAAATGCCAACTGAGCACTCACAAGCCTTATTGGCTTCACATTGAGTTGTAAGTGCTTGTCATTTCCCACATTCAGATCTTTCACCTGTAAAACTCCCAACAAAATCAATGCTTTCTCTGTGTCTGAACCACAGGGAACTTCACACAACTATCTTTGATTTGTGTCTGTAGATATTCATGGTTTTATTATGGAGAAGGAAACTTGTATGCATGTCCCACAGCCCCAGAGGTTTCAGTCCAGGTAACGTCCTGGGCACATTCTAGCTCTTCCCTGACTGCTCAGCTGGTTTTAAATCCTGTGTTAAAATCGGATGGGCAATGGTTAGTGCAGCTCCAAGACAAAAGATGTGAAAACCAACCCCTTTGTCCTGCACTTTAGATACTCACAGAGACACAACACACATTAAGAGCTGCTCAAAACTGAAAAGAAAAAAAGTAAATTAATTTCCATGATATCAGGGCTTTTAGGCAGGTAAGACTGTCCAAATAAGGCATGACATCCCAGGCCACTGAGAGTATTTTTCTGAGTAATTTGACACTGGTCTACAGTTGGTTATATACTAAAACACTCTACTTCAGCCCAGACCCTCTGCAGAAGTGAAAAGGACAAGTTGTTAAAGCCACAAGTTACTGCCAGTGACTAATAACACTTCATTTTTCAGCTGCAGAAGACATGGTGCTCTATTACTTTTTAAAACTGAAAAGTACGTGTGCCGAGGTTTGACCCTTCCACCCCTCAAGGGGAAAGAAGTGGAAAGGAGGCGTCTCAGGCCACATTCCTTATGTGCAATTTATTCTGCATGTTAAGAAATCACCCAGCTTCATGTAGTGGGAATTCTCTAAAGTAAAATGTATTGCACTGTTTCCAGTTCAGATGAAACTCATTATTGTCTATTTTATTCCATAGCTTCTTAGCAAAACATTCTGAGCACACAG
The DNA here is from genome assembly GCF_965231275.1 of Zosterops lateralis. Lineage (NCBI taxonomy): Eukaryota > Metazoa > Chordata > Aves > Passeriformes > Zosteropidae > Zosterops > Zosterops lateralis. Next base: position 114,967,071 of record NC_139763.1, read on the forward strand.
CCAAATCTTAAATTGCGAAAGAGATCAGAGGATTGATGTAGGCAAAATGCTTTTAGAAAAAAAGCAGTGGTTGACTCCTCATCCAAGAATAGTGCATGTAGCGTTCATTTTAAAATAAAGCAAATTTACAGCATTAAAAAGACAGAAAAATACCCCAGAGCTGTGGTTTGGAAAAACTGAGGACTTCCGCAGAGAACATCATTTCACATCAGATCAGTGTGAGTTAACAGGGAACATAATGCTGAACATAACCAGAAATGTCTGAAAGTGAATCCCATTTCGGCAATAACAGTTTCTAATAGGAAAAGGAGGATTGAGAAAGACAATCCTTATTAAGTGGCCTAATGTCTTAATACCGTGGCCTTTTAGTTTTCTGACATCTACCACTGCAGATCTATTCCAGTATCTAAAGCACTGGGGGCTTTAAGCTGCTGAACTCATGTTGCATAATTTAAGCTGCTGTACTGGATATTCACCTACTGCAGTCAGAGTCCAGCAGGCTCTGCTCCAGCAGTCCACAAGGAATACTATACATGACATCTCTGTTCTTAAAGTTCAACATTTTCTGTCAGGGTAATTGTGTGTGTAGCAGATAGTTATAGATTGATTTTAGACGTGATATTTCATGTCTATGTTATTTTGCTTCTTAGATTTCAGTATCAAATTACTAAACATTACAAAAATGGAATTTGTTTTCACTTACCATAGTAAAAATGAGCTGAGAAAATACTACTTCTTGAATCAGTTTTGATCAATAAATTTTATTTATTAAGCTAAAAGCTATAATGAAAACTTAACTCAGTTGAAGAAAATATTTTCTTTTTCCCTGACATAAACCTGTACTTTATCGTCAGTAATATTGGATGTGAAAGGTTTTTTCTATCACAGAAATTTTGTAAAGTCCAGAGCATTATTTAATAATAGCCACATTTTGAAGTGAAAACTGGAAGGTGTTTGTTTTGTTTTGTTTTGTTTTGTTTTTTAATTAAATTTAATCTGTTTTTTCTGGTCTTGTCTCAAAAGTATAATAATAGAATGAGTTCTAGTAGTATAGAGGGGTTAGCTAGCACAGCCTATTAAAGTGATGGCACTAAAACCACAGTGCAATATTTCCAACTACCAAAAAGAAGGAAAGGAGAAAAAATGTTCCTTTATTATAACAGACAAAAAGAGAAGTTCATTATAGATATCTGAATGAAAATATTTATGCTATGATCTAACTACAGCAAATACATTTTTAATCCAAAGCTTTTTTTTTTCCCCCAGAATCAGTTAATGAACATTAAGTCATATCAGGGGCTAGTCCTGGGGAAGTCCAAATATTTTAAACTAGACTTTGTTATAGCTTCATATTTAGTTCCTCATAACTTGACCTAACTCTTCCAGAGCTTCATTGTGGAAGTTATTTATTTAGAAACTATATCTTCAATATATACCTACCTGTCTGAAACCCAAACAACAAGTTGTTTTTTTCATCAGCTGTACATCCTGATGAACCTTGTTCTGCTCAGTTACAAAAATGCAGCAGACACTGTGGTTATTGCTGTTTCATAACTCATGTATTTCTAATGAAGAATACTCACTAATATCTTAATTCAGAAAGTATTAATTGCCCTCAGTTGTCTAAAGATATGAGGTCCTAAGAAATTCCACATTGAGAATTATTTTGGTGAATATGGCATTTTTGTCTCCGTAGCATCAGATAGCTGAGAGTGGATTCCCTGGTCTCTAAAACCCTTTTTGTGCTTTGAAATGCTAAATACTGGAGGAATTGGGCCAAATCTGATTGGTTCTCCAGTTTGTCCTTTGTGAACTAACTCCTGTTTTGCTGTTAGACTCTCATGCTGAGCAGCCAAAGAGGCTCTCAGGGTGTAATGCAACATTGCTCTTTGAATTGCAGAGGGAGATACTAGGAAACTTCCTATTAATCTGCTCCCAAATCAGCACTTTCCTTGTTTCTACTGGTGTTCTTTCCTCTCATCTGGTAATTTATTTTCCTGAAGCCTTATTGTCAATCACTTACCCAGATTGGGATAGTATATCAAATACTTCTAAGGACTGCAGGTTTTCAGGCATTCTATGGATTTTTATATATGAAAACTCTAGAGTAAATCATTGTGCAGGATCAAGTATATCCACAGATAAGTTTTTATGCTTTATTTTTTTGTTTTGTTTTCTACACTGAGAAAAGATTTTCAGGCACATTGTAGAAAATTGTAGATGGTCTCATTACATAATAAAATAAAACTGGAAGTGCTGGAACTCTGATCTCTAACCCAATTTGCACCAGATTGTTTTCAAAATGGAGTTTTTAACCAAAGTCCTTCAGAATGCTTTCAAAATTACGTCTCCTTGCAAATATTAGCTCTAGTTTAACGTGTCCACAGGTTATTTCTGTCATGTTTTAAAAGTACTTTATGCTTTAGCCTTTGCAAACATACAACATTTACCAAGCATGACAGAACTTTCCAAGCACCAAACTGTACAGACAGCCTGGGAAGCTCTCCCAAGGAACTCTTACCTTGGAAATACCACAGATTCTAACTTCCAGTGCTGGACTTGATCCTGAAATAGTAAATGCTCAATGGTTTGGCCAGGCTCAAATGTCAAACTCGTAAAACCCGTGAACTCTGAAGCATTAAATTTCAACCTGGGGTTTTAACTCCTGATAAAACAACCAATCAACCAACAAAAAATCCCCAAACCAAACACAAAACAGAAAACCTTAAGCAAACAAGTGGTAAAAAAAAAAAAATAAATCAAAACCAATCAAAAAAACCCAAAAACAAACAAAAAAAACCCAACCAAGCAAAAAGAGAAAACCTCAAAAATCTTAACCCTAGTCGAAAGGCTGTTCAAAATTCAGAAATCATTGCTACTCCACAGCAGCAATTTAATCAGGTTATTCAGGCAGATGCCAGCCAAAAATCCCTTTTCCTTGTTCATATCATTTGGCAACTCCAATCATCCATCTCTGCCAGACTGAACCTCTAACCCTGCATTTAGGATAAGCTTCTGCTTACCGACTCTTCCTGTACAGAGACATGAAGATGTGTGTCTGTGGAGGGAACTGAAAGAGAGATGACTTCTGGGATCATGTCAAGTAGAGAGGATGGGGTGATTTAAAAGAAGTTGATTATTAAATTTATAATGTCTTTAGGCCATGCTTCAGTTTTGTGCAGATAGATACGCCATTAATTCCTATTATCAGGCAGAAGAAAAGGTGCTTCTTAGAAAGGTTAAGGTGAGCCCAGAAAGACTGATGAAAATCACATTCTATATATCTGGAAGGTCATTTTGGAAAGAGTAACAAGGTAACTCTGTCTTGTAATGTGAGAGCTATAATAAAACACTTGCTGTATCTACAAATCCACTTTATAAGCCCTTGAAGACAGGCACCAAGTTTCCACTAGTGATTCTGAGCTTAAGGCTCAACTGTTCCTTGCCTCTTGTTTCATTAGTGTATTCTGCAGCTGGACTGTAAAATAGTTCCTCTTGCCAGAACTGAAACAGGTCACTGAAATCAGAGCAGCTCTCATTCTGAGGGTGTTCCCATGGCTCAGCTTGAGCAGCAGTGTTGCCATGGAGTGTTTTTTTGTTTGTTTGTTTTTGTTTTTTTTTTTTTTTTTTCTTCCCAAGTGGAGATTTGTTTTTATCTTTTTCTTTTTGCCCTTAAAAGATGTGTTGTGAAATTCAATAAAAAGCCATTAAAATAATTTAGTATGGATAGGAAGCAGGCTGACACCAGTTGCCCCCATCTCTGTCCAGTTCTAGATTTCTCTGCCTTATGTACACATAGCTTTTATGCACTTCTTCAGATACAGCTTCTTTTAGTCCCCTAATTTACTGTCAGACCACTGAGCTGTCATGTAAATTACTCTCTTCAACAGGAACTGAACGAGAGATGGGTTTCTACATTCTGTTATCGTCAATTTGAATGATCTTTCTGTTCAAAAAACCCTGAAACTAATAGTCCCAATTTATACACATATACATTTCAATAAGGTTCATGGTGAATATTTCGAATATGACTAGTAGGGAAACTCTTTAAAGCAGCCCATGCCATTAGGTTCTACAAAGCATTTCCTGACAGTTTAGGGAGGAATTACAGATAAACACTTAACACTTTGAAACTGGCTGTAGTTTAGTCTAACACTGGGGGGACTTGGATAGATACTTTTTGGCAAGGTACTATTTGACTCTGTCGTGTGGTTTGGGAACTTGTTGCATCACGATAATGAAGATGTGCCAGGCTGGAAATAAATATCTGCATATGGTGAATTTTCCATGTTGATCAATGTCTAGTTTTTAGTAGAAACTTTGCTGCCATAATAAAGCATACACTTAAACAAAATAAAATAATATTTAAAAAAAACCCCAAAACAAAACACAAAAAACCAACAGCAAAAACCTCAGGATTTTTACCCTTTTTAACATAATTTGTTTCTTTTAACAAAACTAATTTTCTCTATTATATGGAACTTGACATTGACATTGAAAAGAACAGGGAATGGCAAAAAGCCACTGGTTGTTTTGAAATTCAGCTGCATGTACTTATGGAAGTGACCTTTCAGAACTGATAAAAGCCAGTGCTGAGTGCTTTTGAAAATTCCAACAGAGAAGAACACATCTCATTTAGCAATAAATAAATGTCTAGCAACAAAGCTCAAAACATATAAATGATTGTAATGTAAAATATAGAAGCCACAGACTGAATCATTCATATTGCCTGGCAGTCTGAACCAAAGACAACTCAAAGATTAATTTGATGTTCAGGTTCTAGAAGGAGGACATTTAAAAAAAAATTCTTTATTTCACTCTCACCCTCAATTTTGAATAAACATTCTACAATTCCAGAGTACAGAAAAAAATACACATAATTATTAAGAGCTAGGAGTTATGATGAAAATTCTGGATCCCACATGATTTTTGAAAAAAAAAAAAAATTTTTGGATTTTTTCTTTAATTTTTGATTCTTGGATATCTGTAAATAGTTCTTTTCTTACTTCCTTTCTCATAACAGAAATTTTGGAACTAATTTTTGATATTTCAAAAATGAAAGTTTAAAATCTTTAATTTAAAAAAAAAAGTCTCCAGAACATTAATACCATGGTTTTTTGTTTTATGTTTCCCAAATAAAGTGTTTATTTTAAACATATGAAGTACTTACCCATCCTCACTTGGAAATATCTTCTCTCTTTTCCTTTCCTCTCCAAACACAAACAAGATAAAACATGACAATTAAATTAAACTTCTCCACAATACAGCTTTAGTGTCAATGCCAAAATACAAGTAAAATTTTTAAAATAATCTCTAACTTTGTCTCCTTTTGTAATGAATAATTTAATCTAACTTGATTGCAAAGCATTTTACTGACTCCTTCATAAAGAGAAATGCTGAATTAACTTTGACATTCAAATAGCAAGTCGTGCTGTTTTCTGAATGCACTAGCACTAAGAGGTCTGGGAAAGGCCAGGAGGGACTGCATTTGTATGAGAAGAGTAAGAAATAGTTTCTACTAATATCTTTATTACAGCAAACAGGAAAGAATGGAATATGTTAGAGTCAGTCTATAAGGGAGGAACTGATGCTCTGGGAAATGATGATTTACTGAAGTTAGGGAAAAAGGTACTTGTCAAACCAACAAATTATATTCTGTGCATCAAGCTACTGTACAAAATACAGTAAAAGGTCCCCATTCTGGTGTATCTGTGCTTTTGTCAAGCTACAGTAAGCTCAGCAAATATTTGAGGACCATTTCAATGGAAGAGTAAAGGCAGATCTTTGTGAAAAGCAATGCGTCAGCAGATTTGTAATTTTGAGCAAAAACTAAGAGGAAAGAACAGATGGAGTGGAAGACTTAGAATGGTTATAGTACACAAAATGTAATTTATATTTAAACAATTAAACATTTTGAATGGGCTTCCTAATTAACTTCCAGTGCAAAACAACTGCAAGTACTGTAGGAGGAGTTATCAGTAGTTTCCTGTGATTTATGAGCTGTGTATGAAAATGTAATATTCAGAGAGTGGCATTGCAATAGCTACATGTGCATGTGAGGATAACACTGGATACACTTCGAAAGAATGAGTAAAAATGATCTATTAATTCTTGGAGACAGCTCATTGTTCTTGTTGCATAATTTTATTAAATTACATCCAAATATAATGGAAATCTTGCTAATTGGCTCCGGGAACTTGCTGAGCAAGACTTACATCCTATTGTTAACATTTGGGTTATTTCTTTTGAATACTTTTCTGAGCATGGGATCTACAGAGCAGCTGCATTTGGGTTTTTTTGTGGGTTTCTGCTCCAAAGGGTGAGGAGAGTGACCCTGAACATAAATGACAGGCAATAGAACAAATCAATAAATCAAGGGAGGGGAGAACAGGGACCATGCCAATCACTCGGTGTCCTCACTAGAACTTTCTAGATATCAGGGCGAGGCTGTGAAGTGATGGGCAGGATCCATAATTGTGATTGATACCTGACAATCACTTGGGGGAAACCAAAAAGGGGTTAGCATGGGCATAGGTGGGACAAAGCATTATTACTTATAAAATACAGTATAAAACAAAGAACAAAATGCATATAGAAAACTGGTAAAACCCAAAATGCACCACTACAGGTTTCTTCGTGCTAATGTTCAAAGGGGCAAGTGCTGCATCAGAGGTATAGATAATTTACCTCCACAAGCCTCCTCCTTCTTGACACAGCTTTTGCCATAATGTACTTCCACAGTCACAAAACTCAGACTAAGCACTGTAAAGTAGCATGCCAGATGTTTTATAGTCCTTGTCCACTGCTTCCTTCCTGTGCTACTTTAGAAGTGTCACCTTTCCTGGCTGCTGGTACTGCCTGGATGTCAGCTTTCCTGATGTAATAACTTCTAAACCTTTGTGACACTCCCTGTACTAAACGTATCTGAATATCAGTTTCTCTGCTGCTCCATCTAGTCCTTTTCCCTCTTACTGTTTAAGTGATGGGTTTCATCTTGAGACAAAATCCTTCTGATTTCGCAGTGCTTCAGATGCCACCAGAATCAGATGCTTACAGTCTCAACTTAGTGTCTACAGGCTGTGCATCTTCTCCTCACAGATACCCTACTCTGAGCAGCAAGTCTGAGGATAAAGTGCTGGATCACACCCATGAGGATAGTGGAGCAGAAACCGACTTTTTTTGGGGCAAGGAAGAAGTTATTCTCTCCCAGAGTCAGCTGTGGAAAATTGTAAATACAAAATCAGCTACAGCCTAAGCTCAAACATTTTCCAGGTCATTCACACTGATCTAACAGACACTACCTCCTTCTCAGAGCTCTTGGAAAGAACTGAGAGAAAATTCAGGCTGGAACGAGTTAAAAAAACTGATGTGGAGAATAAGAATGATGAAAAGGAAACAATTTCTTCAATAAAGAATTTCACTAAAACCTTATGCGTCCAATGGGATGTAGTCAATTATTAATGTCCTGATATTCTCCTTCCTTCTATTCCTCTACCCTAGCCTGGAAACCTGTGGCTTCTAGACTTTGTACATGCATAGATGTATGTATTAAAATGAAACCATTTTACACACACACACACACACACACACACACACACACACACAATAACATTATATAAAATTTTATAATGTGGCATTATAATTTATAGTACGATGGTATATTCATATATGTTTATATTAATATCTTGCATCTCAGTTATAACAAAACTTCAAGGGTGGTGCTTCAGGACAAATGCAATGAACACTGGATCAAAGACAAGAAATAAAAATGTATCTCCTTTCACCAACAGTAAAATGCAAGTACACATGTGTTTAGTTCAGGATATCTGGAGATCTGAACAGTGGCCACATTCCTATTTCAGCAGCAGGTCCTTGTTTTCTTCATGGTCTTGTCTATAACACACAGATATCTTCACCCATACTGTGTATCACACACGGTTCTATGCACACTAAATTAGTAGCCTGAATATTATTCTACTAAGCTGGCAAGGTTACATTCCCACAGTGATTAGCAGTGAGCTTTAATGATGAATAAACTTTTACTGATTGGTGTTTACAACCGTGGGGACAGTGTTGTCACTCTGCACTTAGACTTTCAAAACAACACTCATCTTTTCATGCCTGCGCTTTTGGTGGTCCTGGTTACCAATGCTAGTTCTCACTGAATAGCCTCCAAGCTGCAGTTACCTGGCAACAAACATTTTATTCAAATAGTCTAATGACAACCACACTCGTGCTGTAGGATCCTGGAGCATTTGACTAGGGGGAAAAAAATATGGATCCATGAGAAGGTAGATGCACATAAAGTTATTTCCTTGTATTAATATCTTTTAATTAGGACGTTGGTACATTATCAAATTGGTTCAGAGCAATCAGTTCCCTCTTCCATATAGTCTGTTCACATTAATGTCATGAGTCCAACCAAGATGCACACTCCTGAACCTGCCTCATCTCATTATTACCACTGGACTCTTGGTAATGCAATGCATTTTGAAATGCTCTAGACTTCTGATGTTGGGTATCTCTTCTTCAAATTTTTAAAAAATTACTAGTCACAGGTAATTTTGCTGAAATGCACAAATATTTTTTCATGAATATAAAAACTTTTTAAAAGTGGTGATAAAAAAATTTGCATTTTCCACGATACAATAATTGCGTGGAATACCACACATAACAAAATCCTTCAGAATCAGCTTCTGATTTATCAAAATCCAACTCAACACCTACATTTACCTTTCCATATACATATTCTGAAGTGGTAATGAGAATCCTGATTTTGCATTTGACATGCAGAGTAAAATTTCTGTTTTTATGGATTTGTTCATTTGTTGCAGGCATCCTTGAGTTCTCCAGGTTTGCAGGAGTCAGTGGAAAATGGATATCCTACAACTTCTTGTTCAGCCATGGACTGACAGCAAGAGCTTGTGCTGGAAGCCTTTCCACCAACTGGGTCAACATGTTCAGCTTTGAAATTCATGGGGAGAGCAGGAAAAGGGATTATAAAGGATAATTTGTTTCTCCCTTAAATAGGTATTCAATTACACAGTGGACTATTACCAACATAGAAACCTCTCTGCTTGATTGGGCATTTCTGAGCTGCAGAATCCCTGCCAGAATGCTCTTCTTTTCATTGTGGCATGGAATATACTGCAGCTTTTTTCGTAGTTGTCTTGTCCACTGATTACAGGTTGATTCGTGAAGATAAGGCTCCGTTTCTTCTCTCTGTTTTTGTTTGCTTGTGTTTGTTTGTTTGTTTGTTTTAAACAAGTGACATTAAATAACCAGAATTTCCTGCAGTCAGTAGATATAGATTTCAATTGATTTATGGCTAAAATCTTTTCCCTTTTTAACTGCAGATTTTTCTAATTACAGCTTCCTCAAAATATGATTTATACACAACACAGTTGCATCTTTTGTCAGACATTTTCAAATATCCAGAAGTACCACTTCTGTTTTTATAATCTTTACCTTAGTTTTCAATAAAATCCTGTATTATTTTTAAGGTTTTGTGCCCTCATTGAAAGGCCTTCTACAGTGGGCAAAGACCAATACATCTTTCAGAATTTTTGAATCCATTTTCTCCTTACCTTTCTTAAGGGCAGTACTTATATGGTTATCTACTTTATAATATAATTGGAAGTATTTTGATGCTATGTCTCTAAACAGCTTGAGCTGGTGACTGAGGAAAAGTTGTTGCAATTTTATTTGAGATGATCAGTGCCTCTGAGCAATTAGGTTTATAGAAATCTGTAATTTGTGGCGATTTTAAGAGCTTTTAAAAATTGTGTTGTAATAAAACCTATTGTGTTTTGGGTTAAAAATAAAATAGTAGAAAAGGCTTGTGGTTATTCTCCTCTGCCTACAGGGCATGAGCAATGAAGTGAGTGTTGATGAGGTACCAAGGGATGAGACACAGAGAATTCTTCAGATAGGCACACACTGTTTCCAGAGTTTAGAGCTAGACCATTTTACACAACTTGAAGGCAAAGAAGTCTGTCCATGTCACAAGTCACTTCACTTAGGAATGCTTTCCACTTCAGGGAAAATTTTTATGTGCATGAGAATGAGTAACTTCAAAATACCTCCAAAACCCCCAAAACAACAAAACAAAGTCTAGTTCTGTTAAGTTCTTTGGAGTTTAATAAATGTAATTGCAGTATTAAATTCTTAGACAGGCTTGGGTTTGTTTGAAGACCATTCCTGAAATCTGTCCATATTTCTTGATGTACACATTATGTAAGTTCTTACCTGGTACTTTGAATGTTTCAGGGATACAAAATCTATTTTCTCAATGTTGTAAAGGACAGAACATCAAGTTCCAGCATACTTAAATGCTGTACAGTTGGTAAAGTTGTAATAAAACTAAACATCAAAATAAAACTTATACGGAAGTTAATTAGCTTAGTGTGGAAGATACTTTCAAGCATTTAGAGAAATTGCATTACCAGAAGTCATGATCACTATTAAGCCACTATCCTCATTAAAGACTTTAGGGAGTATATAAGCTTTTCCAGGCAAGTTTCCTCATTATAATTCTTACAGTGTATGCAAGTAGCTTAAACATTTGCCTTATCACAGAAAAGCAGTGAAAACTTTAAAATGTACATTTGATACATGGATTTACATGGTACTGGGACATTACTTGGTGTGAAAGACCAATGGCCTGAATAAGGAAATCAATTGATTTTCTCAGGTTTTTGATGACCTGAATAAGGAAATCAATTGATTTTCTCAGGTTTTTGTGCGTCCAGCAGTGTCATGGGCATTTGTTAGCAATTCCCCATTTATTTTCTTTTGAAACCTGATGTTTTGTACTGGGTCTGGGTGGGTTGGAATTAACTTCTTTCACATCATCCTACATTGTGTTAGGGTCCATATTTATGGCTAAAGCAGTCTTACTAATTTGCCAAAATTCCAGGCTTGGGAGGGACGTAAGTGTGGCCCTGCAGTCCCTGAAGGGAACCCACAAGGAATATGGAGACAGACTTTTTACAAGGGAGCCTTGAGTGAAAGGACAAGGGGGAGTGGCTTCAGCCAGAGAGAGAGAGAGCAGGTTTAGGTCAGATATTAGGAAGAAATTCTTTACTGTGAGGCCCTGGTATTTGTTTCTGAGAGAGGTTGTGTATGTTCCATCCCTAGAAGAGGTCAAGGCCAGGTTGGATGGAGCTCTGCCCAACCAGGGACAGTGGAAGTTGATAAAGGAACAAGATGGATGTTCTCAAGGAATTAATGATCTTTAAGGTTCCTTCCAACCCAAACTACTCTACTATTTTATGATTTCTGCTAGTACTGAGTAGTGCAAAGACTTTTTCTTTTTCCCACTCTGTCCCCAGAGTTGTCTGGGAATGGGCAAGTCATTGGGAGGGGACACAGCCCAAAGGCACAGGCCATAATATTTGACATCATGCATAGCTAAAGGAAAAGGCAGGGGGATGTTCTTGTTTATGATGTTTATCTGTAAGGTGTGCTGAGGCCATAAATTCCAGGACATGGTTGGTCCTCTGCCTGGTGATGTAGAGATGCGCATATCAACACTGTTGAGATTGTTAAATTTTCCTGAAGAGAACAAAATTACTTTATTAGCACCTGATGAAGAAGTAGGCCTTTTCAGGATGGTCATAGGTCTGGTTACATTTGTCTCTGGGATACACTGGCAGCATCTCAAAATTTTCTTTATTCAGAAGTTTCTGGCTGTTAGTTCAAATCCCTGCCTGATAAATTGGTTTGTACTGCCAAATATTTAAAACCAATCAGTGCTCTGCACCTTGACTTCTTGTTACAATTCTTCAGCCTCTTATTTGATAATAACAGAAGAAACTTAATGAATAAGCAAGTTAACTTCTACGCAAACAAAATTTGTGGAGGTTTGTCATAAAAGAATCCGTGAGATTGAATTTGTAATAGTAAATGAGTCAGAGTACTTGGTGTCAGAAGAACTGACATAGGAAAACAGATGATCATGTTGTGCTCTGAATAATCAAAATATTTTTATGGCCAAAAGAGAACAAATATATATAATATAAATGTGAAGTTACGGTTTTGTTTTAGCTTAATGACTGCTTTTACAGTCTAATAGTGAAATTATTACCCAACTTACAATAATGAGACTGATAAGAAAAATTGATACTGGAAAAAAATATTAGGAACTTTTTAAATCATTATACATTTGAACCCACTCGCTGTTGCATATAGACAAAACTTTATAAAAGGAAGGCCTGGTGAAATCATGGCTCAGGCCTCTCACTTCAGCTATGTAGAAAAGGACTGTGGGACAATGACTCGATTGAAAAATCTAGTTCTGGATTTTTAAAATTTATTTATTTATTTTTAAATTGTAATTCAAGTGTAAATTGAAGTCAACGTTTGTGGTAAAGAATTGTGGCTGAAGACTAATTCAGAAAAAGCCCTAAGAGGGCACAACATTCTTCACACAGTAAAGCCTAAGGACATGAAAGGAACACAAATACAGTTTATTTTGGTTTTCTGATGAACTGAAATCCCATCAAATAGGCTTGCTTTATCTTTGCAACTATCTCAGAGAAAATATCCAGGGAAAATTTACTCAGGAACAGCTGCTATTATTTTAAATCTGGTTTTAGCTTATCTTGAATGAGTCTAAATGGCTTTCCATAAGGTAAATTCATTTGAATTTAAGTTACCTCATATCTCATATTTCCTCTGGTACAGCAGAGTAAAAATTTACCTTTTTTTTCTGATATTGGAGCAATATTTCAAAACAAAGCATTATTTATTGAATGCTCAAAGGCACAAAGTATTTTGGAATATGAATTAAAAATGTATTTTGGCTACACTTCTGTAAATTCTTCATGCCAGCTTCATCTATCTGACAGAGGAAAGAAAAATCAGTCAAAGCAAAAGCTGCAGAAACCCTTGTTGCCCTTTTGTCTTCCTCCCTCTGCAGATTTGCGCCTGTTCATCAGTGCTGGGCATACACAAACTGAGCAGACTTTTCCTTCTCCTTCAAAACACTGGTCTAGTCTCAAATGGGCAAATTTTTACATCTCTGTTGGTCCCATTCCAGCCTGAATGAAACCAGACAAATAAGGTTTATTTCCCTGATGATGGAGACATTATTTACTTTGCTGATTTGAGTAGTGACATTGCAAAAGATTGACTTGCATTTCCTTTAGATTATGTCAATTGTAGTATCAATTGTAGTTTTATCAGAAGAAAATAGTTAAATCACTGTATCTATCTCCAAGACATTCTTACCACATACATAAATATAATACAGGCATTTCAGAATTTACCATAATAGATTAAATTTGTTGTTTACTTAGTTTGCCAGTAATAAAAAAGTACTGTCTAATAATTTTGGGTTTGTGTTATTTTTTTGTCTCCAGCAAGAAAACTGTAGCATACCCAGGCTCCTGCATAGAGATAGGCTTGACTATACTTAGCCTTTTAAACTTTAACTCAAAACCTTCTCTTGAGGATTTTGGGGTATAGACAAGCAACTACATCAAGCCTTGAAAGAGAAGCCTTTTCTATTGCCTCTGTCCAACCATTGCTTTAAAATGTAGCATTTTACTGATTATAGTTTTACTTGCAACTCTTTGGGGATTATTGCTCAAATAGGATTTTTGATAAATGGCTGGTTTAGTCCCTCTGCAAACTAATTTATCACTGAAATTGGAAGATTTAGAGTTTCCATTTATCTAGACAGGAATGAATTCACCCAGGTCACCTCAGTTGCTCTGATGAGAAATATATTTATATACTTCCATTATATTTATGTATTTGAGACAGCAAAAAAAGGTTGAATCAGAACAGATCAGACACACAATCTTTAGAAATTATACAGGTTGATTTAAAATAATTCTCATCTCTTGAACTCTCTGAAGCAGAACTTCTTCCCTTGGGAAACTGATAACTCTACAAAACTTCAAATTTCTAGAAATCTCCTTTTTATCTGACATCCTATAGTTTCCTTACTTCCACGAAATATGAAGTGTCAGACCTTTAAATGTGAAGCTAAGCAAATACCTAACATTTTCTGTACAGCAACAAAAATATTTTATAAATACTAAAGAAATCAAAATCTCTCAAGTGACTCTATCTGTGGAAAACAAGTTTGCTTTCTCAGATATGGGCAGAAACTGGATGATATCTCCCTAATGTGAAGTCAAGCTCTCAGTTTTTATGGCTCTTAACTCTAGAATTCTCATTAGAGGACAGGCAATTCAATTCTGCACTGAAATTATTCACTTTTAAACTTCTAAACCATTGTACGATTTTGGCATGTGTGGTCGGCCAGGGGAAAAGTTATTTATTGACAAGGCTGTAAAGAGGAAGGTATGGGGTTTCTAGATGATTACCCTGAATTAGGCTATTATGTTATATTATCTCAGTTTTCTAAAATAATGCTGTAAAACAGTCCAGTAGTCCTTTCACAGTAATGCCATATAAATACAGTGACCATGGGTCTCCAGTGTTGAATGTCTCTTCCCTCTCTATGAAATATTGGTCTCCTGTTCTTAGGTGTCCATCCTATTAGGATAGAATCTAGTACATCTCATAAACTGGGAACTAGCTCAGAGGAAAAAGAAAAGAAAAAAAAAAGTAGTTTAAAAGAAAGAAAATTAGAAGAAGAAAAAGGAAAAACACATGGAAAGAGGATCAAATGCCTCTAAACACCAAATCAGGTACTCACGGAAAGTAGATCAAGCCAAAAGCATAATGTCAGAACTTTTTAATACATGGTGTTGCCTAGATCAGTAATTCTATATTTTTGTGATTAAAATTAGTTACTGTGTACATAAGGAATTCTCTTTTTAAGTGATCTTAATTCCCTTTTCACTGAAGGGCTAAGAAACTCAGAATTCATAGAGATAGTTTGAAGGCAAGAGTCCCAAACAAGGTAGCTTATTGTTTGGAATTGTAGCACAGGGGGTTTGCATTGATCCAAGAAGGCAAATTGAAAGGTAGGTATAACTCTGCAGCACTAAACAAATAACCTCAGAGAGAGGACTGTATGCTTTAGCCAGTCTTAAAATAACTGGAATTATTATTTTTTGGAGACTGTGGGCTGCAGATGATGGGCACAGCCTGAACACCTTCCTTTAGGCAGCTAAAATTAAATGAGAGCAATCTAACCTTGAAAAAGAAAGGCAAGATAGAAGGGAGGGCAAAGGGCTCTTTCCTTCTCTACAGTCTGCCAGGATGTGGAGTTCTGGCAATTTATATACCCCATTTATAATGTGTCCCAAATCATTGACATAGAAAGAAGAAAATAATACTTTAATATTCAGAACAAGATGAGCATAATAATGTTGCAAAGCCAAAATAGTTTGCCTTTTTTTATGCAGATGAACTGGTAAATCTGAAAGAGTTTGCTTTGGCTTTTTCTCTCAACACACAGTCAAACTAACAGCTTCCTTTTAAACATGCTGATTTTTACCAAAACTATGTTTTCAAAAGAAGAATCTACTACCCTTAAATGACAGAATCACAGAATATTCTGAGTTGAAAGAGACCCACAAGGATCGCTGTGAACAGCCAGTGGTCCTCCACAGCACCATCCCCAAAAGTCACACCCTGTGCCTGATGCATTGTCCCAACACTTCTTGAATTCTGTCAGTCTTGGTGCTGTGACCACTGCCCTGAAGATTCTGGGATTTGTTATTATTTCAAATTATCTTTTCTATATTTCCTAGGCAAGTGCTTCTGGATGTTTTTGTCTGTTTATTTGGTTGGTTTGGATTTTTATATTTTATCTGAGCTTTTTGTAATTTATAGTCCTAATTTACAAATATGGATATGCCATTAATCAAAGTGTACCATTCTTTCTTCCTCCAACTTCCCTCCCCTAAATCCTGGAATTTAATTTTTAAAAGATTATGTACAGGAAAAGAATTATCACTAGCATTGATTCCTTGTTACACTAAGCATCGTTATCCAATATATAATTTATGCAAGTGTAGGACAAAAGTAAATACAAGACTTCTGTACAGGAAAATGCAATCATTTTCTCTGGTTTTGTTTTTTTTTTTTTTTTTTTTTTTTTTTTTTTTTTTTTTTGTTTGTTTGTTTGTTTGTTTGTTTGTTTTTTTGTTTGTTTTTTGTTTTTCTCATTATCAGCTACATATTGGAAGTAATTAGATTTCCGTTTTTGTTAAACCTACATTCATGGTTCTCTCTATTGTTATATGGATAGTGAAATTAAATACAAGAATTGACATCTCCTTTGCCATCTCCTTATGTCTTTCAAATAAAGCTCATCTTCAATAAAACTTTGTAACAAAAGTGATACTTTTGTATTAACTGCAAAGAAGAGTCTAATTAATTAGAATTTTGAAAGAAATATTGTCGTGTTGAAAAAAAGAGAATTTGGAAGAATTTCTGTAGATCCAGGATTTTACCCTTTAAACTTCTCATGGAGTCACCCTAAGAATTTTGGGGACTAAAATGATGATCATTATGACAATATTAAGACTACTAAAAGTTTTTGTAAGTTTACAAGCTGTGTAAGACAAAACCTCAAAATAACACTAGAAATATGTTCTTGGGAAGGAAAATTCTTACACATCCCTTGATTTGAGGCAATAGAACTTGTGTTTAATTTTGCGATTTATAAATACTGTAGGGTCAAGTAAAAAACTGAAAAAGCTGGCACAAAAACCAAGGAAAATTAAATTAAATTAAATTGTTACATAAACTACAAATTATATCACTGAGTTAACAGAATGTTTCCTTAACTAAGAAAGCCAAGAAAAATAAACACAGAAGATTAACATAGTTACAATATAACAGCCAACTTGAACTTCAAAATATTTGATAGTGATCATAAAACCAATAACAATAATAAAAATATCCATTTTAAAAATCCCCTTTATTTTTATAGTGATGTATTTCCTGTATGACAGGCTGCTTCCAGTAAGTATTTTTTTCACTAAAAATCCCACTTATGATTATCAAGCCTGGTTTTGTGCTCTAGAAAAGCCTCCATGAAGCTTCAGTTGATTTGAGGTCCCAGGCTGCTCATTATCCCATCTTCTTACTTATGGTATTTGCTTTTGTCCCTTTTGCCTGTTGCCCGTTTACTTGCTGTTCTGGCTAAACATTTCTGGTTTTTTGAATTTCTGGGGTTTCTGACTGCAATTAATACAGCTTCCTACCAAAAAACTCCATACCAAAACAATCAAAATAAACACCAACAAACCCCAAAAGCTTCACAAATTTTTTGTCTTCCTTTAGTCATGATACCATTTTGGGTTGCATGTTTTTTAAATTTTAAGATGCCAGCCATTTAATGACATGAGGTTGGCCCAAAATTCAGCCTTTTAGACTTCTGCATTCTATGCAGTTGTAAAATACTCCCCTCGGTCATCACTTTTTGAATTTAGAAATCCTCTCAAATAGAGTGCAATAAAGGTTGGAATTTGGGCATGTATAAGGTTTACATTCAGATATTTTTGTCTCTAGCAGAAGTCATATACTACACAGGGAAACAAAGTCATGTCAGCTGGAAAAGAGGAATCAAGAGGAATTTGTAGAGAAGCCATTACCTGTAGCATTGCAACGACACATAAAAGAAAAACTCACACAAGCAGAAGAATGGTCTTAAATAGCAAATGTAAAAATGTTTTCGGCTTGAGGCACAATATCATTTTTACATCTCTTTTAATCTCTAAAGCATTAAATATTAATGAATATACATCTTTGTTGATATAGCAATTATTTCCATGATCCTTACTCCTTGTCTCTCAAAACTGTATTTTCATGCTTAGTTCATTGTCCTCCTTTTGGTATCCCTCTGTTGCACCAATTTAATTCCATCATTGCCATTGTGCAATATCTCATAATTGTTCCAAGGTATTCACATGGGGTCCAGCCCTTCCTCTGTGTCATTGAAAGTTTAAATAGGCACTGTTGCCTCCTAGGTTTGTACCCAGTTTTTACACAAGAGGTGTGATGGCTGTATTCAGAAGTGCTGTTTGTGGTGAGGTTTGTGTTCATTTGGAAGTGGTTGCAGATAGTTTCATTCCATCTTACACATATGTTGCCTATCCCTAAATACTGGCTGTAGTCAGGGTGTTATTAGAGAAATGGTGGTTAGCTGCCACACCTATTTCAAAGCTCAGTAACCTCGTAATGAAGGAATGAAAGGCTGAGTCTTGCCTAGCTGATATAGTAATGCCTAAGTGAAGTAAAGATTGTAGGTAGAGAGTGTACATCAACTTCCCTGAGATAAAGTGGCTGAGAAAGAACAGATCAACTTTCAGTAAGAGATATTCTTGAGATTATAATGTATATAATTATACATTTACATAATTACATAGAAACAGAAACATCTGTCCATACCAAGCAAAACACACACCTGTACATTTTCTTCCCCACAGGATATGGCCTCAACGATAGTTAACTGAAGTTTCCGTACAAATGTTCTCCCTTGCGTTGTAGGACCTCTCAGCTTTCATTTTCCTCTCCAAGTTGAAATTAACTGGAGGTTTAAAGATTCCACAGTTATTGCCATAATGTTTATGTGCATCAGTGATGCTTATAATGCTGAAGTAATATATTAATGCAGAGAGGAAACTAAGCAAGATGCTCAGCTTTTATTACAAGTGCTTGAAGAAATACTAGTTTTGCATCTCAGAGTAACGACTGAGTAAAGAGAGATTGATTTGAGAACTCCCAGCCATAGACTCTGCTGCCACTAGCAGGTGTCTGCAACGGCCTGACATGTTTGAATCTAGTCACAAGAAACTTATTTGAACTTCAGCTACATACACCTTTAAAAGTAGCAGGGAAGTGGTTACTCGTGGAGAAAAGTTGTGGTTTTGCACCATAAGGTGCTCCCTTTAAAGTGCCAGTCTTGGTGCCTTGGCTGTACTTTATCTTTGAACATTTTCAAGTGGTTCATTTGGACTGCTCCTACCCTTTCTGGCTGAATGCTGAACCCCTCTCTCTGTGATCAGCCAGCCAACATGCTAATGGAATGTCATTTGCACTGCACACAATTATCTGGATGGCAGACTCCTATGCTTGTGTTCTCTAATGGAGAGCCGGATTATGTAGCTTTATTATTCAAATCAAATGGGAACGTGTTACATGCTGTGTAACTGAAAGGAATAGGGCCCATAGGTTCAGCCTGTTTATGAAGCAGCCTGCCTTAGTTAGCTCTCTTATAAAATAGGATTTATAATGGAATCATTAAAACTAGGAACACCAATTTATCCCCATCTACCAGTAACTATAAAAATATTGTCATATGGCAGACTGTTAGAACAGGAAAAAGGCTCAGCAGTATACATTGCAGCACATATTCTTTCATCTGTCTAATGCAATAAGGCCTTAATGGTGAAATCATTGTGTTTGTAGTATTTCTTGATAAATCTAAGAATGCACCCTGGTTTTTGTTGACATACTTTGTACATATTATCACAGAATTAATGATTGTTGTATATAATCAACCTTTGAAGGAGTCTCTTAAAAGAAATAGTTGCAAAATTAAAGTAGAGTCAATATGTTTTTGATTTTAATAATTTTGTTAGATGTCAGGCTGATAGTACCTATCTTTATTTGGTATACACATACACTCACAGACTGAAGTAAAAGTGTTGCTGAACTAGGAAGTGTCGGTGGACAAGTGGCCACAGAAGGAAGGCCTTGCTGGGTTTTGATTTCTGCAAAAATATGTTTTGTTTTATTTGCACCTCTATTTTTTCAGAGTCATATCCTAATCATGTGCATCTCAAACAAATGCAACTAGTGGTATGAAGTGACTGTTTGTATTGGGTGTATCAAAAAAGTGTAAATTTATATTAGAATAGAAAAGGAAGAAAATATTCTGAGGGTGATGAGACGCTGGAACAAGTTGCCCAAATAAGTTCTGGATACCACACCAAGAGGGGTTGAAATTAAACAATCTTTAAGGTCCCTTCCAAACAAAACCAAAATTAAAGACAGAAAATCAAATCTACAAATGATGGATAGAATAGGTAGGTAATGAATAACTAGGAAATGATAGGTAGAATAAGATTTGGAAATGGACTGAATTGGTATAGGAAAAAAGGTAGGGAAAAGATGCATTAAAATGAGTGGGAAAAATATTAAGTAGGAAAATACAAGTGTGAAAAGCACTGGGAAAGAAAAAAAAAAAACCCAAGTTCGAAATTAATGCTTCATAATTCTTTTCCTTTCATTTGAAATATTCTGTATTTTTCCAAATTTTCAGTAAAAAGACAAAATCTGCAAAAGGCATATTATGCCAATGATATTGCTATTATACACTCCAAAATAACAAGAATTTTTGTGTGTCAGAGGAGAGCCAGAACATAACTTACAGGTCACCATAATGGGCTAAATGTCTGAGCAATGGAGAACAAACACTCAGCTGCTTGCTTCATGGCTTCTGCTTTTATTTTAAAATATTCATCTCTATCACAGTCCTATCACAGCTGTGTTCCACCTTTTGTTAGAGAGAATGGTGGTGCTAAAATGTGTACAATCCAATTAAATATGTTCCTTACTTTCACTAGATTGTTAAGGTCTGCTGAAAACAGAATCTAAAAAAAAAAAAAAAAAAAAAAAAAAGGCAATGAGCTGAAAAAACTGGTTTGTATGACTGACTATAAACTTGCTTCAAGAGATATGGCAATATAAGAAGGATTTGGTTTCCAATTGGCTAACACCAAACTAATTATATGTTTATACCATCATTTTGTATTTTAGTCAATAAAAAAATTTGTTCTTTTTCTACTTGTTTCAAGAGATGAAGGAAAATTTTCCCCTCTTCTTGCATGGGGTACAAGCATCTGCAGCCTAAACAATGACTTGACATGTACAGAATTAAACCCTGCAAAAGTGTGTTATAAATGAGTATTATGACATTTTTGGAACTTTCACTACTACTGTTAATGTTGAGAGCCTGCTATATGAATTTATCATATAGTAGCTGACTCTATCACAAATACAGTATTAAATGCTGAATTTATATCCTGTCCAGGCAGAAATTGTGCCATAATTGCATTACAGAATATACAGGTTATCCTGAAGGGAGGCAATTTGAATTTATGCTTCAGTTTGTGAGGGGGTGAAATATCTATTTGTTTATTTTATCATAGTGTTTTTAGAAATCACAGTTTTCTGCATGGTTACAAGTTTTCTGTTTGGTGCTTAACAGGTATAGATAACCCCTTTTGACAAGTACAAGAAAGAGTAAGTGCTTTAGAGCAAAGCATGTTTTCCTGCTAACAATATTCATATTTTTGCACAAAGGTGTTTTTACATACTATACAATATAATCATATTGATAAACAACCAATCCTGCAATTAATCACATTTCTTCTCAAACACAGTAAATGTGTTCTGTGTTTGTTAGCAAATGCTTGTGAGTATGCCTGAAATGGGATAAAGACAGGGCAATACCGTAAATGACTCTTTAGCGGAGGTGTAGCTGCACTCATTCCTGCACAGTTAATGCAGCCATCCGTGGTATCTCTGAGATGTGATGTGGCTTTGCTCTAGAATGTGACCTCATGTTACTACTGAAATTCGGGTTAAGGCATCTAATGATGCAAACTAGATTTTGCAATTACTTAAAGATGCTAATCTGTGCAATAAATTTAATTAGAGAAGAAATGCCAAATCTTTAACTTTGTCTGAAATCTGGCGTCTATATGACTGCATTTAGTAATTTACTTTGTTCAGATTAGCAATTAATTACACTCTTATTTTTCTGTGGTATCCTAGCAGCAGAATTCTTCTAACCCCATGCTAATACACTGAGAGAATATTGACTCAGGAAGAAGCATGTCATTAGTTGATTCGTTGATTCTACAGTGTTACTTACTGCTGCTTCCTTGTGGATTGAGTATGTCAAATAATTTTTTTTCCCCCTAAGATTAGTCATATAAATCACTGTTTCTAAGATGATAAATATTATTCAAAAATTTCTGTTTTAATAACCTGAATTTTAATAACCTGAATTTCTCCTCTTTCTGCAATACTTACTTTAAGCTACGTCATGTTTTAAAATTGTTTTAGTGCCACATAAGTGTGAAGACACACACAGGGCAGTTTGTGAAGTTCAAATAATTTCAGCTGTATAGTTTAAATCCATTAAAAAGAGAACGAGTGCTTGAATAGGACAAGAAAGGATTACAATGAGATCTTGTGGAAACTAGCAGAACATAAAATTACCAACTGCAAAATCCACAGAGCGGAATTTTGGAGTGTAGAGAGCAGGGAGTAATAAAGTAGGGGTTTTGAAAGAAAGATTTAAGATAGACTATTGCAAATTTCAGTGCCAAGCCCTTCTGCTGATTGCAATTACATGAAGTCAAGATTGCCATTACTGGATATGATCTCTTAAATCTGAAAAAAGTTCTGAGAGCAAACATGGGAATTTGGAGGGTTTGGACCATTTTCTTCAGTCAAAATCGAGAGACAGCCTAGTGGAAAAATATGCTTAGAACTGAATGTGAAAATGGGGGTAGAGTTTAAAGATTTTATTACATACCTTGTCTGAAGAAATATGACTGGAGAAAGCAATTTCTTGACTTATGAAACAACTATAATTTGCAATTTATGCCTAAATAGCAGCAAATTGCTTTTAGTCAATATGTAGTTATGTTGTCATTACAATCTTGGAAAAAAGTTCTACGGTGATCATTTCATGAGGTCAGTTTGAATAGTAATAGAAAATATTCCTCTTAAAATGACTTCTAAATGCAAAGAGTAACTTCTGCTTGCATTTTCATAAACAGGAATCACATTTGTTATTAAATAATATGTCATTAAGTTTGTGCTCCTGGATCTGAAAGCATATGAGACTTTTCATTCACAACTTCTTCTACTCATGATGTTGCACTTAGATCCTGGACAGCTTTTTTTGCAATCTAATGTAATAGTTAAGATATCCATCATGCTCTATGTAAGTGTTTTGTCCCTTGTTGCAGTTATAAAGGTCTTTTACAAGTGAGTAGAGCAGATCATGGCTATACTGCATATTCCTCTATCCTCCATAAAGGTCCATTCTGTTTTAGGCAGGAGCTGCTGTGTTAATTGCAGCTAAGAGGGAGGATGTTTTAGGTCAGCTCTAACATAATTTGATCCACAGGACCACCATACACTTCATGGGGACATGGAGAGCAAAACTGCTCACAGGAATTCAAGGTCCAAGTACATCTGTGGCTTAATAACATGAATTGTCACACAGTTTACCATTTGATTTGCTTTCCTAATTTCTCTGGAGACAACATTTACATAGAATTAACTTGTGTGATTGCAACAAATCTTTTCTTAGTGGTTGTAGTCACTATAGCATGCATACTTAGTACCAGGACTCTCCCAAATCTTGTGCATCACTATATTTCTCTGTAGCAACTATTATCAATCATTTTATTAAGTCAAAATCTATTGGGCATTCCACCTTCATGTATGACTTTCATTTTATCACCTTGATACCACAGTACTGTCAGACTGTACTTTTAGCAAGAGCTGATTGTTGGTGAAGGAAGAACCCTCTGTCTGTTATCATGGTGACAATAAAAGCTTCTGTTCTTTGCTGGTTTTCCACCTTTCTTGTCCACCTCCTTGTTGACAGGGATGGCAAATTGTGTGGAACCCTTTCTGCCACACATGGAGCCCATGGAGAAGCTCTGCATAATTCTTTTAGTGGTCAGCATGGGACAGAGGTGCCGTTTATTTGGTTTTCTGATACCATAGCTTTACTCTTATGCAAAGCAGTGCCTGTCCTATCAGCCCTTGTTGGTGAAGCTGTTCCTTTCCTCTAATATTACAGTCTGAGGGGTTCCTTTCAATTAAAAGTTATGTGCCTTCCTGGTTTTTATGCCAAAATTTGTAACAGTTTTTATCATGTCTACTCCAAAGACAACAAATAAACAAACAAAAACTAAAAAGGGGCTTGGGCAGGGAAGAGACTGAATTTTGTTTTGTTTTATTTCTTAAACATACAGGTGGATATGAACAGAGTCACTTGATTTGAAGGGATTTGCACTCTGTTCATCTCAGCTGATCCATCCTGACGCTGTTGGGGGACAACACTATCAGAATCACTGGTGACAGGCATCCTCAACTCCCATGTATTCATTCTAAATATGAACAAACGATGTATTTCCAAATTGTCTCAGGTTTGCAAAGCATTTTCAGTAACACAAATAGTGTTCATTCTTAATAGCATGTTTCAATACAAGAATTTTCTATAGATTGTAATTTACTTATGCTTCAAAACATAACCTAAAATCATTATGCTGGGAAATGGAGACATGAATAAAATGCTATCTATTGAATTTCTTTAAATGAGAAAAAATAATTATGTCAAAATTAATTGCCCAAGATTTTTTTATCTCTTCTGTTACATGACACTGAAATTCATTTCTCTTAATATTACAATTTGTTTTCTGGTAGCACAGAATTTGACTGTTAAAGGGTGTGCTGTGTGTCAGTTATTCCCTTCCCTAGTTATTGGTCTTTGAAAATCTCCAACTTCCTGCTACATAAGACAATTACAGAACTGTGCCATATGCTTTATGCACATGCCAAGTATTCTGGAGAAGTTCTCAGTGTTGTGTTCTGCAGATCTGTGCAGAAAGCAAAGCTCTGAGACTTCTGCAAATTGTTACAGCTGGAAAAAAAAAAAAAAAAAAAAAAGAAAAAGTCTTTTAATTCTAAAACAATAACGGAGCTGTGCTGGGCTTCTTCAGGAAAGCCTGACACAGATGTTTGTGCAGAGGAAGCCAGTTATTAATTGATAGAATTAGCCCTGCCCTGCAAGCTGCTCCCAGCATGCAGACCCCATTGCTTTCAGCTGTACTCTGCAAGGGCACAGTGCCTTCCAGCTAGATGGACCACTTTGCAGGTTCAGAGATTAACCTTACCATTTGAGAGAGAAAAAAAAGTGACACAGGTACTTCAGGCTTCCAGCCTTCAATGCAGCCATCACAACATCTCAATTTTTCACTACTTATTTTGTATTGTTATCATGTGAAAACTGCCCGGAATTCAGGTGGATTTTATTCAGGACATTAAGAGCCAGATTCTCAAACAGTGAGTGGTCCTATGAGGTGAAATGAAATGTAACTAGCTATCAAATTCTCACTGCAAAATAGAGTGGATTGAGGATTAAAACCTGGATCTCTTTTTTATGCTGTAAAAAAAGATGCCACAGTGGTTGGATGGTCAATTTAGTGTCTGCTAAAGCTTTTTCTCTAAAAGCAGATTGCATCCTCTATGAACTATGAAGAAAGGCACAATAAGTAGTCTGAAAATCCCTGAACTGTCAGAAATACTCACTGTAGAACCAAGGCTCTCTTGTTTATACTGAAGGTTAGACTAGCAGGGTGAGATCCTCTGAGCCCAGTTCAAGGGAGAGCATGCAAAAAAGTTTTAGGTTTGAGTTCCAGATAAAAGAAGAGCACAGTTTTCCCTTTATACGTTCGTGTCCATATTGCAGTAATCCTTCATTGGTAAGACTCTGGCAACATGCAAATCACACTGTGCAGATTGAAAATTTTATTCTAAAATATACAGAAAACAGTAACCAGGAAATATCAGCTGCTGTAAAACAGGTACATTTTCCTTAACAATGAAAAAAAAAAAAAAAAAAAAAAAAAAAAAAAAAAAAAAAAAAAAAAAAAAAGAAACTTAGGAAAAAAAACCAAAACATGTGACACTAAAAAACACCCCAAAATACCCCAGAAAAATAAAACCAAAAATAAAAGCAATACTAATCAAAAATGCATTCTATAATGATCTGATTTGTATGTGAATTATTCTTGACTTTATGTTACCATTTAGATTCTGTAAGGTAGAACCTAAAACTGTAGAAAAAATAGAAATAGCAAAAATGTTTCAGAAAGATAAGGTGAAACAATTAAAGGTATAATATCATTTAACCATAAAGGAAGCATGTTAAATCTTTTTATACAGGCTAGTATTCAGGCATTAATTGGTAATTTGATCTATTCCAATCAAAAGTACATTTCTAATTATGACTTTTAGTTTTACAAAACTTAAATGATCTTCATCTACTTCTTGACGCCTTGATATCACTGAATGTCCTAAGGTGAATTTATGATGTTTGTATCCCCAACTGTCTGTTCTGTTTATGCTGGATATTAAGGTCTGCATGTTTAAAACTGGTTCCAAAAGTGAAAAGGGAGAATAAAAGCTCACAATTTGTTTTGAGGAACTGTACTTGCTCCCCTGCATTCTCACTCACGGACTGTGTTGTCTGCAGCACAGACAGGAGGAGAGAGCTCTCCTTTGCTTTTCAGTTAGTTTTTTCAGCTAACTGTAGAAAAAAGTTGCCCAGACTGTGGCTTTTCTTTTTCTTAGAACTAATTGACCCTGCTCTGGACTGAGAACTTAGAAAAACACCAGGAGCTCACACATGTGGCCCACCAGAGCCTGAGATGTGGCATTTTCCAGCACAGGAAAAACTGATAAGAGACAAAGTAACCTGAGCTACACACCATGAAAAGAACTTTCTAAATTTGCCATTTCTTCAGAATAGCAAGAGGTTTTATTGTTTAATGTTTTTCATGTTTTATGCGTGTGAATACTTTTCTTGTTAAATAAACAGGCTTTTTTCCATTTTTCTTCAAAAAAAACCTTTTCCCCAAAAAAACCTTTTCCCCAACCAGTTCTGCTTTCTAGAAGGACCCCTTTAGAAGTTTCCTCCCAAATTCGCCCTAAACCAAACCATTCCCATTTTTTAGAATAACCAATAAGCCCTCTCTTCTCTGGAGAAGAATAGAATAATATGGTTTAGGAGGGTCCTCCAAAGATCATATATCCAACTCCCCTGCCTGATGCCTTGATCATGGACAAGCCTGATATCCCCTCTCCCTTCAAGTCTAGTTTAAAGTTCTGTCTATGAATTCCAGCAACGTGAGCAGAAACGCTCTTCCCAGTATGAGAAAGTGAATCCTACCTGACACCACCAGACCTGATGCCTTGTAGGCCATGTCATTATTAAGACCTAAAAATTGTGATGGTACCACCAGCCACAAGGCCATACGTTAATAGGCTGGATCCACAAATCTGTGCCCTCCAGTGTCACTATCTGCAGCTGGAAGATAGAGAAAAACATCACCTGTGCTCCAGATTCCTGTACAATCATCCCAAGGACCTGAAGTCCTTTTTGATCACACTTGACCACACACTGCAGTTTCATCACTTACCTACATGGAAGAGCAGTGATGGATAATAGTCCAAGCCTGTGTCAGGCTAGGGAGTTTCCTGGTGATGTCCTTAGCCCTGGCTCCAGGGAGACAGAAAACTTTCCTAATAGAAATGTCTGTCTGGATGCTCTGTTCCCCTCAGAAGAAGGTCACATATGACTATAACCTGCCTTTTCTGGCCTGGGAGGCCAGTTGTGATACAAGGGATTGTTTTTCTGACTTTAGCAACAACTCTGGTGCAGAGGCACTGTCAGCAATATCATCCATCGACTGGTCTTCCCCATCCAGATCCCCATCCCTGCAGCACAGATGCAGCTGGGAAGGTGAGGTAGGCGAGAAGTGGGTTCACCTGCTGTCCTGAGCATGGCCCTGACTTCACTCCATTCCTATAAGCTCCCACCTGGTGGGAGGATGATATTGGATCTCCTTGATATGGATTTTTTGGTGGCTGTGCTTGTTTCTGTTCAAGGGAGGGCAGCACATGGTTTCACCAGCCAAACACTTTTCCAGGACCCCTGATACTTTTACCTTTTTATTTCCTCTCATAAATCTGACACCAGAACAAATCCTTACTCTATTTTCTTTGCAAAACAGAAATGCTTTTAGGCAAGAAATTTTCCCACCCACTGCAATATGTTATTCAGTGCTACAAGATTTTATGGGTTTTATTATGTTTGCCTATAGCAGCTTGATCTGTGTAAAATTTTCCAGCTTTATTAGTTCTACTTCAGTCCAGTTACTGATTTTATTGGCAGGTTTCATGAATAATCTTGATTTGTATATCTGGGGATTTTATCAGAAAATATAGTGGATAAAAAGGTAAGGAAATCATCCACTTTACTTTTTTTTTTTTTTTTTTTTTTTTTAGCAATATATATTTTATAGCTTCAAATTTCTTTCCACTGATAATGATTATGAGGTAGAAATCAGAGATTTCTATTAGTTTGGGCATACAGGCATTTTTTTAAAGTCAGAAATCTAGAAATCAAAAGCAGTAATTCTTAAGCTGTAAAATACTGCTCTTTCTCTAAAAGATTGACTTCCATGACTTCATAACTTCATAGGCAGAAGATACCTTCCAGACTTTAAGGATTCTATTATGTGACAAAAGTTTTCACATGAACTTCCAAGACACCTAAACACTGCATAAGACTTTATTTGGTGGAAGTAATGGTGATGGTTGAACAATATACTAATAACATACAGTGCCCAGGGATAATCATAATTATGATACACACTAAGATCAAAGGTTGCCTCAGCATTTTGCCTGTGATTTCTTGCAGGTATTTGTGCTGGCTCTGGCTGGGAAAATGATAATTTTTTTCACAAGATTCTGTATCATGCAGTGATTTAGACTTGTGGCTAGAGCAGTGTTGGTAACGCACTGATGCTTTGACTCTTGTTGAGCATCATTTGCACAGGCTTTAGGCACTCCTCAACCAGCAGCTGTGCAGATGTTTAGCTGCTGGTCCAGGTCAGCCCAAAAAAATTGTATGTTAACAGACAATCACTGAATTCAAATTGGAAGGAATTACTAGGGGTAATCTTGTCCAGCCTCTGCACAAAGCAGACCTGGGTCAAGGATGGAATCAAATAATTCAGGGCTTTGTTCAGACAGTTCATAAAAGTTCCAAGGATGGAGACTGCACAGCCTCTCTGGATACCTGCTTCTGTGGAGGACTGTACCCCCGAACAGGACACTGACAGAGTGGTGCACCCAGCCCTCCCTTGGAGGGATACAAAGGTTTGAAAGAGTTTATGTTAATTTCTGTTCTGTGATTGGTTATTATGGTTCTGCAGTTCTCCCTTTCTATTGGTTCAGTTTCGATCCCCTAATTTGTTTATCGGCCTCCCCCCTGATTGGCCAAAAGTTTTGATTCTCAACCCTATTTGTTAAAAAGTTTCCCAACTGTACCCGATTGGTTTTCCTGTAAAACCCCGCCCCCTCCCTGGGAGCATAAAATCCCTGCAGTTGGCCCCAGTCGGGGTCTTCAAAGTCTTCGAGTCTTCAAGCCCTCGAATAAAGAAGATCTTCGAATATCATCCCTGGCTCCTGTCTTTCTTCGGCGCTGCCTGAGACCTGCCCCAAGGAGCTGCTTTAGCAGCAAAGCCTGGAAAGAGCTGCCAGGCTTTACCCTCACAAAAGAGCTATCACTCTCCGAGGTGCCTGTGCCACCTGGGCTGGGACTGCCCTGTTAAGGGCAGCTCACCGGGGAAGGTCGCGGCCCCTGAAGACCCAGCGAGGGACCGGTGCGGGTCGTGGCATGCTTCACTGATTGACTGTTTTCAAAGGGAAAAGGGGATTTTTTTGTGTCCAGGTGGAATATCTTTTTCTCAGTTCATGCCAAATTTTCTCAGGTCAGCATGGCACATTACTCAGTGAAGACTCTGGTGAAGACTCTGACTTCTCAACAACTCAACAACCCCCCAGAGGTAGCTGTTAGGTCCCCCTGAACTACATTTCATCCAGGTTGAACAAGCTCATATCCCACAGGCTCCTATTGCATGGCACATTCCTTAGCTTGGTGGTCCTCCACTGAACTCACTCCAGTGTCTCTCTTGTAGTGGGGAGGCCTGAACTGGACAGTGGTCTGTGCAAAGAAGAAAAATCACTCATAAACCAAATGACAGTGTACACCATTTTTTCCTCAAAGTCACTGATGCAGATGTTAATTAACTAGGATATGTTCTTATTATATATCCTGAAGAAATTCCACATGCTTCTGGCCTTGAGCAAGAGGGATCACTAAGCATTATTCTTTGAGACTAAAGGACCCAGTTTGTTTCACGTCCTCTAGACAATCGCCTGTCTAGACCACAGTGTGCCACTCTGCTCACAGTAAAGATGCTCTCAGAGACCAGGTGAAAAGTCTGCTTAAGTAAAGACAGGCAACACCCACTGCCCTCCCCTCACCCACAGCTACTTCATCTTAGAAAGCAGACAGGTAAGTCCAGTATCTTCTACCCCTGAAGAAAATAACACAACCACAAAATAGAAGTTCAAGATTTCCTTTTGATATATTCTCATTACTTTCCTTGTTGCCAGTTCCCATGACTATATTATTCAATTGAAAATAAATGTCAGGAATTCACTGTATTGGCTGTATAATGTCTTCTAAAAAACTGGTTTGGCTACAGTGGGCTAAGACCAGATATAGCTTAAGCTTGTTATGTTATGTTACTTAAGCAAATATTTACTGCATTTTTAGCAATATATACAGCTCCAGTTGCCATACCAGATTATTAATAATTATGAATCACGTGTGATACACAACAGGGGCTTTGGACTCTGTCTTTGCATTATGTATTGCATTATATATGTGTTGTATTATATATGTATTATGTTTGCCATAATAAGCCCTGAGAAATTAGTACTTCATTGAGATTTTCTGCAGCTTTAACCTTTGAGATAAAGTTGCTATGTAATTACTAAAAGCAAAAAAGTCCTGCATTAAATTCCCTTTGAAGTAATTTTTGCCTCTGAAGAAAAAGTGAAATAATAAATTGATTTTTTCTTCTTCAAAGTTAGACAATATGTGGAGAGATTTTTCTAGCATGATTCATTTACTCTAAGATTTTATATGAAAACTGTGTCAGAAGTTTAGCATTATTATTCAGCATGAAAGCCATCATGCTAAAATCTTTCTTGATACCTATTTCCCTTCACCCAACATTTGTCCTTGAGCAACTAATGAAGAAAGTTATGAGGGCTTTTTTATGTAGTAAAAAGCTTCATTGTAAATGTTCCTCACCTTGTTGCATCTTTTTGAACTTGAAGCTGGCTGAAAAGGTTTCATTTGGCCATTGTGGTTCTTTGGCAATTTTAATTGCAGAAAAGATACTATAAAGTGCATGTGGCTAAGGCAAAGCTGCCTAAGAAGCAGCCTAAGCCACTGCTTACATCTGAATCAGTTCACTTTATTGTTACATAAAAAAGCCATTACTTGATGAATCAAAGTCTTCACTTCGACAATACTTTATTATGTGGCACATTTAAGGAATTTCGGTTTTGATTCTGCATTCACAAAAGACATTGAGGGTAGGTGATTTTGTAGAATTTCTTTTAACTCAGCAACCTTTTTTTATTAGTTGATTCAACCAGAAGGTACCCCTAGGCTGTGGTAATATTTATATTTCAGCCCACATTACAGTCATTGACATTTAAATCTTGTTTCCATCACTGGAGTCATCAGCTATTGTGCACTGTTTAAGTTTTTGATAGAGGTGGATGATGAGTCATCAACTGCACTATCAAACGTGGATTTCCCCAAGCATTCAGACATTTCAAACTTTTATTTTACTACTTCAGGTTGTTAGTCAGAATCTGTCCATTGAGGACCATAGATTTTAAACCATGTCTTTACTGCTTGCTTCAGCTTCTTTCATGCCCTTTTGCCTGCCCTCTAACCCAGGTGTATTTAGAATGCCTAAAGACATATATTTAGGATGCTTTTTTTCTCTATAGCCCTGCTAGCAGAGTACAGAGCTCAGCATCCTGCTGATACTCGGATACTCAGAACCTCAGCTACATCATATCTACTCAGGTGATGTGTAGATGTAGCAGGTGTGACTCCCATTAAATAAAACTCAATTCCAATATAGTGTAGGGTTTGGTTCCTCTTCTCACTGCAAATTGCAGCTTCAATATCCAAACCCGCAGACACAGTAAAATGATTGGTTTTTTAAACTGTTTTCGCTTTTTTAAGGGCAGTGTTGTTTTTGGTGGAGTTTATTTGATATTCAGGTTTTGCAAGGGAACATAAGATGAATTTGAGGACCCCAAATAAAAAAGACACTACAAACCTGTTCTTGTGTAAACAAGATAACTAAAAATCCAAACCATTTTTATATACTAAAAATAATAAACCAGTTGCATTTGCATGTCACCATATACTCAAGTCAGGAGTATCTTTTCAGCAAAATATGATCTGCAACATTATTTCAACATTCTCTGACCAGCCTGTATTTGTGCTTGGGATTGACTTGTGAAGGACCGTACACTTGAATTTGTTGAACATCATGAGGTTTACATAGCCCCACCTCTCAAGGTTTTCCATGTCCCTCTGGATGCCATCCCTTCTTTCCAGCATGTTGCCTGCACCACACATTTCCCTGTTGGTGACAAAGCTGTTAAACATTACCAGTCCCAATAACAATTCCTGAGATTTCCACCCATCACTGTCACTTGGACACCGAGCCATTGACTGCAACTCCCCAGCCAATTCTTTGTCCATTGAGTGGTCTATCCATGAAATCCATGTCTGCCTAATTTAGAGACAAGGATATTGTGCAGGACAATGTCGCCTGCATTTCACAAGTGCAGGTAGACAATATCAGCTGGTCTTCCCTTATTCACCAGTACTGTATTCCTTTAGCACTGTGGTCTTGTTACAACCTCAAGTCTTTTAACAAAAGCAAAATCCATTTATAAAGTTCTGTAATATTTATTCTTTCTTCTTGGTTGAAGATGGTTCAAATATATCCATATATGTACATCTAAAAATAATAATACTTTAAAAATCCCCAATAAATGTCAGTGCCTTATTGCAGTGCATTTTAAAATGGACTGCACTAATTGGGATTTCAAATTTAAATGGTACAAAAAATGAGAAAGGGTACAGTAACATACTTTATTCATTTGCTAGAAACTGAAGTCATTCTAAGATATCTCGGTGACAAGCAGCTACAGTATCTTATCTTTCTTGTGTTAGAAAAGAGAAAATCTTCAGAGTAGAAATGAGCCATTGATTTACTGGTGTTGCTGTAGCATAAAAATGAAAAATAACATATATCAGGACCACGGACAGAATGAATGAAGGAAAGCAATGAAAATAGATGAAGAGGTTGAGTGGGATACATAGTCTTCAGGCAGAGCATGAAAATATTTGAGCAATCACTTCATGTTAGAGAACAGAGAAAAGGATAGGTATGGGGATAGGTATGATTTCACTATAAACACTTTTGTTTCTTCTAAGCAATATCCACACAGCTGAAAGAACAAAACTAAGTAAAGAAAAACAGAGACCAAAAAAATGAGCCTAAAAAAGAGTCATGTAAAATTAATTAGGCTATTAATCAGCATCCTTTTTCTTGGTTAACTAATTTTTTTATAATCAATATTTATTTATTTAAGCAATACCTAAATCTTAATTCAAAGTGATGTAACACACATCAGAATATTTCATTCAGTCTTAGCAGGCACTTTCTTACCAGTAAAAGGAGACAAAAAATTAATTTCATTTATTTCTACGTTGTTTTCTTTGTTTCACAAGGTGAGGAATGTGTGTTATCCTACGGTTCTCCTGCTGTAGAACCTACACTAAATTATGCACATGGTTATAGGAAATTTTTCATATGGGTAATTAACACATGACTCATAGGAGTCCTTGGACATTGGCTTCCTTCCATTTCAAATGTTAAAAGCATAGAAGTAACTAACAGTTGATGATATGCAGTCACTAGGCCAATTGAAAATTAGGATTTATCACTGATGAGAATATGATATTGAAGGAAAAAGAAGAATGAAAATTGCTACTGCATTCTTTAGAGAAAAAAAGTGCACGCCTGTATTTCTCTTACCTAAGTGATTAATGGAAAGAAATTATAACATTAAATAAAATATATATTATTTAAATTACCTTCGAAGTTGACTAGATTTTGTTTCTACATAAGGAAATGAAAGCAACAAAAAAAGCAAAGCAAAAAATCCCCTCCTCCCTCCCCCCCACCAAGATTTTCCACTGAATTTTAGTAAACCCAGTTTTTTATCCAAACAGTTTTCCTAACATCAAGTTCTAAGGAATTCTTTGTAGAAGAGGAACATAAAGGAATCCATTTCTACAAAGAAAAGATTACTTTTTTCAGTGACTTGGGGACTAAAAAATAATGGAGGACTTGGTTAAAAAATTGGCATATGTTATGGCACGGTACTGCACGTAAGAAATGTGTGTGTTTAATATTTAGGATAGGCACTTTCACTGTCACAGCATGCTAAAAAAATTTTTTAAAAATGGGGAAAATTAGTTGTTTTCCTTGTTTTAGAAGTTCTGGGCTTTTTTTGGTTGGTTGACTTTTTTGGGTTTTTTTCTGGGTTTTTGGGGGCTTTTTGTTTGTTTGTTTGTGTTTTTGACTGGTGTTGTTTGTTTGTTTTGTTTTTGTGGGGTTTTTTGGGTTTTTGGGGGTGTGTTTTTGTTTTGTTTTGTTGTTTGTTTTTCTAGTATTTATAAAAATCTTTAGAGGCATCAGTAAAGAAAAAAAAATTTGATTGATGATACTCAAATACAGAACATTGCAAATACTTGAAGCAAATTCCTAAACATCCTTAGGGAAGATAAAGTTGAACACAGATATCTACTCAGTGTGAGGGGAAGAGATGGTATGTTATCTGTCCTCTTAAAAGTCTACATTAAGAGGATTGCTTAATTGCATCAAAGAATGACTTATTTCTGCACACAAAACTCTTCAAACCTGAATGAAACCATCCTTTAAGACGGCTTACTGAAGCAATGGATACTAACCCCATTCCCCATGACCTTCAAGGAGCTTTACAGCCTTCAGGCATTTTTCTATTCAAAGTAATCAAGATAAATCTACCCACTGTTTGTAGGATTTAAGTTTGTCAAACAGAAATCTGCAAAAAGACTACCAGAATCCATTATCCCACGTGCTCCATGCCTTTCTGAATGGAAACATTTGTAAGCCCAGAGAGATGGAGGTGGGAAGTTTGAATTTTAACTGTTTAACATGCCTTCGGACAGGGAAAGGTCCCTTCCATGCAGTCTAATGTTAGTAGAACACTTCCGATAAATCTTCTGAGTAGCTGAGAACAATTCCCCCTGAAACTCTGGAAATTGTGCCTCTTCATCACCACTGAAGTGTTGCTTTCTGGAAGGGCTGAGTAATTAAGACAGTGCTTGCCAGTTCAGCACAGTGTGGCAGCAGCTGTCTGCTCGCTCAGGTGAGAGAACTGAATTCTGGAGAGCTCTTGATTCACTTTCTCTGGCTTGCTCTTAAAAGGGAAGGTCTGTGCTTTGTGATCTTCTCCATCACTACGCCATGCAAAGTTTCCCCCTAGAGACTTGTGTGTTCACCTTTTCCTTCTTTGCTGCAGATGTTAGGTTGGTAGAGTACTGCAAAGTTTCAAATTAAAGAAGCTAAAAGGGATTGGAGCAAGCCACTGGTTATCTTCTAACAGATTGGAAACAAAATAGCTATTTTCGACCCTGTCTCTGGCCTTATTTTAATAAACTAAACAGAATATTTTCTTATTGCCAAATATTTAAGCAAGCAAAAGAAAGAAAACACGGAAAGTGAGGGCAATGAGGCGTAAGTCTGTATGAAAGAGAATATATTCAGTTGCTAGCAGCAAGACATTTCATTTCAGCTTTGCAGTAGATTTTTAGCACACAGAAAACATGAATTTAAAAGCTAGTTTCTGACTGGGGAGGGAATTTTATTGAAATTTGAACCCTTGCAGACAAAAGCATGTTAGGATGAAATTACCTGCAGGACTTTGAAGTCAAATGCCCTGTTTCATATCTTTCTTTCTCTAGACTATTTTGATTTTCTCTTTTGTTTTGTAACGCTCTCTGATTCTGTCCTTTTTTTTTTTTTTTTTTTTTTTGACTTCTATCTAGCCTTGAGAAGCACAAGGCTACTTTGATCTCAATCTCAGATCCCTTCATTTCCACTGAAGGAAGTCAGTGTCATCACTAGAGGTAATGCTTTAAGAATAATTATATAATTATATATTAGGAAAAGGAATTAATTCTTCTTCCCAGTTATATTCTATTGCATTTTTATACTGTTACAACACCTTGTGGTACTGGAAACCTCAAGCAGCACATGCCTTATGTTGTAGTGAAAATTTTACTTTTCCATATCGCAATTGCATATTCCACATTTACCTTCAAACTACTGTTCTGTGAATTTTATTATTGGTGACATAATGTTTAAGTAATCCTTTTCCTTTAGTATCCAAAACATTTCCCTGCATATGAGACAAGCAGCACATCTTCAGTGACCCTGTAGAATCTAATCTATCAACTTGATCGTATCAAGTTTTTCTTGATACGATCATTATCCAAAATGATTTCCAGTCAACACAAAAAAAAAGTGACTGAAGAGCAATTTTTAATTATTATTTATTTTATTTTTTTTTTATTTTTACATTTGAATTGACCATCACCCCTGCCTTCTGTCTTATTCAGATTTGGTGCCTTAATGAAGAACCATTTTCTTCATCAATAAACCATAGCTTGAATTTTCATCTGGAAAAAATGAGACTGCAGTTCACACCCTAGAGAATAGAAGATCTTGCCTGCTTATTGACTGCTGTGTTTGCCTTTTTTCTCTCCTTTTTGCTATGACTGTTGTTAAATGGAAACAGCTTTCTCCTACTAGTTTGCTAAATATTATTGATATTAATGTTGACCATGATCACTTAGTGAAAGGGCTGGTAATTAAACTTTAAAAGCCATTCCCAAGTATCATTCTCATCATTAAAAGTTTCCCAGGAAAACATCTTTCTATATCTTTTTGCTTTTACATTGCTTGCCCAAAGAAGCATAAAATGACTGCATGCAATGTCTTGTAAAAAACTAGCAATTTTCCTCTTCCATCTGCTTCCTTCCTCATTATATGTCCATTTCTGTCTTTTATTTCTGCCTTTTCCCTCTATGTTCGTATTTTCCCTCCCATCATCTATTCCTTCTCTTTTCTATTTTAAAAAAGAAAAAGAACAGGACAGAGAGGAATGAAGTTGTCAGAAGCAAATGGATTTTGTGAAATAGCTGTTTTACAGTTCAGCAATGTTAAACAGAGACTGACTGTGTTGTACAGGAAAATTTAAGAATGTCATTAATCCAAAATAGCTGGTTTTGACTAAAGGGTATTGTGTAATAATGTTCAGTACCTAAAATCCATTAGGATTCATTCTTTTTCTTTCTGCTTTCATCGCTCCAGTACAATCCTACTTCTCAGTTATCACAACTTTTTCATTGAAAACTCTCTTCATGGTTCAGAGATATCCAGCTAAGGGTCAAGAAAACTTTTGAAAACATTCTGAAAGGGTCAGTTCAAAAACCATTTTGAAACAAAAGAATGGAAGCTGCTGTGGTAATAAAGGTAAAGCACATTTAGGAAAGGTTTTCCCTGCATGAGGGAGTTTGGTACTGTATATTTTTATAAGTGTTTAAAGTGAAAAACTCAAATTTTTTTCACTTCTGCCTGGAGGAGAGCTGATTAGTTAACAATTAATTCTGAAGCCCTTTTTGACTCAGGAGAACTCTATATATTTGTGGGTTTCAGATGGCTAATGAGAATGTTACTGCAATAACAACTATTTAAAAATATTTACTATATTGCTGCTAACAACAAACAAAATGGGACACATACAAAAGAAACCAGAAAAAATAAAAATGCTACTGAGTAGTTTGCTTGAAAAAAAATTACATACATATAAATACACCTAGGGGTTAATGTCTAACAAATAGAAATGTCAAGGCAGGAATTCACACTGTAGTAGCCAGGTTTTTCATATTCTGGCACTGATTAAATTGACCATCCTTGCATTCTCTTTTCACCCTCCTGCCCCACTGTCATAGGGAGAAGTAGCCACTTCAAACAGGATTAGCAGAAGTTCTTATCTCATTGAGCAAAATTCTGCTTTCAAAATCACACCTTAAAACAAATCTCTCAGTCTCCTTGCCCTCAGGCACTTAGACATCAAATTATATATATCTATATCTCTATATCTCGATATATCAATATATCGATGTATTGATATATTGATATCTGGATATATAGCTATAGATACATCTCTGTACAGATTTCCGGCAGAAAGCCAGTTAGGGCCAAACAACATGCATCGGTCAGGTCAGCATTTCTCAGGAAAGAAAAGAAAGGAGAAATATTAATTAAAAAAAAAGTTATAAAATAACAAAATTCCAAACCAAACCTAACTGAACTAAAACACCCAAACCATACAAAAACCCCACCAAAATAACAAAAAACAACCTCACAAAAATGACAGCATTTCCTTTTCCTCTGCCTAGCACCGTAGCACAGGTATAAGAACTGAAATCTTCTCCCAGATTCAGACCAGAAGCTTTTTTGTTTCAACCAGATGAACCACTGGGTCAAATGCTGCAAGGTGGACAGGCAGGGAACAAGAGCTCCTCCTACACACTGATGTGAGAAGTTCATGTGGCCCAAAGGTTTTTCTATGACATTTGGATTGTTGCAAAATGCATATCATCATCAGGAAAAATCTGCAGAAATATGTAATAATTTTGACATCTTATACTGCTGCAGTGGGGGAAAACTTAAAAGAATACTTCATAAAAATGGGGAAAAATGACAATTGCTGGAACTTTAGGTATGATTTTACTTTAGAATATTTGGTTTAGCCATTTATTTAAATTGCATTCTAAAATTGGCAAGAGTCAATGCTTGAAATTTTTATTTGGTGTTTCTTTCTTCCTCGAGCTTTGAATCCACATGGCATTTTGGAAAGGCATAAGAGCATATTTTTGAGCCAAGATTGACTTTTAAGGGTTTTTTCTTTTCAAATAATAATTTTTTAAAAGATTATGATTTATTTAGCTAAGATCAAGCCCTTATTTTTGTCTATGAATACTATTGCAGCAAATTAACCGAAGAAACTAGATTTTTTAAAAGAAAACCAACAAAACAGCAATTTCTGTTGCATCAGTTTGTACAGTAAAGAAGTTGATAGAAGAACATACAATTTTGGGTTCTCTTTTAAAAGTGGTTTTGGAATTATTCTGTTATTTGTTTTCTAAGTAGGTCTTTAAGATGTTTTACCAGCTCATGAAAGGCTGACAAAACAGTGTGAAAAAGATTCCCCTAATCACTTTTGATGAATGCTTGTTTTCATACCTATTAACTGAGCAATAAATGGAAGCTTGTTCTCTTGCACAGTCATTGCTGGGGGCTTGTGCTCTATGTTTTAACTACCATTGAATCAATTATATACAATTCTTGTTCCAAAACTTCCCTTAAACTAGCAGAAGCCTATCTGTGCCTCGATTATCATGTTCATTGAATTGTCCTTTGTGTGATTTCACCATGTAAATATCACTTTAGGATCAGTTCCTTTGATTCTGTTTTGAAATGTTTCAGAAGGGAAACACACAGTGCCACTTAGCTCTAGGCAACGATGTCACAACTTACGTGGGAACCAATTAGAGCTAATTACAGTGTGACTAACCTCCTATACCATTAAAATTCTTGGAGACTCTCCTCAGCTTCTGCTCTACACTAATTCTTTTTTCTAATAATGTATCTGGTTTTTGGGAGAGTTTGCTATTTTGATTTGGTTTGTGGGTTTGGTTTGTTTTGGTTTTCTTTTTACTTGGAGTATCATATTAACCAGAAGAAAACAGAGATTTAGCAAGTGAAGGAGAATCCAAAATAGATCCAGTACTAACAGTCTGCTAGTGACCCCACAGCAGGAGCCAAGTAGTTTCAGCAGATTTAAGGGATTCATATTCAACATTTACTTCAGTAGTTGACTTTCTTTAAGTGACAATCAAAACCCACAGAAATAGAACCTCCAACACTGCGAAACGGCTCTGGAGTAATATTGCCTTGGAGCAACTCTGATCACTTCTGGGATACTGAACATGGCACAACTGTGGTTCCCCAGCAAGTAATGGGAAATAATTTTCCTCCAGGAAAAAAAAAAAAAAAAAAAAAAAAAAAAAAAAAAAAAAAAAAAAAAAAAAAAAAAAAGCGAACACATTCCAGGAATGTACTAGGAACTGAGTTTTGCAAAAGCAATTAGATAGGCAAAGGTGCTAGAAATTTCAATAATCAGGATCTGGGGAATATTTGGGAATATGGTGGTGAAAAAGAGCTTGGGACGGTCTGAGTAAGGAGGAAGACATGGAATAAATATAAGGAAGAAAATAAAGAAGTGAAGGAGGAGGGAAGGAAGGGAAGGAAGCAGAGAGAGGAGGAGGAAATAAGGAGAGAAGAAGGGAAGGAAGGAAGGAAGGAAGGAAGGAAGGAAGGAAGGAAGGAAGGAAGGAAGGAAGGAAGGAAGGAAGGAAGGAAGGAAGGAAGGAAGGAAGGAAGGAAATGAGGCAATATTAAGAAACCATGTTATCATTTTAAAGCCATAATAAACCAAATAATGATAAGAAATTATTTCATCTTATTTACGAGTATTTGAATTGCTTCAAGAACTAGACAGACACATAAAATTAAAATATTAGGTTTATGATGCAGAATATTAGCACAAACCTACAGGACAAAAATCAGTGTACTAAAAGCCCAAAGATACAAATGGAAAGAAATATAAAACATTATTTTGTTGGATAAATCTGACATAATATTAGCTATCAGAGATGAAAAAGTCTGATGAGAGCTAGATGGAAAATCAGCTCTGCTCACATTTCTTACGAAGAGATATTTATCCTTTTCTCCTAGCTGCAGAAGGAGCCCAGATGACCAAAAATTAAAGACTAAACAGATTTATGTTTGAAGTATCTATGAATACCATAAATTAGGTCTTATTAAAAGCATTGTCTATAATCATTTAACTAATGAAAGAAAGGCTTTTAAAAGGAAGACAAAGGGAATCCTCTCCTGCTCAGTGATGACTGCTGTTGATCCCAAGGAGATAGAACTGATTAAAGCCTTTTTTTTGCTTCCAGGTTCGTTGTCATCAGGCACTTAAATAATACCTTGCAATGACATAGACCAAGATTTTTTTCTTTCACTAGAAGTAGAGTGTATTAAAGAATAGGCAAGACATATGTTTTCAAGTTGGCTAGGTGTGATGAAATTCGCTATATTGCAGTCTGTGGCTTGGTTGGAGTAATCCCAGAACCATTTGCACTTGTCTTTAGGAGCTTACAGAAAACAGTCAAAGCCAGAAGTGTAAAGTTAGTACCCCCTATCAAAGTGGAAGGGTAAGAAAAGGGAAAAAAAGGTCAAAAAGGGAAATCATTGTCCAGTCAGCTTTATTTCCATTAGTGGAAAAATACTGGAACCATCCAAGTGCTCTATAACCAACAAGAAGATAACCAGGAGACCAATATAGTCCAGTATGTTTTTTTGATGATATAGGCTTGTGAAGAAAATCTAGCTGGTTTTACAGCAGGGAGATCAGCCTTGGGGTTGCAGAGAATTTGTGAATTGTTAAGCATTGCTAAACTTCTGACATTTTCTCAGGTAACATGCTAAAGAAACATGGTCAAGACATAATGTCTGCTAACTGTCCTACTGATTAGAAAAAATATCATTAAATAGTGATTATTTTTTCACTGTAAAATAAAAATCTGTTTGAATGCAGTTCTATACTGATTCTGATTTAGTTTTTTATTTTTATTTTTTTTTAATTTTGATAAAAAGTGAAGACTAGGCATGAAATTTACAATTGCCAACAGACCGGGAGTATTTACAAGCATGACAGAGGCCAGGCTTAGAATTTAACATGATCACAGCCAATTGAAAAAACAATTTAGAGAGTGAAAATGCACTTCAATAGGACAAATTACAAGCTCCACACTCAGCAGAAATAATCAACTGCCATAAATACAAGGCAGGAAACAGATGATTTGTCATCATTGGTACTGAAAAGAACCCAGGTATTTAATGGGCCACAAACTGAACATGAATCAATAGTGTCACATAATTACCATAAAGAGAAATACATTCTGGAATGCACAGAGTGGGTTGATGTCCGTGAGGTTGGTGACATGCTGTTGGATTCTTTTCAGCACCACTTTGAACTCTGTCAAGAGGAATTTACCACAGCTCATGAAGGATGTGACCCAGATGAAAGGAGTTCACCAAAGAATAATGACCCTTTATTAGACATGTGAAGAACTGACATAGGAAGACAAGTTAAAGAGGAGACAGAGAGAACATGCACTAATAATTTAATGTATAATAAAAGTGGTGTAAAAATAGAGTAGAAAGAAAATCTTTCCTTGGTAAAGACCAGGTGGATCATTTTGGGTGGATCAGCTTGTGTGGGCATCACATCCAGAGCTATTTTGCTTACATTACTAGTGTAAGCTTTCTACAGTCCTAAGGCACAGGAATGTGTTTTGGGGAAGGTTATAGAAATGCCATTATTCAAAGCTGAAAAAGTCACTGTCAGGATGGCAGAATTATGGTTGATCTTCCTTTTCAATAACAGGTGATTCCTTTTGTTGAAATATTTCCTTTAATATCAGTTATGAGGCTTGCAAGAGTCTCAATTTATTTCTGTGCTTGCTTTCTGCTGATCCAAGGGCGTATGTTCATCTCCTTAACATTTGTTTTTGTGGTTTATTTGGATAATTCTTTATGATATGCTTAGTAAAATTTTTCATAGATAATTGTCCCATTTATTCAAAAGCTACGTAGCTAAGAAGATATTTTTAATAGTTTTATGAAAATGAATGAAGGAAACAAACTGATATATGTTAGCCAAGGTATTTTTAAATTTTCTTTCCAGAGTCTACATTAGAGACGTTTGAAAATTACTATGCTTTACTCTAAATACCTACCTTTATGTATTTTAATGTCTGGTCTTAATTCATTGGTTACAACTGGTGAATAATAAAACAGAACTATACTGTTTGAAACTTACCATGTGTCCTGGGTTGCAGTGTAGGATGTACACAAAGTATTTATTCTATCACCATCTTCATGAACTGTTAAAATCAGGTGGGCTAGTGTTTTCCCAAGCCCCCTGCCTTTTCTGCTAATGGCCCATTAACGCCTTTGGGGTGTTTTCTGCTAATGACTTCTGGGGTGTCTCCTGCTAATGGCCCATGAGTCAAAGGTAACTCCCTCCAGGGGTTATCTCTGTTAATGGGCCATCAAGGACACATTTCACACTTCTCATGCTATTGTGAGGTGCTCTGCCCAGGGAGAGGAGCCAAGCATTCTCACCTGGATATAAGCTGGGATTTGGGACAGTGCAGTGGGCATTTATCCACTGGATTCCCAGAGGACCAGAGCTCCCAGACCTCTCTACAGGATCACTGCTTCAGGAAGAGCACCTCACCTGGACTGCTTCCACCATCCTGCTCAGGTTGTATTCTGACTCTGTCAGTGATCCTTTGTGTTATTGCATTTATTTTATTTTACTTTTACCTTTTTACCTTTCTTCTTATTAAATTATATCTCTGACTTGGAGCCTCTCATTCATTTTACTTTCAAAACCACAGCATTTTTTGGTGCCCAATGTGGGGCAGAGGCACTGAGAAAAGTCAGAACTACAGTTTTGTATTTGAGAAGACACATGTTTGCTATGATGTTCAACATGCTTACATGTGTCTTATATCTATCTCTCTATATTTTTCCACACATGGGGCACTATCTGCTGGTCTTAATGCTCCTGAGTAGACCAGGGTATGGTACTAAAATTGCCTTATTGGTCTATTATGCCCATTGCTTGATAAACTCAGAGGCAATTAATAGCATTCAAAATATATACCCAGTTCTGGATTCGTTTTCTGGTCTAGGATGCTACATCTGGGGCCTCAACAATCTCACTCAGCCCCTGTGGGGAGGAGTAAAGAATGATTTTTTCCAGCTTTTCAGGCATAACACAGCAGTTTTTGAAAATATGGAGTACCCTCTTGATACCAAGGATAGTGTGATGTTGTTGTTAGGCCTGTTTTCTCTTCTCTGCACAGCCTTTTGTTTTTTCTGCACCATGCTTAGGATCAAAACACTATCTGGTGTGATACAGTGTGTTCTTAAGGAAGAGGAAGAGGGAAAGAGAAGCAAAACAACCGCATCATCATCTACACAGACCATTGCAGAGGAAAAAGAAGCCAAAAGTGAATCAACAGTGTCCACGTCCACACAGACCGATACAGAGGAGAAGGGAGCCAAAGGCAAGACAACAGTGTCCTCATCTACACAGACCACTGGAGAGGAGAAAGAAGCCAAAAGTGAGGCAACGGTGTCCACATCTATGCAGACTGTCACAGAGGAGAAAGGAACCAAAGGTGCTGTCAGCATCTCCACACAAACCGTCACTGAACTGGAACCACCTAAACCAGTAGCCGTTGCCACCACTCAGAAGAAGAAGTCAAGGAGCAAATCAGTCCGTGTAGTGACTGACGAGGATGCAGCAGGACCTTCGCAGCCAGCAGAGGAGACGGAGATAGAGATCATCACTCACTCTCTATCCCTGGGTGAGTTGCGTGACCTGCGAAGGGAATTCACCCGCCAGACCAACAAGTCCATCCTGACCTGGCTGCTCCACATCTGGGACGCTGCAGCCAATGACACCATTCTGGATGGAATTGAGGCCAGGCAACTGGGATCGCTGTCCCGGGATGTGGTCATTGACCAGGGGATTGGGAAAACCCAAGAACCTCTCAG
Source organism: Zosterops lateralis (assembly GCF_965231275.1). Lineage (NCBI taxonomy): Eukaryota > Metazoa > Chordata > Aves > Passeriformes > Zosteropidae > Zosterops > Zosterops lateralis. The sequence goes on from NC_139763.1 coordinate 115,011,605, forward strand.
CCTCTGGCAGCGACTGCTGACAATTATGAAAGACAGATACCTTTGTAAAGAAGATCTCCAAGTGCACCAAGGCAAATGGAGCACAATAGAACAAGGTATCCAACGCCTGAGAGAATTGGCTGTGCTGGAGATCATTTTTTCAGAAAACGAGAGATTTCCTAAAAACCCAGATGATGTCCAGTGCACATCACGGATGTGGCTGAGACTTGCACGGCTTGGACCAGAGATGCACTCACGTTACCTGGCAACACTGCAATGGAGGGAAGGTGAGGACAAGGTGGGTGTCTTGGCTAATAAATTAAGAATTTACGAGGACACTGTCGCCCCAGTTCGCACCCATGTCTCGTCTGTGGAAACAAGACTGGCTGAGCAAGTCCAGAGCTTGATTGAAGAAAGCCATCAGAAATTAAAAGAACTTAAGGAAGAAATTTACCATATCTCACCAGAGCCGACGAGAGTCTCTGCCATTAGGAGCAGGCGTCCCCCAGCCAAGGAGAGAGGATACACACCACGGGGTAACCTCTGGTTTTTTCTTAGAGAGCATGGAGAAGATATGAAGAAGTGGGATGGAAAACCCACTTCTGCTTTAGCAGCCCGGGTATGTGAACTGAAAAGAGGAACACCTACCACAAGAAGCCCATCTAGAATCAAGGTTGCCCCGGTCTCTCAGAACTCCAGACGGTACAGGAATGATGGTATGACTGATCCTCTGGAAGGGACCTCAGAAACATACATACAGGAGGAGAACAATGTATGCCATGACCAGGAATAGGGGTGCCCTGCCTCTAGCCAGGAAGAGGAAAAGGATAATCGGATCTACTGGACTGTGTGGATCCGATGGCCTGGCACATCTGACCCACAAGAATATACGGCGTTGGTTGACACTGGGGCCCAATGTACCATGATGCCGTCAAGGTATGTAGGAACAGAATCCATCTCTATTTCTGGGGTGACAGGAGGGTCCCAGGAACTGACTGTATTAGAGGCTGAAGTGAGTTTAACTGGAAACGAGTGGCAAAAACACCCCATCGCAACTGGTCCAGAGGCCCCATGCATTCTCGGCATAGACTATCTCAGGAATGGATATTTCAAAGACCCGAAAGGATATCGCTGGGCTTTTGGAATAGCTGCAGTTGAGAAAGAAAACATCAGACAGTTGAATACTTTGCCTGGTCTCTCAGATGACCCCTCTGCTGTGGGACTGCTGAGAATTGAAGAACAACAGGTACCAACTGTCACAACAACAGTACACCGCCGCCAATACTGCACTAACAGAGACTCTGATTCCCATACATGAGATGATCCGTAAACTGAAGAGCCAAGGGGTGGTCAGTAAGACTCATTCACCTTTCAACAGCCCAATATGGCCTGTGCGTAAGTCCAGTGGAGAATGGAGACTGACGGTGGATTACTGTGCTTTGAATGAAGTCACGCCACCCCTGAGCGCTGCTGTGCCAGACATGTTAGAGCTTCAATATGAGCTGGAGTCCAAGGCAGCAAAGTGGTATGCGACCATTGATATTGCCAATGCCTTCTTCTCCATTCCTTTGGCAGCACAGTGCAGGCCCCAGTTTGCTTTCACCTGGAGGGGCGTGCAGTACACCTGGAATCGACTGCCCCAGGGGTGGAAACACAGCCCCACCATCTGCCATGGGCTGATCCAGGCTGCACTGGAGAAAGGTGAAGCTCCAGAACATCTGCAGTACATCGATGACATCATCGTATGGGGAAACGCCCCAGGGGAGGTCTTTGAGAAAGGAGAGAAGATTATCCAAATTCTGTTGAAAGCTGGTTTTGCCATTAAACAAAGTAAGGTTAAAGGACCAGCTCAAGAAATCCAGTTCCTGGGAGTCAAGTGGCAAGATGGACGTCGCCAAATCCCCACAGAGGTAATAAACAAGATCACTGCCATGCCCTCACCTACCAAAAAGAAAGAAACACAAGCTTTCCTAGGTGCCATAGGCTTCTGGAGGATGCACATTCCTGAGTACAGTCAGATCGTGAGCCCTCTCTATCTGGTTACTCGCAAGAAGAACGATTTCCACTGGGGCCCTGAACAGCAACAAGCCTTTGTTCAGATCAAACAAGAGATTGCTCACGCAGTAGCCCTTGGCCCAGTCAGGACAGGACCAGATGTGAAGAATGTGCTTTACTCTGCAGCTGGGAACAACAGTCTGTCCTGGAGCCTGTGGCAGAAAGTGCCTGGGGAGACTCGAGGCCGACCATTGGGATTCTGGAGCCGAAGTTACAGAGGCTCCGAAGCCAACTACACTCCCACAGAGAAGGAGATCTTGGCTGCCTATGAAGGAGTTCAAGCTGCCTCAGAAGTGATTGGTACTGAAACACAGCTGCTTCTGGCACCCTGATTACCAGTGCTGGGGTGGATGTTTAAGGGAAAGGTTCCCTCCACACATCATGCCACTGACACCACATGGAGCAAATGGATTGCTCTCATCACACAGCGCGCCCGTATTGGAAACCCAAATCGCCCTGGGATTCTGGAAGTTATAACAAACTGGCCAGAAGGTGAGAATTTTGGATTATCGTCTGAAGAAGAAGAAAAGCAAGTAACGCGTGCCGAGGAAGCCCCACCATACAATGAGCTACCGGAGACTGAAAGATAATATGCTCTCTTCACTGATGGCTCCTGTCGAATTGTAGGCGCTAACCGGAAATGGAAGGCTGCAGTTTGGAGCCCCACACGACAAGTTGCACAGGCTACCGAGGGACAAGGTGGGTCGAGTCAGATTGCAGAGCTTAAAGCTGTCCAGCTGGCTTTGGATATTGCTAAACGAGAGAAATGGCCGAGGCTCTATCTCTACACTGACTCGTGGATGGTAGCTAATGCTCTGTGGGGATGGCTGAATCGCTGGAAAAAGGCCAAGTGGCAGCGCAGAGGAAAACCCATCTGGGCCGCTGACATTTGGCAGGACATTGCTGCCCGAGTAGAGAGACTGACCGTGAAGGTTCGACACGTGGACGCACACGTACCCAAGAGTCGGGCTAATGAGGAGCATCGCAACAATGAGCAGGTGGACAAAGCTGCCAAGGTGAAAGTATCACAGGTGGATCTAGACTGGCAGCACAAAGGAGAACTGTTCCTAGCTTGTTGGGCCCATGATGCCTCTGGTCATCAAGGAAGAGATGCGACATACCGATGGGCCCGTGACCGAGGGGTGGACCTTACTATGGACAGCATCTCCCAGGCCATCCACAACTGTGAGACCTGCGCTGCAATCAAACAGGCCAAGCGAGTGAAGCCTCTGTGGTATAGTGGACGATGGCTGAAGTACAGGTATGGGGAAGCCTGGCAAATTGACTACATCACCCTTCCCCAAACCCGCCAAGGAAAGCGCTACGTGCTGACCATGGTGGAAGCCACCACTGGATGGCTGGAAACCTACCCTGTGCCTCATGCCACTGCCTGGAACACCATCCTGGGCCTGGAAAAACAAGTCCTGTGGAGACACGGCACCGCTGAGAGAATTGAGTCAGACAATGAGACCCATTTCAAAAACAGCCTTATAAACACCTGGGCTAGAGAACATGGTATTGAATGGATATATCACATTCCTTATCACGCACCAGCTGCTGGAAAAGTTGAACGGTGCAATGGACTACTAAAGACTACCCTGAAAGCACTTGGCGGGGGAACCTTCAAGAATTGGGAAATGAACTTAGCCAAAGCTACCTGGATGGTCAACACCCGAGGGTCTATTAATCGAGGTGGTCCTGCCCAGTCTGAACCCTTGCACACAGTGGATGGAGATAAAGTCCCTGCAGTGCATATGAAAGGCATTTTAGGGAAGACTGTTTGGATTAATCCCACCTCAGGAAAAGGCAGACCCATCCGTGGGATTGTCTTTGCTCAAGGACCTGGTCACACTTGGTGGGTAATGCAAAAAGATGGGGAAACCCATTGTGTACCACAGGGAGACCTAATTTTAAGTGAGAACAGTGTGTAACATTTTATTCTCTATATGTATGAATATCTTTGTAAGAATGTATTGATTTGGATATGATGTAGATGGTAATAGAATAAGGGGTGGATTATGTCCTGGGTTACAGTGTAGGATGTACACAAAGTATTTATTCTATCACCATCTTCATGAACTGTTAAAATCAGGTGGGCTAGTGTTTTCCCAAGCCCCCTGCCTTTTCTGCTAATGGCCCATTAACGCCTTTGGGGTGTTTTCTGCTAATGACTTCTGGGGTGTCTCCTGCTAATGGCCCATGAGTCACAGGTAACTCCCTCCAGGGGTTATCTCTGTTAATGGGCCATCAAGGACACATTTCACACTTCTCATGCTATTGTGAGGTGCTCTGCCCAGGGAGAGGAGCCAAGCATTCTCACCTGGATATAAGCTGGGATTTGGGACAGTGCAGTGGGCATTTATCCACTGGATTCCCAGAGGACCAGAGCTCCCAGACCTCTCTACAGGATCACTGCTTCAGGAAGAGCACCTCACCTGGACTGCTTCCACCATCCTGCTCAGGTTGTATTCTGACTCTGTCAGTGATCCTTTGTGTTATTGCATTTATTTTATTTTACTTTTACCTTTTTACCTTTCTTCTTATTAAATTATATCTCTGACTTGGAGCCTCTCATTCATTTTACTTTCAAAACCACAACACCGTGAATTCCAGAGGTACATAGAGATAATAGTTCATTGTATTTGGCCTCATAATGTTTAATAAACCTCTAGTTTTGATCTCAGATTTTTGCATGAAGATTTTTTTATTAATCTGTAAAATTCTGTTACCGGCTCTGCAAGTAATTAAAATTCCTGTAGAAGGAGGCATTTCCACTGTAATAAAAGACTTTTTTAATGGAAGGCTGGTATATACCTTCTTCATTAGGAAAAGGGAAAAAAAAATGCCTGTGTTACTAGCAATAACTCTTTTGATGTATAAACTTAATAAAGAAGCAGAAGATATTCAATATAACAACAACAACAAAAAAGTATGTAGAAAAATCATCCATGGCTGGAACTGGTTTGAGATGTTCTTCACAACTATAAGCAATAATAAACAATTCTCAAGGCTTAATAAGCATCTTTCACTGTTAAACTACAACAATTGGCAGAATGGCGTGCAAAGCCATCATTCTTTTTTTATAAAGGGAAAAAGTGTGAAAAGGATGGCCTGAAGGGACAGAAATCAGCAGCAAGGCAAGTATATAATTGTTTAAAGCATCCTTTAAAATTGTAGGTTTAAAATAAATATATAAATATTTCACTTTTTATTTGTCTTATTTCATAATCTTGCAAGCTCATGTTCAGGCACTGAGCAAGTGCTAATTGTAATCTGGAAGTGTGTTATAAATATGCAACAGCCCTCTCTCTGAAGGACTGGGGATAAACACTATGTTGTTGTTTCTTCTGAAAATGAATACAAAGCCTTGTTCTTATTATTTGATTTAGGAATCTATGGGCATATTTTTAGTTATTTTTCTACAAAGGTCTATTTGAGAACCCTGTTTTAGTTTTCCTATAACAGTTTTCAATTTAGCTTCAAAATGGCAAGCAGAAATAATTTGTATGTTCAGCAAAGCAGAAAAGTAAAAAGGCGTTCTGCCAGTAAACTAAAGCAAATAATCCAGTTCCCTCAATACTTGAATGGTAGGAAGTTTAACTAGAGATATGATCAGTTCAGCTCCGACTCCGTTGAAGAACTCTGACCCAGCAAATAATTCTTGATGGGTCAGTGCTGAACAGACACTGCTTGCCTCTGCCTTGTGCAGCTATTAGAGAAAAAAAACAACTGCCTCGACAGGGCTCCCTCCAAATGAAGTCTCTGCAGATTGTACAGTGGTGAGATGAGCATGTTTCCCCACTGCTTCACAGAATCTGAAATTATTGCAGTTAGTCCAAGTAATGTCTGCAGGGGTATTTTTAAGAGAGTATTTTAAAATCAAAACCTGTGCCTACTGGGTGACTTATAAAAGGAAAAATCCATTTCAGGGAAGGGAGGAACCGCTGTGTGTTCCCCATAGGCTAATTCTTGAAATTGGCTTTTGAAGTTCTTTTGCATTTAAATGAATGACAGTCATTCACCTGTTTGCTTAGTCTGAGTTTCACATTCAGAGAAGTGGATAAGTGCTGTTTGGATCAAATGCCCACAAAAAGTGCCCTTAAAGAGCCTCTAAGGATGTAAAATCTTTCAAATCAGATTTCGGGCATGAGTCCCTTCTTGAAGAATATTATAGTTTATGCAGTGAATGTGTCAAGCCAATTCTCAGCACAAAACTGGCTCCTCTTTTCCTGGAGTGACTAAAACAGCCCAGATGTTTATGTATTCAATAATTTAGCACATGCATTGGGACACATGTTAACATGCTGCAACAGCAAGATATAGTTTGGTTTTCTCCCTACAAAACATACCTTTTAAGAGAACCTTTTAATTTATATTTTGCATGTGGAGGAGTTATGATGGGGCAAAAATTTATCCTGAATGTCTACAACTGCTTGGACTGAATTTGGATTAGAATATGGAATTAATCTCCTACCTGTGAAAAGGAAATGGAAAAAAAATTGTGAGAAACCTTCTGATATGATTCATGAGAAGGGAATTCAGATTATGGCCAGGGAACACTAAAGTGTTCACTACTAGAAATGTACACTACAGATGCCTCAAAGAGATTTTTTAATAGAAAACCTTTTAAAGTCTTCAATTGAGTTTGAATTCTGAGCAGAACATATTTTTTACTTTATCTCATATTTTGGCTTCCATTTGCAATAGCCAGAATTAAGTGTATGATTGTAGAAATGACTTTAAAACAGATTTTTCACTGGTGAAATATCTCATCACTCAGTGATTGCATTTTAATGAAGTGTTTTAAAGACTTTGTCATAAGTCTGTGCATTCACCTATTAGTAAGATGAAATTGTCTTAATAAAATTATCTGACTTCTTAAAATTAAAGATTAAAAGATATCATGATAATACAACATTCTGTTTTTAATATTTCTGGTTACTTAAACATAGTAATTCATAGAACAATGATCCCCTGGTGTGTGATTAGGGCAAGTTTTGAGAGTTAAAATTATATTTTTCCTGAAACAGCAGTGATATAATTTAAGTGTTCTATCACCAGTAATTTGATTTGCTGTTCATTATAATAACAGTAATAATAACAAATTCAATTGCTATTAATGGAAATGTCTTATGCACTTTCATAAAAGTTTTATTGTAATTCAGTATTAATCAGTGTATCATTAAAAAAAAGTGTTATTATCTAATTTGTATTTCTTCAAGCATAAAGAAAAAAATCTATTATGATGTACTGCACCATTATACAATCTGTTGTTTTAATGGAAAACTAATTTGCTATATACTTATGTATTTTTCTTACATTATGCTGGAGAAACATTGTACTAAAATGTTTTCATTTACATCATATACACCCAAAAGTATCGTAGTGGCAAGGTTAAATTTCATCACTTTGTTCCTATTAAATCATCTCTTCAAAATCTTCAAGGTTAAAACATGTTGAAATAGCTTTCAGGACTATGGTGCATCCCATCCATAATAAAGGAGCATTTTTATTTGAACAAGTTATCTTTATTAACACAGCTGACTAAAATACAGGTTGATACAGCAGCTTCTAACCTGTATGAGAGGTAGATTTCTCTATTTCCATAATTAATAATATAAGTTTGTCTTACCCTTATTTTACATTCTCAGCTACTGTTACATAGAGAGGACTTTAAAACTGAAAAAAAGGCCTTTGAATTTAATTTTGTCATTTTTGTAAAAGTATTACTGTGCCTCTATGATGAACCATTTAGGGAGAAGAAATCACAAAGTAAGTTCGAATGTTTAAATTCTATACTTCATTCATTCAGCGAAGACTGAATAAAAGCTCAACTGTTATATTCCCATATTTCTTTTCTGTGAGGGTGATGAGGCCCTAGCACAAGTTGCCCAGAGCAGCTGTGTCTACTTCATCCCTGGAAGTGTTCAAAGCCACCTTGGATGGAGGTTTGGGCGACTTGGTATAGCCGAAGGTGTCCCTGGGCATGGAGCAGGTTGGAATGAGATGATCTTTAACGTCCATTCTATCTTGAACCACCCCTCGATTCTGTGAAATTACCTCTAAAAAATTATAACACTCAGGATTATGTAGCCTCCTGAATTATTTTGCATTTTTGAGGAGTCTGACTTCTGCAGCAGACACAGAACATGGAGTTAAGCTATTCCCATCAGTGTAAGGTTGTAAGGTCTGGATAAGAGTTGGGCTCTCTGAAATGGACCAGAAAGAAACAAAAAGGAACACAGAGATCTAGAGCTAGGAAAAAAAAAAAAAAAAAAAAAAAAAAAAAAAAAAAAAAAAAACAACCAAAAAAAAACACCCACCAAGGAAGAGATGTGTCGGAAAAAGGGAGCAAAAGAGCATGTTAGTACTTCATGGCTTTAGGCTCTATTATGTTATCCCAGTCACAGTCACAGAAAAGCTTTTACTTAATAGCACTTTTTCATACTCATTTTAGATGCAAAAGTACTTCTTGACAAAGAGATGTGTCTCACATCTCTTTGCAAATGATTCTAACTCCATATACGAGCCAATAAAACTTCAATACTTGCTTGAAAAAATATTCACTTTGAAAATAACTGGTGAAATATTGCTTCAGATTGGCCAGAAACCAGGATTCTTGCAAGGATAGAGACAATCCTGCTCCTGAAACCTTTCAAGCCATAAATCCATTTCAGTAATGTCTCCTATGTTATATTGGCCAGATTTTTGTAAAAGCAGAAGCCATCTCCAGAAGAATCATTTGGTAAGAGTAAGCATAAAATATGGCACTCTAAATTTAGGTTCCAGGGGACCTCTGAAGGTTATTTTCTCCTACCTTCTCAAAGCTGGATCAATTACCAACTGAGAGGAGGTTGCTCTGGGTAATTTTGTCTAGCTGAATCCTGACTGTCCAGTGACAGAGACCTCACAGTATTTCTGGGTATCCTGTGCCTCACAGAGAAAAAAATGTATTCTCATATCTGGAATTTCCCATTTTCAGCTTGTGCCTCTGCTTTTACAAGCCTGTGTGAACCTCTGGAATCACAGAAGCACAGAATCATTTAGACTGGAAAAGATCTCCAAGACCATGAAGTCCAATTTTTGACTGATCACCACTTTGTCAAGTAGACCAGAGAATTAAGTGCCATGTCCAGGCTTTTCTTTAATACCTCTAGGGATGGTGACCCTACCACATGCCTGGGCAGCCCAGTCCAATGTCTAACAACCTCTTCTATGAAGAAATTCCTCCTGATTCTGGCCTGAACCTCCTCTGCTGCAGTTTGAGGCCATGTCCTCTTGTCCTGTCACAACTTCCCTGGAAGTAGAAACCAATCCCCACCAGGCTACACCCTCCTTTCAGGCAGTTTTAGAGAGCAAGGTCTCCCCTGAGCCTCCTTTTCTCCAGGCTAAATACCCCCAACTCCCTCAGCCAAAGGACTCATCAAAGGACTTAACTCTCTAAACACTCTTTCATTTTTCTGAATGTTTCTGACTTGATCTTTGCTGTAATAACCCACAACCCACCAGGCAGCAGTGAGCTCCCTCTAAGCCATCTCTTCCTTTGTCTGAACAAGTCCCACTGTCCCTTTTTCCATGAGTAACACTTCGTTCTCCCAAGCTCTGCCACTTAAGAACGGGCACCAGGGAGCCTGAGACCCAACCCTGACTCCAAAGAGAAAATTCAACAAGATACCTTGAACTTTTCAGTTCCTTCATTTTTCAGTTCACACACACTTTTGCTGCCAACAGACCCAAAGAAATGACTTTTGTGTCACAGAATCATAGAATGGTTTGGGTTGGAAGAGACCTTGAAGATCATCTCGTTCCAAGCCCCTCTGCCATGGGTGGTGACGCCTTCCACTAGATCAGATTACTCAGAGCTCCATCCAAACTGGCCTTGAACACTCCCAGGGATGGGGCAGCCACAGCTTCTCTGGGAAACCTGTGCCAGAGCTTCACCACCTTCATGATAAAGCATTTCTTCCTCATCTCTAATTTAAACCTACTGTCTGTCAGTTTGAAGCCATTTCCTCTTGCCCTCTCACTCCAGGCCCTTGCAAATAGTCTCTTTCCATCTTTCCTGTAAGTTCCCTTCAGGTACTGGAAAGTCATCCTGAGGCCTTCCCTTTTCCAGGCTCAACAATTCCAATCTTTTCAACTTTTGCTAATAGGAGAGGCACTCATGCCTAGTTGAGCTGTGGTTCTCATAATCCCATAGCTGCATGCCCTGGAAATATGACTACTTACTATCTGGATAACTTCTGTCTCACCTTTTCTAGAATTCTTTTTCACCTATGAACATGTTCAAGATGTTCATAGTGAATCAAGGCAGGTTTTTGCCAGGCCTCTTGGGTTTTGCCCATCAGAGCAGACTGCTTCTGTATTCTGGGGAGTCTTTCCATGAAGGAAGATGCTGTGTCTATGCACACATCTGGGTACAGACCCTACTGAGAGATTTCCAGGCACTGATCTGTGCAGCAAGTGGGTCTGGTCTGTATGGTCCACCTGCATTTTGTTTTCAAACTGGAACCAGGAGAAGAAAGGGAAAATCACATCCTCTCTTCCTCTTCCTAGGACACTGATATCAGAGTTCCTTGCAGATGTTAATTAGGGGTACTTACAGGTTGAACTTTTCACTTTGAGACAAATTCTGCTCATTTAAATCAGTAAGCCCCATATGCTTAAGTACTTCCTTCACAGGGAGTAATCAAGTGTTGTTACTAATAAACAGTCATCTTCAGATCACAGATGGGCATCGGGAAAAGTGTTTTAAAGCCATTATTCTTCTTGTGGTGCAGCATTAAGTTATATAACCATCATCTTTAGTTCTGTTGCCTCCTTATTGATTTAAAGCATGAATTTCAAATATATATATATATATATATATGTATGTATATATACAATGATATATCTCAGCTGGTGTGCTGCTTCATTGCAGTCACCAGCACCAAAGGGAGTTTTTGAATTAATGTAGACCATTAGTAAATCAAAAAAGCAATTCAATACAGCACGGCAGGGAGAAGATGCAATATCCACAGCACTGGAAAAATATTTTAAGAAGCGCAGTTGTTTGTTAAGAGCTAGGGAATTCAGGAAGACAATTTAACAGAATGGTCTAATAAAGATCAGAATTGTGCTGAACAATAATAAAATCCAGAACTGAACAACATCAACAAAAAACCAACCAGCAAACTCCTCTAAAAACCTATAAAGTAAAATGGCATGTTCTCCCAAACCAGGCAGTTGATTATAACCTTGGCCAAGAACAGATCTAAGAATTTTATGCTGCTCTGTGCCTTCCACCTCAAGGTATACACATGAAATTATCTAAACACTGCAGCATACAACTTTTAGCCAGTTGACTTTGAGGTACATGTTCTCAGAGCCTTGGTTAGACCCTTGACCATTGTTCTGGGACACGCAGAAAACACTTTTGGTATTGCAAACAACATTTTCAATATCTTGCCAGTGAAAGGAAGAATAAATACTAAAGTATTTTTTTTTTAATTCCCCATTTTAAAATCTGGATTTCAGCTGGAAATTATCAATTTCAATTAGGATTGTAAAAAGGATTTCCTGTATCCTAGGGAAACACCATCTGGAATCTCTTTTAACAGGAATACTTTTTTTTTTTTTTTTTTTTTTTTTTTTTTTTTTTTTTTTTTTTTTTTTTAACACTGACTTGAGCAGAACATTGCAATGTTTTGAGTTCATGTACAAGACCAAAGCTTTCTACTTCTCACTAACAGGAAACAGCTTCTCTTTAATAAGTCCCTCGCTGTTTTTTGCAGCATTAAAGGAACTTCTCAGTTCTTTCTTCCCTAAGTTCAGCCTGGAAGCTGGTTGGATGTCAGAGGATGATTTAACCTTCTCACAATTTTGTTTGCAGCCTCTTGAGAAGGCACATAGTTTACTGTGTACAAAGTAAAACTTCTACTTCATATTCAGAGCCATTTTCATAGCCTACATTTCAGTAACCAAGAAGCGCAGAAAGAATAAACAGGATCTTGAGTAACTAAAAGGATGAAAAAAGAGTTAAAAACTATGCTAGGGATCTGTGCATTGTCCTGAGTAGAGCTAGACGTCTCCTCTGGAAGCTCATGGCTACTTCATGTACAGTTCTTCTGGGCCTGGCCAGAACTCCTGCTGACACTTTCACTTTACCAACAGAAATGGCAAATGCATGAGTGAATGAAACCTAAAAATGTACTTTTCAACAAGGTAACTCTTTACATCTACTCCCATGGCACGGCACTGTTTCTTTCAGTGGAGTCCTAAAGAGACTGAAGGGAAGCAGGTATGTTTTTATCTCTTCCATCCCCAGTGTTTCTGGGACGACCTATTCACCATTAATGTCTTTGAGTTGTGCTAGAAAGATATGAGTGAGAATACTGACTCACCAAACATCTACTGACTCATACCTGCAGATGAGAGAGACTTTCTGATCCATTGAGACAAAGCACACAATGATTACAAACAACTTGCCTGTGGACATGACCACCAGAGGTTTCATTTTTGTGTCATGAAAGTGGTTGCTATGCTGTGTCATGCTCTGAGCTGGGACTATAGAACACTCTGAAGTTCAGGTCTTACGTGATGCCATGTGTTCCTTGAGCTTAATATTTATTGCTCTTTGTCAAACAATAAGAGTTTTGTTAAAAAGAATACAAACAAATCAGAAAGTCTGAGAGCTGACAGATACCTCAGGAAGAACAGCTATTTTGGCTATGACAGCCATACCTTTGACGGACAGCACATGGACTGGGATTCTCAGCACTGATGGTGATCCCCTTGGCTTGCTAGTCCTGATGAATTCCAGTTGTTGAAGTTTTGCTGGAGTCTACAGTCCCCAAAGAGGCACTACTATTCCAATGCAGTGAAGTGCAGCTCTGCTTCTGCTTGTCTTTTTTGCTACTCTACCAGCTCCTCTAGTTTTCTCTCTCTCCTTGGTTTTAAGACAAATTACTGGAACTGTTTTAAATATAAATATTCTAACCTAAGCAGGGGATATATCATCACACAAAAAGAAAAATCACCAGCCCTGGGACTTCACTTGATTTTTTTTCATTTTTTTTTTTTCAGTCATCAATATCAGCTCATGAGGGAAGAGTTATTAAGCAAAGGAATTAACAGATTTATGAAGTTTCTGTTAATTTGTACCCAAAAGCTTTTTCCACCTGACCAGCTGGTTCATTTTAGTTGGAAATGCATTTTTGTTGCTCTGCTTGAAATCCTAAAAAACTGTAGATATGTTTGTGTTTTGTATTCCTCACACTGCTTCAGCTCAAGGAATCCAAACATGAAAAGAAGAGAGCTGTTCCCAGATTATTTCGTTTAGGGATCCCTATCATCTGTAGGAGATAAAAGCAAGGGACTGTTCATTGGCATCCCTCCTCCACCCATGATTGTCTCATTTCTCTGCTATAAATCTATTTGTATATTAAAGAATTATATTTACATTTTCCCAACTTCAGTCTGGACAGTGTAACCTTTGATTTCATGTGAGAGAACTCCTGGCCAGAACAGTGTACAGTCACCACAGTTCTTTAGCTGACCTTCAGTAACAACCATGATGATGAAAATGCCATATCCCACTCAAAGATGCTACAGAATTAATGAACAAGATGCCTGAGTTTGGTACATATTATCTCATATTCTTTGATTCCAGGCTGCAGGGTAACTCCTTGTCCCCAGTGCATTCCCAAGAGCCTTTTCATCAGCTCTAAAGCTCTAATTAATTAGATAATCATGAAAAGGTTAGTCCTCTGTCGCAGTTAGGGACACAAAAAGGACCACACTCACCCATCAGGTTGAAGTGAGGAAAAGAAGGCAGTTTATTATGATTTAGGGTTTTTATAGTATTAGGAATTTGGTTGAAGACTGGCAGATGAGAGAAACACCTCTCTGACCCCAGTGGTGAATTCAGAAGTCCATCATTGAGAGGAATGAAAACAATCTACATTGTTTTGAGAGACTCCAAAGAAAAATATGTAAACAATCATCAGAAGGCTAAGGATTAGGGCGACAGTCTTCCACTTTGAATCAGACTCCCTGAAACAAAATCTATACTGACCAGAAAAAATAAATGTAGGAAAACCAGCTGGTTAATTGGAAAGTCTACATGAAGTATTCAGAAGTGGGAAATATGAATCTTCCCTCCTTTCCTTGCAGATATTTCACTGACTTTCCATGGAGAAATTCTTATCTGTCAGGAAGGCAATTATCAGATTGTACATTGGGAAAGAAGTCAGTATTTTTTCTTCTACAATACTCTGGGCAAGTTTCTATATTTTTTCCCTACCTTTACCAGTTTGGGATTTTTACACTGGAAGTGCATATCTAGACTGAAGAAATATCAGTTGCTGATTCCAAGAGTGTGCACTTAAGAAATGGGTGACTACTGAGACTGGGACAGTGATGGATTTAAACTATTCTGTTATCAACTTATCCAACAGTGCAGCAAGTCTCCAGTTTTGGTTAAAAAATGATAAATTCAAAAATTATTCTTTTGAATATAAATCTATGTGTTATGCATGTCTTATGATGATAATTCTGTATGTAATGTTTTCAGAAATAATCTGCAACAAAAAAAATATTTTAATTCATCAAAGAACCTTACAGAATTCTTGAGACAACTGTATTTCAATCGCTTATCCTGTAAAGACCTAATTCCCACATCTCCTAGTTTAACAGGGTGAAACAATGGCTTTTGTGGATGCATCACAAAGAAAATACAAAGAAATAGTCAAATAATCACCTATAGCTTGTTGATTCCTCTTTTTCATGCCAAATTATTTATCACTAACTTCAGTGTGTCTTCTACCACATATAAAGTTCAAATTTTTAAGTTGGAATTCATATGGGATTTGTTCCATAACCCCTAATATATGCAATTCTTCACAGTAAAAAAGTTCTCTTCTAGGAAAAAACCTACTAACAAGAGTTGCAGACAAATGCCAAGCTTTTTGCAGCTGTTTTAATAGAATTTTAGAGGCTTTAAAGTCAAGCAAAATATGAAGCCATCTCTATCAGACATAAAAGTAACTATTTAATTTCACCATCTCAGAAGTTGCTAGACCTAGATGAAGCGTATAGAATTGTAGAAATATAACACAAAAGGTGTAGTTGGGGGTTCTTTTGGTGTTTGGTTTGTTGCTTTGTGGGTTGGGATTTTTTGGTGGGGGTGGTAGTAGTCATGGCGGTATTAATTTATTTAGGTTTCTTTTGCATAGGAGTTCTTTTACAAAGGAATTAAGAATTCCAAAGACTATCCTGAAGACATTTTGAAGGTTCCCTTTCTTAAAAATACCTTATGTCCCTTTCCACATCTTCAGATAAATATTTTGTGATAGAAGAAGTACATGAGATCAAATAGACTCTGCATTTATATTCTGTGAGTCACTAGCTTCTTGATTTTCATTGTATTTTGTGGAGGTTGCTTCTCTTCCCAAGTGCTGTGGGCACTGATCAGCCCTGTCACCTCCACAACACAGGAGCCTTTTAGCTAAAGAAGCAGAGCCACTGCGATGGTGCGGGCAGACAAAGAGACGGGACTCTTCAGTGAACCAACAAGCTGAGGTTTATTTCACCCCCAGGGCCGGGACTCCGAAGAGACCCCAAGCACCTGAGTGCATCAACTTTTAACTGGGGGAAGTACAAGGGGAGGGCAGAGCAAAGGACCAGTCACAGGAACTCAGGGTGTGGCTCAGAGAACGTCCATCAATATCACAACCAATAACATAACTTTAGGGAGGGGGAACCCCTGACTCCAACCAATCACTCGGGACCTCTCCTAGAAGTTTCTAGGCAGGGGGAGAGCCCTTAGGGTGACTGACAGAGCCCAGAGTTACATAACTAAAGATTGACAGAAAACAGAAAAGTAGTAAACAACCTAGGGATAAACCAACTGGGCGGGAACATGGGGAGAAATATGGAACAAACAATTTAACAATTGAAATGTAATAAAACATATAAACTTGGGATCACCGTTAGAACTATCCAACCCACCACGACATCATTTCTCACTTTTTCCAAAGAAAGCTTGCTAGTATGGGAAAGGTGTGCAGAAGTTATTTGTTTAAGGATGAAATTTTATTTCCTATGAATAAAGGCAAAAAAAGTAGGCAGAGTCACTCGTTCTTCTTACATTCCTGCAAGTAGCATATACATGCTGTGATAGAGAAACCACACAGATCTCCTAGTTTAAAATGACACTTTAAAAAAAAAATTACACTCATAAAAAGAATGGCAAAGGACTCTTTGGATCTCTACATCTTAAGGTTTCTAAAATCAGTAAGTAGAATTGCTCCCCAGAGCAATCATAACAAGGAAAAAAAACAATCTTTACCAAAACCTTCTTGCATAGACAATTTTATCTCAAATTTGAGAGAAACTTTCATTTTAAAGCACTTTCTTCTAATGTTTTCACACTGTCACTTGTTTAGTCTTTTTTACAAGGTTTAACGACAAACTCAATCCCAATGCTAGCATCATTAGTAATTGCCTTTTTTGGCTAAAAATCACTATTCTCAGCATTTTCTCTCCTTTAATTTTTAAGACAACAGATGATTTTTGACCAAGGCCTTGTTTATACAACAGAAGTAAAATCATTAGATGCAAATTGAGTAAGGCTGATTGATCCAAACCATGCTGCAGTCAAAAAGAATATTGCCATTCTAGCAGAAGCAGAATTCAGTCTAGAAAATCTGTTAAAATGTAATGGGCATTCAGTAAAGTGTTAAATTTTGATTTTACAGTGGGGTGGGAACACAAATTTTTTGCTAGATTTAGACTTATATTTGCATTGTTCTAGCTATTGAAATAAAATTGATCTCTTTTTTTTGCTTTGATGGGGTTTGTTATATATTTTTTATATAAAATTGGCTTTTCGCAAGATGTGTGCTATATAGTAAATAATGTTGTGGTAAGGATATAGAATATATATATATATAGAATATAAATTTTTAATTCTGCTTTTAGAAAAGTAGGTATAGTGGTAATAACTGATGTAATATGCTTAAACTGTCTGTTTGGTCGGGATAACATTCAGCAAACATGTAAAGAGGACCCTGCTATTGATACCCTAACTATCAGCATCTACCACCTGAAGAAAGCATGGACCAAGGCCCAAACTGGACGCGATAAAAAGGACACAGCCACGAAACACGCATGCTCTAAAAAGGCGGACCCAAGGAGGGGCCATGCAAAACAGTTCCTGGAATATGGAAATTAGTTTATGGAATTTTATGAATATTCATATATTGATATAACGGGAAGGGTATTTAATGAGCGTCTCTGAGAAAGCAAGGTGTGGACTTGGCTAAATGCCAAGTCACCCGGCCGACCGTAATTGGCTTTTTCTTATCTCCTAATTGTCTTAATTATTTTATTAAACATAGGTTTTTTAAATTTACCAAAAAGTGAACCTCGTTTTTCACAGGGTTCCTTTAAATTTGTATCATCTTTTTTCCTGATTATACTTTCTGTGCAGCATTTATATTCTTGATACCCACTATTTAAACTAAATGGATTAACCATGGGATAAATTACTAATTGTTATGAATAAGAATGGAAAAATAGTCCTTTGAAGGCATTATCATTTTAATGACTTCATTTTAGCCTTATCATCATTTAAAATCTATAAATGAAAGAAATGAAGGAAATACAAAGCACAAAATATAAACAGGCTGACAAGTGCATGACAATAGGAGATACTGAACATTATATTACTTTTTACTGTATTTCTAAATAGCACTATCAATCAAAGATTATTCTGTGCAAGACTGATATCAAATCCAGATACAGCAATAGATTTGACAGGTACGTTCTTCATACTCTGCTACCTCTTTATCACTTACAGTCTGGTTTTTGAAATCATCGCTGGCAGATTCTATTATATATTCACTCATTTGGCCCTTGAACAACCACAAAGGATTAATTTTGGCATTCAGTCTGGCCTTTAATTGTACAAGCTGAATTCCAGTTATGTTATCTCTTTGTTTATTTAAAAGTGCAACAAAAACAGACCTTAAATTCAGGGACTTTTTTTTTTTTTTTTTTTTTTTTTACTAAAGCATTTTTTTTACAACAAATATGGCAATTTCTTACATATTAGCATTACAAGCCAGTAGTTAAAAACTGTAAAGTATTCACAATATACACATGGTACTGCCAAGTACCCTGACAGCCGATCTCTCTTCAGCATGATGTGACCAAGAAGTTCTATAGAAAATTGTAAAAATAGTTGAGATGATTGATAAAGAATTGAGAGGATTTCACCTTTCCCGCAGGTCACTCCCCTATGTGTTCAGTAAAGAAAGAAACACATCAACCAACAGAGGAATGAGCTGGAAAGAAGCTGGGAGTTCAACTGGTTCTAGGAGTATTCAAGTAAACTGATCGACACGAGACAAAAAAGCAGATGTTAACCTTCTTTAGTGGTATTGTTTACACTAAAACAGCTACACAGGTAAAACTATGGAACATTCAAGTAGGACTGAACTGACAATTAATCAGTAGCCACAAACAGTCCCCAAAGGAAACCCTGCACTAGAAGACATTTTTGCAAGACTGATTTTAACTGATTTGCTGACTCTTGGAGATGGTGGCTGAAATGTAATAACAAAGAAGAAAAAAATATCTGAAGATACACGTGCTTGAGAATGGCTTCTTCCATGCATGGTTAAACATTAAAGTTTGATGCATAAAAATTAGGAGAATGTTCAGTCATAAGGATAATCTAAAAGTAAACATGTAAGACCAGTGTGGATATTTTTACAGCCAATGAGACACAAAAACTTTTCTTCAAATAAAGTTATTTGGAGAACAGTCTGCCATCAGCAGGGAATGACTGCAGGGATTTTATGCAATGAATGGCCAAGGGAAAGGACAGAAGGAGGGCTGCATTGTGCCAGAGCCTTGTTCAGGTGTCAGGAAGAACAAAGAAACACAAGGTGGTGAAGGCACACAGTGGATTTCTGAATGCCTGTAACATCTTAATCAGGTTTACACAGGACATTGGGCTCTGCAGTGCTTATCTGAGCTGAACAGAGTTGCTGAACTTTCCCTACTGAGCCTTTAGTTAAACTGTAAGGATTTGAATAGCACAAGCATGTTCCCTGAGTGCAGAATATCAATGAAGGCAAAGTCCCATCAGGGAAAAGGTACTGAATTTTTCTTTTCTATTTAAACATTATACTTCTTTTGTGGAATACACTCTGGGCTGAGTATGCTGACATAATACTTGCTTTAGGGCAGAAACTATCTCCACACAGTTTTACTTTTAGCAATGAACCCTGTATTTCTCTTTTCAACCAGTCCCTCCCCAAATTCCATTCATAGCAGATGTTTCAGGAGGAAAACCAGAGCTGTTAGGGCTTCTGCCACTCTTACTATGCCAGAAAGTTTCACAGCAGGAATTTGTAACAGAGAATCCTATTAATCATCCCCACCAAAACCATGAAGTTTGCATTATGTTAGAAGCATGTGAACAGGAACAAACTGAAGCAAGTTCAATACTATTTCTGGGTCTGTTGAAGGCAGAACAAAGTCTGTTGTATGTAATCCGAGTTCCTGAACCATGGAAGGGGAGCCATCCTCACTTGGGAAGCCCTGAAGTGACACTCATGAGACAGTGTGCTTAATTTCAAATATGCCACTTCATATCAGGGCCTATTGCCTTCATCACAACAGTGCTGTAACATGACTATATGACCTCTTCAGCAATTGTAATAAGGCTATCTACACGGCTGATCTTTCATCTGAGGCTAAAAGGCACTTAGAGAAAAGCACCACTCATGCTGATTTTTTTAAAAAATTGTTTGGTTTGGTGTCTTTTACCATGAGTTTTTGCTTTATAGACTATAGATTGTTAGGCTTTTATTCAGTTTTTCTGTGTTCCCAGGTGTGCTACCCCTTCAATGAACTCAGGGAGTCATGGTTTACCTGAAATATCTATGAATTACACATATTAATATACTTATAGAAATACAAGAAGTAATTCTATGAACTAGGAACCTGAGAAAACAGCAGAAACTATCCTAGGCCTTTCTTCTAAGCCTTAAGTAGTCTAGGTACTGGGCTGAGGAGCCAAATGTCTTAATCTCATCCATTATCCAGTTGCTTGGTCTAGACCCCAGGACACCCATCTACCTTGACCACAGTGGAGGAAGAGTTTCCATTTACAATTTTCCTCCCCTTTCCACACAGTCATTGCATCCTGTCCAGACTTGGCCAAAGGGCTATTGGAATTTAATTTTGGTTCACGGTTTTGTTTAAAAAAAAAAAAAAAAAAAGGTTGTAAAAAAGTAATTTTTTCTGTCTCTTTGGATGCACAATAGATTTTATTGTATATATTCATTTGCAAGTCGTTTAACTGAATTTATTTATCAAGAAGTTTTCCTGCCTAGATCTTGTTCTGCATTCAGACCAACCCCCTGAAGCTACAGAACTAAATATCACTTATGTATAACTGGTTTCATTTATGAAATTTCTATCTAATAAAATACAATTATGTTTTATCTCACAATACTGTGAAGTAAAGGTTAAATTAGGAAAAGAACAAGCAAAGCCTGGTTTATTGACATTTAAAACCAGTTACAAACAAACATCTTGTTCAGCCAACCTGCAGGGCTCAGTACATTTCTGAGATGGGATCTCAAATTTCATATAAAGCAGAGCTTCTCCTTGGATAATGTGGCAGAAACACCTGTGGCATCCATTAGGTTTGAAACCAAGCAAGGTAAACTAAGCATGTTTGTCTTGAGCACAAGCACATTAAGGTAGGGCAATCTGTGACTGCAGATGAGAAATCTATAGCATTGCAACAGTGCTAAGAATTTTGTATATGCATCTAAACATGATATATATAAAAAAATATGTAGCCACAAAGAGGCAAATGGAGATTTGTGTAATTGCAAAACTGGGGTGCAGGAAAATATGTTCAGTATGCAGGAAAATCTTCAAGACAAGAGCTAAGACTTTGCAGCAGTCAATAAAGGTGTGTGTTGAAACAAAAAAACATCCTGCAGGATGAACAGGACAGGTGAACCAGAATAAACAAGATAGATTTCTGGTAAAAAAAAAAAAAATAGAGCAAGCCCTGGTCCCAAAGATAAGATGTATTATGTGAAGGGCAGATGAGATAATCCCCTTGTCTTCTGGGAGAGGATGAGGAGCACAAATGGGAGGATGAGGGGAGCTCACTGGCCAAGGCTCAAGGACCATCAGCACTGATTACTCAGTGTCAGCTCCCTGGAGTTGGATACTCGAAGCCACTCAGGGTATAAGTGTTGAGGACTGATTGCTTTGAGCATGCATTATTGACAACTGAAAGTGATTAAGAGCCAATCATTATCTGTGTGACATCAGGGACTGACAATCGAGAGTTGATGTGCTGAAAGTGGCCGAACTCATTAATTCTTCAAACACTCCGTAACAATCTCCAGTTCTAACTGGTACAAAGGTATATATATATGTGATGTACACACTCATGAACATATATAGATATATCTGTATGCAATAAACCTGGGTATAATCTTTGTAAAGTCATGTGTACAAGATGTTCATGTTACTGTGCATATGTATCAACCAGCATAGAGCAATTCAAGTTCAACACCCTGAAACACATCTACAAACACCACAAATAATCTGTTTTTCAGGGGCTGTTGTCAGGTCCAGTTTGCCAAAAACCAAGGGTTTCAAGCCAACTTTAGAAGTCAAATCTGAGGCACATAGAATCACAGAATATATACGACTTAATAAAAATTTTCCAAAATTATGTTCACTAAGATAAGAATTATTCAGAACAGTAGCTGTGCAAATCAGTGTTTGTTACCTGGACTCTCACCAGCATAAAGAACCCAAAACAAAGCAAAAAAAAAAGAAAAATCAAAACCAAAATAAACCCCAAAAAAACCACCAAAAAACCCACCAAACCCCCCCCCAAAAAAATAAAACAAAAAAACCCAAACAAAAACAAAAACAAAAACAAAAACAAACAAAAAAACCCCACAAAAAACCCACAACAAAACCACACAACAAAACAAAACAAACAAACAAACAAACAAAAAAAACCCCCAACCCAACACCAAAAAAACACCAAAAAACAACGAAACAAAAAACAATCCCAAAAAACTAGTTGTAGCAAGAGTCTCTGATTGAACAGTTATCATTGCAAAAACAAGCACACCATAGGAAAGTGATTTGGAGGTCAGTATACTTCTATCCTACCACAGAAATTTTATGTTAGATATTATTTATTTTGGTAGTTTACCAGATCTGGAGTAATTAAATTAAATAATGACCACAACATAACAGGATCCATTTCAAATTAATCAATAATGTAATAGTTTTTATTTATTTCTCAACCTCCAGCACAGTACATTCTATTTTGTCTTCCTAGAATTCCTGACTATATTTTATTTACCAGATGTACACACATGACAAAATCATTTAAAAACTCATTGAAGGCAAAATTCAAATCCAAGAAAATCTCACACTCTGCTCTTTATGTATTGCTTTAAATCTAGACAAAATTTGGATGCAGATAAATTCAACTTGGAATACAATAACAGGACATATTCCAAAGTGCCCTGAATTTTTGAAATGGTTTGTTAGGTAGTATTGTCTCTGAATTGGTTCACAAGTGGAGAAACTCACAAATTTTAAATCTATATTTCCATGGCTTTGCAGAGTTCGTAATGATTGATAATACCAAAAAGTGCCATTAAGATGAAGAAGTTCTTTTTAGATAGACTGAACTCAGTAGCATAGATTATTTTTATAGCTTCCTAGAAATTCATGGAATATTTGAAAATATGCCTGCTAAAGTAAATCAGCCTGATTAAAAATACAGCAATAGGAAGTCAAAGCCAGTGAGAAATGAGTGCATGCTGTGGATGCTGGATCTTTCTCTGGATACTCTCAGGTGAAATACCTTAAGCCTAAGGTAGGCTTAAGTCTAATCTTGTTGGAAGAAGCTCAGAGGAGAGAAAAGAACTGAGGTAAGAGCTCTCAGAAAATGCCTTTTTAAAATGCCACTTTTTGGTTGAGCAATTTTACATACAACTCTGTCAGTTTTATTTCTACAGACTTACATAAATATTGCAGCGATTCCTTTTTCCCACAATCAGCAGATATTAGCTTCAATTATACCTGGATAAGCATCCCCAGAGATCAATACTTGCCTTTATTTTATAATGCTTTTTGCAAACATAATACAAGGGAGTTTTATGCTCTCTTTTCTGTATCTCTTCATGGTAAAATAGGGATTCCATGCAACTTCAAAGAAAAAAATAAGCAATGCTGATAAATCATAGGTTTTGTAACAACTTTTGGTTGTTATCTGCTGTAGGGGAGAGAGAATATGGTTTTCCTTTGTGCCATTTGCAGTTAACCTGAGTTTACAATTTATTTTATCGTCAAGGCTAACACATGTTATACATAGTTACGATGTGTAACTAAGGACTAGACCTTAAGACTCATCTTTTATTTATCTTCACTCTTATCATAGGCAAACAAGGAAGAATAAAAGTAGAGCACACAATGATACACAGAAATTATGGCAAAGATGTTCCTTAAGGTCCCTTCCAACCCAAATGGTTCTGTGACTCTAACCCAATGTAAATTTAGATTAAATATTAGGGTGAATTTACCTTCTGTGACTGTGGTCAGGCACTGGAGCAGGTTGCTCAGAGAAGCTGTGGCTGTGTTATCCCTGGAAGTGTTCAAGGTGAGGCTGGATGGAGCTTTGAGTAACCTGGTCTGGTGGAAAGTGTCCCTGCCCAGTGCAGGGCATTGGAATTAAAGGTTCTTTAAGGTCTCTTTCAATCCAAACCATTCGTGGATTCTATGAAATAGAGACTCATGAAAACACTTTATTCTAGTCTTTACTTCACAGTCACAGAACGCAAGGAAAGAAAAAAACTATTAAAAGCCAAAACCAACCAACCAATCAACACCAGCCACAACAACAACAAAAATGTGTAAAAACTAAAACTCACCAAACATAACATGAATAAGACATGACATTGCATGATGACCTTGATCCGTAGGTCTGAATAAAATCTCTGGAAAAAGAGGAGGGTCTTTTCAATGTTCCAAAACAGATAATAAAGCTCTAACAATTTCAAATTCTAATTTTTAAAAGAAGAATATATAGTATATATTACATGTTATTGGTCTTCAGAATAAGAATTCACTGTATTCAGTTTTATTATTATATGCCACTTCCAATTCACTGTATTCAGTTTCATTATTATATGCCAAAATCCAATAGTAGCTATTGGATTTATATTTTTTTAAGAATGACAAACATGCTTACCCTCTAAATCATATTAGAATTCAATGGCAGGTAAATGTCTAAATACATTAAAGGTTAATGTTGACTATTTGATTTCCAGATACCAGATCCTCAAACACATCAAATTAAAGAGGAATTGAGATACCACACATATATAAAACTTCAGTAATAATGACAATTAAAAGCAGCCTGTAAAATATACATCTATTTAACTGTACAAATAAATACTATTAAAAAAATTGTATAAGTGAAAGGATGTCAATTTGGATAAAATCCAAGAAGACAGAAAGTTTGAGATACAAGGAGAATAAGAGGAAGATGGTGTTGAAATTTGCTAAAAAAATTATGAGTTGTAACACAAGCAGAATGCATTTTCAAAAGCAACACCAGGCATGAATGAATCTGGAATCTGGCCTGTACCTTGAATTAAAACTTGTGGAGAAGATTTTTTTAAACCTCTGTTATACTTCCTTTAGCATTCAGTTATAGTTTAGATACAGCTGCAGTTTTACCTGTTTCAAAATGTAATTTCATAAAGTTCATGTTAATGAGGTTGTTAAATTTACCTCAGAATCAACTGCTTTGAACATTCTCAATTCTATTCACCACTGCTGTCCTCAATGGAGTAATTTAATTTCATTTTCTGCCACCTTCAAATATAGTTAGCTATCTCTCTTTCATGGCTTGCCTTTTTTTAACTTTGAGTCTCATTTTGGAATATGGTCTTGCAAATATATTTAACTAAACAGTTGCTTTTCCTTATCTTAAATTTTCCATGTCTCAATCTCCTTTTCTTAGCTATCGGTACCATTTCACACAGACATCTACACAGCATCAGAGCAAGAAACTTCTTATAGAAGCAAAACTGTAATTTAAACTTGATCTACAAGATATTTTGGAGCTGATGGGTTTTATTGTGTATAGCTTCGCGTATCTGTCTCTCAGGTTAGCTCAGCGTCGGCTGGGCCACCCTGCTAGCTGTGATACGCCCAACAGTACCTTTGCGTGGGTCTTTGGCTCCGCAGTGCTTTTGCCTTAGCTGTCTCGGCCGTGGTTCGAAAGAGGGGACACTCCAGGCTCAGGGAGAAAGGTTTTATTTGGGTAACTCAGGGGCAGCCCCTGGTTCCAGGCCTGTGCCTCTGGGGAGTGACCCTAGGTGAACTCAGTTCAGCTCCCCCTTTTAACAAATTGAAAAGGGGGGCCAGGTCTTCGGTAGAAAGACCCAGCCAAGGTCTCACCCAATTCAGAGCTCCACACAGCTGATGGACATCTGCAAGGGTCTGAATTTGGGTTTTGATTTCCAATTTTTGAGGAACAATAGTCCTCTTCCCAATTTCCAGCCCTAGGTATTTCCAGGGTGGCATCTTTTGAATTTTGGATTCCTGCAGTTCAAAACCTGCATCAACCAGTGCAGCCACTGTGAGGTCAAGGGCATGTGCCAACAGGTTGTCTGTTGGTGCAGAAATCAACACATCGTCGATGTAATGATGGATTATCACTTGGGGCACCGCTGCACGCACAGACGCGAGCAGGGAAGCAACATACCTTTGACAGATCACCGGTGAATTTTTTAAACCCTGCGGAAGAACTTTCCACTGATACCTCTTTCGTGGAGCCTCTCGGTTCAAGGTGGGCACCGAGAATGCAAACCTTGGGGCATCATCAGGATGGAGGGGAATGTGAAAGAAACAGTCCTTTATGTCAATTACAGTCAAACTCCAGTTTTCGGGGAGTATGCTTGGGGCGGGCATCCCTGGTTGTAGGGATCCCATGTCCTCAATTACCTCATTAATTTTGCGGAGGTCATGGAGGAGCCTCCACCTGGTCTTATCTGCTTTCTGAATGACAAACACTGGAGAGTTCCACGGTGAAGTGGTCTCTTCAATGTGGCCCTTTTTCAGCTGTTCTTCCACAAGCTCATTGAGCGCCTTTAACTTTGTTTAGAAAGTGGCCACTGCTCTATCCAGACTGGTTCATCTGACAGCCAATTCAGTTTCTGTATAGGGCGCTCCTCAGTGACCACTGCCCGAAAAACCTTTGGAGGGTCAGGAATGTTAATTGTGACTCCCCATTGGGACATCAAATCTCTTCCCCACAGAGGTTCATCAAAATCCAAAACAAATGGGCGTAGCGTGGCCATTCGCCTGTTTGGCCCTTCAATTGTCACTGCCTTTTTTGACTGCTTGGCTAATTGCAAGCCTCCAATACCATTTACATGTTTGGCAATGTCCTGCAGCTCCCAATGTGATGGCCACATCCTTTCTGGGACGACCGTCACATCAGCGGCTGTGTCCCAAGCTCCTTGAAGGAGTTTGGATTCCCCACCCATAGAAAGCTTACAGAAATCTTTTGGCCTGTTTGAGCCTATCTTTTTTACCACAGCGACAGTGGTGTCTTTGTTGCTTTCTCCTTTGTCACTCTCTGTGGCACTTTCCTCTGGACTAGTTTTTACTACAAGTCCTTGCACTGCTGGGATGGCCTGGGCAATAATTTGCCCTTTTGGTAGGAAGGTGGGTGGGTTTTCACTGCGGAGCCACACAACAAATCGCTCTGGGTCAGTTGTGATTGTCCCAGGGGCGACCTGTATGTCTGAGGGGGTGAACTTACAGTCCCCAAGGACCACAAATTTTGTCTCCACCATGTGCCACATGCCGGGTTCCTTTGAGACCATGGCTGTTTGCCACTGACTGTCCCGCAGGTGAAGAGGCTCAGCCAACTGGAGCCTAAAGGGCTCATACCTGTCCGTTGTTGTCAAGGATCCTGATGGCTCAGGCAATACTATGTGCCTCGGTTTCCCTTGTTTTGTCAGGTCCTGTGAAGAGAGAGACAAATCTGATTCAGGTGACCTTTTTTCTTTTTGGGTTATTTGGGCTGCCCGATTGGGGTCCTCACGCTGGGCAGTTCCGCGCTCCCGAATCAGTTTTTTGACACCCTGGTGTTCTTTTTGTTCTCCCTCCCCTCATGTTCCCTTTCCTGTTTTAAGAAATTGTCAAATTGTCCCTTCATTGGACACTGATTGATCCAGTGACCGCTTTTTCCACACAGAAAACACTGGCTGTTAGCTCGTGCAGGAGCGTTCTTCTTGTGTGGTTCTGGTGTTTTAGGTGTTTCCACAGCAGCAGCGGTGATTTTCTGGCGCGTTTTCCCCTCTCTAAGAGCTGGTTTTCTGCAGCGTGGGACGACGGCACTCACGGCTTGCAGCATCTCCTTGAGAGGAGGTGTCGAGCCTGGTTCTCTGGGTATCAGATTTATTGCAGCAGTGCACTCCTCGTTCGCATGAGAGAAAGCCAACTGCTGAATCACTTGTTTCTGTCCCTCCTCTCCAGCAAATTGCTGTTCCACAGCTGAAGCAAGTCGCTCCACAAACTTGACATAGGGTTCTTGTGGTTCCTGAAAAATGTCTAAGTAATATTGTGAGGGGCCATCTGGCCGCATTTTCAGAAAGGCTTTGCATGCTTGATTAGCTACAAACTCAAGGACATTTTGGGGAATGTTGGTGGCCTGATCTGAGGCTGCTTTCCAATCACCTTCACCTAACAGGTGGTTTAGGGTAATAGGATTGCCTGCATTATCAGTTGCTGTGGTTGGATCCTCCAGCAAACATGGCAGTGCAGCTTTCAGCAGTTTTCCCCAAGTGACCTCCCATAGCTCAAATTCCATTTTGCTTGAGAGGCACTTGAAAATCTGCTTCAAATCAAAAGGTACAACTGTGATTCCACCAAAGGAAGTAAACAACAAGCCTTCAAAGTAAGGGCTATCTCGCCCATACTCCTTTAATGCCTTCATGAGGTCTTTAACAAGCGTCTGTGACAACGCTTTCCAGGTGGCTACCATGGTTCCCTGCCCCCTGCTCCTTCGGTATGTCACCGGAGTAACTGTGGGTACCCCGTCTGTGTTTGCACCCCCGGGCTCCTGCTTTGCTCCCTCTGGGACCCCCGCCGCAGCCTCAGCTGCGGGTCCTAGGACAGCTGCCGCTTTGCCGCATGTCTCAGGTTCCCAGTTGTAAGCTGGGGGTGGCTCCCAGCCTGCCTGTGGCACGGGCGGCTGTGGCCATTGAAAGCTTGGAAAAGCATTCCCCAAAGGAGGTGCAGTCGGGGACACCGTGTTCCCGAGTGGGGGGTAGGGCGGGGGCGGTGCCGGTGGGGCTCCGCCGCACGGCAGTGAGAGGGGGAGAGAAGCTCCGTCCACGCCGCGCGGGGGCTGCGGGGGGGCGGGCTGGGGCAGGGGCGCCCCGGCCGCGCCGTCGGGGGCCGGCGGGAACGTGGGCTGGGGCAGGGGCAGCGCCTCGCTCGCGCCGCGGGGGGCGGGAAAGGAGCTCCACGGCGCTGTCGGTGGGTGCCACGAGGGGGGAGGGGGAGGGGGGGCCACGGGGTCCGGTCCGCTCAGCCACTGTCCCGGGAACCCGGCAAAAGCGGCAGCAGCGCCGGTATTCGGGTGCGGGGGGGGGGAGCGGGCGGCCGCGGCTCCAGGGGGGGGAGGGCAGCAGCCCAGGCAGTGGGCGGTCCCAGCTCTGGGGGCGGCGCCGGCAGCGCCGGCGGGGGAGGGGCAGCCGGCAGCGCCGGGGGCAGCGGCGAGCCCCACGCTGTTGGGGCTGTGCCGTGATCTCCCAGTCCCAGGAGCAGGATCGGGTTAGGCAGGGGTGGTGGGGGGTGCGGGGCTTCCCCGGGACCACATGGCTCGGGATAGCTCTGTTCTGGGAAAGATGGCTGGGGAAAAAGGGGGTGGAGAGGGTAAGGAGTCTTCCCGGAGGAAGGAACCGCCCACTTCGGGGGCGGGGCGGGCAGGGGGAAGGTTCTGGGCAGAGTCGGGGCGGTGCCCTCACAGTAGGAGTTGGGTAAACCCCACCCCTGGCTCTGTGGGGGCGTGGGAAGGGGCGGGGGAACGGGCGGGGGCAAGCCTTGTGAGGAAAAAGGGGGCGGGTACAGGGAAGGGCCAGTGGGAGGGGGCTGAAAGGGATTCTGGGAACCAGAAGACGAGGGGGGAAGGGCACAAAGAGGTAATAGCTGCACCTCGTGGCTGCCGCCATTACGGGGGCATTTTCCTTTGTTCTCTGGGGAGGGGGGGGCCTCCGTGTCTCCCTTTGGGGGTTTCCCACAGCCATTTTCGCTGTCGGTCCCAACCGGGGGGGTTGGGGACTGGGGGTCTTCCTCGGCGAATGAGAAACGGACTCTGGGTTTGTTGGCTGGGGAAATCGGGGGGGTAGTCGGGGGGGTTTGGGCGTTCTGGCCAGCCAGACTGCCCCGGGAACCCTGAGCAGCCCGGCCGTGGCTGCAGGGAGCGGGGGACCCAGGAATTCTCAAGATGCTCGGCGAAGGGGACCCCTGGGGCGCCGGAGCATTTTTTAAAATACCTGGGGGGGTTTTGGGGGTTTTAGGGGACTTGGGGGGCTTGGGTGACCTGGAGGAGGGGAAAGGGGGAGACCTGGGGGGTTTGGGAGATTTCGGGGAGGCAGGGGAATGGGACCGGGGGGGCTGGGGGGACTCGGGAGAGGCAGGGGGAGGGGGATGGGGGGAAGGGACTGAGGGAATGCTCTGAGAGAATGCAACTTTGTTATCTTGCATTCCTGTGATCTCTTTTAAAGCAGCTTTTATTTGCCACGGCCAGAATGCAAATTTTGCAGCTAGGACATCTCCTGACTTCCCTAATTTTTCCAACTTTTTAGAAGCATTTTCCCAGAACCAAATGCTGTTCACTTGGTCCGAATTAACATTCGGAAAATGCAAAAACAAATACCTAATAATTTTTTTCAGTTCCTTTTTTGAGTATTTAACTTTGGCAACAATTAAAACTCCAATTAAACTTTCAAAAACCTCTTTCTGGGTGGTGTTTAGTCTGTTACCCATTCTGACTAGCTGTTACCTTTATCACCACCCCTTCCCAGCAAAACCACCCCCCAAATCCCTGTGGGCGTCCTTTCCTAGGGGTAAGGGCTTCCTTAAGGGCGGACCCCCGGTCCCCCCCTGTCCCGTCCCTCCTAGGGTTCCCTGAGGCTTCCCAAGCCTCTGTGGTGGGTATTCTCCCTTCCCTTCGGGGAACAATACTCACCAAGCCCTCGGGACGTTGGAGGCGTTGCTAGGGCAACCACAAGCCGGAAGGGGACTCCTTTGGGCAGGAGCTGTTCCCTTCTTCCACCAGGGGTGCTTATTTAGCAACTCCAGTGGCTCCGTGAAATGCTGAAAACCTCGGGACACGACAAGGCGACGTCCTCTCAGAAGGTCTCTGGCTCACAGGGTCCGAGTCTTCCTCGGGCCTCCGTGTCAGCCCCCACGGCACAGCTGGCCAAAAGGCGTCTGCAGGCCCCACGGATGGGCGCCAATCTGTTGCTTCGCGTATCTGTCTCTCAGGTTAGCTCAGCGTCGGCTGGGCCACCTGCTAGCTGTGATACGCCCAACAGTACCTTTGCGTGGGTCTTGGCTCCGCAGTGCTTTTGCCTTAGCTGTCTCGGCCGTGGTTCGAAAGAGGGGACACTCCAGGCTCAGGGAGAAAGGTTTTATTCGGGTAACTCAGGGGCAGCCCCTGGTTCCAGGCCTGTGCCTCTGGGGAGTGACCCCCGGCCTGTCTTGCAGAGGGTTTTTGTTCCCCCAAAATCTCGGGGGTCGACACAAGTTACAAGACCAATCAAACAAAGCCAGGTGGGTAAGGTCAAAATGCAATACACAACATTAACAAATCAGGTGAATTTGGGATGGAGTCCTAGGAGACCCACCAATCACTGTCAGACACCTCTCCTGAAGGTTCTGGGGTCTGGGGGATGATGGACATGTGGGGGAGAAATACAATGGGATGGGGGAAAATACAATAGGATGATCGAAACCCAGGGCAGAGGATTAGAGTTGTCTTGGCAACTCTTATCAACCTCTGATAAGCACAATCCAAGACAGGAACTTTACCTGGCTAGGGTTAAAGTCCAAATCACATCAAACCTACAACTAAGAAACCTATGATACCATTTCAGCACCCCCACAATTGTGTATATTCTTGGCCTGAATCTGAATGAATCACTGAGTCATGCAATGACTGGGATGTTTGCAGTAATTGCTTGTTGATTTTCTTTTGACCATTTGAGGCTGAAAGCACTTTTGATTTCTCTATTATACATTGGAGGAAGGTCACTGATTTGATTTGTGGTAGTGCTCAATTCTGCTGTTAATGTTTGTGTCAAACACAGTGCAAATATTTGCTTTATTATGTCTATAAGACTACTTATAATTGACATTTAAATTGTAATCAGTGCATTTATCTCAAATTGAAGGTTCTCAAAATGAAATAGTTTTATCCAGAGAAATAGAGAAGTATTTGTAAATTGTGATAGTCTTAATACTCATTTTAACAATTGTAGAAGGCAGGAGGACAAAGCACATTTCAGCCAAGTAATAACAGTGCAATATTTTGTCTGAGAATATTAATAAACAATGTTCAGCATCAATTTTGGATGAGGCACAGAATGTCTATTCTGATTGGTTTTTTTACAAAATGCATAATCTGAGAACCATAAATCAGGTTTTTTTCCTTTTCTGCTGTGGGAAATAGAAGCCCTGGGACAATACTGCTCAGATCCCACTTGGCCACATAGTTCAGCTGCAATTCTCCACATAAAAACACTAGTTGGTTTTTGAGAGGCCCATGTCACACATACACTGAGTATCTTTTTCCATTCCTGTTCTCTCAAAGACAAATCCTACCAGAACATTTTCCTTCAAAGTCACTTCTACTTAGTGTCAAAATAAAATGTCAATGAACACTCTGCTGCTTCCTAACATGACTCCTGGGCTTGTCCATGTTTAGTTTGGTGACAAGCTACAACACAAAAGTTAACAATCTGTGTAGTTCCTGGATGATACACACCCAACCTCAGCCTAGATTACTTGGAACATCACAGCTCAAGCAAACAGAGCTAAAGAGGTCTGTAGCCTTTCTCCTATTGCTTATTATTTTGCTTAGTCTTTAACCATCTATGTCACTATCTTCTGATTCCAAGATGTCACTAGTGTGAAGTCCCACTCTTAAGAGAAAGAGATCCATACACGTTTGTGCTCAAAAGGATCAAAAGGTAAAAAAAAACAAAATCCAAAGTGTCCATTAAAGATTAAAAAGTTTTATTAGTAAATTGCACACTCAGCATGGAAATTGGTATAAGCTAGTCCCTCACTGCCTATATAAGCACACAGCTGTGAGATTTGGATTAAGCAATAGAGTGAAAAGGAAAAGAGAGAGACAGATGAATTAAAGAGGAGGAGACAAAAGGAAAGGAAGAAAGGGAGAAAGATCATCACTCCTGGTGTTGATCCAGCTGTAGTGTCCAGGGTCCTGTGGTCCCCAAACACTTGAGCTTTAACAAGATATCTTTTTATAGATAACTTTTCCCCAACCTGGAGACGTTTCTCAGTTTCTACACAAATTAGTTCTCATGCATGATCTGTTCTTCTAGATCATTCTGGAAATGGGTCTTTGATGGACTCATTCACCTTGATGAGGTCCGTGCCCGCTTCTCAAACTCAGTTCTGCCTTTGTGCTGTGCTTATCTCCAGGAACCAGAACAAGGATGTTTGTCCCAGAAAAGTGCAGCCCTACCTCCCCATGGTCCCTGCTGCAGCCACATTCTGTTCTTTCTCCCAGTGTGTTATTGCCAGCAATCCTTGGCAGCTACTACCAACAGGCCTTGGTTGGCTCCACAGCAATCTGGCCATCAGTGTTTGAGACATACACATTAACATCTTTTAGGCTTCTGCATTCACTGCTTAAAGTGGGAAGGCTCATCTTCAGTGTGACCCTTGTAGCAGTTGCAAATGATGGAAATGCAGCTGGAGTCTGTACTCTGTAGATTCTTTTGTAAAATAAATAGAAAAGACTCCTTCTCCTGTCTTTAGAAAACTGTTTTTTTTCTCTCTAACCCATTTCAAAGGTACTCTTATCTATTTTCAAAATTAAAAAGTCCCAGTGTTTGGGAATCCTCAACTATGTTTCAGCTGGCATGGAAAGTAGAAAACAAACTATCAGATCAATTTTGCTAAGGTGAGGTTTGCTCATATGACTCTGAGAAGAGTGATCTATTCCATAAGTGTGGATGTACATTGTGTTGCAGAAATTATTAACTCTGGACATCCTCAACTGCTGACCTGTACTAGCTTAGATGAAACAGAAGATGTCTTGTAGGGGCTTATTTAGCCTGAATTGGATCAATGAATGCTCCTAGAGTTTGAGAAGAAAACAAGCCTCTAGCTCAGCTGACAATTATGTTCTTTCCTGTGTAGTACACCTGCACCCAGAGGCTGCAAGTCTTCATGCCTTGTTATGAAGTCATTTCTGTGTCACAGTAATTCAAAAGAATCCTTGATGGGAACTCGCATTTTCACTGCCACAAAGGTTAGATGCAGACACATGAACATGGAGCAAAAAAGGAGAGATCTTTTGACAGAGTTCTTGCTCCCTAAGATACAGAATTTCCTGTCTAAACACTATATATATATATTTAATAACTTTGATTTTCTTTCCCAAATCAATGCCCAAACTGTAAAGTGAGCATATGACTCATGCACTTCACAGCACAATCCTGGCATCTTTTCATGAATACAGTTATAATCATAATCTGTTGTCATATATATAATAGAAACATAGAAAAATACTAATTAATGCATCCAAAAAATATTCAGAAATATGGATAAATGTAAAATCATGCATGCAGATGTCCTTAATTAACTTTTCCCCTCGGTTACCTAGAAGAAAGAGATTATTCCATGTGTGTTTGGCTGTCAGCTCAGCATCTTAGTGAAAATACCTTCCACTTTCAGAAAAGTTCCCAAAGTACCTTTAATGATAAGAATCATGTTACATCAGTCACTGTTGCAGACTTTCATGCTAGTGAATTGTGGCTTTTTCTATTTTGGCAAAAAAACCTTCTGTCATGTCAGATGTTCCCTGTTTACAAAAGTTCATAACATTTGTGTGGAAAAATGGTTTACGATTCTTTATAATGAAAATAACTTCTGGTCCAGAACTTGTCCTGTTTATAAATAGTAAGAATCGTATTAAAAAATCAGTGCATCACTTTTAGCTGAAGCAGGGATGTGTGTCCAGATAGATTGATCCATGGACTGAAAAAACAACTGGAAGGCTGAATTACCACTATATGCAAGGTCTTGACCCTTTTTAAATATTTGTCACAGATTTTTAGCACCCATTTGAAGGAGTTCTAAAAAATGTGAGTAGAAGATGTCAGGATGTGCCATTGTTAAAAATGGGTGGAGACAATATTTTTCTCCTTAAAATGCCTTTATTAATCAGCTCTTACAATGGTGGCTCGAGGGGTTTTGGCACCCCGGTTCACCTTTGAGGAGGAGGATCCTGGTCAGCTCTGCAGCAGGAAGTTCAACAGAGCTGGAGAACTCTTCCCTCACTGGGAGTCTCCCCGGAGTTCTGATTTTTGTTTGTTTGCCTCGGGGTCTCACCTTTTGTTTGGTATTTTTAGGTTACAGCGAGTTACAAAAAGTGGAAAAATTGGTTCTATTGATGTTCTAGGGTATATACAGCTTAGTATTGGTTTTTGTGGGGTTAAATTTTACTTAGGTTTATCTTTATAGGGGGTTTTTGGTGTTAAAAAGGGTTCCAGGATGCATTTGGGATTTCTAATCTGCATATTCTATGGGGTCTGAGGCAGGGGCTGCAGCAGTTTGCAGCAGCCTCGTGGTTATTTCGCAACAGTTATCAGTGAGCTGGTTGCGCTTGGGGAGCAGGCGTCTCAGAGGTTCTGCGGGCCCGATGGTAGCGGGGGGGAAGAGGTGCCTGTGGCGGCACCTCGGCAGCTATCCGCTGCGGTTTGGAGGAAGCGGGTTCTTTTTGGAGCGGGGCGGGGTAGAGACATGCTGGCAGTGGCGGCGGTGGCGGTCTGGCGGCCGCCCGGGAGTGGCGGGGGTTTTCCGCGCCGGGCTCGGGCCGGGGTGGGACAGGGCCACCCCGTCGGCAGAGCCGCAGCGGCCACGGGTTGGGTTGGGGCTGGGCTGCTCCGTTGGCTTGCGGTGGCCACGCGGTGGGAGCGCCCGGCCCCGCGGCGGAAACGCTGCAGCCCAGGGCTGCCGGGGACGCAGCTCTCTCCACGGGAGCCCGGGGACGCGCCGCCCCATCGGCGCGGCCGGGGCTGCGGCTGCCCAGCGGTGGCCCGGGGAGCCGCGGGCCGGGCTGGGATAGCCCGTTTCGGGGCCGGTGCAGGTTTTTCTTAAGGTGGTCCGGGGTCTGGGGGCGTGCAGGCTCTTTCAAGGCAGTGTGCAGTCCACTCCGACGTCCGAGGTGGGGGGCCTGCGGGCGGCTTCTAGCAACCAGGTAGCCCCCCTTTCACTGCCTTCCCCAGGTGGGGGGACGACCACGGAGGTGGCTCTTTACTGTTACATTACAATTTTACAATTTAAGATTATTACATTTAAATATTAATACACTTATTCTATGACAATCAAGGGTTTCAACTCTTCAAATCTTTAACATTTCTAATTTTCATTTTTATCACCATGTATCCCAGACAAGGATTAGAAAAATTAGGAAAAAAAAAAAAAACCCAAATCTATACATTTTCTATAGTATTCAGCAGTATGTTACAAAACATTTCACATTAGGCATGTTGAAATTAAACAATGAAAGAAAACTGAGAATTGTGTTTAGGCATGTCACATCATTTCACTCAACTGGGCAAAAAGGCTGATAACTAATTTTGTAGAAAAAAAGAATTTTTTCTCCCACTTTAACAATTTAATATGTAGCAGAAGAAAAAAAAAAAAAAACAAACCTAAAACACTGAAAAAAGAATGCTCAGATACTGATTTTTCAAAGCAAATAAAGGTCGGTGAAGAACAAAGGTGAGAAATATAATCAAACATGGTTTTAGCTATTGCTTAAGTAATCTAAAACAGATCTAAAACATTTTTTTGCCATAACATCAAAGCAAAATGCATCCTAGAATGATCAGTCTAGAACTATAACAGGAACAGACTTTACTTATGTAGATGAAAGGTAGTAGTGCTCTGCCCATTTGGGAAATTTTTTTAAATAATTTGTTTTAAGGGCACAAGTGATGTAAAAATATAGACAAGTGATATGCAATAAGCAGACTTAGGCTCTTAACAGGAACTTACACCGAGCCCTTTATAAAAAACATGCACTAACAGAAAGAGTTTTGGGGAGACTGACAAGTTTCATGAGCGAATCCTTCCTGTCAATGAGTTTGTGAAGGTTGTCTCTTTTTAAAACAAATTGCTATTGCATCCACTTAAAGACATATCTAAAACTATAATGAAATAAATACGTGAAATTTATATAGTACTCTCTATTCAGGTTTCAGAACTTTGGATAAAATAATTTATCAACTGGAGATGGATCTCTCATCAAGAGAGGAATGAAACGTAACCTTTTCCAAGGATTTTCATGCAAAACAGGTGGCTCAGAGAAAATTTGCAAAGATGGATAGGTATAATTTAAGAACTCCAGCCTCATGGTTTTATTTCATAGGACAGAAAGGCATGGAACTTTTTCACGGGCTCTTGGTTTGTTTAGAGCCATTATGAAAAGCGTCAACTAAAGGTGAAAAACCCATTCCAGAATTAGACAAAACAAAAATTTAAACCACTCTTCACGATTCACTTCAGTCACCGTGTTGTTGGGAGGGCAACACATGGCGGAAGCGTGAGTCTCCTTTCCTCTTCTCTTGATGATAATGCTTCACTCACAATTTATTTGTAAAAGCAGTCTTGTTTTCCTATCAGAATTGGACTGCATTTCCAAATTATCTGGTCTATCTTCTCCATGATCACTGGCAAAGGGAAAACTACTCAAAGCCAACAGCAAAATTAGCTCTAATCGCAGGTTCTTTAATCCCCACAAAGTAATTCCTTTCCCGTTGCACTACATCTTGTTCCTGTTCTGTACAGCAAGAAAAGTGAATCAGCAGCTTTGTTGGCCAGCAACATGTGTGTCGATGTGTGGGACAGCAGGAAATCTGCCCACACTTGCAGCCTGAGAACAGACTCATAGGTAAGAGAGGAAATATCTTTTACCAGGCAAGCAGCAGTCACCCCTCAGCAGCAAATTAGTCTCTGAACAGCTGGGACAAGTGGTTGCTCTCAAGTTAGGAGAGGTCCTCAAAACACCCCTCTTAAACTAAAATTAGTAAATTAAAGTTTTCATTCCAAGAAAGACTGAGAAACTGTGCAAACTCAGTCAACAGTGAATCATTAGCCCTGAAGCTATTACACCCTGTGTCTGTGTGTCTGTGTGAGTATCTGTGTGTCTGTCTGTGTGTGTCTGCGTGTCTGTAGGAAAGATTGTTTCCAGTCAGCTGTAGGAAGCTATTGAGTCTTATTCACAGCATTTTGGAAATCTGGATTGGAATGAATGCCTGCCGATGCCTTTTATCAAAGACAGGAAACTACTCCTCACCCAGCCAGCTGTTGTTGTTATCAGCTCATTTGCTGCTTCCTCTTTCCTCTTCAGGAGACTTCTTGGGAGCAGAGTGCACACTTACTCTTTTGCTCTATTTAAATCTATTTTTCCTCCTACAGACAAAGTAGCATGAGATTGGTTTTGTTTTTGAGTAATTAAAAAGAGGGATGATGCTGGAAATCATACTCTTGTTTTATTGTGCATTGTTTCTGCCAAACACTTCTGCCACTCTTTCAGCATTGCTTCCACCATCTCCCTTGAGTCTGGCAACAGGCCTGACAGCAGGGAATGCCAACAGCATCCATGGGGAAAGAGCAAGTGGTAATCCTAGCCTTACAGAGGCCTTTGGAAAGAATTAATAATAAAAATTATATTAAAAAAAAAAGAGAAAAGAAACACTTTCCATCTCCAAGACTAAAGAGAGCATCTAATTTCCTTTATCATGAATTTTTAAGAAGAAAACTTTAGAAGGAATTAAAATTTAAATAAAAGGTGACATTTTCACGGAGGCAGGTAATAGAAAATAACAAAAATAACCTCCTTTTTGTGATTATCTTTGTCTCAGTAAATTTCGGGAGGGTACTTCACTGAGATCAGTTACAGCTAAAAACTAAATAAGTGAGATTGAGTTACAGCTAAAAACTAAACAAGTGAGATTGAATGGTCACAATGCATTTTTCCCACTCACAACACTACCATATTAAATAAGCAGTTCATTTAAACACTCCAACAAGATGGTTTTCAATATATTGACTGATTACTGTGATAAAATGTGATTATGTAAAGTATCTCTTTGTGACAAGCAAACCAGTCATTTTCTTAAGTGTGCACTGTTATAAGAAAGCAAAAGCAAATTTTAGCACCACATATATACACATTCTTCATAGTTATGGAAGATTGATGATTTCCAGGAATTTGAATTTTAAAAGCAATCTATAAATTTTTATGTTAAGGAAATTACTAACTGGGGATATACTGAGGGAGCAAACTGTGACAAGATAAGTTCTTTGACAGCTTATGCTGCTTTTCTTCTTAGTTAAGGCAAGATCCTTGACACTGAACTCAAGATAATTAAAAGATACTCACCTGATTGAAACCAGACTGTTAAGTATCCACAAAATCAATGGAGAAGCAAAGAGTACAGTCCTCCTCATGTAAGACAAGAGTCCAAGACAGTTTGGTTTAATTTGCTTCAAGCAAACTCTAATCCTTACTGTGGCCTACAAAGAGAAACCAGGTGATTAACTTAGAAAAGACCATAGACAATGTTTGGGTAGCTTTGATAGTCTCTGACTTTTAAGGAACATCAGGGAGAAAATATGTAGCTATTTGTACCTAAAAAATAAATTGTCTGTGTTAGGGGGTGTGTGGCTGAGGCTGGTGTTGATAGAAGTTGAAGGTGTAGCATATAAAGGATGACCGATATATTGTAGAGGCAGGCTGAAAGAGAATGAAATTGGTTTGGGAGAGGTTGTTCCAGCACCAAGAGACGTCAGTGGCTTAGACTTAGGAGGTAACTAGTACATGGATCTTTCCAATGTTAAAAATCCACCTGTAAATTTCTGTATGCATGTATGATGGCACGAGCACCATCTTGGAGCAAAGAGGATAAACCTGTTCCTTTAAACATGGCAATTTGATCTTAAAAATCATTTGGATTAATGAAGTGGCAGAAAAGGGGCAAAATTTTATCCCTACCAATAACTGTGAATTTATTCCATATGAAATCTTCATGTGAATGTTTCTAAAGGTTTAAGGATTTCCAAAGTCAAATTAGCATGTCTGTGTACTCTTGTTTTTTTCCTGTTAAATTGTAACTATACCTAGTTACCAAATGCAGTGATGTGAAAAAAAACCAAACAACTTTGAAAATAATGAGATACTCACACAGGAGCTTTAACAAAATCAGAATCTCCACTCTATGGAAACTAAGATGATCACTTATTATTTATGGTTCCTTTTGCAGAACTATCCAGCTGCTCATCTTGAAGGTTGTGGTGGACAGCACAGCTGCACTTTGCAACATATGATGTAAGAGGAAGAAATCTAGCTTGGCTCAAATATTTTAATTTCCTTTTCAGCTTTGCCTATGTCATTGGTGTTAGAGTTTGCTTTTGTCCCCATGGCTAAATATCCCTATTTTCATCTGCTCCTCAAAGTCATAAACTACTTCTCACAGCCTCCTTCATATCAAAATCTCCATTTTAACCAGTTGCAGAAATATCTGATGCCTCAAAATAAAACTGTTTTGATGTTAAAAACTCTGTTGAGTAGAACAGAACAAGGGATATTTCCAATGTTTTAGTTGTCCAGAGGTCACTGGATGAGCATTAGAAAAGAATCAATACTGTCACAGCACAGTGATATTCTTTTCTTTTCAAGAAGTGTATTGCATTGGGAAATAACATGGCATGTGTTGACACAAGGCTTGACACATTAACCAGAAGGAGTTACAGTCCTCTGCACCCCTTGTGTGACTTGACATAATATTTGAATAATGTGACACAATATGCTGTCAGGAATTTTTCTGTCAGCCTGGGGTATGTTAGTTCTGTGTAATTGCACCAAAGCACTTCTGACCTTTTGAAATTGACAGCTTTATACCACTGTCTGCCACTCCATAATTCCACACACATATACATGTATATTTGTGTGTGATGGTTAAATTGCAGTTATTTACAGCTATCTACTATTAAAAATTTTAGAATTTCTAATATAGGAAAAATCTCTGGTATTAACTGTGAGTTAACATCTGCAGTCTATCAGATGCCCATCAAGCCACTCTCACCTTTTGCTCAGGTCCTCTCACCAGGACCAGAGGAGAAAATAGAGTGAAAAAGCCCTTGGAAAAGATAAAGAAGATTGCTCACTAATTATTGCCTTAAGAAAACCAGACTTGAATTGGGGAAATTAATTCAATTCAATGAATTTTGAAACAGAGTAGGATAGTTAGAAACATCCCCTGGAACATTTAAGTCCACTCGTCCTATCACTGGTTACCTGGAAGATGAGCCAAACCCCACCTGACTACAACCTCTGTTCAGATTATTGTGAAGAGTGATAGGGTCTCACCTGAACCTCCTTTTCTCCTAAACAACCCCAGCTCCCTCAGCTGCTTCTCACAGGACCTGCAAAAGTAAGGGATTTTGTTTGTGCAGCATCACCCATATCTTCTCAAGATCTGTCCTTAAGGCAAACCATTCTAAAATGAGGGGTTCAGCAGCTGCAAATCTGGAGGTAGAAGGAAACACAGACTCAGTTGTCCAAAAGCAGCACCTCTGTGCAGAAGGGTATTTATAATCATAGAATGGTTTGGGTTGGAAGGGACTTTAAAGATCATCTAATTCCAAAATTTTAAATTCTTCAAGCAGGTGGGGAAAAAAACAAAAACAAACAAACAAACCACAGAGGAGGATATGGCTCTTAGTTCTGTTCCTTTATCTTTCACTGAGTTTTCATTGGCTGGAACTCTTTCAGCATGATTTATAGCTCCGTTTGGTCAGTGCTGCAATTTGCAGTAAAATTCTGTTTCCATTCTTTCCTTGCCTCTCCCTTCCCATACATTTCCAGGAACATGACAGACTCAGCAAAGCCTACATGGACTGAACACACACACACACAAGGAAATATTTCCTGTGCCTTAAGTTGCTCATCAATTGTAGTAGCAGAAATAGCAGGTTTATTTAGTTCTGGGGCAGTGAACAAAAAGGAATCTATGGGATCCGGATATTTTCACAAATAAATGTTATATGAAGAACAGGATCAGAAGTTTACATCTGTGCATTTTTCCTAAATACCTTTTTAGATAAATTATATCTATTTACTGACATTTTTGAAAGGTTTGCTTTTCTGTGCTTTTTAAAAAATCCTAATAGCTAGGATGGTTATGCAGTGACACCGTTTCTGGAAAAGAAAACTAAAATTGGAAAAAATCCAAAACAAATATTATTTGCTTTTTGACCCAAGCCTAAAATAAAGGTTCTTCTATGAATCCAGTATTTTATGAAAGCATTCACAAACAAAAGAGTGTGGTGTTTCAGGAGGCCATTCATGTGGAATGCTAACAAGTAGCAGTAAACTTTGTAAAAAACTAAATACAAAAATATATATTTTTAGAGGTTTTCAGAGAAATGTTATGAGGTTAGAAGCATCAGCTCATATACGAACCATGCATTTTCTGCCACTTTTATCACAGAGTTTCTGATTTATTGTTGAGGTTTTGTTACTCGACATGTCAAATGAGTTTTGATTCTGACAAATGGAAAGATAATGCTAAATGTATTGTTTCAAAAATTACTGCATTCAAACATCATAAATAACTTTTTTAGAGCTGCAAAGGAGAGCTACATGGAGAGATTAAAGGATTATTTTCTGTGGAGTATTCTTTAGATTTCTCTTCAATAACTGGAGGTGCGTTATTTCACTAAGGGATCATATCCACACTTGGTGTAAACTGGCACAGTACCACTAACTCCAGCAAAGATTAGCACATTTATTTGTGCATCTTGAGACTCTGGATAGTTACGGTTTCCACATCACTTTCCAGGGAGAGGGATTAATTTCCTTCCCGTTCCTCTGAAGCACAACATTTTGGTGCATATAAAAGATGCCTAGAGTGTGGTCTCTTATGAAGAGGATCTTTTTTCCTGCTTTATTAATCTTGCTCAGGAATGTGTACCTGAGAGCAGAAATGCTTTTCTTCAGTCACAGATACATAAGTCTTTGAAATTTAGTCTTTAGAGAAAACCCTTTTTGTATTGTATAGTCATACTGTGAGTAACAAAGTCCATAAATAAGAGTGCCACAGAGCTCACAGGTTATCTGTTTAACAATTACAACTTTGTTCTTCTTGCTAATTTAACACATTTCAGTACGTGAAGATTCTGTGATTAAATCATTCTTAACAATAGATTAAAATGATTCCCACTGAGATTTGAAAAGCAAGAGCAACCAGAACACAGGCCTAAATTAATGTGTGCCCTGCAAGTGGGATGAAAATTAGAAAAGGTTGGATCCTCTATTTTTTTTGCACAAAAATTAAATTAAAAGTGGTAGGAAATCTCTAACTTCTGTATGTTTACTGGAATGTATTTGCAAAATTAAGGTCTATTGACAGCAATGAGAATTTAGGCATTAAACTAGATTAGATTATCTCTTATGGAAATTTTGAAATGAAAAAAAAACTGAGTAAGATGAGATGCTTCATTAGTTTTATTTAATGTTTTGGCTTTACTATGTGCTTCAGTTATATGATTATTAGGTTAGTTTATCAATAAAATTAAATAATCATAGAAAAAAAATCTGAATTCACTGTATAATCCCTCATTAGCTTGTAAAATCTAATTTGAAAATAAGTTTTTAGTTGTAATTAAAACATGCAGAAGGTGCTAAGAATTTTTAAAATCATTTTACTAAAGGAACTCTTTCAACAGTTTTAAACACTTTGGAAAACACAGTTCTCTATGAAACAGGTTAGAGAAAGGAGCACCTCTTGGAGGGCTATGATCACTTACAGCTGACATGACACAGCAAAGTTCTGAAACAGCATTGGAGCAAGTGCCAAGCATTCAGCAGGTCAAGACAAGCAGAACTAAAAGCTCTGTAAGGCAGGAGGGAAATTTGTCAGCTCTCCTGCTTTCTCCTGAGATTTGTTTAGCAGACCCCTGTTTGGCACCTGCTTTCTGGAGCAGCATTTATTCCTGGAGGGTGACTGCAGCCTCTCTTCAGTCCTTGGATCAAAGACATGAACGAGGGGCTACTGCTTTGGGCAAAAGAAAAGCTACAGAATGATGAACCTCAGACAAGTATTTGGTCAAATGATGGCCCTTCCTCCTGATGTTGCTGCTCCTGACGTGAGGATGGGGAGGTTCTGCAGCCCAACAAAAGGAATTAAGTGAATTGGGTAAGTACTAACTTTGAGGTTTTGGAGGTATGAAGTAGGTTGAAACCCAATGCAAACTATTATAACATATTTACAAATGCATTTTAAATCCCAAAGAAAAATTATTTTACTTTTAAAAATTAGACTTATATTGAATACATATGAGTGATTTGACCTTATTATCTTTTCAAAACCAAATTGTCCTGTTTACAGATCTAGGGATATGAATTGGACAGGGAGAAAAAGCAGTGGGCAGGTAACTATGGGGATAGTTCATTTCTGCTGGCACTGTGGCTAGCAGGACATTGATTGTGAAAAATTGGATCTGACATTATTGATGAAACAGGAAATATGACAAAAAAAATCCAATATCTCTTTCATTTATTTCATGGATTCATGGACTTTAGAGGGCAGAGAGGAACAATTTTAATCACATCATCTGCCTGCTTCTATTAAATAGGTCATACAACTTTCTTGATTTAACTTCTGTGGGTGAACTGAAATATAAATTGTTCTAATATTTAAAAATGTGAATTATAAACAGAATATGTCTATCTACAACTTCCATATGCTGTAATTCATTATAAAATTTCCTGCTATATTTGAGAATCCTCTCAGTAATTTTTGTTGTATGATTTTCTATCAACTGTAATCAAATACCACTTAACGAGTAGAGGGATCAATTTGTGTATTCTGTTTTTCGCTACTGAATCTTTACGTATGGACAAATTTGACCTCACTATCAAGCTTTTCTACTTCTCTCTACAAACTTTGCTCCTCGGTTTTGAGGAGAAATTCTGAAATGAAATGCCAGAGAATTAAAAATAACAAATCAGGAAAAACATTTTAAAAATGGAAGCAAACTAACAGAGCAGAAACTAAAAAGAGT
Source organism: Zosterops lateralis (assembly GCF_965231275.1). Lineage (NCBI taxonomy): Eukaryota > Metazoa > Chordata > Aves > Passeriformes > Zosteropidae > Zosterops > Zosterops lateralis. The sequence goes on from NC_139763.1 coordinate 115,056,110, forward strand.
CTGTGTATGCAAACTGTCAAATTAACAAGCAATCCACTAGACTAAGGTGCCAGGTGATCTCATCACTCAGTCACTTTTAAGGACTAATTCTTTACATATTTAATTTTCACTCTGGAGATGCCTCATTCCTCATTCCCACAACCTCCTTGACAGAACCATGCGGCTGAATGTCACAAAATTGTCTCATTGTTTAGATGACACCAGGGAAAAGCCACCAAAGATCTGCCCAGAAACAAGTGCTAACAGTTGGCCAGATTGATCCCAGTTTTCTGGGACAATCCAGAGAAGCAGGAACATGAGGGGATGTGCAGGGATGACCCAGGGCAGAATAACTGCAGCAACACCCAAGAGCACTTGGTTTGTTCAGTAAGCTTTTGCGGGAGACAAGACCCCTAAAGAACCCCATGGGAATGCCACAACTCCATTGGATCCCAGAATAGTCTGCTGGGCCAAACAGTGAAAAAGAGGAGAAAAACAAGAAATGTCATCCCTGTGAGAGGCTGGATGTGTAGGTGAGTGTTTGCCTTTGTGTTGGGAATTGCTGCACTTGCCACATCAGTGAACCTTCTAACTCCTCTGTGATCCTGCCATAACTCTGTTGCCCTTGACTGGTTTGGATTGAGGGAATTAAAGCTTGGGTGCATCAAAAGATTAAAAGTATGTCCAGAGCTTGCATTTCCCTCCCTGCAACACCCTTAAACAGTCCAAAACATGAGCAAGAAGATATACAGCTGTAAAATATACATTTGAAGGGAATAAGTAGCATGACACCACACAGAAAGGACATGAACAACCAGGCAGCACATTAAGAGACATCTAATGTTCCAAAGAGATTCCAGGGACACTGAACCAATCCTTGGGAATTCTCAGAAAGGAGAGTAAAAAAGCCAAACCAAACTCCCTCTGATTTTTAAGGTTTTTTCAAGAATTGACACTCCGTGCAGTAACTAAAGCAAAATGACTCTGCCCAAAACCTCTGCATGCCTGTTGGCAACAAGTTTTGGTTATTTCAAAGCCAGGTAAACAACATATGTGGATGACAGGGAAAGGTATATCTAAAGCTGTCAGTGATGATCCTGGAAGGTAATCATCTCATTGCAGAGCTGCCACATCCAGAAAGGGACACCAATGCCTGGGACTTTAGCAAGGACAGAGAATTGGTGGGACATCCCATCACAAAGCAAGGAAAGCTTGAGAGCACAATAGTTTGCCCTGCTGAACATCAAGCCGTGAAGCACTAGGAATACTATAGATACAATTTCCTTTGCTAAATGCATATTTTGAGCTCCTTGAATCCTTCCCAATCCTTTAATAAATCCTCTCCAATTTATCAATACAATTTTTGAACTCTGGGTTTCAAACAGAAGCAGCATCCACCCAAGGAGAAGTAGCACAATTAATTTCTACTCAATATTCTCATGTTTTTGTCTCACATTCACCTTTTAATGTGGAACTGTATTGAGTGTTCATGCTTGGTGTGACTTCTTACACCTTTTTAAAATCAGCTTCTCTTCAAGACATTTGTAGCTGCAAAATGTGGCATCTATTCACACTTCACTACACCAAAATGTGGCTTGGCTGAGTTGCAAATTGTACATTTATACTACACTTACTAAACCACCTACGTATCTCTGCTGAGTTCTACCTTTTTATTTTGACATTCATTTTTGTGTGTGTGCATTTGCTATAAATTCAATCAATAACAGTTTTGTTTTCCTCCAAGTCATTCATAACAACATTAAATAGCAAAAGGCCAAGAACCTTTTCTTAAAGACCTCACAAATATCAGTAAAAAAGGCAGTGTTTAATTAGTATGGACTCTTCTATTGATTTTGTATCACCTGGCTTCTTAATCAAAATATCATCCTGTAGCAAAACAAAACAGTTTACAGAAAAGGAAGTGGTAAATTGTACAATTGCTGCTATCAATGATACTTCAATTTAAAAGAAAATTCAGAATTCACGTAGAACTCATGAACCCAGGCTGCCTAGTATTGTTATCTATATTGCGTTATTTTGATAGTTACAAATATTCTTACAACATATTACTGTAAAAATGCCAAGCATTTTTTATGCCTGGCTGTTGGGCATTCAGGAATTCACACACAAGCCTCAGCAAGGGAATGATGGTCAATCATCATTAGCACTTTCAGGCAAACAGCAGAAGATGTCAGTCTGTCATCTGACAGTCACTCAGGAGTATTACACTTTCCCTTGACAGCCTTTGCTTATGTAGTGCCTAAAAAAAGAAAAATTATTAAGCTGAACTTCGGGGGGAAAAAACAAAGAACAAGGGAAAAAACCCAACCTATTACAGTTAACGTAACCAACTTTTTTATGTATCTGCTAACTATGAGAATGAAAAAATCATAGAGAAGAGAAGGTTCAAGAGGTATCCTATAAATATATATAAATTCCTGAAGAGAATGTGAAGAGGATGGAACCAAGCTTTAATTAGTGCTGCTCAGTGTCAGGAGAAGAGGCAATGGGCACAAAGTGAAACAGAGGATGATGCAGTAGCTACTGAAATCTTCAGCAAAGCAAAGGAGTTCATAGGGTGGGTCCCTAGCCTTGTAAGCAATTACTGCCTATTGTATGATGATCTTTTTTTCTCATTAAACATCAGGAAACTTTTACTCCAAACAAATTATGCTTGTGCTCAGTCATCTGCAAAGAGGTTGTGGAGTTTCTGTCCTTAGAGACACCAAAGAATTCTCTGGACACTGTGTAGTGGGCTGCTGTTTCTTGGTGGCCCTGCTTGAGCAGTGGGGTTGGACCCTTTCAATCTCAAGCATTTTTTGATACCCTAAAGGAGACAGAATTGTTTCTCTCTTCCACTGATTGGTGATATCTCTTGCATCCTGGGAGAATGCCATCACTTCAAGGATTACACATTGTTTAAAATTTGGATCACAATGACATAAATTGTGACACAAAATGAAATATTCCTCGGCACACTTTATCCAGCCAAACCTGAAGTGTCTCAGAGAGTTCATTGAATTTCCTAGTGGAGGGGAATGATATCTTGTACTATAGCAACCTTTGTACTGTCAGATTTTTTTTTTCCCAGATACCTCAAGGTATATTCTCTTTCCTCTAGTAGGGTCAATTCTCATATAACCAAGTTTCTGCTTGGTAAACCAACATATGTAATCTATTGCATTTCAAACAAAATCACTTATTTTTAAGATTGTTCACATATTTTATTTTTTTTAATGCCTGAGGTGTCTTCCATTGCTTAGCACAACTTATATTTGCTGAACAACTGATAAAATTGGAAGCATTTAAGAAACAGTCTTAGAAATTATGAAGTTAGAAGTGAAAGCTATGAAAAGGAAGAGACTATAGATGTTAATTCATAAATATGATAAGGGATATAAGGATATAAGGATTTAAGAGAAGCAAAGGAAGAGGAATGAGAAAAAATATACTGGGAAAAATAAGACCTGTGTCACAGTAGTTTAAAAAAGTAGATAATGTGACACCATTAAGCCTATCAGCTTTTGAATGACTGCATGATAGTAGCATAGTCTAATGATAATATCTGTATGTATGAATCAAATGAAAATTAATTTCTGTCCAAATTGAATGGCTGAAGTTATCAATCACAGTATAGAAAATGTCCAGAAAATGCAAATTACGAGATTATGGACCCCAATAGGTTATTTTTTAATTTGAAATGTGCTCATCTGTATCTGATGATATAATTTTACTTGAACAAAATTTAAAAATTAAACCTACTACTTGTTATACTCAATATGTATATATGCTTATTTCTTCATATGGGGAAGATCAAGGAAATCAGGTCCACCATTTCTTTAAATTAAATACCTCAAAAATGAAAATACATTTTAGTGCTTTGTATGTGTTACTGAGACAAAACTCAGCTCAGTTCATGAAGATGAGGAAACTCCACCATCCACAAGCAAGTGTAATGTAAAGCTGTGAATTGCCATTAAGAGAGTTCCAAGATTCATTTCTGTACTTATTCAGGAAAGGAGAGAGAGCAGCATGCAAGCTGCTCTTGGACACATCCCTTAAGGAATAAACTGAAGTAACAAGATATTGGCTGTTAATTTTCTTTCATTTCAGCTAGAAACAGATTCCTTATAGATATGCTGTATAATTCACAGGGCCAGTTATCTTACAAGAGATCCAAGGAGCAGCATCCCTGGAGGTTCTAGTCCAGTGCTCACCTTGGTGAGACTGGGAAGCTACCTGCTATGGAAGAGAATTCCATAATTACAAAATTATTTAGATTGGAAAAGAACTCTGAAATCATTTGGTCCAACCTTTTGCCAACCACCCCTTGCCCACCAGACCATGGCACTGAATGCCACATCAGTGTATGTTCGTTTCTTGAACAACAAGAAACAAATAGGGATGGTGACTAGGGATGGTGACTTCACCACCTCCCTGGCCAGTCTGTTCCAATGGTTAACAATCCTTTCTGGGAAGAAATTCTTTCTCATACCTAACCTGAACCTCCTCTGGCACAGATTGAAGCCTGTCACTTGTTACCTTGGAGCAGAGCCTGATTCCCACCTAGCTACAGCAGCGTGATAAGGTATTTCCTGAGCCTCCTTTTCTCCGAGCTAAACACATCCAGCTTCCTTAGCTGCTGCTGATGGCACTTACCTTCTGGACCCTTCCCAGCTGTTTTGCCATTTTCTGGACGCATCAGAGGAGGGAGGCCAGAAATGCTGTAAAGCAAGTTTGCAAACCATTCTGTTTCAAAGCTAAATACTGAGAGCTGCTTAAGCTGTGATACTCATCTCTAAAGGACTGCTTGTCGCTCACATTTCACTTCTTAAACTTTGTTTTCATTTCAGTGTTGAAATTCTAAAATGGTGTTTAGGATGAGTACTAGCATTCAGCAGCTGCAAGCTTTTAACATATGATCTCTTCCTGCTGTAAAAGCAGCAATCCTACGGAAGTGCTTACAAAATGCATAGATCAAATCACTTAAACAAAACATTCAATACATTCTCCAAACATTAGGGGGGAAATGTATTCAAGAAATGGTAATATTACTTCTCTATATATTTTATTGCTAAAAATATGCCCCAAAGCACATTTGTAAATTGCTTACAAGTAGTTCTTTGAAAATATCCATTGCTACAGGCATTGGTTAATTTTGATCAAATATGCCTTCATTTCCCCAGCAGGAGAATATGGAAAAAAAAAATTTGTGCCAGACGTTTCTGAGAGGTGCAGATTGAAAAGAAAAAAATGTGCAAAGGGTACAATTTGCAATGCGAGAAATTCTGATAAAAAATAGGAATTTTTACACAAAGAGTTGTTCAACACTGAACCTTGAGTGAGCTGTGCAGTGACACTGGCTGATAATGTCAGTAGGAAATACCCAGCTAAATTACCTAGGTACAATAAAATAGGAAATGATAGAAAAGAGTGAAGCAATGTAACTGCAAGGAAAATGGTAAGGAAAGAGAAGATACTCCGAACAATGGGGTTGTAGAAGCGAATATCAGCAAAGAAAGGTAAATTAAAAGCAAAAATCAAAGAAAAAGGTAGAAGATACAGATTAAAAGGAAATTTTAGACAGCTGCAGTTGAATAAAACATATAACAAATTAGGGTAATTAGTGACACAGCTAACTGATCTGGATAAGAATTAGAATTAATCAAAACCACTACAGTGATTTTCTAAAGATGAGGTCTGAGATCAAATGGGGTGTGGCCTGGTGACCACTGAAATGACAGGTATATTGGCTGTGTCTTTGGTATGGAACAGAGACATCTGCAATGCACAAATCTAGTTTTCTCTGATGAGGATCTTGCTGTAGCTACATGACTGCTTGAAGGCTGTTCTTACATAAATCTGATGTTATACACTACTCTGTTTACTTTTAATTTCACTTAACATTGAGCAAACAAAGAAAATATCAATTATATATCCAACTTAAATGGTGTTATCAAGCTGAAAGAAAACCTGAAGTATGAATTTTTTCTCTGACTCTTATATATAGCAATAAAGGCATCTGCCTGATTTAAGGAAAGAAAAATGTTTCCAAGACTCCATTTGCAAGTCCTTTTCAATAAAACTGTCTGTAAGCCCGAAGACTTGCCCTACTACCATCAATGGAATTCTTGAGATTTTCTTTCAACAATAGAAGGCAAGTCCCTATTCTGCAAAATGAGCTCTCTGTAATGTTATTTCAAAAGATCCTTACATTTGGGCAAATGTGGAGTGCTGCAGAATTTGCATCAGTTATTGTGCAGATTTAGGCATGTTAGAAAATTACACTGCCACTTTTCTCATTATGTCCTAAGTGATTTACTGTCAATACCATTTAGAAATAACCAGTAATAGTTCTCACACTGTAATTTAACTGTAAGCAAAGCTAACTGAATATTTGCATAGTTGATCTATTTCATTTCTGCATTTTTTTTTTTTTTTTTTAGCTGAGACACCATTCCACCATGTTAAATACCTACTTCAGTATAAAATGTTGTTGGATTTTCTAATTTTTCTTTTTTCTTTCTAAATGAATTCTATATGCCATGTTTCTGACAAGGTAAGACTGATTTCCATTTCTCTAGTGACTAAACAAAGAGACCTGTGGAAAACAGCTCAAGTATTCTGAGAATTTCTTGAAGAAAATTCGCTATTGGAAGATTATGTTGATTCACAAGAATTTTATTCTGTTCAGGTTCTCCAATACCTTTCACATTTCTTGAATTTTCTATAAAAAAAGGTGATTGGGATTGAAATCGAGCTGATTCAAGGTTCATTTCCTTCATCACAAAGTCCCTACAGTAACTGCTGAAATCTTCAGCAATGCAAAGGAGTTCATAGGGTATGTCCTTACCCTTGTAAGCAATTTCTGCCTATTGAATGATGAAGATCTTTTTTTCCCACTTCTTTGCTTCTTGTGTTTTACTGATTGACAAAACAATGTTCACCAGAATGCATTGTTCATCTACACAGATTTTGACCTTACTCTAAACCTAAATCAACAGCTAATCAAGTTCTGCAGTCACACTAAGCCCAGAACTGCTTGGCTGTCCTGCTCCCACATGAAAACAGGTTTTTTTTTTTTAATTTATCACTCATCCTTTCTTAGCTCAATCTGTCTCCTGGATGAAAAACAGCCCTCTTCATTTCAGCTGCCCCTGAAGCTCTTTGTTGAAGTATCCTTCTTCCTGCTGAAGTGCCTCCCTCTGTGAAACTTCTTTCTCCCACACAGATGGATATGTCCTTTTCTAGCATGAAATGTAGGCTTACTTAAACACTCATGCAGAGAAATTTCATGACACAATGTACTCCTTAGACTCATGGTTCATGCTAGAAGTGCTGTAAAAATTAGTTTTAACCTTTAGTATTAGCACAATGCAAACAAAGTTGTCTTCACTTGACCGAGCACTTTCTTATATATTATTATTTCTCCTTTTAAGGTAAACTCTGGACTAAACGAATGCGAGAATGAACAGGAATGGGTCTGCTGCCTTTGATTTCCCTTGAGCTAGGACTCTCAGACACTTCTGGTGCCCCATGATTGAAATGTCTTTTTCATTTGCTCCTCTTACTCTTGCCTACTAAAAACAAGGGGACAAGAAATGCATTACAGGTATGGTGCACTCCGAGCTGAATCTACAAAACCTCACTGTAGTCACAGAATGAAGAGGTAAAGAGTTGCTGAAGAGGTTTTGTTTGTAAGTATTTTTCCTTACCTTGTGAAATCACAGGCCTTTGAAAAAGAGGGAGAGAAGGAGAAAGGGAACAAACCCCCCTGTATTTCTTAGAAGTGCAAGCAGTATCTGTCCTGTGTTTTGGTTGTCTTCATTTGAAGAGGACAAAAAAGTCATCAGGAAAATAAGTCCAGTGAAAAGGGATATAAAAATGGCAAGTAAAGAGTAATATACTACCTCGATTATACCAAAATGAAAGGCAGAAGCCCAGGTCTGTCAAAAAGCTTCATGTAATTTCTTTATAACCTTTTGTGCCACAGTTTAATGGAACAGATTGTTTTGTGATCTTTGACTAGTATCTCACTAACACAACTACTTCAAGCTAAGTTAGGGTTTCAAGATCAATAGTTTCATAGACCCACTCTTCATTTCAAACAAAATTTAAAATAAACAGAAAATCATAGCTATCATCAATTAAGGAAAAGAAAATTTGTATGCAAGTTAAAGTTATTCTGCTATAATATCAAATTTATTTTTAAAAGTTTTCTTCCCTTTTATTCCTGAATTCATCAAATACATACTCTTTTGAAGAGCACATTTCTTTTTATTCTGACAGCTCATCTGTGGATTAAAATAATACAGAAATAAAGCTTTCTTGCAGTTCAGAATTTCTCTCATCTCTGAAATTATGTAACTGCCTCAATCAAAAAACCCTCTGGAAAATATGTGCCAAGAGATTTGTGTGTTTGCTATTCTAGTGAATAGATCAAATGTGCCACTCTCTGTATGTTTTCAAAATCTTCTTTCTTACAAGAGAAGTCACAGCATTCACGGTACTTTTTTTACTGTGAACTAAAAAAAAGTAGCACTTCTCCTAACAACTCCATAAGCAGGAGCCCCTATACACTGAAAAACACAAACTGGTTTGAATCAGGCCATTTCACAGCTTCTTTATTACATGACACTTGTTTTCTTTTTTTTTTTTTTTGTCCTCATGTACATTCACCTTAATGCTTCTAAATCCTCACTGATTGGTGCTGTAAGGACTAGAAAAAGCTAATGAAACTAAATTAATATTCACCTGATAAAAATTGAGAAAAATTGAAATTGCTATTTACCCACTCTTGGGTCTCGCTGAAGGCAGTTCCTGCTTTTTCAGAAATACAGTCTACTGTTAAAGCAGTAATCTAGGAGGAGCTTTTGATCCAAAGATGTTATTCAATATGCTTTAGGTCATTTAGCTGCAAACTCCTTTATTATTCATGGAAATTGCCTTGCTTGCTTTAAGCTTGATTTGTGGCTGTGCTCCAAGCCCAGAAAAAGCATTCAAGAGTGGAGTGTGAGAGGAGAGAGACAGTGTATGAAGGCATCAGACAGGAGAAGAGAAGCTGCAGCTGATACAAGGCATACTCAAGAAGCAGAAATGCACTTTCAGCAGAGACATTCCATGGAAGTGGCGCCAGAGTGTGAACAAAGGCAGCCAGGAGAGTCTCCAAGAAGGAGAGAGCCAGACCATCAGGTGTCTTGTTTCAGCAATGGGAGGAGGAGAGGAAAACCTGAAAATTCAGAATTTATAATGATGGTACAGCCTCAGAATGCCTGTTTGATTTCTCTTAAACCTGCTGAGCTTTCTGTACAGAAATCTCCTGTTGGAGGTTAGGATTGTTCCTTTTTTACTTTTAAGAATTTTTCCCCATAAGTTACCAAGGAGACTAAGTGTTAGATACTTAAAGAGTACTTGACCAAAACAAAGAGGTGGCCAAAGCTTGGCTGGGGAGGTTTTGCTTTATCTGTTTTAACTCCAGAAGGGAGGGGGTAACTGCCTCTCTGATAACAAGCCAGCTGTTAAAAACTAGGTGGGGTATTGTCTCTTATCTCTGCTCAGTCTTCCACTACCCCCATGGGAATATCTTCTGTTAATGGACCATCAAAGCTCACCAATGGCAGGACACATTTCATCATCCTATTGTGAGATGGTCCACCCAGGGAGAAGGAGCCAAACCATTTCCACTGAGATAAAAAGGAGCTGTAAGTGCCACCAGGCACTCTGCTGTTTCCCACAGGACTCCCAAAGGAAGACTGGACCCACTTTGGGACCCCTGGCTCCACAGGACCATCATCTCTGCTTCCAACAGGACACATCTGCCACTCCAGGAGGGCTGACTTTGGACTGTTTCCAACACCCTGACCAACAGGGTGTCAGGTAGTATTTCTGACTCTGTCAGGGTTTTCTGGGATTCCTTGTTTGTTTGTTTGCTTATTCTTTTGTACTACAGCATTTCTATTTTTAATATCCCTAGTAAAGAACTGCTATACCTATTGGCAAAATCTTTGCTTGACAGCCTTTTAATTGCAAATTTATAATAATTTGAAAAGGGGAAGGGAAGTGCTTGCATTCCAAGGGAGACTCCAATCTTCTTTGGCAGACACCTGTCTATGCAAACCAAGACACTTCCCTTACCTAAGTCCATCAAATCCTGTTCTCAGCTTAGTTAACTACAAACTTGTACCTAAATTAGAGAATGCCAACAGGTCTTTGGGACAATAAACCTGCTATATATTTAAATGGCAACCAGGAAAACAAAGTGCCAACCCTTTCCAGTATTGCTATATTCCTGTCCACCTTCTTCAGCACAACCCTCTACACCCCTTTATTGCAAAGTGTACCTGGATGTGACACATACTCATGGTTTCAAATGTCAAGACTTCTGTATTTCCTTACTAACAAGAGGGATGGCACGTTCCTCAATGTGCTTCAAATCCCCATTGTAGCAGCTGCTAAGGTTTTATTATTTATATTCCTGTTAAACTCAGTGCAGCACATTGATGATTCTGTTACTGTTTCTTTTCTTCCACTGCAGCACAGAAGATACTTAATGATCCAATGAAGAAAAACACCTAAGAATTTATAGAGAATAATTATCTCACTGAAGAACAGTATAAATTCCCTAATAAGTCCTTCCTCCCCCACCTCACTTGTCCCCCTGAAAAATATAATAAAATCTTTTATTCACCTAGGCAGAGTAAAGCAAAGTGGAAAAGCTTTGTTGAAAGCATCTAGATAATGTCTATTATTCTGTGAGAATAACGCTTGTGAAATAGGCACCAGACATATACATCCAAAGTTCTCATCTTAACAGAAAGTAGGTCATGGCTAACATAAAAGTGATTGCTTCAAAATAGTCATTTTAAGAGAGGGTGACAGCACGAGAAATTAAAATATATCAATTCTAAGCAGTTATAAAAATCCACTTGCAACCAAATGTGTTTCAATAAGCTGCCTGTACCTAATATTTTATTTAAAGGTTAACATTCTTAATATCTACCATAATTTCTGTTTCCAAGAATAAAACAGAGCTGTATATATAATAGCAGGGGGGACATTTGTTTACCGTGTCTGTCAATAGATAATCTAAGTATGCAGCCTTTTCCTGGGCATAGACAGGAGGGGAGCTTATCCTATTTCTACTTTCAAAAGCTTGTCTAAATCTATGTTCTTTTACAAAGCATTATCAAATAAATATGATAAAGCACGTATTCAGGACTATAATTTTAAAGACGAAGCTTGGTAATTTAAAGTCTGAAGGCACCACATCACTGAATCATCTGAGTAAAGAACCAAATCAACATCATACAAAAATGAGTCAGTTGAGTCTCTCTGATCTTCAATGCTGTATTTCTACTATTTTCAGGTTACAATTGTACCAGTGAGAGAGGAATGTGCTCTGACAGCCAGGAGAACAATTATATTCAGGGATGCAACAAGCACATAATATTAAACATTCCCAAAAGAAATTACCAGGACTACTAAGCGATATTTAAAAAATAAAATAAGGAAATCTCCAAATTAGGAAACGATATTCCTCATTTTTCATTTAGATATTTCCATCCTGTTTCCAAAGGTTCACGAAAAATTTATGAATGGAAACATATCATAAAAAGAATTGGCTGAGAAATTATTGAAAACAAGGAGAAGTCAGTCAAAGCCTTGTCTTATATTCACAAAAAATTCAAGAGTGCATGAATATTGTGTTAAATCTTATTTTTTTATGCCTGATTAATGATCATTTATAGAGTTTCTGTGGGTGTTTATTTTTGACAAGTTTATGGTTCAAGTTAAAATGGCTTCCATGTTCTGTTCTGCAAGTTGTTCTTTGTACCCCATCTTGGTTGCTCCCCTCTCCCGAGTTATTCTTAGGCCTCGGTTGTTACATTTTATGTATTCTCCTCTACCCTGCCCCAGAGACAGCTCCCCATTGGTTTACCTTTCCCGCCTTTGTTAAGTGTCAATCGTTCCAGGTTACTTTACCCCCCCCCCCGTCAGTCACCCTCAGGCTTGTCCCCCAAGCAGGGGAACCTCCCCCCAGGGGACAGTGGGTGATTGGCTGGGTCCCAGCACTCCCCCTCCCAGTTTGTTGTGATTTGTTCTTGTTGTGCATACAGCCACTCCTCGAGTTGTTGTCATTGGTTCTGTCTGTGCCCACCCTGAGCTAACCCTGAGTTTAAAAACCCCCTTCAGCCCAAGCTCGGGGTCTCTCTGAGGCACCGGGTCTGGAGGTGAGGGTCCCCTGTGTCCCAATAAACTCCTTCCCTGTTCCACCTCAGAGAGTCCCCTCCTTTATTCGCCGCCATTGCAAGACGGGTGGGTGGGTCGGTAGCAGAAGAGCCCACTGGATTGCAGCTGTCAAGTGTGCCGGGGCTAGCCGGGAGGAGGCGCACTGCGACAAGTTTCTTCATTTTACGTTTTTTACAGAGGAAATATTGTAATTGGCAAACCCTTAGCTGCTTTTGGAAAGTACACTCAGCATGTTTGCCGTAGTTTCCCCTAGCCATAACTGTGATATAATTCACTCTTATCTTGTTGACAAGGCTATAATTCATTTCACACATCACTGTTCATTAAAATAATATGTACCTGTGTTCTGGTTTTGTACCACTTCAAAGCTCAACTACCAATAAATTCATGGTCACTTAGTTTGACTGGATGAGTAACAGTTGGAAAACTACATAGGTTTCTCACCTTCCCATATTTTGTGTTTACATGGAATTGGAAGCTCATAAATCAATTACAATACAGTGGACTAGTTGTATGTCATTTTCTCTTAACTCGGTCACAAAAAAAAAAAAAAAAAAAAAAAAAAAAAAAAAAAAAATTCTTTGTTTAGGCTGGTAAATTCTGAAGAAACTCAGAATTAAATCTAATGAGATTTTAAGTTAGTACATATTTCTTTGGGAACTGTAGAAGTGAACTGAAGATCCTTTACTGTGTAAAGTCTATGCTCATAAGTCTGATGCTTCATGCTTATGTTGTTGCCTTTTTCCTAAACTGCTGTAGACTTTTTATTGTTTAAAAAAAAAGAAATTAAAATTGAGAAAACCACCGAATTTCTTATTCCTTATAGATATACTCTTCTGAAATATTAACAATAAAAATAGTCTTGCTTGTCTCTCATCTTTCTTTGTGTCATTTGGTTAACTTGTATGTTTCATGCAGAATGAGTCTAGTTTTTTTCAATGTGCACAGGTGGAGCTAGTGTTGGTCTGCCTCATATTTCAGAGTAAGTTTACTCCTGCAGCTGGGAATGGTTGCACATGCAAATACTGTACTCAGGGGGGACCTTAGAGTCCAAGACATGTGCTGAGCAACAGCTACACATAAACACTGATCAGTGAACAGAATCTTAAGTCACACAAAGGGCACCAGATGATCCAAAAAGTATAAAACCTGGTTAACAGAACAGCTTGAGCCAAATTCAAACTTTCTCTTGAATGCAGCAACATACTTCCTACGGGGATGAAATGTATCTCTTTAAAAAGTGCACCATATTCATTTGTGATCTTGCAAGTCCTTAGATAGTTCCTCCTGTAAAAACTGTAGTTTTTGTAATAAATTTTGGAAGGACTTTATTTGACAGAGAAGGTTAACACAGAGGGATCCATCCAGACATCTTTATACAAGTGAAAAATAGTAAGTTGGCTATTCTTTTCCATTAGGCCTTCTCATTCTCAGTCCACTTTTTCTGCTCTTCTAAAACATAACAGTATTCAGAAGGCCCACTCATATGTTCCAAAGATTCATTCAAATCAATTTTCATTCAAAATCTTACATCCATATAAGAAAACCAAGCTTAGTTTATGGGTTGCTGGCAGAGACTAGTACAAACATAGAAAACAAGACCAAAACCAAACATACAAAAAACCCAGCAAAAAATCACAGCCATGATGGTTTAATTGAATATAAAATATGCTAAAGTAGCTTTCACATTATTTTAGAGAAGGAGACACAATCTTTTTTTGTGTGTGTAAGCCTTTTACTAGTAATAATTCCTACAGGTTTTTTCCACCTTTGTTTTAACAAACCAGATTCTGAAGGGATCTCAATATTCTCTGTAAAATCATGTTACGTATTCACAGATATCATTACAAACCCAGATCCCTCAGAAACCTCGTGCTTTAATTTTTCAGTTACTACCAGAGACCAGCCAAGCATTTAAAAAGCTGATTGTTTGGGATTTTTTTTTTAACCAAATGAATGATTAAATTTAATGGAAACGGGGAAAAAAGTCAAAAATACCATCTCAGAAACTTTGATTAGAATTGTGTTCTCAGTTAGATCAGAATTAAATTGCTTGATGTTATACCACAACCATGGTTGGACAATTTGAATGTCTGCTGTTCATGAGCAATTTCTCTACAACGCTAACAATATCATAAAATATCACGTCCCACTGAAAGACAATAGTTTTAACTTGATATAAGGAAGAAATTCTTTACATTGAGAGCGGTGAGGCCCTGGCACAGGTTGTCCAGGGAACTGTTGGACGCCCCATCCCTGGAAATCTATGTGGCCAAATTGGATGGAGCTCTGATCAACCTAGTCTAGTGTAAGGTGTCCCTGCCCACTTAAGGGAGATTGGAACAAGATGACTTTTAAGGTCTGTTTCAACCCAGGCCATTCTATAATTCTATGATTTTTCAAAGAAGAGAGCAAACTATCCCCTTATAAATTAAATAATATGGCTGCATATCTTGAATCCTAGGAGAGAACACTGCTATCTCATGAATATTCCCCATGAATCATGCTGGCCAGGATGCTAATTAAAGCTGAACAATTTTTTGAAATAAAAAGTGTTTGGATATTTCATTAAATAAGTCAGAAAATTTCTGCTTTTCCTCATATAGGTGTCATGGAAACAACACTCCTCTCACAGAAATGCACAATCATTTAGATGCCAATTAGGGCCTGAATAAGGATTGGAGGGCTGGAGTAGGACTGAAGCATCACATTAATGGAAAGGATTTTTTTTTCTGAGGGGTCAGCAGACAAGATTCTCTAAGGAAGGATTAGAATCCAAAAAAGTCAATTTTAACAATGAGAATGTTATTTATGTATTTGTCAGACTTGTTAAGAATTGTATCAAATATCAATCTGTACACATGGTTGAGAAGACCTGATTTTAAAGTGAGTAATTTAGAGTAAGGTTTTTCATCACTGTGTATGCAGCCTGGCAGTGATGGTTTGGGCTTGACTGCACTCTGTTTTTCAGGGTGGGAACTTTAGACAATGTGACAAAAAGGTTATTAGAGCCATCACTTACATCTTCCCATACCTTCCCCATACCTCTCTGTTGGGTATGACCCACTACAGGATATAAAGAGAAAGTCTCACAGTTGTAGAAAAGGAAGAGAGAAGCAAAATCAAAATCTAAACCTTCAATAGACAGAAATGGCTGTCAAACTGTATCATTTACTCTTAAACAAACCTCCAGATAGTTTTTCCCTGATTGTGTCCAGAACAGTTCTTCAGCCAAATGTCTCAACCACAGCCAATTATTAACACAAACTATGAACACAGTCATTGCTTCATTGCACTGATATGTCCAGCATATCAACAAAACCTGAAAAAGCTTTTAAAAATACATCTTTTATGTTTCATCTAACTCAGAAACAGAGACTGAGTAATAGCCATAAAATGTCTTCCTAAAAATAAGCTAAAAGCCTGAAGCAATAGTGTAACAAGAAATGTTCTTGAAGTAGCATGGGTTTCTGGGGGAGGAAATAAAGATTTTTAGATATTTCAAGGTGATTCCTCAAGGGAAATACCTCATAGTTCTGTGATCTCCAGGGCATAGTACAAAAAAAAAATTAACTTACAGGGAAAAAAAATAAGAATTTAAAGGTTGGCTTGTCAGTGCCAAAAGCAGATGATGGGTGTTTATATAGTTAGTCCAAAGAGACCTTTAATCTTGGACAGTGCATCTGGCAATTTATATATTAATTTGGAGTTTAATTTTAACCTACAGATTTGATTGGCTTGCTGGCCTCAGATAAAAAAAAAAAAAAAAAAAAAAAAAAAAAAAAAAAAAAAAAAAAAAAAAAAGAGAAATCCTATTTCTCTCATGTCCATAGAAGCTACTGCATTCAAGAAAGGGCACCCTGCCAGGTAGGGCTATCATCATTTCAGGTCTTGCCCTCTCACACAGATTACACTAAGAAAATCCAGCTTTGGAAATGTTCAGGATCTAATAGGGATAAGATTTTCAGATAGCCTGACTGACATCATCTCCTGCAGTGATACAGGGAAGTGGTGGGCTGCTGCAGAGAGTCTCAAAGGCTGTCGATGCTTTTTGTACTCTTCAGTGTCATTTCTCACACCCAAATCACAGCTGTCACTGCTACCTTCTCTTCTTCAGTCAGTACTGAGCTGTAGTTCTTTTACTTTGGCTCTGCCATGACAATTGATGGATAATCCCCCATCTCAGTCTATGAGGAGGCTCACTTGTGTCTTTTGAGGAGAGATAACTGACACAGCTGTGTCATGAGGAGAAAGGCCAGTGAAAGGAGAACCTTGCTGAATGAACAGCTAAAAAGCAAAACAACTTCTAGTCCCATGCATTATAATAGAAGAAAAGTAGTATTTCTGTACTTAGAAAATTACTGGTTTTAGCTCAAGAACAATTTATCGACAAAGGCAGAGCGCTTGCAAGCATACAAATATGACTGCACATACAAGTATGACTGCACATTGTTACAGCCATAGTTCCCAAAGTCATTATTTCATAGAATCATAAAATAATAGAACAGCCTCTGTTGCAAGGGACCTTAAAGGTTATCTCGTTCCAATCCAGTGTCATGGGCAGGGACACCTTCCACTAGACCAGGCTGCTCAGAGCTCCTCCATCCAGTCTGGTCTTGGATACTCCCAGACATGGGGCAGCCACAGGTCTGAGCAAACTGTTCCAGTGTTTTACAACCCTCACAGTAAAGAATTTCTTCCTAATCTCTCATCTAAACCTACTCTCTCTCAGTTTAACACCATTCCTTCTTGTCCTGTCACTCCAGACCCTTGTAAATAGTTCCTCTCCATCTTTCCTATGGGCTCCCTTCAGGTATTGAGGGGCCACAATTAGCTCACCCCAAAGCCTTCTCTTCTCCATGCTGAACAATCCCAGTTCTCTCAGCCTTTCCTCAGAGCAGAGCTGCTCCATCCCTCTGATCCCCTTGGTGCCTCCTCTGGCCTGGCTCCAGCAGGTCCCTCTCCTTGCTGTACTGGGAGCCCAGAGCTGGATGCAGCCCTGCAGGTGGGGTCTCAGCAGAGTGGGCGGGGCAGAGGGGCAGAATCCCCTCCCTGCCCTGCTGCCCACAGGCCTTTGGATGCAGCCCAGCACACGGGGGTTTCTGGGCCATGTCCAGCCTCTCACCCACCAGCACTTCCAAGTCCTTCTCCCAGGGCTGCTCTGGGTCTGTCCATCCCAGCCTGGATTGGTACTGGGGATGCCCCAATCCAGGTACAGAACCGTGGACTTGGTCTGTTAAACCTCAGAGACTTCCATGGCTAACTTTTCTTGAGCTTGTCCAGGTCCCTCTGGATGGCCCTTTCCATCACATGCATTACCACATCACTCAGTTTACTGTCATCTGCAAACTCTCTCAGTGATGCACTCACCTTTGTCTGTGTCAGTTAATAAAGACATTAAATACCACTGGTCCCAGAACAGACCCCTGAGGGACACCACAGGTCACTGATGTCCATCTGGACTCAGCTGTTGACTGTGACCCTCTGGATGTCACTGTCTAATCAATTTCTTATCCATCTAACAGTCCACCCATTGAAGCCATGTCTCTTCAATTTAAGAGAAGGATACTGTCAGGGACCACACAAACCAGCAAAAGTACTTGTGTGATTTTACCTAGTCAGAATTCATTTTAATTAATGACTCATCTCCATCATGCTAAGAATTCATGTGACTGTCAGCAAAAACATAGCTAACTAAATTAGACCAAACGTGTCTCGAAGAGTGAGCAGAGGGAACAAATTCCTGATTATCAGGCTTTGCAGGAACTCAATCCAGGCTGTGACCACATGGAGGTGTACAGCAGGAGGGTAATGAGGAAGATATGGATTCAAACACTCTCTTGAGCACAGGAGAAGAGGTAGAAGGCTGCATATTTGTAATATTTTTAGTAAATATGTTTTCAATTTTGCTAGAATATTCTGCACTACTTCTGCCAAACTGTATTTATAAATAATTTATTTATTGTAACTAACATGTGATGATACTGAATTTTTTATGTATTCAAAAAACCTGTATATAAGCTACACAGAAGAAGTCTGTTGCAACTTAGGCCTTTCTGGTGACTAGCAGTCATGAGCCAAGGCATTTATTGTAGAAAAGAACACAACCCTACTTTAAAGACTAGAAGTGACCATCATATCTATATAAATTCTTCCAGTTGTTTCTTATCTTCATGATTAATAATGTATGTCATTTTCTCAGTCTTAGATTATATAGGTTTGAATTTTTGTTACTTTTTTTACTTCTTTAGTTTAGTTAATTCAAGTACCCTGTTCCATTAGAAATTTTCCAAATTACTGATGAGTGTAGTCAATTACCTTTTAAACCTTCTTCTGGATAAAGTGGCAGAACAGTAAATGTTAAGAACACACGTAGTTTGGCCAGGTGGCTTAAGGAAGATATAACTCCACCTTCATGTCTCTCATTAGCTCTACTCTGTATAATGTAAATTTTCTAATCAGATGAAGTGGTCCAGAATTGCATAGTTCTCCCATTCAGACATTATCTAAATGCATGCAGCTCAGAATAATTTACTGTATCTCATGCATTTAATCTAAAATGCTGCATAATTTTAATACTTTTTTTCATTACCTCAGAAGCTCTATTGTCTTCAAAAGATTTTTAAATTAAACCAACTTAAAAACAAGATTATCTCATTTAGTGTCATTTCATCAATAATGGCATCTGGAAATCAACTTCACCCTTGATTTTTACCAGTAGGATATAATGGAAGTCAAAGTAAAATCAGAAGTGCAATTATAATAGTGTTGGGTTCTTTTAAGTGTAGGTTGTATTTCTGGGATGTGCTTCATCATGCTTTTTAAGAGTTTGATGTCCAAATTCCTTTATGATCATTTCTTAAAACACATCCTTGCCTCATTTTGTGTTTTCACTGACTGATTCAGCACTTCTGCAGAAGGAGAATGCCATGTTAGTAAACAATATGAAGTAACAATAGTGCTGAACCGAGATAATAATACTTAGGAAAGAGAGACTTGCCTTTCCTCAGTCTCCATGGGTTTGTTTTCTTGGTTCTACAGGAGGTGCAAATTTTCTGAGAAACAAAGAGGCTTTATTTACCCCAAACCATCTGGAAATTGCAATCCTGATAAACCCAATTGCACAGGTAACTAATTTTGTGGTTGAGACATATCTGAGTTGTAGAAAAGCAGATTATGTTCAAAGTGCTGAGGGCAGAGAGGGATGGAATGGTTAAAAATCATGCAGGTACTGTTAATTGTCTCTAACTGTGAAGGTCCTAGCGTATGAAACACACATGTATAGTCCAGTATACTGAGGAAAATTAAATCCCTCTGTTCAATGAGAAATATATTGTGCATCTTCTTTGTTTTGATTGGTTTTACTCCACAATCCCTCCTAAAATATATTTTGTTAGAGGGGAGGAAATAGAAGGACAGTTATTATTCATCATTTTATGATTAATAGCAGAAGTTTAATGGAGGGAAAAACAACAACCAAAATGAAGTGGAACAATGATTGCTACTTCTTAACTACAGGTTCTCTGGCCTGTACTGGACTTTTAAGAAGCTTTGTCAACAAGTACTGCATCATGAATTATTCATTTTATCAGCTCTATTAATTCCATTACAACGGTAAGACATCCCTAGAGACTGAGACTCAATTCTCCTTCTGTCTACTGGCATCAAAAGGAAATCTAAAGGAGAGACTGAAAATGGCCCTACCATTCATCACATTTTGTTTGGCACATTCAGAAGAGCACATTATTTATACATGAAGATTAAATATGCATTTATTTGTCACAAGCAAGGATAAAATGATTAATATTACTTCTGAAAACCAAAGAGAGTTTACAAGGGAAATGAGCAATCCAAAATTGCAAAGTCACAATTAACTTTTCAGTTATATGCCAAAATGATAGTATAATTGATAATTTTACTGCATAACTGAAGAGATGGTGGGTTTGCATCACAGAGCCTTTTCAGATCAAAGTGTGATAATACATTAGGACATTATATCAGATAAAAAACCTGAGGAAATATAAGCACATCTTACATTAGTTGTCTTTTTTTGTTTGTTTGTTTTGTTTTTTGTTGGTTTTTTTTTTTTTTTAATCAAAGTGTATTTTAAAAATATTTGTATTCCCCAGCAATTTGCAAGACATGGAGACACCTATCTCAGCATCTGAAAAAAAGTTAGTGATATCATAACAAGCAAGGACAAGTCATTTGTACAAATAATTCTAAAGGAAGTCACTGCCTACTAAAACACCTGTGAAGATTTTTTTTCCAGACACCATGGAAAAGAGAAATGAAGTAGATGAGGCTGGAGGTGAGAGGTGTCAGTGAAGGTACAGATATTTTCTAAATTTGAAAGAGCATATTTTATAATTGAACTGTATTTCTCTTGAGCTATCAAGAAAAGCAGGCCAACAAAGAGAGCTCCTGGAGAGTGGAGGCAGCAGCAGAGGACTGACCATGAGGGAAGAGCAGTGGTATGGTGAGGACTGCATGGCAGTGTCCTCCACTGCAGAGTTCATGCTTAGATCACTGGAGACTTCATTCCTCCTGCATGGAGCACCATGAGTGAATACAGTGTTCCTGCTGCCACTTCCATATCTGGGCAGAGGTACCAGGTTTTGAAAAGCAAATCACTGATAATTAAGTATACTTAGTTGACTGGCATTATTTCTTTCTCCACACAAATCAGGTTCCCTATCACCAAATAAAGCCAGAGCACAGACTGCAGACACAAGTCAGAAGAGTAACTGTATGATTCAAAAACATTAAAACACATTACATCTCATTTGTTTCTTTTAAGCCCGGCTTTAAGGAACACGAGTTTAAGAGCATAAATTTAACTCATCAATTTAAGCACAAACAGGTTTCAGAAAAGCATTTTAAGGAGTATGAATGTCCAGAGGCTGTCAGGGGCTGTTTTGTGGCCTCTCTGAGCCTTTCCCTTGCTCAACCCACAAGGCCAGACTCACTGCCAGCAAGGAACTGTTATTTCAAAACTGGGGCTCTACCACACATGCCCAAAAAAGGGATATTTAGATGCTGAAATAGAATTGCCAAAGTTCAGTACTTCAGGACAGTTATGAGAAGCTGCCAATGTTAAGAATCTAGATTTACAGCTCAAACACTCAGAGCCTAAATGCTACCTAAGGCACTGGAGAATAACAGGGCAGGGCAGCCACACAAAATGTAGAAATGAGGGACTTCCCTCATCTATGTTAAGAAAGGACTTGCAGTGCTACTTTAATTTGTCTTCCTAAACAGCAGATTTCCTGAAGTGGAAATATCCTGATCCTTTAAGATTCCTTTAAGAGGAAATCTCTCAAAACAGATCTTCCCAATTCCCACTGGGAGTCTGAGCCACAGGTGTCTTCTGCAAATTTGGCACAATTCATTTCAGAGATACTGACCAGAGTAAGTCAATGTTATCAAGTCCTCCCAGCATAGCTGCACTCCTGTGTCTGTGACATAAAGAGAGGAGAGAAAAGTGAAATGAAGACTTCAGCGGGCTATTGTTGTGAAGTGGAGAGCACCACTCCTGCAGAAAAATGTCTCTTGCCTCTTAGGTCCTCGTGTACTTCTACCCTCAGTTAGATGAGCTGTGTAATTCAGAAATATGGCTGTACATACGCTCAGTTCTCAAAACTGCTGAGAATTATAAGCATAAAGAGCACAGAACCATAGTCATAAAATCCAAGGAAAATGAAGCATTTCCTAGACCTAGTTACTTGTCTAAATATAATTCATTCAGTATACTTCAGCAACTTTACCTATATCTACTTGTTCACATTGTGAAGGGCAAACACAAAAAATGGATTCTTACTCCAGGCATTTATATATCACTAGGTACCACTCCCATATATCAATGGCTCGTATAGTGAACAAAAATAAACACTTCAGTAACTTGATAGTCTGTGGAACAGAGTCTGGAAAAGATGTAAATAATTAGTGACACACCATATATGAGAGACCAGGAAGAAGGTCAAGAAATCATAATATGAGAAAGGCTCAGACACACATTTAACACAAGAGTGCTCTCTAGGTTATCATGGTTGCGTTGTTTTATTAGTGTTGTTAAGATGAGAAGTAATGTGACTTGGTAAAGCAAAGAAGAGCAGCATATTTTCTTTTCACTGCCTGAGCGTTCATTACTTATGTTCATTTAAATTCAAAACTTAAATGCAGAAAGTCAAGGGTTTTTTGGGATTTTTTTTTTGTTCGTGTTTTGTTTCACAGCCTTCAAACATCAGGCAGCTCAATATAGAATTACTGTACAGTGGGACAGGGATCAGACATTTTAAGGTAGCACTGAGAGGTGGCCCTTGCCATTTTTTGTAATGGCAATTTCGTAGACTAGTCATTAGAACATTTATTTTTAATGGTACTACTGGGTTCTGAAATTATGCTCAGCAGATTGAGAGATCCTGGAGAGACTTTAATATTGCAAATTGTGCAATAAAGTATGTTACTTTAACCCCTGAGTTAAGGACAGACAGTCTTTTGAGATAATCTAAGAACCATTGCAGACTTTCTCTCAGCTGAATGTACAAGGCAACCCGAGCCTGTTTTGCAGGTTTAGCAAAATTTGGCTTGGAGGCCATCAACAAATGCATTAGACACAACTCAACCTTTAGGGAAATGTGCTTGTGGTCCAAAAATAACTGAGGAAAAGGCTCATTAAGTAAGTCATGACCTTGTTTCTGTTGACACTTTTTTCATACCTAACTCATGATTATGGACAATCCTTTAGAACCCAACAGCCTTATTTCATAAAATCAGCAAGTATTGAAATAAAAGGTTCAATCCTACTCTTAGGAGTAACAGTTACTGATCATATTATGAAGCTCACTGTTTATTAAAACTCTTAGAGGCACATCTGATTAAGCATAAGTAAAAAAAACTACTGAGATTTTGATTTCCCTTATTAAAATATTATTACTAGCATATTATAACATGCACCAAAGTATATGATTCAGGAGGTACATGACTCCTTGGAAATAATCATGTGAAATCGTAAGAGTAATATCAGTTTATTCTTTTAAGAAAATCATGGAATGGGTTTAAAATCCTTGTAAAATATATGGTAGGGTGTTTTGACTACCAGTTTTTAGATATTTCATCATCAAGTTGAGTTTCCAGGCTGTCCTTTTCCTGATATTGCGCAGTTAATGGCTGATGTTGTAACTGGTGATGCTGTAGTATAAGATTGACAGAAGTGCAACATTAAATCAACAAAATAAGTTATTTAAACAACACTGTGAAAATGACCGTGGGTGCAATATACAAATGTGCATCACAGACATTTCAAGGCCAGAAATGATACATTGTAGGTTGTTGCTTGTGTGTTTACTCTATAGAGAGATATTTTCTACTTTATAAGGATTCTAAAATATAACATTTCTCTTTGTTCTTGTCAAGACAGAGAAGTTGTAAAGATGATAATAATTGCTACCATGTGTTTTAGAAGTATGTACGATTAGCATACCATGCTTGCCTCTTTATAAAAAAAAAAAAGGTGTGCTTGTGGCTAATTCTTGAAGAGCAGTTATTCACTATTCATCATCAAACCACCAAGAGTAAAGAGAAACACTTGTACATTGACAAAGATAGACAAATCTCAGTGAAAGTTAGGAATTTCACAGTGGGATTTTCACAAGGAAAATAAAATGAGACAAAATTTTCATGTGAATTAATATTTATTTTCATATTCTGTAATGATAGAAAGTAAGACTGTAATGGCATCATTACAGAATGATCCTGAGGAGTAACAGGACATGTTGTACAATGTTGTACAATGCACTGGAGCTCACACTTTATACATATTTATATGCTGTTATTCTTTCTACAGCCTTAAAAAAAAAAAAAAAAAAAAAAAAAAAAAGTGGTTTAACTAACTGTGGTTTAGTAGCATTTTATAATTTTTTTCCTGCACAAAGCAATGTGCTTTGCCCTCTGGCACCTCTCCTCATGGGCTCTAGAGTGCAGGGCCAGCGTGAGGGCACTCTGGGAAAGGAAAGCAGCATGTTATGGGCAGCACTTGCCAGTAGCTTTCTGACAAAACTAATTCTTGTAAACTCCAGCTAGGCATGGTGAACTTTCACCCAGAGAAGCCATGCTGTTTTCATGATGAGAAACTAAACACTTTCCAGCAGGTCAAAGCTGGGACTATCAGTTTTGCAGACAGCTCTGGACTATTTTTATTAGTCCAGATTCTCTGATATGACCATAACATTTTAAAAAATTAGGTTGCTGTCAGGATTTCTAAAGTTTCATGTTTACATACAAAAATACCAAAATGTAGTAGTTAGGAGACACTTAGAAATGTCTGGTTTTGGGCATCACTGTAAAATATTTATTCATTAATCATATTCTTGTTTTAAGAGTAATCTCACAAGATCTGCACTTGAGAGACTCTTTCAGGGTGCCTTTATATACAGTACAAAAATAAAAACCCAAAAAATTCTGCAGTACCAGTATTCTTATTCTAAAACATGTAAGACAAGACATAAGAACCTCATGTAAAATATATTTCTCACAATTAACCATACAAGGATCTAGATGATCAATTTATAATGGTATTGTGGAAATTTAAAGATAGATGAATTAAAACCCCATTTAATATGTCAAAATTTCCAAGCAAAAGAAATCTTTTAGCTAGAAGTTCCATGTCTTTTACTTATATAGTTCTATTTTCCTGTGCAACTATATGTAGATGTAAACCTTTTCTTTTCAATTTTTTTTTCCTATTAGTTGGTTCCAAAGCTGAGGTTTTTTCCCTTGAAATCCTTTACTCTTTATTTACTGTAAGGTTTTTTTAAATTTAAATTTTATTCTGTTCAGCTCTGTTCATATTGAAAATTTGTTAATTCTCAGAAATTATAGGAAAGAAATACATGCATTACTTCAAAAACCCAACAAAACACTATTTTATGCATTCAAAATATGCTTCATTTCTTTGCCAGTGGAAATGAAAAGCAACCAAGGCCTTTCTAGACCCATGACATTGTAGTCACACCTCAATTTAAGCTTAATTTTGTGTTCTGGTTTCCGCAGAGCTTCCACAAGTGTTCCAGAAAGTCCTGCCAGTGTCAGACCTTCTCCAGCCCATCCCATCAAGTCTGGCTTGTCCCCCCAAAGCAGCTGCAATATAAGCCATAACTATAGCTGGAAAGAACAGGAGAAAGAAAATGAGCTGTCCATATAAATATAGAACCATGTTTCCCCAGCCTATCACAGGTGGGAGCATAGCCTCTTATCCATGTTCCTATGGAGATGGAAGTGAATAGATTGTATTTGGAAAAAAGCACTGGATAAAGAGAAATGGAAAAACAGGATTAAGAAATAAGAGAAAACAATGAAGCACAATAGGGCTCAGAGAAACAAAAAAATCCGCCAACCAAACCAGAACTAAAACAGGATTCCATTACATAGGCTTCAAAGCAAGAATGGAAAATAAAAAAAGAAAATGAAGCAGTATATATTAAACAATAAATAATACAAAATAGATCTTAATATACAAATGTAGAACAATAAACTTAACTGTTCCTAGCAGCGACTTGGAAAATTAGATCAGGAGAAAATGACAATATAATTGATTTCCCAGCTGAAAATTGCGGTCACTGTAGTGACTTTCCTACCCAAATAGCCCCAAAGTTTTTATTTATGGCCTTCCATTGATTTCCTGGGAGACCTTTCTTTGAAGACAGTTCTTTTTGAAATGACACAGCATGTAATGCTAGTATTTGCTGACACCAGGATGTCATTCTCAGAAATAACACCTCTTCTAGGTGCTGCTTCCATAGTGAGGCAGTGACATGGCATTCCTCCAGCTTCCAAAAGTTAATACCCAGGCGTTAAGAGAATGGTTAGCACACAGGCAGAGGCTTTAAATTGTCTTAGCACTGCACTGACTTCACATAGTTTTAGCAGAGTAATGAGTTACAAATAACACTTGTACACATACACCTTTAATTCAGAGTTCAGGAACTACATGAAATGAGTTTTGTGACCTCGATCCATTTGCCAGAAGCCAAGAGTCCAGATCAATAAAACAATGGCCTCAGAGGAGAGTAATTAGCACCCTGGCAGAAAGTGCCATAGCATTTGGCAGGCACTGAATGGTCAAAAAGACAAAATCTCTTCTTTCTCTTCAGAAACACACCATGGAATGAGAATTTTTAACTGCTGTTCCTCAGGCTGAACCTAGGGTTTAGACTTAGCAGAAAAACTAAGTCTTCAGAAAGACATATCAAGCATTTTTCTGGGAAATTAGATCTTTACAAGTAATTGGGTACGTCTCATACCCAATCCAATTGTAAATGGAGTCATTACCACAGTAAGCGGAATAGTATATTTTGACTTCTGATTTCCCACATCACTCTCAGAAGGGAAGACCTGCTTCTTACTATATTCATTTTCATTTTGAATTTCTTAATACAAACTAATTATCATCTATCTTTCACCATTCTGTGCAATTTATCTGTTGACTGTACTAACAAATACACTGAATGATGGCACTTAATGGGACCTTTGCCCACATCATTTACTTATGAAATCATAAATATTTCCTGGACTGCATTAACAGGAGCAGCAGCCTTTTGAAGCACACACATTGATAATATTGAGCATTCAAGTAATGCATTAGGAAATAACATTTTATCCATAAACATCTTATTATTTGCTCCATCCTTTCTATTTATCACTCATTGGATCACATTGAGCTGTTGTGTCCAGTTTGGACCACCAAGTACAATAAAGGCATCTAGAAGTTGAAGAAAGGTAAGAGGAGACACATCAAACCAGTCAATTCTTGAGTACTTGCTATGTGAGGAGAGGCTGAGGGAGCTGGATTTCATCCAGGAGAAGAGATGGCTGTAGGGAAGGAGCTGGGATCAAAAAAACCCAAAAAATAAACCTCAAAACCAAACCAAACCAACAACAACAACAACAAAAACCAAAAACCAAAAAAAAAAAAACAAAAAAAAAAAAACAAAAAAAAAAAAACCGAACAAAAAAAAAAAAAAAAAAAAAAAAAACAAAAAAAACCCCAGGTATCAATTGAAATGAGATGCTTAAGGCTAGGTAGAAGGTGGTTTTTTTTCTCTCAAGGGTGGTCAAGCATGCAAGTTAACTGTTTTAAACATCATCCCCTGAGGTTTTCAAGTCTGATTGGAGAAAGCCCTAAGAAGTCTGGTCTGACCCTGGAGCTGCCTCTGCTGGTCTGGGCAGGAGGTGTGACTGCAGACCTCCCAAAGTCTCTTCCCCACCAAGTGACTCTGTCATGCTACAGCTGTAATGTAGAGATGACCAGGACATTAACTTCAAAAGTACAGCATTACAGTGCTCATTAGTCCACTGACATTAGCTAATGTGAGGAGCTAATGTCACTGAAGGCAAGCTGTTGCAGTCACTGTGTCCTATTGGTACTGCCACAGCACGAATCATTCTCTCTGTTTTGGAGGAGGACTCCTAACCTTGTGAAGAAGCAATCCTGAGAGAGAAACAAATCATGTACGTTGTCTACTTCCCGACTTTCCAGCCTCTAATCCCATCTTGCTTTACCAGGATAAACTTCTGGTATGAAAAAATGAGAGATGCAGAAAAAATAACTAGTCTTTGTACCTAATTCTGCATTTCAGTGTTTCTGCAAGATCTGTTTTTCCTCTCTTACAATCAAAACCTCATGATAGGTGAAAGCAAACTGTTCATCTTTGCAGAGCTAAGAATATAGTAGCACAATCAATGCTGTGATGCTCTAACAGTACAAATAATGCAAGTAAAAGGCCTTATTAATAAAATGTCTTTTTTTTTTGAGTGTTTCTTGTATCTGCCTCCTTCCTCTGGAGTTATGCTCACCTTTTCCATTTCTGGTGTGTTCAGTTTCTCACATTCCAGCATGTTCCAAGGTGGACAGTTTTAGTCTTCTTGAAGACTGAGGATGTTTAGGATGAGTTATGAGTATCCTGAGGTCTTCACTGAGAGGAGTGTGGTGTTGATGGTGTGAAAAATGAGGTTCACTTTTTGGTAAATTTAAAAAAACCTATGTTTAATAAAATAATTAAGACAATTAGGAGAAAAAAAAAAGCCAAGTACGGCCGGCCGGGTGACTTGGCATTCAGCCAAGTCCACACCTTGCTTTCTCAGAGACACTCGTTAAGTACCCTTCCCGTTATATCGATATATGAATATTCATAAAATTCCATAAACTAGTCTCCATATTCCAGGAACTGTTTTACATGGCCCCTCCTTGGGTCCGCCTTTTTAGAGCATGTGTGTTTCGTGGCTGTGTCCTTTCTATCGCTTCCAATTTGGGCCTTGGTCCGTGCTTTCTGCAGGTGGTAGATGCTGATAGTTGGTGTATCAGTAGCAGAGTCTTCTTTACATGTTCACAGGATGTAATCCCAACCAAACAGACAGTTTAAGCATACTTACATCAACTACTCCCATTATAACTAATTTTCTTTTACCAATAGCAGAAATAAACTTATATCCTATATCCTTACTATGTTATTAATCATATAGCACACATCTTGTGAAAAGGCAATTTTTTAATACACACATATAACAATGGTAAGGTATTTTCCCTCCTTAGTGCTGTGGCTTTCTTTTAATACATTCTCACTTCCCCACTTCCTCCCTTTCTCCTACTTCCAGGGAAGAGATGAAAACTGCCCCACAGCTCCTTTGCACCCAAAGGGCATTTGTCCATCCAGCAGTGCCAGGATCTGCCAGGCTTGTCCCCAGTGGCATTGCCAGAGCTGGAGCTCAGACAGGCTGGGCAAGGGGAATTCAGCTCAGCCCCCTCAGGGAAAGGACAGCCTCTGGGATCCAAACGATTCCTGCCCCCAGTATAAACCATATTTACAGGGGCAGAGCTCACCTGCATCCTCCACAGAAGATGTTAAAAATGGGCGGAGATAGTATTTTTCTCCTTAAAATGCCTTTATTCATCAGCTCTTAAAAGGGTGGCTCGAGGGAGGTTTCAGCCTTTTTTGGTTCACCTTGAGGAGGGGGGTCAATTCGGCTTTGCAGTCTCAGGTTACTGCAGAGCCGGGAGGCCCGCCCTCGTCGGGTTGGTCTGGGGTCTGCCTCCTCTGGGGTACTTAGGTTACAGTGAGTTACAAAAAACTGTTCATTAACACTTTAGGGTATAGACAGTTCCGTGCTGTCCCCTGTGGGTCCAAATTTCACATCGGTTTGTTTTGGCAGGAGACTTTCGGTTTTAAAAGTATCCCAGTTTACACTGGGGTTTTTAATTTGTATGTTGGTGGCACAGGGTCGCCTGTGGGGGTCGTGTGTGCCGCGGCGCGGCAGTTTCATGGCGGCGGCGGGGGGTCGGGCTGGCAGCGGCGGGGTCTCATGGCGGGTGCCGCGGCTGGGGTTCTGGCGGGGTTTCGACGGCGCCGGCAGAACGAGACTGGGCCAGGCAGCCCGGGGCAGACCCCCGCCGGCAGTCGTTTTGCGGCGGGGGTCGGGCCGACAGCGGCTAGGAGCGCGGGACGCGGGTCAGTTCGGCAGCCCAGGAGGCTTGCGGCCCCAATGGTGCAGGGAGGCGCGCCGCGAGTTCGGGAGCGGCGGCGGCGGCGGGCGCTGGGAGCGGGCCGCTCCGCGGCGGTGGGGGAACACGGGCCGGGCCGTCGGCAGACTCACATCGGCAGCCCGGGGCGGGGGGGGGGGGGGGGGGGGGGGGGGGTGTGGTAGCGGCGAGGAGCGTGGGGGCGTGGGGCCGGGCCGGCCTGTCGGCAGTCTCACGCCGGCAGCCCAGGGGGGCACTGCCGGTGGGACTCCCGGTTTCTCCGGCGGCTCGGGGTGGGCGCGCTGCGGGGAGCGCAGGGGCCCCTGCCCTCTCAAGCTCTGACGGCAAACAGGCTCGCTCCGGCATTGGGGGGGCTGCTTCTTTCGCGATCAAATAGGCCCCCGCCGGCTCTTTCAGAGGGAGTATAAATGTGGCTTTCTACTGCCACTACAGAAATTTACAATTACAAAACATTTAAAACATTAATACACTTATTATACAATAATTAAGGGCTTTAACACTTTAAATTTTCAACATATACTTAGGAGTTTTCTAAATTTTATTCCTTTCAGAAGATACGATGGATTACAGCTCTCTTCACAGAGTACAAAACAAATCCTTTTCCTGATGAGGACCAAGGACAACTTTCAGGCCCAAAAGCACAAACAGTGGTGGAATGAAAATAGAAAACAGGAGGGACAAGACCTCACAACCTGAAGCTGTACTTGGACAATTAAACCTCAATATGCAAATGGAACAAAACTTACAAAAATGTAAGACCTCATGACTGATGGTCCATTTTGTGACCATTCTTAGTCCACCCTGGGTGTAGCCCTGGTCAGGCTCTTGTCCTGCCCAAGGTTTATCCTAAAGTTCTTTCCATAAATACCTACTTTATTCTCTGTCCAGTCTCTGCCCCAGATCAGTCTTCCCAAGGCATCAGTCCCTGACTGGTATGTATCTGTTAGTAAATAAGTTAAGTAAAGAAGTTAACTTAAAATCTTGAAACAAAATGGAACACTTTATTTCTCTTTAGATGTGATATCTTGAACTCTATCTATCTGTTAGTAATATAGAGAGGAGACTTTGATGACATTCATGTGGAAGACACAAGAGATAATTGTTATAAATGCAAAGGCAAATTTCAGGTTAATAAATGACAATTTATTAATAACAGAATATCGAGCACCTGAAAAAGAGAAAAACCACAATAATAGGAAATTGTCAGCGCGCGCTGGGTGGATAGAGGTCCGCACCGATGTACCAGACGCCCTAGTCCACGCCAGTGCAGCTCTCAGTCCACCGTTTTATAGGAATTTTCTGCCCTTAGGCAGTCCAGGTGTCCAAGGTGGGTTGAATAGTCCGGATTTCTTTTCGATGGCCCTCCTGGACCTCATTAAGTCTAGTTGTCTCATTCCGGGAAGGCTCCTTTCTTATGTCAATTCCAAAAGTCCGTCTTATGTTGATTTCATTCCGCTTGTGGCACCAGAAGGTTGGTGAAATTGGCATCGTCGTCAGGAAGGAATTTCTCCTTGCCTTGGCGAGGAAGTGATTCTTATCAGGGTTGGCCAGTGTCTTTTGTCTAAGTTGATGACCTTCGTCCTGTCCTTGCAACTGAGATTAGCAGGCTGAGAGAGAACGGTTACCCTTCTATTGGATTTTACAATTTTACTTTAGCTTTGTTTCATTATACATCGAATTATTATTTTATACACGAATTTTTACCCTATTTTTATCACAGTCCCCCACCTAATAATTCATCAAATTAAAAATTCGCTTTTCTCCCTTTATTGACCTCAATTTTAGTTTAAAAAGTCACATTCTTCCCAGTCCTCCTGGGAGGATTCATCACCTTGTTGGAGCTTCCGCTCCTTTTCGAATTCCCTTAGGGCCTCTGCAGCCCTTCTTTTACCTTTTTCTTCCTCAAGTTTCATTATTTTGGACACAGTTTTCCCTTGTGCTGCCTCTGGATCCATGGGAAGGGATGCTATTTGCATCCCTTGGACGACTGAATGTATCAGTCGAATGAAACAAGGGATCAGACACGGGAGGAAGACAATGCCTGCAATGGAGCACGTTATAAAGAATATTACCTTCTTCCACCATTCCCCCTGTCCGAACAGCTGGTCCCACCATGAAGCCTGAAGAATTGAATTCCACTTCTGGACTGGCACATGTGCCACCTTTTTTATTTCCTGTGCTAACCCTTTGATAGTCTCCCCATAGTCATCGATTTCGATGCAGCATTCTGATTCATTGAATCTGCCGCAGACCCCTCCTTCCTCTGCTAGCAGGTAGTCCAGGGCAAGCCGATTTTGATACACAAAAGCCCTCATTTGTGAATGCTGTTTTGCCAGGAGTTCCAAGGCCTCTGAGGTGTGGTTAGAAACCACTTCTACCACTGCTTGCAGCCGAATTAACCTATTCAGGAGGTAAATAGGTGTTCGATATCCCCAACTGCCATCGTTAGCCCAGGTGGCTGGCCCATAATACTCAATGATTCTTTCAGCGGGCCACTCCTCCTCCCCCCATTTCTGGTTGCCTCCGGCTATGGGTAACACTCGTCTTATCTCCCTTCTCTGTCGGTTTAATGTTTCGAACAGAGGAGCTCCTAACAAACTGCTTTCGGCTCTGGGCAAGGTGAAAAAGAAGGGTCTTATCATTCCTAGGGTACAGGACCCCTTCTATTTCCGGGGAAGTTCGCTATAGGCCTTCTTTCCACAAATCCAATATATCCCATCTGGAGCTTTCCAGCCTATATTGGTTCTACCCGGCTCGTCCCAGTACTCTCTCAGTCCCGCTAGTGCCTGAAATGGATTAGCCCCGGGACTTTTGTGCCAACAAAGTCCCATAGTCTCAAACCACTCACAATCTTTTTCTCGAATTTGGCTCCAATATCCGGAGGGTGGTTCAGGTTGCCAGACCCGTGTTTTGTCATTCACCGTTAGGGTATTTATGCAAGGAGTATAACCCACCAGGTCGGTGAACTCCTTCCCCTCCCGGCTGATGCAGATAGTTCCTACTATCCTTTTTTCCAAAATCCATCCCTCCGGTCTCTTTACTATTTTTGACAATTTAGAGCTTTCCCATTTTAGAAGTTGTTCCGGGGCTAATCCTTCTCCTTTCCAGGGCCACCTTTCGGCTGACTTTAATCCCCCACAAATCCAGCAATCCGTCAGCCCCAATTCAGTGGCTATCTCCTGCATTAGTTCTACAAAGAGGTTTTGGTTAGGGGCCGGAAATCCCCCATCCCCGTATTGCCTTTCCAATTGCTCGTACTGTTCACTGAGCGATTTCAACCTTTCCTGCTCAATTCTCCTCTTTCTGGCCTCAGCTTCCTTTTTCCTGAGTTCTAATGTTACCTGTTTCATTTTACTTTCAGGGTCCATCCCTTCCTTGTCCCTTGAAAAACAAAAAACTTGGTCAAACTGCAAACACACACGCTTATCTCCCGGAGGCAATAACTCGAAAATGATGGGTTCTGAGTCCAAGAAACCCGTTTCCTCATGTTTGAGATTCCTCCCTTCCCAATACAATTTTCCACCCATATTACATATTTTTAGTTTCGCTTTGTCGTAGCACAGGGGGTTCACCTTATAGTAGGCAAGGAAGGTAGATTGCCTTTTTCCTCCCATCCATACAGTTTTGTTACATTGTTGACATGTTGGTACCGGGTGAGGAGTTTCGAGCTCCCGCCTTCGTCTAACGAGTGAGTGAGCAGGATCCCTGAACGGCCCGCCCTTAGGACTTGCCCCTGAGCGTTGGCACCGGACCCTTCTTTCTAATTCACAAAGGTGAAATCGAGTGCCATTAGCCCAACAATCACCCAACTGCCTTTTTAGAGGACAATCCATTATCGGCCCGGTTTCTGGTGCTGTTAAGCACCATTCACACTTCGCGGGAGGATTCTCCCCCAGGAGCGCCCCTGGAAGGGCCCCCTTGGCCCAGCACACGGCTAGGCTCAGGACCGTCAGGATTCCCCACCGAAAAACCCCTCTGCCTTGCCCATCGCCCGTATGTGAACATACGGCGGGGTAAACCATCTTCCCGACAGCAAGGGTTTGCTTCAGGGGCCCGTGTGGTCCTGATGGCAAACCTTCTCTTATAGGTTGCCCACCGGGATAATTTGATTGTATCTCCTCGGCAAGGTACCTTGATGGTCCTCCGGCACTCAGTTGCTAAGGGTTCTGCTTTAGCGTCCAATTTTCCCTTTATTCCCTTTTTGAAAATCTGATACCACTCAGGAGAATCTAATTCCAAAAGTCCGGCCCGAGTGGCAAGTACTAAGAGGCGGTCTGTGTTAACCTGCTCCTCGATTAGACAGTTAGTGCACAAACCTTTAGGTCGACTCCCTCTCCAACAATGGGTGACCTAAACCTGTTTACAGTACACGCATTCAAAGTGAATGAAAGGAAAGCACTCACAACCTGGGGTATTACAACTTATCTGGTCGGTCATCTAGGTTGACGCCTGAGTTTGATTTTGAGCTCTCCAGGAGGGGTGGTGACCTTCCAGTCCGAGGCTTTTGAGTCCTCGATCTTTTTCACCCTTGATGAATGAGTCCAACCCTTCTCAGCGGTTCGAACTGCGGTGTCAGTTGTGAGTAGTACCAGGAACAGTCCTTCCCACTGCGGGGCGAGAGGAATCTCTTTCCAAGTCCTGATTAACACTTTATCTCCGGGCCGAATGTGATGAATCGCAAATCCGAGAGGGGCACTTTGGGGGATGAGTCCACGCCTTCTGAGCTCCTGTAAATTTTTGTTTACAGTGATGAGATAAGGTTGTAACTGCACATCCTCGACTCGGGGATGTCCCACAGGCATTCCGTGTTTGTATGGCATCCCATACAACATTTCAAAGGGGGACAGTCCCGTATCAGAATGAGGCATGGTTCTTATGTTCAACAAAGCAAGGGGAAGGCATTTTACCCAACACATCTTAGTTTCCAGCATGAGTTTTGCCAACTGAGTTTTTAAGGTCTGATTCATTCTTTCTACTTGCCCTGAACTTTGAGGGTGCCAGGGGGTGTGATATTGCCATCTGATTCCCAAGGCCTCGGTTAATTGTTTTATGATTTTCGAGGTAAAATGAGTCCCTTGATCTGAATCTATGCAATCCACGATTCCGTACCTGGGGACTATTTCCTCTAATAATACTTTGGAAACCGTTTGAGCCGTGGCTTTTGCCCTTGGGTACGCCTCTACCCAATGTGTCAATTTGTCCACAATAACCAATAAGTACCTATGCCTCCCGACCTTTGGTAATTCAGTGAAATCCACCTGGATCCTTTCAAACGGCCGGTATGAAAGAGGACGACCTCCCCAAGCCGCTTGTCTGGATCTGGATCGATTCACTTTCTGGCAAGTCACGCACCCCTGTACCTCTTGTTTTGCCAACTCAAAGATCCCCTTGCACCCAAAGAATTTCAGAAACTGGTCAGCCAATGCCTGTGTTCCCCAGTGGGTCTGTTCGTGCAGGCGTCTCAGGATCCCTCTGGCCACACCTTTCGGGACCAATTCCCTTCCATCCGGCAATTTCCATTTTCCCATCTCCAATGCCCCTCCCATCTCCTTAAATCCTTCAATGTCCCTTTCAGAGGGACATATTTGGATTCCGGAGTTTTCCTCCCCAATCACCTCGGGGATTCTTACTGTGAGTAATGCTGCCCTTTTTGCCTCTTGGTCAGCCAGGTTATTCCCACGCGTCTGAAATTGCAATCCGATCTGATGCCCTTTCACATGCACTACCGCAATCTCTTTTGGTTCCCTGATTGCCTCTAAGATTTGTCGAATCATTTCGCCGTGGACCAAACCTTTCCCTTTTGTGTTTATCAAGCCCCTTTCTTCCCAAATTTTCCCAAAAGTGTGAACCACCCCAAACGCATACCGAGAATCAGTGAATATGGTCCCCTTCTTTCCCTTTAACCCTTTGAGAGCTCTCAGCAGAGCATAAAGCTCACAAGCCTGGGCCGACCATTCGGGTCTTAGGGGACCCGATTCCACCACTCTTCCTGTTCTGCCATCCACCACTGCGTATCCTGATTTTCTTTTCCCCTCGACTACTCTTGCCGACCCATCCACAAACCATTTCTCTCCCCCCTCCAATTCCTGATCCTCCAAATCTGATCTTACTTTTGTCTGAAGTTCCACGATCTCAGCACAGTCATGCAATAGTTCCTCAGAAAGGTCTCCAAACATGAACTGTGCAGGGTTTTGTGCCGAGGTGGTTTTCAACTCCAATCCCGGGGAGCTGATCAGAATGGCTTCATATTTCAGAAGCCTGGAATCGGTCAGCCACTTTTCCGCTTTTTGTTGCAGAATGTTTCTCACATTGTGAGGGGTGTAAACTACCAGAGAGGCTCCGAAGGTAATCTTTCTCGCCTCTTCCACCAGGAGTGCCACTGCAACTATAGCCTGCAAACACGTAGGCCAACCTCGACTCACAGGATCCAGGATTTTTGACAAAAATCCTATGGGTTTCTTTTTGTTGGCCCATTCCTGAGTCAGGACTCCCTGTGCAGTTTGCCCACTAACATCTACAAACAACTGGAATTCTTTATTCACATCTGGAAGGGTCAGTACTGGGGCTGTCATGAGAACCTCTTTTAATTTTTGAAAATCTAATTCATCCTGTTCCGTCCACTTCACCCTGTCGGTGTTTAATCTTTCATACAGAAATTTTACCTTTTCACTGAAACCCTCAATCCACTGCCTGCAGTATCCCAGGAGCCCTAATAATTGGCGTATTTGCCTTTTAGTTTTTGGCGCGGGCAACGCTATAATTCCCGCGACTCTCTCAGGGTCCAATTTCTTTTTCCCTTGGGACAGCCAATGCCCCAGGTACTTCACTTCGGGCTCCGTGAACTGCAGTTTGGATTTTGAAACTTTCAGACCCTTAGCTCCAATAAAGTTTAACAATTCCACTGTACATTCCCTCACCCGCTCCTCTGAAGATCCTGCTATTAGCAGATCATCCACATACTGCAGCAATTTCGTCCCTGCCTTTGGGGTAAACTGAGTCAAGAGGTGCTCCAGGGCCTGCCCGAATAGATTAGGGGATTCTACAAATCCTTGCGGAAGCACTGTCCATCTCAACTGCTGTTTTCTGTTGGTATCGGGGTCCTCCCACTGAAAAGCAAAGTAATCCCTGCTTTTCTCATCCAAAGGGCAAGTCCAAAATGCATCCTTCAGGTCAATCACACTATACCACACATCCTCAGGCGTGAGCCGATTCAACAAAGTATACGGATTGGCCACTACCGGAAACCTAGTCCTGGTTCGGGCATTCACTGCCCTCAAATCCTGAACTAACCGATAGCTTCCATCTGCCTTCTTTACAGCCAGTATAGGGGTGTTATGGGGGGACATGCATGGCTCTATTGTTCCTCCCCTCAAGAGGTCATCAATAACCTGCTTCAATCCCTTTCTCCCTTCCAGGGGAATGGGATACTGTTTGACCCGTATAGGGTCCTCGGGGTTCTCGATTATAATATGAATAGGGTCGATTTCTAGCTTCCCCACCTCCCCTTTAGAGTGCCATACCTCTGGATTGATGTCTGCCTCATCCTTCTCAGTGAGTTTAAACATTTTCACCACAAGATCGGAACTTCTTACAACTATGCTAATTCCAAGGGCGATAATCATATCTCTCCCTAGCAAGTTGTAATCAGCTTCCTCTACCAACAACAAATTCCCTAGGCAGACTTTATTTTCTGATTCAATTTCCACGCTTTCTATCACAGGTACTCTAAAGGGATCCCCTTTTGCACCCACCACCACAACTTTCTCCTTACCGACCGTGCACCCTATTGGTAGATTTTGTAAAGTGCTCCTTTCTGCCCCGGTATCCACCAGAAAAACGGTTTCTTGACGCTGGGGACCTACTTTTAGTTTTACCAGGGGCTCGTTAGATGTCCTGGTCCCCAAGGTGAAGAGCCCCTGACACCCCTAATCTTCCTGAAATACTTTTTCATCTTTCATTCTCTTTTTGCAGTCCCTCCGAAGGTGTCCTACCCTTTTGCAATAGTAGCACTCGGGCAGTTCCCTTCTTGTGTCTGGGGCTGCTTTTCGGGGGCCTTGAGACTTTCGGGGTAAGGTTTTATATTTCCCCGAAGCCTGTTCCTGTCTCTGGACCTCCTTCACCGCAGCTACCAAAACCTTAGCTTGTACTTTCTGTTTTTCATCCTCCCTCCTCATGTATATTTTCTGGGCTTCCCGCAACAATTCCTGCAAGCTTTTGTCCTGCCAACCCTCTATCTTTTCCAATTTTTTTCCGAATGTCCTCCCATGACCTTGCCACAAACTGAGTTTTGAGCAGAACTTCCCCCACAGGGGAATTAGGGTCCGTCCCAGAATATATCTGTAGACTTCGCCTTAATCGCTCAATCCATTCAGTGGGGGATTCATCTTTCCCCTGACATTCATTGAAAACCTTGCTAATGTTCTGACCCCTTGGGACAGCTTCCCGGATGCCCTGAATTATGATGTTCCTTAGATCTATCATGCTCCTTCTCCCGTCCTCTGTTTGTGCATTCCAGTTTGGGCTAGAGCTGGGCCACTTTTGATCCCCAGGTGTCCCCTGTGGGTTCCTCCGGTCCCAGTCTCTGATACCCGCCTGTTTTATCATCTCTCTTTCCTCACTATTGAATAAAGACCTCAGGATTGCCATCAGGTCCTCATATGTATAAATGCTGCTCCCTAGGAACTCATCCAACCTGTCCGCCACACCAAAAGGATCATCCAACAATCGCCCCATTTCCTTTTTGAACGCTCTTATGTCTCCTGTGTTGAGAGGCACATTTACAAATCCAATGATCCCTGGGGCAGTTGGTACTTCCCTTAATGGAAGTAAACTGTGTCCCACATTCTCATTCTCTCCCCATTCATCACCCACCATCCTTGCTTTCAATCGGGTTCTGCTAGCAGGGGGAGAACTGGTAGCAGTGGGTTGTCTCCCTTTCCCGGACTGCGGGGGCGGGACTGCCGCCTGTGCAGCAGAGGGGGGTCTTTCCTCCGCTCGGAGCAACCCTGGTGGCGGCGGAAAAGGTGACCGAGAGCGCCCCCAAGCTGGCGCAGACGGGATCTCAGAGGGGGCTCCCGTGGCCATGGCATCTATCAGCGGGGGCGCCGCCGACGGACCCAGGCCAGACGGGAGAGGCAGGAGCGGGGGTGGCAGTGAGGGAGCTGCCAGTGGGGACAATGGAGGGGAGGCATGACTCCCCACCTGAGATGCCTGTGCCCCCAAAAGCTGGTTTGGAGGATCGGAAGGGGCTGTGGGCACCACTTGCTCTGGAGAGGGTGGGGAATTCAGCCCAATGTAGGGAGGTGGGAGGTGATCTAGGGGCTCCCAGGGCTCGGTC
The DNA here is from genome assembly GCF_965231275.1 of Zosterops lateralis. Lineage (NCBI taxonomy): Eukaryota > Metazoa > Chordata > Aves > Passeriformes > Zosteropidae > Zosterops > Zosterops lateralis. Next base: position 115,095,208 of record NC_139763.1, read on the forward strand.
CCGGTTCCGGGCCGCCCTTTCTGTTTTATCGGGAACAAACCAGCTCGGGTGTTTAGCCAAAGCCGGGCGTATTCCTTCTCCTCGGGGTCCGAGGGGCTCTTGTTTGTCACATAGCGATTTAACTTACTACATGTCCAGCTTTCAAATGATCCCATTACTGGCCACGTGAGGTGTTCCCCCAATTTCTCTCCACCCCACACATCCATGCAATAGTAAATCATTCTTTCCTTAGATTTTTCTTTCCTCTGTGGACAATCTCCCCAATGCTCCAACATCCACCCCAAGGGACTATTTCGAGGGATTTTCATGGTTCCCTTTCCCTTACCAGTGGGGGGTCTTTCTGGGTTTTTTTCTGGGGCTTACTCTTTTTCTGTCCCATGTTTCGCGAATTTCCTTACCAAATCTTCGAAATTCCCTGCAAGTCGACTTTTCTGCCTGTGCGTTGTGTCTCTGGTTGTTTCTCAGGGGATGGGGCTTTTCGATCACTCCCCCTCCAGCGAGCTGTGCCGAGGGTTCCTGATCGGTTCTCTAATCCTTTCGGATTTTCTTTGGACCCTTACCTTGGTCCGCTGGCAAAAAGGGTTTACCGATTCCCGAGCTCAACAGGACGTACCCTTCCCCTTTTTGCCCACTCCGTGATCGGTCCCCGAGACTTCCCTCGTCCCGGTTTTGACGAGCAATGCAAGAGAGTTTCACACGAAATCGCTTCCTTCGCGGCCGACCGCTCCCCTCGCGGGAAAAGACGGAACTGCGACCTTGAAGTCCACACTCGCTTCGTGATCAGATCACGTCTCACACACTCGCCCAATCACCCGCTCAACCAGCAGTACTTACAGCTCCTTTTCCTGCGTGGATGTCTTCGTGCACGTAGACGTTTTACGAGCAATTGCAAGCCGCGGCTTTTCCGAAGGCCCTTTGCCTTCCCGAGCTCTCTTTGCCCCCGGATCCGTTCTTTCCCCTGTCCTATTTTTGTGGTTTTCTCGCTCCTAAATTTGGTTCGGAGGTTCGGGTGGAGCCGCGGGGTCTCCTCACTCACCAGGCCGCCGAAATCAGCGGGGGTACCCCCCTGGATCGCAGGTCCCCGCAGCTTCCTCCGAATCCGAGTCACGGCACCAAATCTGTTATAAATGCAAAGGCAAATTTCAGGTTAATAAATGACAATTTATTAATAACAGAATATCGAGCACCTGAAAAAGAGAAAAACCACAATAATAGGAAATTGTCAGCGCGCGCTGGGTGGATAGAGGTCCGCACCGATGTACCAGACGCCCTAGTCCACGCCAGTGCAGCTCTCAGTCCACCGTTTTATAGGAATTTTCTGCCCTTAGGCAGTCCAGGTGTCCAAGGTGGGTTGAATAGTCCGGATTTCTTTTCGATGGCCCTCCCGGACCTCATTAAGTCTAGTTGTCTCATTCCGGGAAGGCTCCTTTCTTATGTCAATTCCAAAAGTCCGCTTGTGGCACCAGAAGGTTGGTGAAATTGGCATCGTCGTCAGGAAGGAATTTCTCCTTGCCTTGGCGAGGAAGTGATTCTTATCAGGGTTGGCCAGTGTCTTTTGTCTAAGTTGATGACCTTCGTCCTGTCCTTGCAACTGAGATTAGCAGGCTGAGAGAGAACGGTTACCCTTCTATTGGATTTTACAATTTTACTTTAGCTTTGTTTCATTATACATCGAATTATTATTTTATACACGAATTTTTACCCTATTTTTATCACATAATGAATACTCTATCGGGTAAAGTTTCTAATAAAAATCTGTTTTAATTATGTGGAAAGGAAAAGCAGATATTTGAAGTATCATGGTGAACACTGACAGTTTTTAGGATATTATGAGTCAGACCTTTCCCTGATGAAGAGATGAATAAGGTGAAAATATTATTAAGGTCTCTTCAGAGAATAGTTTATATAGGAACTGATGTTGAGAATGTACTCAAGTGAAAACTTTTCAAAGCCATGTGTATCAGGGAGGCACAAAGATGAAAATATTTCTTGCTGTAGACCATGGATGTTATTGTGTACTGACCATGAATCTGACCTGCCAGAAGAATTTTTTCTGCTAGAGGCTATTAAAACTCTATGATAGATTAGTCATGAACTTTGGGAGAAGAGGTGAGGATCATGCCCATGTTGATAAATTAGGTGTGGGTTTGTGATCTAGGCTTTGTCCTCGGTGGATGATTGAATACAGAATCAAAGAAGAGATGAAAGTGAGTATTTTATCCACTGAGTCATCCTTTTTCTTAATGCTTTTTTATTTTCCCAATACTTTGTTCATCAGCTGCTGTTTTGCAAAATTCATGCATGTTTGAACATTTTGAACTATGTTGTATTAATTAAATTTCAACTTCTGAAGTATTAACTAACCAAGCACCTTTCGTGAGTCACTGATTCTTAACCGAAGGCTTACTTGATTTTCACCAGTAGGTTTTTATCTAATTGTATTTATTTAGAAATATATGAGAAGCAAACTTGCAGAATAAAACATAAAGGAATGTCATTAAAATTGAAACTTGAGATAGTTCAGAACAATACCTTTTTAAAAAAAAAATCAGTATGATTCTTGTCAAAAGTTAAGGCAGAAAAGCATTGCTTTTCATTAATATGATTTATGAAATCAGATCTAATACTGGATTAACGCTCTTCAGAAAAAAAAAAAAGAGGAAAAAAAAGAAAGGTGGAGTTAAACCAACCTAATTTTACAGAGATATATATCAGGATGATATAAGTGTTCAATGAAAGTAAATAAGATTAGCAGTTTATGTTTTAAAGTTTTAAATCTGATTAAGTAAATTTAGAGACATTTGGAATTAATTTGAATAAACACAAGTTAGACATACTTTCCTTAATATTACGATGTTTATCACATTGATAACCTAAGTATTACATCTATTTAGAGAGCTTTCAAAATGTGTGTCTTTGACTGTAGATACTAATGAGTTCATTACAGGTAACACAGCTCTTCTTGAACCTCTGCCTGAGCAGGTTAAATGGTGTGACTGTTGCCACCAAATCCTTTGAGCTGCTGTGTAGAAAACGATCTTACCCATTTCCTTTGTTAACTCACATGGTAAAAGGGCCTTTCTATGCAACTGAATGGGGAGCAGCCAGAGGAGGAAAAGGTGCTGAGCTGCCGTGTTTTCATTCACAGATCAGAAATTATTTGTTCAAGCTTCCCCCTAGATTTTCTCAAGTCATATCCACAGTGACCCAGCCTTCCCCCCACTGGGTAAGCTTGAATCAGGACCAGAGTATCATCCACAGGCTGTTGTTGCCTTTAACCTTTCTTTATCAGGACTTCAAGCACTGCACAGTTTCAGCTCTCTTTGCTTCCCTATGTTATAGCAGATTGAGCATCAACAAAGACTCAAGGGTAAGAGTTCAGTTTTAGATTTTGTCGTGGTTTCCCAGATGAATTTAAGCAGGTCACTCTTCATTCTGTTTCCATTTTCCTGTCTTGAAAGAGGAAGAAAAAATAGATTTGCCTCTTTATGAAGTCTTTTAATATGTATACATCATAAGTCTCTGTAAATCCTAGGTATTACTACTATCTGCTTTATTCTACTGCAAAAGGACTGAGCAGAACACTTGATTCAAGACACATCTATCATCTATCTGAGTTTGTATTCAAAACTGAGGAAAATTTGTGTTTTTTTAAAAATAAAATGAAATAAAAAGCTCTTGATTATGTGTCAGGGTGTGGTGTTTCTAAAGCAGCTGCAGTGTTTGTCACTGAAATGTGTCGGTGTGACTCCACTCTGAAACTGCCTTTCTTTGGACTTGAACAACTGACATCCACAGACACCCACAGGTCTTCCACGTTGTCTTTAACAAAATGTGTATATTTAGCAAAGATTAATGCTAAATACTTATAATGTCACAGGATTTCCTCTGTTCAGGAGGTTTATGACCTGTTTAAGGATTGGCAATGGCACAATGGACTTAAAAGCTACAAAGAAGTGTCTTGTTTATTTGGTTTGATCTTGCAAACTATTATTTTTTTTCCTGCAGTTTACTGACCTTAAGGAAATGTTCATGACTTTTCATTTAAACATGTAACACTAACTCTTAATATTAAATGGTTCAACTAATAGTTAAAATTTGTTTCTTAATTCAGATGTTCCAAAATTAGCGTGCACAAAATCTACTGAAGGCCACTGGTAATCTGCCATCAATGCAGAAGTCAAGTTTAAATTGTGGTGGCAGATATTTTATTCTTTTAAAAAACAGATACATAAAATAACTCTTCCTATCCTGGATTTTTGCTGTAGCGAATTTATAGTCAGTGAAAATACCTTAACAAATACACAAACATGTTTTCCATGTAATTCATTTATTGTAGGGGCTTCTATTCAATTAGCATATCAATCTATTCATGTAATGCTAGGATTTATTTTCATTCATCTGATATTTTGAAATGAGATACAGTGGAGCCAAACTAATTTTATTACTTTATCAAACTGATTTCAATAATTTCTTAAAAAAAGACACTGAAATTTGCAATTATATTTAATATATAAATAATTACTGAATTCTCTGGAATAAACAACATGATGTTTGATAGAAATTTAATAACTATTAAAATATTTCTAGCATTTTCTTTACAGTAAGCTAGATCTCCCAAGTATTTAGAAAATTTTCATTTAGGGTGGCTGTAACTTTTTAATTAGCCTTTTAAACAGACTGATAGATATATTTCTTTTTATTTCTTCAAAGTCTTTATTTAGCAATTCTTTGCATGCTGCAGCTCATCAAGTACAGCTAATGGTCTTGAATAATAATTATACAAACCCAGTTATAAATTTAATGCATGTATATGTATAGATATGTATATAAAAATTATACACTTTAAATTGAATTGTCTGTTCTCATAAACAATTCTCTGGCACTTTGCAGCACATAATGTCATGAGATAAAGTGTTTAAGAAAGCATCAGAGTGATCAGAGTGTGGTCTAAGGAGATAAGTCACATAGTTCAAAAGTTTTCCAAAGCTGACAGTACATAAGAAGAACCTAATAAAGGTAGGAAAGAGTTTGCTAATTATTAATTAATCAAAATTATAACATGAAAGGAAAAGAAGCATACCTTGATTAATCAACTTTTCATCTCTCCTCCAGCTGCTAAAAAACCCAGGAAACAACAGACTAAATGCATCACCCTGGCAAATTCACAGGTAAAGGACACTGAAAAAAATTGCATATTTTGCTTAGTTTGTAATTTTACTTAGCAAGTAACTGAGTTAAAAAAGAAAAAAAATCCATCTAGCTACCTGGTTGGCCCTAGTATTTACAGTTCTGTAAGCACATGTATTATTGTCACATTCCTTTTATTTTGGAATATAATGTTTTTTTTAAAGAAATAAAACTGTTTTGGAAAAAAAATTAAAAGTATATTATGGCATTTTAGCCCTGAAAAATTCATTTCAGAAACATGAGAATGTGTTGCAACTTCCACTTTCTTCTACACATTGTGAAATTAAAACAAACCCTTTATTAGCTCAGAAAAAAACCAAAACCTTTTCATTCTGAAGGCAGTAGATGGAACATTTTAGTGATCTTTTTGAAAGATTTCTTTCCTATTTGAAAATCTAGTTTCCAAAGCTGTCAAAAAGTAACTAAACTCATAAAAGGTTTGAATGTTTCTGCTAAAAGCAAATAAATATATAGATAATTTTCATGATAACTGCTACTATTGCTGTTATTTCTCCTAAAACCTGTTCTTGATGGGTCATGCCTTAATTTAGGCATAAAATACTCATAATTTGCATACTTTTCTCATACTTTTTCCGTAACTGGCCTCCAATCTTGCAGTTTCCATTTAAAGGGCACATGGAAATTTCATTAATTTTGGTGAGATGTTTTGAGTCTCATTGAACTGAGGGCACTGGAGAATGGAGGGCGTAGACTCAGTTAGCTACACAGAGAAAAAGAAATGTTCCTTTAAGAACCATGTTTTTGTTTGGGATAGGGGTTTTGTATTTTATTTAACAATTGTTTAGATTGACCCCATAACTTTGGTGCAAAAAATAGAAACTTGAACTTCTCACTTCAAAGCTCAGACAAAAGACAGCTGTTCTACACCTGCTCTCTCTTACTCCTTCCTGGCCCTTTCCTGTTTTTTCATATGGCACAGAATGGTTTGGGTGGAAAGGGACCTTAAAGATCATCCTTACAGGCAGAAACACCTTCCACTATCCCAGGTTGCTCAGAGCCCCATCCAACTTGGCCTTGAACACTTCCAGGGATGGGACAGCCACAGCTTCTCTGGGAAACCTGTGCCAGGGCCTCACCAGCCTCACAGGGAAGAATCTCTCCCTTAAATCTAATCTAAACCTCCCTACTTTCAGTTTGAAGCCATTTTCCCTCTTTCCAAAACAACAGTTCAACAGGCATTACAAAAATGTTCATCAGCTCCTACAAATCTGATGATGATAAATGCCAAGAAGTTGTATTTGCAGTGGAATCCTAACTAGCTCTGAATTAGGACAATAAACTTTCCGTATCAAATTATTAAAATGTTCCCTTCCAAGAAGTCACACAGTAATTTATAGAGCTTCAGCTAAGCTACAAATTTCGTCAGTGGCAGAATAGGTTGTAGTTGAACAATTTTGATTTTCTTTTCCTTTTTCAGACACCATACTGCTACAGCATCCATTTCCTTTAAAAGAGAAACCCACCAAGCTAATTTACAATTCACATTTCGGCTGTAAGTAATGTTTCAAATGTTTAATCATAAAATTAGTCCACTCTCTAATGTGATATCTGCAGGATCAATATGGCATGATTGTTTTGAGAACAGGGACTTACCATTGTGAGTCACTGGCTTTAACAAGGATGAAGACAGACACAGGTCATTGCCAGCATACATACTTTTTAGAAATGGTATTTTAAGAATAAAGAAAATAGAAATAATTAGAAACTTTAAAGAGGATTAAAAAAAAAAAAAGCAACACACTAAAAAAATCAAATTTTGAGGACTGCTTAGCTACCCATAAACCATGTTAATATATATTTCCATTTTATTCTCATGTGATGCTGAGTTCTTAGAACATCAGGTACTTTGATATCATCACTGTATTCTACCAAATTACTACTAACAAGGTCACCACCTGCATATTAAGTTGGAGTTAATATAATTTAACAGTGTTTGAACAGCACTACTCAAATCTTGAACCTCAGAAAAGGTGCAACTAAAGAGGATCAGAACGTTTTCACTTCAATTATTTGTCATTGCTAGATATAAATACACACACACACACACATATATATAATATATAGATTACATACCTCTAACTATATTTAGAGGTATGTGATCTGTATATCTTCTTTTCACAAATCCAAAACTACTTCACCGAAAAATAAGCTTTCTGGTAAGATATTAGAAATGTTTTGAAGCTGTGAACTGTAGCCACAAATCATATTTTAGATATCTTGTGATCCTAAGTGTTGGCTGATTAGAGTGCTTTTTCAAAGATTATGTAGTTCAATAAGGTTTTCCCAGATACTAATTTTCAATTTTCAAAATAAAATATTTTCTGCTATTCATGAATGTTCCATCTTCTATGAACAAACATATATATAAACATGTATGCTCCAACATTTTAACCTTCAAATGGGTTTAAGCCACTTCTTCACTCATTGGAAACACAAATCAGAGGTTATGCAGCTACCCCCTGTCTCTGAAAAATATTTTTCTCATAAATATATTCACTTATGTGGTCTAAGCCTGACTTTTAATAGTATTTCTACATACTTGTAGGGGGTTTAATTATAAATCAGAGTAAAAATATAGTAATAAACCCTGAAAATGTTATTTCTATAATTCCTTAATAACATTTCTCTACGGTTTCCAACTGGTAAATTGCATTAATGCCTTAAAAGAAGTACTGATTAGAGAAATAGTTTATGGATTTCTTTTAGGTAAAGTGCTGGATCTCTGTGAGCTAAAACCACCACAACACAACATATTAATTATCATCAAGGTGGTATTTTCTTGCAGCAGGCCAGCTGCATTCTACATTGATTGCAATACAAGTTACAAGCATTCAGATCTTAAAGGAAAGCCATTTTTAATTTTAAAATTCTTATTAAACGAGCAACTTCTCCTGCAGATAGGAGAATAGAGCTCTCTCACACACACAGTGTAGCTGATTCTTAGCACCAAGTCTCAACACACCCGAATGGTATAAAAACTGTCAGATAAAATTATCTATGTAATAAAAAACATTATTTTTAAGTTCTAAGCTAAGATATAGAAATTGTCTTCAACTGGATTACTGTTCAGGGTAACTTTGTCTTTCTCCTGCCATGTTTCTAAATGCTTTTTCAACCAGTGGCCCACTTTCATAAGGTCTAGGACTTTTCTGCAAAAAGGTTTGTGTAGACTAAAATCCAAATTATTATATTGATAAAAGAACTAAAGAGTAAAGATTATATCGGAAGTGAAAAAGGGAAGAGTTTTGGAGGAAGAAAAAAAAAGCCAATCCAGTCAAAGTCATTACATGTTCAATCAATTACTATTATTTCTAACCTGGGCCCCAGTTTTATATTCAGGATTAACAGCTACCTCTAGTGTCAATATTGGAAGGGATAATTGATTTTGGTCCCTTTTGGTGTGCTTCCAGAGGGCTTCACATTCATTTCTAATTTGAAATATATCCTCAAATACAGACAATAGAGAGATACTGCCTTTGTCTATAAAATGCTTCAGAATGTGCAGTTTTTAAAATATGAGGAAAAGAAAAAGAGAAAAAGGAAGAAAAATGTTTAATGAAAAAACATAATCATCTCATAAACAATGTGTTAATACAAGATAACGCTGATTTACGTAATTAATTTTGTGCATAAATAACTATTGCTTTTATATTTTACAAAAATGTTTTTCTTGTATTGATGGTTTGTGTTAAATTTATTCCCTTCATACTTCCCCTTCACCAAGTCAGAGGAGCAATTAGTTTCATTAGGTTGATTCAAGTAAGGATGTATTCTACAGGTTCTGGCATGAATCAGTCATCTTTTCTAGTTGCAGATATGAAAGGGACTCTCAGCAAAAAGGGACTCTCAGCAAAAAGGGACTCTCTTCCCTGGCTGGGGAGTCATACAACACACTTAACATTTTCTAAGCAAGTAAGACCTCTCATGCAAAAATATTGGCTAAAATCTCTGCCAGGTGCAAGGACTTTCCCTTGTCCTTTGTAGGCTGATTTTCTTGGGTCATGACTTGGTCCAGTCAGATTCTGCAGAGCCGGATTTTCTGATTCTCTTTTTCATCTTTTGTGACTTGATTACTTTTCTCTGGGCCCTCCATCCCTTCGTTGTTCTCCACATGAAGTGCAGTATTGTAAATCCCATCACAGCAGGAGGCCTTAGAAATAGAGCTGAAGTCCCTTCTCCTGAGCAGGCTGCAGGGGCCAGGAGCAGCCCAGTCTGGCTGTCTGACCTGTCTGCCCATCTGCCCACAGGCTGTGAGCAATTTCCTGGAAAAACCCTATGCTGGTTTCCTTGCAAAGTTGGAAAGACACACTGCTTATTCCTGTGCACTCTTTTTTTCCTGATGTATGGTCTAAATAAGGTAGAAAGACACATGGAGAGTGGTATGGAAATTGGGGATGCGGTTCCCCAGGGAAGACAGGCAGGGGCTACAACGTCTGGTATTCCAGCGCGTAGGAATTTGATGCACCTAAAACTGCACAAAGTGGCCCTACCCTATATTACATATTTGCAGATGGTTTCAACCTGCAGGTAAAGACACCTGGCCAAGCTCCAGGTAAAGATCATTAGAGCCTCAGTACAAGACTCTCCTTGGGTAGCCAAACCTCATTGTTTTCCCGTTTCAGTAGCTTTACCTGTCCCACCTTTGTTTGTGAACAACATATGACACACATCAGGACACACATGATTACGGGAATAAAGCAGGGAAGTATGACTGCAATTTTAATAAAATAATAATCCGTGACCATATATCCTTTCTCGAATTCCTCTAACACTGCAAGTTCAGTATTCTTTTGATGAAAGTGTGCTTGTAAGGATCAGACACATATCTATGCAGCTTATGTGCATCTGTACAAATTCACAGTAAAATATTAACTATACATATTTCACACATTTGATAGGTAGGACATTGAAATAATTTTTCTAATATTCCTAAATTTTACTTCTATAACTATGGAACATAGGTCTGGTGTTTTTTTCTCAGTTGTCTAACCAGCCTGTTCTAATTTGGATTTGGACATTGAAATATTTCTTTAGTTTGAAGAGAGGTATAATAACAAGATGAAATAAAATCTATTTGTACTCCAAAATCAAAATTACTTTGAGTGAAGAAGAAAAACAAACAAAACAACTGACTAAATATCACTCTCTGAATCTATTTCTTCTTATTTACAACCATTGAATGAAAACAATAGATCAATTTAAGAATAAATTATTAAATATTTTAACTGCCCTTTCTAATTTTTATTGCATTCATTCTTTTTGTTTGGTTTGTGACAGGTTTTTCCCTAGCTGGTTAATCAGAAATTATGATTCCTTCAGCAATTTTTCATGACCCTGTGGGCTTATTAAGGTCAAATAACAAATGTCATTGTTTACATTCCTCACCACCATTATTTACTTGATAGTATTTACTTGCTAAGCAATATGGATTTCTGACCTCTACTGAAATCAATTACTTAAAAGAGCAGGGATGCTATTGGTCCTAGAGATATAGATTTAAAAAATAAAAAAGAGAGAATCGGTGCACTTACCCAGTTATGCTATTTGTTGTGCCATTATAGACAGTATGTTAATTGTTTGGGACACAGGACAGAAGACCCAAGCCCCCTCCATGAGGATTAGTTCATGTCTTGGCCATGCTGTTCCTGTTGCCACAGTAACACCTGGAGAACCTCCTCTTCCTTTGTGCTGCAGAGTCACTCTCTGCAGTTGACATGCAGAACCCAGAACAGCTACTTTGGGGCTCTGACACAGCAGGGTTTATGAGTATTTACCTTAGATTGACACCTAAATGTGTTAAGTACCTACTTAATATTTAGTACACAGGTATTTCATTTGCTTTTCTCATTTTGAATAAGACAACACGAACACCGTTTCTTCTTTTTTTTTTTATATGAAGGTTTGTAAAGTCTTTCTAATTAACAAGTAATTTACATCCAAGAGGACTCTAATACGTGTTGCTATACTGCGTCTTATACTCAGAAATTTGTGGTTTTTCTTCTTTGAAACATGTATGTTCTGAATATTTTTGGATGGAGTAGAAAATGCAGTTTTAATTGACAGAGACAGTATCAAGGAGACGAGGCATTCTCCTTGTCCTGATAATTATTGATCCATAAATGGTGTATATAACAAGATCTAATGAAGGGATTTAATATTCTGATAAATTAAAAGGAAAGCTACTTTGCTGCTCTCAGCTCGTTTTATTATGCCAAATCATTGCCTATCTCACAGATTCTGACAACAGGTACTGTGCCAAAAATGTCATAATTAACTGAGAATAGTAAGTTTAAATTCACTTTGTCGTCTGCTTTAGGTCTTATGAACAATCTGTGGAATCAGAGATTTTAACAAACTTTCAGCTGACATGGAATGTCTTACTCTTTCTTGACTCTGAAATGTATTTGCATCAACTTCATCAATCTCCAAAACAAACAAAAAATGCCAACAAGCATTTTTAAACTGTGCACTGAAGCCATCCAACTTAACTCTGGTCTGATTCTTCCACGTAGACCCTCTCACTGAAATACAGATGCCAATCTCCAATACCGTGTTTGATTAACACAACTTACCCCATGCATAAATTCTTTTTCAACAAGATAAATATATGAAAATTGAGTAGATATACAGCTCAGATTTTTCAGTGCAGCAAACAAATGAGCCTATTATGACTATTTTGAGTAGTAGCTGTCTGTATTAAATAAAGAGTCTGGGTTTGGTGACCAGTGAAGGGAATATATCATGATAGTTCCTATCTTTTAAACCTTTTGCCTGTGTGACTATGTAAAATGGAACCAAACTTTTAGAAGCAATGATGTAAAGATATAGCATGAACAGATTTATGCTCAGAATGATCAGGGATACATAAAAAAGACCTTCAGAATATCATAAACACCTTTCTCACCTGTGTTTTCACACAAATGTTTAAAAAAGTATTCCCAAACCCTATTATTTCTGTTCTACAGATCCTAAAAGACAGTCTCGCTACATCTCTATTTAGAAGTCATCTCTCCAAGTACAATGACCATCAAATAATTTTTTGTGTTAATGATATCAAGGCCTTTGTCAAGTGTTCTGAAGTTACCCTTATTAAAATTTATATACCATAGTTTATACTCAGAGATATGGGGAATGTTCCTTACCTTTTTGTCAGGGAGAAATGCCAGTACACTCTGCAGTCAATTAACAGTTAAACCTACCTGGCTCTTTCCACATAGGAATGAATTTTCTAACGATGGCAAGTGACTGAAACTGTGACTGCAGCAGAGCAGTGCAGGAGAGAAGAGATAATGCTCTATCAAATCACTTTCAGTGTTAGAGATTATAGGAACACCCAGGGCTGAACTTCCATTCAGCAGAAGTCATCCAAGAAAAAAGACTATAATGAGAGACTTCATCTGAGAGCAGTATGCTCCTCAGCAAGAAAAGACTGAAATTTATCTAACAGACTGCTGCTTATTTCCTGGGAGATGTTTGAATTGACTTTAGAGATAGCTGACTTGTTATTCCACTGGAAGGGCAGAACAGAGAAAACAAAATGAAGCCAAGCTAGAATGAGAGCTAAAGGAGAAGGAATGCCATACTAAGGTTTTTTTGGTTTTTTTTCTTTTTTCTTGTCTGCCTCAAAAGAAAGCAGTTGCTTTTTACTCTTTTCCAGTCTAAGTATTGTATTGCAATAAAGTTATTTTATTTCAGTTAAAATTTTGCCCAGTGCTGTCAGACTCTCCATCACCACACAGCCCAGAGCTAAAACAGGGCATGGGTTCTCAGCTGTGTCTATCTGAATCTCAGGACTGGATCTTCTCTAAGTGCCTTGGTCTGCATCCACCTGCAGGTAAGGATGTGATCCCTTGATCTGATGACAGAAGGGGCTGACAAAGATGTGAGTTTACCCCTGGAAAGTGTAAATTGGAGTGCTTTTGAGGCTGTTTGCATCATCTCTGTGTGCATCAACTCTTCCTTAGCAGAAAAAGATTTGAGCAAGAGAGGGGCAATGAAAATACTTTCCAGAAACTAAGAACACATTTAGAGGAGGTTGGATGACATCTATACAAACCACAGCAACAGTGCCAAGATGTAAATAATAGATACAAAATAATAATGATGATTGATGGTCCTGTGAGCAGTGAAAGTAACACAAAGACTTACATGACCACCAAAACCTGAGGTGAGTTTTACAGCTTTCCAGAGAGTGCTGATTAATCTCCCCAGGGTTCTGGAAACGTAGCTCGGCTGCTGTAAATGAACAACTGATGTCACTGTAGGGAATCAGGAATCTGTCTGCCACTGGCAGTGTGACTTAGCAGCAGCACTTATGACATGAGTTGGAACCACCCTCTGAGGTCTGACAAGAGGTCATCCTAAATTAGCCTGGTGGGTATGCTGAGTTGAGGATACTTCATACACACCCCTGAGTCTGAGCAAGCTGCCATAGAAATTGGTTTACTCAGGAATTCCTTCCAGTCTTCTCAGGAGCTCACTACCAACAAACAGTGGAGGGAGCTGCAGCAAACCTGCTGAACCTTTGGAACAAACCCATCTGTGATGTCCTGCTCCTGCCGTGTCTGTTGTGATTCCCTGATGGCTTTGTGTGCCTGTTCAGTCCTTTTGGTCCCCACCAAAGTGACCTTACGCTACTAAGCCCACATATCAGCCTCCTCCTTTAAACTGACATAAGGCTAGCACAGACATTCTCTGATGTCACGTTTTGCTACAATTTTGATTTTGGAAGGTATTACAATGCTTTCTTGATTAATTTTTTTATTTGAACTACTATTTAAAGTAATTGAATATTTGAAGTAGCATTCTGAATTATATTTGCCTATAATATATTGAAGTTCAACTAAATAAATATTTAAGAGTGTCATAAAAGGAGCAGGATTTCAGTCTAAAGAGAGATTATTTAGGGATTTTCTATTATTATTATTATTATTATTATTATTATTATTATTATTATTTATTATTATTATTATACACTTGCTCTGTCCCAGAAACCATTTAGCAAAAGTAAAATCTCAGACACTTCTTTAGTCTATGCCTGTTACTGAGTGGAGATGTACTGAGCTATACCAGCACAATTCATAGAAATAACTGTTCAGGAAGAATGTTGATAAGCTTGTTATTTCTGCTTCTATTCTTTTAGTTGCTTTACGCTACTTAATAATCCTCATAATGTTATTTTTCATTATTTATAAATGTGATAGAACAGGCAATATATTCTGTTCTGTGGGGTCCAACTTTCACATGCATCAATAAGCCAGAGGGGGAAAAATAGATCATGCACATCTATAAAACTAGAAACTGCTGTAAGATAGAACTTCTTATGTTTCATTCTTGTGTCTGGGTTCTATATTTAGCTGAAGGATAGATTCATGCTAATCCATTTTCTTTCTTTGTTCCATCAGCTATTTTTTAAGATTCTCTCACTTCTGGACATTTTTATTTTCTTCCTTTTAGAGTGGTGTATCAAACCAGGAAGACAAGGCTTCTGTCTCCTGAAGGATAACAGTGGCCAACTGGTTGCATTCATTGGCCAGTCCACAGAGACTGTCAAGGGAACAGAATGACCAGTGAATCAAGCAATGCACGTTAGTGACAGTGTTACCCTGTTGGATAAACACTCATACAGTGAGAGCATACCTTCAAGAATTTGAAATTCAAAGCATGTATGAGGTTTTTTTCCTAAAATTCTGAGGACAATGAAGTATTAAATACATGATGTGCCTACACCCATTCTCCCTATGTTCACACATCTCACATGTCAAATATGAATGTTTTGTAGTTCTTCCAAACTAGGTCATGCAGCTTGCTTGTGCAAACTTCTTATATGGACTAAAACTGGAGGGAAATTGAGACTTTTCTAAAGTATTTGCTTTAAATATATATATATATGTGTGTGTAGATAAACATTAGTATCTTCCTCCTTATATCAGAATCTACCAGTGCTCATCACTGTTGGGGAAGTTGCCTACTTGTAAACACATCTGCACAATCTGAAACTTGTATTAGAGGTTTCTGCTTTCCTGTTCCCAGTACTGTGGTTGAAATATAGGAGAAAAATCCTGACAGTGACAGAGTTCACAAAGCCAAGAACTGATTTAATACTCTTCTCTTATCTTTCATAAAGGGCAGCCTTTTGGAAGAAGTTGTAGAGAAACAGAAATATTTGATCAATTTCTTACAAATAATGTATTAAAAATGGTTGATTGAGCAAAATAATAGCAAACAGATTGTCAGTTGTTGGCCTGGAGTATTTGACTGCTATGTCATTGCTGTGGTACCCCTGTTTCAGGAGAATGCACAACAATAATGAGAGGAGAGTGCTGAACCCAGCAGAATGTTGGGAGATGCACTTCTGGATAGGAGGACTCTCAGCATCACTTTCCAGCATGGCAGGAACATCCACAATGCGTGGTACAGTTACATTGAAGCAATTTTGTTGCTGAGGCTGATGCTGGATCTTCTCTGGTCCAATGGGGAAGTTAATTACTTTTATCAAAATTCATCTAAATCTGCATTAATGTAAGGGTTAGGAATAAAAAAACCTTCAAATTGTCTCATCTTAAACTTGTCAGACTAGACAAGTCCTAATAACTGAAGTGATGATTGACTCATGAAAGCAAGATCTTCTGCTCTCTCAACATTGCTGAGCCTGTGAGGTACATGTGGTGACCATCTAGTGAACTCTCTTCTCTAAGGAGGCAGAGCAGGTCACTTCAGTTGTGTTTTCAGTATCTCCTAAGAGAAAGACTTCATAACCTCTCTGAGGAACAAGCTCCACTGATCAATTACCCTTCCAGTTCATATTTCCTCATGTATAAATGGCTTTTCAATGTTTATTGTCTGTACTTCCTCCATGAGGTATTTAGGCACACTGACAAAATTCCCCCTAAGCCTTCTGTTTTCCTCATGTGTCATATACTCCAAGCCCTTAATCACTGAGTAGCTGTTTACAGGATTTACTCCAGTATCTCCCTGTCTTTTGTACAGGCACTGGGGCAGCATTCCAGGTTTGTCTCACCAGGGGTGAGTGGAGGGGAAGGATCATCTCCCTCAATCTGCTAAAAAACTCTGTCTAATGGACCCTGGGAGGCTGCTAACCTTGATCCCTGCTAGATCACAGATACCTTGGTGTCACTGAGAGGCCCAGGTACAGGACTTTGCATTTCCCTTTCCTGTAACTCATGAGATCCTTGTCTGCCCATTTCTCTACCCTGACAAGGTTCCTGTGAAGGGCAACATAATCTTCTAGTCCACCAATCATTTTTTTGCAAACTTGCTGAAGGTGGATTCTGTCTCACCTCATTGACTGAGGTGTTGAACCACAGTGCTCCCAGTGCCATTCTGTGACATACATACCAAGGGCTGTGGTTTTCCTAGCCCCATTCCTGCATGGCTGGACACTGTCTCTCTGTTCTTCCTGGATCACTTGCCTCTGCTACCACTTACTGTATGCTTTCTTTCCATGTGTGAGTTTTGTCAAAATCTGCTTGTTCATCTCTGCAGATCTTCCACCACCTTTGTTTGGCTTCTTACACATAGGACAGATAGTTGTTGAGCTTGCAGGAGGTGACCTTAGAGAATCAACAAGATGTAATTATGAGTATTTGGTGGCTAATATCCCGGTCTAACGACATTCCTAAAATTATCTTTGCGTTATATGTTTTAAACAGTGAAGAAAGAAGGTTAATTTTTTTTCCATTACTTAATTAATTAATAGTGATTGGCACAATAATTCGGAGGAGTATTTCTTGATTTGTTGTTTTGGGTTTTTTTCAGTAGAAGTCCCACTTTATGGGGCAAAATATCTGATAGTTTTATTAAATGGTAGTTACCATCAATATCTGACCTTTGAGAGGTTTCTTCCTAGTAAATCTAAGTCCTCTGGATTTTAAAGGGATTGAATACTCTAGCTGAGCACATTTATGTTTACCTTTGGCCTTAAAAGCTCCCAAAAAATGTCTCCATTTTAATATATTCCATGTGCTTATCATTCAGTATTAAAGTAAATGTATTGAATTTACTGAAATAGAATTTTTATTTTTTGTCCAAAGCAAAAATCTTAGGATTGTGGATAAGTTTGTTATAAACAATGATTTGAGAAGATTAGTCAGAGATTAACCTATTGCATTTCTTTTTTTTTTTTTTGCCGTGTGACTGCCAAAGAAATATAGTTTCATTGTTTTTTATCCTAAAAGGTTGAAACTTATGAATGAGAAGAACGGTAAATGATGAATAACAGACCCATAAAATTGTTTATGAATGCTGGGGTTTTTTGCATGCAAAACTACATATTCATATATTGAACAGTAATTTCCTAAATATTCATGTTGAACAAAAACTTCTCTGCGTGAGTTTCTGTTAGCAATGAATATTACGAAGTGGGAACCCGCAGAAACAGCTGTGCAGAGCTGAAATAAATGTTCACTTAACTCTATTTTTGTAGTAGCTGTACAGCTCAATTTATCAGGAATATTACACTCCTTACTTATCACTTCCATCAGGGTTCACATATACACAGGCAGAGCTATTCCTTCGCCACACTCTACAGCTCTGCCAGCTGCCATAAATCAGTGTTTTAGCTCTTGTCCCACATCCTGGTGTTGTAGAGGGCTTGAGATCTCAGGAAAGCAAGCAGAGGGTAACTAATTTGATTTCCAAACTGTTAGACTGGAATTAGGTGTAACATTTTATAACATCTAAAGGCTTTCACTTTCTTATCACAATCATTAAAGGCAAAGTTCCTCAGCGCAGCGTTGCTGATTTACAGGATTGAAACATTTTGTCATTTTTTGGGAAGTTCGCATGTGTGAAATATAACTCTTGGTGTTACAGAGTAAGGGAATAATGCTGTCAGGCTGGGTGCATTACAACATTGATCCTCCAAGAGCTAGGTTTGATTTGGCTGAGTAACTTCAGCAGTATCACATGGAACACAACCTTACAAAAGGAATAAAACCAGCCAGTGAATGAATAAATGGATAGGCCAGGTATTAAAATTGCAACAAACTGAAGGAGGAGTAGACAATTGAAAGGATAATTGTACCTTCTTACTAATAAAATATCTGGTGGTGATGAATAAAGAAAAAAAAGTAAAATCTTTTTTTTTCAGAGTTTGAAAAGGTATCATAAAACTTCTGCCTTAGCCATCTGTCATAATATAACCCCAGCCAGCAATCAAGTTACACACAGATACTCACTCACCAACAGTGGGGTGGGGGAGAGAACTGGGGGAGGGTCAAAGTGAGAAAACTCGTGGATTGAGGTAAAGACATTTTAACAGAGAAACCAAAAGCCTTCCTCAAAAGTAAAGTAAAACAAGGAATTCATTCATCACTTCCCATGAAAAGGCAGGTGTCTGGCCACCCCCAGGAGAGCAGAGCCCCATCACATATAATGGTGACTTGGGATGACAAATGCCATCACTCTGAACATCTCCCACTCCTTGTGCACTCTCAGCCCTCTCACTTTGTGAGGCAGAAAAAGCTGTGACTGTGCAGACACTGCTCAGTGATAATGAGAACATCCCTGAGTTATCAGCACTGTTTTCAGCACAAATCCAAAACACAGCCCCACACCAGGCACTGTGAAAATAGTTAACACTTCCCCAGGCAAATCCAACACACCATTCAATATACAGAGTTTAAAAAAAGGTGGGATCTGCCATGGGCCGATTGATGATATATATGACTAAATGCATTTCTTATAATCTAATTTGATATCTTAAGTAAAAAAAGCATATCCTAAATTACATATAGCTTCATTCTACATCTAGTTTGATTTTAAGCAGCTTCAATGAATGTTAAAAAATTGCTGTCACCAGTTTGCAGTCTGCATGAAGTATGTAAATATCTGTAATTTCTGATAGAAAAAAAATCCTATCAATCATTTCACCAGTGAAATTCAGTAGCAGAAAACTCATGAAACAGATTAGATACTGTGAGAGACTGGAACATTAATGGTTATTGACTCAAACCACTTGGCCCTGTGTGGAGGCAGCAGGTGCTTTTTGTGGGAGCAGGACAGTCTTTGGGCGTATGCTGTTGAAACCTCTGATTCTCATAAGAGCACTCAAGATGGCTTCAAGCTGGGTTATGAGCCAGGTGAGGGAGAAGGTCAATAAGAAACATATATTGCAAGGTGGGATATTTCTTTATAATCGTGCCAATCTCCCCTCCCACAGAACTGGGTCAGCTGCAAAACTCTCCTTCACCCTGCAGAAGGTACTGGGACATTCTTATGTAGGTCTGAAGGTATTTATCTCTTCTGATGGGGCAAAACTGCCTCAAATATCCTGACATGAGGGGCAGCTGTCTTATCCCAGAAAGGGTCATAAACAACCAAAAGGCATTAAATACCCACAAGACCCATTCCTGGGGCCTTGCACCAGAGTACTGCACAAAATCCAAAATGTTGCAGCAGATCCTCAGTGTTGCAGAAGACAGTGTAAAACTCCTCTGCCTGGGGAGGCACCTGTGAGTTCCCACATAAATCTGAGCTTTATTAACCCACTGAACTTTGTGTTCTGTGTGCTTTCCCTCACCCTGGACAGATGAAGACTGTGACTATCACTTTGATCACTTCAGACATTGAAATTGCAACAATCAAGTCTCACTGCTGGGTCCTTGGGCAATGACTTTCTTTTCTTTCTTTTCTTTCTTTTCTTTCTTTTCTTTCTTTTCTTTCTTTTCTTTCTTTTCTTTCTTTTCTTTCTTTTCTTTCTTTTCTTTCTTTTCTTTCTTTTCTTTTCTTTCTCGCTCTCTTTTTCCATTTTCTGAAGTGTTATTTTTGTATTGATATAATACTATAGATAACAACCAAAATGGCTACATAATCATTTTTATTAGGAACAAAATGTTCTAAAATAAACCATATATATATATATATCTATATATATATCTATATATATATATCTATGCATGAAAATATTTTAGTATGATCATTCAGTGTCATTTCACTCTAGCTCTCCCCAAGGGGTCTATTAACAAGAACCTGAGTTACCCCTTCAGGAGAGGGTGATAATAAATACTTTTAAAGTAGAACTGAGAAGTTTTGGTGAGAAGGTTCCTGATGAATCCCTCTAGGAGGTTAATGGAGAAATGCAGCTTCTGAGATCCAGCTTAGCTAATATCCCTAATCACTCTCCTGATTCCATTATTTTTACAGGCAATTATCTTAGATATTTCTAGAAGAAAACACTCTTAGGATAAATATAAGTACCTTAATTAAAACAAAATAAAAAGCAAAGCATAACACTGACATTAGCTAGAAGACTGATGATAGAATTCAAACATAAACATAGAATTTAAAAAATTTATATTAAAGGGAATCAAAGGTTATCTTACTTCAGATTCTGAAGTGGTTAAAATTTTAAAATTAAAAAAAAAGAAAAAAAAAACACATTTATTTTTTAAAAATCTACTTTGACAGTGAAGTTCTTCAAAAGTGACATTGTGCATTTTGAAATGTTTTCTACCAACATTACCTTTTATGAAATGTTTATTTAACTTATTTCATGAGAATGCTCAGTTTGTTTACCTGTAGAAAGTCTGTTTCATCCTGTAAATTTAATTTTATATACACAAAATTCTAATACATTTAAAATATTATAGAGAAAGGTAGGGAAAAGGTTAGCAATATACTTCAAAATGACAGAAAACAGTGAAGAGGGTTTATTCTACTATGTATTCCCCTTTCATGGATACACTCCATTCTGTCTCCACATTTTGTTAAAATACTACTGAATTATGTAATCCATGTGGTTTTTAATCACATTTCAGTGTTACTATTTCAGCTTGTCCCCTATTGATAAAATGTGCAATTATTTATTTTGTATTTTTACCTGCAGCACTTTTTTTTTTTCAATTATAATGGCCTTTTATATTGTGAAAGAACATTTACATTTCACAATTTGAGTAGCTCTGAGAATTTCTTGAGCTTTGTCAAATTACTCTTTCATGGTCCTGGATGGCTAATCTAAAATTTTCAAGTAACTATTTTAAAGTACGCGAAGTCAAAAATTCATTTTAGAAAACCAAACTTATTACAATATGACTTCTCATGACTTTTTGTTGTTGTTTTAAAAATGAGTTATAAGAATTGAGGATTATATCAGATTACTCTTAAGAAAATGTAGCTTAAGCCTTCTAGAAATACACTGACACTAATAATTATAAAAGTAATTAAATTTTTAATTTGTTATTTCACTTCTGAAAATGCCAAGCTCTATTAAACCACTACAAATACTGATTGCATCATACTTGTAAACATTGTGCTCTCAACTGGGGGTTGTTAGCTCTTCAGACAAAAAGAAAAAAACCTTTTTTTTCTAACAACAAAAATTTCACTAAATTGTATCTATTAGCTCCTTTGTAGAAATCAATATTCACACGTTCATTAAAGAAAATGTTTAAACATTTTGTGCAAAATAGAGAGGAAATATTATGCTTTAAATAATAGTCAGTATTTTTATGTAACTGAAACTGGGTTTCACGGCAACCTATTAGGCTTTTGAAAGGGTAAGAAGCTTTGATCATGCAAACTTCTGGTGGTATCTGGTCTAATCTGTGCTTTCTTTTAACTGTAAACAGCCTCATTAAAATATTGCCAGTTAGAGGGTCTGAGAAAGAAGTAAAACATATCCAAAACTGATAGAGAGGAAAGAATATCAACTAAACAGACAAATTGAATGGTTTATTTTAAAGATTTTCCATACATGTTCTGATGGTATTAACTCCCTTTGTAATTCATTGTGAAAAGTCAACCATCAAAAAGAAAATTGTTTCTCCATGCGTAGGTGGTGTTTGCATTAAATTACTGTTAGCACAGAATAAAAAAGAATTTGTGACAAGCCACAAGCTCCAAACAAATCCATTGCTGGAAAATTTAAAAAGGCAGCACGAAATGCAAGTTCTCAATCTGTTTAATCATGCCCAAGGTTCCAAAGTCACCCTACAGACTGCATGATTGTTTACAAATAGGCTTTGACAGGTAATTTCACTGAATACTCCACCCCTATTTTAACTTTATGGTTCCAGTCCTGTACCCAATGAAATCACCTGGCAGTTTGCAGTTGATTGCCACAGGGATATGGCTCACTGGCTTCTAAGAGCAGGGGAAAGTAAGCGGATTTGGCAGCATTTCAAGCTGGTGAATGTCACAGACAAGCCATGGGAACATCAGTCCATGCTTTTTCAGCTTCAGCTGACATGGAATACACAATGGATTTGGGAGCACTGCTTGCTCCTGCCCACGTGTGAATTAAACTTCTAGACTGGAAGAAAAATGAGAAACAAATAATGGAAAGGCCACAGGAAATGTGTTGTATCCATGTATCAGCTTCAATAAACCAAACAAATGGCAGGACGAAGTGGACATTGAAAATACATCAGAGGACAGAAGCACATCCTCAGTCTCCTTTCCTGGCCTCTGGGCTGTATCATGTCTGCCTCCTCCTCACTGAGTTTCCAAGATGATTTGATGGACTTCTAGTTTTCCAATGACATCCTGTTCCAGGCCAGTAGTGCTGAATTGCACAGTGGTGGCCAGGAGATATTGGTCTCAGCTGCAAGGGAGACCTTGGTGCTCACCACACACACAAACCCTCAGTCCTGCTGCAGAACATGGAACAGGATTTACATTTCTATGGATTTGCTGTTACTACCTGCGATCTCCTCTTCAGCTGTGTAAAAGCTAAAGCAGAGGGTTTGGCCTGAAATGTGTCTTTTATCTGGAAAGTTTCTGAATGTGAAGAAAATAAAAACTAAAAGCAATTGAAACAGGCTAGAACTTTCCAAAAGGGAAAATGATACCCTGGATCTTAAAAAAAAGTTAATATTTTCTATTATGTCCTCTAATTAACAGTGAAATTCTGCACTCATAGCCCAACCAAAATTCTTTTGGACTCTATACTTAGTGGCTGTTAAATTACATCTGTAATTAATACACACAGAAAATGTGAATAAGATTAAAAATGTCAGCATTTGTTTGAAGTGGCAGAAAATTTAACATGCATTTAAAATTACATTTCTAGTCCATTTTTTTATAAAGCTCTTTGTTTTATTAAAATACATCTTGAGGCTCTATTGAGACAGATATCCTGATTTCACAAGTTTTGACAGTAGAGCTTGTCTAAAGATTGAAGAGCAAACACTGAATACTTGTTTCTATATAATTTACAGCTTTCAAAGGAGTCATTTGCCTTTTCTGTACTAAATAATTGCAAGGAATACTTTGGTTTGTTTAGTCAGCATATTTAATACCTGGTAAGAATACCCCTAATGGAATGGTATCTGGATTTCCCCAGCTCCCCTTGGTTGAATAAAGTAGGATTTCAAATTTAATTTTTTAAAGCATAAGAGAAAATATGTGAGTTCAGAACTTCCATTGTTTGAATGGCTTTTTGTGCTGGTTTGCTGTAGAATAACTTTGACATGAATATCCACCGCAATCTTTTGATTTCATGCAGTCCTTGCAATGTAAAGTAACAGACACTAATGTTCATCAGCAGAAATATTTTTCGTCCTGTGGTTGGCCACTGGAAGAGGTTCCTCAGGGAGGTGGTCAGAAGACCAAACATGGCAGAGTTCAAGAAGCATTTGGACAATACTGTCTGGCACATGCTGGGATTTTGGGCCAGTGTTGGACTTTGATGATCCTTGTGGGTCCCTTCCACCTCAGGATAGTCTATGATTCTATGATTATCTACTTTAATCCAAAATACATAATGAAAAAAGCCTAATCATTGCAGAAGGAGTTAACAGGGATAACTCTGCTTCTGTTCTATTGGAATTATCAGTATTGGCTGAAAGATTATAATCTTGTTTATATTCAAAGAAATTTTCTGCATAGTCTTATAAATTCCCTTCATTCATCATTATTAATCATTAAAAAATTAATTGCTGAAAAATCATACCATATTTTCTGCTGAAACAAAAGCCCTGATATTGTATGCAAAACCCAGTGGAAACTAATGTATGAATGGATAATGACTCAGATCCTAGGTTAGACAGTAAGTTTCTTCTGGTGGTAAACACATGTTATGACCCTTCCAGTCAGCATCTAAAGCAACAGAGTAAAATATCACTGACTTTCACTTCTGTAGGCAACACACAGCTCTAACTTTAACATTTAGGGATTTTATTCAGTGCAGGTGACATTTTGATATCTAATTAAATTGTTCTTTAGAGAAAGAACATCATAAAGCTGGCTTCAAAAGACCATGAACCTTATTAGTTAAGTACTTGCTCTTTAAAAAGTGCATATTTTATGGCAGAAAAGTCTTGGAGGGTAAACGTTCAGTATAAATGAATTTCAGATATGATTTTTCCAAACTGCTCCAAAGTGTGCAGACAGAAGCTCATAGACTGTATCCAGTTTGTTTTCAGAGTGTATTATTCCAGAATAAACAGCCATCTTAGCAATTCCGTTTTCCTGATTAAATATTATGTCTATTTAATGATACTGTACACAATCTTTATGTTGGGGTGCATATCTCCATGGTCAGCCCACTGTTTGACTGGACTGCCAGGTCAGCTCTGATATGCCTCAACAGAACCAATGTGTGGGTTCTTGGCTCTGCAGCACCCCAACCTTCGCTGCCACGGCCGTGGTATAAATGAAAGAGGGGACTCTCGGAGGTTCGGGGAACAAATGTTTTTTGGGGAACACAGGGGAACCCCTCACCTCAGGCCCAATGCCTCAGGAGAGACCCTGCACATGGGCTGCGGGGGGGTTTTGTCCAGGACAAACTCAAGGGGTGGATACAAAATTAAACCAATAGAACAAAGCAAAACAATAAATGCCAACTGGGTTACATAACTCGTAACAAATCAGAGGTAAATTGAGGAGGGGTCCCTCGGGCATCTGCCAACCACTGACCAGATGTCCTCGAAGTTTCTGGACCTTGGAGATAAGGATTCCAGTGATGAACAAAGAGAAAAAAGATACATTGGAAAGGATGGGCAGGGAACATCACAGGGAAAGGACCAATAGGGAACAGTCTCTGGGCAAAAATCAGAGATGGCACCAAAACCTTTATCAAGTTATGATAAGAAAGAACTCCAAGACAGGAGGCTCATCTTAGGTACCTAAAACTATACTAAACTTACAATGAAACTTTTAAACAAAATCCTGCAACCCCACATCTTTACCTCATTGCATTTCATTTATATATATTTTTGTTGTTGTTGTTATATAGGAGAATACAATTAAATCTGTTTAAATAATCTATGAAATCCAGAAGGGTATTGATCTTCCATTTATTCCCCCTGGAGAGTTCAGAACACAGAAAAGCTTTATTTGCTCAAAAAATACCAAATAGTATTTTGTTCAAAGAGATATGAAAAATGAGGCATCAAGGGGAAGATTACATTACAGTCTATAATTCATTGTCCTTCTACCTCTCACTACCTTTTGTTAAACATGTAATCCAAATAAAGAAAGAATTGCACTATTTCTGCTATTATCTAATATGGTAATCACAAAAATCAGTCCTCAAATTTTCCAGAAGTAATTTTCATAAATTTTCATATTTATCAGATATTTTAGGAAAATCAAAAGTTAATATTTGCTTTTCATCTCATTTGAACTCACACAGTGTGTAATCCTGCCCTTTTTTTTTTTTAATCTGTTCACTTTTTAATGTGAATGAACCACTTAATGCATTCAGAGTGTTTTATTTCACTGCTCACCTGACATTTCTGTGGGACATAAAAAAATAAATTTTGCTTTCTCTTTTTCTTTCTTGCTTTCTTGGTACTACATCCAGAATGGTAAATACTGGTCAATAGCTTCTATTTTAGGTAAATACAAAATAACGAAAGAACCCCAGTGGAAATTGGGATCTAGGGTTTATTTTGTGGCATAAATCCATCACAAAGATGGCTCAAGGTCAGACTGGACAACTCAGCAA
Source organism: Zosterops lateralis (assembly GCF_965231275.1). NCBI lineage: Eukaryota > Metazoa > Chordata > Aves > Passeriformes > Zosteropidae > Zosterops > Zosterops lateralis. The sequence goes on from NC_139763.1 coordinate 115,121,330, forward strand.
CCTGATCTAGCTGAAGATGTTCACTGCAAGTGAGGTTGGACTATCTGACCTTTAAAGGCTCCTTACTGCACAAACTCTTCTACTGTTCTATTTTAGAAGACTTCTGACCTGTACTGAACAGAAAGCATATATCAAATACCTAGTTTCTGGCAGATTCAGTAATAGATCAGAGCAATCTTCCTTAATTTTCTTAAGTGATAATCCTAATGCATCATATCTGTACAAATGTCTTCTTCATTCATTTTATTCCATAAATGTTACTCTATGATCTAATTATTTAGACAACTTCTCTCTTCTACTATTGTGCATTTGGCACTAACCTATTACTTAAATCTTCCCACTTTCTTCTCCATGTCTGTTCATTTCTCAGAATTCAATCTGTTTATCTAATTTAACAAAGATGTCCTGGTTGTAGATCCTATATTCCAAAACAGCTGCTATCCTGCTTACTGTGTGGATCAAAATGAACACTTGAAAAAAGCAAATGAGGTTTAAGGTGTTGCTAGGACCTACTGTTATGCTCCTTTAAATTATTATTTAGGGGTATTTTTTTGTTTTCATCTTGTTTGGGGTTTGAGGTTTGGAATGTTTCTATTTTTCTAATATTCACCTGATTATTAGAACAAATTGAAATGAGTCACAACTATGGATAATTATTTTTTAATGTATAGGATTCATTCTAATGAAGTAGCTCAGTTTTTCTCAAAGTGCACAAAATTACTTTTCCTCTGCATTACATATATGCAATGACCCTATTGGTTAAAGATCTTACAACATGGACAAATCACAATGAGATGTTCTTGGGAAAAAATGTTACTTCACATAGAGAATGTATTTTTATTTATTCAGAAGCACCATAATCAGAAGGAAACTGACAGCAAAAATTGCAGTGGTTCGGCTTTACCAAGGGTGCAGCTCCGGCCAGCCCTGCCGCCACTACAACCCGGGGGCCACTTTGCCAGAGGAGTGAGCAAACCCGACCACGGTGCGGATAGTGCGCAGAATAGAGAGGCGGGACTCTCAGGATGTGCAACAAAGGGGGTGCGTGTTCCCCAAGGCAGTGCTCCGAGAGAGACGCTGACCTTGGGATGACACGGCTCTTTATTGAGTGGGTTACAGGGGTGGGATTGAGTGGGACCAATCATAACCTTTTGCCAACTTATGATGAGGGAATGCACAACTTTTGAACCAATAATAAGTAACTTGGGGAGGAGGAATGCATGATGAGGGGGTGGGGAAGTTATATAACTTAAAGATTGACATATAACCGAAAACTGGTAAACAACTATTATGGGATAGGGTAACCAGGACAACCAAGGTTTTGGCGGGAAAGTCTGAGGGAAGGAGAGAAGGAGAGGCCATCTTAAACAATAGTAATAATTACAATTTTCCAAAACAATTATAAAACACAACTTATAAAACCAAACTGGAGCAGTGAAAAACCCAACTGGAATTGAATTCAAGCACCACCACAAAAAATATTCTGCCTCTTCCAAATCCCTCAGGTCTACACCCTTAGTAAGTCCCTTCTAGCTTTGTCAGCTGAACTTCATTTCGGAGTAATTTTTTTCTATTTTTAGAATCGACACGGGGTCAAAAGTCTAATCCAGTCTACAAGACATACTTCAAAAGACTGCAAGCAAAAGTGTTTGCTACAGTAAGATGTGACTTCACCCACCCTGAGGCTTAGACCCTTCCTGATCCAAATGTGATATCTTTCTGTTTAATAAACTTCAATGGGCTGTACATCTATGAATTTGTCTATTTAGTTTTTTTCAAGCTCAGCTGTAAATTTTTCATGTGCCATGTTCAAGGCTGGATGGGGCTCTGAGCAACCTGGTCTGGTGGAAAGTGTCCCAGCCCATAGCAGGCTATTAATAAATCTTATTTCAGTGATCTTCATCACACTTGGCAGGCAGGGTCAAAATATTCCAATGCAAGGCAATAGTTCACAGTCTAATTCTGCTATTGTAACTGGGGAGAGCCTGTGTTTGCATGCAAATCAGCATTACTTAATCAATACAAACAAACGTGGAAGATGTAGAAGTACTGCCATAAAGTAACACTTTAAGTGACACTTAAGTGTCAACAGACCTCAAAACTAAATGCTAGTGTTAAAATATCAGTTAAATTTTATTTTGAGAAATATATACAACCTCTTATCCTCAAAAACCCCAGACATCAAAACAGTCTCTCAAAACTGCAATTAAAATATTGCCTCATTCATCTTGTTTGAATCATTCTGCCCACTTAATTATATTTTGGAGGTACTCCCTCTGAGTGCCATTTTTCTACACGTTTTCTGTTATCTCCATCTGGAGTTTGTTTACCAAAATTTGCTCCATCTCCCCCAGGCTTCACTAAAATGGATTAATGATGTTCATTACAACATATGATATTTGCAGGTTTTGCCTTTCCTTCTGCATGGAGACAATAATGCAGAGCTTTTCCTCATGTTTCCTTTCAGTCTATTTTTTCAGGTGCAAAGAAAACCAGTCACAAACCATTGCAAAACAAGAAGTGCAAGGAGATATTGCAAAAACAATCTCCATTCATTCATTCATTCATTCATTCACTTAAAAATATTTTTTATGACACATCTTAAAATATATATGAAAAATACATGTGTGCGAACTGTTACTGCTTGAAGCAGGCTAAGAGGTATGAAGAAAATGCATCATTATTTCTATGCAACATTTCTACAGCAAGAACAAGTTTTTGCTAACACAGGGTTTAAGATGAGATTCTTCTTTCATTGCTTGCGCTTTCTTGCTGTAAGGGTCTCATGGAAGTCTAAACAAATCCAAACAACAACAAAAATTGATGAGGAAAATGCTCTAAGATCCCTAATTTTTCCTTAATGATTTGCTGAGTTAAAGCAGAGTTTAGTCACTGTTTATTCAAACTGTGGAACTTTTCTGTAACACGTTTTCCATTATTTGGGTTAATAAAGATGTCATGCCTGTGTTTGGTCATCCTATTCATATGAGTAATGTGGTGGAAGGGAATAGTGAAGAGAAAGTGTGGGAATGAGAAAGAAATAGGCAAAGACTTTCTGAACTCTGTATTTAAAAGCCTAAAACCCCTAATCTCCATTAAAAAATGCAGGAATGGGTAAAAAAGATGGGAGTAGAAATCTGTCAAAAAAGTTTACTGAATACCAGAGCTTTCTCAATATTAACCAGGTAATTTAATATCACTGTCTAAACTCAGCTATCTCCACAAACACAAGGCTTTTTTATGCACACAGGAACATATAATGAAGAAAGGAAAACCATGTTTAATGAGATGCTTGCTTTTGTTTTTCCAGAAATCTAATGCTCTATCACATTTTATCATTTCTGGGGTACCTTTTTCATTATTATTAATAATATTAATAGTAATAATAATAAAAATCATGATAATAAATAATTACCATAAAATTATAAACATGTCATGTTTAGCTGCAAGTCAAATTGTCAGGAAAAAATAATATTCCATTCTATTAGGATACTACCATGTGACCTTCCATAATGAATTGCTGCACATCCATGTCATGACCAAGTCAGTAATGAGGTGCTGTGACAGTTTATCAGTTCCCACAGCATACTGCACTTTGGGTACCAAGAGAGGTATTAGCCTTCCCTGAGGTGCAATTGTAAAATAAATAAGCAAGCAAATGAACAAGCATTATCATGTTTCAGGATGTATCAGAGTGTGTGCACTGGGTTACCTGCTGACAAGCATGTCTGGTTGCAAGTCTTTATGTGGGAAATATGACTGTGTTCATTAAAAAGTGCTGTGGGCAGTTTCAGGTTTCATAGAAATTGTGTGCCACCTACGTACAAATGTCTGTTTTTACCCTTCCCTCATAGCTTTCCCACCATGTAAGTCACACTTCCCACTGCCCACAGGCCTTCTGAGTAATGTCTTTATCCATGCCTTAAAATTACCCAGCTCCAGTGTAAAACATAGGGTGATTTGTCAATATGCAGATTTCTTTTCTGTACATCAGGAACCCAAACTTTTAGCTTATGTGCACTGCAGATCATGTTTCATCACTGCAAAAAGAGAACTGCACTTGCCTGAGGACTATAGAGCTAGAAGCACACAAAGTCAAGGACGGTACACTGGAAATGTCTTGACACTTATAGTTCTTTTCTTTTAACTCAGTAGGTTTTTTTGTATTTTAAGTGAAGAAAAGAAATTTCCAGGGACTCTGTTTTGTCATAGTCTATAAGACTGAAGGAAATTTTAAAGGCCAAAATCAGTGAAGCTTCTTAAAGTAATGAGTGCTATCTGTAAAGCAGTACAAAATGGCCTTCAGCAAAGCAGAGTTGCTCAGGAAGTAATAGGTCAAACTCCAAACTACTTGAACATCAAATAAGAAAATGCAGGGCAGTGCGACTTGCAAAACATGAATGTAAGATGTCTTAATATCTCAGAACCATGGGCTATATATTTAATCTCTTCTGCTGGCATTAGGAGATGCTATTTGGAAGTATGCGGAGCATGTAAAACAATCATCTTCTGCCATACTTCCTGGGCAGCCATAATTGTGGGAGTGTTCCTGGTCTATTTCTGCCTAATCCTGTTATTCATTTCTGGACCTGCCACCCAGGAATACATCTAATCCCTTGAACCTGCTAACTACCTCTCCCCCAACAATTCCCTGTGGCAGGAAGTCTCACAACTTTATTTCTGTTTTGCACACTATCTGTCTCCAATCAATCTCGCTAGTTTCTCCAAGTGTTTCCAAGCTTTTGTGCTGTGGCTGTCAAAAAGGAAATCCACATCCAGTTTGGATGCTGCATCATGACTTTCACAAACCCCTGCAACTTGCCTGCTTGGAGATTCCACTGCTCCTGCCCTGCCCTGGCCTTGTCAGGCTGAGCCAATACTTCACTTTACAGAAGTCATATTCCACTTCCTCAGCAGGCTGCATTTCCATGCACTCAGTTTTCTTCATTCTCATGACAGACTGTGCCGTCTTACGTGTGGGAGCCAGACTGGTCTGAGGTTCCCAGGACTCCCTAGAGCTCAGAAGTGGCAACGTTTGCACAAAGAGCCTTGTAAGACTATAGAAACAAAATAAATCTATACTGTTTTCTGAACAATCATAACCCCACAATCTGAACAAACAGATACCCCTGTATATTTGGCATGATTTGAGTATGCACTTCACTGAATAAGCATGAATAGAGCATGTGCTTAAAGGCACCAAATATTGCCAGCTGAAGAAGCCCCACTTTTGTTAACATTCCCTTGGCACAGCAATGAACAACCAAGCTCCAGCAGTAAATATAATGAGAATTATTACCTACAGTAGTGCCTCAAAGTAGCCTGTTATTTACTGTGCTTCAAAATTCTTGTAGAAAAGTAATTCCAAGCAAATGTCAGAGTGTTTCATTGGAAAAGTGAGGTTGAAGTTTCTGGGAATTTGACATCACAACAATTATTTTTTACGGACCACTTACCAGATCCCATTTATTCTTAATGATCTTGATTTTAATTAAAAAAAAAATTGAAAAAAAAATTATTACAAGAAAAAATTCCAGTGCAGCTGATAGAGGAAACCAGATTTGAAATACCCTCTTTAAAAGTCAAACTGAAATTTTGCTCGTGGTCTGTTAACTTGCATTCTGTCAGCAAATGCTAGCTTGACCTAAAATTGGTTTCTGTGACTCAAGCACCAAAGTAAATATGGGAGCTTCCAAAACTTTTTAAAATAGGTTTTGCATCATCAGAAAAAGTTAGTGTTTTAATCCATGATTCCTTCCTGGTCTATTGCTAATAAAAGATTCACTAAATTATCTTCATAAAGGTCAAAATGCTAATTAGAAAATTTTCTTCAATGATAGATCAGAGATGTGGAACAAATTATTAAATCCGCTTTTTCTAGAGTTCAATTATCCTTCTCTTCATCTTAAAAACATAATAAAAATCAAATAAAAATAAAAATAAAAGCTGAATTCTATGTATTAAATATTTCTTCTTTTAATTGGATAGAAAATGATCTTGGAAGTTTTGAGTTTACATAAATTACATTTTAGGTAAATCGATGTACAGTTTTACCTGTATCATTACTATTTCCTTATTAGCATCAATACAATAATTGGTTAAAAAATAATTTTAGAAATAGCCTTCAAATCAATAAGTGTACTAATAATCTAAAATATAAACATTTTAATAAAATACATCTTTTTAAGCTAAAAAGAATAAACTACAGAAATATTTGAAGAGCAAGAGAAAATATAACATAATTTGACAGAATATAATATCCCTGTTCAATCTGAATTTTAGAAATAAAGAATCAGCCAAGAATTTGTAGCTATAATGATCCATCTATTTCACTGACATGTACAATAATTAAGGAAACACTCGTAATGCCTCAGGAAACTGAAATAGCAGCATTTCTTATTCTTATTTGACACATTACTTTAGGTGTAAGTTAGTCAGGTATATTGATGTGTACTATTGCACAAAAAGTAATCTTGAGCTCCCAAACTGCAAAACACACACAGAGTAAACACCGTAAACATCTTTGGCTTAATTGCAACACCATTTAATGCAAACTTTTATCACAACAGCATTTTTAGTAAAATGGCAGGGAAACAGAATTAAATTCTTATACTGCTAGTTCCCATCTCACCTTCAGGATCAAAACCGAGCTATTTATAACCACGAGAAAATTCCACAAGCTACAAGGATGTCATGCATTTAATGTTCTCCTGATGACAGACAGTGGGGAAAAAGCTTCCCAAAAAGTTTTATAATTAGTACAGGATTAAAATGTCCAGACGTTAAAAAAAAAACAACCATGAAGTCAAATTATGATCTAGCCTGGACTCTGCAATCATAGGCTCATCGATCATCAGCGTGAGAATTTACTCAAGTTCATTTTTCATTTCTCGCAGGTATGATGATATGCCTAGGTATTAACTCGGCTGATAATGAAAGATAATTAATTCATGTTTCTTAATAATTGCAGGATACAGAGTCAAAAGAATATATTCATACAGACTTCATAGCTTTGGACTTTTATGTATATATAGAAAATATGAAAATTCTGCCACAATTTTATTGAATGCATACATGTTTTCCCTGACACCAAAGGCAAACAAAAAATGTAAAAACTTAATGAAACCACCTTGTAATTTTATTTTTTTTTTTAATTAGGGTTATATTGTTTAATCTCTGATTTGGATAGCAGGAAATGAAATGTGGATATTTAGCCAATATATTCCTGTCCCTGTTTTCGAATCATAGAATCATTCATAGAATCAGATTGGAAAAGACCCTTAAGTTCTTTGAGTCCAACCATTAACCCAGCACTGGCAAGTCCACCACAAAACCACACCACCAAGCACCATGTCTACAGGGCTTTTATCTCCAGGGCTTCAGTAACTAAGGATTCTAGTAAGCAAATATTTCTACCTTATTCTGAAATCACTGATTTATAGTAATTTCTTGAAGAGATATGATCCTTAATGAAGAAAAAGCATTACCCTAAAGTCTAGTCACAGAGGAAATATCTACACTCAGCAGCTAATATGATGAGAATACATCTAGGTTTAGTGTATTTTTGCCATATATAATGTATTTTATTTAATCTCTTTTTAGGTTTCAGCTCTGACAAAGAATGATTATTATTTTAGCTGCTCATCAGAAGTGAAATGCCCCACACTCTGATGAGGACAACACACAGCCTTGATGCCTGTGAACTAAGTGTCAGTATTGCTATGACTTTGGCCCAGTTAATTGTAGAAAAGAAAAAAAAAATGCTGTCAAGCTGTGATATATTGCATAAACTAAGGATAAGACTGTGTAACAACCAAGGATTTCAGGGAAATGTGAAAAGTGTGAATAAATGTGCAGAAAATTGACTGCTAACAGCTGCATGTAGGGACTCATCAGGTACCTGCACCAGAAGTAAAAACATACCAGTGTTTAGACTATTATACTAGCCCAGAAGTGATTGCTGTGTAAGCAAAACTTCTCCATATTCCTCCTTTTATAGAGTAAAAGTTTCCCAAACAAAAGATAGATTAGAGATTAATCTCTTGGGATCTCTGCCTACAGCAAGGAGTAAGAGCCTCTCAAAAGGTTTGCATGACAACCTATTATTTAACCTCTGAATCTGAGCCAACAAAATGGCATCAAACTTAACTCATTTCATAACAGTAACAGAACCTTTACATACCTTAAAATGTATAGATGCCATTTATTAGATACTCTGTATAGTCTGAGACATAAAACTGATGGCAAGATGTAAACTCCCAAGCTTTATATCACCAGCCCTGTGCAAAGGCAGTTTTATGAACAGAACATTGAGCAGAAGCACGTCACAGCTGTGCCAAACAAATGATCTCTGAGAAGATTTAAAAACACTGGAGTAAAAATGCAAAACATAAAAAATAAAGGCAGGCAAATATCCTAGGCGAAACAGGTTGCACTAATTCCTCATTTTTGCTGTAGCTACTCATGTCTTTTCTAAGCCAAATGTGAAATGCCATCGGTGTAATAGAACTTCCTCTCAATAACTCATGCTTCTATAACTTAAACCACATTTCTCCCCACATTCTGTCAAAATGAATGTCTTGTGGCATAGAAATTCAGTCTTTAATGACTAGTGCAGTCTGACATTGATAGAAAATGTCTGTTCAGTGGATGGAAGACATCAATATGATTTCACTGGAACCAATTCAAGGAAAGAACAGAGCCGAGTTTTGGTGGTTCTGAAGCTTTCTAGACATCAGTTGAAAAAGAAACCAGAGACCAAAGCCATCCACTGATTGTGGAGCAGGTGTATGATGGGGTATATCCTGATATCCTATTTCAATGACCTCTTAAGCTGTATGCCCATAATTTCCTTCCCCAGGAAATCAAAACACCATGGAAAATACTCTACATGTAAACATTCAATGTAGCCACCAGACACATCACCATTACAGTTTTGGAGTCTGAGAGCAGGTTTGCAGCCAATAAATATCTAAAAAAACCTATCTGCCAGGCTGAACTCAAAATTCAAGGTTGGTACCAACTGTGAAACACAATACTTAAATGCACTTAAGAAAAGCTTGAGAATTGCACTTAGTCAGACAAAGGGTCTGTCCAGTGCCATATGTATCCACAGTAAAACCTACAAAGAGTTGCCACAGGATGAACAAGAGTAGGCAAAACTCCTGGTGTTACTGGTAAAAGTGTTCCTTACCTCCAACTATTTCCATTTTATGAAGTTCTCACAGACCAAGGGTGGTCTTTCTGATGCAGCAAGTCTTTGCAGATTATACATATTTGTCCAGTCTTACCTGCGGTTTTCATCAATTTACGCAACCACATTCTACTATTTTAATGAGGTGCACAGACTTATTCTATGCTATCTGGAAAAATCACATCTTGTGAGTTTTGCATCAGCCCTGACTGGCTTGTTTTGAGTCTCACTGCCTGCGTTGAAGGGAATGGGAACAATTAATGCCCATTTCCTAATGCCTCAAAAGATTTTGTATGCTCTGTAATACCTAAATCTCTCTCTTACAGCCTTTGCCTATCCCATACTTCCTCATACAGAAGATGTTCTTTATCTTTGTTCATATATCTTTACCAGCTTTTACTGAACATTTTTCTGTTCACTTATTTTCTTTTACAGGTGAAGTGTGCAAGAGATGGAGAATTCCTACACTTTTATATACAAGATATGGACAAACTAAGAATTCTACAGTTTATAAATAATGTTCTCTGTATTTCTTTTTATGAAATCTCAGAAAGTCACAATATTTGATTTTCTCTTTTTTGTCTGCTCCTGTGCATTGAGCTGACATTTTCACAGGGTTTTATTCCATAACATCAAGATCTTGCTTCTGAGTAGTAACAGGCATCTTAAAGGTTTTCATAGCATTCATATGTAAAATTAGGACTGGTCATCCCCATGTGTATCACATTTAAACACTGAATTTTAATCTGCCATTTGTTGCCCAGCCACTCAGTACTATAAGGTGTCTTGACAATCTTTCACAGTCAGCACTTGTCCTTAGACTCTTCAATAACTTAATATCATCAGCAATTTTGGTCACTTTAGTACTCACCCCTTTTCCTGTCTATGAATATGTTCCACCACAAACCCCCTTCGAGCTCCTCAGTTATGAGCCTTTATTTCTACCCCTACTATCCGGTGCACTAAAAATATTTTAAAAATCAAGGGAAGAAAAAGGAGGAATAGCAGAACAATATATATGGAAAGAAATGTTTAAGTAAACACAGAGAACATGACATATGCTTCCATGAGAAGAAATAGTTCTGTTTCTAAGGGTCTGAAAAGATTTTATATAAGTCATGAGTTCCTAGGGCTAAAAAGACTTCTGGAGTGCATGTCAAAATGCAAAGAAACTCCATGCTGTTTCTGTGGCACTGGAAAAATCAAAAATCTCAGATACAGTCAGCACTTATGAGTTCTGTAGAAGTATATGGGGTTTTTGTATGAAGTCTGGTGCCTCTATTATACAGAACATTTACAACTCTTCTTATACCTACGTATTCTTAATGCCTCATAAACAAGTGCCCTGGAGCAAAAGTAAATTAGTAGCTTTCGAGATTGCCTAAACAGATATGCATGACACTGATTGCATTAAATTAACTGTTTAATTGAATACATTTTCCTGATTGAGTAAAACGACATTTGTGTCAATGTTTTTTCTAATTGTGTTAGTGTGCACAGTTGGTTCACTGCCCTTCCTTGAGCTGATTGCAATCACTAATTTTGTTGCTCATGAAGCTGTGATAGGAAGCAGATGAATTTACATTCACATTGTTGTCCACACAGACTGAGAAGTAAAATGGACCTCCTTCTATCCTTTCAACCTCAAAGCCAGATGTATCCTATTAAAAATTGACATAGTCATCCTGCAATACCTGTGGGCTTAAGAATGATAAGGCAAGTCCATGCAGGTTGCAAAGGAAAAAATTTCACCCATTTTACATAGCTCAGCAAACACTCATATACATCAGTGGAAGACACTTTATCACCCTTGGACTATCCTATTTTATTTTTTTTTTAAGTTTATTTTCTTCACTTTTCCTGGGGATGAAATCAAGACCTGTTAACAAATATTTAGGGGAAAATGGTGGAGCAGGAGGGAAGAATGAAATGTCATGTAGCTGATTCTGTTTTTACTCTCAGAGTCCTGATGAAACAGCAGAAGTCAAATCCTTCACCCTCACAGCAGGACCTAAACTACATGTGTTCTCATACCTTAAGCATCTCACAAGCAATAAGCAAGTGCTGGGTATTTGACTTGTCTGCAGAGAGAAAAAAAAAAGATTATTTTTATCTCTCCCATTGGAAAGAGTCCCACTCAGACAATTTAATCAGTAAGATTTGGTATATTTCATTAAGTACGTATTAATTAAGACAAACATTTTTACTCCACAGTGCAGACAAAAGATACATCATACAAGGAATACTAAAGTTCAGTTCTCTCTTCCTATGCTTATTTACTTAGCATACAGAGAAGCAGATTTTTCCCTTATCCCCTCTCTTGCTATCTTTTAAAAGACTCACTGACCTTTCTCTTGTCTTGACAAGAAATTCTCTCCAACTTTCCGTTTGTAAAAGTTTCATTTATGATGCCAAAAAAAAAATCTTAAGTCAGATGTAATAAATATGCTTTTCATGAGAAAATTTCAGGCCAGCTCTCCTTTTGTTTTGTCAATAAAATTGACATTCACAACAACTTTATGTCTTTGTAGTAAAAACAAGCTAATATCCATTTAGAAAGTCGCTGCTGTCATACATTACTCACAAAAGCCAGCTATATTAGTTATTCCACATAATTAAGTAAATCCTGTTTCTGAATCAAAACTCAGACAAGCCAGTCAATAATCTGACTAAAAATGTAGACAGAAAAAACTTTTGAAGAGAGGTATCTTGTTCTTAACAATTCATGTTTATTAAAATGAGATTTGTTTGTACTGCTCTTTTTTTTTGTTGTGGAAGAATGAATGTTTTTAATATATACATTACCCTATTTGTAAACCACAATTTCTGTAATAATCTTTCTGCTCTCACTGATTAAGTTACCTCCCTCATTGGTGATGGAATTGATATACACTTATTATACTGGGATGTTTTCTGGCACTTAATGTTCTAAATAAATAAGCAAAGCCAATAACTCATGCCACTGCTGCAAGTGTACTATTAAAAGTGAGGCAGTTCCCTGCCTTTATCTACAACACAGAACAAATGAAAAATTATTAAAATTATGCCCAGAGCAATGTTGATTACTTGTTCACCATATGACAATGAAATCCTGTTGAAAATTTGAGTGGTTCAATGAAGTAAATTAGCAGTTCAACTGTAAGCTCTCCCTTGCATTATTTCTGCAGTTTCCCTTTGTGACACAGCTCAGGACCTGACACAGAGAGACACATGTTTTCATATAAAGACCAGATTTTCTTGGTGAAATGTTACCTTTTGCTTATTTATTTATATTTTTGTTCTGGAAATTCAGAATACTGTTCAGAAAAACTGGCAGGTATTCATTACCTCATGGAAAAACAGAAGAAAAGGAAAAAAAAATCAAAAACTCAACAACCCACAAACACTACTACTTCCATAATGTTTCTACTTCACCAGACTGCTCACATCTCAGTTTTTCTCCAGCTCATGACACAGAAAATGACTAATCTTTTACTCACATGATTTTATCTTTCATTGTGTTATTAGATTGACAATCCTTCCTACTGAAACACTGACATATGACTTTTATTCTACCTCTCAATCTAGTGGTGGGGTGACTTAGTTTTAAACAATTTTTTGGAGGGTCCATGCGACACTCTTTGGCTTTAAGCTCAAGTATTGTGTATGTTCTGGATATGACACTGATATCAGAGTAATTTCATTGTCTTGTGATAAGTGTACAAAGGCTAAGTATAAGTTGTTGAAAAAGGTCCAAATATTGCAGGAAAATCTCATCTAGGCAAATGTACAAAATGTTCAGTGTAAGACAAAAAGAGACAGTAAGGTCATTCCAATATCTGTATTAAACACAACTTATATTGTTATCTGATTTTTTATCCTATTTTCATCCTATATTTTTTTTTTACTTATTTGCTTCAAAATACTTGGAAATATTTTAAAATTTCTGTTTTACTTGTTAAAAATGTATTTAAAAATTCCGGTTTTCAGCAAGGTATTGGGTATCAGACTGCAATGAAGGTTTTGTATTCCTACTGTATAGAAAGGACAAATGTGCAATGAGTTCCTGCAAAGAGATTCCAGAAAGTCGTATTAAAAAGATGAAAATGCCTATATGCATATATATGCAATTTTTTATATACTCTGATTATCCACATTAGGCTCAATTTCTCATCAATAAGAGGGGGCACGAATATAGGAAGTAAATGATGCTTTCTTCTTTCGATTCTTTATGTGGGCAAGGCAATTCTAGTCCTAAGAAAACAAAGGGATTTATTCTCAAAAACAATTTAAAAAGACTTTTTACTTTTTTCCCCTCAGTTTTTCTTTCTTTCTCTCTTCCCATAACTTTTCTGCTCCAGTGGTACCTCCTCAGCTGGAGGCTGTCAGCCCAGGGAATATTATAGCTCGTTTGGGATGGGTTTACATTCTGTTCAACATATCTGTAATTTTACATTGTTGGATGAAATCTGGATGAGAAGACAGGTTGAGACAACATGTCTGAGGGTCAGACAAGAATTCCAATATAGCATAAAGACAATACAGCTGCTTCCAAGGCCAGAGCAACTGCTAATAAAGCTGAGCTACTAAAATCTTTCAGAAAGTGGCTCATTTTGTGCATCTTTCTGTCAGTGCCAGCAGGCCTGAACAGAAATATAGATTCTCTGGCTTTACAAAGAAAGCAATACATTTTCTCAGTTACACCTTCCCAGCATTTAAGACAAGGGATCATAATTTCTCTGGACAGCCTTTTCCCCCCATATTTTTCCATTGCATCTTTTTATTGGATCCTATTCACAATATCGAATTCTATATATTTTTTCCTGATACTCCACACTTTTGCACCTTACATTGATAATAGTGAGGTGAACATGACTGATAGCACTGAAAAGTCTCTGAAATATTTTTATTTTTATTTTAAATTTAAATTTATGCTGTAATGAGATAAAATAAAGTGACTCAAGTCTGGGCTGGGGTAAAAGAATACATTCAGAAGAGGATTAAGCCCAGCACTTTTGGGGACTTGAGTCATTTTTATCTCTATTGACTTGCAGTGGAGGGCCTCAGTCAGGAGGTCCATTTAGGGTGTGGTGGTCTTTCATGCAGCTTTTGTTATACAGTTTTGATACAACAGGCAAAAGTCCTTCATAAAGATGTTTAGGCCATAAACCATAACATGTCAGTCTCCTATATTTCAGTTTTCAGGCATGTTATCTATCTAAAATGACCTATGTACTACACCAAAATATGGCTTATGTGGGTATATCACTATATAGACATATATCTATATAAATTTATTTTCTCATTTAGTTTCTGAGCACTTCCTAAGAATGTCATTCTGTTTTCAGAAGGGAAGTTATCCCAGGAAAAAAAAATCTGCAGAGTTATTGTTATAAAAAATAAAATGTATGTATGTTTACTTCATGGGTTGAAAAAAAAAATACAAATATCATCTCTTTGTATTTGGTAAGAAAGTGACCAAGTACTACCAGTGACAATACATCAGACTTACTACCAACTCTCACATAATACCTCACATAAACCCTCTGATAAAGTAATACTTAATCCCTAATCAATGAGCCATAAAATTCCTTGGTTGTTTCCACAGTAATCCTCATCTGCAGTTGTCTCACTACCCTTCCCTTTCTCTCTTTTCCTCTTAGCAGTCACTTACATCTCTGATTCGCTGATCACTTCTTCAGTCTCCTCCATTACCTCCTGCACTCCCCTGCTCATCATGCACATCATTTCTTGTTCGTCCAGACCTCCCTTTCAGAGGCGCAAGTCCACAAACAGAAAATTTCTCCAGAAATACTTCAAAACATACGCAAGTTCGACTTTGCTTCTCCTACCCCCACATGCTTCTCTGCTCACAGCCCCTTCCATGCCCCATAAGCAGTCTCTTTTCAAACACAAACCCATCTGTATTTGTCTACAGTGAGAAAGCAGAAAAACCTGCAGCTGGCGAGTACAGCTTGCAAGGATTGCTGGTTGGCAAGAAATTGTAAAAGTTTACTTTTTCTCTAATACAGAGAAACATCTTTACTCAGCAGAGTTTCTCATAGTCAGGTGTTTTCTAAGCCTCACTGAACTGCTTGAGGAAATGAACTATAAAACTACATGCAAAGAGCACTATGCAAGTCCTGCTACCACCTGTTGTGAAATCAAGAAACATAGAAGAAAGAAAAGTATTTTTTTTATCATGAAATGGCTGAAAAAAGGTGAATTTGGCTTCAAACTGTAGTTATGCCACCAATTTCTGTAAAGTACAGTGAAAATGTGTGTAGTCAGAAAGATGCCATTATTCTTTTGAAAAGACATACGTGTCCATCTCAGGAAAAACTTCAGCATCAAAGCTAAGTCTACCTCACTGTTTAGGGTCACTTTACACAGAGATGATATTCCTCTTAAGATCTAAACTAAGCTGAATCTTACACAGCAGCTCAGCTGAATTTCAGTGACTGAAAGCATTCATGCATTTGACATGATCTCGTCATGGATTTGGAATTTATTCACACATTGCAAATTCTCTGGTATTTGTTACCCATTAGTGCAGTCAAACCTGGGAATATATACAACATATATATATATATTTTTTTTTTTTTCAGTAGTAGAACAGAACACAGAAAATGAAAAATTTGTACTGAATCAATATTCAGAACCGTTGGTAATGGGAAAACAAAAAAAGAAGTGATACCTAATTAAGCTTCAGCCAATATTGTGTGTTCTTTTGGATTTATTTCCCTTACTCTAAAGTTAAGTCACATTTTTTTATTGCTTGATGAGAAGGCCTTCCAAAAGCAAAAGGTGAAATGTTTAATTTTCACATGTCAAAGTAATTTATCGTATTTTTTTTCTGTGAAAGTAACAGAATATTGTATTTCAGAACAAAGGAATTCTATGTTTAAAAAACCACCCTCCACTTCCTTACTATTGAAGCTAAAGGGATGGATTGAATCTGCTCTGATTTTGAGATCCTAATGGTTTTAAACATCCTGCAACTCAAGTTTTCAGTTGTCTTACTACTTACTAGAAGAAAAAGGAACCTGAAAAATGACAAAAAATCTCAACACCAATGAACTAAACAAGCAACTCACCTTTGATTCCTTGGCTAAGTTTTCAATACACTTCTGGAATCTGACTTCAGGTTGAGGTCACCAGAGCTGAAGGGTACCCTTTAGTTTTTCTTGTCTACCATTCACTGTGGTAATAACAAACTGAGCTTTGCCAAGAGGCTGTGTTTTGGTTTGAAAGCAAAATGAATGAGAGGCTCCAAGTCAGAGATATAATTTAATAAGAAGAAAGGTAAAAAGGTAAAAGTAAAATAAAATAAATACAATAACACAAAAGATCACTGACAGAGTCAGAATACAACCTGAGCAGGATGGTGGAAGCAGTCCAGGTGAGGTGCTCTTCCTGAAGCAGTGATCCTGTAGAAAGGTCTGGTAACTCTGCTCCTCTGGGAATCCAGTGGGTAAGTGCCCTTGCACTGTCCCACATACCAGCTTATATCCAGGTGAGAATGCTTGGCTCCTCCCCCTGGGCAGAGCATCTCACAATAGCATGAGAAGTGTGAAATGGGTCCTTGATGGCCCATTAACAGAGATAACCCCTGGAGGGAGTTACCTGTGACTCATGGGCCATTAGCAGGAGACACTCCAAAAGTCATTAGCAGAAGACACCCCAAAGGCGTTAATGAGCCATTAGCAGAAGACACTCCAAAGGCCATTAGCAGAAGACACCCCAAAGGCCATTAGCAGAAGACACCCCCAAAGGCCATTAGCAGAAGAGGCAGGGGGCTTGGGAAAACACTAGCCCACCTGGTTTCAACAGTTCATGAAGATGGTGATAGAATAAATACTTTGTGTACATCCTACACCGCAACCCAGGACAGGCTGTCAAATCTGTCAGGTTTATAGTGCTATTTTTTAGCTTCCAGGCCTCTCTGGACTTTAAAGTAGAAAAAGTGTCTAAAGTGCCTTCAAAGTCAGGTTTGCACGGGGTTTTTTTGCAGACAGATATGCCACAAAGATTGTACAAATTTTTTTTTTTTTTTTAAGTAGAATTTATAGCTCTTGAAATGGAGCTTCATGTCTCATTCTCCTACTAAAAAAAACAACTCAGTTATCTGCAAACCAATCCAAAGCAGGCACATCCTCCCTGCTTCCAAAACAGATTGAATTTCGTGTGCTGTCACTTCTATTTCCCCTCTGTTCCAAATAAACTTTGAGATCTTTGCCATATTGCTGTATTACCAGCTAGTCATGATTCCGGTAGTTGTATTTCTGTAACATGATGTACTACCTTTTTTAAGATGAGCTGGAGGAAAACAAAACAAGTTTCTGAGCCCAAAGGTAGTTTTTAGCTTTTCAGTTGAAATTTTTCCTACAAACATATCCTTATGATATTTAGGGTCCTTAAATACCTGGAGCTTCTGCATTAAACAATTTTAAGGATATCTGTGTCAGACATCAGCTCTTAGACTGTTGGATGCTGCACTTATTTTTGGATCAAAGAAATTTTAAATAGCGAAGAACAAGAAGATTATCACATCCTGAATATTGATTCCTAAAAATGTACCAGAACCTTTTTGTTTCATTCTTCCTTCTCTAGATTTCACACTTTCATTTTGTGTCCTATAATGTGTAGAAAGGTATTTATGGTGAGACAATCCTTTCATCTCTCTGGAAAATTCTGTGTTTTCTTAGAGTTCCTGTGAGCTTTCCTTTTCCTTAAGTGGAATCAATCTCTGAAGACTTGCCCCTTCCTTGCCCACCTCTCCTTCTTCCCACAGTACTTCAGACTAAAATAATAACACAGTAAAAAAATTACAAGATCAGTAGCTTTCTGTAACAATCTCTCTAAGTAGTTTGGAGTTAGGAGGCTTTGGTTCAGTCACTCTTCATGATAAAATCTATCCTCAGCTTTCCAAATTAATGAAGAGGCTGGATTCTTATGTCTATGTTTTATCTGTTATCTAATTAGGATTCTCTAATTGTCCAGAGTGACCGAAATACCTCCCTTAATTCTATCTGGAAAAACTCTTTAAGGTAATTTATCATAATAATGCAAATCTATTGAAAATCTTAATTATAGATGAGTATCACTTCTTGCAATACATTGTGAGACGATAAGTTGACAGATTACTGACAATTAAGATCTTACTTATCAATTCACATTGCTCAGGCGAAGACCTCAGTCTGAGGCTTACACCCTATAGTAAGCTATTTGTCACATTACCAGATTACCAATATTAAGCATTATCTCCTACTTTATATTTGCTGATTTATGCAATCATAGGGCAGGATCCTAACATAGAGGCCCACTGAACTGCCCTTTAGGATTTTATTATTAGATAAAATATTTAAATATTAATTAACACCGTCAATGCCTGGTTCTGTTTAAACCAGGAATTCTTTTTAAACCTGGCTCTGACAAAAAATACCACAGCAATAATTTGTTACTCCTTAGTGTAATAAAAGGAAAGTTTATGAGCATTTGCTAGAAGCCAGGTAGGAGCTCGGGTCATCATTTTTGGATTAAACCTGAAGGAGCTGTGGAAACAAAGGTTTGCTGGCCCATACATGGGTCTGGAGGCACATAAAGGTTTTAGATGAGAACATTCAGAATTCCCATCTGCTATGGCACTTTATGCTACTTTCTTCTGTTACTTTTATTCCTGTCTTATTTTCCAACTCTAGTAAGTGAATGTGTGAGCTACTCATGATAGTGAAGTCAAGCTTCTTCTGAACACTGTTACTGGTCTTTTTAATTACATTATTTTCAAACACAGGCACTCATCCTAGACATGTTATTCATGTATCACTCAGGGAAGGCTTAAAATTATTAACACATAGTCAAAGCTGTTATCAGTGAAGTGTTCAGGACAACCACTGCTGGGATCCACCAAGGTAACAACATCCCTAGCAGGCAGCAGGTTTGTTTTCTGACACTCATCTGGTGCCAGTGCTTTAGGACTGTTCTGGGACACTGCCAGACAAAAGAATTTAGTGGGTTTACTCTGCTCTGCTAAGAAGCCTGCAAACTAGCTCAATATGCTGGAGGAAGGAAGTCAGAAAAGGTTCAGGATTAAAATAATCCTAGGCAGATGAATAAATGCATACACAGCTATTAAACCCGCAAAGTTTCCTGAGGGAAGTCAGCAGGAAAAGAAAGCACATGTCACAGCAACCCATGGGATCACGCACAAAATGCTAAGCTCGTCATGTTCATTCTTATAATTGTAACACCTCGGTATGATAGGGACTCATAAATATTGATATTTTAAAAACTGAGGGTTTTTTCCCTAGTGTTAAATACATTGTCAAGACAGGTGTCAGTCACTAAGCCACTAGTCACAGTTCTCCCAAGGGATAAAGCACAGATTCCTAAAATACTCACCACCTTGAGGAAGCAAACAATTGGTTCAGATGGGCAGGTATTCAGGAACTACAGTGTGAAGGAATAAACTTTAAGATTTCACTCCACTGAAAGGACAAAAACACAGTTTAGATTGTAAAATTGCCAAGAAAAATAATGGAATGAAAACAAAAAAATACAGTTGGATTTCATTGGTGTTCTTCCAATATACACTAGCTAACAAGTACTTTCAAGTACTAACAAGCTAACAAGTACTTTCTGTTTCTTATTTGTGTCACATAATATTTGCAAAATTTTTTGAGGAAGAGGAAAATGTCACTAACCCTCATTATTGACATGCCTATTAAAATAGTAGTAGTAAACAGAATGTAACCATAACTGGTTCCACTAAATTACACTTTATCAGCATCATTTTACAATTAAGCATGGATTTCAAAAGATTCAGAACTCATGAAATGAAGTGCAGAATAATAAATTATATTAAGAATTAACTGTGAGTTCTATGTCTTTGAGTGTGCATGTGTAAATTACTGTCATTCTATGAATGTTTCTCCCAGTGATAAGCAAAGAAATTTCAATTAAAGAACACATATAGTGGCTGTCATCAGCTTCCCTATTTCCCTTCAAAACTTCTCTTAAAAGTGCTTTCATTTTTTTTTTATTACTGAAAAAGATATAATTTTAGATCATTAACTGAACACACAAAAAGATACATGAACATTGGAAACGCAATTGGACATGTTACATTTTAGAAAACAAAAAAACAGAGAATGGTAAAAAATCCCTTGTCAATGACTGAAAAATTGCTTAATTGATAGATCAATAGTAAACATGCCCCTTTAGAATTTAGCAGCATGCTGTTGTATTAGCCTTGACTGGGAAAGATGACTTTGTCCATAGCAGCTGGCATGGGGCTGTGTTTTGGACTGGTATGGAAACAGAGTTTATAACACAGGGATGTTTTCATTATCACTGAGCAGTGTTTGCACAGAGCCAGAGCCTTTTTTGCCTCTCAGGCTGTTCTACCTGTGAGTGGGCTGGGGGTGCACAAGGCATTGGGAGGGACACAGATTGGACAGCTGAGCCCAACTGACCCAAGGAGTATTCCAAACCATATGGCATCATGCTAAGAATATAATGTGGGGCAAAAAAAAAGAAGGAAAGGAGGATGCTCAGAGTGATGCTGTCTGTTTTCCCAAGTTCCATATAATGAAACCCTGCTCTCCTGGGAATGGCTGAAGAGCTGCCTACCCAGGGGAAACTGAAAACTAATTCCTTGTTTTACTAGTGTGTATGTCTTTTGCTTTTCCTATTGAACTGTCTCTATCCCCACTCATGAGTTTTCTTCCTTTTACCCTACATGTCTCTTCCCCAGTGTGTGGCTGGATGGGGCTTAACTGCCTTCAGGGTTTAAATCACAACAGGTGCCCTTTAAAGCAAGGACACTAAAAATTCAGACCATATTTTAGTCAGTCTGGCAATCTGAGAGCTTGTCCTGGGTTGACAGTGCTTCCTATCTCATATCGTGGACTACCTTGTTATGTCTAACAGCTGTCCCTGTTTTCCTGTTGGCTGGGCTGGCATGGGCTGCACCCCCCCTCTCTCTTAGCTCTGCTGCTGCTAGGGGCTAGCTCACTGTGCTTTTCGCTTGCTGCTTTCTCCCTCTCTTTTTCCTTTAGGCTGCTCATCTTCGCTGTTTCCCTTTTTTTTTTCCCTTTCCCTTTCTTTCCCTTCTTCCCTTCCCCCCCCATTTAAGATTTTGAACTGGCACCGGAGCTGACCTGACCGGAGGAGTCTGAGGATCTCCGGGGCCTGCGAAAGAAGCTCTGCGCCCTCCCCCTCACAGTAACATGAGCTTTTTTTTTCTTTTTTTTTTTTTTTTCCCTTGTGTCGGGGGGGTGTTTATTCATTTGTTAATAAACTGGATTTTTTCCACTTTGCTCGAGAAGTTCCTTCCCAAACCCAGGGCTGGGGGAGGAGTGGTAGATTAGGGGAGTCCTTTGGAGGTTCTCCCCTAATTCAACCTAAACCAGGACAGAGCTGAAGAGTTTGATATAGATAGGGGGTTTTTCACTCTCTCTCTCTCTCTTTTCTCACTCTCTCTCTCTTTTTTTTTTTTTTTTTAATCTTTTGGTAGTTTTTTTCTAAAGCCCTGTAACCAGAAAAAGGAGCAACCAAGAGACATGTTTAGAGGGCCAAAGGCTTAGCCTTTCAAGAACAGCTGGTGGAAAAGCAAAGTATAAAGAAAGTAAGAAAATGTCAATTTTATGTACTTTACCAGTCCCTAATGCAAACATATGAAGTATTTGGTCTGTCAGGTTCCTCTGGGACTATAATAGTTATTATACATCTGGAAACATGAGGAAATACTTGACCATACTTTGTTTCTATCCTCTTGTGTCAACTCAGATAACACAGGGATCAGAACCACACCACATCTTATTCTTTCCTGATATTTTGGGGTTAGGAGGAGGGATAGACAGTGGGGTAATGAAAAATTGGAATTTTGACTTAGTTTTTGATCAGTTTGAGTACTATTAAATGAAGCTTCCATTGGAATTTACTGAGGTAAGATTTAAGTAAGGTGTAGCTAACAGTTATATTTCTAGAAACAATCCTAAGGGCCCTATTGTTTTGGCCAGAAATATGCTACAGCAGAACAGGAATTACACCTGTAAAGAGGAAGTAGGATACCTGAGTAAACTTTTTGGCTGAAATTATCCCTTACACATGACAAGTGTGCTAAGATGAAATGAGCATGAACCAAATACAGAACTAATAGATAAAAAGTGCTGTTATGACTGGTAAAAAGTTTCAAGGCTGTATATCAGCACAAGTTATCCCAGAAACCATCTCTATTGAGTTGGTTACACACACAACACAAACAGACATTAAAATGAACAAGAATGATACGTTGTGTACATATTTCATTTCAGTGAGGAAGAATAATCACTATAACAAACTAGAAGGAAGCTGTGTCTCCTTTGATGTCCTAAATATACCTTATGCAAACTACATCTCCCTGAAGAGTAATCAAACATTGGTCAGCTTTTAATCTATCAGTTGGGTAAATTAAATGAGATAAAATTTAATTGCCTATGATTTGATTTGAGTTTCTGATAGAAACGAAACAGTTTTTCTAGCTCCTTCATCCTTCCCTCCCTCTGTAAAAATTTTGATTTGAGACAATTCAAGCCATTATAAAACATTTTGTGTTTTAAAAATCCATTTCTATTTTTTCTTCTGGTTTTATTTTGGTTAAGATTTTTTCCTTTTTTTATATTTTTTAAATTAGAAGTCTAAATATTTTATTTTTTAAATATTCAAAATAAAAACTTTGTAATGTCTGCAGCTATTTTTAGCTTTGAAAATTATTTAGTCTCCTTGAGTTCTATTTTCCATCAAAAAATACTGTCTGTGGAATAAGATCACAGGAGGTCAGAGAAGATAATTCAAGAGTCCCTGTGGCCTTATAAATGTTCTGATTCTAAGCCCTAAAGTTGAGATTTGAATAGGAAACATATTCATAAACATAAAGACCAAACTATTTTGCAGACTATCAAATCTGACCCTCCAAAGCTGGTGAGAAGACCTGTATACTAACAACATCACATTTGTTTTGAAGAGCACCCATGGCACTTTGATAAGAGCATGAATCTTTCCAATGAAAATCAGAACTAGAGAAGGAATATCTCAACTGAGATAGATGATCCAGATTATCTTAGACTGTGCTGATAAGTACCACAAGCTGGGCTGATGGGCTTGTGATTTGCTGTTTCAAGATGCAGCAGTGGAAAAGGAAATCTATCAGAAGTGATTGGGGAAACTGACACAGCTCAGAGGAAAAGAGGTCAAAAAATATGATATTAGATGTCTTTCGCTTAGACATTACTGTTCCAAATTATCTCCTACTAATTGAATCTGATAAAAAAGACATAGAAGTTAAATGAGCTTTGTCTGAAACTTGTTAGAAATTTAGAAGGTAAGAGACAAGAAAGACTGAATAACTTGCAAAAAAGCCATAAGTGCCTTGTAAACCCTGCTTTTTTACTTTGAAATTTTGTACCAAATCTGGCTCCTAAAGACAAGTGTATTGATATGCAATGTGTAAACTTTGAGCTGGTTTCATACATCACATTTTCACATCTATAAAAACTGGTCAAAATTCCAAAATTTTATGATTGTGCACTCACTGTGGGGTGAGTTGCACCCATTAACGGTTTGGAATGAATATGACTGACTTTTAATTTTAATTAATTATCACAGAGTGGCAGCCCTTCTCAAGTTTATTAAAGAATCATGAAAATAGGGTCTGGAGCTACTGCATAGAGGCTTATGGTCTCATCCTTTTCTTCCCTATCCTGAGGTTCTGGATATTTCTAATATCTCACTTTAATATATACTTGAATTCCTGTCATGGACCACTGTGATGGAAGTGCTACTGAGTGAGCTGAATGTCTTTATTTGTTATAGCAAGGAAAAAGCTTTACTTTAATGATATTTTTATATAACTGAGGCAAATGTAGTCAATGACTATGTTTTGTGTTGAGAAAGATGAGATGGTTACATGCTGAAGAAAGGTTTTTTCCTACCTGAAGGATTGGTTTAACATTCATGTCTTTGCCCTTTTTTTGATATCAAGCTTCAAATTTTGGGTTTATTAAGTCATCCATTTTGTACTTTGGGTATCACACCCATAAAAGAAAGGTAGGATTTGCTTTCTCATGTTTGTTTATATTAAAGCTCTGAGCAGCACTCTTCACACAAATTCAAGTAACTGTGAATTATAATTTCCACTGTAAACAGACATGCTCATAAACAGTAACTTAATTTTAGTCCTACTGAGTGGGGTATAAAATATGACCCTATCATTAATAGATAGAAACAAAACAGAGGATGTTTATGTGTTTAAAGTGTGCAACAGGACATCTGAAATATCTGTCTAATATTTGTCTCAATTCTGTCACAAACACCCAGAAAAGGTCATGAAACCCAACATGTGCTTATCATAACTGATTTATTTATTTACCAGTAACGCACACTCGAAATTTATGAAGGTCATGCTTGGAATGGTTTCTTTCTGGCTACAATGGAAAAACAGCACTGCTTCATCAAGGCAGGCACTTCCTCACAGTATTCTTACTTGTATTTGAAAGTCATTTTCTAATCCATTACACTAGGGCCTAAGAGATCATAGATTACTTCTGCCATGTCACAAAATGTCTTGAGAAGGATTAAAACACTCAATATTTTTTAAAAATCTTGACATTTTGCTAACCACCAGTTGGAACTTGATTCAACTGATCTTGTAAGATCTCTGAAGACCAAGTTAAAAAAAAAAAAGTAATTTCTTTTTCCCATCAAACGTTTTAGAAAAAAAACCATGTTTTTTTTGGAAAAAAAAAGGTTGATAATATTTTAATGTCATTAGAGCTATTGGTGTTTTAACAGACACTTTTTTCAGACATTTACTTTTTTTAAAGCATTATTATTTTTATCAAGCTCCACTTTCTTAACCTCATCAAAATTCCTTTTTAAAATAAGAAAAACAGTTTGAAACACTACTGATAGGAGAAACATCTACTTACCAGAGGAATACTAATAAAATTTCTTGATCAATATTATTAAAATACAGGGAGTGGAATCTTATAGCCTGTTCTAGAACAACTTCTCCACTATGGCCATTTTTTCTAGAGAGCATGAAAAGTGCATGGCGATTACACACTCATTTAACAAAACTGTTGAAGGAAAGAAAATGGCAGCATGATTTGAGAAATATATTTAAAATTATTGTGTCTTTTTTCATGTTTCTAATTCTGTCTCATGGTCCCTTTATATTTTCACCTTTTTTTTTTTTCTGATTACCTTTGACTTATTAACTCCTTAAACATCAAATAATAGAACTTAAGAGCCAGAAGCATATACTGTAAGCTTCCCAGGGTTTTCTTTGTCCCATTGCATTACCAGAATTAATATATTATCGTTCATCCTTTCAAGACTGCATTTTCTCCTGCTCCTGTGTATGAGAAATGAGGCATTTGGGCTTATGAATATTAAAATGTCCCAAGCTGACAGCACAGAATTGCTTAAAATTACTGCCTCTCTAGCTCTCCTAACAGTGTCAGGTTACCATTATAATTCCAGGGATACTCCGCACAGACAAACTTTGGTACTTGGTATTAAGACAAGTATGAGCATTTATGCTTCTATTTAAGTCTCCTGTAATTATTTGGGATGCAGTATTAAATGTGAAAATCTGCATCCATATTTAACATTTTTAGAAGGGGTAAATATGGTTACTTGGGTTGTGCTAGTTAAACCCTTTAAAGTAGACAGATTGTAGTTGTCATGTAAAGAATAAGAGGAACTAGAGAAGAGACACTAGAGAACAGTTGGCACAGGGATATAAGGCTTTCACTAGTTAGTCACTGTCCAAAAAGCTAGGAGGAAAAAATGTGTGGAGCTAGTCAAGGAGGGAAGCAGGGGCAGGGGAGGACAATACAAATAAAAATAGTGAAAAAAAACACAGTTTGCAGTTTCTGTTATGGTTTTGCAGAATCACAATCAGAATTGTGTTTCACTTTTCTGTCCCTTTTATGTCACTACTGTTCTGGTGTTTAAAAATTAAAGATCCTTTTGTGGAGTTCAAGCCCCACCTTTTCTCTACTCCCCCCTCAGCCTCTCATTAGAACCCTGACATTGCTATCATCTTTAGGAAAAATCTCCTACCCATTTGAAGAATCTACATAGCTTTATGCCTTACACCTCTTAATTTCCTCCACTTCTTATCTAACACTAAAACTGCTCCTTGCCTTTATTCCCAAGAGTTTAATGGGGATACATAACCTAGTTCTTCCCATTTAATTGGACATTAGGCCTTATTATCACTTACTATCATTGCTGTGGTGCCTCATATACTTTAACAAATTTGTATTAAATTAAGAAAATGGTATCTATTAAGTCTGACTACCTTTCTCTTGTTCCATCCCAAAAATCCATCCCATATTTGTCTTTATGTGTGTTTTCTTAATGGGGAATACCAAAGTTGATAGGAAAAAAAGCTGACTTCACACTAAAATTGAGTTAAAACCTGATAACTCAGCCTCCCTCTGGCACTCAAGAAAGAGGGCTGCTTCTGCAGGCTGGTTCTCTGTGAAACTGCTGCCTGCCTTGTACACAAATCCAGACCCTGCCACTTGCCTGTTGACAGTTTATTCTAAAACAGCAATTCAAAAATTATGATCAGCAAGAGGCAGCATTTTAATTGCCAGTAGAATGAGTGGAGCATCCTCCTCCCAAATGACTTGGAAAGAAAAATTGGATGGCAATAAAAATGCGATAATGCACACCGTTGTATTGAATTATAATTGCACACACTCTCAGAGGAGGCAAGACCAGGGTGCTCCTTGAAGGAAGGCAAACTTGGATCTGATGGCAACAGAGGTGGCAGTGCTCCCATAGCACCAGAGCCAGGCCAGCAGGGCCTGGAGGGGACTACTGTGGATCCAGCAAGCACCAGGCAAAGGCAAGATAACAAGCCAAATCAGGGATTGATCCAGGAAATACAGACACTTCAGTCACAGGGCAGGAAGCCCACCTACAACATAGCCAGGGCAGGAATATGAGTAGGGAAGGTGAGGCTGTTTCTCTTAGACAGCCACTGAAATCACCTGGCAGCCTCTGAACACCAAGGGCTTTCTTATGCAAGATGGAATTCAGAAAAACTGCAGAAAACACTGGCAGATCTAATGGAGGACAAAGGAATATGTGTGTTCAGAGCAGATTTAGGTGAATTTATCTACTGTAAGTCTTCTAGTAGCTATTATAATTGTGACAGTGAGATCACCTGAATTCCCAAATTGTTCATTGCTGAATTGCAATACTGGAGTGAAGATCCCTCTACCTACTCTTTCTGAAAATATTTACTAGTCACTCTTAGGAAAATGGTGTCTTCGTTTGGTCCTACATTTTCTTACAACAGTCTTTGCATTCTTTCAAGAGAAATAATTCATATCATAATCATGTCAAGAATAGGAAAGACCTGATTACAAAATGAAGACATGCACAAGGAATATGTATCAACAATTAAGAAAGCAGATGTAAAAAAGAAAGAAGAAAAAAAATCAATTTTAAAACTATCTACCAAATCCTCAAAAACTTTTAAAGAAACCTAGAAAAGTAATCTTTGTATGAGAGGATTAAGGAGGACTTATGCTAAAAACTGATGAGGGTAAACTCAAAAGATGATAGGAACATTTCCTGAACAGTCTTGACAGAGCAAAACCTATGGTTAAACTGAAGTACTCCTAGAATAGTCCAAAGCTCCACTAATTGGTGGTGACCTTCCACTAAACAGGAAACAAAAAAGTCTGCAGGAAACTTCATGGCCAAGGGAAAATATCAGGCAGAATCTGACTGGAGAAAGCCTACCTGAAAGAAATGACCGAGCATCTGCAATAATGCCTTGAAAACAAAACCACATCAACCTTAATTGTCATAGCGCCACAGAAGGAAGATAAGCCAAAATGAATTGAGCAGCTTAGCAGAACATTAATGTCACTTGCAGGAAATATTCATAGTAGATTGATATTACAGGAAAAGAAATCTAAGAGAAAGAAAGTAAGAAAATAATGTACAGGTGTCAGATAAAGGACATTATATACTGAACATATTTTGAAGAGTCCTAGGAAGATATATTGAAGTGCAAAATGCTAATCATTATTAACCTCTGTGATTCTGAAAAACCGTGTTATTCTTGCATAAAATGCAATGAGGAGAATGGTTAGCTGTGGAACATGAATGAAATAAATTACTCTGGTGGGTTAACCTTGGCTAGCAGATAAATATCCACTCAGCAAATCACTGGCTTTACCCTTCAGTGGAATGTGGGCAGACATAAAGACAGAGAGATCACATAACCAAATACCATTGAAGACAAAGCAGGCTTCCCTTGTGGAAAATTACTTAATATCTTGCCAATAAAAATAAATATTCCATTATGGATTTGGGCAGTGTAGAATTACCATCTCCTTTCCACTGCATGTATGCAGCAAGGAAGCAAGTCAATGTTAAACTGGCATATTTTGTCCACTTTCAAGCTAAAACCAATGTATTATTCATTGTCAGAAATAAAAAGCAAAATATGCCACTATTTTTACTTGTTGACCTCATTGAAAGAACGAGAGTTGAAGGAAATAGAGTGTAAAACTTTGGAACAGGAGTCAGAACTGTAAAGACTTAGATATTGAAGGCTAAACTTTCTTAAAGTTTCTGCACTTCTAGAAAGCACAAGGCACAGCTCTAAGGAGACAGAACTATAGTTTGGAATTTTGCAACCATTCCTTTTGCCACCGATGTTTTTTAACAATTTTTCTGCAAATAAACACTAGACATTTTGTTATCTACAGAACACCATAATGACAGAAATAATCCAAAGGCAGAAAGAAAAAAAGAATCTGTAGAGTAGGAGCAAGCTACGTAACATTTGGGCTGTAGAAATTCTTCAGACAAACCTGCATGCTTTGTACTAAATATCTATGAAAACCAAAAAATTAAAAAAAATATATAGAGCAGGCAATAAAAACTGGACACATATTAAAGATGCAGGAAATCTATCTCTTGCTAAATTTCTGGTATGGAAAAGACAGATGAAATGGTTTGGAAATGTCCAAAGAATAGAAGCATAAGTAGCCCTTGTAACACCAAATGCTGTAACAGTGAACCATCACAGGGAGGTAAGGTTTAGAGGCGAGTGCTGGGGATTTCATGGCACAACACTCTGGTCAAGAACAGCCACCTGGAGCCAATTTCCCAGACTATATCCAGATGGCTTTTGAATGTCTTCAAGCTTAGACACTCCACAACCTCTCTGGGTGACCTCAAAGATATATAGAAAGCAAGACAAAAGTTAGGAGTCACATCAAAAATAAAAATAGCTTAAACAGTTGAAAGATTAATTTGTTAGTTTTAAAAATCTGTATTTGTTTTCTTTTTTCATAGAATTCAAAAAAAATATAAAAGAGAAAATAGAGAATTGCAATACTAAGGTTAAAATTTAATTAATTAATTAAAGTTATATAATGATATCATTTTTAAAATTGTGGGTCTAGCTATATGAAGGGAATACAGGACCTTGAATTTAGCTATTACCTCTCCAACTAAAGTTCAGAAGCATGATATAATCTCTCTGATTGTAAAACATTTTTGCATAGTAAAAAATGATTCTTTAAAAAAACTTGAAGTAATTTATGGAGATTTAATATATTTTTAGATCAAATAAAACAGAAAACAATCAACAGACTTCAAAGCTAAAGTTTTTAATCCTTTTTTTCTTTAAACATAGTCACTGAATTGAAAGAATATTATAATGTAGGTTGGTAATTAAATGGGGAAAATGCTGGATGTATATGTTGATATAAAAGAGAGCAAGATGCCAATAGCAAAGTACAAAATGCATTTCCCTAAATCTTCTTCAGTTTCTTTTTTTGCCTCCTAGAGACACACATTCTAGTTAACTTAAAGTTATTATTTCTCTACCTTTTTGACGTGCCTGTGGCAACTGTGCAAGGTGATCAGGCAAATGCAGGTGCTCAGGGAAAGTTATGGGTGCTTTAGATCTTCCACTAATAGCATCAAATACACCATTTTTATGTGCTCTATATTGCATGATACAGTTCTTGTCACGGAGCTGAGGGGGAAATAATGGAATATTGGTGAAGAGGATTGTAAACATGCTTGAGTGACTTGCAGACAGGGTTTTGAGAAATACATAGATCATAAAAATTGCTGTTTGGCCTTGTCTGCAGAACAAGTACAAAATCTCTGTTTAGATAACCTGCAATAGACTTGGAGGCACCCCACGTAACATGCTTGAGATTTCTGCCCTGCTGTGGGGAAGATCAAAGCAGAGAGGTAAATCACACCTGCAGGAGCCCCTGACACACAGGTGAGAACAGCAGGATCACTCATCCTGAGGCATGGGCTAGAGCTCTTCCAGCACGAGCTCTGTAGTGTCTGTGTGAGGGGCTCACATATGTGTGCTACTGCCCAGATACTGCTCCAGGGAAGCCCTGCTTAGTAAGGCAATGAAAATAAATTTATTCTTGGTATTTCATCTGCGCTTGTGCCTGCATCCAGTCTGGTCCTGCTAACACACAGACATTAAGATTTTATACAGAATCACAGAATCATTAAGGTTGGAAAAGACTTCCAAAATCATCAAGACCAACCTTTGTCTGATCATCACCTTGTCAACTGGACCATGAGACTGGCTGCCACATTCAATCATTTCTTGAACACCTCCAGGGATTGTGACTCCACCACCTCCCTGGGCAGCCCATTCCTGTGCTTTCCATGAAGAAATTCTTCTTGATGTGCAATCTGAATCTCCCCTGGCACCACTGGGGCCATTTCCACTTGTCCCATTGTTTGTTGCCAAGGAGAACAGCCTGATCCCCATCTGGCTACAACCTCTTTTCAGGGAGTTGTAAAGAGTGATAAGGTCCCTCCTGAGCCTCCTTTTCTCCAGGCTAAACGATGCCAGCTGCTCCTAATCAACATTGTGCTCCAGACCCTACTCCAGCTCCTTTGTCCTTCTCTGGACATACTCCAACACATCAATGTCCTTCTTGCAGTGAGGAGCTAAAACTGGACACAGGATTAGAAATGTGGTTTCACCAGTACCAAGTACAAGAGTACAATAATTTCCCCTGTCACACACCACTAGCCAATAATCCACAAAAAAGCTTTTTTATAATTTTTTTTAAATTTATTTTTTATTTATTTACATTGGGAATTCCTATCTGCTCAGGATATTCTGAAACTTTATAACCTTTATTTAACCCTGAGAAAAGGAGATACAACAGAAGTGTGTGCAGAAGATACCTACAGAAGTGAAATACCACTTAAATTACAGAGATGTGCAGTAGAATTTTTCTGTTCTGACGTGAACACTAATTTTGCTTAACCAAATAACCAGCTCCTTCATGCTTCATTAACTTTGAGTCCTCTTCACTAAGTCATACCTTGCCAGTAAAGAGTACTGCAGTTTTTAATAGGAAGGTATCCATGTCTTCTCAATTTATTAAAAATGCTTTAGAGTCTCAATGGATTAAAACATATTTTATGCAGAAAAAAAGCAGTAATTCTCCACATTACCATCAAATCAACACTGCAGATTTGTGTTCCAAAAGGATTATGAGAAATTTGTAAAGATAACAGAAAAGGCTTAAATCTCTAAGGGGTTGAAAATTGAGTTGAGTGAAAGCAAATGGATTCCCACCCATGGAATAAATTACATTAAATGCCATTGGCATATATGATTTGTGAAACCCTATCTTTTAGACATGCCTGCATGCACACAAAGAAGCCATTAACTAGTGAAAGGATTACGAGCAAGAAAATGGCCTCTTGATGCCATGACATGGCCCAGAAAACTGATTTGCACTTTCTCTGGACATGAAAACTCTTATTGAGCCCAGCCTGCCTATTGCCAAGAACATCTTTATTTATGTAAACCATATATTTGAATATGTAAGTTCCCTGGGGCAAAGAGAAACTTTTGGGGTTCTTTGTGGGACATTTATTTTCACAGAGTATTCTCCAGCCAGAAGCTGAGCCTTGTGGGCCCTGGTATGATTTAAGAGAATTTCCAATAATGTCCCAGCAACTTGTAACTGCAAAATGAAAGGTACCTCTCCATTGTTATACTGGTGCTCCTGCTGGCAAAGTGAGACCATCAATGCCATGAATTTGCAGAGAGATTCACAGTGGTAGGGCACATCACAGACCAGGTACCTTGTGCATTCCTCCTCACCAAGGCTTCCAACTTCTGTCTGTCATGAATGAGTATCTTATCTTACTTATAGAATCCCTGGGAAAGTTATCAGAAAAAGAAGGTTTAATATAAAAATAAAATTTAATTGGCAAGATTTACTCTACTACTTACCAGATATACTTATTCCTTCTGTAATAACATTTACCTTTTTACCACTTTCTGTAAGACTATTAGCATATGGTAAGACTATTTAAATAAAGAAAAATAGCTAAAAAATATTACTAATAGTCCATCTCTTATTGTGACAATGTTTAGAAAGTAGTGAACATCTATATCTATTATGTAGATCTGCTGAAGAAAAGTAGATTACTCTTTCCTCTTGGAAATGTTAAAACTAACAAGAAGAAGAAAATCAAGTGTAGTAAGAAATAGTGGCAAAGAAAAAACTTAAAGGTGTCACTTTAAAAAGACAAAAAAGATACTCTAGATTAAGGATTTTTCTGGGTTAAAAAATCTTAATAATTTTCTTAAGTGTACTCAGTTGATATAACTAACATATCATAATTCCCTTCAAAAGTTTTGTTTGTTCTTGATAAATATCTGCTAGCTGTTATTTATCAAATGTGTTTAAATGTGAAGAGCTTGATTTTAAACATGAAGCCCCAGAAATATTTTCCATTTCAATACTCAAGAGAGCTGAAGCAAGTAAATGTTAAAGGCAGTGGAAATAGTCAACATATGCAACAACAATATGCTTGTCATTCTTTGTAAAGGTTTTGATTGAAATTCAGGCTGCTGAAATTCTAAGTAAACTATAAGGAATGAAGGCTGCCTCTAAAAAAATATCTTCCTGAGGATTTGGAAAATATCCTGAAAAGGAATAAGATTGTAGAAACCAGAATGTGCACTCACTGGAAGAAATATACTTAGAATATTCCTCATATTTTCCTGATCTCAGCTCTTATTTCCCACAGTACCATAAATTCAGGAAATATGAAAAGTTCTCAAGGAACTCTTTACAGTCCAGAATGTCAAGAATTGAGCATTACCAGGAGGCCAGTACCAAATAAACTCAGCTTGTATCTACATCCATCCTGAAAAATATGCAATTTCGGTTTGACCTTTATTCTGTTATCTTTGCCAAAACAACTGCATTTGTTCAGGAAGAGCAGATCTATCTCATTCATGCCTTATGAGGACAGATGGTTTTTTTCTTCTCTATTCACATACTACAAGGCCTCTTCAGAAATTAGCATGGCTTTCAGTCCTTTCATCAGCAAATTAAGATTTATAATACAACTTTCTGTCTTGTGTTAAGCTTAAAAGCCATGGGTAATTAAGAATATCCTCATTTAGATAAACCTCCAAAAAAACATCTTCTTCAAATCTCACAATAATACAGAGACGAGTAAGGGATACTATTTGACTTCATCATTATTATTAGATATTTAAACTTGTGTTTAAATAAATTAAAAATAGATTAAAACAGACAATCAAAAGTTCTGTTCTCAATAGAGGACAAACAGGACACATCTGGAGTTCACAGTGAATGATCTGGACATTATCTGTTAACAAGAAGGACAATGAAGATACCATATTTTATGTATTTTTTCAGACATGATTTCAAATCAAATCAAGAATAGCAGTCATGCACCTGTGATAAGATGCATTTCTATTAGAAGATTGGGATAATGAGTTCTCATCATCTATGAAAAGTCCCATTATCTGGTGACTAAAAAGCACATTATCAGTGAAATAAGAAATTACAAAAATGAACTCATCTTATTTTAGCCTGAAAAGGTTATTGTCGAGTGTACTTCCAGATGGAATTTCCTTTTCAAAAGTTTATAAAAGAAAACAAATTCTTTTGTGAAATATTATAAGGATCTGTCTTAATAAAATCTAAAAGCTCCAAACAAGGTGTCAAGAAAACACTCAAACTACAGAAAATCACTATATACACGCTGGATGTTCCTAAGCAACATGTTAAATCTCATTACATTAATGGAAAATGTGATTTGTTCAATTTCACTGCTCTGTTACTTCACTGCTCCCAGAATACCACCCATCCTTACACTAGGGTTGCCATTGCAGGAAGTCAAGGAAAAAAACCTCAGGCATTGCTTTGAATAGGAAAAATCTTCCATTATCTTCATTCATTCTACAAGCTCATAGATAAGGATTTTGTAGTAATAATTTCCTTTAGAGTCTGAAAAAAATGTAACTCTCTAATTTCTGAAATATTGCAATTAAAACCAGAAAGCTACAACATAAGTGGACTTGGAAAGTGTAAACCCCTTTCATCTGTATAACTGGAAATATTGTAACAATGACAGATATACTGGGATAGTTAATGTTTATCATGCAAATCTGATAATCTCCCAGATTTTCTGAGATATTTTACTTTCACAAATCAAGCCATAGATGAATGAAATTGTGCTTACTGCCTTGAATGCTGTTATTTAAAGCATATTTTATGGATAAACAGTGTTCATCCTGGTATGAGAGCACTGCAATACAAAGAGTCACAGAATTACAGAACACAAAGTCATGTCTGATGTACCTGTGGGAGCTCTTGTTCCTTTCACCTTCAATGCTAGATGGTTTTTGGCTTTCCTTATCCCAATCCAGCATATTCAGACATCATTTTCCTCCTGGGTCTACATCTCTTGGATACAATTAAGAAATTTATGGTAATTATGTGCGCATAGGAAATAAGAAAGTTCTAGTAACTTTTTTGTTGTTGACTGGTAATAGATTTGGGTGGGGGCTTTTTCTTTTGTTGGTTGGTTGGTTGGTTGGTTGGTTGGTTGGTTGGTTGGAGTTTTGCTTGCTTTGGTTTTGGGTTTTTTTCAGTCATAAGTTGTGCTTACATATATCACATCTATGATCTTACATATATAATGACAGTGGGTACAATTCCTGCCTGAACAGTTTTTTACAAATATATAAAGAACTGTGTAAAACTTCCCAATGAGCTTTAAATTACAGTAGTGCTGTTCACTATAAAAGTTGGATGAAGAGGGAGCATTCGCTCTCTGCGCCATAGAACAGTCACAATTCTCAACTCTTGGCTAGATGTCAAAAATGCTTTGAGAACGTACAACAGGACATTATGTTGCTTCTGGGAATTTCTCTCCACCCAGGCAAGATATCCAGAGATTTGAGCTTTGCTAAGAGAGTTGTATGCTGATAGCCATTAGTGCTAGTTTTGTTGTGGGTAGGAGGAACACACAGCACAGCAAACAGATAAAAATACTTGAAGTGGCAAAGTTATTTCCCACAGCTCACTTTTGTTTCATAAGAATGAACTTGTGGAAAATTTTCTGCCAGAATAAGCCTGTCATTTGGATTCAGTCAGGAATGCGACAGTCCTTTTTCCTTATGAGGACATGTTATATTCCAGTAAGAGGCTTTTAGAAGGGTTGGACATTACCTCTAAAACAATTTCATTCTTGTTTTGTCAATGGTAATTTTAGTCTGGTGAGACTTGTGACTTCATGCTGTTTTTAGATATTCTTTGTTGTTTAAAGTTTCCTGGAACCTTTCCAGTTTTCACAGGTTTATTAATGACATGCCAGCTGACATGACAGCTGAAAAATCGAACACATTGCTTTGTGCTTGAGACAAAAGAAAATTAAATGACATAGCATCAAATCCCTGTGGAAATTTATACTTAGCATAAAGGAAATTCAGTAGTCATCAACTGTGGAGCTGTAATCTGGCGTTTAACCCATGGGAAAACTCCATTCCTGAACAGCCATCTTCTGCAATGACAACCTGCTCCATGATTCCCCAAACTCCCACTAAGTCCATGATTCATTAGGAGTGCGAAAGCCAACACTACCAGCACCATGGAAGGAAGATATTTTTGTAAGGGTTTCGTGGCTATCTCCTATCACATAATGGGAGATTTTGATTTGTGAGAAAGGACATGTTAGACTAATCTATCTGATAAGGCAAGAGTTCCTGCAGAGTTTTGAACTCAGGGGAGCCAAGAGAAGCTGTCTGAGAGAGAGGGAAGCCCTGGTCAGACAGCTGCTCCTGGTCTTGCTGCTGCTCTCTGTTCCGATGGAGCTGCTTCAAGCAGTATTGTTGACCTGGGAGTCACTGTTTCAAACAAGATGAAGTTACTCACTGCAGTACAAGACAGCCTGAAGTCAACGAGATCAGGAGTTACTGCCTCACAGGGAGCAGCATATTTGTGCAAGGCAGCTGTTTCTGGATTTGTCCAAGCTTCTGCAGCTGTTCAAGATGTATCTTTTTCTGTAAAAATTGTAAAATAGTTTATCCAATCACAATTAAAATTTAAGCAAGTCTCATCTCAAAAATGCAGGAATACAGGGTATAATCTGACCTCTCTCACACAAAGAGGTCCATGCCATGAATAATATTAATGCCATTAATAAGTAAAAAGAACAATGTATCAACAGTTTATCTAAGACCTTGCCTCAGATATTCCCATTTTTCTAAATAAGAAATATAGATCAGGACTTTCTTGTTATCATGTTTCTCCTCATCATTCACTTATGCATAATTAGTATTATGGTATAATTAGCATTTACTAATCACTATACCTGCACTAGTAATTGATATAGATGAAGTAACATATACTGAGTATGCTATGCTAATACTGCAAAAGGTTTTTGGTCTTCAGGACTTGCCACTGTGAACTACAGCTAGATAACTGAACCACAGATCTACAGATTTAAAATACCTCTTTATATCTACAAACACTTAAATGTAAAATGTGGCCAAGCTTCTAGCATACTGGTGATGCTGTTGTACACCACAATGACACAAAGACTCCAACTTCAGAAGGCTGAAAATGACTCCTTTATTCTTGGGATGTGTCTCCCTTTTTATACTGTTCTACATAGACCAGTTTGATTGGTGACAAGAAGACAAACCTCTTCAATCACATTGGTCAGACCAGAGGGACATCAAGAAGAAGCCTCTCCTAGGGAAAAAAATGTTAACAAATTTGCCATTACAAAAACATGTCCCTTGTTTACAGAAAATTCCCTGGGAAAGGAATTTCAGAAAACCGAAACATGTCAGGCACAAACCAGGGCTACATACTTTTCTAAATATCCAGCACTTCCAATTATTCCACCACATCTTCAGTTACAATTTAGAACCATTCTGAACAGACAGAACAAGACATGGAAGGTTCTGTTTGACTATCCTGATTTTCTTTAACCAGGTGACCAACCAAACGGATGAGGTAAAGGGTGCAGATGTCTGTCTGGGCTGTAGTAAAGCCCTTGACACCATCTCCTACAGCATTCTCCTGGAGAAACTGGATGCTCATGGCTTGGACAGGTGCACTCTTCTCTGGATGAAACATCTGGCTAGATGGCCAGGCCCAGAGAGTGGTGGTGAATGGAGATAAATCCAGTTGGCTGCTGGTCACAGGTGAGGCTCCCCAGAGCTCAATACTGGGGACAACACTGTTTGGTATTTTTTATCAACAACTTGATTGAGGGCATCAAGAGCATCTCCAGTCAATTGCAGATGACACTAAGTTGGGTGCAAGTGTTGATCTGCTGGAGGGTGGGAAGGCTCTGAAGAGGGATCCGGAAAGGCTGGATCAATGGGCTGAGGCCAATGGTCTAAAGTTCAACAAAGCCAAAGGCTGGGTTCTGCACTTGGATCCTATTACATGTGGTTGAAGGTTGGAGACAGAAATCATGACTCAAGTCCTCTTGATCATAAGACAAACAGCCTGTTTTATTGTTTGGAACTATCTCATATAGGGAGTTCAAAACTCCCAGATCTAGACACTGATTGGTCCAGGTCTTAGCCCCGCCCAACTCCTTGACCATTGATATATCTGCTCTCTGGACTGACTATGATTGGCTGAGGTCTCTGTATGAGTTTCATTATTCACCTAGGGACTTGTTTCTAGAGTGAGCCAGGTGAGCCAATTTGGTTAAGACCAGATCTATCTTGTCTAGCTAATAGACTAGCTACGACAGGATGCCCCTTGCACTGTGGGCAGAGTGGCTCAAAAGCTGCCAGGCAGGAAAAGTCCTGGGGACTTTGGTCAACAGCAGCTGAATATGAGCCACTGTCTGCCCAGGTGGCCAAGAAGGCCAATGGCACATGGTCTGTGTCAGCAATGGTGTGACAGAAGGACCAGGGCAGGGATTGCCTCCCTGGAATAGACACAGGTTGTTGCAGTGTGTGTTTTGGGTTTTCTAAAGTTCTGTATGTTTTTATTATTTGTTTATAATGGTTTGTCCTAACACCCCCATCCCCAAACCCCCTGGTGGTCTCTTCCTCATGAGACTTTGTTAATCACCTTGTAAGATCTGGAAGATTCTGGAGAAAAAGCCCTGGGATTTGGCAAGGTACTGGGGCAACACCTTTCTTCATTGTTTTGTTAAGTTTCCATGTTCTGGGTCACATTCCCCCACCCCTTCGGATGGTTCTGGGTTCTCCCCTCCTTGGGGACACCCCCTGGGTATTTAAGGGGAAAGCAGAAGCCCAGAGCTCGCTCTTGCACGTGGGCAGCTCTCTGAGTGGAATAAAGCCTGGTCAAACCCACGGAAGAGTCCACTCTTTCTTCCACACCGTCGACCACGCTCCAGCTGGAGGTTCAGACCCACCAAACCTTCATCATATGGTGGTCAGAGAGCAAGCTAGCTGGTAAAGCAGCTCAGAAATGACCATAACAGGTGAGGCCACACCTTGAATCCTGTGTCCAGCTCTGGGCCTCGCAAGACAGGGAGGACATTGAGGGGCTGAAGCATGTCCAGAGAAGGGCAATAGAGCTTGGAAAGGGTCTGCAGCACAAGCTTGGTGAGGAGCAGCTGAGGGGGCTCAGCTGGAGAAAAACAGGCTTAGCAGGGACCTTATCACTCTGTACAACTCCTGAAAGGAGGTTGCAGTCAGGTGAGGGTTGGGCTCTGCTCCCGAGGAACATGAGACGGTATAAAAGCAAATGGTCTCAAGTTGTACCGGAGGAGATTTAGATGGAGCATTAGGGAAAGTTTCTTCACTGAAACAGAGACTAATGAATGGAATTAGGTGCCAAGAGAAATGGTGGAATCACCATCCTTAGAAATTTTCAGAAATTGTCTAGATGTGGAACTTGGGGACATGCTTTACTGATGGAAATTACAGTGCTTTGGTTAATGGTTTGACTTGATCTTAAAGGTCCCTTTTCCAACCTTCTAAGGTCATTTAAGTCTTTGGTGTTCTGATGCATTTTGAACAGTTGTGAAATAGGCATCAGCAACATGTCTGATTTTTAAGATGATAAAACCAAATAAAACATCATTGGGTCTCTAAATATTAAAAGTAGTGTCAAGGTATCAAAGATTAAGTAAATCTGTTTGATTTTAGGACAAGTCTCAGCTGATTAGTCTTTTGAGACCCTACGTTAAAAATACTTAAATGTGAAAAACTTTAAAATAAATGAGTCTACAAGGGGAAAAAAATTGGTGCTACTTTTCATACCTGAAGATCCACTGTTTTTACACCTTCCAAATTAGACATGGTCGTTCACATTCATTAACTGGGAAAGAAACCAATAGTTTCTCCAGGTGTGAAAGCTTTTTCAGTTTACTGGGTAGAAACTCGGCATTAACTATTCTCTTGTTGTGTTTCCATCACTTACATTGGGGTATGCTGATTGAAGAAAAAAGGGTTATTGAAAGTTTTTTCAGGGTTTTCTATGAGCATGCTAATCAGAGCATTGCAGGAACTAAAATTCCTGATTTTGTTGAACATTATCTGACCTGTTCTCACCTCAAACCAGGATGTACACTTGTACAACATCAGATGAAGGGCAAACACTGCAAACAAAAGAGGACTGTGCTTTCAGACTGGAACTGTTTATAGAGATGTGTCTAAGTTTAAAAAGACAGCACAGTCAACCACCCTCTCTTTTAGTCGATAGAAAATTCTCTTGTAATTAATTATTCAGGTGAAATGTCTTTCAGATTAGACTGTAAAGTGAAATCCTTATTAAAAGATTAAGGGAAAAGTTACCTTGTTTTAGAGCAACACATAATTATAAAATTCAGCTTATCAAAATCACAGAAAAATGTTTGCTGAAAAGCTTAGTTTTTTCATAACATTTATATTAACATTTTGGTTTAGCTTCTTTTGAAAACCTATATATAAACTAATGCATCCAGAGTGACTAATGAAATGCAGAGTTCATCATACCTTTTTAAGCAATATAAAAAGCCCTGTCTTAAAAAAAATTACATAACAAATTACTTTTAAAAATAATAGAATCATGAATCCTTTCCAAATGTAATTTATGCTTCCCTTTAAAAAAGGAAGAACCTTAAATACAGAAACATATACTTTCCCCCCCACCCACCTATAGTTTCTAGGATTAAGAGAAAATAAAATTGGAGACAAAAAGGTTCAGTCAAACCTACAGGATCTACCATGTGAATTCCAGCATCTCCTGATGGATCATCAGTGGAGTCCTAGGCATATTTCACCTTGAACCCGCAGGAGCAGGTTCCACAGGCAACTTAGAGAGGTTCCACAACTAGAGGGGAATGAAGTCTGTGTTTTGCCATGTGTTTCACTGATATTTATTGACAGGACAAAGAAATTTGTTCAGCCCCCTGTAATTCTATGTCCCTTGCTCTAGGTCCAATTCAAGACCCAAGTGCTGTGTAACATTTTCTCCCTTCTCACCCAGAATAATTTTTTATCAATTCTCTATTCCCAGTCCTACAGCTGAAAATACTAAATCACTACCCCAAAGTATTGACTGAAAGAAGAATATATCTGAAAGCCAGCCCTAGATTCAACTACAAAACAGACACAAAATCTGCACAAATTCCTACTGCTGATTGTGGCTCATAAATAAGAATTGTAGTGATTTTGGTTTATTCAATATTCCTAGATGAACTGCACAATCATACCTGCATATTTCTATATTTTATAGGTGCGTATACACAGAACCACAGACGACGTCTCCTTCCCAGAGTCTTGGAGTAAATACCTTTCATTCCTTGTGTACTGTAGGCAACCAGCCTCAATGTGAGAACACATACAAAACCAGGTCTAAAGATATTAAACTCTTAGCTTGCTGGACATATATCCACACTTATAAAATACTCTCCATCAATTTTTTTAATTCATGTAGATTTCATGTAAAACAGAGAAAAATGAACTAATTATATTTATTAGCTGCCTTTATTCTATGAAATAATAAAAAATACTATTAAAAACATATTTTATAAAGTCTAATTCTGACCTAAACTATGGCAAATAATAGTCAAGAGAATTATCAATGAAATATGTTTATGCAACTGATAAAATAGGATAACAATAATAACATTTCCAAAGACCTCCTTCTCTGGCAACATTCTGATAGAAGTTCAGAGTTTTCTGAATATCAATACCATATAATCTATGAAAAAATTATGCTCATTGTTAGGTTTAAGGGCTACATGAAGTATTCTTGACTCATGGAACAGATGCTAATATAGGAGAAAGTTAATATTTTTTTTCCAAATTATCATTCGTCTCATGTATTTCAGTGAACACAAATGCTAAAAATTCTCTTTTTCAAAAGTTTTTTGCTTTTAATTTTTAAATTTCTCAATCATCCCAGCTACTAGTATAGAATTATTAATCTGTGGAAAGACCACTCTCACAATCATCAATTGTCAAAATGCTATTTTTTGAAGAGTAGTCAATAGAAATATTGATTTTAAGGAATAATTCAGATTTCACTAAGCTCTGTCATAAAGTATTTTTAAAAGTCTACCTTCAACTTTTCCTTCCATTATGAATGGCTCAAGGTTACTTTTAAAAATCTGGAAATTACTTTGAGTCTTTACAGAGTTTGAGCTACTTTTCAGAGAATGTGTATCAAGAACCCCGCTACCAAAATCACATTAGTTTTACATTGGCATAAGAGTTAAGAGAAATCAGGGTTAAGCTCCACAGCTGTTTTTTTGTTGATGGTGGTGGTTTTGTTTTGTTTTTGTTTGTTTGTTTGTTTAAGTTATTCTGGCATATTTTGGTGTTTTTGTGGGTTTTTTTTTTTTTTTTTTGGTTTTTTTTTTTTTTTTTTGATTGACAGCACAGAGAAAAAGGGAATAAGAAAGGAGAGATTTTTAAATGCAATTTGCATTAAATGGAGAAAAATGCTGACTGCTTTTCTTGAGAAGCGATGTGAATGTTCAATACTAGTTCTTAAGGGAGTTAAGGGAGGAGGGGTTAATCTTAGGAGAAGAGTTTGTTTTGTACAAAACCGCACTGTTACATGATTGCACTATTCTTCTATGCTATCACCTCTGAATTGCACTCTTTATAATTCCATGCCTTAAAAAATAAATAAAGCATACCCAAAGTCACAGCCTGCAATTATGCTCAGAAATAATAGTATCAACTCCTGATACCATTTTTTCTCTGTAAAATAAATTAATTCAAATAGTAAACTTGGAAATCTTGCCATCTTGTCATGACAAGATGGCAAGTCACAGGAAAATAGTTGTCACTGGATACTATATGGAGATTGGAAAACTTGTTGCAACATTGATTGGGTTACTTGCAACCAGTTTTGGGTTATATAGATTATTTATTTTCACTGTAATGAATCATAGTTTTAGTTGACTTTAAGGGTGATCTCCAGCTATGATGAACAGAAAGGCCAAAGGCAGGTCTAGAAGAGAATTTGTCTTTTATTTGTATCAGATTAATTTTACCAAACAATGTCCTGAGGTCACTGTTGCATTTCAAACTCTTTGCTAACCAAATTTAAAAGCCTTAAAAGTATGAGGTTTAACAGAAGGTCTATCTGCCTGACCGAAAGTGAGCAGCAAGGAGGAAAACTACCTTGTATTCCTGAGAGGACCTAGTGCGAGATTCCTTCCTGCTGCCCAGGAAGGACTGTGTAATGTGGCTCCTGGAAAAAACCTTGTGTGAGCACTGCTACCATCTAATATGCAAAAGAAGAAGGAAGAGGAAAAGCGGGAAGAAGAAGAATCAATAGCTTCCTTATTACTCTGGCATCCTTATGACTCTTTCTCACTAATCTGCATCCTCACATCACCTCAATTTACCAAGCTGACTCATCATACTTTCATTCCCTTCTGTTTAACAAGCGGATATTTTAACATTGGGTATTAACAACTTTCCCTTTTTTACTTCTTACTCCAGAACTCTTCCTGACTTTTTGCCTTCTTGGTTCATCTGTTTCCCCCAGAATTCATGAGGTCTTTTCTACATTTTTTTACCTGCTGTCTATGCCTCTACCCACTGTAGGCTGACTGCCTCCTCATCTGTAATCCATTTGCATCTGTATATTACTCCTGTTTTATAACAGGGCCATGCTTACAGCTTACTGTTCACATACAGCACGTTTATCACCTTATGCAAACCAACACCAGCCAGAGGAGTGTCTCCTTTTCCTCCCTGCTGAGAAATGAGCCTCCTATCTATCCATGTGAACATCTTTCCCATTATGCATCATCTACATCTTCTCTCTTTTGACTTGTCCAAATAAACTTTGCTCTCATCAAAAGGGGGAAAGGGGGAAGATATACCAGCCAGGATGCACAGAAACTGAGGGGAAAAAGCAAACTCAAACAGGAAGAATCATGCAAAATACATGGCCAGGGATGGCTACTGTGCCCTCAGTCTAACAGCATTCTCATTGCTCTGTCTTCTGTGCTAACAGAACAGTCC
Source organism: Zosterops lateralis (assembly GCF_965231275.1). Lineage (NCBI taxonomy): Eukaryota > Metazoa > Chordata > Aves > Passeriformes > Zosteropidae > Zosterops > Zosterops lateralis. The sequence goes on from NC_139763.1 coordinate 115,165,333, forward strand.
CTGTTGATTTGTATTACTATCCACCAAATGTAATGGCCTACTTAATCCCATTGGTAGTTGTCCTGGGTTGTAGTGTAGGATGTACACAAAGTATTTATTCTATCACCATCTTCATGAACTATTGAAACCAGGTAGAGCAGTGCTCTAGTGTTGGGCTGTCTTCTGCTAATGACCCATCAACGCCTTGCCCATGACTCACAGATAACTCCCTCCAGGAGTTATCTCTGTTTAATGGGCCATCAAAGACCCACTTCACAACTCATCATCCCATTGTGAGATGCTCCACCCAGGGGGAGGAGCCAAGCATTCTCACCTGGATATAATCTGAAATTTAGAACAGTACAAGCAGCCCTTACTTACTGGATTCCCAGAGGACCAGAGCTACCAGACCTTTCTACAGGATCACTACTTCAGGAAGACCACCTCATCTGAACTGTTTCCACCATCCTGCTCAGGTTGTATTCTGACTCTATCAGTGGTCCTTTGTGTTATTGCATTTATTTTATTTAATTTTTTACCTTTTTACCTTTCTTCTTATTAAATTGTATCTCTGACTTGGAGCTTCTCACTTGTGTTGCTTTCAAACCACAACATTTTTTTGGTGCCCAACATGGGGCCAGAGGCACTGAGAAAAGTCAGAACTACAGTTTTGTATTGAAGAAAACCTGTTTGCTATGATGCTCAGCATGCTTACATGTGTCTTATACCTATCTCTATATATTTTTCCACACATGAGGCACTATCTGCTGGTCTTAATGCTCTGGCATAGCCCAGGCTATGGTACTAAAATTGCCTTACTGGTCTATTATGTCCATTGCTTGATAAACTCCGAGGCAATGAACAGCATTCAGAATATATACCCAGTTTCGGATTCATGTCCTGGTCTAGGATGCTACATCTGGGGCCTCAACAATCTCACTCAGCCCCTGTGGGGAGGAGTAAAGAATGATTTTTTTCCAGCTTTTCAGGCATACCACAGCAGTTCTTGAAAATATTAAGTACCCTCTTGATACCAAGAACAGTATGATGTTAGTGTTAGTCCTACTTTGTCTTCTCTGCACGGCCCTTTGTTTTTTCTGCACCATGCTTAGAATCAAAACACTACATGGTGTGATGCAGCATGTTCTTAAGGAAGAAGAAGGAGGAAAGAAAAGCAAAGCAACAGCATCAGCGTCTACACAGACTGTCACAAGGAAGAAAAGAACCAAAGGCAAGGCAACAGTGTGCTCATCTATACAGAACCATCCCAAAGAAGAAAGAAGCCAGAAGTGAATCAACAGTGTCCACCTCTACACAGACTGTCACAGAGGAGAAGGGAACCAAAGGCAAGGCAACAGTGTCCTCATCTACGCAGACCATCAGGGAAGAGAAAGAAGCTAAAAGTGAAGTAACAGTGTCCACATCTACGTAGACTGTCACAGAGGACAAAGGAACCAAAAGTACCATCAGCATCTCCACACAAACCGTCACTGAACTGGAACCACCTAAATCAGTAGCAGTTGCCACCACTCAGAAAAAGAAGTCAAGTAGCAAATCAGTCCGCATAATGACTGACAAAAATGCAGCAGGACCTTTGCAGCCAGCAGAAGAGACAGAAAAAGAGATCATCACTCGCTCTCTATCTCTGGGTGAGCTGCGTGACCTGGAAAGGGAATTCACCTGCCAGACCAATGAGTCCATCCTGACCTGGCTGCTCCGCATCTGGGATGCTGCAGCCAATGACACCATTCTGGATGGAATTGAGGCCAGGCAACTGGGATCGCTGTCCCGGGATGTGGTCATTGACCAGGGGATTGGGAAAACCCAAGAACCTCTCAGCCTCTGGCAGCGACTGCTAACAAGTGTGAAAGACAGATACCTTTGTAAAGAAGACCTCCAAGTGCACCAAGGCAAATGGAGCACAATAGAACAAGGTATCCAATGTCTGAGGGAACTGGCTGTGCTGGAGATCATTTTTTTCAGAAAACGAGAGATTTCCTAAAAACCCAGATGATGTCCAGTGCACATCATGGATGTGGTTGAGATTTGCATGGCTTGGACCAGAGATGTACTCACATTACCTGGCAACACTACAATGGAGAGAAGGTGAGGACAAAGTGGGTGTCTTGGCTAATAAATTAAGAATTTACAAAGACACTGTCACTACCCCAGTTCATACTTATGTCTCATCTGTGGAAACAAGACTGGCTGAACAAGTCCAGAGCTTGATTGAAGAAGGCTATCAGAAATTGAAAGAACTTAAAGAAAAAATTTACCATATCTCACCAGAGCCAACGAGAGTCTTTGCCATTAGGAGCAGGCGTCCCCCAGCCAGGGAGAGAGGATACACACCACGGGGTAACCTCTGGTCTTTTCTTAGAGAGCATGGAGGAAACATGAAGAAGTGGGATGGAAAACCCACATCCTCCTTAGCAGTCCAGGTACGCGAACTGAAAAGAGGAACATCTACCACAAGAAGCCCATCTAGAATCAAAGTTGCCCCGGTCTCTCAGAACTCCAGACGGTACAGGAATGATAATATGACTGATCCTCTGGAAGGGACCTCAGAAACATACGTACAGAAGAACAATATATGCCATGACCAGGAATAGGGGCGCCCTGCCTCTAGCCAGGAAGAAAAAAGAGATAAACGGATCTACTAGACTGTGTGGATTTGATGGCCTGGCACATTTGACCCACAAGAATATACGGCGTTGGTTGACACTGGGGCCCAATGTACCATGATGCCATCAAGGTATGTAGGAACAGAATCCATCTCTATTTCTAGGGTGACAGGAGGGTCCCAGGAACTGACTGTATTAGAGGCTGAAGTGAGTTTAACTGGGAACGAGTGGCAAAAACATCCCATTGCAACTGGCCCAAAGGCCCCATGCATTCTCGCGTAGACTATCTCAGAAATGGATATTTCAAAGACCCAAAAGGATATCGTTGGGCTTTTGAGATAGCTGCAGTTGAAAAAGAAGACATCAGACAGTTGAATACTTTGCCTGGTCTCTCAGATGACCCCTCTGCTGTGGGACTGCTCAGAGTCAAAGAACAACAGGTACCAACTGCCACAACAACAGTGCACCATCACCAATACCGCACTGACAGAGACTCTGTGATTCCCATACATGAGATGATTTGTAAACTGGAGAGCCAAGGGCTGGTCAGTAAGACTCATTCACCTTTCAACAGCCCAATATGGCCTGTGCGTAAGTCCAGTGGAGAATGGAGACTGACGGTGGATTACTGTGCTCTGAATGAAGTCACACCACCACTGAGCGCTGCCGTACCAGGCATGTTAGAGCTTCAGTACGAGCTGGAGTCCAAGGCAGCAAAGTGGTATGCGACCATTGATATTGCCAATGCCTTCTTCTCCATTCCTTTGGCAGCACAGTGCAGGCCCCAGTTTGCTTTCACCTGGAGGGGCGTGCAGTACACCTGGAACCGACTGCCCCAGGGGTGGAAACAGCCCCGCCATCTGCCATGGGCTGATCCAGGCTGCACTGGAGAAAGGTGAGGCTCCGGACCATGTGCAGTACATCGATGACATCATTGTATGGGGAAACACCCCAGGGGAGGTCTTTGAGAAAAGAAAGAAGATTATCCAAATTCTGTTGAAAGCTGGTTTTGCCATTAAACGAAGTAAGGTTAAGGGACCAGCTCAAGAAATCCAGTTCCTGGGAGTCAAGTGGCAAGATGGACGTCGCCAAATCCCCACAGAGGTAATAAACAAGATCACTGCCATGCCCTCACCTACCAACAAGAAAGAAACACAAGCTTTCCTAGGTGCCATAGGCTTCTGGAGGATGCACATTCCTGAGTACAGTCAGATTGTGAGCCCTCTCTATCTGGTTACCCCCAAGAAGAACGATTTCCACTGGGGCCCTGAACAGCAACAAGCCTTTGTTCAGATCAAACAAGAGATTGCTCACGCAGTAGCCCTTGGCCCAGTCAGGACGGGACCAAATGTGAAGAATGTGCTTTACTCCGCAGCCGGGAGCCATGGTCTGTCCTGGAGCCTGTGGCAGAAGGTGCCTGGGGAGACTCGAGGCCAACCATTGGAATTCTGGAGCTGAAGTTACAGAGGCTCCGAAGCCAACTACACTCCCACAGAGAAAAAGATCTTGGCTGCCTATAAAAGAGTTCAAGCTGCCTCAAAAGTGATTAGCGCTAAAACACAGCTACTTCTGGCACCCCAATTACCAGTACTGGGGTGGATGTTTAAAGAAAAACTTTTCTCCACGCGTCACACCACTGACACCACATGAAGCAAATAGATTGCTCTCATCACACAGCACGCCCATATTGGAAACCCAAATCGCCCTGGGATTCTGGAAGTTGTAACAAACTGACCAGAAAGTGAGACTTTTAAATTATCGTCTGAAGAATAAAAAAAGCAAGTAACACGTGCTGAGGAAGCCCCACCATATAATGAGCTACCAAAGACTAAAAGACAATATGGTCTCTTCACCAATAGCTCCTGCCAAAGCGCTAACCAAAAATTAAAAGCTGCAGTTTAGAGCCCCACATGACAAGTTGCACAAGCTACCAAGAGACAAAGTGAGTCAAGTCAGGTTGCAGAGCTTAAAACTGTCCAGCTAGCTTTGAATATTGCTAAACAAAAATAATGGCCAAGGCTCTATCTCTACACTGACTCATGAATGGTAGCTAATGCTCTGGGAGGATGGCTGAATTGCTAGAAAAATACCAACTGGCAGTGCAGAGGAAAACCCATCTGGGCCGCTGACATTTAACAAAACATCACTGCCCGAGTAAAAAGACTAACCATGAAGGTTCCACACGTGAACGCGCATATCCCCAAGAGCCGAACTAACAAAGAGCATCTCAACAATGAGCAAGTAGACAAAGCTGCCAAAGTAAAAGTATCACAAGTAGATCTAAACTAGCAGTGCAAGGGAGAACTGTTCCTAGCTCATTGGGCCCATGATGCTTCTGGTCATCAAGGAAGAGATGCGACATACTGATGGGCCTGTGACCGAGGGGTGGTCCTTACTATGGACAGCATCTCCCAGGTCATCCACAACTGTGAGACCTGCACTGCAATCAAACAAGCCAAGCAAGTAAAGCCTCTGTAGTATAGTGGACAATAGCTGAAGCACAAGTATAGAGAAGCCTAGGAAATTGACTACGTCACCCTTCCCCAAACCCGCCAAAGAAAGCGCTATGTGCTGACCATAGTAAAAGCCACCACTGGATGGCTGAAAAGCTACCCTGTGCCTCGTGCCACTGCCCAAAACACCGTCCTGGGCCTGAAAAAACAAGTCCTGTGGAGACACAGCACCGCTGAGAGAATTGAGTCAGACAATGAGACCCATTTTAAAAACAGCTTTATAAACACCTAAGCCAGAAAACATGGTATTAAATGGATATATCACATTCCTTATCACGCACCAGCTGCAGGGAAAGTTGAACAGTGCAATAGACTACTAAAAACTGCCCTGAAGGCACTTGGAAGGGGGGACCTTCAAGAATTAAAAAAATAAACTTAGCCAAAGCTACTTGAATAGTCAACATCAGAAGGTCTATCAGTCGAGGTGGTCCTACCCAGTCTGAACCCTTGCACACAGCGAATAGAAATAAAGTCCCTACAGTACATATAAAAGGCATTTTAAAGAAGACTGTTTGCATTAATCCCACCTCAAAAAAAAAGCGGACTCATCCATAAAATTGTTTTTGCTCAAAAACCTGGTCATACTTAGTAGGTAATACAGAAAAATGGAGAAACCTGTTGTGTATCACAAGGAAACTTAATTTTAAGTGAGAACAGTGTGTAACATTTTATTCTCTATGTGTATGCATATCTTTGTAAAAATGTATTAAATTGGATATGATGTAGATAGTAATAGAATAAGGGGTGGATTATGTCCTGGGTTGTAGCTTAAGATATACACAAAGTATTTATTCTATCACCATCTTCATGAACTATTGAAACCAAATAGAGCAGTGCTCTAGTGTTGGGCTGTCTTCTGCTAATGACCCATCAATGCCTTGCCCATGACTCACAGATAACGCCCTCCAGGAGTTATCTCTGTTTAATGGGCCATCAAAGACCCACTTCACAACTCATCATCCCATTGTGAGATGCTCCACCCAGGGGGAGGAGCCAAGCATTCTCACCTGGATATAATCTGAAATTTAGAACAGTACAAGCAGCCCTTACTTACTGGATTCCCAGAGGACCAGAGCTACCAGACCTTTCTACAGGATCACTACTTCAGGAAGACCACCTCATCTGAACTGTTTCCACCACCCTGCTCAGGTTGTATTCTGACTCTATCAGTGGTCCTTTGTGTTATTTTATTTATTTTATTTAATTTTTTACCTTTTTACCTTTCTTCTTATTAAATTGTATCTCTGACTTAAAGCCTCTCACTCGTTTTGCTTTCAAACTACAACAGTAGTGAAGTAATTCCATGTATTTATCTTCATCCTTTTTTGCTTTCCCTGCCCATTTTGTTTTTCCCAATGAGGACATGTCATGGTTTCACCCCAGCCAGCACCTAAGCCCCACACAGCCACTCACTCACTCCCCCACAGGTGCGATCAGGGTGAGAACTGGAAGGGTAGAAGCTGGAAAACATGTGGGTTGAAATAAACACCATTGAATGGGGAAAGCAAAAGCATCCCATACAAGCAAATCCAAATTACCTCACTGCTTCCCAAGGGCAGACAGGTGTTCAGCATCCCCAGGAGATCAGGGCCCTATCATCTAGAATTGGTTACCTGGGAAGACAAATGTCATCACTTGCAACATTCCCCATTTTCCATTTTCTTCCCCCAGATTTCCATATTGAGCATGATGTCACATGGTCTGGAATGTCCCTTTGGTTCAGTTTGGTCACCTGTCCCAGTTGCGTCTCCTCCCAAACTCCCAGGCAGCAGTACGGAAAGCAGAAAAGGCCTTGGCTATGTTAAATCCCTGGTCAGCAATAACAAAAAACATCTCTGTATTATCACCCCTGTGTTCACCCTGTTTGTTCAGCCCCATACCAGCCACTGAGAGGAAAATTAACTCTGCCCCAGCCAAAATCAGCACAGGAGGGTGACCAGCAGTGCCATCAGCCTCAAAGATACAGGTGCAGCAAAGACCTTAAGTGAGGCATTTTACTGTTTATATTCAGTGCTCCATTATTTCCTGCCTACCTTCCCTATTTATTTGATTTAGGGTTTTTTTTTTTTTTTTTTTTTCCTTACTGGTAGCTGAATATTGAGTTCATGTTTTCCTAGAATTTATCACCTCTGACTGAGATAATTTTCCTGACTGGTAGTGGCTAATTTGGAGCCTATCAAAGCAAACAGGGCACTATTGTCCACAAGCATTAATTTGTGTTCACTGACACTAAATTTCATCTCCATCCTGTGTCTCATCCATTCAGCATCTAGCTGCATCTCCTCACAGCTGGATTTGTGTTCTGCCCTGAAATAGCCATAAACCATGTAGAAACTGTTGCTCTTTCTGGGGGGATTTCATATGTTTATAAATGTATGAAAAGGCATAAAATATTCTTCCCAAGTGTGACCCAAAAATAAACACTTGATGTTTCATTAGATTTCAACTTCAAATAGTCCTTTGGCAAATTAAATGTGATGCTTTCTAAGCTTATGCGTGGGTCTTTATTTTTTCTGCCAATATATGTAAATAATCTATTGAGGGTTGTAGCTAATAGTATATAACTTTAAACTTCTTTGTCTTGAGAAATAATTCACTTATGAAAACTATGACATGATGTTAGTAAAAACTATAATCTTGCTGATTATTAACTAATTCATTCATCGGTCATTGGAGCTACAGACTGAGTTTCATTTGACTCAGAGACAACAGTTACAGTGTGTTTTTGTGAATTCATGACACATTTCCCTTTTTGCTTGCTAGCTTGCAACACAGAAACTTCCCCAGTGTTTCTGTATTAATGGGCAAATTAGAAGTAAGAAAGGAATTAAAGAATTATTCCTGAGTAACTTGGAATGGATGCTCAAACAGGAAAGGGATTAAGGGGCTTCCAGATAATCTAACCTAGAATTATATATTTGTTTCATTGCCATTTAACATTCCCTAGTACAAAGAATGCAATCCACAGAGAGCTGTACTATATTTCCACCTTCATTGGGTATTAGGCTCTGAGTGCTTTTCTCATTAGAATAAATAATGAATGCCTGCATATTATATATTTAGATTTGAAAAGTCTAGAAGGACAATGTATATACACTAATATAATTTTGGCTTTTTAGTATCAGATCTTCTGATGATGCTTATTCAGTATGTAGTACAGAAGACAGCAATTAAATATATGGACCACAATACAAGTTATTTAAATTTGCTCTTGAAGCTTTTATTGTTACTATATAAAATACAAATACCTCTGTATCAGTTGCCTAAACACTTTTCCGAGCCATTCCAGCTGCTAAGTTGATCTTCATGGCGGAATCCAATGTATGAGTTCTGCAACACAGACTTTTCAGGTTGTTGCTGGTTTCTGAGCATAAATTACCTCCCCCACCTCCCTATCTAAACAATCTTTAGTTCCATTTTTAGCTAAGAAAGGCATGAAAACACATTATATCTTGTAGAAAGAGATTAGTTTCTAGAGCATGAGGAATTGCATTAAAAGTCTAGAGATGTGTGAAGAATGATGCTGGAAGTAACAGGCAAACTTTCCAATAGTTAGCAATTCTTTTCGAGAGAAATGAGTGTGGGCATTTTATCCACTTAACAATCTAATGTTTAGATTCACAGTAAGGAAAACATTTAGTTTTCTACTGAGGTTTTTACCTTTCCAGTTGCATCAGACTTTAAAGCCCTATTTGAACCCCAACAGTTTTGCTGACTGTATCTTGAATCACCATTTATGAATCCATTTGCAATGGATTATTTATTTCTTGAATGGTGAAAATATCAGCTGGCAGTTCCTTACAGTCTGGGAGCACATAAAAAGCAAGACAAAACTCCAGCCCAGGACTACCAGCAACAAATTTTCAATATATGAATCACAACAGTAAAGTTTTATGTCACACACTTATATTAAGACAACCTACTAAAATCACAGTGCTTGGATCAAAATAACTCTGAAAGGGCAATGTGAAGCAGGAATGTCTGAATGATAATACATCTATAATATAGAAAGTCTTTAAAAGAGGTGTTGGCATGATTAAAAGGGCACTTTCCCTCTTTGTACTTCTTTTATCCCTACTATCTGGCTCTTATAGAATCATAGAATGGTTTATGTTGGGAAGGACTTTTAAGATTCTCTAATTTCAATGCCCCTGCCATGGACAGTTTCACTGTTATATTTTTTTTTTTTTGCGTAAGTAAAAGCTTTAATCAGACAATTAGAGAAAGACAAACTAGATCAGGAATTCAATTTAATTCAATTGAATTTAAAGTTGTGGTTGTTTTTAAAAAGGCAAAATTCAACTCAAATCAATTCTGCTGACTCTTAGCAGAGCCACAAGCAAAAGAAGTAGCATAAAAGAGAGAAAGGTGTAATTCTCTGCTGATGGTATTGATGCATGAACAAAACCAATGAACTACCATAGAAATAATCACTGTGAAATCTAAAAAATTTAATCATATCTTGCTTAAGGATAAATGAAAACCATTACAGTGCCATCCTAACGAACATGGCCTGACATTGTAGACACACCAACAATTGCATTCAACAGCAATGTTTCTGTATTCTAAGGTCACTCAGCTAAACTCCAAGTGGAACTTATTCTTAGATAGATTTTGTTGTTTTCAGAATTCAGAGAAAAATTTGCCTTTTCCCTATCAGGAACCCATGGCTTCTTTTAAACGGGTGCATAGGGATAGATCCTAAACAGAGGTAAAAAATTCTAATTGAGGAAATAAATAAATAAGTCAGTAACATGCAATTGCAGCATGATCAGAAGGAAATACATGAAAGAAACAACATGAAAATTTGACATGAACAGGCAGCAACAATTTGAAATCAATTGAAGATCAAGAAAGAAAAATATGCAAATCTAAATAATAAAGAAAATTCCAGATCACATATCCTGCTTAGGACATCACTGCATGAGGCATTTCACAACAAAAATCAACCCAATTTATATTACTAAAAAAAAAAAAAAAAAAAAAAAGGGTGGGAGATATATTTATAGAGAGAGGCAGAGAAAAACAGAAATCTGTAAGAAAGCAAACAAACAAGCATATATCAAAGAGTAGTGACAAATATTCAAATATTTTACTGGTACTATCCTAATCTGTAATTAGAAAAAAAAAAACCCTGAAGTGCAGCGAGAGAAAAGAAATAAGATTAAACTATTCTTCTATCACAAAACTGAATTTTAACTAATTCTGTTTCATCTATGGGCATGATATGTCTTCTTTCCTTTAGGTGTTTGAAAATTCATTATAGGGTTGGAAATATCACAATAAAAAATTATTTTAATTCTTATTTTATAAAAAATACATTTTTATTTTATTTTATTTTTAATTTAGAGAATTTGAAATATAAAACCTTTCTACATTGTTCTGGTTTGGGTTGAATTAGGGGAGAACCTTCAAGGAATCCCCTAATAACAAAACCTCTACCACCCCTCCCCCAACCCCGGGTTTGGGAAGGAATCTCTTGAACACAAAGTGGAAAAAACCGGTTTATTAACAAATGAATAAACACCCCCCGACACAAGGGAAAAAAAAGAACAGAAAAAGCTCAGGTTACTGTGAGGGGGAGGGCGCAGAGCTTCTTTTACGAGCCCCGGTGATCCTCTTCGGACTCCTCCAGTCAGATCAGCTCTGGGTGCCGGTCCTAAATCTTAAAGGGAGGCGGGGGGGGGGGGGAGGGGAAGGGAGAAGAGGGAAAGGAAAAAAAACAAACAGAGCACAGAGGCGGCAGAAAGAAAGGAAGAAAAAACAAAAGAATGAAAGGGCAAGAAAATAGCAGAAATTACGAGACAGCAAAGCACGCCTAAAAGCCAGGAAGCCAAAAGCAGCAGCGCGGAAAGAGCCAGCAGGAAAGTGCCCGCCCCCCTAACAGGGAAGGGACAGCTCTTAGACATAACAAAGGAGTCCACGATATGGGATAGAGAGCACTGTCAGCCCAGGACATACATTTACATTATTTCTGCATTTGCCATTACAGATCCATTCGAGACAATGAAGGGAAATAAGAGATGCTGGCTTCACTTGCTTCCACTGGCTTCTCATATAAGGTTGAGAAGTATTTGTATGGATAAAGTCTCTAACCATAAAAAGGGGTTAACAGAAATGTTGGAAGGGCTGAATGCCAGGCACCTGAGCTCTTCCACAAAACCTTTTCCATTAGAAACATTCTGCCCTAAGCATGTTTATTTGTCAAGGTAATCTATATATAAACTCTTCCAAACTAAACCAACACACACTCACTTTACAGTGAGGAAGAAGCATTTAAAAAGACATAGTGAAATAGATCTTTCTGTTAATATCTTTCAATATTTTTTTTTTTGTTGGTTTGCTTACTTTTTTTTGTTGTGGGTGGGGTTTTATTTGGTTGGTTGGTTGGTTAGTTGTGGTTTTTATGCTTTTTTGTTTGTTTGTTTCGGTTTTTGTTGGTTGGTTGTGATTTTTTTGGGGCTGTTTTGTTTTGGTTTTAAATTTGTGGTTTGTTTTGGTCTTAATTTTTTTATTGTTTTTAATTGTTCAGGTTATTTTAGCTGCTCCCTCATTCAGATACAGCCTTGGCAGATATTCAGTTCACTGAGAACTACACCCAGAGAAAACCACCAGGAAAGCTCAAAGGCTGACTAGAAAAGCTGTTAATTTATTGATAATTTTAGATATCCATAAATTATTTATTATTTGATTTTGAAGAATTGTAAAGAAGAAGATGAATACAAGAGAAACAAATGAAGAATTATTTTTCTTAATTTGTGGAGATCCAAAGAATAACCATGAATATTAAGTCTGTTTTCAGTGGATGTTAATTCCAAATATATTTGTGACATTTAAAGCAACAACTTGTTACTTTTCATAAGAGAAAAAAAAAAGGAAATAAGAAAAAATATTTGCTTATTAGAAACATAGACATAATTGTAATTAAATAACCTGATTTTTGTTTGAGTTGCATGACCTAATTATTATACTGAAAGATACCTTGCAGGAAGCTGAGAATACCATGACTTCCACTACAAAATATTATTTGATGTTCTAATAGTTAAGGATCAGCCTAAACTTCGCAACATTTTTCATATAATTTTTACATTACTATTTCTAGGTTTTGCTGTTACAGCTCTAGATTATAATTTTGATTATTTCACTGCTCCAGAACAATATCTTACTTTCGGAGGAAGCTTTGACTGATTTTAAGCTAAACTCTTACACTGGACTAATAGCACCATCTCTGAGATATAACTGATCCAGCTGGGAGCAACCAAGGGGATGAAAATCTTAAACTCCAATTTTCTTTCCAACTACAGAGGAACAGAGACATTTAATCAAGGCAAATATTAAAAGGTTGCACAATGGAGCACCCTATTGTAAAACCTTAATCATTGCATTAGTTTCATTATTGAGCAATTGCATGGCCATGGACAGGTTTTTGTCTCATTTTGATACCAAAACATCCTTCCCTCAGCACCAGCAGATACATTGCTTATGTTGTTTGCCTCTTTTTTTGGGGAGAAATTTTCAGCTGGGTAATTGTTGACAGTACAAATATGTATACTGAAGTAATTTGCTAATATATGGATATGATATAACAGTGATCTCAGCAAAAATGAGAGCATTACACTGCCAGGGCCATACTACTCCACTTAGTGAATATTACTCAAATACAAACACTTTGGAACAAAACGTAGTCACCAAAATCAAACCTGTGTGAAAAGCAGTTACTTCAGCAGGATTTGGAGTGAACAGAATCCCTGAGCACAGAATTGCGAAGGAGTTTGGGTTGGTAGAAACCTTAAAGTTCATTATTTCCAACCACACAGTTGTGGGCAGAGGTATCTCCCACTTGACCAGGTTGCTCAGAGCTCCATCCAACCTGGCCTTGAACACTTCCAGAGATGAGATATCCACAGCTTCTCTGGGTACCATGTTCCAAAATCTCATCAGCCTCATTGTAAAGAATTTTTTCCTAATATCTAATCTAAATCTACCCTCATTCAGTTTAAAGCCATTCCCTCATCCTGTCACTATAGGGCCTTGTAAATAGTCCCTCTCCAGATTAATTTTAAAGTCTCCTTTAGGTACTGGAAGGGGTTTCAAGGTCTCTCTAAAGCCTTCTCTTCTCCAGGCTGAACAACCCCAATTCTCTCAGCCTTTCCTCAGAGCAGAGCTGCTCCATCCCTCTGATCCTCTTGGTGCCTCTTCTGGCCCGGCTCCAGCAGGTCCCTGTCCTTGCTGTGCTGGGAGCCCAGAGCTGGATGCAGCCCTGCGGGTGGGGTCTCAGCAGGCCAGAGGGGGAGAATCACCTCCTTCAACCTGCTGATCACAAGAAGACCAGAAGAAAAAAAAGGAAAAAAAAAAATCCCCCACAAAAACAACTCACCAAAAAAACTTCCCACCAAAACAAAGGAACAAACAAAAACCTCCAGACGTTACCACTGAAAAGAAAACCTTTGGATGATTGACCTTTCCTTAGACAGAGGAAAGAAATTTAAAAACTATGTTTTCTAAGTGGACCACTCAAGGAACAAACAAACAGCAAACAGCAAACATGCTGAAGGATGACTTAGAAAAGCTTCATGTCCAAATCAGAGAGACTGAAAGGGGTAAAATGGATGTAAAGGGATGTCTTGGCTTTCTAGGGTATTTCTTTAGCCAGCTGAAGTTACCGGGCCTTGGAAAGTTATAAATTCTTATTTTTCCTGCTTCAAATACTGTATGTCATTAAAAAGACAAGAAGACAAGGTGGCAGAGAGTCTCACAGAAAGCATTTGAGAAGAAAATGCAGGATTGCATGGTACCCAGAGGTCCAGTGAAGGCAGGCTGTCTATGGAACAGCAGGCAGGCTCTTTTTGGGTTCAGTGTGTGTGAGCTGGAGCTGAAAAGAACACTGCAGCAAATGTGGTCTGTAAAAATGAAAACCCTTTGAAGAAGAAGGAAAAAGAATGCATTAAAATATAAACTGATGTGTTGCAGGACGAAAAAGAAGATGGAACAGCTTGGAAAATTTACTGCAAAAGGGAATATTAATCTGTTAGAAAGGATTAGTATTTGAGGGAAACATGTATTTTTATCTCAAGGCCAGACATTTTTTTCACATCCACAGTGCAGACCAATTGCCCTATTTATACTAGAAATGTTGCCTTCCTTTCTGCAAGAAAGAAAGTAGTGCTGGACATCAATGACAGTGTTTATTACCTCTAATAAAATTACAAATGGCAAAGATGTGTTTCCTATCTGTGAGCTTGTCAATGCACAAAATGGCCACCTAATTTAATGTTCTGTGGCACCTATAATAATTCTTCATCAAGAAATAAAAATGTCCTCATCTTAAAAATACTGCAGTAAAGAAAGTGTTTTTTTTTTTTTTGTTTTTTTTTTTTTTTTTTGTTTTTTTTTTTTTTTTTTTTTGTTTTTTTTTTTTTTTTTTTTTTTTAGTGTTAATGGGAAAAAAGTAAAAAAAAAAAAAAAAAGAGATTGAAAGTATGAAACAGTGATTTAGAGCAAAATTGTGGCTGTAGGTGGGAGTTTTGCAACTTATCAGTTCCTGCTTCTAATGACTATTTTGCAAATCCTTAGACCAGTAAAGCTGAAACAGCATCCTCTCCCTTATAGAATCATGTAATGTCCTGGTTTGGAAGGGTCCTTAAAGATCATCTAGTTCTGACCCCCAGCCATAGGCAGAGACACCTTCCACCACACCAGGTGGCTCAGAGCCCCATCCAGCCTCGCCTTAAACACTTCCAGGGATGAAGCATCTACAACTTCTCTGGGCAACCTGTGCCAGGGCCTCACCAGTCTCACAGTAAAGAATTGCTTTGTAATATCCAATCTGTACCTAACCTCTCTCAGTTTGAAGCCATTCTCCTTTGTCAATTCATGCTGTTACACAAAACAGTCCTGCCTCAAGCATGACTTGGTTGTCATACAAGAGTTTTAACTACAAAGTCACATTCAATGCACTTGGCATTTCGTGCCTCTGCTTTAAGCATGAATGCTCTATAAGCTTTTCTATATCATTGCATTAATAAGAGGACTCTAGAAACTTGTTTGTAAGCACAGAACACAACAGAAAGCTTTCCAAATATCAACTTAAAGAATGAAAGCCTGAAGGTTTTGGTTTCTGAGAATTAATAAGTACTTGCAGAGTGTTAAATATTGTCAAGGTGTTAGTTGGATTTAAGAAGAGCAGCACCTTTTGAAGTGGTGAGATACATTTGCACAAACTCCCCACTGTGGTTTGTGCTGCATATCTGCACCCTAGTGGTTAGGTTTTGGCAGACACAGTCACAAAAATCACTCAGGATTCCTAAAACCCAATCAAAACCTGCACAGATTGCTGTGCCTAGATTCCAGTTCTTTGCCTTTCTTTCTCTTTAAATGTATTCTGAAATTAGAATTTCTTAAAATTATCTAATACCATTTCCAATTTATGTACAACAGGTTATAAAATATTGGCTTGATTGTTCACATTTATTAAGAACAGATCTCTTGAAACACAAAAGTAAAATTTATACCATTCTGATTATGCACCACGTATCAATATCATAGTTTAATTTTATTATGAGTTTTAGTTTAGCTCAAACTGTGGAGATATTTCTCTGCTCCTAGTTTCATATTAATTTAATATTTCATATCATAGATACCCCCATATCATTCATATCATAGATAACCACAAATACATGTTTTGTGACTGATATGAAACTCAGCCGTCAGAATAAGGTCAAACAGAAACAATGAGGAAAGTGACAAACTGCATTACTTAAACACCACTTTGCTCCTAGGTAAGGAGGAGAAACCAGAAACAGTTTTCTGACTTTGTTCTATAAGGTCTCAGCATTACCAGCCCATAGCAAACTCTCATTCCTTGATTATTGTGGTTTATTGTTTTGAGGCAACATTGAACCAACTGTCAGAACAGTAATATTTTAAAATATCTCTCCTCTTTATACACTAAATATAGAAAAAAAATGCTATGAAAAGGAAATTTTTTACTTACTTTTAAAAGCTATCTGAAGGTCCAACTACCATTCAAAGTAAGAGATTGGTCAGAAAGAAAAATCAGAAATTCTTCCTAAATACTATGCAGTGTGTATGAATGCTCATTGAGCTACAAACCCAACTATCCAGTTTATTCTGAAAAGCAGATACTCATGTATATGTCCTAGATAGATGGCTGAATGCAGGAAGTACCTACCTTCAGAGAGATCAAAAATAGAACTGTTAGAATTCACTGAGCCTCTAAAAAAAAAAAAAAAAAAAAAAAAAAAACCAAACAAAAAAAGACTTATCCATACCAGTAAAGAAAACTTAAGAACTTAAGCCAGGATATTTCATTTTTACAGTTTTATTTTACAATCCAGCAACACCAGCAACCATGTTATCTCAGGCTATGTGTGTGCAGTGGTATGAGTCTGAAGGTGTCTTCCAGGAATAAGCACATGGACACAGCTTTAGGTGTTGAGCACTAACAGTTCCCTACTGACTTTGGCAAAAGATCTGTGCCCTCTGCAGCCCTGGAAATGGGCCACCTCCTCAGTGCTTAAGCAAGAATTGGATTCATAGCTTTAGCTATTTAATGTAACAGCAAGAGCAGGCTACCAAATAGAACATAAATTCATTGAGTGATGGATGAGAAATAATTCGAATTCCAGATACAGCATTTCAGGGTTAATACTTAGATTTCATCAGAAAAAAAAAATCTCAGCTGCATGTACTACACAAGGTCACAGCTCTTGGCTGTGAACCAGGTAATCTATTTATCCCAAAAAGCAAACTTCGAGGCACAATGTTCCCACTGAGCTGAATGCAGAAGGAGCTCATGTGAATGAGCGTATCCACCTCAATCACTTATCTATCTGATTCATGAGGTTGCAAGAGTTCAGGTTCCTCAAAACGTAACCTCCTGAATGACAGCGAAATGCAAATAACAAGTCAGCACTGCTGTGCAGTCACCCAGCAAGTGGGTGGTTTCACCCAGCTCCTCTGAAGTACGGCTGGTTTTTTAAGAGGTTTGAGGCAGAGCTTAGAGGTCATAATTATATATGAAATGTGGTGATTCTATTGACTGAGAAGGGAAGCTAATTAAAGCAGATTTATGTATACAAAATGGAAAAGTTTCAAGACTAGCTAAGCAAAAATAATTTCAGAGCACAGAGTGAAACTGAAGGTTGTGAGATGGGTCTTGAAGTACCCTTAGAAAGAAATCAGATGAGGAGTTCTCTCATCCTAGATGGTCACTCATGCCAAAATGGAGAAAGCACAGATGTAGTCTTTTTTACCAAAGGCAGTTCTTTTATTTTCTTTTCTTGCAAGGTAAAAATTTTTGTTTACAGATGTTCTTTTTTCTTTTTACATGAACAAATTTTGTCAAAATTTTGAAAGAAGGGAGTATATTATTCTAATTATTTTTGGTCCTCACTCCTGTGTTTAGTTTTTCAGTAAGTAAACCAATTGTAAAATGTTATTAAAATACCTATCCAGCAGATATTGCATTAAAGTTCTAGGAATTTTCTTTTATTTTTTCTATTATTTTCCTCTAATATTTTCTATCTAGTAGGAAGCTCTATCCACAGCTGTAGTCAGAATAAGGGAGACATTACAAAGTCTTTGGGGAAATTTTTTTGGATTATATTTGTTTTGGAGTTGTTTTGATTTATTATTTTTTTATTTGTTATGTCTGAGGTATTTTTTACATTGGCCTCTTGTGAAACACTGCACAGTACTAAAGAAGAAGAAAGGTACTTATGTGGCTTTCAATTTTGACCTCAACTATTCCTAATTAAACAGAAGGTCAAGGGAGATGCTTTATAAAATAAAGCTACAGGTACCTGGAGTCTTATATAAACACACACACATATGTATGTTGAATTTTCTTTTGCTCCTCATCCCAATATGCAATCCCCCACAAAACAGTTAGCCAAGCAGAGAAAACAAAATTAATCTTATGTCCAGTTTTCCAGGGGGAAACAAATCCTGAAGTATTGAAACATAGGAAAATAATGAAATTGCATAGTGGGTCAACAGTTCTGAATAGAGCACTATTTTCCACTCTGTGATCTTTCTGCACTTCTTAACCTTCTTTCCCAAGGTCAAGTTGCAGGCATCTCCCATCTCTATCCCCAGAGCTGACAATCAAATAGATTGAGATCTTTGTTCCTTTACTGCCTCACCTTGGCCTCTACACAAGAGCTAAACATTCAGTGCCCTCCTGAGAGTAACATCTCCTACAAATGCCTCCCTTTTTTCTTCTGTTAATTCTCTTGAAGGTCCATTCTTAATGTCTTACATCCTTGATTTGGTTGCTGATTCTGCCAATCACCTATTCTGTTTATCTCTTCAAGTAAAAGCAAATAACAGTCTTTTTCTCTCACTTGTTGCATGGATAGTCATATAGAAATCATAAAAACTATTTTCCAGTACATCACAAGAGTTTAAAGCAGACAAAATAGCAGAAGAGTAAAAGATGGATGCAACTGATAAATTTAATAAACAACTAAACATTTATTCATTATCCTAGTTAATTTTACCTGATGCAAATTCCTTCTGAGAGGATATTTTGAATCTGTCCTAAGGCCACAAGTTCTGCAGGCTCCACATTTCATTTCAGCTGGCATCAGCCTTTCAGAATTAACATGTCTTTATCCTTTCCTGGACTAGAAGCTATCCATAGTGGGAAAATTAAACACAAAGACATTGCCACTCCACAAAAGACAAGATGCTGTGTGTAAAGCAATGATGTCTATCTTGTTTTAACACAAAATAATGGTTCCAGATTCCCAATAACTTCATACCATACGAGAAAGCAGAACCCCTAGTTGGCCTTAGCTTTCCTAAATCATGGTGGCTCTCAGATTCTAGTTCTGCCTTATACTTCGTTACAGCTGGCCAAAGTTTGCTGTCAGAATGTGCTCAAGCCTTGCAGTGTAAGTTGACAGCTGCAGTATCATGACACCATTGACTCTTTTGATACCAGTTCAGAACAATACCTAAGAATATACTTTCAAGAAGAGTATAAACTACCCAATTAAACCATCTCTTTCTGCAGGATGACAATGTTCATCAAATTAAATTCTTGGGGTTTCCCTAAAGCCACTGGTGATGTTTGCCCTAATGGAAATATCCATGGCAGAGAGACATTAATAATCATGTTTAAAATAGATGAACAAATAAAAAGCCAGTTGAATGAAATATAGAGTTTTCTTTCTAAGAAATAGGTCCTGATATTTTTTTGGATGAGAATATTTAAAAAAGGAAAAAAATCAGAGTCAAGGAGGCAGCCTTAAGAGAGTCAAGAAATATCTAAATTCTGTGTAGCAAAGTAAAATTATGGAAAATGTAAAATATTATCTTTGTGTGTCCCAGTATTCCAAACTGTATGTACAAAACTCTCAAGGGTTTAATCTGTTTCATTTTCCTGTTAGATTCTTCAACAGCCTTTGTTTGTACTGTTTTGCTCTTTCATGTCAAATCTCCTTCTTTCTCCTTTTCTTTCTACACCTTCCCTGATTTTTTTCTGCTGGTGTAGACAAATAGAATTTCTCATGAGCAAAGGTAATTCAAAAAACTCTTGGGCAATTTTCAGCTACCTTAGACAACAATTTCATAAGTTTCAAGTTTATACCCACATATGGGGAACATGCAGATCAAGGTTAAAGATAAAAAGCATACCGGAAACATATTCAGAGTAAAAAGGGCAGCACGTTTCATTGCTATAAATGAAACATATCAATGGTTCTTTAAAAATTAAGAGCACTATGAATAAAACAAAAGACTAATGCACAAGTGCCATCAATGCTTGTGGGGGTTAGAAACGCCTACCAACCTCCTGCCAATCCTTCTGAATTCTAACTTTCATCACCTCTTGTTTTCCTTCCTTTAGTCTCATTCTCGAGCCAGTGATGAATATACGAATTGAAATATTTTCCCTGTAGAGCACTTGTTTGTGAGCAGCTGGCCTGTTCAGCAAGCAGAGTGTTTTGTGTTACCTTGCCTACCAGAAGATTTTCCGTTTATCAGTGGCTGTAGCTTAGATAAAACACAGCTCCACATGGCCCTGCATTCATTGTCTGTAGTATGTGAGAAGCATGACTTCCATGTCTTCAGCTTGTTTCTTATCCAGCACTCAGTAACTCAGCGCTGATGCTTTCAACAGCTACCTGGATAACCTCAAAAATTAATGCAAAAGCTACCCGTAGCTGAATAGTTGCAACGGGGTATGGATTCAAAAGCTGCAGTGGAAATGTCTGGGTTTATTAAATTTTAAAACATTTTATTACAGAAATCATAAAGAGGGTTTCTGCGTACAGCACTAGGAGCCACAGCAAAGTTCAAGGTCCAAGTCCAGGCCTAGACGTTCAACTAGACAAGCACAACGCAGGTTGGAGTTCTGATGTACACTTGTAATGAAAATGAAATGCAATTAGAACCAGTAACTGTTCTCCAAAACTCAATTCTAGTCTACTATGGTTATCTGCACCAAAAAAATTGATTACCTGCTATGTCCCCTCCTTCATTTATGATTCTTTCATAAAACACATCTGATGCTTAATGAGGTATATACAGACAACTCCATCTTTATATTTTTTGCCCTGAGAACTTTTAAAGTGACACCAAGTTTCTCACTGAGGATGTATCAGAAATTGTCAGTTTGGAAGTGGATTCTATTTGTCTTAAGCAGCCTTTGACCATAACGATAAAATGATTTAACTATATTTAAATTTGTTTCACACTTGTGAGATAAAACAAAAGAAGGCCAAAAACATGATCATATTTTTAAGAAGCTGTTGACACGACATCTCTTAAAAAAACCCCCATATATTTCAAAATAAGTGATTATTTAGATTCTAGTAATTTCTGACCTATGACTGTCTGTCAGAAACACTAAGACACATGTTTATTCATGTCAGTTACACTAACCTCCAACAGACAGCTTAAAAGTTCATTTTCCTATCAAAAATTACTTCAGTAGCTTATCAGATAATGTTGCTAAACCCTGTATTATCCCCAAAATTAGAGTACATTTTTGTAGAATATATGAAAGCCTTTTGAAAAAAGGAAATCAAACATAAATAGTGATATTTCAATCAATTTTGCTAGAAGTTGAAAGACTAGTGATTACATCTATTAAAGCTGTTCAAAATTCTGTAAAAATTATAACTTCTGACAAGACAGCAGCTCATCTAGGTAGTAAGCAAATAAGACAAAACAACTCCCCATGTATTGCTGACCACACAGTAATTATATAACAAGTCTATACATTAAAATGATCTCTACCTCCCACATAGTTTCAATAAAATATAGCCACAAATATATATACATATATATAAATATATATATACACACACATTTTGCCTTCTCATTCTCATGCAACGATATTAATAAAATAGTCAAGTAGTTTTAGATAGAAAACTACAGTTATGTTGAGACCAAGAGGTATAAAAGGGTTCACAACAGTTAAATCACATTACTTCAGAAGCAGTTCTCTCTTTCCATCATGAACTACTGAAATTTCTTTCCTGTTCAGCAGCTCAGTGAATCTGAGTTACCTCTGCTTACATACTGTGTTGAATGTTTCTTCTGAAAAAAATAAATTACCACATAAGCCTCAAACAAAACTGAGGACAACCAAATTAGCTGCTGTGGTGGAGACAGTTGAAGGCAGGAAAGCCAAGAGCATCTGTTACTGTCACAACAATTCTATTTGTTCAAGTTGCAGACATAATTGAAAAGTTTCTGAATGCTCAGAAAATCCATATGTCATTTTTCTGGTTCTTAGGGGCTGGGGTTAAAAAATACAAAGAACAACTCTTCAATGTTCAACTGTAGGAGTTTCCTCAAGTGAAGTAAAATGACAAAATATTTTAATTAATCAGGACAACATACTCTCTCAGAGGTATTTAAAGTCAGAGTTACCAGTAATTCTAATCGATATTGTCAAAAACTATGAATTCATATAAACAAACTGAAAAAAAATCACTTTATAAGATCAGATGGGAAAGTATACAGCCATAGTTCTTGTTTCTACACATTTACAATGCAAATGTGCATCATCTAAGTCCATCCAATGATGGAAGTAATTAAAAGCACTAGTTAATTTCAACTTTAAAAAATCCCAACTCCATACCACATCCTACTGTCTTGGTTACTAGTGATGTAGCTTTTCTCCTTATATCATATCACTTCTCTTTAAAAAGTTCCAGAGTGTGGAAGGGTTTTATGTATAAACCACAGTTTTTATTAGGAAAAATTTTAATGCTAGGGATCTTAGATTGTGTCTTCTTTTTCCTTATTTTCTAACGCAGTAAGATCTATCAGCCATCATGATACTCTGCCAAATCATTCTGGACAAAAATACTTTGTTGAAGATAATTCAAATTAAAATGTCAGTAGTTTACTCTGCTAGTAGTTTTGATCTAAACTTAAAATCCCAGAAGAAAAAGTGAGAATAATGTCAGATTCCCTGAAATCTAAGTCTACACATAATCCCATGGCTATGTGGAGATAACCGAGAGAGAACAGGATTACAGGACCCTATATTTCAAAAACAAACAAAAGAAACCCTAAAACAAACCACATACATTTAAAGTCATATTGGTATGGAGTGTAGGTTATCCAAATTGCTCAAGGAATTATCTTCATCTCTGCAGACAATTTGGCACTTAAAAAGAGAGTAAAGATTTTATAGGTATTAATACTTTTCTTTAAAATAGGACTGAAAAGCATTTTATAGATGATTTTTTGTTCAATACTAGGACTCAGTAACAAACAGAGGAATGTTGTTAATATCAAGAATATTGTTGTAAAGTGACCCAAATTACTCCAAGAGAGTTATTGTTCATTAATATGCTCTAAAAAAATCAGAATTTAGAATAAATTATTAGCCACTGGAACCACCATCTTAGTCAGCAAGAGTCTAATTTCCAGGCACCCTCTGACTTCCATATTCCAGACACACAGTTTGAGGTGGTTTTGCCCATTTCAGCAATCTTTGTCAGGTAAGCATGTCATGCACTGTCTGAAATGGCAGACAAGAATGTATGTTTTCCTGGAAATACTCATGCAACTTGCTGGTTTTGTCAATGGCTTGGGCCACAGTGCAGCACCTGACTGCTATGGAGAGGAAAAGGTCCGTCCTGTCCTTGGGAATTTGACACAGTAGCTATTTGCAAAGCTCTCAAACCCAACTGAACACAAGTCTTCATGCTCTGAAAGAGAAAATTCCCCATTATCAACCCTACTCAAACAAATGACTGGATTTCCCCCACAAATTGAGGGAGTTGTCTTTAATTTACAGCATCACATGCTACATACAACACATGGAATGAATACAGCACAAGAGAGAATGAATTCGAGAAATACAGAAAAGAAAACATCATTAGAGTTTCGTTCAGAAGCAAATTGCCATTAAAAAATAATTTTATCTTTACTCATGATATAACATATGTAAGCAAACATCATTTCTCAAAATTTGTGTTTGCAACTAACATACATTGATGTTAAAATCAATAATCTCTTCCATTATCTTTACATCAATCATAAAACATCAAAGTATGTGGAAAAGGGCTTTATTTTTGGGTTAAAATATATGCATCAAAAGCATTTCTGCTTGCCAAGCACGGTCTTAAATGCTTGGAAACACCACACTAAATGACACTGCTCCGGTTCACTAAGGCAGGGGTGTCCTGGACTGAAAAAAACCCCCAAGAATGAGGCAGAGGGTCCATTTTAAAAAGCATGCAACTGTGTAATTTATGTGTCCATTCTAATGCTTATGTACAAAATGTCAAAATTAAGTTTGAAGGGTTTTAAGTGCCTTTTAAATGCCAAACCATATGATAAATCAAAATAGTCATGTAAAACCAGAGGAACGTCTTGGATTTCTGAGGATTTTCACTAACCTTCTTGGGTTATGGAATTATGAATATGCTACTACAGTGTAATGATGACTGCAATTAGTTCTTGCAAGAAACAAAATTATGGTTGATAGAACACTGTAATTATCTGTGAATTATATACTGGGTTTACTCCAACAGTCCTTGCTCATGTAGGAGTCCAAATAAAGATGTATGGAATCAGATGAAAAGATAAAAAATTTAGCATTCATCTCAGTAGTATGAGTGTCTTTTAAATCCACTCAGGTTCTATTTATACACATCTACAGGCTTACACAAGCTACCAAAATTCAATATCTAGAAAGAGGGCACCTAAAACAGGAAGAGAAGAATAGTATTTGCTCCCAGAATTATTCAAATTTCAGATTAAATACATATATAGATCATATTATTTTCTTCTTTTTTTCCCCAGGGGAAACTTGATTGTACATTGAAACAGAGAAAAAAAAAATCTCCTTCATGGCTATATATTTTCAAAATCTAGAATTCAATTAAATGAATACCCAGGTAATTTATTTGCATAATATAAGTTTTCAGAAGGGAGATTTTAACATAGCTCAAAGAAAAGTAAAGACAATGATGACTTAAGTCAGTTTCTTAAGACTTGGGACCTTTTTGCTGTTTTTAATAAGCATTCAATACTGGGGGGAAAAGAGGAAGAAAAAAAAAAAGACACTACCCAAATAAATAATAATTGTAATTGCAGAGCATTTCCATTTAGCGGCACTGATTCCAGTAAAGGAAAAGTAGCAAGAAACATAAAAAAGGTTTTGTGTCAAAAGGTTTATGTCAGAACCACAAATGACATTTAAATACAACAGACATTGCCCTAAAAAGTATGATTTCTACAGAGATGTTAACAATATAACAGCTATAAAATAACCATTACATAAAACAATTTTTAAAATCTATCAATAATTTTATATTATTTTTAAATATAAAAATTGTATAAACGTAATAGTTCCTCGAGAGTGCACGCAGGCAGAATTTGTGGATTTTAAGTCAGCTTATACACTGATAGTATTTTTAGTAAGTGTTGTAGTTTCTATGCCAGCATGCATTTTTGATGACTGACAAATATATCATCATCCCAGTCCTACATTTTGGGTTTATCTTATCAGAAGAGTTTGCATGCATGATTTTCTGCACTATCTGAAGAAAACATGTATGTTACCCTACATATTAAAGAAAAACTTATAGCCAGCAGGCACACTGATCAAGAATGACTTGAGATATATGTGCACAGCCAAAAAAAAAAAAAAAAGAAAAATAAAAAAGTGCTCTTGCTGATTTACCCTTTGTTGCATTTTAAAGAATGGAAGAACAAAAAAAGATAATTCTTGGGCTAAAGGTATTATGCAAGGATATATTTGAATTCAGGTTTCTGATCCCACAAACCTACTGACAGGCATTGAGGTCAAATATGCTGCTTTTGAACCTTGCAGTTGAGAGTAAGGCCCACCCCACAGCAATCCAATTCCATGAGAGGCCTTTAAAGAGAACCCCACAGAACAGGTGACCTACATCCCGACAACAAATGACTCAATCCACGTTACAACAGACTAGCAAAACCTACAAAAGTTTTAAATTGGACTGTAAAGCACAAGATTTCTTTTTTGCTTTCAAGGGCAAACCTGCTCGCTGGCTGTGTAACAAAGCAGGTTCCTTGATGAGCAGGTTAATGCAGACTTGTCCATCAGCCCACCCTATTTGATGTCAGCGTCTGTCACACTACTTCAGCACTGCTGTGAGTCTGAGCTAGCCTGGTGATCACCACATCCAGTGACTACACGAAATTGCATCTCTATTTTGGGTTATATTCAGCTAGTATCACTCAATTTTATGGTGCAAATATTAAATGAAAGAGATATTGTAAGAAAAACACAAAGTCAAAATTGTGCGCTTTGGTGTGCAGTACACGTGATCAAGTAATTGCAAGCACCCAGGGTCAAACGTTGACCACACCGAACATTTATTTGTTATTGTTTTAATGAGGATAAACTGGGGACAAAATTTGGTGGGGTGAGAGATTTATGTCACAGGTTTTGGTTGCTTGACTCTTCCCATTTATTGAACACCCTCTGCAACAGACAGTTCCGTAAAAGTCTTCCAAAGTGGAAAGCAGAGCAAGTTAGATCAGTCTTGTTTTCAAGTCTTGTATCTCATAATAAAATACCAAGTGACCTTCACTGATATCTAGTACTTCCTTGTCCTGGGTTGCAGTGTAGGATGTACACAAAGTATTTATTCTATCACCATCTTCATGAACTTTTGAAACCAGGTGGGGCAGTGTTTTCCCAAGCCCCTGCCTTTGGGGTGCCTTCTGCTAATGGCCCATCAATGCCTGGCCCATGAGTCACAGGTAACTCCCTCCAGGAGTTATCTCTGTTTAATGGGCCATCAATGACCCACTTCACACTCCTCAGCCCATTGTGAGATGCTCTGCCCAGGGGAAGGAGCCAAGCATTCTCACCTGGATATAAGCTGGTATGTGGGACAGTGCAAGCAGCCCTGACCCACTGGATTCCCAGAGGACCAGAGCTACCAGACCTTTCTACAGGATCACTGCTTCAAGAAGACCATCTCATCTGGACTGCTTCCACTATCCTGCTCAGGTTGTATTCTGACTCTATCAGTGGTCCTTTTTGTTATCGCATTTATTTTATTTTTACCTTTTTACCTTTATTTTCTTATTAAATTATATTTCTGACTTGGAGCCTCTCACTTGTTTTGCTTTCAAACCACAACATTCCTGTTAGATGTTCACATGGTGTTAAGTCTTATTATGAAACCTGTCAGGCTTTTGACAGATATCCAAGAGGAATTTTTAGATGTGAAGAATTCAGGGGGGAAAAGGTTACATTAAAAAAAGTTAACATTTGCTATCAAAAACAGCATGGAAGCACAAAAAACATTGGTAACAATAGCTCTGGAGGGTTGCATATGGCAAAATTCAGACTTCTCATAAGTCCTAGAAAACTCTTGAAATCAAGTATTATACAGCTGACACAGAGGACAGAAAGCACAGGGAAAATGAATATTTTTTTTAGTCAATATTGTAAACTATTGACACAAAGGGACAATGCTCAAAGGACTCAGCTCCTAAGCCTCCATCAGATCATCAGGTGGACCCTTCAGATGGGAGAAAGTTCCAACTTGGGAAGTCAGTATAGGATTTTATTCTTATACCAACAACAGGTAAAAAATAAGGCTAGTGGTTAAGAACTAATATAGGATTTCTGGACACATATGAGTAAAATTAAAATAGACAATCTTAAACATTTTGTCTATTTACACAAATAATTAAACTACCCCTCACTTCTACATCTGTTGAGGATCTTCCTAGCCCGTTATTCTGACTGTATTATATCTCTCTCCTTCCACTTCTTGTTCTGCCTTTATTTTATTTAACAGACTTACTTATCTTTATTTCAAAGACGTTTCTGGTTTACCAGCAAAGAAAAGTCAACAGGGAAAGTCTAGATAAGTTGCTGCCAGTATGGAGATAGCACGAGCCCACTATCTACAGAATCAGTCACCACAGCTGCCTATCTCTCTAGCAGTTCCCAGGCAAAGAGGAGATATATCAGCTCCTGTGCATCTTTAAGGAAATGTATACAGAAGGGACTAAAGTTAGAGACAGGTAAATCAGTGGTCTTGGAATGAGTTCTTAAAATGTATCTAAGGAGGCAGATAAGAAAGAAGTAATATGGAAGACGAATTCAAGGGGCTGGTGTTTGCCTTAGGTACAATGCAGTAACTCCAAAGCCATAATTAAGGCATGTGTATTCATTTTCATCCTGTTTAAGAAGGGCTGTTTTAAGTCAGAGATAAGCACACTGCAGCAACAATAAAGTCAGCTGGGTGACCTTAAACCCTACTTATGACTTGCAAATGATCCGACTCCTGTGGATGTACATCCGTCGTGAAACCACTGACTCTGTCAGTCATGACAGGGTAGCTATTCTGCCTATAGCTACAGTCTGCTGAAACGAAACTCTTAAATGAATTCACTTTTCTGATGAAGCATCACGGAGGGCACCTTGAATATAATGGCAGTTTGCTTGTGCTTGCGAAGTGTGAAGAAAGTGCAAGTCTCTGAGCTAATATAGCTCCAAGATTAATTTCTAGCCTTAATGATTTTGTGAAACAGTCTTTTGAAATCATTGTGATCATACCAACTAGCTATAAAAGTCCTTGTAACAATGTGCCCCCTCTTTCACAAAATACTTCTCAAGCTGAAATGAGGTCTTATTTTTATTAATGTGTATTTTGGTAAGTATATCAATAAAGCCTTTGTTAATAGCATACTTGTGTGAATTTTACCAGAGTACAGCATTTCCAAGAGACTAAATTTAACAGCAGTACAGTGTCTAAGGATCTGAAACATCATCCAAAATAAAAAGAAAGTGCTGAACTATTCAAATGCATATCCTTTATCTCTTTCTTTTCTGGTAGAGGGGGGTAAAAAATAGATTCATCACATGTTTAGCTTTAAGGAAAGCTACATAAGATGAAGGAAAAATAGAAAAGGATTATTAAAAAAAGTAAAAATGAACAGATATACGGCAAGACTTGCAGTGACAAGGAATGTAGAGAGATGCTGTATACATTGTTGCGAGTATGAATTTATTTTCATATTTTAAAATATACAAATGTATTCTGGAATAACAGCACTTGGTATGACACTTTTCACTTTTAGAAATACACTGAGATATTTGGAGGTTTTTACCTTGGTTTTGCTACATTGAAAGGCTTCCCTTGTTTCTACAGTGCATAAAGGTCAGTAACATAAATGCTTATTTGTGTACACATGCAACAACAGTAAATGAAACAGCATCTGGACATATTTAATTCAAAAATCACTGAACAAAAGGAATTGGAAATCAAAGCCAAGAGGACAGGCAACAGTAATTGTCATGGTCTGATGGGGATAGCATCAACAACATACACTGCACTCTCCCCACGGCGCACTTAGACAAGGACAAAATCCTGACAGCATTTGATGGGGAATGCTCTGGGTACAGCAGGGTCCTCAGACCCAGTGTGGCAAAGCTGATAACCACAGAGCTGACAGCTTCCCTTAAATGATGGCTGTTGTGTCACAGGGCTGTTCCTGGGAGATTCCAGACCAGGAATGGTAGCTCTCCCCATAGAGCTGTGGCACACAGTGCAACCAGTAACCAGCTGCTAATAGGTTCTTCAGGATCAGAACACAATACCCACTTGGCCAGAGAGAAACCTAAAAAGGTTGAGCAGGGCATGTGTAGGGCCCTGCACTGAAGGAATAACCTCAAGTACCAGCATAGTACTGGGACTGACCTGCTAAAGACCCGCTTTGCTGAGAAGGACATGGGAGTCTTGGTGGGTAGACAGACAGACAGGTAGACCATGAGCCAAAACCCTAAAATATTGACCAAGGTAAAAAAAAAAGGAAAAGGGAGAGCATAAGTAGTCTTCCATTACTATGCATATGAACACGTCTATCTAGCATGTATGCGTCTCTATATAAATATATATATATATATATATATATGAATCTGTTAGAAAGCTTAAATGCATGATTCCCAACAGAGTTACTTTTCTGAACTACTCTGCTTTCAAAACTGAGTTAGTGAAGTGTCTGGAAAAAGGTCAGTCTGAAATAATTCTTCCCACAATACTACAATACAGATTACAGCCACTATTTGCTTTGAATAGCAGTTGCACTGTGTCTGGCTGAGATAGAGTTAATTATCTTCAGAGCAGGCGGTGTGGTGCTGTGTTTTGGATTTGTGGCCAAGCAGTGCTGAGCACACACTGATGTTGTAGCTGAAATGCATTTACACAGCACCAAGTCCATCCCATTTCTCACTCCACACCTCCAGTGAATGCATCCAGGGTTGCACAAGAGGCTGGGAGGGGACACAACCAGGAAGATGACTTGAATTAACTGAAGGGATAAAACACCATGATCAGTGTGATAGGAGGGGAAAATAAAGGGATTTAGGCAGGCTAGCCATCCTTTGCTCAGAAACTTCTTGTGAGAGGTGGTGGTAATTATATTTCCATCATTTTAATCTTATTTTTGTTCTCTCTTCTATTTTCCCTTCACTTACTAATCCATTTTACTTTGACCCACAAGTTTTCTTGCTTTTACTC
Source organism: Zosterops lateralis (assembly GCF_965231275.1). Lineage (NCBI taxonomy): Eukaryota > Metazoa > Chordata > Aves > Passeriformes > Zosteropidae > Zosterops > Zosterops lateralis. Next base: position 115,195,477 of record NC_139763.1, read on the forward strand.
TTCCTTTCCTCTGCCCCCACCCCACTGGGCAGGAGGAGGGAGAAAAATCCTGTCTACTAGGATTAACCCACAGCAAAAGACTTATTAAAACTAATTTTATTTTGCAAAAGTGAAATCATTAAAATTATTATGCTCTCTGGATTAACCAAAGTAACACATCTAAATTCCCCTTTATTTTCTACCATAAAGTTGAGGTCTCAAAATTATTATTTTCTATTGAGGTTTTTTTTGGTTGGTTGGTTGGTTTTTTGGTTTTTTGTGTGTGGGGTTTTTTTAATTTTTTTTTATTTTCTTTTTTCTTTTCTTTTCTTTTAAACCCTCTAATAATCAAATTTTTTGAGAAAAACTCATGGAATGGTTAGGGCTAGAAGGGACCTTAATAATCATCTAGTTCCAGCCTCTCTCATTTCTGCCTTCTCCCACTAAGGCTGTGAAAGAAGTGCTCAAGACAGCTCTTCTGGAATTTTTCCAAGAAAATACAGGTGTGTAACAAGGAAGGTAAAGTCTAGATATGTTTTCAGCTGGAGGAGGGGCTGCTGCCACTACTTACCTAACAAGAGGGGCTTGAACATCCCTTTTGTTGGTGGGTGGATCTATCACAAGAGATATAACAAGGAGGCTGTGGGCCAGGCCCATAGTCCACACCCACAATTGTGCTTTAAGCATGGATTTTTCAGAAGTTCATGTTCATATGTATGTTTAAGTACTAAATGTGTTACCATAGTACATTTGTTGCAGACTGTAAAATACCCACACAATCATGGAGAAAGCACTCTGGAAATAAACAGCTTTAAATTTTCAAAACTCTGGTTGCTGCCTGAAGCACGTTTTGTTGTCAGCAGATTCGTCTGAATCCAGCATCTTTGACACTGCAAATCTTTGATTGTTCAAATGCAAGGATTACTTGAGCTCTCTGAATGTGAGTCTTCTTCAAACATTGACTCTGGCTTCAAGTGTTCAAATCTGCACCAGTTTTCTACCATAAATCTGGTCAGACTTGCAAGAAAATAATTTAGGTAAATACATTTGTCCCTAAACTTTCTAATTTGTAGTCGTAGTGAAATGGGTAGCGCCCGCAGACACTACAGAAGTTTCCCCTGTGGGTTTCCACTATTTGTACTTAAGATGGCTTTTAGGAGAGTTTGAGTGAAGGGTTTATAAATCAAACCTCATTATTCACTATTTTCAATTGAATTTTCAGTATATTTTTGCTTATTTGTTTCAATCCTTCTAAAAACGCTAATCCTTGAAAGAAACTTCATTTTTTTTTCATTTTGGAGGTTTTTTTTTTTAAATAAGAAATGGTGTGAGTATACTTAGACACAAAACTTTTTCACTTAGGTGAGACAGGGCAAAGTATATGCAAAAATGAACCAATGTGAAGATTTAATACCATATTTTCTCAGCTAATCCCATGTCTGCTGTCTGGGATGTTAGTGCAATCCAGTTGTGAGACGAAATTTTGGGCTTTGAAGTATGAAGCCTTAAAAACTTTGAAGATGCTAAACAAGTACCAGAGTCCATTTGCTGTGAGGTAATGGACCAGATTTGTATGACCAGAGCATTGTGCCTCAATAAAACCATTTATTTGCTTTTTCTACTGTCATTCACATCTCACATCACTTCACTAAGTTTTATGTGGTTAAAAGGGAAGCTCTAAGATTATCCACCAGTTCGATTCTCTTGGCTAGCATTTCCAAAATCAGTCCAAAATCATTGTTTCGTTCTGACATTAGAATGTTATTACAGTCGGGTTTTGCTTTTAAAATAATTTTCAGACCATGTGTCAAAAGATAAGAGGGCAAACATGAGCCAAAATATCTTCAGAATTTCTCTCTATAATTAGTAAAACATACGTAAACTTAGAAACTCCATGCCAATTCCAGAAAACAACATCAAAGTCAATTCAAAGGAAAACACATTGTTTTAGCATACACACCTTAAAATTTCTAGGTTTTTTGTTTTCATTATCAATAATTTTCACATTACATAGTACAACATCATAAGTCCATCAAAAATCAAATACTATGTATAAAACTGTTGTTTTCAGTAATTATATATATATGTATATATATATAAATTGAAATACTCCAGACTCTCCTCCTGAAAGGTTTTCAGTCACAGGTTTTTTTGAGGTCTTGATTTTCCCATGCACACCAAAGACTAATTACTAATTCAAGAGGGTATTTTTCCTTCAGCACTACCTGCAGGTAACATTCCGAAACTCAACAAGGACTCAAGAATTTAGGATTTAGCAGATCAGAAATCTTCCAACAATACAGTGCTTGCACACTAACTTACTTTTGTGTTTCCAGGAGTAGGTATAAAAGGATTGTACCTCTATACTTTACAGGAGTAGAACAAAGTAACAGGCTCCCACACATACCTCTGAGGAGAGGGAAGATAACGTAGCCATACAAGCACAGAGCTTGAAATGTAAGTTTACTCACAGTTTTCTAAGGTTCTTCTAGAAATTGAACTCCACAGTGTCTTACATGGTGGTGTGTGTCACATAACTGTCATGAAATACTTTGTACACAAAGCACTACCTTGAAGAATGGGCAGGTTAAGAATAATCCCTCACTTCCCAGAAAACAAGCATTATTGCTGTTATCAACATTCCCTAGAAGTGGGACCTAGTCCTTTTTATACTCAGTCCAGATAAAGAGGCACAGCCTTACATTTGTTTTTGCTGAAAGGCTGACATCCACTTAACATTTTTTATGTAGCACACTCAATCTAAAATACATTTTTCAGCATGAAAGAAATAATTCAAAATTAAATAAAAATGAGGGTAAAGTATGTGTCTGGTCTAGTTGCGTGGTACAATTTTGGAAGAATGAAGTTGAAGGTCTTCATCCCTCATCCAAGAATTTTGTATGTATTTTCTCTAGTAAGCATTACTAATCATACAACCACAATCTGAGAACATGTGCCTATAATTCATCCCAGATTTGTTAAAGATGATTGTCTGTTTCTGCAGGTTTAAATGAAGGCCTTAGTAACTAGCAACTCACCCAAAGCACAGCCCTTGTTCAGGTCCCTTCTGAAAGGATAATGACACAGGAAAGGTCCCACTGAAAACAGAAGAAGAGAGGAAAAAAAAAAAAAAACAAAAAACAAAAAACCAAAAACAAACCAAAACACCAAAAAAAACAATAGCTAGGCATGGTTTTAGTAACATGGGCAGACCTTGGACATACGGTGCTTTCCACTTTTTTAGAAAATTTTAGCTGTGTGGCACAACCATATCCTCTTCTTTTTCAGGAAGCCACTTTTGATAAGTATTTAGAGATGCAGTACAAGCTACAAAAATGGGTTTCTCCTCTGCACCCAGGCCTGACCAAGAACCAGGTTGCTCACAGTTAATCTCTAATCTGTTTATTTGAGATAGCAGATAAACAGACTTTGACTTGTCTAAGGAATCAGCAGTGGCACAATATTTGCCCATCAAATGATATCAGGTCTGTAAGTAATTATCTTCTTCAGTGGTGTATCTATCCCTTCACCAGCTATGTTACAGTCATAAACAAAGATACCTTTAACAGCTACATCATTTCAGCAAGTGAAATTAGCTGAAACTCAGTGGTAGTCGAGTTCTTCCTTCCAACCCTGTACATATCTGCCTCTCCAAGCCAGCTCTGGGTTAAAGTCACTGTATATTCAGACAAATTCCTTATGTCAGAAATATTAAAGATGAGGCTGACCTGTTATGGTAACAGACAGGAGGACTTAAAAAGCAGTAATAGTCAAAGGCTGTTTAGAAAAAGAAGCCAGAGAAGATTTAGACTTCTGGGTATATGTTATTAGTGAAACTACTTTGGGACTTATGATGCCTTTAGCTGAATCTGTGAAGCTGGTCCTCTGTCTCACTGGAATTAATGTAAGCCTGGAACCCTCAGCTGTATTTTCAGTCAATGACATTTCATTTCATATTGGTCAATATTTAACCTTTAATGATTTTCTGACTAGACATATGCTTTGCTGAGTCACTGCTTTGGGTAAATGCTGAAGAAACCTCTAGCAGAAACAGTATAATGCCACTGAGATAATCTTTGCCCTTTGGTTTCCTGTAACCTCTCCCTCCCCAGCCTCTGATTCTCTTTAGTGTTTGTGATTTGTAGCCCAGCAATAGTCAAGTCTTCATTTACTTCATGCATATGCACTAAATTAAGCCATTTCCCTCCCACCCATATGGTGGTCTGATATGCACAGATGTTATTACAGAGTTCTGTGCCACATAAAATCCCAGCTGTAATATATATATATATATATATATATATATATATATATAATTAAAAAAAAAAAAAAAAAAAAAAAAAAAAAAAAACCAAAACAACAACAACAAAAAAAAAAACAGAATCAAAAAAACAAAGATAAAAAGCTGTTTTACTCCTCTTTCAAAAAGGCAAAACAATAGAAAATAAGCAAATAAGCAACTGAATAAACATAAAAAGACCAATAAAAAGACCAATCTGACATCCACACCAATAAGGGAGAGAACGTGGAGGACAAAAGAAAAGGATTAGTATTAAATTAGTTAAGATAATAGCAAGATTTAATTAAAAAATTCTAATATTTATAAAATAGCAGTTGACAAAATAGTTTTACAGTCCTCTAAAACACAAGTGAGCTCTTATTTGCTAAGGTTTCTTAAAATTCTGGGTTGCAGTATTTTTTAAATTGCATAGAAAGAGTGTAAATTTCAGAAACTCTGTTCTATAGGGCAAAGTAACTAATTGTGAAAAATATCTTTTTTTGTAAATTCTTTCAGTATTTTGCAACTAACAGATGCCTTCTCCTTTTTGATCAAGCATCCATGCTCCCAGAGCATTCACGATAACTCTAAAATCATAGCTCCTAAATCTGAGCTCATCTCAGAGGAAGTTATTTTTCTCTTCAATACTGATTTTAATTTTGTTACATTGATATTTTAATCAAATCTTGCAAATCACTGCCTATAGTTCCTGATAGCCTGAAGAATCACACAGCACCCATGCTAGATTCTCAAAATTTATTTTAGTCATCCACACAATTTGGTGCCTTAGTGACATTAGTGCTAGTAGTTCATGTAGCCTTTTTGTTTGTTTTTCTTTGTTTGCCTGTTTGGTGTTTTCTGTTTTCTTGAGAGATGTAAATTACAAGTGTTTTTTGCTTTGTAATTGAAATTGTAATTATTGGCTGATTACAACTTCAACTGGCCTGTGGCTGCTGGACATCAAGTTGATAAAAGCAAAGTACCTCCACCTCAGGTGTGCATGTGAAGACTCTTGGGGTTCTTTTTCAGTGACTTATGCAATGGCAGGTTTTATTGAATGAGCGTTTCAAGGTCGCTCCAAGAATCACTGGCATAGTGATCATCAAAAGCATGTTTAATATTAAAGTGAAAGCATGACAAAGACCTTTATTAGCAATGTCCAACCAGATAGTTAAAGCACACAGTTAAATCAGACTAAAATCTCAAATCAACCAACTTAAACTCAAAATTGCCACAAAAATTATCTTATGTGGAGGCTGCACAGTGGGGAGGGTGAGTAAAGGTTAAGTTATAGGAAAGGCTAAGGATAGGAAGAAATAAGGGACATCATCCATCCAGACACGGTGGAAAGCCCCCCTCCCCTGCCAGCCAGAGCCCCAGACGTAATCAACAGTTTAGGCCCAAAAGCTTAACAGCATTGAATCAAGAGCTTAAGTTAAATAACATAACAATAGATTCGGTGGAATTTCCTGTAAGCACAAGAGTAACCCATTTATAGGCTTGACCTTCTCATGAATATAATGTATTTGCACACACATAGACGTAAAGAGCACATACAAAGTGTATTGCTGTGAAAAACTCCCCTCAGGCTAAGTGGAAGACTCACCTTGGATGGCTTTGCACCTTCCAGTGGGCAAAGGGTTGAGCCTTGGGGAATGCGGGGATATCAGCCACTGTGTCTCAGGAGAACTCAAAGAGTCTCTCTTAGGACCACTGCTTACAGGGTCACAGGGCTGTAACCATAATAATTTTCCATCCTGCCTGCTATGCAGGTTGGAAACTCTCCCTGAAGAATGGATAATAAAAATGTCCTGCCCCTCGTGTTGTTTTCAGGAAAGGAAACTGAGTTTCCAAGGCTTTTGGTTAAAACTCAGCATAAATTCCTGTGGGCAGGCAGTATTCTGGTGAGCTCAAGAGAAGCTGACCCCAGGTGCTCTTTATCTGGGTCAAGGCCTAATGAGCATTTCTGGGATCACAGTGCTGCCCAGGGGAGGAAAGGGAGGATTCATCCCCACACTCACTTATACTACAGTCCCAGAAAAGCGGGGGGGGGGGGGGGGGGGGGGGATATGCCCCTAGTTGTGTGTGCACCTGTGTATTTATATCTATATCTATATCCATATCCATATCATTTCTATCTCTATCTCTATCATCTATATAATCTATATCTATATCTCTGTGTGTGTATGCACCTGTGCATGGGAGACAAGGAACCCTTTGAGATCTGGGTATTTATTAACATCTTGTAAGCAGCCAGGATGGAAACCTTATTCGTTCTGTAACTCATACTGATCCTAAAGGCATAGCTCACTGTTTCCCAGCTAATTGCATGTCATTAGTAAATCAATAAAACCACTTTGATCCTGGTTTGCTTTAATTATGTAAAATGAGCAGCTTTTCCCTGTGATAGCTGAGCTACAGTATCTTAAACTCACATATTTGAAGATCAGTTAAGAAGTCCTAAACAAATATAAAAAGGAAATTCAAACTGAGGCAAAAAGTCTAGACTAAGTATTTTGGGCACCTACATCATTGGCCTCTAAATAGATTTTTTTTTTTCCTAGAGATACTTCACTGCCTGCTACTGGAGCACAATGTTCTTGTTGTAAAGTCAGAGAAGTCAACAATATACACAAAAAGTTTACTCTTTGGAGTAAAAATAAAACGTTTGGATTTATAAAGGAAGAAGCATGGGGTCCTGATCTTGAAACTGTTACCCTTACTACAATTAAGAAAATGTACCCTCAGAAAAGCAACAAACAAACAAACAAACAAACAAACAAAAAACAACAAACAAACAAAAAAACCACCAAACCAACCAACAAACAAACAAACAAAAAACTCAAACCAACAAACAAAAAAACAAAACCCAAAAAAACCAACAAAACAACAACAAAAAAAAACAAACAGAAGGAATAAACCTTGCAATTAATGGTTCCTAAGATCAGGATTCTTAAACTTCATAACCCAGTAAGAAATTAGACTTCTGAAATGAAGAATACCTAGAAAAAGAGATGGCAAAGCAAAGTCGGGGATTTGTAGCTGCAGAAGTTCCAACCATATTCTTCATTTTGCACCCCCAGGACAAGTATGAACTGTTTCAGCTGAAGCTAAACTAAGAAAAATCAATGGCCAAAAAAGTGATGCTGCAATTTTGCCGTATTTTCCCCTTGAATAACTGCCTTTTAACTTGTGGCCCCTTAACCACAGGGTAAAATAACCTTTCCTGGTGACAAATTGCTAAAACTTCTAGGATAAAGGCACACGTTAATAAGAAGATAATTTTTTTAAACTATTCATCATTTCCTTTATGGACTCAGATGATATACGACTGCACTACCATGTAGGTGAATTCTACTGAATTATAATCATGTGAGCAATATGCAGCTGAAACTTAGACATGCAGTTTCTTTGTCACTATTATGTAGTGTTTGCATAGAGAAAGCAATTAATACATTTTGTGTGCCCAAATATAACCAATAGGACATTTTTCCAGAGATACTGTAACATAATGTATTTTAATAAGTCAACTAAATCAGTTTGCAATCCTCAGATACAATAGTCTTTGTTTTTTTCACTATAACAAACACACTCTTCCCTGGACTCCTTCAGTTTCATAACCTGTGGGTTTGGGTCTGCAAAGACACATGGAACATCTGAACACCAGAAACAAAATTTGCATCTTCAGAGAAGTAATAAAGTCCATGAGTTATTAAGAGGGATGTATAAACAACCTCACAAAGATCGGGGTTTGGAAAATAAGGGACTCCAAGAAGGAAATACTTTGTGATGTTTCATTACAGAGATCACCAGTGAGAGCAACTGACTGCTGCTAAAGCACACAAACCAAGAGCAACACTTGTTTTATTATTAAATTTTAATATAAATTAATTTAGTATGTTATCCTTCTACTTTTTCATCACTCTGCTTTAAACAAAGTTTTAGCCCTTACAATTCATCCATAATTTTAAGCTGTTCTATACATAAACATGTGATGCTTGATATAACAGGACCCTGAGTCACTTTTGCAGAACCTATTTCTCCAGAACATTCTTCCTGGAAATCCTCTGCATTAACAAAAAGCATTATTCTCACAGAAGATGCACAGCCTGGAAAACAAAAGGCAAAAGTCCACCATGGTTTCCTTTCCTATTATTAGCACATGGACTAGCTGCCTATTATCCTACCAATTGCACCTCAGAGGGGCTCCAGAGTGCAAACCTTGTAAGGAATGCAGAAAGTATCCCTGTGACCTGGTACCATTTGTGAGAAGGCTGCCAGGATGATTAGTGGAGAAGCAAAGATTACATATTCTCTATTCCTTCTTGAAATATCTGGCTGAGGTAGACGTATCCACGGTGTTCACACTGAGAGTGAACTGTCCATAAATCCCAAATATTCTCTTCCAGGCACCACCCATAACAGAAAAGTATTCACAGCTTCAGCATCAGGAAATGAAAAAGCTAATGAAAGCTCACAGAAACACCCAGAACACCACAGTCTGAAAAGTCCAACAAACAAGGCAAACAGTAGTTTAACCCCCTTACTTCATATTGTGACTTTGAATCGAATGAGAAGAATTCCCACACAAGTATACGCAATGTGATAATTTCCCTATTATACCCCAAAACAAATGAGTGAACAAAGTAGGAAATCTTGAATGTTTTCATAAACCCAGCTTCAATGTGCAGAAGGAAGAATAAAAAAAATGTGTCTGGGCTAAATTGACTCTCCTAAGAATTTACAAAATAGAGGAATTTTTCTAAAATACAAAGTGGTCACCAAGAGACAGAACTTCATCAAATATACATTCTTCTCAGAAAAGAAAATTGATGTCTTCCTAAAGGGAATAAAATAATAATATTAAAAAGAAACAACAACAACAAAAAAAAATCAAAACAACAACAAAAAAACTAATTCAAAATGGAAAACTATTTCACTGAATCAGGTACCTTTCACACCTTAAAAGAACTTCAAAATAGCAAACATAGCTATTTGTTTATGTCTTTCTGATACTTTTAGTCTCACTTCCATTTAAATAAAAACCAGAAAATTACCAGTGTAAGCCCAACACTCCAATTTTATTATCAGAGCATTGCAAGATATTTTAAATTTAAATACATATCTTCGATCTCTTCTTAAAATAATACTTTCGGTCTTTTGAAGGAAATGTTGAAACCCAGACAAAAGAAATTAAAAAGGACCTGAGGAAAGATAAGAAAATTAATCTGATGAAAAGGTGGAAGACAGCAAACATAGCATGGACCAGCCAATGGGATCAGCGAGGTGAAAGACAATCTCATTACAAATCCCTAGCCCCCTATAAGGATTTATGTCAGATTTGGACAGGTTTCTTAAATAAGTCTTGCCTTGGTTCTCCACTCCTTAAATGAGAAACTAAATACCTTCATTTCAGAGATTAAAAAAGTTGGGATAATATTATTAGTACTGTGAAAGCACTTGGAAGTTACCAAGCTATGCTAGGTACTGCTGTTTTTAGGCATGCCATAGCGGCCCACCAGAATGCAACACAAAACACTGCTATGGCATTGGGAGAATGAGCAACAACCAACACACAACTGGGGGTGATAAAACTGCTGTGATGACAAACGCAACTAAATCAGCTAAATAAATAATAACAAAAAAAGAAGGTAGTGCAAATCAGTAAGCAAAGTGAGCAGGGATCATTTAGAGATACATTAACATTCCACTACCCACCTCTTCCTCCTCCCTTCCACTAAAATTGTCTTAAAGCACAGGCACGCTGACACTTCCAGTCATGAGGCAGACTCATGTATCTCATGATTACAACCTACATATGAAAATAAAAATAAATAGCTGTACTTTTCTTGTTAGCATTGTACTTTAGAGTAAAAGTCACTTAGATTTGTCAGAGAAGTGGTGTCTCTTCCATAAATCACAGAAAGCAAAGGTAGAATCTTTCTCATGTGTTGGCTTCCTTGTGCCACCCAGTGCTTTAGATTAATACACCTATCAGTGCAGGTGCAAAAACATCTGTCAGTGAATGATAAACAATTTGGGGTTCATTTCAAATAAATAACTGAGTAAATAACCTGAGAAACATAATGGCAGGTAACCTCAAAGTTACCTCTGGAGGAGAGCTTAAGGCATCTTGCATATATGTCCTGACTGTTACTTCAGAAGGGACAGGTCAACATATTTCCCATCTGACTTCTAAGACCTCTCTATTACAGCTTTATTCCATACCAAGTTGGTGAAATTTAGTATTTAAGAAAGAAAGTGATATTACAGATGCCTTATATGCATCACTTTCCACAGGCAGTTTAAAACAATGTCTCAGAAGTATAGACCTGGTGAAGATGATAAAAACTGAGTTATGTCTGAAAAAGAAAAAAAAAATCCGGTCTTTTAGTATACATTATACTGCAAAGATTAATACAGCCATGGTTTAAGAATGACTGTCAGATTTCCACATAATGCTTTGGCCTACTTTCTAAAGAACTTTATCTGGCCACAGAGAGACTGAGATTCGAGCTGTCTTGAAAATCTGATTCAATATGGTTGCTGTCAGAGAAAAAAACATAAACAGAATTAACTTATTTACAGTCTGAAATAAACTGCAATCAAATGCAAAGGGAGAGATCTATTCATTATACTGAGATGCATTCACTTTCATTATATCTGAATTTACCAAATTGCTTGTATAATTCCATTGTTCAAAGATAAGTAGATTTAAAAAGTTGAAATACAAGCATTAAGAAAGGCAAAGACTTTTATGCTATAAATAAGAAAAATCCAATAGAGTGCTATAACAGACCCAGTTTTTCACATCACATTAGAAAATTGCTTTTGTCTATTGTTAAAGAAAAAAAAAAAAGCTGATAAGTTTGTTTCCTCATTATAGTTAGATAATGGAATAGATGTTGAGTTTGCTTCAATTTTCGTTTTTATACTCAAGAAAGTATTTCTTTAACAATGCTGTCACTGTACCAGAGCAAATGAATAGCACCACACAGTTTTTTTGCTACCTGATGCACCACTCCCTTAACAAACTCCAGCCACAGTCTCAAGAAATGGTTGAAGCCAGTGCTCCTTTATTTGTGTTTTGTGGAAGAGTCAATTGGCATGTAAAGACAGCAGGCCTGAAGAAAGTAAAGGTACAACACAAACTTATTATTTACACTCCAGAGAGTTTTAAAGCACGTAGCATATCTCGTGTTGTTATTTTATGCAGAAGTAGGAGTAATTGAAGTGTCAGTAGAAGAGGGGGCTCAGCTGATAAAATAGAAACACAAACAAAGAATTAGAGGTTACTGATATTCTGTTGGTTTTAGTGAACTCATTTGGATTTTTGATGGATTTCATGACCTTTTTAGGCCCTATTTTTCATAAACAGCAAGTCTGTCCCCAGATCTAACTCTGAATACAGACTATTCTGGATGTTTACTATCTAGCCTATTCTTCTGCTAAAGAGAGTGAGAGTGAAGACACAAGTGAGTAGTCTTCTCACAGTTTAATTGAAGTAAATTCTCCTTAATTCAAGCCCTTTATCACAGCTGCACTAATTAACTGCAGAAACAGACACAAATAAGTAGAAAGACAAATTTGGTGGTATGGAACCTAAACACAAGTCTAAGTTTTCTCTGCTTTTCCTCTAAGTTGTGTTTGTTTCTCCTCTGCTGTCTCTGCACTCATTTTTACTGGGTAGCCCAAAGGGATTTTTCAGTCCAGCTGTCAGTTTGTAGGTCTAGGAATAGTCACATTAACTTATCAGCAAGTTTCCACAGATTGATCCAGCAGCAAGTTTTAAATGCACAGACCCCATGAGTTACTGTCACTGAATATAACTGCACTTGTGTTAGGCTGATCTCTACTTGAATGATGCCACCAGAATTGTTTCACCTCGTGGCATTTTTTCCTCTTTGGCAAAGTAGCATCCACCAAGTATATTTTAATATTTTAAATTTTTCCTGCCAGCTCTCATACACTCCTTTGTGTTATTGTAATCTGGGATAGCTTTGATTGTCTTAATCCTCTCAGATTCACTATGAGTACATAAGTTTATGTGAGTACATTGCTATGATACATGTTGTAACTGGAGATGAGTGTTACCAGTCAGAGACATCAGGCTTGGTTGTGATTCCTTTTCATTAAACCATTCTGGTTTTTCCAGTTTAGAGATTAATGAACTGCAAAGATCAATTTTGCAGTCTGGTGACTTCTACATTTTTTTTTCAAAAGCTGCAATATATATAATTGAATTCAGAATAATTTCCTACTGATTCTATAGTTTGTAGCTATAACTATGTTCTAGTCAAGTTAAGCCCTACACTCTTCATTCACTCTTAAAATTAGGATATAATAAACAACCTCATGAAATACACATAATTGCCTTTATAAACTTAGTTCCTTATTACAGAGAACTGGAGCCTCAGACAAAGCATGTACTTGTCTGTACTCTTAATCCAAACTACATTTCAAATACTTCGAAGAATAAGTGGGACAAATGTAGCAAGAGCTAATAAGACCTCTTTGTCACACAAACTGATTTGGAACCTTTTGCTGGTATCTACTCTGTCCTAAAGTATCTCTGCAGAATAACGTAATTAATAGAAACTAATAAATTACATAGATTTCTTCTTAAAAGCTTATGTGCTTGTATTAGAAGAAATTCTATAAATAGGTACTCCCTCACATCCTGTCTCTTTCACAAGTTAATTAACTTATTCTCTTTTTTCTCTACACAGAATCCTCACTTTAATTTCTGAGTTATTTCTTCATTTCTGATTCTCACAGTACCAGAAATATCTATTTCCTCCACTACAGAAGGTTAAAACATTCTTTTTAAAACTTGCTAACATAATAAATTGAGTTTTAACATTGCAAAAGCCCAGACTTCCTGGAATTGAAGCTTTTTGGTTTTGCCTTTTACTTTCCAGGAAGGCAAATCATTACACTGCATCAACATCCAGTGCATTCACAGATCCCTTGCTCTCTCACATTAGTGATATTTTCTCCTAAATGAAGGCACAAAAGCTCAGTGCTGGAAATTTCTACAAAGAAGACTCCCATAGAAGAGAAGTGGAGGGACAGATACAGATGTCCTCTCTGTATTGACAGGTCTCCAGGAGCTGGACCTCATGACTCCTCTGGGTCCTTTCCAAGTCATCTTATTCTATGATTCTGTAATTCTATGACATTGGGAGAGGTTTGGTTTGGATATCAGGAGAAAATTTTTCACCCAAAGGGTGTTTGGGCACTGACACAGGTGCCCCAGGGCAGTGGTCACAGCCCCAAGCCTGACAGAGCTCAGGAAAGATTTGGACAATGCTCTCAACCTTTCCAATGTGTGATTGTTGGACTGTTCTGTGCAGGGCCAGGAGTTGGACTCGATGATGCTTGTGGATCCCTTCCAACTGAGCATACTCTGTAATTCTCTGATATTTGCCACTGCTGGAGGCAGGCCTTGGGCTATACTAGGTCCCAGGGGTGTCTGGGCAGTCTTTGCCCAGGACTGGGCTCCCCAGGGGCTCCATGGCTGAGTGCCCATTGCCCACCCTGTCTCTAGCTCCAGGAAAGCTACCAGGGAAGGGCCTGGCAGACCTAGGCAACTACTGCTGGACAAAGAGCCTCCAGAAATACTGGGTTTCTGTAGGGCAGCAGACCCTCCCTATATCTGGGTTTTTGATGCCTGTCACTGTCACCACCCCAGTTCCACACAGGGCTGTGCCTTGTGGACAGAAGGCCCAGCTCAACTTACATTAGGTCACCCTGGAAAGTATCCCACTCCCACTGCTCCCTGATGGTATCCTCCCAACCCGAGTGTTTCTCTGCTTTCTCTTTCGCCCTCTCAGTACACTGAGAAAACAGTTCAGTGTTCAAAGATTTCCATAGATTAGAAGGACTTCACAAGTCCCAGCTAGGGAACCAAGCTCTCAGTTGTTGGGCAGCACTTCCCAAAATGGAGGTAATGGCAGTGGCAAGTTGAGTTTGCCAGCCTGGCAGGAACGGAATGGTTTGTGTGAAATTGCAGAGCTAATGAGAGTAATACATATCACAGAAAAGAAGGGAAGTGGTTTCTGTGGAGTGTGATGGTTTTCGCTCTGGAGACCCTCTGTACAAACCTGAGTTCACAAGAAGAATGGCAGCTATTTTCACAAATACGTGAAACAGGGTATTTCAGCCTCTAACTTATCTCCTCTCCACTGCTTGGTTACTGCTCCTTCCCTTAAAGGAAGCTCCTCCATGCAGGTGAAACTTTGGTCCCCTTGGAATATGAGTCCTGCTCACTGGGCTCTATTAGGTGAACCTATTAAATGAACTGTTTCCTTTTACAGTACCAATATTGTTGGTTACTCCAGGTTCAGCCTGCTAAATTGATGAGTTTTATGTCATGAACACTCTCTGCTCATGGAGAAACTTATCACTTAGAAATATATTTGTGTTGAGCTTTTTATCTATAAATCTGCCATGCTGTCACTGTGGGCTTTAAGGCTTTGGTTTAGCAGGTCCCAGAAGGTTACCTACCACACCTTCCACAGACATTGCTTTGGAAAGCACTGCTGATTTATATCACTGTGCTGTGAGTGCTACCAGTCAAGCTGACTTAGCAAGTGGTGCAAGACATCTTTTTTTTTAATCCATGTAACTTTGCCAGGTACATGCTAATACAGACTGAGATCAGCCAGACTGGTAGACTTACAAAGCCATCAAGACATTACACTGATACTCCTGGAAGAAAGACATAACACTGATCCCAGAAACAACTTTATAATCTGCTCATAGATGAGCAGCTACATACACCTAAAGATGTCTTTAGAGAAATGAAGACAAGTCCAGACTTGTCCAGTAATCTGGAATTTTAAGTTACCTCAGTTTAAGATAACAACAAAACAGGACCTCAATACTGATGTCCCCTGAAAGAAATAGTGGCATGACCAAGCTACTTGTTTTTCTAGGTCTGCTTTTGAAAAGAATGAAATTTGGAGAATTGAAACCCTGGATTGTTATGTAATAAGTGTATTAATGTCTTGAATGTTTATTTTTTAATGTAACAGTAAAAAGCCACGTCTGTGCCCCCTCCCCCCCCAGGGGGTGGGGGGCAGTGAAGGGGGGGGCTGCCTAGTCGCTTAGAAGGTGCTCACAGGCACCCTCCTTCCGACCCAGAGTGGACTGCCTGCTGCCTTGAAAGAGAGAGAAAGTCTGCAACCCCCCCACCCCCGACGTCGGAGCCAGCCGCCACCGCTGGGGCCCGGCGCTGCCCACTGCGGAGACCACAGCCGCAGGGCCGGGTGCTCCCGCCGGACCGCCGCCAAGCAGCGGGCCACCCACCGCCGGAAGGGAAGCTTGCCCGCCCGCCGCGGGCTCCTGGCTCCCGGCGCTCCCGCGGTCCCCGCCGGGCAGCCAGCCGCCACTGCTGGAGCAATGCCGTGTGTTCCCGCGGTTGCCGCTGATCCCGGCTCCCAAACTGTTCCAGCGCGGCACAGCCAATAAGAGTAGCCCGCCGTGCTTCGTTCCCACCACAGCCTCGTCCCACAGCCGCGCCGATAAAACAGCGCGTCCCCCGGCAGCCACGGGGCTGGGTGCCCCCGCCTCTGCCGCCGCTGCTGGACAGCGCGTCTCTGGGCTCCCGTGCCACGTCCCCGGGCCGCCAGACCGCCACCCCGCTCCAAAAAGAACATGCTCCGTCCCCACCTCACAGCCCCGCCACCATTGAGACCTCCGAGACACCATATCTGATTGCAAAACTGCCATGAGGTCGTTACATCCTGCAGCCCCTGCGCCCGGAGCGACCCTGTGCATGCAAATTAGAAATCCCAGGTGCATCTCGGGACCCTTTTAACACCAAAAACCCCTTATAAAGATAAACCTAAGTAAAATTTAAACCCACAAGAACCAATACTAGGCCGTGTGAACCCTAGAGGATCAGTGGAACTGATTTTTCCAGTTTTTGTGACTCACTGTGACTTAAAAGTACCAAACCAGGAGTGAGACCCCAAGGCAAACAAAGGGAATTCACAAATCCAGGAACGCTCCCAGCGAGGGAAGAGTTCTCCAGCCCTGCTGAACTTCCTGCTGCAGAGCTGACAAAGACCCTCCTCCTCCACGGCGCACTGGGCAGCCAAAACCCCTCGAGAGCCACCATTGTAAGAGCTGATTAATAAAAGCATTTTAAGGAGAAAAATATTATCTCCGCCCATTTTTAACACTCTCTTTTTTCAAAAAAAGTTAAGGTAGTTTTGGTTTTGTCCTGTCATAGAAAGAATGGTGCTTAAATGCATGGAATGAATTTTTCCATTTAGGGTAAACACTTCCCCTATCTAACTCTGCTGGATACAACAAACTATCAATATTCATTAAGGAAGTGCTTAATAGAAAGACATTTAACTGCTGAGGAGGTTAACATAATAACAGTTCTGCAACTGGACCCTCTTACTATTTAAAGAAACATAGTTCATGTCAAACTTCATCCCCAAAATTTTTCAGTTCATTAAGTAATCTAGTTGTCAAAAACCCTGAGTTGAAAATGTAGCATAATTGAAACACTTTAGTGTTTTACTTACAATACTAGATCCTCCATTAGGACTCAGAAGAAATTTGCTGAGATTTCATCAGAGGTGGAATTTCACACAAGTTTTGTTTGCCCAAACCTAATCTTTCTAGATAAGCATATACCTATTGTTCAGCGTGCCCTGCTCCCTCTCTGAAGAGGCTGGTTGTTTACTCAACGTTGAACCTTTTCTTTCTAAATGGTAATGAATAACTGCCCTGGAGACAGAGATTACTCAAGAAATGGGATTTAGTACAGAAAATGTAATGAGAGTCTGCAATGTCCCATGATGTTTGTAAAAGATGTTCTATAGCTAATTCTCTAGGCAAATCTCTCAGTTTATAAATTTAGAACATTACCATTCCCTCAAAATGTGCATGCATCAATTTCTTTGGAGAGCATGCTATTACTATAACATGTATTCTATGTGAGTTTTTAATTGAAAATGTAATAGAAGTTTTAATATTCTGAGTGCATAAAAATCTCAACATTAAAATGCGATCAGTGACACTTACAAGCCTCTGGCCAAAATGCTGTAGTCACATCCCTTCCTATCTTCGTTTCCCTCAATTTCTTTTCTCTCCCTTACAATGTAGTGTAAAGATAAGCTAATATTAATTTACAATGGAACATTTCTGTATTAGAGATAATTTGCATTCATTTGCTTGCGTTCACATCTTCCTGCACTTCATGCCAATGGCCATTATGGATTGTAGCTACATTGGAAAATTCATACTGTACAAAAGCAAGAGGTTTCTGGCACATTAAAGCCAGAGTGATTCCCTTTACTGTATCTATAGGTCAAAGGAAAGTAGGAAAAAGATTGTGGCGTACAATTAAATTGGAGTCAGACAGAAGGCAGTCAAAAAGTACTGCAAAATTTTGCCATGGGAGGTGAAACATATTCTTTAAACTATCATTAAGTAATTTTTTTTCAAGCCCATCCTACTGCATACTTAACAGCATGCACACCAAAAATAATGTATGCTTAATTATGTCTGTCATCTTTCCTTAGGTCAACTAGTTTTAATTGTACCCTTAACATTTCCAGTAATTCTATTGCACCTTTCTTTTCTCAGGCTTTGTACATTATAGCTTTTCTCCTTGTAAAAGTTTAAAAGTTCAGCAACAATTGCTTGCTGAACTATTTAATTATTAACTCATGTCCCTTGGTTTTATGAAGTATTGACTTTCAATCAGAGGTTCAGTTATAATATGATTCTATAACATATTCTGAAGTGGAAAGATAAGGTTAAAATAAGATCCTTTTCTAAGAATTTAAAAATTCATTTATATTTACGAGTTTGCATCTCCTTTTTTTCACCTTAAGCAGAAGATCTTTTTCTATTCACTGGCGAAAGAATGTCAGTGTTAGAGACAAAGTTAAGGTGAACAAGCTGGGTGTTGGTCTCTTTTCCAAAGTAACAAGTGACACGAAAGGAGAAAAAGGCCTCAAGTTGCACCACAGAAGGTTTAGGTTAAATATTAGAAAAAATTGTTCCACCAAAAGGTTTGTCAAGGATTGTAACCAGGGAAGAGGTAGAGTCACCATTCCTTGAGGTATTTAAAGACAGGTAGATGTGGCACTGAAGGACATGATTTAGCAATGGTCTTGTCAGTGCTCTGCTAATTGGGTGGTCTTGATGATCTTAGGAGGTCTTTTCCAATTTAAATAATTCGTGATACTATTCTATGGATCTCTGAACTACTCAATAAGGGGAAAGTACAAGCAGTAGAGAAAAAAATCTTATCACAAGGAAAGATGTCAGCAGGATGCTAAAACCTGAATCCCTTTAGTTGCTAGTTGATATCACTCTACCAAACAAGATCCTGAAGGTTCAGCTGTGTCACTCCAAGGTGCTGCTATGCCAGATTGTCTTCTCTGTTCCTGGTCAGAGACTACAGTCCATTACCCAGCTGTGCCTGGTCCATTTCATGATTATCCTTAAAAGCTTTTGGCACTGCTGGAATCTCTGGGGAGAACACATTACAAGGTTGAAGAGGTCAGAAATGCAGTAAACTGAGAGATGGATGGACATCTCTGCCGTGGAAACCAGGTCTCTCCTGCTGGTTTGCGCCTGCCACAAGATTCTTGTGACAGATTTTTCACTTTCTTATGATCTTCTAGCTGATTTAAGAGTTGGCTTTCATGGTTTGCTTTTCTGAATGCATCTTTTGTGAGGAGAAAACCTGCAGAGCTTGTCAATCATCAACACTGTGCTGAATAAAAGACACACTTTCATTAATTTTACGCTTTTGTTTTAAGTCCATCATCCCCCATGGAGTGGGATGTGAGTATTTTCCAGATTAACTCGGATTCATTCCTAGTACCAAACATGAAAAATAAGACAAATTCAGTCTGGTAAAATGCAAAATCAGATAACTAATTAGCAGATTAATGTTGCATATAGGTAAAGCCTTATAAAATAAGGGCCTCATTACTCTTGTAGAATCATGGCTGAGGCCTGCTACTTCAGCTAAGTAGAAAAGAACTATGAGAGGTAGACTCAGCTGGAACAGAGGTAGAGAGACATGAGAGATGTGGGAGACCCTCTGTGTGACTGCTGCATGTCCACATCATGCTGTGTGGTGGTTGTTTGACTTGGGCTTGTTGTGCCCTAAAACTGTGTAGCTTATGGTGGGCTAACTGCTTAAAAAGGCCTGAGTTTTGCAATAAAGCTACTCTCCCTTGCATCTGCCTGGAGACTCTGCATCACTTTGCTTCATACAGATTTAGAATAAAATACAAAATACAGAATTATAAGGTTTGCCTTTTTAAAGTGATTTCCAGCATATCTTCTGTATTTAATTGAGTTAAGAACTGAAAAGGACAGTTCTATGTTCTTAGACCTGCATGCCAATTTTTTCAGAGAAGTGACTTCCTCTGTAGTACAATCCCTAAATGGGAATCTCTAATTTGGAGAAACTTACTTATGAACTCCTTAATACAGTATGAATTCTATTGTGCATGAAGCACCCTGGGGACTTTCTGTAACTTAGAGTATTCATAATTTCTTTTAATTAGACTACTAACTCATGTTCCTTTTATGAATGTAATGCTGTCTGCCATGGCATAGATTTTGCAGAGCAGAGAGGTTTCTAAAATGCCATCTAAGTCTTCAGAGGGCCAATAGTTAGCACCCAACTAATTAGACACTCAGACATAAAAATGAGCCCCTTTTTGATAAATGTGCTTCTGAGGAAAAATTGTATCGTATCTGGCTTCATCCAAGTTCAAGGCTTACTTCTTTGCTATTTAACTTTAGAACCAGCTACACAAAAATTTCATAAATAAATGGAAGGATGAGTTTTTGTTTACTGGTGATTGACAGACTGCATCAGATAACCAGACAAACCTGTTCATAACGAGAACCAGTAGTGTTGGAAGACCTCTCTCACAGTGCGTGGGTCTCAAATGAAATACTGGAAAAATATTTTTGAGAGATCACCATCACTGAGCTAAATCAAAGCACAGACAAGCCCCAGAGAGGTTTTACCAAGTGTTAGTTTTGCCAGTGATTACAGCTCTGGACCTCCCCTGAGCAGAGGCTGGCTACCAGCTAAGGGATGTCAGTGTCTGGGAGGTGTGGAATGTCTAGGAGATTAATTGAATCCACAGCTTTGTAATCAAACTCAATTTCTCTTCAGTTGTGATCAGCACCACTGCAAGGCCAAGTCACTTTCTTCACTGTGTTACCTACTGACTGCTCTTTCAAAAGCAAAAGATTATGATGCAAAGCTAGAACTCTAATATTATGGATGCATAATCTGTACTTTCAGGTTAGGAACAAACTAGATGATACAGGTGATCACACAGATCAGATTGTAATCAGCAACTATTTGATACAATTCTGAGGATTTTTTAATTTATTATACAGACCCCATAATTTCCTCACCAAATAAGCAAGGCATGTGCACTAAGCAATAAGCTAAAGAACATACCTTCCTGAGAAGAGTTTTTACTTTAAGAGATCAAACCATGGGTCAGTTGAAAATAGTGTTCTCATAGGCTTCATAAAGTGCCTTGTTAAAGTGCAATTTTTCCACAAGTTCCTTGAGTACATTCATGCTTAGTGATGAAATCATACACTTTTTCACAGTAACGAAATAGGGAATACAGTTTCCCTTTGACTGGAATTGAACTTAAAATGTTAGTCCAACACATACTCCACCCTGAGGTCACTGGTTTCTTGTAGAAGAAATAGGTATGTCAGGCATCATTGATATTTATGGTCCTGCAGATTATGCTAGATAGTATTAATATAATACTCAATGGCTTCAATAGGATGAAATCCATAATTGTGACAAGGCGTTAAAAAACATGACCAATTTTAAATCCATCAGGAATGTGATGGAATGTAAAACAACTGGGGAGATACACTTCTGAGTTGTATATATCTTGCTATAAAGAGATATCTCTTATTATAATGCCATTTCTCTGAGGAGTACCTACATATATGCTGGTTAATTTATTCTGGTGGAAAAGAAATTATTTTCATAATATTTAACATCTTCAGAAAGTTAAAATGGCAGAATTGAAGTAAAATGGAGAATAATGGTCACAGTTACACTTTCCTGCCTAGACAGGAAGGGATAGCAAATTGTAGTAAGGTCTAAAAGACCACTGTAAGTAAAAGGAAATATGGAATTACTGGTATGACAACTTGTAACCACAATGTGAGACAAAAGTAATTTTTTCTTTCATATTTATTTGTTGCTAGGTGGCATGCAAGCTCAAAAATTATTAAGCAAAATATTGGCAAGATATTTTTCATTAAAGACATAATATTGAAGTCAGCTGTTGGAAAGAGAAACAAACTGTGTGTGGGAGATAGCAGATATGTTCCCTCTCTGCAAGGCAGGCTGAGAGAGCTGTAAAGGGTCTGTAGTCTTTGCAAACATGGCCAAGAGGCCACAAGCACACAAGATGGAATTTAGGAAGGGGCTCTTTTCTGTTAAGTATAACTGGCAGATTCTGTAGAGGAAATACAGGGAGGTAAGGAGGACAGTGAGCTTGGGGAACAATCCTGCAACTATTCAGGCATTGCCCTGGCAGTGTAACAGAGAAAAATGCACAGTTGTTGACAACAAAATAGAAGTAATTGCCACAATAGGGTCAAAATAGACAAAATGGAGATCAATTTAGTTAATATACACAAATTTGTGGCAAAGAGCTTAAATCAACAACCTTCCAAAGTGCAAAAGAAGGTCAGAGTTATATTAATATAATATTTGCAAACAGTACTGCACCACACTCACGAATACTGATTACAAAAAATGGGAAAATGTGCATGTCGGGTTAAAACTTACACTCCCAGCAAACATATAAAATTGTATGTAAGATGTATATGACAATGCATTTGGGTCTCTACAGGCAGCTCACATCAGCCAAAAAAGGATCAGATGAGAACTTAAAAAAATAATGTTACATTCATGCACACAATTAATTACTTGTCAAAAATGTGACACGAGTGAAATCTAAGTCTGCCAGACAAGCACCAAATCAATATCTTTCAGACCACCTGTGGGAAAAGGACAACTATGATTAAATCTAGTGTTCTCACATGCTACATAGCCAAAATTTCATTTTTGTCTAAAGATGGAAAGATGAAAGTTCAGAAATACTCTTATGTTCTTGGTGGTCTCAGTTCTCCAGCTTCTTTTCTTCCCTGCATCCACTTTACAGGAAAGCCTCAGTTTACTCAATCTTTTTAACAAGAGTATAACCCAGCCTAGAAAGAAGACCATACATCTGGCAAGGCAGAGAAATGCTGCCTTGAGAAATACTGTCAGAAATACTGGCAGAGAAATACTGGCAACACTTTCCTCTTATTAAAAAAAGGGTTCTTCCAAACTGAGATAAACTGAAAACAGATTTTTGATGTTAAGGACAGTGTGGAAGATAATGTACAAAGCAGGCAAAAGCACAGTATTTTTTGAACATATTACTTTTTTTTTTTTTTTTTTTTTTTTTTTTTTTTTTTTTTTTCAAAATATTCACTCAGCATTAATTAGAGCTCAAGCTGTTGGCTTCCAATCTCGAGTTCAGACTCTTTCTCTCCCTTTGCCACCCACTGCGGCCTGTTATTTCCATTATAAACACCCATAAATCTCACCAAGTCTAATGGGCTTATTGCAGTCCTGCATATGCATCAAGGGGAGGATAAATGTCTCTACTTGTGCCTTTAGATACCCATAATTGTTTAGTAACATAATGAGATAATGTTTCTAAAACAGCAAAAATCAGTGGGTGTTTTTCTAAACCCTTTAACATGATTTAGAAAGCCTTTCAGATTAAATCATTCTAGATTTCAACCATGGTTGCTAGTTTCTGCAGCAAAGTAAAGGCAAACTTGCACCTGAAGACAGTACAGTAGGAAATAATGGAGAGCATATAAGAACTTTCTCCCCATTCCAATGAAGAGCCACAAAAAATGCTCTGTCACCAATAAAGTGAGCATATAAATGGATCAGTGAATTTGAAGATGAAAAGTTACAGAAAAGAATGATCCAGAAAAGTGTTGGTTTTTTTTTCTCCATGAAAAATGGGCAAAAGGACTCATTCCCTTAGATTAGAAAAGTGAAGGATGAGGAGGAATAGGATTCCTGTCTTTAGACACAACAAGGAAATGAACACAAGGGAGAGAAAAAAACCATTTGAACTAAAGGAGTACTTTGGCACAAGAACAAATATACATAAGCCGAACATAAATAAATTTAGATTTAATTTAGAAATGGGCTCTGAGCCTTCCTGCCTATCAGATTTGGAAAAGATCTTTCATTAAAAGTACTACAGACAAAAAGAAGTTGAATACTTATAAGAAAAATGAGTAAGTTTTTAAAAGAGTTGAATAGCACAGTGCAGTGAGAGATTGATTTCATAACCTAGATGCTTCTTCCCCATCTTCTTTGTGTTCTTTTTTATTTTTTCCTTTCTCTGCTCACCATGGAGACCTCACAAAAGAACATATTAATCCAGAAAGCAAAATATCCCCCAAACAACTAGAACTTAGTGAGACACACCTAGTTATGAGGAATAATGGCACCACACTTACTATAAAAGTGCTATGAATTAATAACATTTCCACTTGACTTGAATATAATAGGGAAAAATGCCATAAATTGTGTACATCTTGGTAATTCTTTTAGTATCAATTGGCACTGTTTCATTCTCAGGCCATGACAAACGTTGTCCTGCTAACACAAAAAATTACTTTCAGGGTCAGTAGGATCTGGCCTAGGGCTTTTTAAAACAGCAAGTGCATCTCTTTATACATTTAAAAGCAGATCAAAGAAGCAAAGCATTTCATTGGCAATAGTCCCACTTACTGGATGTCATCAAATTGCTGATATTTACCATTTAAAAGACATGAAAATAATGACAGGAGTTAAGTGTTCTCTAAGTACTTAGTGTTAGCTTTATGCTATAGCTGCTCGAAAAGACACAAATGCCATTAAAACCCACCAACTGAACCTTTATAAATTACTGCTAAGTGTAGAACAATGCTCAAGTTAATTGACTTTTCATTTTCATCAAGCACTTTGCCAAGTAATTATTATTTATCTAACAATGGTTTCAATGCAAATTGATGGTGCGTATTTGCTATTAATCTGAAGTCGTTGCAAAATACAAACAACAATTACTTTCTGAAATTACCACAGAAAACAAAGAGAAAATAGTTCTGTCACTGGTTTACACATTTAACTTTATAAAAAGAGAAAAAAACAAAGAAGCAACCCTAAATATTACTGTTTCACAATCCTCAGTGCCAGATTGCTATGTTAAAAAATAATGAAGCTAAGCCAAAGAAAAAAAACTTTTCTGCATGTACCTTGCCACCAAAACAGATGCATCAAAGATCCATTTGTGCTACAGTATCTTAGTTTTTTCTCATGCTTCTCAGGAATAATCCTGGGAAAGCTGCCAGATCTCAGAATGTTGTACTTCCCAGACAAGAGGATCACCAGACCATGGAACACCAAACCTTAGAGGAGACAAATACATTTAGAATATTAATTGCTTTTCTATAGAAGATTACATTTAAAATATCTGGGCAAAGATTTAAAATATTGTTGGGAATGATTGTTTCAGAGAACCAAAATGTTTTCTGGGAGATTACACTCTACAATCAGCACTTTTGTCAATGGATAAAATCTTTCAATAGCATTGAAGCTGATATATAGAGATGGAGCTCTTTGCCTACACCCTTTGAGGTACTCCAGCTTTACAAATTACACTGATCCTCATCAAAACTCAGCTGTGATACATACTAGCCAAGAAAAAAATTTCAGTCAAAATTTAGATGGGGAGAGAATAATGACTTGGAATCCAGTTAACAGTAGGGAGAAAAACATCATCCTTAAAACAGTGGTATAGGTAAAAAACGTCACTGTATTGAGGTACTAGTTATATAGGGACACCTCTAAAGTAAGACAACACATTCCATAGCACTTTTAACAGAGCAGTGACCTAAACAGAAATTCTTAGAATTCCTTTTGGTCCAATCTACAATATGGGAGCAGGAGGGTCAATGTTTGAGCTCGTCCTGCTGCAAACACAGGCAGAGGGACTCAAAGGAAAGCATAACCCAGACACAGCTCTGTACTGTGGGGGCATCCCTCTGGGGCTGTGATCCTGCACACTTCAGGCTGGTACATGTACCTGCTCATGCTGGAAAGAGCAGACCCACACTGACCCATTCACCCCTAGGATTCTCTTTCAGCCAGGCCAGGAACTGTGCCTTGAGCGAATTCAGGGAATTACCCCGGTGAAAAGCCTTTTCTTCATCATTTATTTATTCATTTTCTGCTTAGTTATCAACTGTTTTCCTCCTCAGTGCACCTGCTCTGACCTCACTATAGATACACCAGTTACTACGAACCTTCTTGGATAACAAAAGTGAAAATTCAATCTTGCTCTTTCTGTGAATAATTTTTAAACAACTTATTTTGCCACTTCAAAGCCTTTGTTATATTTGAAAAATTTCTAACTTACCTTAGACCTTCTATGGAAAATAAAATTTAAAAAGGTGAAAAAAAAATAAAAATAAAAAATAAAGAAAGAATCTATTTCATCTATGTCAGCCTCTTTGCAATTCCAGCTGTCTGATCAAATGGTTACTTTTTCAAAGGGCTGTAGTACCCTAAGTGATACCTTCATGTTACCTAGTCAGCAAAGATTTGGATTCATTTCCCAATGCAGCGATCATCTCCAAAAACAACATCTGAAAAGTTAAATTATTGAGGGATAGATAACTCAAGATATATAGAAAAATCTAATCTAGGGATTTCAGTGTACTAGATAAATCTATTGAAGAAGAAAAAAAAAAAGTGCACTAAAGTCTTTAATTGTCATTTTTCTATCAATATATCCATAATGTAATATTTATTAGTAGTGCAATTCATGCCTGACATTACATCATTGAAATAGCTTTGAATTTGACTTTTATATACAAATACACAGTTATACACAACTGTACACAAACCATGCTGAATTCACCACTACATGCAAAATAATAAGCACATGGACTAGGTGCGCAAACTGAAACATTTCTGTGAGATAAAATAAGCACATTCAGCCACAGGAAACTAAAACTCCTTGTTTGATGGTGTTCCTAGTGCTTCAGTCTTTGGTATGAGAAGATAGATTCTACTACCATTGGTTGCACTGCTTTGCCAGATGAAATCCAACCATTCTCTGAAAAAAATAAACCCAAGCAGAATACAGAGCATGACATATAAGATACTAATGTAGTACGTGAATTCTATGAGACTTTTAGCTGGCATTGGAGACAAGATATTGATTAATTTTTTCTCCGTGAAATAACAACAGGACATATCTCATTATTGGGAGTTCATTAACAATTCTGATGACTTGGCTAATTGAACAACAGCAAGAGGGGACAAGAGGATGCTTCCCTCACTTTCTCTTGTGTCTATACATGCAGGGTTGGATGTGGGCTGTAAAAATTCCCTTTGAAATAATGCTTCCACATGCTGGGAATAAGTTCTCTTCTTTTGGCTTTTTGTGATGTGCTATATTTAGTAACTTTATCCTGGAAAAAGGTTGCTCTCATCTGGAAACCTTTGGACAAGTGTGCTTTGATTCCTCAGCCAAACTCACTGCATGGAAAGCTTGGAAGAGAGGTTTGTTTTCTTCTACAAGTTTGTTTATATTTCATGAATAGCAAATACATACTGCTAACACGGAGTGCTGGACAATCTCCACTGTATATTAATACATACAGTGCCTATTCACCTGCATGTTAGCTAAAATATTCAGTTCAGATTAACTTCTACTTTGCTGACCCTGGACACATTTAAACAATGTGAAAGGAATTCTGATGTACATTGTGGCCCATCAGAGGCTGGAGGTGTTATGAATCGCATCATATCAAAGAAAAATAACTTTTTTTTTTACTGTTTCAAAGACTAAAGAATGAATGTAAATTTTCCTTCTGCACTAAAATTAGGTTTTTGTCATTAAATATTATGCAAATTATTTTAGAAAAGGAATGGCATTGTATATAAATATATATAGTAGTTTAAGCATTGTCTAAATCCCTATAAGCTTAAAAATCAGTTCTACACTCAGAGTACTGGGATTTACTGAGATTACAGCCTATGCTGTAATAAGGACTAATTTTTAATCATAACATAATTGTTGCTATGTTTCTGGGGTGATTTAGTTCAATGCCAGCATTATGAAGAGAGATATGATTTGAACATCAAATTTTTTCAGGCTGCTCTCAAGAAGGTCTAAAAGACTGAGGACAAAAAGGAATGAGATTCTCGATCTGAACATATGTTTGCAATCTGTTTAGGGGATTTTTTTTTTTTTTGCATAATTTCTAAAATATTTGAATATAGAGCACAATGGTGTAAGGCAGAAGCAAAGTGCTGAGCTAATATTTTGAATAACCCACTATTCTTTTCTGCCTGTGTTTCAGCTTTACTCCCCTGAAACACAGGCCAGATTTCTGATTTGTTAATGGCAGAATTAAACCACAGGGATACTATCTGTAAAATAGGTGTTCAGATGTCCTTCTAAATATCCTTCTAAACTTCCAGAAACAGGGTGCCATTCAATTTCTTAGGAATTGCATAGTTCCACTGCATAGTTGCTGTTGAAGCAAACTCCATAGTGCACAAGTATAAATAGTGTATCTCTCCTGAGCTTGGGATGAGCTGAGTGATCATCAGCTGTCTGTGAAACAGAAATCTCTGGACTACACCCAAAGTAAGCCAAATCCTGAGCCTTGCTTCTAGCAGCAATTTTTTTTTTCCTGCAGATATTATTTGGCAAATCCGCAAATCTAAAATTAAATCTTATTTTTGCAAGTAGAGCTATTTTATGCTAAAATAAGCTGAAATTATGTTAGGTGATTACCCCTGGGTTTGTTTGGGTGTGGTTTTTTTGGTTTTTTTTTTTTTTTTCCTCTGTGAAATACAGGCATCGATTTAACATACTTGCATTCCTTTCCTTCATTCTCAGGATGTGGTTAATAGTGATGGGCCAGCTGGCTTGTCCTCAGTGAAAAATTTATGTACAGATTCAGAACCAAGGCCCATTTTAACAGCTCCCATACCACGTCTACCAGTTCTAAAGGTTTCCACCAAGTCTTTCTCACCAGGGTACCCTGCTACATGCTGCTCTACACATCTGTGTTTGCAAAAAAATTGGGCCAGTCTCTAGGCACAGATACTGCTGGCTCCAGGCTTAGCAAATCATCTCTCTCTCATATCAGGTTTTCCTGGAGTAAACACCTATGTCTGAGGGGAGCTGTGGCAGATAGCCATAAACTCCTCTAAAGGAACAATGAGACATGAGGACTGTGTGTTTTATAAAGCTCAGCATGATATCTCTGTGCAGATCTCCTGTACTCCAAATAAAAACCATCCTCACCCCATGTTTCTCTTCCTTTTGACCTAGAGGCATTAAATAGAGAAATATAACCCATACATTTTCTTTTTCTGACAGAAAAAGTTTGTAAAGATCTTTTATTATGGTCCAAAAACCCATAAATAATATTAAAACTGAGACAGACATATGGCATAAGGCATATATATTTATGCATTCTTTTTCTTTAGAAATGTTTATTGTTAACTGAAATCCAACTAGAAAAGGCACTATTCCTTTTGGGATGGTATCTACTAGTTCCAGAAAAATATGACTTCAACATGTAGGATGGGTATTTCAATATGTTTTATGTTGTCACGGTATGCCTTTGTATCTGCATTTATATATATGTGTATTTATTTATTTATGCAAGTACACAAGCATGTACATTAAAAATATTCTTTGTCTATTCCCTAAGAAACAGATTCCAAAAAAAACCTTTTCTTTTCCTATTCCTTTTTTTTTTTTTTTTTCCTCTGAAAAGATTCTAAGGACAGAGAAGTATGGCCAGGATTTAATCAAATTTTGGACCTACAGGAGGAATGAATGCAGGAAAATCAAGGCCTTGAGAACCATTGTGTTTGCAAGAGACAACCAGATTGGAGGTGTGAGTGCCCTTGGTGAGCTTAGCTGTCATGGTGCTTCATGGTGGCTTTCAACAAAACCAGCTTTTTGAAGAAGGTAATTTATTTGTTTCTGCACAGAAATCAAGTTGCTTTCTGGGTTCAGGTTTCATGATATGTTCTCACCAGGGCAAGTAAAGTGGACTACCCCTAAGTACCTTTTACCATCATGAAGAAATACTGCACACTCAAGAAGAGTATGTGTTGCTTGGGGTTTTTTTCCTCAGAAAGTCACTTCCACAAAGCAGATGTTCTGATGATCTAAACATCTTCAGGAGTTAAAAGTAATTCATGAAAACTTAAATTACAATGGCAATTTGTATCCCTTTCCTTGCATCATGACAAGTGGCATATCTGTAATAACTCTAATTCAATCTGTCACACAACAGCTTAACTTTATCTGGGTATTATATCCTGCACATCAAAGGAATGATCCCATTCATTTAATGCCTTTAAGATGCAAAAGATAAAATCAGATTTACCTGATTTGTGATCCTTTGTAACACAGTGTCCATGGAAGTTTAGAAATGAGCCAGATTGGTGCTGTTTTCAGTCTTGTTTTATCCCACTTTCTTCACAGTTTTTTCTTTGAGTTTTGAGTGATATATGAAAGCCCATAAAATTGGACCAAAGATACACGTAAGTGGTATTCAGGTTTCATTTCTAAATGTGGACTTTGCCCTTCTGTGGATCTGACAAATGTACCTCTCTGTCTGCCAGCCATTTCCTCTGGTAAAGCTTTTAAAAGAGCTTTTACCAATCACTGCTGGCATTCCTAGGAAAAAAACCTCTGTGCAGCATGAAGAGAAGACCTGAATGTTTCAGTAGCATCTGCCTGAAGGGATATGTCAAAGAAGAAATGTTCAAACAACAAGATTTATTAAAGTAAATGTCCAATATCTACCACAGAAAGCTTGACATCGCTTACCCACAAACCATTTGGGAATATTCCCTTATTCTCTTTCTCACTCTCTTCTCTAAATTTGGATTTATATGTAGAAGGAAGGGATGATGACTGAGGTCTGATATGACATTTATCTTCACAAGTGAGAAGACTAATAAATCATTAATGACATTACCACAAGTGAGTTCTGAGCTCTGCTCACAAGTGAAGATAAATGACATAACAGGCCTAAGTCAGCATATATTACATGAAATGTCTAATAAGTCTCACTCTCAGCATAGCTGGATTTGATGAAGATGACTGAACTTATGTTGCATTTCAAACCCCCCATCCAGGGAAGAAGAAATTAAATTTGCCAGCTGAATAAAATCACCACTTAAAAAACATTAGTGTATATTCCAGCCTTTTGCAATCGTACCATGCTACTGACTCTCTAGATCTACAAGGAGCCACGTGGTAGTAAAAATCAAATAAAAATGCCATTACAAAACACATATCAACTCATCTTCAGTGCATGAAACACACCTGACTTTCATGACTTAGGCAGTATCACATGCTTACAAAGCCACGTCTGCATGTTCCTGAAGTAAGTACAACTAGCTTTTATTTTAGGCTTTGCAAAGATGTGCAAGTTTTCACAGCAGCTTGTGGCCTTCTGTAGGGTCACTGGTAGCAGCATGGTTTAAAAGCTAGCTGAGAGGTTTTAGAATTTCTAATTAGTTTAAGGCTACAATAGTCCTTCTAGAAAGTGAGATCTACAGCTGAGGTATGCCAAAAGCACGTCTGAACCAGGGGCTGTGTCTTGGTTTGGGAAAACAGGTATTTGTCCGGGAAATCTGGAGTTTCTCTTGGAATACAGAATGTAAACACCACCCCCTCACCTCCCTTTCCAAATTATTATAAATTTGCAATTAAAGTCTTTCAGGCAAAGATTTGGGAATAGGAATAACAGTTCTTATGAGAAATACTAAGAATACAAATGTAGCAGTACTAAAAACAAGCAAACAAACCAATCTAAAATGCTAGAAACCCTGAAAGAGTCAGAAATACAACCTGACACCCTGCTGGTTAGGGGGTTAGAAGCAGTCCAAAGTCAGCCCTCCTGGAGTGGCAGATGTGGTTCTGTTGGAGTAGAGATGGTCCCATAGAAAAAGGTCCAGTAATGGCAAGATGGGTCTATTATTCTTTCAGGAGTCCAGTGGAAAACCAGAATGCCTGGTGCTCCTGGGTCTCAGTTTTTATCCAGTCAGGAACTGGCTCCCCGCACTGGGTGGAGCATCTCACACTGGGATGATATGATGTGTCATGTCATTGGTGAGACTTGATGGCCCATTAACAAAAAATACCCCCTGGAGGGAGGACAGGACACTGGGCTGATGTAATGGTGACATGTCATTGGTGAGTCTTGATGGTCCATCACTAGAAGATATTCTCCTGGAGGGTGAGCAGAGATAAGGAACAATGCCCTACCTGGTTTTAACAGCTGGCCCATTATCAGAAGGCAGCTGTCCCCCTCCTCCCTGAAGTCACAAGAGATAAAGAAGAAAAAACATGTCCCCAACTGCTTTCAACAGATGAAATAGAATACACTTTTTTTTTTTTTTTTTGGTTACATAATCCAAGACAGTCTGGCCATGCATTTTTAGGCAGTGTACCATAATAACCTGGGCAAAGAGACTTCTTCTGGCTTTTGGGCAACTGATGGCTGAGAGGGTCCCTGGGCTGGACATAACATCTGGACCATCATGTTGAGGATGGAGATGTTTAATTTGTATTACAGTATTTAAAAACCAAAGTTGGATACTACCCTTAGCTTATTCTAGTGATCTGACAAAAATTCTGCAAAGGAAAGAGGCTCATTTGCAGCTGAATTTTGTCTTGTGTAGAATTTGCAGATCTCAACACTAGTTTCTGAAAATTTGGGAGTAATACAGGTGTCCAGTTTACAGATATTAAAATGTTTCCAAGTTCACAGGTTTTAATCTAAAAATCTCCATAATATTCCACTGTAATATTCCACTGAGAAACAATTTCCCTGCAATAGTATTGCATTTCACATTAATTCAGTAAACTTGTAATCAAGTGCCCTCACAGTAGAAGATGATCTGAGTGAAATAGCAACCAAAGAAAACTGTGCTTTTCACATTTCTCAGAATGTATTACACTGTGGCCATGTTCAAAATTAGCAAGAATTCAGGCAAGTGCTAATCAAAGTATTCAGCAGCCTGCAAGAATAAGAACAACTGAAATTAAATAGTCTTATGAGTCTAGAAGTGCTATGCTTATGAGTCTACAATTTAGTTTTTGTAAAGGTAATCAGAAAGTAAGATTAATGAAAACATTTGTAATTGGCTTTCCCAAAGCAATTGTAGAGAACTGAGTAAATGGGGTAAAAAAATGGAACAAAATTTAAACCAGTTCCAAACAACATTAGAAGAGATTCACTTGTTTTCATTACCAAGGTTAAGACATTAAATTATCTGGGAAAGAAGAAACTAGCTGAGAATTTAAAGTAATCATTTTTATTGATATTCCTGATTTCTAATGTTACTAAGAGTTTTTAAATTAAACTTCTCCTTTTGAGAGCATTTGAATAGTAGCACAGAGGTTGTCTCAGAGAGAAAGGGGAAAAATAAGTTGTTGGTACACAGTTAACACTGTTTTGTGAAATCCTTTGTAGCTTAGGCCAAGCATTAAAAATAAACTAAATCAACCAATACTTACACATCTAGATTTTTTTTTCTTTCATACTCTTTAAGACCTTGAATTGGGTTCAGGTACTGGATTAAAACTTGAATTTTTAAAACAAATTTAACAGTAAGATATGCATATGGGAACCAAGTCATTGACAGACAAGCGTTATCAAGAAAATTCTTGCTTAAACATAAACAATGAGCAATATCCAAAGTTTAACTGGAAAATTGTTAAATTTCTTCAGCTGAGATTTTTTCCTCTATGTATAAAGATGTGAATTAGCACATATTAGCATATATTATTGTTTCTGCTATTGAAAGGGTTTTTAAAAAAACTTTTTGTTTCTGTTATGAAAACAACTTAGTTGATAAATAGCTCCTAGGGTTTCTCTGGCAGAACTGCAGGAAAAGAAGACGGCGCTCTGAAAATTGCAGTTGTGAATGATAAAAGAAGAGGCCCTATGAGAATTTTCGATATTTAAGTAACATTTTATTTCTTCCTGCATCTTCTGGTAAAAGCAAACAAAAATGCTATTCAATTCTTTCCCACCCTTCCTCACCTTCCTCCAGTCATGGAATTCACAATACAAGAAAATAATGCCTTTAAGAAAATATGTTAGATAGTTTTCCTGACATGTTTAATTAAGTTGTTAATTATAGAATTACAGCTCTGAGTTGGAAGGCACCCACGAGGATCATGGAGCCCAACTCCTGTCCCTGTGCAGGACACCCCTAAAGTCTCACCACGTGTGTGAGGACATTGTGCAAACTCTCCTTGAGCTCTGTCAGGCTTGGTGCTGTGCTCACACCCCTGGGGAGCCTGTTCCAGTGCCCAGCCACCCTGTGGGTGAAGAACATTTCCCTGATATCTAGCCTATACCTCCACGGGCTCAACTTCAGGCCATTCCCTTGGTCCTGTCACCATCACCAGAGAGGAGATCAGTGCCTGTCCTTCCTCTGCCTCTCACAAGCAAGCTGTAGCTGCAGTGAGGTCTCCCCTCAGCCTCCTCCAAGCTGAACAGACCAAGTGCCCTCAGCTGCCTCTCATACAGCTTCACCTTTTATCATCCTCATTTCCTTCCTTTGGACCCTCTCTAGTAGCTTAATATCTCTCTTATATTGGGGCACCCAAAACGTCAAACTGTACTTGGGGTGAAGAGGAGCAGCTTATTGATACTCATGTAAACAATTCAACAGAGTGCCCTTGGGACAGAAACTCAGAGTCTCCACAGGGAAGATGAAATATAAACTTCACTTTTTCTTGTATTTCAAGTCTAAGACCTCCCTAAATAGAGGGGTTTTTCTTTTCTTTTCTTTTCTTTTCTTTTCTTTTCTTTTCTTTTCTTTTCTTTTCTTTTCTTTTCTTTTCTTTTCAAAGTACTGTGGCAGGGTTAAAAGATGAATGGAACTTGCAGCTCAGTCTTAAAAGGTGTTTATTAAACTTCTTACCTCAAAAGTCCGTGTGCCACCCTACACCAGGTTTAGTGAGCTGAAAGACACTGCTGCCAAGAGCACAAGACTTGGTCTTGAAGGTCTTTTAAAGGTTTCTATTCCAATTAACACTTAAAACGTACTGTATTTACAGTTTCGTACCAATAATCACTGCCAATTCTAGACACTCAATTTTCTACACCACTGACATTCTACCAATGTCTTTGTGCCACCGTTAGAGCAGATGATGGAGTAGAAGAAGAAGAACTTAAGGCACTGCCCAAAATTCTCCATCTTGCTCTCATCTACTTCCATTCTAAAAACACAAAACTACAAATTTTCACCCTGTGACAAACTAAACTACTATCTAATTTAAATTTTTGTTGTTTTCATTTCATCCATAAGTGTTGGTAGCTTTTCCTATGGACTAAGGTCAAAGGCAATGCTTTCCTGGGGTCCCAGCAAAAATCTCAAAGTCCCCAGAGCAATTTGAAAAGTTTTCCCCATGCTCTAAACTCCAACAACTTTTAATATTGAGATATTTCCTGCAAATTTAATAAGCCTCCTTTATTTGTCTTTTGACTCTGCCAATAATGAGGCTTCCCCAGAAAAATGTTTTAAAAACAAGAGGGAGGAAAAAAAAAAAAAAAAGAGGAAAGCCACAAATTCTGTTTTGCTTTTAATGATTTGAAAACTGGTCTAGAAGAACAGGATGAAGATCACTTCTTTTTTGTGGCTGTAATATCTATGTATTCACTAATTAGGAATATATTTAACCTCCCTAAAGATATTTTTTGCACAGTACGCTACTTCTTACTCTCTCTCCATTCCATTATTCTTTGTCATAGCTTTCTTTTATGGTGCAATGTTTTGATTAACAGGTTATTGTTTAAGCCAAACTCCAGCTAATTACTTGTCTAAATAATGTGTATTAAATGGAAAACAGAAAAAAAAAAAAAAAAAAAAAAAAAAAAAAAAAAAAAAAGCAAACGATAACAATAAAAAATCCCAAACAAATTCCTTTGAGGAAACTGAACTCGAATTAATTTCCTGCAGGATTTTTTATTTTCTACTTCAGTCTTTCATCACATACATATTGCTGCTTTCCTACTGGAATACTCTGAGTGTGGACTTCACAGTTTTGATTTCACATACAAACACACAGACATGGCTCTGAGGTTTTTCATTAATTTTACTCTTTAAAGAAGAATAATTTCAGTTGGAAAGCCATTCTAGTAAGTCACGTAGCTCAGCTCAGCACAGCAGAGGTTTTGATTTGGTGGCTTGCACACATCCTTGGGTTTGTGCTGTCTCGTCTAGCACTGATGACAACTCTCAAACATGCCTTGGCAGGCTGTCCAACTGCTTATCTATAGTCAGTCAGAAGCTCTTTTTCCTTCCTCCTAAACTTTAATTTTCACATATTGAAAGGAAAATTTATGCTTACATAAATTCAGTAGGATGGTAACATCTAATACTGAGTTAATACCATCAAGCAATTCCTTACATGGGAACCTCCAAGAAAGATGGAGAAGGACTTATTCTTCTGTCATTCTTGTGTTTTCTACAAGAGCATGTAGTGTCAGGACAAAGGGGAAATGTCTTCAAAAGTGAGAGGGGGCTTAGATCAGATTTAGGAATAAATTCTTTACTGTCAGGGTGGGGAGGCCCTGGCACAGATTGTCCAGAGAAGCTGTGGATTCTCCACTCCTGGAAGTGTTCAAGGCCAGGCTGGATGGGGATCTGAACAACCTGGTGTGGTGAAAGGAGACCCTGCCCATGGCAGAGCGACTGGAACTAAATCATCCTTAAGGCTCCTTCCAACCCAGGGTGTAAGGATTTTTCTCTGTGGATGGCCGGGACAAGGAACTCTGCACACCTGAGATGTTCTAGAAACACGTGGCTTTATTATTACAAGGGTTGTGGGTAAAGCGGGCCTGCTTCCAGCCACCAGCCTGCGCTGGAGCAAAGCCCTAAAGAGAGAATGGGGGAGAAAGAGATAGAAGAGAGCCAAGGGGTAAAAACAGGGCAGGAGCAGGGGAAAACGTGGGGAGAAAGCAGGAGCAAGGGAAGTGAGAGGGAGGAGAGGAGATGAGTGGACAAGAGCGGGGAGGAGAGGACAAGGCAAGAGACAAGAGCGGGGAAGAGGGGACAAGAGTGGACAAGAGGGCTGAGGAGAGGACAAGAGGGCAAGAGAGGGGAGGAGATGAGTGGACAAGACAAGAGAGCGATCCTCTTGTGACAATACAATATATCCTTTTTTCTGTTGAATATTCTAATTCACATTGACCAACCAGCGTGAGATACAAAACCTACAAACTTTGCATGCAGCCTATAAGAACGACTGCGTTACCATATCATTTTACACTCTATAGACTTCTTTCTTATGCATTTGTTCCTAGATGTCTTTTGCTAAGGTGGAAAGGCAGCATTCTTGTCCTTTTGTGAGCTTAATCACCGTCTTCCTGCCTGCCAGGCTTACATCTCAAAACTGGCTTCCATTTCTATTTCACTTACAGGTTTTGTATCTGCAGTATTTTTTATCATGCAGTCATAGTCATAAGTCCTTCCTGTCCGGTCTTTCCCAACACCAGGGCATTCTCTGAGTCTATAATTTATTGACATACCTTTTGTTTGTGGGTTTTTTTTTTTTTTTTTTTTTTCAAATTAATCACTTGTAATAAAGCAATTGAACAATGAGGCACCATACAGGTATTACATCTGTAATTTTGAGACATACATTTATGGCATTTAGCCAGCTAATTCTCTTTTTTAGGGTTAATTACTTTTAATATATGGACAAAAAAAATTACCTTTTACAAAAACACTTTGAAAGAGATGGATGGATAGATGGATGGATAGATAGATAGAGAGAGAGAGAGAGAGAGAGAGAGAGAGAGATAGACAGACAGTTTAGAGTACAATACATGATTCTCCTGTTAATAACCCAGACTATTTGTGTCTGTGTATCAAGCTAAGCATTACTGGGCTCACCACCACCAGTGAGACATCTGGTGAGCCTCTGCTGCCCAAGCTGATTTTGGCCAAGTGGGCAAGGTTCAGCTTCCACTGTCCCTTGAAAAGGATTGGCGCTTGATGCTGCTACACATTACTTGCCTGCACTTCTTGTCCCTACAGTTTATATAAGTGGTTTCATGACAGTGTTTTGAGGTTTTTTTAGCCCTTGAGCTGCTAACTATTATTTTCTCAATTGTCTGTCTAGGTTTTGACTTGCCTTACATTGTTTGGCTCTGACATACCTCCCTTCCAACAACAGTTGCTTAGTAAAACTGCACCAAGGTCACAGAGTTGTGCTGCAACAAATCAAACCCTGAAAAACAGGCAACTCAGTCCTTGGACTGAAGGTTATAGAGTTGTCAGCCTTTTAAAGCAGAGTGTTTCATTGTCTCATTCTCTTACATTTACCATATGTAAAAAATAGCATGCCAGCACTTGTCATATCAAGTACTGTCCCTATTATAATAAACTTCACAGGTTATCATTAACTTCTGTCTAGTGATTTCTGCTCTGTGAATCAGTGACATGATGCTTTTCACTTTTGATATGAAACACATCACTGGGAGGCTAACTTTTACTTCACCAGATTATTGCTACAGCCACTGCCTGCGCATCATAGTCCATAACTTGGGAAACATTGCCTGCTGCCAGAACAGCCCATACTGCCATAAATCACATTAAAACAGAAGACATTAGACAAGATCAGGCCTCCTGAGTCCTAAGAATGAATTAGATATTGAATCTGAAAAGTATTAGAAGTTCAGTAAGGAACAGATATTTACAAGGATCCATTGAAATTAAGCCATGAGCTGGGGAGTTTTTTCCCCTAATTGTAGCTGGAAGGAAAGGTGGAGACATTTTTACACCTAACCTATATAACTCCACTTGTGGTTAAGTGCTCAATTGAATTTCTTATTAACACAGTCTCTAGAAATCAATTCATCAGCATCAAAAACAACCTTATTGTCTAGAAAAGCTCCAATCCAATGCTGTCCCCCACTTCTGAAAAAGAAAATTAAATTGCCTCTTACAAATAATATTTCTTGCAAGCTCCCTTTTTACCTTTACAAGAATTCTACTCAGCATTTGAAATGTGGTGCTTTTAGGGAAAAAATATCTTGGAATTTGCAAACTAATGCAGCTATTTAATGTAATTGCTATATATCTGTTAATATTTTGTAATCTCCTTTTAAAGATCACTTTCTCAGTTGCTTGCCATTTTGGTAAACCTACTCAGGCACATGCCTTTTCTCCTCCTGGGTCTCATGCTCACACAGGTGTATCAAAAAATTTCATACAATGAGTTTAGCAATTTCATAGGGAAGAGGAGCATGCTGTTTTACCTTCCATCCTCTCTGCAGCAGATGGGTCTCCCATGGTTCTTAAATTTGGCATAGCAATTCCCAGTCTGTCAAGAATCCCATGTGAGCATTTGCTCTGTGTTCCTGATGATCCTGCAGGTCCTGAGCTGGAGTATCACACCTTGACCCCAGGGCACACCACACAGAGACAGATTAGGGCCAGGGGTTGGTGAGGTCAGAAGGAGGGAAAGGGAGAGGGAGAAAGTGGGAAGCTGGCTGGGACAGAAAACACAGGCTGAACTCCAGCAATGATGGTTCCCTTTACCTGTAGTACTCTGGTCTCTTTAGTTACATGGTGGGTACCTGGAGATAATTCCAACTTTTCTAAATTTACTTGTGAACTAAATTCTGATGAAAATCACAACCCCACTATTGTATGGTGTGAAATGTTCAGAAGTATTTAGACTCAGAAAGTTATCTGTAAGGTGGAATTTTGATTTAAGCTAATAGCATCCTGTATTCACCTGAGTATATGCAAGTCACGCAGGAACAAAGTAAAACATTTTAATATTGCTGGAACCGCATTTTCAACCAAAAATTGTTGCTGAACTGATTTAATATGTCCCTATATAGAGGATTAATTTTTTTTTTTATGAACAGTTTTCAAATCTGCTGCCTTCAACCTATTGTATTTAATACGGCCTCTGGCTTCTTTCATTCAGGTTGCAAAATCCTTCCTCTGGCAGAATTTCCCATTCATGTGCTATAAGGTGCTTTGCCAGCTGCATGTTAGCAGAGTACACAGAAAGGAAACCAGCCAACTCCTTACAATATTTGCTCTAATCTTTATTCTCTCTTTCATATTACTTCTCTTCCTTCTGTTCTCTGCCTCCATGGAATTCTAAATCTTCATAGAGGTCTCAGGTTGTTGATAATGTGGAGTTATTATAAAGCATAAAAATCCCCTTTTCCTAGCCTCACTCTCCAAAAGAAAATACTGACTTTAAAACTCCTACCATTTAAAAATCCCCAACCCAAATCCCAGCTCCCCCCCCCCAAAAAAAAAAAAAAAAATCAAACAAAAATAACCTTAAACCAATAAATACACAAGAACTAGAGTCTGAGAGTTTGAGAGTTTCTATTTTGATAGTCTGGATACATTTTACTTATTTTACCTTTTTTTTTTTTTTTTTTTTTTTTTTTTTTTTTTTTTTTTAGCTTTTAATTCAATTAAAAAAATTTAGCAGTACCTAGAGAGTTCAGAAGTTACATCCTCTCTTTTTACTCTCACTTCATGACTCAACTTTTAAAGAACTGTAGCTTAGGGAGAAAAACAACAGCATGAACACTTTAAATCATGAAAATGTATGAAAGCTCACAAGATTGATCCATTATCTGTATTTCATTTTTCGAAAACATCCATTTCTGTTGCTGTTGTCACTATCAAATATTTAACATTATGTAGTGTCTTGCAAGCATTAGGAAAATAGGTAATATTAACATATTTTACATATTAGGAATGGTTTAGAAGAAGAAAATTGACTGAACATGAGCTAGGAATATGCCTAGGTGGCCAAGAAGGCCAATGGCACGTGGCCTGGATCAGCAGTGGTGTGGCCAGCAAGACCATGGATGTGATCATCCCTCTGTGCTGGGCACTGGTGAGGCCACACTTCAAATCCTGTCTTCAGTTTTGAGCTCCTCACTGCAAGAAGAACATTAAGAGGTGCTGGAGCACATCCAGAGAAGGGCAGTGGAGCTGGGGAAGGGTCTGGAGCACAAGGCTGATGAGGAGCAGCTGAGGGACAGCTGGGGGAGCTCAGCCTGGAGGAAATGAGGCTCAGGGGAGACCTGATCCCTCTGTACAACCACCTGAAAGGAGGTTGTAGCCAGGTGGGGATTAGTCTCTTCTCCCACTTAGCAAATGACAGGACAAGAGGAAATGGCCTCAAGTTGTGCCAGAGGAGGTTTAGATTATATATTCGGAAACTGAAGAGGTTGTCAAACTCTGGAACAGTATGTCCAGGGAAGTGCTGGAGTCACCATTCCTGGGTGTGTTTCAAAGACATGCAGATGTTGCACTGAGAGATGTGGTTTAGTGGTGGCCTCAGCAGTACTGCATCAATCATTGCACTCAGCAATCATAAAGGTGTTTTCCAACCTAACTGCTTTTCTGATTCTATAATTCTAAGAGCTAATCCTTTATGAGTGCTGCAGCTGGCACCAGCAGAGCAGGTGAAACTAGAGCAGAAATTCCTCACTGCAGACTCAGCCCCAGTGTGCTGGCTGGAGATGTATGCTTGGTCCTCCTCATGGGTATGTCTCCATCCAGCCCTGTGCCTATTCCTGACACTGGAAATCCAATGCCAGGCACATCTTCCCACTAATCTGTAATAAGTGGCCTGGCCATGCCCAAGGAAGGACAGATTCACCACACATAACCACAGAGCCCAATATTTGCACACCGGTGATAGAGGCTGTTTCCTAACACACAGTAAATCTGTCTCTTGCTCTTCCACACACGAATCTTCTTACTTTCAATGTCCTCCAGTGATACTGGTACAAAGTAATAATTCTTGGAGGCCAGAATTTGCAGCCTTCAATGGGAAAAGCACCTGCAGCACAGGCACAGTTTTCAAATGATCTCGACTGGATCCACCTGAGAGTTCAGCCCCAGCCCCTATTGCTCTCCCAGCAGGATATAAGAAAGGTTTTAATACATTTACGTGTGCTGTATTCCTGATGGGTGACTGAAGGAGAGCAGTACTTTTAAAGGAAAGAAGTTTGAGTGTCTGAGGAAGGGGGAGGGAGGTGAAGAGAAAGATGGCAGTAAATATCATCCTGAGGAACAGCATAGATAAGGATTACTTATGCTTGAATGAGCATATCTGAGGAATATTTTTTTTTAAGTTGTGTTGATTTTGGGGTTCTGTGAGGGTTTTTTAAAATAAAATATT
Source organism: Zosterops lateralis (assembly GCF_965231275.1). Taxonomy (NCBI): domain Eukaryota; kingdom Metazoa; phylum Chordata; class Aves; order Passeriformes; family Zosteropidae; genus Zosterops; species Zosterops lateralis. The sequence continues at coordinate 115,237,093 of NC_139763.1, forward strand.
GTTGCAAAAATGTTTTAAGACTTATGAATGTCTTGAAGATTTTTTTTTAGTTTTGAGAAAGATTTAAGTGATAGCATGAAGCTGCTGTGAGTAGCTTCTCATGCCTTTTATTGAACTCTGGATAAAGCAAGAAAAAATTGTGGGATTTTTTTTTTTTTCTTTTAGACTGTGAGCGTCACTGTTTTATGATGCAGAAGCTATTCTGCATGACTTATTTAAAGTTATGAGAGAAGTCCTTGTCAGTTTTAGTTTTTCATATTAAGTACTGCTCCTCTCATGTTGTTTTATCTGCCTACCCTTCAGGAAAAAGAGAGTATAAAAATGAAAAACTACCATTCAAAATCTTCAGAACAATAAAGGTGTTCTGTGTTCATTTATTTTTGAGTTGTTGATTAACCATAAGTGTAAATTCCACTAAAAATGTGAAATTAGCCTTTTTTTTTTTTAATGTAATGCTCTAAACAGTAATTTTTTTTTCATTTTCCAAGTCACCTTTTCAGGCCTCTGAATGCTAGTTATTGTAAGATATTAAATTATTAGAGTAGCTCTATTTATAGAAGAAACTATTGAAATATCTTAATTTGATATTTCAGGGACAATAAGTAATTAGATAAGCAGATTGATAGTGGAAAAAGTAGGTAATGAGGGAAGGTTTAGAAAGATGCATTTGCTGAAGCTAGTCACAAGTGGCTATTCATCTAAACATTTCCCATCTGGCAGAGATTTGTAGGTATTGCAGGAGAGGTAGGTTTTAAAGAGGGATTCAAAAGAGGATAAAGTGATATGATCTCCAGGATTAGCAGTGAGAGATGGAATAAACGTGGATTAAAAGTGGAAGGCAAGTTTAGAGGGTTTTTTAAGTACTCTGTACCTTTAAGTCCAAGACTTACATTGTGAGACAACCAATTTGTCTTCAGTAGTTTAAAAGGCTTTGCATGAGCAGTAGTAGGCTGGAGGGGTTTGTTGGTAGGCTTGTCTGTGTAACAGTTTCTTGTTTAGGTAAAAAATCAAATTTCTGAGCATTAACAGTACATGGTGAATACTTGCCAGGCAAGCTCTTACTTTGGTGTAGGTGATGGGGGTCTTACAAATGGGTAGTTTGATCACCTAAAGAATCACCATCAACGGTATTGTCAAAGGCAGGTTCTGATGAGATTTGTGAAAGCACTATAAGTCTTTATAGCAAGGCTCACTCTTTTACCTACTGCATAGAGGAGACGTGCACAGGAAAATTGGCTCAAATTCACTTTAGAATGATTTGCATGGAGAATGGGGATGCAAAATATAAAGGAAACCTTCCCACTGCGTCCTGGGGTTCAGAATAGACACACACACCCCCTACCCCTTGATTTCTGAATTCTTGACAGAATCTGGATGTTCTTTGATCCAGTCTTAGTCCCAGACTTGGTCAACAGTTATGTGTGAAGGACTTAACCAGCACTTAATCATTGATGAATTGAAAGTTTAGAAAGTAACTCAATAGAATGTATTATAATTGTCACAATAGATTTGAAACAGAAATATTCATACTATTCTTCCAAGAGAGTACAGGGATCAATTCACACACATATGCATACATATTCATATAAAATAAATATATGAAGGTATCTGTCAAAAATTCTCCTTGACTTCAGTGAAACACTCCCATTGAATGCCTTTGCATTTCTCAGTGGACAAAGGAGTGAGCCTAGAGGAGTGGGGGGTATTGGCCCAGATCTTATTGTCAGCTTTTGGTGATTTTCCTCCAAGCATTGCAGACTTGAGATCTGCTGACTTCTGAGAAGTGTTACACTCCAAGGGTGGTGCTGGCCCAGCCTTCTGCCATCCAGGAGAGTTTGAAGGGCTTCACTCACCTAAGACTGCTGTTAATAGAGTTCAAGGTGATTGTCTCTAGTCATTGGTCAATTCTCATCCAGGCCATAATGTGAGTTGGTAACCACTGCAGTTTTCTCAGAAGCCTGGTAACAATGGCACCATTCCATTCAGGCTGTGATTAATGGAAGTGATGTCCCAAGGCTGTCAGGGGTCACTGATTATCTCTTGTTCCCCACCTTAGTAAGCCAATAGCTATCCCTGCTATGAGCAATTCTGCTCCCACCTTAACCATGTCAGGTATGGTCAAGGGACACTTCACTACACAACTAGAACCATTTGCAAACTACCTTTACCAACTCTGCAAGAGCTCAGCTCTTGTTGGCTACTTCCTAACATTTATAGCAAGATATCAACTATTTTGACAAAGGAATGTTTCACCAGTTCACTCTTGTTTATTTTTTCCTTTCTACCTCTTTTAATTTATTCCCTTCCAAGACACTTTCTCACCCCCCTGCACAGGGTAGGTAAAAGTGGGAAGACTTCGAGATCAAGACAGTTTAACAGGAAAAGCAAAAAATGCACATGAAAGCAAACCAAAACAAGGAATTCATTCACTACTTTCCATGGGCAGGCAGGTGTTCAGCCATCCCCAGGAGAGCAGGGCTCCATCACATGTAATGGTGACTTGGGAAGGCAAATGTCATCACACTGAGTGTCCCACATGTATTGTTCTTTTCACAGCTGAATATGCTGAGCATGACACCATATATTGTGGAATTTCTCTTTGATCCCTTGGACTCGGCTGTCCCAGCTGTGTCTCCTCCCAGTTTCTTGTGCACTCCCAGCTGCCTCACTGGCAGAACAGTCTGAGAAGTAGAAAAGGCCTTTGTGAGTAAGTACTGTTCAGCAGTAATAAAGAATACTTCTAAGCACAAAGGCAACACACAGTCCCCTACTAGATACTATGATGAAAATTAAATTTATCCCAGCCACAACCAGCATGAAACTCAATTCTTCATTTAAAGTTGTAATAAATTAATCATCTAGACAATGGATCTGAACAGAAATATTTATGTCATAGAAAAGTCAGAAAATCTCCTCTAAGCTGGTTTTGTTTGAAACCCTTTATGTCTGGATCATGGTCCAATACACAGCTGTCTTTTTGATCTAATATCTCATATTCATGCATAAATTTAAAGACAAGGTAACCTGGTTTGGGTTTTTTTTTCTTTGCCCTCCTTGAGAACACAGACCCTGCAGTCCTTCTATAAGTGTCTTAGAGAGCTAAGTTTTCTCCAGAATTTGTTGCAGAGCACTGTTTGTGGGAATGGCTTCTACAGAAGTAGATTTTTGGATTTAAAAAAAAAAAAAAAGTGCAATAAAAGCATTCTTCAGAATGCTTCATTCTACGGAATTGAATGGTGTGCTTGAGGTGATACCATTAAAAAGTCCAACATGCTAAGGAGATTTTTGAAAAGTGCTTAAGGGGGAAAATGTCTGCAACGAAAACCTGGATAATCCAAAAATATTCTGCTTTCTCTCTTTATGTGTATGAACTGCAACAATTAGTTTGCTTTGGGCTACTTATATGCAGAAGAGGAAATTGCATAACCAGAGCTGTTGGAAGTAGGGGGAGAGCAGGGAGGGGTGGGTGAGTAAGGCAGCAAGAAAGCTATTTTTAAAAAAAAATTTAATATATTTATTAATATTTTCTAATAGTGGAACCCTGCCTGGCAGCACCTTGTTCCCTTTGGCTTCCATTTTTAGTGGTTCTATATCTGTGGTGCCTTTCTTCTGCAGTTCTGCTATCTGCCCCTTTAAACATCCTTCTTGCAAGAAATTTCTGCAATTATCGTGTAGATGTCACCACAAAAGACAAATTAAATACTAGTAAAAGAGCAGGCAATGTATGTCTGTAACTTAGCTGAAATAAAGATCACAGCTGGGGAAAGGCTGTGAGTTTCTGACAATAAACAAAATGTTTCTGTATAGGAATTGCAAGCTGTCCTCTTTCATACTCTAATCAAAGAAACTGCACTCTGCAGACTCTGTGCAACAGCTTTTGAAATTATACATCTTTTTGGTGAGTTTTAAGGGAATTATGCCTGCTTAGTCAAGGCAAAGTAGTGAGTGAAGCTAAATATTAATAACTTTTGTTGTACGCGTTGGGAAGGAAAACTGGTACTAACTGTAGCTATGCAACACACATGTGAGTATGTGTGCATATACCCTGGTGTGGGTGTGTTATCAAAATACTCATTAAACAGCATATTAAGCTAAACTAAACTCTGTTTTTAGTGGGTGAAGAACCAAGACTGTTATTAAGGGGCCTTGACATTCACAGAAACAGCTGGAGTAATTTCATTCAATAACTGGGATTCCCTGATTATCTGAGAGTAGAAGAGACTTCAAAAGCTCCTCTGGACCAAATTTCTGTGGGAAAGGGAGCCTATATTAGATTATCTAGCATCTTGTCCAGTCATATCTTGAAAAACATACAATGATGAGACTCTACTGTACCCCAGGGGAAGTTATTCCATTGGCTGAGTGTCCTTTCTGTAAAAAGAAATTTCTCTCCTATCCTGAGATGAAACCTCCTCTTATACTTGTTGTCCTTTGTTTTCCATGTAGATCCCTGAGAAGAGAAATCCTCTGTTCTTTTTATAGCTGTCTTTTAAGTACTGAAATACTGTGATGAGGTTTTTCTTCTGCCTTAGCTTTTTCTTCTCCAGAGAGGGAAGACTTAACTCCTTCAGCTTTTACTTATAGGGACTGCTCTTAGACCTTTGAGCACCAAAAGAATGCTTGACTGGAATGGGATTTCTGACAATACTCAAAATTACTACTTTAAACCCTTATATATATATATATTCTATTTCTGTTTATAGCCTCAAAGATAATGATAAAATAAAATCGTCAAACATTTAAAATTGCAAATTTACTGGGTGTTCAGGTATACTTTTAGACTCTTGAACTTTTACACTTCATTTTTAACCTTGTTTACGCACAGGATATGTCTGAAATTTCCCCTTTTGAAAAGGAGTTTTCTGGGTTACTTGTGTGTTTTGAAAAGGAGTTTACTGGGTTACTTGTGTGATAGCAGAAACTTTTGCTATAAGAAATATCAGAGGAGCGATAATTCCATTACAGATTGTGTAAATACTAGAGATTTAGAACAGAATTAAGTAGGAAAAGTTTTAAATTTCATTCTTGAAGGCTACAGTTGGTTTGTATAAACTGAGTCTTGTTACTTTCTAGAATCTCCTCTTTTGTTTGTATTGTGTCTCTTCTGTTTTAAATGTAGTGATCTGAAGTATTGAACTTGTACTAACAAGATAAACTTTGAACAGTAGCTCTTCCCTGTGAAAAGAATTAACAGGGTATAAAGTCTTGTCAGATGGATGAGAGCCTCTCAAGCTTTTGAACATCATCAGCCTTAAAGCTCCAAGCATCAACTGTGCCCCTCTCATCCTAAACAGCTTTAATTTTTAGCCTGGTTTTCTTGTGAAAAGAAGTCTCTAATCAAACGGTCTGTCTTTCTGGCTGTGAATCAGTCTCGAGATACTTTTGACTGAGCTAGCAAATTCCAAACAAATTTGACAGGAGGGTGGAAGCATCAAGTACTCTTCTCTAAGTTTTCTGACAAGAGATGAACAGATGGTAGAGTACCTGTTTAGTGCTGTCAAGGAGGAGACAGTTACAACCTGAGGTTTACGCTTTACTAAATATTGTGGAATACAAAGTGATGATCAGCTTTCTGACTTTTTTCTAGTTTCACCACTAACTAGAAATCATGAAACAAAGAATTTTTTTTTCCTTTGGATTTTGTGTATATGTGTGGGTGGGTGGGTGGGTTTTGTTGGTCGGCTGGTTGGATTTTTTGGTGTTTTTTTTCTTTTTCTTTGAAGCACTTGTAAATTGTCTTTGTCAGATGGTACATGACTGTAAAAAGCATGATCACATTTTCTGTCCAGCAGCAGGCCTGCCACATTCTGGAGGAGAAGTGGTGGACAAGTTTTCCCATGTTGTTTTCCTCGGGTAAAGTGTGTAAAATTAGATGAGGAGTGATGCTCAGTGTCAGGTGTGATGTGTGGTGTTTTATGCAATCCTACTCTTCCAGTTGCCCCATCTCTGGATTGGATTCTGGTGTAGTATACAGTAGAGCTCCAGCTTTCTTTAAAGGAAATCAAATTACATTAGGAAAGGTAAATTCCCAGATCTAGTATTGCATGTTTGGTTTGGAAGGGCAGCCAGGCTTTCATGGCTCTCTTGTAATGCAAGTGGAATCAAAATATGCCTGAAATACTGATAGTTATGTGATAATACAATTCACTTTTTGAGGCAAATAGTCCAGATATCTGAAATACAGATGCTTGCTCCAAGTTGTTCTGAGCTTCCCTTAGATCGCCCTACAGAAAAGGAAGATAATCAGCTCAAGACAAGGAGGAACCTAAGTAACCTGCTTCAAGTAAATAATTTTTTTCTAACTACCTAATTAACTTTGACAGCTAATTCTAGGAGATTTAAGTCTCTTTCTGCCTGTCTGACAATTTTACTGAAGGTTTAGCAGGTATTTTACAAACCTCTGAAAAATCCAGTTGGAAAAAACCCTCCAACAGTCTGTGCAAGCTTTTCAAGGGCACTGCTCTGAAGAAGTGTATCTGAAACATGTAGGGCTTGAAGGCTGTTTCTGTGTTGTGCAGGCAACAATCATAGTTCAGTGCTGGATTGTCTTTAAGCTGTGTGGCTGGAGTGGTGCTCCGAAAGGTGATGAGGTGAGAAGCTGGGTCTTTGTTCTCTCACTCTACTGCTCTGCTCATTATCAGCCTCCAGCTTCTTTGTGTACCTGTGTTAGCTCTTTTCAGAGTTCATTTGCCGTGACTGTCCTATTGAGGAAAGTAGTGTTTGCTGCCCAGCTTTTGTGTTTCAGCACAAGCTGCTGCAGCGCATGTTTGTACTGGGGACTGTGTAGTGGCTGGAGCTGACAAGGGGAGGAAAGGCCACTTTGTGGTATAAATCCTTAAGTTCTAAGCCTTCCTAAATTAATTTTTCCTCGAAAAATTGCACGTAAAACTTAAAATAGGTTTGAACTCTACTGCATCCTTTCCAGTCTCTGGATGGAAACACCAGGATGTCTAGCAGGGTTAATAGAAATGAGGACACCTCATTAGTCACTGAGTGAGCATCATGGTTTCTGCTCTTTTCAGAAGCAACTTGCTTCTTATTCTGCTCGTGGGATCTAAAGCTGGAAACAGCAGAAGCCAAAGAACATTTCTGACTCCAGGGACTTTTCAGGCAAGGCACTAGGGTTATATAGGAACCCCGTGCTTCTGAGGGTTTTCTGCTTCGAGGTGTCTGTCCTTGGTGCCACATGAGGATTCTGTGTGGATCTGAACTGTTTCTGGCACCTTTTTGTAAGGCTCCTTAAGGGGGGATGGGAAGTGCACCTATGTCCTTTGTCATTATAGTGTGGCTCATTGCTGTTTCATAGAGGCAAAGGCAAAGACAGAGGTGAAGACAGCTGCAGAGTCATCGTGTCTGCGGAAAATCTGCAGCTGTATCTGAAGGCGAGACAGCAGGTGATCCCTTGAAAGCAACATCTCTCTGTGTTCTGGGGCTGATCTAGTCTTTTCTGCAGGGGAGGTAAGAAAGCAGTAGCTAACAAGGACAGATGAGCAGTATAAGGTAGGCACTTGCAATGCCTCACCCTCAGCTCTGCATCCCCACAGCACTCAGCTGTCATCAACAGGTGCTTTTCACCAGAGTGCAGATTCCTGTGGGGTAGGGAATCTGAAAGTTGGGAGAGGGGAGTGTGGAGGTCTGAGGAGAAATGAATAGGAGCTGTACCTCTGCAAAGAAGGGAAGAAAATGGAAAATGTAGTCACTGAAAAAAACAAAAGGAAGGAGAAGTGAAAAACTGTCCCCTTGAGCCACACATAGAATAAAGCTCAAAGAGAGGTCCAGCAGTGAAGAACAACTCCTCAAAAAGCAATGAACTACAACCTTAAGATCTGTGATAAGGGTAATCCAATATTTGTAAAACTTTTTACACGCATGAATGAAATCTGTAGTCATCTGCATAACATCAGCAAGGGTTCTAGAGTAAGGCCTTAAATACAAGTATCTCACTTAGGGAAAATTTAAGGGTTTGAAGGCACAGTGCAACAGCTTTAGCTGCAGTACTTGCATGTGGGATTTTTTTATTACTGTAATTTTAATAGTTTGGGATTTAGATTGGTGACATTCTCTCATTCCCTGCTCCAAGGCCTATATATCATTGCCTCCTTCCACTGTCAGTTCTAGAGTAGGATTTTTTAATTTCCAGAATAAAGAGTTAAAGGAACAGGAACAACCTCCACACTTGCCAGCAACCTAATAAAATATTGAGTAGAGAAGGAAGTGGTGGAAACAGTAAAAGACCTGTGGGAGGAAAACTACATAAAAGGACCTCAAATTTACCTCAAAGCACACTTCACTGGAGAGCGGATTTTCAGAAGAATATAAAATTAGCCTGTACAGTTGGCTTCTGGAGAAGACTGCTTAGCTACAGAGCTTAATTCTAATGCAGAGTAGAGTGGAGGGGAAGAGGACAAAGACCTCAAGCAGAGGGCCAGAAGAACGATAAGCTGATGAGAGAATATTGCTTTGAAGACATAGGTTAGCAAAAGGACATTGTCAACCTTTCAGTATGCTACAATCTTGCCGCATTTCACACCCTGCATGTGGATTGTGCTAAAGCCTTTACAGAAATAGAAATCTGCAGTGTGTCCTGTATGCTGCACCCTCACTTTTCTGTGGGAAGTGTGACTTGGGGTCACAGTCCTTGCTGGCATCAGCAGGTTCAGCTTGCCTGGAGTCAGTGGAGCTAAGCACTTACTCTTGGCAGAAGTAGTTTGTCCTTGTAGTTTTTGGGGTTTTTTTCATAGCAGGAAAACAACAATTAACAATGCTACTATTGACAATACATATTCAGTAAAGGTGGTAATGCAACATGTAACAATCTGGATTTTATCCACTTACCTCTGTTATGTAGATTATGTTTATCATCTGAGATGGAGAAATAGACTTAAGACAAAGAAAGCTACTTTTTTTTTTTTTTTTTTTTTTTTTTTTTTTTTTTTTTTTTTTTTTTTTTTTTTTCCCTCAGAGAATAATACTGTAAATGCACTGGGAGAAGAGGTTTGTTTTCCTTCTGGGTAGAATAAACTTTTTTCTTTTTTCTTTTTTCTTTTTTCTTTTTTCTTTTTTTTTTTTTTTGTCTGAACGAATAACTTTCATCTTCTTGTTACTGTGATTTCAGCTCTGCAGAAGCACGATTCCTGTGGATGGTAACAGGGATTATCTAGTGATTATTGCACAGAGGTGCATGCACAGAATATTTCAATACTATTATGTTAAGCATGGATGCTGCAGAAGCACAGCTTCCTGCCTTATTATTTTCCTTCTTCCTTTCCTTTCTTAATTCAAAGCTATTGTCTGTGTTGGGCTTGATAGTGACTGTATCCAGAGTAGGCTGGGGGATGGGGAATAGCCACAGAGAATAATATTCTAGAGTAGCTAAGACATAACCACCTCTGATATCCAATGTTTGTTGTCACAGGCCTTTGATGACTGTACCCCCACTGGCAAACCTGGATGATTCTGAAATATTTGGGGCTGTCTTGGGTTTGGAATATAGGTATGTGGATTTTTGCAATAGGTAACAGAGAGATGTATTTCTTGGAAAACAACGCTTCTGACACTCTCTTCTGTGGTGCTGCTCTGAACAAATATTACTGTGTTAATTTAAAAACAGGTGGTACTACCTTAACCTTGGTCTCAGAGATGCTGTTGACTAATTACTTCTTGGCAGTACAGTCAATGCTGATACATCTCAAGGATAGAACAAAGCTCAATTTTGTAAAAACAAGAAAATAAATTCTGGGAACAGGGAGGAGGTGGAACAGGGTCTTAGGGGCACAAGGAAGAAGAGACAGATGTCTAGGAGGGAACCGTGAGACACGGGCAGCTGGAATTCTGGAGGATGTGCATTGAAAATAAGGCAGGAAGGAGTTAGTGGAGATGACACTATAAGAGGGGAAAAATGGGAAGAGGGATGAGTGAAGTTTGAAATGGGCAAAGTGACTTTAGGGTAGAGAAATGAGCAGTTCTGACAGCAGAGCCTTTAGAGGAGCAGGCTCCTGGGTTTCTTCTCCATTCTGGACAGTTGTTTGCTTATCCTGGGTCCTGCTCTGTGACAGCAGCAGCACAGACACAAACCTATGGTACAAGATCTGGGCAATTTATCAAAATGAACTGCAGATCTCCTGAAGATTCTACAAGAAGCTTTGACTAACTCAAACATCTGAAGCTTATGTAGAATAAGAGTCTGAAAAATAAAAACCCTGCATGAGGGCAATTCATCAATAGATACTGTAATTTAGAAGAGATAATATGCAGGACTTGTGTTCCAAAATGAGCATTTATCTACTTCTTAAGAATATCAGTGTGGGAGGTGAGGAGGGTACAAAAAAAATGTAGTCTGTCTGGGTTCAATAAGCTAAGAAAGGAAAACAACCCTTTTTTTTTTTTTTTTTCTTGCTTTCTCTGTTATTTAGAGACCTAAGGTATGTTTTTATTCTAAAAGAGAAACTGAGATGTAAACAAAAGCTCCGAATGGAATGATGTGCAAGTAGAGATAGAACATAAAAATTCAAATAATAAAAATATATTTTGGTAAAATTTTCTGTTGGAGAACTAGACATGGCAAACACTTATTACTACAGAATTTACTTAAATGTCTGAATTCATAGAACACTCCCTTTCTTGTCTATCAGGATAATTAAAATATTTGGTGCATACAAAATTACATACACTTCTTTTCCTCTCTTAGCTCATGTTTTTGACAAAGCAGTCAATTTCAGAGGGGAAAAAAGTTGTGAACAATTTTCATGTTGCAGCACCTTCGAGTGCAGTAGCATGACCTTTTTTTTCCACAAGTGCTAAATATACAATGTGTCCCAATTATAAAAATTCTACTCTATATCTTTAACTGTGCTGGGCAAGCTAAGAAAATTCTGAGCAATTTGCCTTGATTTCTGATCAGGTAAGCTAACTGAAACAATTAATTCACATCTGCATCACAGTGAGGTCTGGCAGATGGAGATAGGCAGTTAAAGTTAGAAAAAGAAGCTGAAACTCTAGTGCCATGCTGCCAAGTCTCAGATTAAGTCATAGATCCTTCTAGCAATTTAATTTCTGGGAAGGCGGAGGGAAGGGTTTGTTCTGACCTCTCTGGCTGTAAAATATGAAGGATGTCTCAGTCTGTGTGAGCTATGATGAGTCCCTGTTGTGGTCAGTGAACAGGCCTTCAAGGGGAGGCTCATCTTGTCCTCTTTCAGTATCTTCATCTGAAAATGTGTGAGTCATGCCCATGATATTCCTGTTCCTCTTCCCTGCCCATAAACCTTGCACCATAGATCTCTAGGTGTGAGTTAAGACACTGTCAGGCAAGGAACTCCTTACCTGTTGTGGTCAAACTGGGCATCAGAAACTGTGACTTGCCTGAGATTTGACAGCTTGTCAAAACTGGAGCTGCCGATGGTGCTTAGGTTAGGCTTAGGATTATTGTCTGAAAATTATGGTGGATAAATCCCACAATGACATGAGCATGAGTGAATTCTCCCTTTCTTGCATGATGTTTGATGGATAAACCGTGGTTTCTGTGGCCACTGTAAACCTTTTATTTTTCTGTCAAGTAATGGTCATAGATTTATAAAAAATGAATTTTGGTTTAAAAAACCTACAAACAACAACAACAAAAAAAACCCCAACCAAACGCAGTAAACCGTAGTATTTCCTGAACAAACAACAAAGTGCAGAATTTTCCACAGCAGATATAATAAACCATATTTTCAAATTATGTTAATAGAGTTGAAGTGCCCTTAACACGTAACACCACTGATGTGCCCATGCATGGTAAACCCTTGCATTTGCAAATTGAACTTCCATAACTATCAGCACAATATTTGAATATCTAGAAGAAATATGTTTCCATTTTGTTTGAAAGTTTTAATTTATTCTAGAATGATGATCTCTATTAAGACTGTCTGAAAAAGTAAACAGTGGGTTCAAGTACCTGTATCAAAGTGGAAAAACTTAACAAGTGTTCTTTTGGGGCTTTCTTCCAAATTATGTAAATGAGAGTTAAGATTTATTTACTTCAGTAGGACAGAATTTGTAATTTGCATATCATCATTATTGCTGTGGAAGTGGGAAGGGGATAAAGTGTTAATGACAGTCACAGCTTGTCATAAATTGAAAAGAGTTGGTAGTGCCAACTGAGAAGATAACAAAGCAAACAGAAATACAATCCAAGGCACTTAAATGTAAACTAAAAGCAGGCAAGAGATAAAAGATGTGCTCTAATAGAGATGTAGACTGGTGGTGGACAATAAAGTTGGACGAATACTGAAAGCACTAGTTCTTAAATAATTATCCCCTAAGGAAATGTCAGCACTTACACCTGGTAAACTGCTTAGATGGTTCAAACAAGTAACAGATTAGTTAAGCATTTGTCTTGTGCTGTAGCCAGAAAAAACGGACTTAAGTCTTGACAGGGAGACTGCAGGTATCTGTCACAGAAGAGGTCTGTCTGTTGAGAGCTGAGATGTACTGGGCACTGTAATACCTACCAATTAACGGGAGAGGTGTAAAATCCTTGTAAAGTTTGAGGAATTTCTCAACATAAGAGTAAGACTCAATCCAGCCACTCTTTTGACATCAGGAGCTCCCATAAATTTACTGATTGATGAAACAGTTTCCAACTCCTCAAAGAAATTGCTGTGGTTTACTGTCCAGTCCATACAAGGAGTGCTGTAATTAGGAAAGAGAATGCCTTAGCTGATATAGCAGCAAAACCTGTGTCTTGCCAGCTCGTGGTAAAGATCACAGAAATTGCTTTAGACAAGAACTTGAGGTCCAATGTTGACCATCCAAGAAAACTACAAATTATGTTGATCAAATGTGACAAGCAAAGAACATTGGAGAAAAAGGGAAACAGTAGAAGATGAAGACAATATGGAAAATGGAGAGAAAGTCTGTCTTACTGAAATAATTACTGTAACCAAGTGGTTCCACAGAAAAGCTCACAGAGGACTGGAAGCAGTGGCTATCCAAGTCCTACAAGCATGGGTGGCATTGAGTGTCTATGCAGCCACTAAAATAATTATTAATGGCTGTCCTATCTGTAAGAAATTCTCAGATATAAAGCTTATGGAAATCAGCCACTTTTTCCAATTCTGAAGACTTAATGTAAATAATGCTGTTGTGTCCACACTATGTGGTTATAAATATTTGCTAGTTATAGGAGACCAATTATGAGTATGGTTTTTTTCAAAAAAAAAAAAAAAAAAAAAAAAAAAGACAAAGCAGACACTGGAAGAGTAATAAAAGCTCTCCCTAAAGAAATTATCCCTCGGTATGGAATACAAGAATCTGAATCAGAAGAAAGTTAGGTTTCACAGCAGCAACAATCAATTAATTTTATAAAAGGTTAGGAACTAAAAAGATTGCAGACCCCAATCACCCTCAAGGATCTGGACAGGTAGAAAGGATGAGTTAGCTATTAAGGAGAGAACTGCTAAAATTTGCACATATATGGGGTTAAAATTGCCTGAAACATTAAATTTAACCTTATGGGACATTTGAAATGCCCCAAGAAAATGTTTTGGACTATTGCTTGATGAAGTTCTTTTTGGGAGACTATACTGGGAACTTGTATCCCAGCCCAAAATAGCTTCTTGAATGCAGATGAGTATTTAACACTCTATGTCTTAAACTTACAGGAAAGTTTCAAAATTAAAAGGGATCATGATTAGTGGTACTAAACCATGTCTCTGGAGGTACAGGCACATGATTTGTAGCCTGGAGATAAAATTTTATTAAAAGTGTTTTCCCATAAAACTAAATTGGAATGTGGGAGTGGCTGCAGACAGTCTTATTAAATTCTTACTTTGCTGTAAAAGTTAGAGGACAGGAAGCTTGGATCTATCACTTGCATGTTAAGTAGTTGTCAAAGGGTCATTCAGTGGATGAAGAACAATGAGTGTAGGAAGAATCCAACATAGTCACTGTTTTAAAAACTGAAATAAGTTTTCAATTTTTTCAGACCTACTTGGGTATGAGGTTTCCAAGACCCTGAGGAAATTATGGAAATCTGACATGTAAAGTTAGTAGCCTTTGCCATGCTTTTTCACATGAGATAGTATCTAAATTTCTACAAAGAGGGAAAAATTTATTTCAACAGATCAAAACCATAGTCCAAATTACTGATAAAACTCACTATAGGATATGTTCTTTCCTTCCAAGCCACTTGGCTTTGAACACTGCTCTGTTAGGGATCCCTGTACCAAATAACATCTCATGGACTATATCGTGTTCAGAAGTTTCTTTCCACCAAGACCACATGCACTCACAGCAGTGGGAAGTGGCAGTCTCAGAAGCAAAGAACAAATATGCAGCAAGCAAAACATTACTCCTGCCTCACTCAATTTATGCTTCCATAGTAATACTACTCCTGTGAGCAATCTTGGTGATTGCAACCAAACAAAAGGCTTATAAATAACAAGAATTAGCTGGGGACTTTTCCATGTACCTTGGTCTGTACTTGAGGGCAAAGAGTGATCTGGGATATGTGGTAAGAGAGCTCACAAAAAAATACCAGGAGGGTGTCAGGAATTTTTGTCTTAAGAGCCTCAACTGCTACTATTTTTGTTCTCAAATTTAGCTGTGATATTTGGATCATGGTACAAACATTTGTTCATAGCACCAAATGTAATAATTTATTAGTAGAAAATCCAACTGCATTCCACTTCTTATTTTTTTTTTTTAATCTGATCAGGAGTCAGTGAATTAGAAAAGGACTTAGTTAACATTTCAGTAGCAATAGAAACTTTAGGCAGTAATACCACTGATGCAATTGTGACATTCCAAAAAAAGATTTCACAACTCTCTGAAATTTCACTAAAAATAGAATATCAGCAGACACTTTCTTAGCCTCACAAGGGGGAGTGTGTACAATTATTAATACTAGTCGCTGCATGTTTGTTGACCAGAGTGGGAAGATTTCATCTGCTGTCTGGAAGTTGTGGTAGCAAGTAAAATTAGTGCATAAAATACAATTGGATAATACTTCAACAGGCTTACAAGAAGTATGGTCTTGGTTCACCTTCTGGATATCAGACTTAACAGCCTGGGCAAAATGAATTCTTTGCAAGTTATTGATTTTTATAATAATCTTTGGCATACTGTTTGTATTTAACATTGTAACGCTGCACTCAACTGTGCTTACACCTTAGAGGCTTCAGTATTCTCCACCCATACAATAAATAGCATGAATGTTAATAAAAACAAAGGTAGGACTGTTCTACAGTGGCCCATTATATAATTAAGACTTAGCAATAGTAGATTGCATGAGAAGACAAAGCCTACAGATAGTGACACATGAACTATAACAACCATATTGCAGCAGCTGCAAAGATAACCACAGAACCCTTTCAAACCAGCCTAAGAGGGGTTGAAACAGGAGAGAAAAATACTGTATCTTGCAGAAAAATATATCTTCCCCAAAGAAACAACAAATAAATCAAACCAAAGAGGTGCAAGGCCACAGATCTTCATATAACTATTGGTCCAAACTATTGCTTTAGGGACAGGAAACTTGGATTGTAGCAGTACAACTATGCAAGGATTTCTCTGTTCAGGTTTTCTCTTCAGAGGTACGCAGCTCAAGCTGTAGCACTATTAATAAAGTGAACTTTATTAAAAAACATCTTCTTGGCTTCCTGACTCAGTGGGATCCTGGAGTGTAATCCTGTTATGGCAGTGGCATGTAAAATTTCCATAACATCAGGTCACTCTGGTGATATTTGATGGACATGTAGGCAGGTCAAGTGTCAAAAGGATTATGCACACACTTAGTGTGTGGAACTAAGAAAAGAGAACTCTTAAACTAGCTTTTTATTTTCCCATAATATGTGCCTAAATGGAAAATAAACCACTAAGGATAATTCCAAAGTATTTGAATTAAAGAATCTCCAGTTTTCATTTAACTTCCTAGTCGTGCTCTAGAAAAGCAAACTTTCCACCCAGAAAAAAATGATCTATGTTTTTTAGTTATATATTCAAGTGTGCTAGATCCCAATTATAGATTTAATCAATAAGTTGATAGCCCAATTATTAGAAAGCCTGCACGTTAAACATGGGAAATTAGACTTTCTCCATTTATTTTCTTTGTGTTAGTAATAAATTTCTTGTTTGTGGTTTAGAAGGAGGAAGGTTCAGGGGGTTTTTTTGGTGCTTTTTTTTTTTGTTTGGGTTGGGCTGGTTTTTTGTTTTGTTGCTTTTTGTTGTTTCGTTTTGGGTTTGGTTTTTTTTTTGTTTGTTTGTTTGATTTTGGGGCTTTTTTTTTTTTTTTTTTTTTTTTTTTTGTTATTTTTTGTTATTTTTGTTCTTTTGGAACTCACTAAATGACTTGTATTTGCAGTTATAGTTTACAGTGTTGGTATTTGAAGGTGATTAGGTGAATCAAAATGTCCAAAAGGGCACCACAGTTTAGATACATGCTTTGAAATTCTAAGTCTAAAAACAAACAAACAAACAAACAAACAAACAAACAAATTAAAAATTGTGTGACACTGTTATGTTATCCAGGGATTTTTCTTTATTTTTTTTAAGAAAAAAAATGTATGTGTGTTTAAGATAGATTCTCCTTACATAAGCACTTAAACTCAAAGTTTGTTTAAAGAATTCATGAAACTACATGTGTAGAAAATACATCTGTACAAATGCACATGAAAGGCAAATGATTAGCATGCACTTTCTAATCCACTATGTAGCTGTATTGGAGTAAGGGTCAGATTTCCCTGGCCAGTTGAAAGCAGAATTCTTATTTTCCCAGGCTTTGATTTCCCTGCGAACTTTAGGAGCTGCAGATTCAGACCCAGGCTGACCCCTGATCTTGGACCTGAGATGATATTCCTCACCAGAGTGATGGTGGTGTGGGAAATCTATAATTTGGCTATTAGCACATTCCTTCTAGATTGACTCAGCACATTTCTCATATCCCCAAGCAGCATTCTGTCCTTTAATGAGTGAAAACTTGTGAAAAATTTTGCCCAAACACATGCTGTGCTTTTCCCCCTTCAATGGAGAAACTTCCCTGAATTTTTGAGCTATTAAGAACATTACAGAGAGAGGGAGGTCAACTGATGAGTATATATGTCAGGCCTAACAGTGATAGTGCATATGGAAACAATCTGAGGTGACAGGGTATTTTTCTTTTTCTATACCAGCAAGTTGTCTGAACATGATGCACTTAAAATCTCGTCAGTATTCCCTACATGTGCATGCACCTTCTACCTTTGCAAGCACAATTGTGAATTTTTCAGAGCTAGAAAAATTATCTTCTGTTTTTCTGTTCACACAAGTTTGAACCAGTGCACACATTCACACAAGTTTGAACCAGTGCACACATTCACAAAGTTTATCTCAGGTATAATGTTTACAGCTTGCTGTAGGCAGTGAGGGGAGGTGCTGAATGCAAGTTTCAGTTTCTACTCTGCTGCTTTTAATGTCAGGGTAAAACCAAGAAGTAAGATGGGGAACATAACCTACTAAGAATGAAGAACTAAATAAACTGACTTCAACTTCCAGAGTTAGAGGAGGTTGGGTGGATACATCACAGTAACCTTCCAGCATCTGAAGGGAGCCTGCAAGGAGGCCAGAGGGAACTTCCTCAGGGACTGTAGTGACAGGGCAAGGAATTATGGGCTCAAACTGAAAGAGGGAGTGTGGGAGTGTGTTTTAGTATTTCCAAGCAGTTTTATTATATTGTTCTATTGTTCAACTGTTCTCCATATTGTTCTCTCCCCTCATGATTATTTTTAGCTCCCCAGTTGTTACAAGTTCTGTACCTTACCCTGGAGACAGCTCCCCATTGGTTGAATTTTCCCACTTCTCCACTTGTTTACCCGATATCTGACATCTGTCCATCATTTAAGTTATATAACCCTTCCCTGTCCATCATCCTGAGGCCTGCGATGGGTGATTGGCCAGACCCCTATCTTTCCCCCTCCCCTTGTTTACACTATTGGTTGTTGATGATGTATTGGTGTTATGAGCCACACCTTGCTGCAGTTCTATTGGTTCATGTTGTACCCACCCCTCTTGTATAAAATCTCTTGCATTCCGGTGCTCGAGGTCTTTTTGGGACCTCGGCCCGGAGAATAAACTTTTCCGTGGTTTGACCCCAGAAAGTCCCCTCTCGTATGCCTTCGTCCTTAGCTCTGGTAGTCGACTTGTCTAGGCTGCAAGAACCCGAGGTTACGGGTGGCGCAGGGCTGACGTGGACCGGCACCAGTTGGGACTGAGCCTCCTCCGAGGAGCCCTGCAAAGGACTTCCCCGCAGTTTGGTGCCCAACGTGGGGCAGCCACAAGCGACTGCGAGCCAGAGCAGCGAGGCGCCCGGCACAGTGCTCCGTCAGAAACACTGTGTGTTGATCCGGCTCAGCGGAGCCTTTGTGGATTTACTGGCCGTTTCGCACTCCCCGGTAGAAGCAGCCCTTCTTGGGTGCGCTCCCAGGGAGAAGAAGAGGAGACCCTCAGGAGCACCCATGAGGCCCTCTTCTGGGACAAGAATCCGAAGCCGTGCCCTTTTCACCGCAGGAACCCCAAGGATCGGGTGAGACATCCACAGTGATCCCTCTCCCCTTTTCCTTTTGGGCGCCCAGCTCAGATGATTCTGATCTGAGGGGTGCGAGCTGCGCAGCGCCCGGGCTGGGAGACTGGGTTTAATCTCAGTTCGGGTTTGAGGGAGGGTTTTCCTGCACTTTGAGTTGCTTTTGGTTGTTTTAGGTTTGTGTTACTGCGGTTGGTTGCTCCCCTTTGGGTGGAGAGCAGTGTTTGGAGACCCGATTTTCGTTACCGGACACCCCCGGGGTGGGAGCTTTCCAGCTCGACCGGGTTTTTGAGTGTTTCGATTTGGTTTTTGGTTGCGTCTTGTTTTGGTCGGCTTCGAGAAAAGAGTGACTGAATTTTAAGAACAGGATGGGTGCAAGACTCTCAGTCGCTCAAAGAGAGGTTTATCATAGTTTAGTAGGTGTTTTGTCTCTTGTCAAGGTTAAATTCTCAAAAGGGGAGTTGAAGAGGTTTGTTCGAAAGCTTTTCCTGCACTTTCCTAATACCTCCCCTGAAGTTGTGACAGAGGCGGCGTATTGGGGTCCTGTCATCTCAAAATTCTCTGATTTGGCCACTTCAGGGGACAAAAATGTGGCACACTATCTGTTTTGGTCCCAAAAGATTAGGACCGCTGTTGAGCAATTAAAAGGAGTGCAGAAAAGGCAACCCCCAAGAGAAAGTTCTTGTTCAAGTTCGTATTCTCCTCGTGTGTCTTCCCCTTCCCCCGTGTCCCCAAAAGACATCCTCAAGGGTGCAGCAGACAAATCCCCGTCTGCCAGCCCTGGCCCCTTCGGGAAGCCCAAATCCCCCCGCCTGGGTCAGACAAGGCCGTCTGCCTGGGATTACTGAAGCAGCTCTGGCCAAGCTGTGGATGACCTCTCCCTTCCCCGAAATTTCCCCAGTTCGAAACCCCGAGTTTGGTTCAGTTTGGCCGCGGAAGACGAGTTTTCCGATGCGTCACAAAATGGCGCCGGTGCCCCCTGGGCACAAGATGGCCGACGCCGTGTAGCGCGGTCGTCTTCTCTGCCCGCCCTTCCCGCCTTTCCTACACCCTCCTCCCAGAGTCCCATTTTCTCTAAGAACAACCCCTTCCTGCCCTCGACTCCACCCTCAACCTCTCCCTTTCCTCCAAGTGCTTTGACCACTCCCTCTTCCCGTGCTCCGCCTCCCAAACGCTCCTCCTACTGTTACTCCCCCAGGGGAAGTGCTTCCCATGGTGAAGACACTCCCCCATTGCGTCACAGGCCACACCCTACTCCTTCCGGTTCCCACGCTCCCTCTTCCGGCTCCCACACTATGGGATCGGAAGAGGAGGGTGAGGGTTCCGGAAGTGAGAGCCCCCGGATCCCATCCCTTGCCCCCGTTGTGTATAGGCGGACCAGGGGTGGGGGTGAGGAAGCGTCCTGGCAGCAGTTGTCACAGAACGTTATCAAGGAGTTGATGAAGGCCCTCAAGGAGTATGGACGTACTAGCCCGTACTTCCTTGGATTGTTAAGCGGCCAGTTAACTGGTTCAGTGGTCGTCCCTCATGATCTGAAGCATTTTTTCAGGTGCCTCCATTCCAAAACTTATTATCAGCTTTGGGAGGCAACCTGGAAGACTCTGCTTCTGGACACCCTGCCAAGTTTGTTGGAGACTCCTGATACGGCTGTTGACAATGAAGGAAATTTAATAACTATAAAACATCTAATGGGGCAAGGGAACTGGGAAACTCCCCAGAAGCAGGCAGCGGGCATCCCAAAAGAGGTCTTGCAAGTAGTGGCGAGAATTGCCGAGAAGGCATTTGTTACCATGCGGCCGTCTGGCCCCCTTCAGTCTTATTTAGATGTCTTTCAGGGCGCAGATGAGCACTACCTCCAATTTGTAGAGCGCTTAACAGCAGCTGTGGAAAACCAGGAAGAAGACGAGGTGGCCCGGGGGCGTCTCCTGCAGTCTTTGGCATTTAAACATGCTAACCAAGTGTGCACGCAGGCAATCTTGACGCTGCTCCGGGAACCGAAACCCACGCTGCAGGACTTTATAAAGGTGGTCACAGAGGTAGTGCCGCTTATGACACCAGCACGCCCTGGAAAGAAGTCACACCGACAGACAGTTGTTGCCATCGCTACCGACACCCAGCCCTCACCCACGACCAATCCCATACCAGGACCAAAGACGCCGGGACTCAACAGGCGCCCTTCCGGGAGGCCAGCAGACAGGCCTTGCGCTCTTTGTGGGCGCAGGGGCCACTGGTGGCAGAAATGCCTGTGGCATGACGAGTTTCACCAGTTTAAAAAACAAAAAGAGGGGGAGAAAGGGGGAGCAAAAAATCAAGATCGGAATCAAAAAAACTGAAAGGAGAGCGCGGGGCTACCCAGCGCCCTGACACAAATTGGGTAGCCCGAGCCGGGGGGGGAGGAAGTGAAAATGGAGGTCAGGGCAAGCATTCCGGATGTGACATTTCACCACCGATTTCGACTAGGGAGAATTTAGGTTACATATATGGAAGAAGTTTTTTTACAATGAGGGTGATGAGATATTAAAACATGTTGCCCAGAGAATCTGGGGATGACCCATTTCTGGAAGTGTTAAGAGCCAGGTTGGATTGGGCTCTGAGAAACCTGGTCTGGTGAAAATGTCCCTGACCATGGCAGGGGGTTGGAACAAAGTTAACTCTGAGATCTCTTCCAGCCCAGGCCATTCTATGATTCTGAAGCCTGTATTCTACAGGAGGCATTTCATATTCTTACACACTGCTTGAATTTTGCAGTTAACAGTCAACAAGCAAAGTTTTACAGGCCATTAGTCTATAAGTGAATTATGGCCCCTGGCTGTTGTAGGAATGAAAAACATTGTTTCATTTTAGAAATGCTCTTTTCTTTGCAATTAAAATTTCATTATGATATTTAGACACATCAGCGTAGAACATGTGCCTAGTAACTGTATCAGCATTAAAAGACTTTAATATTGCCTTTGGAACAGTGGGTCTCAGTATTTATGATGCACAGAATGAAAGAATTTAGACAAAGGATAGAATCTACTATTGTGTGCAGTAGTAAATGATTTTATATAATTATCAAGTCTATCAAAATACACATACCCAAGAGCCCTGAAGACTGTTTAAATCATATGTTGCAGAATTGATGCTAGCCAGCTAAACTGTAAACATTTTAAAAAATCCTCAGAATTAATTCAGCTATTGTGAATCATTCATCTGTCTACCATCCAGGGAGGCTAGAAAGGTTCCCCAACCTTTGGAGACTGTGTAAGGTACAATTTATATATTAAAATTGGACAAAAGAGAAAAGCCACGCTCGGAGCATACAAACAAAGCCAACCACAAAAAACAGAGCTTTCAAATTTAAATAAGTAATTTAAAAGATGCTCTTGCTTTTGAATTTTCAGGGTTTTGTCAGCATATATCTGAGCCATAATGCTATTAAATGCAGGTTTTTGTCTACATCAGCTTTCTGATTGAAACAAGATAAAAAGCTGTTTGAATTCATTGTTCAGGTGTATTTGTAGAGCAAAAACCTGTCCCACACAAGTGTCAAGCCATATTTTTTTTCCCTTTCTATTTGATTCATGAGACACAGGGATTGTAATTCCTTTTACATTTAAGAGAGAGAGAATATTTTTTGCATTTAAAAATGACATTGTGGATATATCCCTTTCCTAGCAGCTACTTAATAGCATGCTCCTTACTTTTATTTCATAATATAAAGTTCTTTATAGAAAGATTATTAAAGATAAGTATAATAGAACTATTACCACCATTAAAATTGTATGATGAAATGCTATTATGTAAGGAGATAAACAGAAAAATCTCTGAAGAGATCAATCCTTAACACAGCAGTTGAGGCTTATTCAGCAAGTAATTTCTGCTTTTTGCATATGTTAATGTGCAAGAGAACTATTAAAAGTAATGAAATCTCGTTTGGAATCTCATCTTTAAATCCAGTTGCTTCAGTATCATTTCAGACTGCCTCACAAACTGGACAACTACTATCTTTGTTTCCTTTTTTCAAAACACGATCTGGTACTGCAAAATATCAACTCTTCCTTTTTTTTTTATCTTTGCCCTTTGAATTCAGTACTTAAAGCGTTTGCCTGAACCTTCTTTTCAGCTTCCATTCAACATATCTTTTCCATTTCCATTGCAAAACACCAACAGCTTATCCTAAAGCTTGTGCTACTCTATAGCCACACTTTCTCTGCTCGTGCAGAAATATCAGATTCCTTAAACTTTCACTGTCAGCACTTTCTGATTATTTTTTTAACTTATTAACTTTTAACTTAACTCTATTCTCCTTCAGCTTCTCTAATATAGTTGTTTTTTTTCTGTGTAGGTTCTTGTGAATTGTTAGTTTTCAGGCTTGTGATTCTTCTTTAATAACTTTTGTGGGAAATGTAATGGCCACATGTGTATTGCTTCCTGAACCTCAGTCAGAAACTTAATGCTATATTCTGACCTCTGTCTCATTTCTTCAGTCCTAGATCTCCTGTATCTTGATGTTAGTCCTGTGTAACTGACTACCAGACTAAACTTACCAAAGGTAAAATAAATGTATATATCTCTGGAGCTGTTCAGCTCTTCTGATTTCCTCTTACACTAGGAAATGATGTGTGATTCAGGGCTATGATGAGGTTGTGAATTGGTTTTGTGGCTTTTTAGTTTATTTGTTTTTCAAGCAGTGTCAATGGGCTACTTGACAGCTGTGAAGACCACTTCCCATTTCTCGTCCAAACACACAGTTATATTTCCCAAGTAATCTACTATTTTAAAATCCATGGCAAAATCAAACCATGTACTTTTTTAGCTAAAACCTTACAACATAAATGAATGCTCCCCACTCCCAAATGCACACAATTACACTAGGTGAAAAAGTACATTTTTCTTCTCCCTTTTACCCCATTTCACCCTGGAAACAGGAGGTTGAACCCAATGAAAGTCTTTTACATTTAGATGCTGCTCAGTGTGGTGCATCAAACAACAGCCCTATAAAAGCTATGTGGACTTTTGATACAAGAAGTTCAAGAGCAACCACATGATAGAGAAGGCTTACTCTGGTTTTGATATCACGTTGTCTTGTTTTCTTTTAATAAAGGGAACTGTTGGCACTTTGAAATGTCATGAGATTTATTTAAGGTTTAAGGAAAATTAAAAAAAAAATTGCCTTCTGAAGTATGTTGAAGTAAGCATGGCACTCCTTTAGAATGAGTTGTATCTGCAGCTCCTTAACCATCTCTCCAATGGGCTTCCAATCACTAGAGCTTGATGACTTTAAAGCACTGCATCCAATGCTCTCTTCTGGATTAACAAAAGATGGTAACAAATGCAGAGGGAATCACTAAAGTGAGGAGAAAAAGCCTTTTCCATTATCTTTCCCACTGATTCTTGGTTTAGGGAGTTAGGATGGTAGTTGCTAAACGGGGAGCAGGAAATACTATTTGGCAGATGCAATGTTTTTATTCCTGAATGGTTTGTTCTGTGGTGGACTAAATTTAGCTTAATTTGCTTCGCTTTCTGTTCCTTTCTGTTACCAGTTCAATCACATTAAAAATCTCTCAGCTTAAATTCCTTAGGACAACAGTCAATGCTCAACTCCCAAACCTGGATTTTCCCTTTGTAGCTTTGTTGATAAGGGAGAGGATCTCTTCTTCCCCAACCACCACTCCCCCCCTCAAGTAACAAGAAATTATCATTTAAGACCTTAGAAATTCTAGAGGAAGATATAAGGAGCCTTATTTTGGTACCATTTGCATATATCCAAGATTTTACAATACAGGGAAAAGCATACAGATGAGAAATATTGAACGTGGCCTACTTGTGTAGGTCCTAAGCTATTAATTATATCACTAAGTATCTTCTTGCTAAAAACTGGCATCAGCAGTAAGGGAGACAAATGTCATATTTAGACTGACAAGAGACACAGTGTCCTATATTCCAAAGAATCTCTGAATGGATAAAATTGGAAAGGACCATATTGGTCATCTGCTCAAGCAGGGTCATCCCAAAGCACATGTCACAGGGTTGTGTCCAGATGGTTCTGGGTTATCTGCAGTGTGGGAGACTCCACACTCTCTCTGGGTGATCTGTTCCAGTGCTCCATCACTGCCCAGTAGCGAAGTTCTTCCTCATGTTCAGGTGGAACTTCCTGTGCATCAGTTTCTATTTCTTGCCTCTCATCTGATCCCCATGGAGCACATCCTCCATTGCCTGTGGCTCCTGCACTGCTCAAGCAGCAGGCAGAGGAACTGGGAGTGAAGGAGTGAAGCTGAGTCTGGAGAGGAGGGTGAAAGATAATTTTGTCTTTGGTTCTTGCTATGCAACTATATTTTAATTGGTGATCAGCTAGTTTACCCCAAGCTGAGCCTGTTTTGCCTGTGGTGGTAACTAAGAAGTGCTCTTTGCCTTTGCCTTGGCGCATGAGCTCCTGCAGTTTATGTTGTGCCCTCTTGCCCTGTTAAGGAGGGGGATTTGTGAGAGTGGCTGTGTGGAGGTTTGACAGCCAGTCAAGGTCAACCCACCCCAGGGAGAAAGCTTTGCTCAGAGAACTTGGGGGGAGATCCACATAAAGGCTACATCAGAAGCCATGAAAGAGGCATAACTAGGACAGATGTTC
This sequence comes from Zosterops lateralis, assembly GCF_965231275.1. NCBI lineage: Eukaryota > Metazoa > Chordata > Aves > Passeriformes > Zosteropidae > Zosterops > Zosterops lateralis. The sequence continues at coordinate 115,262,229 of NC_139763.1, forward strand.
TAAAAAATTAAACTTTTCCCTAGGCACTTTCACGGTCTTATTTTCTTAGTGTGTCAGTCACACCTTCCAGATGTGTCTCTTTTAGTTCTCCTCCCCCTGGGATAAAGGACAAACAGTATAGCAGCAATGTTATGTTGCTCCCTGTGTAGCTGTAAATGTCCTCAACAGCCTGGGGGAAGAAGAGAAGAGCTCATGTAAGAAAAGAGAATGACTTCCATCCAGAACTTTAGTTCACATATCAGGCCTGATACTCGGATATCATCAGAGGCACTCAACTGGCTAAATATATACAGTGATGGTACTCTTATGATTTTTAAAATAACTTTATGAAAACTGGATGGGTTGTTGTTTTGGTTTTTTTCTGAGAAGGTGGTAGTATTTGGTTTTTAACTTGGATGTAATGCTGAGGGAGTAAGACCAAAACCAGACTTTCTTCATAATGATTATCACCAACTCTCTGTCATTGGGCCAAGAACTACACTGTCTTCAGTACTTGTACTGCCTCCTGTGAGCTTGAGGCAAATCCTTTTAAAGGTCTTTTTTTTTTTTTTTCTTTTTTTTCTTTTTCTTTTTCTTTTTCTTTTTCTTTTTCTTTTTCTTTTTTCTTTTTCTTTTTCTCTTTCTTTTTCTTTTCCTTTTCCTTTTTCCCTTTCACCTCTGTTTATCTGATAAGGTTGCAGTTAGATCATGATGCTCCAAAAATATGTAACAAACAGCTATACCTGTCACTGGGCTGGTCTTTGTCTGCTGGCTCCCTTGTCTGCCAGCCTGCTGAGCCATCGATCAAGCTTCTGCTATGAAGATTCTGAAATGATACACTTTTGACAATAGAAGAACACTTTATTCCCATTACATGTAGCCTTAAGTATACACATTACTCATATCAATACTGTCATTTATTGACAGTGCTGAACTGTCAGTGATCTAGTTAGCACAGTTTGGTGCTGCAGCTTCAGTTGCTAGACAGGATGACATTTTGCTCAAAGAGCTTGTTATTACATTTTGATTTTATACAGGGGATTAAAGCCAAAACACAGGCTGGTTTACAAAGGAAAAAGAAAAACAGCCAGGAATGGTTTAGTGTTTGCACAGTGTTTCACGGAATTTGGATATAAATCTCAGCTTGTAACAAACTGGGGATTTGTATTTTGTGGATTGGAGTTTTTGTTCTTTTAGATAGGCTTATGTCTATAAATGTGAAACTGCTGAATATTGATGAACTTGAAACTAATAGAAATATTAGCATCAAATTAAATCATTTAAGAGCCTCGTACTGGAATGGAAACAAGAGATTCATAAGAGCCATAATTTGAATATAGTGAACTCTGTAGAGCTTTGTAAAAAAATATCAAGAATCAGTATGAACAAATTACAAAAGGGAATGTGCAAATATGTGTTTAACTGGGGTTAAGAGTGGCTTGTGTTGGTAGTGGAGAATACCATTTCCAGGACAGCAATTCCAAGATGGTGTTCTCAGTAGTAAAATGTAGAAATGTTGTCTGTATTAAGGTAAGAAAGTCTTCACCTTGGTAGGACCACACTATAGGTGATTTAACAGCAGTAAAGAAATTCACAAAATACGGTGAGGACCTGACAGCTGCTCTTTTTTTGTTTTCCTTCTATGTTACATGTGTGGACCTGGCCAGACCATTCTGGTACATTTGTTTGTGCATGTAAATGCTAAAGACCATCTTGATTAAAGATCCAAACACAAGAAACCCTTCCCATTTCTAAGGCCCTCCACTGAATTTTTGCCATTCTAAACCTTTAGTATCTTGATGCTCCAGAAAGACATATTTGCCAACTGACTTTAAGAAATCCCATAAATTTTAGAAATGGTAAGAAAATCTCACATACCTTTAACATACTTTTTAGGTTCCTTGGACAGCTTGTGACTAGACTAAGGCAACAAGTAAATATGTTCAGTGTGTAGGATTCTAGTCTTACAGTAATTTATTTGTGTGTTGTTTTTAATGCATATTAAATGAAAATGAGAGGGATGCCTTCTAAAATGAATTATGACCTAAAAACCAGTGATGTTACACTATATTAATTTGACACATGTGCTGAGTCTAGGGAATTTGATTTGTACTGTATACTTTTACCAGTGGTCTATATAGCACCTGTTATTTCCCAGCTCAGAAGTTCAAAAATTTTAGGTAAGGTCTCCAAAGGTGCATTTGATTTTTAAAAGCAGTGATGTTAATTGTCTGGTTCCAGAGTGTTTAGAATATCCTTGGATCGTGATTTTGTCGCATTCGGTACACCACTGGTTAGCAAAGTGCACTGGGGTTTTTTGGCCTAAAATACAGGCTCCTAAGAGAAAACCAAATGCTGAAAGACCAATTGCACTTTCATGTAGGAGGGTAAAGCAGAGATGATTCTAAGTGCTATAGAAGAGTCACTTTGAGCCTCTTGTTGCATTATTGAGACTTGTGGCTTAGTCCATGAATAGAAGTTTGTTTAAATGCAATTGTAATCACTTTTTAAATTTGGAAAAATCTACGTTTAAGTCTCTTTTCTTATCCTACCTTTTTAATAAATTTAGGCAAGTTGGAATAGTATAGCCTTTGTTTTCCAGAATGCTTCTTATTTCTACTGAGTGGTGCACATCCAAGACTTTTTGTCACTGGTGGGAAGGGACCTGAGCACACACCCACAGCTCTCTCACATGTCGACATATTTGAACAAGAAGAAATTCCCATGTTTGTCACAGCAAATCATTAAGGCTGAATATACTTGCCCTCCTTTTCACTGCACTTCAAAAAATTACACAAGTGCAAGGGACAAAGGATTTACAAGGATTTACATAAGTGCAGTGAGAAGCCTGTGTAATTTAATAAATATATCTTCCTGTCAGATCACCTTCTTTTGTACATGTCCTATTTCCTCAGTGTGGATACACATTTAATTTAGGAACAGGCACATCAAGTAGAATGCCAAGTTGGTGTTATCTCAGCCTGTTCTTGGTACCACTTGTGCAGGCATCTGTCTTCCAGACACTGCCTTTTCAGCACAGGAGAAAGAGTCTCTCACTGCAGGCAGCACTGCCATAGTTGTGCAAGGATGGGAGTAGGTAGAATTTAAATCTTTTTTTAGGGACACTGTCTTGGGTCTCCACTACCTTTAACCATAATTTCTTTTTCTATAGTAAAGCAGCAAACCTGATCTTTCTCTTCTCAAAACTGCCTGTTCTCCACTATCAATAACATACATGGAAAACAATAGTCAAAAAAACCCACAAAAAGCACTCTATGAAAATCAAAAACAAACAAAAGCACTCTGTGAAAATCTATGAGGACTTTGTGCAAAACTAGATAGATAAACTAATTAAGAAAGGAGAGAGAGAGAAATTAGGAATTGGATAAGGTAGCAATTAATAAATTTTAAGCTCTACTCAGGTCATGTTATTCATGTTATTTAATATTCCTTTAACTCTATTTCCATGCAGACAGTGCTCACTGTATAGTATCAGGACCTTTAAAGCTCTAAGAAATGTAGAGATATTGAGATGCACAACGACCTTTGGCAGGTAGCAATGTTGTAATGCCCTTGGACATCACACACGTCTGTTCCTTGCAGTTTTATAATGGGTCAAGGGATTTGTGCAAACTGCATCTTTCTAATAGAGCTCCAGAACATCTGATAGTAAACCCCTCATACTCTTCCTAGGTCTCTTTTCTGTGCTAGACTAGGTTTTGGGATTTGGAAAAGTATCTCCTAACAACATAGACAGCTTTTATAGGAATGTTTCCTGGCATCCATTTCCATCCAAAGCTGTCCCTTTAAACATGTCAAAGTTAAGAAATTGCACCCATGAATTAGCCATCTGGTAGCTGATGATTCATCTTTGTCCCTTAGAGATAGCATTTTTTCTTTGCTTTTCCTCAAAACTTGGGTTTGCATGTGCTCACAAGAGGATAAACTTCCAGGGGATTCACTGAGTTCAGGACTGCTGTCTTCCTCACCATACTCCTCTGAGGAAGCATTGGTAATGACAGGTGTTTCTAGGGCGAAATCGTTTCCATGTGAGAGCAGAACCACTGTGGGTCTTGGGAGCTGTAGATTTTAAAGCATTCAGGGTCATCCCCTTGATACTAAATTGCACTGAAACAGAGCTGCAAAGATTTCCCCTACCTGCCTGTACACACTTTCGAACACCCTGCTGGTCAGTGGTATTAACTCTTCCATTATTTCTCAGCATTCTTTAATGAATAGGGGGGAAATTTAAGATATTGGTTGAAAGGGTTTCACTAACTCTCTTGCTCTGTCCTCCCTGTTAGTCATTAAGACAATTAAATACGAATGAGGGAGGACAGGTAAAAGATTATTTCTCAATTTCTAGAAATCTTTAGTTAAGGGGAAATGATCTCTTGTTATTTTAGTTCTGTTAGCACCCTTAAAAAATAAAAATAACATAAATATTCTATTTCTGCATTTACAGAGGAATGTGATATTTGTATACTAAAAGGTGATAACTACTGAAGTTATAATTAGAATGAGAAGAAGGAGGAAATGTTATAGTAATTAAGGTTGAGCTGTCCTTTAAATTCATCTCCATAACATTTAAATGCATTCATTAACTCAATGCATAATTGGGAGGCATGCCATTAATGCAACAGTTCTGAATGTTTATCAAATTACTTCCAATCATTGGTGTATCTTGACACCTGGCAATCCAGTGTATGGACATCAATAAAATACTAATTATGAAATACTAATTGTAATCACTCTGTAAGGTCTAAAAAGATGCATTGCTGTTTAAATTAAATTAAGTTAATTTTATTGACTTAATTATTGAAGGATGAGCTGTTCCAAGCTGTAAAATTCTGAACTGACATTTCAAATTACTTCCATACTTATAATTAATGCCAATTCTTCTAAAAGCAAAGACCACAAACAAATAGATGCCAGAGATAATAGGTCATGCAAATTAGCACATGCTTCCTCACTGACTGCTGAAAAACAGTTTATTTGAAAATACAATATTTTTTTCTTTTTAGTAGAGACAAAAAAACCAACAGAAGATCTATAATCTCAAACTGTTAAGTAAGCCTTCTCTGTTTGTCATGTATTTAGATAAACTACAACTGCAATAGGAAGCGTTGGCTAAGAGCTCAGCAAAATATGCATGGAATTTACAACTCAATCTGCCTTTTGTTTTGTTTTGTTTTGTTTTGTTTTGTTTTTTTTCCTTCCCTCTTTGCAATCTTATTTCCCTATGTCTGGGCTCACAGCTAACCTGAAGGCAATGTACTTGATCATTATTCTTCTCATTCACAAAGTCTATTGCATTAATAATATGATGAAAAACCTGTGTTGAAGGAAAATGTTGGTATCCAAAGCTTGCAGCTATTTAAATAATCCTAGATTTGTTTTCCACTGTGTTAGGGTGTGTTTAACCCCTGTTTGGCTTTCACTTCTCATAGTGGATTAATTAAGTATAAGCATGCTATAAACCTTATCAGGAGTCATTAGCAGTGAAATGATTAGTTTGTAAAATGATTATGTAAAGATACAGTTTTATATTCAGAGCTTTGTTTTGTGTTGTACAACAAAGACTAAAAAGGAGGGAATAGGGTCATGCTGCTTTTGGCTGGGGTAGAGTTAATCTTCTTCACAGTATCTAGTATGGGGCTGTGTTTTGGATTTGTGCCAGGCACACTGTTGATAACTCAGGCACGTTTTCGATAGTGGTGAGCATCACTTTCACACCACCCCACCAGCAATTTGGGTAGGAGTGTGCAAGACGCTGGGAGGTGACACAGTCAGAACAGCTGACCCCAAGTGATCAAAGGGATATTCCATGCTATAAGGCACCATGGTCAGTGTATATGGCTGACGGGAGAAGAAGAATGAAGAAGAGAGTGATGGCGCATTTGGAGTGACGGTGTTTGTCTTCCCAAGACACCATTCCATGTGATGGATCCCTGCTATCCTGAGGATGCTGAACTCCTGCCTGCCCACAAGGAGCAGGGAATGAATTCCTTGTTTTGCTTTGATTTGTGCAGCTTTTGCTTTCCTACTTAACTTTCTACAAGTTTTCTACCTTTTTTCCCTTCTGATTCTCTCCCCCATCCCAGTGTGGGCAATAGCTGAATGTCTGTGTGGGGTTTACTTGCTGGCTGTGGTGAAACCAGTAAGGTACTTATGGGAGGAACTCCTTTGCAGAAGTGTTGGAGCTGTTGCAAGGTTTTGGTGCCTCACAGAATTTAAGGGATGTTTGCTCTCTGCAGGGTATTTGAAAGGCATAATGTTGGACTTCTTTCTGGTGCCAGAGATACTGCATCAATGCTTATGAAAATAATCTGGTTTTCAGGTCAGTTCTTTAGCACATAATTGAAAGCTAAGCTTTATTCTTAAAGATAAGCTAGCTGGGACAAATGGGGAAGAGCTGACACCTGAGGCATGCAAAAATCTTAGATATGGCAGAATGTGTGCTGAGATTAACTAAAACTGTATCTGTTCTGTAGTATTTTTGAAATTAGTGTCTAGCTTGAATTGGATATCTCCAAATAGTCTCAGACATGCTTAAATCTGTATAAAATGCAATTCAATTTCTCAACATTTTCGCCTATGATATTAATATTTAATTGAAATGGATGTGATTGAGTTTGCATTCCATTTCATCATTGAAGTAAAGAGGTGAAATTATGTTACAGAAATATTTTCTAGGGGCAACCATTATAAATGTGAAAGCAAAGTATTTTTTAATTCTTGGTATACTTTCATTTGCAGCAGATGACTTTGAAATCTGAAAGACTTTCAGTTACTCAGAGCCCCCAGTAAAATATCAAAAGCATCAAAATCCTTTATTTTTCAAGAGAAATTAGTTAATTATATTTACTGGAAAAGCTATTCTCACATGAGCACACTCTTATGCAGAATCAGAGGTGTGTAGGTTCAAGCAAGCAGAATGACATTTTTACAGCCTCGTAACAAAATTAGAAGTTGCTTTCAGACAGGATCAAAAAGTTAGGTCAATATCTGTTGAACTCAGCAGACTCAGCAAAGCTTTCACTTCACAAGTGCAGTACCTGAAAGGATAACTGAAAAATACACAATAATCACAAAAGTCATACTCTTGGTGGTAGTTTATCAGAGTTGATTAGAAATGTTGCTCTTCTAGATTTATAGGAAATTTCATGGGCTAATATCCTCTGAGGTGTCAGGTGTTGGCCTTCAGATATTATAATTATATAATATATCATTATTTCTGTAAAGATGGAGCAATGTTTACTGCATATATTTATTTAACATTGTTTTCACAACATAACAAGTAGTTATTAAATACTAGCGTTAGTAAATTCTGCTTATTTCCTTCCCTGTGAAAAGCATACTGCCCTGATATGCTATATTTCTGTTGAATTATTTGCATTCAAAAACATACTACTGCTTAAGACTAGAATGTTTCATCTGCTGGGATCTAATCTCAGAATCTTAAAATCTGTCCTTTTTTTTCCCCTCTTTCCCCCCCCCTCTTTTTCAGGTTTTTTTTTTTTTTTTTTTTTTTTTTTTTTTTTTTTTTTTTTTTTAGTTTTGTAGCAATATTTTTAAACTGCCATTAAGCTGTTCCAACACATTGATGGAACATCTGGTACTGGGCTGTTTGGTTCTTCTTGTTTCCTAAATGTGTAGAACAACAATTTTCCTCTGTCAGAACAGGCAACTCTGTACTTGTCTTCAGCTGAAGCCTGAGAAATCTTCTCTGGAGAAATACTTCTCTCAGTGAGAGATTTTGCAGTTTTGATAAATGGATTTTACTTTTTAAGTTGTTTCACAGGGCACTCCACCCAGACTGGTATAATCTAAAAAACAGGTAGAGTCTCTACTCCATCGTCTGGATTATCACTGACAAATGCTGGAGATATTCAGAGTCTCCCCTGGGGGATTCCATCAGACTGGCTGCAGAATGTGTGCAGCTATCTAAGAATGGCCTAGGTTGGAGGGACCTTAAAGATCATTGAGATTCAGCCTCTAGATCAGGTTGCTCAGATCACTATCCAACCTGGTCTTGGCCACTTCCAGGGATGAGGCAGCCATAGCTTCTCTGGGAAACCCATGTTAGTGCCTCATCACCCTCACAACAAAGAATTTCTCCCTAATATCTTGTCTAAACCTACTGTCAGTGAAGCAATTCCCCTTTGTCTTGTCATTCCAGGACCTTATGTGACTCTCCACCTTTCCTGTAGGCTCCCCTCAGGTGCTGGAAGGCCACTGATTTCCACAAGGAAGACTGACATGACAGAGCATGTGTAAATTACATTATATTAATCAAGTGGGAATAGGGAAGACAGGTGCAGTCATGTAGAAAGTAACATCACCTAAAAAGACCTTGGGGCTATCACAAAACTACAGGATACTTAAGTTTGGGATGGGGCTGGTATTGGAAGTAAGAAGACATTTGGTAATATGGCCAGAAATGCTCAGAGGTGTTTATGGTGTTCTCTTACAATGTAACAGTGGGAGTGGGGGAGGAGAAGGAGTGTGCCTTTGATATGTAATTGAAATTTTGGGATAGACAAAGATCTAAGGAACCTAGCAAAAGCATGAAAATCAAAATAATGTCTTTAGATGTTTATTGATACCTTTGCAAGATCATAGTCCTTGGTAAGGACACTGAGCTCATATGGCAATTCCCCAGATTTGTACCCCTGTGAAGCCCATTTCTTCAGGGTACCTCATTGTTGGTTACTATGCATTGTCGACTGTCAGAGTTTCACTAACACTGATATATCATGGCCTAGAGGAATATCATAACTGGAAGCTTTTCAGAAGATAGCAGCTGATTTTGCTAATGAAAAACTGAAACTTAGGCCTCAGTGACTTCTGAATACAACATTAATTTATCTAGTCCTTTTGTTTGTCCAATTTAGTTTGCCTTAGCATCCTTATTCAGTGAAATCTTTTACTGAACATTTAGATAGAGAAAAGGTCTATTTTGCCATAGCCAAAGCAGTTCTAAAACCACAGTAGAGTATATTTGGAAGACTGAGAGGGAAATGGAAACCTGTAATGGCTATGAATATACTGAGCAATGTCTCCCTGGCAGCATTAAAGTTTACCATATTTTGTACAGTGTGGCATATTATACTGTACATGAGCTGCAGAGATCTTGTTAGGTTAGACTTTTCCTCTAAAAACACTAGACAGTTTCAAATACTGTTTCGTTAATCCTCTATGACAGCATGTGAGCAATTTTTAATGAAACTTCATTCTCTTCTTGCAAAAATTGCTGTTTTAGAAAACAGGGGAGGTACTAATGATATTAGATGCATAAACTGTCACTAAGAAGAAGAAAAGGCAAAACAAGCCAAACTTTAGATTGACACACTATAAACAAAAAAGGCTTTTCAAATTTTATAGCAGGGAGAGGCATTCATGCAAGAATACATCTTGAAAAACAGGAAGCTGAAGATTTACACCTACAGTAATTGTTCCATGTCTAGTTGAAAAGTCGTGTCTGAAGAACAGGGAGTTTCAGAATTCATCATTTTCCTTATTCCAGGTTATGAACCAAGCTTCTGGTCAAAAGCCTGTGGAGGGAGCTCTTGCTTTCAGAAAGCACAACTCACTGTGGGATGAAGGATATCACTGGGTTCTGACAATACTAGTGGCTGTGATTCTTGTAAAAATATTTCTTTAGCATATTCTTCAGCAAAATTATTGTCTTGGGCTTGCTTCTGCATACTCCCTGTCCTTCTCCATGTCAGTTGATTGTCTCACCACAGCAAGGCTTTTCCTTTTTCTTAGGCATAAACTGGGAGGTTGAGCACTGAGGCTGACTGAACACTATTCTGACTAAGCCAGGAGGCTTTTGGCCTTGGCTGTTAGCAGGATCCAGCTTTATGTTCTTAGGAAACTTGATGAAATTGAAAAGCTTGTTATTGCACCTATTTCAGTTTCCATGGGAACACTGATAAAACATTTCACTTCTTCTATAATCTCTTCTCATTATCTTCCAGAACATAATTTATCTGCTACCTAATTTTCTGGGCACTTATGTCAAGTAATTTTTTTCTTTTTTTTTTTTTTTTTTTTAATATATAAAGTTTTGGAGCTGCTTGTGTGCCACTCCTACAGTCTCAACCAAATTTGCATGTCACTAGTAAGAGCAAATGGTTAACAGAAATCCTGGTTTGTGGGTAGAAATAGTGAGATAAGGAAAAGTAGGGTGCGATTAGGAATTAGAATCATAGGGTCATTTAGGTTGGAAAATACCTTTGAAAGATTTAATAGGTTGGTATTCTGTTGTGGTGCATTTTAGCTTCACCAAAGTTATGCATGCTTTTGTTCCTTGTTTTGTAATGGTTCCTCCTTGTGCGCCCATGTTAAAACCCCTTTAGTCGTTCCCGAGTTCTGAGTCCTGTCCATCACTCTGCATCCCTGCCCTGAAGCCTGGAAGATTCTAGTAAGAATGCTGTGTGATTTGGAAGAGTCGTGTTGTTTCCCTCTCTTTTTTATGTATGGAATTGTATTGCTAGGTGTCCTTTGTCCTGGGTCACTCCCCCTCTCCGTCCCCTGCTCTGTCAACATTGTTAGCGTAGAAAAAACACACAATCATGGAATGATTGAGTGCGGTGCTTTATGGAGAGCTCTGGGAGCCAGGGGGATGGGCCCAAATCCATTTGACTCCCCCGAAAACAAAAACTAACACAGTTTTTATACTTTTCTTGCTACATAAGGATACATGTGTTGTGGTTTGAAAGCAAAACGAATGAGAGGCTCCAAGTCAGAGATATAATTTAATAAGAAGAAAGGTAAAAAGGTAAAAATAAAACAAAATAAATGCAATAATACAAAGGATCACTGACAGAGTCAGAATACAACCTGAGCAGGATGGTGGAAGCAGTCCAGGTGAAGTGCTCTTCCTGAAGCAGTGATCCTGTAGAAAGGTCTGGGAGCTCTGCTTCTCTGGGAATCCAGTGGGTAAGTGCCACTTGCACTGTCCCACATACCAGCTTATATCCAGGTGAGAATGCTTGGCTCTCCCCCTGGGCAGAGCATCTCACAATAGCAGGAGAAGTGTGAAGTGGGTCCTTGATGGCCCATTAAACAGAGATAACTCCTGGAGGGAGTTACCTGTGACTTATGAGCCAGGTGTTAATGGGCCATTAGCAGAAGAAACCCCAAAGGCCATTAGCAGAAGAGGCAGGGGGGCTTGGGAAAACACCAGCCCACCTGGTTTCAACAGTTCATGAAGATGGTGATAGAATAAATACTTTGTGTACATCCTACACTGCAACCCAGGACAACATGTTAATCATTAAACCCCATTGTTCCATTGATTCTACCCAAGCCTAAACCTGTAACAATGATTCTCATGATTCTTGCTTAAGATTCTGGTTTAAGAGAATCGTCATATTTAGTTATCAAACTAACGTTGGAATTAACAATAATGTCATTTATCGTACTGATGATTATACAGGTACAGGTCCTCCTGACCTAACTTTATTCCCAAGGCCTACGTGTTTTACTAAGAATCACAGTCATCCCCCCTCTCCCTGTTTGTCTAAGCAAAGTTATACTAGATTTGGTTAAAACAATGGCATGAAAATAACGTCCCGGTTGCAGTGAAGCCAATGTCCCATTCTTGGGCCCTACTACCTCAGAAATCATTTTAACCCTATACTATCAACACCCCCTGTACTTAAACTGAAACCCAGAGGAAAAACCTCATTTTTTACATGGGTCTGGGTGAAATAAAATCCCAGTTGAAACCCACGTGGAAGTCCTCCTTTCTTCTTCCACGCCATTTGCCACACTTCTGCCTGAGGCCAGACCCACAAAATCGGAAAAGTATCAAGTTGTAGCCCTGAATGCAGACTCAGTGAAAGAGCTAGCCAGCAAGCAGCTCTGAACTCCCACATTATTCCACCTCCAATGGACTGGGAAGCACTTCCATCAGAGATGTGATATAAGCAATTAAATGGAAGGAGATTTTCACTCATTCAAAAGACAGAGAAGAGGCACCAAGGTCATGGGATATGTTGTCATGGTATGCCCTGGAATCCTATGGGATCTCCAAGATCCCAAGGATTGTAATGGAGTATGAAACATCACTCAGTTCTGTCTCAGTTTTGTTTTATATGACCACAAAAGTTCTGCAGTGACAGTCCTGTATCTTAGAAACTACTCATCTTAATAAATTGTTATTAAGCAAGTATCCGAGAACTTTGATGCAGTGGTGTTTTTCTGACAGAAGCACTGAACTGAGGAATTGCCAAAAATGGGAATTAGAATTTCTGAAAATACATTGAAAGAGAAAGTAATTTTTATGTTGTTCTATTTTTATTTTTACATGAGAATTTTTTCTGAGTTGTAACCATCCAAACCCAGCTTTGGCTCTTCAGAGGTAGTCAGCAACATAGGGAGAAACCTCAAATTGATGTATTTGGTCTATACAGTGTATTGGCTCTGGCTGAGACCATGGGAGACGTCACAGGTCTGTGCTTTGCATTGGTATCTAGAAAGATTTGAGAACACACCCGTGTTCTGATCCTGCTGGGCAGTGCTCCCACAACACCAGGGCCATCTCTCTAATGTACCAACAAGGCTACCTTCCTCCAGTAAGGTGGGAGTGTGTCGGAGTCCAGGCCATCCCTCTGGGCACCCTAGAAGGTCACAAACCTCGGTAGAGAGGCCTGGGACCCAAGAAAGAGGGTCTGGGGTCTGTGCAGGGGGGTTTGAGACCTTGGCACAGAGCCCAGGAAGACACAGGCTTTGATTTTAGCCCATGTGAAGAACTTCCAACACAGAGAGGAGTTACAAGTCATAAATGTGTAACAGATAGTAGTGTAGTTTATCACCAGTGGAAAGTTTTGTAGTTTTGGATTTTTAGAATGTAGGTGCAGGGGAACAAGATGGAAGAATTAGGGTGTTGCCCTAAGTTCTCCTTCTCCCTTGGCATCCATTTTCTGCAGTGACGTGGGCACAAGGTAGTTTGAGGGGATTGGGTCAAGTGGAAGTAGAAATTACTTTTCTAGTATAGGCACTAGGCATTGGTATGAAATGGTAAATAATAAGTACGTAGTTTTCTGTATAAAAGCAGAGCTACCTCCCATCATGGGGGAGTCACATCATGTCTGAGCTGCTGTGAACACCTTGGCCAGACACAGAGAATTGTAAGATAAGAAATAATAAACAACCCGAGAAACCAAGAAAACCAAGACCTTGAGACTCCACTTCATTCTCACACTGAGCATAGACTCAAAGCCTTCAGAGGGCAGAGGGAAAAAAGAACCACTCGAACTACCAGCCTGACGCTTGGGGAAAGAAACCTAAACCCGAAAGGAGTGGGTAAGATCTTTGGCCAGCTCCAAGCTGGCCAAAGGGATATTCCATACCATGCAACATTTGCTCAGATATAAAAGCTAAGAGAGAGGAGAAAGAGGGAGGACAAATATTATTATGATATTTGTCTTCCAGAGAAACCACTATCTGTGCTGAAACCCTGCTCCCTGAACATTGTCTGCTGACAGGAATTAGAGAATAAAATCTTCTGTATTCCTTTTCTTCCACACTCTCTTTGTCTTGTTAAATTGCCTTTGTCTCATTCCATGGGTTTTTTTCTATCTTATTTTCTCCCCTCCTACCCTGTTGAGGAAGGGAGTCATGGAGTATCATGGTGGGCAACTGGCATCCAGGCAAGGTAAGTCCCTCACAGTCCCTTTCGGGCATCCAACATCTGACATTACAAATTCAAACAAAGATAGTAATTGGGAAATGTGGCAAAATATGGACTGAACAACATTAGAGAGAGAAAAGACTCTAGACAACTTTCAGTTGTCATAATTGTGGCAAAAGCATGAGTGTTGGTTTGTGTGTAAATTATCCACTTTTGTTTGGTGTTGTGATGATGATTTTGGAGCACAGATTTTTTTTTTTGTTGATATGAGTGAAGTTTGTGAAGAATTTGTGAGGACTAAGGATTTTAAAGATTATTCTTAAATACCTATTTCGCAGATAAGGGGGATGGACAGATGGATGGATGGACGGACGGACAGATGGATGGTTTATGTGGCAAAGTTTTGGTAGCAGGGGGCTATAGGGGTGGCTTCTGTAAGAAGGTGCCAGAAGCTTCCCCTGTGTCCTAGAGAACCATGGCCACTTGGTTCCAAGAGGGACCAGCCCCTGGCCAAGGCTGAGCCAAACACCAGTGTGCCTCAGGAATAACATTATTTAAGAATGAGGGAAAAGTTACTGCCCAATGGCAATAAAATTCCATGTATTCAATGGCAATAAAATTCAAAGTATTCTCCCTTACTGGAGCATACCTTAAAGAACTGCAGCCTGTGGGAAGGACCCACACTGGTGGATTTTGTGAGAGATTGGATGTCATGCTAAAGATGCCACATTGGAGCAGGGGAAGAGCATCAGAGGAACAGAGATTAAGTGTTATGAAATGATGATAGCTCCCATTTTCCACCTCCCTATGTCACTTTGAAGATGGAGGGCAAAGGGTCAGGGTGCAGTTGATCCTGAGAAGAATGGGCTGGGGAGAAGGTGATTTTAGTTTTGTATTTATTTCTCACTGTCCTACTCTCTTATTAGTTTGCAGTACCTTGAATTAATTTCCCCCAAGTTGGGTCTGTTTTGCCATGACAGTAACTGGTAAGTGATGTCCCTGTCTTTACCTCAGCCTTCAAGCATTTCCATCATATTTTCTTGCTCTGCCCTGCTGAGGAAAGGAGTGTCATAGAGCATTTGATGGGCACTTGTTGGGCATTTAGGGTCAGCCCATGATGGTGAGCCAGCAGCTGATATATTGGAAGTGGACATTGGCCTGCTGAACCATAAAGAACTGCCAAAAGTTCAGAGCTCTCTTTTCTGTGCTAGGACTAGCATCCTTCAGCATGATTGTCATTCTGATCATATAGACAAAGCATTCAGAGTCTGAAGTCCGTCTCCAGATATGATGCCTATCATGTAAATAGAGTATCAATGCCCTAATTTTATCTGTAGTTAAATATCAATTTAAAAAATCTAATTTCCATCGGACTTTCCCATAACACACGGCTATAGCCATCTTGGCTATCTGCTACCCATCTGCCCTAGGCAGTGTTGAATAAAAGAAGTGCCTAAGGAACTGCCTAAAGAACTGGGGGCCCTGCTAGCCCCCACTCCAGGTGCTATCATGCCAAAAATTCCCTGATGGTCTCTAGAAAAAGGATGTTGTATCCAGCTCCTCCCTATAATGGACCTATATGGAGTGCTGTCTGAGTAAAGTAAGAGATAAAAAACAGAAACTATCTTTGCCCCTGCCCCATTGAATAGACTCTAGAGAATTAACTTTTTTTTCATATTTGCTGTCCTGGTCATTTTTTTACTGTAGTGGCTGTTATTCTGGGAGAGTGTATTTATCTTGTCCCAGTGCATATTACATTTTTAAGTATGTGTCTCTTGGAAGGTGGAGAGGCAATGTGTCCACAATCAGCTTTAGTCAGTCAATTCCAGAGCAGAAGAGTTACAATAAAAAATGTTGGAATAATACAGGCAATGCAGGAAAGTAGCTGGAAGACTGCCAAACTAATACAAAGACTGTGCATGAACCTCATTCATACTCAAATAATAGAAAGAATTTATTTCATTTTAAAGGCACGTTTGAGAATTTGCACCAACTGGCCAGTTAGCTCTAAGTAGCCACTGTGCTATATGATCACAGGGTAATATAATTTGGAAGAAAACCCCCAAAAGTTGATGACAAATTAAATCTCTAGCTAAAGAAGATCTTAAATATCTCTGACCTTCCAAAGCTTGCCTTGACTGTTTAAGGGAAATGTTGATAAATTGAATATAGAATAGGACATGTATTTTTTTATTAATAATAATATTCTACTCTGAAACCATCTCTGAATATTTAAAAACACAGACTCTTTTGCTATTCCTGCCCTCATTTATTTTACTTTTTGTCAATAAACTTCAACAATTGTTTCTATTATCTTTAAAATTATTATTAATGCAAATCTCTGTGGCACAGCATTGCAGTTGCCCGCAATCAAATGTATAACTCATATATATTTATTTGTATTTTTTGTCTTCCTAGACACAAATGTATAACCAAATGGTATAAACAAAATGATATAAATGTATACCATATTGTCTGCTATTCTTTCTGCTTTCATATTTTCTCCTCTCTTTTTTCCTGTTTATAACCCACAATGTGCACAAGTCCATGCAATTCACCCCTTGTCCCTTTCTTTAAAATCATTAGCATTAGCAAATGCAGTGTTCCCTCTCTAGCAGCGTCCTCTGGCAGGAATTTCTAGAGCAATTTTAGGCAATATTCCCATCCTCATCTAGCTTCAGAGGGTCAGTTTAGTGCCTTGGATCTGAGGACATCTACTTCTCTCTATTGATTACTTACAAAAAAAGTGACATTAATAGCAAAAAACCCTACCTTTCACCCTAAAGTGTACATAAGGTGTATTTAATTGCCAGAGGTGAGTGCCATAAAAAGAGCTACATGGCTATGGAGCCAAAGGATTATGCCCTTGTCTCACTCCATAAAATTCTTCAAGTTAGATCATGTAATGCCTGGGATCAATTGACACT
The DNA here is from genome assembly GCF_965231275.1 of Zosterops lateralis. Classification (NCBI taxonomy): domain Eukaryota; kingdom Metazoa; phylum Chordata; class Aves; order Passeriformes; family Zosteropidae; genus Zosterops; species Zosterops lateralis. Next base: position 115,278,783 of record NC_139763.1, read on the forward strand.
GTTTCTTCCCTTTTTTTGAGGGCTTAAATCCACTCCATGGAGAAGTAGTTGAACACATGCTTGGCTTCATATTGCTCTGGAGTCAAACTCATTGCAGTTGCTCCATCTGGGAGGGTAGATGGTCGCTGAGCCTGAGAGAGTTCTCAAAGAATTCAGAAAAACTCCCTATACACTCTTCCAGCATTGCCTAGTCTATGGTTTGTGTTCCCCATTTATTGCTGACAGCCAGAAGAATAATAAGGAGGTGAAACTGGAAGCAGAACTGAATGAAGTGTGACACTGCCAGTTGATCAGGAGCTGCTGGCAGGGAAGGAGCAAAGGTAGAGGTAGACTTTATTGACATTAGTCCCTCTGAAAGGTGTCATTATATTAATGGGAGCCACAAAAGTACCTTAACTTCATTTACCTTTCAGCTTTCTGTTATTTAAGAAAGCAGTTTAGAGTCTGATAGCATGTAGAAGTGTAACAATTATTTCATTAAATAACAGGGTTTTTATATTATTACATGACAGAATATATCCACTATATCATTCATTTTGACTAATGGCAGCATTTACTGTTAGATTGTTAAGTCAAAACTCAAATTAAACCTCATATCTTAGGCATTTTATAGTGCTTTTGATAAAAAACGTGTTCTGCATTTGGAAGAGGAGGATTACTAGTCAGAAGTAAGGGCTGGCTTTTTAATTTATTTAGTTGTGTCTGTGGCAGACAATAATATTTTCATTTGTGGAACTACAGTTCAGAGTTAGGTGTTATTTACATTTTTAAAAAATTTCAAGCATACCAGTAAAGTCATGCAAGTTGAGGAAAAAATAAATTCTACTATTAAGTGCTACCCTTAACCTTCAGATCAAAATTAAAAGCAAGCTGATTTCTCCTTTCTGTAATAAGAAGTTTAATTTTGCCATCCTAACTCAGATGCAGATAAAATATCTACATATTCTCTTTCATATTGAGATTCTTGTGAATTGTGGTTCAAGACAGACAGGATTTATATTGAGCAGGCAATATATCTGCCCAGCATCACAAGATGTTAAGTCACTCCCTGCCTGGTCTATGCAATTTTTGTCAGTTTTTATTCCTGAGAACCTACATGAGAACTTACCTTCCATGAGTGAAAAGTAAGCTTCCCTCAAGTGCCACCTCCTTTCCAAAGCATACAGGGAATGTGGAGTTTAAAGAGGAGTTGCTGTCACAGCTTTGACTGCAGCAGCTTCCACAAGCTGAGACCCATTTGTTCATGGCTGTTGTGCCAAGGTGTGGAGTGGGAATCCACTGCTTTGACCAAAACTGTCCTGGCTCCTCACAGTCCTGGTGGAGGTGAGTTAATGTAGCCAACATTTTATGGATGCTGTTCCACAGGGCCCAGAAATGTCATTGATCTCCCTGTACTGAAGACATGCAAGGTCTCACATGCTGCAAATCCCCTTTTGGCTTTTGTGAGAAAAGGCATAATGTGTGCAGAGCGGAACTTTTATGTTCTACAGGATGAAAAAAAAAACAAAACAAAACAAAACCAAAACCCAAGAAAACAACCAAAAACCTCCCCCCAGGATTTTCTTGGCTTCTTTTTTTTTTTTTTCCTTATTTTTTAAAGTAGCATATTGAGTATGTGATGACTATTTAACACTTACATCATTCACTTCTGGCAATAAAATTTATTTTTTTGTACACTTTGCCATTGGTTGAGTGACAAAGTGGAAGGAAAATATTTCTGTTTCAGCTGAGAGATGAGATGTCTGTGCTCCAAACACACAACACTAGATCCACTGTGACTTTATACTAACAGCAAGACTGATCTTTCCAGGTAATTGTGCTACTTTGCCTTTTTGATTGTACATACCTTCCCTGTTATTATGGTCTATTTGGTTTTGGAATGTTTCTAGAAGCTACTGATGTTTAGAAACTAGTTATCTGGGGTCTAAGGTTTATAAATCTAACAGAAAATGTGTAGATAAAAGATTTTAAACAGAAAAGTTAGCTGCAATGTTGGCATACTGTTTCTAAATTGATGTAGAACACAACTTGTAAAGATATTAGACCTCAATCCCGCAAACACTAAATGCAACCACACATGCAGGAAAGATTGTCCTGCTTATGCTGTGTAGCTTAATCTGAAGTCCAGAAGCTGGACACAGCTCAGTCCTCTAAATTGCAACCAATTTTTCCTTGGTATCTCTCCAAGGGCCCAGTGGACACCAGCATTCACTAGGATGCATCGTTCACGTGAGTTTTAATTGCCTTTCCTGAGGGTTTGGCACATGGATGCATCCATTATTCCCCATAAACTCCCTGCCTGTTGACTAGAATGTCAGTTCACATGAAACACACACCTGTTACATGCTTGATTCAGGGGTAGAAAGTGCCTGAATTGCTCAGGTCTGAGCCCTACAGCTGCTCCTTGGGGAAGGAGTGAGGGATGGCAGTGGGAGACTCCTTCAATACAGGGATGAAGTCCTCTGTCTGCTGATGTAACCTTCTGTTCAGAAAGGTTTGCTGCTTGCCAGGGATTCAGAGAAGAGATCATGTTGGGGCTTGCTGAAACTCCTTTGGCTCTTAGATGGTCCTTATGAATATTTTGGAAATCCACAGGGGTGATGGAGGGGTGTCCTGGGTTGCAGTGTAGGATGTACACAAAGTATTTATTCTATCACCATCTTCATGAACTGTTGAAACCAGGTGGGCTAGTGTTTTCCCAAGCCCCCCTGCCTCTTCTGCTAATGGCCTTTGGGGTGTCTTCTGCTAATGGCCTTTGGGGGTGTCTTCTGCTAATGGCCCATTAACGCCTGGCCCATAAGTCACAGGTAACTCCCTCCAGGGGTTATCCTCTGTTAATGGGCCATCAAGGACCCACTTCACACTTCTCATGCTATTGTGAGATGCTCTGCCCATGGGGAGGAGCCAAGCATTCTCACCTGGATATAAGCTGGTATGTGGGACAGCGCAGAGGTACTTACCCACTGGATTCCCAGAGAAGCAGAGCTTCCAGACCTTTCTACAGGATCACTGCTTCAGGAAGAGCAATTCACCTGGACTGCTTCCACCATCCTGCTCAGGTTGTATTCTGACTCTGTCAGTGATCCTTTGTATTATTGCATTTATTTTGTTTTATTTTTACCTTTCTTATTAAATTATATCTCTGACTTGGAGCCTCTCATTCGTTTTGCTTTTCAAACCACAACAAGGGGCTACAGCACCTCTCACACAAAGAACAACTGACAGAGATGGAACTGCTCAGCCTGGGGAAGTGGAGGTTCAGGGTGGCTTTCAATAATGTGTATAAGTACCAAAAGGAAGGATGCCAGGAGCATGGATGCTGTTTTAGTGGCTCCTAGTGGCAGGACAAGAGGCAATGGGCCCAAACTGAAATGCAGAAGATTCTTTCTGAACACTTTTTCACCATGTGGAGGACCAAGGACTAGAGCAGGTTGCCCGGTGGGGTGGTAGAGTCTACATTCCTGGCAATATTCTAAAGCTATCTGGACACTGCCTTAGGCAATGGGATCTAAATGACTATGTTTGAGCAAGGGAGGTTGACCAGGTGACTTCCAACCTCAGGAAGGCAGAGGTGCCTTCCAACCTCAACCACTCTGTGAGTTTTCTTATATGGTATAGTCAAGTAGATAAATTGATTATGAGGCACAAAAGTTAAGGTAATGCAACTGAGTAAATCTCTGAATATAAATACTTTGTGCTTTATTTTTAAAAGTAACAATAACTTCTCTTGAAGTTGATATTTTATTCTTTCCTAGCCTTCCCTCATGGATTTAAAGAAAAAAAAAATCATTATAAAAGTGCCTGTAATTTGACAAAGGTCAGATTTGATAAAACATCCTTAGTAGGTAATTTAAGCAAATAAAAACTTTTAAGCAAGAATGATAGGTATATGATTTAAATGTTCACAGACAAATGTCAGAAAATTAATGATTTTAGAAGTTGTAGGCATGTAAAAATGCATAACCTCGCATTCACAATCATGCCAGGAGTGTACCTGCATGGAAGTTAATCTCAGATATACTGACAGGGAACTTGGATATAGAACTGTGTTTAGAAAAATATGAGGGAGCGGAGTGGAGAAGGAGTATCTTTTTAAAAATAATGTTTTTTTAGAAAAGGTGATCAATAGAAGGATACTAGAGCAGCAGTGTTTTAAATTGAAGGATTATTCCAGCTAAGGTTAATATATTGTTCTGAAAAATTGACATACTTGAGATTATTTTTCCTTTGGTACTAGTGATATGCTTTAAGTACTCTTATAATGTATCATAGGTCATGCATATTTTCTTTATGTAATTATCCATGGACACTGTACAATGATGAAATTTCAGGAATATGTCTCATCATTCTCATCTCAGAAGAGCAGCAGATGGTGTTTGCTATTGGGTTACCCCAGAGACTTTTTTTTTTTTCCCAAGCTTGAGTTTATATCTGGGTGTATACATAAATTCCATGATTCAATTTATAGAAGCAGGCAAGGCATAAAAGTGATAATAGAATTGATCTGTGAATAATATGGTGCTTTAATAGCCTTAAATGATGTTATTCCAATCAAGATTTCCTGTATCAAAAGTGAAGGCTGGAGGTGAAGTGCTGAGTTAGAGGGGGCAGTTAAGTGAAAAAAAAATACTTTCTGTCAGAGAAGTGGGATTACAATTAAAATGCCATAGAGAAAATTGAAAATATGTTTTGGAGGCCAGATTGCAAGTGGTCCTGGGGGAAGCACGGAGGCAGTGCCTCTGCTCCAGCTGTCCCTCACTCTGGCAACACAGGAGAGACTAACATCCGTTCAGGAACCTGAAAGAGAGGCTCTATTTACATATTAATTGCCTATTTTAACAACCCGGGGGCCCTTGCAGTGATTATTTTTAAGGGTCAAAATTTTGTTGCTTATATTGGAGAGGGATAAATGCTTCAAGAGTTGCCAACACTTGTCCCATTCTAAGGTTAATCCTCACTGCATAAAACTCTCTGAGATGTCAATAACAAAGCAAACGCAACTCTCAGGTAACACTCAGCTACATTTCCTAGAGGAACAATCACATGGTTCAATAGTGACTAGGTTAATAATTCTGATGTCATGGAAAATGAAAGAAATTGATTAATATCACAAGAAGTGAAGAATCTTATTTTTTTTAAAAAAAATATTGCCTCAGAAGCTATTCAGAGAAGTACAAATATATCTGAAATTCATATTCAGATTACTATGTCTGTTAATTATTTCTTTTTCCTGGTGCCTTTTACCTTTTTCCCATTGCCAGCTTTTCTTTTCTTCTCTCCTCCTTTTTCTTATCTCTATATATGAAAATTTAATAGATGCTTTTGAATAATTCTGAAATGGGTAAAAATCCGTATTTTAAAAAATTAAGCACAGTAGAACATACAAGGGGTTGTGGGGTTTTTTTTTTGGTTGGTTTTTTTTTTGTTTGGTTGGTTTTTTTTGTTGCTTTTTTTGTTGTTGTTGTTGTGTTTTTTGTTTTTGTTTTTTTTTTTTTTTTTTTTTGTTTTGTTTTGTTTTGTTGTTTTTTTTGTTTGTTTGGGTTTTTTTTGTTTGTTTTGTTTTGTTTCGTTTTGTTTTTAATGGGAAATCAGTGATGATGTATTAAACATGAGTAAGATTAGTGGCTTAGTTTAACCAGTATTTTGCCATTGGTAGTATGGCCTTTCTCCTTTTATTTGTGAAATAGATGTGTTGATGGGACATGTCACCAGTCTTGAATTTTTAATTATTGTAATTACCAGCATATACAAGAAATTAATGCAAAGATGTATGCTGGCATACTTTGTTGTAATTTCCTTTTAAAAGACTGTAAAAATTTCAAGCATACTTGTTGGTGTTTTCTTGTAAAAACTACCTGTGACTCTATCTTTCTCTTGTTATCTTAGTCTGTGGAGATGATCAATTATAGTCTATGTGGGAATGAATTAGCAATAAGGTATTCCTGAAAACACAATGTTTTTAATGTTCTTTCAAATATTTGTTAGCATTTTACTATATGCATCCTCGACCTCTCTGCTGCTTCCTACATGCCCCTGATGGGTTGAGCAGGGTGTACTGTGTACAGGGTGTACTGTGACAGGACATTAGCTTTGATCCTGATTTTTGTCCATCTCAAACAAAGTGCCAAGGTAAATGTGCGGCTTATGCCTTACCTTGGTCTCAGGCACAAAAAGCAGCATGGAGCCCACTCACAAATCAAGTCCCTGATGGAGAAGGATTGGGGTTTTTTTTCAAAGTATTCTGCCATCTGGAAGTTATTTCTTCTCTGTAATATACTGTTGGGGGAAAATCCCCAGCAAGTTTTAGGAAAAAGAAAAAAATCCCTTCTCTGTACCTAATTCTGGGTTCTGCATAGTCAGTCAATGGAAATGGATGACACCACCAATTCCTCTGGTGTAGTCATATGTTTAAAAGGAAAATGTAAGGCAGGTACCAAACTGAAACAGTAGTGTGTGTATATATATATATATATATATACACAAATATTTAAGACTGCAATAAAAGGATTTGAACTGGTATTTATCTGTCAAAGTCAAAACGTGGTCATGAAATACTTTCTTCTAGTTAGCCTTTGAAAGGACTTAATTAGTTTTACTTGAGTCACGTAACACGGTAGCTGTGTTTGTCAGTTTATTCCCTTATTGCCTGTGAACTCAAAAGAAAAGTATCTCAAAGATTGATCATAAAAAAAATTCATTTAAATGGAAGGAAAAGCTTCATTAATGGATGTTTTCTCCCTCTTCATGGCATGGCGGGATCCTGTGTATTGGTTGCTAGGGAGTTAACCCACTCCAAGCAGTCTTAGAAATGCTCTTCATTTAGGATAATCTCTGATAGTAACTTGGACTATTCTTAAAATCAGTTTCAAAGAGAGACATAGCTCAATAGGAATTGTGATCCTTTTATTCAAATACTCACTTAGAAGCTTATTTTGTTGTTCCAGTAAGATTTACAATGGCAGCTGTATTTGAACATTTTAAACATTGCAGAAGTAGACAGCAGTATATGACATCCTGTTGTAGCAGAGAGGAAGGCAAAAAAACCTCTGCATGCAGAACTTGAATGAGAATCATAAAGCCAAAAATTTATAATTTAAGTGTCTATCTTGTGAAACCTAATATAAATATAAATTTTTTATTGTTTAATCTAATAAACCACAAATATTATGGAATATGTATTCTCCCTACAAGAGAGATCTCTGCTACATAAAATTTTAAAGGGGACCTATATTCTTTTCGAGGTGAATTTGCCTGTGGCAAAAAAGAGGTTTCTTTAATGGTTCTGTACATTTGAAATAGAAGAAAAATAGATCAGTTCATCATATTTTTTCTTGGTATTTGTTCATAACAACTGATCCTTGTTGCAAGGTCTTTCTCTGGATGTGGTAGGTGTCTCTTAATTATTTCCAAAGATTCCTGTTTAGAAAACAAATCCAAACCTAAAAGTAAAATCGAGATTATTAAATAAGGAGATATGGACTGAAAAAGTGTAAATTTGCATAAATGTATTTTTTGATAAGCTCTCATAGAAGTTTAGGGAAGAGTATTAAAGGCTGGATATGTTAACCTACAATGTTACTCTTATCAACAGTAGTGCCAGCTAGGGTATAGGAATATATTGCTGAAGAGGGGTTTGAGATGGGAGTATGTATGAACTTGTGAGAATATTCCTTACCAATTTAATGCCATGGGCAGGGATAACTTCCACCCAGACCAGGTTGCTCAGAGCTCCATCCATCTTGGCCTTGGACACTTTCAGGGATGGAGCATCCACAGCTTCTCTGGGCAACCTGTGCCAAGTTTACCCTCACAGTAAAGGATTTCTTCCTAAAATCTGATCTAAACGTGCTGTCTTCCAGTTTTAAGCCATTCCCCCTAATCCTGGCACTACATATCATTGTGAAAAGAGCCTCTTCTCTGGGTCCTGTTAGGTGCTGATATAAGGCTGGTGTGAGATGTCCCTGGAGCCTTCTCCAGGCTGAACAACCCCAATTCTGTCAGCTGGTCTTCATACACTACTGCATGTAGTGCATGTTTCACTTGAGCCTGGTTATCCAAAATCTCCACCTCCTCTTGACTTCAACTGAATTGAAAAGATCCAGCATGTCTGGAAATTATGGCTGTAAAAACTTCTGTAGTGAAAACATGGATGTGGAAATCTTTTATGTGATAAAAGTATCACTTTCACTGCACCATTCAACAATCCTCAGAATTACCCAAATATTTTTTTCTCTCAACTCAGAAATCAGAAAAAAAGGAAGAATATTGTTCTCTCCTTTTTTGAGTCATCTATCAGGAATATATCAATCTTGTTGATTTTTGGAAGAGACAAATCTAATCTAAATTCTGTACTATAGCAAACATTGGTCACATTAGTAAAAATGGGAAGACAGTAGATACCAGTAATATCGCATCTACTGCCCAGTATGCTGAACAAAATGTTAGTGTTTCAATAGGCTGTGTATATACATTACCTTGACAGTAAAAAGAAATGTTAAAAGCATTAACCATAGAAAGATATGCCATCAATGTCATTTCTGTTATAGAGCCAATGAAAATAGGCTTCAATAAAACCTCACATTAATTAAATAAATAAATAAACAAACAAAATAAATAAATAAAGTGACAAATTGAAATAATGGAGCAATTTCTTTGGGCTCTAAGTAAACAACAGGATTTTTTAAAACCAGTCTTGTTGTTTCTTCTCCAGAATTGTAATTACTTACAATGCAGAAGAAAGTTTTATCTGCAAAACTCTTAAACAACAAATTTCTGGAAATAAAAATAAAGTAATGTGAAAGAATTATTTGTTATCCAGCCCAATGCTGTGAGATGCTTTTCTGTATGTATTGTACCTGCCACTCAAGTATCTTCTCAAGCACACTTATATGACACCCTGACAGTGACAAAAGAAACTTTTTTTTACATTTTTCATTCTCCTAAGCTGCAATAAATATCTGTACTATAAATGACCTTTGAAATAAAACTTCCAGAGCAGTGCTCCATAGCTCTCATAAACTCTAATTAGATGGATTTTTTTTTTCTGCAGGAATGTGTAAAAGGGAGCAGTAAGTAGAATTGTACTGCTACACTTTATACTTATTAAGCATCTAATGTTAAATTCAGTAGTCTTGGTTTTCAAACCTATAAAAAGGAAAGAGAATGTGTCACTCTGTATGTGCAGCTCAGCCCTCTCTGGATTTAAGAGTTATGGTAAAAGTTTGATTGAAGCTGATTTGTTTGGGTACATCTTCTGGAATAGTATAGCCTGCAGTATTTGTAATTAGGCAAAATAGAAAATCCTGCAATATACCCCAGGGAAGAGGTGAAAAGCCTGAGGTGTGTGGCCTAGGCAGCCTTTATCCTTTCTAACAGGCCACTTATTTGTAGCCATGGAGCTACAGACCATTACTGCATCACAGTTGCTGTTTTTTTGGCAGCAGAGATTTCGGGAGCACCAGCAAGGCAGGCACCTTGCACACCTGGTGAGCAACTCTGAGGGAGCCAGGAACAAACACCAGATAAAATTAGTACCCAATCCTCTCCAGAGGAGTTTTGGAATTTATATTAATTATGAAAGTTGGTATTATTTTTTCTTCCATTATATTTGTTCCGTACTGAGCTTTCTGTAAAGGCTTTCATTCCTAAACCTTCATTAAGTACAGAAGGGGCAAAATAATACAGATGGTGATATGCAGAGATACATATAAATGTTGTATTTGATATGGACTCCAGCATAGAGAAGTAGCACTGGATTTCTGCCAGAACTTGATTTAGGCTGGCCAGAGTTTAATGGCATAGGATTTCTTTGGGGTTGACTTTGTATGAGTTTTGCAAAGTTGTTTTAATGTAGTTATGCAAGAACACCTTGTACTTTGAAGCATTTTTCCTAAAAAGATATCTTGTGTAACAGAGAAGAGCAAACAGTAGAACATTTTTGTGGTAAAAGTGCTTTTTAATTTTACTTCTTGTTCTGGTTTGGGTTGAATTAGGGGAGAACCTCCAAGGAATCCCCTAATAACAAAACCTCTACCACCCCTCCCCCAACTCTGGGTTTGGGAAGGAATCTCTCGAACAAAAAGTGGAAAAAACCAGTTTATTAACAAATAAATAAACACCCCCCGACACAAGGGAAAAAAAAGAAAAGAAAAAGCTCAGGTTACTGTGAGGGGGAGGGCACAGACCTTCTTTTACGGGCCCCAGTGATCCTCCTCAGACTCCTCCAGTCAGATCAGCTCCGGGTGCCGGTCCTAAATCTTAAACGGGGGGGGGGGGGGGGGGGGGGGGGGGGAAGGGGAGAAGAGGGAAAGGGAAAAAACAAACAAACAAACAAACAAACAGAGCACAGAGGTGGCAGAAAGAGAGAGAAGGAAAGGGCAAGAAAATAAGCAGAAATTGCCACGTTTCTCTAGCTCTCTCCCCTCTTCTTGCCAGCTTACCCTCTTGCTCTCACTCCTTCTCTCTCTCTGGGACTTCCCTTCAGCCGAGGCTGGTGGCTGAAGAGAAGGCCCTTTCTACCCACGACCCTTGCAATAAAACCACATATTCTAGAATATCTCAGGTTTGCAGAATACCTTGTCCCTGTAAGTCACGGATGCTTCTACAGACCATGACTCCCAGCTGCAGAGTAGAGCACATTCTTCACATCTGGTCCCGTTCTGACTGGGCCGAGGGCTACAGCATGAGCAATCTCCTGCTTGATCTGGGTGAAAACTTGTTGCTGCTCAGGGCCCCAATAGAAATCATTCTTCTTGCCGGTAACCAGATAAAGGGGCCTCACAATCTGACTGTATTCCGGAATGTGCATCCTCCAGAAACCTATGGCACCTAAGAAAGCTTGTGTTTCCTTCTTATCCGTTGGAGGGGACATAGCTGTGATTTTGTTAATAACATCCGTAGGAATCTGACACCGTCCATCTTGCCACTTCACTCCTAGGAACTGGATCTCCCGAGCAGGTCCCTTTACTTTTCTTAACAGCAAAGCCAGCTTCCAGGAGAATTTGGATGATTTTCTCTCCTTTTTCGAACACTTCTGTTGCTGTGTTTCCCCACACAATGATATCATCAATATATTGTAGATGTTCTGGGGCCTTATCCTTTTCTAGTGTAGCCTGGATCAGCCCATGGCAGATGGTGGGGCTGTGTTTCCACCCCTGGGGCAGTCTGTTCCAGGTGTACTGCACTCCCCTCCATGTAAAGGCAAACTGAGGCCGGCATTCAGCTGCCAGAGGAATAGAAAAAATGCGTTTGCAATGTCGATAGTGGCGTACCACTTTGCTGCCTTGGACTCCAGCTCATACTGCAGTTCCAGCATGTCTGGTATGGCTGCACTCAGAGGTGGAGTCATTTCATTCAAGGCACGATAATCCACAGTCAATCTCCATTCTCCGTCAGATTTCCGCACCGGCCAGATGGGGCTGTTGAAGGGTGAGTGGGTTTTGCTGACCACCCCTTGGCTCTCCAGCTCTCGAATCATCTTATGGATGGGGATCACAGCATCTCGAGTGGTTCTATATTGCCGCCGATGCACTATTGAAGTGGCAATTGGTACTATTTGTTCTTCTCCCTTCAAAAGTCCTACGGTGATCGGGTTCTCGGACAGTCCAGGCAAGGTGTTCAACTGTCGAATGCTTTCTGCCATCACAGTTGCTACTCCGAAGGCCCACCTGAACCCTTTCGGGTCTTTAAAATACCCACTCCGGAGGTAATCTATGCCCAAGATGCATGGGGCCTCTGGGCCAGTCGCAATAGGGTGTTTCTTCCACTCATTCTTAGTCAAGCTCACATCTGCCTCCACCAATGTATAGTCCTGTGATCCCCCGGTCACACCAGCAATAGAAACCGATTCTGCCCCTACATATCTCAATGGGATCAAGGTACACTGCGAGCCAGTATCAACCAAAGCCTTATAGTCTTGTGGCTTCAATGGGCCAGGCCAACAAACCCACACAGTCCAAAACACACGATTTTCCCTAACCTCTACCTGGCTAGAGGCAGGGCCCCTCTAAGCATGATTATCCTTCTTTCCTGGGGTATATGTCTTAGAGGTTCCTTCAAGGGGATCGGACATGTCATCATCGACATCATACTTGACATCCTGGCTGCGAACAACTGGAGCTGTTCTCTGTTTATTGAGACTTCCTCTTTGAATCCTACCTTTCTTCAAATTACGTACCCGTTGTGCCAGAGCAGCAGTGGGCTTTCCATCCCATCTCCTCATGTTCTCTCCAGATTCACGCAAGAAGAACCACAACTCAGCTCGTGGGGTCTACCTTCTCTCCTCATCAAAGGAGCGCCTGCGTTGGATACCAGGGCCTCTAATTTGCACAGACGAGATTTGGAGGAAGTCCTCCTTAATCTCTTCCCTGAGTTTCCTATGATTCTCCTCTATTTTGTCCTCTAATTTCTGCAGTCGTGTTTCTACAGCTGCAATTCTGGCATGAGTTGGGCCATGTACAGCGTCAGCATATGCTCGAAGCTTTTTCGCCATATCGAGCACAGTCTCATCTGTCTCCTCTTGCTTCATTATTGCTAGAGCAGAGGCGTATTCAGATGGCCCAAGTTGCACAAGTTTCCTCCACATCACAGGTGTACATGTTACCAGGTCTGGATTCCTAGTTGTTACATCATTTGAAAAAATAAGCTCTGCTACTGCCATCTCTCTCAGACGTTGGATCCCCTGTTCTATGGTCCTCCGCTGTGTCTGCTGCAAATAAAGGTCATCTGCACACAGGTATCTTTGTGCTACACCATCCAGAATCCGTTCCCAGAGGCTGTGAGGGCTAGCTTCCCTCATCATGCCCTGATCAATAACAGGGTCAAGCGACAGAGATCCCAAATGCCTCGCTTCAGTGCCATCCAGAACTGTAGCCTCCTCTGCAGCATCCCAAAGGCGGACTAACCAACTTATTATAGATTCATCAGGTTGTCGCCTGTAATCCTTTCTCAGGCCTTGAAGGTCCTTTAGGGAAAAGGAATCAATATTGACTCCAGAATCTACACCCCTCGATGTGGTTTCTGATTTTGGTGAAGGTCCTTCTCCTGGATTATCATCATCATCCTCCACCTTGCGATCAGTCTTAGTTGTATACTTTCCGCCTCTTCTATTAGCAGCAACAGCCCTTGGTTGAGCCCTACTGTCTGATTCAGCTACTGGCCTGGGGCCTGGGATACTAGCTGCAGCCTGAGTAATTGGGATAGTAACTAGTTTATCTCCCTGTTCTCTGTCTTCTGTCTGCTGCCCTTCAGTATCTAAGAGAGTACGATAAACATATGCCAGGGCCCAGCTCACTGTAATAATCCTTTTCTCCTTGGTATTACCCTGGCACTTCTCTTTCAAATACTTTGCCACCTCAGCTGGGTTCTGAATCTGTTCAGATGGGAAGTCCCAGACTATAGGATCAGAAAATTCCTTTAAAATTTGGCCCATATCTTCCCATTTCCCACTCCATTCAAGATTTCTCCTACTTGGCTTTGCCCCTAACTCAGAAGTCTCATTAGCCCCTTTGGAAATCTCAGCTTTCATTTTATATAAACTGCAGACAGTATAGAGAATGCTTACTAAATTAAATGTCAGAAAGATGGTCTCTTTAACACTCAGGGGAAACTGAATATTTTCTAATAAAGATATAAACAATTCAAAGGAGAAGAGGGAAAACAGAGGCTGAAAAACCTCTTCCCCTGCTTCTCCCCTAACAAACTGAGTGCCCAACCATAACAACGAATCATCAAACATATTTACAACCTTCTTGTAAACAATCACAAACAATCCGAGCCTGGTCAAAATTCTGGTTAGTGCCCCACGGCAACATAAGTTACGTATAAGGAGAAATGCTAAGGCTATCTCTGGGTAAGGAAATAACCCTAGACACCACAGAGGTAATAAAACCTCAAAAAACCCTAGGGACCAGAAATATTGGCAGGCTTTCACCCCGAATGCCATTATGACTCCAGAAAAAAACATCCTGATACACCCACAAAACAATTAGAATCACCAGTATTATTATTAAGGTTTTTTCCACTTTCTTTGACTCGGGTTCCCGGCCAACGCACCAAAAAAGTGTTCTGGTTTGGGTTGAATTAGGGGAGAACCTCCAAGGAATCCCCTAATAACAAAACCTCTACCACCCCTCCCCCAACCCTGGGTTTGGGAAGGAATCTCTCGAACAAAAAGTGGAAAAAACCAGTTTATTAACAAATAAATAAACACCTCCCGACACAAGGGGAAAAAAAGAAAAGAAAAAGCTCAGGTTACTGTGAGGGGGAGGGCGCAGAGCTTCTTTTACGGGCCCCAGTGATCCTCCTCGGACTCCTCCAGTCAGATCAGCTCCGGGTGCCGGTCCTAAATCTTAAACGGGGGGGGGGGGAGAAGGGGAGAAGAGGGAAAGGGAAAAAACAAACAAACAAACAAACAAACAGAGCACAGAGGTGGCAGAAAGAGAGAGAAGGAAAGGGCAAGAAAATAAGCAGAAATTGCGAGCAGCAATGCAAGCCTAAAAGCCAGGAAGCCAAGCAGCAAAGCCAGAGAGCGAGCAGACAGTGCCTGCCCAGCTAACAGGGAAGCAGGGACAGCTGTTAGACATAACAAGGGAGTCCACAATATGGGATAGAGAGCACTGTCAACCCAGGACACTTCTGAATGATAAGATAAAATATATTGAGCATCACCTACCCTTATTCTGGTAAGAGAGTTCTTGGTAAAAGACCCCTCAAGGCAACTTGCTGCCACCTGTGGCTGGGGAATTTATTTAAGTTTCATCTGTATTTCTTTACTTTTAAACTTCTCTTAATGCACACCAGAGCCTGTTTTCAAGTAAATGGGCAAGAAAGTTTGAAGAACAAAAATATATGTGTGGTTTTGATGTGGACTTTAGAAAAGAAATTAACTTTACAAATTGGTGCTTTTTTTAAAAGATATTATTTCTTAGCCTTCCAGATATATTTCAAATAGTTATCTTTAAGATTTCTGGGGTGAGAATAAGTCTGCTTTAATAGGAAAATTAACTCTCCTTTCTTTCACCTTGTTTTTAAAATTGGTCTAGTTGATATAACAGGAGCTTTTTTATCATTATGTAGGAGACTATTTTCCAAAGAAGGAATAGACCCGAAGTTTCCATAAAGATTAGTCTATATTTCACTGTAGTAACAGCTCAAAATAAAAGGTGCTGCAAGTAGTGTATTTCTGCTGTAAGTAGTATATTAAGTAGTGTATTATGGGACTAATTTCTAACTTTCTTCTCAAGTTGCAAGTTTACATTTCCTGTGAAATCTAGGCACATCAAACATTTTTCCAGCCCCACAGTGGTACAGTTTCAGGGACAGAATTTGAACATGAATATTCCATGTCTTAACTGAGGGGCTTTGATTGCTATAGACTCAATCTCTGCTTCTGAAAAATAACTCCCAAGAGAGATTCAAATTCATGAGAGAGCAATAAATTCACCAGTGGTCTCTGAGTTTCTTTCCCCTTGCTCTTCTTGATTAGAAATCCCATCCTTGTCAACAGACATCTCCCAGTTCCAAAGTTTTGATAAAATGAATAGGTTTTCAAAGGAAAAAAAGACTGACATAATTGTCAAAATGTTTTTAGAGAGCAGAGTTTCTAAAAGTTTATTTAACAAACTCTTATTTTTTTAAGTCACTAGATTGGTAAAAGCAGTGAAATTATCTAAATCTTCACAGCTAAGAAAATTCATGCAATGTTCTCCGTATCCAGGAGTATATATTGAAATTCTGAATCTAATAATATAACAGGAAATAGTTTCTACAAATTTTTCCATTAAACCAAGATTTTATCATATAATTTTTATGGGCAAAGACACAGTACAATTGCATGTACATAAACCCAAGAATTTATTGGTAATACAATGGAAATCTTAAGTTTAATTATTACTAATCCAGATGTAATTGTTACAAAAAGAAAAATAATGCAGTTAATTTTTTAAAAAGTACATGCCCCATCTCCTGGGGCAATGTTCACTCTCCCTCTGCTCCTCTGGTTCCCAGCTCAGGTGCTGGTGCTGAGAGGCAGAGGTGTGCTGTGAGAGTCCTCAGAATCTGAAGTCCTTTCCTGACAGGAGTATGATGCTGATGTGGATTGCTGCTTCTCCCTTGGTCTACTTTGGATTAATTTCCCTGCACTGTGTCCGTGTTAGTTGTAGATACTTTACTCTGCACAAAGCACTTGTTGCCATAAAAACTGTGCTTGTACCACACGAGACAAAGAGAAGCAGGACAAATTAGCCATGGACACTTGGTCAGTTTGAGAAATTGCTGTCACAGCAGCAGAGGCAAGTGAAATGAAACTGCAGGCAGGTCAAGAGAAGTTCACACAGCACTGGAGTGGCAAGCCTGGCTGCTGAGGCCTGGCAAACTGGGTCCAGTGCTCATGGCGGTGGCGATGTCACTGCAGGATTGCAACCCTTTATGCTAAGTAAAGCCTGGGCTGTGACTGCCTGGAGAGGGGACTGCCCTGCCAGGCTGCTGCAATGCTCTCCTTGGCATTGCTAGAAATCACTGCTCAGCCAAGGATGAGCTCAGGACACTCAACAGCCCACACAGTGCACAGAGCCTGGGGATACTGTGGTCTGAGAACTGATTTTCAGGGAACTGAAAAGAAGTGGACCAGAAGCCAATATTTTTTTCCTTGGCTCAAATGCTTTCCTTGCCTAGTCACCTTTTAATTACCAGTGGCCTGGACACGATTTTCAAAAACAAGATGACTACAGACCCCGAGGCTGCAGGCTCTTCCAGAAGAACTTTTTAATCTTGCAGGGTTGGAGAAGTAGTTAAAAGCAGTTGACAGACTCAAATTTTGATTGACCAACACTTACATTCTTGATCCTTTTCCAGGTGAAAGACCACTAAGTAGCTGCTCTGTCTTACAATTGAAATAACTGTTGCCATCCCTTGAGGGTGAAGGATGCCAAAGGCGAAGGCAATTAAATCATTGTTCTGCTCTGCCTGTTGGCAAAGCTGATAATTCACAGGTAGTTTCCTACCTGCAGCTTGAATAACGAGGTGTATAACATTAACAAGTCAGGGCAGTAAAATGGACATTGCAATAGCATTCAGCTGCTCTGCCCAAAGATGAGAGGTTTCATTAAAGCAGTGCCATGTATAGTGCTACAACCATGGAAAAAACATGGGAGTCACTGAAACTGTTGTATGGAATTACAAATTTGTCTGTAAAAGTCATATATATTTTGCAGTTCAGAGAAAATTTATTTTTGTTTTATTTATAGGTTTATGTGAATTTTGGGGTTCTTTTTCTCTCCTCATTTCCCCTCTGTGTTTTCTTCAGACCTCAATATAATAATGAAAAAAAAATAAATTAGCAGTGTATGAAACTATTCAAAATAAATTACACAAAGATAATATGCACCCCTATGACATTATTAAGTACTGGATAAAAAGAACACAAGCAATAATAAATTATCATAATAATTGCTACTGTTGGAATACCTGGCATGCCCACTAAGAAAGAACCCCAGTCATTCCTCAACTTCTGTACAGTTCCTGGTGTCAATAGAAATTCTTATCTTTCAGAGAAAATGATGGACCTAATTTTGTTAGGGATATTATTTCTTGATAAAAACAATGTCTTTTTTCCAACAAGCATAGGTGAAGCTGTGTTGTAAGAGAGAAAGGGATGTCTTGCAGAGTTAATATGATATTTTTTTTTAATATGATATTTTTTATCATAACTTGATATCTTCTGAAGTACTTTGACATTACTTTATAATTTTGCATTTCATAGATCATTATTTTATTTTTTCAACCCAAATATAATCTTAAATAATCTCAGTTCCTAACCTTCTTTTATTACTTGTTTCACAGAACCTATTTTTCTGAATTTCCTTCAACAGTGGGTGCTCATCCCCTGTAAGATAAAGCAGCATTGCTCAAGCCTTCCTCTAAAAAAACCAGAACATTGGAAGCCTGAAGACAGCTTTCTATAGACAACTCTCTTGTCCAAAGGCTCCTAGAAAAGTAGAAAAGTAAAACAATTAAAATAAAACATCAGAGGCTGGATAGTAGGATGGACTGAAGAAGCCTTCCTCAGAGTAGTCCAGAGTAGATGTCCAGCACGAGGGAGCCCATAAACTCTGATTTTACCCCCCTGTTCACTTATTCCCTTGGAGAATTTGCAGTGATATTGGAATCTTGCATTTCACTAGGATGTTTTCAGTCTATTACCAGCTTTAGCTTCCTTTTTTTTTTTCATTCCTATCTTTGAGCAGACCGAAAATTATTCTTGTTTATAGTTATTTAATGAGATTCAGGCAAACCATGTCAGGAAAACTATGTCAAAATCTGTTTTGTACGCTGTATCCTGAGGCCAGCAACAATGCTGGTTGCTCTGGGCTCCAGTGCAAATGAGTTATCTCAGTGCAGACGTGACACTGAGTAGCTTTTGCTAGGAATGCTTTATCCTGAGACTACATGGTCTGAAGTCAAAATTCAGTACTGGGCATGGAAAAGTATAATATTGGTTTAGCTGACAATATTAGGCTTATAAAATTTTTATATCTGTATTCAGATTGTCATAGTGTTACTTGCCAGACCAAAATCATAATCGAAAATTTACAGCTGACCTAATTTTAATACTGTAAGACTTACGTTAGAATGGCCTTAAGCACTTTCCTTCCATACTATCAACCAGATAGGCACCCAGTAACATGTAATATGAAGGAAGTGATGATTCATTGTCAGAACCCAACAAAATAGGATAACTCTGTCTTCTTGAACTACCCAGCTAATGTTTTTTTAGGTTGCATAATGCATTATGCATTATTAAATTCTTACTAAGTCAGCTGATGGGAATTCAGTTTCTGATGAGTGTATGACTGTTCAGTTGCTTGAAATGGTATTCCTCAGAAAGAATGTGGTGATATTCAGGACAAGTCATTGCCCAGCATCCTGCTGACATTTTGTCAGTTCAGATTTCTAAAGAGAGTATATGCAGGTATTTCTGATTTCCTTACAATTTGTAACAACAACAACAAAATAAAAGACCAGACACTTTGTAGAGGCTGGGCTTTTTAAAGAAAAGAGAAAAGGAAAATTATGTCTAGAACAGCAAGATCTAAAGGAGGTCTTTTGGCTAAATACACCTCAAATGTATTGGATTTTCATCATGTTTCCCTTTATCTGTTCTTTCACCACTTTCTAACAGAAAAAAATCCCTCCCTCAAAGGAAAAAAAAAAAAAAAAAAAGAAAAAAGAAAACTACTTGGGCCTTTCCATGGTATTTATGGATAGTCTAAACCAGAAAGATAATTTAGTGGCTTTGAGATCCTTACGTCCTTAACCTTTTCAATGTTGAGGAGAAAGGAGTAACAAATGAGCTTTAATTGTAGCCCACAACTCACTGCAGCCATCCCTACCCCAAGAGTTATTGTGGCAGCTATCTAATGCTGTTATGCTGAAGATCCTGTCAACATTGGTACTGTAAATCCCATTTGACTGCTCTTTGGAACTCAGCCATAAAAACACTGCTTCCAATTGAACCTTGCTGTACATGGCTATAGACTAACAGCTTTTTCTTTTTCTTCATACACATTTTAAATTAATGGGTTTTCAAGTAAACAGGTATAAAAGAAAGCTATATTTAAGAAAAAGAGTTGTCCTGTCAGTTCATTTATTTTTTCTTTATTGTTCAGTTGCTGAAGAAATAGATGGGATAAAAGCATTAATTTTATTTCTTTCCTGTCCTGTTTCTCACTCATGTGGATTTATCACTACCATCCTTCAGTCATGTCGTATCTGTTCTCCACTTTCCTACCCCCTGTGTGTTTCTTCTGTATTTTCAGTTTGTTTCATTTTTGCAACACCTTCTCAAGTCTTTCTACGGTCTTCCAAATGGCTCCCTGCTTATATTTTACAGTTGTACAGCTGATGTAATGGAAAGCTTCTGACAGATCTTTAACTCCAGCAACCACCCCTTTTTTTCTTACCTGTGTTTTATTTATTCCTGCAATATTTCTCACTTAATCTGACTTTTACATTCTCACCTTTCTACTTTTCATTATCATTGCTAAGCCTGCCAATTGAAACATAAATGAGAAAACTTGGTGTCTTCACATATTTACTCATCTATTTTTTCTTTCTACCTTTTGCCTCTACCTTCTTGTGAGATGTAGATTACCAGTGGTTAAATTAAAGGTGTTCCTCTCTGTTTTCTTCTTTCCTGTAGTGTTGGAGATTGTTGGTTTTTTTTTTTCCTCCATTCATGATACACTATTTTCTGTACAAGTCTAGTTCTGCACTGGAAAGAACCAAAACACCTGAAATTACAAGAATTAGCAGCATCTTTTCCTCATTTCTCCCATTAAAAGATGCAAGTCTCAAGGGGGTTTAAACCTTTTTTTAAGAACCTTTCCTAAAGCCATCATTACAGGCTGAACACACATCACATAGACAACACATTAAAGACGAAAATCTGTCATCTTTTTACCATAGGAAAAAAGTATAACAGTAAAATTAAAAATGACAAGGTAAAATCCATTTGTAAGTGAGGTGAAATTCTTGGTTAGGTAATGACAAAGCAAAAAATACCATAACCCATAAAAATTGTTTGACTAAGGATTCTTCCATTTCACACAGGAATTACAAGGAAAAGTGTTTCAAAGCTGAGACATTTTTAGTCAAATTAGGACCGATTAGTCACAATATGCACTAGCACTGAGGCCTTTCATATCTTGTGTATTCTGCAGAGGGAAAACAAGTAACCTCACAAATATGTCCAGAGTGGCAATGATTGAATATTACCATATTAGCATTGTGATATCAGAGAAGTACCTGTGACTTATCAGTGAACTTTACTGACTATGATGGAATTGCTTATTCACATTTTCACTTCTGGGAAGGGAGTGGAAAAATAGAAAAATAAGAAAAAAGTTAAATCTAAAAGTCTATAATTCAAAAAATATAACTGAGTTTAAGAAAATAGAGGGAAAAATACTAAATTGAGTTGAGCTCTCTTCATTAACAGTGTGTATTTGAACAACTTCATAATATGCAAAATGGGTAAGTTAATAAAATATTCTTAGGCCATTCCAGTATTTTAAAGTGTCATTTATTCTTCAAACCCATTTGTATAGGAGTATATTCTTGCTCCCTGTATTAATTAATATTCAGATTTTTGTGAGAAGGTATTACATGGAAATCCAACCCTACCAACGATTTTCAAAGTTGTCAGCTGTTATTTTACCACATTTATTTTATAAAAGAGAGAAAGCTGAAGATATTTGCTGACTTGCCATTTACATTGATTGTCCACAGTGTATTATCTTTATTGTTTTGCCATATAAATACATTCTCTGAATAACTGTTAGAGGTTATTATTCAATCTGAAAAGGTTTTTTTGTTCTTTCTTACAATTATACCTGTAAAAATGTAGTAATTCTGACAACTGGCAGGACTAGATATGAAACTGATTTTTCAGGTAGTACGTTTTATTTAAAATATTTCCCAAAGTGAGCTTTATTTCAGTGAACATAGTCTTGGCATCTATGGTATACCTAATGCATTTCACTAGCCAACAGCTCCAGTTTTAAGGGTCAATTATGAATAAGAGTACAGTATAATTTCATCACAAATTAATACCATCGTCAACATGATAAGTATCAAGCTGGCTTTTCAAACAATCAGCTTTTCTCTTATTAAAGTATCTGCAGAGAATAAGCTTTCTCAAAATGAAAAGAAGGGGACAGTCTTAAAAACAGGTTTATCAGCATCTCATGAATAAAAATGGTAGAAGAGGATTCTAACCCCAGAAGATAACACAGTAGTCTAAATAAAATAATATGCTATGTCTTTTTCTATGTTTTTTTTTTTTTCTTTAAAATAAATAACAACTGCTTACAACTGCCTCAATGACTTTGTGTTTAATAATGGACACTTGTGCACCAGTTGAATCTCCTATGGTTTTTGATGGTCTTTTCTATGGTCTTCAATGGTCTTTCAGTTGTTGCATTTGGTTTCTTTCCAATTTTATGTAAAAAAAGGGGGGGAAACTACCTATTGGTAAGCATCTGGGTTATCTATTGTCATGCCTAACCAGAGGAGTGATTTTTCTCAGCAGTGATGATGTAAAGAGGCATCAGCAGTTATCTCCCTCTCAGCACGTGTACTTGGTCCTGCTCTGGTCAATGTTCAATGGAAGAAGCTAAAAGGAAGATATTTAGGTCTGAATCTGCCACTGTGCACACAATAGTTTTCTTTTCACTGTCTCTATTCTATTGAATCCAATGATCACTACTCAGATGATAAAAGTAACAAGTAACATCTTTGTCTCTGGAACTTTAATCCTGTCCTGGTTTAGGGCAAATTTGGGAAGAAAGCTCTGGATGAGGTCCCTCTAGAAAGCAAAATCAAGTGGCCTCTTCTCCAACTGGTTCGGGAAAAAAATTCCTTGGAGAAAAGTGGAAAAAATGTTTATTTAACAAGGAAAGTCTTCACAAGCATAAAAAAGGAATAATATTAAACAATAAAACTTCTTTGTGTTCGGAAGAGATGGCAAATTCAGAAAGTCCCTTTTGTGGGGTGTAGCTCAGCTCACTCAGTCTCTTACCAGTCCCTCCAGGGCTGGAAAATTCCCTGTGGGCCACAGGTGTGAGCTCCAGGTGTTTTTTTCTGGCTTTTCAGTCCACAGCAAGTTTAAAAAAGCTCCAAGAAAAAGAAAAGCCACAGTTGGGGGAACTTCTTAGCCTCATCTAGCTAAAAACTAACTAAAAAGGAAAGGAGAGCTCTCTCCCACTGTTTGTGCTGCAGACAACTCTGTCTGTGAGAAGAAAAAGCTCTTATCTCTGTTTTTAAATACAACTGCTTCAGACATTCCACTGCTTCTCCTTCTCTCCCTCTCCACTCTCAGATCTAACTTTAAAAGTGAAAAACATTTATCTAGGCTAAACAGATGGGTGGGGATACAATTCAGCATCATAAAGTCACCCCAGGACAAATCCCTGTTTGCCACTGTGGGGGTAACTCCTTTATCCTCTGACATCAGGTTCAAACAGACTAACAGATACAAAAATTAAGTCATCATGCTTGAGAACCAAGCCAAGAACTCCTAAGTCATCCTTGTCCTCTATATTTGGACAAACATTTGAACTTTGTATTTTTCAGTTAAGGCTGAGGTAAAGCCCTAAAGTCACTCTATGATGTTGTGTTGCATGTTGTCTCTATGTAACAAAAAATACCAAACTTTCCCGAAATGCTTTATTATCACTGTACTGTCTTAAATAAACATACTACAAAGCAAATTATTCTGACTTTTTTTTCCCCAAAAAACATGGCAATGGTCAGAAAAGGTCAGTTATACCTTGTTTAGGCTGGTTGGTAAGGACAATCAAAGTAGCACTTGTCTCCAGGTGGTGATAGAAAGCAGAAAAAAGGAAGAACTTGGAGAAAGAATCAGATTTCTTCAGAGTTCTGTACTTTACCCATAAGGACAAACTAGAATAGTTCGTAACTCCTGTAACGTTCTTATCACAAGGCTGTATTTTGCATTTCTTTGAAATGTGAAGGAGTTTTTTTTTTTTTTTTCTCTTATTTGAAGGGAGAATGTTGCCAAAACAGGTACTGTAAAATTAATTGAGTACCATATTTGCCAATTGTGATGCTCAGAGAGACCTCCAAAATTTATTTCAAGGAGTAATCACTGGGAAATTGCCAAGGTCTCAAAACATTTTTCTTCCTAACCTCATAAGCAATTGTCATCTCATGTCTTATTTTTTAGCTACAGTTTGCTATTTCATAGAGGAAATGATTAGTGATATCATGCATCATTAAATGTGTGGCTGAAGTTTAAGCCTCAGACATAGTGAGCCAAATTAATTTTTAGTGTAGAACTACAGACTCCAGCATTTTACTTGTGGAGCCAGCAGAGTCAGAAATCACACAGAAAGTATTGATTTTAATGTTGCCTCAAACTGGGGTTCGAGGCAGTGCAACCTGGTCAATCGGGAGACCACAGCAAACTTACAAACTGGCGGGACAGACCACACGTGACACCAATATGATGAACAGCGGAATGCGATTTATTTCCCGTGGGCACCCGCTTATATAACCGCGTTGCGCCCATGTGACTCTCTGAAAGATGATGGACAGTAGGGTTGCGGGGTAACGGCATGGAGAGGAGGGGGATTCTACCTCCTCGTACATCGCGAGATCTTCCGTGCGATTTGGGCTAACTACATTTTAAATCCCCCAAGAATGGTGTGTCTCATGTAATTCTACTGTTATCTCCTGCTGATTCATCAGAAATGGCTTTCACAGAGTTCAGCCTTTTTGGCAGAAGACACTTTTTGATTTAGTGGTAATAACATACATAGGTATTTATAATATGCCCAGAACCATATTACCTTAATGCTTGAATAAATCACCAGCTAGAATTTTCTCTTTCTTTTCCTATTTTGTAATACAAAGCAAATTAAGATACTTTGGTGCAATGTCTATGAAAGCAATCAAGATAAGTATTATGCTAATATTGGGCAAAATGACTTGGTGATTTTTTTTAATACACATTTTTCTAATCTGAAATTTAAGGATACCCTGCCAAAGGACAATGAATCTTCAAAATACTTTGGATTTGTCATTGTTCCAATTTTTCTGCTCTTCTTTGAACTCCTATTTTAAATTAAAAACTTAAAACCGACTTGTTAGGTCACCGTTGGTTGAACCACAGTATTTATTATTGAGTGGAGGCAGATGAACACAGTGACCTGGAGATTTGATAGTTCCTCACTTTTCGGTCAAAAAATCCTCAGACTCTAGAAACTGTGTGGAAACCAGGTTCTGTGAATTGTTCATTAGACTTGTGTTCATAGTGTAGAGAACCAAGTAAAACAGTTTGAATCATTATTATGTGTGATCATAATTTCATTTTTCTTTTTGGCTGGACCCTTTATTACTCACTCCTATAAATTAACTTAGGGGACAGTTCACAGCTGACTTCTCTTTGAACAAAACTCCTTTAAGCTCCTTGACACTCATTGATGAAATAGCTAACTCTCTGCCAAAATGTCCTTGATTTTAATGATACATTAATGGTACTTTCTCATTAATGATCTCTCTATTACACCTCTCCATACTTTCTCTTTATTATTTTGTTATCGCCTTAAGTCACAGCCAATGGTGAGATAAGATCCCAAGGCTTCAATTGGAATAATACCTCAAAAGACAATTACAGGAGCCCCAGATAAGTCAGAAGACTCTCACTCAATGAATTTACCATTTTATAGGAAATTGATATTTAGCAAGATAGCAATTAAATATAAGAATTAAAATATAAGTAAAGGAAAGCTACAGCTTAAAAGAAAATTAACTTAATTAAAACAAAGCATTTCAGTGTTATTTTACTAAAAGTCCAATGACTCAGCTTGTCCTCTTATAAGTGTCAGCCTTACCATGGAACTTTCTGATAAGCTACACTTTGGTTACATTACTGGCAAAACAAGTATTAAATTGATAATTTTTAAGTTGATATTCAAGTTTTGTACTTAATACTATTAAATATTTCATTCAAATATTATTGGAATGGAACAGAAATTAAATATTTTTAAAAAATTAAATTCCATCTTTCATTTTTCATTCTCAATCTATTAATTTACTAAGTTTTTTCAGAGGTCATTAGCTCAACAGTTGCTTTTTTCCTATAACTTCATTTATGTTTTCCTGTACAGAAATAAAAGTTTTTTAAATGTTTATACACTCTCTGTGAATTCTTCTCTTCACATAAAAAATGAATTAACTGCACACACTGATGTTTCTGTTAATGAGGTACAAAACCCAAGTAGAATCAGAAAAGATCATTAACAAATAAAAGGCATGCAATTTTACTCTCATCATAATTATAGCAAATATTTACTTACATTGTACCTTCTGCCTAGTAGCACCCAAAACAGCTTTGTATTTTTCAAGATCCAAAGGTCCTTATGCAGCAGATCCTATAACCAGGAGCAAATCTGAACAGCCCCAAGCATGGAGTGAAGACAGGTTGAGATGTAGAAGTGAAGGGAGATGATGTCTCCCATCTCCTCAGCCTACCTGGAAGTTCTATTTGTACTCATTTTCCAGACCAAAGTGTGAGTTATTATTCATAACATCCTGGGTCATGGATGTTTAAGAAAAAAACCAACAATTAATTGAATTAGAGAGAGATTAATTCAGGACAAACTGGGGGCTTCAATGGATTTTTTGCCATTGGGAAAGCAAGAATGAAGATAAAAAAAAAAAAAAGAACAACTTGAAAGAGTGACTTGGAACTGGTGATTTGTTAACTAACACTTAAAAAGAGCCTTTGGTTGACTGACGTTTTATTTCACAGAGGGGTGATAATATATTAAAATTTTATTTTGGGAGCCCTAATATTTGAGAATCTTGTCATAACTTGCATGTTTTGGGATGATACAAGGATATGGAACTGTAAAGGGACTTGAGGAAGAGTGGCACATGTTACCTTTGCATCGCTGTGTCTGCCATTGAGAATGAGTCCCAATCTTACACATCTGCCAGGGTCACACACCTCTAACATCTGGGCCTCCTCCATGTGCCCCATATTTTCTTGTTTTCCCAGTGGAAACCAGTCTAACCACTCATTGAATAATGAAGCAGAGGCTCTATAAATGTTATTGAGATTTTGACAGGCCAAGGAAAGACCTGAGAAGAGGTGACAAGTCTGTTCTTACCATAGTTGAAAGGGATCAGTTGTGGAAGCTCGTCACACATGCCCTGGGAATTCAGCAGCTGATGAGATTTATGTATTTATACTTGCTGGAACCATGTCTACCGGTATTTCACAGGATTCTTTGCTTGCTCTTTATATATCTTCATAGTAGATTTTAGCCTCTTGGGGAGCATTAAGGACTGAGGTTTGAAGATGGAAATGAAGACTTTCAAGTATAAAAGGTCTATGGAGTATATTTGAAATGTAAATGGAAGTGTGTTTTCCATGTCTGGTGCATTATGCTGATGCATGCAACTGCTTTTCAACTGGACTAAGTGCACCTTCCCAAAGAACTTTCCTGAAATGTTATCATTTTAATTCCTGTTTACTGGAAGTTATCACCACAACTGTTAGTAAATTTATATGATGAGGTCAGGGAAAAAGAAAATGTGACGCAGAGAAAAGCAACCCAAATCTGAAAGTCTCTAAAGCTCTTCCACAATGAAAACCCTCCAATATAATCTTTTAAAAAATACTTGTGAAATATCTGCAAACAATTGCAATGTAAAAGCCGAAGTTGTCACCTATTTACTGAAACCTGTGTAATCTTAAGAGCAGACTTCTGAATAAGAACATTAAAGGACAAACTATGCTTAAAATTCTCGCACCATAAATATTTTGTTTTCAAACAGAGTTGCTCATGTCATGTGAATATTCAAGTTCTAGTGAATAATGGTCCATGATGATTTTTGCATCTATCTGTTGGCATGATATTGTTGTGTTGTTAGGTCCCTACATCAGCTGAGGAAAGAAAAGAAAGAAAAGAAAAGAAAAGAAAAGAAAAGAAAAGAAAAGAAAAGAAAAGAAAAGAAAAGAAAAGAAAAGAAAAGAAAAGAAAAGAAAAGAGACAATCTTGAAAGCACAAGACAAGCCTGTAAGCATAAAACGTATCCATATTGAACCCAGTAAAATATTTCTGGAAGGATGCCTTTGGAACTGTTTCCTTTTCTTAGATTAAAAGTTATTAAAAATTCAGTTGCAGCTCAATCAGATCTGTGTAGGACAGGCTTTGAGCTCAGGTAGATATTATCCTAAGCCGTAGCTACAACAATGAAAACAACAACGACAAAAAATTAATTCCAAGTATGCTTCTAAATTCTGTTTTTTGGTGCTTTTTCTTGTGTCTCCTCACATGCACCCAGTGACCACAGTTTTTCTGGTGCTTTTCTGGAGAAGGGAGAGACGGGGGGTAGTTGGAAACCAACATCCTCCTCCTCCTCCGCTGCTCCTTCCCACAGTCACAGCTTTCATGAATTGGTCCAAAAGAGAAAAACAGGCCTGCCATCACCTAGTTATTATAAACTGAATGAATTTTCACAATAAAGAAATTGCTTTTCCTTTCTCACCTGCCGATTTTCTTTCAGTCTTGCTGATTTACTTTTATGCATCTCTCATCAAGCTATTAAACGCCATAATAAATTTTCTTGTATGGTGAAGACATATTACTAACTCTGGAGAGGAAGAGAATCCCTATTTTCTAATTGATGCTGTAAAATATAGTAAACAGGATGATGCATTAAACTTTCTTTGTGAGAGAACTGCCTTCTTTATGAATAATGCATTAGGCTTTAGTTAAAGCATATGGATTTTATTTGCTTTTTATTAACTTACTACATTTGACACTGCTTCTGCATTTCCACACCCCTTCTTCCCCTGGGAATGTCTTCTAATAAGGCATTTCATAAAATCTATGATTTCTCTCTTTTTTTCCCCCTTAAGAAGCTCTAGATGCAAGGCAAGTGCTTTGTTATTGTAGGAGTAGCTTGTTTACATCCCCTGGGTGGGAACTGCTTGCTATGGAACGTTTTAAATTCATTTGCATCTATACCAAAGATCACCTCATTGCTAAAGCTCTGTGCCTAACTTATACAAATTATTCCTGTGCATAATATTTGCTGTTTTCTGGCATTACTCTAAAGTTTTTAAGGTGTATATGGCCTTTTATGCACACAATTGTAATAAAAGGGGTATAGCGGGATAGGCTTTTTGTCACACACATGCCTTTGAAAATAACTCTTGCTATTTTTTTTTTTTTTCAGTAGTGCACTGCTGACACTACTGAGTCTTTGACACTATTGAGCTGATCACTGTTAGGCCTGTCTGTGCTTTCATGGAATCATAGAGTGGCCTGGGTTGGAAGGGACCTCAAAGATCATCTCATTCGAACCCCCTGCCATGGGCAGGGGCACTTTTCATTATCCCAGGTTGCTCAGAGCTACATCCATCCTGGCCTTGAACATTTCCAGGTTTAGGGCAGCAACAACTTCTCTGGGCAACCTGTGCCAGGGCCTCATTGGCCTCACAGTAAAGAATTTCTTCCTAATATCAAATCTAAACCTACTCTGTAACAGTTTGAAATCATCCCCCCTTGTTCTGTCATTCCAGGCCCTTGTAAATAGGTTCCCTTCAGGTACTGGGAGGCTGCAATTTTCTTCAGGCTGAATGATCTCATTTCTCTTTTTTCAAAAAGACAAAAGCCCTTTGTCTTTTTGTTTCTCTCTCTGAGCAGCTCAATCATTGCTGGATTTTACTGTCCCTATCTGAAGTGAAGATGGGATATGCTCCCTCCACTTTACAGTTACTTTTTGTGAAGGTTACAGAGGCATGTGGCTGGGACAGACATTGAAATCCTTCTCAGAAATTTTCAAATTGCAAAGATGACAGAACAACCTCCATTTAAGTACATGAACAATCTTTGCTTTGATATATCATAAGAATATATGGTATCTATATGAGGCATAGGAAGTTTGGATTTTACTGCTTGGAAGGAGCAAACCTGCCACCCATTAAATAGGTGTCACGTTAAGGAACGGTCTTTATTCAAAGTGTTATTGCCTGTTAGACTGTGATTATGACTGCTTTAGACCTTCTGACTTTCTCCATCAGAATATTCCTCCTTCAGCAGCTGTAGTCTACCTGACCACTTCAACTGTTCCTAAATAAAGAGAACCCAAGTGTCCCAATAATGGCCATGGAACCAACTGTAACTGCTTACCAATGTTTCAGAATTTTTCTCTTACTGTGAATGTAAAGGCCTGATCATGTGTTCATCTATTCCATTAAATACCAGTTACATAGTTCTATGACTAAGTTAAATTGTTTGAATTCCTCAGTATCTGGATTTTTCCATGTGTTTTATTGCCAAGTATTTTCATCACCGGCCTTGTAATGAAGATGTGAATGTGCAAATAAACACAGAAAAATATAATGAGAAAACAGGAAAACCAAAACTCTGGGTCAGGAAACAGATGCAGTAATAAATGCATAATTTTGCCAATTTCAATAACATATTTCAGTGATTAGTACAGTATTTGGGTGTAGTTTTTTTCATGGGAGACTTGTATTAGATCTGACTTGTCAGCTATTGGCGTAAACAATTAAAAATCATAGCTCATTCCATTTGTGTAGCATACTCCTTACAGCTCAGCAGCATTGGTTGCAACAGTGATTGAAAAACCCAGGTGAATTGGAAATGTCTTTCTGTGTTTTGTGCTGGCTTCCCAATTGGCATACAACCCAGCTGACCTAAAGGAAATTACAAACATCTGTCTCTGAAGCAAGTTGCCCTTGGTGTTCTTATGCCCATGAAGTAAACATGCACTTCTGGGATACAGCAGATGTTGTACCATGCTCTAAGAGTGATTCCATTACTCTGCTGTTTGTTAAGGCAGCATCATGGTCATTAGTTCAGATATTGATGTTGTAGAAGCCTAAAAGAGATGGGAGTAATTTGTATGTCTGCAACACTGATAGCAGATAGCTGTGGAGCCGACCATGGATTGCTGATAGTGACAGCTGAGGATTGTTGGTGATAACACACTGTGAGAAAGGATGTTGCTGGAACAGGGGCCCTATGGAGGTAGGGCAGCACTTTTCTGGGCAAAAAGCTCCTGGAGATAAGCACAACACAGCACAACTGAGGAGTGAGGTGGAGAGGTGTGCATGTGTTGCAGCAGATCTCACATTAGGGATAGAAATGAGCCAAGACATACACTCCTGTTTATCAGTGTGAAAAAGGGGCCTGGGTCATTCTTCGCAACTCAGCCATCCTGACTCCAACTGCTCTACCTACAGCAAACTCCCACTGTAGGCTTCCCCCGCAGACTCTGACTGCAGGCTCAAACAAAGCAGGCTCCAGCTGCAGACCCAGACTGATCACACAGCAGATCCCTCAGAGCTGCAATTCTCTCTCCCTTTTTGTCAGTCCTCTTGTCCCTATAGATTGTTCCTTCTTCCTCAGGATCCTCCCCTGACTAGCCATGGCACCACTTATCCTTATTGGATATAGCTGTGACTCATCAAGGGTGAGGTTGCCTGCAATCCCTTCTCCTGTATGCATGGACTGTAGGGGGTGAACAAGCCCACCAGAGACCCTGAAGCCTCCAACTGCTTTCTAGAATGGTCTGCAAGAATGGACTGTATGTGAGAACTAATTTGCAGTGAAAGTGAGAACCTTATCTCCAGGGTGGGAAGAATTTATCTATAAAAAGATATCCCACCAATCCCAGTGTATTTGCCCTGTGCATGTCCCAGGACCGTGGACATCCCAATTGGACCAACACAGGAGCCAGAACTAGTGCTCTTTCCCTCTATTTCTTTGTGTATTTCTTCCTCTCTCCCCCTCTTTAATTCCTGTTTCTTCCTCCCTGCCCTGTCACCCAACCCATTACCCAAAACTCACCGCTATGTGTTTATATGGGTGGTCAGGGACTAATATTCCTATTTCCATCACAAATGTGTTATTTACTTGTAAAACTTCGTAAGCTTTTGAGGACACTCTGACTTTTGTTGTTCCTTTTGACCAAAAGCACCCACAAGTCTCGGGTGCTCCCCTCCTTAGGGACAAGACCTTGCAGATGTCTACTTGGTCCTTTGATCTTGGCATCTGTGTGTGTCAGGCTGCTAAAGAGCTGACTGTCTTTAAGCAGAGTAGCTCCTATAAAGGTACAACTTGGCAAACCTTACCTGCTCCTGTGAAAAGCTAATTACCCTCCAAAACATTGTTTCTTGGGTGGGATCAGCACACCCTGTTAAAAATGGGCTGGCAAAATCGATTGTATTTCTTTGCTTAGTTTTGAATTCTTCATATTTATTTGCTTATATTTTAATTCAAGTGATCTGAAATCCCAAATTTAATTGAATAAGGAAAATATATATTGTATAGAGCCATCTTCCTGCTGTTGTGTTCCTGCTAATTTCTATTTACTCACAGTGACTTTTTCACCAATCTATATCCTACATATCTTTTTCTTTAGTTTCAAATACTTTACTTTATGTTTTCTTCTGTATTTTTGCTTTTTGGGAAAGATTGGGCCCTTATGTGTATCAATTTGATAAGCAGGATTGTAATCCTGGAGAAAACAGGAGTATTGGATACCAGTCTGTAGCGGTATATGATTTCTTGACTTTCCAGACAAGAAATTGTGGGAAGGAAAAAAAAAAAAAAAAAAAAAAAAAAAAAAAAAAAAAAAAAAAAAAAAAAAAAAGATACACACCGATAATTGGTTTCTAAAATCAAAACATGAGAACAAAGACAACCCTGACTTTTAGTTTAAAGGTCTGGGGTTTTTTTATTAATTTCTATTTTCCTTTCTTATAGAGCAGAGTGCGAAGAAAGAAAAGGAAGGAAAAAAGGAGAAGGTAAAAAATAGCAAGTAGGGGCAGGAGGAAATGGTCTGTTTCCAGATCCCTCAGTCAGTGGGATCTTTTCTCCTAAGTTCATGTAGCTCTCTGATGACAATGAGACAGCTAGCAATGCTTACCCATTGTGTCTCAGTTACACAGGTTGGAGACAAACAGACCAAACCTCATTTTCAAATCCCTGATTTGATTAAGGTGTGCAACTTGTTGGTTGTTTTTGTTTTGTTTTTTCTTAAAATCCAAAAATAGCAGGAGTTGTGCATTTAATTCCCTAAATGCATACTTTAGACTGTACCTTAGGGAATGCATGTTTTGTATAATATATTTGCTAGAAATATGCCATTGCAATGATGAATTTGTTTTAGTTTTTTATCACTGCAGAATATAGCTGCTTTGTGCATCTGTGCCCAAAGTTCACAGGCACAGCAGTATACCCTATACACTGGTTATATTAAACACAATAATATTCTGATACACAGCACTCAACAAAAAGAGAAGTCATTAACCTTGCAGTAATACTTGGGAAAATATAATACTTCGTGGTCTAACATTTGATAATATAAAAAACATTTCAGACTCTATTTTTAGAGGGCTGATAGTACTGAATTACTTGTTCATATAGTGATCTGCAGACATAGGCTTGCTCTCAGTCATGTATTTTAGAGTAAAATCCACCATCAGGAAAACCCTGAAAGGTTTATAATTGTACTATCTGCAAGCATATGAACAGAGACACAGAAAGGTTATGACATGCCCAAGATTATGCAAGTCAGTCTGAAGAGCAGGAACAGAACTCAACTGGTAACATAGTCAGCCCTGTCTCTCATTTTCTTCCCTGCTGTGTCCCAGCTGTCCATATATTTTAGCTAAATTGGCTCCTGGAAGAAACTCAGGGAGCTCAAACTGAATATAAGTTCTGGTGGATACAGAGAAGGCAACTAGTGTGAGGAGCAAGCTGAAATTATGGCTTTATTTAAAGTAGAGGACAGTCACCTGCTGAATCTTGAGAAAATGTCTTTATTTTACTTTGCTTCTTTAGAAAGCAAAACAAAGTATCCAGGGGAATACTCTTCTCAGTTCTCAGTGCTTGATGGAGCTTTGTTTATTAGTTTATCTGATAAATCCATGGCTGGAGCAGCACCAAAAATGTCCCCAAAATAAGAAAGAAAGGCAAAACCTCTGCCTTGTGTTACACTCCCTCTTCTCAGAAGGCAGAGCTCTTTAGTCCTGCTAGCAATAATGCCTGGGAAAATGGATGTTCCACTGCAGCATCACAGGAAAGCTGTTATCATCATCTCCAGGAACAGCCATGGATCCCAGCACTCCTGCTTCTGGGAGGTGCCCTGAGAGACACAGGGTCTGAAAAGTTTTCTCTTCTGCGGGGGCAGTTGTTCTTCACTTCTTCTACCTTCTCATCATTTTCTATCTTTCAGGGGAAAAAAAAGTGAGATTGTTTCTCCTAGTTTTTTTCTTTCCTGGGAATTCTGCAGCTGGACACTTGCCCGAGTTAGTGTCCACCAGTACAGATTCTGAGCATTTTCTTTTTTTAAAAAAAGCCTTACCTATTCTTACCAAGGTTATCAGGAATTTTGCAGTGAGCTTCACATGAGCTTTCCAGCCCAAAACAGATGTGAGGCAGGAGTGCTCCCTAACAGATGTACCCATCAGTCTTCCTTCCAGAGGTTGCTAATCCATCCTTGCAGAAGTCTGCAGTTTGTCTCCAACTCAAATAAAAACTGGGGAGAAAAAGGAGGATGGGCTGTGGTCCTCTGGCAGTAAGGACACACTTTGATATGTGCCTACACTCAGCAAGTGTCCCCATGTGCTGCAGTTTAGGAGTAAAACTAGTGAATAATCTAAGGGAGAAAATACAGAGTAAAATCTATAGACTGAATTTCTTGGGTGAAAAATTTATGACTTTTCATCTTTTTTCTGTATCTATGAGGCTGAGTTCTTGCATGTTATTGTTTTCTGTTGAAAAGACATAATTAAAATAGTAGTCCTTGCTAGTGGTGAGTAAGAAGATGATTCTTAGGCCTGAAATCAGACTTCATTTGATAATTTTGTAATTTAGATAATTTGATAAAATTTTGAATGCTGAAACTGGCAAAAAAGGAGTACTATATTGATGATGAATTAGCAGCAATTTAGTCTCCTCCAAAGGTAATAGGTTATAATGAAAATGAAGTAGTATGAACTGCCATGGTAGGGTTAAAATAGCATTAATAAATATTAAATGGAGTATTTAAAATTTACATTAAATAGTTTGCCTATTACAGTTTTATATTAGAAATACTATAGTTTGACTACAACAGCAAGGACAGCACTATAAATAAAGCCAAGAAGTCAAAATGCTGATAATATATCTGAGCTCTATAAATTGTTCTATTCAATAATTGATTTGCTAAATATAATACTATTATTACATCATCCCTGCTTCATCTTTGATAGCTCTTCTTCCCTCTTAGAAATTAATCGCTGTTTTGGGTTAAGGTTTTAACATCACTGGCAAAAGTAAATTGTCATTGCAAAGACTGAGAAGGTCTAGTAACAGGTTTCTTAAGAAATGTTTTCCTTTTATTGGTGCAAGAAAATCTTTCACAACCATTTTTTTGTGAAGGGCCATGAGCTTTTCATACAACTTTGATGACTACAAAATTATTGCTTTGAAGCTCCTGTCATGCTGGAGAATAGTTATGCACAAGGTAAGCAAAGGTAGGCTGCAGAAAATGACTGGTGATATGCAGGTAATGACAATGTCAAGCAGCTGCACCATCCTGTCAAATAGAGTCATGCAACTGCAATTATTCTCCAAGTCATGTTGGGATTTGCATTCGTTGCATGGTTATTATATGGATTTGACATCCATAAAAGGTCTGTACTGGTGCTCTGCGAGTGCTACTGAAAACAAACCAAAATGTAATAAACTATGGACAGTAGAATTAAATCTTCAGAGAGGAGGAGAAGGAGGTCCATCATCATTTCTGCTCATTTAACTGGCAGTTAGGACAAAGAAAACAGATCAAAGGCTCTAAGAAGCTATAACTACATGAGAGAATGTAGCTGCAGCTAGAAATTCAGGAGGAAGCTTTCTTGGTTTTCCCATCTTTGTGGGGCAGGAGGTTATTATTTGCTGCTTTTGTTGGTTTGGTTTTGTTTCTTTTCTATTTATCAACTGGAAATAATTCTAGCAGTTTTGT
Source organism: Zosterops lateralis (assembly GCF_965231275.1). NCBI lineage: Eukaryota > Metazoa > Chordata > Aves > Passeriformes > Zosteropidae > Zosterops > Zosterops lateralis. Next base: position 115,314,354 of record NC_139763.1, read on the forward strand.
TTCCCATTCCAAGGCAGAATGAGTGACTTAAACAATCTGACTTCATTCAATTTTCCACTTAAAAAATAAAACACTTAACAAAATCATTGAAGTCTTCTTCAAAACAAATTATTTTTCTATTGTTATATTATGTTCTCACTAAAACTGTAAAAGGTAAGTAAATCCTTCATCTTGCGTATATTTAATTGGCAAATCATACCAGGCTGCGCTGATTGTCACATTAAGTTATATTCTAGATTAACATTCACTTGCATAATTGAACATTTGTATATTTGACATTTTTAAGGCAGAGTTTTTATAGAAGTCTACACTTTTTTGGCATCTGAGTGGGAGGTGAGGTTTCACAAGGGACCTGGAATATACTCACTGAAATGAACTCAGTAAAGCATTGAAATCACAGGTTTTATTTGAGGGTGGTGAGGCAATTTTAACAATAGAGATAACAAAGGAAATACATGTGGTTTTCTAGCTCAGAACCTTAATAATAACAAATAATATATTATTATACTGCTTTGTGCCTGTATAAAAATAGATGTGCCTAGTTTTTCAGACACACAGGGCTTGAAACACCAAGAAAACCTTCTCAATATGAATGAAATAGAGGAAATTATTATTAGATATTTGGGTAAATATCATCTTTTAAAATATTTGCAGAAAGTTTTATCAAGTATTGAAGCTAAAGGACAAGGCATTAGCTAGGAACAGACCTTGTGTTTTATGTTCAGGTGTGCAACTAATACAGTTCACTCCTCCTTTGGTTCAAAGTGCTTTAAGTTTCTAGTGGAAGGTACCATGACCTGATGATAACAGCAATTTGGTAGAGCTGGTCACAGTGACCATTTAGTAGCAGTGTAAGCAGACTTTGCAGTCACAAACCATTTATAAGGAGTGTAATGATTTCAGAACTGTTAGCCTGAGTGGAGTGTGGCTGAGGGAGGAGGTGATGAGCTGTTATTTGGCTTTTCAGGGTATGCTATTGGCACATCATTATGTGCTGCCAGTCACCTCACCCTCATGTCATTGTTCTGCTCGATAAATTATTGAAGTAAGAAGGTTTGCAACTAGTGCAAGATGAGGACTTTTAATGCCAAAGGGATGGTGTGTCCCGTGTGGTAGTATGGATACTTTTACTAAACAGCAGTCTTTTTTATTAAAACCTGGTGCAAGAACTAATCCATTTACTCAAATGCTTTCAAAATAGCAAGGGAAAAAAAAGGTCATAAATTAATCAAATTTTCATGTGGCTAACAAAGATGTTTTATTTTTAGTGTTCTGCTCTACATAAGGCTTGCTAATCCAGATTTTGTAATTTATTTGTCTCCTGTCACTGACAAATTGTTTATGACTCAAATTTCAGAAGGGCTGTGCAAACCAGCTCCTGTTGACTCGGGAAGTTGCATACACCCAACTCCCCTCAGCCTCCCCCATACCTAACTGTGTCTGTAAAATGGAGGTGATAATTCCTAACTTTCCAGAGGCTGACATAATGAATAAGCTATTAATATAAAATGCAGATATGAGAATGTGTAAAACTGCCTAGATACCAGATTTTGCTAAGGGAAGGAATAAAAAATCTTCAATCTGGAATCTCTTTAAATGCACCTTCTTGGTTTAGTAGATAAGGCACTGTACAAAGTACTTCAGAGATACAGTAGAATAATAGAGGTGCAGAAGTTAAATACTTTGGTTTTGATATGCTGAAAGGGCTCCAAATAGTGATAGTAATGCTTTTGCTTGTCCTTTTTACTCTCTGTGCACACTGTCAAAAGCTGAAGATAATTGTTTTCCTGTGACAGAGAATTGGATAAAGCTGAGCCAAATACAGCTTCTATACAGAATATTTTTCATGGTCTTTACTGTGTCTCTGGCTTCTAGTCCATGCTGTGCTTGCAGAAGCATTTCTCAGGCTATTTCACATGTAGATGAATAATTTTCCTCTATTTCTTTAATTCATTGCTCAAATCATTCTCCAAGCGCTGTCCAGAACAAGCATGTTGATAGTAACACTCAGCCCACAAAGATGAACAGATTAAAACTCAAAAGTATAAATTAATTCAGTCACGTAGCATGGTGGTATTAAGCACTTATTGTATTTTCTACTTTATTATTATTATTATTATTATTATTATTATTGATATTAATTCATCACAGAAAGCTGAATCATTTGAATCATTCACCCTAAATCCTAAATAGTGCTGGAGACTTCTGTGAAGATATTGAGTTGTTTCAGTATAGCTAAGTCAAAGAAAAAAGATACACAGAGAATCACAGAATTGCAGCAGAGTTTGGGTTGAAAGGGACCTTAAAATCCTCTTGTTCTAACCCCTTTCCCTTGGCAGGGACACCTACTAGACTGAGCTGCTCAGAGCTATATCCAAACTGGCCTGGACAGGTACCTAAGTTTCACTGTCCTAAATTCACACTGGATATAGACTTTCATATGGAATTTTTTCCATATGAAGAGTCCCCTTGAGTTGTTGATAAATTCTTGAATATAGCACACCAAAATTTTGACTCTTTACAAACAGCCCAACTACTTTCTGTAGGGAAGAAGAAACTAGTCACAGATCTCAGTAACTACATAACTCCTGAATTTCAGTTGCCCATATTGTAAGTCAGCAAACTTACCTCTTGAAGCTGCTGTTTGAAAAAGTTACTTGACATATTTGTTTACTTATATGAAGGTGATATATAGGTAAGTCCAAGTCTGTATGTTTCCTTGGTCTGATTTTGGTAAGATGAGCAGTTCTGGCAAGTTTTGTCATGAGCAAGAGAACAAGGAGCTCACAAAGGAGTCTAGCCCTGCCCTCCTGGTTCCCTCTGTGATTTATCCCCTCCTGAGATCCATGGGATATAACTGCAGACGTTGCTGAGGCTGCACTGCCTTAGGGACCTGATCACGTCCCCTAGGAAAAGACCCTGTGATCACGTCTTCTAGCATTTTCCTGCTGTTTCCTCAATCAATTGTTTCCTCAGCTTCACACCATAAACTCCATTACAGCTGGAATGACAGACAACTTTGCATTACACAGACAATTAAATATTTTATCCCAGGGCAAATCTTCATGTCATCTTTCTTCTATAATTCAAGGTGGTTTTGTGACCTTTATAGCTTTTGATAGACACCAACCCTGTTACTGCAGCTGAGATAAGCTGGAAGAAAGCTCAGGTCTCTGTCTCAGTTTGAGTGTGACATTCTGAGGTCTGTCTCTGGAATCTGCCTCCCTTGGCAGCTTATCTGAACTCAAGTCTAGTGATGTTTAGATTTAAAATACAAATAATATTTTAAAAAATGCTAAATATTAAAAAGAAAGCAGATGTATCTGCTTCTTCTTCAGATGTTTTCCTGCTCAATTCTTGACTGCTATAAAAAAGGCCAGAGCTGACATTCATGTAAACACAAAAGGCCTCCTCCTTTTTGGATTATTTCTTTTGCATGTCTTTTCAAAACTTACCTGTTTCAACAGAACAAGATACCACAAACATTTCTAGTTTATCTATATAAGATAATGTTAAGTGACTTGTTTTCCCAGCAGCTCTGTATTTTTTTTTCAGCAGTCAAATGTGTTTATTTTCCTGTTTTGCCACACTAGCAGGTATATTATATATGTTGTATTATTAGTGCAAGTCAGAAGGTCTATCTTAAAAAGCACTAGAGAGGATTTGCTCCTGCTTTCTCTGGGATTGAATTAGAGAACACTACATGCCAATAACTAACGAATGAAGATACTTCATTACTTCTAAAAATTTTTACTATTTTGTTTGTACTTTTTTACTCTGAGTTTATAACATGTATTGCAAGAACTTCAGTAGTCAAAGAGGTTTAAACATCAGAGGGGGAAAAAAAAAAGAAACTACCACAACAAAGTTTACAGTAAATATTTGTAACATAGGCACTTTAGAAGACATACATCAAGAGGAGATAATATCATGTAAGTCTAGGGACCCAAATGAGCTCTAATTCAAACTGTTAAAGTGTCAACTGCTTTCTGGCCTGAAGTTTGTATGCATGAAATGTTTTAAGGCTATTGGAAAAGGTCACAGTCCTTAAAGAAGAAAACCCAAACCAAACATCAGATTTATCTCCTTCTTCGAAAAGTAAAAGGATGATAAAGAAGGGTTTCTTCTGTCCTTGGAGCTTTGGAACAACTCTAAGGATACAGCACATTTAGATTAATAAGATACTGAAGTTTTTATACAGTCAGATCACCTCTTGCTTTTGACAATGGTCCCTGAAAAGCTACTTCAGCTTCCTCTGAGTCAGTGGAAAACCTTCTAGTGATTTCAAGAGAATTAGATGAGCTTTTAAATGCAGTTATCCAGCTGCACAATTAACAGCCAGAAAAGCACATTCTATAAATTATTTCGCTATTTAGGGATACATTTAGCATGTCCTAGCAATATCAATTAACCAGGAGAAGAATGACTCATCCAAGCCTTCTCCAAATCCATTAAGTCAATATCTGACTCACTTTTTGTGGTATGAAAAATGGTCTCTTTGCTAAATTCACTCTCGATTTTTATCAGATCATCCCAACTGTATTAAACTGAACTGCAATCAAGGCAAAAATATTGTGGCCAGAAAGTGCCAATTTACAATAGAAAAATAACAGGGGCTTATCTGCCATGCTGATGGGTTTTGCCATTTGGCTGAAGGTGCCTTGGCCCTAAATGGTGTGGGAGCTTTAGAAGCCTTTTTTCTCCATAATTTTTAATAAGGATATGAGAAATAACCTACTCCTTTCCTTGTGGAAGCAATCTTTGCAGATTTGAGAACAGATTTTTTTTTTTTTCTCTCCTCCCCCGTTAAACTAAAGAACCCGTTTCAGGCATTATTTTTTAGTAGTACCCTTCCTGGCTTCTTTTAAATAAATTCTAATTGGTGTACTTTTTCTCACCCTATGGAGTCTAAAAGCCTAAAATGCTTTTATCTACTCCAATTTTACTGTGTGCTCTGAGATTCTATCAATGCAAAATAAATGAGTATTAATAAAACTTTACATATCTGATAGTCTGTGCTCTTTTTCATTGTCCCCAGTTTGCCTTTTTCCAAGCAGCCTGAGACTGCTGATGATTAATTGCAACCATAAATCTTTAGCTTCTCTCCTAGAAAGCAGACAGCTGACACCTTGTACTCAAGTACCATATTCTCTCTGCCAAACACAGCTTTGTTTTTATTTCCATTATCCTTCCTTTTATTTTCTTTACAGACCTCTTCTCGAGTTTGCCAAATCATCTGGAATTCCAATCCCAACCTTAAAAATGTGCAACATCTGTTGTGGTGGGTGCTCTTCCACAGAAGAGATGGTAACTTGTAATAAGGCTCATTCCACCTTGGTATGGAAAGCAGCATCCTCTCAAAATGCCACGGAATGCCCTCCAATTGAGGCCGTGGTCTGTATAACATGAATATGAGGAAATTCATTCTTTGCCTTCAGGCAGCGCAATTTGCAGCCTGTCTGTCTAGCAGCCACAGCATTATTCTCAGTCTGGCCATTAGCTGAACTGTAATAACGTGTGGTTCTGTAGGCACTTCATTTCCGTCAGAAGCAGAACAGGTATGAGTAGAGCATTATGGATTTTATGTGATTTAATATATTTATACAACTGTATTAATACACGGATTGGTGTCCTGCCATGCATCAGATGCTCCCAGTCCTCTCCAGCTCATTAAAACTCCATAGAAGCCTGCAGCAAAGCATTTTCCTGGGAGCCAGGATGAAGGTGGCACACATCTCAGTCTGGCTACCACTTTATTATTTGGCAAGCAGAGAAATATGAATGTGAGCCATAAATTGGTCTGCTAACATTTCTATGAAAATAACCCCCAAATGCTCTGAAACAGATTCTGTTTGTAAACAAGACTTGCTACTGTTTGGATACAGATTTTTAGTGCATCCATTCTCCCCCTTTTTATCTCAGCTGTATTTCATTGGTAAAGAACTGTGAGTGCTGAAACCCACAACCTACTTCTGCAATATTTAAATGCCAGCCTTCCTGTATGTGTTATGTTTTTCCTTATACAAACACAAACTATTAACACAGAAAATTCACTACTGCACCAGATATCTTGGCCTTTAGGTTTATAATAGTTATGGGGGAATGCATCAAAACAAAATGAGCTAATGAACAAAATGAACAAATGAATAAAATGAACTATTTCGCTACCTTTAACATGTATATTCTATATTCAAAGAAAAGACCCTTATCTCCTGAATCCTCAATACAAATCGTGTTATAATCATACTGATGTCTTCTTTGCCTTGCCAAGATTAAATGTTAACATTCCTATTTTGAATCAAAAGGATTTAAAAGAACTTTAAGCTTAAATTGAGAAAACTATCAGAATTTGAAGGGTTTGTTTTGGGTTTGTTTTAATAATAAAAATTGAAAATGTTGCCATTTGAGAAAATGAAGGGTGAGAGAAATTATCCCTTTCTCTTAATCATCCTTGGTTTCCAAGAGATGCTTTAAAGATTTCTGGAAAATAATATAATAGTTTCATTTTCTTTTTCCTTTTTTTTTTTTTCTTTAATATTGGAATTATTATAGATAAGGACATAAAAACTTCTTGGGAAGTGTCTCTAGCAAAGCAAAAATGTTTCAATCCAGATGGAAGAGAAATCTGGTGCTATGCTTAAAGAATGAGTTTCTAGAAAGAAAGTAGAATTGGACTTCTGTGATTAATGTTTGTTCTGCCCCCTTGTGGATATGGACTCCAGTAGGGCTTAGGTAGGACTCACTGGGTTTAAATATTCATGACTAATTAAAAATAAGCTTTCTGTATATTTAAGTGATGCACTTTTCCTAGGATATGTATAGACCAAGAACCCAGGAAAAAAAGATTCCTCAAATATGAACAATGGGCAGATTAATTTTCAATATTTAAAGTAGTTTTCCAAAAGAGTGTGTTTCTACATTGTGAAAAGAAGCTCAGAAACTTTAAAAATAAAAATTAATTTATTTAGAAATTTATAAAGATAATTTCAAACTTCAAGCACAGCTTTTCATTATGTTTTTAGTGATATAACTCAGTATCAGGGATGATTTTCTTTCCACAAGTTAGAAACAATTATTGTTGCAGTTTAATTCACCTAAAGTCAAATTTCATAATGTGATCCAGTTATGTTTGTAAGAGTGCACTTCTATATGCCAAGTATTCATTTATTTAGACAGATTCTGGAACTACTTCATTTAATTTTCAGAAGATCCTAGAGTTAGTCACAGATTAATTCTTAGATAGCAGGTCATATTTTTAAATCAGAGATCATATGGTACACAAATTCACCATCTCTACTGTAAATAATGACATTGTCATTTAAAGAATAAGGATTAGTTGATTTTAAAGACAAATTTTCTTAGCCTTTTCTGGGTTTTGCTGCACAGAGAAAATAAGGAGAAATTAGTATTTCATTTATCTTCAGATTTTCACTAGAAAATATTTTCTTTTATTGTGTACTAATTGTTCAATTCCAGTTTACAGAACCTATCATTAAATAGTTTTTTCTTTAAATTATACAGAAGGAAACAAATATTTTTATTAGTCTTCAATATTTCCCAAAAAACTCTGCCCCATTGCCCCAGAATCCATGTTTTGTTTCAATACAGCTTCAAAATAACCAAGTTCTGTGTCTTTTTGTATGATTCTATGTAAAAGGAATTTCAGTATACACAGAAAGTTAAGCCAAGCCTTTTTCATCTATATCCACACATCCACAGGGCATACAGTATTAAAGTATGCATAACTGATTTATTTTTTCTAATGAGACATACACATCTCTGAATATTTTTTATTCCAAATCAGGTCCTGATCTGTAGAACAATAAAAGGTCCTGTAACAACACGACATTATTAAAAGCACTGGATGGACACCACACCATAGTCTGTGACATGACTAAGCTCAAACACAACACAAAACGTCTGTGCAAGCCCTAACAATTTCAGCTGGATTGTCAAGACAAACTCGTCCTTTAGGATCAAAATGTATCCTCTTCAAGCCAAGTTATGAACATGTTGGCTCAATACACCCAAATACAGTTTTTTGGAGCAAACAGTTTAAAATAGAATCAAAAGGGAAAAAAAAAAAAAAAAAAAAAAAAAAAAAGAATAGTCTGCCTATAGGAGAGGTTTATGTTGGTGTCATGACTATAAGAAAAGTTACTACATGATCTAGAAACTCATAAGACTGGATAGTCAATGGATAAGGAAGTGAGATGCTGAGCTTTCATCAAAAAATATTCACCTGATCTTCCATATGTAATAGGCCTCTCCAAAGTCCTTACTCCAGAAATATCCTCATGTGGTTACAGCACCTTTAAAAAGACTGATTTTCTAAAAGGGCCACTGCAATAACCCATGAAAGCACCTTATGACATTGTGAGGCATTGGGGAGACTCAGAAATGTGTCTTTCTATCTTCTTCCAATGGTTTTTAATAAGCTATCTAATATTAGTGTGCTTTAATAAAAAATAGGTAGTGGGCCAGCAGGATAAACACAACTTGAAGAGTCACAACTTCACTATTAATAGTTTTTATTAGTCAAAATGCTAACAAGATTTTTTGCATAACATCAAAGGAAGTCTGCTACTAATGAAAATAACACTCATTTTGGCATCAAAGTACTCCGTGGGAGGTTACAAAGTACATGCAGAAACAGCAGAAAATGTTAGACTGCCCAGATAGAAAGTTAATTGTTTTGGAAATGAGGAAATGAAACCTCAACCATTCTGAATCTCATGGAAAGTCTGATTTCATATCACAGTATAAAACAATGTTTAAGGTTGGAAGGAACCACTGGAGGCCATCTAGTCCAACATCCTACCCCAAGGAGGTCCCCTAGAGCACAGTGCTCAGGACTATCCACACACAACCATCATCTGCAACTCACATAACTCATGCCTGTTAAAACAGTGTTTCTAGGAATAACTGCAGATCAAACACATCTTTGGGTGACTGGCATAAGGAGACTGGAGACTTGCTGAAACAAGTGGGGTCTAGAAAAATTTGAGTAACACAAATACATTTATAGTAAGATGATTTGTGAATCTGAGGTATACATGTTAAAGATGGTACTTTCTCATCTTTCTCACAGAAAGTGAGTTGAGGTCATGATGTTTCATAGCCACTGCAACTATTAGGCTTCTGTGAGGGTTAGGAAACAGCTGTATGCTTTCTTTTCTACCTGCCCATCTGCCACCATAGACACCATGGTGCCAGGTTTTGACAGAGGATGTAATAGTTTGTACAGTTTTGTATTCATCTAATCTAATGCATTTCTAATGAACTCTTCACAGTAAAATTGGTACTTTCTTGAATATGAAAAGAATAAATCCTTGGAATCCCTGTCTGCTTTTCAGACTAAATGAAGACTATGTGCATTATGCATGTGTATTCATGAATATTTAAGTGTATTTGTTCTTGTATTGATTTTGTATGGTGCCTTTGGGTGTTCCCTAGCAGGACTCACTATATAAACCTAAGTGAGTGACTTACAGGGGGGCAGGGCTGGAGAAAACCATAAATATATATTTTAATAAGTAAAGGGTCTAGTCAGTGTGTCAAGATTTCATTTCCTTGCCATGCTTTCATTCTGTTTCAAAATCCGAATGCTAACCAAATACTAGAGTTCTCTTTTCCATATTCCTGGACAGTCTGGTCTACTCATAAAGATATTTAACATTCTACATGGCATAAAATGCACATTCTTCTTTCTTACTGTTTTAAATCCTATTTTCCCAGGCTATGCAATAGATTTTTGCCTTTTTTTTCCTTATTCATTCATCTCTTATTTTTATTAAATGTTAATCTTGTCAGTAATTTTAACAACTCTCTGTACAAGGTGCAATAGACTCTCAATTTTCTTGGCTAGAATGGGGGATTGAGGAGCAGCTTCCTTCACTGCAGTACTGAGATAGTAATGTAGCTAGCTTTGTGTTATGCTTTTACTTGGACTATTATCTTAGATTCATATCTTTGTCATTGCATAAAATAATCCAATATATCCCTATTTGTGAAAAATATTGTTGAAACATACAATATTACAATGTAGGTGTGAGATCACAGGATATTCTGGGCCGTGAATGTTGTGTGAATATTGGCAGTGAACTGATATACGACCATTTTGTTGCCTTTGGTTAACACAGAGCCTCTATATGTGGTGGGTGGATTCAGCAAATCATTTCAACAGATAGTAAAAGGGAGGTTTGTTCCCTGGTGTCCTAATATGTGATGAGCACTCAGCTCAGTCTCAGCATCGTAATTACAGACGCTCTAGAAACATCTGGCAAGGGAGAATTAGTGAAACAAAGAAAGGCTGCAATGTTGTATAGCAAGGCTTGGTTAGTAGGGGCCACAAGTACACAGTAAATGAGGCCTTCAGGACCAGGGCAGTGACTGTCCTGCTGTACTCAGCACTGGTGAGGCCACACCTCAAATCCTGTGTCCAGTGTTGGGCCTTCACTGCAAGAAGGACACTGAGGTGCTGGAGCAGGTCCAGAGAAGGAAACAGAGCTGGGAAAGGGTCTGGAACACAAGTCTGATGAGGGGCAGCTGGGGGGGCTCAGCCTGGAGAAAAGGAGGCTCAGGGGGAACATCATCACTCTCTACAATTCCCTGACAGAAGGGTAGTGCCAGGTGAGAGTTTAGCCCTTCTCCCAGACAACCACAACAAGACAAGAGGGAATGGCCTCCAGTGCACCAGGGTAGGTTCAGGTTGGATATCAGGGAGACTCTCCTCAATGAACAAGCAGTTAGGCATTGGAGCAGACTTGCCCAGAGAGGTGGTGAAATCACCATCCTTGGAAGTATTCAAGAAATTACTGGACATGGCACTCAGTGCTCTGGTCTGGTTGACAAGGTGGTGATCAGTCAAAGGTTGGACTTGATGATCACAGAGGTCTTTTCCAATCTAAGTGGTCCAGTGATTTCTAGCAGATGTATTTAAGCACACCACGCAAAAGTCTCTGCAGGACAAATTCAGATGAGACTCAAAGGGCTCCTCCAGCTCCTCCAGCTCCACTGTTTGATAACAAAAGGGACGGAAATTGTATTTAGATGTTTGAGCTGTCTGTGGTGTCACCAGCTGCAATACACACGATCTCTTTTCAAACAGCATACCTGAAAATCTCTGAATTCAACATTCTCTGCAAAGTTCTCCTGTGATACCTTACTTGTTGCAAAGATAGCAGCCTCCTTTTTCTTCTTGGTATGAAAGATAATAATCTTAACTGCTGAAGGAAAATACCGATATTAGGAAAAACATAGGATTGTCCAATTTTGCATCTTGCTTAAACTAAAATTACTGGGATAGTTTTTCATTTATATGTTCAAAAGAAAGACAAAGAGAATCAGCATTATTTTAAACACTGAGGAAATATGTTGAACTCTTTTTCCTACAATAATCTGTTGACAAATATCACATAAGCCTTTCTACAAGGAATAGAAATGAATCAATACAAGTCACATGAGTTTGAACACTAATACCCAAAAAATGTCTTTATTCCCAAATTCTTTCAGACCTTCCTTATCCTGGAGATTTGTGTTTCCTAACTATAGTTTTGACAAGCAGAATTTGATATTAGAGTAGTATTTGTTGAAAAACTGTCACTTTTACTGAATTTCCTGTGCCTAGTGTTGTATTTCTGTCTAACAGCCAATGATACAACTGTAGTGAAGTTCTAATTTTCTTAGGCAGCCATGAGAACCACATCCCTTGTTTAAAATCAACTTTTTTCCTGAGTTGTGTTTGGAATGAGCTGTCTTTGGACTTCTAATTCACATTATGCTGCCATTATGGTTAATCAAGAGTCTCATCTTATGACTTACACCCACCACCTCTCCTCATACTCAACTATGATCCCTGAACATCCACTCAGCTCCTGAATTGTAATGATTTTGAAGTATGAGGGTAAACACAGCAGCTAAAGAATCTGTTGGCTATTTTAATTCTATATAAGATAAGACAAAAATTTTCCTTACCTCCTTAGGTGCCTATCATCTCCACCATTTAGTTAATGAAATTTCATTACAGAGTTTGACTCATTCCTTTCTTATTTCTTTTTCTTTCTTGTTTCCCTCATGACAGACTGAAAACTGCCCTTATTCAGATCATGGATATATTATAATTTACTGCATTTTATTATCAAAACTGCATTTCAGTGTATAAACTGTAAATAAGACTCCCCAAGAAAGCTGGGAAGAACATTTCTTATGTACTTTGTGAAGCACATAATCCAGTGGGCACAGATTGTCATCAGCTGATATTAGCAAATGACTTGGTATATAAAAACTGACTCAGTGCATAACATTTGCAAAGTCAGGGCCTTACATCTGAAAAGCTCATGCAGATGCAGAATTGTGAAACTCCACTCATTAGTTTCCTGAGAGGTTGAAATATGTTCACCTTTTACAATGCATTTTAAACTCCATTAAAAATCAAGTGTTGTGAGCAATAGCCTAGGAAGTACTCCTGCTTTGGCAAGCAGACTAGGAAAATAATCTAATAGGCTTTCTTCCTCGATAATTTCTGTGATTCTGTTAACTGTGATAATGTGGCTAATTATATAATTTTAAATTAATTAAACCTGTAAACAGTCCCCTCTCAAAGTACTTATGTACTTTCTGACAAATTGAACAGTCTACTGATGATAGAAAATGTACTGACTACTTAAGTAAAATCTACTTTTATATATTTTGTTCAACCATTTTTTCACCATTTATTGAAATCAGATGAAAATTACCATGAAAACTTCAGGTTTTGAAAAGAAGGTTTGTTTTTCTTCTGTTTATGAAGATTGGGAAGGTTTTGCTCTAGGAGAGGTATTGATGCCTTAAAAAAAAAGGGTTTTAGGTTAGATGTCAGCACAGTACCTCAAAATCTAACACAGCGTATCATAATCTACAGAATTGAGCAGATCATTTCGCTAAGAATCACCAATAGATAAAAAGCAAAGTTCCTTCCTCGAGAGAGAATTGTAAGTGCAGTCTATCTGAGATGGATTTAGAAAGACATTATTGCCCAGAAAATTCTTTTCTTCAGCCCCTTAGAAAGAAATATCTGCTCATATCTTCCCATAGCCTTCTTCTCAGTCTTGAAAGAGACAGAGAATAAATGGAGTGCTTTAAGAAGCCCATAACATTTTCTTTACCATTTATGCTACCTTCAAGACACCCTTTAATTTAGGTTAAAATATGATGAGAGTTGAAATCCAGATGGTTTGTTTGTAGGAAAGTCTGTTTCCTGCAGCTGACTGTATTTTAGATATTAGTTTATAACTTTTATTTTAGTTTTCTTGCTTATTTACTGTTCATCTTCTCTTGATACTTATATTGATTAAAGGTGATTCTAGCTTTTAAAACTATGTAAATCAGTATATTTTATATAAATGTGTCAAATATTTCTTAATCTTTCTAATTTAATCTACAAGATTTATCCTCAAGAGTTAATTTATTATTTCAAAATATAATTTTAAAGAAATTTATATTCACTCTAACTTTGTGTATAGCAACATACTTCTTGATATTGAATATCATACATCTGATTATTTTTAAAATTTCAAAGGCTTCACAATAACTATCAATACTGAACATTTTAAACACAGAATCGCAGGATGGTGAGGCAGGAAGACAGCTTCAAACCCCATGTTCACAGCAGGGTCAGCCAGAGCAAGCTGCCTAGGATTGGGTCCAGTCAGGTTGTGAGTTCAGAAGGACAGAGGCAAGAATTATTCTGGGGACCCAGCTGCTCCTATCAGACCATTTCTCCAGCCTGTCAAAACCCCTCTGAATTACAATAGAACCTTCTGTTGTACCTGCCACTCTTTCCACTTTTATATGATCTGAAAAACTGCTGAGTACAGACTCTTTCCTATCATCCTGGTTAATGAAAGTGTTAAACAGGATTGAGCCCAGTATAAACAGCTTGGGTACATTACTGGGGACCACCTTCCAGCTTCTCTTTGAGCTACTTATTACAGGCATTTTTCAATCCACCTTGCTGTCCACTTCTCTAGCCCATGCTTCATCAGCTTGTCTGTGAGGGTATTTTGGAAGACAATATCAACAGCCTTACCAAGTTGAAGATAAACAACATTCCCTTCTCCCTCCTCATGCACCAAAACAGTTATCTCATTATAGAAACCTATCAGGTTTTTCATGCATGATTTTCCCTTCATAAATCCAATCTGACTACTCCCAGTCACCTTCTGGTCCTTGGTGTGTTTACAAATGGTTTACTAGGATTATTTGCTACATCCCCCTCCTGAGGGCTGAGGTGAGGTTGGTTTGCCTGCAGTTTCCTGGCCTTGCCCTTGAAGATGGACTTTATCAACTTCTGGTCTTTGTCAACTTTCCTGGATTCCCATAGTCTTCCACAGATAACTGTGAGCGGCCTGTGCCATTGCCCTCAGCACTCGTGCTGACATCCCAATAGGTTTGAGAGACTTGGGTATGTTCAGTCAGTTTAAATGGTCCCTAATTTCATCCTCCTCCACAGACAGTAAGCAGTCCTTGCTCCAGACCTTCCTGTGAGTCTCAAGGCCTGGGATTCATGAAAAAAATATTGAATGGCACAGCCTTCTCCATGTCCTTTGTCACCAGGAGACTGCCCCATTCAGTTGAGTCCTTTCCTTGCTATTGTACCTGTGGATTCAGGGGAGACAGATAACAACACAACAGTCAGGGGCTGATTGGAGCCACGTGCACACCAACCCCAGTGCTGGTGAAGGTCTGACTCAAGTCATGTTTGGGAGACACTGACAGCTGTAGTCAGGATGAAGGTATGACCATGAGCCCATTTCCTAACTCTATTAACAGTACAGAGCCCGGGGCACACTCAGATATCCTCTATGGGATACGCAGCAGGATCTACCCTGGAGTAGGGACACCTCGAAAGGTTGCTGCTCAGAGGTTGTGGACAATTTAGAGATTCCTTATCTAATCAGACACCCAGTAACTGAATTGGGAATGAGTACACTGAACTTTGAAATCTTAGCTAAGTAATATAAGGGCTTGATTGTGCACATACAGTGCTTTAGACATAAGCCATTGGTCAAATCTGGGGGTAAATCTGGATCCAGCTGCTACTAAACTCCCCTCTGAGGAGATTAGAATGTGCTTTGTGACTCAAAAGGAGCCTCCCTCAGAGTTCTGTCTGACCTTGTCCTCTCTGCAGCAAATAAAGTTTACCGTGTCATCAGAACTTGTCAAAGCCCTGCCACATTTTCCACTATGTTAAATCTCCAGTTTCTATCAATAAACATATTGCTGCTTGTCTCTTAGCACTGAGGTGCATCGCTCCATCCAAGACACTCCCACAGTCCCAAGCCTGCAGGATGCACACTCTGTCAGAGCGGGGTGGGGGCCTGTCCCCAAACATGTCAGCTTGTACTGGCTCCCTCTGTTAGGAGCACAAAGCATTTTAATGAACTTGTTTAATGTATGGTTTGCTTGGATATGGTGTAAAAAGCTACTTCAGGTGTTAGCTCTTACACAAAACTAAAAAACAATCAGTAATTTACTTTTTCATGCTAGTTCAAGCTAACTTGGATTCTAAGTCTTAGCCATATTTTTATAAGGCTTCAGCAACATGGCTTCACAGCTACTTGCCATTTTCATTCTAGTTCTCCACTAACAGGTTTTATTTGAAATATTTCAAAAGTAGTAGCAGAAAAAGGTGAGGACCCATTATTTTTCCTATGACAATATTATGACAGAAAGGGCTTCTAAGAGTCTCTTATTAAAGCAGAAATTAAAAAAAAGCTAAAGTAAAAAAACCAGGACTAATTCCCAAGTGTGCCACAAAATTGGATATCTATCCAGTTTACCTGGATATATACCAGAAGAAATAATTCCTTTATTGAATAGTTCAAACTTGACAAAATTACGTCTGATTCTAGAAATAGAGGAGAAAGACAAAAAAAAGTGGAGTGTCTGCTTGCTATTCCCCTTTTGTATTACTGTGGTTGAACCTTACGACATTGCAGCACACTTTTCCACCTAAGCAATATTTGCAAAATACAAATATTCTAATTAGGGAAATGTCTACAATACCACATTATTGAAGATAAGGGGAAAATACTTTCAAATGAATAGATTCTCAAGCTCTTAATTTTTTATTTCCAGCTATAATGCTAAATATAACTTTGCCATGATCACTTGTTATCACAGATATGAGGGAAAGCTTACTTCCTAACTTTGCAAAATACCAGGAAGCTGCAATAATTGTAAAATTGAACTCGAAATTGTATTGAATTATCAAAATGTCCAGTGTTTTGGACCAAAATGTAGTCATTATTGTTAAAGTTATTTGCTCATGATTTTTCCAGTAGATAACTTTTCTTGTCCTGAAAGAAATTTTCTTTATATAATAATTTCTTTTACTGTTTACAAATTCTGATTTAATCTTTTGATCATACATGAAATTACTTTGTCCTCACTGCTAAAAAGAGTATAATACTCAAGTTACTGTAAACCTCAGGGAAGATGACTTTTTTTTTTAATTTAGATTTAAGATTTTATTCTGATACTTATTTTCCATGTTTGTTGGTGAACTACATTTTAATGGCATTTTCTGACTAGCTCTGGGATTTTAAAAAGTGCATTTTAATTGCATTTAAGTTGTTTAACTATTCAGGCTATTTTAAGTATAACTGCTTTGTAAGCTTTTTTAATTCCTGTCTTCTGCCACTCTTCATTTTGCTTCCTTATAATATTTTGTGACTAAATAGAACATCCTTCTCTTCTTGCCAAGCACAGTGAAAACAGCAGGACCCTATACTGGTGTTTGCAGTACCACATGTGGCACATACATCCATTTTTACTTGTTTCTTCTCACCTTGTTTTTCTTTATTCCTCCAGATAGCTCTTTATCCTCCTAAACTGCATCTATCTCCTGCAGTACCAGATGGCCTTGGTAAAAGTCATCTTTGGGTGGTCAAGTAATAAGAGAGATTTTATAATGTTTAAAAAAATTTTGAAGGCTGTACATTCTGTCCAAAAATTCTCTGACAAATCCTATGTGTCACTTGCTCATATGTGAAGCACTGTTCTGTTTGCCACCAAGGTATTTCATGAAACCATCCTGGTAAGCCTTAAACAATGTTGTTATTCATTCTTCTGTGGTTTTTTTTTACTCAGCATTATCTTTCTTTCCTTCTATGATTTCAAGCTTGGATACGTGTTATTTGAGGCTCTTCTAGTGACTACTTTGTATTAGGAAGGTTCACACCTTGTGTATTGGGTTTCTGCTGTTCTGTACTGGATCCTGTTGATTTTAGCGTCTTTTGTAGATATGTTTCTTTTTTCAAATTGTTCTGTTCTTTTCCTCGTGTAATGCTATGTTCCTTCAGGCTTTTGCTCTTGTTCTGGTTTGCTGTAAGTATTTCCCTGGTGTTAGTTCTCTTCTCACCCTTTTATCCTCCTTTGAGAATGCTCAAGAAACCGTCCATGTAAATAGGCTGTGGTGGCAGGCACCTCTACCAAAAGATTATCCCTAATGTCTCTTAAAGGGTTATCCACTACTAGAGATTACCTTTCTCTTTAATAGTTTTGCAGGAATAATACTTCATTCTTGGCTTCACATTTCCCTAAAATTATTTTTTCATTCCTTTGGCCTCATTCTATAAACTCTCCATCTTTTTCTGTGCTGAAGCATTTTGTGTTTTATGTTTCACACTTCATTCTTTTTACATTAAAATTATACCCTTGCACTTCAGTAATACCTTTTATGAGAAGACCTATATGCTTTATAATAACTAATGGGTTAAGCTGTGTTATGGAAATTGCACATGCCACCTGCTCAAATAGGGTTTGTCTCCACCTTTCTGCACAATCCAAAAAAATATATTCCTTTAGGAAAGTACTTTTTATTAATAACACTACAGCTTGAGCTGTGTGTCCGTCCACAGAGGGACCTCATACAAAAAATCCCTGGGCAATTACATCCCCAAAATCTGAGTTCTCCACTCCAAATGTAAAATTTTGTAATAATAATAGTAAGGTCCACAGTGCCCTGGTTTTTTTGGTTTTTTTTTTTTTTTTTTTTTTTTTTTTTTGGTTTTTTTTTTTGTTTGTTTTGTTTTTTTCATTTGATTTGTTTCCTGTTTGGTTACTAAGCAGTTGCTAAGTGGCTAAGTCCTTACACAATATCACATCCCCTCAGGTCAGCTTCTCTAGTTAGTTATTCAGCATGTTGGAATACTGCTGTTACAGTTCATATACCACAATCTACAAGCTCTGCCTACTCCAGCTATTGATGTTTAAGCTGCTGGCTTTGTCTGCTCTAGCTATTATTAATCTTTAAGCTTCTATCACTAAGTTTCAATTAACTTTTTCTACAACAGCTCTCAATATATTCTAAGCAATGCCTGTCATTTTTATATTAGAGGAAACTGAGGCACTGAAGCAAGCCAATTCACTTCTTGGAGATCAATACGAAGTCTCAGTCAAGCTGTAAGAAATGTAATTTTGTTCCCTGGGGTTTCTGGGGAGAGTTGATTTCTTGGTATTTTTATTGTTCTGCTTATCACCACAAGGTTCTCCTACAAATAAGCTTTGAATGTAATTATTATTTTCTTTTTATTCACTGATAGTAGTCCCTATGACTAATAAATGTTTTGCCATTTAACCTTGCAAACCTATCAGAAAAGAAGGAGAATACATACGGAAAAGTTCTTTCAAGCTCATTATATTGTGACCTTCCTCATACTCACTATAATAGCACATCCAATACAAGATAGTCTTTCTGGGTGTATGTTGTGTTTTTATATTTTTTATAAACTAAAAGCTCAAAATCTAGAAATAATAATTAATATAGCATTCCCTTCTGTGCATGTTTGTTACATTAGTATTTTTAATTTTGTGATGACAATTACGTTTCAAGGCTGTATTGTAGGCATATGTAGCACTGTCAGACTGACATTCTGCTAGTTACCCCTTAAAATGCTTGTTTTGGTTATATCTGTAATATAAAAGTTTCTGAATAGAGACCTTACTAAAACATTAATTAAATTGACAACCTTACACTAATATGTATATTCTGGACTTGCAGTAATATATAGGTCTTTTGGTTTCTAAATTTTTAATGGCTATGTTCAGTGCTGTGTAATGTGATTTTGTGCTTCTTATGCTATGTATTTGCACTTGTTTTGATGGGGATAGAGATATTTTTTCCAAATTAGCTTTTATGATTTGGATTGTGCTCAAAACTCTTGGCACAGGGCTGTTTAGCTACAGTTGAGCAGTGTTTGCACAGTGTCAAGTCTCGGGGCACACTAGAAGTTGAGAGGAGACACAACCAGGACAGATGACCCTAGTCACCAGTGGGATATCCCAGACCATATGTTGTCCCACTCAGCACATAAAGTTAGGGAAAGAAGAATGGCATATATGGAGAGATGGCATTTGTTTTCCCAAGTCACCATTATGTATGATAGGAGCAAAACTTTCTGGGGATGACTAAACACCTGCCTGCCCTTGGGAAGTGGGGAATTAAATCCTTGTTTTGCTTTGCTTGTAAGCATGGCTTTTCCTTTCCCTATTAAAACACTTTTTTCTCAAGCCACGAGTTTTCTCACTTTTGCTCTACAGATTCTGCCCCATTCTCCCACCAGGGGGAAAATGAACAGGTGACTGTGGGGTGTAGTTGCTGGCTGGGGTTAAAGACAGTCCTTTTCTGGCATGGAACATGGAGCTCAAAGATTTCGAGATAACAAGAGATTTGATTAAAATGTGCCAGATCAAATGCAGAGCTGTCATTGCTGCTTAGGTTTTAATGGATAGGCTCCTGTGCCTGCCACGGGGCTTGCTCACCTTGCTGTATATTCCACTCTAGTGCTCATTAGTGGCTCTGCTCTTATTTTGCTGCTTGCTGTGCTGCTCTGCTGTTTCTCATTTCACTCTGGGAACATTTTGGTAGCAGCAGCGGCCATGCATCTGGCTGGCACGTGGCCAGGGCATCACAACTGCTGCTGTGCTGCTGCACTGCGCAGGCTGGAACTCCAGCGTGAACTGGAGCCAAGAGCATGGTGACCTGAATGAACAGGACACCCTGGAACATCTGTGGCTGTGGATAGGAGCACAATAAAGTGGATGTACCTCCAAGTGTCTGTGCCAGTTACAGCTCTGCAGAGCAGCTATGGCTCTGGAGAGACTGGCTAGCAGATAAGGCTCCACTTGGAGTAAGTACACCCTGAAGGGACTGCAGTCTCCAGATAAGTCCAAGATGAAGTGGGGGAAATAGGGAGGAGCCCATTCCAATGTTGAAACCTGTGGTCTGGTCCAAGGGGTACAGGGTTGGAGATGGTGAGGAAGATGCCTTTAAATTGTTGCAATCCAGGTTTTGAGTTGCATGGTGTGGAAATTACACTTCTGCAAGAACCCCTTGTTGCTAGCCAGGCTGGGAGCAAGGGGAGGAGTACATTGCAATGTTTAACACTAAAACCCAGCGCAAAAGAACCAGAGATGGAGATTGTAATGGAGATACCTTTAAGTTCTCATAAGCCATGATTTGAGTTGCTTGTTATAAGAATTGTTATAGGAGAGACCATCTGCAAAGTGGAGGACAAGCCTTATTAGAAGCTGTGCAAGCGCAGGAATGACCCGACCTGACCATTTGTGCCCAAAGGTGTCTTATAGCAATGACTCTAGGTATCAACAGCAAACTTGAATCAATACTCTGCTCTTTTTATTATCACTTATTAACCAATGGAAATCTTACCCAATATCTAAGATCCTTCAGATCTCTGCATGCACTCACAAATGCCAGTTCTACCCAATTATTAAACACTATTCCATTTCCTACCAATTCAGTGATGCCTTTGGAGAGCCATACTTCCCTGCTGTAATGGAATCAATGCCTGTCTCCACATCAGAAACAGTGCAAGGAGCAAATATGAAGTACTTTATTTACAAATCTTAGCTGCTCTTCTCAGCTATATAATTTATTTTTTAATTTGCCTGAGAAAAATGCCTTTCATTTTTTGTAATAAATATTGCTCTCTCAAATCTGTTTTTTATTAAAATGTGTCCTTTAGAGAAGCAAGTATGAAGGAAAGACAAAAAACCGAGTTATGTTAATGTTTGTGTGAGTTCTCCTGGCCAAAGCCTCACTGTGGCACATCATGACATGAGAGGCCAAACAAAGGAACAAGCTCTGACACAAGGTGTTTATGATTAGCAAATATCATTGAGGCTTGAGTTTGTCATCCCTATGGATTAAGAGTCTAATCAAAACCCTCATAAGCATAACTTTACCTCATGATGAATCAGAGCAGCAAAATGTAACTCAGCTCTTTCATTTCCAGACAAAGACCTTTTGAAAAGATGACAAGGAAAGGAGAAGCAAATGCTCTTGTGAAGAGATATCTAATTTTAGTGGTGTATCTGACTGAATAATCATTTCTAACTACTAACTGAATAGTTGGATTCAGCTGAAGTAATAGGAACTGGAGTCCTCAATGCAGGATTGTAGTATCTATCCCCAGCTGTAGATATATACAGAGGATGTGAATTGCACATGGATAATAAATGTCATTGGTGTATACTTATATAGCACAGGCTTAAACATGTGCAAATACATTAAAAATTGAATGTCAAGTCTGCAAAAAGAAGGGGAGAAACAAAAGTTTCAAGGTTTAGTCCTCATATTCCCATCTATATTAGCTTGCTATATTCCCCTAAGCTTGAAAGGTCAATTGTAATAAAAAGCATCTGCTATAAAACCAAAGAAAAATACACAATCCTATGGAACAGAAAAAGAAATATGAACTATAAAAGATGAAAGAACTTACCAATCTTTAATCATGTCCATTCTGAAGGAGTCAATACTTCCACATGCTGGAGTCTTCCCCTTGTTCACTAAACCTATTAACGACTTTTCAAGGACAACATAAATCAAAACCAGCTGACTCATGGAATCCACAGCTAAGTTTTAGTGTGAGTATGGACTTTATACAGTGAGCATAGATCTGATTGTGACCTTTGCTGTAGAAAATAGTTCAAGTTCTCTTATTGTGCCTAAGTTTGTTTCTTGAGGAAGAATCTCATGCCATCAAACTCTCTGCCAGACCAGGGCAGGCGTTCCCAAGGCCGCTGATCTCGATGAGATTTTCCCATTCTCCAGTTTTTGCACTGTGTCTCTTTGAGGATGGACCTAAATATCTGGTAGATTCAAAAGTACAGATATATTATTATAATTTTCATCCAGTTAGTTTGCATCAGTGTCTTCCATGTAATGATTATCTTTCCTGATTTAAGAAAAAAAAAAAAACAAAAAAACCAAAACAAAAGGGAGGGCCTAATCCCTCAACTTCTCTATGAGCACCCTTGATCAAAACTGTTCAGTGAGGGTACACCAGTCTTAGTAAAAATACTTGATTTATGTTCTTTCTTTTGAGAATTAGGACAATATGAAGGAAATTCCTCTATTACAGCATGTACTCAGAATGAATCATTCTGTCCTGTACACAGATAGACAGAAAGGAGTATCTGAAGGCATTGTCTTTTCTTCCCCTCACTACTCTGTCCAGTTTTTCTGACACCAGCCTCCATTCAGGTTTTTTACTGCCAAAAAGAAATTTAAAAAACTGTGATCTTTGTGGAGTGTGGTTTCTCTTTCAGTCAGTGAACACTTTGTTGCTTTTAATATTTTCAAGCCTTTGGCAACCACTTGCTTTGTTTGTGTCTTAAAGCCTAAGATAATTGTACGACATAAACATTCAGCACGTAGTTCAGGGAATTCAACAGCTCATTCCTATAACTGATAACCAAAGTGTCCTTAAAACAAGGTGCAAAATGATTTGCGATGGGGAAACAACGTTGCACTGATTGACTGCTGAGGTTGTTTCCAGGAAGGAAGGTTCCCTGGTCAGAGATTTGCTTTTCTTATTTGGGCATTTAATACCAAACATCTTGCAGTGGTTTCTTTTTCTCCTGCTCACCCCCACGAATCTGGGATTTGATTAAATTTATTGCTTTATGTTTCATTACTCTCCTGGATTAGAGGAATATAGCAGAGCAGGAGAGTTACTCACATATGTGCTGGTATGGGTAGTTAACTTCAATTAAAGGGCATGCACTTCCTGAAGAGCAAGCCAGGCACAAACAGAGGAATTTGGTTTTAATGGGCAATTTTATGTTTTCTTCTTGTTTCTTTTCCTTCAGAGAATAAAACTATCCTTGCAAATTTAACCACAATCTCTAGGCTGGAAGCTGAAACAAAAAAGAACTACTTTTATTGGAGTATGCTTCAGCAGAAAGGTAGTAGAAGGCAAATTACAGAACACAACAGTCAAGCAGAATTCTAATAAACTTGTTAATTGCATAAATAGGTATTGTTTAAAAAAATGAAATATTCTTTTTTGGGGTTGGTTCCAGCTTTTACATAGGCCAATATGAATTTTTTTGGCCAATGTGTGTATATTATAATTTTTCTACAGGTGTAAAGCCTCTAATGGATATTTTTCATTGAGATGAACTGTTGTTATTTCAATTTTATGTATTTTACAGTGAAACATCATTCTTAAGTCAATGTTTTGGGTAAAGTTAATCATAAGCAAAACATTTGCTAATTATTTTACTTTTCCCCTCTTTAATTTGTCAGTTACCAACAATGTTTTTCTCCTTTAAAGAATAAAAAGAAATAGCCTCAGACTTAGTTGCAACTTGAATTAAAAAATCAGACTCTGGATGTATAGTTGAAAAAAGCAATTTGCTTTTCATATAATTAAAGAATTCATTCATAAAGATACCAAAGACTGATGATGAAAAAAGTATCTATATTTTCATGAGACACAAAGAAAATAGTAGTTTTAGAATGGCAGCATGTTGTGGTTTGAAAGCAAAACGAGTGAGAGGCTCCAAGTCAGAGATACAATTTAATAAGAAGAAAGGTAAAAAGGTAAAAATAAAATAAAATAAATGCAATAACACAAAGGATCACTGACAGAGTCAGAATACAACCTGAGCAGGATGGTGGAAGCAGTCCAGGTGAGGTGCTCTTCCTGAAGCAGTGATCCTGTAGAAAGGTCTGGTAGCTCTGGTCCTCTGGGAATCCAGTAGGTAAGGGCTCTTTGCACTGTTCTAAATACCAGCTTATATCCAGGTGAGAATGCTTGGCTCCTCCCCGTGGGCAGAGCATCTCACAATGGGATGATGAGTTGTGAAGTGGGTCTTTGATGGCCCATTAAACAGAGATAACTCCTGGAGGGAGTTATCTGTGAGTCACGGGCAAGGTGTTAATGGGCCATTAGCAGAAGACAGCCCAATACTAGAGCACTGCCCCCCTTGGTTTTAACAGTCCATGAAGATGGTGATAGAATAAATACTTTGTATACATCCTACACTACGACTCAGGACACAGCAACAATCAGAAACTTACTGATGAAGACAGAGATGAAGTTTAAGACTCAAAATTATGAGAAAATAATAAATAGATACAGACTGATAATAATATACCATTACCTCAAGTATGTCAAATTTCATCTAGTTGAAGCTACTGTCAAGATATCTTTTGATCTCAAAAATTCCTCTCTGTGGATATGAATGTGCATGTTACTGCCCTGATGTCTTGTGAATTTCTTTTTCCTTTGTTTCTCATCAGAAATAGTGTCCAGTGTCCTTCTTATGCCGTACACGGTAGCAGAAGCAGACTATAACAAATTGTCACCTTATGATACTTGAAACTGAAGAGAATGCTATGTTCTGGAACTCAATGATACAAAAAAAAAAAAAAATTCTTCTTTTGACCAGAACTCTGGAGTGCTTTGTCATTCTGTTCTTTAAACTATTGCTCCCCCAGGTAACCTCTAAGTAATCCTTACTTAATAATTAAGTAATCACTGCTTAACATAATGCTCTTTGTTTTAGATAGGAGTATTTCCTTGTGAAACATACGTTTAATTTTTCATAGACCAGTTTACAGCTGCAGATACTTTTGGACAACAGAAAGCATACTGTTGTGGCATTGTGTAATACACACATTTTGAAGGAAGTCAGTATAAATAACACTATGATAACTTTTGAATGTTGTAGAATAATGAATTAAAAAGATAATTCTTTCTTGCACCATCTTTCTAAAACTAGTTGGCATAAAGTTTTGCTAAAGATGAAAATTTAAGAAGATTTTAAAAATGAATGAATCTTTTGTGTAAACAAAAATATCTCCAATTATCAGCTTTTTTTTTTAATATTAGATGTCTGTCAGATTATCTCCTGCTGGTTTGGAGTTTTCATTTAGTTGGGGATTGGTTCAGAAATGGAAGAATTAAAGGAAAAAATTTTCTGTTCTGCTGTAAAAATTGCAATGTTCCTACATCAAAAAATCTTTTAGATGTTTCTACATTTTTGAAAGAATTAGGCAAAACCTTCAAAATGCTTCCACCTAATGCAGAGCACAGCAGCTTTTACTTATTCTATACTGAATAAAATTCATTGAACCACTTTCTGTAACCTTTATAAAGCTCTGAGTAATCTAATTTAACTTCAAAATTATTCTTTTTTAAGTAGAAAAGGGAAGACACCATGACCTCCAGAAGTCCCTTGCAACCTTACCTGGTTTATGACTTCCAGTATCTGCAACTGCATTTCAAGCAAATCCCAATGCCATTGTCCAAGCTAGAAACAATCAAAAAACCAGTAAAGGGAATTATCTGACGAACAAGATCTAGACTATGGCACTCTGTATTCCAGGACTAAAACTCATCAAACAGTAAACAACAATTAAAATCAAATGTAAAACTAATTTCCTTGGTTAGATGTTCAAGGATATCTCCTTGCTAAGTATGAACGTGCATTTTCATCTGTTAGTCTTCAAGGAGATGTGAATCTCCTCTCCTGCAGAGGCTTTTCAAACACCAAGACAATGACTATTTATAGTCAGCCATTGAAGAGTCATTGGCCTCTCAGGGTATATCTGGTAGGAGACAGAGGGAAACGAAACACTCGCTTTAATTGAATTGTAGTCCCTTAAGTGAAACTATTTAAGCTGTTCTGAACATATATAAAAACTTAGTATGCCAAAGACCTTGACTCTCTATTTATTTTCATATCTTTGTGAAAATACTCTGCTTTCTAGATTAGTGGTTTTTCTCTTTTCAAATGCTGATATTCTGTCATTTTGGTGTTTAAGGTGGCACAGCTATAAAACTATAGATCTACAGCATCGCTCCTTAACTGATTACATATATTATTTTCAACACTAAAGTAAAAAGACAAAAAAAGGAGAGTATCTGCTTGTATTTCCCTCTCTTTGTCTTCAAAAAGGTCTTAAGGATTAAGGAACCCTCATAGAGTGACTGCTGTGTTAGCTTTCAGAGAAAGGGTTATCTAGGAAAAGGCATCCTCTAACTGTGCAAATCTTAATCACTGAGAACAGGAAAAATATTCGAAATCACATTGAACAACTACAGGAGGTTTTTATTTGATCACAGAAAGAAAAATCTAGGTCTGTATTTTCAAATCCCATTTAGACAACGATCAAAATGCTGATCAAAAATAATTCCATCAAGTAGTGACAAAACAAAAGGGGAAATAGTTTCAAAATTAAATAGAGTTGACTTAGACTAGACAATTAAAACGAAAAAAATACCAGTAAGGGTGGTGAGACACTGGAAGAGGTTTTCTAGAGAAGCTGTGGATGCCCCATCTTTGGAAGTGTCCCAGCATAGATTGCATGGAGCTCTGAGCAACCTGGTCTAGTGAGTGGTGTCGTCATCCATGACAGGGGTGTGGAGATGAGATGATTTTTAACATTCTCCTCCAACCTCAGCCATTCTGTGATTCTATGATTCAAGGACTCCCACGTAGAAATGCTGAAAGGAAAAGGACTCCCAGGCAGAAATGCTGAAAGGAAAGGCAATGAAATATTCAGGAAGGGTTCAAATGTCACTGTACCACATAAAACAATATAAATAAATGTCATGAGAGAAATAGAAAGTTTGGCTTGAAGCCATATGTAATATCAATGAGGCATTGGCATATAAGGTTGAAATATTTATTGAAACACCTTGAGAAACGTTAACATTGTGGCCAATTAAGTTTTTTAGAACTCTTTCTCTCTTTTTCTTGTGGTGAAGGTCTGTCCCAGCATGTGAACTGGAGACGTACTGTGCATCACCACGGCATCTACACGTGTCAGTTCCACGAGCTGCCTGTCTGCTCTTGCAATGGGGAGTAAGCACAAACTTCCTGCATCCTCAGGCCCTCAGGAAGGTTTTTAAAAGAGCATACTCCAGTTCAGTATGATATCAGTGGATGATAACTTGGGGCAGAAAAATATTTTGAGCACCCAGCTAATGTGGACGTCCAGGCCAAAATATAATCTGCAGTAGTATAAAAATGAAGAGCAACCATAGTCCACAATCACATATAGTAGATAAATTATATTTTATGGGTATTTAAGGATGTTAAGGAAACAGAAATATAATAGACACTCTTAAAGAAAATACCAAGAGAAAAACTAACAAATTAAAAAAAAAAAAAATTAAAAAAAATTAAAAAAAGAAAAGAGAGAAACTGGAAGAATAATCCATAGAATTAAGGAAAATAGAATAAGGTATGGGTATCAAGGGTCAAACCAGACAGTGTCTATTAGCTCTTATGAAAGAGTCGTCCTGAAAAGAGGTTTTTTGTGCAGTAATATATATAACACAGATAGGGCTGATGACCCTACCCCTAAAAGTGAGCTGAACCACTACTTTGGTTATAGACATCTCACAAGAGCAAACAAAATTTATTGGATGCAGGTTCTGATATCTCATATTTTTTCCACAAAGCTCTTATAAACTTATTTTTCTGCTGGAGCTATAGATAGTCTGAGTTGAGGGTGAGTTCTTTTAAGTGGCATGTCAAATATATAGTATGATTTGCCTAAATCAAAGAGTCATTTGTTCTTCTTTACCAGTCCTTTATTTCTTTTTTTCATAATTTCAAGTTTTTCTGGAGCTTATTAATAATTACTATTACTATTTAAATTCACCATGCATAAAAAATGCAATTCAAGAGTTCATAGTGATCATTTTTTATGAGTGTTTGAAATTTCACAACGAGGATGCTATTAGGAAGAAAAAAGGAAAGAAATACTTTCATCTTTCCCTTGCTTAAATGTTTTCAAGTAGAAATTTAGTCAGCAATTAACATAAATGAAAAACCAGAACACCTCTTAACACCCTCTCTGGCTGTTATCTCTGGCATCATGGAAGTCACTCAACAGGAGCAAAAGTTCTTGAGGCAACCAGGATGCTGAGAGAAAGGAAAACACTATGGAAAGATTTAAATAATTCTTTTTGTCTTTTGCGCTGTTACTGGACAGTGCTGAGAAGATTCTGGCCTCATCTTCTTTCCTGTCCTCCATCACATCTTTTTATACACTGTTAAAATCTCCCCTGAACATTCTCTTTTTTTCAAGACTGAATCCTCACCGTTTTCTCATCCTCCCCTTGTTTATCAGGTGGTCCAAGGCCTTCATTATCCTTGTTGCCTTGTGCTGGACTTACTCCAGCCGCTCTCTCTTTTCTTCTGGGGAACCCAGTGCTCCAAATGTGTCTCATTTACCATCTTTTCCATCAACATGGATACTCCCAAGACAAAACATCATTTTATTTCAGTAAGTACTCTGGATGCAAAGTGGACAATGCCACGGAGATTCTACTCCATGTTTCCAAACCTCCTCAATACATCTTGTTCCACTATAATTCTGTGAGCAGAGGGAGAAGTCCAGTCCTAAATCAGTTTCGGGTATGTTCTGCTGAATTCCTAAGTGTAAGAAACAAACAGAAAATCCTCAAGAAAAAATTAAAATAAAATAGTATTTTTATTAGTCCCTTATGTAATATTTGCCTTTATAACTCTCCTTCTAAAAAGTATTGGTCCTTCCCAACCCTCTACCCTTTCTTTTTTCCTATGAAGTACAAGTCAGCACAGCACTACATTCAGTACACTGATTTCTCTTGCTTGTCAAAAACATAACTGATGATTTCATCAGTGTTATTGGCACAGTTGTTACAGAAAAACGATCTCCTAGTTTGTTTTCCCTGATAATCTTGCTTCCTCTGCAGGAATGTAAATATTCTGTGGCATTGTGCTTTGTCCTTGGCAAATGTGAGATTTTTTAAATTTTTTGTTTTGTTTTGTTTGCAAAGAATGTTCAAACTCAGAGGCCTTTACTCATAAAGCTGTAAGAGAGAGATAATTTTGAAAATATTGTTAAATGCTGGATCTAAAGAAATTGCTGGAAGGATGAGCTGAAATTATGTCTGAGAATTGATCTCATTTACGGCGCTTCCAGCTGTTCTGGGGCATAACTCCCACTGTGGGACTGCCCAAGTTTAAAGAGCCTGAATACATGGATGGTCATCATGTCTGCCTGAGAACAGGAATTGAATCACCTGGAAAATCTGTCTTTGAGGACATCATTTACAACTACTTCAGCAGAAAGAGATCTTTATGCTTTCTCAGGCTCTGAGAAGGTGAGGTCTGATCCCATAAAAGGCAGGAAACATCAGACCTTCATATATTTTAATGACTATATTCTAGATAGATTTTCTCCAGTTTTCAGCTTGTTACACATAGATCTCTTTAAAAGGTTTCTTTGTGCAATAAGTATCCCAAATGGCACTACCACCAAACAAACAATTTTTAAAAAATTATTAATGCAATTTTAAAAATGTGTTCAAATTTTACTTCTGTTCAAGTTGGTGTAAAAATTCTCTTTCAAAATGCATTTTTCACTCCTTGTTATTTAACAGTAACTACATCTACACAGAAGAAATTTAATAAAAAAGGCATAAGCAAGTGTGTTGCAAACATAACCATTATTATTATTATAGATAAGTGCGATTTCAGTACATTTTTCAGCAAGGTATGTAACAACTGCTAGTTGTTTTCTTCCCTGTTTCAAATTAGATATCTTTTTAGTGAGCTTTTCCTTGAGCAAAAAAAATTTAGTGCCCTACAAGATTTACTGCACCATAACTACTGTTCTTGGTATATCAGACTCTGTTAATGTAGATGATAAAAAAAATTAAATCTTGAATGGCTGAAAAAATCTGGGAAAAGTATGTATCTCTACAGAAAAATTCTATTTGCTGTATCTATATACTTTGGATAACATAGATTTGCTTAAAAATGAAATTTTCTTTTTTCCTCCTTTTAAGACAAATTTGTTAACACCCTGAAATTTGTCAACTCAATCATTATTTATTAGAAAACATTCATTTTTTACTTTGAAAATCTGAAAAATCAAGAAATGAAAAAGGAATTTTCTGTTCTATTTAAGGATGGTGTAAGCTTTAATTTTTTACACAAAGACAATTTATATTTTTTCTTAAGTTATGGTAGATGTGGTATTGCAATCTGGTTTTGAAGTCAGTTGAAAGGTGCCTGTGGCAGTTCTTAAAAAAACCCCACTACCTCTGGGTGTAAAAATAAATCACTATAAATCAGAAGTGAATTCTCATGTGTAGTAGTCTGCTTAAGTCCTCACCTTACTAAGATTTATAACAGATATAGAAGGGGAATGAAAAAACCTGTTACAGGGTCAGGGAGAAAAGCAGGTGAGATTAGTAAATTGGGATCACCTCACTTAGAAAAGATACAAGAGAATGCTCATTCTTGAAATACAGCATGTAGAGAAACCAAACTGAGCACTCTAATCTTTCAAAACTCATCAGATGTAAAATTAATGAAAGAAAATGTTGTGTAACCAACACAGTTAACCTTTGAAACCACTTGCTGTATCAATATACTTGAAGATGTCAAAAGCTCAGAATATCTCATTAAAGCAACAGATGTCTCCTCATGAATAAGAACTTCTGAAGTTGTAGGTCTGAAACTGAATTAAAAGATAAGTGTGGCTATAAATTATGGGTTTATATCATATGCTTTCATAAAAATCTTGTGCTAAGCCCCTTTTTAAAATTTTCTATTATTATTTATTGGTTGATCTCTTCTTGAAATCAGAGCTAAGCACTTTCATCATGACCATTTTGAGAAATGGAGATGGGGGCAATTGGATGGTTCTTTTATCACTTGGACAAATGAATAAACTCAAAATTATGTGTTCCCTTCCCCTCAGGCTTATTAATAAAGATGTATTTCTAGGTCCTCCATAAAGGTTTCACTGACTGTTGGCAGCCCTTGCTCACTTGTATCACATGTAAGTCATCAATTACCCAATTCCAATGAAAATGGGAAAGTGGTGTTTAGTAGTCAGATAACTCTCAATCCCAGACATTCTAACTTGGGTAGTACTTAAAATGTACAGCAGACTTCATAGAATCACAGAATCATAGAATGGCTTAGGTTGGAAGAGACCTTAAAGATCATCTCATTCCATCCTCCTGCCATGCGCAGGGGCACCTTCCACTAGACCAGGCTGCTCAGAACCCAGTAGACCTTACACACTTCAAGGGTGGGACATCCACAACCTATTCCAGTGCCTCGCCACCTTTGCAGTCAAGAATTTCTTCCGCCTATCTAATCTAAACCTGCTTGCTTTCAGTTTGAAGCAATTCCACCTTGTTCTGTCATTCCAGACCCTTGTAAACAATCCCCATCTTTCCTGTGGGCTCCTTTCAGGTACTATAAGGCACCAAATAAGTAATTCCAAAGGCTTCTCTTTTCCAGGATGAACAATCCCCGTTCTCTCAGCCTTTCCTCAGAGCAGAGCTGCTCCATCCCTCTGATCCCCTTGGTGCCTCCTCTGGCCCGGCTCCAGCAGGTCCCTGTCCTTGCTGTGCTGGGAGCCCAGACTGGATGCAGCTCTGCAGGTGGGGTCTCAGCAGAGCGGGGCAGAGGGGCAGAATCCCCTCCCTGCCCTGCTGCCCACGGGCCTTTGGATGCAGCCCAGCAGGGGCAGGTTCTGGGCTGCAAACACACATTGCCAGCTCATGTCTGGCTTCTAGTCCACCTGCAACACAATATAGAACTGTAACCCAAAAGTATCCGTAAACTTTTTCCCTTTATGCATTATTTTACATTTCATAGGTCACCTTTCTTTGGTCTGCAGTTTTGTATGGTTTTAGTCTTTGCTCTTAATGAAAGCACAAATGGCTCAATAAGGGTGATTTAAATTTTGTTCTGCATGTCTCTGAAATTCATCGTGATTCAAAGCGCTGCAGGGAACAAGTTTCACATTCACAGAACAGCAGCTGAGAAAGGTTTGTGTTTTGCACACACAACCACTTTAAAAACAACTGCTCTTCAAATTCTCACCATGTAGCAACCATTCTTTACTATTCCACATGCTGAAATAAGTTCTGCACGTCTTGGCTCAGGCCAGAAAACGTTGTTGTCTCTTTTTCAGTGCTTCAGCAATAAAATATTCTTGAAGGTCCCTCCATTTAAATTAACTGATATTGCACTAAACCAGATATTATTACTTGCATGATGTGGTAACATGGTTCATAGAAGAATATCTTTCATTGAAGAGATGGCAGCAAATGGCTGGTAGGACATCAGTAACTAAAACCAGGTTTTTTTACACTTGTCAGGCATGAAGGTGGAAGTTTTAATGAGTTAAGGAAATGTAGTAATTTGTGAGATATTGTTTGGTAGCATTCATAATATTCCCAAGTTGGGGGGAAAAAAAGGAAAAAAAAAAAAAAAACCCAACAAAAATCTTTGCTCTGGAAATTGAAATAAACCACTGCTGACTGATAGGAAAGAAGGGAACTACCATGAAAAAGTCTTATGTGTTCATAAGTCCTCATAAAAGAGAGGGACTGTACACAACTGCCATGGTGCTGAATATGTAGGCTGTTAAATTAGAGCCAGCTGGAATATCATAGCATTGGCAGTCTCATTCTTAGGTAAAATAATAAACATGTCCATAATCCTGCCCAAATATCTATACTTGATAGTCATGGGGTAATAACTGTTGCTGGTTCATGATTTTTGAGTGACTGATCTGAGAAGAGGAATAAAGTCACACATAAAAATGTGGGAACACGGAACATATGGAAATCTGCCTCCAGAGTCCAGAGAAGTTAATTTGTCTCATCTCTCAAATGCTGCTTTTGCTGCACCAGACACACAAGTATGTGTATCTTCCTTCAGACATATAAATTCAGCGTATTGATTTCTTCATCAGCACAATGTTTTATATTGTAAACAAATTAGCACACTGTACTTCAAGCAACCTTGCTATCTCCAAAAATTAGGCAGACATCTTTACCTGGTGAAAAATATTTTACATTTGTCCTTGTCATTATTCAGTTCCAGAAATGATACAGAGAATTATCCTCCCTACACAAAATCTGTGAATCTCTAGTTAGTATCTGAACAATTTCAGGTTTGTTTTAAGTTTCTCTAGCAGGAAGGAGAGTTCTCTATGTAAGTGACTTGAAACAGAAGGGAAACAATGGGTTTGTCTCTTTCTCATAAAATGTTTATCCAAAATGATAGTGATTTTAGATCTTTATGAAAGTTATATCTTTATGAAAGTCCCTAGAAGATGATAAGAACTTGAAACATAAATGTGGTGTAAACATTTATGAAACTCTTTTGTTTATTGTGCATCATTTCCTCACCACAATAATGCTGCTGTTCACTGTTGTATGATTTATCTTAGTGCCACTTCAATTGTGTTTGCAGTTTTCATAGGAAAGCATCCTAGGTGGGATAATTACTCACGCTGGAGACAATCAGCAATTTGGTTCATAAGCACCTCTGAAAATTACCCTTTTGGCAGAAGGCATTTTCCTGCAAGGACAACATATTGTGCTGCAAAGAAGGGGTATTTTGTCTTTTCTCTTTTCCTTTTTTCTCTCCTTTCCTTTCCCCAAAAACATTTGACAATTGCTTACAAGATGTGCCAATTTCCCTACAAGTCCTCACCAGCTATTCTCAGATCTATGATCTCTGCGCTTTTTATTTGTAACTGTGCCATTTCCATGTGTTCCTCTAAAATTCTCAGCTAATTTTAAGGTGTTCCCTTAACATTTCAGTTTTGAAGGCATGTAAGCAAATCCAGCTGGATCTCCTGGCAACTTGGATGTCCATTGGGGAACATGTATTTCAGTAAAAATATTCATTATCAAATCATCACCAAGATTTCAATTTCTATATTTAATTACATTTGAATTGAACACACAATCATCAATCAACTTAAAAATAAAATGATCCTGGTAAAAACACCATGGAGATGTTTCTTGACAAGTTCAGTCACAGCAAGTTTACAGATCTTCAGTTCTTGTAAACTGACTCAAGTGTAGTGATGAGAGCTTGAAATGTTTCTGTTGGCAGAGCCTAATTCTGCTGCTTTTATTCACATGGGAGGATAGACTCCTGTGTAAATAATCTCACTGAGCAAAAAAGTAAGCAACATGGGGGAAAATTAATTCTTGCTGTCTTTTTGCAAACTTCACAGCTAGTAAATCTCTGTGGGAGAAAAGCTGCACATGATAGCACAGTTGTGAAAGCTGGAGGCTACTGTGTGAAAGACAGGGAATTTACAGATATATCCACTTCAGTTCTGAATGTGATACCCCAAAAGATCTAAGGTACCAGTCAAACATGTATGTAACATTAGATAATAATTTCCCTTCTTCTCCCCTGAGATTTTTCTGGCAAGAGTTTCCAGTCACTGGAGTTGCACTTTAATTATTTAATTGCTTTGAGAACCTATCAAAGTTGACTTCCTCACCTTCGAAACAACTGCCCCAGTTCATGTGGGATAATACTCACTGCAGCTTATTTCTGCTCTTGATTTTAAAACTTACATAGCAAGAAGATATGTTTGTTTCTCGCCAGTATATTTGCTATACATGCAGTATCATGCAGAAATCATGTTTTTTAATGCCCTAGTCTAAGCACAGCCATAAAACCTCATGTCAGCCTTCCCCCAGTAAACAGCACACTCTAAGGAATAATGCTATAAGCCAAAGCATGGGAAATAATACACGTCTCTCATTAGTGGACCAATTAATATTTTACAGCACTTTAAAATTCTCATCTTTGGGTTCATTTAATGTATTGTCATGACCACCAAGAGTCATATAGATTCAGATGACAGAAAATTTGAGCTTTATTTCTGCATCTCTCTAATCTCCATTTGCATGACCTCAGTATGATTTGCTGTTGTGGTTTACTATGAGACACTTCTTTAATAGATTTTTATTTCCTAACTAATGAGTAGTTCCATAAGCAGCAGAAACAATGCAACCCGACACACTCACGTACTTTGTCCCCTCCTCCCCTCCTCTCTCTGTCCCTCCACTGTGATAGAGGGACCTAAATATACCCTAACACACCTTTTGGATGGGATATGTGACAGAGTGCTTTGAGCTGCATGCTTACTGATGGGCAAATCAGCTGCTGACTCTTCCTTCAGTGAGGCCTCTGTATTTCACAGTGGTAATACAAGAATGTGATTATCTTTGAGATTTGTGCTCATCTTTTGTTGTTTTACTCCATTGCTTCAGAGCAGTGAAAAGCATGTTCCTCCTTTCCTTGAAAAGGTGGACTAACAGATTTCTCCAAATGCTGTACCAATGTGCTGTGGACAGCCTACGTGGTGTGCTCTGGTGACTGCTGCAGACAAGTAATTAGGCAAAGCCCTCACACTAGGAGTCCTGTTTGGAAGAAGAGCATCCTTGCCTGATATCAAAGGAGCAAGAAACAGTTGGTCAGATCTGACTTTGGTGAAATTCTCATCATATTGATAATTTAAAATAAGCAAACTTGGGATAGCAACATTCTTGTGGGCAAGAAACCTCCTTATTGTTTCTTTATTGTGTTATGGTGGGGCATATGTGCATGGATTTCATTCCTTGAACCTGTGCAGATCAAGGTGCTTCTGACCCTCAGCTAACATAGACTATCATAGAGGTTCAGGTATGTGTAGAAGTTATTTGATTTTATTTATTAACACTCCTTTTATTTTCTCTAATTATTCCACTGTTGTTGGATGGAAATGGTCCAAAACATTAAAGATAAATTTGATAAAACTGGCATCATACCCACTTAACAGTGAGGGTTTCTTGCTCTTTGCCAAGCAAGTTTTATTTTTAAGGTTTTTATCTAATAATTGTTTTCATTACCTTTTTATATTCATTTATCAATGATGTCTATTTCTGTTGTTGGGTACTAGAGCTAATGGAACCTTCTTACCTGGGAAAATTTTACCAAAAACTTTCTCTGCTGTGCTTTCCTGAACCTACACTAAAGGCTCCTGCCAAAAGTTCCTGCAGTTAAGCATTTCTCATGACATTCATGAGCAGAACACCAACCTGTGAGGCTTTGTTGAGGCTGTCATATTTTGGATTTCTAAAACTCTATGAGGAATATCAGTTCAATTCCACTTAAATATATATGAATCTGTTTCTTTTATACTATATCACAAAATTTTTAGCTTAAGAGCAGGACTGTGAAGTCCTGCTGGAGCTGAGCAATGTGGTTCTGATTTATGTGGTATAGATCAACCAACCAATGGCACAAAGCCCTCACATTCCTCTTCCCCAGCATTTTCTGTTCACATTCTCAAATGTCCTAAAACCTCCCTCTGGGAATGAATTTGGACTTTATCCCCTACCTTGTTCTTCTCAGAAAAAATATTTCTTCTTCCTGTATTTCAGAATTTTGTAGACTACTGTGCAGCAGGAGACAAGCTGAAGATACTGATCATGTCGTTCATATTAGTTTGCTGGAAAAGGACCTCTTGTCTCCCTCCTCCTTCCCAAATCCTCTTGAAAAAGGCAAAGGAAGGGTCAGGAAAAAATATTAGGGATGTGTTAATTTGGATTAATCCTTTATTATCCACTATCACTGCTTCACATTAATATAAATCTACTTCTATCTCCTTTCATATATCATACAGGTGGTAAGGTGACAAATTTATGGAAGCTGCTTTGGAGCCTATAGCTTAATTAACCCCCTCAAAAAGAATTACCTCTGCAAAGTCAAGCTGGACAAAAACCCACCCCTTTATGCAGGTCGCGTGTTTTTTCCCTACAAAGCAAGATCCTCAGCCAGACAGCACCAAAGCATCCGAACGGTAAGCAATTTATTTTTTATCGGTTTATTTCACGCAGCCGTGAAGAGCAGAGGTATGTTTCCCTCCGGACTAATAGCAGAAGTCAAACCAAGCGAATTCCTAGACAGCTGACTGAACGCGAACCCGACGGGACTAGTTCCCGACGCACCCGTACGCGGGGCTGGCGGGGCAGGCCGGCAGGCGGAGCGGGGCACCCGCCGAGCCCCCGCCGCTCCCGGGGGGAAAGAGCCCAGCCCCGGGGCGCGCCCCCGCCCGCGGCCAGCCGGAGCGCCGCTCCCGCGCTCTCCCGGGATGCTGGGGGCTTCCCGGCGGGATTCTCCGCCAAGCCGCCGCCTCTCCGTTTTAGGCTGTGTCCCCTCCGCCAGCGGGCCGCGGCGGCGGGGCGGAGGGAGCTGTCTCACCGCGCCGGGGGCCGTGCGGGAAGGGACGCGCGGGGAGATCCGAGCAGGGATCCGAGAGGGGATGCACGGAGGGATGCAGGGCGGGATGCTCCGGTCCCGCCGCCACCTCTGAGAGAGGCGGAGGAATCTGCAGGCTCCGCCGCTCGTTGCTGTGGAGGGGAGCGTGTGCGGCGGAGGGATCGGTCGGTCTGCCGTGCGCCCGCCCCCTGCGCGGCGGCGCGGCCCCGCCGATATAGCGCGGCGCGGGGAGGCGCGGTCGGCATTCCGTGAGTGGCGCTCCGCGGGTGCGGAGCTGTGCGGGTGGCGGCGACAGAAACGGCAACGGCGGCAGGGTTTGCCTGAGCTGGCTGAGCATCCTCCAACTTGGAACTGTCCACCGGCGTGAGCTCCTGAACATGAGCCTCCTGCCTCTGTACCTGCTCGGATTGCTCCTCAGTGGCGGGCAAGGTAGGAGCGCGGCCGCCTTGTTAAATTTTTTTTTCCTTTTAATTAGTATTTTTACCTATGCTGTCCGCTCGGTCAAATTAACGGAAAAGAAACGGAGAAAAAAATTTTAAAGCAATGCATTATCCTGTATCCTGGAACCAAATTAAGAAGGACCTAAAACTTGCTTCATCGCGCAGGTTTTATTTATTTATTTATTTATTTATTTGTTAATTTATTTATTTTCTCATAAATGACACCTCTTGAAGACTTGGGGAAAAAAGAAAAAAGAAGCTGGACAGTGTTAAGTGCACTTAGCTGCTTTGCATAGGGTTTTGACTATTTCATTTGATTTTATTGTATTGTAATTTTTTTTTTATTTTATATGCTCCCGATTAGTGTGTGAGAGAGATGAAGCGATTACACAAAATCCGCCGAGCACCGGTCTTTAAAATGCGCGTCTGCCCGCAGGGAAGGCAGCACGGGCTTCGTTCTTAGGAGCAGGGAGAGCTGCTGACCTGAAGTCTCCCAGCCGGGGTTTCTCCTCTCTGGGAGCCCCTTGCCCGCGCGCTGCCGGGACCCTGAGCCCCGGGCCAGGGGTGGCGCGGAGGGGAGGGCGCTGTCGGGGCTGTGCGCGGCTGCGGAGCCCGTGTGCCGCGGAATTCCCGCTGGGGCAGGTGTGTGCGGGGGGACGGGGCGTGCCGGGCTGGCGCCTGCGGGCGCGCTTCTTTCTTTGCACATCTATGTGAATATATAAACACACATATACATATACACATACACACGTATATATGTATAAGCATATATATATATATGTGTTCGGAGAAACGCGGACTCAGGGGTTGTGGTGCGGCCGCAGGGCTTGTTTTCTGGGGCTGACATATCTATACAGCTATTTATTTGTTTATTTTTTGATGTCCCCTGCGTGGTTACTTAAAGATTTGTGCTCCTGGAAGAGACTAGGCGGGAAGGGCCGCCGGGAGGGGCGGAGCCGCTGGCTAAGGGATAACCACCGCGGTGTTTGGGAACTGTTCGGGCAAGTTCCTGGCGTCCGGCCGAGGCGCCGAGCCGCGCGGGGCTGTCCTTGTCCCCGCTCCCGCTGCCCCCCTGTCCTGTGCGAGGCGACGTTGCCTGCAGCTGAGGGGATGGGCGGCGGCTCCACTTCCTGAGGAGGTTTTAGGGCAGAAATAAACCCCACCCAGCCCAAACGTCTCGGCGGGGTGTCAGCGGCCGCCGCGGGGGCCGGTCCCGGGCCGCGCTGCCGCCGCCGGGCGCCAGGGGGCGGCCGAGCTCCACGGCCTCGCCGGGCAGGGGCCGGGACGGGGCGGCCTCGCCCCAGCCGCTCTCGTGCTGGGCAGGGCCGGGTGTGCCGCCCACGGTGTCCTGTGCGGGGCCCGATGTGTCACCCGCGGTGTCCTGTGCGGGGGCAGCGACATTTGTTGCTCTTAAGGAAGGGCCGGGGGTGGGCCAGGCATGATGCCTTGTGGTACCAAGAACCGCAGCCGCCAAAGTCTCCTTTCGTGTGGCTGCACCTCGCACCATCCAGCCGTTATCTTTCGGCGACAGTTAGCAAGAAGCCGTCAGGTGCTCTCAATTTCTATAGAAAAAGCTTCCCTGCTTTTGCCAGCTCGGGGTGAGCTGGGGGGATTTCCCCAGGAGAGGGATCCGGGAAGGCTCCGGAGAATTTTCGGTATAGCTGACACTGGGATGGCAAAGACGGAGGAGGAATTCCTTCAGGATTTGCATTGATCTACCATAGATCAATGCAAATCTACCTGGGTTTAATAATGCGCGTAGAGATGTGGAATGTGCCTCCTCCAACGGAGGAAGGGTAGAAAGCGACTTTGTGAAGTGCGATTTCTGCGGCGTAGGAGGATCGCATAGTTTAGGTATCTTACTATCACAAATGTCAGGAGATAAATAATGGAGTGAAATTACAGATGCTATTAAGCTGAGTTTTAAAAATTATAGGATACATATGAGGGAGGGATGGAAAGAAGAGGAGGAAAGCTGAATAAACCTATTATTGATAGTAAGTTATTTCCCTCGATTCAAAGAAAGTTTCATTTTATTTTTTTTTTTTAGTAAAGGAAATTGATTGCATTGGCAGAGGAAGAGTATGATTTTTTTTTAACTGACTGTAGAAATAACAGAAACACGCAGCCTCAATCCACAGCAGGATTTAGTAAATGGGAATGGGAGGAAATCTGCATGTGGAAAATACACCCATTTAGGTTGCTAGGGAAGAGGTATTTTCTACAGTGGTGGTTGGGGGGGGAGTTTATTTTTTTATTTGAATGAAAATTATTGAAGTGAGGGATTTATTGTACATTTTTTTTTACTCTTGGTATTTATCTCTTTTATTTTGTGGGAATGCAGTGGTAGGGAACATTTACATCATCAGCTGAAGATTGTGGTGTTTGTGAGGGTTACTTTCTTGTCTTGTTATTAAAAGAATTATTATGTGAGTATTAAATGATTGTGGCTTCTTAGATAGTTTGGATGGCTAATAAAAAGTCAGTAACTACATCTGGACCATCTGCTTTGGAAATATTGAGAGTCCTAGGTTCAGGATTTATATTTTGAAGGATATAAGAATGACTGAAGCCTTTTCTTTGAGGAGTGCTGGTGTCTAAGACTGGAGAGAGGGGACTGTACTGTATTTGTTCTGTTCCAGAAAACCAGAGCAGTCTGAGAACAAGTAGCAGACAGCCACCCCCTTCCCCAGCCCGATACGTTAAGAGCTTATGAATGTCATAATTATCTACCAGGGCCAAATATTCCCTCTCCTAATTTCATCACAAGGGAGGAGTTTAACTGGCAGTGTTATGCTAAAACAAAAGGATTTTTTTCTTAACTTTCAAAGCTGTCCAGACAATTTATCCAGCTCAAATTAACTTTGCTTTAATAAAAATTGAAACAAAACACATACAGACTCCCTACCATACCACAAACCAAAAAGGAGCATACTGCACTCTGTAAATCTGCCTTTTAAGGTATGTAGTGATGAAGAAAGTTTCCTTGGTTTTTATCAGTGTGTGGGGACACTGACTTGAAGTCGATGAAATGGACATCTTCCCAAATGGTACAATTCTGTTTGTTTTACCACTCTGCATAATACACACTTCTTTAGGTTAGTAATTCTTTTAAAGTTGCAGTATAAAATGTCTTTCTTGTAGAATTTAATCTATTTTGTGCTCAGGCAGGAGATTCATAGAGTATGTAGATTGTGCGTCAAGTTTCTTCTTTTCATTGCTTTGATACAAAGTTTCTTCTCATTTTTTTCCTGAAGAGTTTCTCTTTCCAAGTGCTTTAAAGGGACTGCTTGTTAATAAGGAACATCCCCCCAGGAAGATGCGACATAAGATGATGGGTCTTAGTCACCACCAGTCTGGAATCCTGGTTCTTTCTGCTTTTTGTGTAGTGAACCCATGACATTTGGAGTTTTTGAAATCAGTGATTTTGTTTACTGGATTAAGTGGAACTGCTGTTTTACTCTGTACACTGAAATCTGAAGCAGATCCTGAGACTTCAGCCAGACATTGTTTTGTACTACCAGTTGATTTGTACAACTGCATTAAGATTGAAATGTAGCTGTTATCTTTCCTTCTCATTTCCACCCTTCTAAAACAAACAAAATCTGGGAAAATCATGTTTGATTTTTCTATTTTAGGCTACATTCTCCTCCTCAGGTAAATATGAGAATCAAAATATCTGCCTGAAAGTAAATCTGAACTGTCAAGAAGCTCTGAAACATTGACTTAAAAGTATGTAGATGAGAAATATGTAGAGAGCTTTATTTCATGCACTCCCATACAGACGGAATTTAGGGATACTTTTATCATTTGCAGTAGTTCTAAATCATGAAATATATGAATAATAAAGTCATAGATATGGAGTTTTAAAGTCTTGTCTAAGAGGTTGAATAGCCTCGTTTGGACTTTTCCTCTTACAGCACAACACATTAATTTTGTCTGTGGAAATGCTGCTGGATTGTTAAGACTAATTTAAGTATTTGCCTTCCATGGCCACGTTCTTCAACAAATATTTTTAGAACAAATGCAGCATATGTTTGCCCTTTCAGTGACGTTTTCACCGACGGACCTTTCTCAAGTGGTTCATGTTTACTTACTGATTTTCTTTCAATTTACTCCAGTAATCCCACTGTTGCATTCAGCACATGCCATTTGATTCCAGTACAATTGAGTCAAGTTAATATGACATTTTGTGAAAACACATGTTTTAACTTCACCATAATTTGTGTCTGTGAGCTGTGAGTTGAAAATCTATTATTGGAAGAGTGGGATATGAACTTCTCCAGGTGAAGAATCTGGATAATGGCTGCTATTTGGATTTTAAACAGTTTATATCAAATAATTCATGCCAGATGTTTCATTTGTTTGCTTGGGTTTATTTATTTATTTATTTATTTATTTAGCATTTTGGGGTGGTTTTTTTGGCTTGTTTATTTTTTTTTTTTCTTAGCACACATGTTTGCCTTATGAAACAAAGGCAGTATAGTTGATGAAGTGTATCCAGAAGTTCTGCAGGTCATTTGAGTCTCATTTTCAATGTCTCTTGAAATTCAGAAATAGGAGAGACTGGAGGAAAAACTTACTGATAACTGAGGTATTCAAATCTGGAGGCCTGTTATAGTCTCATAGACTAGATCTAGGCCTACTATAACTTGTGTCTTTACACCATTTTTTATTTTGATCTTTATTTTAAGCAATTAATCATGACCTAATTCTGACCTAGTGTCATGGTTTCCCCCTTGGTGAATTTAATGGTTTCTTAGTTTAGGCATTTGACTAGAATATTCAGTTTTGAGTAACTAGTTTTAAACTCAGAATAATTTTTTAGTATTAAATAGGGCATTCAGAGCACTGCTTGCTAATACTTCAAGCATTCGAGGATGTCCAGCTTCAGTGATGTAACAAAGTATTTTTATTGCCTTTGTAGCTCAGTTCTTAAAACTGTATTTGAATGGATTTGTACATTTTAAAGGATATCAGAAAACTAAAGAGTTAACTTAAGAAAGCAAGATACTCTTTAGAGGCCTTGTGTTATGCCGTTGCATCTTTAATAGGGTGCTTTCAAGGGTAACAAGGTTCTTGTTTTTATTACATGCCTGAGTTTTTTCATTATTTATTATCTATTGACTGATGATATCATTAATTGGAGAAGACATTTTCAGTTTTGTTTTGCTGTAGATGAGCAGAGAATCTACCTTTTAATTTATTGAATAGAAAGAAGAAAAATAGGGAGAGTCATTTATCTGGTGACATCTTATAATATTAAAATCCTTGTGTACCGGAAAAGAAATCCATGTAAGTGTTAATAAAAGTTATGTGGGAAGGACACAGAGATCACAGGTGCCAACAATGGTAGAAACCCTTGTATTCACAAGGCTGCCAAGCCTTTGAGTGTCCTGCATTTGAGTGGCTCCATGGAAGCACCAAACCAGAGGCTCATTCTTAGCAGGAATCCATTGATTCCAGTGGGTTCACTGCAGTATGTGAAAGTGTCTCTTGAAGTGGCAGGAGGTAACCGTCTTTTATTTTTGAAATGGCAGGAGATAGGCAACACTGTCCATTTATGCTGCTTTTATGACTTAGGAAATCATGATTAACAGAAAAATTCTCTCTTTGCATTTGTGCATTAGCAGCTGGATCATTGATGAATGCATGGGAGTAATTGCCTGAACTACAGGTCTAATGATCTACTGCAGAATGAGATTTTGACTACTTAGATATTAAGATAACTCTGAATATTGTCATGTGGGAGGCAGTAGAACAGGATTCACAAAGAAATTGTGGATGTCCCATCCCTGGGAATGGTCAAATCCAGGCTGAGTGGAGCTCTGAGTAGCCTGGTCTAGTGGGAAGTGTTCTGCCCATGACAGGAATGAGATGATCTCCAAAATCCCTTCCAATCTGAGCCATTCTATGATTGTAGCTAATTCTAGTCATATGAGAATGTCCATGACTTCAGTTTGTGTTTGCATGGGAGACAACAAGGACCAGTTCTTCAAAAGCATTTATTTTACTGTCTCAGGTAGGTTAATCTGGGAAGAAAGGAGGCAGTAAAGTGCATCGACTGAAAATTCATCACACAGTTTCAGCTTATTTAAGAACAATACTAAAAAATTGCAGCTAAACACCTGCTGAAATATTTTACCTGCTTCCTGTCTTCCTGCCTCTTCTAGAAAATAAAAAATGGAGTTCTTTGGTTTCACCTCCTCTTTAATATGATGCATAAAGATCATTGCAAATACCGTGAAGAGAACAAGTCTTTCAGAAACCTATTTGGTAAGCCTGGAGATCCGCTAAGCAAGGGTGTAATTTATTACCAGTTTCCATTTCCAAGTATAATCCTGTCTGAAATATCCAGTTTCTAGATGGATACCATCCAGATAAAATTGGAAAGCAGCCTTATTAGTCCTGCCTATCATTATTGAAATAAATTTTCTCTTAACTATATGAGTTCCTTCAAGAACTAGCTTTCCATTAAAAGCATAGATCTTTGATATGTTAATTTATGTTCATTTAAGATGTAGTGGCTCTCAGTTAAAAAAAAAAAAGAGGGAAATAGAAGTGGGTCATTTTCATTTTGCTGAGTTAAATTTTTCCTCCTAACAAAATTTGTGTTGTGACTTTAGGAGGCTGCACTGGTTTTCATTTAATGTTCTAACTACCTGAGTAGTAATGCTAAACAGCTGACAAAGGTTGATGAATAACCTCATAATTCAGCAATAGTCAGAGCTGTAGCATACCAATAACTCATAAGAATACAAATGAAACTTTA
The DNA here is from genome assembly GCF_965231275.1 of Zosterops lateralis. Classification (NCBI taxonomy): domain Eukaryota; kingdom Metazoa; phylum Chordata; class Aves; order Passeriformes; family Zosteropidae; genus Zosterops; species Zosterops lateralis. The sequence continues at coordinate 115,358,970 of NC_139763.1, forward strand.
CAAGTTGATGTTTCCCATTAGCTAATGCTAAACTGATTGTTTGCACTGCAGTTTTTGTCTAAGGAACAATACCAGCTATGATCCAAAATTCATACTTGGAAATCACACAAGAAGTCACTGTCCTGGCGACTTTGCCCAAGAAGTGCCATTTGGAGCATAGTAAGAATTCATATTAAAAACACTCATTGCCAGCAATTTTCTTGCTATGAAAACATGTTGCATCAGATTCAGTCAAGCTGCAAGTAATTTCAAGCCCATTAACTTTGTAGACCTTTGTACTGCAGCTGAATTTGGCTTGCATGAACTCAGGTCTATGGTTAAAATAATAAAGTAGTTAAAAACAGAAACACATAAAGATGTGATACAGATAGATGTAAATAGGAGAGAAGAGGTAATCTTGCCTCTTATTATGAATAGTTTCTTTAACTGATGATACAGTGATTTTTTTCTTGTCATAGGAAATCCATAATCAAGGTGCAGTGTTATTGTGTTAATATTATGACATTATTTTAATTACTCACAGCAGAATAAACTACAGATCCTGTGTAGATTATTTATGGGGAAGAGAATAGCAAATGAGGATATATTAAATGTACTAGAGACCAGTTATCTGGAGTATCATAATACAGTATTTTTTTAAGAAGTTCTTGAACATAACATACTCATAAACTAATGTGCTTACTGGATCAGAAAGAAATTGATGTACTCCAGTGACCTCAACAGAGACTCAAAGAGGGAGTCATAAAGGAACAAGTAAGTACAGAACAGTCAGAGTGTGATACTTCTGCCAGTGCACCTACAATGTTCAGGGATATGTCAGGTTGTATCTGTGTGATCTTCCTTAATAATCTTGGCAGTTCTTTGTTGCGTGAATTTGTTCTTAAATCTGCCAGTCCTTTGATCTGCTTGGTGCACTGTGTCAACAACTTACACGAGAGAAAAAAAGTCTGAAAAAATAATGTTCAGTCCTTTAATTGTGGTGTTGTAAGTAGTCAAGTCATACCAGTTCTTTACTTGACTCTTCTGTGGCATTCATAATTGCACATATCAGAGAAGCTACCTGTGCTAATGTGGTGGACTCAGAGCTACATGTTATATTCATGGGCTTTCCAGTAAATTAAATACTTTTTTTTTGCTTAGTAGTCAGTTCCTTATTTTTTTTTAAGCATTTTATTTCCCTACCCTTTTGGTAATAGTTGCTTTAATTTAACAAATGGTAATGTGAAGTACTGAATTTTAAGCTGATCTGCATCAGGCCAATTGTAAAAAAGCTTCTTTGTTTTTAAGTATCTCTTCTGCACTATTATCAGTGTGGCAAGTTGTGCCTTACAAGGGGGTGAGGGCTAAAACTGGTCTAGCAGTAATCCTGGTGAAATAAATGGTGAGAGAGCTTTAATTGCTAGAAAGATGTTTCCCAGGGATGAGCATATGGAAAGAGCAGAGGTACTTTAAAAGAAAGCTTGATACATGAGTAAATGGATATAGACTGATTAAAAAAAAAGACAAAACAAACAAAAAAAAAAACCTTCAGGATGAAAATTTCTGACCAAAAAAAGCAGTGACTCTGGAGCATAGGAACAAGAGGGAGGAAGTATTGTTAGTCCTAAGATGGTTCAGAATCATAGGATGTCCTGAGTTACAAGGGACTCACTAAGATCATGGTATCCAACTCCTGGCCCTATGCAAAAGACCCCAAGAGCCCCACCATGTGCCACAGCATTGTCCAAATGCTCCTTAAACTGTGTCAGGTTTGGTGCTGTGGCCACTTCCCTGGGGAGCCTGTTCAGTGCCCAGCCACCCTCTGGGTGAAGAAGCTTTTCCTGATATCCAGTCTAAACCTCTCCTGACACAGCTTCAGGCCATTCCCTTGGGTCCTGTCACTGGTCACCAGAGAGATCAGTGCCTGTCCCTCCTCTGCCCCTCAAGAGGGAGTTATAACTGCAGTGAGCTCTGGCCTCAGTCTCCTCTGCTCCAGGCTGAACAGACCAAGTGCCCTCAGGTGCTCCTCATACAGCTTCTCCTGGCCCTTCACCATCGAATTTGCCCTCTACTGGATGTTCTCCAATATAATGGAATTCCTACATTGAGATAGCCAAAACTGCATACAGCACTTAAAGTGAGGCTGCACCAATTCTTACAAAGTGCAGCTTTAAATTTTTTTTTTTTTTTTTTTTTTTTTTTTTTTTTTTTTTTTTAGCAACAATAGAGAATTACAAAGACAACATTGCACAACATTTAAACATGGTTTTTGCTAATCACCTGAAAGATCTGGTATGAGAAATCTCTATTTTGCAATAGAATCTTTGGTTTTGCTGCTTCGTTTGGGTTTTTTTGTTCCTGAATTCTAATTTTGTAAATCTTGTCTTATCCATCTTGGAATTTAAGAAGAATTATATCCAGCTGGGCATTGCTGCCTGTAATAAAGAATGCAGCAATTCATATACTCCTGTGCTTTCTCTGTTGGGGAACAATACCCAAATTCAGAGTGAAGCAAAAGCTAATGCTGACTTTTCCCAGTGGAAACTCTCTGTGGTATAATATGAATGCTACATCTCCACACTTTTTTTTTTCTTTCATTTTAAGAAAACAGTGTTATGTGAGATGAGTTCTGCTAACAGACCTGTGCACACCCTGCAGCCATGGAACTCCCACTGAAGTCAAGTGTTTCAGAGATTGTACTGATTGCACTTTTCAGGGTCTGATTGAAGCTCTCAGGAGTTGTATAAATCCCATATGAGTCTGTGGGGATTTTGATTCAGTAAAGAATAGAAAAATCAAGCTCTAACTTCATGTATGTTTAAGTAGAGGACATGTTTATGAGTAGTGCTGGAAATGTGTGGGGCTAATCCAAGAGCATGGAAGAACTGGAAACTACAGGGATGTTCTGGTGTGCCAGATTCTATTCAAGAGATAAAGTGCAAGGGACAAATGGATATTTTTCTCTGTGCTTTTCAATGATAAATCTAAAGATACATTGTAAATATTGTAGACTACTGATTTCATTCTCTCCCCCTGGGAACTCATGCAAAAACTGCAATTAATCATCATAATTATTTATCTGCAACTCAGGCTATAACTGCATTGGGAAGTTTACCATTGAGTATGAAAATTCATCACTAAATTTATCACTTGATTTTTGCTTGAGTGTTTGAGAGTTTTGATTTACTTGTTTGTTTTGGTCTGTGGCTTTTTTACACTGGTCAGAATTGTTCTTTAGACGTTCAGTATTCAGGTCATGCCTGCAGGTCTGTAAGTGCCACTCTGAGTGATCAGATCTATGGAGCTGTGCCATTTTGTGGCAATTCCACACATTGGGTTCAACAGCTTTTAGCATTTAGTCAAAATAATCCTTTCCAGCACCTCTGCATTGCTTTTCTGTGAATTAGAATTCTGTCTTTGGATTATACAGCCTGTATACGTATAAAATTTATGTTGCTGGGTTTGAGAACTCTCTCAGAGGGGGTGTTTTCTATACAGTCCTCCTAAACCTATGGTAGAATTACACTAATTTTTCATTTATAAAGACAATTTATAGAATTCTCTTTACTGTCATGATACTGGTTTTCAATTCTGTGAGTGCATGATACAGTTCTGAGTGCATGGTTTTTGTATTTGCTGCTGATTTTGAAAATTTTGATCTTGCATTCAATTTTTTATATCATTTTCAAACAGTTGAAATTAAAAGATTCTTATCTGTGTTCTAAAATCTCAGGAATCACCTATTTCACTCTGTGCAGCCCTTTGTGCCACACTGATAGCCTTTTACTTTTTTTGTGGTCCTAGGTCCTTATTCATCCACACAAATGAGCACTTTATATGTTGCATAAAAGAGCAGATATGGCTGGGGAAACTATCAAATAAATAGTGAAAACTGTGATGAAAAGAAGTAGACTTCTCTGTGAATCATGTATTTTGCATTATTAATTACATCTGATCTGATTTAGGAAAAAAGCAATCAAGCACAACTAAGCAAACCCAGAAAGCATCCTTTTCTGCTGTTAGATGGAGTTCTGATTTCTGTTCCTCTGTGCTCATTTTAAAACAGGATAGATAACTGTAGCCAGTGACTGTACCAGAAAATGAAAAGAAAGACTTCATCATTGTGTAAATATTATAGAAGATGCTGTAAAGAAAACTTAACTTCTTATAAGTGTAATTAGTGAATACTGCTATTGCTTTGTTGCACCTTAAATATCTTTGTGGCTACTTTCCAGACTGTGAAGTTCATTGAGGAGTGTTATCAAAGGTTTTTAGATATTCTTAGTCTTCAGAGATGTAAGTCAATGCAAGGTAGCATGGCAGAAAAAAACATTTCTGCTCATAACTGCACCAACTCTACTTCTTGTGACCTGCAGATATTAAATAAGTAACATCCCTGTCTGTCTTCCTGTAGAAAATCCTGTTTCTGCAGTGATGGTCTGTTTTTGCCTATGAAAATGACTGAATAATCTAATTGCTTTTATGAACATTTGATCAGAAAAAAGCAGTGTTGGAACAGGGGGAAGATGGGAAACTCAAGCAGTAGGGAAGGAGGAATCCTGAGTGTTGAAGGTTCATGTTCTCCTCTAACAGGTGGTGTTTCTTGGTCAGGGGTGGAGGTTTTTCTATGGGGTTGGTTGTTTGTTGTTTGGGCGTTTTTGATGTGTTTTTTCACTGTTTGAGTTTTTTAAGGAGTAGGGAGGGTTGCTAAAACAAATTGTTCTGTTTTTGGTCCTGCGTTCATAGTTCAGAGGTGTTTTTATAGAATCACAGGATTGTTGAGGTTGTCAAAGACCTTCACACTTATCAACCATCAACCCAGAATCACCACCACGTTCACCACTAAACTGTGTCCTCTGCCATATTCACACACTTTTCAAATCCTTCCAGAGATGGTGACTCCACCACTTTCCTGGGGAAGTCTGTTTCCGTGCTTTCCCATGATTTTTTTCCCCTATTGAAAGCATCACACAAAGTTTCACATAGCACTCATAAGACTGGAAGACAATCCCTGGTCTTAAAATTCTGTTACCTGATTTTTTTTTTCTGAAATTCAGTCCTAAAAATAGCTGCACATGTCTATGACAAATAACTACTAAAACAGCAGAAATGAGAATATAAGCTTTTCTAAGCAGCTGTTAGGAAAAAAAATTGCACAGTGAAGCAAAAGCTACTTTTCACAGTAAACACTTTCATACAAAAAAAAAAAATTGTATTGTCAGTATAAGTTTAGTTTTTCATGGAATACTTTTGTGTAAGGTTGAATTCCCACCTAAATGAATATTTGCTGCTTGTTTTGTTTGGGTTTTGGCTTTTTGTTGGGATGGGGTTTTTGGGGTGTTTTGGAGTGGTTTTTCTTTTTTTTTTCCTTGCCTTTACATTATAAAAATACTTTTCCTACTGTCTTGCAAGAACTAAGATATGAGGGAAATCATGGCCTATAGATATTTTATTCCTTAATGGATGTGAAATGAAGCATAAACTTGAGAAAAGTCAGAGTCCATCATGAATCCAGAACTGAACTGGCTATTTCGATTTCATTTCAAAGCTTTACCAGTCAACCTGCTTTTATTTTATGATGCGATAGAGTCCAAACTGACATGAAAATATGTGCTGATTGTAAATTGGTTTCTTTGGTGCTGTGCATGTTGATTCCAGGAGCTCTGTCTCAAGTGGGCCTTAAGCTGAGGCTGGAATGTTTGGTGGGCTTGATTTGGCATTTCTTTCAAATCCTAAGGAGTATCCCTCAAAAATCTTTATTTAAATCTGCAGATTAGCTTGTTGGTTCTTTTAGAAAGATCAGGGAAGAATCAAAATAGAAATGTGCTTTCTGGTGGGAAAATACATTTTGGAGGGGGAGGAGGGGAGAGGAATAAAAACAAACAAACAAAAAAAAGCAGCACAAAGCCAAAAAACACCCTACTATGAGTGAAAACAACCTGTAACACGTATTTAAATGTTTGCATTCCCCTCTCGCTATTCTGTCACTGCATCAGAAATTACTTTTTCTGTGGTTTTGAAATAAGAACTGTCAGCATGTATCTCTTTGAAGAATTACACAGAATAACCAAACTCTTTTACTTCCATGGCCAACCAGGCTGTTTTGGTGTTCTAAGCCGGTTGTGAATGCTGGACTGGTAATGCTTTAGGTGCAGGAAATTGGGTGAGAAAGGTGCTGCCAGTTTTGATATGTTCAGAGACTGACCAAGCCATTTTTCTTCTTTCCTGCAAATTCCATTTGCTAAAATAGCCAGATTGGATAACTGTAGTTGTGGCTTTGTATCTTTTGGGAGAGAAGGTGGAGCTGCTTTTGTCTTTCTGAGTTTTGTTTCTGTTTAAACACAAGTGGCTTGGTGTTACACAACTCTATGATCCACAAACACATTGAAATACTAATGGAGAATTAATTACTGATAATATTACTGTCAAATATAGAAATTTCTAAATAATTCTATGTATTTAATCATGTGGTAATGTTCTAAAAAGGCAATATTGTTACTTAGGCATGTGTTTTGAGCAAGCAGTTTACAGGGTACCAAATGTTGGTGCAAGCCTGTGTAGTTTCTTTAATCCCACAGGAGAAATGGGGAGGGCTCTGGAATGTAGATTGGAATGCACATTCCCTGATCCCTTGAAACAACTGAGAAAACAGAGCAATTAGAGGGGCAAAATTCATGTGTCCCCTTCACTGTTTGTACACACAAGAGTTTATCTATTGCCGTAAATTGGATTGGCTGTATAAACAGCAATGTAATTTATTTAGAGTTAGGTCTAAAAGACTTGGAAAAGAGCAGTGGCAGAACAAGAAGGGGATTGTAAAGAGAAGAAAGGTACAGAGAATGCAGCTGTACTTTTGTAAAAATAGCTGATGTAACTTGTGTGTATTGACGTATTTCATTGCAGCAGAATTTCTTTGTGTTTTAACCATGAGCAGTGTTAAAGAGTTGGGGACCTAATATTTCAGTAAAAGCTTTAAACCTGTATGTAAAGGCTGTTGAAAATGCATATTTGTGTCTTAAACCATTCATATTTCATAAATTCATAAAATCAGTCATCACCTCCTTCTGCTGATCCATCATCTTTGCACTTCTGCCCTAGTCAACTTGGACAAGCGATGATGTGCCTTTGAAGTGGATAAATATAGCTGTTTCTATAAAGCCAATAGCATAACTTCTGTGTAACTGTTCTGGTGCTTGGATGATGCTCAGTGTACATTAGTTGCTGAAAGGAATGTTTTGGGCAGCTCCCTTGCTTGCAGCCGTGGCGTTGGCGTGAGAGGCACACACACATGCCCCTGCACTGCTGCTTCTGCAGAGGTCTGAGATGCACTGCTCCCCTCCTGGCTTCTGCAGGGTTAAAATAAGCTACTTTGCTCTGTTTTTGTATAGGGATTACTCAGATGAACAGAAGATAACTTACTCTAACACAAACAAGAAAAATTATGATTAAAATTGATGGCATGTATCACTGGAGTAACTCAACAGAAAGGCAGTGTAACTTGTTCAGAAATCCAAACACTTGTGTGTATGTATAGAATACTTTAATTTCCCTTTTCATTTGAATCTTTAATAAATAGTTTTTAGTTCCTCTTATCTTTAACTAGCATTTAAATACTTCTTGAAAAGGATGTGGGTATCTTAGTAAAATTTATTCCTTTTATTACTTTAATGAAAACGTGGGGGGTTTTCTCATGTTTAAATAGGCTCCTTGAGGAGAACAGTTACAATTTTATTAGAGGTTAGTTTGTTGCATGTAATATGTTGATTGATTTATTTTTTTTTTTAATCTTGATTGTTGATTTTTACAGACTAAATCTGTCACTTCGGTAAACAAGATGTTTTATTTAATCTCCAGTCTTTAATGCAGCCTTCTGAAAGGCGGACCTTTTTGAGTGCAAAGTTCGTTGTCGTGTTGCTGGTGCGTGTTTCTGACCAGAATGCAAAGTAGCTTGAATCCATACATTCTTTTTTTTCCTGTACTGGGATAGCTGCCAAATCTATGTCAGCGATTAACTTCTGAATGTGTCAGCTGTAACAAATACACTTCATTGTTTCTTGGCTAGTTAACAGCTAGTTTAAAAGGTAGAAACAGCCTCAAATGAAAGGGAAGTACTGTATACTTTGTATCTAAAATTCTCAGGCTCTTAAAACCACTAAAAAAAGAAGAAAATTAAAAACCAGTTCTAGGAGGGATTTTTAGGTAGCTAGAAATACTTAGCTGATTCTTCAAGCCAAAATATGCCAGATAACTGGATAATGGAGCTATCTGACAAAATTATGGTCAGTTACAGGTAATTTTCAATGAAGGGTTATATCATTCAATATCTGAGCTTCGGTTTCACTCCTGTGTAAAGCAAAACACCAACATCCCTTTTTGTCCTTCCCTCTCCCCCCGTTCCCCCAAAAATCCTCCAAGAAGTCTCTCTTGAACTGTTAGGATAATATTTGAGATACTAGTTAGAAAAAAAAATCACAAGAAAGAAAAAAAAAATTAAAAATACTTATTCAGAGGACCCAGGAGTGTGGGGATTATCTAAAATGAAGTGCAAAATCAGTTTAGAGGAGTGTGATAATAATACTCTTCCTCCTCACAGACATGCACATTCTAATCATTAACGTTCTTAAGTTTACAGGCTGTTTGCTCAAAGCTACAATAATGTAATATTCATGTTTTGCCTATATTTTTTTTGGTAAATTTTCCTCTGCAGGTGAAATGGGAATGGTTTGCTGTGAATATATAGAAGCTGCTGTATCTTTAATTAGCTCTTGAAGCTTCATGTAGACCTCTTCTTTTCCAAATTTTAAATCAGTTATCACAGAAGAAACATTTTGCTCTTCAAACTGCAATTTTAGTATTATGTATAACATCTTCTGCTTTCATTTTCTCTTAGAGGTGTATTTTTGTATATTCTGTCTTGTCGAGCTCAGCATGAAGACACTGGTAGTAAATGAGTACAAAAGAGGTGGTTGCAACAGGTGCCATATTCAATTTCTTGCATAAGAGGGAAGATTCAGGTTTTTTTCTTACAGTGGTGGTAGGTGATAAACCTCTGCTGAGATGCAGAATTATTTTCTTTTACTAGTTCATTTGAGCACTGTTATTTTTAGATTGCAGCAAGTGAAAGGTTTGGATGCCCTATTAGACAGGGCAGAGAAGAGGAAGCCGTGCAATGATGTGTCAGTAATTTACCAAGGAGAGGAACTCTATACTGTGATACATCCATAAAAACTCAGCCAAACAGAAACACCCTCTGGAAAACACAAACTGAGATACTGAACAAGTGGTTTGAGTAAGTGGTTGGCAAGAAGCTAGACCCTTAGGTGAATCTCTAAATACAAGGGAAGTTGTGGAAGAGTCTGCCACTTCTTAAGTTCTGTAAAATAAGTTCTGTATGTTAAGAGAGTAGAGTAGGGAGGGAAATGGTCTTTGCATAGCTAGAAATTCTAGACTTTCCATATATATTTGTGGGATGAAATGCTAACTCTCGACACACTGCCAGTGATTCAGCCTGGGCGGGGAGGATGTAATGTGCAGATTGTGAATCCCAGACCCTCAGCACTCGTTCCTCCTGCTCTGTGCCACCCCCATGCCCATTCCCACTGTGTACATTTCCTTCTTACACAGCAGTGCTGTTTCATTTCAACGGACTTCAGGCAGTGCTTCCCCCTGTGCACAAGTCAGAATGTTCTATCTTTGTCATGCATAATTGTCTGTATCTGTAGAAGAGTGGTTGTGACTCACAAGCAGGATTTGTCTGTCCTTAACTTAGTGCATGGTAGAAAACAGGAGTGGTACTCTGTCTCTCTCCCTCTACCCCTTCCTTTCTCTTCTTCTCCCTTCTGGTGGGAGACCTATAAGCCTTAGGAAAAAAGCCAGTTTCAGATGCCTAAATAAAAAAATCTAGTAATTCCCATCTGATATGCAAACCATCTTTAACTCGAGTTATATACTTAAAGCTCAGACCTTTCTGAAATCTGAACAACTCCCACCATAATTTCCTGCTGTTACTTTTAGTAACTCTTCTTGAGCTTGCTGGTGATGATGATAGAACAAATTCTGAGTTTATCCTATGCATTCCTTAATCCAAGATCTTTTAAATTCGTTATCGTGATGCCAAGATTCTGTAAGGAGGGAAAGGAAGGAGGTGTTAAAAAGGGCAAAGAATAACTGATGGCAAGGGCTAATGGTAGGAAGAGTGTTGAATTGCAAGTCAAAGCCAAAATGAATGAGCAAGTAATTTCTATCCCATGATCTTAAATGAAACTGAAGATTCACTGGCAAATTCTGTATTTTCCTTTAAAGGTAAAAGATGTCTGGCCAGTGCAGGTTTGCTGCTGTTGCACAAGTAGTGTGTGAGGCTGCATGTATAAATAAAGTCTCCTATATCTGAAAAAATATAAATAATTTTATTTTTTTACACTGTTTCTCCATATATCAATGAAACCTGTTCTTTTAATATTGTTTTTAATTCATTTTTAGGAATAAGTGTTCATGCAAAATCAAAAAGGGTATCAGGACATGTGAGCAAATGGGTTTGTTAACTCCAGAGTGGAGAGGGATATATTTGGAGTCTTTAACAATTCAAGAGTGGCAAGGGGAAGGAAAGAGAATTCTTTAGTTCAAGTATATGCTTGGTGAAGGAAAAAATGAGTTTGAGCTGACTAAGCATCTTTAGTCTGAAAATGTAAAAATTATTCTGCCCATAAGAGTGAAGAAAGTTGGAACCACCTTCAAAAAATATTTGTATAAAATTAAGTGATTTTTAGGGGGTAAATGGATTTGAGTGATGTAATGCTGTGCCTACAGAAGGACACTAGTATCTTTTACCCCAAAAGTGCTGTTTGCCTGTTTTTTTTTTTTAATGTTATTTTTGGAATTAAAGAAAATTCTTTAGCTCTATAGATCTGTATTTGGTAAATTAAACAGTGCATCAAAATGAACTATTTAATATGTAAAATAATCAATTCTAAATATTAACATGTGTTCAGGAAATTTTCTAGAATTTCAAGTTTTTAAATCTGTTCAAGGATTTATCATGCAATGAGAATCATCTGAGTTTTCACTTACTTCATTTTCTCGTTATGGATTAGTAATAGTTAAGTCCAAGATTTGAGATGAAAAATAGCTAGTGTTTCACAAGTGCTTTGAAATGAGAGTGTAGAGTCCACTCCTGTTCACCAAAGTAAATGGTTTCTAAATGCTTTGACTTCACAAAATGAATAGGAATTCTCGAAGAACAGGAGAAAATAGATATTATGACCATTAGAAAAACAGAAGCATTAACTTTTTTGTGGAACTGACACCAACTATTCTGGATATGTTTAAAGAAGGATCTGGTATTTAGAGAAGTCATAGCCAAGTAAATTTTGCCAAATTGTTACTGAAAACATGGAATGATCAGTATTTGCACTCTCTGCAGAGGAGACCTTAACAGAAGGTCTCATCTTGAACAGAAGAATTTTAGTTGTGACTTCTGTATGTTCTTAAATAATTAATGATATGACAAAATTCTGCATTTTTACTATGGTCATGTCATTCACTTCTTCAAAGTAGCTTTTTTTTCTGGTCTTTCCACACAGCAGAGGAGGCTGGATATTCATAAGACAATGTCCTCCTCAATGTGCTCTGTTATGGTTTCAGTCAATGCCATAGAAGTAACTTCGCCTAAATAAAAAAAAGAGAATCATGGTGCCAGCAAATAACTTACATTCAACATTTCAAAGTCTAGTTCCACACATTCCTTGAAAAGAAAGGACAAATGGAAAGAGTCTGGAATGTTTCATATCCTCTCTTATGAAACAGCAGCATCCTATATTTCCAAATTTTGTAACTTAAGAGACTTTGACTTGCATCTCAGAGATACAAATAAAAGAAAAAATGTTGTTTAGTCCTTAGTTTACAATTATATCACTCTGCCACATAGATTTTAATATTTACCACAAAAAACATCATACAATATTGGTTACATTTTCCTGATCAGATACATCTGCTGAATATCAGTGTAATCAATAGGGGAAAGAAATTTATACCACTACTAACATTCAGTTCATATGATTGTGAAGTATATCAAAATATGCATGTGTATGTCAAAGTACATAATTTATTTGTAGTTATAGTTTGTGGAAGACAATGTTTTTCCAGTCATTTATTTCTAATTATGTTAAATCCTGTTTACCACCTAATAATTGCTTCAGTGTGTTTTGTTTGGTCACAAACCTTGGGCCCTTGTATTCCATCAGAAGACACAGCTGACACTTTGTGAGGTACGTGAGCTCACACAGGCTTAGGAGGTGTTCATTTCTACCTGCTTCCACATAACTGCTCTTGCAACTTTCTATACATGTTTTTCTAGTATTTAATGCTACCTGATTGTTCTTAAGTTTTTGGAAACACCTGGTTTCTATTTCTGTTCCATGTTCAGATGCTCTTCCAGTGTCCCATTAAATCATTAAATGGCATCATAACTCAGATTTAATATGTCCTTAGTTGAGACATCTCATCAATGATTCCATATTAGAACACAATCTTTAGCTTTTTGCAAAACACTAACCACAGAATTTCTACCTGATTCCCTAAATCAGCTTGGTTAATTGCATTTCAGTGAGAGGCTTGTAATTTAGAAATTAAGCATTGCTTTTAGAAATACCTCTGAAACAATCTTCCCTTTGCTTCTTTATTCTTCATTTTATGACATTATTATCTTGTGTCAGCAGAATATAAATTAATAAACTTAAAATACTTGTGTTTGTTTTTTCTTTGCTTGCAATGCCTTAATTCTATGTTTTAAAAAAGGTAACGAAGTATAATTAAAAAGACTCTCTCTCATGATATAAATATATTTTATACTTTGCTGTCTAACTAAAGAGGAAATGTCACAAATGAAAACAAAAATAATACTCTCAAATACATACAATGAAAAATTAATTTAAAGCAGGGGTTTCTAAGGCAATTACATGTGAAGAAAACATTATTTTTTTAAACTACTGAAAAACTGACCCAAGTCAAAAGTTTAATGAAGAATAGGGAAGGACATTCTAGATCTAAAGGAAAGAATGCCTACCTTTAGGTCTTGTGTAATACTAAGTATGTGAAAAATTATGTAGATGCACAGACAGACACAAAAAATTAACAGGCTTTTTTTCCTGGGAAGCCAGCTCCATCTTTGCTTTCTGATGTAACTTGTAGTAAAGCTAAATTGGAGGTTTGGTTCTTGTGATTTTGTTTTGACATGAAGCCAATGATGAACTTCTCCACCAACCTAGCTCCATATACTCTTTCTGCTGGCAAGTCTCCTGGTGTCTGCCCTTGGAAAGGAGTGAAGTTTACATGGAAGACGTGGTTTAAGTACTGCAGTGTCTGTGGCTGGAGATAGCCAGAAGGTCAAGTGATGGATGATGCAGTACCTTCCTTCTTCCCACCTTTCTTTTCTCCATTATCTACATCCAACAAGGACTTGAGGAAAAAATGCTTGTTCTTCTGTTGCCTAAAGCAGGATGGTGGTTATGAGTGGATTGCACTGCTACTGTAGGGCGCCAGCAGGGAGGGATGACTCTACTACATCATGCAAATATTGTATTTGCTTATACCTGTTTTGTAAAGCTGCTTGTATTTCCTTAAAATACATATTGCATTGTGAAGAAGGTAATAATGTGCTGTTCCTATAATCTGTCTCTGTGAAGAGAGCAGCCACGTGTTGTCTTTGACAATCACATTTTTTACTGCTATGGCTTAACACAGACATTTGTCTGGTATCTGTTGGATATATTCAACAAGCAGTGGTTCTGTGCAAGTGCTCTCCTGAACCAATTGCCTCAAATTACTTTGTCTTTTGGTTTTTTTAAGCAGTTATTCACGTACACATGCTGGTGAAAGAGTGTAACGCTGCAGGATTGTATTTGAACTGGCTCTCTGGTTGGATGACTGCTGCTGAGCCTCTTTAGTGAACTTCTGTATGAATTTCTGAATTTTTTAAAGATCAAATCTCTGGAGATTTGACAGAACACTTTTTATCAAGTTTTGGTCTCTCTAAATGTTAACGGTAGTGGTGGATACAAAGTGTATGTCCCAGTTCCATAGTTAATTGGGAGATTTTCTTTTTTCTTTTTCCCTTGATTGTTTAATTTATCATAACAATTTTATTTTATGAAGTTCCTCCCACTGTCTCTGTACATAAATAGGTTTCTTATTAAATTATCTCCACCTGGTGGCAGCATGTCATAGCTAGCAAGGGAGTAACAAGCTGAACCGCAGCATTTTTTAATTTAACAGAAACATAACATCAAAGCTAGTTAAATCAGATGAGTCATTTATTGCTTAAAAAGCCCTGTAAATATGCATTAAATATTTTATAGCTGAATGTGGTCTCTCGTATGTAATTGGACCTCTGACTGGTAAGCATCCCAAGCCTTCAAAATGCAAGTTGATTGCCATGAGTTCTGTTGGCACAATTGTATTAATGTCTGTATTGCTTCCCTCAAGAAGAATAATGCAGGTGTTTTGATGGAGAAAGCCAACATTCCAAGTGTTTAACATATCTATTCTGCTTATTCTTGTGGTTATAAAATATGGATTAGGCTGTGCAGCATTTGGATAATGTGTTTTCTTGGAGCATGTTTTTGTAGTCTGTTGCAAAGAAATGCTCTTTGCTGAAGTGCTGAATTGCCAGTTTTTCTCAGTGAAGAAAGGAAACATTTTCAGAACAATCAGTGCAGTGCAAACAGTATCTTATGAAAAGTCTAGAGGTAAGTTCTTAAAAAATAGTTTTTAATGTCACAGTTGTCCAAACAAGGTTTCCATATGAAGTTCCCTGCAAGCAATTCCATATTCGGAATAGTTTAAGGTGATTTTACCAGCTTAAATGTTATATGAAATATCCCTTTAACATCAGGGGAGATTTTTAAGGCAGTGGTCATGTCTTTCTTTCTGTGGAAAATATTTAGAATTGGGAGAAAAAACAAAACAGCAAACATGGGTTTAGTTACTATAGCCTGAAACTACAATGTTCATAAGAAGATTTACTTTGATTTTTTTTTCCCCTAACTGAAAAGTAGGTCATAATATTAAAACAGTTCAGTACGAGCCAATTAACAGCTGCCAACTTGTAATTAGTAATGTGGTTTTGATTTAAAGCTTATAAATATATTTGTTTATATATAGTGTCATTTGACATGTTATATTAACCAACTTTGAATCAAATACCCCATTTTTTTAAATTATGGTTTTGCGTTTTTTTTTTAAGTAGACCTCTGGTTCCTTTGAAAAGGAAAAATTATAGCCTTTTTCTTGATGAGTTTAAATTTACCCTGTTTCTTGAACAGTGAAATTATTTTGATATAAATATCTACAGCAAATACTGGCTTATGGTGAGTTCTCTAGTGGTTTAAACACAATTATAAAAAACTTAAAATTTGAGAACCTGCTGTGGAAAAGCTAAAAGCTGCTTTGGTTTTGGTTAGTCTTTTCCTTTGGCTGGGTTTTTAAAGAGGGAAATTAAAATAATAGGCTGACACCAAACAAAAGGAAGTTTGTATCTTTGTGGCAATGTCCATGCTCTGCTCTCAGAGCTTTACTTGATGTGTGCTTGTCTGTATGTAGGGTCTCTTTATAGTTAAAGTACTGCTCGTATAATCCTTCCAGGTGAGAACTACAGAATTTACCTTTGCTAAAGTCCTCTTAGGCTTAATAGGCCACAGAAATTGTTATCTGTAAGTCTAAATAGAAAAAAACCCAAGAGACACAAGGAGTCAATACATCACTTCCGTTCCTTGAGTCTTACGCGTCTTCAAAGTCTTAAAAAGGTTGTTCTCACCTTGTTTTTCTGTTGTGTGAGGTGCATGAAATATTAATTCAGGGAAGGAAGGAAGGAGACGGAATCCCAACCAAGCAAATTATATTTACATAGCTGAGCAGCCAATCTCTCTTATAAGCCATAAATATGGGAATATTACATTGATTTGTCATACTGCATTAATCTAATAAAATCGGCTAAGACAAAATTTCTGTTAGGGTTGTTTGTTTTTTTTTTCTTTCTTTATGTATTGAACTTTTGTGTGGAACAGAAATTCCATTTTTCTTTGATCCATCAAGGAGTTTCAAGGCTGATAATATATTTCTGAATTTACCAACAAATTTCTAGTTATTACTTATGAGCTATAAAACTGAAATTCACCTAAAAAGATATTAGATGCTAACTTAATCTTCTTTATTGTTTGTTTGTTTGTTTGTTTCATATATTTCACCCTGGAGCTGTTGAGCTGAACAGCTCTGATAAGATCAGGTAGTATAAACTGCAGGGTAACTTATATGAAAAAACTATCATTGAATAAAGTGAAATTTAAGCAGTGAAGAATTTCCTGCTTTACTGATGGTATTTTTTTTCTTTAAAAAAACATCACTACTGTTAGCTTTTTCAATCTTATGATATTGACAAAATGAGAAACATTGAGATTGGGAAAAGGTTTAATTTTCCTTACAGAACTCTAGCTGGAAATTTTGAGTCCAAACCAGGTACAAAGATATTTTCATACTGCTTCAGAGATTCTGACCACAGGTTGCTGATTTTCTTTCAGAAGATTATACCATTTGTAGGTTCAGTGATTTTTGTTGTCCTTCTGGGAAAGCCAAGAGAGCTTCTCCCATTGCTCCTTGATCTTGTCCTTCACCTTGGGTTGAAGGGATGTAGACCAATGAAGCTGCCTTCTCTTTCCTTGTGCATTAGCAGTAATAAAGACCCACAACTAGGCAAGTGTGAACTCCTTGTTGGGGAAAACAAGGTGTCAAGCCCCTCTCTGGTATGAGCTGTGCCAGTTTAGGTGCTCCTGGAAATTTCATCCCCTTTGGCATTTCTTTAAGCAGACACAAAGGGTGCAGTTTAGATGGCATTGTGTATAGCCTTCAGTGTGGAGAGCAAACACAAATATCTTGGTAAGTGTTTGAACTGACACAGGTGATGCCCAGATTTCAGGGAGAGGAGAATCGTTCAGGATGGCCTGAACAAATGAGAAGAGGGTGACATCCCTGAGGTGTTTTAGAGGAATGGGACAACCGTGATAACCAGAACATCCATTTTGGAGTGGGCAGCTCACCCTATGGATTAGTCTGGGCTTTGGTGTCTGCCAGGCTTTGTGGCTTGGCACAGGCTGTGATAGGTGGGAGCTGCCCTTGGCCTGGGCTGTCAGGGGTTGCTCTGTTGCAAGGACTTGGATAACAGGAACATGTTCTTCCCCTGGAGAGTGGTCAGGCACTGGAGCAGGCTCCCAGGGAGTGGTCACAGCCCCAAGGCTGCCAGAGCTCAAGGAACATTTGGACAACACTCTCAGGGACAGGGTGGGATTGTTGGACTGTCCTGTGCAGGACCAGGAGTTGGACTCAGTGATCCTCAGGGGTCCCTTCCAAAACAGCATATTCTGTGATTTCTTAAAGGAAGCCTGTGGCTGCGTGGTTTCTTCTGCACAGCACCGTATCTTGAGCCACATCCATGTCTTGGTAGAGTTTATTTTGGCAGAATCAGCATTGTGTGACATTGTTTGGTGTGCAGACTTTGGTTGGTTGGTGTTTTGGGGAGCAGTTGGTAGGGTGTTTGTGTGTGTGTAAATTCACAGTACTGAGAGATACCTAGACTTTTTTTTTGATTTAATTTTGCTGCTTGCTGTTTTGAGGAAAGAAAACCAAGGAGATTTTGGAGTTGTCAAAGTAGACTCAGTAATAGATCCAATGAGATATTTGAAGTTTTTGGTAATACAAGCCAAACAATTATTAGATTAATACTTTTTAAAAAAAGGTAGCAAATAAAAGCATATTCTCTAGTACTTATAACTTACTCCTTCTTAAAAATTGACTAGAAGTGCATTGTGTCAGTTGTTACATCTGAAATAGTTGAATAAAAAGTAAGGGAATACTTCAAATAGTGTGCGTTTGAGAGCTTGTGAAGTACTTATGAAACATGAAAAGGAAAAAAAAAGTCTGGAACTGTCTTGGGAATAATCTCATTATGCAATACTTCAGCAGCTGTGTACTGTAATACTTTAGACCACTTTTTCAAAGTCTTTTTATACTGATGTGTTCTAGAAGTACCTTATTTTTAATTTTTTTATTTTATTTTATTTTTTTTATTTTCCCTTTCAACAATTTTAATTTGAACTAATCTTGGAAAAAGGGCAGGCCTCTGAAAGCAAGGAATTTTTTAGGGTAAGAACAAAAAATGTAATTAAACAACTGTATTGCTTGAAGTCATTTTCTTGCTTCTCCTGTACAGGGAATTTGCATTCAACTGAGTTGGTAATGGAACTTATTGTGTGAACTAACTTTTAAGCCCTAAAACATTTATTTGGGTGTTCTAAGTAGGCTGTGAAAATATGGATACTCTTTGTAGAAGTCTGTTTAGATAGAATGACCTTTAATAAATTTTCTGTGATGTGACCTGAAATTTTGTTTCTCCATGTTGCCATTCATTTCAATATTGAAGAAATTCAAAGAATCCAAACAGCTGAATGTTTATAAAGTGATGTATCTTCATCTGTGCACTTGCTGCTACCTGTAAAAAGAGATATATAATTAAATTTTGATCCTTGTTGATATTTAAGGAATTAATTCTACTTGTACAGTAATTAAGGCTGATTCATACATAGTCTGTTGCTAACAAAGGAAACATGCCAAATATAAGTGCAGGAACCAACTCCTCTTTTTTTTTTTCTTTATATTTCTTACCATGACATATCCTGTCTGGCAGTCTTTGTATATATTCCAGTATTTAATAATTTCTTAGAGAACAAAATCTTTATGGAGAAATGTAATTTTTTTAGGATAACTATGGTTATATAGCCCCAATTAAAAAACACATTGCATTTTTCCTATCCTTCTCTGGCTTCTAAGTCAAAACAGGTCAATGAGGTAAAATTTTACATTTCCATTTATTTACTGGCAGAGTGAAAGTAGGACTGCTGGTTTACTGCTGAGGTTGCCAGGACATTTTCATCTGGGGGGACTGAATCTGTACTATGTCAAAAAGACAGATGAACTCTAAAACACTCAATTGCTTTTCTGGTGGTTCTCAGTCTTAGAGTTCATCCAAGTGTATTTCACGGTGTGTCTCTCTACAGTGCTGGCACTTGGGTGCTTTGAGTTGAAAAAAAGTTTTCTTTACTCCCTGTAGTAAACACTGCTAATAATTTGAAGCACTGGGAGTTTTGTTTCTAATGTTATGTTCTTAAAAAGGTGTATAAACTTTCTTTTTGTCCAGATTTATTAAGAATATATCCAATATTGAAATTTAGCATCTACTTTATTTTAGAGAAGTGTGTACCCTTAATATGACTGAAATTTCATCTGCCTAAGCCACTCTGCACTTCTGGAGAGGTTAGAAGCTGTTGCCTTTTTAACAAAAGTCAGTGACGTGCAACTTCTCAATTTAAATGGATATTTTGAGGATTACACTGAAAACCTAAGACTCATGTTTGTGTTCTGTATTCATTTTGAAATCCTCTCTGTATTGCTTACATGTGTGAAGCTGCTGTTTGCCTTTGTTCCCGTTTTGCTTCTGCGTACCAATTACAGTCGTATTTGTGATGTAGTAAAACTAAGAATGGCTTAAAATTAAAGCTGTAGCTCAGTGTGCACCATTATATCACTAACTGAAATTCTGTGTAGTCTTGTGGGGACTGGGCTGTAGATTTGGGGGATTTTTTGGGGTTGTTTTTTATTTTTGGTCTTTTTAAAGTATATGCTAGAGAGTTCTTCTATATTGCAGCAATATGAAGGTTTTAGAAATGAAATAATTTGGGTTTGGGATCCTTTGATTCCAACATGAATAATTTAAAAGTGAGATACTGGGATCATCTGAGAACATACTGTAACGTTTAGAAGGACTTCTTTCATCATATGATCATACCTACATCCAGTAAGTAAAGCATATACTGCTTTATACATCTGTGATCAAATTGAAGTAGTTATACTCTTGTTCACCCAGCAGAAAAGTGACATTTCTGAGTTCCATTTCTCTGTAAATTGTAACTGCATTCAGAGAAGGAAGAATTCTTCTTTTTTTCCCCAATGACAGGAAGTCATTAAACTTGTAGTCTCTTTGCATGATCAGTTTGAGTGTGAAAAATATCCATATATCCATTTCTAGTTTGGAAATGAGCAGCGGTCAGTTCAATATTTGAATATGATCTTTCTTTAATGAACTGAAAATGTTTTAATCTTCCATCAGTTATAATAATGGAAAAATAGTCAAAAAGGAAATAATGGAAAAAGGTCTGAGAGTGCAAAGTGTGGTAGTTTTTTATATCTCTGGATAGATTGTGGGGCATATAGCTAAAAGATATTTCTAACTCAACAGATGCCTTTTCAGCACAGAAAATAAGTTTTTTAATATATTACAAGTTTGAGGTTCAGATAGATTCTAGAAAGGGAGAAAAATTAAATCTCTACCTAGATTGTACTCAAATCCCCAGGGTTAAATAAATTTTATTTTAAAATGTGACCTTTGTTGTCTTGTTCTTATAGGTTGGATGTTTTTGATTTTTTTTTTTTTGTTTTGGTTTGTTTGTTTTTTAACTACAAATATTTCCTTACCATCATAGAACATACCACTGATTTTTTTATCATAAACTGGAGTAATAATAATTTTTTTAAAATGCTCGTTTCCAAGATTCCGCACATGGATGCTACTAGTTGCATCTATAGAAGTGTTAGGACTATGCAGTGATGATTCTTTGTTAACTTTTTAAAATTATATAAAATTGGATATGCGTATGTCTGAGCAGAAATAATCAGGAGAAGGACTGAGAAAAAGTAATGTATCACCATGTATCACCATTATACAGTTCCTGTTTCACTGTAAGACATGTAAATCTCTATAAGTATGGACAGCCATCTGAAACCTGCAAGAATAATTCTTAAATGTTTTTATTTAGTAAGGTGGATTCTGTAACAAAATAAAAGCCAAGTATTTATTCTGTAATAAATAATTGCTAAAATAAAAGCAATTTCTGAGAGTTCAAATTTCTGATTTCTCAGACTGAATTCAGTAAATCCAACAAGCCACTTATGTTTAAGTTTATATGTTTAATGTTTTAAGTTACATGTTTAATAGGACAACCCATTTGATAAGAGAGTTTATCTTCTTAAGGAAGGGAATAAATATTTTTACTTTCTCATTCTCTTGTAAGTCAGGAAAAGGCTTCTCTTAGTTTTTTGAGCTTCTATTTACAACTGTGAGACATCAGCCACTTCCTTCAAGAATTCAGATAACTTGGAAATGTCCTTGTTTTCTCTTTAGAATGCATCTGCAGTGGTAGGAGAACAGCTTCCCTACATGTTATTCTTCTACCATTTCTCGCCTAATCTGACCACAATTAAACAACAGATTGTATTTGGTGATTTTGTTAGTGAGATCCTTTCAGGGAAAAGAGAGAAAAATCCCCTAGCTTCAGGACACAGTCAAATATTAAATTTGGTTCTGTGGGACTTTCAAATGGAGAAAATCTAGTTGTGAATTCTAAAATTTCATCTGGTTAATAAAGAACTTGACATCAAATAAATGCCAGTAGGGAATAGAGGCATAAGAGAACACTCATCTAAAAGTTCTAGTGTGAAGGGAGAGCTGTTGAATGAAGGTGTTATTAGGAAATTATATTAATTGACCATAATTTTACTGAATATTGTGTTGAGCAGTAGCATGGATTAGGAGCAATTTGACTGAAGTGTCTGTAAGAAGCAGATCACAAAATCCCAGAATGGTTTGAGTTGGAAGGGACCTTAAGGATCACTTCATTCCAACCCGTGTGCTGTGGGCAGGGACACTACACCAAGTTGCTCAAGAGCTCCATCCAACCTGGCCTTGGAACATTTCCAGGCAGCCACAACTTCTCTGGGAAACCTGTGCCAGTGACTCACAACTCTCACAGTAAAGAATTTTTTTCCTACTGTCTAATCTAAACTTACTCTCAGGCCATTCCCCCTTGTCTCGTCACTCCAGGCCCTTGTAAATAGTCACTCTCCATCTTTCCTGTGGGCTCCCTTTGAGTACTGGAAGGCTCACCCAGTGACCCAAAATTTGGTCACCCCAAAGCCTTCTCTGTTCCAGGCTGAACGATCCCAGTTCTCTCAGCCTTTCCTCAGAGCAGAGCTGCTCCATCCCTCTGATCCCCTTGGTGCCTCCTCTGGCCTGGCTCCAGCAGGTCCCTGTCCTTGCTGTGCTGAGAGCCCAGAGCTGGATGCAGCCCTGCAGGTGGGGTCTCAGCAGAGGGGAGCAGAGGGGCAGAATCCCCTCTCAGGCTGCTTATGAGGCTTGATTGGGGATTTTTTGGAAAAAAATACATATTTTTTTGTTGTTCAGTGACTGGAGAAGGATCTGGAAAGGAGAGAGTCCATATGGTAGATGGTATTATAGTTATGAACACTAGGCAGAACAGCCTAATAGTTTCTATTGAAAAACTGTTAGAAGCTCTTAAATCCCTAAAACTGAAAATAGTGATTTGTATAAGAATGTTCCTTATTGCTTTCCTTTAAATCCTGGGCTACAGAGTTTCCTCTAGGTATGCTTTTACAATGTTTAATAAAAATATGAGAAAATTAAATGCAAACAGCATGGAAAAGAAAAGTTGTTTACACTGCAGCCTTACTTTCCATATCTCAATGCAGTAGGAGACCCAAATATAGAAGTAAAAGTTTACTCTCCTATAAATTAAAAAGCCTCTAAAACTTTTAATTTTATTATCTATTTAGTGTAATTAGTTAATAGAGCAACATCACAATGGTTTATACTGGATAATGTGCTGTAGCTGAGCCAAATGTGAAGGAAAATAAGTTTAGGAAATTTTTAATTCCTGAGACAATTTACACACCATAATGATTTTTTCCATATCTCAATAGCAAATATTTAGTTCTAAAATTGATGCAATTTTTCTGTAGAACTTTTTATGACTGGAATTCTACAGCTCTTCTTTTGGATCCTGTTACTCCTGCAGAGATTAAAATGTAAGAAATACAGTATGTTCCTTTAAGGTTTCTGTTTGCTGGTTTTATTTTCTTGTGTGACCAATGTATTCACAGGTATGCTGAACTTTTAGTTTAGCCCTTTCCAAATTAAAAACTTTTTGATGAACTCAGCAGAAGACGTGCATGATGTTCTTAGAGCCATAGTAAATAATTTAGTTTTTTCTTGGGTACTTTCTCAGCAAAAACGTGAAGTTCCATCAAAAGATGTGATTTCAGTGACAGAAATACAGTCTTTGGATTGACTCTTCCTGAAATGCAATTTTGTGTATCAAGAAAATGTCAAAAGAAATAAAAGTTACATTCAGTCTAGACTTCACTTTTGACAGTAGTTCCAGAATAAATCTTTGAGATGAGTTAAAAATTCTCACTCTACCTAATGCTGAAACATGAAATTGAAGAAGTATGTTCATTAATAAATCCTTTTTTTTTTTTTCCATGTTGCTGTAGAACATCAAACATAATCATATGATCTTAAAATAAATGTAACAGGCTTTTCTCTTTTATTTTCTTCTGTGGGAGCTGTCTCAAAATGTGGATCTAGGATTTATGTAATAAAATGTCACTCTAACCTTTGTGCATGATTTCAGCAGGATCAGATTTGCTGACTTATGGAATAGTAAGTATATATTTTTTTAAATTTGTCAAATGAAGAAAAAAATTCACTTTGGATACCTTGGCTTCTATGATAATTTATTTCAGTTAGAAATGGTGACTATAACAAGCTTTTTTCATTTCATCTAACTCAATGCACTTCTACATGTCCAACGTTATGAAATATTTTCAATATTTTTTATAAAAAATGAAATTAAGGTCTCTATAACTTGAGATTAACCATCTGTACCTTGTCTATTGAATTTGAATTTTTTTGTTTATAATCAGCCAATCAAAAGGATCATGCAAATGAAAACAATGGCATTTTTCTAAATAGAAGTAGAAAAAGCAGATGGAGCAAACTGAATTTGCACAATCAGCAGTATTAATGAAGCAGGCCTTGATTAGAAATGAGTATAAGGACATGCAAAGCAGTTTGAAATGGGATTTCCTACTTCTGTTTGTATTCTAATTCCTAGCTACTGTCATCTCTCTTTTTCCCTTGGTCAGCTATTTGAAGCTATCATTTTTTTTCAATGTGATATAATATGTCTTTGGTATTTAGTTCCATTCATCTGGAAAATTGATTAGAAAATTTTAAATGTTGAATAAAATTAGACAGTTTTCTAGGGAACATATCTAATGGTGAACAAAAACTCTCCTTGGCTGACCTTAGGAGAAGACCTTTTTGCAAATACAGAGAATTTTCCTGTTTTAGTTGGATCTTGAGGTTCGTTCCTCCGTAGGAAAATGTTGCTGCCTCCTGATACATTTTCCTTGGCCATGGGATGAACGGGAGCCTTGTCTGGATCCCCAGGCTCTTTACCCAAGTGTTCAGAGCTTGTAGTCACCTCAGGGTGTCCCTTGTCAATGTCCGTGGCCCCCATGTGAATAAGTATCAAGGAGAAGTGGCCTTGGGAATAGATGAGCCTCAGCAATCTGTGCCATGTCCAAGATACCTCAGTCTGTATTCTGTTTTTTTTTATGTCACAAAGAGATTATGCAATTGAATAAATATTTATTACTGAGATTGAACAAATTAATATAAACTTTATGAAGTGTCCTTATTTTGGCTGGGATAAAGTTAATTTTTTTCTTTGTAGCTGGTAGAGTGCTGTGTTTTGGCTTCAGTGTGAGAATGAGGTTGAATACACACTGATTGTTTTGTTTGTTGCTAAACAGTGCTTACCCTAAGTCAAGGATTTTCCATGTCCGACGCTCCGCTCATGAGGAAGTGCACAGAAACCTGGAGGGAGCCAGGCCTGAACTGTCCAAAGGGAGATTCCATGCCACAGAATTGTTAGGGTAGGACAAACACACAATCATGGAATGATTGCATGCGGTGCTTTATTGGAGAGCTCTGGGTATATCAGGGGACATACCCAAATCTGACTCCACTGAAGTCAAAAATGGACGCAGTTTTATACTTTTCTTGTTACATAAGGATACATGTTAATCATTAAACCCCATTGTTCCATTGATTCTACCCAAGCATAAACCTTTAACAATCGATTCTCGTGAGTCTTGATTAAGATTCTAGTTTAAGAGAATGATCATATTCAGTTATCAAACTAATGTTACAATTAACAATGTCATTTATCATATTGATGATTATACAGGTACAGATCCACCTGACCTATCTAACTTTATTCCCAAGGCCTACGTGTTTTACTAAGAATCACAATCATCCCCCCCTCTCCCCGTTTATCTAGGCAAAGTTATACTTGATTTGGTTAAAACAATGACATGAAAATAACATCCCAGTTGCAGTGAAGTTAAGGTCCTGTTCCTGGGCCCTGCTACCTTAGAAATCATTTTAACCCTTTACTATCAGAATATACTCACAAATCAAATGTGCAAGTTACCTGAGGAGGGGCTGGGCATTAGTCAGTGGGTTTTAAGCAATGGTATTGTGCATTGCTTGTCTTTGTGGGGTTTCATGCATCTCTCTCCCTTTTGTTACTATCATTATTACTATTATTTTTATGATGATAATTACTTTGTTTTCATTATTAAACTGATTTTATATCAACCCATGACTTTTAGTCTTATTTTCTTTGTTCTCCTCCCTATTCCACTGGTGGGATGGAGGGCGAGTGAGTGGGTGACTGCAGGGTATGTCATTGTTGACTGGAATTAAACCATGGCAGCCCTTTTTGACCTCCAGCATGGGTATCAAAGGGTTGAGATGATGCCAGATCTGACCAGAGCATGTTAGAACAAATTTGTTGTAAGCATTCTTTGTGTAGGTTTAATACCTGGTGTCACAATGTTGATTTATTTGCTATCAGAGTTGTGCTCATTCTCAGGGTTAAGACTTGCTGTGTGTGTTCCCTGTGGTGGTGTTTATCCTCCGTGGGGCCTCAGCTAAGGGTTATCATTTTGTACTTTTGCGGTGGTCGGCTCCAAGGGAAGCGGCTCTGGCCAGCCCTGCCGCCACCACAACCCGGGGGCCACTTAGCCAGCGGGGCAAGCGAACCCAACCCACAGTGCGGATACTTGCAGAACAAAGAGGCGGGACTCTCAGGTGCGCTGACAAAGGGGGTGCATGTTCCCCAAGGCAGTGCTCCGGAGAGACCCTGACCTTGGGTTACTACGGCTTTTTATTGACTAGGATTCAGGGGGTGGGATAGGGGTGGTTTCTCCAACAGCAAATCAGAAACTTTTCCAAACTTACAACATTGGGGTGAGTAAACTTTGGGCCAATGGGGAAGGAGGAATTGCATAACACGGGGGTGGGGAAATTATATAACTAATAGATTGACACATAACCGAAAGGGAGTAAACAACTATTATGGGTTGGGGGTTGCCAGGGTAACAAAGAACTGGCGGGAAACTGTGAGGGAAGGGGAGGCCATCTTGGGTAATAAGAATAAATGTAATTCACAACTTTATAAAACTGAACAAGAACAAAGAAAGTCCAACTGGAATTGCGTTCGCATGCCACCACATACTTTGTAGTAGAAAAAAGATGATGTGAAGGGCTTATGGTATGATAGCATTGCTGGACATAAAACTATGCTGGTACATGTATTCAGTATACCAGTCACCTCTGTATATCAGGAGTAACCTACTGGGAACTATTAATAACACCTTTTGCCTTTTCCCCTTGGAGAGTAGCCTATGGGGCAGATATGTCCCCTTTCTTCCCTAGGCTGATTTAAGCTTTTGAAAATTTTAAAAGACTTTTGAATATCCTTGAAACAAACCTGGTCTTTTTGCTAGGAACTAGCACATTACTGCCCATGGTTCAGGTTTTATTAAGGTTAAACAAATAATTAATAACATCAGCCAGAGATCTGCCCTGAGGCTGGATATTTATGAGTAGCAGGGTCTGTCGGATGGCATGGGGAAATACCTAGGACTGTGAGTACCTCCAGTGTTTTGGAGCTTTGCACCTGAATAAGTCCAGAATTTGGAGTAACTAGCAAAATATTTGGAAAGGGCAAATCTGGCAATTTCATATACAAACACAAATCTCTGCAATGTGCTGGGGTCAGGCCCAGGCCTGCTGAGCCTTGCTCAGTGCTACTCAGTACCCTCCAAGGGAGGAGAAGGTCCCTGGAGCTGAAAAGAGGACAACAGGCTATTCCAACCCCATGACAGCCCCTGGAGCTGAGCCATAGGACCAGCATGTTCTGCTGTCACTGCCCTATACACAAGCGGAAATATGAAGAAACATCTTGTTTAGTAATGTAGAGCAAGGAGGGCAAAGAAGGAACAGGAGGAAGAGACAGAACAAAGGCTGAACACCACTCCTTGTCCTTGGGTGAGCTGTGGGGTATACAAAAAGGCTTCAGCTATCAACCTAGTGAACATGTTAGCATCTGGCTGCTCCAGTGCTCGGTTATTTGGGCTAGCACTTTGGAATTAGAGGGTAGAGAAGACAAACAGCTGTGATCACTTTTTAGGGAAGCAGGCATTGACAAAGTAATTGGAGAAGTGACTCAAGTCCTTAACCTCTGGAAGTGATCCTATCAATCGTGAGGGAAAGGTTTCCCTCCAAGCAAGATATTACATGTTGCTGAGGAAAATGGACTGCACAGAGAAAGGTATCCAATAACCAGGGGAATTAGCCCTGTGAGAGATTACTTATTATGGCCTAAACAACACACAGTTACAGGTGCAGAGGAAGTTCAATCCATGTGATCCATGTGGTGGAAATTTGTATGGCATGCCCCATTGTTACACACCAACCCACTGGCTACATTAGTCTGGAAAGTCAGAGCAGCAGCAACAGTGGATAAAGCCATTCACCAGCTTGAGGAATATGAGTGTGTGACAGCATTTTTTCCTCCCTCAACTCAGCTGTGGAGAAACTGTGTGATAAACTGTCCTGTGTGTTCCAGCAATTCAGAGGAAATATGTCCAACTCCCCACCTGTACCTCAGTAATTGACTGCAGGTATCCTTCAGCTCAAAAGATGATACAGAAGGTAATGCCACAGGGCACCCTGTGGTTTTACTTGTGGGACCACTGACAGGATGTAAGGAATTGAGATGGAAAGCCTACCTCAACCCTAGAGGCACAAGCACATGAACTAGAGGGAAAAACAAATTGAGGATCTTTGTGGAAAGTTCCTGCTCCAGTGGACAGTTTCTCAGGCAGTGTGGAAAGACTGATTTCAGTTCTGATTCTGTGGAGAGAAGTTTCAACCCACTTTTACAAGAAATAAGTGGAGAATCCTGTGATATCAGTATTAGAGGAGCTCTGCCTGGTGGAGGAGAAGGACAGCCAGATCTACTGGTCTGTGTGGATCCCATGGCCTGGAATGTTGGACCCACAGGAGCATAAGGCTCTTGTCAGAACTGGTGCACCCTAATGCCATCAAGCTGTGGAGGGGCATAACCCAGATGCATTTCTGGGGTGACAGAGATGCCACCAGCAGACTGCTGGAGACTAAAATCAGTCTGACCAGAAATGAAGAGCTGAAACATTCTGTTGTTACTGGCCCAGAGACTGTATGCTTTGCAGAGACTATCTCAGGAGAGGGTGCTTCAAGGTCACAAAAAGGCATAGTTGGGATTTTTTGAATTGCTGCCTTGGAGATTGAAAGAAATTTAGCAGCTGCCTACCTTGCCTGGTCTCTCAGAGGACCCTTCTCTTGCGGGGTTGTTGAGGGAACAACTTGTGTCAGTCACTACCACAGTGGTGGACAGGCAGCAATACCACACTGACTGAGACTCCCTCATTCCCACCCAGTCCTTGACTGGAGAGCCAAGGAGTGATCAGTAGTTATTTCATTTTCTATCTGAACGGCTTGCTGACAGTGAGTATGAAAGATGTGTTCCTGATTTATCACTGACATAGCTTCAGGTATTTCCAAAAGCTCACACATGTCATGTATAAATGTAATAATAAGGAAAAAACGCCAACCTGACTTTTGAAAAATTTGGATTACTTGTTCACAGTAGGATTTACATGTTCTTTAAATGCCAAAAATCCCGTTTCATGGGATGTATCACAGTAGTGAACGTTCATGTACTAGTAGCTATTTTAAAAAATAAGAGTAACACTGAAGGGAATTTGGGACTTCTCTTACAGAAGCAAAGCTGTCACCCGTTAAAACAAAACAACCACTCAACAACAACAACAAAAAACCTAAACAAAACAAAACAAAAAACCCACAAAAAAACAAAAACAAAAAAAACCCTCAAACAACAAACAACAACAACAACAAAAAAAACCAGCCCCCAAAATATCTCCTTCTAATGAAAAAAGCAAACTAAGCTGAACTAAACAAAGCTGCTCAATACCAATTAGTGGTGATAAAATGCATGTAAAATCTTAGGAAAAAATGGAGAAAGGTATTATAGAATCACAGAGTGGATCAGGTTGGAAGGGACCACAGTTGGTCTTCTGGTCCCACCTCCCTGCTCAAGCAGGGTCATCCCAGAGTACATGGCACAGGATTGTGTCCACATGGTTGTGGAATATCTCCAGTGAGGGAGACTCCACACCCTCTCTGGGTGATCTGTTCCAGTGCTCAGCCACTGCACAATAGAAAAGTTCTTTCTCATGTTCAGGTGGAGCTTCCTGTTCAATGAGTTGCCCCTTGTCTTTTTCTGAAATTAGAGAAAGGTTCAAGGAATACAAATGTGTTTATCTGAAAATCTGTCTTTATTTTTTCTTTTAATATACACAGTAGCAGGCTTGGATTTTAATTGTGATATTTAGACCTATTTGCAGCAGAATGCTATTATATCAATTTGAGTTATCTCATAACTGGAGTTTTCTGAAGAATATAAAATTCATGTGACAACTCATGATGATAAATTTACTTAACTGAAAATAAGCTCTTACTGAAGAGTTGGTCATTACAAATAGTATATAACTGATCTCAAATCCATCAAAACATCTCTTTGGAAAGACACATGAACTAGAAGATTCAGTATACCTAAGCATCTGGTATGATCTTAACAAAGAGATGAGTACAAAATAGAATCCCCTTAACTTATTTTGCAGTGTTGTATTCCCTTGTCTTTTCTGATCTCTTGAAGGAAACCAAATGTTATCTTTGCATGCCAAATGATATAATTGGAGTTCTTGAAGAACTTCTCTGATTGGAGATAAAGATGAATTTTCTTCTTCAGTGCTTAGTGACTAGCTGAGCATTACCTGGTTTTAGGTTTCAATTACAGACATTTAATTACAAACCTGAGTACCTACCTAGGCAGTGGTTTTACTGGCCAAGCCAGTTGGAAATATGTGCAACTAAGATGTTACTTGAAGTGTGGCAAAGCTAGCAAAAGAAACTGACTCCTGATTTGTTTTTGGCAGAGGGAGGCTACAGAAAGTAAATACTGGTTTTACTAAGAACATTCTTTGAATTTTGTTATTGTGGTAGTTACTGAATTTGATGGAATACACTAATGGGTGAGGGTTCGTGGTCTGTCAGTTTTGCAGCTTCCTGTGCAACCTTAGGAGACTGTAATATTTATTTTTAAGGCCAGGCAGTTGATGATTTCCTAAGAGGTCTAGTACAGCTCCTTGCCTCGTGACAATAACAAGGGGAAAATACATGTTATGTTAGAACTCATTTCAATTTCAAAGAAAAAAAAAATGCAAATACATGAAGTTCCTGGTCTGTAGGTGGCCCTGCTCTAACATTGAGGCTGGACAAAATGATCTCCAGAGATCACTTCCAGTTGAAACTAGGCTGTGATTTGTAAGGAAAAATGTGTTTAATTACAGTGGTGTACTCTCCCCCCAGACACTTAAGATTAAAATGATGATAATAATTAGAAAACAAACAAATAAACAAATCTGCATTTCAAAGGAATCTACTTTCTCTTCAGAGAATGTTCACATTCTAATGTATTTGTCAACTTTCTGTGTTAAAGTTAATATGTTGGGATGATATTGTAGTTCTGCCTAGGAGCTCCTTCTGGTGTCTTGAGGAAATTGTCTTGCATATCACAACACATTGTTAGAGGGAATGGAGATGCCAGGGCACTCCTTGGGTGTTCAAAGCTTTCATTTATACTTTGTTGATCGTCGACTCTGGAAGTACATAACAAGTACACAAAGCTGCCTGCATCGGAAGACAAGAAAGTTATTTTTCATTTTCTCTTCAGCTCACTAACATTTATCAAAAATAACAGTAGCAATAAAAAATAGTTTTCATGAAAGAAAGCATTTGTATCAAATTCCCTGAGCAAATACTGTAACAGGTGTAAGTTGCTTGCACAATGCGGACTTTAACGTGATTGACCCCACGTATTCTCAGACTGTGAAAAGATTTAAAACCAGAACAGATAATTACAGAGTCAAGCTATGGGCTTTATTTAGGTTGTGTTATAGCACCTTTCATTCATGAAGCTGTATAAAGTAATGTGTGCAATGCCTGAGGCCTTGAAAGCCCTTGCTTTGCACTGCATCTTTGGAGACTGACAAAGGCATAAACCCTTGATGTAATGCTAAAAAGTGCAGCTGGGAAGCTATTTGTTATTGGTGGACATAAAGGTGTTAAGAAAAAGATCTCTTGCTTTTGTTGTGTTTTACAGATGAAATTCAAAGGGTGAGAAGGGGAGAAGGAAAAGATGAAGAGCAGCTTTTGATGCATCCGACAATGCCAGGAGATGCTCTTAATGGCTCTTTCTTTTCATCTTCATAGAAACTGCAGAAACGTAGGAACTTCATAGGCCAGAAACAAAAGAAAGAATAGGGAGGTTGGTGGAAGTGAGGCTGATACCCAGTGGTTGTTATTCTGCTGTTCAGTTAGTGCTGACTTCTGCTTGCTTCACTCCAGTGAGGTGTACTGCACAATTTCTGTCTGTATAGCAAGGCATTCTGAAGGCAGAAAACCTGGTACAAAAGGTTTATTTTCTGTTCCTGAAGTCTGCAATTTACCTGATTATAAAAGTGTCCAGTAGATTTCTGAAATTCATCTTAGTTTATTTACATTCAGTAGTGCTTTTTCTTTAAGATAGGCTGACTTCAAAGAGAGCTTAATCACTGTGCTTTTGTTTTGACAGAGAATTTAAAATCTAATGGCCAGCACATATAATAAGTCAGCTAATTCATTAATCAGAAAATAACATTAAAAAAAATTATTCTTTCAGCTGTGTCTGTTAATCTTTATTAGCTTCTTAGGTAGCATAGCATCAATATTTATAGCTCTAAAAATGTGTACAATACAAACACATGCACAGTCTATTCGCATATCTAACATTTCTTAAATTATACAGCTATTGGGATCTTAAACATACCAAAGAGCAATTCCTGTATGAATACAGTCTTGCACTAAACAATATTTTTCTGTTTCTCTTGCCAGTAAGAAATTGTATTAGTTATATAATATTTCCGTGAAATAGGAGCCTCAATAGAAGTATACATATTGTGTTAGTGTGCCCTAATGACACATATTTGAAAAATAAAAGTTATTTTTAATAGGAAAAAAAATAGTTGTGGAACCAGAGTGGTGGAAAGAGGCTCTCATCATCTCCGTTATTTTCTTCCATTTTGAATTGTTTGCAATCAATAAGCCCAAAGTAAGCAAACCCTGTGAATAGTACACTATTTGCAAATCCTTGATGTTATTTGAAAGAAAACACAAGTTAAATCATAAATCATCATGCATCAAATTCCAAAAAAGCATACATTTGTGATCAGCAGCATGTTTGAGAACCAAGGACGAAAATAAGGGTACTTTTTCATTCACAGAGGGCAAAAATTGAATTAAGCTAAAACTATGAATTGGGGGATGACTATTAATTGCAATATTCTTGGGCATAGTATTTTATGGAAAAACCCTCTAATGCAGTTAAATATATGGAGATGAAACTTGATTTGAAAATATAATGTGAGTATTGTGAATTTAGAATTATTTGTGAGATTTGGTAATATAAGTAATAAAAAATGAGTCATGAGTCTGGAAATGTTTTGATGTCCTTGTGGAATAGGCTGCCAAAATAAATAACAAAGTATCAAACTTAAAAATCATAAGCTAATTTGAGCATTTTTGTATTCATTCTAAAATCTGGAGTAATTTAAAAAAAAATGGGTTTTATTTCCAAATATTACATCATAACAAAGTTTTGCATCTCTTTTGCATAATAATTTTTTAAATCATAATAAGATGAAAAACTGAAGAGAGATTTGTTCAAAAGGTCAGCATTTTCTCAAGTCTTGGTGAATTTTTGATGGTGTTAGTGATTTAGAATAGTTAGAATTTGGAAAACTAATCTGAATGACCACTCTAGAAACTCTCCCAGGCATTCACAGCTTCTGTTTAGAATTCCCATTTGAGTGGAATAACTTACAAAATGTCTATCATCTTATTTCTTTAAGAGTTATTTTATCTTATTTTATCTTATTGCTGAGTTATTTTAGTGTCCTCTTGCAAATATCTTAAAATACAGTGCAAGCATCCTAAAAAAGTTCGGAGAACTTAATTTATCAATTTTAAAGTCTCTACCTATTGTAGACTTTCAGATCCTCCAAACAAGAGTTGAGATGAGATCCACTGACTGACATTAATAAAAATCAGACAATAGTCTGCTGAGTAGAGTATTTCGCTTTGGAACCATCCGATTGATGGATCTATAAATAGTTTTTCAGATGTTAGAGGTCTGCAGTCCTGTGGAGCTTTCCAGTATCCCAACAGGTATTGAAAGGTGATACTGACTCTAAGGAGAAGTCCTTAACCACTTTCAGTAAATGCCCTTATTGTGAGTTGTGTGATGATGTTAAAACAGCTGCCACAAAACAAATTACTAGACAGCACCATTTAAAACAAACATGTTACCACTGTGATTATCATGGTTTGACTGCACTATCTTTTCTGACATTTTTCCCCATGGTAATTTTATGAACACTTCTGTGTGATTATTGATAGTTCTGTGATGTGAATAACCATTTGATATTTTGGGATTCATTGAACTATTTTTAATTAAATCACTCTCAACAGAATAAAATTGCATGAAACTGAAGTATTCTCTATTTTCTGTGACTGACAATAGAATTTTGTGATTTAATCCTGACTCTGAGCTAGTGCTGCTCAGCAATCACAAACACATTCCTGTGTTTCAGCACAAATCCAACACACCGCCCCTCTAAACCAACGTGAAGGAAATTAATTCTATCTCAGCCAGAATTGGTGCACACAGAAATAACCGAAAATAGGAATAGAAGGTGCGAGGAATATTTACGTACTCCTCCCTCTGTAAGGTGAAAGTACTTGTTATTAGTGGTAATTATGTAGTTATTAGTCTAATTTAGTGAAATCTCATCACCATGAACTGTGCTTCCAAGCTGGCTCTTGTCCAAGGACCTTTTCCAAGAGTCTGGGAAGAACACACTCTTTTTCTTCTGCTACATATTGTGCTATTACTTCATGTAGTACATTAGGTTTGAAATTCAGTACAATGTCAGAGTGCTCTGCAATATTATAGTTTTAAGTCTTTTTTAAAAAATATTTTTCTAATTAATTAAGTAGGGTTTATGCCAGATATTTAACATGATATGTATATTTAAATGATTTAGTGAACAGTGGCATGGAGTCCTAAAAGCCAGCAGATAACATTGGCCATTAAAGGGAGAGAGAATTACTGGTTTGTATCTCATCAGGCCATGTCATTCATAAATTCTCCCAGAAATATCTAGTGAATGCTGTCTTGTCCTGACAAATTCTTTGGGGCAATTTAATGTTTTATTTCTTCCATAGCTTCTTTTGAATATTTTATTTCAGAGGCATCCAATGGCATGTAGCCTGAATAATAAGATTGTAACATGGGGATCTTCTCAGATTGTACGTATCAAACTATTTTTTTTCCCCCACTTTATTTTTATGTGGAAAAAACCTCATGTTTTTTGAAGCATTTTTGCTTGGTTTCAGTAAATCTTCTTTTCCCTCTTGTCCAGAGCTTCGTGGGAACCAAGGGGGAGCAGAAAAAAATCAGTTAAAGCAACACATCCAGTTACCATGTGTCACCATATAGTTGTCCCATTTTTCAGTTATTGTGGTTTTTGTCATTGCTCTTTTTGAACAGTATGTGTGAAAGACTTAATTGTTTTTGGAAAGATTTTTCCTGATAGTCATGTTCCCTGGAACTTGGCTGATAGTTGTACTCATTTGTATTTAAAGCTTGAAATAAATTCTTCCTTTTCTTCTTTTTTGTTCTGACTTGATTCCAATCTTTAAAAAAAATAGATTTATTTATTCTGGCACTGCTTTTCTATACAGTAGATTTCAAAAAAAACCCTTTAAAATAATAATCTAAACTCTCTGCATTGGATGAGAGTTCAGAAAGCACAGAACTCAACTAGTGGGATGGATTATCAACTGGTGTTTCAGAAAAGATAGGATCATCTTGGTTAAGTGGACAACTACAAGCAGTATTTTGGGAACACATATGATATAAGTCATCTTTATAAGAATATGAGGGTGGGATATCTGAAGCTGTTTAAGATACTCTGAGCAACAGAATCACACTGAGTCTAGGATGTGTGTGTATATATATATATATATATATATATATATGTATACAACCTAACTGATTCTCTAACATATTGTAAAAAATGACGGTACCTGTTAGAAACACAGAATGGCTTGGGTTGGAAGGGACCTTGCAGATCTTCCAGTCCCAACCCCTCCTCCACGGGCAGAGACACCTCCCACTTAACCCAGGTTGCTCAGAGTTCCAGCCAACCTGACCTTGGGTACTTCTAGGGATGGGACATCCCCAGCTTCTCTGGGCAGCCTGTGCCAGGGCCTCACCAGCCTCACAAGAAAGATTTTTTTCCCAATATTTAATCTGGCTCTCAGTTGCTTTGGATGCAGCCCAGCACACACAGCCAAAGCATGTCCAGCCTCTCACCCCCCAGCACCCCCAAGTCCTTCTCCCAGGGCTACTCCCAACTAGAACGGGTGTGGAAATGGAAAATGGCAATGTAACACTGGAGTTGTAGAAGTAACAGAAAAAGAGACACAAACTGAACTGACTTGCAGTCTGTAAACATCTGAAATGCAGTGAGAAAATGTTTTAACTGAACAGGAAGCACGTAAAGTGTTCTTGTCTTAGATTTGAAATTAGTGGTGTCCTTGTTAGCTGAAAAAAAGTGAAAATAATATTTGTGTAACCTCATTTACAATGGATTGGTTGGCAAGAACATGTAATAATAGATTGTATTGCTGTGCATATAGTGGATTGCAATTTGAAGAGTTGACCTTTTTCAAAGACTTTTGTAGTAAGGCATAGGAGGATATTATATATAGCTAAATAATTTTCATCCTCACTCAAAAGGATGCAATAAAATTACTGTTTTCCTCATAGATTTACAATAATATACTGCCAGAATACTTTTAAATATCTAATCTCATCTCAGCACTGCACAAGAGCAGCAGGAAGACATGTGGCATGCATGAGGAATGGAAGAAAGTGTTGTGTCTCATAATGCTGAAATAGGGGAGAATCAAGTTCCTGCAATGGGTAATGAGATGATGCTGGCCCTCATTTTCTAGTTTAAAGGAATTCAGATCCTGTAAATTCCTTTACCTGTGAAAACTTGCAGGATATGCTGAGTGAGGGGGAGGTAGGATGAAGAAACACTTTGTTGTTGCCTTTTTGCCTTTTTTTCATCTTTAGGAACATTTTTTTTATATCTTTCTTCACACTTTTAACATATTCTAGTGGTCTAATGAATTTGTTTAAAGGCAGATTACAGTCACCCCTGCCTTCTTCTATTTTCCATATTTATTCGGGTAGAAACTTAAGATAGGTCTGAACAATACTGCCCTCCTATTCAAGGAATGATCACTGAGGCTGATTGGAAAATAAATGTATTTTACTAACAATAAGCAGAATAAGTTAGTTTTGGATAGATGCATATAAAATAGTTTCAGTCTAGACAGAAGACAATTCAAAGCATGAAGTGGGTAATTTGATTCTTACTAGTACATAAAAATCATATAGAAATGGGATCTATTTTCTATTATATCTATTAAAATAAGATCAGATATTTTGCTAAAATGCATATTCATACATACTCATGACTATTAATGTAGCAGACATTAGAAAGCCTTTTACTTTTATAATTATTAGATAAAATATCTACTAATTTGATCAAGCATGAGGAAGACCCCCAGATTTTTACAGTGGCTTTTCAGGATTAAGCTTCCACTTTAATTTGACCCACAGTTTATTTTATACCAGTTAAATTGTTCTTATATGCAAACTGCTCTTTGAAAGCATTTTGAATGTTGCTTCTTTCCTTTTAATGTTGGAACATATCAAAATAAAAAAAAATTACTAGTAACTCTGGTTTAACACCGAATTAATTTTAGATACCTAATGTTACCATAAAATGTGATCTGTCATTTTAAACTCTAACATATAGTATGCTTAATTTATGATCTATTTATCTATATATGGACAAACAGTTGAAGTATAGTGTCAGAAGTTTTGTGCTATAAAAAGCTGTCATTTGTTGGTTTATGTATTTTTTTTCAGTCTTCCAAATAATAGCTTCTCTCTATACTAAATCTACAACTAAATTCAAAGAGACTCCTGTATTTCAAATTAAGACTCAAATTATCACTCTAATAAACCCTATTCCAAATGTATATTTCCACTCCTTCTGTTTGGAAGTCTGAGTGGCAAAGGTTATTTCAGAATCCTGGTTTCTGCAGAAGAACTGATCATGGAGAAGAACTGAAAGTAAATGTTATTTTATAATATTTTTCATCTAGCTAAGCTTGGTTTTGGCATTATCTGGGATTTTTTTTTAGATTATTCATAATGCTAAGCTTCTGCTGGTAGCTGTGACTAACCTCAAACACAGAATATACATATGATGAGTGATATTTAAGAATAAGCCCACTGATTTTCATGCTGCTTTTTCCTTATTGAGATATATAAAATGGTGTTTAATTACACCCTAACAGTATAGACTGGACTTGCATCTCTTTAGGCTTACTTTTCTGAGGATGTTATTGGTGGATCTTTGAAGAAGTTGTGTTAGGGTATTTTTCAGTGAAGCGCAGAGGACATGTGAAAATTATCAACCAACAATAATAAAAGTGTTCGTGTGTGTGTGTAAATTGCACAGCAGGGTTATGATCTTAAAAGTTCTTCCATGTTCACATTGAAAACCTGTGCTGAGGGGGAAGAATAAAATAATAATTTTATTATTATTGCTATTTGGTTGTAATTAGTCTTAAAGGCCTCTAGAAGGGCTCCTATAAGCCACAACATGGAAAAACTGTGCTTGGAAGTACATATGAGAGTACTGTCATGTATCCTAAAGTGCAATTATTCACTCAGTTAAAATATATTATTTCATGGCCTCAGTGTTTTGGGTTTTTTGCTGTTGGGAGACATTAAACAAGTAAATGTTCATAGTTTTAATTGTGAACATGAGAAAATTTTTGAGATCCTTTTTTTTTCCTTTGTGGAGCTTTCTTCTACGTCTTCAGCTGGCACTTTTATATTACAGACATTGGTCTATATGGGGTATCTTGAAAAAAAATAATGCTTTAAAAAAAGTATTAGCTGTATGTGCAGAGTTCTTGTTTAGCTCAAAACCTTTTCAAAGACAATTTCAAAGAGGAAAAATTTGAAAAAATAGACTTTAAGAAGATTTCTGAAGATCGGAAATTGTGTGCCATGACATAAGAATGTGTTTAGTGTAAGTGGAAAAGTTTTCCTGGTGGAATGGGGCCCTGTGGGAGTGGCTTTAGTGAGAAGAATGGACAGGACACGGTGATCCCATCAACAAAGTTGGTGATGCATCCATGAAAATATGTGTAAGGAAAGAGAAAACACTGCAAAAGCAGTGAGGAGAGGGAAAAGTGTGGGTATTCCCTGTCTGGGGGAGTTTCCTCACCTCATGCAGTATCTGTGCTGGAGGAGGTTCTCCTGGCACGCTCTGTGCCCCATGGACATCCGTTCTGGAGCAGGTGTTTACTCTGAAGGACCTGCTGACTGTGCAGAGGACCCCTGCTGGAGCAGGCTTGTCCTGAAGCACTGCAGGCTGCGGGAACAACACACTCTGGATTAAGGGAAAAGCATGAGGAGGAGGGAACCCCAGCCAGGAGCTGTTAGGGGCTAACAACAGCTTGTTTTGCACACCCCTCTGGGCTGCTCAGAGTGGGAGGGGAGGTGGAGAAGCCGGTAATGGAGGAGTGATGTTCAGCCTGGGACAAGCTCTTTGCAGCCACCGAGGAGGAGGGAGGGAGTAGCAGGGTGGGAGTTGGCCTCTTCTCCCAGGTAAGTAGCAATGGGATGAGAGGGCACAGCATCAAATTGTGCCAGGGGAGGTCCAGGAAAAGCATCAGGAAGAATTTCTTCCCAGAAAGGGTTGTTAAGTTTTGCTTTTGGACTGTCCAGGGAGGTGGTGAAGTCATCATCCCTAGAGGTGTTCAAGAAACAATTGGACGTGGCACTCAGTGCCCTGATCTAGTGACAAGGCAAAAATCAGTCACTCTTGGACTGAGAGATCTTTTCCAACCTAAATTATTTCCTTGATGGGGAAAAGTTTTTGTTTTGGTTTAATTTTTGCCTTTTTTAAAATCTTAATCAGCAATAAGTCAAATCCCCACACTCAATCTGCTTTTCTCTATAACGCTGAAAAGCTGCAGAATGTTAGAAAGTGTAGAGGGGTGACATTTTCACTCAAACTTTGTGATACTCACTTATTGCTGCAGTTGTGGGGTTTAGGGATTTTTTATGTTTTATTTGAGTGCTTTTTGATTTGTTGCTTTTAGTTGGAGAGGGGAGCGGTGGTTGCTTTTTTGTTTAGGGTTTTGTTTGTTTTGTGGATTTTTTTTCCTTTCCTCCGCCGTATAGTGCTGACTATTACTGTATGTGGCAGGCAGCTTTACATGAATTTATTGTGAAACAAGCCCATAAAAGGGTCAAGGCCTATTAATTGTAAATGGAACTTTTGCTATCCTCATTGAGGCAGATATAAAGTACAATTAACTTAAAGTTATAGTGTGGCGTGACTGTGTTAGATATTAAAACACCTAATCTTTCCTCGTATCTATTTTCTAATACTTATTGTTGAATGAACAATGTGTAGAAATTGTATCAAGTGAACATTTGGCAAGAGGA
This sequence comes from Zosterops lateralis, assembly GCF_965231275.1. Classification (NCBI taxonomy): domain Eukaryota; kingdom Metazoa; phylum Chordata; class Aves; order Passeriformes; family Zosteropidae; genus Zosterops; species Zosterops lateralis. The sequence goes on from NC_139763.1 coordinate 115,399,094, forward strand.
TGAGGTGGGAGGTACTCCCACACTCTCCATTTTGAATTTTTTTTTGTACTGTGCCCTCATTACTATTTGCTTCTCTAATCAAATATGTATTCTGTTGATAGCACTTAATGGTGCCTTTGTTTGGCTATTCCAGTACATGTAATTCAAAGGGAGTATCAACTGTATGTATATATTTATGTATAATAGATACATATTTATATTATACATATATACATATATATATACGTAGATATATATGTACATATATATATATAAATTCTACATTATAAATAAAACTATAAATTATGAATTTTATATTATAAATTCTACACACATCAAGTAACAAATCATAGAAAGGCTGAATCCTACTCCATTTATTTCACCATAGAGAAAAGCTTGTCTGGCCTTTGTAAGTCTACAAGATGCATAGCCACCCTTTAGTTTCTTTCATGAGAATGCTATCTTAGCTTTTAGTGATAAAAACATCTTGTAAGTATTTGAACTTGCATGCTCATCGATATTTTCCAACACTGCAGTTATCCTGAAGCAGTATCTATGATAAAACCTTACAGTGTGGTCAAGCATTAGGTATTTCAAATAATGTTTTAATCTGTAAGGGGTCACAACCATTTGATATCTTCTGCAAGTCTTGCTTTAAGAGAATTCCAATCTGCCAGATGCTACATGAGATCCCTTTTAAGAAAACCCCAAGCATCTGTAAACAAAAAGCAAGATTAGATGCTTTTGTAATACCATTAGTTAGAGGCTTGTGACATTTAGTCTAATAAAAGGTCATGCACTGAATCATTCCTTCTGATCATTCTTACTGTTTGCTGTTTGAGGTTTTTTTGTTGGTTTTTTGGGTGTGTTTGGTTGGTGTTTTTTTTTTTTTTTTTTTTTTTTTTTTTTTTTTTTTTTTTTTTTTTTTTTTTTTTTTTTTTTTTGTTTTTTGTTTTTTTGGTTTGTTTTTTTGAGGGGGGAGTTTGATTTTTTTCATTTTGTGTTGTTTGTTTCCCCCTTCTCAGTTCATGCTTTAGCTCTGCTTCTAAGGAGGATATAAACTTCCTTTTTCCACTGCAGCATTTTTATATATCCAAGCTCAAGATTTCAACCCAGAGGCTAAGAAGCAGAGATTTTCTTGACCCGAGAAGTTTCATTCTTTTTAAAAGTTCAGTCCTGATCACATATGAGGAAAAAGTGATATGCTAACACAAAACTGAAAATCTGTGTTTTCTAGTGTGATTATTTAGTGATTCAGACATTAATAAACAAAAGCAGTTTGAGAAACTGAAGAACACTGATTTGGCAAACCAATTTACTCTTAACTCTACATATCTCTGCTCTATTTGTATTACAAATACTTTCCGTTATTTAGAACATCTGTGACACTTTCAAACTCACTTTTTGTGTTCTCACTCAATATTTTATTTTGTGTGACTAATAATTTTTTGTCTTAATTCGTCTTGTGTGAGTACCCAAATATTACCTAATTGATTCATTTTGTCAGTGTCTCCAATCTTCACAAAATTTGGAGGAGGAAAAAAACCCACCCTTTTCTGTGGTGTGATTTAAAGAGAACCTGTGTGTCCAAGCTTGCTGAACTCATTGACATACCTGGCTTGTTCTTTCCATCCTGCAGAGGAGGAACACGGATGATGTGAAGCTGGCACTGTCAGAGCTGGCAGTGATGTACATAAAGTAGATTCCCCACCTCACCTGCAGCTTCCTAGTGTAGAGTCCTCAGAAGTGTCTCTTTGAATGGGTGTGTTGCAGTGTGCCTGTCACTTGGAGCTGGTGACTGCCACCACGTTTTCTCTGGAGTACAGCACTGAATGTATGGCCCAGATGCTAAGTTTAATGAGAAGCACTTTCTTCTGATTTCATGTCATTATTACTGAATTCTGTTTTCACTTAGGCTCTAAAACTTAAAGAGGAAATTATCTGGAGTGATCCTATACACACTAATATTATTAAATTAAATCCTAAGACTTATTAATAATACTCATTACAAATAATTTGTTTTTTAAAGTCAGTCTTATGAAGATCAGGACTTAATAAGGCTGGCATATTGTTGAACAAGGGGGCTTGAAAACTCTCAAAGCTACCATGGAAATCTAATTTAACTATGAGCCTTTCACTTCTCACATGACTTCCTATTTAGAAGCCCATTCCTGTTGCATGGCTGTTAGTCTGATGCTCAAGGTGTTATGAAAACTGTTGTCAAATGCTCCTTGAAAATCAAAGCATGCAATATTAACTTAATTTTCTTTATTTTTCCTTTAAAAAATAGTTTTCAAAGAACTTCAGAAGGTTATTTAAACGTGATCTCCTCTGTCTAAATCCATACTTACCATCATTACTCAAACTGCACTTCATTGTGTTTTTTTTTACCACACCACTAAAGGTAATTTATAAAATTATTCCTGTGTGACAAAAGTTTCCTGCTTTGCATCCTTATGTCTTAATATTTTCTCTCCCTTCCTTCCTTCCTTCCTTCCTTCCTTCCTTCCTTCCTTCCTTCCTTCCTTCCTTCCTTCCTTCCTTCCTTCCTTCCTTCCTTCCTTCCTTCCTTCCTTCCTTCCTTCCTTCCTTCCTTCCTTCCTTCCTTCCTTCCTTCCTTCCTTCCTTTCCTAAATATATTCATGGTGATGAGTTCTGAGGGGTCATCTCTTTGACACATAGTCATTTTTTCCATATGTCTTTAGATCACAAAGACATTTATTTGTGTGATCACTTGTGCTCAGTTACTGGCTGTACCACTGGAATACGTATTGTCATTAAAAGGGTTCTGGATGTAAGTTGGATCAAAATGTCTGTAACTGGTTCTGAACAAATGTATATAGCTCATGGACAGCTCATACATCATTCTAGAGCACTCTTCTTCTTACCCAGGAGTGAAAATGCTTCCTTTACATTCCAGTTTATTTAGCATTCATCTGAAGCTCAGTAGAAGAAAAGCAAAAAAACCCTCAAGACTTTGCGAGCACTACACAACTACTTGTGTAAATTTGTTTAGAAAAGGAAATATTTTTATTTTGGGTATTATGTAAATCCATGCAGTTCTGGTATGATTTTGTTTTTTGTTTTGATGTCACCTTATTATTTGAAACTGCAAATCTGCCTAGATAATTGTATTTCCAACTTGCCTATGGACGACTAAGGCTAGGAAACTAATGTATTGAATAATAATTATTAAAGTATGAGATTGCAGGAGACACTTTTTCCTTAGTGTCTGCAGTGCTTTATAAAAGAGATCATTAGAAACAGATGATTTGAGAGATAAAGAACTCTAGAATTGATTTTTACCATCATACTACATAAAATAGTCAAGTATTTTGGTGCCCAGTAGTTCAGTGGAAGGCTTTGAAGGGTCTCACTCTGATTTGGTCTGTGATTTAGGGATTTTTTGGGTTTTTTTATAATTCTCCAATTTTTGTTGTGGGTTTTTTGTTGTTTGTTTTGGTAGGTTTTTGGGATTTTTTTTGTTAAATTAGCACCAATGAGACTTCATCTGGAACCCAGGCTCAAACTCAGTTCTCATGTTAAAGATGTCTGATAGGTTTAATAAGTTAAAAACAGATTTAAAAGAGCAAAGTTACTTGACAGAAAAAGAGCAGTAGAGGACATATGCTGTGAGAAAAGTCTGAAATGGTGTCTGTGTGAATGTGTTTAAGTTTGTGACTCCATGCCAATTCATTAACTCAGGTAGAACATTTGAATCCAATGTACCTTCAGCTTTCTGACCCCCCAATCTGGTTCACATCCAGCTTGACATAGGGAGGGGGCCCCACCTAGCACAGCCTGCTCAGGTAGATAATGATTTTGTTGTTTTAGCACAGCAAGATGAATATTATGTTTAAATATGATTCTTCATTATTACAGAAAGGAAGACAAAATTTGGTGAAAAGGTTGCTTGTTCCTATTTCCCAAGAATTATTTGTCTGAAAATGGGAAGGGAGGATGCTAATTGGTAACCATGTTGGATTCTGAAGTAGACTTTCAGTGAAAATATTGCTGGGGGATGGAGAGGGGGAATAGATCTTGGCTAGTTTATGGTTACAGTTACATGAATGAGGAAATTTTCTGTGATAATGCAGTATAGTCCTCTTTTTTTTTTTTTTTTTTTTTTTTTTTTTTTTTTTTTTTTTTTTTTTTTTGTTAAAAATCAACTGACATCTGAAAAGATGTGTTTTGGCTTTTTACACATCTTTGTAATACAGTTCAGCATTTCCCAAGGAAGAAACCTACATGCAAGGCATTTAGTCAGAATCATCATCATCACATCAGGAAGTTTCAAAATGATACTGCTGCAGGAGGTAAAAGATTATTATAGAGCATTACTTGTTTACTTACAAACAAAACATATGAGTCAACACAAAGAATTAAAAATAATTATTTGCTCTTTCATCTGTACTTCTTGCTTACTCACTACAAATTGCTTTTACCTCCAGTCCTATTACTTGCTATGGAAATTTATCTTACCTCCTTATTTTGTTACTTCTAGTTCCATCGTCAAAACCCCTTCTGTCTCTTCATTCATTAAGTCTTTTCACTTTAGTTTTGAGTTTTTCCCTAAATATCTTCCAGAGAATATGGTGTTTGGGACTTCATCCCATAGTCTTGATTTTTATAATTTTAAAATGCAAGCTTTTTGAACCGGTCTGTGTGCACACTTCTGTAAGGAAATGATGAGAACTCTTGCTCACTGGTATTCACTCAGAGGTTTCTAAGTCCTTCATTGACTGCTAAGTTCTATCCCAACAAGCCTGAAAGAAATGCTTGGTTAAATTTTGTTGACCCTTTTTCAGAGATTGTACATTTTTTTTGTTGTTGTTTAGCACATTAATCTCATAAATATATGAGCTGTAATATTTTATTAGGTGAGAGGATGTTCCTTTCTGAGCACCTCATTGTTACCCCTGCCCTTAGAGGGGCAACACGTTGTGACGTGTGTGTGAACCCTCAGAGAGGACAGCATGCAGCAGCAGGGTCAAACATGGAAGGCTCTTTATTATCTGACTCCAATTCTACTTATATACATTTTGTACAGAGGGCCAAGATTGGCCCAAGGAGGTTACAACCTCCTGACCTGATTGGTCACTCTTACTTTCCATCAAGTTCTCTCTCAGAGAACAAGTGTGCAAAACATACTGATAAATCCTAAGAATACAATATTGTTTATGTGAAGCAGCATGAGAAAGCTGCTGCAAAGACTCAAACACTCGAAAGCAAGAAAGTCAGGGGCAACACCCCATATTTTTGTTCTAGCTGGAGAGCATGTCTGTGTATTGACTGACCTGGAAGTGAGAACAAAAATACCTCTTTTTCCTTGAGCTCTCTTGTCCTGCCCTGACACTTCAGCCCTGTGTGAATGAGGAGGGTGGGAGACAGCAGACAGAAGTTAATTTTTTGCTGCTTTGGTAGCTCCTGTCTGGAGAGATTTTTGTACAGCAGGACCAGCATATGTTACATTTTTTGAGCTGATTTGGGAAAACGTGGCAACTGACTATGGCAATATTTTCATTCTAGATCATTAAATTGTCACAGAATGTACAATAAATGTCTCCTGAATTTCTGTGAAGTCTGAATTTCTCAGGCTTTTCCCCATTCCTTTGTGTATTTAGGAATGCCTCTGTGTTACTTTCCACTGGGACTGTTGCACACAGCTTCCATTACTGCTGATGGCAACTGAATGCATAAATTCTCATTCATGAGAATGAGAATATATTTATTTTCATTATTTTAGCAGGCATCAGTGAAACTTCTTTAAGAAATGTGTTCAGGAGAATTGAGTCCTAGTAATTTAACAAATGAGCATAAGCTTTCATGAATTACATTTAAGATGTTAACATCAAAGTTAACATTCTTGCTGTAAATGTAGTGCCTTTAATTTTTTTTCTCCTAGTAAATTGTTGTTCAACTCAGCTTTAATTTATAATAAAAGAATGGTTTTAGCTTTATAGCCTTAAGACATCCACAGAGAAAATAAATTTCTCTCTCTTTTGTTCAGCACTGACTGCATTAGCTTGTTAGTGCTTCCCCCTGGATCCAGTTGGGAGAAGAAGGAAGGTGCCAGTGGGTTGCACAAAGGCTTGACCTTACTCTTACAAGGTTAAACCAGGGAACATCCTCAGTTATGAAAGATGGGACTACTTGGTTTCATGGTTTTAATTCCCGTTTAGGCAAGCCTTTCTCTACTGTCTGTACAGGCAGCCTAAAAGGATTAACCATCTTATTTTCACCTCTTCCGTTTTCAAGCTGTGCTTAATCACCAGAACTTCAGGAAGAGCATAGGTGGCATTAGCTGACTTTTGTATAATTTTCTCTGACATATGAAGGAGCAAAATATGGGTATTCGGGGTGTTGACTATGAAAAACATAATTTGAAATGCAATTAAAAAGTAAAGAACTAAAGGTAAAATTTTCTATGAATACAGATTTTCAAAAGCACTTTTACACAGTGGGAGGCATTTGCTTTGGAAAATCAGTAAAGAAAAAAAGTGAGTGCGCATGTCATCTTTTTTTAATGAAAATTAGATAGTATAGAAGTGATGAGTATAAGGAATAAAGATACATAATTTTTATATGGCTATGTTTTAAGAGTGTGGTAGAACAGTATTTCTGTAGAGGCTGCTTTGTATAGCCCTGTGATCTCTGAAGACTCATGCTTTAGTAGTCATAGCTGTTCATTCAAATAGAACAATTGATTAAAGTAAAAAGTATTGAAACCAGACTCTAGTGACTTTTTTTACAACAAATGTTATTATGGTGTAAAACTCTTCTGTCAGCAAGGAATTATTGCTATCAGGCAAAAGCAATATTTAATGAGAACTTAGAAATGGTAACTATTATTATTTTCTTTCATCCATCATATAGACTGTGTTTTAGGTGTATATTTGCTTTCACCAGGAATAAATTTTTCCAAATCTTTATAAATTATAAACTAGTTGTAATTATACCTTTGTTCAGTAAAAAATACTGTAGTGAAAAAGTATCATTAAGGAACTTTACCATAATAATCTCTCCTCAGAATTTTTTCTTCTAATACTGTTGGCATAGAGAAAAAAGTGAGGCTGGTATTTTTACTTTTTAAAATACAATTGAAGTACAAAAAGTTTCCTGAATGCTTTAAATGTTTCAAAGTGTTTTGAAAACTAATTTTTGCAGATTTTTGCAAAAGGACTTTGAAAGAATGTTTGTTCATTATTCAAGAACTGATATTACTGCATCTAATTCAGAAATAATATATAAAATTTCACAAGGTAGAAGTTATTTGTATCATGAATTTGTAAATAATTGAATTAGTGAAACCTGTTAAGGTCAATTTTCTTATCCTCAAAAGAGGATAAGAAACAATACAATACTAAATATTAAAGGTTGCGTTTACTCACTTGTGGTCATCTAAGGTGAGCAATCTGAAATCCAAAAGCTCCGTGCTTGTAATTTTCTGAGTGTATCCGTTTGAATATCCAGTAGCTGCATGACCAACATTTTATGGTCTTACCTGGTTTTAGTGCTAAAACCAACATGAGCAGTATGCAGCTGTTTTTTTGGGTTTTTTTTTCTTATTTCCAATCTGAGACTGAAATTATTTAAAGATGAGATGAGAACAGACCTTGATGTTTCCTGAAATTTTAGTGGATGTGCATTTAAGTCAGTCCAGGTTTTTGCATTTATGTTGGCCTAGGAGATCCAGCCTTTATTTTTAGACTTACTTTTGCAGACTTGTATTCTAGTGATAGATCCAGACTAAGATGATTTTGCAACTAGAAGAGTGTTTCATTACAAAAAGAGATCTAGATAATTTGATAGATAATGTGTTAAGATTTGCAGTTGTTTTGAAACGGATCCCACTGCTCTTAGGAAGTGACTCTGGGCCTTAAATTTCTTTTTAATGCAAAAAAAGTAGCAGTAGAATATTTGTTTTTACTTCTAAGTCATTGCAGAAGTAGGACAGTGGATTAGAGGGGAAGGATGCTATCCATGCTCTGGTTACCAGGATTGAAATTAAACCTCATGAGCTTGAACAAAACACTTACTGTTCAGGGAGGAACAATAGACAAACAAGTACAAAATCACATCTATGCAAGCTTGAAGAGAGTCATTAAGAGGAAAGAATGGTAACACCCAATTAAGAGGGAAATAGAAGAATCTGAAGAACTTGAACTTAAATTTATACATAGCAGATGAGTAATTACAATTATGTCATGTTCCCTGAACTGAAGTTTATGGAGGCAGCCTTTACTAAACAGCTCTCTTTGACTGCTAAAGCTGGTGTTTGTGTGGAAAGAGAAGATTATTGAGGTTTAGGGCATTTTTATTGGGGCCTAGTTCAAAATTTCTTTCCATAAAATGTTATCTTGTCAGGTTGTCTAACTTCATTAGGTTTAATACCAGCTTTGTGACTGGCAGCTGACAGAAAACAAAGAGTGGAGAGTTTGACTAAGGGGTTTTCTTAGGCCACAGGTAAGAAACAGGACTGATAACAACTGTCATAATCTCTTTATTATTATCAGACACACAGGTCTTTATAGTTGTCTTTAAAAATTAGTAACTCCCTGTAGCTTTTAGAGGTTCATGACCATTTTTTTCTTAAGATTTTAAAGGGTCCTATTTTTTTAGCAGAAAAATGCTGCTTATGTGGGAAGCCTTTTTGATACACTCTTCCTTTGCAATAGCATAATGAATCAATCTTTAATGTATATTTAGGATATTTAACCACATAAACTGCATCCCAGGACTGAGAACTTTGTCTTCATAAAAATAATCAATAGAATAAAAAGATTTCAAATACACTTATCACCTAGTTCCATCTGAATACGAGAACTATCCTTTTAAATTAATAGAAGCTATGTGAAAAATGACTGTGTTAGCCTAGAAAATAAGCCATATGGGTACTCGTTTTGCATCTGTGCAATTGCATAGATTTGTGCTGGTTTATATTCTCTCTTGGTCCAATACTAATATTATAAATTTTACAAATATTTAAAAATAGCCATGTTTTGATACTTGTAAATGATCCTGAAGTAAAATGGCCTGGAACACATGCAGGGATGGGTAATCCACAACTCTGAGCAATCTGTTCCAGTGCTACACCACAGTCTAAGGAAAGAACTTCTTCCTAATATTTAATACAAATTACTCCTCTTTTAGTTTAAAACTAGCATGCAGCTGTTAGGTGAATCAAGAGAGGGTGAAACTGCTCTGCAAATTTCAGTGTCCTGACAGAATTTAATGAATGTAAATTTATCCGTCCCTTCAGGAGGTGGTTACAACAATATAAAGCCAACTCCTGGTAATTATTGGTTAATGCTTGTCATTAAAATAGGATTCACAAAACCATTTTACTCAGTATGACCACTGAATTTCAGTTCAACTTTTGAACTATATTATCCAAAACTTAAAGTTCAACAGTCCTTTGACTTTTGAATATTCATATGGCCTTGAATAAATATCCTTATGACAAACATGGAGATGTTTTTTCCCAGTTATCTGTTGCTTATGGCACAGGGATTGTTTAATTATTTCGTTCACTCTTCCTTTATCTTTCAAATATTTTGGAGTTAAAATCAGGTTGTACCCAGCTGCCATCATGGAGATAGATAAGGAAGAGAACCATTACAAGTATTGGACTTGATATAATTCCTTAGATCAAGAACGTCTTTAGTGTCACACAGACTGGAATTCAAGATGTACATGGAAAGAAGTAAGGTATCACTCCTCTTCCCCATGCCCCCCTCCAAAAAAAGGTTACTTTTATTCCTTTCTTCACCAATTCTCCTCTCATATATGACTAGAAAGCTTGTGGAAAGCTGATGCTGTAGCTGTGAAGTTGTATGCAAGTTAAAACTTCATGGTCTGTGACAGTACACAAATCAGAGGAGAAAATCAGATTAAAGGGGTAGAGGCTAATGATTCCTGTTCTACTATGGATCAGTAACTAATCTTTCCTAAGACTGTAAGGCTGTAATCTTTCCTAAGACCTCTGGATGTAAGGGACCTATTTTTTGTGAGGATAGCCAACAGTAGAACGGGACAACAAACAAGGCTATTTCCATCTCCCATGGTTTTTCAGATTTGTCTGGGTAAAACCCTGAGCAATCTGGTTTGTGGTCACAGTTGATCCTTCTTCAGTCAGGAAGCTGGACTAGAGACACCTTAAGGTCCCTTTTCAACCTAGATTACTCTGTTATTCACTGATCCCTATTACAGGAGTAATTTTTACACGTGGTTTAAAATCACACATGGGCAAAATGTCCTCCTTCACATAAAGATGGACTAAAGAGAAGAGCTACCTCAGAATCACTTGAATGAAGAAATGTACACAGACACAAACAAAAAAATTTCCTTTTGAAATGAGGCCTCTTCCAAACAGTCTGCAAAATTTCCAGCATTTTCACAGAATTGGTTTCATATATATTTCTCCTACATTGGTTTAAAAGTCTGTGGAACTTTTTTTTTTTTTTTTTTTTTTTTTTTTTTTTTTTTTTTTTTTTTTTTTTTTTTTAACAAACTAATTCATAATTCTGTTTTATTCCACTAGTACAACTCTTGTTTGTCTAAAGGAAATAGAATTGTTTTGTAGCTTAGCTGTATTTTTAATGAGAAAACATGATTAAAATCCTGATTAAATTTAATACTTGAACTTATTCAGAAATCAAAGGATATTAATATACTTGTCTTTCTTCTGTCATGAGAAAAACTATGACTACAAAAACTGGCAGACAAAATTTTCAGTTACACTTTCATGTTAATTCTAAATTTTAACAGAAGTTTGGTTTTCTTCCAACCTGAAATAGAGTTTAACTTTGACTTAGTTTAACAAAAAATGTGTGTAGCAGCAATGGGAATTTTGTTACAAAGTTTCATGATTGAAGTATTAAATTCAGAAATATAAGCTTCAAAAAGTGCTTTCTTGCCAAATAAAATTCTCAGTAAAATATTTGTGCAGTAAAGTGATAATTTCAGATGTGAGCAGCAGTGAAAGTAGGCTGCTCACTCCAAGACTTTGAGTCATTATGGTCATTGTGTACCAAAAAGCCAGTATAAAATTGAAACCCAAAGTGCCTCAAAGGCAAGAATTTCATCATAACTTACTCAGCTTTCTCAGTCTGACACTTCATTTTACATAAGCAGGTTTTTAGTTTGTTTTCTTCCATGTGTTTTCTCTGGCAGTCGTTTGAGATTAATGACATCCAAGTCAAACATACTCTAGGTACATGGTCGTCTTTCCTTGACACCTGAGAGCCACACAACTCTCCAGTAGAACCCCCAGGCAGTGAGACCAGGAGTTATCTGCACAGACAGGAACATGTTCCTAAAGCTGCTGCTGGGAATGTACTGAAAGTTTGCTCAATGTGGTTTAGTCTGCTTTTTTTCTTTAACAATGTTCTTTGATTTAACTTTTTCCTTGTGTGGGTGCAGAACCTCCTTTATTGAACTCTGAGTTGCAGAAGACAGTTCACAATGGTTCATGCCTCAACAGCAATAACTCTTTAGGGTGACAATCCTGCTACTAGAACAGTAATTACAGTAGTACTATGGTTGTTTTTCCAGAGGGAGTGTTTTTAAGCACAAATGGTTTTAACATTGTGTACTGTGGCATATGAATTGCTAGATTTCAGCACTGTTACTTACATGAATAAAGACAAAAGAATAAAGGAAATATAACCCTTATAGCTGAAAAAAAATAATGTGATATCTTCAGATACATTCTGAGGTACCCCAAAATGTTTTATCTTTATGTTTGTGAGAATAATGCTTCTACTACATTGCTGAAATGGCAATTACTGGGAGTCTTAGAGGGGAGTTGAATTTCTTATTTCAAAATGAATTTGGGATGTGTGCTACAAGCAAATCCTATGGAAAGGAACCCCTGCACATTATTTTCGAATAGAATGTGTCAACTTGGTGCATTTTGAATTGATTTTGTGTTTGCCATATAACACCAAGACCAGAATGAGTAGCTGGTGAGTGGCTTTAACCATTGCCTTTTCCTTTTCCTGGGAATGGAATATTCCACAATGTTATGACAGAGGAATATGTATCATGATCTAAAACTTGCTGTGTACCATTGGAGGGGACAAATTAAATAAAGCAGATGTGGCTGTGTAAGAAGCATTTTAGTGCTGCAGAGGAGTTAGTTGTACTTTTGTTTTATGCAATCCTGAGTGACTCAAGGAAAGCCATCAATGAAACCAGCAAAACAAAATGTATTCACTGGGGAGAAGGAAAGAAATGTGTGCCTGAGTTCTACAGAAAGTGAAGACTAGGAAGGTAAAGCAGGAATTTACCATGTGCCTCTTGAAATTCAATTCTTGAATTGAAAAACAGAGAACGAATTCTTAAAATATTAATGAAAATTCTTCAAGTCACTATGGGATTTTGAGTTGCAACTGATTATTCTGAAAATGAATCAAAATAATGTTTTCATTTCTAAAGTTTCTATGTAAATCTCATAAATGTATGAATGAAAGTGGAGTATGGCAGTTGTTTGTAGCAAGATTTGCTCTTGTTTGCTGCATTAAATTTGTTGATAACAGTACAAACTTGAATAATTGAAATTAAAATCTGATAAAATATATTTTGCCATGCAACAGTAGTATTACAGTAATATTTAAAAGCAAAAAGAGAATTCCAGGTTTTATTATAGATATGTGAAGGTAGTAAATTGATGAATACAAGAGAAACAAGCTTAATAAGTATATTTTTTTTTCAATGTTGGCAGTAAGGTTGAAAAAATGTCTCAGTTTTAAAAGCAGCACAATTTTTAAATTAGCTTTTCATTTGGATCCCATCAATGTGTTCTAGGATCCTGTTAGAAAGGCTCCTTTAAAATTTTATATATCTACTATTAGTTGTTATGACTTCTTTAATTCTGGAAAGAATTTTCAGGGTCTGTAAATGATAATAGATTAAAATCTACTGAAATGATCAGAACAACATTGTTAAGTGTGATAGTATTATTGATGTGAGGGTCCAAAAATGATTGAAAGACTATTAACTTTTAATGATTAAAATGAGGACTATTTCCATAAATTTTACAGGTCCAAAGAATAACATTGATTTTTTTCTTACACTTCTTTCTGTCTGATGATTTTCTTCCCTTTTTAATGTCCTAAGCAATTTTTATTAGGCTTTCTTCTTGTCAGGAAAGGAGAAGAGAGAAACCAACATTTAAGTGTCTTTAAGGACAAGTTTTAAAAAATAAAGTAAATGTCTCTTGAGATTCTAGATCTTAGTTATTGAAATACCTTAATCAAAGAGGCTTTAAAGATGTGATTACTAAAGAGAACTGCAACTATTTAGACTGGTTGAATGTGTGTGTTTAGTGAATCATGCTTGGCATTGAGTGCAACATTGATTCTCTACCTTGCAGAGTTGTCATTTTTATTGTGTACTTGCCAGGTTTTTATTTCCCTAGAAAATTATGGATTTGTAGTGTCTTAACACCATCCTAACATTTTCTTATTGTTAGTGTTATTTCTAGTATCTGGTATCATGGCTAGTATGCAGGACTGATTCTATAGAACACATCAGGGTGGGAAATTCCTTGATTATAGGTTCTAGTTCTCCACCCTTAACTATCAAACATTTATTTCTCTTCTGATCTTATTTGTTGCCAAATGCTTCCTGATTAGTTGTCAAAGTATGTTGTACATTGAAATATATTGAATGAATGAAACATAATGAAATTAATAAGCCATTCACATTTGTAATCTTGGGAGAAAAATAAATTACAAGTAACATAAATTATGTGATTGCATTTATTTTGAAGGGGAGAAAACCGATGTAATGTAACTCATTGTGATCTTCTCTATTTACATCCTTCTCCCAATCACAGTCTTTTTAAGCATTTCAGAAGTATGAAGTGAGTATGTCTATAGTAGAGGAATGATTTGAGGTTGTTTATTACTGGAATAGAGGGAAGAAATGTGTAGCACTCTTTTTTCCTCTTCAAAAAGTTGCCCTTGACTTAAATTGACATGAGACACAAATAATTTGTGGGAGAATGCAGAGAAGGAAAATGAAAATGAATTTTCAAAGCTTCTTTCATTAACCTTCTCAAATTTCAAACAAGAGCATAGAAAACAAGAAAAATAATTTGAAAAATAATATTTCTTAAGCCCATATGCATTTGAAAACTTGTGTAGGTAGAAGTTCTCTTACAAGGCTGGCTTTCCTTTATTCCCAGTTGACCATGAGAGAGGTTGCTTGGGTTTTTATTCTGGATCTCCGGTATGCTTTTACACTGACAGATATCCTTTGTAAATTCTTTTTGAATAACACAGAAAGCTCCCCCATATTCTAAGTAATCACAGTGGTTTAGTATATTGGCTTGAGCTGCTAAATATATTGGTGTTAGTTCAGAAAAAATAATCAGAATGTGGCCCTTGAGAGAATAAAATTAAATATTACTTAAATAGCCTCAAATATTATAAATAGTAAATAGCCCCTTTGTTCAGTTGCATAGATCAACTTCAAACTTCATTCTCAGAAATGCAGGTTTATTATCCTTTTTTAAGAATTACTCTTAAAAATTACATGGTTAATTTTTCTAACATTGACAGTGATTTCTGTTCGTATTGATATGTTAACAGAGGAAATTTAATTATATATTTTAAATACATATTTGGAAAAGAAGAGCACCACTTCTTTACCAGTTGGCACAGTTGTTAAAATTTCTCCTGAAAATGGGTTTTCAAACTTTCCCTTGTGATTCATTTGCTTTGAAATGCTTTCAGTTTCTGAGCTGCTATTTTATCTTTTTAATGCCAGTATGGAAATTTTCCAGGATTGAAAGCTTCTTTCTGTCTCTCCCCTCACTGTTCATCCTCTCCAATATGCATGTTCTTTTATTTTTTTTACCTGACAAGTTTTCCATGTGGTAATTATTCCATCCTCAAACATATTTTTATAAATCAGTGCTTAAATGCCTTTCAGTAAAAAACTGAAATTAAAATCAAGTTGAAAAAGAGGTAGACTTCTGACAATAGCTTTCAGAGTTCTTTTTGGCCTGTAAAACCTGGGGCTGTGAGAAGGGCATTTGGGAGTCTGGAACATGATCTGCAAGCCATTTTTCTGTAGGTTTTAGGTCACTTCTTCCTCCAGTAGATCTTTGTATGTCCCGTGTTAGCAGCTACCAGCTACATTCAGTTTGTAATTGAGATTTTCTGTTTAACAGACTAAAAAACTTTACGTGGATCATTGGATATTTTTTCATATCTCATTCTGTATCAGATGAAAACTGCTGTATTACTATTACTCTCCCCAAGTAAAATGCTTCTTTTAAGGTATTTTAGGAATAAGTCCATAATTTCCCTCTTTAGATTCTTCTGGTCAAAAGGATTACTACCTTGTCTTTGAGAAATGGGCTGGTACTTTACCTCATGTGTAGGAAATAGCTGACATAAATAATTACAGAAAATTTTGAAATAATGACATAAATGTACTGACAACAACAAGCTTGAAGCAATCAGTGATGCTCTGATGCTTCCCTGATATACTGGCTAGCTTTAATTATTGACTGAAGTTTAATGAGGAAACATATGCTATTGATCTGTGCAGTGGAAAAGCCTGAAAACTCATGGGTGTAAAAGAAATAAGGATGATGATCTAATGTTTCCAGTACTGCGTTTTTTTCTGAGATTTAAATATACATGTCCTTGTATTCTTTCATTTTGATTAGCATAGCTGTGCTTTTCTATTGTTTCTGGGAAGAGATGGTAACAAATTATTTTTTTCTTTGGAGATGAGCTTGAACCAAGTTTAAATTTTCCAAGTCCATCTTGTTCACCTTAACCCTGAATGATGTGAGAACACTGGCTATTGGGAAAACTGGTGGTCAAAATGGAATTCATTTGGGGTTTCATCACTTGTTAAATCCACTGAAATTGCAATTGCCATTAAATTTTCTAGCAGCCATAATGTTCAAAGATTAATCTATTAATTAATGTTTACAGACAGTAGTTAGAGTATGCCATTAAGCGCCTCAGTGTCAATACTGCTGTTTCTGTTACAAATTCCATATGTTTGCATGCTCTGCTTTGCTTTCTTGAGTTGATTAAATTCACATGTACATGAGTTAATTCAAGAGCCTCAAGTAATTGTTCCTTAAGAATTCTATGATGGGGATTTTAGATTGCCTTGTAAACTTTCAGATCACTCTTAGGCCTCTTTTGCCTTCAGTGCAGCTATCTGTGAGCTCTGCCATGGTTCTTTTGAAGCCATCTAGGTTTGACCTATTATTTTCACCCCCAGTTACACTGAGCAGCTTGTGTGATTCTCAGAGGTGGCCATATGAAAGAGTTTGGCTCTGACCACATCTTCCTCTCTTCCGTTGTCAGTAATCTGATCACCTGCCAAATCAAGTCCATCATTCCTGTACTGACTGTCACAGATGAATGTTTCTCAGCTTGCAATACCTTTTAAGGCTGACAAATCCAATACCAAGATTTTTGTTGTCGTTAATAATAAAATTATGAAACCTTGCCCATTCATCAAGCCTGTGAATCCTCAGGCACATTCCATGACCGCAGTCGGCATATTTGTCTTAATCAGGAACTGAATGTCCGCTGAAAATACCACAGTGGAAACTTGTTGGGGGTTAGATTTGCTCCTATTTTAAAGAATTTTTTTCCCATAAGTTACCAAGGACACTAAGTGTTGAATACTTAAAGAGTATTTAACCAAAACAAAGAGATGGCCAAAGCTCGGTTGGGGAGGTTTTTCTTCATCTGATGTAACTCCAGAAGGGAGGAGGTAACTGCCTTCCGTGATAACAAACCAGCTGTTAAAAACCAGGTGGGATATTGTTCCTTATCTCTGCTCACTCTTCCCCAACCCCCATGGGAATATCTTCTGTTAATGCACCATCAAAGCTCACCAATGGCAGGACACATTTCATCATCCTATTGTGAGTTGCTCCACCCAAGGAGAAGGAACCAAACCATTTCCACCAAGGTAACAAGGAGCCACAAGTATCACCAGGCACTCCGGTGTTCCCATGGGACTCCCAAAGGAAAACCAGACCCACCTCTGGGCCCCTGGCTCCACAGGACCATCATCTCTGCTTCCAACAGGACCACATCTGCCACCCCAGGAGGGCTGACTTTGGACTGTTTCCAACACCCTGACCAACAGGGTGTCAGGTTGTATTTCTAACTCTGTCAGGGTTTTCTAGGATTCCTTGTTTGTTTGTTTGCTTATTCTTTTGTACTGCAACATTTGTATTTTTAATATATCCCTAGTAAAGAACTGCTATACCTATCCCCAAAATCTCTGCCTGACAACCTTTTAATTACAAATATATAATAATTTGAAAAGGGGAAGGGAGGGGGCTTACATTCCAAGGGAGACTCCAATCTTCCTTGGCAAATACCTGTCTATCCAAACCAAAACAAAATTGGGCAATGGTATTAACTTTTCCATGCTCCTTATTGGAGAGAGAAGCTTATTTTCCATGTTCTTGAATATCCTATTGATTTCTCTGAGTCAAAACTAAGGAAAAACCCAGTCCTGCTCATTATAAGTGGGCTGTTACAGTACACTTTGCCAAGTATTCACAGCAGTGGACTTTTCAGCATCTCCAACCTTGTCTCTAGTTTATTTTCAAAATGGGAAATACAATTTTAAGCCTTGTACCATATTGGAAAGCTTTTTATCTCTGGAGATCCAAAGCCTTGAAAATTTTCCGGAATAGCTTAATAAACTTGATGTCGCTTTGTCTGACTGACATCAGTTTTCATCTTTGATCTTTGACCAGCATAAGCAGTTTTGTTTAAAGGTATTAAGAAGAGAAATGTGTATGTATTATAGGAGAGGTGATTTTTCCTGTTTTCCACTTGGAGTTTTGAATACGTCTCTGCAAAAGGTTGACAATGGATGCCACAAAAGTGTCGAGTATTCTTGGGGTAAAAAATATTCAGCATTTTCTCTTTTGTTACAGGACTATTTTTTCAAGACTTTCAGTTGGTAGAAATTTCTGAAAAAGTCCAATTTATTGTACATCAGAGTTCTACCCAGCTTTTTAAGTACTGGAGGAGACATTTGCATCAGCATTTATCTGAAAAGCACCCCGAAACTATGAAATCACCTGCAGTGAAAGGATATTGATCCAGTGAAGTCCTAGTGTTTGGAATTATTACAAAACTACTTTCATATGTTAAGCTAGTTGGGAGTAGAAAGCATTATGGTATGTAGGATAAGGAGCTGATGAACCATACCTCTGTGTTCTGAGGATGCACCATTGCTTTCAGAGTACCAGCATCCTGACAAAAATGTTCATTTATGACCAGAAGTCTACAGACCTTCACAATACCTTGAGACTCAGGGAATGGAAAATCAGTAACTGTGTTTGGTTTCCTGGGTGACTGGCTTTGTGGGGTTCTACTCCTTCAATATTAATTTAGAACTAATTGCTCTGTTGGATGCTGGGAAAAGAGTGGGGCAAGCTGGTAACATACATCAAAAAAATAGGCAGTTGAGTTAAACCAAATCGGCTGTTTTAAAATTACCTCCACCCCTCCTCCAGTCTGTCTATCAGCAGAGTGGCCAAGATTCACTTCTGTTTATCTTTCTTGAGTTTTTGCAATGATATAGTCATGGCCCAGCCATCATCAGAGACTCAAAAAACCTCCAACTTCTAATGTGGTTATTATTAGCATAAATAATCATCATCAATTGACAAAATCCTGCAACATTATGCTTACTAAAATCCCCCCATCAAGGTGAAGGATGTTTGCATTCAATCTCAGGAGCACTACACGTTTTAATTCTTTCAATGCTATTGTTCCATCTTTCTGTTTCCATTCTCTGCCATCACCCTATTGCTGCTGATGTGCTTTGACACCTAAGCAACAAAGAAATGAAAGCTGACAGTGAGCCCAAGCTACATATAAATGCTGTGACTTTAGCAGTAACATTGGAAATTTGTTGCTTGTGTGGATAGACTACTAGCAAAAAAAAAATAAATTCTTTTTTTCCAGTCTTCTCATAAAGGAATTACTCTTAAATTGAAACATTTAAGTTTTTTAAACAGCCAGTGGCTCGTGCTGTTTGTGTGCTAGTGTGTTAAACTCCTCTGAGTGTTTGATGTAAAGTTCCTTAACTCTGCTCACCAACAGCTTTCAGTGAGTTAAAAGCCGTTGCCAGGTAATCCTCACACCTGTATGAATTTGGAGTAGCTAAATTGTGAAGTTTAAAATTAAGGGAGAGCTTGCATGCACTCTAGATTAGGATGGGGTGGCAGGCTCTGTAATTATCCTTTGAACTTGATGTCCTGGTGTGCACAAAACTTAAAATAATATTGGTAAATCTAATGCAGAAGTGCCTGCAGCACTGCTTTTTGTCTAGGGAGTGACGAGATGATTCCTTTAATTGCAGGGTCATATTTCTAAGTGGCTGCTGAACTGTCAGAAGCCACCAAGCCATGAAATGTGAAAGATCCTGTGGCTGGTTTATGGAACTACACTCTCATCTGTGTCTTTAATTCTGGATATTATGTTTTTCAGCTTGGCACTTAGTGCTCTGCTGCTATGAACTCTAATCTCTGTGCCAGGACTCCTGCATATTTCCTTTCTGCAAAGAATGCTGAAGTGCACACAGTAATTATCTAAACATTTCTGGGTCATAAATCACAGCATTTTAAAGCTACTTCAGTAGTACAATAGTGAAAGAATCAAAATTTTACATAGTATTATCTCACAAAAACCAGGAGGTAAAATTTCACGTTATAAAATATGCATTAGAACATTTATTTGCATCTTATCTCTTCCATGTGATTAAAAAAAATATCTTTCTTTCTAAGCAAGATCATCTGGTTTAAAACACTCATAGATTTTTGTTGGATTTCAACTGGCATTGTTGAATACTCTAAGGCCAAATTCTGGCCACTTAAAATATTTCCTTTTAAGCCAATATTTGAGCTGAAGAAAATGTTTGAAATATTTTCTCTATATTGAATCTCTGTGGCTTACTATAATAACTGTATTATTTTATACAGAGAACTGAAGGCACTGTATTGCCTTTGGAAGCTGTTGACAAGCAGATGAGGATTTTACAGCTAATACATAAAGTCTTGAATGTTACCTTCCTGGGTGGAGGTTTTAAATAGTGCTTTTCAATTCAGTTGAAAATCTTAAATGCTCCTAAATTTCTAGGTTCTTGAGCTTTTGGCAGCTTGTGGTGATTTTAACTGGAACTTAATTACTATATTTCTATATTGTGATTTACATAATGTAAGTTACAATGCAAATAGGGTCTTTGTAAGTGCTCTTGTAAAGTATTTCAATTATTCTAAATTGCAGTGTTAAGCATAGGCAGATTTTTACTTTTCCAAGCCAATGTAGCGAAAGGCAGCAAAAACTGATCACCTGAAAACCCACCAAATAAAAAGTGTGAGAGAAAAATATTCTTAAAAGTGCTTTTTAAAAAATATTTGTATTTTTTCCTCCTCAAATAAATGGAAGAGCCCCTTTCAGTCTCTTTTTGGGAAAAAAGTTTTTAAAGAACAAAATGTGTTCATAGGGGAAAAAATGTTTACTAATGAAACATATAAAAATGAGGAACTACTAAATTTTAGTTTCAGTGTTTGATAATAGAGTGGAAAGAAAGCAAATATCCACATTTAGTATATGAGAAAATCAATTATCTTCTTCCCATGGATTTTCTGCAAGAGTTATTGAAAGACTGGGCATGAAGGTCTAATCTTGTTAATTTTGATAAGTATGATACTTTCAGCATTCTAATATACTTCATAATTTTATTTTCAAAGTACTTTCTTTTTAAAGAGCTGATAACAAGGTTCAATTTTCAAAATAAGTCATGCTCAGTTTGCTTGGTGTGCAAGTGTTAAATGTAGAAAACATTCATATGGTTAAATAGTATTTGTATTCTTACATTTTGTGACTTTCTGTAATATTGAATAGTGATAATATATTGTTAGAAAAAAAGTGCTTTATGCTGTGTTTATTTCTATGATTTTTTTTTTCTAATATAGTCACTTAAATGTATTTAACTTAATGGAATTCATGTGCAATGCAGTTTTGCAAATATATTAATTTTTCTGCTTCACTGAAAGCAGAATACAATTAAGCCAACAGAAATAACAAAGTAATAATACAGGAGCAATAGAGACAAAAACCCCCCTAACAACAGAGTAATAAAAATGTAGCATTAACCATGAGAAGCATGGACCTAATGATCTCATCAGTCTTTCTCAAAAAAATAACTAAAATTCTGGAGGCAAAACTCTGTCCAGAAATCACTAATCTCCTTCTTGTAAGGATGGAATGCACATGTTGAGTTTCAATAGTGTTGTCTGACTATAGGAATGCTGCTAACAAACCTCACTTAGTGTGAACCAAGAGAACTATTGGAAAGAAAAATAGCCTCCAATAATTTATATTTCAGGTACACACTTAAGATACATTTGAAATAGAAATCCACAAGCTTTTGTCAGTTGTCAAAGTCCTCATTAAAATGAGGGATCTAAGTTTCACATGAAAGATGTTTTTTTTTTGCCATTTGACAATGAAGATTGAAGTTGAGGTCTACAGAAATGTAAATTGTTATTTGTGTTTGCCTTTATCAAAAGCACATAGAAATAATATATGTATAAAACATATATTCACTGTTCAGAATAATTTATTGTGTTGTGATTTAAAACAGGAATCATTCTCATGTCTTTGTGAGACTTAAACTCACTCTTCTCACCTAATTCTGTACCTTCCCCCTGCATATTTGTTTCTGTCCAGGTTTCTTGCCCTTCCTTTTCCACATTTTCACACCTTTGAGACTTTTTTCCCTCAAATGATGTACTGTACATGACTGGGAAAAGATTGTGACTCCTCTTGCTCTATATGCAAATAAATTCAAAAATGTAAGCATGCTTAAGCCCATTAAATTGTAACTAAAATATATGGGGTTGTTTGAAATAGTTTGTCTTCGTTATCAAATCAAACGCAGGATCATTTGTTTGCCAGCAGTGGAGAATATATAGGTATAAAATATTTGTTTTAACTTCTGTGGCTTCACCTTCAGAAGGAGAAAAGCAAAAATGAGATGATGGCTCAAATGTGCATTTGTCTGTGCACAGTGCAGGGCTGAGGTAGATTTGTGCCTGAACAAGTGTCCAGTGCTGCGAAGTTGGAAATGTACATTGTACACTCTTTCTAGTCAGCATTCAGAGCAGAGCAGGAAGATAAAGGAGTGTCAGCCATCAACTGGCAAATTTTAAATTTCATCTGTTTGAAGGTTCAGTAGTAATAATAAATTTTAGAAAAATAATCATTTTTGGACTTGTTTTTCATGATTCAATATGCTTGAGATGGCTAAGCCAGCACCAGGAGGCTGGTGGCCTGTCTGAGGGTTTCAGTGTAAGGCCTTCCAGAGGTGCCAGCTGCAGTTCCACATTGGATAGTTGTATCTTGGGCAGGGGGCACAGAAATAGCAGGTTAAATAAATTTGTTTTATTATTTAAAACAAGTCTCTCTGAGAAACAATTTTGATTCGGGTTGTAGAGCTCACTTGGTCAATGCTAGTTTAAAGTCAAGAAGGAAAGGCAGCAAGTTATTGATGAGGCTGGCAGATGGTGTTCAGTCGTGGTTTCCTTAGCAGTTTTATATTTTATATTTTTATAAAGTGGTAAATAAGCAAAACTGTTTTTTTTTTTTTTTTTTTTTTTTTTTTACTTCAATTATGAATAGCAAGGCTGAAAAACATACTATAAACATAGAAATAATAGAAATGAAGGATGAGACATCATTCTTCTGAGCTGGCCAGGGCTTAATCAATGGCAAATAGAAGAAAACATAAATTCATGCAGCTGAAGGCCTATGCAGTGTCTATGAAGAGGAAAGACACAATCTGAATTCCAATTAGTATGTCATGTTAATCAAGGAAGAAACAGGTTTTATTGATACCCAATCAGAACTGGGCTTTTTTTCCAATGTGGGAGAATAAATGAGCAGGAAATATATTTTTATTATCTACTTTAGTATTTATTATGTAAAATAGGTCTTGCTTTTAGGTGGAAAGTCCATGTGTAATCATAGAAAATAGAAGATATATAGTTCAGCAGCACAAGTTTACACATGTTTAGATGGCTAAGAGGCCATTATTGGTATAGGATCATGACATTGTTTAAAAATAATTTGTCTGATTTATACCTTCTCTGTTTCTGGACTCTCGGGTTTAATCTTGTTTTTTCTCACCCGAGATTCCAAGGCTGGTGGTTCGTGTGGGCTCGGGGGACTGATTTTCCCTCTTGACCTCTGAAGGATTTAGGGTCTGCTGTCTGACTCTGTGTCTCTGTGTTCTGTGCTGAGCTCAGTGCTTGGTGCAGCGCGAGAATGATGAGGAGTCTCAAGGTCTTGGTTTTCTTGGTTTCTCGCGTTGTTTATTAGTTCTTATCTTACAATTCTCTGTGTCCGGCCAAGGTGTTCTCAGCAGCCTGGACACGAGGTGACTCCCCGCCGTGATGGGAGGTCACTACCTCTTATACCGATAACTACGTACCCATTATTTACAATTCTGTGCCAATGTCTATCACCTATACTAACAGGGCCATGTCTACTTTGATCCAATCCACTGAAACTACTTTGTGCCCACGTCACTGAGGAAGATGGATGCCAAGGGAGAAGAAGAAGAACCCAGGGCCCCGCCCTAAAAATCTCCATCTTGTCCCTTTGCATTTACATTCTAAAAATCCAAAACTACAAAATCTTCTACCCGGTGATAACTACACTACTCTCTGTTACACATTTGTGACTTGCAATTCTTCTCTCTGTTAGATGTTTTTCACATGGACCAAAATCAAAGATTGTGTCTTCCTGGGCTCTGTGCCAGGCAAACCCCCCTGCACAGACCCCAGACCCTCTTTTTCGGGTCCCAGGCCTCTCTACCTAGGTCTGTGACTTTCCAGGGCGCACAGAGGGATGCCCTGGACTCCAACACTGGACTGAACACATGATGTTCACAATTAGACTGAACAAGGGAGCAATGAGGAGGGGAAGGATAACCCTGGAAATGTAGAGGAGACTGAATGGAAACAATCAAAAAAAGAACATGTTTGTGAGGGGATTTTCTTAAGAGAAATTATTGGCTTCTCCTGTAGTTTATCCATTCAGAAAAAATACTGTCCAGAATATGGAAAATTAGACTAACATGAATAGGTTTCATTAAAGAAAATGTAGATGTAAACAAAATTATGAGATACGCTGCTTTCAAAACAATTCTCCATTTTATCTCTCAACAGCCCCAATTACCAAAAAAAAAAAAAAAAAAAAAAAAAAGCTGTTAAATGAGGTTGATTTGAGCTGACTGTTGGAGAAAAACCTGGTACAGCAATTTGTCTGACTGGGGTTAGAATTAGGAACCACAAGAGAAATATTACTGGCATTTATCCTGACCATTACCTGGTCATTGCCCAATGAATGAACTGTGAAAACAATTAAAAAGTGATTTGAACTCACAGTTCCTGTTCTTTTTTCACAGTAGCACTCCCAAAACAAGCTGAATGGTTAAATAAAACCTGGAATGCAGAATGGATTCTTAATTTCCTTTCAGATGGTCAGGATTTGACCTTTTATTTTTCCTTTTTCAGTAGTGTCGTGTCTATTTATTGTGGTGCTTTCAACTTTTTCCTCCTTCCTTATTCCATATGCATGTCCTTTTAGCCCATTGTAGAACTGTGAAAATACTATTTTTGGTGATCTATAATTAAAATGGGGATGTAATAGATAAACATCTGCAGACAAGTACAGTTGTTTATGGAAAGCATGTTAAGTTCTAAAAGATGTCTGAAAATACTCCCATTTGATTCGTAGTTTAGTTTCTTCACATTTTGAAATACTGGATAATGGTAATTTCAGGCAGAACAATTTTATTACTAAATTTCTTTACATATTTTTAAGAATGCTTGCACGATTTTCAGTGGAAAAAAGTGCTCATTTACTATTATTTATTTGTTCAGTGGTGTATTTTGGTGACTCCTTTTATTCTTAGGATCTCCCTACTCTT
The DNA here is from genome assembly GCF_965231275.1 of Zosterops lateralis. Lineage (NCBI taxonomy): Eukaryota > Metazoa > Chordata > Aves > Passeriformes > Zosteropidae > Zosterops > Zosterops lateralis. Next base: position 115,424,093 of record NC_139763.1, read on the forward strand.
AAATGGGCTTAAGATAAGTTCAGCAACCAATGCAGAAAAATGTAAGATCTAGTTAGGATTGAATTTGGGGGTTAATTTTGTTGAATAAGGCAAACATTTTCCTTCTAATGCTAGAAGAGGTTATTCACATTAAAATCAGAACCAAAAATGCACCCCGGATTTTCTGAAATTTATCTGGAAGTTATATTAATACTAGAATTTAAGCAAGTAGTTGATTTGTGCCTCAGGCCCAAGTCAGATGAGAGGTTCTACTAATAGTTTGCATTATTTAAAAATTATTCTAAGTGTGTATATGAGAGTAATGATTTCCTATAGAGGGAATGAGGAGATGCCAACATGGGAAAGTGCAGACAGCATTTTCTGTGTCTCTCCCAGATGAATAAATTGATAAAAAGTCATTTCCAGTAGGAAACTGCCACTTTAGTTGTACAAATCTTTTATATTATGCAGGAGTTTTTTAAATGGAGAATCAATCTCCATAATAGAGCTAAATTATTTTTCTGTAATTCCAACACTATGCTAGTTTTAAATATATGCTGATAATTTCATGATGATTTGTAGCTGCAGTCTTTTATGAGGTCAGACATACCTGTTTTATTAAGGATGGGGGATGAAATAAGGCCTAGAAAAGCTGCAGTTATTAATGAATTAACCATAGCAGCCAATACTAATGTAGAGAGAGAGAAAAATGGATTTACCAGTTGTCAGCATATATCCATAGCCATGGTGTGCCTTTAAGAGTTTCCTAAACTATTCCTTGTGCCTGCCAACACAACTCATCTATATTTTTTGCTTTAAGTTAGGCTATTTTCTTTGATCCAAGATCCCTATGTCTCTCCTAGAGTGGCCCTTCCCCCAGTGTGGGAAACATACAGCTCAAGTCACTGATATTTTTTCCCACTAAAATGGAAAATTATGCAGTCTATGTACATTCTTATAGGTCAGAACTTCAGTCTTTCATATTTCAGTGTATTCAGTCAATTACCAGTCTTTCTTGGGTTAATGCATCTATGTAAAGAAACTGTAAAGGAAGCATGTTTGCCTGTAGAATATTTTGTGTGAAGAGTAATACAAATTATAGAAATAGATGATGTGTAGTTCTGTGCAGGAAGATAAACAAAATATCTTACCAAAAATGTTTCATTTCAGGGTATTGTAAGTAGTACAGTGAATCCATAACTAAATATCTTACACTTCAGATCATGTAGTTTTAATTTTTGGTATCTGAGGCATTGAAACCAGGAAAAAAAGCAAAACAAATGCTTATCTCTGAGACTTTTCTGCTGCACCCTCTTGAACTTGAAAGTCAAAACAGAATGCTTAACATTCTACAAATTCCAGATAGAGCCATTATTAATTATTCCCTGTGTGTTTGGATCATCAGTGATTTCAATTGGGATGAGACAGCCGCTATTGTGACTCGTTCAGCTCCTCTCAGGGTGATTGTCAGTAAAGTCTCCTGTCTTAATTCTCAGACCCACCCATAATTTTCAGTTCATGTCAGATTGGATGGAAAATTAAATTATTTTGGTCTGTTCATGGAAGAAAGTAAATTAAGTTGGTAGAGTCTGATCACATGGTCAAATCTATTAGTGTCTTAGGGCAGTGTGTGACGAGCAGAATTCAAATTGGCTTATCAGTGATAGGAACCCCCCATAAGCTTTTTATCTTGAGGCTTTTGTGGATATCATACTAGCTAAAATTCAAAAAAAAAGTAGTGCAGTCAGTGTGCTTCACAGTGATTTTGAGATTTTTTCAGAGGTATATAATACTTCAAGATCTCAATTCCCTTAGATTATTCTGTATTGTTTGAATCTGCTCACATGAAAACCACTTTTCAAAAACGTACTAAACTGTATTAGTGTCTATTCTCTAGTAAAGTTAACTTTCCTCGGTAGTGGGTACCCCTTTTATTTGTTAAAATAATAAGATTTTTTTGAAAAGAAGTTTCTAAGAGTTTATGAAAATGTCATATTAGGTCAAGAAATTTTGGAGACCAGACTTATTTTGAAAAAGCTTCTTCATAGCTGAAAGATTTCAGTTAGTATAGACCTTCCATTAAATCATTATACTCTGAAATTAATAGACTGAGTGTGAGGTCACAACTCTTTTCCTTGTAGAACTCTTGGAAAATTAACAGCGTTCATTCACCTGGAAAACATGGTGATTTTATGTAAGTGAAACACAACATAAATTCCTAATAAGACAGCTAAGAAGGTAGAGTGAGGTAAAACCACTCCAATGTAGACTTGTGTTTAATGAGTTCATATAAATATTTTATAATACCTTGTCTAAAAATTGTACACTTTCTTCTGAAAGTGTAGAATCTGGGTGGTAAATAGGCTGTATGTGTTATGAATAAAAATGGGCGGAGAAAATATTAATCTCCATAAACGCCTTTATTAATCAGCTCTTATTAATATTTGCCCGAGGGGTTTGGTCGCCGTGGAGGAGGAGGGCTTTATCAGCTCTGCTGCATGCAATTTAACAGAGCTGGAGAACTGGCCCTCGCCTGGGGAGCAACCCCAGAGTCCTGACAGTTTTTTGTTTTCTCCTGTGGTCTCATCTCCGGTTTGGTCTTTTTAACTTACGGCTAGTAAGCAAAACCGGAGAAATTAGCTCTTCTGATTTTCTAGGGTCCACACGGCTGAGTATTAGTTCTTATCCGTTTTAATTTTACTTGGTTTTTATTTGATAAGGGTTTTTTATATGTTAGATTTCATCCCGGGACGCTTCTGGAGTTTTTAATTTGCATGCGGGATCACCGGGGCGGCCACTTGGAGCTCTTTGCGGCCACGTGGTGGTCTTTGCCGCAGAAATGGCGTCTCAGGCTTACGCTGCTTCACAGCGGCGGCAACGTTGTGGGAGTTTGGGCCGGGGCTTGTGCGGTGGGAGGTGGAACGTGGTGGGTGTGGGGTTTTTCTCTTGAAGTGGAGCAGCGGTCCGGCCGGCTCGGGGGACGCTTCATCTGGCCGAGGCGGCTGACCGCGTGGCGGCTGCGGCGGCTCGTACGGGGAGCATGGCAACTGCGGGCAGACGGGGCGGCCGGGGCTCTTTTCTCCGCTCCGGCACGGGGAACGGCTGGGGCTTGGGGAAAGGCTGCTCCGCGGCTGCGGGCGGGGGCGGCCGGGGTTTCTCCGCGCTGGACCGGCGGCGCCTGACTGCGGGCGGCTCCGTGGGCTGGACGGCCGGGGAGCATGGCAGCGAACCGGGGGGGAGACGGGGCGACGGTGACAGAGCCGGCCGCTCTGCCGCGGCTCCCTTGCCCCGTCTCTGACCTGGGATGGGGGGGGGCGCGGCGCTCGGGAGTTTTTCTACGGGAACGGGCTCCCTGTTTTTAAGGTGGTCTGGGAGGAAAGGTGCCACGTGCCACTGAGGTGGCTTTTTACTGTTTTATTTTTATCAGTATGGAAGCAAACCTCAATATAAAATAGGCTTTGTGGCCTATTTCCTCATCTGTAAACTAGAGATGTTTTCTCTCTTATGTACCTGATTTCTTAAGGATATCTAGGAATGCATCTTGCTTTTAAAACATACTGATTTTTCTGTGGCTGTAGTATAACTTGCATGCTTTATAATATTTCATTAGAAAATATGCAGTTCATAAAATTTAGTATTATTTCTGTTTCTTAACTATTTATCAGATCTGAACTTTTACTAGATAATCTGATGGGGCAGTGGTTCTGTTATGAAATCCCCTTCAAAAAATTAAAATTATGGAATTGTTACATAAGAATAGCAGCCATTAAATGCCTAGTCATTAAATGTTTAGCTGTGAAGGAAAGTAATTAATGAGTTTCCCTTTTTCTTTTTTTTTTTTTTTTTTTTTTTTTTTTTTTTTTTTTTTTTTTTCCTTTTTATCCCTGGACATGGGTTCGAATTTGACTTGCAGATCTATTTGTTATTTGTGAAATAATTAACTTTGAAACCACTTATATGGGTAAATAAAATATTTTTCCTGGAAAAAAAAAAAAAAAAACAAAAACAAAACCAAACCAAACCAAACCAAACAAAACAAAACAAAACAAACCCCCTTGGTTTAGTAAGAGTTTTGCTGAGTGTTAGTGATCAAAATTTTAGCCATTTTTAATTTTCTGTTATCTGTTCTGCCGGTGATGTGTCCAGCTGCTTGATGCTTTAGTCACTTGTTATTTATTTTTTTCTTTTCTATTTCCTTTTTTTTATCTCTCCCTCTCCCCCATCTCTTACACCTTAACTCTTAGAACAGGGTACCTCTGTTGGTTTTTATTAATTCTCTACGTAATTAATTCTCTACATATTAATTCTCTATGTGTTAGAGTTCTTCTTGTAATTTTTAAGTTAACATCAATTCCATATCATGCTGGTTTTTCCCACTGTCATGTAGGTTGTTCCAATTTTCTTCCAACACTGTAAGGAAGATGTCAACTACCTTGAATAGTATTCAACTAATTTGAATTTTATTGCTTCTCCCCCCACCCCCCAACTTCTGAAGAAGGGAAATGATGCTTTTCCAAATTGCTGACTTCAAAGTGCATTTTGACTTGTACAATGGAATGAATGTAACTGTACCATGAAAAAAATTTCCATCTGAAAGATTTTCGCTTATGGAATTGTGATTTAACCAGGCTTCCAGCCAAACAATTATTTTAGGTTTATACATATTATATATCCATATTCTCCAAAGAGATGTCATTAAAGCCTGGTAATTGTTAGTCTTTTGAAAAGAACATGTAGTTATGAATAAATGGTTTAACATTAATTTTTGAGGAAAAAGCTTAGGGACTTATTTGTGTGGATTTCATTAATGGCATTTGAACAATGAAAACTCCCTGTTCTTTACATTGTAAACAATTTTCTGTGTGATTAGAGTTAAATTTGTGGTACTGCTCTCTACTATGAGCTAGATAATGCAATACTTGAAAGAAGATTGTTTCCTGTGGTATGTGGTGCACACTTTGCAAAGCCAGGGACATGTTGCAATGTCACAGGTGAAGAAAAGATTAGACTGGGAGCTGGGGGATCAACCAAAAAATAAAGAAAAGTCACGCCCTTCGTTGTCAGAACAGATGGTGCTTCCACAAATTTTGGCCATAATAGGGACAGTCCTACTGAAACAGCATGGCCTTGGCTTGTAGCCCTCGGTTGTTTTCCGTGGTTGGTGTATCAGGCATCCAAGGTTACGTTCAGGAACAGCTGTTTTGCACAGATTGCAGCAAATTTGAGGTCTGCCGCTCAGTTCCAGGAGAAATCCTGCAAGTTTTGTTGAGGAGTTAGGCTGCTCCAGAAGTGTCATAAACAAAACACGCCATGTGGTCCAGGGCACATCACTGTGAGCTAAGTGTTCTTATTAGCTGATTGTTAATCCACCTTTGGCCATTTCTGTCATTTTAGGTACAGGTGCTGTTCTATTAAAATTTTCTCAGGAGTTTGGATGTAGATAATAAAAGATTTAATGTTTGTTCTCTTTTTAATCTCTATAGATTAATTCCTGTTAAAAGGACAAAAATAGAAGTAGGAGAAATGCCTCCTTCAGATAATTGTGCCAGTGCAGAGCATTCAAAATCATCACTGCCTTTACTAATTTTACTGTTCAGTTCTTGTTTCTCATTTCATTCTGAAGTGAATCTGAGAAGAGTTTTGAACATGAAAGAAGTGTGACAGGACTGTCGCAACATGAGACACATAAGTGTCTTTAAAGGACATTTAATGTGAGACAAACTGATTTTTACATAAAGTAGATTTATGTCGGAATCTTAACTTACAGTAGATACTGCATATGGTATTACTTTAAGGTCTTCAAATCGTAGTGTTGCATGTGCATAAAAAGAGCTTTGTTAAGTACATGTTTTAGAATAGCCATTAAATTGAATCTATTCTAGAACATATATGTAAGGGAAGTTTAAAAACAAAACAAGTTAGTATATTACATCAACTTGTACTTGCCAAAGCATTCTAATTAGCAGCTAATTTTTTTATTTCATACTACATTTCACAGTTAGTTATCAACCGTCCTAACCAAGTTGTCCTCACTTGATATGTGAAACACAAGCAATTTTCCTTCCTCACAAGGTCACACCATCCCACACTAACACTCCTATGTTAACACAAACTTGGATAACCTTTCCAGAAAGACCTTTAATGATGGTGGTTCTGTAGGCTGTAGAATGTGGGAGTTCAGTTTTTTCCAACTATCTGATCACATCAGCAAAGAATTCTCAGAGTATTGAAGAAAGAAAGACCATGCAGTAATAAATGTTGTATCTCGATAATTTCTAAGAATGAATGACATTTATCCTGTAGTCTGAGCCTGAAAAAAAAAAAAGGAAAGGAAAGGAAAGGAAAGGAAAGGAAAGGAAAGGAAAGGAAAGGAAAGGAAAGGAAAGGAAAGGAAAGGAAAGGAAAGGAAAATGAAAACTAGAACTTCCTGAAAATGGGGAATGGTTGGAGCGTGCTGTCACCTGCTCAATCTCTTAGCCGTTGCTAACATTTTGTGCCAGGAAGCATTTATATTTTGCTTACAATCTATATTTCAGAACTCACTTGTTCTGTGGTTGGCTGCCTCCTTAGTTGAGAGGAATTTCGGTTAACTTCCACATAAAGAAAGTCTTCCAATTCTGGGCTTGACTTGGAAGGTTTTCTAGTTCATCTCTTCTTGGTGGTTTTGTGCCAAGACAGTTGTATGAAGTTTAATTTGCAGGGTAGCGCTTTCCTAAATGTGGTTTAATCTTACTCTGATTTGAAGATGGCTGATTTGAATATATTTTACTAAGAAAATGGAAGAAGTGTGTTCCCTAAGCAAAATTAGATGGGTAGGAACTGGCTTGGTGGATGCACTTCTTCATTTCATGCTGATTTTATTGTCATTTTAAAGACCTGCCATATAAAATAGTATGCAGAATCTAAAGAAAATCAAAAGTGATGTAATTTTTCATTTTTGCTCAGTGACATTTTTACCTACAGAGCAAGTTCAACACATAAACTAGTAGAAAAAATGTATTTTCTCTCAGTCTTGAAGGAAGCAAATTAAAGTCATATACAGAACAAAGTTAAGATTTTTTAGTGTGAAGTTTCTGACTTATAAATCAACAAAACAAAAAATGCAGCTTAAGTTTTATTTATAAAGACTATTCCAGAATAATCTAAAAATATTAATTATATTAATAAGTAGACTTCCCATGTAGTTGGATTTATTTGGAGATTTGAAAGTTTTATTCCACTTTTCCTTTGTGAGTAAAAACAGATACAGTACTGGTATTTATTGTATTTCTGGCTGCAAGTGTGCCAAAATTCATGTAGGAAATATCCCTTGGCTAAGAGCTACTTAAGAGATAACTTCGTACCTGATCCGTCTGCTGCAGTTCCTGTATGTGAGATTTCCCAGAGAGAAGGATAAATCCATTTCACTTCTGAAAGACTGTTCATTACTGAGAGAAAAAAAGAAGGAAAAAAGGGAGATGCAGAGAAAGATCTAAACTAAGACACTAAAGATCCTTTAGTACTCAAAGGATGGGTGGCTTATTTACTCAGGTCAAGTTTAAAACAATGTTTTTGTCATTGCAGTGTTGTGTCTCTTTCATTAGTAGCACTGAATACTATTATCCTTAATAGTTGTATCATTTAATGATGTTGAAAAAACAAAACATCATTTTTGAACCACCACATTATGTTAAATTTTCAGGTGTTACAAAATTAACATAGATTGAAATGTAGCTGATTGTTTTACTGAATGTGCTTTTCTTGCTTGCTTTTAAGTTAATATATTGAGTCATTAATGGATTTTATTTCTCCCCAGGCTGGTATTTTTCAAACCTTGCCATTTACCTGGGTGATTGTTGTGTTTTCATTTGCTGGTACATGGAGCTCTATGAAAGCAGGCAGATCACACTGCTGACCCAGAACCAGCCCTGCTGCCACTCTTCAGCGCTTTGCTTTTCCAATTAGCCTACTCTCACCATCCTTGTATATCTTAAGTTGCTGTGCACAGCTGAAGTCAAGGACAAAATGGCCCAATGTCTGATTGCAGGTTTGATTATTAACAGTACCAGATTCTCAAGGAATTCCTGAGCTCTGATCTGTCCAGCATCCCTGATTACATCTGCAGGGGTAGCTAGGGTACTTGTTGGTGTTCCATGACATCTATAAATCACGAAAGAAAGAAAGAGAAAAAGAGAGCTCTAAAAACATGTAGAATTAACTCCTGTAGTCCTTAGATTTTTCTTTGGCCTGTGCCATTGTTTTGCACAAATCCAAACATAACACCCTTGGTGAGATGAAATAAATAAGAAATGTGTTTGACTATAAATGACACATCACAGTGTTGCCTTAAAATGTCCTCCAACAGTTGTTTCTGCATCTCATACAAATCAAACCACATATCCAAAAAATCATAAAATAAAATCTGAATTTTTAAAATTAAGCATAATGGAAACTGACAATCAAAACATTCTGTAAAATATACAGGCATTTGTATATAGTTATCTTCTTGTCTTTGGAATAAATATGATCAGAGGAAAATAAAGATTCAAAGTTTGTTATTTCTAGGTGTTCTTTGCGCAGCTGGTACTGAAAACTTGTAAGCCAAAGAAAAATTCCTGTAAGTACATAAACTAGTTTGTTCGTACTACGGGTGAGAAAGTTCTGTGTCCTTTTTCTTCCAGAGACAGGTAAATATCCCAGAGAAACTATCCTAAAGATTACCTTATATATTTATGAAACTTGCCATTCTTTTAGATGCAGATTCATCTTCCTCTCCCTGTTCAGATTGCAATTATTCTGCTTCAAATGAGGTCAAGCTCTTGGAAAGGGGATGAGTCTGTACTTGCCTGTCAACCTGCTATAACCGATTCTGCAGCTGCATGTGTGCCTACTAGATATGTTGTAACTTCAAATTTTCATATAAAATGTGTTCTGTGCACATCCAGACTAGTGCAGGCTGCTTCCTTGGGAGACACTTGGGAGCGCTCACCCAACAAACAACGAAAATATGATCTCTTTATTTAGGGCACAAGTGAAGGTAGAGACTTTAGTACTTCGTTTTTCTATACTACCTTAGAGGTTGGAATGCTTTCCAAGAAGATGAAGACGGTGGTTTCAAATCAGTCTGAGGAAATGGAAATAGATCTTCTCCCTCTCAGCAGAACTCACATGAGTTAGAAATTAATAGAAATTAACCTTAGATACACCAAGGAAATCCATGTCTACATTGATGAGGTATTTATATGTACCATGTGAACGCTTTACATCTGGTGATACAGTATGGATTTCTTTCTGCTGCTGGAAGATCTTGTTATAATTGCAATGGCAAATATCGGATTAACAAAGAGACAATTTATTAATAACACGGTATCGATCACCAATAAAAGAGAAAACCACAAAATAGGAAATTAGCAGCGCCGCGCCGGGTGGATAGGGGTCTGCACACTAGGGTACAGGTCGCCCAAATCCACCCCGAACGATTCTCAGTCCACTGTTTTATAGGATTTTTCTGCCCTGAGGCAGTCCAGGTGTCCAGGGTGGGCCAAATAGTCCAAATTTCTTTTTGGTGGCCTTCCCGGATTTGCCAAGTCCCGTTGATTCATTCCGGGAAGGTCTTTTCTTATGCCAATTGTACCAGTCAGTCTTATGTTGATTCCAGTATGCATATCGTGCCAGGGCGTTGATGAAATCTGCATCGTCGTCAAGAAGGAATTCTCCTTGCATTGGAAAGGATGCAATTCTTATCAGGGCTGGCTAGCGTCTTTGTTCAGTCTGATGGTCCTGGTCCTGTTTCGCAACTGGAGCCGTGGAGGCTGGGGATACAGATTGCTACCTACTGGACTTTACATTTTATTAACATCATTCTTATTATACATTGGATTATTATTTGATACACGAATTTTTACACCAAATTTATCACAATCTTGACTAAATGTTGGTTAATACATCTAACAAAAACTGCATTTTCAATTAAAAAGCAGGAAAAAATGCTTACCTAATTTCTAAATCACAGAGTCATTAAGGTTGGAAAAGACCTTTCAGGTCATCAAGTCCAACCTAGGACTGGTTTCCACCTCGTCAGAAAGAACAAGGCACTGAGTCCCATGTCCAGCTGTTTCTTGAACACCTCCAGGGATGGTGATTCCACCACCACTCTGGGAAGCCCATTTCCATACTTGATAATCCTTCCCATGATTAAATTGTGCATGATGTCAAACCTGAACCTCCCATGACACAAGGAGGGCATTTCCTCTTGTCCTGTCACTTGTTACCTGGGACGAGACACTGATCTCACCTGCCTCCACCCTCCTTTCAGGTAGCTGTAGAGAGCAGTAAAGTCCCCCATGAGCCTCTTATTCTCCAGGCTAAATTAATTATAAAATAACAACATAGTAAATAGATGCAAATTGAGAATTTTTATTTATGTCTTAAGAGGTGAGGTTTTTTTATTTTGTTTTGTTTTACATGGGACAATATAGCTGGTAAAAAAATAATCACTACCTATTGTAATTAAGGTATTCAAAAATAAATACATAGCTTTAAAATACCTACAGTTCTGAATGCTGTTCTGATATGCATGGAGACATAAGACACAAGTTTTAGGTTTTGGGAGATTTTCTATGGGTTTTGTTTTGTTGGGTCTTTTTAAGATTAAAAATATCTCATATGCTCAAGGTAAAATACAATTGATAATCTGCTCAAGGCAATTTTTGAAGTGTACCAAGTGTTATTCTTCCTTTATGTATCATTTCCCCTCTGCCTTTCAATCTGCATGTATACAAAGGTGTGCATTTTTAGACAAGCTTCTTGTTTACTGCTAATAAAGTTAATAAGATGAAGAGTTTTTAAAAGCCAGATTTAATTTATGCTTAGAATGGCAGCATGTAGAAAATATTTTGAATAGATGTGTCTAAATACAAATTTGAATTTTACAGGAAACTGTAAGATTTTATACTGACACAATTGTACGTGATTTTCATTTCTTTTATCTTTTTCATCCTTTTTTGTGCATGTGAAAGACAGGTATTGAGCTTGACAAAAAGTAAATAAAAGACAAAAGACCTTTTAGGAAAGAAAAGTCCTTTGTTTAATATTGCTTCTTGCAAAATCATCCTGGAAATGAAACTCATACACAGGGAAACACACACTGCAAATTTGGGGGTTTTTTATGTTTGGTGAGATGAATCACCGAGTTTACCTCTTGTCCTAGAAAATTTCAGCTTCTAGAAAAGATGCTAAAGACTGGCTTTTCTCAGGTGGGAGAGGTTTTTGTTGTTGTTGTTGTTGTTGTTGTTGTTGTTGTTTTGGGGTTATTTTGTGTGTGTGTGTGTGGTTGTTTTTGTTTATTTTTTTCTTTTTTTTTTTTTTTTGTAAGGATTTAGGATGAGCAAATCTTAGCTTCCTTACTTTTATACTTTTTTGGGGCTGCCATTGAAGAATGGAGGCAGTTGCTATCAGGCAATGCAGGTTGCTAACACAAAAGTGGATTTGGCTTTGTACAAAGGAGGAGGGTTGGAGCTGGCACTACTTTATCAGAATCCAGAAAATTGGACTGCTAGCTCAGCCAGCATCAGTGGCCAGCAGCTGTTTACCTGGGATGCACTTAACAGCTTTCAAATTGTATTTTACCAAGAGCTGTGGAACCTTATGTTCAATTATAAGGACAGAGACGTCCTGGCTTGTTTTTTTTGGTTTTTTTTTTTTTTTTTAAAAGTAATCATTAATACTCTGAGTAGAATGAGAGCTATGAAGAGAAAATTAAAGATGTACAGTGTTTTATGAATTTTTCGTGTATTCATCACTAAGTAAAATGCGTACAAAATGCAATGCCAAGAGTTGTAGCTCAGTGAAATTCCGGTTTACTTAATAAATTGTCACAAGTATTTGATATACTGGATGTCTTCAATATAGTAGAAGTCTATAGTGAAAGCAAAACAATCTTGTCCTCTGCCTGTGTAACTTCTAAGTGTGAAGCTCTTTCACTGTCTGAGAAATGAGACAAATGTTGAAATGTGAGTGTAGCCAAGAGTTTTACATTTCCTCCTAGCCTACTCTCTACTCAAGCCAGGGCTTAACCCTGCACACCACTGTTTCCCCAGCACTGGGACTCAACAGAGGACATTGATATATTGATAGAAAACTCTTCCTGAGAAGGCATGTTACTTCCTTTGCAAAGTAAATCACACAAGTTGATATATAGTAAAAAGGTGGTGTTATTCCAGCATTCAAGCTGTAAAACTAGAAAAATTTTTGCAGTTCATAAGGATTTTGCAAGCTGTTAAGGGCTTGTTGGTGTTGGGTTAAAAAGAGGGGAGTTACACTGTTTGACTGTATATCTGACAAGGCACAGAATCTAAAGGAAATACCAGGAAGTTTTATCTATTTCTGAACTCTATACATGTGAGTCCAAAGAAATATCTTTTGGCTAAATGGCTTATGCTTTAATCCTGAAGTACTAGAATCATAGCAAACTTTTTCAAACATTAGCCTATCCTGGAAGAGTTGCAAACCCTTTTGTCTTGGTTGTTCCTGATCAGATTATCAGAAAATTTTCAGTTTTTCAATTTGTATTTTAGAAAGCTGCAGTTCCCTCTAAATTAAACTAATGGATTTTAGTGTAAGAAGGATTGACACTTGTGGGATAGAATCTTTATTTCACCTGATCCAGGGAAATGAAGATTGGTTTTGTTGGTGTTTATGTGGCAATGGTTAGTGCTGGGAGCTACTTATTCAATTAGAGAAGCAGTTAGTCCTGAAAATCAGGTTATTTAAGTTGATGTTCACAGACACTTGTCTCTACAGAAGGGAAGAGTGTTAGATGTTTTCTCTGTGTCCTTCTTTCGCCATCTCCATCTAGGGATAGGTACTAGGTAACTACAGGCTATTGCAGCTGTGTTAGGCAGAAGAGAGAGAAGGACAGTGAGTTTAAGAAGTCTAAAGAGGAGTGGTCCCATACAGAAAAGACAAAAGACATCCTATAAGGGGAAGCTGGGATGACACCCACACATTCATGGTCTTGCTAAAATCCATGGTTTCTGTAAAGCCCTGCAATAGCCAATGCAGTCTTGCAGAAAATAAATTCTGCCTAATTATCTAAGAAGATTACTTATCTAAGAAGTCTCTGAAACAAAATTAAAGCCCAAAGCCTGTTAAGGGGAAAGGAGAATTCAGTATCAATTACTGAAAAACTACTTATCTGTCATAGTGCTTTACAGATACCAAAGCTCTACTCCTTGCTTTGTCAAAAATGTTCTTTGAGCTTTTGGACAAGATATTTTTCTTCTTTGTGCCTCATTTTACAAAGTAAAATTCACAGTTCTCTTACCCCACTTCACCTTCATTAATCTTGTTTTAGTTGTATCTTGTTCATGTGCAGCTGCCTATATAAAATATTCTGAGTGGAGGGACTTGTATGCAATTAATGGGATGAAAATAGAAATAAAATGCCACTTGAAAATGTTAATGACTTGGTGTTCTAAACCTGTGATTCTCTTTTGTAACATTTTATGAGAATAGAAAAAGTCAATAGGGCCCAGAGTAGTTGAATGTTGTGCATGTTTCAGAGAGTATTACCTATTAAAATCTTATAGTTACATTTAGATTTATGAATGATTTAGATGTAGGAAGAAGGCCTGTTTAAAAACATCTTGATAAGGTGAGTACTTGAAGAAATTTCATTTTGTGTCTCCTGTTCCCTGGTTACTGCTTTGAGCCCAGACAGATGGATACACACTGGCTCAAGGAGGCTTCTCAGACAGTTCAAAGAGCCAAGAGTGAAATAGGTGAACAAATAGAATTAGATAGGAAGGTGTCTGCCTTTTTTCCTAGTGGTGATTATGTTCACTTCCATTTTGAAGTGAAAATAAATCCACATGGTCCTTTGAATAAGAACAGGGGCAGTTGTCTTTCCTTGCTGTCTGCTTCCCTGACTGAAATCTTTTAATTGAAAAGTAGAACAATTTGGGTTTGAAAAGACCCTTCAGATCATTGAGTCCACCTGTTAACATAAACCTACCAACTGCACCACAAAACCACATTCCTAAGGGCCATGCTCATTCATTACACATACATTTACTCATTTAGACTAAAATTGGGAACATAGACAAGACCTTAAAGGGATGTACATGGAAGTGGGTGGTGCTCCATTGGTTTAAGATAGTTGCTTCATCTGTTGCATTAGCATATAATTTTATAGTAATTTGTCTGTCTAGAGTCTTATGTATTAAACAGATACAAAAATTATTAAATAATGGGGTGACAATATTTGAACAGTACTTCTGAGAGAATTATCTGTGTATTATGTGCAATGAAATAAAATGAGAACTATATTTTTAAGACACTATTATGTTAAACACTATTAAGAAAAGTCCTGTTGTCCACCAGAGAAGTAATTACTTTTTCTCCTAGTTGATCCTAACTAGGTTGCACTTGGAGAACTGTTTTAAAATGACAAATTGAATCTTAAGTGGCAAAGAGTTCAGAAAGTGAAGACTGTAAGTGAAGAACAGTATACAATCATCATAAAAGAAAACAAGAGGGAGAAAGGAAATTGATAATAGCAAAAGGGAAAGATTTGTAAACTGGATAAGATCCAGCTGTTGCTTCACAGTAGAAGCAGAGAAAGCAGGCAGTTAATTGGAAGTAAGAGAGAAAATCCTAACACAGCTATGTATGAAAATGTTAAGTCCCTAGAATGAACCAAGTATATCCTACAGTTGCTTTTGCTATAGGAAAATGCTCTTTTGTGGCAACTACCACCCAAGACTGACAGAGGCAATTTTTTTATTCATGTTTTCTTAATGGCTTTATTATCACTATGCTTGATAAGTGATGCTGCATCAAAAGCCTAGACCTCTGTTTTGTGACATTCTGTCAAATATATCTTGTTACATTCAAAACAGCGTCCTGAAGTAAGAATAAGAACTTCTGTGGTTCTTAAGATACAGTTCTTCCTTTGGCGATGGACTGTCACTTTCACTTGAAGGATAGTTAAAAGGTTCATGTTTAATGCTGCAGTGTCACAGCTGCAGGTGCTAAAGTGGTTGTTGCTGCCAGGGAGGATTGACGACCTCTGGAAACATATTTTGCAGTCACTCATCTGCATCTTACTGATTTTTGAAATAGTGGTAGGTATGCAAAAATGTTGACGTCACCTAGTGTCAGAGATAAGTTATTGGTTTGTTAATACTGTGCTTTTCACATTTCCTGAAATAATGATCCACTTAGGGAGTGGCATCCTTTTCCCAGGCAATAAACTACTTTAATTTTGGCGACCTGTTAATCTACTTAAGTGTGGTTTGAAAAGCATGTGAATCAGTACATTTCATGTCCAGTGTGTCCCTGAATGATGTTTTCATTTGTGTTATAATGCAGATTAACTCAGTGGACTTCTTTTCTTTTAAGACTGAATGTAAAGGGGCCGACTAACATCATTAAATAAAATAAATATTTAATCTTCCCCTTGTGGCTGTGATTTTGCAAGTTGAGGGGGAGTGATTTAAAGGATTACAGATTAAGCAAATAGCTTCAACAGATACTTCTGAGAGTTGTGAGAGCTGAATATTCATTCTGTTCTCTAGATTAAGTTGTGCAAAGTCTAAATTGCTACAGGAGACAAGTTTTTGGGTGCTCTTCTGAAAAACTTTTGTCCCGAAAGTTGTCATTATTCAAACAGTCTAGCCTTTTCTGGGAGATAAGTATTGGGTCTTAAATATATCTTTGGTTAGAACAGCTACAATGTACAAATGTACAAATGGTTGGAAATTTCAGCAGTAAGTCCTCTTACTGCACTTCGGGATATAAAAATATCTGGTATGAAAAGTATGAAAAGAAACAAGTGCAAGTGATCTAGGAGCAAAATTTCAGAACTCAAAAACAAATTTAGAAATTGCCAATCTTTTCTGTATTTCAAGATAAATAATAAATGTTATTAATTAATTAATTATTTCCATATCTCCCAGGCATTTTTATAGACCTGCCTGACCAGAATGCTGATGAAACGCACTTTTGCATAGTTATCTCTGTACAGCAGTACTTTCTCCCATAATACTTTTCTACATTAAGTTCTTTCAAGATCAAGATATTGCAGAGAGAAGATATTTCATGAAAAAAAATGGTTCTAATGTAAAGTTTAGGTGAAATCTTGCATAAAGTAGAAAAGTTGCTTCTATTTTTATCTAAAAACCAATAGAGTGCATCAATTAATCAGAGAATGCAAGCAAAATGCAGATGTTTCTATTGTTGGGATAGATTGCCTTTATTATGTCCCTTCCAAATCAAACCTCTTGATTCTATGATTCCTAGTCCAGAGGAGAGTAAAAGTTTTGTATTATTAGTTATAAGAGTGTCCAGGTTATGTGTTAAGGATGGAATTATATACAATGTGTGTATAAATAAGCTTTTAAATTTTTGTTTCTGCTTCAGATAGGAAAGCTTTAAGTGAAAAAAGTAGTTTAAGTGGAAATCAAAGTTATATAAATACAGATAAACTCACCTATACATTCGTTTTCATTAGTTTGCCAAGCAGGGAGGGGAAAATAATAAAAGGAGGAAAAATAAGAAATAATATATTGCTTTCCTTAATGGAATGCCACGTGCTCTACTTGATATACCAAACATATATCAAGATAGGTATTTGAGGTATATAAATGTCTAATAAGTTCTTGTTAAGTTGCTACTCTTAAAATGTTTACTCCAAAAGTTGCTTATCTTAAATTGATGTATTCAATCTAAATAGTGAAAGAATATTCATAAGCTGCATAGTATGTGATAAGAGCAGGATGTATTTTGAGCTAAGATTATTCATAGGAAATCCTGTCAGAAGATCCAGGAAATTTTCATGAAGGCAAATCAGGATGCACGTGTAAATTAACAGATTTGGACAAAGATCTGATGGAAGGCTTTGGTAAGGAGGACAACAGTTCATGCAGTAGTAAAATAAAATAAAAATTAACAATAGCCTGTAGCTATTTTTCTACCTTTTTTTTTTTTTTTTTTTTTTTTTTTTTCTATTATAAGGTTGAGCATAGAGCAGTAGTGAAATGAATAGGGCAAGGAGATCAGCTCCTTTTTGATGCCTTTATTAAGATCAGCTCTAGGTGGGGGCTCATGGGGTCGTGCACACCACAAACACAGGAGAGGAGGTGTTCAGCTTTGCTGCAGGGCAGAGCTGGGGCTTCCTCCTCAGGAGAGCCCCTGGAAGGCCACTTTTTGGGCCCGTTGTCTAGGGGTGTCTGTCTGTCGACTGCTGTTTAAGTTATGGTGACGAGCTGAAACTCAGCTCTGGTTGGTTTGAGGTTCTCCACGGTTCTGCTGACCCAGAGTGGTTATTCTTAGTCCTTGATTTTGGGTTGGCTCATTGTTTTTTTTGGGTTTCATGTCCAAATAATGTCCCATAAGCACTTAAGGTTTCTTTGTTTGCATGTTTGGTGGTGTCATCGGTTGCTATGCAGTTATTATGTGGGTGAGCAGTAGGAGGAGAGGAGGCAGGAGAAGAGGAGAGGGGAGAGATACAATTTTAGAGGGGTCTGAGATAAGTATCACTTAACAGAGAAAACATTCAGGGGAAAGCATTTGCATAGATAATGGCATCTAACAGAGAAAGCCTTACAACAGGCAAGGTAAGCAGTATCTAGCTAAAAAGGCACTTTTACAGTAGCAGCACTCAGGAACTTTATATTTTATTTTTCACAAGTAGTACACAACAAAATCTAATATACTTCTGTGAGAAATCCTTCTCTATACACCTAGTCCACCTCTGTGATTTATTGCTTTTTGAGGTACTATGTTTTTGAAGCAATACTTCTTTCATAATGCATAACCTACAGAAAAGAGTAGAGACAGAGACTGATAGATTCTGTTTGGGTGAACTAGTGACCGACCCCATGAATTTGGAGTCCAAGGCCATCAAGAATTCCTTAACTCAAGATGCATTTCTCCTTTTAACTATTAGTGTTTATGGTTTTGGTAATCTATCTTTGAGGTTACTAAAGAGTTGTATGATGAATTGGAAAAAGCATTTTAGAAATTAATTTAATTTGACTCATCATAACCAATATTATTAACAAGAAAAAAAAAAAAAGTCCAGGAAATGGCTTTGGTATTTGGTATGTAAGCCTGAGTTCTGGACTATACTTTATATTCCAGCAGAGAAGTAAAGACTAAAAAGTGAGTGTTGGAACTAAGCATACTGAAAATAATGTATTTTCCATGGGAAATATTCCTGTACCCTGTGTTATTTTTTGGCCTCACTGTCCTTCTTCATGCAAGGTGCAATTTGTGTTTTAGACATATTTTAAATATTTAATTTTAATATTTAAATAAACTATTAAATATTAACAGTTATACTTTTTTAATGCAAATACTGTAAGAATAGTTGCAAGGATTTGGAAATTTTGGAAACTTAAAGTTTCTTTTTTGAAATACTTGGTACAGAAAAGTTCTTAGTCTTGTGCAGAGTGAGTGTATGAATCTTTGATGTCTACGTCTCTACTTGTCACATTTTTGATTCTGTATTTGTAAATTAGAAAAAAAATGTTTTTAAAGATTAACAGTTGTAAAAGTAGGAGACATTTCCTTCAGAAATAAAGCAGTTGGCTATTCATATGCACCAATAGCAATTAAGAGAAAGATTACTATGAAGAATAATTTAAATTTTTCATTTTTCTTCTTTTTATTTTTTAAATTGTATTTAAATTAACTGAGCTGGTTTGCCTTCCGATGAATTTCAGTGTGATACACAATGTCTTAATAGTTACTGCAAAGAGTTAAAATTATTTTTTCTTCTATAATATAGATAAACTGTTGGATGTGAGGAATTAATAAGTTTACCATTGAACATGATTTTTTGGTCTGGTTACTAAACAGTGCATATTTTTTTTGCTATTCAGAAATTCAAAACAAGTTTATGTATCTTCCTTGCAGACTGGACAGAACAGGATTATCAGATATTTTCTGTTTGGAATTAAACCTTTTTTTTTTCCCCATATTGTCATAAAAATATCTGTTTTGTTCCATGATGATTGTTATTATCACCATCATCACCATCATCATTGTGTCCTCTGTTTTCCTTTGCAATTCATTACGGACATAATGTGCTAATTCAACTTTTAGCAACATCATAGAATTAGTATACAAAATCTCCCTGATCTATTTTTTTAAGAATTGATGCAATGTTTTCCTCTAGTTTAGTGGCCATTTTAATTTTCAGAACAGCTTTTCTGCTGTTTTTATTTTTAAGTAAGAGGAGGATGTGGACTGCTTTGGTGTTTTGGCACCAATGAATTCACCATAAAATTCACAAATACCAACTGGACCCTTCCTTTTAAAAACAAATACAAAAGAGCTTAGAAATTACTGTTGTTATTGACTGCTGCAACCTTAAAATAGCTAAATTTTCTTTCCTTATTGTGTGGGTCAAAACACAATTGATTGAAAAAGGTTTCCAGTAAATGAGATGAACTTGACTACTAAACAATGTATCAGAATTCCTGTAATACCAAGTAGTGCATCATCTTCAAATAACTTAATTTGTGATTAGACAATGGTTTACGGCTTCATTACAAAGTAAAATGATGTCAAATTACTTACTTACTTAACAATGTATTACTTCTTTTTTTTGTTTGTTTTTCTTAATTCCTGAATTGCTCCCTGTCAAAATAGATGATGATGGTGTTTATAATGTAGTAGCTGTCTGTCAAATCATCATTTTTATCTCTGAAGGACTGTGTTTGTGGAGTTCTGATAAGAAAAACAAGCATTAAAATGCTTTCCAAATCTGTGACTCAGTATTAAAGGTCCACAGCTTGAAACAGTGTTTTTGATTAACTATTTATTAGAGCCCACAATGCACAGTGAAAAAAAAAAAAAAAAAAAAAAGAAAGAAAAAAGAAAGAAAAAACCAAGCTAAAAAGCCCAAACCACAAAATGAACAAACAAAAACCCCACAGAACTACAAAACCCACATAAGATTAAAGTATTAAGACACTTTTGAATTTATTATCAGCTAATTTACAAGTCTAAATCCAAGGATATTGTGCCATGAAAGCTCAGGTCTTAACTGCTTGTTCTAGTGAAAAGTGTCTATCCAAAGCATTTTGGTTTTGATGCAGTATACAAGGACTTAGAATAGATTAAAGCATATATAGTGGGATTAATTTGCTTGGATTTAGACGTCTGTATCACAACTCATTTTATCAGGAAAGAGAAGTACTTTGAGAGACCCTGTTGATTTATGTTCCTGAAGTACATGTTTTTCCTCGAATGTAAAGGATTCATCCCAATGAATTTAGTCATTACAAGGACAAGACATTAAATTCTCACTCTTGGTGAGAGTGTTACACAGTGCTCATGGTGTTACATAGCCTAGAAAATTTACATAGAAAATTTACATTATGTGCCTTGAATTTTGTACCATTGACTCCTACTATCAGCCCCTGCTCTAATCTCTGAAGGGAATTTCTGTCTGAAATCTTGCATCTCTGAGCATCTGCAGCCCTTACCTGTACATGTTGATTTGACAACATTGTGCTATAAAATGCCATTTTCCAGACATTGTTTTTGAAGTTAGTTCTTCGTAAATTTGCTCAGAATGTAGCCATTTGAATATAACTGTACTACTTCAGCATAAGAATTTGATTTTCACTTAATGATGCTGTACTACTTTCTGAAAAGATGCACAATGATGAACAATGATGTTTTTAGTATTTGAAACTGAAGAGTGGCCATCTGTACTTAGTGTGACATTTCTAATAGCCCTTCCGTGGAATGAAGAATTTTAACATCAGGAGACAACACCTGTTAACAGAGTCATTTCCCCTTTCAACAATAATACTGTTTGTCATAGCCTGTGGCCATTGGTTTTCAGTTGTGGTGGAAGTCTTGCTGGGATATAACAAATGTATGTCTTAATGGAGCTATCAGGTTTGAATAGTTGTTCCCATTATAATTGTTTAAAATAAAAGATACAACCCATTCAAATTATTGACCCTGGCCTATTAGTTTCATTTGAAAAAGAATTATGTCAACCGAAGGGTAGGATTTTTTGTTTTTGTTTTGTTTTAATATTTAATTTGGTACACTTTAGTTGGAGATTTTTACAGGAGTTCAATTTCTTCTGTCTCAGAACCCTTCTTGCCAGTTCTTGCTAAGGAGCAAATCTATTTCTACAGTCCTGCAACCTCAAGTATTCTCATCCTGAAGTATCCATTTTCAATCACAGGTTCTCAGAGTTCTATGAAACCTAGTGAGGCAGACCAAAGAGACTCATTACTTCTTTTTGGCCAATAATTTGTCTGTGTGCGAGAAATCAATTGCTGACACCTGTCACTATCCGTCACAAGTGTCATCTCTGTATGAGTGTTGCTCTAGGAAGTCTGAATGTGGCAATATGAAAACTCTGAGCCCAACCTCCTTCCCTTTTATGTGATGTAATTTTTTAGTATATGTACGTATTTGGGACATTTGAAATATGGCGAATGAAAAATGAGGTAACTTTTGCCATTTATTCAAATTTCATTTTTGCATGATTCATTGGTCTTAAAATTTAGTGGGATTTATGTTTGCTTAGTTTTTTTGACTATGCCAAGCAAGCTTTTATGAACTTGATTTTAAATATTGGAACTTGAAATGTTTGACTTTCCTTTTAAATGTAAAAGGTTCATTTGCCCTGCTTGCTAGAACTGTGGCAGCCTATGTAGATGAGAGCTGCTTAACAGTTGTTCAGTTTTGCTTTCAGATCAAAACAAGAAATACTTTTTGTATGTTTTGGGGGGAGTTTTGTGACTAAATATATTATTTTTAATAAAAATCAGTTCATATATTTTCAGTTTTTATATTTTAAGTTCTTCTTGAACTTGCCTGTGGAATGTTTTGTAATAAGAAGTTTCACATTTTAGATCTGAGTGCCATGGGGCCAGTGACATGGCATTTTTGCAAAACACAAATTTATTTATACCCACAGTACTGAAGTAGTTTATTAGAGCCTATTCTGGAATAACTATTTTTAATTTGCAATAATTCCATTAGCAACACGGTATTTCTAATGCCATACACCATATAACTGGAGTGGAATAGAAATACCTTTCTGCTTCCAGATAATTAATTTCATATCTAATCCAAAAGCATTAATCCATCATTGTGACATTAAATCCAGATTACCTTTTATTGAAAGCTGAAGTCATGCTGTCCCCTGTCCTTGTAATCTTTTAGAGTGCCTGTTATTTGCATCCTCCTTATGAAACTTGAATAAAGGTTGAGGCAGGGAGGGAACAGGATGCAGCATAGGAAATGTGAATGAGCAGCTCAGCAGCTGACAGCTTAGGAAAAAAACAGTTCATCTTGATCTCCTATCTCTTCTCCTGATAGAGATACTGAGTCAATAATAGCAGTACCAAGGGTTATAGTGGCATAGTTATTTATACTTATATATGTGCACACAAATATATATGTTTCTATACAGTGCCTGTATTCTCTACTCGCAGAATTAACTTCTTTTAAGATGTGACTTTCAAAAGGAAAAAAAAAAAAAAAAAAAGATGAGGTCTCCTAAGAACAGATAATTTTCGGACTCCAGCAACAGAGCAAATTGAGGAGGTTAAATTCTCTGTACTTTTTTGCCTCTCAAACCAGAGAAAAACTATTTATTTTTGGGAGTTGATGCAGGACTGAACTTCCTGTGGTGTAGAGTGGAGTTATAAATCTCATTTGGCTGCTGTGTCAAGCCATTATAACCTACCACAGAAGCTGCTATCAAGCAGTTTGTGCTGATGGCCGTGTCCCTTGATGTCACTCAGTCAAAGTGGTCAGACTCAAGAGATTGCAAGGTGCAAGGCAAACCAGAACCATCATGGTCCATCTTCTTCCCATCAGTCCTCTCCTGTTCACTTTATGTTCCTTTCCCCTTCCCAAAAGGAGACAATCTCATCTATTCATGACATCATGGATATTATTGGGCAGACATTCTTCTTGATTATTCTGTGGTATTAATGTGGTTCCATCAGACATATCTCCTGTTGTTTAGGGAGATTATTCTGTGGTATTAATGTGGTTCCATCAGACATATCTCCTGTTGTTTAGGGAGATTATTCTGTGGTATTAATGTGGTTCCATCAGACATATCTCCTGTTGTTTAGGGAGATTATTCTGTGGTATAAATGTGGTTCCATCAGACATATCTCCTGTTGTTTAGGGAGATTATTCTGTTGGTGTCAGGCATCCTTCTCACATTCCCTGCAGGATTATTTCACATTGCAAAATGTCTTTCTTGCTTTCTCTACATCTTCTCTACATCCTTCATTCTTACCATACAGATTTTACTACTTGTACAGGTTTTTCTGCATCCAGTTTGGAAAATGTCTCAGTCTATGTAGATTAAGACATCAGTCTAAATTGTGTGCCACAGAGATTTCTGCTGATGGAGCATCTATGCAGAGGGAAAAAAAATAAAATTAATGACTTTAAGTTGGGAAATATGAACAATAATAATCATACAGATTAATTTATTAGTTTTTTGTTGTTCAAACAAGAAAAAGAAGATTATTTCACCACATAAGCCCATAATTCTGGGTCATTTACCTATGAAGATAGCAGGTACCAAATACAGTTGTAGAATTTGTAGAGGCCTGTCAGCCCACTATGGGACTTCCTGGGGCTATTCCTTGGAAGAATGTTCCCTAGACTTTAACCTTTCCTGTGGACTCCCTGTTTAACTGTCATACTGTCAGTCAACCCCAGTGCCACACCTCCCTGTTGGCCCCTTGGCCATTATTTCCCCATATATGACCTCATATGGTCAGGTTTCTAGCAGTTTCTCTGTTCTTTGTAACTCCATTGGTTTGTTCCCCTGTTTGTTTACCCTTGTGTTTCCCTATTGGTCATTGTACACCCTTCTACCCACACCTCTCGGTGATTGGTTGTTACTGTTAGCTCCGCCCCCTTCTACCCACATATAATAAGCCTGTTGATGTATAACTGTTGATGTATTTTGCTTCTGGATACCCTCGGGGCTGCTGCAATAAATCTCACTGGATTTCTACACAAAGGCCCTTCCCATTCTCTGTCGTAAGCAAGTTACCTGTCGTGTCTGTGGGTGTGTGGTTGCTGTGCGCCTGCCCAAATGCCTTTCTCTCGGAGACTCTTTTGGGAGTCTCCACTGACCTGCCCTGCAACAGAATTAACCACTGGTCCCAGTATGATTGCTTCTTCTCTAGATTAACAGGGATAATTCAAGGCAGAGAGCAGCTGAATCGTACAGTGTTATGTTTCGCTTGAAGTTATTGGTGCTTTTTCGCCTCAGAATTCTAGTTTTGTAATATGTCCGAGTTGATTCTAAACAGCAAATTTTAAATAGAAACAGCTAAAATTTTCTACACTCTAGCAAAATCAGTGCTTGGAATGTTTCTTCCTATGTAGTGTTCCTCTTTAGTATTTACTCCATGCATTCGTTCATGCATACTTCATTTTTTCATTATCCAATATAATTTTAATAATTTGATGGCCCAGATGACCTCTCAGCTGAGTCCATGTTAAAGGTGTATTCTAGGACTTTTCTTCTTAAAGATGCACTGTAAGAAGAAAAAGGGTCTGCAAAAATTCACATTGCCTAAAAGCCAGGATAAGAACTCCATGATAAACTGCCACATATTTTGAGTGAGATGTTCTTGTACACTTTAAGATGATAGTGTAGCGAAGCCCCATAATAAATTGAAATAAAATGTGTTTTCTTTTTAGAATACTCAATTTTGTAATTTTAAACCCATTTCTTCTGTCTAGGCTACATTTATAATAGATAAATTCTTGTCAAGTAGAATGAGGATAAAAAATGAGGATTAGGAATTAAGTTACTTAGGAATGAATCCATGAGAGTCTCAAGGAGAATATTAATTTTGAAAGCTGATGGCAGTGGGGTTTTCCTACTTATACATAACTTAATCAAGTGTGGTGGCTTAGGTTTAGATTTGTTTCTAGATGGTTTCAATTTCAGTTAATTTAATGGCAACTTTGCAAAATACATTTTTCTAGGGGATGTTTTAGATTTTCTCCTTTGGGGAAACTTTTTTCCTCCTCCTCTCTAGACATATAACTGCATCTTCTCAGGCACTGCAGTTTGTGCTTGTGCATGTGTGGGACATGTAAGTCTACATGTGTTGCACATGTAAGTCTAAAGCAATCAATTTAAATGCAGGCCAAAATATACTAAATTATGTAGGATTATTCAACTTTTTGGTGTGGTGTAATGTTTTGTCACTCAGTTCATATTGTTGTAAACAGAAATTATGTGCATCTACTGGAAAAGATGAAACTCTGTTCAACACTGGAATTAATGTAACGGAAATTAAATTGGCAGATACATAAAAGCAATCCATTGGCATATGTGTTTTATTTACACTATGCATATGTTTAAAGTCAGAAGAATTGAGGAGACATTTTGAAATATTCTTCAAACAGCACAAAAGATGAACAAATATTTGCAATTATAATCAAATTATGCAGCTATCAAATACAATTTTCTGTAATTAGTGAGTAAGCAGAAGTTGTTGACTTTGTAATTACATGACAATTCTAAAGGAAGTTCCTCTTTAATTTGTCTTAGTGAGCACCTCCAATGTCGTTGAAATTGAAATGCAACACATTTGTGTGCTTTGATTTGTTTGCTCTAAGCAAGGCTCACTAAACTACAGGTGGAAAGATAGGAGGAGGCAGAATTTTCTGCCTTTGGGACAGTCAGATGTTGCAAAAACTTTTACCTAAGAATTATCTGGAATTTTGTCCTACCAAAACTGAAGCAGCAGCTGATTCAAAATATCTCTGAGACCATCAGCACTAAGGGGAAAAGGTATTAAAGAAAGAAGAAAGGTAGTAATTGCCACGTGGATCTCCAGAGGAATGTAGATAATTGTTACAATGTGGAGGGAAACGAGCAATGAGCAAAGTAGAAAAAGAAAAGAGTGTTGCCCAGAGAAAGAATTGGGAATAACAGGAAATAAAAAGGAATTACTTACAAGCTGTGGCATTTTAAAACAAAACAAACAAAAGGAAAAAAAAAATCAAAAAAGGATATAAACTTTAAGTCTATGTTGCTCTAAGAAAAAAAGAAATAAGTTCTAAAATATGAAGCCAGCCCACAAGGAATAGATGCACTGGCAGGTTGACTGAATTTTTGGCAAGTTTTCTACTGGAAATAGAATAAGGAAATAGAGAAATGATCAAAACTGTAAGCTGGATGTAAAACCATTTAAATATTTCAGAAAATATAACTAGAAGTTGCTGGGTCAATTGTAATGGAATAATTTTAACAGCAGACCCAGGGGGGAAAATCTTTTAGGTCATTACAGAGAAACCCTGACTAGAATGCTAGGAATTAAACTGAGACACATGCACTGCTTGTTGTCTCTGTAACCTTCCATATTTCTTCTGGCAACAGACAAGTGTGTTCAAGAAATGACTGGATGTGGCAATCAGCGCCTTGGTCTGGTTGACAAGGTGGTGGTCAGTCAAAAGCTGGACCCAATCTTGGGGGTCTTTTCCAACCTTAAGGATTTTAAAATGCAGAACACTGCCGTTTTGATGGTTGTCCAACAGGCAAGTGAATTGTGCCTTGAAAATGTTAGAAATACCATGGATGACCAGTAAATAATTTTCTTGTACACAGCATAGGCAAAGTATATTGCCAGTGTTATGTATTAATTTGATTAGTTTTTGCAAAAATAAGTTACATAATTTCTGCTGCTTTTGAAAATTCAGTTTATAAGTCTTTTGATTTATCATCTTGAGACTTTCTCAGATTCTACACAGCCATTCCTCTGAGATATTGGTAGATGTATTGCATCATGTACTTTTGGCCAGAAATACTGTCTGTTTTCTGGGAGAGAAAAAGTGGAAGTTTTAAAGAATATGTAATTTGTTAATTAAATGTAATGGAATTAGAAAATCATGCAGTTATGTGAAAAACGAGGTTCACTTTTTGGTAAATTTAAAAAAAAAACTATGTTTAATAAAATAATTAAGACAATTAGGAGATAAGAAAAAGCCAATTACGGCCGGCCGGGTGACTTAGCATTCAGCCAAGTCCACACTTTGCTTTCTCAGAGACGCTCGTTAAATACTCTTTTCGTTACATCGATATATGAATATTCATAAAATTCCATAAACTAATTTCCATATTCCAGGAACTGTTTTGCATGGCCCCTCCTTGGGTCTGCCTTTTTAGAGCATGCATGTTTCGTGGCTGTGTCCTTTTTATCGCGTCCAACTTGGGCCTTGGTCCGTGCTTTCTTCGGTGGTAGATGTTGATAGGTAGTGTATCAATAGGAGGGTCCTCTTTACATGTTTGCTGAATGTTATCCCAACCAAACAGACAGTTTAAGCATATTGCATCAGTTATTACCACCATACCTACTTTTCTAAAAGCAGAATTAAAAACTTATATTCTATATATATATATATATTCTATATCCTTACCACAACATTATTTACTATATAGCACACATCTTGCGAAAAGCCAACTTTATATAAAATATATATAACAGTTATATTTCAATTTTTTTAAAAAATTATTGGTATTGAAAGTATGTCCACTACTGCATATGTCAAATGAGAATTGTATTATCTGAATTTAATTAATCTGAAGTCCAAGTCAATAAAGCTAGACAAGAAGAATGTGTGAGTCCATACAGAGAGCTGAAATTTGATTCATGTGTGTGACTTCAGACTTGATTCTGCTATCATGTTCGGTACAAAAAGGCTGGAAAAGTACCCATGGAGGTGTATGTTACTCTGAACTCTTTTTACTTTCATTCATAGTGGAGAGAAGTTCAACTGGATAGAAAATTATTTTTCTGCCCTATCATTTGACTCGTACCAAATGTATTCTGTGTTATTAAATAAAATGTTCAAGTCCAGTTGTCCAAATTAATGTAGTAGAGTCAATGTATGTGAATGGCTCAAGCACGCTTGTCTCAGAAACTACAAGTTGTTCTTACTTTCATTAATTCAAGATTGTATAGAAAAGCTGGCTAATGATTAGAGCTCTTCCGTGTCTAATTGTGCTCCTTACTGATCGGACAGCTGCAGTCCATAGGAATTTTTTAGAGATGGTTTTGGAAGCTTTTTGGTATAGGTATCACAGAAGTGTGGCCTAAAAAATAGTCTGAATTAATCAAAGAGTGAGATCTTCAGTGGAGGTTTGAGTCATTCACTTGGTAGCATCTTAAGCCATGCACATATGTAAAAAACCAAAATACTGAGAAAGGGAGAAGGACAGGGAAAAAAGACTGTGTCCAAAAATTAATTGAAAATCAGTTACTTATGCAGGCATTTTTCAGCATGATTTTTGAGATAGTCTGTCATGAGGGGTGTTTGTTTTGTGATCCTTAAGGTTGGCAATTTTATCTTTATAAGGTCCACATAATGTTAATTTTTATTCTAATGTTATGAGGGGAAATGCATTTCTCATTTGAAATAAGAAGGTTGGCTTGGGTTTAGCTATAAAAAGGAAATAAAATCAAAGTTTTTTATGCTGGCCAGGCTTCCAGAACGATAACACATTTTGTGTATATTGGTTCCTGGTAATCTAATTGAAAGTGTAATTAAACTGTATTTTCTTTTAATAAAAAGACTGCAACTGCCCCAAGGATCCTAAATAGCGGAGAAATTGAGAAACAATCAATTTTGGATACCTTCTTGTCTTGTTTTTCTCCCTGCTAGTCTATGTATATGCTTTGGCAACAGAACAGGCAGTCTGATTTTCTTCTTATTCTCAATTCAGCCATACTATTACTGTGAATTCTTGGTAAAAGTGGTGAATATACAAGAGTTCTTGAAAATTACCTCCAAGTCTCCAAGAGGTTCTCATTGTTCCAAGTAGCTGAATACGTGGTGGGGTGACAGTTTGAAGTTGTGAGAGCATTTTAAAACCGAAACTTTTTGCTAAATAAAAAGAAAAGTGCTCCTTCTTTTCTCATTATGT
Organism: Zosterops lateralis; assembly: GCF_965231275.1. Taxonomy (NCBI): domain Eukaryota; kingdom Metazoa; phylum Chordata; class Aves; order Passeriformes; family Zosteropidae; genus Zosterops; species Zosterops lateralis. The sequence continues at coordinate 115,453,014 of NC_139763.1, forward strand.
GTTGTGCTTTATCTCTCTGATTTTTGTAATGTCTCTTGTTACTGTCACTTCTAAGAGCTGTAATAGCATCCTGAAAATAGGGCACATTTCTGAACTTGTGTTGGAAATCCAAACTTCCGTGTAAATAAAAATACAATGCATATATATAAAATATATATTATACAAAAATAATTGCAATATTGTAGCAATCACCAGCTTCAAGTGCCTATATAACAAAACATAACTAATGAAAATAAAGTAATATTATATGTTGCATCAACTTCATAAATGTTTAAATTATGTTCTCCAATTGCATGAGGAATTTACTTGGGGATAAGTGAAGGAGAGCGAGGAGGCTTATGTTCTAATACTTTGAAAGACAATTTTGCCAAATTTTCGAGTTGATTTGTCTTGAAAATATCTTGACATTATTACTACACTTCACTTGTGCTATGCTCCTCAGCAGAAGAGTTCTTAAAGATTTACTGAAATGGATATGTATTATTTTATTCACTTTCTAACTCTTGAGAATGAACTAGAGCTAGCCCCACTGACTCTGCAGGACTTGAAAATATTCAACAGCCTGGCTGTGCAGTGCACTGCTGCCCTTCTGTCAGCATTATGCATTCCAGAGTTTTCAGTTTGTACCAGCAAAATGTCACAATGACTGCAGTTCTTTTCCCAATTTCTCTGGGGTGTCATGCCTACATTTTTCCACATAAATTTTCACAGTTATTCACTTACGACTTTTTCTACTCCTAGAATGATCCTCACAGTGAAAACATGTTTAAGTTCTTAAACTGACATCTGCTATAGCTCAATGCTTTTATTTTGTACAGATCTCAATTCATGGAACCATCTCTTTTGGGACATGTTGCCTTCTTTGTTGCTTATTTCCTTTGCAGGAGAAAGATCAAAGTAGTGGCAGAAAAGGAAAAACAGAGAAAATTGGAATCACTTAATATAACTTCTGGACCTTCACTTACTTTTTATGATTGTACATGAGTAATGTAACCTGTTCCATGATTTAGAATTTCAGTGATTTTTTTTTTTGCTAAGAAATTTTTAATATTATTTTTTAAATGTTTAATTATGTCTAACTTTAAAGGACAGTTATTGCTTGAATATTTTGAGGACATCCTATACATGTTTATCATTTGTGTATAGAACAAGGAGTTATTAGTGAACTTTCAAATAAGGGTAGTTTCTTGTGATTTTATTTTCTTTTTTTGTAAAGAATACCCAATATCCACATGATTCATATTCAAGCATGTTTTTGCTTACTCTGAGATTTTAGTCACCAGATAAGCTCTCTCTCCTCACTACAAACTGGTTTGTAGTGCCACAGGCTTTACAGCTGTTCATGACTAACTTAAGTGACAAGACAAGAGAGAAATACTGACATGAACTATTTACTGAGGAGAGGAAGTTAGTGAATTACTGCTTTTCTGCATAGACCACTAGTACTTGATATTTTATAGTGGCTAAAGTGAAGTTTCACTGAAACTACATAGAAAAAAAAATTGCATTCAGAATGAAGGGAATAGATTTTTAAGCACTCCTACTTTTTAAGCTGTGTACGTTGAAGGTTTGGAAGTGTCAGCTTTAAAGGATGTGCAATGACAGGCTGGCAGGCACAACAATGATGATTGATAAGTGACTCCTTTCCTATTTTGAGAAGACTGGTTGAGAAGCTGAATTTTGGAAGAAACACTGTCTTTGAAGAAAAGCTTTCCTAATATAATCAGCAGAGTGGGATTTTTTGGCATTCAGTTCCAACATTTTTTTCCTTCTTTTAGAAGAGCTGATGTCAACATCAAGTGAACTATTCTCTTCCTGATTAACAAATTTACTTTTCAAGCCTTTGTAAATGTGTGCTTTGTTCTCAGTGTCATTACATAGATGTTCTCCATGGAGCATTGGTTCTAGTAATACAATCACAGATATGGGGAGATCTGGATCATGGATCTGTTTAAGTATGTGTGGCTTGTTTTTTTCATTGTGATTCAGATGCTGAGATGATGAGAACTAGAAATGTTGACCATGACCTTGCATTACAGTAGAATTATGCAATCATATCTCTCCATATAAAGAGAACAAAGTAGGAGTGGTGCCACATTAAGGTAATAATAAAAAAGGAATAGTAAGAACTATAGATTATTTGCACTGTGACAGCAATTCCTGCAATCACTTAAAAACATTGCTGTTAAAAGTTATATTTTAAGGTCAATCCTGCCCATTTTTGCAGTTATAAAACACATACTTTCAACTTGCCAGGAAATACAAAGAAGCTGTTTTCCTATAGCTGTAGTTCTACTCTAGTTAATTTTCAACTTCCACTCTAGTGAACTAGAGTACAATTGAATTTTCTGAGCTGAAAACATGACACCAAAAGTCAAAGGCAGAATGCTATGGAAAGAATTGGGAAGAGAAAATGGGGAGGTCTTTTTTTCCAGTTTTATAGCGAAAGTAGTATTAATCAGTGCCACATAATGTATGCAAGAATCAGGTAGTTAATCTTCTAGTTACATGGTTCTGTGGGGTTTTTTTTTTGGTTAATTAAAATCTTACTGGGTAAAATCCACTGTGAGTTCATGTGTAATGGCAAGTTTCAAAATAAGTTGTTCCTGAATCCTTGCATTAAAAGACAATTTTGTGGAAACTTCTCTAGTTTGTCCAGGGCTATAAACCATGATAAAATGGAGCACTTTTAGTCTTAATTTTGAAATTATGAAGCAGATGAGATGATGAAGCTAAGCAAAAATACTTCTTACACTAATTTCTTCTTTTAATCCCAATAAAAACATTTAATTTCTGAAAGTAGTATATTTTACAGGGAAGGAGAGAAATTATGAATTTCTTTATTGATGATGTTGGATATCTAAAACTGACTAAAACACACATGGGGATAGTGCTTCACAGATTAGTGAACTACATATCTAAATGGATCAGGTGAAATTTCCTGACCTTATTATCCAGAAAAAGTACAGTGAACTGGTACTGTGAATAATGTTCAAGACCAGGCAAAAATGTGATCTTGACTGTCCGTAACATTTCACCCTTGTAATGTTTGCCTTTAAAGAGCTTTGAGGGGATTTGGGATTGTACTCAGAATAACCATGTGAAGAAAAAATGAGGTCTATTTTCTCTTTGGTAATTAGAAGGAATGAGTCCTTTGTGGCAAAGTTTATAACTATAAATAAGCTGTGATATTTTCTAGATTTCTAAACAAACACACAGAATTACGAGGTTGGAAGAGACCTTTAACATCATCAAGTCCAACCCAGCCCTAAAACCTCAACTAAACCATGGCACTGAGTGCCACATTCAGTCTTTCTTTAAACACATCCAGGGATGGTGACTCTACCACCTCCCTGGGCAGACAATTCCAGTATTTAATCACTTTTTCCATAAAAACTTTTTCTAATATCCAACCTATATTTCCCATGGCACAGCCTGAGGCTGTGTCCTCTCTTCTGTCAGTGCTGCCTGGAGAAAGAGACCAACCTCCACCTGACTACAGCCACCCTTCAGGAGATTGTAGAGAGTGATAAGGTCATCTCTGAGTCTCCTTTTCTCCAGGCTAAACAACCCCAGCTCCCTCAGTCATTCCTCACAGGGTTTGTGTTCCAAGACCCTGACCAGCCTCATTGCTTCCTCTGGATGTGCTCAAGGGTCTCAATGTCCTTCCTAAACTGAGGGGCCAGAGCTGGACACAATACTCAATGTCCATCCTAAACTGAGGGGCCAAGAACTGGACACAGCACTCAAGGTGTGGCCTCACCAGTGCCGAGTACGGAGGAAGAATGACCTCCCTGCTCCTGCTGGCCACACCATTCCTGATCCAGGCCAGGTGCCATTGGCCTTCTTGGCCACCTGGGCACACTGCAGGCTCATGTTCAGCCGGCTGCTGACCAGAACCCCCAAGTCCCTTTCTGCCTGGGCACTGTCCAGCCACACCATCCACAGCCTAGAGCACTGCAGGGGGTTATGGTGGCCAAAATGCAGGACTCAGCACTTGGACTGATTAAACTTCGTCTTGTTAGACTCTGCCCATCCATCCAACCATTCCAGGTCTCTCTGCAGAGCCTTCCTCCCTTCCAACAGATCAGCACATGCTTCCAACTTAGTGTCATCCCTAAATTTACTAATGAAAGACTCAATACCCTCATCCATGTCATCAATAAAAATATTGAACAGAGCTGGTCCCAGCACAGACCCCTGAGAGACACCACTGGTGACTGTCCCCAGCTGGATGCAGCACCATTCTCCACGACTCTCTGGACCATCCAGCCTGTTCCTAACCCAGCAAAGAGTGCTCATGTCCAAGCCTCGACTGCCAGCTTTCCCAGGAGTGTGCTGTGGGAGACAGTGTCAAAGGCCTTGCTGAAGTCCAGGTACACAACAGCCACAGCCTTTCCTGCATCCACCAGGCAGGTCACCTGGTCATAAAAGGAGATCAAGTTGGTCAGACATGACCTACCTCTCCTAAACCCGTGCTGGCTGGCTCTGACACCCTGGCCATCCTGTAGGTGCTGCGTGGTGACACTCAGTATAAACTGTTCCTTTACCTTACCAGGTATGAGGTCAGGCTAACTGGGCTATAATTACCAGCATCCTCCTTCCCACCCTTCTTGTGGATGGGCATCACATTGGTCAGCTTCCAGTCACCTGGAACCTCAGCAGTGAGCCAGGACTGTTGGTAAATGATGGAGAGCAGCTTTGCAAGCTCATCTGCGAGCTCCCTCATCACCCTGGGATGGATCCCATCTGGGGCCACAGATCTATGAACATCCAAGCTGCTCAGCAGTTCTCTGACTGCCTCCTCCTGGATAACAGGGGGACTCTGACACCACCTACCAGCCCAGGAGGGCAGTTGTCTCTGAGGACAAGCCGTGTTCCCACTGAAAACTGAGGCAAAGAAGGTGTTAAACATCTCTGTCCCATCTGCAGTCACTAAACTCCCTCCTACATCCAGTAGAGAACAAAGGTTGGTCTTACCCTTCCTTTTGCTATTAATACATTTGGATTAATTTGGATTTGATTTGGATTCATATATTTGCAATTAATATATTTTTAATTATCCTTTACAAAAGTTGCCAAATTAAGTTTGATCTGAGTTTTGGCCTCCCTAATATTTGTCCTACATGCCCTAGCCCCCTTAAATACTTCCTGAGAAACCTGACCCTTCTTTCAAAGATGATGCATCCTCTTTTTATTCCTAAGTTCCTTCAAAACCTCATGGCCCATCCAGCCTGGTTGTATTTATTGTTGGCTCATGTTTCAGCGCAGAGGGACGCTTCATTCCTGTGCCCTCCTGATCTGTTTTGAAGCACACTCACCTTTCCTGGACTCCTTTGTTTTTAAGGGCTGCTTCCCAAGGAACTCTCCATATAGGTCTCTTGAATGGGCCAAAGTCTGCCCTCTAAAACTCTAATGTAAAAGTTTAATTGATGTGCCTCCCGATTTCACTAAATATTGAGAACTCTATAATAATTTCATGATCACTGTGCCCCAAGTGGCCTCCACCCACCACATCTCCCACCAGCCTATCTGTTTGCAAACAGCAGGTCTGACTGACATAGTCCCTTCCCTGGTGGGCTCACTCATCAGCTGCAACAAAAATTTGTCCTCCACACACTCTAAGAACTTCCTGGACTGCCTCCTTTCTGCTGTATTAAGTTTCCAGCAGATGTCTGGTAGGTTAAAGTCACCTACTAGAAAAAGGGCTTATGATCCTGAAACATTCTCCAGCTGCTTATAGAATAAGCTTTCCACCTCTTCTCCTGGTTGGGTGGATGAAGACTCCCAGGAGAATGTCAGTCTTGTTGGCTCTCCCCTTAATTCTTACCCACAGGCATCCAACTTCATTGTCATTAGTTTGAATACCCATGGTATCAAAAGCCTTCTTAGTGTAAAGAGTCACCCTTCAACCTCTCCTTCCTTTTCCTGTCTCTCCTGAAGAGCTTGTAGCCATCCAGTGCAGCACTCCAGCCATGTGAGACATCCCACCACGTTTCCATGATGACAACTGCATGTCTCCAAATGCCATATGTTACTTGTCACTGAATGACTTTCTGTCACACAAGCATGACCAATAATCTTACATTCTCATTTATTACGTTTTGCTAATTCTTGTTTTATGTTCATACTATGTAATCTGCTGGCCTTGCAGAAAGGTATTAAGTGTTACCATTATCATTTATCATGTTTGTTTTCACGTTGTCACCCTAGAAAGGTATGATGAGATGTTTTGTTTCTTTGTTTTCCATTATTTCTAGTTCACGTGCATGCAGACACACTGCACGTGTACTCTGGTCTATATATTTTTAGGAGAATCAAGCCCAGAGATTTATACCTAGATATGGAAACTAAGGAAAAGAGGCTTTAGGAAACTCTTATTCTTTGGTCTTGATCCAAGCTCATGAAGTCTGTCTGCTGTACAGTTTCCTGATAGTCTTCCTATCAGGACGAGTTTTCATTGCCCAGAGGAGCAAAGCTGCCAGCTGCAGATTTCAACCAGAGTTTTAAATCTATCTTTTAGTTTTAAGACTGTTTTAAAGTCAGTGAAATTTTATATGTTCTTCAGGAATCACTGGGAAACAGTCTTTAAAATGACGACACTAGAGGAGTATAATAATGACAACTTCACATACATTTAAGGCTTTAACGTGTGGGTTTGGGTTTGTTTTTCTAGTGAAGGCACTGTCTTGGATTATTATCTGTCATGTTAGTTGAGCCAACCACCACCAAAAATTAGAAGAAGTGAACAGGTGTTCAGCACCTGTGGCAATGAGAACCTTTGTAACTTTATATCAGGCCTTTTAGAAATACAGTCAATCATATGTGCTCTGTTATAACCTGTGAAGAGGCAGTATGTTCACATAAAGTTTTGTAAGCCATAACCAGGACTAAAAAAAGTCACAATTTTAGCACTAGGAATATTTTAGATAAAGAATGCAAAGTAGCAGTTAAATCCATGCATATGTGAGTATTATTCTGAAATATATAATGGCCTTCTAATTTCACCTATTCGAAGTAGCAGATGATCAAAGAGTTGAAACAATGTTGTGAATGTAACTTCACAGTTTAAAAGAACATGGAACCTTTTTGTCTAAAAACAAGCAAACAAACAAAAACCCCAACTAAACAGCCCAGTTTTGTTGATTGGTGGGCCAAGAGAATAGCCATCACAGAAATAAGGAAGTGGTGATATATCCCTTTCACACTCAGAGACCTTTTCAAGATGTTCTGAATGTATCAGAGTGTGAGCATTCTTCTATACCTTGCTCAATTCCTTTGGTTTCCATTTGAAGCTGTTCTTGCTTATAGTAATATAAAATACTAATAAGCTATATTTTCAGCAAAGTTTCCAATGATTTTTTTCTCCTCCTATTTTTCATATTCTTACAACTTATCACATTTTACTGATGTTCGCTCTTGTTTGCTTTGGCAAGGAAAATTAAAATTCATGTTTTTCATGCATAACTGGTAATTTTACATAAAATAGCCTCGACACTGAGACTCAGCACTTCCAACTCCTCCGCCCTCAGACCGAGAAAAAAATAAATGATGAATAAATGAAAAAGCATGAAATCATTTTATTTCTTATAATAAATCTTTTCAGATTTCTTATCTGAACAGGATGTTTATGGTTGTGAATGTCACTATCGCACATTATAAAAGCCAGTAAAAAAATCCAATGCCACACAACCTACGACTCAAGGAGAATATCATTATAAAAATTAAAAATAGATGAGTTTGGTATTAGTTGCCATTTAAAATGAAAAGTGAAGGACGTGGGAGTTGGCAATTGAATGAAAATCAGTATGGGAACAGATGTGGTATCAACAAGATAGAGAAGGATCTAGAAGCTTGGAATATAAATTATATAAATTATTCTGATATATGTACAAATATTATTTACAGTAAAAGGCTAAGAAAATTAAATACCTTTTCAGAAAATATTTACATAGCAGATCTGCTGTATAACTCCAAATATCCAATTCCACAGTTTTCCTTGAAAAGGGAAGCAAAATAATTAAACATATAGTGTAAAAGAAGTAAAACTTGAAATGTCTAGAAAATATCTGGCACAATAAAAACTGCTTTATAATAACAGTATTTGTGTCTTTAATTCATTAATGCATTCAAGGAAAAAAAAATGGAAGCGAAATTGTGGTCTAATGAGCCTTGCTTTCTGAGTGGAAGATCAAAATAAATCACAAAGTTCTCAGAGTTCAAGTATAAGGAGCTTGTCATTTTAGCACAAAGGACCCAAGCATTGGTGTGTGGCTTGTGTATGGATTTCAGATGAAATCACATTCTGTTGTTTCATGCAATTGTGTTTCAAAGGTTCTCAACTTTGAAATATTAATGATTTCCAGAATTCTGCAATTAGTTACTCACACCTGAAAAAAAAATTGTGACCCAGTGGTGGGCAAGGACTTTGCTATGTAGATGCTTTCATTGCAGATGAAAAATGCTTCAGTTTTGAAATACAGAGCCAGATGACACCACAGAGTTGAAATGAGGCATGGGCATATATGTATCTTTTCCAAACTTTCACAGAGTGCTGAAAATTTTGATAATTTATTCAATTAAAGAATTTAAAAAAATAAAAAAATCTTTTTTGGGTCACATCTCTCTGGTTGACATTTTGAGTTGTCTTTTTGAACAGAAATAAATGTTTACTTTCTGATTTGTTTATGATGTGCTATCATGAAGGATTTATGTTATTAGAATGTCATAATGTCAATGTATTATTGGAATAATGCCTGATCAGGAGGTATCATTATAGAGTTAAAGCATGTTGGAGCCTATTTCAAGAAAAAAAAATCTAGGTGTAGTCACTGACTTGCTTAATTATTTCCTTAGCTAATTTTTTTCTTTCTTCTTCTTTCTTCTCTGTATAAATAATTTTCTCTTTCGAACTGGCATAGACTGAAACCCGTTACTTGCTGGCCTTTGTCAGGAAAAAAAGGTGAAATGTTAGGGATTGCTGCTCTTGGAAACTACATCTAAAAATCAGTTGAATATTGAGCAATTAAGGAACGTGCATTAAGCAGTTTTCTGAAAGTCCTGTTAACCTTCATTTTGCTGATTGCAGGGCTTTTTGCTGGCTTTCACATTGCGAGAATCCAGTAATAAAGCTTCAATTGATTGTAATGATGCAAGGATAGTGCCTAAGTTGGGAAAGAGTAAATATAACTGGAAACTTGCATGCTTTTAAATGATTTTTTTTTCAATCCCTGCTCTGAGCTTCTTCTGAAAGCTTTTTTGATATTAGTACTTTTATATTCTGTTTGTATAAATATGAACGTGTCACATCTCTCTGAGTATTTTTACTACATCTATATTTCATATTTATAGTGGTGATGTGGTTTAACCCCAGCAGCAGCTTCGATCCACAGAGCTGCTCATCCTGACCCAGCAGGGCAAGGGAAGGAATTGGAAGGGCAAAACCAAGAAGGCTCATGAATTGTGATAACAAAGAGTTTAATTAGTGAAGCACAGCAAAGCAAGGTATTCGTTCCTTGCTCCCCACCAACAGGCAGGTGTGGAGCCACTTCCAGGGAAGCAGGGCCTCAGCACGGGTTGTGGTTACTTGGGAAGAGACATGCCAACAACCCTCCTTCCTCTTCCTGGCCTTGGGCTTGTCATGCTGAGCATGGCATCGTGGGCTGTGAGATACTTCTGTGATCAGCTGAGGTCCACTGTCCCTACTGTGTGCCCTCCCAATCCTCTGTCCACCTCCAGACAGCCTGTTGGGGGACAGAGGGAAGGCCCTGAGGCTGTCTAGGCATTTCTCAGCAACTAGTGTAGACAAATGCACAAGTGAGTCATCCACAAGTGCAAAGCACAGCAAAGCCCAAGCTGCTATAAAGTAGAAGCAAATATTTACAATTTTGTTAATTCTGTGTTTTTTGAACAGTCCATCAATACGGCCAATACAGAAGTTATGCTGCACAGTTGTATAGTTTCCTTGTATTCCTGGAACCCAATTTTTAAGATGTGTGTAATGTTTGCTACTTTTCAGCCTGGGGGTTTCAAGAGAGAGGTATTTGAGAAAGAGGTCATGAGTAGGAGATATTAGTTGAGCTTTTTTATCGTGAGTGTCTTCTAACCTTTCCTAGGTGGTTCTCAGTTGAGATGCTTCCTTCTTGCTCACTCTGTTGATTTGCTCAAAACGACTTTCACCAGTGCTTCGATTTGAGACAAACTTTTTTTTTTTTCCCCTAACTGCCTTGGTCTATTGTTACTTTTTGCAAGTTTTTTTAATTTTTTTTCTACCTGGGGACAGCTTCAGCTTTTAAAAATTATCTTATTCCCCTATTTGTGCTGTGCTGTTCCATTTAGTCTTTCCCAAGTCTCTCTTGTGAAGGGGAGAGAGGGGTATGTCTTTGTCTTTGGAAGGGTTTGACTTAATAGTCTCCATGCTACTGCAAAAATACCAATTCCTTACCTTTTCATTACACTTGGTTATTTTTCATTACTTGTATTGTATTTCAGGCAATATAGAGTCTACTGTGTATTGCAGCATGTCATGCAATTTTTATACTTTGGTGACACTAGATATGAGAGGGATGAGACATTAATTTTGTTTTTAGTAGGAGGAAGAAATCATTCATTTAGAAGAGGAGAGGAGAGAAAGAAAACAGTGAAAAAAGAGATATTTGGAAAAAAATTAATCCAGAAAGACACTTTTTCAGTTTTTGAAAAATAAGACAGTCTCTATGGGCTCCTTGTCTAATGAAGCTTTTGGATAACTCATGTAGACCAAATTATTCAAGTGCATTGGTTATTTCTTCCTCATTTTAAAAGCAATGTGCTAACTTCTTTTAAAAATACAGTCAAAGGGAAAGTTGTCAAAAAAAATACAGAATTCTTTTTATGCTTTCTGCCACTTTTTGTGAAAATGCCTCGCTGAGAAAGAGCTGCTGCTTAACAATCTGCAGGTTCTGTATAAAGAATTGTCTAATCTTTTTCCTTTACTCCACATCATCCTAAAATTCTGTATTTGAAACCAAAATATTATTTCTTGAGATTTATACAAGATTCAAAAGCCAGTATGGAAAAGAATTAGATTTTTTTTGCAATTAGGTTGCAAGAAGAGCTTTCCTTATCATAGTGAATAAAGGCTATAGATATTTATAGTTATTTGAAATAACTCTGGTTTGAGCATGTGCATCTATAGAAAATTGGCCTGTTTCAACTTTTGGCAAAGACCTAGTGTCCTTACTCAACCAAAATTCCTGTTGACTGCCATGTTTCTCCTCCTGAGCTGTTTCAGTATAGGATCTAGACAGTATGACTAAAAGAAGCAAAAAAATGAAAAATAGTCACTAATTGTGATTTTAATGAGTTGCTCTCAAAGACAAAAAGGTTAGTGAGTGCAGTGTATTTTTATGGAATTACTGCATTTTCTAATGCCCTTTTACTATACCATATTCTGAAAAAGCTAATTTTGGGGGATGAGGAGAGGAAAGGTTTCAATAAATGGGATGTACTAGTTAAATATAGAAATGTAATGTTTGACCCGCTATCATTTTCATAGTAAATCACCAGCCTAAATGCCATTTTCTGAATTTCAATTCAGAAATTCAATAGGTATTGAAATAGATACTTTTCATCTGTGATATTTAGATATTTTTCTGTGATAATGATACACTTCTTAAACTTCTATTGACAATATCTTCAAAGTGTGTTGATGAAAATTGTTTCAGAGCTCTCTAAAATGTGTTCTAAATTGTGATGATACCATGTATTGTAACCACCTTTCATTTTTTTATAGAAATTGAATGACACATCATCTCTTTATTTACTCTGGGTTTCAGTACTATGTAGATCATGACATATTAAGTTTACTATTTTCATTCCAATAACACTTTGCATGTATAAACCTACTGCCTGGTGTTTAATCACATATGCTTACTGTATGCACAGCAAAACAGATGTGCTTCTCTTTGTGTGTAGGATTTAATTAGGAACCACTTCCAGAACAGGTGTGAAAAAGCACAGCTTCTTGGGAGGCATAGAAATGCACCAGAATAAATGACATAAATAATCCTCCTCTTGTACTAAAAGCCAGTTTGTTTTCCCATCACACCGACAATTTGATCCTGAGAAGCTGTTAAGCTTAATAGCATTTTTGGAATGCTTTGTTCAAAGTTATGTAAGACATTTGCTGTTCCTTTTTTTCTTTTTTAGTATCAGCTGATGCATGACACCATTTACTGTCTTCTCTTTGCTGCCAATACAGAGGATGTGAAATGGGTGGATATGTAGAGCTGCTGCTGTTTGAACTGTGGCAGACAAAGCACAGCAAGGCACAGCAACATTTTTTTTTTTCTTTCAATTTAGCCTTTCCTGTAATCTGTAAGCTAAATGTAAAGCTAACTGAACTGAGCTTCTCAATTTTTCTCTTCTCCATATACAAGAAATTATTTATGATGAATAGATTAATAATGAGCCAAGCAGCCAGGAAGCCAAAGGATGTTCTGTTACTTCTGGTAATGAGGCTGGTTGGGTAGTTCCCTTGCTGTTGTTTGTAGCCCAGTTTTTTCAGCAGAACTTTCATTTAAATGGGTGGGTAAAATAATGTAATTGCACTTCTTAGTTTACTATTATCATTCATCACAATTTCATTTTTAAAAAATGAAAAAAAATAAGAAAATAAAGAAAAAGACATTTATGAAATACAATTTACTGTCTGACACATATGCAGAGGTCTGGTTATTATATTATAAAACATTTATGAGGAGAACATGATCTATTGAATGTGTTGCATTTCTGAAAATTTACCCACGGACAGAGATATATACTGTGTTCTGAAAATTAATAAAAATTAGTAAAACTTACGTTATAATGGATATATGTTTCTGTGACTATAAAATACGGAATCAGCATGCAAGATGTAAAACACCCCCCAAAAACCAAGAACAGGAGAATTAAATACACCAACTATATACCAGGAATAAATATTATAGTCAACTTAATATGCCATATCCATGCAAGAGAAAGATTAAAATCTGAGGCATGTCGAGGATTAATATCTGGAAATTCTTATATAAATATAAATATAAATATAAATATAAATATAAATATATACGTGTGTGTGTGCATACATGTGTATATATATATGTGTGTGTGGTTTATATATATATATATATATATGAGGCTTACATCATTCATGCCTAGCTTTTTCTCCCAGATAGCTTTCCCACATGGGGCAGGGAGTTGCAGACATTTTATATTATGTTTGACATATGTTCTTTGTCTCACTTGAGAGAAAACTTAGAATAATGCTTTCCAAAGCATTTTTTCCCTGGGACATATTGCTCTGAACTCGTAAACATCACTAGATACCTACATATTCTATTCACTCAACTTCTCCCATTTTTTTCTCAGTCCATCTCTACCGATGAGTTTTTTCTATAAATTGTTTCCTATATGAAGAATTAGAGGGGGATACTCTTGAGAGTAGAATCGGGGTTACAGCTCTTGACCTACTTGGGGAATCTGTGGAGCAGTGATCAGAGGGACAGAAGTTGGTGAAAACAGGTTAAGCCACTTTGTGTTTCTGGTGACTGGCAGGGCTAAGACTGGCTGTGTGTTTGACAGGCTCAATGTGTGTTTCAGTTCACGTCCTTGTTTCAGGGGAAAATCAGGTTAGCTGTAATAACTGTCTGCTAATTGTAGGTCATTGGTATTGTGTGTGTGCAGTGGTACATCTTCATTTTCTGAGGGAGCATTGCTCATGCTCTGTGTGTATGAGAACTCATTTAACAGTTTATGAGTATCACAGTTGTTAATGTTGTGAAAACATGTTTGACATAGCCCTGGAAGATGCCACATTAATGACAGGAGCACCACTGCGTCAGCACAGTGTAGCCAACAACTTGGACCACAGCAGTAGCAATAGTCTTTTATTCTGATTACTGTTCCTTCACTCTTGTATGTCAAAGGTGTGAGGGTGAGAGGGAAAAGTTGCTCCAAACTGAGTGTGTGATCAGTGAAACATTGTAATGCAATGTTCAAAACGGGAGTGAGAGAGCAAATTAATGGTAAACAAAACAGCTGTAGAAGGAAATGCACTTGAAAAGATAACAGCCAGGCAGGAGTGACAGATAGAGCACTTGGAATAATGCTTAGGATTATATTTAGATGTAATTAAAAAATAAAAACAAAATTTTAAAAAGCAATCATTCCAGAATAACTGAGTTGAGGAAATTTGAGTGCTAAGGATTAATGAGGAGTTAATTGTTCCCTATTGCCATATTTTAAAACCAACACATGCTCCCTTTGGTCTGAAGTTCACCGGTAGACTGAACTCTAGAAAATACTCCTTTTTCAGCAGGAGCACTTCTCTGAAGCCCTGTGATATGGAGTTCTGACTTCTGTAACTCAGGAGTAGCTTCTTCAGTGTAAGTGGAACATGTTGCTGTTACAGGGAGGTTTTAAATTTGTGCCTATATTGCCCATAGGATATTTGTCTTTTAAGTAAAGGTAAAAAAAAATTAAAAAATCTCAGTATGTGCTGTTCGTACAAAATCCTCTAAGAGAAATAGTCGTGTAATTGTGGTTATTATTCCTGTGTGTAATACACTGTTCCCTATATGTTCCCTAATTTATCTGAGTGGAAAAAAACACAAATGTTGAACAGACAGAACAAATATTTATTCCAGCATGAGTACAGAAATTCAGAAAAAAAGCTACAGCTTCACTAATTAAACTATTAAAGGACTATGAAGGCTTCTCAGTTTACTTAGCAGTTTTATTTTTTATTCTTCCAAAATAATAGCATATTTTGTTCTTGTGAAGCTAGGATGCCATTCACAGCAGCTTCCTAATTACTGAGGAATGAGGGTCAAAATCTGAAGTTGCATAATATTCTAATTCATTCCTGTGACAGAAACTACTGTTTGTTTGTACGGTCAGTTCTCTGAGGATGTTCATAAAGAGCACATTTAAGTCAAATTCCAGAGTAATGGTTACGGCAGCTTTCGAAATAGAAGTAATGAATAGGATTGAAGTGAATCCAGAATTTGCCTGTGGATGGAGTGGCTAAGTTTTCTTCATTGATGTTATTTTACGAGGGGGAGCTGGGGGCAACGTTCCTAATGGTATCAGAAGTCATTATTCAGAATGCAAGATTTAATTTTTTACACAAAGCAAAATGTCTTTACCAACCTGGGAGAAAGTTGTGGATGTTGTTGAATTGTTGAATGCTGGGGAAACGGATGAAGTTTTCAAGTAGAAGGCAAATATTCTAAATATCTGTGTATATGTAGGCATGTATTAAAATACATGTAGACACACATCTAAACATGTACTCTTAATACCAGTATGCAAACCCTCTCTGTAATGTAACCAATGAACTGAAACAACTTTTATTGAGCCCCTGCTGTTGATAAAGGACATCAGGTTTTAAAACTTTGTCTCATTTATGTCAGAGTCAGTAAAGGCTCTGCACAGATTCTGTACTGTAATATATTGAAGAGACTGAAAAAAAGCAGATTTCTTGCAAAATCTGGCCTTGTCATAGAATCAGTTCTTTGGAGATGGGACTTGTTCCTAACCTGATCTGGATTGCATCCATTGCTTGAAATGTTTATAGCTCCATAGCCCCTGTATTACTCAACATTTAGGCATTAACACACATTTGACTACACAAGGAAAACCCAGATGTGAAATAAGTGATAAATATTCAAGTCTTAAATTTTATTTTCTTTTTTTCATATTTAAATTTATCTATTTAATATTTGTGATTAATTCCTAGTTTCTTCTCTATAACGGTGCTGAGTTGGTTTTGTTGTAACAAGAAAAGATGGGGGAGGCTGCTTTACCGTGTTCCTGTATGAAGGAAAAATGAGTGCAATTGCAGGTGTCAACCATTATCCTTGAAGCTGTTGTTCCTTCACATTTCAAAGGCCTGATACTGCTGTGTTGAGAATCCTGATAAGACCAGGTGTAGTTCTGAAAAGTAAAATTTGATAAGTTTGTGAGCAAGCAACAAACAGTGCTTGCCAATTTCTTCACTTTTGTTACTCAGTTGTATGTCTTGGGAGTTTGCATAAAACTTAAATATCTCGAAGTACTGCAGCAAGAAAGTGGAGAGGTACTTGTCTATGAAGTTAATTTGTTTCTCAGTGGGTGATGTGGGACTTATATGCACAGTGTCAGGTTGATGAAATACTCTTCTGTACGTAATTAATCCCTGGTTACTCCTTCAGACAGTCTGTCAGTAAGGCACTTATTCATAACAAAATTTAGTTACAGTATCAGCTTTTGAAACTAAGAAATTGAATACAGGTATTTTGGATTAGGTAGCAGGAAATATGCTCAAGTTCTATATATGTGGTGCAAACCTAAATGTAAAAGGAGGAGAGGGATTATGGAAGTGTTCTTATCACACTTGAATGAATCATTTACAATATAGAACTTTAAAACACATACAACGTGTGGGAAGGGGTTCCCAGTGATAAATAGTAAATGTTGTGGTAACATTTTTTTTGCTGACTCAGTTGTCTTAAGAATAGGTCCCTAACCTGTTTTAATGGTTTATGGCCAGAAAAATATAAATAATGCATTTTATTACTGTTGTTTGCTATCAACTTCATGATTTCATAGGTCTGTGCATTAGTGAATTCGCTAAGACAAGTTAAAAGACTGGAAAGACTGTAAAAAATGTCCTTCTTAATATTCAATACTAATAGATTTGTACCAGGATATGCATATACAAACTACTAATATAAAAACATCTGTATTTTTTATCAGCAACAGTGTGGCCAGCAGGACCAGGGCAGTGATCATCCCCCTGTACTTGGCACTTGTGAAGCCACACCTTGAATCCTGTATCCCTTTCTGGGCCCCTCATTTTGAACAAATTTTCTTTTGTGCAGTGTCGGGGAAATTTTGAAAGATGTGATGTTGTGAATTTTCTATTTTTTTTTTTTTTTTTTTAAATTTTTTTTTTTTTTTTTTTTTTTTTTTTAATGAGAGAAAATGACATCATATAGAGGAAAACTGGTACTTCTCATCATGTCCTAGGAATATAATGACTATCTATGGGAACAGACAGACCATTTCCTTTATGATTTGCTATTGTGCCAAAATTGTTTTAGGACAGAAATCCTTTGAAAATGTTTAGCAAACAAGGTTGACATAAGTATCCGTGTATGTTATGTTTGAGTTGAATCTTCATTTCTTAGGAATGTAGAGTACCACTATTACACTATTTGGAAAAAAAAAAAGAGAAACAGAATTATTTTAGGTGGCTTTCTAGGTTGCCTCGTAATACATGGAATAAGTGGCCCTGAAATACAAAGTTCTAGGGGAGTTCTTGATGTGGATGTATTTTGTAGGCAAAAAAATTCTCATTGACTATTTTGTCAGCTGTTGCAACTCAGATCTCTGAGGAGAAACTAGGGGACAGATAGGAGAAGCTGCTGGTGCAGAAATTTATTTGTGTTGCTCCAGCAAAGCTGGTCACAAAAAGAAAACATAAGAAAAGGCTATGAAGGAGGAATATTAAAAACATGGCCTGACTATTCAGTGATGCTGACAGGAAAGCTAAAGCTCAGCTTAGGATGAGAGTGAAAAGGGCAGCTAGAGCTTTGTCTTGCATTAAAAGGAGAAAGGTGGGGAAGAACCTGCAGTTGAGCAGCAATCTAAACAGAGTTCAGGAGTGTAGGAAAAGGTGGATCCTGACACCAGGAGAATAAATGGTTGGGATAAATGGATATAAGAAAAATGTGGTTGGGATTCTGCCTGAGTAGAAGGAAAGGAATCCAGATGAACTTCAAAGGAAACAGAATATAGCACTCCACACATAGCTGTACATAATTTTGATGGCTAAATCAAATGGATGATGATCATTTCTCATTTTCTTTCTCCCATGTTTCTAATGGGAGAGAAGAGTTAATTTCTCATCAAGAGAGAATCCTGTCAGATATTAGAAACTGCTATCCTAATTTCTTTTTTTTAATCTGAACCAAAATGCAATATTAATATTTACTGCTATATTAAGGACAGAGGCAGGATTAATGGTATGTGTTTGGCAATAATCTGGCAAATGAATCTTTGTTAATAATATAGAGCCTGTTTATTGATTTTCATTTAAGAGGGGAAAAAAAACCACCAAGCTGAATAAATGCCAGAAGCAGCCTTTGTCTTATTTCTGTAGGGAGATAGAGTTGATTCAGTAGCTGAAAATGCAGTAAATTTAAGAGCTGCTTGCATATAGTGAATATATTGAAAACCAATTGATATAAGTTGCCTGTTAAATCAAAGGAACTCAATAAACAATCCTTAGAAGTATTCCTTGATAAAATTTTAGCTTCTATAGACCAAATTTATGGGAACAGTCATCAATCATTTTAACATTTATTACTGCATAATATGAGTTTGCTGTCTTTTTTCTCTAGGAAATGAAATAAAAAATATTTTATACTACTTATATATTATTAATTGTATTAAATATTGATTATTATTAATTAACAAGCAAAATCTAGTATTTTCTATTTTTTATCACATATTCAAGAACATGATCTAAATTAAATCTATAAGAACTATAAATAGTGTTGCACTGAGCAACAGTAATATCAAATTAGAAAGACAAAGTTGTTTAATGTCTTATCTTTAGCATTTAGATTTAACTGTTCTTTGTCTCAGAGTTGTTTATTTGCACTTTCAGATTTATAGATAAATGTCACCTAAAGCTGCGCTCTGCTGAAGATAACCCAAAATATGCACAGGTGTGCAATCTATGTGTTATGCTGCCCTTTCCCTAAATCTCTTGGTGCCATGCCTTCTTGTCGTTATGAGACAAGAATTGCAAAACACAGTTTGGGATTTCATGCATGTCAGAACTTTGGCTCTGCTTCCAAAGTTGAGTTGATGTCACATAGGAAGAGCCCCTTTAGGGGTTTTGTGTTTGTGCTGCTAGGTGCAGTAACAATTAGACAGTCAGTTGGGATAAGGGCAATGCCAACAAGAATTGTCTGATTCCATTCAGTTTTCTGGAGGCATCCATGCTTCCTCTGAAAGACCAATGGAGATTTTAGCATGGTCATTCCCAAGGTGATAAAATATGTCATCAAATCTCAACTTTCTGATAGCACAGTTTCTTTCTTCCTCTCTCCTAGGCACAAGCCAATCTTCCTTAAAAGAATGGCTCCCTGAAAACAGGCTCTAAGAACTTTGCCAGGTGGTGCAATGTTCCATTCTTTGCCTTTGTCCAGAAGTATAATTCTGTATACTTCTGAAATTCACACATCTGAATAAAAATTCATACATATTTCGGAGACCTGGATTTAAAAATAAAAGTTAGTCACATATACATTCATGCTGTGCATACACATACAAGAGCCTATTGAGACATACATTTATTTTTGTTTCTTGTTCCTCACATTTGGGGCCTAAGCCTATTGGAGTCAAGTATCTGCCAGGATTTCAGTTTTCCTGAGGTACTTGTGTAAGAAAAATGTGAAATTTCAGTTATTTTTAATATCAGGCTATGGGACATGTTAAAATAAATGACCTCTTCAGAGTTATTAGCAGCCAGTTTTCTGGAAGTGGATTTTGAAGCTGAAGAGATTCCTTCTTAACTATTTGCCCAGGGAGTTCAGCACTGAGACAGCATTTCTGGACCTTTCCTTCAAAGTTTGTCATAATGGACACTGTGACAGGTTTCAAATAATACAAGCACACATATCAAAAGATCCAGGAGACCAACAGGGGAGAAAAAAAAAGAGATGTCTCAGTAATGTAACCACGTTATGGGAGCACAGGAGGTATGATGAGTTAGATTCCTCCATCTGGCCTCTTCACCTAACACAAAAAAATACCCCAGATTTTCTGAGATGGATTTCTAACCTGGATTTCCTCAGTGTTCTACCCCATGGCCTGAGTGCTGGATTGCTTTAATCACTTTATATCTTCCCCTGTGAGACAGGTCCTGAATAATGGTTTCATTAAAACATAAATTGTGGGAATTTCTCTTGTCTTAATAGGGCCTGCTCTTTCTGTAACTCTGCCTCACCATGATAGACATCTTCTACCTTTCTAGTTCACTTCATGGACCAAAAGAAAAATTAAATTTAACTTTTGGTTTGGTTATAGAGCCATTACTGGCCCTAGTGAGATATCTCTGGTTTTGTAATAAAAAATTGCCTTCAAATTTTTGAAGTGTCAGCCACAGCCTTTCTGCCAGTGGAAGTGCAAAAGCTGCAATCCTGTGCAGGACAGAATCTGAACCTGGTGTCTCTGGTAATCTGTCTAGTGCTGATTAGCTTACAGTTATACTCTAGTTAATTGTGTCAGTGAAAATGCCCTTTTTGTTGACAGCTGCTTCTAGAAGGAGCTTGAAAAAGTCAAACTTTCTGGTTATTTTCCTGTACACTGAGTTCTTTCTGGATAAAGTGCACCGTAGAAATTATTTACAGCTCTCCAAAGGTGATTTGAGAATTCTGGCTGAGCCAGGAAATAAATTTATCTGTCACTTTTTTCTAAACTTGATGCATACTGAGTTTATCCTTCCTCCTCTCAGTGTCATTTAGGGAATTGGTTTTTGAGTTGTTTCTCTCATGCCTTCTTGAAATGTTGAAAAATACTTCCAAGGCTGTCCCTTTGAAGGCTGAGAAGTTGCTGTGACTCTAATTGGTAATGTTTATTGTGAGATCTTCAAATTCACAGTGGAAGTGAGGACACTTCTCTAGAGTTTGGACTAGATGGGAGGTACTACTAAGAAATCCGTGTGACAACTGTCAAGGTGCCACCAAGTGTGCCACAACCAGTTTATTATATCCCTTCTTATCCTCAATCAATTCAGGAATGAAACTAGAGTGTATTTTTTCTCTTTTTTTATTTCAATGAAAGATTAAGAGATGACCTTCAATGTAAATATATGTTTGTTCTATCACTGGAACGCCACAGAGATGCTTTTCTGCTTGCAGCTTGAATTCTTTTAAGTTGTGCAATCATGTCATATCCCTCTTTTTCATTTTGTACCCCATCTCTCTCCAAGCCTTTCCAAGACCCTCTGCTTTCTGGAATTCTGCCGATGAGATGGACAGAGGTGTTTTTTTCTGTTCTTTCTGGTCCTATTTTAATGAGCTGACAATAAGTGATCAAAACAACAGGACAACTCCAGTGCTCAATAACACACAGAGCAAATGCACAAATAAACTTGGTATCTCATGAGGTTTATAAATGTGCAGAGGTCAATCAATACAGGAAATTTTTATCATCTCTCCTTACACCTTCTGGCAAGAAGACCCAGAACAAGCCATCTGACTATTCCTTCTTCATTGTTTTTGTAATTGGGATCTAGAATTATCTGTAGGTAATCAAGGTGCAGAAATACCAGAGTTCCTATGATATCACTGAAGTTTATCACTTGGAAGTCACAGTGCCGAGGGTTTCCCAGTTTGGAGGAGAGAGGAATGCAGCTCCCCTCCCCATCCAAATCTTAAATGAGCAACAGGGGTTTCATATGAAGCTTTCTGTCTATGTGCATTTTTTTTAAATTTAACATTCTTCTATAAAGTAGACAGTCTAAAAACTATTTTGAGCATCCCTTAGCAACATTCTTGATTTCTAGCATTAGTAAAGCATTCTACAGTGAATTTTTCAGTATGGACCCAGCAGGTATCTTTTAATTTGAAATTATGTGCCATGTAAGGCTTCCTTTTAAGCAATAACTGACACATTGAGCTTAGTATTGTACTTCTCTGGGTTTTCTATGTTTTGATGTTTTTTTGTTTATTTGTTGTTTTTTGGTTTGGTTTGGTTTGGTTTTTTTATTTTGTAGAAAAAATATGTTGAGCAAATTACTTTTCATGTACTCCTACAAAAGTCCAAAATTATAATCAGCTTTCAGAATCTGATTAGGCTTTTTCATTTTCCAGCTAGTACTGGCTTGCAAATCTAAACAGCATTAGCAGCTTCAGTTCTTCGACCCTCCAGTCTCCAAACCTGATTTAGTCTGCAGAAATACAGATTAAATATCTTTGTTTACATTGTAAAGAAAAAATTATGAATTGGCCTAATGAGATGAGCCTTCTGGCTTATGCTACTTTTTGTAAAGTACTGGTGCTCTAGGAAAATGTCATAATCAGAGAAGTACATGTACATATTATATTTTCTCCAGGCATGTAGTTAATGGAGAAAATAAGGGGTTTCGCTCTTGATATGATAAATATATAATGGAAATGGAATGGAAAATGGATACTATTCAGTTCAGCCAAAGCCTTTTTTATGCAAATAATCAAGATAGGTTAAAAATCTCGTTCTTTTTCTAGAATTTAGTTAAAATACTATTTCTGCTTAATCCTTATTTAGCTTTTACTAGTTGATGCTTAACATGCGACCAGCACAAATGTATGTAATTAAAAATGTACATCCAATACTAGTTCAAGCAGTGATACTATGTGAAGTCATAAAACCAGCTGTTTTATTTTATTATGGATTTTTTTTCAGAAGATTAAATATGCAATAAAACAATACAGTCACTTTTGTAAACTATTTTTGTATGAAATTAGAATTCAAGGAAATTAATTTATTCTTAGCTATATTTTACCACAATAATCTGGAAGTAATAACTTGTTTGGTATCAAAGGCCACAACCACATCTTTCCCTCCCAATTAAACTAGCTTAGACTTATTGATGTTTATACATTTTTTTATTTCATTGTACTTGTTTCAAATAAATAATTTCAAGATGGGTTTATAATTGAATCCTACAGTAGTAGTATTTATAACCTGGATCAATTAATATTCACATTTTTCATGGGGTTCTTTGTGTAGAATAGATTCTTCAAGCTGATTTGATGATAGTGAAGGGATTTTCCAGTTGAATGACTTCTGTAGGGTAGAGAAGAGTGCGGAAGATGCATTTTCTACTCACGGGAGCAGCACGTGCTGTGTGTTAGCTGTGTTAACACTAACTTACTTGTGCAGAATTCAAACTCCTTGTAGAGTGTGGTAGCCAGTCTCAGGAGGAGCAGCTTATGGGTATTAAATAGTAACTCTGTGTTCTCTGACTTAGGCAAGGAATGCTTTTTTTCTACCTCTCTCTCATAAGCTTTATTTCTTCTTTATTTCGTGCTAAACATTTTTCAGTTTCACGTGTAAACCTGTTCATGTATTTGACACAAAATCATCTTCAGGGTTTTGTACTTCTCTGTAGTCTCTTCTCTTAGTCTCCCTCCCCTTGGTTTCTTAACTCTGATTGTTTGTGTTTTAGCATCTGCAACCAACAGTAAACCATTTATGAAACTATTTTCGATTCTGCCTTCCTTGAATCAGGTTTCTGTTAAGTCAGCAGGGAAGCTGAAGTTTAGCTCCCAGTCATTGCTGTAAGTCACATTATTCATGGAAAATACAATAGTTTGAAAGAAAAAAAAATATATATATATATACACACACACACATATATATATATCTGTATACCTGTATATTTATACACATATACAGACAAGTGTTGACTTAATGTCAACAGTTAATACATGAAGTATCCAAATTATAGAAAGAAACATTTCCTCTGGCGATGAGCTGCAAAGAAAAAATCATGTTTTTTCACAATGGATTGGGTCAGCTAAGTAAAACTAGAGATCATTTGTTAATGTGTTATTTCAGTAGGCAAAATAAATATTAATTAAAGTATACTTAAAAATCAGTGAGAATCTTCTTTATACTTAAGAAAACAGTTTTATTTTATGTTATGGTATCTAAAATTTTACTTTTCATGAGTAATGTTAGAAAAGAACTCCTGGGTTTCTGGCTTTATACATAACAAGAATCTGTCTTTTTTCTTAGACTGGATTGAATGAGGGCTTTTAGTATTCCAAGTATCAGTCTCTGTTGCTTAAGCTACTAAATTTTACCCTTTTTATAAACCACGTGGCAGGGGATATGTGAGGAACTCAGTACTGAGTTACATATAAAGGTATAACTTTGTGTGTAGCAGAAATATTCTAGATTTTGCTGGTCCAAAAGCTAAAGATTAGACCAAAGTAATTTTAGTAAAGAGGACTGTATTAAACAAATGGTAAGTAAGGTAGCCAGGCAACATGCAATATGTGAGAGATTAAAATGCCAAAGCCAGACAAACATGAACATGGGCACAGATAGAAACTATTATTTAATTGCTAATATATTCAGTAGTGAATGGATCTTAACTTTTTGATGCAACCAAGGATTCTGCATGTTTCATAAGATATACATAAACATTTCCAAATATTAGCTATTCAGCACTTCCATAAATTCAAACCTTTCAAGTTATTTCAGAAATATATATCAAATACATGTCTATTATCAATGTATAATTGATAGATCAAATCGAACACACATACATATATATGAAATTAATATTAAAATAGACATTGCATATGCATATCAAGTATCTTGATGTAACATTTCTAAAGAAACATTAGCCTATTCATGTTAGGTTCCTTTTGCAACTAATTTAAAAAAAAAAAGAATGAAAAGGGCACTTGGAGGCTGTGAATCAGCTGGTGCATTTTAGATACCTGTTTTAGGATACAATTTAGCATTGTGTCCAAAAGTATTTATTTCCTCTGCAGTCTCTATGTCATGTGGGATAGTGTCTAAAATATGTAATTTAAATGTGGTGGATGATACTCATAATGTTTGTATAGCACTACAGTAATGTATTTATTAGATAATTGTGGTCCTCAGATTTTGTTTTGCTTAACTAATAGTGATTCAAATACTTTAAAAAATTCATACTAAGTTTTTTATAATTCATCTAATTTACTATCTTAGATGATAGAGATTATCTGAAAATGAGAAAGTAAGTTAGATTTGGTCTGCAAATATTTCAAACTTTGGTGTTGTTTTTTGTTTGTTTGTTTGTTTGTTTGTTTGTTTGTTGTTGTTGTTGTTGTTGTTGTTGTTTGTTTTTTTTCTATCTCAGAGCATGTCTCTAATTCCCCTGCATTTTTGGGAAGCTTTGCTGGGTCATCTAACCCTCAGGTCCTACAGCTGTTTTCATTGATTTTCCTCCCAGCATGTGATGGGAATTTGTTCCCCTCCTCTTGTCAGAGGGACATGCTCAGAAAGAGCTGCTGTACAAAAACACACAGCATTGATCCCAGGGCTAATCAGAGAGCAATAAAGAGTCTGGCTACTGCCCTCATAAAATAGAGTTCCATAAAACAAGTCAAAATACTAATTATATCAGTGAAAGAAATATGTGCAGTTTGCTGCAGCATGGAAAGGTTGAACCCATACCGAATCTTCCAACAAAGCTATTGCTATTTCTATCCCATAAAAAAATAATTCATTCCCCTATCAAGCATCCTGCCTCACCTATTTCCTTATCAAGAGTTATATAAAAGGTGTGCTAGGATACTGATTTGAATGAATATTTTTGTAAAATCCTGTTGTAATTCTTTCCTTTAGTAGGTGAAAATATTCAGAAGGAAAAATAAAACAGTACATTTTTCCTAAAGTTGTAAAGGAATGTTGTATCATATCTGAACAAAGTGACCATATATGTAACTGCTATGAATTCTGCCTATAAAATTTGGCCTCAAGCTGAGAAAGGCTCTGCAATGTGTTAAAATGCTCATGTAAAAGAGAGAACACTTAGGTTCTAGTTTCTGTTCTTAAATATTTATGCAAAGCAAATATCCTCAGGAGAGAGATTGAGAACATTCCACCACAAATTGTCCTGTAGCTTTCAGGTAGAGATACCATCCTTAAAAACAAGTGGCCCATATTCAAATCCCTTGGAGTGCTGAGACAAATTTTCCCAAACAAAATTTTTATAGGAAAAAGGGAGCATAACATATAAATGACTCTAGGAATTTATTATTAGTCCCACTGAATTTAAACTGCCTATTAGGTCTATGGAATAGAAAAAAGCCCTCAAACTTATTATTTAAAAACTTCCTGGTGTCAATCCCATTTTATTAGTTTTCTCCCCAGCTGCTAAGGCTCACAAATCCTGTACTCAGGAAGGGGAGGTGAGAGTGTCTATGAAGCCACCAGCATCTCCAGGAGGAATTCAATGCCTGCACAGTGTGGATTCATCCTACTATTACAAAAGGGACATGGAGATGGTGCTTTCTTCCTTCTCAGTCCTGAGTACATATTGAATTATTTATGGTTTTTTATCCATACTTAAATGCCACATTGTCCTGCGCTAAGGACCCCAGACCTGGATGCAATACTCCAAGTAGGGTCTCATGAGGATAGAATAGATAATAATAATAATAATAATAATAATAATAATAATAATGGATGTATTTCTATAGCAGCTCTTCTGAGAGGTTTCTTTGCCACCATTATGTCTTTATATTTTAAGTGGCTGAAAAAACTGTTTAAATATAATTGAGCTGCATGAAATTGCAGGCCTAGAAAATGAGGCTCGTTCAACTACTTTTTTTTTGTTGTTGTTATTTTTCGTAATAAGTATAGAATTCCACAGCCAATTTCAGCCAGAAGTGACACTAAAACCAGACTCATAAAGTATCCTGAGATGGGCTGGGGCTAGCAGTTACATCTCATTCCAACTCCATCCTTGCACTAGACCAGGCTGATCAGAGCCCCATCCAACCTGGCCTTGAACATTTCCAGCTCATACGAAAAATCAGGGAGAAATGGTTGGATTTCTTGAAAATATGCAGCAGAACCTTTATGAAAAGGGAGTTTAGTTAAGGGATGTGAGAAAAGCATAGGATAATATGTTAGAGGTTTAGGTACTGGGGAGGTGGTGGATAATTTCTGTGACAAATGAGCTATTGGTAGATGATTTGTCACTAACCCAGCTTTGGATTTTGATTTATTTTTCCCATCAATGTGTCCTTCACATTGATAATTTTGGATGGTATAGAAAGTCCTTTAAAAATCTCATATCTAGTTTTATCCTAGATTTCCTTAGAGGGCTATTTATTCTAGATAAAAAATAATTCAATAGAATCATAGGAAGAAGAAGTGGAACTGACTGTCATGGAATGTGTAGGTTAGATTAAGTTCTATTAAAGCTTAAATCAAAGACAAATTTCTGTTCATGTGGAAGCAACTTGTAATGTGCAACCTGAAAATGTTTCATCATTGATTTAATTCAGCATTATCTATCACCATCACTGAAATCATTGCTCCTGCTCTGTGGTGCCTCTTTTACTGAAATAATGTACGGTCCACTGTTAAGAGAAAGAGGAGGGACAGTACTATTGAGAGGTATAGTTAGAGATATTTACATGCATAATTGCAGATAAAGGAAGCAATTTGAAGTCAGTGGTGGAATAAAAACCAAAAAAAATATTTATATTATAAAGCCATAGGTAGTCTACAGCATATTATCCATATATATGTAACTTTTAAAGGTCTATATATGTGGTTCTCGTCACAGGATTTGTTCTAATTTTTTATATGGTTTCTAATAAGATGTGTCTCTTAAGAACAAAACAGCCATGAATGACTGGTTGTTTTGCAATTTAAAAAATATAACTTGAAAGGTAACACATTTCTCAGTGGACTTTATTTAAAATATTGTAACTTACTTTGTTTTCTAGTAACATGGAAAAAATTCTTAGAAACTAACAGTATTGGGTAGTCTGAGTATAAACACATGAGGTGTATCCTTGGAGAAGTATAATTAAAAAAAAATCTAGAGCTGAAGATTTAAGTTTGTTTTGGTGGTTTTTTTGTTTTTTTTTTTTAATGTTACATAACAATATGTGAGAAATTAAATGAATATTTGGGCACAGTTCTATTCAGTGATCAGCACAGCATTATTCCATACAGACTGAGTTTGGAAACTTTTAGTGGAAGTAGAAATACAATTCCTATTTCTATTTTATTAATTCTGTAATTACAGGGAAATCTGTTTCTTTATAGCAAATAAAATTTTTGTTTATTCTGTGTCTACTATAAAGTGACATTAAGTAGGGAAAAAAAGTCACAGTTAGCTATGAGATATTATCTTCAAAAGTGTAGTTATCAAGCATATCTGGGAATTTTACCTCCTAAAGTTCTGCCTAATGGTTTGTAAGTTGGCAGGCCCTAATGAATTATAATAATTTGACTGAGCAGAGAGAAAAGACTGACTGTAGAATTATATAAAATAAAATAATGGAGATAATGGAGGAAGGGAATAAGAAATCAGTATACATACGGTTACAGTCAGAATAGGAGAACAAAGAAATGCACAGTGAAAGAATCTGGCACCTTCCAAAGAACCAGACTGCCTCTCTGGACAAATAAACTTAAATAATGTAATTAGCTGCCATAAGCTGTTGATGAAGCCAGGTATCTTAGAGACTTAGATGATACTGAAGATTCTGCAACCACGTCCTGGTCTCCAGAGCAGTGTGGTCAACATTTCAAGACAGGGAGGGGATTCTGCCCCTCTGCCCCGCTCTGCTGAGACCCCACCTGCAGAGCTGCATCCAGCTCTGGGCTCCCAGCACAGCAAGGTCAGGGACCTGCTGGAGCCAGGCCAGAGGAGGCACCAAGGGGATCAGAGGGATGGAGCAGCTCTGCTGGGAGGAAGGGCTGAGAAAACTGGGATTGCTCAGCCTGAAACAGAGAAGGCTTTAGGGTGACATAACTGAGGCCTTCAGTACCTAAAGGGAGCACAGGAAAGATGAAGAGAGAAATTCACAGGCTCCTGGAGTGACAGGACAAGGGGAATGGCTTCACACTGACTGAGAGGAAGCTTAGATTAGATAGTAGGAAGAAATTATTGACTGTGAGGGTGGTAGCCACTGGTACAGGTTTCCCAGAGAAGCCACGGCTGCCCCATCCCTGGAAGTGTTGAAGGCTAGATTGGATGGAGCTCTGAGCAACCTGGTCTGGTGGAAGGTGTCCCTGCCCATGGCAGGGGCTTGGAGCGAGACAATCTTTGAGATCCCTTCCAACACAGGCCATTCCACAATTCTATGATGTTACAGGGGATGTTAGGACTGAGTGCTTCAAGCAGACTTTTGGGTCCCAAAGTGCCAGCACTTGAAGTGGAAGAAAAAAACAAACAAACAAACAAACAAACAAACAACAACAACAAAAAACCCTACCAAAACAACAAAGTGATGCAAACCTGTGTGGTTTCCTTGCTTTTTTTTTTTTTTTTTTTTTTTTTTTTTTTTTTTCCCCACTGCTGCAATGGTGGTTAGTCAGATTTCTGACCTGACCTATTGTATGAGTTTTAGTCTGAAATTTAGAGTTCACTTGTGCTTACATACAGAAACTACTAATAATCTTTAAGCTAGCTGTAACTTGACCCATAAAATATTTATTCAGGATGATTATGGCAGCCTTAATAAATATGTCTACAGTGTCATGAAAGGATTGATTTTTAAAACCTTAGGATTGTCTGGTAGATAAGATTTCTTATACATTTGTCTGACTAATTTCATATTAATTGCAACCCTGTTGGTTCTCAATTAGAATGCTTTTCAAAGGAATCCTTTGAGAGAAAATTAGTTTCCTAAATCAAGATAATTAAAGATGGGAACTTGCTAGTACCCATACAATAGCATTCAAAGATCAAAGAGCTTAAGGGTTAAAAAAAGAGCTTGAAAAGCCAGTCTGATTTCCTGTGATCTCTGGCAGTGTCACTTATTTATAAGCATTTCCTTGAACTTTTAATTTTTTGAAACAGAAAGAATATTTATGCCAGAGACTTTATTTATAATCCAGACAGCTCTCATGAGGCTGTTCTGAGTTTTTTCCACAAGTGGAAGAGAATGTTTTGAGCAATATTTTAAGTTTTTTATAATACCATAATAGTCAGTTGTTCTTTTCATGCACAATAACTAGATTTTTAAGTGTTTTTTCTTGTGATCCATAATACTTCTAATACCTAGTGATAATATTGTCAATTCTTTGCCTACTTTTAATATTTCAGTTTTGAAGTTTCAGCTGCTTTCCACAAAAGTGGAATAAAATTTTGCAAAAATTTATGTCTTCTCAAGTAAGTTTCTCCAATGAAACTATTTGAAGCAAAAACTAAATGGTTTTCCATTGGGCTGCTCTTTTTAACCAGAACTAAACTGAAAATGTAGTATTTGAGAAGCTTAAAATTGTCCTGATTCTACATCTTCTTCAAGGTCTGTCCTGTCCATGGTTCATGTAATTTCTAGCACAACTTCTGGATCCTTTGATGGAAGGTATTGGGCGCATTGAAAACTGTATTTTAATAATTGCAAGTAACATTCTCACCACTGGAGCCAAGTCAGCCATCTATTAAGCCACATAAATGATTGGCTTTTTTTCTGCTAGGCAGTTATCTGTGTGCAATAACTGGTATGAGTATTCCCACATAATATAATTGATGCTGTTAAAATTAGAATTAAAATTAGAATCCAGGAGAGTCACTAATTCACAGTACCAGAATCAGGATTGATAGTTCCAGAACATGTATTAAGGCCAAGCTGGATGAGGCTCTGAGCAACCTGATCTAGTGGAAGGTGTCCCTGCCCATGGCAGGAGTTGGAGCTGGGTGATCTTTATGGCACCTTCCAGCACAGGCCATTCTGGGATTCTGAGGTATCATAGCAGCTCTTTAACCATTTATCAGTTCCCAGTTTTCCTAGTGATATCTCAGCTGCACGGAACAGAGGCAAATAAGCAGATAATCAGAAATCTTGCTTAAGATATAGGGAAGAATTCTACCAAATTTTACTTAGTATTGATAAGTAAACAGACTTCATGTTGAGTACTTTCGGTGAAACATCTTTTGAAGGTTCAGTTAAACAGTGGCAAAATGTGGCCACCCATTGCATTTATGTTTTGTTTCTATTTTGTGCGTTGCTGTTCTGTTTTCTTGTATGAAGTATTATCATAGTTAATTGCTGATTTTAAAGATGGTAATAATGCTTGAATAGCTAAAAAAATTGATTAGGCAAAATTTATTGGGCATCTACATTGCTTCCAATTACTTCCATTCCTTCCATTAACCAAAGTTAAGGTCTGTCTTCTAGTAGAGCTACTGAATTTTTAGAATTTGTCCATATCCTGTATTTTAAATATACTGAATCTCTAAATAAACATTCAAATGTGATTCAGTATATAAAAGCACCCGTTTCATACCCAAACACACACAGATTACTTGAATATAATTTTTAGACATCTAGAATCTCATTTTCTAGAAAATCATGAGGAATAATGAATAACCACTTCCTTAGTTATATTATAGTAACTTTTAATTTATTTGGCAGTTAGTTTATTTTTAGGCTTTGAATATTACAGGAATGGATACTTAACGGAAGAACTTGTATTTTCCAACATGAAGTTTCAGTGTCAGGTCATACTCTTAAATCTGGTGACTCCTTTTTGATTCCATAGGTCTTGAAAGACCATATGGAAGAAAAACTTCATATGCAAAATTAAATCTTTCTTTGATGTAATGGAGTACTTAATGTGTAAGAAATGTTTGTGACATTTATCCAAAGATCAAAAGCTTTATCATGTGGTTTGCACTCCAACTGCTTAGTTTTATGACAACAGGGAAACAGTATAATTAGAAATTCAATCTCCTTCTTTGCATTTTAAATATTTATCATGTAATTGCCAGAGAGGTTTCTCATTAATTTTAAAATACTTATTTGCATCAGCTAAAGTTGTCACCTTTTTTTCACAATAATGTTATAGGAAAAGTATCCTTTAAATGTTCTCCTCATTCTTTTTGGCTAGGACTGTCCTCAGTGAGGTCAGTCAGTGTGGGTACTCTGATGAGTAGTGTTCCATCTGTTGTTTTAATTGCATGATGTTAGGATTTTATTCACCTTTTGGTGAACTATGTTATACAGACACTACCTGTATTTATGGTACTCTACAAACATTTAACTTTCTGCTACAGGAAGAGGAAAAAGACTGTCAACATTAAGTAAAACCACTATTGTTTTTTTCTTAGCTATAAAATGCCTATACACAAGAGTTGTGGCTTAGCCTAAGCTTTTTTCTGTTATTGGATGTGAAAGACTCTTCCTATTCTGTCAGATATAATTCAAATTTGATTAACTTGTTAAATCAGTTGCTTCTTATTTGTCTTTCTCATGAGCGGTCTTCTCTGAGCTATTGTCTCTTCAGATTATTAACTGGATTATTTGTGCCCATTCCTTACTGTGATTGGGAACAGGTAATTTAATTTATTTTCCTGTCCCCTAATGTTCATGATGTTTCCTCTTAGAACCAAAAGATTGTATGATCTTGATTTGAGAGCATCTTTGGGGCTCATCTTTTCCAGTCTCCTCTTTACAGTAAGATTGTCACAAACATTCCACTGGATTCTGGCCTTGAGTTGTCCAGCAACATTCATGCTGAGAAGAGTTAGACTCTGACATCCTTTTTACTCTGTTTAAATGATTTTTAGGCAGTTAATAGCTTGATACTTTGCCTTCTATTTCACACTAAAAACAAGCCAGTTTCTGACATAATTTCTTCATGAGACATTTTCTCTAAGATCCGAGCCATTTTCTGGACTCTTCCAGATTCCACCTCTTGAATTAAGGGGCCCAAAATTTGACACAGAGCTACGGTTATTCTCTCCTCAGTATTGACTAGAAGGTTGGAAAAGAATTCATTCAAAGTATCTTCCCAGATGTCATCACAAATAATTATTTTGCTTTTAAAAGTATTCAAAATAACTTAAAAATATCTTTTTATGTAATTTAATATTTTTTCTAAATTATTTCTTTTTGTGAATTTACATAAATTTACAACTAAATTGAATTGTATTCTAGCTAATTATCAAATACTTTCAGCAAGTTCTAAATCAGTCGACATAATGAGGGAAAGTTTTTAAGTATTTAGAATTTCATCTCTAATCATTTTGGCTTCTAATGTAAGTTTATAAATGAACTCAGACATGAAAGAGGGTGTTTTTTTTGTTTTACCAAGGTATATAATCTATGTTTGGAGGTAATTCTTGCTGTGAGCTGAAGGTTGAGTAATGTAATATGTCGAGGTCACCTCCATCCTAAATAAATCTATGATTTTATGTAAATTTTTTAGAGTTATAAAGAAAATGTCAAATTTCATAGCTCAATTAACCCATTCCAAATTTAGCCTGGAAGTTGATGTAAATGACCAACGTTGTGCTGAGTAATAATAGTTACCTGTAAGGTAATTGAATATATTCTGTGAATAGATTATCCTTTCTTTTCTATAATTTAATATACCTATCTTTTAATGTATTGATCTGTATACTAAAGCAGCTAGAAAAGTTTTAGAAAAATTAAACATACTTTATGCAATGTTAAACTGTTTGCTTAAGGTGGATTGAAAGCATTCCTAATTATTGAAGTTGTGTGCATAGAAATCTCTTATCTTTAAAATGGACTTTGATGTTTGCACCTGTAAACACAAGCACATTCTGCACACAACAGCTCTGATATCCTCAACAGTCACACTTCTGTAATAACGATGCCTAAGCCTCCTCTAAACAGATATTCATTCAACCAAATTTCATATTTCTTCAGCTTTTGCCCATTTAGAGTAACGCTTTGTGCTGAAGGAATATTTTTCTAAAATATTTTAATTTTTACTAGATTTTTAATATCTTCCTGTCCTTGGGCATTTTTAGCATTGTTTATGTAATTTATGACTTCTTAAAATCTGTTTAAATTATTTTCTGCAGGGAATATAACAGGAACAAACACATCACTGACAATTTTTTTTTTTTGAAAGTAGGAAAAATTAAAAATTAATGCAACAATAATTCTAATTTTGGGTTTCTTAGAAATGTGGCAATATTTTTAAAAGGTTTTGATGAAAGAGAAAATATATTTATGCAACTAATTATATGTCAGGATATTTTTGAATGAGATTGTCTAAATTATGCACTCTGTTTTTTATTTGCTTTATTTGTAAAGTCCAGAAGCAGAAAGTAAAGGAAAATGAAGGCAGTAGAGAGAGCATGTATCAAAATTGGTAATTCTATGCATACCTCTCTCTTCTAAACAAAATTTTCTTAAAGACATAGCTGATGTGGGTAATATTTCTGGTTTAAGGATCACCCCAAGTTGATAATATTTTTTGAGTTTGGATTAGTAATAATGGATTCTGGACACTTGTATTTCAAAATGTACATTCAGTTTTTTCAAGGATGTGATGGAAGAGGAAATAAGAAACATGGCTTAAAGTAAACTTTACTGGGTGTAAAGATGAGTCCATAAATTCATATTCCATCCAATTTGGAGTGTCTCAAGAACTACCTACCTTTTAAAAGGAACATGTAGACAAAGTGACTATTTCCAAAATAAATTCTGCAGGTTCTTAAATATGAATTTCGAGACTGCCTAGAAATACATGTCTACAAGGCAGGAAGTCCTTGTAGCCACGTCTCCATGCCCTGATGATGTCTGTCCTCAACGGGGCAGCTTACTGTGGATGGGACAAGTCATAGTTCTTCCAGCCACCATTTCATTTTCTTGCAATGTCAAACAGTCATCCTTGGGTCACATTTCCACAATCTCTGTCAGCTCCTACAATTAAAAATGTGAATTTTTGTGCAGTTGAAGTTGGTATTCTGTAATGGTTTCATTACACGCTTCCAAGAAACGGAATGAACTCTTACGTTTATATTAAAGACAACTTCTGACAGAGACTGCAAGCACTTTTTGAGGCAAAAAAATGTTTTTATTACTAAAGCCCTTTCTCAGAAAGCAATTTTTGCATGTGTCATCTTTTTTTTTTTTAAAAAAAAAAAGATAAACCTGTGAGGAAGGCCAGTATAGTTGTTTGTTTCATGATTCTTTCAGTTGGGGTTAAAGTCTTGGTTTTTTAGCTACAGAGACATTATTTAGTCAATGTGTTTTATTCAAGATGCCATGCTGCTCTTTCTGCTGCTGACTTTAGCTTATATATTGTTCTGCTTTAACTTATTTGTTATCTACCTGTGTATTTCATAGACAATACTGTATTTATAGCAACAGTTGCAATGCAATTGCAATAGCTGTTCCTGGACACCTTGTTGTTTTTCTCAATCTCACCTAATAACTTCTGAAATCTAAGGGTAATTGTAGCGTTTTTATAGTGAGAACTGAGGGAAAAGGATTCATTCACCTTTTGTTGCAAAGATCTCTTGTTTTTAAATCAGTCAGGATACGTTGATTCCATAATTGTATGATCTGATTTCTTGCCCTGTCTTTATTATAGTACTATCTTAAAGCAACTACATTTTCCTTTTTTTTCCCAGAGAAATCTCTTAATGTATACATCACATTAGAAGCAAATATCACAACTGCTATTTGTAGAACGTGCTTGAAGGAGACATTTTTGTGAGAATGGGTTGTGTGTTGTTCAAAAATGGGCAAGCTCTTGACTCCTTCAAAACACATGTTCACATTGTATTATTTCCATTATTTATTGTTGTATTAGTTATATTTGGAGAGTTAGTGTGTTTAGCACTCAACAGAAACTTTGCAGACAGCTTTTGGTCTGACCTTTGAGAAACACATTTTTTTGGATTTAGGTTATAAATGCCAAGTAGTTAGATGACTGCTGGCTCAATCCAGTACCCCGCTGGAATTTGAAGGATCACTTGGTCTGTTAACTGATTTTGAAGGAAGAATTTTAGCAGTGATTTCACTTGGCTCTTTTATTATTTTTTTTTCTTTTCTCAGTATCATGCTTTCTGCTGCTGGTCCCCAGGCAGCCTGGATGTACCTTTCAATGAGGATGTCCATGTTCAGTTACTGCCTTGGCACATTATCAAACTTGTGCTCATTACCTAGAAACAATGAAGAAATGGTGCTTTAAAAGGTTTCTTCCTCAGAAAAACCAAAATGGAGTATTACGAGGAAATATGAGGCACTCCTTTGGCATGAGTGCTTCTTTTCAGAAACATTTTTAAGGTTTGTGGCTTTACCTTCAAGTTTGCAGGTTTTGACAAGTGTGACCCTTAGGTAATTTTTTCTGTCTCTGTACTGTGTCTGATTTACTGTTCTACAATGAAAGGCTGCCCAGCGGAGCAGGGAGAAACAAGTTAGATTTTCGTGTTCAAAAGATCACATAGACACACACAGACCAGCGGAGGAAGGAAGGCAGGAGAAAACTCCTGGTCCAAACCTCTGTTCAGGGCAAGGTCAGCAACAGATTGCTCAGGGCTGTACCCATCAGGTTTCCAATGTCTCCAAGGATAGAGAATCAACGCCTCTCTAGGCAACCAGTTCCAGTGTTTGACCACTGAGTAAAAAAATGTTTACTATGTTTAAAAAGAGATTCCTGTATTTTAGTTAGTGCACATTGTCACTTGTCTTTCAGAAATTATAGTAAATCCATTTTAAATTAAATTTAAAAAGAAAACAAAATAAAAATAAACTAAAAAAACTGCCCAAGCCAAAACACCATTTAAGTTGGAGAAGACCTGTAAGATCATCCAGTCCGCATTTTAATTTCACACTGCCAAGCCCAGCACTAGGCTATGTCCCTAACCTCTGCATCTCTACATCTTTTAAACATCTCCAGGGATGTGATTCCACCACTTCCCTGGGCTGTGGTTTCCTATGCTCAACAACCCTTTCAGTGAAGAATTTTTTTGTTAATATCTGATAAAAGCCTCCTATCATGCAATTTGAGGCCATTGTCTCTTGTCCTACCACCTTTTCCTTGGAAAAAGAAATTTAATATTAAAAAACCACACCCTACCCACAATGTGCATGCCTTGTGTGTAGGAGATATTATGAAATTAAGAATTCACCAGATTAGTAATTTTCAGTTTGGGAAGCATATTCCTAAATATTCACAGGCCCATCAAATAATTTTATTTCTGTTTATTGCTGGGGAAAAAAAAAAGTCAGATTGAACAGATTTTGTTAAGGTGATGTTCATCTTTAATAAGTGGTATTCTCTAGTACTTTGATCATCCTATTCTGTACTGTATTTTTATCCCCATATGTGTATGAGACCAAAGTCCGATAATGGTTCCCCATGTTTCTCTACAGTTAAAATATCTCAATATTCTGTTAATAAATGAAATTTAAACTTTACTGTGTTGACATGCATAATAAGAAGCTCTACTGAATTTAGCTAGAATAACTTAATTAGAATTGAAGATATACATCATGTCATGCCTGACACTTCATAGCTAAACTCCTCCAGTGTGAATCATGTCTTCCACTTACACGGATTCTAAGTGAATAATTCATACTGGTTTTTTTCATTTGCCTATCTACTGATCTTGATTTTTAAAGGCTTCTAAGCCATGACTAGGAATAGTAAAAATTCCTAAGTATTCTTTAAGTATTCTTTAAAATATCTAAATACATTTGGGCTTGTAAATCTATATATAAAAATTTACCCATTGTCCCATCTTTCTAGTTTTGAAGAACTGAGCTCCCATTATCAACCTGCCTGAAAATCTCCGTAGCACTTACAATATTTATGGGTTTATTTTTAAACTGCAGTTTGCTTGACTTTTGGGGGAACAGTAGTAAGTAACTTCTGTTTGAGATTAGTCTTGTGAATGTATTTGTAGCAAGCAGACTGGTTTATACTTGTTTACTGTCTCTGCTCAGATATTAATGGCTTATCTATTCTACTCTTCCTGCTGCAAGTGTCATAGAGAAGAATGTTTAAGAGGATTTTCTGATTATGGTTCCATATTTGTTGCACAAGACTGGATTGTGTTGGTGCTCTTTCATTGTGCATTTCACCCCTATAACATCTATTCTGGCCCAGAAGGCAGTTTGAACTTTGTATGACTTCCAGCTCCTCTCATCAGGGAAAATGACACTTCAACAGATGTAGGAAATGAATTCATGATGACACAAAGACTGTTTTGTCTAACTAAAAATAAAACACTCTGTAATCTATGAGACAGAAAATGAAGAAGGAATCCATAATAATTCAAATAAAACCTTAGAACTTTAAATCAGAACTGTATTCTCTACTGACAAATCCAAATTAAGGCTAATGTGATGAAATGAAAAGTTTGTTTATACTGAACTACTTAATTGTGAAACCTTGTGCCAAGCAGTTCAGTGTAGCATCTCTCAGTACTGTCATACCATGGACAAGTGATGCTTTATGATTTATTAGTAGTCAACCCACTAGAAATTTGAAAATAACCAAACTCTTTAGGATTTAAATTTTTGTTTATTGTCTTTGCAGGTGCCGATTGTCTTTCAGATTTTTTACAAAATTTGCAGACAAGCATTCAAGGCCATTGAATGGAAGAAGGATATTGTTAGGCCAGTTAATATTCATAAAAAAACCAAAACTCTAGGGTCACAATGGTTACAGGATATTAGGAAAGGATGAATAGGAAATTTTGTATAATTTATTAAACTGCTAAAATGAAGGAAAAAAACCCAAAAAGTACATTTAAATGAGAAAACATCAAATGAATTGCATTTGGATAGTCTTGTTTGGATTAATTTGTCACTGTAGGTTCTCACACAGATAGGAAAAAGATTATTTCTTTAAACCTCTCTTTGTTCCCAAAGGATTACAAATGCATTAGGTGGTTTTAAATACTGCAAGTCTCACAGACTTTACAAGCTCAAACAAGAACATCTCCTTTTCAGGATAGGATGATTGGATTTTTTCCTCCATAGATAATTTATTTGGATATAAGAGCAATCTTATTTTTTTCAAGATTTCATTGTGGGTTTGCTGTTTAATGAACAATTTTAATAACTATGTAATTATCTATAATGGTCATCTGTTGTGTAGTATTTGACCACATGCTGTTCCCTCTTCAAAGGTCTAAAGTGTTAGAATCTTCTTCGTTTATGTGAAAAAAAACAGTGATACCTTAGGTGACTTGAGATAGCTCCAAACATGGTTGTCATTGGTCATTCCACCTCTCAAGTCAAACAACTTTATATAGACTTTATTTCAGCCCTATTTTATATTGTTTTTTAATGGAGTTCTTTGAGGCAGAGGTATACTGTTCTGAATTTCCTGATTAGTCACAGAAATAGCTTAGATCAGACTTTACTAATGGAAATGTAAATTCATGGCTTGTTTAGTGATTTTTTGGATTTGTAATTCTTACTTTGCTGAATTAGTAGTTGAGAAAGTTTAACCTATTCAGATTTTTAAAAAGAACTCAAACATTTGCCCCAAAATAAAATTCTCTTGAACTGTCTGATATTTAACAAGTTAGTAGTGTATTTACTGATTTGTGTTTCCTTATTTCAGGTTAGACATCCAAATGGTTCTAAAATACAGTATTAAAAAACCCAAAACCCATCAAGTGTTTTTTCAATGGTGTTTCAAAGTATATTTACATTATAAATTATTAGAATTTTATGAAACAATCAATTTCTTCAAGGGTTATATATTTTTCATTCAAAGTCCATTCACTTTTATCTGGACATCAGTACACTTAAACATAATATTCTTGGAATTCTGCATAATAAAGGGTAAAAAAGATTAACTGGGTTAGTGGTTGCTCTGGGATTGAATTTGATACCTCTTTAATACATATTAATTTCTTCATGCCCAAGGATAATGAAGCCTAGTTTTCTAAGCATATATTAAATAGAAGTTAAATCATGTACTGAAAACAAAACCACATCACCCAAGCTTGCTTACTAAATGAAGTCAAAGAACAACAGTAGCCAAGGGTGTAGTTTTTGTCAGAGAACTTATGCTTAATAGAATTAGGACCTTCCCAAAGAAAACAGTCCTCTCAGCTAAATCTTGCACTCTGCTTGTTTTTTGTAGAATCCAGTTCCAAAGATATCCAAAGGAGTGCCTTAGCTGTCACCACTTCCCTTAGCTCCATGTCGATCCCAGGTTATGCCTTGCTTTGTCTTCATAGCTGCATCCTTTCCTTTTTACTACCTTCCCATTACCCTCTGCCCTTCAGAGAATTTGCAGTCCAAAAGATTTAGAAACATCTCTCCACAGGTGAGTGATGTCTAATGGTTTAAAAGTAAATTCGAAAAGTTATTCAGATATATTGACATAGAATAAAACTGTTCAACTATGTTGCATGCAATTTATATTGTGGAAACTAGAACAGAATATGATATGTTTTGTTATTTGTATATTTTCAATACAGACAAAAAGAAGTTTTTCCAAGTTTTATCAGTGCGTGGGTGGGATTTTTTAAAAATTTTTTTAAGAAATGGAATTATCAAGAAGATGTTGGGTGGGATTATCAGTTGAATTATTCATATAATTCAATATTAATTATATATAAAGCAGAGCTTCACTCAATATTTTTTCATACTTTATTAAAATATCACCCCTTATACCTTTTTAGTACCTTGTATCTCTTTTATATATATATATTTAAATGTACTTTTATACAGTATACACTTTGAATGTGTTGTAATATATTGCTAAAAGTAGAAGTACACGTGAGCTACTTACTGCTACAATTTTTGTAACTTCTCACTGATGGCACCTCACTTCTGTGGCATCAGATAATCATCTGTGCAGACACCTATCACAGATTTTCGTGTTGGTTCTGAAACCCGAAGGCTACTGCTGCTAATGGGACTGAAATCAATTAGTCTACGAAATATTAGTCCTTATGAATGCAGTCATCTGTCTCCATATTTAACAGTACAAATGGACCTCTCATTACTGTTCTTAATCTTCCTTAGTGATTTTTAAACCCATTAAGGAATAATTCAGCTGAATCCTCTTAGTGTATTACAACTGATAATAATTCCTTTATAATGGCTCTGATCAAAAGGGAAGGGATTGGTCGTATCACCTAGTCCTTGTAGTGCTCATTTATTTTGCTCTGAAATTGGACATGGACAAAAGAGGGAGGGAAGCCCCAAACGAATTCACTTTTTCCCAGAACAGCTGTACTACAGCAGCATTACTCTCCCCAGACTTCTACTCAAATAGATCTTTTACATATATATTTTTTAATTTTTTTTTTTTTTTTTTTTCCCTGAATAGATAGTTAGATGATTTTCTGGGAAAAATGGGAAGGGAAAGTACTTTTTCCAGCTCTATTAAGAAGATACTATCTTTTTCTGGCCTTAGTTTAACATACGTAGCACCTCTACTACTAAATTTTTTGCAGTATCTCCACAAATCTGACAAAACAAGCATTTGCCTGTGTATTCAAAGAGATTCACAGCAGCCTGATGCAAAGAACTCCACTTTTTAATTAATCCATTAGTTAGTCTACAGTAATAATTTGAGTTTTGAGTACGTTTCTGCCATCTTCATCAGAGCTTATACAATTTGTAGTTCTTGAGACAGATTTGGAAATATGGTGAAATGTACTTAATGTGTTGTCTCTTTGCAATATTTTGCTTTCCATAACTAACAAGTGAGTATTCTCCTAGCTTCATAGTTGAATATTTGCCTGACTACTAAAAAGTAGAGATTTCTAGATTAATAACGTGGGCAGTATTTTTCCTTCTAGGTTGCATGAAGCTATATAATTTTTTTTATTTACATCAAGCAGAGCTAGGAAAATGATGAGGCTGAGAAAATGGGACAAATGGTCTTATATTTTTCTATTTTGTGAATATTAAAGTACCATATGTAGGCAAAAATATTTCCTTTTGATTTCAGAGATGTAGCTAGCACGCCTCCACAGAGTTTATATAGTTACATTCATGATAAGAAATTTATTTGGGTTTTAGACCATTGCCAAAGCTGTGCTGCAAATTCAAATACCTATTTAATTTATGAAGGAAAAAGATTCTTTTACTTTTTCACCTCTCATTATGCCACCTCTTACATTCTACCTGCCATCTATTACCTAATTGTTGTGGTTTGAAAGCAAAACGAATGAGAGGCTCCAAGTCAGAGATATAATTTAATAAGAAGAAAGGTAAAAAGGTAAAAATAAAATAAAATAAATACAATAACAAAAAGGATCACTGACAGGGTCAGAATACAACCTGAGCAGGATGGTGGAAGCAGTCCAGGTGAAGTGCTCTTCCTGAAGCAGTGATCCTGTAGAAAGGTCTAGGAGCTCTGGTCCTCTGGGAATCCAGTGGGTAAGTGCCCTTGCACTGTCCCACATACCAGCTTATATCTAAGTGAGAATGCTTGGCTCCTCCCGTTGGGCAGAGCATCTCACAATAGCATGAGAAGTGTGAAATGGGTCCTTGATGGCCCATTAACAGAGATAACCCCTGGAGGGAGTTACCTGTGACTCATGGGCCAGGCGTTAATGGGCCATTAGCAGAGGACACCCCAAAGGCCATTAGCAGAAGAGGCAGGGGGCTTGGGAAAACACTAGCCCACCTGGTTTCAACAGTTCATGAAGATGGTGATAGAATAAATACTTTGTGTACATCCTACACTGCAACCCAGGACACTAATGTATTGCATTTATGTAGTTAGACATCAGTTATTGGAATTAAGCAATGCAATTATCCTTGAAGCAACACTGCAGAAGTGCTAACATATGTATTTCTGAAGCAAATAAGACTGCTCTTTAAAAGAATATGGTGTCTGAGAAAGATAGCATAGGACCTTAAAAGAGAGTCTGTGATGTGAAATAAATATCCAAGCTCTTCAAGTGGTTTGAAGGTGTTTCATGGCTGTATTTATTAGTACCTTGATTTCCACCAGCAGTCATAGGTCTTGAGGCTATAGAAAAGCTTTCCCTGACAGGTAAATAAAGAAATGTGGTTTGGAGTAGCCTCCTGGATGATTTATTACTCCTTGATTCTTATTATAACATAAATTAAAACTTTGTGTTAAACTCATTTCCTTTCTTACATGCAAGCTTGACTTTTGGTACTGGTACCATGGGTGTAAAGAGCAGAGATGAGAGCAAGCAGACTCTTGCTCTGTCAGGGCTCTGTGTGTCCTGAAGAAGCCTTCACCGTGCTCCTCAGTGTGGCACTGAGAATGCCACTACTCCCTCCTCTCTAATACTAGATTCAGCATTTTTACAGTCCCCTTCAGCTCCTTTCTGGACTTCTGCTATCTTCCTGGACTGAGAATTTTTGATTTTAGCAGAGTGCACACAGATACTTACCTTTCTCTGAGGGAGGATAATGTTCCTTATGGCTTTTTGTGCGTTTTGGTATTCTTAGCTATTTTCTTGTGGGGGCAGGGTGTAAGATATTAATACTCTCCTAGAAAAAAATTCAATTGTGATGATCTTAGGAAAAGCATTCACAATTCAAGAAATCTCATGAAAAATGTTATGTGCTATACAGATATTTGATGTTCAGTTTTGTTTGTTTGCTGGGAATTTTTGTGGAAAATACCCAGTTCTGTTAAATTTAGGTTAGCAAACTGATGCTGAAGCCATCTGCAGTTTTCTTTGCCTCTTTTGGTGTAACTTTTGATATGACTATTGGAAGAAAAAAGTCCCATTTTGTCTAATTCGTGATTATTTATGCTAATTACATAAAGTTAGTAGCAAATCTATTTCATTGCACTTTTCTCTTAGTTGTAATAGTTCCTATGTTAATATCTATGGATAGTACTTTGCTGATAGGTTTTCTGTGATCAGCTTTTCTTGAATTTTTACTATCAGCAGAACTGAATAGTTGTGGGTTTTAGCAAGTTTTAAAGTTATATTCTTGGGTAAAATTTGCCACATAAAAAAAAAAAAAGCTATACTTAGAAAATTAGGGAAAACAGGTTTCTAACTCTTTCCCAGACTCCAGATACCACTCCTTCCCATTCCTGGCCTTCATTCCCATTTTTATCACCACCCATGCAGGTAACAGTCCATTCAGTGAGGTGATGGATAATGCAGGAGGCTGGGGTGAGGACATAGTGATTTCTTTCTGTCATTCCTTTTTTTTCCACTCTTTTCTTCCACTGCTCCTTTTGACTGACTCGTTTCCTCTGTCCTATTGTGGGTTATCCACAGCCCTTTCAAGGATGCATTTGCTCTCTCATGGGTTCATGCACTGACCAGAGTCCTGGAGTGTTACCAATTGTGTCATGGAGCACCTCTTATTGTTATAAATATGGGTGGAGATAATATTTTTCTCCTTAAAATGCCTTTATTAATCAGCTCTTACCATGGTTGCTCGAGGGGTGTGGCAGCCCGATGCACCGTGGAGGAGGAGGGTCCTTGTCAGCTCTGCAGCAGGAAGTTCAGCAGAGCTGGAGAACTCTTCCCTCGTCGGGAGTATCCCCGGAGTTCTGAATTTCCTTTGTTTTCTTCGGGGTCTCACTTCTGGCTTGGTACTTTCAAGTCACAGCAAGTCACAAAAACTGGAAAAATCAGTTTCCCTGATACTCTAGGGTTTACACGGCCTAGTATTGGTTTTTGTGTGTTTTAATTTTACTTAGTTTTATTTTTATAAGGGGTTTTTGGTGTTAAAAGGATCCCAAGATGCACCTGGGATTTCTAATTTGCATGTACAGGGTCGCCCCCAGAAAGCAGGGGCTGCAGGCTCTCATGGCAGTTTCGCAATCAGATATGGCGTCTTGGAGGTTTCGATGGTGGGCAGCGCCGGGGCTGTGAGGTGGGAATTGAACGTGACGGGCATGGGCTCCCCCCTTCTGGAGCGGGGCGGCGGTCTAGGCGCGCCATGTGGTGGTTTTGCGGGTTTTGGGGTCCTCCGCGCCGGGCTCGGGCCGGGGCGCAACGGGGGGGCCAGCCCGTCGGCAGCGGCGGGGACTGCGGGGACGCTGGGAGCCAGCCCCGCGGCAGCGGCAGGGGTCGGGGCCGGGGTGGCCCCGCCCGCTCTCAGCCTTCTCGTCGGCGGCTGGCTGCCCCGCGGTGGGCACGGGGGAGCGTTTTGGGAGCTGGGATCGGCAGCGACCGCGGGGACACACGGCATTGCTCCAGCAGCGGCAGCAGCGGCGGGGACTCTGGGAGCGTGGCCATAGCGGCGGTGGCGAGCAGGCAAGCTTTCCCTCTCCCCGGCCCTGGTGGCGGCGTTGGGGGTGGGGAGCCGTGGTGCCAGGCTTCTTTGAATGGAGCTCTCGAGGTCTGTTTTTAAGGTGGTTTGGGGGGGGTGCCACAGAGGTGGCTTTTTACTGTTACATTACAAGATAAACATTC
The DNA here is from genome assembly GCF_965231275.1 of Zosterops lateralis. NCBI lineage: Eukaryota > Metazoa > Chordata > Aves > Passeriformes > Zosteropidae > Zosterops > Zosterops lateralis. Next base: position 115,497,883 of record NC_139763.1, read on the forward strand.
AAGATAACAATCAGGGGTTTCAATTCTTCAAATTTCATTTTTATCATTATCACTTTGGCCTTCTTGTCTCTCTCTTTGGCGTTCTGAGAGGTGCTACAAACTCCTTCAGCCCTCTCAGTTGTGTCCTGGAGTGGGCCCATCATGACCCAGCTAGAACTTCCTGTATCTCACAGCGCAACCTCTGAACTCCTCCCCTGTAACCAGCCCCACTAACAAAACCTTGCTTTTTATATCCAATACACTTGAATGAGTATATTGTGAGAGGGAATGCCAAAAGCCTTGATAAAGTCAAGATAATTGCCAAGCACTGTTCTTCTCTTGTGCACAAAACTAATAATTTTATCCTAGAAGATGGTGGAGTTGGTCGAGCATGATTTACCCTTGGTCAGTCTCTGTGTTACAAATCACCTTTTTCTCATTGAATTTCTAGTTTTATGTTTATATCTATTTCTATTAATTTTTTATTATTTTTCCCTTCTTCTTTAATTTTATCCTCAGATTTGGGACATAAGGCTGTCATTGTCATGTAACATCTTTATTTAGATTGTTTTCTCTATCTCTATATGTACTCTAGTTTGAAACAACAATATTTAGTTGAAATTTCATACTTGTAGAACAGGTTCTACATATAAAATGAAAACAATATAAAACCTGACAATATAAGATTTAAACTGATAAATTCCCAAATGAATTTACAGTCTACTTTATGTTTTTCAGCTTTACTTCAAGTAACAATTTCACTTAGCAAAGTTGAGCTCAGTGTGGGTGAATCCAAGTTCTTCACATGCACAGGTATGTACAATAAAGTACAAATTTGATTTGTAGGTATATAATTTTTGTTAATTTTTTAAATTTTTCTGTATTTGTAAGTGAAGTAGTAGTTTCACAATATTAAATTAACATATTGTCATATATTCACATTGACATGTGAGAGCTGTGGCAAATACTAGAACTTCACTGGCTTCACATTTCCAGTCTAGGATCTCTTCATTTCACACACTGAATCAGTTTGAATTCTCTATATCAGTACAGGTAGTTTATATCTGTTAGAATGCTTTTGTAGATAAATAGTGTCACTGATTTAAACTAAGGAATCCAATCTTCTCCAACCTAATCAGACAGCCAAGGAGATTTTTTTCTGGTGAGGCAGCAATCAGCCAGGAGAAGAATTTACATTTGCAGCTGATTGGTATGGATCCTTGATGTTGCTGAGTTGAGATCTTCCATTGACAGTGACACATGGCCTGACAACACTGACAGTGCAATTGCCTGATCACTTGGCCTGTTGACCCAGTCACTGCTGGACAGCCTGTTTCTTTCCTGGCAGACTTTATACATTTCTGTGGGGTTTTTTTCTCCTCTTGAGATCCTTGAGCTGGTATTTACTCTGTCTCAGTGATTGTACATCTGCCTCCAGTTTTGGTTGCTTGTTTTTCTTACATATCACATGATTCATCAATTAGCTGACATTATAGAATCACAGAATCACTTAGGTGGAAAAGACCTCCAAGACTGTCAAGTCCAAGTTTTGACTGATCACCACCTTGTCAACTAGAGCGTGGTGCTGAGTGTCACATCCACTCATCCCCTGAACACCTCCAGGGTGTTTCCACCATCTCCCTGTGTAGCCAGTTCTTGACAACCCTTTCCATGAAAAAATTCTTCCTGAATTTTTCTTAAATTGCATAGACTGCACACTGGGTAGGTATATGCATAGCATGGTGTCCTAAATGTCTAAGTTTGGATGGGTTTTGGTTTTGTTTGCAGCCATTGGTGAGCCTGAGAGCATAGATTGGTACAACCCACAAGGAGAGAAGATCGTTTCGGGTCAGAGGGTGGTTGTTCAGAAGGAAGGCGTTCGCTCGCGTCTCACCATTTACAACGCCAACGTGGAAGATGCTGGAATATACCGGTGCCAAGCAACGGATGCTAAAGGACAAACCCAAGAAGCTACTGTGGTTCTGGAGATCTATCGTAAGTAAAATACTATTAAGTAGCAAAGAAAAGACTGTGTTTTAAAAGCCACCAGCACAGAGAAAGTAAAGCCTCTCAAAATATCATCCCAAGCTTTGAACTTTATCTTCCAAATAATTGCCTCTCCTGCAATTTAGTAAGTAGACATAATGACAAAGATTTGAATTAAATAGAAGGGCACTTCTAAGTACTGTAGATTGTTTTTCTCCTGTATTTTAGAATGCTATATTATGAGGATGCTCTGTGTGGCCTTCAAAGAAATGAGAAAATAGGAGGAAAAAATTGATCAATGTAATTCACATTACAAGTGTGTGTACTGTTTACAAGTTACAATGTTACAAAAATGTACAATGTTACAAATATGTGCATAAACAAAAGTGTAGGAAGTACAATATATGACATTTGAAAAGTGGAGTTTTTACTGAATCGTTATTTTAATCTCTGTCTTCTGCTATTCTTGGCCTTATGAAAGAATTCTGAGATAAAGCATTGAAGCTTAGTGTGATAAGTAACCAAAATGGATTTCAATTGCAAGCAACTACTTGAGGAGTATATTTGAAAAATAAATACATTCTATTGTGGTATGAAAGTCTCTGAGAGAATTGAGTAGTTTGTTTCTCAGTTGAATAACTACATTATATTGCATTCTTTAGATCAATCAAGAATCCCTAAAAGTTGTGTATTAAACAAGTGCAGTGAATGTGTAAGGCAAAGTCTTTGTTGGTGAAAGGATGGGACATATGCCAGCAGCCATTCAGCTGAGTTAGGGTCTAATTTCATTGGAGAACAGGTTTTTTAAATGTGAAGGAATTACAACGAGACAGAAAATGCAGAGTAGAATGGTAAAGCACTGCTGCTGAGAGGTACAGATAACTCAGATAACAAAAGACATGCAATTTTTAAAAAATCTTCTGGTAAAAGGGTGGTAGCAGTTAGAAGCAATTACATGATGGCCTGAAACCTCACAAATCGAAGGATTTAAATTTTTCAGGTATTCATTTGTATGCAAAAAACTGCTGGTTACTCCATTAGCAGAGTGCTGAGAAAGGCAGAGGTCTTTAAAAGCATTTGCATGTATTAATTTTAATAATTCTGAGGTCAGAGAAACCTGAATACCTCCACAAGAAATGTCAAGGTTTGTGGGAACAGACATGTAAAATTTCCTTATTCATATTTGTGGTGTGAGAAAAAAGCAGGATAACTTGTTGGTAGTCTTAGGGCCTGGTTCTTAGGACTCTTAGATGTCTGACAGAGGGGTTTTTTTCTGACTTCATACAAAAAATGTATGAGAGAAGTAACAACAAAATTGTGCTCCCTCTGCTGTGGGAAATGTGGGGATTACTTGAGCCTGCACTCATATCAATACCAAACAGACAGAGGTGAAGCTACATGTCTGGCTTAAGCTCCCCAAAATTTACTCTGAAATGTAATCGTGTTTATTCTCTGTGCAAGAAATGATTCCAGAATTTATATTTTTTTGTGTGTGTGTTAGTCAACTGCATTAGATCTTATATAAGATCATGGATGAGTATCATCTTGGACTTCTGAAAATACTGAATTTATTCAACACATGGAAAATCAAATGTCATTTGATTATTTGTGCTTGAAATAATTAAAAGTCTCAGCAGACCTTTTTTTAGTTCCTAAAAATAAAGCTACAATTTCTTATGACCTAATAGTCATATAGACCTAATAGTTTTTCACTGCCTTTTTAATGTTGTATTTTAGTCAGCTGCTGTTTTTATCAATCAGGCAAAAAATTCTACTTTTCTAGAGAGAGTTTTCCAAATTTTAAATTTTTTAATGGAAGTTTTGATAGAAATAAAACACTAAGGTTTTAATTCAATAATAGAACAATGAGGAATAAATTCCACAAGAGAGTAAATAAACTATCAGCATGAATATTTAAACTTTTAAGACCTAGAGTTTAAAAACTGTGTTTTGGAGCATTGAAAACAATGAAAATACATTTATAAAACCTGCAGAATGCATATAAATAAACAAAATTTTGCATAATACAAAAAGATTGTATTTTTTCAGGCAAAGTATAAGTCCAGGACCATTTGACCCTTATATGGGAAAATTATATTATGGAAATAATTCTGTATTATCACAATGAGAAGATTTCGCAGCAGTATTTATCTTATTTGCTGATACATATAATTTTAATGCTAAGTTAAGTGTAAGACTCTTACTGTATTCTGTTTCCTTTTATTTTTTTTCCCCTTTCAGAAAAGCTCACTTTTCGGGACATAGTGTCTCCACAAGAGTTCAGGCAGGGAGAAGATGCAGAGGTCGTTTGCCGTGTGACGAGTTCTCCTGCTCCCGTTGTCAGCTGGTTGTATCGCAACGAGGAAGTCACAACTATTGCTGACAGTTAGTATTTTGGTAACTCTTTAAGTTATACATTCCAATTAATATTAAAACATTATTTTTAAAAAGGGCTAATCACGTTTTAGTGGGGGATTTTGGTTAGCCCATCAGCTAAATTCTAATTTAACCAGGTTCTGTGAAATGTAGAGAATCCATATACAATGGTTTCCCCTATATGTCTTTTTTCCCAATCATGATTTTTGTCTAGATGTGACATGAGTGTCCAAATGCCCAAAATATTGCTGGGAGCTCCCTCACAGGATCTCTTCCTGGTGTGCCTTGCCTGTAGGAGTTGAACACCTTTAGCACACACAGAAGTGAACTTCACTGCACAGCAAGCTGTGATACTGACCCTACACAGCACTGACTTTGGGATACTTGCCCAGTTGCTCAGAGAATCCCAGCTGGAGAGGCATTTTGCATGATTGTGAGAGTTTGCTTGTATAAGTGTAATTTACCCTCTGAGTTACAAATAACTGGGGTATAAATAATCTGCTGAGGCTGGACTGATAAAGCCTGGATTAAGATAAACCTCAGCTTCCCCACATGCAAGTTCTAAGTCTCTAGAGAAGCAATTAATTAGGCAAATAGAATCATTTTTTCTCTACCCCCACAAAAGTTTAAAACATTTTTTTCAGTGCTGTCTCAATATTCATGTTTGCCAAAACAGGACTTTTTCACATTTTTTAGAAATGGAACTAGCATTGTTAATTAACCAGCTTTTCTAACTTCCCATCCATTTTTCTCTCTCCATGTAATGAAACTCAGGGTAGCAGCACACATTTAAAATTCTTATTCTTTCAAAATGAATTATTTTTATTTCAAAATGAAAATGAAGTTTGTTAGGGGCTTTATGGAGTCAAATAAGCAAATGTGAAGTAGTTGTAAGGAGGAAAAAAAAAGCTTGGTTGATATTATTGTACTCAGGTTCTCCATTGGGAAAGAAACTTTTGAATTAACTTCTTTCTTATTTAGTGTATCCTATTTCTTCTGTCATCTAGACATGGAGAGTAAAAGGAAGCAGAAGGCCTCTATACTTAGAAAAATATAGTTGAAATTTATTTATATATAAATATATATAATTAAACAATGCATGCAGGTGGGACATAGAAAATTTTTGAAAATAAGAATGTTGAAAATAAAACAAGAATTGGCAATCTAGGAAAATGTCATAGAAGGATAATAGAGCTTGAAAAAGTAGAACTGCCTCAAAGATCTCTCTCAAAATTTTTATTGCTATTTTGGTTTTCAGTCAATCTGTAGGATTAGCAAAGCAGATGAAGTAACATTTCCTTTCTCCTTCAAAATCATATACTTTGAAAATTGAGTTTTTAAAATTGTAATGCATAAACTTCTTTTTTGTAACTTCTTTTTTGTAATTTTCTTTCACAGTGCTAAAAGTTACAATGGTAGAAATGAGTTTTAAGTTAAGAAGGTAGAATAAGGTAGAATACTTCCCTTATGTTCTCATCTAGAACAGTATCCAAATACAATTACAGGAATTCTTGGGAGAAAGCAATTTTAAATCACATAAAACTTTGTGGGTTTTGTTTATATGAGTTTCTAATACAGGTGAAAAACAGCATGTCCACTGTCTTACAGTTAAAAATTTTTTCATGCCTTGTGAAAAATATAAAACTCTGTTTTATATTATAATTCCAGTTTCAAATTTTACAGTAGATGATCAAATTCTCTGTTATTCTGAAAGGTGATTGAAGGCAGACTTCTCATGAGCCAGACTCTAGATCATATTGGGCAGGCTGTTGCAATCCAGTCCTGCTGCTTCCTCAATGTAGCATAGTCTTTGATATTTCATTTCCACTTAGAATCAATAGTTTGTGCAGTTCTAATTCCAGTACTGGTGATGTGGTGCCATTGCCCTGCGGAACCCATGTAGACCATAAAATAGATTTGTATTAACCAACATGCAAATGTGGTTGCTTGCTTTAAGAAGGTTAACATGCTGTGTATATTTTGTGTTCAGAAGATATTGCAACCACATTGCTGTAGGATACAAAAGGAAGATGAGAGACTTCAAATATTTCAGAAGGCAAATAGCGTAGGAAAAGCTTTTATTGTCTATTTCTTACTACTTTTTATAAGGTGTTCCCATACAGACTTAACATGGTTGGTGAATAGGAACAACACCTCTCTAATTCTATTGGTTAAACTAGAGAAACAGCAAAACACTATGTTTTCAGAAAGGAGAGTTGTTTGCCAAGATTGTTTTGAGAATAAACTTTCTTGAGAAATTTTTGCTTGGGAAAAAGTTAGCAGCTGCAAGCAGGCTAAAATCTCTCAGACCCAGAAGTATCAAGCCTACACAGGCTCTCTTGTAAAGAATGGACAGTTGCATGAGAAACAGGTTTAATAAAGATTTGGTCTTCCAAAAGTTTTGATACTTTTTCAACAGCTCTTTAGTCATGTCTTACTATTAGAATGTACAGTATTTTGTTGGACATTCTGGCTGAAAACCTGGTACATACACAGCAAAATATGCAAACTGTGAGCCAGAAGTTCATCTAGATTGGACTGAGTGGCAGTGAAGGACATAAGCCCTTCTTGTCTGCCATAGCACTTAATATGTGATGTGACTGAAGAGGAAAGCCAGGTGACTGACTGCTCCTAAATCAGGTGTTTGAAGCTGAGAGAGTTGAGTCCAGAAAATACAGTGGTGAGCTGGAGTAGTGTAACACCCAGTTACCTCCAGATTCACAAACTCAAATTTGTTTAGTACATTTTTATCAAGATATCCATGGCATAGTAAACTTCTTGTATACTCATGGGAATATCTACTGCTATGTCCATTTTTCTTCAATGAAAATTGCAATTATCCAGCCAACATTCAGTTTTTGTTTCCTGATACTAAGTGAACCCACATTTTTCCAGTATTTATTAGAAATGGAGATCACTTCCAGCCATCTTGTTCATCTCACACATTGCATGTCTGTTGAAAAAAGAAAAACAAAAAGGGTTTACCAATGCTTAAAGGCTTAAAAAGGGGGCTGGATCTCACCTTTTCAAAACATCTGGAGCCCTGGTTCTGTGTAGATAATTGTGTAAGAGCAGAAGAGGAAAAGATAATATATTTTTTATGTGGCAGTGTATGAAATGGCATTAACATTCAAGCATGTATTTAACAAACCAGACATAATCAGCATAAATGTGTTGTTGATGTTAATGTCCTGTAATTTTCTATCAGGTGAAGCATGATTTTATTTATTTATTTATTTATTTATTTTTTTCTTTTTTTTTTTTTCCTTCATTTCTCTCTTCATGTTATGGTAGAATTCTTCCTACTGGTACAGAAGTCATTTGTTTGCTAGTTAAAACTGAAAGCTGCAAAATCTCATCATCCTCCGATACTGGAAGGTGCGAAATAGAACAAGAACAGCTGAATGACAGGGGTTCAGGTTCTTCAAAACTCACCCATTCAGTGAATTGCAGGAAGTCATTCTCCTCAGAAGAATGCATTAATATTGACTAGTTTTGGTGGTTTTACCTTGGTGAGCTTCCAGGTACCCACACAGCCTCTTTCTCACTTACCCTCCTCAAGAGGTTGACCTTGGCTAGATACCAGGTGTCACCAAAGCTGCTCAGTCACCTCCTCTGCAACTGTACAGGTGAGGTACAATATAATAAAAGGTTCATGGATCAAGATAAGGACAGGGATAAATCACTTGCTAATTGCCATCACAGGCAAAACAGACTTGACTCAAGGAAAACGTAACTACCAACATAATCAGAGTAGGATAGTGAGAAATAAAAGTCTTAAACTGCACCTTTCCATCACACCTTCTTTCTTCTCAAGCTTAACATGACTCCAAACATTGTCTCTGCTGCTCCTTCCTCCTCAGGGAAGGACTCTTCACACTCTTCTGCTCCAGTGTGGGGACACCTCCATGAACTTCAGCAGTCCTTCCAACAGCCTTCAGTCCTTGAAGAGTCATTCCTGTATGGGTCCCCCATGAACATCCTCTTTGGCACAGGTTCCTCCATGGGTTCACAGGTCCTCACAGGAGCCTACTCCAGCATGGGTTTCCCAAGGGATCACAGCCTCCTTCAGGCACCCACCTGGTCAGCCCAGGTCATCCAGGGGCTACAGGTGGATCTCTGCTTCCTTGTGGAACAAATTATGATCTGCACCATGGCCTGCCAGGAAATCTCATCTCTGACACCTCCTCTTCTTCCTTCTTCACTGGACTGGGTGTCAGAAGGGTGATTCTGCTCACATCTTCTCACTCCTCCCCTGGCTGCAATTGCTGTTGCAGAGTAGCTTTTCCCTTTCTTAAATCTATTATCCCAGAGGTGCCAGCACTGTTCCTGATGGCCTTGGCCAGTGGCAGGTCCTTCTTAGAGCCTCCTGGTAATGGCTTTCAAAGACATGGGGGAAACTTCTAGAAGTTTCTCAAAGAAGCCACTTCTGTATCCCCCCAGAACAAAAGTCTTGCCAAAAAAACTAAATACAACAAGATCGTGGGAGAAAATGAGACAACAAGTGTGTTGAGATTAAGACAGGGAGAATGCCCACCAGCATTAGCAAAATGGATTTGATGGAGGGGAAAATTAATCGAATCTATTGCCAGTTAAATAGTGTTGAATGGTGAAACACAAAGACAGAATTAAAGCAATATCTCCCCTCTCCTTTTTCCCAGACTCAACTTACTCTTTCATTGCTGACTCATCTCTACAGTTTCACTGCTGACTCCTCTACCTTGCCCACCCCAAGGAATGTGGGAGGTTGGGGAGTGGGGCCCATGGTCAGTTTTTAGCCATTCCAATATAGATCCTTCCTCTGGGTTGCAGTTGTTCAGGATGATTTGCAGCGTGGGGTCTTCCATGGATTGCAAAGGGGATATCTGATCCAACATGCTCCTTCTTGAGGCCAACACATCAACACATAAACCCAGTACACTAGTTCAGAGAGAAGAGAGAGGAAAGATTAAATTCAGATCCAGTTTAATCCTGCAGATTATAATTTTGCTGCTGCATGTGCAGGAAGTGTGTGTGTGGCTTTCAGAGCCTGATTTTATGGTGTCCTTCAGCTCCTCAAAATGTCTATTGAATTTCAGTTTATGCTGGCCTTTGCAGAAGATAGAGTGCTTTCTTTTTTGGGTTATGTCTTTGTACCCATTTCTGTGAAATGTTAGAGAGTAGTGAAATATATCATTGGTCAAGAGTGAATGAAGAAAGGAATAGGAGGAGGGAAGGAAGGCGAGTGAGCTAAAAATCATTAAACATTGGGCTGTAGAATGGGCACAAGAACAGATAGTCTAGAGAGGGAGGCAATATTTTGTTGCTTAATTTATTATAAATTGCTCAATTTAATTTTTGTGGGTTTAGGGGTTTTTTTTCCATTTAATCTTTTTCTTATTCTGTGTAACTGCTTATGAGTATCCCACTCCTTTTGCAATAAATTGTAATTTAATTTTACAGTTGATTACTGCTTGGAATAAGTAGGAAATTATGGATGGAAAATCCATATTGAATTCTGGGAAATTCAGTGAGTTTTGGAATGAAAAAACCACAAATTTCTCAGCCTACATTTTCCTTTTAAATGTACAAATGTTTTGTCAATGAGCATTCAGATTGTACAGAGAAAGTACTTATTAATTTAAGTTAGTGTTCCTCATGTTGTCTTGATTTACTTGACTTATGCCACTTGATCTGTTATTTTCCTTTCTAGATCGATTTGCAGTTTTAGCAAACAATAATCTCCAAATTCTTAACATCAATAAAAGTGATGAAGGAATGTACAGATGTGAAGGAAGAGTGGAAGCAAGAGGAGAAATTGACTTTCGGGACATAATTGTTATTGTGAATGGTAAGGAGTAAAGTTGGTGAATTGACTTCTTGCTTTATTTGATGTTTATAGCCTATTTTAACATATACCCACTTCTAAAAAACTCTTATTGAGTTGGTTAATATAATTATCATGTCTGTTTAGTATTGGTTTCTTAAAAATGTAATTGCTTAAGATTGAAAAAAACCCTACTATACTGTGTAAATAGAAGTCATTGCATTTCATAAAATTAGTAAATAAAAAAGTTTAAAGCATAGATCATTGTTATTTATCATTTACAGAGCAATAATTATTTCAAGACTTGAATTTCAGATTAGAGTAGTTCAGTTCAGTGGTATTTCTCAGTATTTTGTCATTTAATCTTAAAAAACATGCTTGATTTTTCATAATTATTCACTTTCACTGTGTTAATGCACTTAAAAGCTGTCCCAAAAGTCACAGACACATTTTTTTAACAGTCTTAGTTACAGATTTTTTTTCAATTTTTTTTTTTTTTGTGAGAAATAAAATAGGTGAGGAGTTACCTGATAATTTACATTATACATTTTATTAGTTTATAATAAACCTCTAAGAAGAAAAATCAATGAATTGAGACAAGATGGAGCATTTAACTCAAACTCTCTTAAACTCGGCATTGACCTGTTGAAAGATAGCTATCTCTTCATGTATTGCCTGGGAAGGACACCGTTCATGAAGGGCATTTTTTATCTCTGCAGTCTGTTTAATGTCAGCCTTTCGCTGCAATTCTTCCACAGCGTGTCTTAGGTTTGGAGCTTTAAATGCTTTGTCCTTGACTGGTCCTTCTCAGCAAACCCCAGTTTGCATAATTCATTATGTGAGGTGAATTCACAGCTGGTTTCAGCAGGAAGAGCATGTTCTGGACTTCTGAGTCCACGTTGTCAAGCAGCAACATCTGAGGCAGAATTCTCTAGGTTATTGTAGGTGGTACATTCTGGTGCTGCATTACCACGACTCCTGGTTGTGTACAATTCCAACAGTGCATCTGGTAGCATCTAAAATGCTGAATGAGATTTTCTTCTGCTGCTATTTATGCACAGGGATATTAATCTACCTACTAATTACCTTTCACTTTTATCTGGTATTTACATGCAGTTGAGCTGAGAGAGTCTATATTTAAGCTGAAACATTGGGTTGTAAACCAGCTTCACATCATTTATTGCTGATTTATAAAAACAAATTTGGTCCTTCATAAATTTATTATGACTCTAGGCAAGAATGTGTTAACACTCATCTCTAAACTTCATCTTGGTAGGTGAAGGAGCTGCCAAATAAGTAATTATGACATGGTTGGTTGTGTAGAGTGACGTCAATTAAGAGCTATTTCCTACTTCATTTATAGTAATGAATAGGTTTGCCTACATAAAGTTGAATGGATAAAACTTGATCCAAAATAGCTTTTAGAGTAATATTAAAATACAGAAAAAAAGAAAAATTGTCATGTCTTTTGGTGAAAAGGAAAGCCTATAAATGAACTGGATTCAAAAAAGAAAAGAAAAAAGCAAAAAGAAAGAAAAGAAGGATCAGTGTATAGCTACTTGGCTATATTTCCACTGCATCTCCTCTTCCAAAAGAGAAATAAGAAATGATACTTACTTTGGAAGGTAATCTAAGCTTGTGATAAAAAGAAAACATCATCATGAAAGTATTTGTATGTAAAAGTTATTCAAATTTAAAGCTTTACTGTTTATTTACTCATCTTGTAATAGTCACTGTAGAATCCACAGGAATGTGCAAGATCTACACTAACTGTACTTCTATGATAAGAATCAAAGAATGAGGTGAATTGAAAGGGACCCACAAGGAGCATCGAGTCCAGTGAAAAAGTTGTCCTGGTTTTAACTAAGCCAGGATAGAAGTATGTATGGTCTCCAAAGCAGGATAAACGGTAACAAAAGAATTAGGGGTACTTCATGAAATACGCAACACATTAATTATAGTAGTTGTTTTTTTTAAACTGAGCTTGCATATGAACAGTTTGCAAATTCATTCAAAAATATTTAAAAATAAATCTCGGCACAGTTTGATATCAAGGTATATTCTAATATAAGAAAATCCTTGGAGGGTTATAATAAGAAATTGACAGCTGGATTATCTTTTAGAAATCTAATGTTTATAATTCTTTTCAACTTGCACCACTAAAATTTTTGTAGCATTTCTTTTCCAGTCGTATTTACAGCGTGGTCTGAATGTTAGGATTTTCTGTGGTTAAAAATGGTTGACATAGAAGAGAATGAAAGAAATTCAAGTCCTCCTGTAAAAAAAAAATCATTTACTTGTTCTTTTGTCTCTTTATTTTTCCCTACTCTTTTTTTTTTCTTTTTAATTATTTTTCCCTAATGTACTACTTAGATTTATTTTTTACTCTCTGAGAAGTTACATAAATTAAATAGTCATCCTGGTCTCACTGAAATTAATGAAGGAGAACTGTTTATCAAGCTATATGGAACTGAGTTTTGCCATTCTGCTTCAAGTTTTAAATGCTAGAGACTTAATTTCTTTTCATCTTGTAGCTTTACACTTTAGACCCAACCTATGTACAAGCAAGCATAAAAAGAAAGCCAGATTTATTCCTTGAAAAATGATGAGCAAAGCAAACTTTTACTTTGAAAAGAGAAAATAATATTTCATGTCATTGTCATTGCAGTATTTCTTGGAAGATGTAAGCTCTTAAGTAACTCATTGAACCAGGTCACAGTCCTGTAGTTCTTAGTGGTGAACAGTGAAGGACTTGCAATTTCAAGCAAAGAGTTATCTCCTCATATTCCCAACTATATTTTGAGGTCTGGACATTAGACTGCTCTGCAAACTAGTTAAAATGCATAAAAAACTTTTTAAGTAGCATTGTGGGGTCTTGTTATTGGAGATGGATAAATTGCCGTTACACAGCAGAAGGGTTTTTTATGCCGAGTAATGGCCCATGTAATTTCAGACAGGAAAGAAGTGGTCTGTGAAACACTGTAAAACACACCATTAAAAAGTGTGAAAAGTACATAACAACACACAATTACTGATCATTGATAATTCTGGTTCATGATTTTATATTAATTTGATATATTTAAATTCAGAAGTGAAAAGACTTTGGAAATATTTGGTAGAAAGCCACAACAGCTGGTTTTCAAGAGTAGGTGAGAAAAATCTGGTGGTGTGCAATGGAACACCAAAAGCAAGTTCATTGGGGTTGCCTGTTGCCTGTTTCATCTTTTCACTAGTGAAGAGTAAAGATTAGGATAACAGAGTCACTGTCATCTCACAGGGTGTTCTTGCTAGCTGACCTCTATTTTGTGAATCTCTAATCTTTTCCCTTTCCTCTCACTTTCTGTGGCATTCCTCCTTCTCCACATCTCAACTTCCATCCAATCTGCTTGGATTGTTTTTGTTTGTATATTTCGTAGAATCACAGAATAGTTTGGATTGGAGGGACCTTACAGACCATCTCGTTTCAAACTCCTGCCATGGGCAGGGACACCTGCTACACCCAGCTGCTCAAATCTCCATCCAATCTGGCCTTGAACACTTCCTCCTTGCTTGTTAATTAATGGAAGCAGATATGTAAACAGATACATTAAATATCAGCCAAATATTATTGGGTTTTTTTTCTGTTGGGTAGAAGTTCTTTGCAAACTGTTATGATTTTATAACAGTTATAAAATGTTACTGTTTTATTATTATCAATGTTAATAATGTTATTATTTTTATAATAACGTCATTCCATCAAGAACAGAAAATGTTTGTCACTATCAGAATAAAATTAAATTCTCGGAAATACAAGTAGATTGCATCCATTGGGTTCAGTCACATTTGCCCTTTGGAGGCTGGTGATATTCCTCCCGAGGAAGTATGCTGGAACTCAGTAAAAGGAATTAAATATGCATTATCAAGACTCATACATACTGATCCCTCTTTTAAAACCACTGTCTAACATCAGTACATAGTTTTTTCTCTTATGTGTATATTATCTTATACATGTTAGGTGTAACTTCAGTCATCTTAGAATGCTCTGTAAGAAAAATGAAGAACTGCTGAAAAATAGCTTCAAAAATGTATTTTATTAAAAAAAAGTTTAAAATGTCCTGAAAATATTAAAAGTCATTTATTTAAGAAAAGTAAAGAAATACCACATTGTAACTTGATCCCTAATTGTAACCCTAAATTCCCAAATTATCAAAGGATCCCACATTTTAAATTTCTCCAAAAACACCTAAAATATTTTATTTGTCATTCATTGGACATAATGTTATATTTTTCAGTTCCCCCTGCAATCATTCTGCTGCAGAAATCCTTCAATGCCACTGCAGATCGAGGAGAGGCAGTAACTTTGTTCTGCAGAGCCACTGGATCACCTCCACCTGAGATCAGTTGGTACAGGTGAGTTCAGTCGAGGTCTCCACATCAGAGCACATTGTTTTAATGTGTCCCTATTTTCTATCACAGTCCATTAAGCTGTGGAACCTTAATTTCTCTACTGAATTTCAAGAGAATTTTCTGTCTGTTTCTATTCTATCTGCCAAGGCTGGATTAAGCATTAATGTGTAAATGGAGTCACACAAATTCAATTACACTCAGCTTGCCAGCAACTGAGGTAAAGGTAAAAAGTAACAAAAATAACATATTGTCATGATTTCTTCATGTGTGAGTGGAGAAGAAACAAGTCCATATCTCAAAAACACCACAACAGCAAACTAACAACAACTTTTGCACCTAAATGCACAGATATATGCATTTATGCTATAAATAAGTATCCAATACAGGTCAACAATGCTAATAAAAAAAGGTAACACTTTCCACATTTGCAAAAATAGATTCTAACCTTAACTCTATTTCAATGAGATTCAGAAAGAGGTACAAATTTACATGTTTGTATGACCCAGGAATATTTCATTGAATAAGTTTCAGTGTAACTTAATGTAATTTTTAAAGTATGAAATACTTGGAAAATGGAATTGCTTTTAAATCTCATGTGTGGCTTTTTCATTATATCAATGACATGAGCATAGTATAGCTGTGCCATTTGGGAACACTTGCCATATAACATTTGTAAAAATTTAAATACCTGTTTACTCTGTATTCTTTCAATTTCAACAAAGATATGCATCAGTCCTGGGATATAAAGTATCTCAATACCTCATACCAGTGCACATTTCTATTTTAGACCTGAATAATTTGCATCTACTTATATTGTTTCAAGTGGTTTAAAAGGTCATTTAAAAGGTCCCATTTTCAAAATGGGCATAGAAGTGATTTCCATCAATTCTTTACCTCCTTTGGTACATTTGAACAATGTTAGATTAAGTTTCTGTTCCTTTGACTGATACCTTAATCTTATCATGCTGCAAGTCAGTTGTGAAGTTGAATTTTTCTTTCATGTGATTTGAATTCCAGGAGATGTGAATAAATAGAATGCAAAGTTAATTCCTTCATATGGCTAAGAATTCAAAATTTAGTGAAGAGAAAGAAAAAGAAACACAAAAAGATATATAGCCCAAATCAAAGAACTGATATTAAATTCAAATCATATTCATTTTATTTGATGTCTTTATAGTAATTTTTTAAATGCCTCTCCTATCTGACCAAAATTCAGAAGAGTTGCTTGAAATCTGATATCCTGAATGGCTTTGGTGTATGACAACAAGCATTATGGTATATATTAAGGAAGATTATTTTCCACCATTTGTGGATATCTCCTTTAACAGCTGGGGGATTTTTTTTATGTTTTATAAACACTATAGTATGTACCCAGGCCAAGTGTATTGTAGACATGCTTACCTCTATGTCCATTGATCAGAGCCCAGTGAAGGATTTACATTTAGTTTGACAGCCCTAAAGGTGTTATATTTTTAAACCATTCATTAAATATATTTTGTAAAGATTTTCCAGAAGCTTTTCAGGCTTGTGGCCTGGATATTGAATCATTCATGTGCAAACTTCTATTTTGTTCCTCTTTCAGGAACTATCTCATAATGAGGAATATTGGCTAATGTGCTTCTCTTCCCTTTTGATTTTCCTCCCACCTTTGATTCTCTTTTAATTTTGTCTGATTAGGATGTAAATTCTTGTCAGTAGAAAATATTCTTTTTTTTTTAATTTGCTGACACTGAGATTTTATAAAATGATGCATCAAAAAGAAATTTTATCCCTGGGACAGGATATTATTATTGATATGAAAGCAGAGAAAAAAAAATGATGGGAGGAGAAAATTCCTTCTTTTTCAGAGGAAGCAAACAATTCTAAATGGTATTCCAGTCCTAAATTTCTTCATCAAGTTTCTGAAATCTCTGTCTTGAAAATTTCAGGTCCATTTTCACTCATTTAGTCAATTAAAACGATGCATAACCAGCTGATCTCTTCTCCTGTCCTTGATTCTATCTAAAAAGTATGTCAAGATAAAGACCTTGGTTTTCTGCAGCAGTTCAGACAAGGATTTTGTAGAAATTAGACTGAGCATAGGAAAACGAGATCAACATAACTTTTCTTGATTTTGAGAAAAATCTAGAATGCATTGTCAGTGAGTGTTAGGGAAGTTTATTTAAACTAATTTATCTAATATTAATATGCTTGTCATCCACTGAGAAGCTAATTGAATATGTTTATCAGAATTAATGGCAAATTATTCTCTAGTTTGTCCTGTTTAGTGTGTTTTTTGATGTTGAAAGTTGGTACTAACCTCAGTTTTATTCTGTCTCTATTTTAATAAACAAATGGAATTATGTCTTGAATTTGATAAAATTTTAATAGTGATTTTGGAAGGATTATAATTATTGGTCACAGCCAGTTAAAGGAATTGTATTTAGTTTTAAACCCAGCCTCACCTTTTATCTATGTGAGCTCAGTCATTTTATTTAATTTGTAAAATGGGCAGGTATAATAAAGTGGTTTAATGGAAGCTGGTTTTCTGAATTCTCTGAACAGCTATGTATAACTAATGGCCTCAGAGAGATGGTGCTAGATATTCTCACAGAAAATAATCCTGATGTCTCATTGCAAAACATTCTGAAGTATATTCAGTATCCTGGAGGGCTGTGGGAAAGTACTGATAAACAGGGTGGAAATGATTTATTTGCTCCATTCTGCTGCAGGATTTTCACTTCATGGTGTAAAAAAGTATATCCATGCCTGTTAAGGTGGTTCATCAAGACTGAGGACTTGTGTTTTACACATTCCCATGTTCTCTATCTTTGTTGCCTTTTGAAATGGGCTCCCACACCAGTTATTTTCTCATTCAGTCTAATGAAGCTTTTTATCAGCGCCTGCAGAATCTGGATCTATTCAAATGTATTCTTATAATCCACTGCTATTTTAGTCCATTAAAAAGTAAATTATCTCGATTTTTACTACCCTTGTTTCCTTTTTGATTTCTAATGAACTGATTTTAACAGATCAACTTCAGATATGAAAAATACCTGTATTTTTTAAATGAGATGACACTACTATTGAGGGAGCTCATATCTCTGTGAGTTGACTGTAAAGAAGATGATGGACAAAACAATACTCTCAAGTTTTTAGATCTTTAAGGCAGTAGCTAATGTGGTGAAGCTTGAACTATTTACGTTGACCATTTTTTTTTTCCAAGCACTGATGGTATTTAGATTTGGTTAATTTAAAATGGATGCATCTGAGTTAATGTGTCAATTTTTCTCCAAAAATCCTTTAGTGCACGTATAAAAATTAGTCACTTTGAAATACCTTGTCAAAAAGAAAGGTCATCAAAGTTTATTTGCTGCTCTATTTCACGTATGTATATATTTTGTTGATGTTTTGTGAATTCAGAGAATCCTATTAATTCTCCATTGAACTGGTATCTCTGCTGAAGCTGATACTACATTAGTGTAAAGCATTACCTTCAGAGAGGCAATACACTGATGAAATTAAATTAGCCAGGACTGAAAGATAAAGATCCTAATGTAACTACAGGTCATAAACTGGAAATCTTTACTCATGTGAATAGGCCTGAAAAAATTGTTTACAGCTGTGGAGATAATTTACACTGCTGAAGTTTAGCTGGATCAATTTCTTGGTCTTCGCTGACAGGACTTAGAATTATCTTACAAAGGAAATAATCTACTTCAAGTATATTACTCATGTTTTCCTGTTATCCAATATCAGCATCAATATGAATCTTTCTGTTCACTAGAGGGTCCAGGGAAATGCTCATAATCTCATTTCTGCTGAGAAACTGCTATAGGTATCAATGACTGTGAAAATAAGTACCTGGAAATTACTTCTAACCTTGAATAGAGAATTTGTTTCCTAAAAGAAATCACTAGGCGCTTTTTGGTTGTTTGGGATCTTTTGTTGTTGGGGTTTTTTTTGTGGTTTTATATTTTTTTTGAGTTTTATTTGGTTGGTTTGTTTTTTTTGTTTTTTTTTTTTTTTTGGAGAGAGGGGGTTGTTTGTTTTGGGGTGGGTTTTTTTTTTGTTTTGTTTGTTTGTTTGTTTGTTTGTTTGTTGTGGGTTTGGATGGCTTTTTCTGTTTGTTCTGGTTTTGGTTTGGTCTGATTTACTGAGAGACTATCTAGTATGGAAAATTAGTCCTTTCCTGTTCTGCAAAACAATTTCTGTGATTTTCTTTGGAAAGGAAATGAACAGGTATCATAGTCATGTCTTGAAATTGGTAACTAAGTGGAGAAGAATTATTTATTAAAAAAATGTTACTGAAGTGCAAACTATATAGATGTCAGGGGACTCCTACTAACAGTTATGATTCTCCCAAGAAATAAGCAGTACGCTTTTAGAGAAAATATGCTTTAGGAAAATATGAAATATATGTCGTTAATATTATATTAGTATAAAATGGAAATCATTGTTGTTCAAATCTTGATAAAAATTAAATGTCCTAAAGCAGAAGTACTGAACAGAATAGAATGTTTGAGAAATGCCTCTGGAAAAAGCAGCTGTGTGTGGGCCAAGGTGCCCAAATGGACCAGTCAAGCCTCAATCAGCCCTCAGAATTGCATGCAGATTTTATTATTTCTGTACCATCTGGTCACAACTTGTTCTAACATCTGGAGACATGCCTGCTTGCTAAGTTGTGGCTAGCCAACAACAACTGAGAGGAAATAATTTGGATGAGTTCTTGATGTGCCAATAGCCTCTGCGTGAATGTAATCTAATTTTTTTATATAAAAACTGTGAACTGCAGCAGTTACACTTGAAAAATATGCTTTTAATAGTTTCTCACATACAATATATAACAAATTTCCTTGTGACTTTCCTTGAGTGTAAGCCATACGGTAGAATCCTAGTCACAATATTTTTCTAACATTAGGTCAATATTGAATATTTAAGAATAGAGGTATTATAGTATTTAAGATGCTTTTTTTTTTTTTTGTAAACCTGAAAATTAGATTGTGATTTTTGAGGGTGGTGTCATAACAGTCTCTTCCCTCAAATATTGTTTTGAGCATATTGATGCTTCCGTAGCGCATTGTTATTGGAATAGAGTGGTTGATTTATACTTTTAATATTTTTTTTTTTTTTTTTTTTTTTTTTTTTAGGAATGGCAAACTTATTGATGAAAATCAAAAATATGTCCTGAGAGGAAGCAATACACAACTAACAATAAGAGATATAAAAAATATGGATGCGGGTCCTTACATCTGCAATGTTAAAAACAAAGCAGGAAATGACAAGAAACAGACATTCCTTCAAGTTTTTGGTAAGTACTGCATAATATGGTCCATCTTTCCTTTTCAAATATAAACAGCAAGGAAATAGGTGTTAATTCACAATTTTCAGTGAAATATTATTTCTGCAAGGAACCTACTGATGCGGGAAAGAGCTTTCTGTATGATTTTACAACTTCTTCCCTTCCTGTTGGCTACTTAAACTTTTACATCTGAATTTCAGTTTGAAAAGGCTATCTTCAGCATTTGCTTTTCTGCTATTCACATGCAGTACAATGGAGGGTTAAATAGTTTAACCCTCACTCTGCTTTTAATTTCAAAGTTGACTGTTTGAAAGAAAAGGAAGAGGAGAAAGGGAGAATTTCTGAAAGGGGGAAAAATGGCTTATTTTGACTTCTAAGCAGTGGAAGGTTTTTAGTAAGGCAATGCCATACAGAGATCTTCCTGATTTTTTTATTTTTTTTTTCTTTCTAGACTTCTGTGTTTTAACTACATGATTGCAGATGTAGTCACAAAAATACCCTGAGTTTTGCATGCCCTGAGCTTCAAGGATAATAGTAATAACCTCAAAACTCTTATTTCTCTTTCTATGTTCCATCACCCCAACTGTGATTCCCTCCTTTAACTACAACTGATAATTTATTTGAAATTTTGTTGACATAACCTAGTGAGAGTAGGTCTTGTTGAGAATGTAGAAAACATCCCTCAGAATCACTGTGCAAAAAAAGGCTGTAACTTACTTATGAAAAATCTACAAAAATAATGAAAAATGTTTATGCTGTGCTGTCTCCAGCCCTGTACTCCAGGTGGATTGCCCTAACCGTTGGGCTGTTGTTCTGAAGCACTTGAGAGTTATCAATTTCTTTCCAAAGGAAAGAAGATGGAATAAAATCTTAAATTTTATCCCAGCCTCAAGAACTAAAGCATCTTGGTTTGGGAAACTGAAATATTTCATTCAACTGTGTTTCCAATCTTGTAAAAAAAAAAATAAATTGAAGGAAGAGCAATTACTTTCTAATTTTGATATGAATTTAGGGAAGTTTCAGTCAGAAATAACTGTCTGTGTTATTCAAGTAATTTAAAGTGTGCCTGAAATTTACTAGGCTTTTGCCTAGAGCAAGAAAAGCTTTCAAAGAAAGGGATAGGGAAAAGGAGACACCAGACTAAGAGTGAAGGTTTTCTGTATATATTTTTTCATCTTTTATCAAGCACTTTTCTGGGGACTCCATGGCAAGCTAAATCCTGATGTTTTAATGGATATAATGAGTTGGTTAAATCCACTATGAACCTACACATCCTCAGTGTTTCCATGACATCCTAAACTCCTAAATTTCTTAAATCTTTTCTTTCTTGCACAGAAGATCGTTTATTTTGTTTAAGTTTCCACAGAACTCTCTAGAGTGTCTCCCACATCTCTCTCCTGAGTGGTTATAGCTGATTTGTAGTGGAGCAGGATTTTAATTTCTCCTACGATGAGCTTTACTTTTGTCTCTTTCATATGGACTAAACCCCCAGTCATATACACAGCCAACAACTACTTATCTTTTTGCCATTAAATGTGTTTTAAAAGAGGCAGTCTGAAAATGGCAAGGCAGATGGCTGGTTGTTATAGCTAAATAGTACACAAACAACTAGTTTATGTTAAATTGACCTATTAAATTGCATTTTTCTCTCCCACTTCATTAGTTTGTTTGTCTCACATGTCTGCTGTCTTTAATTTTAATTTACAATTCAAATTCCTTAGGGCAACAACTACTATTTCTACAACATGGCTCTGGCAGTGTTGAAACTTGTAATGACAGTAATACAACCATAATGCAATAAAAATAATAATAACATTATAGAATTCAGCATTTAAACTTTCTAGAACGCAGGGCTTTTGAATAGACGTGCTCATCCCAGTGTCATGTCATAGCTACATATTTAGTTTCCATGCATAACCTAGATTCTTTAGTTCAACTTTGAGGGGTTTTTTCAGTATCAATGCTAAAATCCTTTTTTATTCTGGTGGAAAAAGCTTACTCTGACACTTTTCCTGCAGCTCTCATATATGTGTGGAAACCTATAAGCGCATACCCTGCTCTCCCCAGTTCATCTGGATCAGTGCTTTGTCCTAAAAGAAGAGAAAAACCTTTCTTCTCTGAATCTTTCCTGATGTGATTTATCTCTGTCTGTCATCCTCTTATCTACCATATTTTTTTTTCTGTATCATTAGCAATTACTACCTAAAAGATGTCATCTAGATGAATGCTTAGAACTTGCTAAGGTTTTTAATTCGAATTCATTTATGTTCACTGCTGAAAAACTTGAAACCATGGGTGGTTCATCCTTGAATTCTTTAAAAATTTTCTTTGTGTTTATCTCTATTTGGTTGCTATCACTTTCTTTCATACTGTTCCACTTCCTTTTTTTTCTTTTTTTTTTTTTTTTTTTTTTTCTTTTTTTTTCTTTTTTTCGAGTAGTAACTAGCCATATTTATAAATATGTGTGTTTAGATACATCTAAATTATCATTTTCAATCATGAAATAGCACATTTTTACATCTATAGACAACCCCAAAATATTTCCAAAAATAACATAGCAACAAGCGTTTAAGAACAGTCAATAAATTCAATAAATTGAAGTTTCCTACATCTTTCTACTTTCTCCAAAGTAAACATTCATTTCTTCATCATTCCTTCTCCAAGGTGATGACAGTAGTCTTCATTTACATTAGAATAAAAAATATAATCAGACTAAATGAATTTAACTAAAGAAATGTTTGTGATTAATATGAATAATGTTTGTATTCCTAGGGTTTTCACTTTGTTTGCTCTAGCTGCTTATTTCTACTTCTTTATCACTCAAATGCATGGGTATACAATTTGATGATATTAAAGTTGAGGTTTTCAACAAGTTTTCTCTTTTCTGTACTTATGCCACAGCTAAGCTATATCTATATGTTTAATAATTAATTTTCCTAGAAAGAAAAAAATATTCTTTCTTTAATCAGAATTGATAAAAAAAAATTAGAGGGAGTTCTAGCATAAGTCAATTGGAAGTTCTCTACAGTATAGGTGTTTTACCTGCATAATCAGTGAGAGGGCAGTCTGAGTAATATTTTATTATAAAAGTATTTCATTGGTATTTCAGTGGGTTCTGACAAATGACTTCACAAAAATCAAATGAGGGGATACCTCAAAAATCATCACAAGACACTTTGTATTTAATGCATAGTTTAAATACATACTATTTTTATTTTCTAGATGCCTTTTAAATTATAATCTGAATGTTGTGTAGTGGAAGAGTTTTTTCAGCTGTGTTCAGTGTAATTTTTATTGATTATTCATGCTATTTTATTGATTATTATATGTTATTATTAGTGATGGGTTTTTTTCATATGTCAGATAGGAGGAAATATAATGGCCCTCTCATATCTTATCCCTCTTGATTATATTCCAAATGCTAAAATTCAGAACTTTTAGGTTAATTTAGTTCTTCAAAATCCATTCATCTTGGAAGCAAAAAGACTACAGTCTTTTTGTGCCTCTGAGATTGGGATGAGGAGTTGTGTAAATTTTTTGCCTTATTTTCAGTTTTTTATTCCTTTTTATGGTCCTAGAGCATACATTAATAATGTTCTTTTGGGCTCAGTAAGCAGATTTATATGTGTTTTAATATGCTTTTTGTGGTTTGTTTTGATTGTTGTGAGATGCTGTTCTATACATATCTGGAAGCTTTTCATTGAAATTCACCGATACCTCTAGAAGGAGAATCCCATGGATCTGTGTATGGAGTTATCTGGGCCTCCTAGATATTACAAAGTTCACCAGCTGCAGCTTCACAAAATACAACTCGACACAGATGTAATGTTAAAAGTTCACACTTTTTCTGCATTCATTCTTCCTCATCTTTTTTGAATACTTCAACTTTTTAAAATAAAAAATATCCAATCTATAAATACAGTGATGGCAGTTGTCCCAAAAGACAAGTGTTAAACCCCTCTGAGTGTGAAGTGGTAATAGCATTTTAACATGTTTCAATAATACCACCCAAAGAGAGAGACTCAGCTCATAGTGTGCTAAGTCAAGTCAACATTTTGTACTGCTATGTGTGTATACAAGGAATCAAATTTCTGAAATCTCTTTCTTAAATATTTCCATGTTGAACTCCAGCTTGTTTACAAGGTTCAAATTGTACCAGGAGTCTCCAGGAGGATGGGGTTGCAGTTTTGCCACCTGATTCAAATGTGTCTGTGCAGCAGGACAGCAGGAAGATGTGATTCCTCCTGGGATATATTAATCAAGAGATTCATCAGGGAGCCATACAGACACGCACTAGGCCTCTCACTAGTACAACCAAGTTTCTATCAATATCAAAGTGTTTAAAATAATTCTTTTGATGAGACATGGGCAGGACTGTCTCAAGCTTTATATATGCGTTGCTTCCCAGGTCTGGTGCAACCCTTTGTTAAAGATATGGATAGAACTCTGTGAATTCAATAAATTGTGTACCTTTTCCATTAAACTGGTTGCAAGCAAAAGCCTCAGAATGCTATCCATGTTCATCATAAGCTTTATGGGGAGGCTGTATGTACACAGCACTGAGACAAATCCAGAATAGTCCAAGGAAGGAGTCTGAGAGAAATTTGTTTACTGAGGAACTCTTAGTAAACTTAAAATCCACCTTCTTGGCTCAGAAAGCAAACTTTCCAATGAGTAAAGGTTGTTTCTTTTTTTGGCATCATCACTTTGTTCATATTCAACAATGCATGTCTAGTAATAATAGTTACTTACCTTAAATAGTTGTAATGAAGTTTAGTACCTTTCTGTATGCAAGCATTCTTTCATTTGAGCCAGGACATTTAGCTTACAAATGTTTCAGCTACATCACTACATCTGTATTTCAGTATTTTTGACTGAAGAAAGCAGCAAAACCCTGAAGGCTTCCTGAATTTGCATTCCAAGGCTCTTTATTTTTATTTGCTTCATATTTTCTAGAATACAAAAAGCAAATACCAATTCAGTTTGAAACGGACCTTATCGATTTAGAAAGAACAGTTAAAAATTGGATGTGGAAGGGTGGGGGAAATGACTGCTCCAGTATTTCTGTCAATACCACTGTTGGCATTTTCAAATAGTTTTATTTACATGTACACAAATGTATTTTAATATTTTCCAATGTCCAAAATGTCATTGAAAAGTTTTTAGTGTAAAAACTTCTAGTCAATACTAAGTTATGACTTGTGACCTACAAAAGTGAATTAATTAAATAATATCCCCCATATGAGCTCTCTTCTTCCAAGTAATAACTGTCAGCTAGATGTATTTGATGATTAATCAGTGCTTATTCCTTTAAATGTCAGGTACTCTTGTCTAAAATGTCAAGCTAAACCTTTTTTGTCTTGTAGTGATCCATTTGAAGAAGGTCTTAAAGGAATTCAGAATAAGTCCAAGGTTAAGAATTATTTTTGTGTTTTGGAACATGCAACATCTTGAGCAAATTACATTGTTTGCCATGTTGTGCAGATGGGAAACTCATTTTGACAGAAATAATTTTAAATTTTGAGAATTTTGGGCATGAAATACTATGTATGATGCCTCCTAAAAAGAAAAACAACAAAAAAATCTTTATGTCTGCTGTAGTTCTTTCCTTTTTTTCCAGGGATGATGATGTATCAAAGGAATGAAAGGATAGAACAGATTATTTTGTAGCCAGGTGATATGACTATAGAAATAGAGCACCTGAGTGCCAAGGTGAAATATTTCATAGGCATTTGAATGATCCTGAAAGTGAGAGTAGTAATTGAAGTTATTTTGAAGTTTAACATAATTATCTTTTATCTCTAATCCTGGTGGGTTTTTTAGGTCTTTCCAGTGACATCTCTTTTTGTACCACAGAGAAGTTTTGTATTTTATTGGCCCAATTAATATCTTGATGTAATGATTTGCTTGCTACCTTCTATTGCATCCAATAAATCTGGATGTAGTTCATATTTCAAGAATTGCTGATCACTCAGGGTGTTTTCTTTCTTCACATGATGTCACTCACTCACAATAGATTATATATTAATGAGGTAGGATATTAGTTCAGTGCTTTCTTAGGTAAAATGCTACTTGTTTCTCATCTCTATGTCGTAAACACACAATAGTTTATTCATAATAGTGAAGGGCGAACAGACAGTAGAGAATCAACAGAAGGAATATGGAGAAAAGGAATGAGAAGTGAGACCAAGAATTGTGTGCAGGGAATGGATAAAAGGTAGGTGATGTGCCGGCATATAGCAAGTTTGAGCCTGTTTTTATTCTTCTTGGTGATGATATGAATGTAGCATCTGTGAGACAATGCTTCTAAATGAGGAGTCATAAAATTAAGCAGGAGACTGGACATAAGGAAAATGCCTCCCAGCAGGACAGGCAGGCACTGCAACAGGCTGCTGAGAGGTTGTCTGGTCTCTCTCTGTGCTTGACATTTTTTAAGATGGTGCTGGACAAATCCCTGAAAAATCTGACCTGAGCAGTTTCTGTTGATGCTGTGTTGTTCAGGGGGTTGGTCTAGAAGCCCTCCTGGTTCCCATTCCAACCTGAATGATTATCTTCCTGATCCATGAACAAAACCCAATATTGCTCTTTGGCATAGCACACACTATAGTAAACCCATTAGAAAACAGATCACATCTCTTTATTTTGTTTCATAAGGATTACACTATAGTAGTGCTTCCTCAAAAGCAAAGCTGAGAAAAACTGAGAAAAACATTTAAACAAATATACTTCAAGTTGATGAAGTCAATCTTAAGACCTGCCCAATTTTGATTCACTCATGTAAATTTTATTCACTGCTTTCGGGTGTAAACCTATTGAATCATATTTTTATTCCAGGATTATATGTTGGATTTTCTAGGGGGGATGAGTGTCTTCTTCAATGTATAATGGGAATGGGTTCAGAGAAACTTATTAATCATTATATATGAGGTAATATATAGGACCAAAAATTTTTTAATTAAGGTACTTGAATGTCGTGGAAGAGAATAATATCTTATGCACAGTACTAATACAGAGTTCTTGTGTGACATTGTTGAGATAAATCCCCAAGGTAAAAGTATTCACATGTAACCAGAAATTCTATTGTAGATGTAGAAATAACCTGCAGAGTTACAGTATAGATTGAAAGATGTAGCTGCTATGTAATTGAGGCTATAAAGTGGAATGATTTAAGAATGCAAACAA
The DNA here is from genome assembly GCF_965231275.1 of Zosterops lateralis. Lineage (NCBI taxonomy): Eukaryota > Metazoa > Chordata > Aves > Passeriformes > Zosteropidae > Zosterops > Zosterops lateralis. The sequence continues at coordinate 115,524,879 of NC_139763.1, forward strand.
TATCTGAATTTTTAAAAATTTATCTTACCATCAGTTTACTTGATAAGTAGGATTGAATACCTTAGTATCAGAGGACTCTTCTGTTCTCCATAGTGTCAATATCAGTGAAGTGTGTTTTTTGCTGAGGGATTTTGTTAAATTCTGCAATTTATGTAAGCCAGTGAAACCTTGCTGAAGATCAAAGTCAAAGAATGGTATTAATTCCTGTTGGTTTTTTGTTTTTTTTCTGAATAATATGCATTTGAAGACTAACATGGGTTATAATAGAATCAAAGAATGCCTGAGATAGGGAAGCACCTCAGGAGACCATCTAGTCCAGAGTCAGACAGAGCAGACATCTCAGGACAAGTCTAGCTAGGTTTTGGTTATCTCCAGGGAGAGAGAGCCTGCAGGCTCCTGGGCAGCTTGTTCCTAAGGGAAAAAAAGTACATAAACACCGCCACCAGGCCAGATCAGCCAGGACCCATCCCACTCCACCCCAGCAAGGGAGCAGGATGTCCAGCTCATGGCACACAAAGAAATGGTTGCTGTGCAACTTGAGGCCAAAAAAATTATTTGGTTTTATAGATAGTAACATTGAAACTTTAGTTAATCAAAATTAAAAAAAAAAAAAAAAAAGAAAAAAGAAAATAGAAGGAATTTATTTTCTTTAACAACAATAGAAGGTGGTTTTAAAGATTTTGACATGACATTCTTTGTGCAGGATCAGTAATGCAATTTGTGTTTTTAACAGTGCAGCCTCAAATAATACAACTTAATAATGAAACCACGTTTGAGAATGGGAAAGCAACCCTCATCTGTGAAGCAGAAGGAGAACCCATCCCAGAGATAACATGGAAAAGGGCTACTGATGGAATGACTTTCTCGGAAGGTGACAAGGTAAATCCACCTTTAATGTATTAAATATCTAAATATGTATTGCCTGCCTAATCTTCTTCTTTTGAGCAGAAAATTAATTTAGAGACAGATTAATTCTAGATTCCTCTGGAATTAGAAGGAATTGCTGTTTTCTAAGGCAGCAAGAGAGACATGGAAATTCTAAATTTGAAATTAAAAAAAAAAGAAAAAAGTAAAAAGCAATTAAATGCTGAAAGGCAATTCATCTTTGTAGTTTAAATTGTCATACATAATCTTTACTAATGGTTTCAGTTTCATCTTGATCATTATGGCTACACATAGCCCTTCTTTAGACTATTTGGATTCTGTCCAGTAATCCTCGAAATACAGTGGAGCTTAAAGGCATTTTAAATTTAAAAAATGGGAATACTTTGTAGTTCCTTATTTCCCACTTCTTTTTTCTTTCTATTTTTTCCTGTCACAGAGGACAAACTGAGCTGATTATCCCATTTCGCCTTCCCATTTTAATATCTTATTACAAAAGTAGATTGAAGAGAGGAAGATTGCAGTATGGCAATGGAGAAAGTCCATTAGCGTGGGAAAAAGAGCTGTAATTAGGTGGAATGGTGAAAGGAAAAGGGAATGGTGCAATGCAATTCCTGACCATGCTTATAGCAAGCTGTGTTTCTATAGAGTTCTTCTTTTTCCCTTTTTAATAATTATTTTAGTATTTGAGCAAGTATTTTCTTCCTAATTTCCTGACATAGACTACAAAATTTTTCTATAGTGGTTGAAGTAAAAGATACCATCTTTCTGGATAACTAATTCATAATATTTTACTCTAGATAATTATATAGAAAAATTTCTTCTTCTTGCATATTCATAGCTGTGGCTTAAAAAACACACAAGTGAAAACCTAGATAGCAATCATGCCACAAAGAGAATTAGATATGTAGTAAGACAGTTTATAAGGAAATGCTGTATATTAAGGAATTATGATTTTTTGTGTTCTAAAGGAGAAGGTCTGGTCTGAGCTAGTCTCTGACTTGACCTTTCCTGGAACTGAGGCAGTTTATGTGAGGCTCTCACTACCATTTTCCTGTTCTGTGCTTTCCACTTTGAAGCAGTATAGCACTATTTAGATTTTTTTTCTAATAGTTCTACATTAAGACAAAGCAGTTTCTCTCTTCCTTAAATATTTCAAGATAAAGGTCATCTTTCTGACTTGCAAAGACTATGCTTTGTTCAAAGGTTACAAGTGTTAGCCACTCACTTATGTTTGAAATGTTCCCAAAATAACTTTCTATAAAGGATATTGAAAATGAGAGGAAATAGCAGAAAGAAGCTCAAAAATGTTGGTGCAGTTGAAGCCTGAAATTTATCCAGTGCTTGTGTAAGACAGTCTTATATCCTTAATTCCAGCTGCAGGTGGTTAAACTGATGTGTTGCTGGAGTATTCTCTGAACTGTGGTTCAACTCAGTGATAGTGACGACCAAACAAAAATCTATATTCACTTCCTACTGGTGTGCTGACAGACTCTATGTGGAAGATAAAAAGAATGAGAATAAATACAGTTCTGTGGTTTCCTTTGTTCTTGCCAAAGAAAGAACTCTGTGTATTGCTCACGGGAGAGATTTTGCTGAATCTTGAATAAATGTTCTGAAATACCGAATATGTCCTTGACCTATAAAATATGCTGCTGTGTTTGCCTGCTGGTCCTTCTGCTCTGGGTTGCCAAAAGCTTGGCTTTTCCTACCAAATTAGGTGAATAGGGAACAAAACTGGCAGTGAATAAATTATGGAATAGTTGTTAAATAATACAGCTGTGCTTTGCACACCGAAAGAGAAGGAAAAGATGAATTGGAGAAATCAAGGGGGAACAACATAGAACATGGTCTTAAATTGAAAATATTACTTATATGTGACAACTTTTAAAGTAATACCTGATCATGCAACAACATAAATCATGGATAAACATAAAAATTATTGTCTTTATTCAAGGGATTCATGTTTTGAATTTTTGGGCCAGTTTTTTCTTTATATCAACTGCAGCTTATTCATCATTTCTGTTGAATTAAGAGTATCTTTAGGGGATGATTTTTTCCACAGAAGATGGAAAACCTATTCAAGCAACAATTAACAGGATGATTAAAAGAACATATAAAGGGCTGTTCTTATTTTTTTTAATTTTACTTTTAATAAATTTAGTATGTAGCTCCTCAATCATATGGTTCTTATTTTGCTAAAATGTAAATGTACCTCATGTGGATGAGGAAGACTGCTGAATGTGGCATCATTCTGAGCCTTCATGGATTCAAAATGTGCTTCTATCCAATGAGATAAGTGTTTTCTATCCAATGAGAGATCTAATAAGTGGGCCATAGACTTCCCTGAGTTTTGAATTTATTGTGTCCAAAAGAATGGCAACTATGCACCAAAGTCATAGATCAAAGAAGTAACCCAGCTGGGCTTAAGGAGGATAATATTAATGAGTATGAGCCCTATAATTATCTCTTTGGAAAATACTGCTTTGATAAAGGATTTTCAGTATCTCAGAAGTGTTTATTTGAAAGTGGAAGCCAAGCGAGTTCAAACTAGAAGCAAAGAAGCCTTTTCCTCTCTCTTTTTATTATTTAGCTCTTAAAACAATCTACCACACAGTGTGTGGTCTCTCTTTCGTTAAGAATTTGGAATAAAGGGGTCTTTCCCTTTCCTCTGACTTCTCCTGAAAGTTAAATGAAAATTTTTCCAGGAGGTCACATTAGATGCCCTCTGTAATCCTTCTGTGGCTGTGTAGCCCATAAATACGTGGTGGGGGTGGGTAAGGTTAAATAAATGAATGGCAGTGCATGCTGGAAGGTGTTTGTCTCACCATTAAAGGTGTAAAAATGGAAATGGAGGCTCCATCCAAGGCCACAGCTTCATCTGCTCTTTCAGTGTCAAGCTGCAGCTCTGCTTGGAGCACGTAGTCTGCCTCTGTCCTCCCAGTTCCCAACTCCCAGCACCGCCTGTCCTTGCTTTGATGTGCCAACCTGGCTGTGCCCCTCTCAGCTGGGGTTTGAAATGGCACATTCCCACAGACCACTGTGCATCCAGCAGGCCTGGCCTTTTTCCCAGTAAAAAGAGGAGTCAGGAGAAGGATCGCCTTTTTTAGAATAGAAGGAAAGTTAGTGATTGGATTTAATTTGGCGTGATCAGTTATGAAATGGATTTTGGACATGCACATGCATCTCTACACACATCCCTGAAGGACGGCACGTCCTGATCACTGATACAAAATTGTCACTGATTCCTGTGTACACTGCAGAAGTGTGAGAGTGCCCCACTTTCACACCATCCAATTCTGGCAGAAATATGAATGCTGATCAACGTTATTTGTAATTACCATTTCCAGCCCTGTTTTGGAACACAAATCACAATAACAGATGGGGCTTAATATGAGACAGTGGCTCCACTGTATGCAGGATGTGTCCAAAGAGGCATATGCTGCATACCCTGAGGAATTTATGGTCTAAACACATAAAATGAATGAAAGGAGTCAACACAGAGAGGTCCCAGTTGCAACTTGTGTGTTGGATTTAAGATAGGATTTTATACTCTATTTTTACTGTACCTAATACTTTATTTCGCACAGATTAACTGAATGTCTCTTAAATACTTACACTATTCTCCTTGTACTCCCAAAGAAAACCAAAGCTCTGATTTTTAATTTTATAACAAATACTGCAGAAACCGTTTGAATACTGCTTTCTTCCATTGCAATAGTTACCTGGTTCTTTGCATGAGATTTCCCATGACATTGTTTCTAAATATTGCAGAGTTCAGACTAATAATTAAGTTATTTTCCAAGTTTGAATATATTTTGTATTGGCACGCAAATCATAAATATTTGGAGCTTGTAGAGTTTTTCATGGTTTTCATGATCAGGCAATAGGCAAAGGTAATCTTTTTCTTTGAAAGGTCAAGCCTATTTTCTCCCAAACCTATTAACTTCAATTCAGCTATTACAAATGTTAATTAAAAAATGTGTTTTTTAGGTTTTTTCCACTCCCTGTTAATGTTGGGTTTTCCTTCACAACAAGAGACAGTCTTACAGTGTCAGTGAAATATGTTGTCTTTCTTTTGGAACAGTAATGTAAGCCCTGTTAAATTCTTGCTCATTGAGGATCAGATCTTTATTTGAAATGAATCACAGAAAACAGAGATGTATCTAGGGTATTTTAATTGATTCCAGGAAATATCTTTATTTTTCTGAGCTATCCAAATCCTGTTCTTTGTGAATTCTCCTTTGAATAGATAGGAAATATACAAGGCAAATCTCTTTGCTGTATTGGAGAAAATCGTTATAACCTGTTTCACCTACATATCTTGGAAAAAGCTCCTACTTACAATATCATAGAATGCTTTTGTTGTTGCAATATTGGCACAGGCCTGAAAACCAGAACAATCCATGTTTCCAGCCACAGTTGTGCTTGATTATTAAGTTGAAATGCTCTGAAAATAATTTAATCAGTGATCAAAGTTCTCTTCTACTTTTTTTTTAAGCCCCAAATGAATTTTAATGGGCTTCACATATTAAGACTATGAAGTTAGAGAACAGGAATATTATGACTGGAAGAAGGTAAATAAATTAAGTTGATCAACAGGGTCACTTACATGTTGGGTGATTAGTGCTGTTGAGAATATAGAGGTTTATACCCTGTGACATAAGCCAATAAAGGGCCATACATGAGCACTGAATAGTCGAATTTCAGGAGCCATCTGATCCATGGAAGTCTGAATACATTTTGGTATTCCTGCATTTATCTCTCGTTTTGGGAGGTGACAGGATTTCAGCAAGAAGACTGATTTTGCAGGAGTAGGATTGTAATCAGGTAGAAAGAAAGAGCAGCTTTCCTGGGTGACCTGAGGAAGTAGGGAAACTCTGAGCCTATGTGGATATTTCCAAGGTCTCAAGTACCTCAATCAGTTGTCTGAGCTCCACACACTCCTTTAGGTAACAGTGATGTGTAAATGAAGCCAAAAATTAAGCTAGTAATTATTTTGAGATGTTGGTTGCATTGACAACTCAGTGCTAAATTTTAGCCACATGAGCAGAGGGCCCTTCAGATTTGTTCCTCTTTTGGGGTAGAAGGGAAATTATCTGTTGCCCAGATTAGACCCAAATGCCTGTGCATACATAGAGACAGATGGATTCATGTTGTGTGGATGACTGTCATTAATTTATCCATTTAGTCTCTCCAGTTAATATGTCGTTTAAGATCTGTTTCTTCAATGATGTACTAATACATAACTTCCGATAATTCAATAATATATTCCGTTTCCTAATGTGCACAAGTGTACACATTAGGAAACTGAAGTTTCCTGAGTCAGGAATCCTGCTAGCTGACTGAAAATAAGGAATAGACTGGCTTAAAAGTTCTGTTTGTCAATGAGACTTTCCCCAGGAGAATGACATATGGGTGCTCATGCTGCCATGTTGCAATTTCTGCTTCCCAACTTATTTCAAACTCTAGTAGCATGACATTTTTTTGTAATAACAAATATCCAATTTAGCTGATATATCCAGCATAAGCTTTTATTTATAGCCATATTGATCAATATAGACATGTAAATAGAGAAACTGAGAACTCTATTCAGGACATCAATTAAATAAAATTACTTGAGAACATATGCCCTTTCAGTTATGCCCAGGTTACCTCACTTTCTCAATTTTGCTTGTTACTGCAGTAATTTCCTCCTGTTTCTTCAGCTGAAAAAAGCCCTCCAGAATTATCAGGGTTTATGAGCACAGACTTTGTGGTCTGTGAGGTCAGGATCTGTCCTGCTGACAATTCCCTTCACCTCAAGCTGTGCCTCTTTCTCGCCTTCCATGACTTTCCTTCCCCTAAGGGAGCCTTGTTGTTTACATATGCCCCTGCAGGTCCCTGGCTCAGCCAGCTTCCAGACAGACTTTCTGTCTGATGTCTAGCCATAATAATTTTAGTAAAATATACATCAACTTTACAGTAAACTGGGAGGGATTTCAAGCTGCATAAATCTACTGAACAACCCAGAACTCAAACTGTGATTTGGGTTTGGTTTGTCGTTTCTTTTTTTTTCTCCTCCTTTCTTTTTTCTGCATACCCTCACTATATCAGTTATCCTGCAATTAAAGCTAGATTGTGTCAAAGTTTGAATACGAATTCTGCAAAAATGCAATTAATGTGTATATACATGCATTATGTTTAAAATTCTTGCAGCAGTACTAATTTTAAAGTTTGTCATATATCACACCAAAGTTTTGTGGGCAGAAGGGATTCACAACCTGTATATATCTAAGAATTTGTTATTGGTCCAGGTAATATCAGTTTAAACAAAATAAACCAAGCAATTATTCTTAGTTCAGTTATAATGACTTGAACATTTAAATTCAAATAATCTAAGTAAGAAAAAAGAAAAAAAAAAAATACCATGGTTAAAATCGTTATACAAAAGCTTCCTAGTTTTCCTTCCCTCATTTTAATCACCCAGACACCAGAGGCAGGCTGGCAGTGGTTGTTTTTCTTAAAAAAAAAAAAAAAAAAAAAAAAAAAAAAAAAAAAAGTAGAAAAGGATTGAAAATTCATCACCATGCTCTGGGTCAGCTTCAAGTTATTTTTGTCCATTTTCTAATGCAGTAAGTTGACATGATTTGTCTTCATGTGTGCCCAGCCATAGTTTTTTTTGGTTTCTTCCTTTTATAAGTTTTCCCCACGTTTTCACTTGCTGGTCATCAAAATTACAGAGCAACCACCCCCAGTCCCAAGTTAGAGTAAGATTTGATTGTCTAAACTAAGATGCAATTGTATAGTAAAATCATTATTTTTGGTGGCTGTTTTATGTGAGGTCTGTATTGAATAAGAACGTTGTACTTAAAGGTCTTTTTCCTGAGAATTTTGCTGGCCCGAATCCATTTGAGTCACCTATTTTAATGGCATCATAGCAGTGTTGGAGTACATTCACATCAGCAGAATTCTTAGGAATAAAGCCACTAAAATACAGTGTTTATGAATGAAACAGGATTTCTAATTACGAAGTGCATATGCAATTATTAGAGTTGTAGTATTTCTGCTATACTTATAAACACTCATTTGTTGTTACTATTGTTATTTATCATGGCCAACACTAATGCTTGTTCTAGTCTACAAGTTTATTTGATATGATGCTAATATTTTTGTCATTTAAAATCATAAACCATTTCTTTCTTGTGATTTGCATCAATAAGATTTGTGATGTACATCTAGGATTTGCATCTTTAGCAGAAGTAATCTTGAATGGATGCTCATCATCTTTTCTCTATTAAATATTTCTCTTACATATTCATTGTTGAGTAAAAACCAATAAGGGAAAGAAGTTCAGTTTTCCATTTCATGTCATAATAAGTGTTTGTTTTCAGAATTTCATGGGTTATCTCTTTCCATAATGACTTAAGTTTGAAAGAAATACCAGCATGAATCAATGAAATATCAGTTCATAATTTTAAAAGGTTGTACAAAGCATTCAAGAACACATTTTTTTCCTGAGACTGTACATGCTGCTAACAGCCTGCGTAGAACCTGCTGCCATTTACAATCTGAATTCTATAAAAGTAACTGTTGTGTCTGCAGCTGAAAAGAAAATCAAAACAACAGTATTTTTTTCTTCAACATTAGGTTTTCTTGTGACTTCCCTGCTGCTACACTATAGATCTACAAACAATAGGCGCTTCAATAATTTCTTCTTTGTGGAAAAACAAATTCCTAGAGATTCAGGAATTTGCAGCATGCTGACATGTATAATTAACAAGCTGAATTTTTAAAATATCACAAAGTCTCCTATAAAAATCACTGAAGTCCAAGACACTGCTGTAGCATTATTCTGATTCACTGGACATTAAGACATATGCACGTAGCAATACTCTGGAATTTTCTGCTGTCTCCAACAGGTGCATGGATAGAATACATTTACCTGAAGAGAATGGGAAATATTGTGAATATACCATCCATAATCCAGAAGGGAGCTTCCATCAGCTTCTACACGATGATGGCTGTTGTGACTAACAGCCCTTTCTCTCATCATCAAAGGTAGATTTTCACACTAGGAATTGCTGGTCACATACATTTAACAGACTTCTGGAATTTTATCATCATTTAGTATCAGCATGTCAGGTTGCAGAAGTTCTTATCTTTCCTGCTGCTTCAAGAAACATTTTCATGGGCAATTAAGATCTGCTTAAGTCTCACATGTATGAAGCATCAGCCTGAAGTGTACAACCTCAAGTTACCTCTCATATGGATGCAAACACAATCTGAAATCAGCAAACTTCCTAAAAAATTGTTATTTGTGACATTCCAAAGATGATTCTGTCAATCAATATTTGTTTTCTCCTTGAAAATTCAGTGATGTGTACTAAAAACATGACGAAGACAACATAATGAGTTGGCAGTTTTTAACAGTTTGATCCAAAGAAAAAAGAGCTATGATTTTTTTCAATCCTCCCCCCTGCAGTATGAGGATCTTTGACCGTGTGCATCTGAAGCAGATCCTTTGGAAGAAATTTAAAGCACCTGTGGCTTTTACTCAAGTTACATATTCTTAACTGTGACTATTCTTTAGTATATTGCTCCATGTTTTGCAAAAGAAAAAAAAACCCAACTCAATTCTAAGCCACTACCTCTTTGTCTTTTCTGTGGTTAATATGTGCTGTGCACATCCAAAATAATACTAAAGTACACAAGTTGTCAGAAGATAGATTTAGTAAATTTGACAGGCAGTTTAACTATAGACAGTGATGGCACTTTGCTAATGAAAAAGCTTTAAACATCAGGAGAAAAATAAATGTATTTCAACTTGTCTAGATTTTAAATGAAGGATTTTTTTTGCTTGCAGTCTTGCACTTGGACTTCAGGGGTTGAAGGAGTACTTTGACAGCCAAGTGATAAACTCAAGGAGGGAAGTCAGTTTCTCTAACCATCCAAGCAATATTACTAAAATCCAGCTACAAATGAGTCACCAATTTCTGCAACTGTTCTTACCTTCCATTATTGTTTTCAGCCAACTCAAAATGCAAGTTTTGGCAGCAGTACAACTTCATCTCATTTGGTTCTGCTTTTCCTCAGTGGGAGTTGGAGCAATGGCTGATAAATCAAACTCATCCACTAACCACACCATCCACCTCTGCCCAAGTTCAGCTTTCTCCAGTTAGCAAATGAACGACAATTTCTGAGCATAGTAATCAGTGAACTCTCTTTTCTCCTCCTGGAAAATTACATTGATTTTACTGAAATGGCAGTGGAGTTTTGCAGATTGAAAACTCAATGGTACCTGAATAATTTACTCTGTTTCAGAAGCTCTCCTTGTCTCCATGTGGATTTTACTGTCTTATCACATCCCTGTCCCATCTGGAACTGGAATCCTTGAAATTTAAAGTTATCATTTTTCTGATAACACCTTGAGAGCTCTGCTTTTTGACTTGGAAACTGTGCACAGACCAGTCAGGTCGGCATCAACTGGTCAGGCCTTTGGAAATATTCACATGTGGAACTACAAATCATACAAGACATTCAGGAAGCAAGAGCATGACAGAAGAAGTCAAGGAGTAGAATAACATGTGTAGTATGACAGGAATTTTATCAAACCCAAAAATATATATTTACTTTTACAGAACCTGTAGCACTAATCTCAAATTATGCAATACCTCTCTTTCTTTTTTTAATTAGCATAGGAGCCATTTGTGTTTAACGACGTATTATAAGTCAGAATACTGCAAGTGTAGAAAATTTTCACCTTTTGTTTTTGGTTTATTTCTTTTTTTTCCAGAAGGTACTTTTTATATTGTGTCATTTTGGGTAGTTTAACTTCCAGACCTGTATAGAAGATTTTTCTTTAACAACAGCAGAGAACTAAATTGCTATCAGTATTTAAAATAAAAAGGGCTTTCTTGTTTCCTAATTTAGAGAATGTACTTTAGTGTGGATAAAATCACAGAGTGACTTTATCTAAGTAAAACATTTTTCAAAGTCACTGCTGAAGATTTTTCACTTGTATTTTAGTTTTATGCTGGTGATGATGAGGGAAATAAAGCCTCAGCACAAAAGCTTCAAAACCCCCATTATTATTTATGATTACTATGAAATTCTCCAATGAACCTTAACCATGAAAAAAATTTCTTACGATTTTATTATGATTTCTAAAATCATAAATGTAACTTCTGAAGACTTTGTCATTCTTCCAATGTCTAAGAGTGTAAGGTTCTGTTAACATAATTGTTCTTTCCAAAGAATATGTAAGTCTCTATGGAACTGTCTTAACCTCAAGTTTTTGATACCTCAATGATTGTTCATTCTCCATGGTGGAAGGAGATACTGAGTAATTCAGTGAATGAGCACAGATCATGAATGTTAGGCCACAGACACTATTCTGATTTTCTAGGGGTTTGTTCTGTCCCTTTTGTGCTCTTTGTTATTATTAAGCAGTAAAATAAAATAAAGATTCTACATCTCTCAGGCTATAACATTTGAAAGGAAAAAAATAAAGACTGTCCCAATTTAGTAGGTATCCAATATTATTTCAGACAGGCTTGAGAGTTACTGATATTTTTAATTTATAGAGATTATATCTATATTTTGGTTTTGGTCCATTGGTGGTCTAAAGCTTTCTTTCTGGTGGGGATTTCTCCCAGGGATTACTGGGCAAGTGTACTGTTCCCATACTTGTGTCTCATTCTCTTCATGTTTTGGTGTGTTACGGTGCCAGACATGGTATTAATGTGTGTTTTCCATAATTAGTGCAGGAGAGAAATTAATCCCAGAAAGGCGTTACCAGTGCTTAGAAAGTTCTGCTTTGGCAGTTTATCCTGGTTTTAATAATGTCCTTTAAAAGAACAGAAACATGTAAATAGTGTGGCCTCAGTTTTTGCTCCAGGTAATGCTGCGTATTTGATTTTTGTCCTGGTTTCTTCATTGCTCTTTGCCATATTCAACTGCACTGTTAGTGTGTTTTTTTTGAGTCATCACAACATGCCCTTGAATCATTTACCCAGATCTCTCTTGTGTGATTTATACCGTAAAGAAATACAATACAGCCACACTGGTGTTACTGAAGTCCTTGTGGAACTTCACCATACTGACTAGCTTTTTAATTTGCATTGAATTAATGAATCACTAATGAAGTATTTACTATTATATCTATGATTAATTGTCACAGGTTTTTTCACCATTTTAAATGTAACTTCTTAAGGAAATATTAGTCATCAAGGTAAAATCAAAAATCAAATTTCTGAAATGTATATACATTTTAGGTAGGAATAATGTAGTTTGACCATGGTATTACATGCTTAATATTTAAATAAAGAAGAGACTCATAACTGGTATTAATTATGTCATAGGGAGTACCTGCTTTAGATATTCCCACATGTTCTGGGAATTAATCTCACAGATAGAGGTACCTGGATCATTTCTTTATCTATTTAATTAGTTGTTTCTTTGTTTGGTAATGGGATTTTCTTGGTCTGTATTTACGCTCTTGTTTTCTTTCATGTTTTTTTTTTTTTTTTTTTTTTTTTTTTTTTTTTTTTTTTTTTTTTTTTTTTTTTTTTGTTTTTGTTTTTGGTTTTGGTTTTGGTTTTGGTTTTGTTTTGTTTTGTTTTCAGGAATGCCAGCTTCTAAGTATTTTTAATCAGGTATTGCACTATGTTTGTAACAGAAGTAAATGATGGATTTGCACACCAATCCATCTGCAAAACAAACTCAGGGAATAGGACTTTTTAAACTGTTTATTAAGAAGTCACAGTATAATATACATTATAAGCAATGAAGCAGAACACATTTTAGAATGTTTGGGTTTTTTTGTGGGTTTTTTATTTTTTTTTTATTTAGGAAGCAATTTTAAGACAAGAACTTTAAAAAAATAGAAATTACCTTTAGTAAATGTATATTTTTATGATAATTCTATTGACATTTTCTTGCCTACAGTTGTTTTATTTGTTTTATGGACTTTGAGCCTACTAAATCCCTCTTACAATGTTTCTTACCATATATTTGATTATAAAAATAAATGATATGTGAAAATCTCCCATTATTCAGAGTATTTATTAGCTTGGGTTTTGTCCTACCTATAAATCTAAGATATATTACATCATCTGCATTTGAATAAGAGAATGTGAGAACATACAAAAATTATACTGAGTACAGCCTAATTTTTTTCCATCAGTATTAGAAAAAACCTAGATAAACAAAAATGAGATTGAGAAATTACTCTAAAAGCTATTTAATTTAAGGATCTTTGTGCTTATTTTCGTTATTATTTTACTTTATAATATCTATTAGTACTCATATATGTGCTTAGGAATATAAGGAGTTACTTGTAGTAAAATATGTATTAGTGAATTCAATTATTTAGGATTAGTATTGAATTAATGAATCACTAATAAAGTATTTACTATTATATCTATGATTAATTGTCACAGGCTTTTTTCACCATTTTAAATATAACTTCTTAAGGAAATATTAGTCATCAAGGTAAAATCAAAAATCAAATTTCTGAAGTGTATATACATTTTAGGTAGGAATAATGTAGTTTGACCATGGTATTACATGCTTAATATTTAAATAAAGAAGAGACTCATAACTGGTATTAATTATGTCATAGGGAGTACCTGCTTTAGATAAATATAAGCAATATATATAATGCTATATAAATAAGCATTTATATATATGTTCTACATGTATATAATGCTGACTTTATATCAGAAGTTAGAATATAACTTAATGTTTTATCTTAAAGAAACTGTATTCTAATTAGCCCAGGAATTCCTTCCAAATTCCAGTGTTAATGTCCATACTGTAACATGTTTATTAGCAGCATCATAACTTTTATTTTCCTTTTTTGAGGATATTGTAGAAATAGAATTTTCAGTATTAAAATTGATAGCTAAGTGGTCTAAGTTGCTAATTTTTACCAATCCAAAGAGGTTTATGTTGGCTCCTGGGTTAGAATTCAAGAACTTAAATTTGTGTACCTGTGCTGAGTCGTTTTCACAGGAAACAAAATTCAGTCTTCTTGAATTCTTACACAGGATCAGAATACTTTTCTTTTTATAGAAATCATGATTAACAGCATGCTTCATTTGACTACTTTACATCAAATATTTTAAGGTCTAAATTTTGGCATATTCCCTTCATTAAGTCAAGGAACAATTGTACTGAGTTAAAAGCTCAGCCACTTAAATATCAGCTGCCACTTGGTGAGTATTGAGTGCAATATGCAGTAAGCTTGAGTGTGTGTGTGTGTGTGTTACAGAATTGAACATAAAAACCTGCTTCAAGTTTAATGCCATGCAGTGTTACAGTTACTGTGTTTTCGTCCCTTTTCCACCTTACTTATAACGATTGTGCGTTAATATTACTATTTTTAATCATGTTTGGAGGTTTTTCCCTTAAACAAAAAAAGTGAGATGAAAAAGTACAACAAATTTCCCAAAGATTGCCCAGAGAAAGTGTGGCAGTCCCATCCCTGGAAATGTTCAAGGCCAGGTTGGATGGGACTCTGAGCAACCTGGTCTGATGGAAAGTGTCCCTGCCCAGGCAGGGGGGCTTAGAATGAGATTAGCTTTAGGGTCCTTTGCAACTCAAAGTATTGTATGATCCTATGAGTAAAGTGTAGAAGAAAATACCTTCTTTTTCCTCAGGCATTATAATTCATGAAGTTTGAAGCATCAAGTAATATTTGTATACTCTTTAGATTCAAATAATTTTTGGGGGAGAAATGGGGAGGGGGAAGGATGGGCATTATGGATAAGGATTTTTATAAAATTTATGTTCTAGAAAAATGAAAGATTCATTTTTCTCTCTTGCGTTTTCCATGGAATGAAAAGGAACTGAAATCCAGAAATTCTAGTTGCGTTTATGATTCAAGATTTTTAACAGTTGCGAGATTCTGGGATTTGTTCATTGTCTGAGGCATTACTTCTGTTCGGTTTTACAGCTGCAGTTGTAAGGACCAGAGATAATGCTGTGTGTAATCTGAGATATATATGTTGCATCTATGCATTTTTCTTAACAGCATCAAAACACGAGTGAGATCATAAAGAAGTTTTGAGTATGCCATTCACTATTGCTGTCATAATTTGATAATTTTTGTGGTTTCCCTTGACAATGTTCCTTTAAGCATGTACTTATTCCTTTCATTATACTGCCGAGAAAGAGAACATGTTTTTCTATTTTTTTTTTTAATTTATTTGGAAAATTTAGAAGTTGCTTAGCTGTCAGTAATAACTTCACCATAGGTGAAGAGATGCTTTCAGTCATTCTTATCACTACTGTTTAATATATAAATTCTACATTGACATACATATATAAATATATAAAACCTTCTTTTTTCCTGAATCAATGTAAACAGAGCCCAGACGGCCGCATAGAAGTCAAAGGGCAGCATGGAAAATCGTCACTGCATATTAAAGATGTGAAGTTGTCAGATTCAGGGAGATATGACTGTGAAGCGGCAAGTAGAATTGGTGGGCACCAAAAGAGCATGTACCTTGATATTGAATGTAAGTTCTAATATTTTGTTTTCTCTTTTAAATTTGTTTAAAAAAAAAAAAAAAAAAAAAGTACATTCTTAATGGAAGGTCATTTTTTTTCATGGTAATTCATGATTAAACTTGCATAAATGAAGAAAGCATGTCCTGTATCTCGTTTCTCTGTTGATGAATCCTGTCTTTCCTGAAGTTAACAAAACCATTGTTGGTATGTTAGTGGCTTAAGCAGGACAGGATTTCTTCTGAAATTATATTCCACTATTATTATCCATTAACTTAAGGCTGAGCTTAATAGCATCAAATTTCCAGGCTTCTTGAGACTGCTGGGAATGAAAACTATTCAGTGGGATAAAGTGAGGACTGATTTGAGCACCAGCTAAGTATTGAGTTTAACCTTCTAAGATTCAGCTAAGATTCTTTTTTGTTTCTGAGTCTTCTGATTTACTAATCCCGAAAAGGTCTTGTCGTGGTTTAGAAAGCAAAACGAGTGAGAGGCTCCAAGTCAGAAATATAATTTAATAAGAAGAAAGGTAAAAAGGTAAAAATAAAATAAAATAAATGCAATAATAGAAAGGACGACTGACAGAGTCAGAATACAACCTGAGCAGGGTGGTGGAAGCAGTCCAGATGAGGTGGTCTTCCTGAAGCAGTGATCCTGTAGAAAAAGGTCTGGTAGCTCTGGCCCTCTGGGAATCCAGAAGGTAAGGGCTGCTTGTACTGTCCCACATACCAGTTTATATCCAGGTGAGAATGCTTGGCTCCTCCCCCTGGGCAGAGCATCTCACAATGGGATGAGGAGTGTGAAGTGGGTCCTTGATGGCCCATTAAACAGAGATAATTCCTGGAGGGAGTTACCTGTGAGTCATGGGCAGGGCGTTGATGAGTCATTAGCAGAAGACAGCCCAACATTAGAGTACTGCCCCACTTGGTTTTAACAGTTCATGAAGATGATGATAGAATAAATACTTTGTGTACATCCTACACTACAACCCAGGACAGGTCTCTAGCCACAATTACAACCCCTCCTGGAGTGATCATGTTTGTAACAGTCTCTTTTGGAAATTGTCTTTTCTCCAAGCTCTTGCATTTTATCCAGGAGGAAAGGAGATTATTTTTGCTTAGAAGAGGCTGATGCTTAAGAAGCCAATCAGAGGATATAAATCTAAAATATAAAAACAAATTAGTTGAGTAATTGCTTCTTCAAATTGTTCTTCCAATTCACGAGCAAAGGTCTTCAAAAAATGAAAGCAAGCAAAAAAATCCTTTTTTATTTAATTGTTTCTCCATTTATCTAGAAATTTCTAGATACAATTATTTTGCATCTCCAATAGAGTTTGTATGAGCCTGTTTGAACTGAGTCTTTGTACAGAAAAATTCTTTCCAGAGCGAAGATAAAAGCTGGAATAGGATTCTGTGGCACAGAAATAAAAGTAATGATTGCGAAACATGGAGTGATTACCTGAGGAGTTCTGAAAGTGCTTTCACTATAGTTGTGTGTTCTCTTTTTGGCAGAGAAGCATTGCATTGTGGCATACAATATAATATCTGAAGGAAAAATGAGGAATGATCAAAAGAATTTTTAGGTGTTAGAAATTCAGAGATTTGCCAAGCCAGAAGACCTAAGAAATAAATCCTAATTTGCTCTATTTGTTTTCTTTAATGCATGCAATGATAATTTTTTATATGTATATAAAGAAAAAAAAAACAAACAAAAAAACTACAAACAAACAAACAAACAAACAAAAAACTTGATAAAAATGAAAATCAGGTGAATTTTTTTAAATTCCTGCCAACTCTCAAAAAAATGATATGTAATACATGGTTTGATTATGGCTGTGTTGCCTTTATGCTTTAACATTAAATATTAATATATTTTGTATTCAGAAGAGAAAATATATTGCACCACATGCTATGAAATGTGGACAATTGAAACTTAAGAATTTATTAGCAATACAGAATTCATACCAGAGGGCATAATAAAACCTCTGCATTGATACAGTACATTATTATAACCTAAGACAACTTTCAAGGTGAAAGTTTTAGAAGAGGTGGAAAGAATTTAGAAGTAGAATAGTCTTTTTATGGTATGGCAGAATTAATTTTGAATATGTGTGGGAACAATCAAGTATAGTATATGAGAAAATGGAATAACTTACAAGTCTGAACTTATGCCTTGGCACAAATCTTTTGATACAGCATAAAATTTTCTACAGTTCTAAAATGCTCTGAGGAAAGACAGTTTATAAAGAACATAGAAATATTATTCTACCATCAGAGAAATCACACACTGTAATGATTACTTTTAATGTATAATAGAAGATTTTTATTATGATATTTCTAAAAGTGGAGTTTTAAGTTTTAAATACTCAACTGATAGTGAGCTTTAACCCATTTTTTTTTTTCCAGCAACAGATGTTGTTTAACTAACAGAAGTACAATTTCCCTCAATTCCTTTAAGTCAAGTAGTTCTATGATACAAAGCAAGTATTTCTGGGATAATACAATATAGATCTATCTCATTCTGATTGATGAGTCAGAGAATTTTTTTGCTTTCCTTTGCAAATAACTTTGCCCTGGTATATGAGCTTCAAATACAACTTACTTGTCTTGCCCAGGAAAGAAAACACTTGTTTAATGGTAAAGAATTCTCCTTTTCTTTAAAATAATGTCCCCAGGCGGAAGTGTCTCTTTCCAGCCTCATCTGCCATCAGTTTGGCCTCTGCCATAACTTCTGTAACCGAACAGCCCCTATAAAGAATCTTTCCTCGCCCACATTTCCATCCAATGCTGTGTTGTCCTAAGTAAGGTCTGACAGTCTTAGCCCAAATATCTTCCTGGATGAGGCAGTGTCATGGTTATCTGTCATTCCAGTTATGGGACTTCATAAGTTGCAGGGTAGGGAATTTCAGCAAAAGATTCAGGTTCAAAAACTAAACAACCGATTTATATTTTTGTAGCGAACCAGTAAAAAAAAGGAGGGATTTCATGAAGTCAGTATTGAATAGATTTGGTTCTCCTTGTGATGTTTTCCAAGTGGCATTTCTTCAGCACACTAATTGCAGCTACAAACAGTGATATCAGGGCTTTTATATTTTTTTTCACCAAAATTTTCATTTAAAAAAATTTATTAAACCCTTCAAAAATTTTTAATTTTTCTCTTCTATTAGTTTAGTTTGTTCTCTTCTAAACAGGTTTTGAGGAGAATTTATTCAGGTATGGCTCACTCTTGCATTTAAGCCATTTTAATAGAAATTTTTAATTATCTTTAATAATATTCTCACATAACCCCCCAACAGGTATTTTAAAATTAAAATATAAATAGATAAGCAGGACTTAACTCTTGATATTGTTCTCGAGTTTCTAGATGGAGGTAAACAATGCATCAGTACCTTTCTGTAAGTTAGTAACAAAACTACAGCATTTTTTCCTTATGTTTTATTGTATTTGACAGTCTGTGTAGTGAGGAAACTGCCTCCATCACATCCTCAAATGCCACCTCAGTCAAACAGGCCTAACAAAGGCACAGAGAGCTCTGGTGTCACTGTCTCATCCTTTTACTCACTGATCCCTATCAGAGATTTACACTGACAGTAGGATTGCACAGAATTTCCCTGCTTTATCCCTGCTCTCCATTGGGGTTGCTCCTGATGATAAGAGCAGTTCCCCAGGACAGGAAGAGATTATCAGGTTTAATACCAACTGAGCACAGTTAACCCCGACTTTTATCTGAAAGAAATGCTGGGCCGGCATGAATTGCAGGGAATTAGGGGGCATTTTTAAGGATTTTTTTCTACAAAGTTATCTCTGCGTTTAGTTGTTTCATTTTCCTTATATAAAGCATGAAAGGTAAATCAAAATTACATCAAAATAAAATACAATTTTCAACTAGTGGATTTCATTAACCATGAAATTTGGTTTTAAATATGAAACCTAGTGTGTATTTGATGAGAGTAATAATAAGTAATCAATTGAAAAGTTCCTACATGGTGGAATATACGATATTGGGTATTAAGATGTGTCTATAGTTATTATCTACAGATTTACCATAGAGAAATAACTACTTTTGTAAATTAAAGCATTAGAGAAACACATAAAAAAGATAAAGCAGGCTATATGCTACAATGAGGTTTTCAAGACAGCCTGAGGAATTTAAATATATAAACCCTAGTGAATTATAGCTTGATTTTAGATATAATAGCTGGTGTCTCTCAGAGTTAGTTTTCCTACAAAAATGTTTACATTTCTATGTGGCATTTTTTGTCTCTAAAAATATTATACACACTTGACTAAAAGAAAAATTGTGATGAGAGAACACATTAGGTCTTGAGTTTCACAAAATTTTGACTGCACAATTAGCAATGAAGAAAAAACTTAATTTTCACATGTTCAATGTGCTGGATCATCTTTCACCACAGTGTTATTCCTAGTTAGGGTGCCCCAACATCATTACTGAGCTGGAAAAGCTTTAAACAAGCCAGTGATGAACAACATTTACAGTCTCTGAAAGGCTCTCTATCTGCCCTTACATTTTTCCCTTCGTTGTGTTCAAACTGCCATTAATCCGTTGGAAGTTTTCACAGTCCTCACTTAATTTTGTCCTCCTAGGAGCACAGATTATGTAAGATGCTACTGTTTCTGACTGCTCTGTATCACCAGGTGGAAATTCCTTTGGACAATACTCCTTTTTACCAGAGAAAAGGCACTGAGCTTTGGAAAATTCTCCTTTCCCATCCACTATCCAGGAAGCATCCTCATTCAGAGGCCTTTTTACCTGGAACCAGTTTTCACAGCACTATTTTAGTTACACCTCTCAACTTCAATATTGATACTGCAGCTCTTAGATATGCTGGGTGGTCAAAAAATGCCTATTTTCTTCACAGTACTCAAAGAGTAATGTTTTGAGATAGAATCATCTGTGGCAAATAGATTACATTGAGTAACGTGGTATATTTCTGTATGAGATCGGCCATGGGATAGTTGATAAAAAAATGATTTCTTAGAAAGCAATTTCTAAAAAAATGCATTTAAGTAATTTATAGTATCTTCCAGGAATATGAAGTTTTTCTTAATACTGCTTTTCATCTTAACATTATTTTAGTAGTCATATTCCCTATTAGTTTAGTACCAACTTTGAGTGGTAAAAACAAAAATAATCATGCAGCATGTGCAGTATAGTCTTTACCTGTAAAGAAAACTGTGCAGTATTTGTTATACTATTGTAGTGTTTATCAATAACAGTCCTTTCCTTTGTGTTTGTGGTTTTTTTTTCCCTGCCACAATTTGAAACCAACCTCATTACTGTTGCAGTATTGAACTTGGTTTCATGAATTGATTATTGTTTTGCTTTGTTGTGTGTTAGATGTATTGCACTGCAGTTGAGGGCGATGCTTTGGGTCCATGCAATTTCATTTTATATCTTTGCAAAAAATATACAACATTTCTTAAAAATGGATTCAACAGATTGAGCTACAAAATGTATTTATCTTCAAGGAAGAAAGGTTTTCAATTGGTGAAAATGCTACTGCTGTGTACAAGACGTCACAAATGTTTTCACAGAATCATAGAATGATTTGGTTTGGGGGCAGTCTTAAAGGACATTCAGTTCCAACCTCTGTGCCATGGGCAGGGACAACTTCCACTAGACCAGGTTTCTCAGAGCCCCTCCAAACCAGTCTTGAACACTTCCATGGATGGATCATCCACAACTTCTCTGGGAAACTTTGATGTTCTGATAAATGTCACAAAAGTTCCAGCTCCCTAATGCTATCACAAATCATGATAAATTCCAACAGTTCATAATTTGGATTTGGTTTTCGTTAAAAGAAATCAGTGCCGCAACATCCCATCACTACTCACAGAATCCCAGAATGGTTGAAATTGGAAGGCATTGCCTCTTTCCTGTCACTGAACACCACTGAAAAAAAACTGACTTTGTCTTCTTTGAACATTCCCTTCATCCATTAGTCATGAGGACCCAGTTCTTTCCTGTCATCACAGCCAGAAAACATTAATAAATACAATCATACGGCCCAGGAAACAAACAAATTACAGGAAAAAAAATCAAGAGAAACAAAATATTGAAATAGAAAAAATTCCATCTTATCTAATGAAATACCTTTGGCTTTAGTTACATTTCTTCCTGTCAAATTTATAGGTTAAAATGAGAAAGTAAAGATGGAAAAGGTCAACCTTTAACATCACGAAATAAGTGTGATAATTTTGGCAGATTATGAATGTCAGTTGTAAGATTTAGCATTTCCCTTCTTTGCACTTGTGCACTTGCACAAAAGCAAGTGCAGTATGCAATTGAAGCAACTTCAAGGGGATAAGAAAGTTTAATTCTCTGCAAAAGTTGAGGTTTATCACATAAAGTCACTTTCCAAAACCATTTCAACAAACTTCCCATAGTGAAGCAGAGTTCTTTTTCTGATGTTACAACAGTGTGGTAAAATGAAGAATTTATTCATCTATATAATAAATGTTCCTGTTATTTACCCCAAAAGGTTGTAAAAATACTTTGAAACAAAAATTCCATCCTAAAAACATTTTCCTTAAGTATATCTTAATAGCTTGTTAAACATGATATTCATATTAGAAATTTCTCATAAATTTTTACTGAACAGAGCTCTCTCCTACGTGATTTGGTTAATCTTGCAATTATTTTGCTATCATTTAAAGTAGATTTTTATTCATGTTAGCTATTTTTCTCTTAATAGAAGAACACAATTTTGAAAGAATAAAATAATTGGGGGTTTATTTTGTTTTGCTTCTAATAATTTAGTTATTAAAGGATATATATGCCTCAACACCTTTTCTTACTGTCATAAATTTTCACATATGCAATTGTGAAAAGTAAAGGTAGAAAAAAAGAAAAAAAAAACAAGGAAAAATTTTCTGTTATTCTTTGAGCATGGTTTACATTGTGAGTTGTTATTACAGGCTGAAAAAATTAAAATATTTACACTAGTAATTAATGTGATAAATTTTAAATGGTTTCAGAAGTATTTTTATACCATACAAAATGTAATTTATATTACACAGTGATGACCTGTAAATGAAAAAAAAAGGCCCGGCCTTTTCCCTTTTTATACCTCCAAGACAGATCCATCAAAGCAGAATCAAGGCACCTGAGTATTATGAAAAAAAAAAAAAAAAAAATCAAGTGATATGATAAGTATGGTGCTGAAATTAGGAACTTGAACAAAACAAGTTTTGAGAGATTTTATTTGTTGCTTTCTGGACAGCACAGCATGTCAAAATTAAATAAAGAAATGGAAAGGCTAAGAGTCCTTCTCCATACAGCACCTAATATGATTTGGGAATGTATGAGAGAGAGATAGATATCAGGGAATGGAGGGATGAAATTAATAAGGAGGCAAGTTGTGGAGGTAAGGGTGACAGATAGGAAAATGTAGAAGGATTTTGTTCTGAAAATGTGACATGTAGGACAGGAAGAAAGATGGGGTTAGGATCTTGGTTTGAGAAAAACATTGCAGTTTTTCACCTCTGCCTGTAAGACAATTATGTAATCTAATATTTGATGGAGCAGTCAGGCCATACTAAATCATTCCAGCAATTCTGTCCTGGAATGATGTAACAATTGAAAATTTGGTACAAATTGGCACCATTTGAGAATAACATGTTAACATTTGGCAGCACCTGATAATTTTGTTAGTAAAATGAAAATTGCTGCTAATGTAATGGATCCATAGGAGGAGTCTTCCTGTCCTAGACCTGATGGCCAGTGTTGGTGATTTACAGGCATACAGAATGATTAATAGATGTATCCAAACAGTTTATTTTATACATCACTAGTGGCAGACTTTGCTTATTTTCCCTAGCTATCTTTTCTTTATATTTTTTTCTCATAATTTAAACTAGTTTAGGTAATTTTACAGAGATGTATCAATTCAAAGGAGAGATTTCTATGAAATTAAAATTTCTTGGGGCTTTTGTGTTTGTTTTTTTTATTTGTTTGTTTGTTGTTTTTTTGTTTTGTTTTTTTTTTTCTGGTTTTTTTTAAGTAAAAACAAATACAATTCTTTAATGTCAAGTGAAATTCAAAGAAAAGAAAGAAAAATAGAAAAAATAATTTCTTCAACTCCAGCAGCACCAAGCACCTAAGTCATACCTGCATTCATTGCCCACCATTATTTAATGTGCAATTATCAACATGCTTTGCATCTAGCAAAAAAGTATCTTATGGAAATGGAGCAATTGATATGGCTTTTGAATATTAAAAATAATATCCTAGTCAAGGTTTCTAGGAAGTAGTACTGATTGCCAGTAGGAGGGGGCTCTTACTATTCATAAATCTAGAATCCGTCTATAGTACATCATACTATTGAATATCAATGTCATATTGTAATGAATTTTGAGAGGAACCAGGAAAACGGAGCAGGGGTGATGCCTTGGGAAGGCTGACCTGGAACAGAGACTGGACAGAGGTGGATAATAAAATAGATATTTATGGAAAGGCCTTTAAGGGTACACCTTGGGCAGTACAAGGGCCAGGCCAGGGCTACACCCAAGATGAATCCAAAATGGCCACAAAATGGATGACTGGTCACGAGGTTTCACACTTTTATAAGTTTTGGTCTATTTGCATATGGGAGTTTAATTATCCAATTGCAGCTTCAGATTATGAACTCCCATCCTTTTTGTTTTCTCTCTTCACTCAATCATTGTTTACGGTTTTGGGCCTGAAAACTTGTACTCATTATCCTTGGTTCTCAACAGGAAAGTATTTGTTTTGTCTCCCTACTCTGTGAAGAGAGCTCACTAACACTTAATATGAGGCTCAGAGCTACACACCTAGGCAGCACAGGATCTGAAAAATATGAAACTTAAAACTTAAGGCATCAGGAAAAGGAAGTGTGGTGTTTTCTGCACTTGCTACCTCTCAAAAGTTTTGAAATCATGGGTTAGATTCTGGAAAAGAAGATGCCTCTGGTTTTAGCTAATAATCATGGAAATTTAAAACCAATATATGACAAGTTTCATTTGTTTTTCTATTTGGAAACTTCCTATGTGGGTCTTCGATTTTTTCCTTACAGCCACATGATTGTGATAGCAGCATAAAATGAGAGTTAGTAATCCTGAAGTTATCCAAATCCTGTCTTCCTTTTAAGAATGATTATAGATTAAATTATAGTCACCTAACCACATTTTTGAAGTATTTCTAATACTATTTCTTCTTGCAAATGAATATGTGACAGTTATTGTACTTGTCTGTGGTGGAGGTTCTTCTGCTTCTTATCCAAGGAAAAGCTATTAATTTTAAAATATTAACTATTGAAAAAAGCAAGACGGAGAAAATGCAAGAGAAAGATAGATGGCTCTTAACTAAATTGTGGCAGAGTTACAAAAATTTGAGGCACTTTTACAGGATCGATGGCAAGGACAGGAGTAGATTTGCCAGAGGATGTGGTTTATTAAAGTCCTCGATGATGGGAAACTTATGCCAGCATTAATAATTTTAGAGAGAGGCTTCCAATAATATACTGTAGGAAATGTCCCAGAGTCTTAGAGCTAACAATCTGTCATATTTTTATTACATGTTTCAAGGGAACAAATAGCCAAAAGGTTTGAAAACCTATGTTCTTAAATTAAGAAGTGGGAATCTGATTCTGCACGCCAGTTTTCCATTGTAGTTGCCTGGACACATGTACTGAATCAAGTAATTTGCTGTATCTAATTTTGTGTATGACACCAAACACACACCAGACCTGGATCTTTGTCGTCCTTAATTAAATTACTTTTTGGACAAGGCAGGTGATGTATTAGTCTGTTCTTGAACCACTGTTCCTGGACATTTTAACTAACAAGGATATCTAAATAATAGAGACAGCTTTCAGGTCAGAATCTGGTTCTCTTTAATAATCTTCTTACACAGTTCATCCAGATCTCATTCTAATTGGAGTGCCAACCTATTGGTTTCGGTCTTGCTTGGGATAATGATCAGCTTGAGTTTAGCTGATGCTGGAGCCATAACATTAACTACTCTAAAATGCCATTCTAAATTTATAATTTCTTACAGAATCCTACACCCATAGAATAGTTTGGTTTAGTTTTATATATTTGTATTATAGTCTTTGTTCCTTCAAGGCATCTTTTTAATTTGTATTGCTTCATCTCTCCAAAATAATATTTGATCTTTCATAGTTGAACCTTAAAACCTTATGAACTTTATCACATCCTGGGCTGCATCCAAAGCACTGTGGCCAGCAGAGTGAGAGAAGCGATTCTAGCCCTCTCCCCACCTTTTGTGACACCCCCAGCTGCAGCATCGCATACAGCTCTGGGACACCAAATACAAGAAAGATACGGACTTGCTGGAGCAGGTTCAGGTGAGGGCCATGAAGGTGATCAGAGTACTGTAGCAGCTCAGCTAGGGAGATAGCTTGAGAGAGTTGATGCTGATAAGCCTGGAGAAGAGAAGGCTCTGAGGAGATATTTGAAGCCTTTCCATGTGCAAAGGGGGCTTATAAGAGAGACTTTTCATCTGTAGTGACAGCATAAGGACAGTGGCTTTAAACTGAAAGAGAGCTATTAGAAGTTAGATTTTAGGAAATTTTTTGGTTTTTGGTTTTTTGTTTTTTTTTTTTTTTTTTTTTTAGTTGTAAGGATGATGAACGGGTTGCCCAGAGAAGCTGTGGCTGCCCCATCCCTGGGAGTGCTCAAGGCCATGTTGGATGGGGCTCTGAGCAACCTGGTCTAGTAGAAGGTGTCCCTGCCCATGGCAGGCTCTTGGAACTGGGTGATCTTTAAGGTCCTTTCCAACCTGAGCTGTTCTATGACATTGTGTGCATCCATTAAATTATATCAATGGTAAATTTTGTCATTTTTTTTCAGTTTTGGAGGTTCTATTTGTTTCGTTTTCAGTAAGGTGCAAAAACTTCAGATATAAGAAATACTATCAGGGTAGATTTTTTTTTTTTTTTAATGGCATGTATTCAAGCTCCTACTACTTATTTGTTGAGAGCTCTGCTATGTCATCTTAACTTTCTACTTTGTGTAAAAAGCCTAAAAGGAAAAGCTCATTTCATTTGCACCATACGCTGAATTTTGTCAGGTGTAAATTAATTCTCAGTTACATAGAAGCTAAGCAGAGCACATTATGATTTTTAAGAGTTCTAATTTTTTAACTGATTTCCACTGAATCTCTTATTTTTTTAATAATACGTATATTGCATTTAAAGATCCTTTCGTAGCACCTCCTCATTTCCAGTTGGTTTTATTTCATTTTCAATTGATAGAACTTTTTGATGAATATTCTGGTAATGAATGTAATTTGTTAGTTATTTTATAAAACTGGTGGGATTAGGTTTTGTAGACAAAAAGTCAGACTTCTGTTTTCAAAGACTTGGCTTTAAGGTTTGTTATTTTATGTGATAATTTTCTCTTAAACATAATGTATGTTATTGATAAATACTAATTCTGTAACCATTTAAGCATGCTGAGCAGCAGTTAGTGATGAAGAGCATACAAAAAAGCCCAAGTTCTCTTTATAAACAAATTATTCCCTTCCAAACCAATTTTTTAGTTTCATAAGAAAATTATGAAGAAAATTATTTCCAGAATTATATTTTTTTAAAAAAAAAGTTCACTCCAGGCATCTTAATCTGTTCCAGACTAGGAAATCAAAAATCATCTGTCTTTAGATAATTTCTCTGAATCAAGTCATTATCACAGTCCTCTTCTTTTTGTATATTGGAGCTCTTGACTGCTGGGGATATGGCTGCAAAGACTTTTTACACAGGCTTTTTTGAGAAGGAAATTACAAAGCTCTTTCTTGAGGGGAATGCTTTACAGTTGTGAGTTGCTTATTTTGGGATATATCTTTATCTGACAGATTTTTAGTCCTATTTGACTTTAGACCTTTAGTCCTATTTTGTGTTTATCACTGTTAATACCTGTAGTTTTGTACAGATAGCAGTCCATAACTCACTTATTCTTTAAAAATATCAACAAATAGATACTATGGGCATCCAAAATCTACCTTTAGAAGAGAGAGAAGTCTGGATTGGAAGACCCTATTGTCTTAAATGCTTTTATCAGCAGTATAGAAGTGTACATTACTTTTTCACTTGTAAGTCTTAAAATAGGATATGAGTTTGCCACCTGTGTATTGAGCATCAAGCCATAATGCTATCTAGGAAGGAGGATTTCTCAGATTAAGGGTATCTTTTAATCTTCAACATCCATGCCAGTGTTCATAAATGGAGTGAACTTATTTTGAGAAATTGCACATTGGAAGACAGTGCTTGTGTAAAATTTGTGAGATAACCACATTTGTAACCTCACAAAGACTCTAATGAGATTTCCAATCTATTTGTTGAACCTGCTATTTATCTATCTATTGAACATGCAGAAATAAGTTTGTATAGTTTTCCTAAAAGTGATTCCCACCACGGCCTTCATTTCAGGACGAAAAGCTAAGGCTCTAAGCCTCAGTGTTCTGAGATTCTTGACCATAGCTCACCATAAAACACGCTTCTGCAGTTTGCTTTTTTCTTCAGATTCTCCACTAGTGTGAGATGTCACACTCTGAAGACTCTTTGATAGCCTGTTCTTTGCATTAAACTGTTTAGCTGTTGAAATATGGGATATTTAAAAGTCTGTGAAAATCAAGATCACTAGAATTACTTATTAAAACTCTTGGAGCAGAAAGATGAGCTCCCGTGTCTCGTTAATAAATTCATAGTCAGGCAAGCTTTACTTATTTAGATGAAAATGCTTGTTTTGCTTCAAAAAGAAGGGCTGAGCAGTTATTAAAGGAGATGCTGCTGGCCTTGAGCAATGTAGCAGCTTTGATCTGTGCTTTAAAACTTCTACTGATAGCAGTTCTTTTTACTCAAAGCCTAAATGCCTGCATGCAGCAGCAGCATATGTCATCAAAAAGTTATGCTTTTGGACAGAGGCAAACAGGAAGTTGAAAACGTGCATTTTAGGGGAAAACAAAAAAAAATACAAAAAAAAATACAAAAAAAAAAATAAAAAAAAAAATAAAAAAAAAAAATAAAAAAAAAAAAAAAAAAAAACACAACCAAAAAACACTCCACCCAACCTACTGTTTTTAACCATTCCTGAAGCTGAATTTTAATTAATACTAAAGATGCTCAATTCTCGTCTCTGATAGACCTGTTAGGAATTTTCTTGCCTAAAACTAAGCTGTATGTGAGAGGACTAAAATAGATTTTCCAGAGAACATATGGAAACTTTTAGGAGCTATTTATCAAACCAAATATATATATATATCTATATGTATCTTAGCTATTAAAAGAGATACCATTGCAACAGCTGTAACTGATTATTCTCTTTTGGAATTAAAGCACTAAGGGAGTTTCCTTTAATAAAGATATAATATATATATATATTTTAATACTGTTAAAGGTAAGAAGGATGAAATTAGGAAATAACACAAATCAATATTTGCTTCACCCACGACAGAAGAAGAAGAGGGAAAAAGCTACTCCCTCTCATTTTATAGAGATCACTAAACTTCCTGCTCTCCAGAGAAACAGCAAGTAGAAGAGATAAGTCTTGTCACTTAGGGGCACTGTGGTCTGGAGATCACAATTAGTTTGCAAACCAGCAATTTCCTCTGTGTCAGACTCAGTGTTTGGTCTGTCTTTAATGCGGTCATTTCTTACAAATCAGGCAGGTTTGTAAAAAAAACACACCATCTTTTTACTTGGCTGTAGCTTTATAATTTCATAAGAAACTGATATAAAGATAGTCCTGTATGCACAATATATTTTTTGCAGTAGGTAGAATGCATTGTAACATTTTTGGCATTCCTTTGCTATTTTTTGAAGTTTTACTTCCACAAATAAACATCCCCCTTTAGAAAGGTTTCATAAGGTATGATAAAGTTGCAGTCAGAAATGGGTGAAGCCATAACACAAGAAAATTTGAGGAGTGAATGTAATTTCTCCATAGCAAAAGAAGACACTATAAAATCAGCACATGAAAAGACAACTTATGGTTTTGGGTCATCTCCCTTTGTCATACAGGAGTCTGGCTGGAAACTTTGTCGTCCTTAAGAGGAAACACTGTTCTTCGTTTCTGAGAGAGTGTCTTTCAAGGGCTTGTGATTTCCTAATATTAAATATATTTACCAGGTATTCTCTTTCTCAAGAAATTCAGCTGAGACTGTTTATGAGAGGAGGAACTTACCAAGATAAAAGCCCAACAAACTCAAGCCCAATGAACATTACTTCCATGTTCTGTAGTGAACTGACAACAATCAGTTGAAGTTTCTCAGTGGATGTGAAAGCTTGGATGTGGGTAAACATCTTGTTCCACTAAACTGCTTAATAAACTTGTGCATTACTTCCTTTTTCCAGATGCTCCAACATTCATGTCAAATCAAACCATGTATTATTCCTGGGAAGGCAACCCCATCAATATAAGCTGTGAAGTGCTGGCAAATCCCTCTGCCTCAGTCCAGTGGAAAAGAGGAAAATTAGTTTTACCTATAAAAAATACAACTCATTTGAGGACCTACAGTACAGGAAGAAAGCTGATTCTGGAGGTAATACTTCAAATGGAAATCAGTGTGGTGGCAGAATATAATTTTGCCCTCAGTTTGGCAGCACTGTGAGTACTGTAGAGTGTATTTAAGGTTAAAACCTACAATTTAGTAAGTAGCACTCCTAACAAAGGAACAAAACAATAAACAACTATATATTAACTGATCTATCTGCATGTTTCTTATGAGTAGTTAGAAAATAAAACTTATTAGAATGGCTTATGCTCAGTTTTCCAATTGCACCCAACAGAAATATAATTTGCATTTCTCAGAAGGAAAAGAAAATCCATAAATATATATAAAACTAATTTGTCAAGCTAAGACTGAAAATTAAAGTGACGGCCTGGTAGGTGCTTGGTATCTACAAAAAGTTTATTAGTTTTTGGTCTTCTTGGTTTTTTAAATTACTGTTTAAAGGTGAAATTATAAAGATGAGCAATGTCACTATTTTCCTTTATCAGATTTCCTCATTTGAAGTCGAGAAGAAGGAGTCAAACATGAGGAAATCTGTATTTAGGTCTATATTTGGAGAATATGCTAGATATGTTGAAGTAAGAACACATCTGCATATTGCTTAAGGAATTACTTGAATATTAGAATTTCTGATTTTAAAAATGATATATTTTATTAGCAACTAATATTTACAAAGTATGTTCATTTTAAAGATTGCTCCCACATCTGACAGTGATTTTGGACGGTATAATTGTACAGCTACAAACAGAATAGGAACAAGATATCAGGAGTATACACTTGGTCAGGCTGGTAAGTTAAAATTTTGTTTCCATTTCTTTAAATATTTTTTCCTACTTTAATCAACATTAAATTCAGACACACTATCCTCTGTTTATTTTATTCTGTGGACTGTTTGCAGGTAATTTAATTGTCTAAGAGCTGAACTGCAATATAAAGTAAAATAAACCAGTTCCCTCAGAATATGAATCTTCTTTTGATTTAATCTTAAGGCCTTTCTGAAATTTGAAAAAAAATTAGTCTAACCTTTTTTCCTTTGCTCTTATCATACCCTACATTTATAACAATGTATTTTTATTACTTCAGCAGAGAGACATATGGTTTGCAGGCAGTAAGAAGGAATTAGAAAATTCTTTTTTTCCTTTTTCTCCCTCTTATTTTCTTGATAAAGCAACAATGACAAAAGACTTAAATGCTTCAACAAAGAATTTCTTAAATCCATTTGCACTTTTGGTTTTTTGAAAGTGGAACTTGACTGGAGTGCTAGATTGAAATAATTTAAGCTCTGACATATTCCACACCCTATTGTTACAGAATATCTGAAAATTCTTATGCCTTTCTCTTGTTGTTTAGGCAAATGGAAAAATACAACTATATGTTTGTTCTTTGGCAGAAATAAATATTAACTGAGACCAAATGAGAACTTCTTAGCAGTGTTTTCAATTATATTTTCTTGTGAAATTGACTAACACTATATAAAAATATAAATATAAGTATAAATGTAAGTATAAATATAAGTATAAATACAAATATACGGGGGTTATTTGTTTTTTTGTTCATTTTTTTAATATAAACTAAAAAAACACTCTAGGCTCCTACCAGGGAGATTTTTAGGGGAGCATTGCTGTAGCATGCACATCGAGTCACAAGGAAGATCTCTGATCTGGCCTACTGCTATTATTTGAGTATTTTTGCTCCATAGTGCAATTATTTTCTTTTGGTGTCTCAGGAATTATAGAACTCCATTATTTACTAATAGTCTTCTTAGAATTTATGCACAGTTTTGAAAATTTTTCCCATCATCACTGTAGGGCACTAGCACACATTCCTACTATAATTTATATTTTGTTTTTGAAGAGCTGTGAAAAGTACAGAGCTTCCTAAAATAGGAAAATGTGGTGTTCAAATTTCTACGAAACACAATTTTACATCATTTAGAAGATCCATTACACTACATTTTTACAACTTTTTGGGGGTGTTAGCTGTGGTGTGATCTTACCTTCCTTTGACAGCTACATTTGACTACCGAGAAAGCTTTTCTTGAAGCCATGAACATAAGTAATGGGAAAGAAAGGAAAATCACCACTTGCATCCCTCTGGTGTCTTACCTCTCAGGGGAGAAAATGATGAGAAAATGTTCTGCCTTCCAGTGTGTGCTGTTTTTTAATAAATGTGTGTAGACTTGGGAGAGCATTTCCACAGATATTCTCCAGAATGCTTTTTTTTCCCCCTTAGATTTGCAGAACAACATCTCATCACAATGCATGATACTGCATAATGATTATTTCAGCCATGCATATATCCTCTGCTTTTATAATTTATTAATTAATCAATTTTAATAAAGAATATTAGCATTGAAAAGTTAATTGGAAAAGATCATGGTATTTTGTAATTTTATTTCAGGAAGTTCACACATGAGCACCCCTGGAAATGCAAGGAAAAACAAATAACAAGCTATAATACTTTTTTTTTTTTTTTCTTTTTAATACAACTAGATCAGAAATGTTACCAATGCCAGTTTTTTTAGCAGATTAATGTTCTCTACTTCTGCAATGTTTTCCTTATTTTATTTTTTTTTCTTCTATTCTTCAGAAAATTAGATGAACACTTAAAAAAATATGTGTGGTAGTTATAAAAATGGAAATGAGGATAACTAGGGTTATGGGAAGAGATCATGTAAAGCATGATCTATATGGTGATAGTCTAGAAAATTATATTAAATGCAAAAAATAATAATAAAAAAAAAGCAGGTTTTAGTAATGATAATGAACAGGGCTGGAAAAACTGAATTTGAGGTGTCACTGTGCACTACTGTGCACTACCTGCTATGCACTACTTACAGTAGTGTAATGCATAATATTCAGTATCCTGAAAGATTGATATTTTTAGCATTTGCCTCTAAGTAGACTGTTTTTGGAATACAATCCCTAATGTATAATTCAGTGTTACAAGTTTTGCACTTAAGCTGGCATCAGCTGGAACTGGAGAATGATCAGGGATATGGAGGATAAAACTACTATAATGATTACTGGTATAAGATGTCAAATGCAGCTTTCTCCATAGTTTTATTTCCTTGGTTGCTTTACTCTGGTTGATTAGGAAGGCCTAATAATTGATATTGTCCATGTTAAATCAAATAAAATAATTTCATGCATTTCAATGCGCCCTGCTTTGCCTTCTGGCTTTGATTGTAAATACAAATGCTGGGGCATAGAATACTTTTTACAAAGGCTCTGTCAGGGAAAAATAAATACAATTCTTATCTGGGAGACAGTATTAAGTAAAGTATACTGCTAGGGTAAATGTGATCACAAATAACAATCATTTTACTGAATAGTTTTCTCTTTAAATTCTGCAGGAATTGCTTGTTCCTTCATGTTTTGTTTCATTTTCTGCTTTGCTGGATTTCAGCATAATCAAGCTACCTTTTTTTATTAATTTACTCCTACTTAGAAAGACATCATACTGTCAAAATTCCATTATCTTTATTCCTCTTGCCTTTCTGAAGAAATTAGACTTACTGATGATTTTTAAAAGGAAGATTTCTTTCAGAATTGATACGCAATGGACAGCTATATCTGTATGGCAGAAAAACCATAACTGTTCACTCAGAGTATCCAGAGCTACTGAATCAGACTGAATTCCATTTAAACCCTTCAAAACAACTGAAAAGTTACAGAGATGTGAGGTTTCGTTCTGGAAGGTGCTGGCCTGTTTAGAAACTTCAGAGTTTTGTTGAAAGCTTAATCAGATATGCCTTTGACCTGACCATTGTGGTGATCAGCTTTTAAAAATACCGCGTGGGTGACTTCCTTTTTCATTACCTGAGCTTTTAAAATGTTCTGTGAGTAACATGTAGAATGTGAAAAGAACCATAGCCACATGTTGCCACTGCAAATTATTTGCTGCATGTCAGCACAACCACCACAACTTTTATTTTAGGACTTTACTTACACTCCAGTTTTAATGTAAATTTAATTTCAGCTTAAATTTTGGTCAGCTTGGCAGGTTGGCCCAAGGGCTCTCAGAGCCTGAGGTGATATTCCTAGATATTCGTAGATCTGTCCAAATCTAGTTTATGCATTGTCTATGTGAAATACCACTATGCAGGGACCCAATATGAACTAGAAAATCATTCTTCTGTTTTGTTGAGGTCTCAATATAATTATTTTAAATGTTTTGTGTGTGTAAATAGTCACATGGCTGTCAGTAGTTTAGGACTATGTTATTGGAATAGGTAATTTAATATTTTAAAATGGTAAATTTGAAGTTTGTGACACAGAGCTAAACATGAATTTTAAAGGTTTCTCTTTTTTTAAATATTAATGTCAATTTTCTACATAGCTGGATCTAGAGCCCTAAGATGTCAACTATGATTGACTTCTAAGGATCTCATAGCCTTACTCTTCTGAGGTTTTCCCTTTCTTCCTTGTATTCTGGGATGGCATACATTTAAAAGTCCTACTGTGTGCAGGAACACTTTTCACTAGACCAGGGTGCTCAATCACCTGCCCAACCTGGCCTTGAGCATTTTCAGTGATGGGGCGCCCACAGCTTCTCCAGCAAATGAGAAATGCTACATCTGCTACAGCTGTATGTTTTATCTTTTTCCTTTGTTACAGGAGTATTACAATATTTTTGTTAAAAAACAAAAAGCCAATGATGTCGTTGGAGACTCACAACTCCTATACCACTTTATTGAATCAGATATGACAACAAAAGCAAGTGAAGATGTGGGAAAGATCATAATTGAGCTTCACAGAAAATTCACCCTGTAACCTGTTTTATGGAAAAAAGTCATGCTCAAAATAGGAAAAGGCTGATTGACAACTGACAAAGGCTATAAAATCAAATTTAGAAATTTACTGGTCTGTAGTTTTGAAGCTGCCACTTTGCTGCTGGTTAATGGATGTTCCTTTTTTCACCAGGTATTTGTATTTCCATGCAGGTAAAAGAAAATCAAAGCTGTAGGACTTAATTTTCCCTGGAGAGTAGTATAATGAAACAGAAAATCTTATTCTGCCAAAAGCCCATTTGTCTCCACAGAAGTATGGGCAGACCTAAAATCTAGGTTGCTGTTCTAAAACTTGCCATTCACATAATAGCAGCATCAGCTACAGCATTTTTATTAAAAAATGAACTAAACAGCAACATATTTTCAATTAGCATAGGTATGAAACTATCAACAGGGCAGCAGTGTTTTGCTTTGTGTGCATGTGTCTTACTTTAATCTATTCTTTACATATTTATTTGCTAGCTGTTGTCCTCTTTATTAGCCAAATGCTTATTTTTCCAGAACTCTCAGAGATTTGGCAAAAGAAATAAATGTAGATTTTATATTGAGGTGGTGTTTTTTTTTTTTTTTTGTTTTGTTTTGTTTTGTTTTTGTGGTTTTTTTTTTTTTTGTTTTTTTTTTTTTTTGTTTGTTTGTTTTTTTTTTTTTTTTTTTTTTTTTTTTTGTTTTTGGGTTGGTTGGTTTTTTTTTTTTCCATTCTAAGGATTTATAAGCACAAGCTATTTCATGGAGATTTTTGAATCCGGAAGTCTAGTCCCCAGCCTCATCTCTTTCCTTGCCAAGGTCCTGGTGCTATTTAGAGTCAGCATTTAGGCATAGTTATTTTCAGTCAATATATATGCCAGATGTACAGAGAGAAGAAAAGCTGGAGAAATGCAGTAGAACATACTGACAGGAGACAGGAGACAAGAGTTGACTGGAAGATCAATCTTGGAGCCCACTAGCTACTCCCACAGAGTCACTTTCTTTTCTCCATTTATACCAGGACTACTAATCTCTAAGAGGGAGTTATATTCTTCCATAAAGCTATCCAAAAAATAGCTTGAAAAGAAATTCCCCAGTGATAAAAAGTAGTCATTTATTGAACAAGCTTGGTCATAATTGTAGGAGACTTTACAAATCAGTGGAGACAAATATGAATTCATAATTCTACGTGTACTTCTCTATCAGCTGTGGTACTGCTCTTGGAGCCAAACCAATTCTGCTTAGGCCATTATATCACCAAGTCCATTTGTGCTAACCAGCATTATGTGCTGAGTACAGAATAGATGAGGTGCAATTTTACACCTATTGTTTGGGGATCCTGTTTGATTTTATTTGATTCTTGTCTTGTTCCACTATGGGGAACTGCAAGGAGTTCTTTTATAAACAGATGGTCTAGAACGAAACTAAGCCAACCAAGACAACATTGTACCTGAGAACTGGTAACAACAAACAAACAAAAAAAGAAGTTACCCTCCTAAAGAAGGCTAGAAAAGACAAGAGGAAGGAATATGGAAAAGGATGGAGGGGAGAGGGGGGAAGACACAGAGAGAGAGAGAAAGAGAGAGGAGACAGAGACACAAAGCAGGCATTTCCACCAGAGGCAGGGACGCAGAGATGAAACGGGCAGGGTGTAGGTCAGGGACACAGGCAGGCAGGAGAGACATGAGGGTGAGCAAGAGCCAGGGAGGGCAGAAGAGCTACAAGACAGGCTGGGGCCAGAGCAAGAAGCAGACTTTGGCAGGTTGGAGCCAAAGCAAAAAAATAAGATCCAAAAGGCCTCCAGACCCAAAAATCCCAAAAAACAAGACACAAAAAGCCCTAGTCACCAAGCCCAAAGCCAAAACACCCCTGGCCAAAAGACAAGGCTCAAAAAAACCCCCAAGAGCTTGCTGTGCAGTTATTTTTATACACCCTGGCCCCTCCCAAAGTCTGCCTGCTGACAGGAGGCCATTGGTCCAGTCCAGCCTTCCACCTCAGTCTATGGCTGGAGACCTTTCACCGTCCGTTTGGAGAAACCTCCCTGGGGAGTAGAGTGTCTTTGTGTTCTCCTGCTGACTGCCTGTCCCATGTGAGGTGTGAAATGGTTACCAGGCAAAGTCTACCCAGAGAAAAAGCTTTCACCCACCTTCTCCTAGTTGCCTCTGGCAAAGGGCACATGTGCACCTCCTCCCCTACATGCCTCTGACAACCAGTATTGAGACAGAAATCAAAACTAAATTGGCTCCTTAAAATTCTTCAACACTGGATATGAATATAGTCACATATTGAACAGCAAAATAGATGCTTTGGAAAAAGTTGACAAAATGTCTGACACTTGTTGGGACATTTTATGTCTTTAAATAAAAGGCTGAATTTGTGATGAATTATCTCTTGTTGTGACAGCAATATAATGACAAAAGAGCGCAATGAAACTTCTAAGGAAGTAGTCAGGAATCTTTGCCATCACTAAGTGATCTTTAAATCATAGAAAGTAAATCCCTTCCTTTTCCTACTACTTAGTCCTTCAACTTATATCTACAATAGTCTTGGAATTAGTGATCACTGCCTGTAGCTAACTTCCCCTAAGATTCATTTTGCTGGTTGGTTTCAAAAGGAAAAAGAACAAGAAAAATCCACAGCTCTGTCCTTCCAGGCACAGACTTCAAAGCACACAACATTGCAAATTATTCTTCACTCCTGCTAAACATTGATCCAAAAGCCTTGCAATTCTGACATGAAAATCACAGCAATGCTCCAAGTAATTGCAGCTGGCAGGGGACAGAATGCAGGAATGTTTGGCTGGATCAGGACCAGAAGGCTGTATACCTTGCATGATCAAATTCATACTCATTAGAGAACTACAGAATTAGATTCAGTTCATTATGTTGTTATTGATCTTCTTTGGGGGAAAAAAAGTTACAGATCTGCATAGCTGGAAATACATAGTAGGTATTTTATTATATCTCGATGGTATTGCTAGTATTTGGTATTGGTTTTCAACAGGAATGTGTCTCCTGCTATATTTTCTACAGGTGCTTCACTCTCTTCCTTAGAACTGAAATAGTTCAATTTTGAAAACTGCACAAAACTTACCTGCATGTGTCTGTGGCTTGGAATGTGAGATGCATATTTGAAATAGTATTGTGGATGTTTTTTATGCTTCAATGAGTTCTAAACATATTGTATTGTGCTAGTTACGCAAAATATCGTACCGGGTTTTCAAAGGAGCTTCATTTCATGCCTATTATCAACTGGAATCATATCTACCTCTGCCAGAAATTATGCTTGAATCTTCAGTAGCAAACATAAGGTTCTTCCTGAAGGATTTCATCTTCCCTCTGCCATGCCTATTATACTTAACCACACACAGGCATTAACACGCAAGGAAGAGAGGTCTCCTTAACAGAGAGAACAGAGTGGATATGTAAATAACACATTTTTGTTTCATAGACCATAAATGGTTTTGATACAAACAGAAGCACCAGGAAATTACCTTATTAAAAATATGGTCCAAAAACTAACATAAAAATAGTATGGATGAAATTAGTTATTTATCCATCCCCTGGTTTTGTTTATTTTGAACACTTCTAACAAGAGAAAAATCCTTTTCAGAAGTTTAGAAGCTACTTTTAACACTGTAGGCATCTATAGGAGTTTTTAGCTTGTAGTTGGATCCAAAGAGCATTCATATTTACTACTGTGTATTGATATTCGTCTTCCTAAGAGATGGTATCCACATTACTCATCCAGTGCCTTTCTGCTTAGGTATGGCTTTCCTGGATTGCTTTGCTGAGATTCTTACACTGTCTTTTTCCCCACTCTTCTCAGAGCTGCCACTTGAACTCAGGAGAGAAGGCATCTGTATGCAGAATGTTGCTTATGTACTTAGTAATTATACTGGGGTAACAAATAAGTATTTCTCCACTGTAAGGAGAATCTAAACGAAAGGGATTGGTCAGAAGTTGGTTCTGATCTTTGTCCTCTTTTGATTTTGGGGTGAATACTGACTTAACAAGCAACTAATATAATTCATTCTTCTTCCATGCGGTCACAGAAAAGAACAGTCTATATGTTTTTCTATATGTTTTTTGATTGTGATTTCTTTTATCTAAAGATTCTCAACTTTTTGATCCCTTTAGAAAGAGATTCAAAAGCCAAGTCTGCATTTTCATGTGCTTATAGCAGACAGGTTATATTTGGTCATGTTCTATCTGATCACAAATCTATCACTTTCTAAGAAACATGAAAATTTCTTACAAAATCCCATATCCTGATAATTGTTTTCTGGAATAGGAAAGAAAAATTGAATCCCTCAAGCTGACACTTGAATTCTACTAAAATCTGTAATGTCATGGATTTGTGTAATTGTGTCTTTAAGTAAAAGATATTACAACTTTCTTATCCCTATAAATAAAATCAATGTTGGTTTTAACCCAATGAGCACCAAGTACTGGAGGTTTCAGAAGACCTGGAATCAGAAATGCCAGCTGTAAGAGGTATGATATTTGCATAAAAACACTCAAGTCTGACAACTGACAGAGATGTTCTCCTGAAAAAAAATTAAGCTTCCGATAATTAAGAGGTCATACAAATCAACCCCTTTAGACCAGATTTGGCAGTGTCCTTTTCCTGAAAATCTGTGGCTGAATATGTCATCGAATCTGTTCTTTAATATTTTGTAGAATTTTTTGTCTCATTTTTATTCAAGTACCAATGCTGGGTGAAGCTCAGATTGATTTCTTTTTATTCTCAACTGTCTGACAGCCTTTGAATTCAGGCAATATTTTATGTAAATGGTTCATTACCCACTAATCAAATTACAGGCTTTGGCTCAAATTCTAGCATGTCTTTACAAAAATATCTTTTATAACAATGTCAAATAAAAAAAAGCAATATCACATCCAGAAGAAGGTATGCAAATAATTTTCAGATGTATCAGAAAAAAATTTTAATAGTGTTTCAAAATCCTGGTATTCTGTCCACAGAATTAAAATTCTTGCTAACATTTTCAATATCATGTTTATAATTATTATAATAATTATAAATGGTCCTTAAAATGTAGGACAATTAGAAAATGTAGTCTTGACTTCTGTGTGCTTGATCACAAATTGTAAAAATAATATAATATTCCTATTTTAAAGATACACTGACCTCAATGTTATTTTTTGCTTTTGTTTCATATGTAGCATTTCAACACCTACGGACACTTGCTGTATTTTCATAGACCTTTTCTACTTGGAAAGATATACTTTTGCTTTTGATTTCGGAGAAAAAAAAAAAATTTAACCTAATTTGCAAATTCGTTTTTAAGCTGAGTAGAGGATAAGAAACCTTCTATTAACATATTTTCTTAGTAGCTTGAAATCCAGTCTTAAAAAAAAAAAAAAAAAAAAAAAAAAAGCATGTTTTGATCTACGTTTCAGAATTCCATAAAATGGCCAAATTACTTATAAGGTTCTTTGTCATAAGCCTATTTAGAAGAATTTAGACTCTGATATATCTAACTAACTGTAACGCTTTCTTTTGGTTGATTTGATATAAAGTTTGTTTTCTTTTTTACATAATTATACAGTCAACAAAGCGATCTCTTACATTTTTTCTGTGATGAAATCAGCCATTAAAAATACATTATAAAAGAAAGGTAAAAATGGTGGGGTTTTTTTTTTGCAGTAATTTAGCACACAAGGAAATGAATATGGTTTTCTTACAGCTCTGTAGTAAAAGCTTAAGCTGTTTATCTAACACAAATATTTTTACTCACACTCAATATTATTTTTTTCTCCCTTGAAGACCCCAAGGAGACTTTTGTGGGCAGATTATCAGCTTCTTAGGCCTGTCTAGTCACTGCTGGTTTTTAAACTGTGTTCGTACTTTTTCAGACGTGCCGTCAAATCCGTACGGGGTGCGAGTTTTAGAGCTGTCCCAAACCACTGCCAAGGTCTCGTTCAACAAGCCAGACTCACATGGGGGTGTGCCCATCCACCACTACCAAGTGGATGTGAAAGAGGTAGCCTCGGAAACCTGGAGGATAGTTCACTCCCATGGAGTTCAAAGTGAGTATACAAAAAAAAAAAAGTGTTTTAACTGAGAAGAATGTCAAGGGGAAAATACTCTAAGTATATCTTAACTGTTTCTTTCTTTGTCTTACTCCAGAAGCTGTATCTCTGTAGTAGTGCAGACCTCTCTACACCACTTAGAAATAGTCCTGCAACTTTGTAAAACTCAACTGTTATTTTTTATTTTTAAAGATTTTACAATTGTTTTCCATTTTCCACATCCAGCCAAAAGCCAGCTTTTGAAGCTATACATTTCAAAGAGGACAGAAATGACATTGTGTTTGAGAATGTGCATTACGTGTGCACCTAGATTAATAATTTTAAGTAAACTATTACATAACAGTTAATCCTGGGCACTAATTACTGAATTTGTAACTTTCTACATACCTGTTAATATTCAAGATACCTGTTTCAAAAGCATATCATGTTTTTTCAACAAGCAATAACACCCTCTAAAGGGTACTTACTTTCATGTCTCTTGGCAGAAAAGAGCATAAGCCTCCCCAAACAGACAAGAGTTCTTTAGGCCCCTGAAGAGTTGGGGTGTTCATACAGAGTAATGTTAACCCTTGTACCCAAATTTGCCTTTTGGTATTTTTAGTGCAAGTTAAGGCAGCCTCAGCAGTCTTCTGATTAATACTTCAGGAGGTAAATGGTTTTGCAGCTATCAGCAGAGTCATGGGAGACAGAAATGTAGCAAATCTAATGTGTGTTCTCTCTTTCCCTTTCACGTCCTGTAATCATGCAAAAATTCTGCCCTAAACTGAACATGTTCAAAATTACAGAATCATTTCAAAGAAGCATATAGTAAACATGTAGCTAACATGTGTTCAAAACACAGGTTTATAACTCTTTATCTTTTGTTTTTCTTAGCTCAACACAATAACTGTGTATAAATGTAATAATGTAAAATATATTAACATTCACTTTATTCCAGTATAACTTGAATTTCTTTCAATATTAGGACATCTAAAAAAGACATAGACTTTCCTCTATTTGCAGGGCAGGCACACAAATGGATATTGGTGTACTTCTTC
This sequence comes from Zosterops lateralis, assembly GCF_965231275.1. Classification (NCBI taxonomy): domain Eukaryota; kingdom Metazoa; phylum Chordata; class Aves; order Passeriformes; family Zosteropidae; genus Zosterops; species Zosterops lateralis. The sequence goes on from NC_139763.1 coordinate 115,566,611, forward strand.
CTTTCTTTTCACGCAATGTTGCTGATCAGGTGTCCTGGTTTAGGTTGAATTAGGGGAGAACCTCCAAAGGAATCCCCTAATAACAAAACCTCTACCACCCCTCCCCCAGCCCTGGGTTTGGGAAGGAATTTCTTGAACAAAGTGGAAAAAACTGGTTTATTAACAAATGAATAAACACCCCCTGACACAAGGGAATAAAGAAAAAAAAAGCTCAGGTTACTGTGAGGGGGAGGGCACAGAGCTTCTTTCGCGGGCCCCGGAGATCCTCAGACTTCTCCGGTCAGGTCAGGTCCGGTACCGGTCCAAAATCTTAAAGTGGGGGCGGGGGGGGGGGGGGGCGCGGGAAAGGGGAAAAGAGGGAAAGGGAAAAAACAAACAAACAAACAAACAGAGGCGGCAGAAAGAGAAAGAAGGAAAAAGGCGAAAAAAGAGCAGAAATTGCAAGCAGCGAAAAGCAGAACCAGCCGCCTGAAAGCCAGAAGCCAAGAAGAAGGGGGGGCAGACAGTGCCCGCCCAGCCAACAGGAAAACAGACAGCTGTTAGACATAACAAGGTAGTCCACGATATGGGATAGGAGGCACTGTCAACCCAGGACATCAAGCTAGACTTTTATTCTCATAGATACTTCCTTCAAAGGATTTGAAATAATTTTTTCTTTCTGATATGAACTATATCAAATAGTAAAACTTGGAGTGAGCAGTCTGTACTAGGTTGCAAACTACTGAAATGAGTAAAAACACAGTGATTACAGAGTCAATCAGTCAATCACACAGATGATAAGTTTCATTGTAAACCCAGAACAAAAAAAAGTCCTCAGTGTTTAATTTGCAAAAAAAAAAAAAAAAATCACCCCATTCCCCATAAAACTCTCCTATTATTTCTGTTTTTGTGAAGTTTATTAAAATATTAATTGATTACATTAGGAAAGGTGTAATTTGACAGACTCTTGTTACTAGAGTTGAGTGAAGCTTCCTTCTTCAAAAATTCACTTTCCTTTTGAAACATTCTTTCATCATTAAGTGTTTTTAAGTTGTTTCTCATTTTGCAGTTTTCTGTATAACATGATTTGATCTTGATGATTTGATCATTTTAGTCCAAGACTTGTTTGAATTCTGTGGTTCTAAAACTCGAGTAGAGTGAAAGGTAGAAATACCTGCATTCCTTATGCAGATGTTATCACCATGAAACAGCTTATGAGTATTTAGGATCTCTGCTGCCATTCCTACTCATATTAAAGATTTCTTTGGCAGAAAGCTGTATTACTTCCTGCATACTGCCATATTATTTTCCCACATCCCCCTTTGTCAACTTTACTCTTTTTTTTCACATGAATGGTTTCAGGGGCTACACCATCTTGCAAGCATGTGTTTTCCTCATCATTTCATTGTCTCCTAACTGTATGCCGAAAAGTTTTGTTGAGAAAACAAAATAGGTCACACTTTCAATTTTGGACATATTAAAGATACCTCTTAATTAGCAAAAATTACTCCAAGTGATGACAAAAAGTAGTAATTATGAAAACAACCTGAAAAGCCATTTTGGTCTATAATGAGTCATGTAGTAAATACATAAATATTGAAAGGACATTGGGCAATATTAAAAATTAATACTACATTCATATTTAATTCATTATGTTTTCTGAAATCTCTACTGATATTCCCCTGTATAGAAAGATTGAGACTGTATATCCTGTATTTCTCTGATTTGCTCTCTGAAGTATTTTAGAAATCAAAAGCTACTTCAGATTGTCAAATATTTCCTAAACAGAAGACATGTTGTTTTCATAAATCTTATTGACTCTACATTATATAGTTTTATAGGGAAATCAAAAGTGATTGACCTGGTTGCATTTGTCATAAGTCTCTGCTGACATTCTATAGTAAGTTGAAAACTTGTACTATAGGGTCAGTGCAGAAAACCAAAACATGTTACCAAAGCCCAAACGGAACAATCCAGAACAGAAAAAGCTTTTGCAAATGGAGTTGTCAAAAAACAAAACTAGCATCCCTTCTTAAAAAGGAAATTTTGTTAAAAATAACTGGAATCTTTCTGGTATATTGAGTCTTTGTATGTTCTCTGAGAATTCCGAGAAGTTTTTATTAGTATGAGGGTGTTTTTTGGGTTTGGTTTTGTTTTGGTTTGGTTTTTTTTTTTGAGGGGGTAGAGGGGTTTGTCGTGGGTTTTTTTTGTTTTTTGTTTTTTTTTTTTTCTCTTTCAGCTTTTTGAGACATTTAGGATACCTTATTAAAGTATTATATATGTTTTTGAGACAGTTTCTGATTGTGCTTAAGTAACGAAGAAGCACTTTCCTACCATGCCTCAACATTATCTCAGCTGAGTGAGGAGCTTAGATGAATTCACATTCACTTAGAATGCAGTTTTCTGTATTATGATTTGTAGCTGGATCATCATAATTTGCACATTTGGTCAAGAAACAAGACCACTTTTTCCGTCTGTTCGTATTTTAGGGATGATTTATGGCTAGGATGCAGATATAAATGCTGTTTACACAGGGGCAGCTAACTGCTTGCACATCTCAAGTGGTGGTGCATACATAATGCATGGGCCGTGACTTTTTTTCCCAGCAGTAAGTGACAAAATATTCTAAAATTTTACAGGATGATTATTTATCAGTCTGATTCAACTCAGGAGTGGTAAAACTGCAGACCTTTCTTGCCACAATGTGCAAAATGTATAAATTCAAAACACATCTTTCAAGGTAAAAAGACAGAAAAACCTACATGCAGGAAAATGTTGTACCTGGAAGACTGTTAAAATTCCAATGCAGAGATTTTCAAGGCTAAACTGAGTCTTCTGCTCCCTCTCTGCTGTGACCTGAAAGAATAGTGCAGTTGACTTCACACAGTAAAAAGAACGAACATGAAGTGATAAAACTAATGAAAAATGTTTTTTAAAATGAAACAAACCTCACAGTAATGTGGCTACAGAAACAAGTTTATGAATAAAGCATTAATAGGTGATTAATAGGTGTTTCAAAAACCTTTTGAGAAGAAATGCTCCCAATGCTAGCAAGTCATTAATTTTCATCTGGTTATGATCCAATAGCTGTGTATGAAACCTCTTACAATTAAGATTAAAATTGTTTTCTTTATTGATGCTTATTAAAGTTGTTAGCTATTCTTCTGTAGTCAATCATCCAGTAAATACAAATAAGTTTAATCAGGATGATTCCACAGTATGAAGTAGAATCTGCGCAAATCCAGTCTGCAGTTCTTTTTCATTTGCCATTTTCTTCAAAGAATCTCTCTAAACTTTGTCTCAAACTTTACTACTCAAACTACTACAGTTTGAGCTGTTTTCAGGTAAGGAGAAAATTCTAGTCTTGGAGCTGTAACCAGGAATATCTATTTTCCTGTTCTCTCCTCTTTGTCTTTTATAATGAAGATTTCATTTGAAAGTCTGTGCTGATTGCAGCTATTGAAGTAGAGCACAGAAAGTGAAGCAATCATCTGATACACCAATTTCAGTCTATTAAGGGATTTAAAATCATAATCAACACTCTGGTAGTTCAGCATGATATCAGGCAGCAAATGGCAGTGAGATTTTTCTACACTTTTTAGGTGCTCCTCTGAATATGAAAATAGTTTTGTTGCAGGTAATCAGCAAATCCAACTTTACAGTGGATTCCTCTGTGGACTGGAGTCCCAAGGGGAGGTGGGTGAGCAGGGAACAGTCCCCTCAGGGCCCAGACATTTATGATTCTGTCTGAAGTGAAAAGAAACCCACTAATCGTGAGGCAGCAGAAATGCAGATAGTAGTGGCAAGATTAATTCTCCAAGGAGAGTTTGCATCCTTCCAGGCAGACAGCTGATAAATCCTTGGGTGTGGGAAGGTGCACATCCACTGCCAGCAGGTGGATAGCCACAGGTGGAGAGAGGCTTTGTTCTGTGGGCACAAAGAGACCAGGGACAGGGTGTAAGACACCTGTGCTGAGAAAAAAAAAAAAAAAAAAAAAAAACAAAATCCTCTGTGCAATTTTGTTTTTAAAGAAAGGCCATTAACTGATCTGTTTTTGTCTAATCAACAAAGACTTCATAAGAAGAAGCCTCCTGTATTTTTCCATTTCATGCAATGTTGACTTCCAAGGAAGAAACAAGATAGTGTCTCTGGAATTCAGTTCTTCACATTCAGTCCCTCAGGAAGCATCACTGGTATAACTCAAATAGAGAAGCCATCAAGGTCTTGTTTTGTCTTAAAAGCATTATATACATTAGTAATTCTGGTTTACAGGCAGAAAATAATGCATTTGTAAAGAATTAGCTTTCAACAAATCCAAACCACTGTGGAAGTGTGCTTGAAATGTGAAAAATGTGCACTCTGAAAACATTTGAATGTCTTCAACAGCAATACAAAACACTTTATGTCCTTTCTTCTTCAATTTACAGGTAGACAGAAAAAGATTTTTTTTTTCAGAGCAATATATATTTCTATGAGTGAAATCCCAAGGAAAAGCAGTCTCTGTGTTTCTAGGGCTACTCAAGGGCTACTCTAGGGCTACTCTAGGGCTACTAGTTGCTGCTGATAGAACAACATGAGGAATACAATCAACAGAGTCCCATATTCAGATTACTGTGGAAATTCCCCTCTGGCATTAGGTGGATGGCTGGCACCCTCTTAGAGAAGAGAGATACATATTTGGGGATTTGTGGAGCCAATGCACACACAACCCCCACCTTTCCTTCCTCTAAACTACTTGTGTTTGAAAATTCTCAGATTTCAGAAAGAGGGGCTTTTTTCTTATTTATAAGTATTGGTCTTATGATTTTTTTTAGACAAAAATTTAAATTAATTATTTTTTAATTATTTTTTAATTATTAATGTTTTATATAGAACCTTAATGAATTTGGAAGACTTCTTAAAATAAGCCGTCTCGTCTACTGAGTTTTGAGACACTTGAGAAAGTTTCTACGTTTCCTGAGTTTCTAGATAAACTGATAATGTATTAATGCCAGGATAATTTAGAATTTCTTATATAAGGAACAATTTCTAGCATGAAATGACTGTATCTTAAAATTCCAAAATGTCTCATCTGGTTTATTTTTCTGGAAAACAAAAACTCAAACAGAAACAGAAGAAAAGCCCCAAAACCAAATCAACCAAATACAGACCTCCTAAAAAAAGCAAACCAAACCAACCAACCTACCAACCAAAAAACCCCTCAAACTCAAAGTCTCTTCATTTTACTGGCATCTCTAGGTCTTGGTGTTTTTTCTGGAGATAATCTGTCGAGTTACAATACTTTTAGTGAAATTATCCCTGGAATTATAATTTAGCTCTTGTAGAATACTAGTATAAAATAATTTCTACAATAGGCCAATTGTTAAAGTTAAACATATATTTTCCAAACTGTGGGGTAGAAAAAAATAAAAGAATAGAAAATCATCATGTTATACAAGATGGTTTTTTGAGTCTATTTATAAGTTTTATATTTTAATGGTCAAGAATGTTTTTTCTTTTTGATATTAGAGATTCTCCTTTGGATGGCAGAAAGCAGAAACTTTACAAGTGTAATACTATTCAATAGTAAAAGTACTGTAAATATATTTCAGTCAGTGATACTAAAATATACCAAAGATAATTTATCAACATACATTTATATTTCTTTAGTTAATATTTTATTAAAGGAGACAATAATTTTTGAAGCCTTGTGATAGCATAATCAGACTATGGGCAAGAAGAAGCAAATCATAAGTGTTTTTACAATTTTCTATTATAAGGCAAAATGAAAGGATGAAAAATACTTCTATCTAAGAAATGTTGAAATCTTTATTCTTTCTGGAAGAAAAGAAAACCCTTGAGAGATGAAGAACAAGTGGCATTATATTACTTTACTGAAAAATAAATGTAGCATAAGGAAAAAATCTGAGCTTGTACAGCATCTTAATTATATGCAAACTGAAGAACAATAAATGTAATATTTCAGTTTCAGCTAATAAGGAGTTATTCAATTACAAGCATTAATGCAAATATTTTCTTTCAACATAACTTTAGGGGGTTTTTTATCTTTGGGTTTTAACAACTTGTAGCTCAAATCTGAAATAACTAATTCTTTGTAATTTCACATTCAAATCTCAGCAGATTCCGTTTATTTCCTTTTTTCATCAGAGTACACTAATTTTCATGTATTTAATGAAATCCTAGAATAACTTAGCTCTAAATTCCTAAATGTCCCAAAAGGAACATTGTCATCATCAGCTTCAATTCCCACAGGTTGCAGCAGGGCCAAATCCCAAGTTTTCCTAGGGATTTGCCTTGAGTTCTAAATGTATGGATGGAAATTCCATATTTAGAATTTGTTTGTGAAATGAAGGGGTTGGGTTTTTTTTCCAAACCAAGTCCTGTCTCTACTGTTTTATTCACGTGCATTTGACTGGGTTTTAAGGCACATTATAGAAAATAAGTTATTTCTGTTACCCAAGATGTGTTCTCATAATTCTGTGCTGGTACTGCTGGTCATTTTACTGCAGGTGCCCTTAAAGTTAAAGCAATGCCCTTGTTGATGAGGCAATCAAATCTTGAAGTCCTCTATGTCTGTATGGTGCTATTTAGTTTTGAATTGGCTATACCAGTGAGAAGGTATCCATGATGTAGGCAACTCATAATAAAAGTTCTTAGTAAAAATAAAGCATAAACCAGTAAATTTAAAGTAAGGTCATTCCATTTTCTCTTTTACTTTTTCTTTTATATATATTATATTTATATTTAACATTCCAAACTCTGAAATGGTGTAGTGTGTTTTGGTTTTTTGGAGGGAGCGTGAGGGGTTTGGATTTTTTTGAGTTTTATTTTTGTCCATGCGGATCAGGTTTTTGGTTAGAACTTCTGAACTTCATTTTCTGTTGTTAAGCAGGACGTTTTGGTGGACATCATATGAGCAGACATTCCTTCAGAAAACTTCGAAATTGTATTGAATCATAGAATTCTAGTCTGGATTGTGTTGGAAGGGACCTTAAAGCTCATCTCATTCCAACCCCCTGCCATGGGCAGGGACACCTTCTACTATCCCAGGTTGCTCAGAGCCCTATTCAGCCTGGCCTTGAACACTCCCAGGGATGGGACATCCACAGCTTCTCTAGGAAACCTGTGCCAGGGTCTCACCATCCTCACAGGAAAGAATTTCTGCAAAGATTTCCCCCAAGATTTCAGAAATGTTATTATGTAAAAATATACTCTTTCCTATTATAAAAGAAAGAAATTAATATCTCTTATTATTGAAATTGAGAGGAAATTGAATAGGTAGATTAATAAGAATTCTCATTAATTACCTCTGAGGTTGCAGGTTTTGTATTTACTACTTCTTTTATGCGAAAGGATGAAAGTATGTACCCCAGTGATTATTGAAACAGTTTCCCAGTGTAGCAATATTTGACCATTAAACCCGGAAGACTTTCAAATAGATTCCTGGGAGATAAAAATCTCATTAATTAAATAATTTTCTCAATGAATTAAATGATTAAGGAGAATATATCTGCATAACCTGTAGATCAAACAGAAATAAACTGCAAATAGTTTGGTAGGCTAAGTCAACACTCAAAATTACTTTCAGAGTTGAAAATCTTCAAGGCAGAATTTATTAATTTCTGCTGCAAGCTGCATAAGCAGAAGGAAAATTGCATTCATCAGCCTGTCCCAGGGGAAAATACACCTTGAGACATGTAATTTCTTGGCAAATCTGTCAGATTTGACTCTCTATGACATGAATTGTGATTGCATTCAATTCCACAATAACAGTTACTATTCTGAGGGGCGTTTATGCCTTTCTGGAATACTGTCTATGTACTCCACAAAACTAGAAGTACCTGGAGACTAAGAGGTTTTTTGTATCTGCTAAATGATGGCATAAGCCATTCAGAAACATTTCTGTGGCATGAATTGAGCTTTAGGATGTGGTTCTTCATTTATCAGACTGTTGGGCAGGCAGTTTAAGAACAGCAAAATCACGGATGAAAAACCCCTGTAAAGCTAGACCCCAAAAATATATTGTTGCTTTATTCCCAACATTTTTATTATTCATATTTATTGTCAAATTTTCAAATTGACTGAAATTAGTGTTTTCTTTTAATAAACTGTCCATTTTCAGTAGGCAATAATTGATAATATTTTCAAAAACTTTGTGAATCATTCCTCTTATCAGTTATTGATGATATTATTGATAAGCCTAAACTCTTTTTTTTTTTCTTCAAATAAACTGAGTATTTAGCTTGATTCAAAAATAGTTTTATCAAGCTTAAACCAGCTTTGAAATTACAGGAAGGCAGGAATTGCATATATATATATATACATATATTATTACACTATAGTGTTGTAAGGCCTGATACAAATAATATGAATAAAAAATGCTTAAATTTTAAAAGATCTTAATTCTTGGGATAAAATGGCATTATGTGACTTGCCAATAAAATTTTCAATGGCAAGTTGTCATTAAAAAAAATAAAATTAAAGAATGCATACTGTTTTATAACCACTATAGGCTACAATTAAATATGAAGACAAAGACAATTATTATCCGATATATTTTGTGTATATACCTGCATGTAAGAAAGTTATTCAGCCCTTTAATTCTGTCTCTATACTAATTTTGGCCTCCATCCAAATCTTTGCTGTAATAGGCTCTTGTGGTTGAAAAGGTTGAACTGTAAATAAAAGTCTTAAACTAAATTACATGGATGGATTAGAGGAACTGGATAGTGAGAAGTGTAAAGGGAAAACTAATTTAAATATTTCAGGTTCTTATTCAGACCTGAAACATCAGGAGAATCAGATTTACTTTCCGTATTTAAGGGTGAATAAAATGTCATGAGAAGTGAAGAGAATCCAAACAATTTACTGCACAGCATGAGGTCATAACTAAAAGCATTTGAGTGTTATGCAGATATAAGCATTCTCTGAGCTTACTCTTTTTTTCCTTGTAATTCTGTGTTTGTAATTTCATTTAGTCAACCAGTCAAAGCTCATTGCAGAATGTGATTTATGGTTTTCTCAAGACACAGACTCGAAAATCTGTAGGAACAAATGGAAGGCATTTTGATTACAAGAGTACATAGTAAATATTTTAACAAGAAATTAAGTGGAGAATCAGTCATTCCAAATTTATTTCACCTGGTTCTGTTGTGATAATTCTGGTCTTTTTCCTATTTAGGCCTTTCAGGTAAATTTAGGGTGAAGAGCTGATCTGATGTAAAGGTCTTGCTGACATGGCTTGTAAAGGTAAATCTTGTTAAGCAAAGAGTGGTGCAGTGAAGTATTGGGTATGAATAACTGATAAATGAGACACAGGGTGCAGCTGCAAATTTTGCCTTTCAAGTGCGTATTGTATTCATCCAACATTTACTGTACATTGCTTGTCTACTTAGAAAAAGATAAAGTACATTTATGGAATATTTATGTGTATATAAACTTCTGCTGCACTTTGTAATACAAAACAGAAAAGTGCTCCAGGATGACAGAGTATTCTTTAAGTATTTTCAAGGTCACTGAGCGACAGAGTGGTTATGAATAGAGATCTCCTTCAGCCACATACAAGAATGAGCAACAGAACAATAGCATGACCCAATCTGGATTGCATTTCACAATATCTTTAAACATTGTCCTTTTTTATTACCTTTTTCCTGTCTCCCCGTTTCTTTCTTCATTGGTATGAAATAAATTATAATATACGGGAGGAGGATGGGGATGAGAAAGAAAGTTATGAAGGAAAATTATCTTTGCATGTAAGAAGCAAAAGAGCAGTCCTTGAAATCATCATTGAGGTCTTTCTGTTTACAGAGTAGGGAATGTTAGGTCATGAAAATGGCCTCTGTGGAGAGAGCAGAAATCAGGAGTTGCTTTTTTCTTATTTCAAGTGGTGGTGGTTGGATTTCTACCAGCTCCTGAACTGGGTAACAGAGCAAGTAGGCTTTCTTTTCCTCACACTTTGCATGCTCCAGAATTGAAAAGTGCATGGCTTAGAGGAGTGAAAACCAGAATTTCTGTGTCAGAACGTGCTTCTTAGTTAACTCCAAGGCTGCAGAAACTTAAGTGAGAAAAGTCAAATAGATTTTACATATTCTGTTTATTACTGTTAGGAAGCAGAATTAAAGTGAAATTGAAAATGTGAGAATTTTAAATAGCAGGCTTAATTGAGAGACAAGTCTTGCTAACATATATGAATTTACCTATCAAAAATTCTCTGCTTCTCTGAGCACAGTATTTAAAACATTCATTCCCTGTGCTCTCAGGTATTCCTTTGGCTTACCATTAAGGATTTCTGAATTCTCAACATCTGTTTTGTTTCATTCTAAGAGCACTGATGTATTTGTAGTAATGGGCAGTTTAGGTCTCTCTGGTAAAGGAAGACCACATCTAATTTGTACATAATAACACAGTGCGAAAATTAGTGAATTGCATTTTGTTACACAAAACATCGTAAATATGTTGCAAAGCCTCATTGGAAAAAGAAATTGTAGCTCTTCAGAAATTTGCTGAAAACAGGAAGGAGGTGCAGTTGTTAAAAGTCATTATTTTCTTAGACTTTGGAGGCATTTTGGCCACAACAACCCCCTGTAGTGCTACAGGCTGGGGCAGAATGGCTGGAAAGCTGCCCAGAGGAAAAGGACCTGGGGATTCTGGTGGACAGCAGCTGAGCCTGAGCCCAGGTGGCCAACATGGCCAATGGCACCTGCCTGTATCAGCGATAGTGTGGCAGCAGGACCAGAGCAGGGATTGTCCCCTCTGCTGGGCACTGCTGAGGTCACACCTCAAATCCTGTGTCCAGGTCTGGGCCCCTCACTGCCAGAAGGACATTGAGGGGCTGCAACACATCCAGAGAAGAGCAAGGGAAAGGTCTGCAGCTCCAGTCCTTTGAGGGGCAGCTGAGAGAGCTGGGGGTGTTTGTTCTGGAGTAAAGGAGGCTCAGGGATGAATTTGTTCTTCTCTACAACTCCCTGAAAGGAGGTTATTGCCAGGTGGGAGCAGTCTCTTCTCCCAGGCAATTGGTGAAAGGACAAGAGGACACAGTCTACAACTGCAGCAGGGGAAGTTTAGGCTGAACAGCAGGAAGAATTATTTTCATTGAAAGGGTTGTTAAACTTTGGAACAGGCTACCCAGGCAGTGGTGGAAGAGTCACCATCGTTGGAGTTGTTCAAGGAACAATTAGATGTGTCAGCTGACAAAGTTGCAATCAGTCAGAGCTTGGACTTATCTCACGAGTCTTTTCTGACTGAAGTGATTCTGTGTGATTTTTTGTTGTTGTTGTTGTTGTTGTTGTTTTGTTTTTTGGGGGGTTTGTTTGTTTGTTTCTTTGTTTGTTTGTTGAGTGTGTGTGTGTGATACAAAAAAAAAAATTAAAAAATGGCCCAATAATCAGTGACTTGTTCAGGACAGGTTGCTAGTTTAGACCTGACTTTCACCCTGATATATTAAAGCAGTCACCAGGATCTTCAGATGACAAACTATGTGGGTTTGCTACACCATGAACTAGTGTATTCACATTCAACAGAACTTATTCCAGGTGCCCCATGGGAACCCCTGTGGGCCTCATGGTTAGAAGATAGCAGCTTTTGTCTGCTGTGAATTCAAGTGAAGCCCATCTCACCTTCTGCTGAAGACATTTCAATAACAAAGAATTCATGGGTAGAGTTTTAGATGTAGGAGATGATTTTCAGCTCCAGCTTTGTGTTGCAAATTTGAGATGGGATGATGGGATGGAAGTCACAACAGGAACTGCACTGTAGGAAAAGAAAAAAAAAAAAAATAAAAATAAAAAAGCAGTAAAAACTGACAGAAATAATTCTTTCTGCCCTGCAAGGGAGAGTGAGAGAATCTAGTTTCTGCCATGTGTGAAATAGACTGGGATAGGATACAGTTTGATTTATACAATTGAGGAATGAGAGAAAGTGATATAGCTGCAGCAAGAGTAGAAGAAAGGAAGGTATACATTCATAAGTAACTCCTGCCTCCTCCCTCACAGCATACTTCCTTTTTCAATAATCCAGGTTAGATTCCAAACTTGGATATAAAACAGAGAATACATACTAGCATTGCCTACAAGCTAACAAGGAACATGTTTTTGTAGTCTCCTAATAAATGATCTTTTTTTATGTTATGGGTTGTCTCTCAGAAACCATTCTTTTCAGCCTCGAAGGGTATTCAAAAAGAGAAAAAAACATTAGGATAAATGACAGTGTAAATTATAATAATGATGGTGTTGATTGTCCTTCTGCATCGAGATTACAACAGTTATTCCTTTACTACATTTTTTAGTGGTTTGTGTTCACTCAATAAAGTATTACTTAGATATCACAATTCTGCTGTCTTTTTGTGCTCATATTGCCAATGTAAGTTCCGTGTATTCAATGGCCTCGAATTTTTTCTTACGGGATAATTTTAAAACCAATGCCTACAGAAAGTAAATTTGATTAATGGAAATGTTTAACTTAATCAGGTTTTATATCTAGCAGTATAATTTGTACTACTAAAATTGCAGCAATTATAGTGACATAAATATTCAACAATGAACCCTGCTGAGAACATTAGTCATGTGTTAGAAAGCATTTTGAGCAATACTTTCTTTTCACATCATGGGGACAATATCTGGTGGAAGTCCAAATCCCCATTGATTTCACTGTGTTCATTTATTGTTTCATTAAACTTTTTAGCATAGTCCTTCTTAAGTGTCTGTCTGCTCCTCCAAGCAAAATCTTTGCATTAAGAATTGTACAGAAGTTTTATTGCAGAGGGAAAAATGGAGTTCCAAGAACCAAGATAGTATTCCCCTTTAATTTATAGAATGAGAAGATTTGGTTGGAAGGAATATCTGGTATTTATCTGGTCTAACCTCCTGCTTGAATCAAGACTACTGCCAGTCCTAGATCAGGTCAGGTGTGGTTTTGTCTTAGTCTCAAGTCCCAGGAATGGAGATTATTCACCCTCTTGTCTTGGTATAGCTTTTTTCAATGTTTCATGTCTCTCCCAGTGTATCAATATTTCTAATATCTGGTCTGAACATGCAAAAAAAGAAAAAAGTGCGATCACTTCTTCTAAGGACTGTGCCAAACTCCTTAGACTCCATGAGATCCAGATTTTCTATTGACTAAATTAATGCTTCTAAATGTTATGATAGGAAACTGTTAGTCATTATTGAACATTGAAGTTAAATTATTGTCCAATAAGTTGCAACACTACAAAACACTGACCATGCTATGCACACACACACACACAAAATTACAGAAGTATTTCTTAAAAGCTTGTTCTAAAACACTTATTAAATAAATAATATTAAGGGCTAATGAGTACTGGGAGGAAATCTGACACTTTAAAAGTTAGATAATTCAGAGTGTTTGTTTTTGAATGGTAATTGAATTGTGTGATTTTGAAGCTGAGAATGTATTTCCATTTTTGCCTATTGCATACTGTAAAGAATGTTTTCATTCAGGATGCCTTTGTTTAGTTTAACAAGATCCTCTTACAGGGAATATCAGTTGTTTCAAGGACTCTCTACCCAGAACTTTATATTTAGTGGCACTTATGAAGTTTTTAATGGTCCATTATTTCTTTCTCCTCTCCTCTTCCTCTTCCTTCTCTCTTTTCCCTTTCCTATTCTTTGACTTCCATTTCCCTTTCCTTCAATATCTACAAGTGCCTTTTATGGAAGTTGACTCCATTTTTAAAGATTTGCTATTAAGCAGCTGGCTTGGTCATCATAAAGGTAGTCAAGGAAATATATAACTAAAAACTTGGAGAAAGGGATAATTAAGAGTGTGTGTTTGAAATATAAATTCCATTGTAGAGGTGATGGGAAACAAAATCTATCAAAGCTAGATCCTGGTTGCACACAATTATTTATAAGATGTTAATCACTACTCATGGCAGGATTTGTTCATGATATATTCTAATTTTTTTGTCAAATTAGTATAACAGAAAAATTTGAAGAAGATATCAAGATAATACAGTCTGTTTTATTATCTGGAGTACAAATATTTTTGTAAACCTATAGCCTAAAAAAATTACATTCATTGACTTTTCTTTTTAACTCTGCATAGGTGATTTATTTTATATGCAGTCCCTGCAAGGGTGTTTCTGTTCTGAATAAAATTGTGGAAGGTTTACTGAAGCAATGATCTATCTCAGTGGGTTGTTTTTTTTTCCAGGAATGTTTTCTTTTTTTTCCCCTGTGTGCTCCACTGTTACTCTGATTAAATACAAGTTGAACTAAGGGTGTTTTTTTAAATAAATGAACTTCTAAAGAAAATCTATTCATTGTTATACCTGAAGTTTGCTAAATTAAGAACCCCATCTTCTGGATTCATGCTGATTCAATATATTATAAATTATGTTGTCAATCCACAAATTTTCTCTTTTCTAGGCACTTTAGTTTACACTCCCGCTTGCTTTGTTTTCATTACTTTATAGTACTGTGCATTTTGTAACTATAATTTTCCCATAGATTACTTAATCTTTCCTGACTAGATTTATTTCAGTAGAAATAGCTATCTAAGGAAATCCCTGAATAGGGATGCTACTTTTGGTTCAGTTTGTATAGTGATGTCTTAAAACCCAGCCCAATAAAATAGAAATTAAATACATGGAAGAAAGGAGCTTAACATGATAATTGTGTTTTAATTTGTTTTATATTAATATTAATAAAAGTATTAAAGCCATTTTTGCCAAATGCATTCTTAATGTCAGCTACTGAAAAGTGTTTTGTAAGGAAATTACTCATGTTAGTGAACATTAGATTGTATTAATTATACCTGATCTACTACACTGTATATCTTTATTCATGGGTAATTATTTGTATTCACAGTTAAATAAACCCCTAATATTTTTTATTCCAAAATAATGCAATAATTATACATTAGAGTGCAAAGAAATATGGAAATTCTGGGAACAGAACCATTTTATCTGATGACTAAAATGGAAACATTTCTTTCTGGTGTTTTAGGGAATTATTTAAAGTTAGATATTGTCTCCAGTTTATGCCAATGATTTCACTGACAGTATGATTTGCTATCATTATCTTTTTTCATAGATTATGCAACTTGAAATATTTTAATTATTACAGTTAATTTGTTTGTGTTAGCTGAATTCTGACATTTATAGCCAGATGCTTGAATGAGTATTTATGAAATTAATTGTTATTTGGGCAAGGCAGACAGATGGAACTGAGACAACCTGGCTGTTTCTGCATATGAATTAAAATTTTGTCTACTGTGTAGCAAAATCCCTTTTTTATTTTTTCCCCTGTATTTGTCCCCTGTGGCAATTTCTAACTTCATTCTGTCAGTATTTCTGTGAGCTAACTGTGAATCTCAGCTAGAAAAAAGATGTTTTATATTCTTCTTCCCACTGAGCAAACACACAGAATAAACAAAGCAGTTGTTGCTCATGCCAGGCAGATGGAATTTGCGCAAAGCTCCTCATATCCTGTAACATCTACAAGAGTCTCAGACATTTGTACAGAACCTTATTACTCTACTACCTTAAGTTGCCTTCCCATGACTTTTTCTCCTCCCCTTAAAAAGAACATGAGTCATCATCACCTGTTTAAGCTTCATAAAAATGCTATTATTTTTCTTCCCCTCTGAAAGAGATTCAGGTTGTTCCAGGGGATTCAGTTCTTCCTGGAGAGAAGTAAACTAATGAATAATAAGTGCAGCCATTAAATTAAAACACTCCATTTATTAATGTAGTCAGGCTGCATTCATCCTCTGTAGTAATACAGATTCAGATTAAAGGGAGAGAAGTAAGAAAAAAAAAATCCATCCTAAAATTTGTTATACTTCTTTGACAGATATTTTACTCTGCCACCACAATCTCAGATATACAGGAGTGAAGATGTTACTTCACCGGCAATATGTCTGAACTACTTTGTTTCAAAAACAATTTATATTCTTCTTCTGTTAGAGCTGACATCCTCAAGGGATTGAATTTGGAACTGCAATAACATTGCTCTGTGCAGCAGATACCTCTCCAATGAGAGCAATGTAACAATGTGGGATTTTTGTTAATTAATCTCATATAAGATCCACTTTGGCATTGATGTAGAGGAACTACACTGCTAGTTCCCCTAACTTCTCTTCCTTGGTGATGGTTTGTATAATATATCACAATTCTTAGAAGGCTTCTGAGGCAGACTACTTCAGTGAAAAGACAATTTAATATGCCAGACATTTTTCCTCTCATTCTACTGTAATAAAGTAACAGAAACAATCTATCCCACACTAGAGAAGCAGCTGGGGAAATTTTTGTTTGCTTTACTGACTTGGATTTATGGTACAATTTATTCCACAGCAAATCTTGTGTTAGATGTTGCTTTCCCATGGTTCATTTTGACAGTAGTTAAAATTCTGTGACAATAAAAGGAACTTGTCTAGATGAAATCCTTGCAAGCTATATTTTAAAGAGCATGAAGGACTGCATTTTTTTTCCTAACATATTTCTGTGTTTTAATTTATTAGATTTGCTTTCAAATTACAAGAATATGTAGAATAAAAAGGACTTTTTACTTACTCTTGTTTAAACTTTAGGATTAAAATATTATCACATAATAGGTTAAACTTATTTTTTTATTCATTAAGGTTTAATTCTTTTCTGTTGCTGTGTTTCTTTTTAATTTCTGATTGACAAAATTTTTAAAAACCTACCAAAAAAGTGACAATATTCATTTCATACCTTGTCAAAAATATTAATTATTTTGTATTAAAGCTTTAATATAGTATACTAACCTGAAACCAATACACCTGATAACTTCTTGTGTCACGATGTTCTCTAAGGGTACCTTGAGACTTAAAGCCTCACCTATAAATGGATAACACTAAACTCTGAGCTGTTGGGCATCATGTTAATTTATTAACTAATTAACTTAAATTAGATCCTTTATTTAATTTGGAGACTTCACAAGAGACTGTTTTGCTCTTCCCTCTTTGGAGTATTCCTTCCAAATCTACTTCTCAATCTAACCAGTCACTATGTGAATAATCACAGCAAAATCAATCCACAAAATTGAATTATATAGCTAAAGCTCACAGATACTGTGATTAGAATGACAATATCTACTGATACAACAGCTAGAAGAAACTGGAAAATCTCAAACAATACTCTGAAAGAAAGGGATTTCACTTTCAGTATATCTCAAACTTGCTAGCCATCAATAAATATGTCAATGGCATAATGTACACATACAGCAGGCAGTGGACTGGTTCTTTTCACATTTCTGCACTGAATGTGAAAGAAATCAAAATATCCATTGTGGCCAGGACTGTTTTCCTGTGAGAAAAACGTAATTGTATATAGAAAAATGAATAAGCTGATTTGATACCTAAATAACAGATATGCACATTGTAAAAGGACTTAACCACTTTATGAAGCATTTTCTTCCAATTTCAGCACTTCTCAACAGCAAGCAGTGAAATTTTCATTTTCCTTAGATTACTCTTCAGTCCCACACTTTTGTTACATTCTGTACACAATTTCTTCATCTTAATTATTCCAAGTATTCTTTTACAACTGGAGTATGTATGCTAATCCAGAACGGTTCTTTGTTTTTCAGAAGGCCACAGTTTTAATTTTTCCTGCATATATAGTATATACACATCACACCATCACTGATAATAGGTTGGTCCAGATTTTGAGGATCTATTATGCTAACAGATACATCTGGGTAGATTCCACAAAGGTAATTGCAAAAGTCATTGTGTCTAGACACACAGTGCTCTGCAGGGGATTCTGAAATATACACTGATTCTTTACATATCTCATAGAGAAGTTATTTTATTAATTTCTATAGGTCCCAGGAGTGTTTAGAAAATCGGATCCTTAGGTTTCATGTGGTTAGCACATTTGCATTTTCTTAAATGTAGACTCATAGTCGTGCTTTTATGTTGTTTAAATTTTAAAAACATTTACAGTACCATTAATATTTGGTATGCCCTAAGGTTTCTTTTCAGTGAAATTATTCATCCTTGGAAAGTAATCATGGCTGAAAGGCAAGTCAAATACTGCTACTGCTTAGTTAAGTTTTAAATTTCATCTTAGCAGAACTCTATGTTACAGCTCCTAATTCTATTCTTATTCTCATGATGATACATAATTTTTTCATGACATGATTATATTTCAGAATTCAATCTTTTAAAATCTCATAAAATGATAAAGCTTAAACATTCTGGAAGACATGCAATTCTACTGCTCTATTTACAAGAAAACAGTTATGTTTCAATGGCAAATTCATGCAAAATTACCATAAATAGAGTGTGAAATGTAGAAGTTACTGTTTTGCCAAATTCATTAAATCCTTTTAGCTTCACATTTAATGGGAACTCTGTTAGACTGCTGTAGAGAATAAAGAAATAAAAATTCTAATAAATCTGGACTGAAAAGAATAACAAAGAATATGGATAGAAATAATAATGCTTTCATTGAATATATAACTTCAAAAAAAGGCCTAAAACAATGAAAAAATACTTCTTTATAATGAAAGGAGGAACTAAAAAATTAGGCTTCCTAAGGACTGATATTACTGGCTGTTTTTTAAGATAGTATATTTCTACAGCCATTTATAAAACACTACAGCCCCTGCTTTCCTGGGCAAGACAAATGCTCTTGTGCCCCAAGTCCACTTAATTTCCATCCATTCCCCAGTAGGAATGTGACATATGGAGGGTTCAGCACAGAGCTGGCAAACAGCAAGCAGGCAACTGCTGGAGAGAAAATAAAAGGAATCTTTCTTCTAAATGCAGGGTAGTAGTGTTCCAAGAACTCTGCATGGATCCATATTTCCAAGTGCATACTCAATATTGCTTTTTAGTAAATACAGTATCATTACATTATTTGTAATGTATTCCCATAAAGGTTTCCAGAGTCCAATACTATTTTTCCTGGATTTTACTTCTAGATTTACTATTCTATTTTTAGTGCTTTTTGGCAAGCTTTACCCGTTTTCTGCTTCAGATGGCATCTTTAGGTAGAATCATAGAGCTAGATTTGTGAATGATCACTGTCAGGAGTTCAGTCTGATTTCTGAAATTGTGTCCTAAGTTGCTACCCCTTTGCTTCCCAAGGTGTTTTGTTTCGTTTTTGTTGGAGTTTTTTGATTTTTTGTTTGTTTGTTTGTTTGGTTTGTTCTGTTTTGTTTGGGTGGGGTTTTATTTAATATATAATTTAATTATTATTACATTTAATTTATGTATTTTCATACACCTCCTCTGAAATGTATACAAACCTGCCTAATTCTCTTTCAGGTCCTCAGTAGGTAACTCAGATCTCTTGCTTTGATCATCATAGGCACCTTTCATTTCAGGTCTTGAACATATTCTCGAGCTGGCAGACCAGAGCACCAGAAAGTACCATCGATGTGCATGTAGCTGCATTTTAGAGTGTGAAACAAGGACAGTTGATACTGCTGTCCATGAAGGAAAAATGGCAAGTTATGAACTGTATGGAGGTGGCTGGAACATGCATTATGTGCCAGGTGCCAGCAAGGAGGATGGAAAAAATCCATAATTTTTTTTTTGCCAGACTCATGTCTCCTACGTGTGATGGGTTGACCCTGGCTGGGTACCACTTGACTGCCACAGCTACTCTATCACTCACCTGTGAAAATGGACAGGGGGGAGAACATGAAAAAAAAAGGCTCATAATTGAGATAAGGACAGGGAGATATTCATGTATCAATTATCATGGGCAAAATAGACTCAGCTTGGGGAAATTATTGAATATATTATCAGCCAAAATCAGAGTAGGATAATGAGAAGTAAAACAAGCCTTAAAAACACCTTCCCACCACTTCTCCTTCCTTCCCAGCTTTACCTCATCCCCCTCAGGGAGACATAGAATGGGGATAATGGTCACAGAATCACAGAATCATAAGGTTGGAAGAGATCTTCAAGATCATCAAGTCCAACCTAGCCCTAACTAGATCATGGCATCGAGTGCCACATCCAGTCTTTTTTTAAACACATCCAGGGATGGTGATTCCACCAGCTCCCTGGGCAGACAATTCCAGTACTTTATCACTTTTTCCGTAAAAACTTTTTCTTAATATCCAACCTGTATTTCCCATGGCACAGCCTGAGGCTGTGTCCTCTCTTCTGTCAGTGCTGCCTGGAGAAAGAGACCAACCCCCACCTGACTACAGCCACCCTTCAGGGAGTTGTAGAGAGTGATAAGGTCACTCCTGAGTCTCCTTTTCTCCAGGCTAAACAACCCCAGCTCCCTCAGTCGTTCCTCACAAGGGTTGTGTTCCAAAACCCTGACCAGCCTTGTTTACCTCCTCCAGATGCCCTCAAGCATCTCAGCATCCTTCCTAAACTGAGGGCCCAGAACTGGACACAGCACTCAAGGTGTGGCCTCACCAGTGCCGAGTACAGGGGAAGAATGACCTCCCTGCTCCCTGTGCTGGCCACACCATTCCTGATCCAGGCCAGGTGCCATTGACCCTCTTGGACACATGGGCACACTGCAGGCTCATGTTCATGGCTGTCACCAGAACCCCCAGGTCCCTTTCCTCCTGGGCACTGTCCAGCCACACCGTCCCCAGCCTATAATGCTGCAGGGGATTATTGTGGCCAAAATACATGACTCAGCACTTGGACTGATTAAACTTCATCTTGTTAGACTCTGCCCATCCATCCAACCATTCCAGGTCTCTCTGCAGAGCCCTCCTCCCTTCCAACAGATCAACACATGCTTCCAACTTAGTGTCATCCACAAATTTACTAATGAAAGACTCAATGCCCTCATCTATGTCATCAATAAAGGTACTGAATACAGCTGGCCCCAGCATAGACCCCTGAAGAACACCACTGGTGACTGTCCCCAGCTGGATGCAGCACCATTCACCACCACTTTCTGGGCCAATCCAGCCAAGGATTGGCACTCGAGCCAAGCAAGGAGCACTCCTGTCCAAGCCTGGGCTGCCAGCTTTTCCAGGAGTGTGCTGTGGGAGACAGTGTCAAGGGCCTTACTGAAGTCCAGGTACACAACAGCCACAGCCTTTCCTGCATCCACCAGGCAGGTCACCTGGTTACAGAAGGAGTTCATCACATGTTGTTCTTGCTGCTGTTCAGGGAGTGGAGTCCTTCCCCTGCTCCAGCACAGGGTCCCTCCCATGGGAGACAGTTCTCCACAAACTACACCCAAGTGAGTCCATCCCATATGCAACAGTTCTCCAAGAACTTCTCCAGCATGGGTCTCTCTTCCCCAGGATCCGTTCTTCGAGGACAGGCTGCTTCAGTGTGTTTCCCCCACAGTCACAAGTCCTACCAGGAATCCTGCTCTGGCATGGGCTCATGGAATGGCTCAGCAGGTCCCCTCCCAGGACTCTGTTCCAGTATGGGCTTCCCACAGGGTCAAAGCCCTCTCTCAGTATCCATGTGCTCTGGTGTGTGCCTCTTCCATGGGCTGCAGGTGGATCTCTGCATCCCAATGGTCTCATATCTGCAGGAGCACTGCTGCATCTCCATGGGCTGCACCACGAGCTGCAGGGGAATCTCAACTCTGGAGCACCTCCTGCCCCTCCTTCTGCACTGCCCTGGCTGTCTGCAGGGCTGTTCCTCTCACAGTCTCATCCTGCTCTTCTCTGGCCACAAATACATCTGCACAATAACTTTTTTCCTTCATAAATATGTTATCACAGAAGGATACTATTGCTGACCGGCTGAGACTTGGCCAGCAGTGGATCCATCCTGAAGCCAGCTGGGATTGGCTCTGTCAATCAAGAAACTTCCAGCATCTTCTCGTTGAAGTCACCCCTGTAGCAGCCTTGCTACCAAAACTTGGCTGTGCCAACCCAATACACTGTGCTCACAATCTGAACATAAAACATCGATCCTCTTCAAGGTCCTTAATTGTTGCCTGTGGCTTCTCTAACATTGACTTCACTGTTCCTTCAGAAGCGTAACTTGCTTAGTCATGACAATGATTTTATGCAGATGAAGAAAGGGACTATTAGCACTCAACAAAAAAGATAAGTTTGAAACCAATGTACTGTCCGAATATGAGGCTCGTAAATTTACAATTGAAGAAAGCAAATTATGAAATTGTCTTACTTTTCTTTTTATTACTTTGTCAAATTTTTATTCCTTTGTTGTTTTGTGTTTTTTTTTTTTCTTTCCTTTAGCTATGGTTGTTCTGAGCAATTTGGAACCAAACACAACATATGAAATCAAAGTAGCTGCTGTAAATGGAAAAGGGCAAGGAGAGTATAGCAAAATTGAGATCTTTCAGACCTTACCTGTCCGTGAGTAATATTTGTGCTGTTCAATGAAAATTGTTATTATTATTATTATTAATAGAATATATCTAGATTTGAATTTTGATTCACTGTAGATAATTTTTCAGGTTTATAATCCACTCCCCAAAGTACATCAGTGTTTACATTGTTTCTCAGAAATCACGTTTTGTTATTCCACTCTTTCAAGTATGAGTGAACTTAAATTGGAGAGTTTATTCCATTATCTTACATTTTTGAGATTCAGAAAAGTCTTGATTTGATATAATGGAGCACAAACCATGAGAGATACTAGAATAAGGATTTTTTCTCATTAGCACTCAGGATATTATCCACAGCTAAGAGAAGTGAATTGGCCATTTCTTGAATAATTTCATCACCAAACTATGCTGCTAGCGTTCTGCAATTATCAAGCCTCAAACAGAAATCTTAAGCTATGGAAGATATTGTGAGAATAAATTGTTTTAAATGTGACTACATGCACATGAGAAATTCTATTAAACCAATTCTGTATTTGTAATAATTACAGGCCAGAGATTCAGATTAAAATATTAAGAGCCAATGAAAAATATTTTCCTCAAATTATCTTTAAATAGAAACATCAGTAAAAAAATTTAAATACATAGAGAGAAGAAAAGCAAAGGAGCTACCAGATGGCAGTGTATAGTAATCAAACAGACATGTTGAAATACATCAGCAGCTACTGCCAGACTAGTCTGTCATAAATCTGTTGCAACTGAACTGTTTCCTGAATAGGGCATTACTCAGTGTAGCTAATACTGGCCCTAAGGGAATGAACGATAAAAGTAGTGTAACTAGAAAGAACAAAAAATATTTCTGTGATACTAGATTAGATTGCATTATGTTTATTATTGTGTTATGTTATGTCATATTAATTACATTCTATTATATTGTATTATACATTTCTTCTGTCCCAAAACAGTAACTTGGCAGCTTTCAAATTTATTTTTCATTGAAGCATATAGATATTCTAGATATATTCAGGACAGATAAAATAATTTCCTACTACTCCTATTATCACCTTGATGGAAGAATGACAGAAACTGAAAGACATTATAAATATATATATATATATATGTTATCTGAGAGAAAGCTAGAATAAGTTTCATATTGTGATCTAAGTAAGCTTATCCTTATTTAATAAGTGCTAAACACAAATAATACAATTATTTCTAAAGGAACAGTATCTCTCTGGGTAAATGCACATTTACAGATATTTTGAAGATAAGACACTTCTGTATATGTTCATTTACAATCTCTTTTTGGAAAATATAATATGCATTGCATTTAGAAAAGATATTTTGTGGATTTTTGACTAGGAAAGGGTCTTAAAGTGGCTGCTAATCTTTTGAGTGCATGTTTAAGACTACCTTTATCTTCTCATTATAAAGAAGACATTTGGTTTTAGTTTTGAAAATATTATCCTTTATATTTACTCTTCATATTGACTTCTCTAAGAAGAAGTTATTCTTAGAAAACCTTTTATCTAATTTGACTTGGTACATTTATTGGAGAGTAAATTTACTTTAAATTTAAAAACTGAATTGCAATTTAGAAATGTCACATAACGTTAAAGGTTATGCTTAAGTTATGGATGCTTTCCTGCAAGAGAGTGTCTTTTAAACTGCAGGGTAAGTAGAAGGTTACCAGCCTTGCTGAATTGATGACTAAATTATTTTGGAAGGAAATTCCATTTAAAACTTTTGGAAGTCAGAAGATCTCAAAGAAATGAATAGTTCTTTCATACTTCACATGAATTTGTGTCCTTGTATGAGGGATCTACATGAGAACGTATTTCAACCACAGTATTTAACAATTTTATAGAGGCTGTTTTGTAGTGCCTGGAATGATCATATGATTTTAAGAATTTGATTAACATTATTAATCCTAGCTGTAATTTAGGGGTTATCTCACTGCTGAAGTAATAGTAGTAGTAGTAGTAGTAGTAGTATCATTATTATCATAATAGTAGTATTATCATTATTATCATTATTATCATTATTATTATGTATACTGTTTGTTTCCTTATTTAGGGGAGCCAAGCCCCCCTTCAATTCATGGACAACCAGAGAGTGGCAAGAGTTTTAAACTTAGCATAACTAAACAAGATGATGGAGGTTCCCCCATACTGGAATATATTGTCAAATACAGAAGTGTAAGTATTTCAGTGAATTGTGCTTGTTAATATCTGCTTTTAATGCAGAGAAAATTGTTGATATTATTTGAAATTTACCAAAGTGGTTTGCATTCCAGAAAATAATTTTTTAAAAAAGTAGTATGTTTTCTTTTATAACTCAGTTGCAGATGCCAGATTATTAAAAAAAAAAAAAAAAAAAAAAAAAAAACAAAAAAAAAAAACCAAACAAACCCAACATACAGCTATTCCTCAAGGTATACTGAAAATTCATCTTATCAGGAATACCACATTCTTTCTTGGTTGCATAGTAAAAGTGGGACATTCATATTCAGCTTTTAAAAACCCAGTAAATTAGCAAACGTCGAAAGTACACACTCAAAGGTTGTTTGAACAGCATATTTTTAATGTATTATAAATGCATGTGTATTGATAGAAAGCTATATTGCAGTGCTTCATGTTAATTATAAATGACATTAATTACCTGATCATGTTTCAATATCTTCTCTCTGCCTGAATTCCAAGTCTCATCTTACAAAAGCCAAACAATTGGCACTTGATTGAGTTTCAGGGAATTCCGTGAGTTTCAGGGCACACGTCTGCTCTTAGGCAGCCGTTGAGTAGAGCTTTTTGGCATTCTGTCATCTAGACAGCTCTGTTTTGGTGTTTTCTCATCAAATCTGGCAAGTTTAGAAAACAGGCTTTTCTGCAGTACATAATTATTAAAAAAAAAAAAAAAAAAGTTGTGTGGGTTTTTTAATTACTATTTAATGTAGCTAAAATAATGTAGCTAAAATACTATGTTTAGAAATTATTGGATTGAAGAAGTAGCTGCAGCGCTCACAAAAGTGATGTGTTTAATTCCAAAGTGTGCATTTTTTAAAAATTTCCTTATAGTACTTTAATCTGAGTAGACCTATTTTACCCAAATGTTACAGCAGAATTTCATGTCCATTAGGAGTCTAGAAAATTGGGAATGTAATATTGGATAGGTTGGCATGTTAAATGGAAGGTATGAATGGTTTCTTTATTCACAGAAAGAAGCAATTTTTGAGAAATTAACTATAGAGCCTGTTGGAATATTACCAAAAAGGAAAAGACACTTCTTTAACTTGTAATAGGTTTTTGTCACATTTCCTATGTTTGCGATAATGTCACTTTTTGATAATAGTCTAGGGAATACCTGAGTGCTGAACCTGGTATGTAAAATTATTGTCCTATGCTAAATATAGCCAATGAAAATCAGTAGCTCCAAATTAATTGAGAAGTATTTGGTGGACTAAGTGAGTAGTATTTGGACTACTCTTTAGAGTAGTCTGAGGGAATGACCAGAAGCTATTCTGCTATCACTGATCCCGAAATCTTGTTTCACCTCCTTAAATGACTTTCCATGCAGTGGATACAAGTGACATAAAAAAAAAAAAAGTAATTGCAAAGGAGACAAGGGTAGTAAAATATGCAAAACAAGACAAAAATAGAGTTTTGCAGGATTGAACTTCCTAGTTGAATTACAATGCTTTTAAGTATTTACCACTGAGTACAAAATAAACCGTTTGTATGTAATACATCCATGCAGCATATGGAATTTAATCTGTGTTTATGATTAAAATAAGCTAAATTCTTTTGGTTCTATCCCAAAATTTTTTGGAAAGCTGAATTTGGTCCGATGTTTTGACTAATGTACAATATTAGAGTCTAAAAGATTACTTTTCCTGTGCATTGTTGGAAGGTAAATGTGCAGTTTAAGCAGTAACTGAAAACTTAAATATTTACTGAAGAAGACAGCATTTCCTTGGACCTCGAATCCTTAACTCCTTGAGCTTCCAGTTGAAAAAGCAATTTGACTAAATTAAAGGCCCTTCTACAACAAAAGAAACAGAATCATTTTTTGGTGTTTTAATCAGAAAGAATGAATGCTATTTAAAGTTCATAATTATCTGTTGACTGCTTCTCTTCTATCTTCCCCCATGGTCGTGTTTAATTAGCTTTCCTATAACTCTTGCCAGCACCTGGACCAATGTATTTGCTCGCATGTTTGAAGAGCATATTTGATAACAACCCGTACATCAATGGCTGTTTCTTCAAAATGTTAATTTGTCCATGTTTAAGTTTTATACAGACTTCTTTTTTTTTTTTTTTTTTTTTTTTTTTTTTTTTTTTTTTTTTTTTTAACTGGGGGAAGGACAGCCTTTGAGATCAGCCTTTGAGATATTAAAGCAATATTACAGCCTGGTTGAGGGCAATTGGTAAGTTTTTTTTCTGGAAAACATGTATTTCATTCTGTTGGATATTCCTTTCCTAGCATCAGTTTCTTCATATTACGAGCAGGAATTGCTGACTACAATCAAATAATAAGCAGCTTGAGGTATTCTTCTGTATTCCAGAGTATTAGGTACTGTGCAATCTTTATGATTAGCAGCCCCAATTTTATTTTTTTTTTACGCTGTTGCACTGCGAAAGTTGAGACAGCCTGGCAAAGCTTCACTGATGGAGTCTGAGGCTGATGGCACATATTGGCTTCAAAGTTACCTTAAGAAAGACAAGGGAGAGTAAAACAAGGGTAAATTGTTCCCCTGTAACCAGCTAGGAGGAGCAGTGATGGGAATTCTCTATGGAAGCACCCTGTCTGATGCCAGAGATGACCAGCTGACCTCACCTCTCATAGGAGTTCTTTTGATATATTCCGTCTCCTGCCCTCCTCCTGGGGGCTTTTAACTAGCTCAGTTATTAGGAGGATTTGGAGAGAATTATACCAAGGATGAGGTGAGATATCTCAGAAGAGGCCCTTTCCCTGAGACCTTTGTCCCAGGCGTTTATTCTTTGGATTTCCAGGGGGGAGACAGAGCGAACAGAGGAAGGGGAGACAATTTATAACCTCCCAGCTCAGAGGAGAGATAGCTGGACCACAGCCAATGGGGTCAAAGAAGGAAGTAAGGGTCATTCTAAGTGGTCAGGGATTCCAGGGGGTCAGGAGGGAGAAACCATTTCCCTAGAGAATTACAACATTCTTTAATTTTTTTTTTTTTTTTGTGGGGGCCAACTCAGGCCTCCCTTTGTTTCTTCTCCTTATGGTGCTTCCAGAGTTGATTGGGATACCCATGATGACGTGCTGGTATTTCACAACAGATGTTTAGCTTTATCCATGGAAATTATGGAAACTTGTACTGAATTTGTAAATGGCTGTTATCTGATGGGACATTTACTAAGTACCAGAGAATTAAATTAAAATTGAGAGGTGAGTGTTGAGGAGACAAGGAGGGCCAGGAGGAAGGAGCAATTGGGATGCAGGGGAGCAGCTGTCACTGCAGCTCTGGGCAGGGAGGTGACCATGCAGAGACAGATGAGAAAGGCAGGCTACAGAGCAGCCTTTGGAAAGTGTTGACACTGCTTAAACTTACTTCAGAATGCTTAAAAAAGAAAGTTCTGAAGAGGTGTCTTAGCATTTCTATGCTGCCAGGTCACGGAATGCCAACAGTAGACTGGGAAAAAAAAAAAAAAAAAAGAAAAAAAAAGAAAAAAAAGAAAAAAAAAAAAAAAGAAAAAAAAAAAAAGAAAAAAAGAAAAAAAAAAGAAAAAAAAAAAAAAAAGAGAGATTGATGAGTGGCTGGTTTTGTTTCTCCCTGGAAGGGCAAATTTTAGTAAATATTTAGAATTAGAACAGAATAATAAAAATAACACCCTTTTATGATTATGAACCTTTTGATAGAAGCAAGAAAAATGTACTAAAGTGACTGGTTTTTGCAAGACTAAAAGCTGTTTACCTGCTTTTGACCTGTGGCAGGGTTACTATTAATGCTCTGAATTTTGGCAGATAAGAGCTTGATAGTTTATGTGCTTCACTTTGAAGCACATTTGCACTTTTTTGACTGTGTTAATGTAGGACATGTTAATTTTGTTCCTTCATTGTGGATTCTGCAACAAATTAATAGATATACAATATTTTAAAAGAGATAATTTCTCATTTACTCCCACTCTGAGATGTCTACCAAGAAACAGGTAAATGCTTTTGTATCTCCAGGTTCCAGTCTACTTGCCAGATCCTCTGACTTTCTGTGCATTTTAACATCATGTATATTACCAGCTGTTTTATGCTTGGTTCACTATTTGCCCCTGAACTTTATGACCTGTATTTACCAGCCCTAAAAATCCCTGAACTAGTGTAATTAATTCTTGTGGAGTTACTGCTTTGAATGATCAGATTTTCTTCTGTGAGGATTTCTAGATATTTTTTCCTGACAGGTTTTAAGACAGTGTGGTGTCTCCTGCCAATTTTTTCATCACAGGGACCACCATAATAAGTCTGTTTCAGCCAAGCTTTCAGCTCAACAATTTAGAGAGGATGAAGAATAAGGGAAAAGTTGAAGGGGGTTAATCACTTTTTCTCCCTTTTTATGAGATCCCATAGACTGTGATTTTGGATACAATATAGAATGACCATTAAAGAGAGAGATGTTATTTTCCAGACTAGTAAACTGCTGCGTAAACAGTGGATAGGCTTTACTTCCACTGTTGTCAGGTGTGCCCTCAGCTTTGAAAAGCAGTCAAGCCGTCGTAGGCTGGACTTTTGCACTGCTTTGTTTAGTTTTTGGTTGTTTTTGTGGGTTTGTTTGATTCAGGGAAGTGGTTTTGGTTTTTTGGGATTGTTTTGTTTTGTTTTGCTTTGTTTTGTTTTGTTTTGTTTTGTTTTGTTTTGTTTTGTTTTGTTTTGCCAGGGTATTTAGAAGGTTAGATTACAGCTGTCTTAAAAACCTAGCTCTTAGACTCTTCTTAAATAAATTTGGCTGATACTTATATTATGAAAAAAATATGAAGCCAATATATACACATTCGAGAAATAATGATGTGAGGATTTAGTGGTTGATTTTCTTTCGTATTAATATAAGCCTGAAGAGTAATGCAAGTGGGCAGTAAAATCCTCAGAACTGCCAGTCACTGGCTGGGTTATCAGTGGCCTTTTGTAAGGAAGTATTTCTGCATAATATGAAACAAAATAAGATGTAAATAAAGGATTAGTTTAACCTCTGAGGTTGCAGATCCCATCACAATTTCTGTAAATGTGCATTTGTTGCTTGATATTAAGGATTATTGAGGACACTTATGTTAATTCACCCCACAAACTAGACTACTGTTTGTAATTTAGAAATTTCATTCCTTTTGTTGAAGATCACTGTGCATATGTAGAACTTCCTATAAATTTTAACTATTAATAACTGAACAATGTAATAAGGTATGAAAATCTTTTATGGTTCTCTCTTCTGCTCCTTAAGCTACAATTTAGAGGATCCTATATTAAACAGGGAGATTTGTGTAAGATTTACCTGGCAGACCCATGATTTGTGTTCTCATCACTCTTTTTCCATTTCTACACTTGTAGTAAATCAAACATGGACACATTACTGAGCTCTACTTAGGGGAAAGTATTGAAAATGCAATATAGCTGAAATAATAGCTATAATGAAGGACAGAAAAGTTTTTTGGTTTTTTGGGGTTTTTTGTTTGGTTTGGTTTGGGGTTTTTTTGGGTTTTGTTTTTCTTTTTTCTTCTTTAAGAAGCCCTAAGCAGACAGTACTCTGAAACATTTAATCTGTTTGTCTTTAGAATACACCTTGCTTTCCGGACACTTTATTCCTCTTCCTCCTAACTTGTGTTTGTCACTCTTCAAGATAGTTTTCTGTCTTTCCACTCAGAACTTGGACTTTATTTAATTTCTCTCAATTCACCCGTTTGGTTTCAGTTTAAACTAAATTATGGTATCTCTGGGATAACATATGCAGGGATCCTGTTACATTTCAACTCATTCGTTATTTTTCACCTGATGAAATTGTAGAACACCTGCCTTTTCACTTGTTCTTGTCTCCTGAAGTGCAGCCTCATTCTGTTCATCATGTAGATTTTTGCAGTTTGTTTTCAAAATATACTCATATCTCTGTTTGCAATACCATCTTTTTCTGCAGGAACTATATTAGCCTGAATCTTTAGTTTCCAGCTCAGTATATGTTTTTGTATTTCTGTGTTTCTGAAACCCTTTGGAATTCCCTAGTACATTCACATGGCATCTGTGCACAATACTTAGATTATGTAGAGAACTTTTGATTCATGTTGATATTCTTTGGAATCTGGCTTTATGTTTTCAAAAACCTCCCGTACCTCACCATTTTAAATAGCCATTTTAATGCAGTGCTACGTAACACTGCTGTTCCTAATATCACTAAGGAGTATTTTTTCATATGCATATTGCAATGAGTATTAGCTCCTATTTCAGCAGTGTTATGCAAAAATGTATTTATAAAAAGAGTTTAGTATAATGACAATGTGAGTGGATTCACTCAGGGTCAAGTCAAGTGATTGCAATAGAAAGTATCCATCAGGATATGGAAAAATATCCTTTACAGAAAATACCATTCTCACTATATGATGAACAAACTGTTTTTACTCCAGTGTATATAGGTTTTTTCCATGATTTGTAATGGGCCTACCATTCTGCTGTTTTTCATTAGTCTATCATTGCACCAAGTAGGAACTTTTACCTGGATGCAAATATTCCTGAAAATGGGTTTTGTTGGATTTTAGTCATTCTCAGAACTACTATGTGACAATACCAATGCTAATGTAGAAAAAGCAAGAAAGTTTATGAAAAGGTGAAGTCAGTATGGAAAAGTCATCAACCTCAGAGCTGGTAACAAATGAAATATTGCAGCAGTGCACAGAAAGGAATTTAGTGTGTCCTTTATTTTCTGGAGACTGGGAGGGAAAAAAAAAAAGTCGTAAGGAACATGATTGGTCCCTGAACTCTCTAAATTAGATGCTATTTTCTCTGAAACCTATATCAGCGAAGAGCAAGATGCTTCAGCAGAGAGCCTAAATATAAGCTGCTGAGTAGTGGGCAGCTAAAAAGTTATATTTGCAGGTATTATAAGTTTGTTTAGCTTTAAATTTTACCATGTGGTTTATACCCACTGATTAGGTCTGTGTTGCTGTCTGGGTTGGATGGCCAAGATTTGTCTCTCAAGAGATGTTTTAGCCATTTATTGTACCTCAGTGTCCCGTAAGAGTAGGACTGCAAGGATTCTTGCTGACTGTCATTGGTCGTCCTTTGAACAAGATGACGTTTTTTGTTTGACAATATGTATTGTTTTATCCTTCTACCTATTAGTAATTGTTTAATTTCTACTTGTATAAAAAAAATGTATTATGCACTCAAAGTGGCGACTGCAAAGGTAAGATTTATGAAATGCGAGAGTCAAGTTTGCAACCTAAGTCTTCATCTGTTCCCTTTGTATAAATGCCTTAATTACCTGAACTAAGAGAAATTATGAGAGTCCTTTTTTGTCTGGAAGACCATCCTAAAGATTTGCATATATCCTCTCACAGGTGTAGACATAGTACTTCATACTTTCTCAATGATGTTTATATTCTTGCATACAACCTGATTTGTGAAATGTTCTTATATTTCTACAATTGGTATATATTTTCATTTAATAACTAAGGTATGATACAAGCACAGCTGGACTCATGAACAATTGAAGGCTGGGTGTAATGGCAAGTTTCTCTAAATGAATATTGATCAAAATGTAATTGAAATGTCTGTATAAAATAAATTTCTTACATAATTTATTTTTAGCATTTTATTATGTAGGTGATCGGCTTTCTGTTCTATAGAACAGTATTTGAGCAAAGAATCAATTGAAGCCAAAGAGTTTAAAAGGGTTGACCACAAAATTCACTAAATCCACATTGTGGAAACATGGTAAGGAGCAGTCAAAATTACAAAAAGCCTAAGTACTCAGAACTCCAAAATTAGATTATTTCAGACAAATAATACAAGAGTTTGGGAGAATTGAAACAAATATTTTCATCTTTACAGAAAGATAAAGAAGACCAGTGGCTAGAGAAAAAAGTGCAGGGTAGTAGAGACCATATTATCTTAGAGCATCTTCAATGGACCATGGGTTATGAAGTGCAAATTACAGCTGCCAACAGACTGGGTTATTCTGAGCCAACACTGTATGAATTCAGCATGCCACCAAAGCCCAACATTATTACAGGTAAGTGAATTCCATCATGTTTTGTCTCTATGAATTATTTCCAACTCGTAGTACAGTGTGCATAATTGAGCATATTGTAACTCAACTCTTGGATTGGGAAAATGTGAGACTCTAGACTTTATTATCAGCAAAAAATTGATTCAGGATCCTTAAATGGGACCCTGCCTCCTACTTTCCTCTTAGTAATAATTTTTAAGTATAGAAAAAAACATAGATTCTTCAACCCTGTTGATGGTGCTTAACAAGAAGTACAGTATTTTAGATATACCTGCTTCTCAAGTTGCCTTGTACTGCCTATTGCCTGGTTAAGCCAGTTATTTGCTGGAATTCTTGATTTCAGTCCCATCTCTACATGTGCTTTGAGCTACACATGTAATAAAGGCATTCATTTTAGTGCCCAATGAGGTTAAGACTTCAAATAGTACTATTTAGATACTGTCTGATTCACCCTAACATAGTGATCAAACAGTCTTCTATAAGGCTGGTTTACAAAATTTGAAATCTATAGAAGCCTTGTTCATATTTTTAAGAGCGTAGATACGAAGGTTTTACATTCCATTTAAGAAAAACTGCATTTTAGTTAAGAGTGAGTGTAGGAGTTCTAATGCTTCCCAATATAAGGCTTTATTTTGATGCAACAATTATTTAGCTAACAGTAAATCTAAAATAAGGTATTTTCAGAAGTATGGTGAGTAATTTTAATTTTTATAAAGAAAATGGCTATGAGGAAGAGATTTCAACCTTTAATTAAAATTATGAGCTACATCTTTAATAGTTGTTTCAAAATCAGATCAGTATCATCACTGCCACTTGAAAAATCAGATTCTAAATCTTCTAACATAGTATTTTCTGACTACCATTTTTCAAATTGTTAGTGTAATAGATTCAGGAAAAAAATTACCAAATAAATACAGTAGCAAATATATTAAAATGGATACTCTATCAATTTCAATCTGAACTCCTGACTAGCATTGATACAGTGCCAATGAGCTGGAATAAGTCATGGACTAGCATGCCATCAGAAAATTTTTGAAATAACTGGCTATTCTTTACTTGTCTATTGTGAGTTTCCTTCAAATATATTTTCAGGAAAGTTATCTCAAGATCTCTGCAACATTTTTGAATAGTCCATTGCAGTTGTTTTTTGTGGGTTTTTTTGTTTTGTTTTGTTTTTGTTTTTGTTTTTTAATATTGGAAGCCTTCTTACCTTTTATTTATTGAAAAGAAAACACATTTTTAAGTCATTCAGAGACTCAGAGCCAGTTCTAGTACAAATATTTGTTTTATGCACTTGAATTGAAGTAAAGTTGATTTGCATGCATCTTTATTGAAATTCAGGGTCTCAATAGGTTCTGTGTACTTGTTTGTAAACAGGCAGGGCCTTGTGATTGCCATCATTCAGAAATAAAATTTCCCATGATTGAAAAAGAAAAGGGAAAAAGAAATGTAGGGAAACTCTGTGTCTCAAGGAAATAAAGAGATCTGTCAAGTAGAAAAATAAGAAAAAACTTACTTAGGGAAGGAATAAGCCATTTTTCAATTTTGCATATTTGAAACAAAAATATTATTTCTTTTGCAGTGTATTATAACTTTAGCCTTTTATAATTATGTAAACTATTCCATACTATTGCCACAGCTGCTGTAGCAGGGAAACTTAAGTCTCCTCTGTAAATGATAACATAGGTGGTCTCTAGACATTCAAGTACAAAGTAGCTTAGTTAATTTAATTTCAGAAGAAAAACAGAACATTTCTCTCTAAAAACAGTTTTAGAAGTGCTTAGGGGCTTTTCCTGTCAGTGCTCTCCCATAATCTCTAAGTAGTTGTAAGAAGTCTGTTACACTATTTAACTTCAAGTCTTCTTTATATGAATATTTACTGCAATTATGATTGTGGAACTAATTAGTTTCCTTGACAACTGTCTTTTCAAAGCCTGAAAAAGAGTGTGAAATTCCCATCACAAGAACATTCTGTAGGCGATTTTTAAAGGCGTGTCAAAAGGCATTTAGAACCAGTGGAACAATAATGTTCATATTCATAAGTCAGCATGATTATCTCATGTTGAAATGGTGTAATATAGTCACAATAGAATAATGTATACATATATACATAATGCTGCAAGAATTTGAATGTAATCTATTTAAACCTAATTGATTTTTGTGTATAAAATGCTTAATTTTGAGCAGAAATATTCTTTTTGATTATGCACTGTTTGTTTGAGGCTTTGATATTAACAGCTAGATGTCTCCAGATGAGTTTTGAAAAGGACATAGGCAGTAAGAATGAAAGTGGGCAGACTCCTGAATGAATCTACATCATTTGTCCTGTGCTCTGTTAGTAGCTACAGTAACTGAGGTTTCCTTTCATATTATTAATGTAATTATTGAAAAAGGCTTCAAGAGTCCTGAAGGTTTTTGTCTGTGTTTGCCCAAATCTGTGACACTTCAGCTGAACTGTTTATATTTGGGTCTAAATTTAAACAAAAATAAATCTGTAGACGCTATCTATGCAATCTCGTGAATGTTACTTATCCCAACAGACTTTTACAATCCTCTAAGTATGTCGTTGGTTAACTATATATAACATAATACCCCGGTGAAGTGTGTGCAAGCTAATGCAGTAAATCAGAGAACTGGAGGGAGATGTAACAAGGGTGTGTTGCTTGTCCTTCAGTGGGTGCCTAGTAGGAAATAGGAGTTGTCACAGGAAATAAAACTTGGTTTCTAAATTTTTTAGAAGGAAATTGTTTGTGCTTTCAAAAGCCATTGGCTCTCAGGCTGAAGTAGTAATCCCTGGGATCAGGAACAGGAAGCCAAAACTCTACTTATGTGAATATACAACTCCTGTGGGCACTGAATCCACAGCTACTGCTTCCTAGGGAAGTGTGCAAGTACCAGCTCCTGGCTGCAAGTCAAATTCCATGATAATATAATATGATGATATTCCAGTAATAGTCTTAGATCTGGAATGAGTTTGTGGCTGCAAATTGCTCTCTGGCATCAGGGAGGGGCACGAATGAGACAGACATTCCTTTAAATTTTCACATGGTTGGCCTCAGCAGCCTCCAAATGTAGATCTACATTTTTTGATAATGTGTGTTCCTAGGCCTGTAGCACAGTATCCATTCACTGAGACATTCACATTTGTGATTAGTTCCTTGGAATTTGTAATCCTTTTAATGAAAGCTTCCCAGTGTTCTGAAGGATTTATCAATGGAAATTTGCACTGACTTTGAGAAATGCCCAGCAAACCTTCTTGATAAGTTTTGCTTTAAATAACTGTATGTATAAAGTTATTAATCTATGTATATACATACACACACACACATATATAAGTGAATTTTATATCTATGTATCTATATACAAACCATTTTTCTTCTTACTTTTTTGAGTTATTTTTTGTGGTCACAATTCTATATCTGTATTTCACATTTCACTTAGGCATATGAGCATGTATTTTTAGATTCGTGCTCGGAGAAAGAGTGACACAGTCTTAAATGTAGTATTTTATGGGTTCCAAAATCTCACTAGAGATGTCAGTTAGCAATACTTAGGCAGATACAACTCTAACCTCAGTGTGTTTGCCTATGAGGGAAGCATTTATCACACTTTTAGTGCTGATTTGTAATGTTTTATAAAATTTTCTTTCTGGCTTATCTGTACTGTTGAGCTTCTAGTCCTGTGGGATTCTCAAAGGAACTGTGTGCTTTAGCTCTTCATCAATGTTAGGAGAGCATGGATTAACCTCTGCAGCCATAAAAACCCCTGGGAACAGCTAAAGTCCATTAGCTCCCAGAGCTGACTGTACAGCTCATTTGTATGGGCCCTTGCTCTCTTTCTCTACAGTGAGAAGAGCCTGTCTTTGTGCCTCACAGCTGGTACAAATGTATCCAAACCTGTTGTCATTCTGAGCCATTACAGTTGCAACCTAGAAACACATGTACAGGTTTATATCAAATATCAAAAGGAAATGGAATGTAAGGTGCTAAAAAAGGTCCTTTCTTCAAATGTTAAATATATTTTCAGACATTGCCAGCAGATTTATGAAGGTGCTATTTTCCAAAGACTCTTATCTAGTCAGAGTTGTTACTTTGAAAGGGCAGTAGATATATTAAAAATGGTGGCAAGTTGTGTTTTATCACAGATTTTTTCATCTTCACTAAAAGTTAATAACTTGGTGCAATAGTGGGAAAATTATATAAAAATATTTGGGGCTAACAAGAACTTCTTAGGTCCATTTTTCTTATTTTGTGATATTGGTTATTTGAGGTGGTTTTTTTTTGTTGTTTGTTTCCAATACTGCATAAGCTGTGTGAGCATTTTTTTATTTGCATGCCTGAAAATGTCCCTTGAACATCTTATTTTTTTTCCATGCATGTGTACTACTAAACTTTAAATCATATACTGGGAGGCAAAAGAGGGATGATAATACATAGTATTTTCTCTCATCAACACCAGTAGCAAAGATGATCATCACCATGTCAAACATGATTTTTATCAGCAGTTTTTACAAAAATACAATGGGATCTGCAGTGGTCTTGATGTGAATGAGAAATAAAACTAGCTCTTATCATAGCTTCAAGTATGTGTGTATATATTTGGGTTTACATTTATGTTTATATATTTTATGAAATATTATTAGAGCTTTTGAGCTGTATGGACAGTGTTTTGTCAGAACAGAAGTTAGGATAAGGTTTTTCATCCTTAAAATTACTATTTACAGCAAAAAAGAAACAAGTTTCTCTCATTCTCACAGTTTTTGTTCAGGGCAAGTATTTTCCTTAAATTTTGCTCTCAGTCAAGTAATTAGGTGACCTTTTAGGGATAGAAATAAAGGCTATACAATCCCAGCTGTGTAGCTGGGGTAGGTTTTTGTTCCTGTCAGCCCTTTGCAACCAAAGACCATATTCCCTTGCTGCACACTATCTCTCACAGCCCTTCAGCCCATGGGTTGTGTGGGTGCCCTGGTGCAGAGTTTCCCTAGCTCTGAAGGGCATAGCCCCTGTCTCTGAAGGGTTGACTGGCCCCTGACCATGCATCCACTAAGAGAAGCCAAAAAGCCACCTTCCTCACTCCTGTTCTGTTCTCCACCACAAAACTATGTAACATTTGTTGACTGACTGTTCCTAAAGGGCAAATTTCCAAACTGAACAGCTTTTGTGTCCTTTGAATCGTTTTCCCTAGATTTTAAATCATTTTATATCTGTTTGAGGTCAGATTTTATGTGATTACAACTGTGCCTCAAGGTGAGGAGAGCAGGCTGGCATGCCCCAGGCCTCTGCTGCCATTTCCATTAACCTTTCTTGCCTCGAGACCACATTGCTGCCTCTCGTTAAACTTGGTGTCCAACAGGACCCCCAGGCCCTTTCTGCAAAGCTGCTTTCCAGCTGGGTGGCCCTTAGCTGTGAGCTGATGACCAGGATGGCTTTTTCCGAGGGGCAGAGATTTGCATTTCCTCTTGTTGAACCTCTTGATGTTCCTGTTGGCCCATTTCTCTGGCCTGCTGAGGTCCCTCTGGCAGGCAACACAACTGTCTGCTGCCTCAGCCGCTCCTCTGAGATGTGTGCCATCAGAAAAGCTGCTGAGGGTGCTCTGTGCCTCATCACCCAAATTGTTGATGATGTTGAACAGGATTGAAACCCATATTGACCCCCGATCTGGCTGGTGGTACCTATTCTCAATTCCAGCAAAAGTTATGTTTCATCATTAAAAGTTAGATTAGAGGAATTGCGGGGACTTTTAGTCTTCTTTTGGATTCTCTTACATAGAAAAAGCTAGAAAGGCTGCCAGTAGGTACTTGAGCCAGGACAAAATGTTGTCACTTGTGGCTTACAAATTGTCTGCTTAAATCTCCATAAAAAGACTAGAATTTTTCAGCATTGGCC
This sequence comes from Zosterops lateralis, assembly GCF_965231275.1. Classification (NCBI taxonomy): domain Eukaryota; kingdom Metazoa; phylum Chordata; class Aves; order Passeriformes; family Zosteropidae; genus Zosterops; species Zosterops lateralis. The sequence goes on from NC_139763.1 coordinate 115,604,919, forward strand.
TGATTTTAAGCCTATGGTTGGTGACTACACTGCCTTTCTCTGTGTGTGTACATGCACAAAAATCCATCAGCTTGTGGCTTCTGATAACTTTGCTGACCATTTCACTAAATTTGTCAGAGAATGGAGGCTTCAAAATTAAAACATTTCTGTAATTTCTCTATAAAGTCTTATCTGAGAATAGAAGTAAAATTCTCTGTAGTGCAGTAGGCAAAATACTGTATTAAACCCTCACACACTTCTAACAATTGGAATGATTTGGAAAAGAATAGTTGGAATTTTCTGACCCTTGATCCTTATACCAACTTGGACAGCTGCAGTAAATTTAAACCACAAAAGAAAAAGAAAAAACACAGAAAAAGTTTGAAATATTTTTACAGGTAAAATTTCCGCTCCACAGATCTGAAATTTTTAGCTGATAATTAGTATCTCTTTAGTATGACTTTGTGCATTACAGAGTTTCTCAGTCTGCCTCTACATATCTGACTAGCTAGAGTTTTAGCTAAATCTAAAATGAAGAACAGAATGCAGCAGTCAAAAAGGAAAGCCTGTGGGATATCAGTCTCCTTGGAGCTCTGCTCACATTCCCAAGGCAAGGAAGAGCTGCAGCATTATCCTTGTGAAGTCACCTGACTCATCTGCTCATAGGCTGAAGGATATTGTAATTCCAAAATAATAATTTGAAATGAAGGCTTTCGTCTGACTTTTGTTCAGACCATAATCATGAGCTAGAAGTGTAAAGTAAATTCTTCAGCCGGTATTGCTGTGATGGAAGAATAATTTTGGTAATTTATTTTCTGAAGAGTATGGAGAGGTAAAACATATCTTTGAGATCTGCTTTGAGAAAAGAAGTTGGTAGGAGTCACACCAATCAGATTGATTAATATCTAAAACTTCAGAAAGATAACAGCCCTCACAAAACCCTTTTTTTTTTTTTTTTTTTTTTTTTAATTAATTATTTTTTTGCAAACCAGTACTAGAATTTGCTGAATAAGAGCCATTTCTGATCAAATCCTGGAGATGATCATTGTTGAAAGTGATAGGGCATGTTCTTGCTTTAGGCTAAAACCAGCTGTTTGCTCCATCCCCTGCAAAGACTAAAGTTATTACACAAAAAGGGATAGAAATCCCTCTCTAAAATTGAGAGAATTTAATTGATATGATTCAGAGAGACACGAAGGCTTACCCCATCAAGGATGTTAACAAGAAAAAAAAATACACTATTTTTTATAAATTCTAATTCTTATGGTACAGCTATCACAGACATTTACTACCACTGAATAGCAGAGAAGCAGCAATCAAGGAGCTATTCTGTATTCTCAGAATTTCTACTTCAAAAGGAATTTTTTTTTATCACATGAATTTTAGTTTGCTTAATTTTTTTGAATGCTATGAAGAAAAAAAAAATCAGTATAGATGTTAAATGTTGAAGTGTAAGGCCACTCTTTGTAAGTATGGTACTTAAATCATTATTTGTTGCAGGTAATTGCTAGCATTAGGATGCTTTCTAATTAAAATAAACCTGAGTGCCAATTAAAAGATGGAATGCTTGGGTTTATTCTCTAAAAATATTTAAAATCTGAATTATTGAAGTAAATATTGAAGTTTAATGTGCTCAAAGTTCGTGGAGTTTTTTTTCTATGACTATATGGACCGAACTATTTCAGTCTTAAGAAAGGAACTTGCTGTGAATTTTGAACGGCTCGAACACGATATGTATCATTTAAAACATCACAGTAGAAATATGGGTGAGGATAGAATAATGTCCATAATTGTTCTTAGTTTATTTATATTGCTGTCTTTTCCACTTGATAATTATCCACATAAGATAGCTCTTACACATCTATTTGTGCAAGAACAGGGACATTTGTGTGATAAGGAGATAATGCATTGGTTAAATATTCTGTATATAAGACTATATAAAGCTTTATAGTTTTCATCTGCTTCCATTAGAATTTTTTAAATCAATTTTAAAGTAAAGACTTAACAGAGATTATTGCTTATACTGCATAACATTTTATACATTTTAATTTCTTTTGAAGTCTTTTTCAAAATATTAGTTTAACACTGATATTAGTCACTACCAATGTAATCACTGTAGCTGGAAAAAATGGTCAATACACTATATATTGCATAAATTTGACTGTGGTATTTGCCAAAAAGTGAATCTTCAATATAAATATTTTTAGAAAAAGTATATTCAAACTCTGTAATTTTAACCAGACATACTGTGAGGATGTGAGTGTCTAAGAAGCTGCTTTGTTCCCACCCCAGTGTCAAAGTCAATATCTAATTACTCAGCTTCATGTGCTAATTGCATGGGTCATTCATATTTTAATTGGACCTGTGTCCATATTATTGAAGCCAGTTTTCATGGTGGCTTATTGTGAACTCTTGCAATAATTCAGGAACAGATAAAGCTATTAGCAAGGAAAAACAGATAAACAAGTTTGTTTCTTCTTGAATATGATTGGAACCTTCTTTTTGTGTAATTATTGACTCAGTTCTAGTTTGTCCTTTCAGCCTATGGGCTGGTGTTTCTCCTTGCTTTAAATAGTAGTCACTGGTTCTGATAGGTGCTACATGGCAGATTTGTGAGTTCCAAATACCTCCAACATAAAAGTCAGACTTTAGATTGGGCTTGGCTGAATGGTCTCAAGGGGAAGCAAGAAACATGTTTCAGGTTAAACACTTAAATAAATTGTTTTAAAATTAGACCAAACATTTTGCTACTTTAACTGCTGTGGAAGACCACATTCTGCTATGGAGGTACACCTTTTCCAGAGTTTTAGTACTATATTATACAGATTTAGCTGGGGTACTTCAATGGTTGCCATTCCATCTATCCATCCAATTCGATGGTTGCCATTCCATCCAATCATAATTTGATGTTTCTGTTAGAGTAATGTTTTTCAAGTGATTGTCTTTGGCCCAATGTAAATATTATTTTTTTTTCCTCTTTTTTCTTTCCCACTGTCACTTTTCTTTTCTTTTGATACTTTCGTTTTCGTGTTGTCTCAACTTTTATGTGCTTTTTTTTTCTAAAATTTACTTCTTTTTCACACTCTTGATTTTCTATAACAATTCTTACCCACACAGACAGATGCTGTGAAGATACTAGACGTGAAAACGGAGGCCAGTCCCTGCAGCTGAATGCTGCTGGTTTTTCTCTCATTGTAGTCATAAGTTTCTGGTGCATGTTTTTATACTGTTGATGATAAGGCAAGAAATATGGATTTTTCCTATTTATCTTAGTTTTTTTTATTTGTGGGAAAATAAACACAAACCTTAAAAAAAAATTGTACTTTTCTATAGCTTATCCAAAGTTTCCATTCCTAGTCAAGGTCCTAAATTGCGTAATTACTTCAGTCTGTGCGTGTAAAACTCTTCATCGGGCTTTTGGGAGCCTGGTGAGTTTTGTGACAAATTCAACAGGTAATGCTTGACACTCCCGTCTGACAGAACATGGAGAATTTAACTTACTGAATTTGATCAATGTGATTTGGTTCTATTTTCTCAACTAGATTTTAATTATAAGAAATCCATGCAGAGACCTTACCATTGTCAGTCTCATGGCTTTCCAGGTACACCACCAACTCATCTTTCAGGAGAGTATTTTCATTTTGTACTAATCCTTTGCAAAGGGTTGTCCTGGCACTGGTTCCTGATATGAAGTACTTAAAACTTTCTGCTTAATAAAAAACTGTCCAAGTCCAGGCTGGATGGAGGTCTGAGAAACCTGGTCTAGTGGAAAGTGTCCCTGTCCACAGCAGAGGGTTGGATGATCTTTAAGGACACTCTCAACCCAGACCATTCTATGGTTCTGTGAACATACATGTTTTGTACTTTCTAATGGATTTTAACAAGCATGCCTTCCCTACCTAATTATTTATGAATTGTTTTAGTTGGTAGCATTTCATTTCAAATGCTTTTCCTGTGCCTCACCACTGCCATGCCTCAGCACATAAAACATGTCCCTGCCCAATAAAGTCACCTCTTGTGACTGCAAAGGGACCACGTTTCATTTCATGGCATCTGCTGCATTTGGAAGCTCCAGGGGTTCAATTTTGACCTGTAATAAAAATGGAAAATTTTTTTTCCTAGTTTACATATTGAAATTATGGCTTATGAGTGCTGCAGCATTGTGTGCAAAACTTCAGGAAAAAGATTTTAATTAATAAGGGTCTATATAGATATTTTATTGCATATATTTGATTTTTAAATTGATGTAGCTGTCTAGGGGTATGGTTCATTTCTCTGTTGCATACAGAATAACCTGAGAATAAAATGCATTTTAAAGCTAAGGCAGCGTTAAATATTTATTTTAAGACAGTTCCCTTCAAATTGTTACTAAATATAACAAACCTGATAAATTATATGTTGATTTTTTTCCTCCTTACAGTTCATACCTTTTGAGATCTAAAGAAATTACCTTACAAATTGGAAATCAATTGGTCAGATTTAAGTATCTGTGTATCTTCACTCAGGCGATTTTCTTATTTCTAAGAAATATTGATTATGATGATTTTTGCCATTTTTGAAATATTTTTGGAAGTCTTTACTTTAGGACGTCAATAACGAAACCTCTCCTCATCTCAACTAGTTGAGTCATTTTAGAAAACTGGACTATGTCACAAGTCAGATGTCTTCAGAATGTATGTGTGTCTACAGACTAATTTATTGACAGAAATACTTTTAAAAATAATTCACGTATTTAGTGTAATGAAGTAGCTGGAATTGAAAAGATTGCTATCTAGAAATATTGGTGTCATTGTGATCTGCAGAAAAGCTTTGACTGTAACGAGCCACTATTCCATCCATGGCTCTTGCCACTATGTTCTGTCACTTTCAATTAATGCTGTGACATTACTTTGAAATTAATTGCATTGCTGACTTCCTGACGTACTATGGTGAAGAAAGACATTTTCTCTTCTAATTTTGTAGGTGTTGAAACTTTGGATTCCTATTTAGGATCAGTCAGGAGAAAGCCCATTTTCCATGCACAAACGATATATTTAGTTGTGTAGATGTTCTTCCAATATACACTATTTATTTTTTAGATGATTAAGCGCTTATTGAACCAAGAGATGAGACTAATGAGGGCTAGATAATATTTTTAATGAAACTTTTCATTTTAACTATGTTACAGTGGATTTGGAATTACTAGCTACACATAAGTTACCAAAAACTTTTAGATCAGAGAGCACATTTTCAATTGAGTATAACTCAGACAAGTTATACTAATCCTAAATTTATTTTTAGTGAGAGGATCACCTTGGGCAGGAACTTTTGCAAAAGTTTTTCCTTTCTCTTACCATTTCAAAACTGCAGATGGTGAAAATGTTTGTTTTTACCACTACTGTCACTATTGCCTTCTGTGGCAATAAAATGAATAACAAAACTGCAAGGATATCTCTACTTACCATCCAAGAACTGATGATTGGCTAATATTTAATAAGTGGATGCTGTAGTAGATGCTAGAGGGATAGAAACCCACGGTACAAGTACACTACAAAGCACTGCTGGGAGATCTTTCTGTCTGCAGGAGTTCAGTGGTGCACAAACACTGGGCCTCCCTTTTGGTCCAGGGGAGCAGCAAATTCTTTCTATAGGCTCCTCTTTGCAGTCACGTCCCTGTTGTATTTTGATCCTCCTGTAAGAAAGGCACTGCATGCACATGAGGGAACAGAACCTGCTCTTGTGGACACATAGTTGCTGTTCTCAACAGTAAAGAAAACCAAATTGCAGATCCAATTAAAACTAATGAACACCTGCCACTGGATTAAACAGTCATAAGTAACACTTACATTGTCTAATAAACAGAAAAATGAAATAGGGTCTTATAAGGTTGCACAGTCTGATCCCAGTATTTCCTTATTTTGTAGCATTTTCCCAATTTTCTGAAATTTGAAACTTTAATGCTATTCTTCTAAATGCTAACATATTTTCACCTTCCACATACTTGTCACTGTTCTTAATTTTCCTTTTAATAAAGCAAGACAGGACACTACTACAGGTATGCATAAAAGCAGAAAAATGAAAATTCCCATATCATTTTTCTACTTTGGTAAGACATTTGAAGAGCTCTTTACAAGCTATGTTTTATTATATTAGCAAGTCATTCTAACATTGCAGATAAGTGTATAAGAAGACAAGATAGGAAGTAGGGTGCAGAGACTGATCAACTGTGAACTCTCCAAACATACTGTGAAGGAGATAATGAAAAGCCTTGAGAAAATTTAGCAGCTAAATGTACATTATGAATAGCAAGTTGGCTTTTATCCTCAGTGTCACAATGCCAGTGGGATAAAGAGACAAATTTGGATCACTTATTTTTTTTTCCAACTGATAGTCGCTTCGGCTGGGAACTATATAAATTTGCTCCATTAAATGAGAGAAATTTTAAGTCTGCTACAATTTAAATTATTCTGTGCTTTGTATTTTGAGGTTATCAAATACTTTGAATGTGATCTTTTTCTTTTGGCCTTCCTCTTCCAATCAAATTCCAAAGAGAATGAGTTAAGCCAATATTATGGGGATTATGTGACTGCAGATCCAGGCAATTCTTGGCAGTGACCCAAAACCTCTGTCATGAGAAAGAAAAAGTGGAATAAAATAATTTCCTTGGGTTGTCATATAACTCCTCAGATGAATAACTAATACAGCCTTTTTTATAGTTCTCTTTATGAGTGTTTCATAGTTGTGTTTTTAAAAACAATGAGAGTGAGGTTATTTCACAGTATTTTGTGCAATCTCTGGGAATATTCAGAAGATTTTGAAATCTTGGCTTCTTACAGACAAGAATGCGAGAAAAATGAACAGACATTTTCAAATTAAATTATAATTCATAGGTATAGACTGAACAGCATAAAATTGCAATTTAAACTCTATTAAAATGATAAATATGTCTTCACAAATTGAATTCAATATACTTCTGACATTAGTATGTAAATTTTAGATAAGTAAATTTGTTCCTTTAAATGCTGTAATTGCAAAAGGGATTTTAGGTCTTATGAATGACAGTGTAAAATGTTGCCATTTTTTAACATTGTCACATATTTTGAAATGCTAATATTAAACTGTCTGTGAGACCAAAGTCCTAAAATATTCTGTGCTGATCTTATGCTTTAAATCCAAATTGGTGGCTCAGAAACTCAAAAAGGGTAATGATTAGTCTGTGATATAGCAGTATATCTCTAAAGAACAGTATTTTTAAAATGTTCTGATTTACAACCTTTACACTCTAAGACTGGCTTCTTTCCTAATCAGATTTTATTTGTTATCTTTCTTCTTTACACAGTTTTGACAAGTTCCTAACATATAAAATTATTCACAAATCAAAGCATTTCCATAATGCAACTTCAAATGCAATCCTTTATTTACTGCTGTAGGGTTATTAGAATATAAATTACTGTCTTTCTAAATAGGAAAAAAATTGCCTAGAAATAGACATGCATATTGCCTACATTGGGACTAAAATACAATTTCTGAGTGGTTTTGTGAGGTGTACAAAACATACTATTACCAAAAAAAAAAAAAAAAATTGCATATAATTCTTTTGTGAAAGTATAAGGCCAAGCACTGATGCAAAAAATATGTTGTGCGTGTGAACAATATTTATTTAAAAGATTAACAGATATGATGGTTTAATTACACACCTAACCTTATGACCAATTCTCAGTCAGTTTTCAGATTCTCACCACAGTCTCTTTTCTCCATGGAAACCTGCATAGGCACCACTCAAATGTCTATGCAAATGTGAAATTAACTAATTAAGCCTGAAAAAACAAGGTTTTTTAAAAGATATAATGGAGATTTGCATAAAATTTATGATTGTGCTAATAGTGGCCAATTCTCTAACTATTGTCCAGTATGTTGATGATTTCAGATTGTTCATTTTTTCAAGAATTTTAGGAGCAAAGGAAAAAAAAGAAAATATTACTTTTAAGATGCAAGTTGAATATTATATAGAGCTATGTATCTTCTAAGGCCTGTAATGGCATCACTAAAATCTTTCCTTCATTTAGGGTTCATTTATGCTCATCACATTTACTTAATCCATTCATTTTCTACAGGCATATAAAGAATGTTCAGTTTTCCATTGTTACATATTTATCAGACATAATGCATGTGATGGAAAATCACCTTTTCCCTTTAATGTCAATAACATCTTAGAATAAAGCTGATGGCATCAGATACTAAGTGCAGAGATCAACCAACTTTGCCTGTTTATAAACAGTACCTGTCTGTAAGCTGTACACTTGAGAGTTATGCTAAGTTTAGGTATTTTACAACTAGAGCAAGAAACTGAGGTTGGAATATCCATTTTTGTTCATTTATTGTAGGGTCTGAAGTCCCAGGAATCTGTGGTAGTAATGCTTGCCACCATAAGGTCATTATGTTGTACAATATTCTTAACAGTTCTGTATATTTATTTTATGCGTTTCACATTTTTGTAGAGGCAATTTCCAGTGCATATTTCATTTACATAACATTTTAATTTTAATGCAGGTATTAAGTGCCCACAATAGAAGCAAAGTAAATCTTTCTCAGTGTATGTTTCCAACAGAATTACGAATGAAAATACATACAATGTAGTAAGAACTAATTCTGTGAAAAATATTGGATACACTGCAAAATCTGTAAGTTTCTGTTTTCAAAAACAGTGTGAAAGGCAAGGAAAAAAAATCTGGATTTAAAGTAGTTAATTTTAATTTTTGAAACACTGCTTATTTTTATCTTGTTCATAATTCACTACCATTTTGCTCCACTGTTTTTTTTCATGCATGCAACACTTGTTGTCATCTCTGCTTTCTCCCTGAAGAATGTGTGCATGGGGTAACTGTGATGTCCCTCAGAACCTTTCCAAACACAATGTCAAGAAATGTATGTAACTTCATGTCTTTCATCTGTTGTTCAAAGTTTATTTTGTTCATGCAATTTCTGTCTTCATTTTTTGTAATAAAGAAAACTGACTTAAAGCATTTCTATCTGTATTTTCTTTATTGCTGATAAATGCTCTCTTTTGCTTGTACTACCTACATGATGTGTTTTGTATCTGAAGAGATTTTTTAGCATTGTATTTCTTCTACAGTGTTTTATCCAATAGCGAATATTAAAAACTCTAAGCAAACAAAAAACCAAAACCCAAAACAAAACCAAAAACAAACAAACCCCAAAAAATTTCACCACAAACACCAAGGTCACTAAAATTAGAATTTGTGAATTTGAAGTTTGGTTCATATCCGGTGGCTGCCATGCTACTGCACTAGTGAAGCAAGTATGTGTAATGTCTGTATAAACATGCAGCCTGAGCTTGATCCTTTCGGATATAATCTGCCTGATTGAAGTTGTATCCCCAAAGGCAGATGTTTCAATACTGGGAAAAGCTATACTCTACTAAGCAGGACTCTGATGAAAGTTGTGGTTGTAGCAGTCAAACATTTTAAAGTAAAAAAATGCACCATATCCTGGCAGTGCTTATAGTATTAAACTGCTCTTTTCATAGCTAATGCTATAAAATAATTATATATTTAAAATATTATTTCAAGTATTACTTCTTATAACTGCTTTGTTTGAATTTACATATGTCTTAAAAAATATGCTGTCAAAGGTGAAACATTCTCTCAATTTAAATACAATCCCAAAATAGTTTGACTCTTTTTTCAGATCTCCTGGCTACAATACTCTACTTAGAGTTGTCATCCACTATAAAGATGCAAAAATTTCCCATGTCTCTGTGGTATGTGCACAGCATGATTTTGAATTCTCCTAAATGAAGCAATTAAAATAATTTATCCTTTTATGCAATAGCAGTACTGAAACCACACATAAGTGTATGTTCTCAATTCTCACATCAATCTTAATTAATCTGCAGAGGTTCTTAGAAACTCCTCCAAGAGACATGTTTAGTAAATCTGCTGTCAGTTTGAGTGGAGGAAACTGGGACACAGAAACTTATTTTCCCAAGTCTATTGAAAACCAAAACCTGGATGCAGTGCTGATGCCATGGACTCACAGTGCAGCCTTTCCCTCTTAAGGCTCAGGAGGAGTGGGATCTCTGTGCCTGCATTTTTCTGGGGCTTCCCATGGAAGGAGACAATGCTAAAAAATAAACTTTACTATGATGACCAAATAAAAACAAGGAAAAAGCAGCTGTAACTGAAAAACTAATTAGGCATATTAGAAATGTTCCTGCAGTCTGCTTAGGGATAGTTTGATTATGCAAAGAATCTCTTTTTTAAAACTTTGCAAAAAAAATAGTAAATGACAACTCCAAGAAGCATTTTCTCAATACAGCATGCTTTTTCTAGTAAAGAAAGAAACGAAAGGTTTTTTTCTATCCTTTCCTTTGTTATCCCTCAATGACCATGGACAAGACACTGTTCCCAGAAACACTTGGAGTGCTGTTTACATTTCTTTTATTTAGCTGTTGCATGTATGTCTATTAAGACACCTTCCTATGAAAAATGTTGCAAAGGGCTATTAGAGTAAATGAGAACTCCAGTCCTACTTACTCAGTATCCTGAGAAAATCATAATACAAGACATTTTTCTGTAAAATTTAATGGCAAAAATCCATTTCAGAAAACTCACTGGCAAGAGGATCTCAGCCATAATGAAGAAAAACTCCTTCACTTAGATAAGCATCAGAAAAGTACAACCTTTTAGACTCACTTATTTCAGTAGCTCACATCTGTATAACTGATAGTCCTGGTGGCACTGCAGGCTCCTTTGACTCCCTCCAGATCAGATTTCATCAGAGATGGGAGACAATGAAGATCTGTCACTTATGAGTAGAAGAAAGTTAGAGGAAGCCAGTAGTCCTGTCCCCTTATTTTTCAAAGTTGTGTGTCAAGTGTATCTGTCAGAACACATATCTCAGAGCAACACATCCATGTGTTTGTCCACTGCCCTTCAGCAGTATCTGTCCTAGCAGAGATTTAAAAGAAAAAACACTGGGGAAGAAAAAGCATTACAATTAATGTTGATTACAGCCTTCTTAGCATATTTTTGTATTAAGGAATGGGATATAAAAGAGTGCTCCTTACTGTCACATTCTCTTTTGCATCAAACAGTCACCCCCAGTAAATGCTGCACAGAATCCTAATGATTTCTTGCAACCTGATGTTGCAAATGTAGCGATTTGTTTATTTCATTTGACAGAAGACATGATGCTTCTAGGCACTTACCTGGCTCAAAAGACAAATTTTATTGATATAAATTGCTAAGAACAGGTCATGCAGGTCTGGATGTGGCAGCCAAAGTATTGGAGCTTCTTTGGGTAGGGGGAAGGGATCACTGGTTCTTTACTTCTTGTGGTGATGGCCTGCCACTGTTTTACTATTAACTGGTAGAAAATTTTATAGAGCCATGCAATTTTAGAACTGCATTATTATTGTTTTCAATGCACATCAATGGATTCAAAATCTTAAGACATATATTCTCTGTCTTTTTAGAGCTTTTGAACAAGTATATGCATTTTGTAAGACTTTGAGTCGAGGAAAAGTTCTAAATCAGATATAAAATCAAAGACAGTATTCAGTGACAGTGCAGAAATAACTGTCATGGTTGGGCACATTTTTAAGGGTCAATACAGAAGTGTAGTTCAACTTGAGAAGTAACCATGCTTTTTTTCCTGCCATGACCCAGCACAGTGTTTCAATTTCACTTTCTAGTTAGTTCATAATTTTTACATTTTTACTTTTGATTGAGAGCCATATACTTTATCTTCTGACTGTCTTGAAAGAAAGGAAAAACATATCATAACTCTGCATCGTGCATATGTAGCAGCCAGGTGTTACCCTATAAGCTAGGAAAGTATTTTATAGTGTTGCTTTTCCTTAAAAAATCAAATTGCTGTAAAAGGGAGGCTTGGGTAATCATCTGTCCTTCATCTTAACTTTAATCCATGCCTGCTAAGGAGGAGGGAAGGGAATAATGCACAAGAAGTTGCTAACTTTTTTTTCCCTCCCAACAAAACTTAATATCACTGAATGTTCGAAAGGGGCATCTGGAGGTCACCTTATCCAACCCCCCCGGCTCACGCAGAGTACTTGTTATAAAGCTTGCAATTACTATTTTATTGTAGCAGTAATTGAATATACACAGTGTGATTCTGTAAGAGCATCCAGAAATTCTGTCATCTCAAATGGCATAGTTTCATGTAACCTCATTGACTTTCATGTAATATATTGATGTTGCATGTTTTGCTCCTGTGCAGAAGCAGAAGGGTTTTTTTGCCATGTATAAAGTGTACGTGTACACTGGCACAGGCTGCCCAGGGAAGCTCTGGATGCCCCAATCCTGGAAGTGTTTAAGGCCAGGTTGGATGGGGCTTGGGGCAACCTGATATAGCAGGAAGTGTCCTTCCACATGGCAGGGGAGTTGTAATGAGATGAGCTTGAACATTCCTTCCAACCCAAACCATTCTTTGATTCTGTACTCATGTACAGATGGAGGTTCTCCCTTTTGACCTGCCTCCCTTAGAGTATCTAGTGCAGAACTCTTACAGGAATTTAGTCCAAGCTTACATTTGAGAATCCGGAAAATTAATCATTTCATTTAGTTCTTTTCACTGGAAAATTCCGTTTTACTTGCCAAAGCTCTTCATTCTTCTTTCTTATCAAAGAAGGATTCCTGCAAAAATGTTCAATTATCTCCTTAGAAATCATTAGAAACATAATGTATTCAATAAGAAAGAACTTGAAAATTGCCAAAACTTTCAATGACATTTGAAGAAACTTCTTTGGGCTTTTTTTTGATTTTTTTTTTTTACAGCTTTGGAAATTTTTTAATCTTATTTTCATAAGTATTCATTGATGAGCACTTATTTGAAGAAGTGGATGAAAAAAGTGTCTTTAAAGTTGTCAGTTTCCTTCATCATCATGGCAAGGTATTACATTATTTATGACACATTCTGTGTAACAAAACCATATCCTTTTAAATTTAGCATATATTTTTAAAAATTAATTAAAACTCATTCAGAACTATGGAACTTTTAAACTCATTCAGAACTATGGAACTTATACTTTCCTTTTTTTTTTTTTTTTTTTTTTTAAAGCAGTGTTTTAAAAGGCCCTCTATAATTAGACGACTAAGTCAGGTATACAATAAATATTTTCGAAACATTTCTAAAAACTGATTATTTCACATCAACATTGAATTTTTTAGATTTAAAATGTTTGTTTTCAACTAGGAAAATAAAAAGGTATATAATGCATAAATACTTTTTTATTTTAGAGCACAAAGTAGAACTACTATTTTGAGTTTGTTTGGTATACACTCGGAAACTGTAAAAGCCCCAAGTATTTAAAATAGCTTCTGTAATATAACTATATTAACAATAATGATACAATAACAATAAGTTAATTTAATTTAAGGCAACAATTTTTGATAGCAAAGTTGCTTTTCAAAGTTGGTGGGAACACTGTTTGTAGTAAGACATTAATATTTCATCCAGTCACAGAATTAGAACTTCTGTTGATGGCATAACATATAAATAAAAAAATTCACATTGTTTTGAAATTATATCTGTATTAGGATATGATTTTTGAAACCAGCAAGGAGAGGCTTTAATCTGCTTTAACAGTTCTTGGGATTAGTTTTGCAGCTGACTTTGGTGGGCGCAGATAGGCAAGTAAAAAAATCAAAGCAATTTAAGAAAGAACAGAATTAAGCCCCAGATGAACTTCTAAAAAATAATTTTATATGTTTTCATTCAGATTAAAAATAAACCATGACACAGGTAGATTTAAAGAACAAGGCAGTCTATTTTCTATTTGATTTCAGAAGTACATATGATCCTCAGGCAGCTGGGAAGGCCGATCACAGACGTGCTTCCCACCCCACCACTGGATTTGGCCACGTTCCTGTCACTCTTTGGGGTGCAGGAGATAAAGAAATGTTGGAAAAATGTTTACAATTGTTAGAAATCAGACTTACAAAACAGAAACCTGCAGGAACAAAAGGGTTTCAAGTAGGAAAAACATGACTTGGGACTGGTAGAGCTGTAGTAAGCATGGGGAATGATAAATGTAAAGGAAATCATCAGCCATGAAGAGATGGAGAATTATGCAGCAGTGAAATACTTGTGTCTCAGATGTCACCCATACAAAGAAAATTAAAAAATGCAGAACACAGTGTCCCACCCAACTATGTCAAATATTATACAAAGGAGCAATATTGCGATTGTAAACATTTCCTTCACTTGCCAGTGAAGATACTGTGTAGACATTTCTGTCACTGAATCATTTAGAATGGGAACCTTGCCATTTCTTAATGTTCCAAGGATGCTGAAAGTGCTGTTCATAGCAGCAGAAAATGTACCTCTTAATAGTAAAAACTTCTTAACACTCCATTAAGAAAAAAACCCTCCTAAAACTAAACCAGAAAAAAACACTGAATTTATTTCAAAATTTGGATTAAATGACCCTAATTTTTGTCCTTCATATTCTAGTTTGTGGTTGAGAAGGTACAGAGATTCATTGTTTTAGGTCTCTAAAGCTGACTATAGAATTTAATGTATTGTAAGAATTTAAATATATGACCTTTTTAATTAACTGGAATTATACATCTACTTATATCTTCCTGACACTTCATAGTGGTGAACAAAAATTACTGAAGGTTACAAAGGAATTCACCAAATATGTGGGTGGATATAGGGATAAAGTAAGTTTTGGAAGATGTATCAGAAAATGTAATAAATACTTAAGTAGGAATGCTGTTTTTAAAAAAGGAAAAAAAAATTAAAATGTCAACTTCTGACATTGCTGATGGGGAAATGCATAAATGATACATAATTTCATTGCTGCACCATTATTTTTATAATTTATGTAGTGGTTTTTAAGTCTTTCTGAACAAAGGAAAATAACTTTGAAATAATATTTTCTCCTTATCCATCCAATGAAATAAATACATTAAATTCTAAATTGTTGTATAATAACATTGTGAAGACTATTTCTGTAATAAAACAACCCATACAGGTAGACAATGAAGTCAATTGCTTAAGAAGTAAAATTTTTCTTTTCCTTTGCAAAAAGATTTTACTTTTCCATTTTAGGATTCTAAACAAAGACTAGACAAGGAATATATATTAATTGATTTAGAATAACTTTCAAATTAAATTTGAAGTGGTAAAGATATTATCACTAAAATTATTTAAGCAGAAATATGAAAGCTGAAATGCTGTGTTTAATCTGAAAACAATCTATAGTGTACAGGGGAGTTGGAAGAGAAAGATGAAGATGATATAAGTAACCCAATTTAAATATTTATCTTATGTTACATTATATAATGGTTTGGTGTCTGTTGCAACAGTAGTCAAGTAATCTCCAGGTCAGAATAATCTTGCTCTTATTTTGGCAACAGGCAGAGCAGCAGATGGAAATGTCCCAGAGAGCAGCGCTGACTCAACCATCTCTCCAGGGCACGGCAGTGCAGCACCCAGGGGCAAACACACCCAGTTCCACTCCCCTGGGGTTTACTCAGCACAGTCTCACACCAGGAAATTGTCACTGGCCAATTTCTGAGCTAGTTTGGTGTCTTCTTGAATTAGCTGGGTGCAATGCGGAGGTTCGGAGCTGCTTACTGGCCAGCTCACTCACCAAGTCCGCATTCAGGGGTACAGCTTGGTACCCTTCTTGTCTTGGTGTGTCTGAACCTCAGGCAGAAGCGTGGCAGATGGCGAGGAGGAGGAAAGGAGGGCTCTGTACGTGGGCAGCCCTCTGGGTGGAATAAAGTCTAGCTGAAGCCTGAGGTTCAGACCATGAAGACAAGAAGGGTACTAAGCTGTATGCAGACTCAGTGAGTGAGCTGGCCGGTAAGCAGCTCTGAACATCTGCGTTGCTGGTGCTCAGCCTTTACTGAGAGAGCTGCTTTCCCCTAGATAATGATCAGAAACAAATCCTCTCCTCTCTAAGCCTCATCTGAGTTCACAGACGCCTGAGAATCACACTATTCAAAAGTGTTTGTAGCATTGCTGTCATGGGTATATCAACCAAGGCAAAACGTTAAAATATTTTTCCTGAAATTTGTAATTAAGTAAAATTAGCTAAACATCAGCTGTCATAATTCAAACACAGGAAGAAGATCATGTGTGGAATATGTTTATTTTGAAGTGTATGATTGAATTTTCAAGGTACAAGACTAAACAAGATGAGGTCCTAACCCTATATTCATTTAATGATATGCATATATTCCCCCATATTAAACTATTTAAGACTAAGTGTGTGCAACTGTTAACAGATTAAATGTTCATGTTGAACATTGAAAATGTTTTCCTTAGGCTATTATTGATACCTTTAGTCATGGAATGTTAAGATATCATATTATTTTCTATTAAATAATGCCATTTATGTTCTGTGAACTTTCTGGAATTTTAGCAATGGGAAAATATTACGCAGAAGAAATGAGTTCTTTTGTGATTTTAATCAGGTACTACATATGGTCAATCATCAGGACTGTTTATTTCCAATAATTTCTCAATGGTTCTTTCCTAAAAATCCTTTACTGTCCTGACCAACAGCTTAGAAAATGATATTTTAGGATTAATGTTATTAATGAGTCTTAATTTTCTTTCCTTCAAGACACTCTTTTTAATGGCCTTGGACTTGGTGCTGTTATTGGCCTGGGAGTGGCAGCTCTTTTGTTAATCCTGGTTGTGACTGATGTTAGCTGCTTCTTTGTACGACAATGTGGATTGCTCATGTGCATCACCAGGAGGATTTGTGGGAAAAAGAGTGGTTCAAGCGGAAAAAGTAAAGAACTGGAAGAAGGAAAAGCTGCTTACTTGTGAGTATTAATCATGTGTGTTGGAAACATCCTTAAAAGAAAAAGTTGGCTGTCCAACTTACATTAACTTTATGGCCATTTTGTGGTGCCCAAAAGAGAATTAAAAAAATGTTTCTACTACTTGGAATAGTGTTCCTCTGAAGTTTGTGGAGTTGTTTATTGCCTTTAAAAGAAAAGTTGAGACACAAGAAAGGAATATACTAGAGCTCAGTTTAGAATGACCTCTTTGTCCAGCCTGACACAAAGGAAATCAATTGTAATTCAGTATTACTTACAGACACAGATTTGGTTCATGAGAAGCTGGTAACGGATGATTGTAACTCCATTTCTGCAAATCCGTCTTTGAGCCGCTAACACCCAAAAACTCAGCCTATGGCTGTGACAGTGCTGGTAAATCCAGGAGTGAAGGACATGGTATTATAGAAAATCCATGAGAGAGCTTTTCTTCTTAGATATAACACTTAATGGAAAATCTTGATTCTTGTCTGTAGACTTTAGCAATGAAAGGTCTTGTGTTTTGTTTTCTTTTTTTTTTTTTTTTAATAGGAGTACTGAGTTGGATGTGGGTGAAATGGTGGTGAGTGATTTTCCTTCATAACAACAGTGAATGATTGCTAACATGAGTGGGAAATAAACAATGCTTATTCTCACAAATACTCTTCTGTAGTGGCTACTCCATCACACAAATGTGAATGAACTGATCATTGATGTGAAAATATGATCTCTTAAATTATTAGAGTGGATAGTGAGATCTCGGCAAAAGAGTTCAAGTACTGATTACATAAAATAATCACACTTTAGAGATGTGACATTTACTGAGTTTTCAATAGGTGAACTGGAAAGAAGATAACTTATGGTCCTTCATTTTAAACATTCCTCTTTTTTTTAACTAGAAAAAAGCATAATTTCTTCATACTGTTCATCAGGTAAGTGACTTACATCTGCACTGTAATATTTGTGAGAATGCTGTCTGCGTGTGGTTTAAGCAGCTGGTCCAGCTGCTATGTGCCTCTCCCAATAGTCAGGTCTTGCAGTTCATTGTCCAGCAGCTTCCCAGATCCCATCCATCTTCACATGGATGTAGAGCCCACTAGATCTTGCAGCTCTCATTATTCAAAGGTGAGCAGGTGTCTCCATTGCCAGTAGTGGAGGTGTAGGTGTCTTTTTGGGGTTTAATTCTGGATGTTTGGTTTCAGGCTTTGTCTTTCTTGAGTCACTTGACTGCACATCTTGGTTGGGTTCTTCTTAAAAGAGGTGCCATTTCAGAAACAACTCCACAGAGCAAAACCAGTTGTGAGAGAACACAAGAGTATTTATATCAAATAATGCTTTTAAATAGAAGTCGTGACATAAAATAGGTGCTTCCTAATTCTCCACATCTGACAGTGAGAGAAGGACTTAGCACTATTTTTTTCCATTGTGTGAAGCCAGCCTGTCTGGATCAATAGAATCAACATGTGAAGCTTCTGGCACTGACTCAGCTGCCCTTTCCTATCAAGCACAGCTCTTCAGTTTATGCTTTAGTCTCTCATTCAAGGAATGGCCAGCTATAAATTGGTGTACAGACCTGCCTGAATGGGAAGACCTTAGGGAGATAAAGTTGGAAATGCCACTTGAAGCAATTTATACCTTGTTATCAACATCTTATAACCAAATGCCGTTCCATGCTGTCCCAAAAAAAGCACCAAACTGGTCTCTTGATTTTAAGACTTCTGTTGCACTTATTTTGCAAAACCAACTATGTTATTTAATCATATTTCTTTACTTGTCAGACTGGTTTTCAGACAGTCAGACCATAAAATATTTGGGACAGTTCTTATTTTAGCCCACTCTCTGCATTAATAAACTGTCAGACTAAACTTCCAGGACAGGCTTGAAGAGTCAACATTTAAATTTAAATAATGGCAATTGATATTCCCTAAAATTCACTGACACTTCCCTGTTTTAAATGTGCTGGTTTCATTCTGGATTTTTGGGTGGTTTATGATATGGTTCTCAGTTACATTTTCATTGTAGGATATATAGTAAATACTTATATTCCATATATAATGAATGACGATATAATCCATGTAATATACAGACACCCATGACATAATGGATTTCCTACAAATCACTTTCCCTTCTTTAGAATTTGAAATGTTACAGTTTGTACCTTGTATAACTATACATGGCTGCTGGTTGCAAATAACAACTTTTTAGTCTTTTTTTTCATGCATTACAGTTTGTAAGACTGTAGATGCATCAACAAACCAAGAAGAACTCACCAGTCCATCCACTTGTCCAACTCAGATCCTTAATCTTTTCCCAGCTATGAGGTAGCCATGAAAGTTAAGTGCATCATCTACCAAAATGAGCACTGTATCCATTTTTATATCTTAAATCTCTCTTGCAGAGATAAATAAGCACATGCAATTTTGGGGTTTTTTTTTAATAGACAGAAATCTTTTAGACTTCTACCTATTAATTCTTCTCCACACTATTTCTCTATCTGGCCTACATTCTTATTAACCTAAAAAGATTTTCCTTAAGGTACCTGTCAGAGGACAGTAGAGTTTACCTGATACTGTTGCAAATGCCTGTTTTATCCATTCTCTTGAAGAAACAATATGAAAATGTGAGATATGAATTAGAGAAGAATTTAGCCAGGTCTTTTCTGTGGCCTATAGCAGTCTAACAGCTCCTAACAACATCCCAGTCCAGAAAATAACCTGTTAAATATAAAAGTGATTGTTCTTCTGTAACTCAGTTACCCTCTGTTTGTAGACTGCAGCAGATGCTGTTCCAGGATATAGGAAGAATATATTTGCATCAAAAAAATTTTTTTAAATAAATATATATATGTATGTGTATATATCTATATATTTAGATAGATAGATAGATAGATAGATAGATATCTGTATATCTGTATATCTTGCATATCATCTCATCTGCCTTTTGAGAGTAAAATTGTATACAAGTTAATCAATACTTTTAGTAAGTATTGTTAATTAGTATGTATTGTTAATACTTTCTAGCAGTGAACGGATATTTCCCGATCATGTCCATATTCCTAAGAGCAGCCCTGCAGAGATGGACTTGGGGACTCTGATTCATGAAACACTGGACATGAGACAATAATGCGGGCTCACATCCCAGAGATCCAAACGTGTCCCAGGCTGCATCAAAAGCAGCATGACCAGAAGTTCAGGAGAGGTGATTCTGCCCCTCCTCACTGGTGAGACCTCACCTAGAGTGCTGCATCCAGCTCAGCAGTCCTTGGTAAAGGAAAGACGTGGACTTGCTGGATCGAGTCCAGAGGAGAACACGAAGATGATCAGAAGGATGGAGCACCTCTCCATGAGGTCAGGCTGAGATAAATTGTGCTGCTCAGCCTGGAGAAGCAAAGGCTCTAGCAAGACTTTTCTGCACCCTTTTGAAAGGGAGTTTATGAAAAAGATGGGGACAGACTTTTTTACAAAGACAAGGGATGATGATTTTGAAGTGAAAGAGGGCAGATTTAGATTGGAGATGAGGAAAATCTATTTTACAATGAGGATGGTGGAACACTGGAACAGATTGCCCAGAGGGGTAGTGGATGCCCCATTACTGGGAACATTCAAAGTCAGGATGGATGAAGTCTGAGGAACCTGGTTTGGTTGAAGATGTCCCTGCTGGTTGCAGGGGCATTGGACTAGATGACCTATAAATGTCGCTTCCAACCCAAACTATTTTATGATTCTTTGGCTACCATCATAATCGTAATGACAACACTCACTGCTCCATATCCCTCATAATACATTGTCTAATTAGCACAATATTTATACATTTATTTACCTGTGAGAGACTAGTAGTTGTTGGTAAAATGGGGGAAATATGATGTAGAAACAGTTTCTTCTACCAGCAAAAGCAGAAGGGTTTAAATTTTTCCCACACAAGGGCTTTTGCATCAGTGGCTGCTGGAGTTGTCACAAACTCAGGAGATTACATCACCCTTTTGTGGTGTATATACTCACATAATGGCTCTTTGACACTGCCAGAAAAGTTCAAATATAACCAGGCATCAAGTCCTTCTTCATTATACTGGGTTGGGGAAGTTTACATCTATTCCCATGAAGAAGCTGTTGCCTTATTATTAGTCATAAACAAAATGCTCTTTTGAGATGCTAATTCATCATGTTTACAGAGCTAAGGAAGTAACCATGGATACAGGATGCTTTGAAGACTTCAAGGAATTGGGAACACACTGTTAAATGTGTCTTGGTGGTGTTAGTCACTGATAATTGGTTCTGCCTTTGCCAACTTTTGAGAGAAGAGACCTTAGTAATTCATTATGTGCAGTGTATGCAGTTAATGGGATGATAATAGACTAAAACTCTTTTAATAACTTTTAGGAAAGATGGATCAAAAGAGCCGATAGTGGAAATGAGAACAGAAGATGAAAGAATTACCAACCATGAAGATGGGAGTCCAGTAAATGAGCCAAATGAGACAACTCCACTCACAGAACCAGAGTAAGTAACCTGATATTCCCTGGAGTTTCACACAAGCTGATCTTGGATGTGTGGACAGACTGGACTTCCCACACTTTGAGAGGAGACACCCAGCATCACCAGAATGGTCTGCTGTGGCAATGCAGTGTGTGAGTGTAGAGTTTGTTTGATTGGTTTGGTTTTTACAATAATCAATCTAAATCATGGTACTTCACCAACACTGGCTGAGCACAGCAGTACAAGGATTTTTTAATTTCGTTACACCTGATCTTTACCATCTACCCAGCAATTATTAACTACTCTGTGGAAACAGTCTCCTAACTGTCAGGAATGATCTTAAATTGAGTCTCATATGCATCTTCACAGGCATCCTGAAGATGAGGCACAAGGATACCTTGCTCCAGAAACCCAGCTCCTCCCCTTCCTGCTTTCATACATTTATCTGGGAAGTATTTTGCTCAGTATTTTAGTCCATACAGTGTAGTTGGAGTAATAGGGCTGAAGGGCAGCCTCTGCTCCATTTCCTCATTCCCCCTTCCTGTCTCTGCAGCCTCCCCTCAGTACAGAAACCACAGCAGTTTGCAGCCACTCTCACAGGCTCTGGCTGCCTTCTGAATAATGGGACCACCCTTGTGCCCAGGGATGAAATTACTGAAGAAACCTCTAAATTTTCTTTGCTTTGAGCCCAATACTTTTCATGTGTTGGGAAAATATCCTACTTCATGACATGTTCAAGGCATCAAGGCTATGAAGCTGATAATGTAGTAAATGTAGAAATTGACCTGTTGATAATTTGATGAAATCATAGTTGTTATTTAAAAAGAGAGGGTGTTCTTACAAAACAGTCTTTTTCTTTTCTGAAAATACGGAGAAATTTTGCTTTTTGCCATTATGTAAAACTGTAAGAGCCAGAACCTTTAATTAAAAAAGGTTTGCTACCAGCTGCCATTGATATTTGTAGTAAATAGGGAGTTAAGTAGCTGCCCATTAAGCTGTATAGTTCTTCGGAGATGTGCACAGAGTTTGAATTTGTGTTGATGAAATAATTATGCAATCTGTTGAGTGACTACTGATATGTTTGCTCTTCATATTAGAATTTATAATCAGGGGCACAGTGGAGAGCCCACACTTATCTAAAGGGTCAGGGAAATGTAAATATTGTACAAGTCCAGCAAGCCTTGGATATGTTAGTGGGTAAAGCACCAGGTCCATGTTTATTCATGATTCAAGACTATTTTTAGCACTAGATCTTGCAAAACAGATGCATCTTGCAGGAAACATGACACCAGGAAAGATCCAGTTCAATTCTTTCTGCTTGCCACAATCATTAGATCAGCTGACAGGAGTGAAATATAAGAAAGTTAAAATCAAGACCAGTTTATTATCTTAGGTGAGAGGGAAAAAATCAGTATCTACTGTCATAAGAGAAAAACCAACAAACAAACAAACAAACAAAACCAACAAAAATCCCTGAAAAACTAACTCACAGGAGCAACTGATAAGGATTTGATGGGCATTATGTCTCTGGAAAAATCAGACTGCTAAGAGATATTAATAATGATGACAGTTTCTTTCTTGGCAATTTCCTCCCTCACAACCAATGGCAAAAGGTGTCAGCAGTCCAAGGCACTGCTGTACAGAAGTCAGCTAAAGATTTGGGACAGCGTCCCTTGGGAAACTAAAGATGAGAATAGATGGTGCAATCGGGACACCTCAAGGGCCATTGGTACCAGGGAATATGGAAATACCTTTGGCTCAGACACAGGTCATACCCAATGAAACAGAGAAAAAATATAAAGTCAGAGTGAGATACACAAAGGGAAGATGCAGTAGAGTAGAAGTCAGTCTCTCAGTAGGAATAACAGAAAAATAGATTGTAAACAACAGCCAGAAAGACACATGCTGGGCAGGCTGAGGATGACCAGCAGGGATCTTGCAGGGGGGAGCTTAGCTTGCAGGAAAGAAAAGCTTCAAGGACATTTCAGGCAGGCAATAAAACAAGGTGGGATTCATTATGACTAATTCTGGCTGTTTTAAAGGTATAGAAGAGAAGCCTTGAGGTTAAATTAGATGAAATATTTTTAATAATTAATTGAATTATTTTAAATAGTAGCAAATTAGACTCAGAAGTTCAATTGCAATTTAAGAAGTTGTGAGAACTAATTACTAAAGAGATTACTTCCACTTACAACAATATTCTTTATGATATTGCTCAGTATATTATTTGGCAAATTATTTTTTACCTTATCTCAGATGATCCTTGTCAAAGCTATGTTTGCAATCCATGTGTGACAGATTAGCTCCAAGCACTTTACCTGCAAGTCAACAAGTTTTAATCATGCTGCCAGGAAATCAATTTAAGTTGTGCATTTTATATCACACTTTTGTAATATGATTAAAATACCACATGCAATGTGGTATAATAATTATATTCCTTGTCTAAAGTTGAAGTGTTTCTAGTATTGGTTGAGTTTTTTCTTAATAATAATGCAGCTGGGTGAATTTCAATATCAAAATGGCTAGGATTAATTTTTCTATAAAATAGGAAAGTAAATATTTTATTTAAAGTTTTGTATGGGTATCAGCAGACTATTTGTGTTAGGCTACATTCAGTGCTAGAGGAAGTCAATATTAATGATTGATAGCAGCCAACATCTGATTAAAGTGAAAGAACTTTTTCTTGGGTTTTTGTTGGATTTTTTGAAAAAATCTTTTATTATAAAGTGAATAAATGTTTGAAAGGATTTGTCTGCCCAGCTGAAAATACAAAATTCTAATAGATGTAACTAAGGAAAAAGTTGGTGCAGAAAAATTTGTCTAAGTAGAATACCTAAACTTAAATTAGTTAATTGAAAGAGGAAAATGACTGAATCTATTAATATAGATTAAACATCTATTTAAAGCAGACAGAAACAAAAATTCCAAAATAAAAAAACTATTGCCTAGGGGAAAAGAACAATGTCTAATGATAACTGCACTCATAACTCACACCCTTTTAAAGAAAAAAACAAATCCCCAAGTTTTAAAGTACAATAAAGTTCAAAAATGGTGCATGGACTTTTTGATGAGGAATGTTTTGATGTGTAATTTTTTTTTTACTTTTGTATAACTCTTACTGAGTTGTTGTTCTCTGCTTGCATGTAAAGCAAGGCCAATTTTATCTGATGATTTGCATGAACATGGATTTCAATGATGTCCAGTATCCTTCAACAGGGTTCTAGCAAATCTTCCTGTTTCAAATATTTTATAACATGGTCTTAATCCAGTTAAATTAATTTCTTTAAATTTTCACACAGTATACTCTGTCAATTCCTCAGTTTTGATTTTGTCCAAATATTTCCTTCTTTCCAGCACCACCTTTTGAGTAATCATTGTGCTCCTCGTAAAACTACATTATATTAGATTTGGGGTTTTTTTAGTACTTGTTTAAGTGCTCTGCCTAATCAGATTTTTGACACCCATGCCTGCTTACCAAAAATGCATGTCATGAGCTGATCTTCCTCTGCCCCAGTGTTTTATCTTCTGTTAAAAATAGATTTGTGTTGATTCTGTTGTTTCCATTCTTTCAGGCGTCTTGCTGTGGGCTGAAATCTGTTTCCTTTGGGTGGGCCATGAGAAACAGACAATTAGTAGATACCTCCCTCTGTGCTCAGAGCCAGACATCTGAAGATATATCCCATCTATTTTACTGTAGTAGAACAATTAATCTTTGATTTCTCTCATATACATGTTGTGCTCTTTTTTAAATCTCTGCATAAACAGCATCTTTCTTAGTTCTGTTCAGACAACTTAAATTTCATAAGACTGGGAATTCAGGTATTGTTTTGTTTTATTTGCTGTTATTAAATGCTGTCTTGTAATAAGACATTCCTAAGAGATTCCTCAGACAGGTTTCAAACACAGTATTGCTCTTTGGGACATCAAAGCAATGAAAACAGAAATTTACTGAAATATTTAACAGTTCTTATGAATAAAAAAGGCATATGCTTACTATTCCCTAGTTTAAAAACAGAAAGCAAACCCAGACTGGAATCAAAATTAAGAGCTATTATGCCCAGGAGACATTATTAGAGGAACATCTCAGTAAACCATACATCTTTTTGACAGCTATATTTTTCGGGCAAGTCTTCAGAGTTTTTACTAATTCTTAAAAGACATGTAAGTTAATAATGAAGCTACCTTGAGTGATCCATGAAAATTAAGTTGTAGAACTTTCTAGATAATAACTTCCATTACCTCCTTGCACTGTAAGAAATTCTTTACTTATGTCTTGGCATAATCTCCAAAAAAAGCTGTGTTCTATTGTGTACAATTGAATTTACATTCAGAAAAGACATTAAAAAAAATTAATCGAGATTTAAAAGTCAAGCAAAAAGTTTGAGTAGGTAGTACATACCTCAGTACTGTCTTGGGTCAAGTAATTTGACATTTTATTTTTTCTTTTGTCCTACCGAAGAACTGCATTTTGGGCAGCATATGGCTCTATAGAAAAGGAAAGAGTTAATATGAATTGCTTTAAAAGTAAAGAACCTCACTGCTCATAATAAAATAATTACACATTATTTTCAAAAAAATCATTGTTCTACACTGTGACCTGTATAAACCACACATATGTTATAGACTTAAAATAGAGATTGTTTTATTTTTGTGTTACCATGATTCCTCTTTTTTCCTGATAGGAAGCTGCCACTAAAGGAGGAAAATGGCAAAGAAGCTTTAAATCCAGAAACCATAGAAATCAAAGTTGCTAATGACATCATCCAGTCAAAAGAAGATGATAGCAAAGCATAATAAAATAAACTACACCTGTCTGGATAATGCATTTGGATTGAAGTAATCCCATGACCAAAACTTTACAGCTGACCTTAATTTCTTGGGAAACAAGCTTGGAATAGTTAGTAAATGTGTACATAAAATGAAACAGTTCCTGTCTACAGTTCTTTTCTATTTGTTTTGTTTTTTTTTTTTTTTGTTGTTGTTGTTGTTAATGGTTTTAGTATGTAGTTTTGCTGACACCAAGTCCGATGCTAATTTGAAAAATCGGAACTATAGAACTATAAGAATAAGAATTATAATTTATTATATGACAACGCGTCTGTTTGGAAGAAAAATTCTAAAGCACCCCTAACCACAAACAATGCATCAGACCCCTCCAGATCTTACAGTGCAAGCTATATACATAAAGTGCCATATGATAATGTATTTATTTCCATCTATAATAAATGAAAATTTAGGTTGCCTTTAAAAGAATAAAGGCAAATAAACTTGTCTCAGTACAAAGTTTAAGACCTTAGCTCTGGCTGGCATGGCACTCAGTAGTCGTTCCAGCTGTGATTATGAGTTGAAGAAAAAAAAAAAAAAAAAAAAAAAGAGAGAAACTATTCAACACAGAGCTAGGACCCACTGCAGTTTCTCCTACATTCTTAGATAAAAAATTAAAAAAAAAAAAAAAAAAAAAAAAAAAAAAAAAAAACCACCTGGCAATTGCAATATAGAAACTCAAGTAAAATTGACTAAATACTTCACAACAGTTTATTGGCTTCATCCTAACTACATGAGTGTGACTCTGAAATGCTCCAGGATTTTCAATGCCTCAGGTTTTCTGTATGAAAATTTTGGAGGTTATATGTGAACTAAAATACAGCCAAGGTGTAAAAAACATCCGTTTAATAATCATAATCTTCACTTCAAATAAAAATTTACAATATCTGTCCCAACATATTTATACATACAGGGCATTCATTTTTGTCTTAGTTCAAACCATTTACTGAAAGGATAAAATTGTGGTTTAGGGAAGTAAATACATTTTCTCCCTAGATCAGTATATAAAATATTAAACTTGGCCTTTTTGAAGCAGGACTTTTTCCTTGCGATTTCATACCCTTTGTATAAGAAGTACAATGTAAGAACAGATGGAAAGAGGACTTTGTAAGCAGTTAGGAACAATTTAAAATAATTATTTAATGCAATCTTATATTCAATCAAATGCCTTTTTTTTTCAAGTCAAGCTTTCTTTAAGATTTTTTTATTATTATTATTCTGATCAGCGTTCCCCACCAGGAAATTTGACAGGTTTATTTGATCCAAATGATGAATGAATCATTGATTTAATGGTGCCACTAACTGGTGCAGAATAGCTGGTTTTCATTCCAGCATAGTGTATCCACACCTACCAAATTCTTCAAAGTTTTTCTTTGAAAGAAGTAGATAAACCATATAGAAAACTAAACTGGAAAATTCTACTTGTTGGGAGTAAATGATAGAATAAGTTGTGAATTTTTCACCTCTGAGTCATGCCTGAGGTTTAATGTACTTTTACTCAAAAAATTGTGTTTTCTCCATGCTATATCTGATCATCTTTGAAATCTTTGTGCTAGGTGACTTTTGTGGAGTAAAGTGAAATGTCAAAGAATCTCCTAAATTTGAGGAAAATGTCATAATAACCGTCTCGTTAACCCAAGTTTAAGTGCATTTGAAAGAGATGATGAGAATATATTTAATTGTTAGATCTTTCTTATTTTTTCAAACCAAATTGTTTAATGGGTTTTTTGCAACTTTTTCTCCCTTTGGGAAATACCTGAAATGAACCAAGGAGTTGAGAGCAGGGGCATACTTCTGGTATGGCTAGGACAGGAGGCCAAGTTCCCACAAAATCAGTTCCCACAAAAAACAAAGTGAAAAAAAATGGGTAAGAGAGGATGGTGATATGGGCTGAAAGCCATGGAAGATAATAATTGAAAACTGCTGAGAAGAAGTTTCTCTAAATGCTGAGACACTAATTCTGGGTGAAGGGAAGATGACATTCCTTTGTGAATTCTCAGTGTTGCTCCCATACACAGGGCAGGGAGTGCTGCTAAATAGCTCCTTGTCTATCAGATTTCTGATAATTTCTAATCAGATTTCCTGATTCTTTCTAAGTACAACAAGCAGGCCTGCTTCTAATCTATAATTAGGAGAACAGTTGTCTCATTTATTTATATGGATTTATGTTCTTTCAAGAAAGCATGTATTTGCAGCTGGACTTTCTTATTCTATCAAAATACAAAGAAGGAAGCTGGACAACTCTGGCAGCTGAGAATAATGTGCTTGGTGTTGCTAGAACATCCTCTCACACAATATTTTTACTAGGATTAGGATGAAGATGGTAGACACAGTTTCCTCTTCTCCCTGCTGAGACAAATTGGATGGTACCATTCAATCTTCCATGGGCAAATGGTGTTTTTTTCTGAAGCAACCCTGATCATTTCCACAAGAAGGTGCGCATACAATGTAGCAGAACTAAGAGTGTCTAGGCTCAACTGCAGATGCATTTCAAATTTTAGTACTCCTTAGTTGAACTTACACTAAAAAAAATTTTAAAAAAAAATTAAAAAAAAAAATCATGGCCTAACTGTTCTATATTGGTGTTTTGTTTTGTTTTGTTTTGGTCTTTTCTCCCTGGTATGGCGTCTAATTACAGTGTGAAGGGATGAGAAGATTTAAGAGGTCTTGTCAGTACATTTATTACTAATACACCTGTGCTACTCTTTACAAGCAAAATATATTGCAGTATTATTTCAATATTGGAAGCAAAAACATGTCTCACTATACTGGATTACAAATCAAAAGCTGTTTCCAGGAGTATTTAATTTCTTCTTGTCATTACATCTCTTGGCAGTTGGGTTGTATGAGGGCTGAGAATAAAACAGCCCTAAATTTCTGATGGACTGTCCAAGCACACCCTTTCGGTCTGTGGATTAATAGGTTATTTCTTGTGCTTTGACTCTGTTGCAGGAGAAAACCAAACTCTCATAATGAAAGAATGCTGAAAACCACTGATATTTCAAAATAGTTCCAAATGTTTCCAAATGAGGGACAGCACATAGTAATTTGTAAGATATATGTAGAACTGGAATAACAACATTTGTTTGTTTTCTTTTCCTATTCTAGATTAAAAACAAAACAAAAACAAAAACAGGTATCTGTATAAATGTCACTTTTACTGTCTAAAAGTAATTTCAAGTGTTAGTATGAAACGTCAGAAGAGTTGACAAAATATAACTATTTGTAAAAGTAATCTGATTTGTTACACTAACGTACTCCAGGGACCAAGGTGGGAGGGAGTCATTGAAATTAGTATGAACAAAATTTGGCAGTGACAATCTCTTTTCAACAAAAAGAAAAAAAAAAAAAAAAAAAAAAAAAAAAGAAAAAAAAAAGGAAAACTAAAAGAGTACAATTAAGTAAAATTACTTAAAGCTCATTGTTATTTTTTGATTTTTTTAGTAAACCTGAATTCTGATTTACAACAATAATAACAAAGTTTTAATTAATATTTTACAATTTAGTAATCAAATGTACCCTGGAGATGTTTTCCCTGGTTTTGTTTGTTTATTTGCCTTTTTTGACTTCTTAGATTTTTTTGTGGTTGCAGAAATATTTACTGTTCTGGTGATGCTAATGCCTAATGTGACAAAGTTGAATTTATTGAGGCCTCAGTCTTGCATGAAATTTTGTGTGTCTGAACCCACCCCTTTTATGGCACTGCAGTGACATTAGTTGGGTGGATGTGAGCGGGAAAATGGATGTACTTCCATAAGAGAGCTTGCAGGATTGGGCCTGCTTTCTATCTCTTCATAGATATCTACAACATGGTCACACCGTGGCATCATCTACAAAGGCTGTTTGACATCAGTTCCTAGTGCAGTAAATTCCAACTGCTGTCTTCAGCCTCTGTGTCGATGTTCATCCAAAAAGAACTGGCTTTCTTTTTATGATGGTAATTACTTTGATTATTTATTTAAGTGCCAATCATCAAACTGTAGTATAATCATCATGCCATTTTTTCTGTTTCCTAGACCAGATAATGGAAATGTATTTGTGCCTTTTGATAGCATGCCACTCTGCTTTATTAAAGAAAAATCTTCAATAATTTGTCTACAAAGCCTGTTCAAAATAATTGAAAGCTTTACTGTCACATACTTTTCTGCTCAAATATTCTCAAATATTCATCTGAATTAAACTGTAGATATTATTTTCAAGTCACATTAATATTTGAAACACAAACTTTTCAAAAATCTATTGAGATCATGATTCCAATGAGGGTCATGATGGGTATCTTACTGCTGAAAAGTTTCAAATAGGTGAAGAGTGTGGTAGATGTGTAAGGGTGTTTTGACCAATTTCTCAAGTTGAAGAGTCAGATAGAAAGTCTCCTTAGTTCTATTTAAGTGCTTAGACGTAAAACATTAAATTCTTTCCTCAAATCTGAAAGATGGTATGGAGCATCTTCCCACCATTTTACTTCCAGAGTAAAACTGCAGAGAATATTCGTTTAGCAGTCATTTGCAGCCTCACCATCGCTGTGTAAGCTGTCGTAGGAGGTAACATCTTTATAGAATAGTTGTGTCTGTTGGATGACATTCACTTCTGATTAAAGGACCTCCAAAAGACCATTTACTGAGAAAGCTCAAGACCTCTTTGATCCCTGGAGGAGTGCTAAGAGTGCTGCACAAAGAGTCACAGTAGAATCCAGGCCTCAGTCCAGGCATCCAGGCTTTAAGACACAAACTGATTCCAGCAGGACCTGGATTTCATTCATCCATCTCAGTGAGGTTCTGCATGTCCTCAGCTGCTGAGTTGTTTGTGTGAATCAGACGTCCAGGTGTAAGTGGAACTCAAAAGTCCTGCCGGGCTCCTACTGGCATTTTGCCCAGAGAGGGTTTTTCTATCAGGAGTTTCACTGATCAGGAAATGGTGATAGAATATCCGAGGACAGTTTTATCCCATACATTACTATATATCTGGAAATAAAACATGTCTTTAAGTAACTCCTTGTGATTGTGATGCTTCTTTGGGTGAAGACAAAAACATTCCAAGTAAATAATGCTCCTTCTTAAATCTCTTTGTTTAGCATTCAGATAATCTTTCTGACGGATGAAAAGCTACCATGGTTAAATAAATCTTTTTTAAGAACTCTTCACCCCTTTTTCAGATTTTTTGGTATGAGTTCCTGAAGTACCCTGTCCACTTGACAGCAGTTCTGTAAGTTTTAAGTGATCATCAGTATTTCCACTGCACATATAAATGTGTTCTTATATCGATTTACTTGGACCTGAGCCAAATTAAGCCTTAAAAATTTGGCTTTGGATCAGATTCTGAGAATTCTCAGTTTACCAGTCTATCTTTTCTCTTAAGAGGCATTGAGAGCCTCATAATGTTTGACTTTCAAACTTGAATATTGGCCATTTTTAGCCCAGAGAAATGAAATAAGTATTTATTGCCAAATTTGTATTGGCAGCTGTTAAGTCACAGGTGAGATGGGGAGTGGGCAAGGTGACCAGATGCAGTGCCAACAGAGCTCAAGAAAGCCACTGCCAGAGAGAACAGGTGGCAAAGAGTGAGCCAGGAGAGGGCTGGGAGCATATCTCCTTTGCACTGTCGAGGGAAATGGGGAGCAACTGAAGCAAGGGAGGCTGCTGAAGGGCACTGCTGAAAGGCAGGGTAATAATGAGAGCTCTGAAGAACAGAGGAGAGGGGATGTTAGCCCTGCCACATCCTTTAACTCTCCCATGTAATTAGGCTATGGTTTTTCAGATGTAAAATGCAGAGTTGGAGGAAGGCAAGACAAACCCTGAGTCTCTACCAATCAGTGACAAATATAAAGGAGTCAGATTTCCCCAGAAGATAATTTTATTGCTCATGGTGTAGAGTTCTCACTGAGAATTTTGAACTACTTAGACAAGGTGTTAAAAGGAGAAAACAAAAAAAGCTTTCCTGCTACAATGAGCATTTGGTACGTATTTGTATGCTGTGTACGGCATGAGCTAATGCATACCATATATTGTTTTTGTTATTCCACACATTGTCAACAGCCCACTTGCGATATCTGCCACCTGAATTATATATTGATAAGTTAGCTACCACTGGAGCTAGTTTGTTTATTGTTTCAGAATATTATGTCCCTATGAAATGCTGTGTGTATATATATATCTCTATACTGTAAAAAGAAGTAATACTGCAGATGCTGGTTTTGTATTTATGAAAGACATTGAAAGTATGGCTTAAAGTATATCAATTATTTGTCACTCTTCACCATTTGTATATTAATAGTAAAGATACTTTTACTTTAATGAAGTGTTGTAGTTACATTTATTTTTGCTGTGTCTTTCTGTCAAGATGTCTGATTCATTAAGTGTCTCATTTCCAAAAAGAAACATACCCTTTACTTTACCCCCGTTATAGAAATACTGAATAATGCTCACACAGACCTGCAATTTATTATTCTCTTTTCTGTCAATATACATCTATTGTTAGTATCCCGAGTCTCCGCCTGAGCTTGAGGCCCATTATTATCATCTCCAATAGATAATGCGCTGATAGATAATTTTTTTTTTCCAAACAATGCAAGTGCGACATTTTAGAGGTATTTAGTTTATACCTGAGAAAAAGATGTTATCAACAGAAGCCACCTTATTTTGCCAAACCCAGAACATTCCAAAAGTCTTGTAACTGTGTTAGCACCACCAGGATCTGGGGAAGACAGGTGGGGAACAGTCTGCAATGAAATGGGCTTTTCCACGAAGATGGAAAATGGGCAAAGCACAGCCCAGAGACTATAGCCCAGCCACTTGGCTGAAATGGCAGAGGGATGTCTGTGGCATGCATTTTACCACCAATAAAATTAAGTAAGCCAAGAGAAACTTGCTAGATCATGTATTCATGCCTAAGAGTAAGTTTTCTGAGTGTAACCTAAGCTCTAAAAAAACCACATCAGCCTAGGAATGGAGGGGCAGTACATAGGAGAAGTATATTTTTCACCCAACGGTCTTCACAGCTGAATCTTCTTCCTTCTACAGATCCTTAAGCTCTGCTACTGCAGATATCTTAGGCATGTGCTTCCTTAAGTATCACTGGCAACATTAACAATTAGCAAAAATGTCTCTTTCTATTGAAAAACTGAACATGAGGGAACTGCTTCAGTGTACTCTCAAAAATCAGCTTGTCACTTAAAGCTTTTCATATAATCACGTTTCTTGATCGTAAATATCCCATACAACCTGAAATAATGCACAAATTTAGTTCAGATCTCTTGAGAGCCAATCAGCTCAGTGCACTGGCCACAAGAGAGGTTGGCCTTTCAATTTACAGGTGAGTAATAATACAATTATTGCAAATTGCTGCTAACAAAAAGGTAAGACATGTTCAGAAACGGATTCAACTTTTTAAAATTAAACCTTGTCAAAATATATAATGACCTTACACGTTTCAGGCATGCTACTCAAAATACAAGATTAAAAAAATCTAGTCAG
The DNA here is from genome assembly GCF_965231275.1 of Zosterops lateralis. Lineage (NCBI taxonomy): Eukaryota > Metazoa > Chordata > Aves > Passeriformes > Zosteropidae > Zosterops > Zosterops lateralis. Next base: position 115,638,465 of record NC_139763.1, read on the forward strand.
GTACCATGATAATGACAATTTATCTGTGTACTTCCTAAATTAGGCACAGCTAGGAATGCACCTAGGAATGCACCAAGAAAACCCAAACAAAATCCAAAAAACAAGTTTCACACTTTGATTCTTGCCAAAAGATGACTAACTCTCTCATTTGAGCCCTAGCAGATCCTGAAAACAAGCTGTATTTGTAAGCTCATTCCTATGTGGAAAATGCTTATTTTTGGGGATATGGTTAAAACTTCTTTTTTGATTTATTCAGCCCTTTCTAGACAACCCCAAACCTCTAAACTGAGCATGGTGTCATACTTTAATTTCTGTAAAAATCCTTTATGTAGCAAAAAGATAAAGCTGTCTTTGATTAAACAAAGCACTGAAACCCATTCACACTCAATGCCAGTATAAAGCCGTGTCAGTGGTGTTGCTGAGAAAGCAGAATGAATCACATCTGGCAGGAGAGTGGCAGATCTCTCAGATTTGTCAGGCACAAATTTGTAGAATCCTTTCAGGCAATCTGATGATAAAGAGAATAAAATGTTTGGAAATAAAAAGGAAACCTTTTTCTATTAAGCAAATGCCATCTTTAAGGACTAAATTGGGAAGTGAGAAATGATACCTTCTTTTTTTTAAAATTTAAAAAAGAGTTTCATTGTCATAGACCACAACATGATGAATGAATTTTACTTTGACACTTATTTTTATCATCGATCATGAAAATAACACTTCATCATTAACTTCTATATGAATGCCTAAATAATCTCTAATCACAAGAAATAGAAAGTTGCTATGTACTGCTATACATTTTCCAAAACCATCAGAAATAAACATCAGGATTTTTTTAAAGAATTGTTTTCAAATTGATTTATGAGTTATATCTATATATATAGTTATGAGTTTATATCTTTAAGAAAAATAGTATTTGGAGAAAGTAATGACACTTGCACATAGTATACTGCAAATTTAATTGACAAGGCACTTGCACTGCAATTCAAACTACTGTGTGGTAAGAAGCACAGAATAAAAGTGGTGAAGTATCTTAGAAGTTTCCTATGCAAAAATTTTAATTATAGACAATTTTTGTAATGAGGCTATTCCCTAATGGAATGTGTCAATTGTTGCACTGGGGTAATGGTTCTGCCCTGCTTTGAATTCATGACATGCCCATCTGCAGCATTTTTTTCTGTCCTTCTTTCTAGAAGGCATATACTCAGTAGAAAGTGGAATCTCTTGAAACATTAAAGGCATTTACTCTGCAAAATATGATTTTTTTTTTTTTCTTTCCTTAAGGAAAAACAGACAAAATCCATTTGTATAATCTGTTGACGTAATACTCAGATCTTATTATCACTGCCACACACATGGTTACTTGTGTTTTCAAGTCAACATAAATTCCCAAAGCTAAAACATCTTATTGCCAGCTGAAGGATCCACGGTCTTGTCTTATGCTGCAGCATCCATATTTTTTGTGTGATGCTGAATGATGGCCACCTAAACATGCTGCATATTTGACCAAAGAAAGTGTTTGATTATTTACTGATATTTGGTTACCACATCAGAGTAGGAATTCCAAAGATACCACTCTCTGTTTGCTGGGAATAAGAAGGAAGCAGTAATGTAGAGGCATAAAAGCCACTCCATCTGAGGAATTTGCTGTTAACTCCATTAACTAAAAATAAAACCCATGAAGCAGCTAGAAGCTAGTATTAGATTTCTATGATGTTGTTAAAATACCCGTGTCCAGGTGCTGTGATGTCTGGCAACTCCTTGGCATGGAGGGGTTGGGAGACCCATGGCAGCCAGGGTCTCTCCCATCACCCTTATTCCAGGAACAAGACAGCCAGGACAAGGAGGAAGAGCAAGTGAGGCAACCTCAGCCCCAGTGATCACACAGGGATGATGCAGGGCTAAAATCAAGCCAGGATCCCCCTGGTGTGTGAGTGCAGCTGAGGTGGGCACAGGGGTTGATGGCCCTGGGAGGTCGATATGAGTTTTGGGTGGTGGATAAGGTGGGGGAGCTTCAGGCTCAGTCAGGGTTCCCAGAGCCCGGAGGGTTAGAGAAAAACTTCACAAAGAATTTAATCTATTCTCAGATGGGGAATAAATTAAATATTTGAGAAGGAAACAAAAAATAAAAGGGTTTTGGAGATAGGAATTAGGTGAGTGCCCATTGCCAACATGTTAAAGCAATAAGATATTGATTATTCAGGTGTTTCAGGTTAATCATGATTCCCAGGTGAGGAAAATAACAAGTACACTGATCATACTCTTTGCAGATTGGTTTTATTTTGTTTGAGATTCATGGGAGATAAGGTCCTTGTAGTTTGTAATTTGTCTTAGATGGGAGACTGATGAGAAAGGCTGTAGCACTGGATTAAGGGTCAGAGGATCTGATTCCCATTTTGGGTGACAGTTCCTCAGATTGAACAAATCCGTTGACAAGGAAGTGTAATGTTTCTTTTCCTCTCTTTGGCTATTTTGTGCTAAAGATCTATGGACCCATTTATCCTACTGATTTCAGTGAGACCACTCACACTAAATATAGGAACAAGTATAAATTTTTTGCCAGATTTACACCTTAGATTAAAAGTGGGTTTGGCTGTGTTTCGTGAGAAATTCTTCTCCTGCTGCTTCAAGGAGTATGTGTGTTTGTGTTTGAACATATTGGAGCATTCAGCTCTTGCAGTATATGTGTTACTGAGCACACATTTAACAGCTGCATTGGTGCCACTATCTGAGCACAAGAGCAATGGCTAATCCTGAGAAGAGTGTACGCCCTCTGTAAGATATTTAAGTGGCAAGCTAGACAAATTAGAAATATTATCAATAATGGTGATGTTGTTGACTTCACCCCAAAGAGTTATGAATTCTTTATCAAATTATGAGAAACTGAATGCCTGTGCTTAGCTTCCCAAACCTCTGCTGTATCAACCTATTATGCTGCCCATTGAGACATATTTCCCTGTAGTGTTGGTAGGGCTGTGAAAGGGCTGCCATGAATTAATTTATTGTTCAGAGAATAGAGACAATATCTTCCTACATCAAATCAACCAAATTTCCCTGGAAGTGCTTGAGTAGCTTTATATACAACAAAAGATGCATGAACTTATCCTAGCTCACCTATTTTAAAATTCTTTGCTATCTGTAACAGCAGAATTAACATCATCTAGGATTTTTTTTTCTTTACTAGGCTTTTGAGGACAGCACTACAACTCTCAATGGGTAAACAAATGCAAGTGTGATGTAACTATTTTGCAACTGGCCAGTGCATGGAACTTTGCTCTTTCCCAGAGGTAAGTATGAATGTTAAGGCATTTTTACACCTTCAGCATTCTGACCTGCACAACATCACCTATTCCTATAGTGCTGAGCACAAAACCCAAACCTTTTTTTTTTTTTTTTTTGTGCTAACAGTGCATTGCCTTCCTCTCAATCTCTATTTCACTATTTTTTTTCTGATAACTGCATAGCACCTAGGTGTGCATTCTACCCTTCTAAGGTAGAATTTTTTGCTTAGTCCGGATAAATTATATTCCCTGCCTATTTTCTTTCAATGGATGTTATTAGAGTAGCCTTAAGAATGGATTAAGTTCAATTTATGTAATTGAACATTTATTCTACTATTTAATTTTTTCTCTGTCAAGCTTGAATAAAAAAAATAAATAAAAAGAATACAAACATGAGAAGTATACTGTGTTTTCCTTGTTCCTTTATCTGTGCAGAGACTTTTTCTTTGGATCTATTGACTAATGAGCCTATAACATGACCTCCTGTTCTTCCTGTACTTGTCTCCAAGTACACTTGGAAGAGTGTACTCTTGACTCCATTGCTTCTACCCAAAAATGCATCAGGAAGACGTGTTAGAAATTTTGTGGTTTATCTTCACTCATTTACCTGAGTAAGCAGGCAGATGACAACATGCTGGATAATCAAGTATATCCATCTTTAGAAGATTTTTGCTTTCTATTAACAAGTACTCCCTTATCCAGAATTCCCTCATGGGCAGATTGACTGGGAGAACTGGCAAGCTTTGTAGAGTTTCACTCAATTTGAATGTTTGAACAAACTTACCTGTTGGAATAGAGTTGATTTCTTTTTAAATCGATTTCTATTTATTTGGCTTTCACTAGATGTGTTTACAGAATGACTATGCAACGCATGTGTCTCAAAAATCTCTTCACTACAATAAAAACACAGGGCTCTGTTATGAATGGCTAATTTGGGAACTTTTGAATATTTGTATATTTCCTTTTGTTAAATCTCACTCATATCACTTCAAATTAGTTGAGACCAGGCTGGGATTTTCTAGAAGCAAAATGGACTGCCTTACTGTAGCCAAAAGAATTTGTATTTTTTTTCCATTGTATTAAGTAATACAAGATACTCTAAAAATTTCTTCCAACTCATATTAGAATTGATTTCTGTCCTGTGTTTTCCTTGTAGGCAAATTGATCACTGTTTATTTGTCTTTTACAAAGAGTCTGTTAGCAGGAGGTTGTCAATCTCTTGTCTGGGTGCTAGCATGCATAACCACAGATGTGTTCAAATCTAGAAATTTTCCATGACAGCTGCATTCTCTTTACTCCCTTTGAGCCACTGTACACAAACTGCCATCGCATGGTGCTGCATTTAGACCTGCAAGGAATAACACTTGATTTTAAAAGAAGTTTCAGCTTGTAAAGATATACCACACACCTGGATTTCATCAGCTATTTTTGTTAGGCTCACAATATAATAGGAGTATAATTTAAGGCTTCATTAGATCTGAGCTGGAATGGATGCAGATGACTTACACACAGTCTCCATGCACAGCTTCTCTTCCTGATTTTTATGCTCCACTACATGTTACTCTGCTATAGTATGAAGAGGTAGCATTTTCTCAAATTAAAGGTTTACAGCTTTTTAGATACAGGCAGGTAGATATGGATTGTTTGCTTTACATTTTTCTTAGTAGTTCAGTTTCTTCAGTGAGATAAATATGTACCTGCATCTGAATTAAGATTGATTCATCACCTGCTACAAAATATATCAGAAATAAACATCATAATTGCTTACTTTTCATCACAATATTGTACCAGCTTGACTTCTTTTGCCAGAAAACCTCCTCAGACCATCCAGAACTGCCAAAACATCTGAGATAATACACATTAAATTACAGTATTATAAAGATGAACCATCTGTGCTAAGGTTTTCAGTGTTGCATGGGAATGAAAATAGGAATGTGACAAATCCCAGATAGGTTGTTATAAGACCTAACATGATATAAGTAAATTGAGTTAAGTCAGCCTCTGGTGTGGTTAAATAGCCATCACAGATTTTACCACCTACGATTAAACCCAAAATTAGAAAGACCATGTCAGATATGCTGTGGAATCCACAGAGAGCAAAGGGTAGCAAATTGACTCCACTGGTAATTTTATCAAAGCTTTGCTTTTGTGATTAAGCCCAACTCAGTCCCTATTTAAAGAGTTTAGAAGTAGGCTCTTTGTTATGCTTTACAGAAATAGAAAGTATTTTGGACAATCTTTACTATTAATACTGATTCACCATGCAGGTTTTCTCTTCCATCTTCCATTTAACTTCAGTAAATGGAGCTTGTATAGGTGAAACCCATTCCCAAGTACTGCAGTGTGTCTGAGCTTCCTCTCTCATTTGGAGCAACAAAGCTGGTGCAAAAAAATGAAGAGCTGATACTCCACAGCTGGTGCTTTATATCCATCCATGGTTTATAAATAGGTCTGTCTTTCAGGGCAGCTCTTGCCTAAGACTTCTATGTACACATATTTTGAGCTAGGTCCGCTATATTTGCTAAGCTAAAATTAATTTACTAATATGCAAGAGTTAATATAGCATGAGAATTTAAAGCCATTCAGTTTGGGTGTTTTTAACATTCAGAAGAAGGATTTTTACCTTTTGTTAAAGATAATTAACATCCTCCACTTGTGCAGAAGCATGGGGTGAGGGGAAGGGAGGGGAGGCTGAATAGAGGAAAAATAAAAGTTTTTACTGCCTAGTTAATTATTATCCTAATGACATTCCTGATGGTTTTAAATAGCATTTCATTGTATACAAAATGTTAGCCAAAGATAGAAAAGAATTTATATTCCATGTGTACTATGTTTATGTGAGAAAAATGAAGAAGGAAAACATGGAACAGGAAGGTAGAAGGAAAAGCTGGGTAGTGAGCTGCTGGAAAGACTTGTCCTATAAGAAGAAAGTTCATTTTAGGGTTCTTTTTAGTTCTCTCTTCTTCCAGTCATAAAATAACCTCTTCTTCTGTGATCCAAATTGGTGCTTGTTGATTTGGTGTGTGATTTATATGTTGATGAAGAAAGGTAAGATGCCACAACCATTAGATTGATTTTTCTCTGTATGGATAATAGGACTCTAGATTTAGTTGGGAGCAGGATTGTCCATATCCATCTCTCTCTAAGCTATGAGTTAATCAACAAAAATTCCTTCACCTCTCGCCCGTTTCTTCAGCACAGCTGCTGCAGGAACTCTAGAGAGTACCAGGGTAACATGGCAGGGAAGGTGGTTGTTAATGGCTCCACACATCCTGTAAGTAGGAAAGATCCAGCCTCTGAAATGACTGCTCAGAACACAACATGCTGAAAGTGAAGCAGTTGTTTCCCAATGTATTGGGTGTTTTGGATGATTGTTCCTCTTCACACTGGGTACATTTAAGACTGCAGCTCTGCAAGACCAGTGCTCCAGGTGCTTGTTCTCAGCCTGTCTGGAGGCAAGGCTCTCCTCCATCCTGATTTTTGATGTCAGCCCTTGAAAATACACATAAATGTGCAGGGTAAAGAGGTCTGGTTTTTGCCCTAAGCAGATCAAGATGCTGGTGTGTGTTGACACAGTCCTAACAAAGCCAAACTAGATCCAGCCTGAAAAGGGTTACATTTTACAAGTTTTGATAGAGGCCTGCTGCTCCTTGCACCCCAAATTTCATACCTGACTTCGTCCTTCTGTTTTCTGATTGTGGAAGACATGAATTGGGCTTTTCATGCCACTACGTATGAAAAACTAGGTATAATGGTAAAGGAAAAAAATTCTTTAACTGGCCTTGTATCCAAAAAGGACAGTTAATTATATATTTAATAAGGATTAAAAAAAAAAAAAAAAAAAAAAAAAGATACAGGTGAGAAAGCATCACAAAGTCACATTTTGACTCTATCATCTTAAAGTACAAGGAGGCAATGACCCAGCTCTGGAAAAGGACTACGAACTTACAATTTTGTTTTATTACATGCTTTCAAGGCAGTTATTTTAATCTTTCTTTCTTTCTTTCTTTCTTTCTCTCTTTCTCTCTTTCTCTCTTTCTTTCTTTCTTTCTTTCTTTCTTTCTTTCTTTCTTTCTTTCTTTCTCTCTTTCTCTCTTTCTCTCTTTCTCTCTTTCTCTCTTTCTTTCTCTCTCTCTTTCTCTCTCTCTTTCTTTCTTTTTTTCCTTTTTTCCCCTCACTTCACTAGGCATGACACATTTGTTCGTTTTCTTAATGTTTTTTCCTGGCCTGTCGTATCTTGTATAACAGGACTGCAATTTTGGAGTGCCAGCTTTTCTGATGCCTATGCACAGAACTTAAAACAGTTGTACATGCAGTTTATTTTGGGAACTTTTGGGATATAGTCCAAGAAAATAAACTGAGATGTACAAAGTTACAAATTGTTATTACAGGAAAGAAAGACTACATTGTATACAGGAGAAAGAGTGCCAAGAATTTACTGTTAACCTAACAAAAAATGATAAGACTTAATCACAATATGGCAATTGTTACTAGTCCAGCCATATGAACACAGTCTCAATTAATATCCCAATCTTCATTAATAATAAAGCCATTAAAAAGTGTTAAATACAAATTGTTAAATTGTTAATAAAATTGTTAAGTTTCTTATATTTTTATTATGCTTGGCCTTCAAATAACTCTCCAGATCTGATAGTCAAGTGTTTGAGTTGAAGAATGCTCCATCTGATCTTATGAGTAGCTGTTCACTCCTTGTTTACAATGAGTTTTCTAGGTTTCATAATTGTGTTGTGAAGAGGGGACACGGCTGGCCTGGGCTGCCGAGAGGGGAAGAGGGGACACGGCTGGCCTGGGCTGCTGAGGGGGGAAGAGGGGACACGGCTGGCTGGAGCTGCTCTCCCATGGGGCAGTGGCGCCTGGAGTCCTGGCCGGGTCTGGCCCTGACCGCCTGGGAAGGGCAGCGGGGCCTGCACCAGCCCCCAACTATGGCGTTACCTCTCGGCCAGATGGAAAAGGCTGAGTTATTACCTGGGATCTCTGATTTGTGCCTGGGCTCTCCAGAGGTGTGGACAATGCTGCCATTGCTGTTGGTCGGCCAGAGTCTGTCCCCAGCCTCACATCTGTGCTAAACCACCACAAATATATACCACAAATATACAGCTGTTTAGACCAAAGAAGTATGGACAAGAATACCATTGCAGTAATAAAAATCTCTGTTTAAGGTCTAAACTTTCCATACAGCCATAATGATGAGAATAACTTTTACTCTTAATGATGCCAGTTTAATAGAGTCTGTATCTTTATAAATAGTTTTGACTCTAACATATTTAATTCATATACTAAGAGAGGCTTTACTCAGCTTATACACAAGCTTCCTGTATTACTCTATGCTAATTTGTTTTCTTTTCAGCTCTTACCTTATCTCATTCTTTCCTCTATCTGTAGTTAATTTCAACAAACCAGTTTCTTTCTAATGTAAAATCTAATCTAAATCATATTATATCCAGTTCTTCCTTGTGAACAACCACATCCAAACTCAAGCTGGAGCCTCCTTTGTTATTGTGCAATTAAAAATAATATAATACTGAAATTTCTACCACTTGTGTCTTTCTCATGACTTCAGACTAAAATTACGTTATTTTGTCCCTGACATTCTGTATCCCTTTTCCATACTTTTAATGTGACTCTGTCATTTATGTTTCATAGTGGTGTACTTCATAGCAGATATACTTTTATTATACTATATATATGCATTACATACCATATTATGTGCATTTCATAGCATATATATTTTTCCAAGTCCTGTTTATGTGGCACAACACATACTCATGTTAGCTTTGAATGAAGCATTTCTTGGAAGCCTTCAATTTAATTTGCCCACAGGCAGAAATTATAGAGATGATGAAACTGTGGTACTTCAGTGTTTAAATTTCAAAACACCCAATTTGAAATCTGTCTAGAATCTGTCTTACAGCAGGCAGAGACAGGGCTCTGAAAAACTGTTTGTCTTCCCATGTCAATTTGCAGTTCTGCACAAGCTGAAGTGAGTTATTTGACACAGTGACCTTGAGTTCCTTGTAAGTATTGACAACTTCAGCTCTTTGCCAAATCTCTCTTTATTTTTACACAACTTCTGGCTGTCCTTGTTAGGATACATAAGTGTCAAATTGAGGAATGCTGATTAGGGAAGACAAGCCACCTACCATGGACAGGCATGCTAGCACAGTCTCATCTAAATGAGGTCATAATGTATTTTGGCTCTGTGGAGAAGATACAATTTTAGATGTCTTCTTCTCCCTTTCCTCTTCCCCCAGCCTCTTCTCGTATATGCAATAGTTCATTCAACTAAAAGTAGTAGTGAAAATTAAATGCCAAGGCTGAAAATTAGTAAGTCTGCCCAACTAGGCTTGGACTCAAAGCAGCTCATCTGAGAGAACTAGATTTCTTCTGGAAATGTGCAGTGACTGAACCTCAGACACTGTGAATCATTCTTAAAGGAAACGGGCTAAAAGCTTGTACCTGAATAGGAGGTATATGTTATTTCAATGAAAATTCAATCATATGCTAATGTAAAATGTTTAAAGTACAAGAAACTTTCACGTGGTTTCAAAGAAACCTAAAGATGACATAAATATGAAAAACATTTTATATCTTTGCTGTTTAAAATTCAGAAATTCAATGGAGATATTCTAACATTTTTCAGAAAATTAAATGAAAATAAGATAAAATTGCACTAAGAGAAGGGAAGAGTGAACAGTATTTATTTCCAAATTATTTTGGGCCATTGACATCTCAGTGCTGCACTTCTCAGAATAAAATTCAGGCACGGCTGGGATCATCTTGGTTGTAGATGGAGTGATTTATTGCAATGCTGCATCTGCAGATAAAATGGAAGCCCAAAGAAAACTACTTCAGTGATCATGGTTTTAGTCCTGCTACTCACTACCTTGATTTTGATGGAGTAGCAAATGTGTCTATTCCCAAAGATTAAGAATGAATTGTTAGATGTTGCTTTCACATGCGTAATAAAAAATTATTTTAAAAAAGTCCGCTTATTAGGAGCCCAGGTTTCACAAGAATAAATTCTGCAGTTTTTTGTTGTGTTTTTTTAATATGTCTCCATCCATTTGTGGGTTTGCTACTTGTGCAATTTATTGGTTAAGTATCAAAATATAAACACATCTGCACATAGAACTATGTGTTGTATCTCCTTCTTTGCTGACTTAATATTAAAACTCTTAATTGACCACTCTCTACAGGATGAAGCATAAATTAAAAACTGACTATGAAATATATCTGTCAGTATTCATTGGCATGAATAAACAAAAATAAATTTGGGTTTTTTCCGACAGGATTCAGCATTCTTTTTCAATAAAAACTGAGATGTAAATTAATTTAGAAGAATTCTTCCCTGAACTCTTGTGTTTAAGGTGGTAGTTTCAAACTTGCTGATTTAATCCAAGTCTTTGAAGGAGTAAAAACCAAATAATTTTATTACTATAATTTTCCTGTGCTCTATTAGTGTATGGAGGCTTGGGAAGCTCTATTACCCAGCCCCATTTTTTTTAGATATTGCTCACGCATGCCTCAAAAAAATTATTATTTTAAAAAAAAAAAGTCTGTTTATTAAGAGCCCAGTTTTCACAAGAAGAAATTCTACATTTTCTTGGTATATCTCCATCCATTAATTCTAGTTCTTTCAAATTCAAGTTAAAAAATCTGTTAGCTGGATACTTTTTAAATTTTAAATTGCTTGTGGTTTTACAAGGAAAGGAATTTCTGTCTTCATTTGTCCTTAAGAAAGTAGTTGATACAAGTCTAGATACTAGTGAGGTATGGCATCCCAGCAGGAATTTTACTGGAAAGTGTGGTAATTCCACAGTGCAAGATAGTAGGTACTATTGCTGTATTGTTGTATGTTGTATTCTGATAAATATATATACTTACCTTGTGTAGTTACAGTAAATACTCATATTCAGACCTGCCATTAAGGAGAGAATTTATCTCGTTGTTCTTCTGATCATTTTTTTCTCAAAAATCTAATTTGTGTGAATTCCTGCTTAGGTAACTTTGAAAAGTACTCCTCATTTTCAAATTGTATCTTCAGTCATATTTATTGTAGAATATGAATGGAAAAAACCTCCAAACTTTGCTATTGCAGACTTTGTGCTACTCAACAGTTTTAATAAAGTTAGGTAAAAAAGAAATGTATAAAAGGAGATTTCACTGAACGTAGATCTACTTCCCAACTAAGATGCCCAGGAGACTATTCCAGCCTTTTATTTTGTTTACTTTGAAAGTAGCTACTTTGTATTCCTTGATCTCAACCTGACAGTCTCTCTAAAAAAAGTAAATGAACTCTCAGGTTATTGGATTTCAAATAATTATATTATTACCTTGAGTCACTGTTATCTTGTTAGGCTTGTTAGACTGCTGGGGCTTGTTTATTGGAGCAAGTCCTATTGCCCTCACACCCAGTTTGGGAGATTGTCTCTATTTAGGAAACTGCTCAAGTCAGTGTCCAGAAAAGCAGGGAAAACATGACTAAGAATACTCCTGTACTCTTTTGCTGTGTTGTAATAAGTCTATGTTATCTCTATGTTAATTAATACATTTTATATACAAACTTTTTGGACCTGGTGTTTATATGCAGTGATGTCAGTGATATGCTTTGGTCTGACGTCCAGTAGCAGTTGAGCATTCATACTAACAAACAAAGCAAAAGGAAGAATAGATGCCCAGAAGCCTGTTGATCAGTCCTTTTCCCCACATAGTAACACTAAATAAAAGTATTTCAAGAAAATATTTAAAACCTTTTATTTGAGGGCTATGATAAATACTGATTGAATGGTAATTTTTCTCCCCATCAATACTTTAATTAAAAAGAGGTATTTGTATAGTTCTGCAGTTCTTCAAAGTTTTGATAACTTTGAGCTGACTTTCATCTCTGTTCAAATAAGTTCATCATGGTAATAACATTTTATAGCCTTTTCAAGTTTTCATTTTCACCTATTTTATGAACATCTGCATAACAATGTAAAGGGCTCATATTCTTTGCCAAAATGTTAATCAAATAACACTTCTATTACTAATAAAAAATGTAGGATTTTTTCCCCTTTAACTGAAGTTTCTGTAAATACGTATAATAGACTTCCTGATGAGACTATCAGGAAAAAGAAGGACAGAAGAGTTTGTAAATCCTTCTTCACACGTTAATGTGGTATTTCAAAGAATATGAAATTCATGCATCAAAGCATATAGTATGTGAGTTCAAGAATGTACTTATGTTCCTGTATATTCTGAACAGTACTAAAATTAAATATATATATATAATTTTTTTAAGCGTTTAAATAAGTGTTAAATCACTGTTTCCATTGGGGTTACTGTTTTGACAGGCAGGCTATAATGATTAAGCACCTTGCTGAATTAGAGGCTTAAGCATCTGCCTAATTTAAGCAGTAAATCCTATTGAAGCAAATGAGTCTTATCCTGATTAAGACTCTTACTGATCTGGGTGAAAGTGAGAGACAGATAATCCTGAGTAACCTTAAAAGTCTGGCAAGCAGGCACTGAAATGAGTTCAGAAAGTGAAATATGAATTATAGCTCCCCAGCTAGCCATGTCTAGCACAAGTTCCAAACGGTGCTAATCTATTTAGCAGATGAATCATGAGAACAGCTGGAGAACAAATCTATTACCGTAGGTAGCTACATGTACCTGGAAAGAGCATAATCATGTTAACAGGTAAATGCTGTCAAGGCAGGAATTGGGCTGTGCTGGGTCCCAGGGGTGACTGGGCTGCCCTTGCCCTGAGAGGGCTGAGCTGGGTTCCACTTGCCCAGACTGCCTTAGTCCAGCTCTGGGAATGCCACTGGGGAAGGGGTTGACAGCCCCAGAGATGTTGGGTGGCTTTGGGGAGCTTTCACCTCTTCCCTGGGAGAAGCGAGCAGGCCATAGTGTGCAAATATATGCAAAGAATTCTCAACTGGCTCTGACAAGGAATGCCACTGCCAGCATTCCACCTGCTCCAGAGAGAGCTGAGGATGTTGATGTGTCCATGACATTCCCCAGCTCTGTTCTTGGGGATTGCCATTGAACCCACACAGGACTGGGGAACATGGGCATGCCATAGAAAGGAAAGACTAGGAATGTCCTTTTTAATACAGTCATACATCAGTATGCATTTAATCTTTGTAACATTGTACATGTAACAGTTTTAATCATTGCGAGTTTTCTGTATTTGATTTTTGGCCCAACTGAATGTTCAAAACATTCACTAGACTGATAATAAATTCTTGGCTCCATATAAATAGCTTGCTCACTTTTACCCACATAGAGATTTTGAGTGTGACATTCCTTCCTAGCATGGAGGGAATGCACATTTAATTTATTGCAATCATTTCTGAAAAGCACCTTGATCCTGATTCACAGGGAAAGTGGAGAGAAACCCTGCAAATTCATTTTAAAGAAGTTAAAACTAAGAAAGTTGTGCCATTGCCTGATCTCTTATCTTCTAGTTTTTAATGCTTCTTTTTTTTATTTGCTAAAGAAGATGACATTTCAGCTGAACTCTTTCAGGTGTCTAGCAGATGGTAATCTTCAGTAACATTTTCCGTAGATATTGTGTTCTTTATTTGGAGTTCCTAAAAAATTTAAGATTCAATTATAAAACACATGGTTTTGGCAGCTATTGCTCTTGTATTCTGTTTTCAGAATTACATTAATTGCTATGATGATGAAATTTTGTATTGTTTTGTGTAGTTTGTGGGGGATTGATTTTTTGGGGGTTTTTGTTTGTTTGTTTTGTTTTGGTTTGGTTTTTTTGTTTGTTGGTTGGTTTTGGGTTTTTTTCTTGGTTTGTTTTTTTGTTGTTGTTGTTTTTGTGGTTTTTTGGGTTTTTTGGGGGGTATTTTTTTGTCTTGGTGTAGGATTTGGAGAGGTTTTTTTTGTTTTTTGTTTTTTGGTTTTTTTTAAATACTGAAACCACAGTTGTTTCTGAGAGTGGATATGGTTTTGTTTGTATTTGTGAAGTATCTGTGGATGCTGCTCAGAGACCAGTCTCATTGACTTGAGAGTTTTCAATACTTTTATAACTTTTGCTTCCCCTCAGCACAGGAAAGAGTGTCTTCTGGTTGTAGGGATTATTTTAACCTAGATGTTTTAATGATCTACTGAATAGTTCAGCCCCAGAAGGAACTGGGGTATTAGGACCTTTCTGTATTAAAAGGCAGAAACTGCTGTGGGGCTTGTTTGGGGTTTTTGTTTGGGTTTGTTTGCTTGTGTTTGGTTTTGGTTGTTTGTTTTTTCTTGGCTGAGTGTTTATTGTTGCCTCTGTAATCCGGAGCACATGGAAATTCCTAAAAACCTTTTAAAAGCTTCCCTAACGATTTCTTTCATTCTTTCAAGAGAAGCAAAGGTGTCATCATCTGAACTCATTTGCTTAGAGAGACATCACCTTCTATCGAACTTCCCTGCCCTCAGTGTGTGATGCTTAATTGAACATCTGGAGGAACAGCATGTCCTTTCTCCCAGTCCAGGTTGAGAACTCTCATCTTGCTCCCAACAGAAAACCTGAGTTTCAAGTGTTTATACATATGCTTAAGCTCTCTCCCATCCTCCTGACAACTGATTGTTCCTGTGTTTTAATTAATATCATGTTTACCATCATGCAAATTTAAGAGTAGACCTGTTTCTATTTAAAATGAGTATTAAGAGACAGAAGGAAAAGCACAGGAGAAGTCAAAAAGCACAGGAAAAAAATGTTTTCACTTTTAAAGGAAAATGATGGAAGTACACCCTGTAAAAGCTTAATTATGTGTGTTGCCAACAAAGCTCTTGGTATAAAAGAAAGATCATTCAAACAGTTCAGGCCTGTAGGTTTCTTTTATAAATTTGCTTTGGAATTTTGTCATGGCTGAGTATTTTTATTTTAATTTTATATATGATACTACACTGTAGTATCATATATATATATATTTTTTTTTCTTCATTTTTGCAATGACAGAATACTCCTGAAAGGGAGGAAAAAATATTGGTTCCAAATTGGAGAATGTGAGGTTGTTTTCTGTCATAATTACATAATGAAAGATGTTCTTAGATAACTGAATTTAGGTAAAATAAGACCAAAGGTACCATCAACCTCTAAGGTCAGAATTGACCATATCAATTCAAGTTTGCTTTTTTTTAAAAAATTAAATTGAGACATATTGACATGCTTTTTTCCCCCCCATGTAACCTGTTATTTGGAAAAAAAAAAACCCCAAAACTTCCTGAACTTAGCTTTTATTGCAGCCTTGCATTTTGTTGTCTCACACTGTCCTTGTTTTCATCTTCCATGAATCCAAGTTCTATTTCCTAATTATGACAGAAAGAGAACAGATGACCTATTACAGGCTTTTTCTCTTGTTGGATTAGCAAACAGAGTACTCGATGATTGCAGCAGATGTCTCTGATTTTAGCCTTTTACCTCTTTCCATGGAGCAAATGTTGGGAATGATCTTTACCTGGAGGCAAGCCCACAAATACCAGGAACAATGCATTAGGACGGCCAGCAGCCCTAGAAAGTCAGCCATTAATCCCAACAGGTTAATTTTCTGATCAGCCATGCTCACTGTATATTCAATTCTTTTTGTGTTTATAGCATATTTTGAAATTCTCTCTCCTAGCAGGGTCTTCCCTCTCCGGTATTTCTTCATTTTGTCTGAAGACATCATTCCCTCAGTCTGAGGGGACTCTCCTCTACCTTTGTAATCTTTTTGGCAACATAAACAATTAGATTGAAAAGTCACCCAACCTGTGAATGACAGGTAATTGCAAGATAGTTACCCTCGAGGGAAGGGATTCCATCCAGCAGGATTTTAACAGGCTTGAGAAATGGTCCCATTTCAGCCCTATGAGATTCAACAAGGTCAAGTGCAATGTCTTGCACATGAGTTGGGGTGATCCCTGGTACACAGACTCAGAGATGGACGGATGGATGGAGGGATAACAGCCCTGTGGAGAATGAGTTGGACACCCTGATGGAACTAACAGTTGGTTAATGTACCCCACAGGTGTGTGCTGCTGGCAGGGGTGGGGATGTGTTTTTGTATTTCCTGGAATGATTTCAGCTGCCGTGAACAATTGTGCAGAATGATCTGCAGCAGAGACACTAGGAGAGACAAAGGCTTTTTATTCCTAGTAGAGTCTTCAGGAAAAGCGACAATACCTATGTATTAGTATCCACTGATTACAAATTAATACACAAAGTAAGCATTCTAAGCTCTGGAAAGGTAACTCTTGGCCATCAAGAAACATAAAGAGTCAGCTGCAGGGTTTTGGCATTGTTAAGAGTTCACAGTGATTGCAGGCAGTTCACTGCCAACCTTCTGCTCTGATAGATGGAATAGGAGACCCAGTTACAAAAAGAACTAAATACTGTTTTGCACTAAGCCTCCATTTGTTTATTAATGACAATTGACTGGATGTAACATACAATTTTTAACATACAATTTTGTTCCAGGTTATTGCTCTTAAGAATATAACAACCACTCCCCAGTTTGGTTTGGCTCTAAAGGAGTGATTCATGTACCACAGAACTCATGTGGAACATGCATTCATATTAACAACATGGTATAAGGGAATGTATGGTCATTTGAAGATTGTTTCCCATTTGTAACTTTCTGGCTTCTCTTTATGATCTGAGCAATGCTTGGGGGTCTTCTGATTGTTCTTTTCCTGAGAGTAAGGCTTTTGAATCATCAGATTCCCCAGTTAGTATCTAGTAGCTGCGTTGCAGGATTTTGAGATACATCATTTCAGTTAGGTTCATAAATTTCTGTGCCTCCTTAGAGGGTAAGTGTTGTGCAAAATCTGAGTGCATCAGTCCTTTGAGGTGGAAGGATAATGAAAACATACCTTTCTTTTTTATTCCTGAATACTGATATATGTTTTTGTCCTTTTTCATTTTTTGCACTCCTTGTTGACTTCTTAGTATTACTGCAGACACCTGCAGAGATCTTTCACTAGATCAGGTTGCTCCAAGCCCCATCCATCCTGGCCTTGAACACTTCCAGGGAATAGGCATCTACAGCTAGTGGAGAAGCATTAGTACTTGGATAGAGCATTTTTAAAAAGAATGGTGTTCCAAGCAGCTGAATTTTGAGACAGAAACACTTTTTCCCACTAAGGAAATCCTGAGGATAATACTGACTTAATTAGTGCTGAGATTTTCCAAGATTTTCTTCAAAAAAAACGGGACAGGTGGTGACAACCCTTTAGGCATTGAGTGGGTGGAACTTTGTATGCCATCTAGAATGCTTCTCTCCTTTTAAATTAGTCTGAGTCTATCCAAGGATGGTATAGGCTGAATTCATTCAGGAATTTCTGCAGTTTGGAAAATAATAAGGAATTCAGTTGGGATGTATAATACGTTTTCCGTAAATAATGTGGTCACGTTACTTCCTCCATTGCTGTGTCTGATGTAGAAGCTAAAGGAGGAGTAAAATTTGTGTTTGAGTGGCTCCTTGGAATGATCATCTGGGGAAAATGGTGAGGATATAAAGAGCAACTCAAAGAGTTACCTAGGTGGAGGAAAGCTACAGATGTTTGCTTTTCTTTGCCATACTCATGAGTTATGCATATGTGCAATGCTATCTTGTCTCTGATGGGTGGTGGTTGAAAACTCTATCTGTAGATGCAGTTCCCATGAACATAAAAAGAGTCAACTTTAGTCAGTTATCTTCTCTGAGATTTTTGAGGTTTAATATAGTTTTCACCAGCCTGTAAATTTTCTCAGAAAAAAAGAAAATATATTTTAAAAAACCCAGGGAATTTTCCTATTTTTTTCTTTCCCTTTATTTTTTTTTTCCCCTTCTGAAAATATTTACTGTGTTCTTCGATATTTGCTTCTGTGAATTACTGCATGGAGACACTTCAAAATACTGACATCTGTGTGCATGTGTGGGTTTTGAAGATAGGACTTAAGGAAAACATTATCCAAAGAGATTAGCAAGCTTATTAGACCAAATATGGTTTTAATGAATACTCTGTGGTCAATTTTAGTTCTTTTACCATATGCTAAGAGACAAGATGCATATACATATATATATATATATATGTGTATATAAATATATATATATACACACACACACACACACACACGACTGTGTGTTCGGCTCATGAACTGTTCTTTAAACCTCAGTTCAGTTTGAACAAAATTCACTACAAGGCTTGAGAACCACACAGTTAAGAAAATCTTGGGGGGAATTGAAAATGAGGATTTAACTTGCAGAAGGGCAATTTCCAGCTGGGTCATGCCTGGAGCTGACTGGCTGATGGGAGGACGGGTTTTGACAAAGCAACCAGAATAAACAGAAATCAATGTGGCACCTGCCCACAATCGCCCAAACTTTTCCCAGCATGGAAGGGGGTAGGGCTGAGCTAGCAATACCGTGAAGGATTGAGGGAAGCACCAATATGAATCCATGGGAAAAGTCTTGATTAATTTTGCAGCATGCAAACCTCTTGCTTTATTGATCTTTGCTAGTTGAGAAAGCTAGACCTATTTTGTAGATAATTACTTACGGCTTCTGTGTCATTTTGCCTAAAGAGGGGATGAGAAGAGGTTTAGAAATAATATTTTCTTAGTCTTGACCATTTCTACTGAACCTCTTAAAAAAGGCTTGTTTTTCTTTTTTTTTTTTTTTTTCTTTTTTTTTTTTTCTTTTCCAACATAATGACTTCCATTAATTTTGGGTGCAATGATGAATAAATTCAAAAATCAATCAATTTCATTAATCCGTGGCATGTAATGAAAAGAGCATCTCGTGGTGTATGTGTAACAAAAATTGATTTTGGGAATTTTATTCTATGGAAGTGTATCATTCAGGGTGTTTTGTAAAGGATAAAGATGTTCCTAGAACCTTCAAATTAAATATTGAAGGCTAAAAAATTGAAAGATGGTGAAAATGTAGCATTTCCAAAAGGAAATTAAATAGGTCTTCTTTCAACTCAGGTATGTTTGAAAAGGACAAAATAGAAAGAGATAAAATACATTAGTATTGATATAAAAGTGATATAGAAGTGCCCAATAGTAAAAGTTTACTTGCTAGTAAAACTTCTTCTGAAATGATAGTTTACCATTATTTGCAGGAAAATGGATTCTTTCTCATACATTTTAAAGGTTGTTGCTTTTGTGTTTGTTGGGAGTTTTTTTATTTTTTTTTTAAGCCAAAATAGAAGTGTTTATAATTCTTCTGTTTTGTGAGGAAAAACTGTAGTCTTTCAGATACCTTCACAACTATGTGTTGCAATATGCTGACCCATCATATACTAATACAGTGAAAACTTAACACTATTTTGATGCTTCTCTCATTTTGTCAAACTTGGGCTGCAAAATAGAACTGTATTATAGAGAAAATAATGTTTGTTGACAAGGACTTCTGTGGGGAAGAGTAGAAGATTATAAAAAAGATGAAAATCAAAGAATAGACCTGTCTAATGCTTTGTGTGTGTTTGTGTCCTCTGTCTCAAAGAATAAAGCGTACAGTGAGAAAAAAATGAAGAGGAAGGAAGAGGTTGACATATGAAAAGGAAAGAAAGCATTAAGCTTCATGACTCCCTCAATGTCTGTTATAAATACTTCAAGCAGTGTGACTATCTCTAAAGGGAATTTTAGCTACTATTGGCAGTGAATTTTTGCAAAGAAGCTTCTTATTTTCCCTATGGAACCATATCTGAATTTAATTGCTCTGGTAAGCAATTGGTTCCATTTATGGGCTTTAATTCAGTATGCTTTATGGATCCAGACCTTTCTTCCTCATGTGAGTTTTGGCTGGATGAGGCAAGAGGAATTAGGCCCTAAAATACCACGATACTCAGTTTAAGGGGATTCTAAATCATGCAATAAAAGCATTTAGAGGCTCATGGTCTCCATGGCATGCATATGTAATTCCCATAGATATTAATGGAAGTTCTTACCAGTACTTTCAAGGTCAGGTTTGTATTAAATGTTGAATCAAACCTGTCAGAGTGTCTTTGAACTTCAGTGGTATCTCTTTGACTTAAGTCAGACACTTGCTGGTAGCTTTTAACCTGGGAAGGACAGAAAGTGTAAATTACAAGTGTTGAATTAGGTTGCACATAGATTTTGCCCTTTGGCAGTAGCACTGAGCAGAAGTCACCGCTATATATAAGAAAGTGAGAGGCACTTATTACCATTCCTGGGGATACCCCTCTGTTATGAAATTCTTGGAGCTTCTAGCCAGCCTGTCTTTATGTAAGGTAAGCTGCTCACGTAGACCTTTCTGACACAGGTGAATCTGTTTAATTTCTGGGACTGAATTCAGTGCTCAACTAGATGAACAGTAAAAATTGGATGATTATAAGCATTTTGCTTGTGAAAATGACAAAAATCTATTATTGCATTTTGAAATGCAGAATGCATTTATCTGTGACTTTTATCACGTGTGTTTTAGGGGAGAAACATGCTGAGCTATCAAGACCAGCGCTCTCAACCAAAATCATAAAGCATTTTTCCAGGATAACAAAGCAATGTGGGATATCTGTAATTGTTTACATTCACTCTGAACTTATTTATGTCACCTAAATACACTTCCAAAATGTATTGCTTACTGAAGACAGACATTACTTAGTATATCCATACAGCTGAAAGAAGCTTTTATTAGACAACTATTGTTAAAAAATTATTGTTGCCTTGGGCTCCTGATATTAGTACCACAATTCATAACATAATGCAGAGAATACATTTATTCAGTCAAAGCATTTTGGTTGTAGCACAGCATTAAAAGCAGAGTAATTTTTGGAGACAATGCTTCAATTTGACACTGACATTTCTGGAAAAAGTCGTGAGTCTTCCCCATTCCCCCAGCCATCCAGCAAAAATAAATCCTAACAAAATGAAAACTGCATTTTATCGTTTATTTCCATATTTTTTATTGCACTTCCACAGTTTGAGTAAAGAAGAAATAGTCTCATTTGGGCAATAAAATTAGTGCCTCCCAGTAGCTAGTTTCAAAAACTAGCACAGCACGATGATTAGTTGTAAGTGTAATTCATCATAGCACAGGAAATGGAAGGTAAACCTGTAGCGCTAAGACCAATTTTTCAGTACCTAGTATATTTTAAAATAAATTAAGACTCTTCAAATGCCATTGAAAAAAATGAGCAATGGTGTGCAATTATGAAAAAGACAGTTGGAAAAATAATAAAATACACAAATCCCACCTCCCTTACCCCTTACACTGTAGAATATTCACATTAATTGTGAAAAGAATTCTAAAGAAAAGTTCAAGCACGGGATGGGATGAAGGAAAAATGTTTGACTTCTCAGGAAATATCCAATTATATGTGCTGTGGCTGAAGAGCTGTATCAATAGCATCAGCCCCGAAGTTATTGAGAAGTTCATCTGTGCAAGAACAGGAGAAATTCACATCATAATTTTTAAATCCTTTCTGATGGAGTTACGCCACTGCAAACAATGGCAGCATAGAAGTGGTACACAAAATTGTACCTTGAAGAACAATCTTACCTCAATCTAGTTATTACTGGAAGTTTACAGTATTTCACACTTGAGATCGGGTCTATAATGAAGTACTGGGGCAGGATATGTTTGGCTTGCACTTCCCTGCTACCCACAGGACAGCCTGAATGTGGTTCAGATTTTGAACAGAGCAGGGGAGATTACTTCTGTTAGCAGTTTGGAATGGTGCTGAGTCTAGCCCTTGCACTCCTTCACAGAACAGTTAAGCATGTTTGGAAATATCCTACTTACTGATTCACATTCAGTGTAGGTGACACAGACAAAATTAGTATTGGGTAAGGGCCTGAAACATTACACATTCTGTGTGAACACGTAGAATGTGTTTTTACATATTTAAGCACTTACTCTGTATGTCAGAGTCAGCAGCTTGCATGGCTTTTGTGCTGGGCACCAATATTAAAGCCTTAATTATATACAGTAAACCTAGCAAGTAAAAAGTTGGGGATTCTATCTCTGTTCCATGGCTGTGAGTCCTGATAATGTGAGCCACCCAAACATTCTTCTGAGGACAATAAATACAGAGGGGCCAGGATAAACGAAATGAGGCAGTACTTTAAATGTCAGCTGAAGAACACATTGTGTAAACCTTTTGGTTTGTAATGCTATTGTAGCAGCCTGAGGAAAGTGTTTATGCACTAGATTTTCCTGTTGTTAGGGGTTCTGTATATGAGTGTCAGAATGCAAACTGCATTTTGATTGTGCAGTTTGTTTTCTATCACGTCTGTCTTCTGTTTTCATACTGAGCTAAATTAACAAGAGGTGTCAGAACAAAATTTTGCACCTGGCATAGAGCTAACCATAGGGGATAGTCTAATTTTAACTGTCTATTCAAAAGAAATACCCTTTGGAGAAAAAGGGTATTTCACCGTTTCTAGTTCCTGCATAGGTAACATTTTAGGCCTGAACTTGAAGAGCACTAGGCAAGTGTATCACCAGGCAAGAAGCTATGATCTCTCCTCTACAGAATTTCCTGAAATTTGACAGGTCAGCTGGTAAGATCAACGGCCATTTTTTAGGGAAAAAAAAAAAGGAAAATAAGATGTGATTAGGTGTGTGTGGATTCTATCTTTATGATATTTTGCATAATGTAGGTAACTGTTGCACTGGGCATTACTGACAGATTTCAGCTGGTGCTGGAGGTCAGAATACATTGCCTAATCACTGGAGAGCTGCTGCTGAGCACTGATGAATGGGATCTTGTGACATTTCTTTTGGTACTGCCAAGTTGTCAGTATCAAAATGCAGATAGCTAATCTATTCTTTTGGTACCCTTTTAATTCTCTTCATTGTTGTGCCTATAAAGACTACTTAAATTCTCTTATTAGTCCAGTGCTTCATAGAATGACCTTTGCCTGGGGTCCAGGGCTCTGACTTACATGACTTGCACTGGTTGATCAGAACTGGTATGTAAACAGAGGCAGGGAAATACATTCATATTTTTGGAGGTCTTTTGACATGAAGTTGTTTTAGGATTTGCTGCCAATTTCTGTGCATATTTGCTTTCATTGATGCATATTGATAAAAGGTTTTGAAGAGAGATCTTTGGACACTTTGTGCCCATGGAGAGAAGGTGATGTGGTTTTGTAGACATTGTGCACCTTTTACAGGTGAGGGCCTGTGCATAGGAAGGCACCTGGGAATCAAATACAGCAGAGATTGCAACCTGTTGATATCTGGGCTCCTCAGGACAAGAGAGACAGGGAGCTCCTGGAGCAGCTCCAGTAGAGGTTACAGAGATGATGAAGGGCTGGAGCATCTCTCTTATGAGGAAAGGCTGAGCGAGCTGGGGCTGTTCAGCCTGGAGAAGAGATGACTGAGAGGGGGCCCCATCAGTGTCCATCAGTGCCTGCAGGGAGGGGTCAGAGCATGGACCAGGCTCTGCTCAGTGGTGCCCAGCAATGGGACAAGAGACAAGGGGCAGGAATTGATACACAGGAAGTTCCACCTGAACATGAGGAAGAACTTTGTCACTGTGCAGTGACCAAGCACCAGAACAGATCACCCAGAGAGGGTGTGGAGTCTCCCTCACTGAAGATGTTCCAGAACCATCTGGACACAGTCCTGTACCATGTGCTTGGGGATGACCCTGCTTGGGCAGGGAGGTTGGACCAGGTGATCCAACTCTGTGGAGTTCTGTGGTCCCTTGCAACCTGACCATTGATTTTGCAAGATTGATGAAAACACACAAATTTCTTGTGGAAATATAGTAATTCTGGAAATGTTAACCACAAATAAATTTCTAAGCACACACATTGTGTGTGCATTGTTGAGAGATTTTGATACTTGTTTTCTTTAAATAAATGGCAGTCTTAAAATGCTCACTCCCTCAATGTTCAGAAAAGTACAACAGATGTTAAAATGAAACTGTAGAAAGGAATTTTTAAAAGAAATCACTGAATATCCTGAGCTTTCTTGTTATAAAAATCCTGAGAGAATGGACATGACCATCAAATGTACCAAATTATCCAGTCCTTTGACATACATGCAAAAAACCAAGAATATTCAGGTGTTTTTCAGTATCCTGTTATCGTTCCCTTTCATGGTAGTGATCAAATGAGAGTATCTTTGGCTGTTATGTAAGAGAGTTGGGGGAGCTGCTTGTCAAAGGACTGTTGAAGAACAGAAGCATCTGACTAATGAGTGATTGAAATGCATCCTCCTGACTATTGTAAAACAATCTTTGATTTGAGACCATACATAACCTTTAAATGAAAAAATTGGAGACACTTTTATAAAATAACACAGCTCTCATGTCATCTGCTTTGCCTTTAACTGTTGTTGCCATGTTAATTTTAAGATATGCTCATAAGGATGTAACTGTGGGCTCTCAGCACTGCTTTTCAATTTAATCCCTGTCAGCTTTCATGTCACGTGCTGATCCTCTACAGGCAGCTTGGGCTGCCTTTGAGCTTCCTGGTTCTTCTAATGAGGAAATTTGAGTAGGTTTGCATCACCTGCATCACTAACAAGGCTTGGAAGCATTCAGCCAGACTTTATTTTTCCTGACTGCTGGTCCCATGCCTGTCCTGCCACCTTCCTAAGGAGGATGTTTTTTTCCTTTCAGCTTCCCATTTGAAAAAGCTATTTGTGGATGTAGCTAGGCAGTCACCTGGTTTCTTGTCCTGTTAATCTATGTTGAAGTGCTCAAAGAGGAGCTGTTGTGGCAGTAAAAAAATGCTGCTCTGTCTTTCATCTGTGTAGGATGTGCAACTACCCTTAGATCCACTCTGGATCAGAACATTGTCCAGTGAGTTACCTGTGTGAGTGTAAATATTATTTGGGGGAATGGGGGAAAGCTGAGGAGAGTGTTTCAAACATATTGCTCAATTCTGGTACTTGAAAGGCCAAGGAAGGCCTATTTTCCAGAATATAATATCCTTTTTCTGACTACATGGGAGAAGTGATCCGTGGACAGGAATTCTATTTGGGCAGAAATTCTACTTGGCAATTCGGATTAGTAAAAACACACATTATCAAAACTGAGCACTAATTTTCTAAGATAATGTGTAAAGACATGATATAATTTGCAATTTTTTTTCATATTAGACCAATATATTGCTTCACTCTTCCTCCACTTAATTTTTTAATTGATCTTAAGTACTTCTTTATAGAGGCATCAACTTATCTATGTTTTCATGGCAGAATATGTTTTTAATGTATTCTCAGTTTTTGATCAATAGTGGTATTCAGTAGTCATGTAAAAAGCATGTGCTTAGTTTGATTGGATGAATTCCAACAACCTTTCTTCAGTAAAGGAGTACACTTAAAATATCAGCTACTGTGCTTGAGAGCAGTGTGTCTTGGAGACATACCTACAGCTAAGTGGTCTCATATATCAGCGTGAAACAAACTACATATTTCAGAATTTTCAGAGAGAATTTTCACAGTCCTGTGACAAGAAATTGCCTTTTAGTTGCAAAAGTGTATTTACTGAGGGGGCAAGGATTGTCATAGAGGGAGAAATTGATTTTTTATTAATTTGAGAGAAGCTGTTTTCACTTCCCTTGCATTTGCTATGGCAGCTGAAGAATGACAGCATCTGTTTTATGTATATAAAATGTAGGATATGCCTGTATCCATGTATTTTAAAAGACTGACTAAAAATTAGTAAGGATAAGTACAAAAAAATGAAGGCAGCAAGATATTTTTTTAATATATATTGCAGTAAAATTGTCCTCTACAGATTGGGACTTTGCTTAAAGTGTGTATTTCCGACCTGCCTTCCTGGGAGGAGAAAAGAGCATGGTAAATTTCAGTTATATGATGTATTTACATGATTGATTGTATGTTTCCAGACGGACTAATCTGTAGGTTCTGCAGAAAATTTCAACTGAAGATGACTCATTCTGGGTTTAGATAGTTCTTTCAACATAAACAAATTATGTTAGATGAATTCTGCCCAAACAGTAGAAGTGAACAAAAAATACATATGGGTAGTAATTTTTGTTTGGCCCTTTATAAAGACTACTTTTTACTCTTGCACCTTTAGTATTGTCACTGGAGTTGGAAATTTGCAGGACCATAGAAATAGTATCTTTGTACTTGAAATTTAAGAAAGAAATCTCATGACCCAGGCCTGAGCTAGAATTTTAAATAAACAGTTCCACAAAATCCCAGAACGGGTCAGGTTGGAAAGGACCACAGCAGATTGTATGGTCCACCCTCCCTGCTCAGCCATGGTCATCTCCAAGCACATGGCACAGGATTGCATCCAGATGGTTCTGGAATGTCTCCAGTGAGGAGAATCTACATCCTCTCTGGGTGATCTGTTCTGGTGCTTGGTCACTGCACAGTGACAAAGTTCTTCCTCATGTTCAGGTGGAACTTCCTGTGCATCAGTTCCTGCCCATTGTCTCTTTTCCCATTGCTGGGCACCACTGAGCAGAGCCTGGTCCATGCTCTGACCCCTCCCTGCAGGCACTGACAGACACTGAGGAGGTCCCCTCTCAGTCATCTCTTCTCCAGGCTGAACAGCCCCAGCTCGCTCAGCCTTTCCTCATAAGAGAGATGCTCCAGCCCTTTATCATCTCTGTAACCTCTGCTCGATCTGCTCCAGGAGCTCCCTGTTTCTCTTGTGCTGACCTGAATGCATACAGCACTCCAGATGTGGTCACCAGGGTTTTGAGTAAATTTCAGACCTATTGTGTTTCTTAAGACCTGCAGTAAAAATTTCTAAGTGTTGCACTGGCACAGACACTGCAATGCTTAGGGACCTCCTTCTACAGAAATGCATTTATTTTTTTTATTGCACAATGGTTTCCCCTTTTCCTTTTAAGGCTTGTTCTACACCTGGTTTTGGGTTTGTTGGTTTTTTTGCATGCATGCATTTGGGAAGTTTTTTTTGATGTTGTGATTTAGTAAAGTCGCTGAGACTCCTGTCTCATGTATGCAATGTCACAGGGGTAATTCTGGCTATGAGTTTTACAGTCCTGAGTAGAAGTGACTGCCTCTTTAAGTCTGCAAATGCCTGTAATGCTACAAAATGGAGCAATTTGCATTCAAGCTCCTCTTGCATTGAAGCAGGGCTACTATTCAGACTTTACAATCAGACGAGGACAGGTGAAAATTCTCTTACCATCCTTTGCAGCCTAGTCCCTTATGTTTTGGGATTTTGCTCTGTTTGTTTGAAATTTTGGAGAGAAATGGAATTTGAAGGAAACAAGCCCAGCACATACTGTCTCCAGGCTGTCACATTGGTTCCTGCATAAGTTGTTTTCACTTATTGTGAAAGCAGGGCTGCTTTGATATGCATTAGTATCACAGTCTCTTCAAATTTTCTGACAGAGGAATCCTGCTTTATAGACACAGTTCAGGTAGGTGGAACTCTGGAAGGTCTAGTCCTACCTTTAAATATTTAAAATGTTTAAAAAAATGTTTTTTCATGAGTAATGCTGACAAAGTCATCAATGACGTGTCAAAAACTAATAGAGGGGGTGATAGGAGGAGTGATCTGTTTTCTGTTTTCTCAAAGGGTGTTAGTTTCCAATCCATAGTTAGAGGTAAGGGGGTTTTGTGTGAATGTATATGTTTCAAAGTAAATTGTTGAATATCAAATTGTTTCAAGTATTATTTTATGATAGAAACTTCTTCTAACTGATGACCAATTTCTTGATTATTTGAATTCTGAACCTGTTGCCTAGATGTCACATTTCACTGTTTTAATGTATTACTTGTTAGTCAGTGCTTAAAGAAATTTTGATTAATTGCAAATATGCTTTTTTTTTTTCCTGAAGTTTCTAGTTTCTGAAGAACAAAGATGTCTCTGTTTGAGAATTCTGAAAAAACGAGGTCCCTTTTTGTAGTATTCATAGGAGGATACTTCCTGGATAACTTTCAAAAAGATAAATTTTATTGGCTTACCTCCCCTGAAATGCTATTTTAAAATTCAGCTTCCTTGTACTATAAGAGGCTCTGTTTCTTCCAGATAACCTGGCTTCACCATTTGGGAGAGCTAGACATTAGGTCCAGCTATTCCATGACATTCATCTTACTGATACAGTGGCCTTTTGTTAATGCTAAACTATAAATTGATAAACAATTTGGAAGCTTGTACATCTTGAACCTTTTCATGAGTAGCACACCATAAATTAAAATACAAGAAATTCCACCTTGACATGAGAAAGAACTGTTTTACACTGAGGGTGACAGAGCACTGAAACAGCTGCCCAGGTGGGCATGGAGTCTCTCCCTCTGAAGACATTCCAAACCCACAGTGGTGTGTTCCTGTGTCACCTGCTCCAGGTGACCCTACTATGGCAGGGGTTGGACTGGGTGATCTCCATTGCAACCCTAATTATTTTGTGTGAATCTATGATTCTGTTTTCAAATTTTAATGTAAAGGTGTCCACAACACATCTCTGGAGACATCAATGTAAATTACTTAAAGCTGACAAGCTAGACACTCCACATCAGCAACAGCCATGAAGGTGTGTGTTCTGTTTGGTCATCAAAAACGCACACAAACCTGGTGGAAAAACTGAAAACTCATGTAATAGTGCCAAAAATAACTGACTTCAATGGGCAGGAGAGAAATCAATAGTTCTTCATATGGGTGGATCAGAACTACTCATGTCAGAGAGTGGGGATATATATATCTGTGTATTAGCAAAGAAATCTTAAGTGTAAGGATGCAGCTTCATGCTGAGCAGCTGTTTGAGGGCAGATTCCTTAATTCTGGTGTTGGCATGCACTGGGAACACCCACTCAGCAGGTGTTAGCCTAGTTCTTCCCTGTTGGCTGAAGAAGAATAGAACTGTTCCTTGGGGGGTTGGTTTCTTTAATGAATCAAAGTATAAAATGCAGGAAAATGTTGATTAAAGTCATATAAGGAGAGGTTAGAACTCACCAGTGGTTTTGGAGAGTATTACACATCTAGAAAATGCTTAGTTCCTAG
Organism: Zosterops lateralis; assembly: GCF_965231275.1. Taxonomy (NCBI): domain Eukaryota; kingdom Metazoa; phylum Chordata; class Aves; order Passeriformes; family Zosteropidae; genus Zosterops; species Zosterops lateralis. Next base: position 115,667,636 of record NC_139763.1, read on the forward strand.
TTATTATTACTGTGGTTTAGCCCCAGCCAGCAACTAAGTACCACACAGTTACTTGCTTCCAACACCTTCCTGATGGAATGGAGAGGAGAACTGAAAAGGCAAAACCCATGGCTTGAGAGAAAAAAGGTTCAATAATTGAACTATTATTAATATTTTTATTAAGTTCTGTTGTTGTAAAATAGTAGTACTAGTGATGGTAGAAATAATAGTAATAACAATAGTAATAATAATAGCAATGGAAATAGAGATATTAAATAGGAATAAAACCCAATAAATCTAGTGATGCACAACACAGTTGCTCACAACCCACTGACTGATGCCTGTCATACTCCTAGGTAGTGACTGGACCATCCTGGATAGCTTCTCCCAATTTATATCCTGAGCATGGCATTCTGTGCTGTGGAATATCCTTTTGGGCAGTTTGAGCCAGCAGTCCTGGCTGTGCTCCCTTCCAGCTCCTTGTGCATCTGCTCCCTGGCAAAGCACGAGACACTGAAAAATCCTTGACTTAGGTAAGCACCACTCAGCAACAATCACACAATCAGTGTGAATCATTCTCTTATTAAATCCAAACCAGTCAATTACTAGGAAAAAAATTAGTTGTATCACCACCAAAACTAGGAAAATTATGAAAAAAAAACCAAAACAAAACAAAACAACAAAACCCCAGACCAACCAAAGAAATAAAACCACACACATGCCTCAACCCTCCAAATCACACGCACGCACATACACACACATTGCAAATCCCAAACAAAACAAAACAATGAAAATAATATGAAAAAAACTATTTTATCATCCCCCTATGAAGAAGGTAGAGCTGGAATTAACTCACAGTACATCCTTTACAACTTATTTCCCTTAGTTCCAATAGCTTCTCTATTACTCTTTTAGACTGACCTTTCAGTGACATGTTAAAGCACTAATAGTTTAGACAGTAAACACAGTTTTTATGTAGCAACAGCATTCCTCATTCCACTGCACTTCTACCTTACACAATATTACCTCTAGCTGTCAGCAGTTTTAAATTATCTGCTGTCTGCAGGAAATGTTGATATCCACGCTAATCCTTGACAAATACATGGCAGGATATTTTCTTCATTATTTCAGTGTTATTCCAAATTAAGGTGATATGTTACATTTGTAACCCAAAGCATAAATTGTTGCAAATGATCAAAATAGTGGGGTTTATGTAATTTTTTTTTTCTTTCCTTCAATTTCTAATTTTTTTTTTTACTTCTTTATTTTGAACACCCCCAAAGCTGCAATGCCATCTAAAAATTTGTAAATACCATGCAGAATTAAAGAATACAGTTAATTTCAATTTATACTACACACATAGATCCCCAAAAACCTAATCTATGTTAATCAAAGGGGTTTGATATCATCAAATAAGAGAAATGTAGCTGCAGAGCATTACATAATGCCTAAGATACAGATGTGTCTGTGGAAAGGCTAAGTAATGATAAGAAAATTATGCTCATCAGGGTGAGATCAAATAAATATTCTCCTCCCTTGAGTGGTAGTTAAAAGTCTTTACTGGGAAAGAGAGGACATCTCTATCTATCTGATTAGCTCATCCCACTTAGATTCTCCATTACCAAGTGACATGATTGTCAGCACAGCTCTGGACTTTGCTGTGGGATGTTCTTTCCCCTCAAGACTGACATTTCTCATCAACACCAAAGGTAACATATTTTCTAGATTTTTGATTTAGCTTACTGTAGCAGCTCCATGTTAAAACAATCCTGAAGACAGTACCCACAAAAAACAGTTTTACAGTATCATGTACAATACGGTATCAAAGGTTCCAAAATTCATGTGTGTCTATACACAGCTCAAACCACTCATCTTCAAAAATCATCTCTCAATCAGGGCTGACAAACGGGAGATTACAACATAAAGTATTTCTTAAAACATATTTTATAGTGCCTAGGAGTTTATATTTCATTTACACTCGATATTTCAAAGGAGATTAATTATGGTAGGGAATACTGGCAGGCAGATAGTCACTCATTTGTTTTATTGGTGACTAATTAATAAGATCATTCAGTTAATTCTTTAAAGGACTATTGACAATTACTTTGGGAAGGCTTGTATATTATCTCAATTCATAGTTAAAATGCTTATTACTAAACACCTACAGAAAATGTTCATTTATGCATGCAATATTAATATATACAGATAAAGACTTTCACACTTAACAACCAGGACATACTAAAGAAGATAAATGTATCTGCTTATTACTCTCAATTAGAAAAACAAACCTCTGTTTGAAAATACATTAGTTAGCTGACAACTTCTGCTGTTGATTTCTGAAATTCAGTCCAAACAAATTGAACAAAGTTGTGTTGTTCATGAAACACCTGGGAAATGTTTGCTAGTAGGTTTTTTTGTCTCACTGATCTCTAAAATAAAGGTGTAAATATCTTCTAGGTTACCATTATGGTCATTAATCAAGGGATAGTTTAGACTGCACTCCAAGCTTCTCTCACTCTAAAATTGAAAAAATATATCACGTTTTTTCTTTGTGCTTTTATACACAGTAACTAATTACTGTTCCTCACGATTATAAGTACTAATTATATATGACTTTTTGGAGGACACAGGCTTTACAGCTGTCTGATTTGGCACTCAGACTCTCTCTGTTCCTCCTCCATCTACTACCCTTTGAAACATTAAAAATTATGCAAAGCTGGAAAAAAACCAGGTGAGAATTTCCTCTTAAAATACCTCTTTCCACAGAGCATGAAAAACATGCAGCTCTCGTTGCCTTTTCCAGAGACTGCCTGCCCCCTGCATTTTGTGGCTATTATCCCTTTGTGACAGACCATGGATAGAAATACAAAACGCTATCACAGTATGTGGGGCTCAGTTCTTCTGTGTACAGGATGACTTCAAAAATATTTGGCCAGAATACTGAGAGCCTTAGTATTTTCTGCAGCTATGCTACTACTATGTACTTACACAGATGTAGCAACCATTTCATCTCTAAATTCATGTTTGATAACTCATTTTTTCTGTAATTCTGCACCTTGTTCTTCTATATTCCACCCTGGGAGTTCTGCTATTTCACAAAGCTCAACTGGGAAACTGCTCTAGGATTAGAAACAACTAGGGTTAGAATCACTAATCTGTCCCTCTAATGAGCAAAAGGAGAAAAAATTGCACTCTACTTCCTAGAAAATGAAACAGGGAAAAGTCAACTGATGCAAAGCAGCAACGTATGGTCTACCCCTGATTACACAAAAAAATACTAATAGAAACAGTAGTTCAATGCACACCACAGATTATTAAACACAGTTGCAACACAAGTAAAAATGAACATTTATAGGTAGTGTTATCGATTAAATTATTTTGAAATATTCAAAGAGAAAACTAATAATATAGTGCAACAATTAATTACTATGACATATTCAAATTGCATACAGTAATAATTCATATCAGATTCTTCTTTCAAGTACTTGATATCTATGTTGTCACTTGATACAGTGAGAAAAAACTTGCAAGAAAATAGAGCATAAATCACCATTGTATTTTAAGTTCTTTGAAGGATACCATTGCTGCATCATCTGCATACTAATAAATGCAATATTATTTCCTCAGAAGAAATTTCAAAAAAAAAAAAAGAAAATTTTATTTCCATTTTTGACAAAGAAAGCTCAGCAACAAGGATCTAGCTATCAGAAAGCATTTAGGAACCTGTTTTGTGCCAAAATTGAGCTGGTAGGCTGCAGATTTAAAGGTCTTCACAAAATTACTCAGATTAAGAGGCATCTCTGGGGGCTGGCTAGTCCAGCACTTGGCTCAGAGAGCTGGTGGATGAGGCAAGGTGCCCAGCACATCAGCCAAATTTTGAGCATTTTCAAGGATGCCATACAGATGCATTGGTTATTCATGGCCTCAACCAGAAAATCACCACCCTCACCCCATGCCCCTCCCATACCTTCTTATTCAAATTGTTTTCCAGCCTGTCTGTCCTCAGCCTCTACTCGGGCACCAGGTTATTCTCTGCCCCAAGTACAGGATTCCATGTTTCCTGTTGCTGAACTTCACAGCATTCCCTTCTACACATTTCTTCAGCTCATCTTGTGGAAGGCTGTACAACCCTCTCTTTTGTCCATCAGCCCAGCCGGGTTTATCTACAAAGCTTGCTGAGGGTGCCCTCTGTCCTGTCATATGGCTCAGAACTGAGGATATTAAGCAATACTAGACCCAGCACTGCCAGGGACTGGATTTTGCCACTGATCACAACCCTTTCACCACTGCAGTTTCAGTTCCCTCTCTTTTCCCATTAAAGTTTTTCAATTATGATGTGATGTGAGACAGCTGAAATCAGCAACATCTGCAGTTTTCTCCTCATCCACCAGACAGTCACCTCATCACAGAAACCTCTAGGGTTCATCAGGCGTGATTTCCCTTGCTACTGTTCTTCAGGATCCTGGATTCCATGAGCAAGATTTCTCTCAACTCTCACATCCTCTTTTGCAGTATGTTTTTTATGTTAAATGCATTGTTTTGCTGTCCCCTATGTTAATACTTTAGTCCTAAGTTGTACCCCCCTCTTTTCCCTGTGCTGTTAGTACTGTCTACCATGGAGCTGTCTACCATTTACCCATGGAGCTGTCAGTCTTTCCCTAACCCTGCCTTTTCTTCCAGACTGTTCCCTATTCTCTCAGTTTGGATAGACAGGTATTTGCCAAGGAAGATTGGAGTCTTTCTTGGAATGTAAGCCCCACCCCTCCTCTTTTTAAAATTATTATAAATTTGCAATTAGAAGGTTGTCAGGCAAAGACTTTGGGAATAAGTATAGCAGTTCTTTACTAGGGATATTAAAAATACAAATGTTGTAGTACAAAAAAATAAGCAAACAAACAAACAAGGAATCCCAGAAAACCCTGACAGAATCAGAAGCAGAGATGATCCTGTGGAGCCAGGGGTCTACAGATGGGTCTGGTTTTCCTTTAGGAGTCCCGTGGGAACACCAGAGTGCTTGATGACACTTGTGGCTTCTTTTTATCTAGGTGGAAATGGTTTGGCTCCTTCTCCCTGGGTGGAGCATCTCACAATAGGATGATGAAATGTGTCATGTCATTGGTGAGCTTTAATGGTCCATTAACAGAAGATATTCCCATGGGGGTAGGGGAAGAGTGAACAGAGATAAGAAACAATACCCCACCCGGTTACTGCCAGAGAAGGCAGTTACCCTCTCCCTTCTGGAGTTACAACACATAAAGAAAAACTTCCCCAGCAAAGATTTGGCCACCTCTTTGTTTTGGTTAAATACTCTTTAAGTATCCAACACTTAGTCTCCTTGGTAACTTGGGGAAAAAATTCTTTAAAGTAAAAAAGGAACAAACTTAACCTCCAACACCTATCAATCTCCCAATTTTCAACGCCTTATTAGTTGTTTAGATTGTTCCCCTCCCTCTGTGTTTCTTTATTGGTTTCAGTATTGTAATCCCTGCCTTGTTCCCCTCTCCCTATTGGATCCTTACCTTGAACTTGGCCCCCAGTTCGAAGCAGTCTCTTAAAAACCACCCTCCTGCCCTGAGAGACAGACTTTTGCTTTCATTTCTCTTTTAGTTAGACCTTTTACTTTAAGTTACTTTCAAACTGAAGCTCCTCTCCAAAATCGTATCCTGGAGATTGTACAGGCCATTAAGTATTTCAAAATCCCCACACACAATAATTTTAACTTATATGATTAAGACAATGGTGTAAAAAGTATTAGAATTTTTTGCATTCAATGTACAACACTAAAGGATAAAGCAATAAATGACAAAAAAAAAAATCCTGAAAAAACAGACTTTTAATGTAGTAGGCAAAGAGAATTAATTGAGGGTTTAACAAGCTATATTCCACCTATTTCCTAGCAAAACATACAGCAGAGTGGCTGAGTCAAGATTGTCTATTCATTTTATGAAAACAACTTAGAATACTCTTACCATGAGAATAATTATGATATGCAAATATAAGGCTTGCACATTTACAAAATGAATGCTTGTATATTTATATCTTCAGATGAGCACTGTGTGTCTGAAATATTTTCTATGCAACTGTTTCAAGCCAATTTCTACCAAAATCCATTTAAAAAAATGTAGTTTTTCTATATCTTGGCTGAAGTGTGCATGTTTTTATTACTGTATGTGTACAGTGCTCCTATACACACGTGAGGAAATCCTTCAGTTCATTCATCACTTCAACTCTATATATTTATACATAAACTATATACAAAGCTTATATAATAAATACAAAATAATATTTCTGTGTATAAGTCATTAACCAGAGCCATTTGCCTACTTGTTAGAATGTATTTGAACACTCTATCAGAAAACCTCACATTTACAAACTGCTGGGAATCATAATTTTAAAAGTCACTATCAATTTGCTCAGTTAAATACTATCTATTACCTTCCCTCTCCACCCTTCAAAAATAACCCCCAAATTTGCCAAGTGCAACAAAACTGTTAAAAACCATTAGACAAAACAATTTTTAAAATTGATGTTGTAAGGTATTTATTTGAAGGCAAAGGTGAGCATAAAATAGAAATACTCCTATTTTTTTCTTTTTTTTTTCATAGGAGCATAATTTATTATACATGCTCCTAGTCTAATAGGTTACATTTCGAGTTTCAGTTAGAAATAATTTTTAGAAGGAAGTTGCACGTCCCTTAAGAAGTTGGTCTAAGACAAAAAATAAACACTAAATGACTCTTCTGCAACTGCACCACAGCTAATCACAGTTTTGTGTATTTTCCTTTCAGAATACAGAAAGTATTCTTTTAACATGCAGACTAAGACTTATGTATAATACGGTACCAAACCAGCAAGTTTTTCTTCAGACAGTAGATAATTTCAGCTATTAGAACTGACTGCTACTGCACCATGCATTTTAATTGGATTTCTTTAGTGAATGCAATAATTTATGTTCATTTTCTAATTCTGTAACTCATTTAAATGTCGTCTATAGGTCTTGTCCACCACCATTGCCAGGTCTGCCCAGGAAATCTATTGCCATGCATCATTTATATCAATATTGCATTGTAAAGTGTGCAGAACTTTAGACATCATATAGATTTTCTGGCCCTGCATTCAACTTTCTTGATGAGAAAATCAAGATACAGTGTGGTTGCTCTTGCAGAATATATTGATTCTGAGCTCCCAAAGCTCAGGTAATCCAAGAAAACACCCATTCATCTGCAGGTAGCCAATGAAAAAGAAAACTAGTGGTGTTTTGTCTTGCATAGGACACAGTGACAGCTGGATGCCAACTTGGCTGGAACATCTCAGGAGAGCAACATTTTTGAGGTGTCACAGAGTTCAACTGAGTGAAAACAGAAGTCATCAGTCTTCCCAGGATTCCTCAAGTTAGTAAGAGAAAGAAAGCTGGCAAAGCCTAGCTGCGAGGATTCCATCACTGTCCTTCTGTGCATCAAGGAGAGTACATAACACGCATACCTTGCTATTTTTTGGCAATATTCTGTAATCACACAAGTCTAATGGAAAAACCTGGCACTCAATTCCCACACGGAGCCTGGGATTGCCTAGAGCAAGCAGCAGAAGCCCTAAGAAACAAAGTAAAAATTCCTTACAGCATTGTGATTAGGCACCAGAACAAGAGCAACAAGCAATAAGCTCTTTCTCTTCCTTCTGACCAGGCATACAGTGAGGGGAAAGCTTTCACAGTGACTGACAATGCCTCAAACAAAGGCCTGAGGAAGAAGGAAAAAAAAGATAAATTTCAAAGGGCTGTATTGCTAGAGGTCCCATCTTTCCAATTTCTAACTGCCTGCCCACTCTCTGATTAGCAAAGGAAAGGGAGAAATCAGCACAAGTCAGTGCTGCAGACACAAAGTCAATTTTTGCAAATTGTAAGAAGCAACTCCAGCAGCAGATTGTCAGATACTGCACTACTATGAGTAGCAGTATAGTAGTCATGCTAGAAAGTAGTGTGCATGGCATGTCTCTAAGGACAAAGATAAGGTTGTTTGAAGTGAGGCAAGATGCTACTAAAATATGATTCATAAAGAAATTCACTATTCACTGCCTTTAGATCAATAAGCTCAGAATTTCAGTTGTATTTACTTAGTTCTAACTCTGACGTACAAAATCTCTCTTTTTTTCCAGAGATAGTAAGCTTTAGAATCTTATGTGCAGACAAATTCCTTATTTACAAGAAATTAATAGCTTACTGTACTTTTACAATGACTGGGTCAATTTTTACATAGTTAGATATTGAAATTGGCCTGCCTGAAGTTTTTTAAAAATTAGACTTTTAGTATCTGTAATAACAGAAGAAAATCCTGAATTTATGAAGCCTCACTGTTTTTTTCCTAAATATAACAAACCTTGCTCTCTAGAGAGTCTTGTCAGTTAAATATCCAGCAGACTACTGCATCCAAGATAAAAAGCCTGATCTTTTCAACTTCTGTGTATTTGCAAAGTTAAGTAAGTTAGATTTTGTTACCCTTTACTCTTATGATCAAACCTGTAACAAAATCACCTTTAGGGGAAATTTAAAGAACTTTACTTTTAAATTTCAGTATAGAGTTGTTTCTATCAATCATTTCTGGTTTGAACTTGTATCTGAACAGGAAAAGAGTATTTTATATAAAGGGCACCACATCAGTTATTTTATTCAATCCAGTGTTTCTTATAATCAGCAAGAGGTCCCTTACTGATACAGCAATTGTGCTTCTGAAGAGTAAATACATGGCCAGGCTATTATGCTGTCTTTCTTTGTCTCTTCTATAAGTAATTTATGTTCTCAGACCTCAAATCACAAGGATTATGGGTTTTTTTCCCTCCCCTTGACCAACTAGGATAAATCAGAAAGGAAAACAATGTTTTTATTCATGTGAATGTCCCTGGACAATCTCGTATTGGCCAGAAAGCATAAAGACCTTAATTCCAAATTGCCTGCCAAAGAAAATGTGCCAGTAGCCCCACACTCCCTGCTCTCTTCAAAATCCATCTGTTACAACAAACACTTCAGTATTAACATTCATCCTGCATCTGTTCTTTATTGAACTTCTATTCCTTTGAGCTTTAAAGGTTACCCATAAGTTGAAGAAATTTCCACTTTTTCCTTATCTTTCTCTACTCCAATTATTTTAAAGATCCATACACATTACAGTGTAAATAATTATCAGACTAAAAAAGTAAAATCAGAATGAATATTGTGTTTACAATCTGTAGTAATTGCCCACAAATGAAATTCTGCCATTGAGAATAATGAATAATCTCATAATGCAGAGAGGTATTTTTTTGCTTCCGTTTTGGGGCTTCAAAACTTTTCAACACTGTTTGCAAATGCATAAGTCAAAGGAGTTATTTTGCTGTTGTTTTAAACCAGCAAATTTCAGAAATCATTTTGGCTGTATTTCAGAATTTTTGAAAATAAATTATTAATTTAGGAGTAAAGTATTTGGATACCTATACTTAAAACAGTCAACTCATTTCTTTCTGAGCTTGGTCTACTCAATGCACTCTGATGATCTGCTGTGATAGTAAACAGATTTCTAGGAAGATATTTTGTGTTTTTCCTTCAGGTTCTAAAATGATTTCTGTCTCTGCAATTCCCACTTTGAATGGCTGATACACCAGATGGTTGTGCTGGCTTCCAGGGGCTTCACCAGGCTAGTGAAATGGGCCAACAGGAACCTCAGGAAGTTCAAAAAGGACCAGTGCAAATCCCTTCCCTGGGGATGAGCAACCCCAGACACCAGTTGTATGGATGTTGGCAACCCAGCTGGAAAGGAGCTTCGTCTTGGAAATCCTGGTGGACACCATGCTGGACACGGAGCAGGAATGCGCCCCTGTAGCAAACAAGGTGAAGGATGACCTGGGCTGCATTAGGAGGAATGTTGACAGCAGGTCAAGGGAACATCAGTGGATGCAGTTGCTTCCCTCTACTCACCACTTGTGGCAAGGTCACATCATGAGTGCTGGGTCACGTTCTAGGCTCTCCACTGCAAGGGAGACATGGACATTTTTAATAAAGCCTTGAAATCAATGTGCAAGATGTCAGGTTTTGTTAGTACCTATTGACAGTTTAAAAATATACACTAAAGTACAAGTGTGTCATAGGAATCTGATAAAAATATTCAGTATCATCAAGGTTGTAAAAACAAATAAGAAATGGTTTTCCCAAGAGTTAGAAAGAATTACAGTTCACTGTTGCCTGTTTCTTTTCCAGTGTCTGACACTGTGTGGCAATGTTAGACATTGCCACAAAAGCAGTAGCACATTGACACTGGAAACAATACTCTTGCAGAGAAAGGAGACAATTTTCTACAAGACTTCCCCAGAACTTAAAAGTTACCTTGAAAGCCATCTAAAACCTAGCACCTTGCAAATTACCCATTTTTGCAAAAAAAGCTGCTCCTTAACATGTATCAGATTGTTTCTGGGTTTCAGGTTCTGTTACACACCTGCCAGTTTTCAGATGTACCCTTTTTAGAGTTACCTCCTGATCTGGCTGATGACAATGCTATTGAACACGGGTAGCAAGTAAAGGAAAATAATGAAAAAAAAACCCAAAAAAACCTTGATAACTAGGAAAACATCAGGGCAAGAAGGAAGAACACAGTTTACTGAACACTTTTTGACTTGTGCTGTAGTTCAGTACAGTATTATTTATCAAAGTCTCTTCCATGACAAAGTTAACGTACTGCATGCAGCAGAGGAAGAGCAGTATGTGAAAAGAAAACCTGATAAAACCTCATATATGGTACTGCAACATAAGGGTACAGAACAGCTTCTGTAAGAGGCTGATCAGAGGTTTCTTTTTATTCATATATGTGTACTTCATCCTCCAGATGACATAGGCATAAGAGAAGTATTATCTTACCCAGAGCAGTCCCAAAACAATAATCAATGCAGGTATTACTGCAGCATTCTGCTTGCTTTATTTTGAGTCATGTAAACAATTACCTAAGTGAAATTGCACATTTTATCTCAACAACAGGAACAATAGTTTCTGTACATGCTTGAACAGAGTTCAACCTTGCCTATACCTTGCTTTAATTATTATGATAAAATCTTTATAGTTGTTACAATCCCACTCAAATGCTCTTTGGGTTCCTACAGTGAGTTTCTCTGGGCTGCAAATCTTCATGAAAACCTCATGCCCAATTACACACCAGTGGATGCTTTTGTTTGTACTGACATTAATCCACCATGATGTTAAGCAGAGAGCCTCATGCAAATCTGAATTTTCCAAGTAGTTAAAAGATATAACATTCCATTTTAATTTGCTAGATACCTGTATTCAACAGACCACAGGTCAAATATATTGTTGGTTTGGGTTTCAAATGAACAATTTATTTAAAGACCTGATTTCCATGGAACATTTTTGACTTTGTCCTTAATTTCATGCCTTCTCTCCCTTCATTTTCCAGAAAAGTGCTGAAGAAAAATTCTTTTATTAATCAAGGGTCCATATACTGGTTAGTCTGATAAAAGGATCTCCACTGAGTATTCTGCTAGGTCTTATTAATTCATACAGTTTAAATTAGGTAGTTGAATACATGTAGTCATATAATAACTATTAGCCAAGAGTTGGGCTATCCCTTGACTTTCTTCCCAGAAACCAATCCTTCACACTGATGATCATTTGTAGCTAACTGCAATAATTTAAAGTTTACTGAAATTCTTTCAACATTTGTTCTCTGGGGGACATTGAAATAATCAATGTGAAATAAATGAAAAAATTAATGTTTCTCAGCCTTTGAACCCTTAGAACTGGTCATTCATTTATTGCAAACTGTCTGAGGAACAGTTATCCAAGTATATATATATATATATATATATATATCTAAGTATAATGAAACATCAAAGGATTATTAAATTTTACTTCAGGTTTGAATCATATTTCTTTCTTTTTTTTTATGTAGCATTATTCACTGATTGATTGGTTATTGCTTTTAAAATGTACATATCTAGTAAAGTTAACAAGAAAGAAGGTATAAATAAATACTAACAAGGAATGTGGCCTCTAACAGGAGGCATGCAAGTAATCCACGGGGTAGTCACACAACCTGTGGACCCTGAGGACATACTGTACTTCACAGGGGGTTTCTGTGAGTGCTCAGGACTAAACTGACACATTGTTACACAAAAAAATTTTCTGTGTTTTAGCTGTGCTACAGCAAACTCAATGCAGCAATGTTGACACCAGCTCTTCAGGGGCTGCAGCAGACAGCTAGTATAGGCAATGATGGAGCCAATGATAGCAAAATTAATTTTTCTTTATCCATTTAAATTTTTCTTTATGGCTCTATCAGCACTTCAGCTGCTACATTTTATTCTGAAGTATGTAAAAAATGCCAGCTTTTTAAGGTGGCTTTAAGTTGCTCATTGTTTGCAAGACATTGCAAATTTGATGTATACAGTCAATTTTCGCACCATTGTCCATAATACTGATGGATTTCATGTAGCCTGCATTTTATTGCACATCTACTTCATTAATTTCTCCTAAGTTGTCAAAAGCTTAATACAGGATTACACATAGTCTGCTATTTTCCAGCCTACTTTAAGCAAACTGACATGCATTCAGGGCTTATTAAAGGGGAGGAGGGAGAGTCATTGCTTGCGCAACATACCAAAAAGTGTTGAGCAGGCTGCTCTAAGAGGTGTTTTTGTCCATGGACATGTTTATAGTCTGCCTGGCCCTTGTTCTGGGCACCCTGCCCCATGTTCGTGTTCTCTGAGCAGAGGACAGGACTAGGTGATCTACAGAGACACCTTCCATTTTTAAAATGTTCTGTGAGTTTGGATCAGTGGATGCTAGGAAGCTGTCTAATCAATAGTGTAGAGTGAAAACAAGGCAAAATAAACTGTTCAGTCAAATAAATGACAAATATAAAGCATCTTTTCCCCCCTGTTAATATTCATTTAAACAAGAGAGCAAATGACAGTTGGAAAATAAGATGCACACACAATATATGCTTACATTCAACTTGCTTGTTTGGTTGGAGGGGCCACTTCTGGCTGAGACATAAAACATGGAGCAGATGACATTATTGCATTATGACAGCATTTACTTTTATTGATAACCCAAAGATGAATCCATAATACTTTCCCATGGCTGTATTTCTGTTGATGTTGAATTTATTTCCTTTCCATAGGTGCCCTGCTGCTTTGTATTATTACAGAAAGTGCTTAGGTAAGGGAATAAGAGTTGCTTGGAACAAATTTAACCTATCTGGACTTATAGAACAAAGAATTTAACTATTACACAATGCTCTGCTAGTAAGGTTTTAAATCAATGAAATAACTTCTAAAATGAGCACCAATGTTTTTCCATCTCAGTCCGAGAAGTAGAGCATGACCTATATATTCCTCAGCTGATGAAGCATATAGAGACTGGTGACATACACCAAATAGGAACTTTTATCTTTTAGGATCTGATTTTTCTTTCATTCTTTTTTCTTTCTTTCTTTGATATTGCTTATTTCTCAGAATATTTATAGAGTGATTTTGAGATATTTTTGTTCAGAGAGTTGTAGTGTAGATCTAGGAGTAGAACCAACTAATGCACTATGTGATTTTGACTGTAACATCCTTCGCCTGTGTGGTTGGAAGTCTGTATGTCTACAATACCTGTTGGAATGTAACAGAAATCATTATATTGAGAAACAATATAATGTTTCTAGGAACTGGCAAAAAGAGATATTTTTTCATTTAAGTTTTCACTCAGGATATGGAAGAAAGTGCAGGGTCTTTTTTCCTAGTATTCCTATTGATCTTTGTGATAAATTTGGTGTAAAAATTCGTGTATAAAATAATAATCCAATGTATAATAAGAATGATGTTAATAAAATGTAAAGTCCGGTAGGTAGCAAACCGTTCCCCCCCAGCCTGCACGGCTTCAGTTGCGAAACGAGACAAGGATCATCAGACTAGACAAAGACGCTAGCCAGCCCCGATAAGAATCACTTCCTCGCCAATGCAAGGAGAATTCCTTCTTGACGACGATGCAGATTTCATCAACGCCCTGGCACGATATGCACACTGAAATCAACATAAGACTGACTGGTACAATTGGCATAAGAAAGGACCTTCCCGAAATGGATCAACGGGACTTGACAAGATCCGGGAAGGCCATCGAAAAGAAATTCGGACTATTCGGCCCACCCTGGACACCTGGACTGCCTAAGGGCAGAAAAATCCTATAAAACGGTGGACTGAGGACTGTTCAACGTGGATTTGGGCGTCCTGTACCCTGGTGTGCAGACCCCTATCCACCCGGCGCAGCGCTGATATTTTCCTATTTTGTGGTTTTCTCTTTTTGTTGGTGATCGATATCGTGTTATTGATAAATTGTCTCTTTGTTAATCCGATATTTACCATTGCATTTATAACAATCTTTTAAGTGTTGGCTGAATTACATGTCCAATGAAAATCTGTTTTGATGTTAAATAAAATACTTCATTTATATTTAGCAATGTTACATTACTGAATCCTGATGACCTGATGGTTGGTCATGATAAATACTTCATCTGAAAAATGGCAGCTTGATTAAGAGATTTGAGAAAACTTTTTTTCCAAATTTGTAAACCCTAAATATTTTAGCTGTATTTAAATGAATTCAAAATAAAGAAAAAAAAGAATAATCTACTGAAGAACAGGGCTAAATCATAACCCATCATAATGCTATTAATGTAACACCTTGTCATTGATGAATTAGTTGATAGGGCAGGAAATGAGCAATTAAAATTAGCGAAATAGTTGAATGCCTTTGTTTCAATCATAGAAAAAAAGCTTTGCTGGAACCAAAATGATTTCAGGATTTTAAAATGTCACATTTACTGGCCGAAACAGTTTCTCAGGAATAACATTTCATACTATAATCTCCGTAGCTCTCTTCTGGGTGTTTGACATCAAAATTTCAGGGCCAACTGACTGGCCTGACTGGAGTCTGGAAGTGCCCAGATACCCCTAGTGTTGTTGCTCCATAACTGAGCATTCAGTTAAAGCACTTTTTATCTCAGACTCATGTGCAATGAGAACATTTGCACTCCCATAAACGTTAGTCAATGTTTCTTTAGCAACATTTGTGGATCAACTGCCACCTGTAGACAACTTTCCTACTTATTTACAACAAGGTGATATTATTTACAACAAGGTGATCTTGGTTTCTGAAGAAGAGCTTCTGCTATTATATATGCCTAAAGTAAATATTTTGACTGTAAAAAGTTCTGAAATCACTCTTTCTAAAAATCTGAAATGGCAGAAATAAGTCTTAAAGCTGAATCTTGCTGCTGGCAAGAAAAAAATTACTTAAATATTGCATAAGGGGTAACATTTCTATCTATCAAACAGTGCATGCCTGATGACATGGAAGAAAATACACCCAGATTACTGTAGAGTAATCTTCTTTAAAGAATTAAACACAGTTTTAAAACTTAAAGAAACACTCTGTGTACGGGGATAGTATATTTTACTTGGATTCTAAACTTCAAAACTTTGTTTTTCTTTACTCTTCAGGAAGATTTATCATTAGTTGAAAAAGAGGAATTGTTATAATTTTGAGTATTCACCTTCAAAAAATGCATAAATTATAAAAAAAATTAAAATAGGGTATTTCTTTTTGTAATAAGAAGGCTTTCTGCTTTTTAAAACCGACCAATTTGAATTAGTTAAAATAATTGAACTGGGGGAAAAAATCCAAAATATCACACCAAACATTGAGATAAATGGGATTTTAGAGAATCTATTTGGCATTACCGATGTTTTAATGTCACGGGATTTGAGTGCAAATAATTACTTGAAGACTGATTACTTTCATGTAGTTCCAAAAATTATCTGTATGCTAGAGATTGCTTGGGATGAATGTGTCTTCAAGAGTCTATTTTCTCACTTTCATCCTACAACTGAACACAAAATACAGGAACCATAGTGTATGTCTGGAAAAAATTAATGTCATACAGATGTTTTGCAATGATTAGAAGGCTTCTAAGATTCCAGGAAACAAAACGTTCATCAATGAAACATAAATTTATAAAATTTACCATTACAAAAGCCACTCATGGCAGTACCACGTGCTTCATATTTATATGTTTTTAATTTATTATTTGTATTTATTCTGCCCTGAATAGTCATTGTAGGAAGAAAAGTAGTTCCATATATTCTGTAACTATTGTTTCTAAAGATATTTTCTTTTAAAATGGGAGCTACAGGCTTCACCTCGTGATAATGGGTTGCATATTCAAAATTGGGAAAGAGCTTATGGCATTCTTTCTTGAAAATTATATGAAAAGTAGCACATGGTTAATTTAATAAATAGAGAAGTCTTATGCAAGTGCAATTTTCTTTAAAATATTTTAATGTGGATAAAGAGCTGAAGAGTACATTTATGTACTCTGAGATGGTGGATACTACAGCAGAACACACTCCCAAGGCTCAGAGCCAGGAAAGTACATTAAGAGAATTATTAAAAACCTTATTGGAATTGTTTCCATACATTTACTTGGAGTAGAAAAATCTGGAGAAGTGGTAGTTCATTTTTGAGGGGTAAAAAAACTAGTTTGGTACTTAATATTAAAAGAAACTTGACTTTTTTTCTGATGAGATTTGTATGCTGAAGTAAAGAAATATGGCCATGCAAATGCCAGTGTTCGTCCTTGAAAACAGGCATGGGTTAAATTTCACTGAAAATTAAATACTGAATATAAATTGAAATAGCGTGATGTATTGTGCAGCTTTTATTCATTCATGTACATACAAACACTTGAAATTTTCAGAGAGCAGAAAAATGGTTTTGTTGGGTTGGGGTGGGATTTTCTTTTCATAGTAAATGTACATTTACTATATCTGCTTTCCTCTGTCGCCAAATGGCAGCATTGAGGGAATTGTTTCAAACTAAGAATGGGTTTAGATTAGATATTAGGAAAAATATCTTCCCTGGGAGGGCAGTGAGGCCCTGGCACAGGTTGCCCGGAGAAGCTGTGGCTGCCCCATTGTCATTCTGAATTTTTTTGCTTTTGAGTCTTTGAATCTTTGCAGTGAAGATTCTCACACAGCTTCATCAAAACAATGTATATTTTTAGAATTTATCTGTGTGTTTACATATTTCTTCTCTGGGAGGAGAAACATGATTGATGGAGATAATCACCAATGAGGTCAGGGGGGTGGTAACCTGTATGGCCAATCCTTGGCCGTCTGAACAAAATGTATATAAGATGGTGTCAGAAAATAAAAACAGAGCTTTTCTTGCTTGACTTTCTGCTCCCTGCCTCGTCCTTTGTGTGTCGTGAACAGTGACAGCCCATCCCTGGGAGTGTCCAAGGCCAGGCTGGATGGGAATTTGAGCAGCCTGGTCTGCTGGAAGCCATCCTCACTCATGGCAGGAGGATGTGGAACGGAATGAGCTTGAAGATTCCTTTCAGTCCAAACCATTCTATGATTCTGTGATTAGTTTTTTGTCTTCAAATGCTGGATGATGCCTTGACTCTGCCACATTCTTTTAATGTATGTGTATCAGAAACAAGTAAATATAAACACATCTAAAGAACAGGATGGCATTGTAAACACTAAAGCTGACTATAATGCTACATATTGCAAACATCATTTTTGTAAGCTAAAAGTAAAATGATGTTCTCTTTTCACCTGACAATTTTCTGACAAAATTGGTTTGAAATTGGTCATTTAGGTTTCCAAGGACAGAAATATTTTAATCTATATTTAATCTATATTCAGTATGTGAGTCTGTGTGTCACTCTGCAACTTGTGCTTAGCCTCTTATTCAGTGAAATTTTCTAGAAAGATTGGTAACAGGTTCAAAATTGCAGATGGTTTCTTTCTTTCATCTGATTGTATTTTAAATACAGTTCAGCCTTTTTCCATCCAAGATTGTTCTGTTGGTTGTACACAACTAATATGACCGAATTATAGAATTTACTGATGTGCAATTTTGCACTGGTGTTCTATAGCTTTCCTCCAAAAATCTCCTTGCAGAATGTGATGGGCTAGTCTGACCTACTTTGGATATAAAAGGCTGATTGCTAAAAATTACCAGCAGCAATGGAAAAGTCTATATTTGTCAGATTGTGTCATCACTGAAGTGCTGTCAAAAAACTCACCAAAACTCAACACTTGAAGCATGACAGACTTCATCATGAAGTGCACTTTCAGGTAAAAATCAGAATTACTTTTGGTTTGGGTTTTTTTGGGGTTTTGTTTTGTTTGTTTTGGTGGGTTTTCTTTTTCTTTTATTTTTTATTTTCTGTTGCCAAAGTGGTTTCTTAGCTGTTTTAAGCAATTGTGCTTCAACATGGTAGTTGGTTTAAGATTTTCATTCATCAAGAGAAGTCAAATGCGCTTGCCAAAATACTATTAGGAAATAGTGAAAGATAAAGTTTTTACTTGAAGCTGCTCCAGATGGAAAAGGTTCTTTCACCATCAGTCTGGTAATATGGAACATATAATCTATGTATGTGCTTCCTGCAGTAACGTAACACCTATATCCCACTCTTAATAAGAATAATATGTAATGTAAGATATATTTTTACACGTACAAATGTAAGTCTGCATGTGAAAATGTAAAAAAAAAATAGGCCCTAGTATCCTATTACATGAAAGTTGTTACGAAGTGATGTTGAACTTAGTCACATGGAGAGAGAAAATTGACAAAGCAGATTTCTTTATGGTGAAATGATGTGGAATAGAATGGAAATTTTTACCATGGAAAGAATAGTAAGTATGTGAGTAAAAGTAGAAGGTGGGAACTTAGAGATGACTTCAGGTTCAGTAGTTCCTGCTAAATTGTGTATTCATGACAACACATTTCTTCTTAAACTCTGAGTGATGACTGCTTCATTGAATTGTGCTTAAAAACAAGATTGGCACCAGCTGTACTGTGACAGCCTGGACTCCCAGGTTTAAATCACTGAGATTTCCAAGTGTTGTATTTAATCTTTTCTAGAAGTCATGTTGTACTAGTGTGTTTAGTTTTGTTTCTTATTTGTTGTGGGGCTTTTTTGGCTTTTTTAGGAAAGGCAGCTTCCTTCTTGTGCTTGGATTTTCTAAAATAGGATATTTCCTTCAGTGTAATTCAATGCCACAACAACAGAACCACAAATAAGATTATCTTGACATTTTTATTTATGAGAGGATGAACCGAGATGTGTTTTATGTATACTTTAAGCATACACTAATTTTTTAGCTAACCTGTTTAGGTGGTTATATGGCTGCACACTGTAAGTTTTGAATATAGATTGTGTTCATGGAGTGAAATGTTAACAAGCTGCTTGTTGTTGTTTATGTTCATCAGACTTGAACTATGTGTGACTAAACACCAATCAGAGGGTGACAATTTGAAGTTTTGCTCCAGTACTTGGATTCAGACCTGTGAAGACTAAGGCATTTCCGTAGCTGATTTTTGACATTCAGAACTTGCACAGACATTTGCAACACTTTCTGTAATTACTTCTTTTGAAAGTAAATGCTTTTCTAATGCTCTCTGCTGGTGAAATAGCTCCCTGAATTGATTTAAAAGATTTTTTTTCTGTTGATAGGGTACAGGGTAATTGAGACTATGTTATAAGACTTTAGTCCTTTTCATTTTAAATGGAATCGTCATTTTTGTTTTGCTTGTGCATTTAATTGTTTGGGTTTTTTTCTTTTTTTTTTTTTTTTGCTTGTCCGCATTTCAGAGGATGCATGCACAGTTCAATAGTGGCTGAAGATGAAAAGGGTTTCTCAGTACACAAATAGTATTTTGGTAGGCATTTAGTTATTAATGCATTATTGGGTCATATTTTATTTCCTTATCTTGAAGTCATGGAATCATAGGATATCAAAAGTTGGAAGGGACCCACAAAAACCATCACAGTCCAACTCCTGGCCTGGCACAGAACCCCTCAAAAACCCCACCCTGTGCCTGAGAGCATTGTCCAAACCTTTCCTGAACTCTGTCAGGCTTGGTGCTGTGACCACTTCCCTGGGGAATTTATTCCAGTGCCCAACCACACTATTAGGAAGTACCTTTCCTAATATGCAATCAAAACCTCCCTTGTCACAGCCTCAAGTATTTCAGAAAGCCTAATTTTGGTTACCTGTGTGCTAGTTTTCTTTGCACCAGGAAAGAACATGACAGGTCTGAATAGAAATATGTCTTTGAAAAATGTGTCTTAGGATATCTATGTAATTTCTATGTCAAAACTTTCAGTCAGGTACCGAAACTCAGTTCCCTTAAGTGATCTTTAATTATGGAAGAACATTAAAAAGAAGTGAAAGTTTTAGAAAACTTGCATCTTGGACTTTTAACATTTTCTCACATGGAGTTACAGTTCAAAGTGTGAAAAGTTTTCTCCACCAGTTGGAGTCCCTTGTGAGATTCCATTGCCTAGCTCCATGTCCTTTTCTGCAGTTATAAGGGCTGTCAGATGCACCATCAGAGACAGCTAAATCTCTCATCTCTTGTGACATACATTGTTTTGACTTCATTTGTAGCATTTCCTAATGCTGGAAGAGAGAGAAAAACAGGGGAAAGGCAAAAAAAAGACACATATGGCAAAAAAAGCTAAATCCTCCTGTTTCCTTCATTCTATGCTTATATGGTGGCATATTTGCATTTTTGAAAATGGCTAAACACAATTCTGGAGACACTAGAAACATTTCATATAAAAATATAACATTATCAAATCTTTCATCACATTCAGGGCTGCATTTTAAATTATTTGCAGATAATAGTAATGTTATATTAAAAATAATTATAATTAAATCTCCTTATTTATTATGATTTACAAGCCATTACAGGCTGCAAATTACCATTTCCATTATGCCTTCTCTGAATGGAAAATGGAGAAGATACGAAAAAAGCACTGTGAATAAGCATATTTTACATATATGGCCAGAGATGTGCTAGCCTTCTGCTTTCTGAAGGGCTTTGATTAGCATTTTGGCTACATCCTGCACCCTGTGGTAATAGTCTCAGAGATTCCTGCTTGGTTTCCAAGGCACTATTTGAACCAAATTTTTCACTGCAAAGATCCCATATACATAGGCACTAACAGGAATAATTATTCACCTCTGTTCTTAGTCTTCCTGTTCTTGATGTTGAGTCAGAAAATATTTCACAAAGGTATTGAACACTCCTGTTGCCATCTTACATTCATCTGAGTTTTATTTGCTGAAGACTGTTTTGGCAGATGCTTCACTGCAGCTTTGCAGCAGTTGTCCCTTAGATTGGGAGAGTTAAGGATGTTCAACTGACTTAATGACATCTTGTTTAGCTGGACATGCAAGAATTTTCAAAAGCACCTGGATGGTGACCTCTGTATTTTCTTCATGCTTTACATATCTGACCTTTCCTGAAGAACTTATACCCACAGAGAAAACCAAGAGATGAAAAAAAAAGTGAAAGTAGGCAGATGAGTTCATGCATTGATCCACAAATCTTGATATAGTACTATTTCAGTGGTGTGATGCATGTTGCATCCTAAAGAAACTTTGCTGGTTTTACTTACTTGCTTTTGAGAGCTGATTATTCACAAGCCATAAAGAAGTATTGATGATCTTCATCACTGACACAACTTTTCGTTTAATGCCAGCCACAGATAATAATTGTGTATTATTTTTCCCTCCTGCTAATGAAAGGAAATAAATGACTTTCTTTATCAGGACTGGTACATTTTCCAGTCAGTGAAAAAGGAAGAGCTTCTGGGAACTTGAAAGTATTAAAAAAAAAAAAAAAAAAAAAAAAGATGACTAACCTTAGCAGTTCAGAAGTAAAATATCTGTGCAAAAGGACAGGAAGCCAGAGGTGAATGACTTGAAAGGAAAACATTAATTTTCATGTGGATCAGTAGTTAGATTATAGTTGAATAGGTAATTTCACTCCAAAGAACCTCTGCTAGTGTCATTGTCACTTAAGATGTCTTTGGTAATTTAATATACTAAGAGAATTTGAAAATTTATATAATTGAAAGGCATTTAAGGATGGTTTAAGTGGTCAAGAGTGGTGCCAGTTACTCTCACTATTATCAACTGCCTGATTATTTTTGACTTCTTATCATATCGACTTGCTTTTAAGACTACATTTAGTTTTGCTGCTTTCATTCCCATGGGACAAATATTTTTAAGCATGTCACTTAGTGAAAGAACTAAACAGAGGTTTAATAACAGCCTGGGTTCAGGACTAGACTAGTGGGTCTTTGACAAACAAATAGGAAAAGCCTGAGAACATCAAGCATACACGTCTTCAATAAAGTAGCATATGAGAAAGTGAGCAATGTGAACTATTAAATTTATAAAAGTATTGCCACTATTAAAAAAACCCCAAAACAACAAAAAACCAAAACCACCAAACAACACTAAAACAAACCATGCAACAAGTGCCAGCTTTTTGCAGGGAAGTGGGATGTGTTTACGGTGCTGAAAGGAGGATGTGTCAAAATTTTGTCAGCTTCACACATTCCCACAAACTGTTTGAACAAACTATATTTATTCACTTCTATGGATTGGCCTGTTTTTGTTATAAAGTAGTTTGAGGTTTTTTCCTATTTTTTTTTCTTCCCATTTAGCCTCAAGCAGTAAGAATCCTATAAATCATTTGATTTTCCTACTTGTCCAAGACTGCTGAATGGGCATTTTCAAGTAGCAATCAAGCTACTTGGTCTTATACCTAGAAATGTAAATAATTTAAATGCTTTTTGGAGTTTTGAGTAGTAACTTAATGGTTAGTGCCAGTTTAGATTACTCAAACCTCTGTTCCCTATCTAAAAACAGCAGAGCCAGGATTTCTAGAAGAAACTTGTCATTACTATCCATTAATGAACCTGTGGTACTTGAATTTGTCTAAACTCCTTTTGAACCCTCTGTCAGACCCTAATTTAGCAACCTGACAGAACAAAGTCCCAGAAGTTCAAGGCCTGCTTTGTAATACTGCTTAAATCTGGTAATACCCTTTACTTCCAATCTGGCAGAACTTGGTTGTAACAATTTTGCATTTGCATTGCATCTTCATGATCTTGAGAAATGATCATACCCCTTTCAGCTTTGTGGTCTTTGAAATGAAGTCTTCCAGACCTTTCTAGCTTTTCTCCATGAGGCAGCTGCTCAAGCTGCATTTTGACATGGATATCAGAACAATATGGCTTTCTGTGGTTTTGTTTTCCCTTCATCCTTTCTAGTGATGCCCAAAGGGCTGTTGGCTTTTTTTCCTGCCCCTACACCCTGACCAAAAGATTTCAGGGTACTGCTGGTGGTGACTGCAGGATCCAGAGCTCTTTGCTAGTTCAGAGTTCAGCTTGCTTCACATCATTTTTGCCTTTTGTTTACAAACTTGCACCTGTTTACCCTGAAGCTCCTCTGCCATCTGATGCTCATGCTCTCAGCTTAGTGAGATATTCACCACTGCTGTGGCATCTGTCTAACTGGAAAAGCTTAGTATTGTCAGCAGACTTGGAGATCTGACAGTGCACTTTCTTTTCTGTCATGAAAGGTGAATAAAATGAGTCAATCACAGCACTGATGCCTGGAGGGCCCCAGGACTGGCTCATCTTTGTCCTTAAAAGGGAGCATCAAGCTCTTCCTTTTCTTTTTCTCTGCCTTAATTAGCTTTTTATTTTATGAAAACATTCCCGGTCATAAGGTAGTTCATTTTCTGCGGCAATTTGTGTTGAGAAACCTTGTTAAAAGTGTCTTGAAAATTCAGATAAGTTATGTCTGCTGGATGTGGTTATTGATCCCCTTCAAAAACTCTGGCAGGCCGATGGGCCAGGATTTTTCTTCACAGAGAGCCACATGGTCCCCTTCCAAACAGGCTGTTTATGTTCAGGCTCAGTGACTGTATGTTTTCCTGTAGATTCTCCATCTCAATATTCCGTCTTGAGACGAAAATCAGACTCATTAGCCAGTAGTTCCTGGAATACCCTGAAAACCTCTTTTGGTAGAGAAGGGCTGCCCGGGCAAGCCTGGTAGTCTTCTGGCACAGCAACAGCTTACACACCTTAGTCTGTGTTCCTATAACTGACACGAGTTCCTTCACAGCGCCTGTGTCAGTGCTGTTATTCCATCTCTCTTTTATTCATTTAATTTATTCCTCTTATGAAAGGACTGGAAATTGATCTAGTTCCTCTGCTCTGTCCTCCTCAATGAATGCTTTGGGAATCTTGAACTGGAGTAGAGCACAACTTCTCATGTCCCAAACATTTCTGAGTGTGTCTTCTATGTTTTTGTCATGTGTAGTCCTGACAGATCCTATTTCTCTGATTTTCAAGTATTTAAAACATCTCAAAATTTCCTTTTAACTGTCATGCTGCCATTAAAAATTGATCTATCAATAGATTAAGTTAATGTTGTTCCATACCAAAATTTTGGGGGCAAATGTTAATAATGTCAATACAGTGACAGGACCCGAGGGAATGACCTGAAGCTGTGTCACAGGAGGTTTAGATTGTATATTAGGAAAAGGTTCCTTGCTCAGAGGGTGGTTGGGCACTGAACAGGCTCTCCAGGGCAGTGGTCACAGCATCAAACCTGACAGAGCTCAAGAAGCATTTGTACAATGCCCTCAGGCAGAGGGTGTGACTCTTGGGAAGGTGCAGGAGGGTGACTTCGGTCATCCATATGGGTCCTTTCCAACTCAAGGTATTTTATGACCCTCTGAGTAAGGCCCAGAGAGATATATACAGCTCTAAGTATTGAATCTCTGGAAGCTGCTAGATCATACTATGCTCTGGATCATTGCTCTTTGCCAAGAGTAATTGAAACATGCCTGGTGACTATGAAGTACCACAGATTCAAGTCTAGAGAAAAGCTAACAAGGCTGTGGCATTTTTTCTGTCATTTTTCTTCCTTAAGGCAGAAGCTCTGGAAGTACTAAATGAGCACTATAAGGACCATTATATAAAACAAGCCCTTAGGAAATCTAGGAGAGTCAGAAAATGCAATTTCAGCCTAAGAGATTAAAAGAAGATAAATCATTAAAACCAGTTGATGGTGTAAAATCTTTGTCATATTTTGACTGATTTTCATGGGCAGCTTTTAACATGTATTTTGGGAAGCAATTTGGGTTTAGTTTAAAAAAAAGCTTAAACTACAATTCTTGCAGTTAGATTCTAGCTTTCTTTTCCCTGCTTTTTTCACCCCTTTTCATAAAAGTTTTGATTAACTGCCGTCTAAGGGTAACTTTTGGAAATTCAGATCAGTAGTCCTGTGAACAAACCTTTGTCTTGAGCATTATTTAGGATGTTTTATCTTCAGGGTCCTCCATGCAGCTTTGTGAGACAGATGTCAGTTTTTACATCTTTAACAAGTTGATTCCATGCCTGAAGGAATTTTGATACGGACCTAATGTTGTCTGGGAAATTTATGTTCCTGTTACTGCTCCTAAATACTACAAATAGACATTCTACATAGAATATGTATAAAATTGCAATATGAGCTATGGGCTCACATGAAATTTTACAAAAATATCAATCTGGTGGCTGAATATCAATTTCCCCTTACACAAGTTTTTTCATCCCTTTCTCATCTCAGCAATGAGGAGAAAAATCCAGACAATTTTTCTAAAGAACAACTGTTTAATTGCAGTAAGACTCCAGGCAGTGGAGTCTGAGAAACTTCCGCATGTGCAGGAGTGGAACTGTACAGCATCACTGTGGCTGTATGGAAGTCTTGTGTGAGACACTTGTGCAAATAAGTTTATCTGGGGTTTTTTGGTGTAGTCAGGATTTCTGGCTTACACTAACTGATCTGTGATACCTTTCACCTGATATTTAGAATGTGGCAGGTCTATATTTTCAGAATATAGAGCACAGACACTTGTCTATATCTCACCTTGTTGGGAAATTCAAGTAAATTATAATTTGTGTAACTGTTTCACAGCAGTCGCAAAAAAGGTTTATTTAACTTTATTTTGTCTAAAATTATCCTGTACTGTGTTGTATTTCATTCTTTTTATATTTAAGAACCAGAAAGGAAAGCTTATTTTCCTTTAGAAATTCTGTACAGCCAGAGAAAGGCCAACCACACTAAATGAAGTAGTGGGTCTCCTGTGGCAGCTGCACACTCAAGCTACGACTGCATACAAATGAACACGAGGAGAAAATTAAATTTACTGGCATGATTTCTGATTTCTAGAAATTGCTTCCATATTTGCTGAGCTGGCACCTGTCATGGGCTAATATAGCTTAACCAAATCAGGATCAAAGGAGTTTAATTAATTTAGTGATTTATTAATGATACATAATTAGCCAGCAATCAGTGAAATACACATTAGGGATCAATATGACTAATACAACTGATGAAACAGAATACTAAAGACTTCTAAAGCATGAGTAATTTTTATGTATTCAAAATACCCTTTTGTTAATTCAAATTAACTTCCTTTATATCCTCTGAAATAATATAATTAAGTTTTTAACTGCATTTTTTTTCAATCTCCAGCATCAAAATATACACTTGTTTTTATTCCATAATTCTCATAGTAATAGATGCAGCTCAATTCTCCATTGTTCCATATATGTCATGTATTTTGATTTACTTTCCCACTTCTACAGTTTTTTTAAATAACATTCCTTACCTATCGTTTTTAATAGCATTTCTATAAATTGTGGATTTTACTTTGAGAAAAAGGATATTATATGATGTAGAGGTGTAAATTTGCCTTTGTATGTTCTTTATAGTTCAGAATAATTACAAATATTTCTGTAAATGAGTGTTTTGTATGTAAAATTTGAAAAAATATAACTTCTATGGGAGTACAACCAACCTTTTCAATCACAATCTGGTGCATGAACTTTCAAAACTGACTGAAACCTAATTTAGTGGGAGAATATGAGAAAAAGAAGTGATAACTAAAAGTCTCTCTCAGCATGACATCTCCCAAATTTATTGTTAAAAATCCTCTATATTATTCTTCATGTACCTGTTCGCCAGTTATAATTAGTTTGTTGAAATACAACTATTTTATTGACTTTTTCTTTAAGAATGCTCAGCATCATCACGTTGCTTTTTTTTTTTTTTTTTTTTTTTTTTTCCCCAGAAATAAGTATAATATTGTGGCCATAAAGGTAATAGGGATATTTGGGCTGTCATTATGCAAAAATTATAGAGAAATGCATTTGAGCATTTTTGGCAGGCAACTGGAGCCATCTGAAACAATGATGTACTGACAAATATGTTGTAATTACTGTTGTCTGTGAGGTTGATAATGACAACTGTCTTCCACAACTACTCATCTGACTCTGATGTCAATTTAATCTTATACAGAAGACCTAGAGCAGTGCTGAAAAAGTGGTATCAAACTCAATGTGTTGAGAGGCACAGGCTCAGTTTCCTGAGGGGAACGTCTATGAGAATGCTGCTGTTTTCCAATGGAACATGAAAGTTCACTTTCCTTAGGGGAGCCAGCAACTTGTTTCTACATAATTCACTTTGCAGAGATAAACCTTCCTCTGAAACATTTTAAAAAAATGTTATTAGCAACAAACCTTTAGGATCACCAAACTTCAGTAAAAGTCTGAGACAGAGCAACTTCCCCAATGAGCAGAATATCTTTGGTACCTTTAGTTTATGGACACTAAAGCATTTGGATAGAAAATGTAGCCTTAAGCAATAAAATAGGCATGGATCATCCAAGGTAAATGTCCTGACTACAGAAAATTATGCTAGGAAATAATAATAATCTTTAAAAAATCCAGAATTTAAAACTCTTGGTGAATTCAGAAAAAGATCTTAAAAATATATAGCCCTTATTTTACTTGTCCAAGTGTATGTAAAACAAAGACATTAGGTTATATTTGTTATTCATTAAAATATTTTTTCCCAAAACATTAATCTCAGACAAATGATACATGAAAATCACCAGATTATAAAAATAATTATTCTAGACACACTATTTTGAATGTTCTTTATAGTTTATTTTGAAAATTTTGGTGAAGTGGTTACAATCAAGAGAAGATTTTTGTATTTAAACCAGATGAAACTCGAGGACACTTGATACTGTGGGTCTGTGCTCAGAACCAAAATGATATTACCAGCCTAGAGAGTTAACATAGTTAACACACTGATTGGCCTCCTATCAGCTGTCCTTGCTGCGACATGGCCTTGGATTACCAAATAGCCAAATTTACCTTGCAACTCAACTATGCAATTTTCTGTGCTCTCTTTCCATATATAGCTTGGAGATATGTTAAGGATAGTTGTGATTTGTCCTCCTGGCATTTAACAGTTTAACCACTGGCTAGTGGGAAGAAAAAGCTGTGGACTTAATGCACTTATAGTCTAAGCTTCTTATTAAATGGTCAGCTAAAGATTCCTCTAAACTCAGACAAGTTGAAATTCTCCTTGATGAAGAGTGTGGAACATATTCCAGAGTATGCTGAGGCAGTGAACCACAGAAATGAGGCTACTTGTTTTGGCAGGGAGAACTTTCCCAGTTCTCAGAAACAATTTGGATAAGAGGGTTTCCACCACCCAGCTAGGAAACACTGAAAGGAGCCAGCTTTGACAGTAGTGAAACAGTAACATTTGCTATTCCTGATAAACTGTGATGTCTCCTATCTTTGCATGCTCAGAGGAGAAGATTCATAACCCACGCAACCTTAACTTGGTCTCAAACTTTGAGTCAGTTATTTCAGCATTTTCTTCTCTTAGGAGTAGTATAGTGGTATAAATCTTGTTGAATTGAGTAGGGCTTAAACACATTCTGAATTGTTTTTCTACATTAGGGCTTTAGGTGAATTGTATGAAGAAAAATCAAAAATCATCATAATCCCTTGATAATGATGTCCTGTCCTTGTAGATGCATTGTAGAAAAGCTAAAATTCAACTTAAAGGTTCAGAAAAAAATGTTATTTATAAAAATATATATACTTCCTACAAAGCTAAGAATATTTTCTGAATACTTTCATTCTCTGCTAACTTCGTATTTTCTTATAGTAGTCATTAGAAGGAACAGATGGAGGTTTATTTACAGTTCTTTATAGAATAAAGTAACTATAGAGACATTTAATTTGCAGACCAGTCTTCTTAACATGTTGACTGATGCAAATTGTCAAGATTTACTTCCTTTTCCTCCCTCTTCACCCACATGATATGCTTTGAGTGTGGCTTTTATAAAAGTAGATATTCAAGGGATATTGTACTATGGGAAATAAAACAATGTCTGTAAAAGAATTTTGTGTCTGGTATGAGATAACCTATGTGCAAATATTTAGACTGTTAAATATTGTCACCTGTCAAAGAAAAAATAGAACAGAAATGCTACTCCCTTTTAAAGCAATTTAGAGCAAAACCTATTCCAAAACTGCGAACACCATCAAAATACTCAATTTTTGAGTATTTCAATTGCAATCCAAGAATTGCAATTTTTTCTTTGTATTAAGTTAGTATATGGAATGAAATTTTATTTGAATTCTGAGAAAGGTGCTCATATTTTATCCATCAGGTAGATGGCCTTTGTACTTGCTGGGAGTTAGATTTCTTTTTTACTTGTAGATTTTTTTCCCATAAGTTGCTAGGAAAATAACTACTGAGTATTTCTTGGTATTTAAGCAAAAAACATGCTATGCTGTAGCCCCTGAACTGCCCTGCCCTACTGGGACATCTTGCAGTTCCAGCTACCGCCATGGAGCTTCTAGTGCATCTCCTCCACCAGCTGGGATTTCTGCCCATTCCTGCTGTTCCAGCTTGGTGCTCCTCAGAGTCCTGCAGGGGCACCGGGATCAGACACCCCCAGGGTTTTGTGAAGCAAAGCCTCTCCTCCATCCCTTCTCAGCCGAGAAGGCTGTCATGAGGTTCCTGGTTCTTTTTGTTGTTAATGCCATAGTTGTTGTTTTGTTTGCCTTGTAAACATAGTAACATATTGCCATACTAGTAAAGAACTCCTATCCCCATACCTTTGCCCAAGAGCCCTTTAATTTCAAAATTTTAATACTTTGGAGGAAGGTGGTTTACATTCTCCATTCCAAGGGAAGTTCCGACTTTCCCTGGCAGACACCTGTCTTTTAAACTAAGACAGTATTATAATCATCTGACTCATAAAAATGGATTGAATAACTGCAACAGTAGAGAGTTTGATGCACATGAAAATGGGCACGACTTAAACATTACAGGCCAAATGAAAAAAACATAGTGCCAAAATGAGTTTAAATCAGAGGACATATGACTTGTAGCAGCAAGTGTACCTAGTATTTTTGATGTGGACGATAGAGGGCAGGTCCACTGAAATTTAAGATGTAGCAGAGTACTCACTAAGATAAATTCAGGATTGGAAGGCAACAAAAATGAGAAGACAGTAAATGAACACATTTAAAAAGGACAAAATTTTTAAAGGTAGCATAAATTTTCCAGTATTTTGCCTCAAGTTGGATAATCCTGACAATATACTATGGCTTACACTGAGCTTGGAGAAGGAGCTATCATTTAACATCCTAAATAGACCTAATAATTCAAATACATCCAAGGATGCAAATCAATGCATTGCCTGTGTTTGCATGAAACCCAGCAGCTGGTAGGGTCAATTATAAGGGACTTCAGTGGGGCAATTACTATCCATTTTATATCCTGTATGTACCTGGTGATGTAGATGTAAGCAAAAATATTAGAGCAAAACCACCCTTCCTGATCAGCAAATTAGATTTTCTGGAAATGAAAATGTTTGCTACACATGAAAATGTTAAAAATAAAGTTGTAGAACTGGATTTTTGTCTTTTTCCTTGAAATGAGATATTGAAAAAACTGTTGTTTTACAAATCAAAAAGGTATTTGTTGATTTGTCCAAGTAGTGTGCCTAGGTTTGGGTTTTCCTATAGATCAACACTGTATCTCGGTTCTATGGAAGATGTCCCTAACTATAACATTAACAAGACATCAGAAATAAATATTTTCCTACAGAGTGGGTAGCAGAAAGCACATAAAAACTGTATAACTCTGTGACCTCGCAGTTACACTCCTGCGAATGATCATAAACCTGGATCTAAAAATGGCTTTTATTCTCTGACTTCTTGATGCTAAGTACATAATCATTATTCCCCCTAACCCTCTGTAACTTAGTTTCCACATACAAAATGAAGATGATTAGTGCTTCCTAGTGTTATAGAGTTGTTTTGAAAATAAACTATAAACTGTAAATACTTGTCTAAATGAACACAGTTTCTTCATATTAAGCTATAGCATTTACACTCAGGGCTGTCAAACCTCAGTTTCACAGTGTTGAATAAACCATGCTCTTCATTGGCTACACTAAGAAATATATGATAAATGTCATAGGAAGGGCAGGGTAAATAAATAAATATCTAAAAGGAAGAAATGAATAGGTTTTACTGTAAGCTTCCTTGTTGCTTCGCGTATCTGTCTCTCAGGCCAGCCCAGCATTCGGCTGGACCACCCTGCTAGCTCTGATACACCTCAACAGGACCTTGCGTGGGTCTTTGGCTCTGCAGCACCTTTACCTTCACTGTCACGGCCATGGTTTGAAAGAGGGGACACTCTCGAGGCTCGAGGAACAAAGGTTTTATTCGGGGATCACAGGGGCAGTCCCTGGTCCCAGGCCTGTGCCTCAGGAGAGTGACCCAGGACCTGGTCTGCAAGGGGTTTTTGTTCAACAGAAGTCTCAGGGGTGGGTACAAGTTGCAAACCAATGAAACAAAGCAAGGTGGCTAATGCCATTTGCAATACACAAACATCAACAAATCAGGTAAATTGGGGTGGAGTCTCTGGAGGATCCACCAACCACTGTCTGACACCTCTCATAAGGTCTTGGGCCTGGGAGATTGATGGACAGGAGGGGGGAGAAGATACATTGGGATGGGGGAAAAGACAATGGG
This sequence comes from Zosterops lateralis, assembly GCF_965231275.1. Classification (NCBI taxonomy): domain Eukaryota; kingdom Metazoa; phylum Chordata; class Aves; order Passeriformes; family Zosteropidae; genus Zosterops; species Zosterops lateralis. The sequence continues at coordinate 115,699,420 of NC_139763.1, forward strand.
AAGACCAGTCTCCAGTCAGAGACTTAGGTTGTCTTGGAAACTCTTATCAACTTCTGATAAGAACATTCCAGGACAGGGAGCCTTACTAGCTAGGGTTAAAGTTCAAACCATACTAAACTTATAACTAAAAACCTATAAAACAATTCCAGCATCCCCACACTTGCTTATTCTAAACATCTTAGAATGATAAATACATTTTCCCAGCATATCTGCAAAGGCATATTCAGACCACTATCTTACCTCTCCTGTGATGAAGCTGTTCACAAACCTTTCATAGTGATGTATGTAAGAACTATCAAAAATTACTTTCCTGATAACATCATTATCAGATTTACCCTACATGCAGTATTTTGTTTTAATTGAACTATGAAAAGGTTATAGTCTGCTTGTTTTAGGACTTTGCATGACATTTTGAAGAAAAATGCTTGGCACAGTGACAAATAACATGTAATAACCATTTAAAATTGACTCAACATATGGATATAGAATTAACATGAGTTGTAGGACACTTTCTCACCAACTTATTCGGCAGCATGAAAAACTTTGAATACATCATCCTGTCAAGGTGCAGAAGTGGTGAGCGGAACTTTAGACACACAGTTCAATCTTGACTCTGATGAAGACAGACTTTCTCTTCTCCACTGTAAAGCATCCTCTGGTCAGGCTTGTTTTGCCTCACTTCCATCATGCAGAGGAGTGCTGAACCTGCACTGGCAAACTATTTCAAATATATCATGCCTGCAGACACCACAGCTGTTCCTACACCAGCTCATTTCCTTTGTGTCTCTCTGATGGAAAATTGTGTCTGTGTGTCATGGTGCCTTAGAAATTACCTATCATTGTGAGAACACTTCCTTCTCTACTTTTAGAGGGAAATCTCTCAAGTATTAGGATACAATAGATATGTAAAGAGACATGTATGCAATAAGGAATTCAGAAATCATCTGTGATGTAAGCACATTTGCGTAAGGTAAAGTGGATTAAAATATTAATTGATTGATTAATTAATAATTAATATACCAAATCACCACTGCAGGGGAATGTGGTTTGTAGAATCATAGAATCATAAAATAATAGAATCAGAGAATCATTAAAGTTGGAAAAGATCTCCAAGTTCATTGAGTCCCACCTTTGACCAAACACCAAGTTGTCAACTAGACCATGGCACTAAGTGCAACCAGTCATTTCTTAAACATCTCCAGGGACGGTGATTCCACCTGGCAGTGGATTCCCTGGGCAGTGCTTTAAAATGCTTAACCCCCCCTTCAGTGAAGAAAGTCCCCCTGATGTCCAACCTGGACCTTCTCTGGTGCAATTTGAAACTGTGTCCTTTTGTCCGATCACTGGTTACCTGGGAGAAAAGCCTGATCCCCACCTGGCTAGACCCTCCATTCAGGGAGATGTAGAGAGTGAGAAGGTTCCCCCTGAGCCTCCTTTTCTCCAGACTGACCCCACACAGCTCCCTCATCTCTTCTCCTAATCAGATTTGTGCTTCAGACCCTTCCCCAGCTTCATTGCCCTTATCTGGACATGTTCCAGCCCCTCAATCAATGTCTTATTTGAGGTGCCCAGAGCTGGACATAGGATTTGAGGTGTGGCCTCCCAGGTGGCCAGTGCAAGGGGACAATCACTGCCATGGTCCTGCTGCCACACTATTGCTGGTACAGGCCAGGTGCCATTGCACTCCTTGCCCACTTGAGCAGTGCTGGCTCACGTTTAGCTGTTGTTGACCAGCACCCCCTGATCCTTTTCCACTGGGCCTCTTTCCACCCAAAATAGAGTCTCCTAACCAGGGATGACCTGTAGGCACCTGAGAAAACAATTGCACTGGAATTAATTTGCAATACAGAGGACAGTCTTTTATTTCCAAAGGAATATATCTCAGCTACAATCTACAAAAATCCACCCCTTGACACCACTCTCCTTTGGTCCAGCTAAATCTTATTTTAAATTGGTTGGATTCATCAGAGAAATGAGATAGGAAGACTGTCATATTCCACTGTGGGTAACTGCAAGGATATCTTTTAAAAATTGATGGTGTAGGACAAAATTAGTCAAACAAGACAACATCATACCTGAGAACTGATTATTGGTACCAAAAAAAAAAACCCTCAAAAAAGCATTGGCTTACTAAAGAGGAATAGAAAAGACAGAAAAGGAGGAAGGAAAATAGAAAAGGATGGGGAGGGAAAGAAAGAGAGAGGGGGGAGACAGTGAGAAAAAGCAGGCACTAGAACCAGAGGTTTGGGGAGTACTGTCAACATCCATGCAATGGGGGAAATGTGCACACTGCCTGCTGGAGAGCCTGTGCAGCTCTCATAGAGGCGCAGCTCCCCAAGCACAGCTCCCATGGTGATGGGTGGCCAGACATGAGGTGAATGAGTGGGCACTTGGGCAGGAGGGCCAGAACCTTGGAAAGAGGATTGCAGTAATGGGCTGGATCAGTGAAGCAGGGTAAGCAGGGAGGGCATCAGGAAGGAACACAGGGAATCAGGACAGGTGAAGGGCAGCCAGTGTCTATCCAAGCACCCAGAAAGACAGAGAGAGAGAGAGAGGAGCGAGTGAAGGCAAGCCTCGGTGCCTCTGGCCAGTGAGGACAGAAGAGCCAAAAGGCAGGCTGGAACCAGGGCAAAAAGGACAAAAACAGGCTAAGGCCAGGGCAAGTAGCAGACCTCAGCACACTGGAGCCAAAGCAAAAACACTGTGGGGTCAATAGTTTTTGAGCTTGAGAAGCTAGCTCATCTCAAGGGAAACTTTTCAACAGGTTTTTTTCTCCTGAAACCACCTTATGTAAACAATATTCCTTTTTTATAACAACAGGTGTTGTTACTTAGTCAATAGGAGAAGAGTCAGTCCTATGGAACAGCAACGTACTTTTTAGCGCAGCCTGTTACAAAAAAAGGTAAATTAATTGTAAATAAAGCCTTCTGATTTCTACTGCCTTCTGACTAGAGTCAAGCATCTTTATTTCGTGACCTACTGCGACAAAGACACAAGGAGTCAAAAAGCCCCCAGATTCAAAAAGTCCCAAAACGACAAGTGTCAAAAAGCCCAAGCCAAAAAGCCTAAAGCCAAAAAGCCTAAAACCAAAACGCCCAAAGCCAAAAAGCCCAACTGGTTAGCCAAAGCAAAAAACACAAGACATAAAAGCCCTAGAGTTTTTGTCACAGTTGCTTTTGGAGTAACTGGCCCCTCCCAAAGTCTGCCTGCTATCAGGAGACCATTGGCCTAGTCCAACCTTCCACTGCAGTCTATGGCTGGAGACCTTTCACCACCTGATTGGAGAAACCTCTCTGAGGAGTAGAGTGTCCTTGTGTTCTCCTGCTGACTGCCAGTCCCATGTGAGGTGTGAAATGGTTACCAGGCAAAGTCTATCCAGAGACAAGGGTTTCACCCACCTTCTGCTTGCTGCCTCTAGAAAGTGGCACATGTGCAGTCTCTCCCCTACATGCCTCTGACAACCAGTATAGAGACAGAAATCAAAACTAAATTGGCTCCTCACCAAAACCAATCCATTTTACAATTTCTTCAGACATCACAGTGTATCCTTAGCTGCAAGAGGAAATCTTGTTGCCATAAGCAGGTATGTCGTGATATCTCTAGAGAGAACATTTGTAAATCAGATTTTCTGATCTTCAAAGGTGGGCAGTTTCATCCTACCTCCACGTTCTGTAGGTTCCTGAGCAACAGGCTGATTAGTAAATGAAATGGGGCTTTTCACAATTAAAAAGATAAACACACAAACACAACAATAAAAAAGAAACAAACAAAATACCACAAAAAATCCGAAACAATAAACCAGAATGAAAATAGAACAACTGATGAGGAAATAACCACTCTCCTAATTTTAGAGATAAGCATACATATCCCCTTTACATTTCCAGTGATGCAACAAACTTGAAAAAGAACAAGTTTGAAGTGTTCGGATAATAATTCCCTTTTAATTAACAGATTGGGGGCAGAATTGTTGCTATCTGTTCTGTATGTCTGTCAATATTCGTCATTTTTTCTCAGCAAGTTGTTAGCTAATGTCTCAAAACAAATAAAAAATGTGCAAGAGAAACTATAAATGGTGGGGAAGAGGTAATTTTTCATTCATACAGCTTCAATATTAACAAGGTACACATAAAAGTGATAACATGAATTAATGGAAGTAAAAACGTGGGCAATAACATAGAGGGCACCAAAAACCAGTTAATATAGCTGGAAACACACTGTTATATCATGAAAGTTATTACAGTATTTGCCTTTTTCATCTCTTTAAAATATCTTTTCCCTATTCACCCTCAGAAGATGTCATTCCAAAAAATTTGGCGAGGTGCTGTGCAAAATTCTTTAAAAATGCTTGGCTGATATGAAGATTAAGAAAGTAAACTCCTGTGGATTCAAAATCTTTAATGTCAGGAGTTATATGGGCATGTTCCATTGTTTAAAGAATAAAATCTAGATTTAAATACGTTTGACCCTAGATAAAACACTTGGAGCAAGAATTCTGGATCATTAATAAGATTTATACTTGCAAATGTTATTTATAAAATACATAACTCTTGACATGGTAGATACATGTCCCAAGATATGTAATTAATGATAAATCAAACTCTCACTATTTGGATGATTCAGTTTTTTACCTTTATCCTCTTCTTATCATCATCCTCAAACATGCTTTGAAATAAATAGATAGGGGTCAACCTGTAATTTCTGAGTAAATTTTAAATGAGACTGTGAAGCTGCAAGTCAGGATGAATGTGTAAATTGCTTTTCCAGCTTTCCCTCAACAAAAATGTAAAAGTAGAGATTCAATATTTACCATTAGTTAACAGTTTTATATCTTTTCAAATGTTTGGACTTATTAAAGTAATTTTTAACAAGCTAAACACATACTGATGATAATTGCAAATATTTTTCATTAATTTCATAGATCAAAGATATTGCTAAGTCTAATTAGGTGAAGTCATATCAGCTTTGATAGTTGTGCCCAGTAAATACGATTGCATTTGCTACTGCTGGGGGAAGGTGTTGAGCTGTTTCAGATCTCAGGGAGTGACTGAGAAACCTATTGCCTGAGCAAGACTGAGCTGGATTCACCAGGGCACCCCAAATTAGGCCCGGTCTCTAATACCGGTGCACAACAAAATAGAACTTCACTTCTGAACCTATAAGAGATGAAGTCTCATTTATTTATTATTGTCATACAAAGGATTCAAGTGCCTAATATTTTCTAGTCTTCTCCAGGATGTGATGTGGACAAGATTGAAAAGACCCCATGGGAGTGTCATGAGGTTAAGCACAACCAAATCCAAGGTGCTGCACCTGGGTCAGGACAGACCTGGATATCAGTCCAGGCTGGGGGATGAACAGACCCAGAGCTCCTGGGAGAAGGACTTGGGGGTGCTGGTGGGTGAGAGGCTGGACATGGCCCGGCCGTGTGCGCTGGGAGCCCAGAAACCCCTGTGTGCTGGGCTCATCCAAAGGCCCGTGGGCAGCAGGGCAAGGAGGGGATTTTGCCCCTCTGCCCCACTCTGCTGAGACCCCACCTGCAGAGCTGCATCCAGCTCTGGGCTCCCAGCACAGCAAGGTCAGGGACCTGCTGGAGCCAGGCCAGAGGAGGCACCAAGAGGATCAGAGGGATGGAGCAGCTCTGCTGTGAGGAAAGGCTGAGAGAACTGGGATTGTTCAAGCTGGAAAAGAGAAGGTTTTGGGGTGACCTAATTCTTGCCTTCTAATACCTGAAGGTAACCTACAGGAAAAATGGAGAGAAACTATAAGGGCCTGGAGTGACAGGACAAAAGGGAATGAACGGCTTCAAACTGAGAGTAGGTTTAGACAGGATATTAGGAAGAACTTCTTCCCTGTGAAGGTGGTGAGACACTGGAACAGCTTTCCAAGAGAAGTTCCATCCCTGGACGTTTTCAAGACCAGACTGGATGGAGCCCTGAGCAACTTGGTCTAATGGAAGAGTTTTCCTAGAGAAGCTGTGGCTGTCCCATCCCTGAAAGAGTTCAAGGCCAGGCTGGAAGAAGCTCTGAGCAACCTGTCTAGTGGAAGTTACCTCTGCCCATGGCATAGAGGTTGGAATACAGTTCTTGAGGCCCTTGCCAATTGAGGCCACTCTATGATTCTATGATAGTAGTTTTTAAAGTCTATTATTTCAGAATATCTATCAGTTAAAACTCTGATAGTGATTAGTGAAACTGTTAAATCCCTGCCATGCCATGCTTTTTAAGGGCTTTGATCTACTCCTTTAACATAATACATTAAACATAAATAAGCTCCCACTTAATGTATACTAACAATACTACTCCACTTAAAATTCCTTATTATATTCTCTACTTTTGATGCCACCTATCCATCATATCACTTATGTTGAGTAATGTTTACATTACATTGTGTTTGTTTGTGAAAACTGGTTTACTGTGAAATACTTTTTAATTTATTTCTCACTCTCACCCTTATTTATTTATTTATTCTCAATTTTCTTAAAATGATGTAACCTAAAGCTAACAAGTTCAACTCAATTTATAAAACAGTCAAACTAAATTCCCACATTTGCGGAAGTTTTTCAGGGTTTTGCTGGTTTGGTTTTTTTGCAACAATCATTTACTAGTTATGAATGTCAATCGGATAAAGTAATACTGGGATATCTAACATGTATACAAATATAAAATTTATTTACAGCGGTGTGGTGGATTAAGTGATCACTAGAATTACAGAATTACTTACTCATTTTCTGTTGTGAGATAAGAATTAATAGGAGAGTAAACCAGGCTCAAAACTTTAAAGGGTATAAAGAACACCTTATTACAAAACTAAAAGTAAACAAAAGTTAAACTAAGCAGGAGGCCAGGCCAGTCTGTTACCTGTTCCCAGGCTAGAGGAAAAGAGAGCTTACCCAGGGTTTGCTTGGGTTTTAACATGTGTGTTCACAGCAGCGTATTTAGCTTCCTAGTGGTTTAACAAGGTGTCAGTATTCAAAACTAGTCACTGATTGGTTTTGTCAGGTACAGAGGAGACTCTTAGCAGCTTCTCTTAGAAAAAATCATTTCTGTGGGTGGCTTTTCCCTTCTCACTAAATGTCAATCCAAGTAAAACTAGCACAAGCAGAAAAAAGTTTACCTTTATCCATGTGGGAAAAACAAGGTTCACTTTCTCAGTAAATTTTAAGAAATAGGTTTAATAAAAAAATAAGACAATTAGGAGATAGCAAAAAAGCAAAGTACAGCTGGCTGGGTGACTTGGCATTCAGCCAAGTCCACACTCTGCTATATCAGAGACATTCTTTAAATACCCTTTCTGTTGCATCAGTCTGTTGAATACTCATATTTTTCCATATTCTAGGAACTGTTTTGCCTGGTCCCTCTTTGTGTCCACCTTTTTAGAGCATGTGAGTTTCTTGGCTGTGTCTTCATTATCACCTCCCACTTGGGCCTTGGTCCACACCTTCTTCAGATGGCAGATGCTGATAGTTGCTGTATCAATAGCACGGTTTTATTTACATGTTCACTGGATGTTATCCCAACTAAACAGACAGTTTAAGCAGACTATATCAACTACTACCACTATGCCTAAATTTTTTTACTAATAGCAGAAATAAAAAACTTATATCCTTACCACAATGTCATTAATCATATAGCATACATCTTGCAAAAAGCTAACTTTATAATATGCATTTATAACACATGAAAATACTTCAGAGGAACATGTCACATGAAAATATTTTTGTTTATTAAAACCATCATTTTAAGTACCTAGCACATTATCAGGTTTCTGTGAAAAACTGCAAAGTCATTTCAATTTACAAAATATCCTGTCAAAAAAAAGAGAAAGGGTTGGAAAATGTATTGCTTTGTAAGAAGAATGTATGAGATGCTTGACAAATCAACCCCTTTAGATTGGTAGTCATATCCATAACTGCTCTTATCTGATGAGACTTACCAAAGCAAAATTCCTGAAGATTCTGTATGAGGATAAATTTATTGAGTTATTTCCCTAAAAATGCAGTTAGAATCTGAGATAATAATAAACAAAAATTATGATTACTTGAAATTTGCACCAATCAACATGTGTCAGACAGACAACTTTTCCTAACACTTTTATAAATCAAGGAGGTGAACCTATTTCATCATTATAAATCTAACTTCTGTATATTTCTTTTTGACTTTTTGCAATAGTTCCACTTGCTATTAAGTAAGACAAAGCCCTGCATGATTTTATGTTAAAATATGGATACAAAATCAACAAAATTTTGGGAAATAAACCAACAGCATTTCTAATTTTGATGAATTAGATCATCTCTTGCAGATATACACAGACAGACTGACACACAGATTCTTATCTTTCTCCTGTAGCTCAGCTTTGTGGATTTTTTAGCACTGATGAGCTATGAAATCGACTCCTAGCAGACACCCTTAGCATGTGAGTCAAACACACCATCTCACAAAGAGGTACAAAGCCAGAATCCAATCTGTGTAGAATACTTGAGAATTATTCTTATGAGGTGATATGAAAAGAAAGTGACTTGTGCAGCAGCTGCTTGTCTCCGTTTTCTTCTTGAATTTGGCCTTCTCATCTTCACCGGTCATAATATTCATTGGGAGGCCTCCTGGCCTCCAGTGAACAACAATGACTTGTTGTTCTCCCCAGACAACAGTTAGGATACCTAGGAAATAGATAATCCTTTAGGCAAAGGTATGGCAGTGTTAAAGGAATCAAACTGGCACAGACCAAAGTGCTTTACAGTGAAAAGAAGCCAAAAGTTGAGCTTTACAAATTTCCTCAGGCTGTGGATTAGAAGATTTTCTGATATGCATGCTGCCATGGATGGAGACAACTTTAACTAGATCAGGTTGTTCAAAGCTCCATCCAGCCTGGCCTTGAACACATCCACAACTTTTTTGGGTAGTTCCAGTGCCTCACTACCCTCACCCTAAAACATTTCTCCTTAATGCTCAATCTTAATTTACCCTCTTACAAGTTTGAAAACATTGACTCTTACCACTACAGTCCTGGTAAAAAGTCTCTTTCCATCTTTCTTATAATCCCTGCTTTAAATAGTGAAAGGCCTCCCCAAAGCCTTTTCTTCTCCAGTCTAAATAACTCTAAATTTTCCAGCATTTCTTCATAGGAGACATATTCCTGAACTTTGGCCTTTTTTATATCTGTCTTCTCAACCCACTGTAATATGGCCAGGTATTCTTTCTTGTACTGGGGACCCAGAGCTAGATTCCATGTCGGCTCTTAAGAGAGCAGAGTAGAGAGGAAGAATCACCTCCCTACACCTGCTGGCCAAATCTCTTTTTATGCAGTTCAGGATACAGATGACTTTCTGAGATGCAAATACACATTGCCAGCTCTTGTCCAGTTTTTTAACCACAAGAAATTCCAAGTACTGTTTTGCAGGGCTGCTCTCAATCAATTCATTACTGTTCTGGTTTGGGTTGAATTAGGGGAAAACCTTCAAGGAATCCCCTAATAACAAAACCTCTACCACCCCTCCCCCAACCCTGGGTTTGGGAAGGAGTCTCTTGAACACAAAGTGGAAAAAACCGGTTTATTAACAAATGAATAAACACCCCCCGACACAAGGGAAAAAAAAAAAGAACAGAAAAAGCTCAGGTTACTGTGAGGGGAGGGGCGCGCAGCTTCTTTTACAAGCCCCAGCGATCTTCCTCGGACTCCTCCAGCCAGATCAGCTCCGGGTGCCGGTCCTAAATCTTAAAGGGGGGGGGGGGGTGGGGGGGAAAGGGAGAAGAGGAAAAGGGAAAAAAAAAAAAACAAACAGAGCACAGAGGCGGCAGAAAGAAAGGAAGAAAAAACAAAAGAACGAAAGGGCAAGAAACTAGCAGAAAATTGCAAGACAGCGAGCGCCTAGAAGCAGGGAAGCCAAAGCAAAGCAAAGCGGAGCCAGCCCAGCAGGCCAGTGCCCGCCCCCCCTAAAGGGGACGGAACACCTTCTTAGACATAACAAGGGTGTCCACGATATGGGATTATGGGATAGAGAGCACTGTCAACCCAGGACAATTACATAGCCCATATTAGTACTGGGTATTGCCCTGATCCTAGTGCAGCACTTTGTGTTTTCCCTTGTTAAACTTCATGAGTTTTGCAGTCTTCAAGCCTGTCCAGGTCCCTCTGGATGCCATGCCTTCCCTCCAGCACATCAATCACACCACACAGCTTGGGGTCATCAGCAAATTTGCTAAGGGTGTCTCGATCCCACTATATCATCACTGAAAATATTAACTAGTATTGATCCTAGTGTGCACCCTTGAGGGATTCCACGTGTTACTGTTTTCCACTTAGAAACTGAGCTATTGGATGTGGCAATCCAGCCAATTCCTAATCCATATAAGAGTTCACCTGTCAAATCCATATGCTTGCAATGTAGTATCAAGAATATTGTGTGGGACTGTGTCTGTGGTCTTACAGAAGTCAAGAGAATTGATAACTACAGCTCTTGTCTTGCCCTTTCAGCTGTAAAGGACCACAAGATCAGTCAGGCACAATTTGACCTTGTTGAAGCCATGTTAGCTGTGTCTAATCATCTCCCTGTCTTCCATATGCTTGGTGGATATGTTTTCCAGGAAGGTCTGTTCCATTTCTGAGGTGTGGCTGGCTGGTCAGTACTTCATACCCTAGGAGTGATACCAATATCTGGACATATTTCAACAGAAGAGAACATTATGATAATATAATGAAGATTTGAAATAAAGGGTCTCCTCTGAGTTATTGAAAATCCCAAGGCCAGCAGAGACTTCACAAGCTCAACCACACTTTCTATGTTTGTACTACCCTGATTAAAAAGAGTATCTGTCTCTGATGACAGAAAAGCCCCTTCTAAATCTGCTGGGGTTTGTACCTATACCAATCTGTCATTACTGCCTTTAGTGTTTGGTAGAAAGGTTTAACTTCCTGCCTTTCTCATCCAATGAGAAAATTACTCAGAACCCTCTGCTGTGTGCATTATAGATTGTAGTGCAAAATGTATACATACAAGGTATTCAACACATGTCTTGAAGATAAATAAAACCTCACAAAGGCAATCATTGAGGTCTATCAATTCTAATGCCAGGCTGGTTAGGTAATTTCAATGAAATAGGATAACTAAACTTTAAAACCTAGTTTAAAGAGGTACTGCTGAAGGATTTTACTCCTTACAGCCTTTAGTTAGAGTGCTGGCTGTTCGCTATCTCATGTCCTCTGCATTGTCTAAAAGAATGCAACAAGAAAATTAATTAGGGTTTTCTCTATGTTTTAGAGACAGGTAATGGATTACTACAACTTGGAAAGATGCTTCAGGACTAGACAGTCCACTTAAACTTAGACAATTTTAGAGAAATAAAAAATCCTGAATTTGCTGCTCTGGCAACAAATAAAACATTTTAACTTAAACAAATTCAGTAATAAATATCTAATCTGCACTCACAGCTTTTTTTTTTTTTTTAGTTAGAAACTAAAACATAAAAAGTTGGAATATTTTGTAGCCAAAGAGGGAGCTTCAGCTTCATTATTTTGTGTCTAGTTGTCACAAAAAATATTCCACTTTCATGTTTCTAATATTGACAAAATAAGGCAATCCATCATTTTTTCTTCATTACTTCTTGCTTTCTAAACACCAGTCTTATTTTGTCAGGCAATTTTTTTCTTTAATTTCAACTGACCCCACTGACCATGTCCTAGAGTATAATCCTCCTTTCAATGGCTTTTTGTCTCAGTGTGTCTCAGACACTCAGAAACACTCGCTTTTCTCAGCCACACTTTATTCACTGTATTGCCACAAAATCCATACAGGTGGCATATGTCATATGTCATATGACAATTGGTACAGGAAGATCTGTACACACTGCTGCATTAAAGCACAACAAACTGCAGATAGCCAACCCTACTGCAAAATAAGGCACTTTATAAAGGTTGCAGTTTGTCTGTGGAGGTAGAATGCTTTCCACTGAGCACATGTTTTTCTTGCTGTTTTAAGAGACCTAAATTATGTGAAAAAGGGAAAGAGGCATTTTTTTTGAATCACCAAAATCATTGCAAATCAAACCCTGTAATTAGAAATTAGTATTTCAGGGCTTACTTAATGTGCTTGTGCACTATATTGATATTTGAGGCAGTTTTGTAGTTCAGAGTCTGGATATAGAAATTGAGACCACATAAAATTCATATCTAGAGGTCTGAGCATCATTATTTTTTATTTATTTACACATTTATACATAAAATAATTTTCCTTTATTTTGCTTGACCAAAAAACTGCTATTAGTATATTGTTTAAATAGAATATATACATGCACCAAATAAAACTTTCCCTTGAAAGTAAATATACTAGAAAATGTTTTTTCTCATGTTCAGCTGGCACAGCCCATTTACAAATGAGGAACTGAAGTTTATAGCTTCTTACAGCAATAAAGGTGTATTAAGGAACATGAAAAATGAACAGTATGCATTACTGCTATCTATTTATAATTTAAAGTTTTGCCTGTTGTCCCATCTGAGAGCTAATAGTGCAATTTAAACTCAAGGATTGTATTTTGGGATTAACTATAAGAAAGGCTGTCTAAAGCAAATGCTGAAAACAGAAATTCAACCCTGATGTGAGGCCCTGCAAAACCAAGAGAAGAATTCATCATGTAATATAAAGATTAGAGTATGTATACATATGTAACACTTACAGTTGAATAATGATGCCAACATGTAGAAATACCCACATTTTGTAAGTTATTTTATACAACAGAAGAGAATATTTTTTGAGGGAATGCTTATACCTGAAGATTTCCACCTGTGTTTTGGAATATTCCATGTCTGTTCATGGATAAAGATTGTTGTTGACAACATTAGCTTAATTTTAGTAGTCTTTAGACACTACAGAAACATTATTGCATTTGTACAATTTTTGAACAAAGCAAAAGATGTTTCTTCTTATTAGGATTGTGGATTTTAAGCATAAAGACTCTACTTCCCCTTAGATCTGCACAGATGTTTTTACAATAAGATACATTACCTCTGATAGCCAGTTTTATACCACTATTTGGCAAACACTTCAAATTTGGGTTCTTTCTTTAAAATACATTTTTAAAGTTTTAAGCATCAGCATTAAGAATATTGAATATCACATGAAAAAAAGGTAGTTATTCTGTGGAACATTCAATCATATCCAAAGTTTAAGAGACATGGATTTATCAAAGATGATAACTACTCTTGGCATAGTTACTGTGTTTTACATTTCCTTATACTGAGGTTTGCCATTCTCATCCCATTTCCATTTTTTTAAATTTTCATTTGTGTAGACCTTGATGTAGAGTTTTCTGGAGCAGAGCTGATTGATTATGTTTTTTAAAACAGTCTTAATGGTTATATATAACAAATACAGAGATTGCTGTAAGATCAGAATCAGAGATGCAACCCCATGAAGAATAACAGATATTAGACAATAACATATTTTAATATCTTGTTGACATTAATGTAAATCATAATATAGCTTAGGAGGAGGTGTCTGAGCATTTTATACACTTGGAATCACCTATGGAATTTCCAGCAGAAAAGCAACTCAATCTAATAGCATTCATAGAGTAGAATCTGTATATTGCTCAAATTTGTCTAAGCTGCAATCTTATCACTGAACAAGTAATTATAGTATCTATTATTATAATTAATTTGTCCTGTAAAAACATCTGAAAATCATTACCAAGGCTGTGGAAAATTATATTTTAAAAACTCTTATGGTACATCAAGAGAAGGAAATTCTTCCTTTTTAATCTGTATACAATTATTCTGCCTTCACACTTTTAATACAGGGAAGGTTGTGATCCCGTTAGCAGAGTATTGGAAAATATTTCTAACAAAGATACTTTTAGCTGTTTCTAAACAAAAAACTTGTTGGAAATGGGTTCATATTTGATGTTTTTGATAAAGAACTGTCAATCTCATCAGTTTTATTGCTGCAAATCACAATGGGCTGATCTTAAAAGGCATTTGAGACATTTTTGATTCAGTCTTCATCCTGGCTGTGGTACATTCATTTTTGTTTTGAAGTATCTATTCCTACTGCTGAGGAAGCCTACAGGATTCAATTTGAATCAACAAAAGGAATAGAATCTACTTTTTTTTTTACCTTCATACTTTGCTTATTTTACCCTCATATAATGCTTGTTCTTTAATGCCACTTGAATTCTTTCCCCGTGACCAGTGAAATCTTTCCAGAACTGTGAGATCATTATTTGCCCACAACTATGTGTCATTTCCCCATAAAATCAACCTCATTCTTACAGTCAACTTTTCAAATATGCACACTTGGATATAAAAATTATTTTAGTTGTTTTCAGAAGACAAGGTGAAAACTTTGAGATTGCTGAACCAACAAAATTTTTATTTGTGACTTTTTTTCCAGATGAAATTTGTATTTCAGTAAAAAGCCTCAAAAACTATTATTTCCAATATTAAGACATAGTATTTTCAATTTTTAATTAACATTGTTGACCATTAGGATATATCAAAGTCCTATTCTTTCAGCTATATCTTACTCATCTCCCTGTATTAAGTGCATGGAATATGCTCAAGGATTGCAATATGCAAAGGCACAGAACATGAAAAATAACACTAAAGGAACTCTGCCAAATAGCACTGTGGTAGGTGGCACTGAAATGCCACAGATTTCTACCAATGCTTAAAATTTTATATTAATTTTGCTACATGGTGCAATAGCAGTACCATTAACCAAGATGAGAGCTAGTTTGTGCACAATTTATGTTCCAATAGTTGTAATAAAATAGGCACATATGTTTTAATCCAAAGTATTTATATCTCATACATATGTCAAATTATTGCAATAATATATATCACTGATGGTCTTCACATAAATGTAAATTTAGGTACAACTTTCCTGTATCATTAGCCATAAAAACTTCAAGAGCACTGAGGCAGTATAAGATACTAATGGGCAAGCAATACAACATTGTACCTTCAGGGGATAATTTCAGAAAATCAGCTTTACTTTCATTAGCTCACTCAAGGAAAGATCAACAATCATCTTGGTTTTGCTTTATTAACAAGCATTATAATCCAGGATAAAATAACATAGTTCATTCTAACACAATACACATAATGTGTGTGCTAGACCGATTGTGACCTTATGAAGTTTCTTCCTAGTGTACCAAAGCCATTCATTTCTACCTGCAGCAAGTTTTACCTCAGAAGTTCAAGATAAACTTCCTAAAAAATGGCTTACAATTTACTCTGTTATTATGAGCTCATTTGGATCTTATTGTCACCTTTATATGGACTGTTATTGGCATGCAATAAAAAAAGTGTGAATTCATACTTGCTATCCATATCGTCTATCAAGTGAGAAAAAAACCTGCACACTGAAGAAGACAATGGAGATTTTACTCCACTTGATATGTAATATTTTAGTGATATTCTAGTGGCATTATTCAGGTATGTCTATTTGTGGGCTGGAGTGTCCCAACAGCCCAAAAAACTTTACTACTTCATTTGGTCTGATGTGTCAAAAGAGTTATACATCTACAAGACAATTGTAATTTATTTATGCTAAAATATTTCATTAAAATTAGGGGCATGTATCTTGCAATCACATCAAACAGAGAGCTTTTGCATCATACAATGTAAGTAATATTACTTTTGGTACAGAGCACTGTTGGACCTTTCTGTAATTCCTTGACTACGAACTCTATTCTATATAAGCTGTTGCATGAACATCAATAAACTGACAGTTAGTGCTTGATTAGGAATTTATTCATTTGGAACTGATTCAAGTCAGGGTGAAGAAAATAAATCAAGATCTAATTTAAAAGTCTAAAAAAAAAAAGGAGTGGACAAACTACACAGCAAAGAAAAACAGGCAAATAAAAGTGGAGAAACTTGAGTTTGAATTACAATAAGTAGCCATGCTCTGAATTTTGCAGATTAAAGGTCTCTAACTTTCTCATTTTATATGAACACTAAAATTTAGTTTGTGGTTGATAGGGGTCATTAGATGTTTCTATATTTTTTTTTCTACCTGCACCTACATCAATCTCATACAAAGCCTACACCTACTGTATTTCTGTTAAGTTAAATAGCTATGAAGACCTACTCCTTTAATTCTTAGAAAAATATCAACATAGCTGACAAGATACTGTGTCTGTTGTGATGCTCTTTCAAATATGCAGTTTGTAAGTAGGAAAATAGTTTACTCTCAGAATTGTAGTGGTGTGGTTTTGATTTAATCAAGTTCCTTGTTCTTATTGGTTTCTGGTCTTGTACTGTTAAAATGGTTTGTTCCATGTACCCCTTTGTTCCTCCCCATATGGTTTCCCCTGCATTACCGTTTTACATCAATCAATGTGTTACATAACCACTGGGTCCTGTCTGTCACTTCAAAGCCTCTCCCTGTGTCCAGAAAGTTCCAGGGAGAGCGTTGAGTGATTGGACAGGATCCCAACCCTTCCCTCCTACATCTTCTTGGTTTGCCATAGTGTCTGTCTGTTACCTGCTGAACCCCTCCCCTGAGAGCCCTGATTGATCTGGCAATGAACCACCCCCTTGTTCCTTCCCCCAGTATAAACTGCTGTATCAGAGTGTTTGGTGCCGTGTTAAGGCTGACACTCTGGAGATAAGGTCTCCCCTCCTGGGTTACCAATAAACTTCAGATGCTGTCCCCTTATCAGAGTCCACCCTTGCTTCCCGTCACCACTCACTCCTTGCTGGTAGAAAAGGCTCCACAGTATCAGTGAGCTTCCCCAGGGCACCAAACCGTACCTTGTACTGCGGCAGGTGTCAGGGCTGGCCTGGGAGGGCAGGAGAGGGATTCTGCGACACTGCGACCACCACACAGAATGAACCTTGTAACAAGACATGTTAGCCTGTGGCAAGGGCAATGAGCTGGTCATAGCATAATTTTGTAGCTTCACGGATGGCAGTGTCCATCACCAAGGTGTGAGAAGGAACTTTCTCCTGGAAGTCACAGAGTTTGGAAACTCATCAAGCAGATACCTATTCCTCAGTGGCATGCAGATGGCTCTTAAGGCCACCTTTTCACTTCTCTTTGTATGATTTTTAATGTGGGCCAAGACCTTTGAACTAGTAAACATTGCCCTTTAATTTCTCTGGAATATATTTCTGACTGAAAACTTTTCAAAGGTTGGTAGAGTCAGAACAATTTTTGTTTCTTTTCAATTTCCCAGAAAAAAAAAAAAAAAAAAAAAAAAAAAAAAAAAAAAAAAAAAAAACCCACCACCTGAAATAGAACATTACAGTATCGGACAGATGATTGGTAATGTAACACCAGACTGTTATGACTGTTAATTTACTGTCAGACTAAAAACAGTGGGAAAGAATCTTGTACATCCCTATCAGGCCCTCTTCCAATTCTGTGTACCACTTAGATGTAACTGCCTTAAAGTGGTCAAACTGCCTTTCTCCTGATTTTATTTTGACAGCATAAAATACTGTATACTTTCTATAGTCAACATTTTATTTCATGCAGGGCCCTGGCAGATGGCCCCTGTGTGGAGGGGCTGCCTTGTGTGGGACAGAGCTAGTTCCAGCAGCTCCAACCAATCCACCACAGAGCATGGCTGAGCCCCAGAGCCAACAGCAGGGCCTTGGAAACAGCAGGGATAAGGGAGTGAAGAACGCTGAAGGTAACAGTGAGAGAGACAGCCCTGAGAGCCCCAAGGGGAGAGAAAAAGGAGAGAGAGGAGGAAGTCCAGGTGTCCCAGCAGGGATTCTCTGGGAGCCACTGGAGCAAAAGCTTGGAAAAGAAAGTGGTCCCCTTGCTTTCAATGGAGGGCTGAACACAAGGTACAGGGGATAAATCACTATGGAACTGGATGGAGAGACTACCCCAGAGTAGGTTTATCCTGAAGGACTGCAGCCTGTGGTCTGAAGATCTGAAGGTCCCACGCTGGAACAAGGGAAAGCGTGAGAAGGATGAAAAGGTAGAGAGGGACAGCCATGGACGGACTAAAACCTCACATTCCTCATCCCATTGCACTGCTCAGGGACAAGGAGATAGATGAGTTCAGGATAAGCTGACATTGAGCCTGGGAAAAGGGAGAACAGAGTGCTGTTTTAATTTGTCTTTGTTTCTTACCACCTGAATCTATTTCAATTGCCAATAAATGAAATTATTTTTGCCCGAGTCTGTTTTGCCTGTAAGTAATGGCAAGTGAACTCTCTTTCATTATGAGCCTCAGACTTCTCCATCTTTTTTTCTCCTCACCTTTTGTTGTAGAGGGGGAGTCCAAGAGCATCTGGAAGCCAGCCAAGGACAACCTACCACAGACATTTACAGCAGATATTGGTAAAGTTGGGGAATCACCGGTAAATACATCTATCAAATTTTTAAATCTGTCTTTTCAGAAAGAGTACAACACAAAAAGCAAAGCTTTATTAATTGATTCCCTAATTGGCCAGTTATGGATAATTACCTAGGAATTGTGTGTTCAAATATTTGGAATCATTGTATTAGATCACAGGATGGATTTTGAGACTAAAATATAGAAGAAGAGAATCTTGAAAAATCCAGTAACACTGATTTTCTAATAAAAAATATGAACTTTGTAAACAATATTATTAAAAAACCCCAACTGATAGGGAACAATGTAAGACAAAATTAGCCCTCTTGGAATGGAAGTAAATTACTAGTCACTTGTTACACTTAACAGTCACTTAATAGTCACCTTAACAGGCTGTAGCTCTGAGCAGC
Organism: Zosterops lateralis; assembly: GCF_965231275.1. Taxonomy (NCBI): domain Eukaryota; kingdom Metazoa; phylum Chordata; class Aves; order Passeriformes; family Zosteropidae; genus Zosterops; species Zosterops lateralis. The sequence goes on from NC_139763.1 coordinate 115,718,120, forward strand.
CATATTAGGAGCATAGCCATAACAATGTTTTTCTAATTGGCTTTGTTTTGTTATTGCTGAGGGAGCATAATCATTTGCAAAGGTATCAGTGGACCAAATTGATAATTAAAAAAAACCAAGACTCTGAGAAGATGAAACAACTCAGATTGTTTGCTCTAAGATTATAGGTGTCTCTGACTTCTTCAAAGATTTACTTGGAAGAATTCTGTGGGATAAGGTCTCTAATGGAAGGGTGTTACAAAAATGGATTTGCTTGCATTTTTCTTCTCTCTGTTCTTGCACAGGCATTAGAAGGAAAAAAAGTAGAATTGCATACCAAAACCTGGTTTGGTTTGGTTTGGTTTGATTTCTTCTCACAGCAACTTACTTTTACAGGAAAAGTCACACTTGAAAAAGTTTTCCTTACATGGGTCATTGAAGCCAAGTTTATCTTTTAGATTTTTACTGTGTAATAAAGAGATGATCAAGAACAATTGGTGATGTTCACAGATGACTTCCAAGCGTGCCCAAGTGGCCAAAAAGGCTAATGGCATCTTGACCTATATCAGAAATAGTGTAGCTATCAGGACCAGGGAAGTGACTCTCCCCTGTGCTCAGCACTGGTGAGGCCACACCTGAAATCCTGTGTTCAGTTATGAGCCCTTCATGACTAGAAAAACATTGAAGTCCTGGAGCATGTCCAGGGAAGGGCAAGAGAGCTGGGGAAAGCTCTAGAGCATAAGTCTGAGGAAGAGCAGCTGAGGGAGCTAGGGATATTTAACATGGGGAAAGGAGGCTTCAAGGGAGACCTTCTCTATATGTTTCTGGAAGGAGGGTGTAGTGAGGTGGGGGTCAATTTCTTCTTCCAAGTAGCAAGTGTTAAGACAAGAGGAAGTAGTCTCGGATTGTGCTTGTATGTTTAGATTGAAACTGGGAAAAATTCCTTCACCAAAAGGGCTGATAAGCCCTGGAATGTGTTGTCCAGGAGAAGGGTTGAGTCACAATCCCTGGTGGTATTAAAAAGATGTGTAGATGTGGCACTTAAGAACATGTGGTGTTTAGTGGTGGACTTGGCAGTGCTGGTTTGAGAGTTGGGCTTGATTATCTTAAAGTTTTTTTCCAAGCGACACAATTTCATTGTCTGTGATTAAACGTGTGAAATCTCAGATCATGAATGAGTGGATCTGACTACTACAGACCCCATGGGACATGCTGGAGAGCACAGTACAGAGCACAGTCTCAAGTCCAAGGCAACAAGAAGGGCAACATTTGCTGTTGCAGCTTGTGCCTCTCTCACTCGATGCAGCCCAACTCCTGTGGAGTCACATCAATGTTCATGATTCGTGCTCCCCACTGCTGCTTCCAAGTCTCTCTCTTTGATTTGGCACATTGAATCAAAGCATCCAGATCAATGGACACAATATGAATGCAATTCAAAACTGGTGCCCAAAATGTACCCTCTGAAGTGAGAACCCTAGAAAATCTTGGACAGAGACAATCTTCCTGGAGGCAGCTGAGGACCATGAACATCATCACTTCTAATTGCAGCTGGAAAGTGGCAAGATTGCTGTGCTTGTCCCTGAAAGAAGGTAACAGCCCCTCAGGATTAGAGCTGTTTCAGAGTACACCTGACTGCAGGTTATCATGGATAAACCAGCCAGACAGGAGTGAAAACACTTTTGTATGTTAATTTCTTTCTATTTAAATGTGAATCTTATCATTATGTTAATGAATAGACACTGATTCTCTCAGAAGTGCTCAGTAGTCACTACCATTTCTTTACCTTAGTAGTAAATTGTCTCAAAAACATTCCAGATAGTGCTGGAGGCAGAAAGGAGACAACAAATACTGTGTGATATTCAGATGGGGTGTGAGACAGTCACAGTGCCTGAGTGGGGAGGAATCCAAATGCAATCAGGCACTAAATGAAAAGTGAGAAGAAAGTAAAATGGAAAACGCAAAGGAAAATGTGTCAACTTCATAAAACGTATATATTTGAGTAAGAACAGTCTTCTCTATCTGAATCAAATACAAAGGAGTTCATTCTTGACTAATTTTCCCCTCCAGATAAACTATGCAGTGATTATCTATATGTTTAGAGCCAGGTAATTTGCAAAACACTAAGACTCTGATGCATCAGTGAAGGGGTTTACTTAATACCAGACTGTATGTGGTCAAAAAAAGCAGCTGGAGAGCTTGAAAGTATTTCAATAAGATGTTTGTATTTAATGATCTGTTGAATTACATGGACCTTGGAAACTTGCTATGATTCTCATAAATGGTAATAGGTTACAGGGATAGACTGTTTACAAGAGCATGGAGTGACAGGACAAGGGACAATGACTTCCAGTTGACAGAAAGCAGGTTTAGATCAGTTATTAGGAAGAAATTCTTGCCTTTGAGGCTGTTGAGGCACTGACACAGATTGCTCAGAGGAGTTGCGGATGCCCCATCCCTGGGACTGTTCAAGGTTAGGTTTGATGGAACTCTGAACAACCTGGTCTAGTGGAAGATGTCCCTGCCCATGGCAGGGGGTCGGAAATGGATGAGCTTTAAGGCCCTTTCAAACTCAAACCATTCATTTGTTTGTGAACATGGATAGACTTTGTAGCTGATCTAAATCACTAGAACACTATGGCTGCTGATGGACTATTTAGCCAAATGGAGTAGAAAAAAGTTTTGAAGGCATCATTTTAGGCATAAAAGTTTTGAAGATATACATCTTAGAAGCAATAGGTGGCATGTTATAGGCTGGAAACTTTCATCATACTGATAGTGCAGATCTCAAGAACCTGCATATGTTATATTGCTTTCTCCTTTTCAGCACATTTGATATGCAAACTTGTCTTTTGGCTGCTGAGAGTAAATTCATTTAGAAAAGTACTAGAGGCCAAAAAATAACTTAGAAAAATATAAACATACATATGGGTGACAAAATTACTGCTTATTCTGGTGAACAACATTTCTATAGTTTATAAATAAATCATTTCAGCTTCTTAACATTCTTTGATTGACGTAGTTCAGAAGCTGCTCCAGAATTTGACATTTGGATTTTAAGTTGAAGTGTAGGAAAAAAAAGACCATGTGTGAGGGTCACTAACAATTCATTAACATTAAAAGTTATAAACTGTCTAGCAACATTTCAGATGTTCATTCATTTATGAAAAGACATTATACATCTTGTAAGGATTTAGAATGGTTTCTGAACAAATAAAATGAGGAAGGGACTTAAATATTAGATAAAGTATCAGCTAAATTATGTTGCCATCTAGATTATAGGTGCAAAGACATTACTGTCACCATTTTAAGAAACAGGTAAGTTACATACCATTCTCTGTACTTACATTTTTTGTTGATGTGCAGTCAGAAATTTATCAGTATACCCTATGCAGAGGTCATCTGAATTTTTAATGGCATCTGAATTTTTTATGTCATGTAAGTTTGTTCCTCAAGAATTACATCAAATATTTTTATTAAAAACAAAATAAAACAAAACAAAACCAAAACAAAAACAAAAACAAAAAAACATCCACAATCAAACAAACAAAAAAAAACCACAGACAAAATAATAGGTTTTATATTAAAATCACAATTATTAAAATCACCATGTATTACAAAACAAGTAAAGAGCTTCCATTTTTGGTTGCATATTTTCAAATGTGCAAATATGTAGGATGACTTCCAGAATACCATACTCACATATGATGTCCTAAATCTGTGTATTTTTAAGTTCTCTGATAGGATCAGACATTTGTCACACAGAGAATAAGTGAAGATCAACATATGTCCCTTCTGATACATCATTAAGAGAAAATGGAATTCTGCCACAGGACCAAGGTGCTCCTGTCGGAAATCTCTTCTAAGGAATCTCAATATGCTCCACTTATGCTAAAGAAATGGCTTGAAGTTGCAGAACTTTGGAAGGCTCTGCTGCATCAGAGTAAGCTTTCTGAACAGAGACAAAAAGTATAATAACTCATCTTTGCTTATAAATCCTAAATTCTCCTGAATACCTTAAGATTCGTGGGATTTAGTCTTGGGAGTAAGGCCTGCAAGTCTTAATGCCAGGTTAACAGCAGAGGCACTTCTTTTTAACGAGTTCCATTATGGTATCTAAAAGTAATTTAAATGAAAATAATGGGAGTGGGGAAAATTATTCCTAGAATTAGTATAGATTTCTTCAAGCTAAGCTATATATATAACAAAATTTTAGTGAAAAGTAAAGCAAAGATCATAATTAAACCTTGAAGCATCCTGTTCTCCCTTATCTCATGAATTTCTGACAAAAAAGAAGATAGGTGTCTTGCTCAATTTTAATAATCTGAAAGTTTGATGGCTACAGTTAATATTGCAAAAGGCAAATTCAGATTAAAAATTACACCAGTTAACATGAGCACTTATTTTAAAATGGGATGAGCTTGTTTTCTTGTGCAATAACCACAGAAGTAACTTGAAAAGCAGCTAAAGCCAAAATCAGGTTCCTGATCTAGCCAGAATCTAATCTATCAGCCTGATTTAATCTTAAATTCCCTGAAATTAAGTCCTCTCAAACCATAACAAACAGGCTTATCTATGACAAACACACTGTTAACACACCTGTGGTCTCCTTGAGTACATAAAGAGAAAAAGGTTCACATATCATATTACATTTCTGTAGCAGATTGTGCAAACAAATAATACTCAGGAACAAGGAATGAAAATTCAAAGTCTGCCATGTTTCTGTAAATTCCACGGCACTGGTTTAGGATACTTGGGATACAGGGATTCAGAGTTATTTTCAATAACTAATTTCTTAAAAATATTCAATTAATCTACAAGTAAAACTACATATAATTAAAGTTATTTTCATTTTCTATATTACCATATGATGATCTAAAACGTGGCATTATGAATGTACAGATTTACACTATTCAGCTTTATAAATATGATATGACAGCTACATTCTATAAGAATATCCAATCTCATGAATTTTAGAGCTGTCAATTACTGGAGGAAAGAGAAAGAAAAACTTTGACATAGCAAAGAACCTCTAATTTCCATATTTGCTATATGGAATATGCACATACGTTATGTTTGGAAGTGACTGACTAGAACACATTCTGCAACATAAAAGGTTATATTAAAAATAGTGAGTACAGGCTTTCTTCATAGCAGAATTTTCCATTTTCTATTCTTGGTATGCAGGTAAGTGAGCTCATTTTGCATTAATTGACATTTAGTGAGCAGGGAAGAAACTAGTCACGGAAGCGATTTTCTAAGAGAAGAGGTCACCAGTTTCCTCCGTGCCTGATGAAACCAATCAGCAGCTGGTTTGAATACTGATACCTTGTTAAATCACTAGAAAGCTTAACATGCCTATGTGAACACATGTCAAAAACTAATAAGGCCAGTTAAAGCCTCTTTTCCTTACGGCCTGGGAACGGGTAACAGGCTGGACCAGCCTCCTCCCTGCGGCCAGGCCGGGCTGGGCGGAAGGGCGCTGCCGAGGGGCTGGACCCCTTCCCGGGGAGCTGCCAGGCCTGTCCAGGCCAGGCCCTGGCAAAGGACAGCCAGGGGGACAGGAGGATGAGGGGCCCCGTCCTGGCCGGGCCAGGTCCCAGCAGCTGTAAACACCTGGGCGCCGGACTGGTTCTCCCCCCACTCCCGGCATTGTCAGAACTGACATTGCTGGGACTGAATACGGAACGGCCTGAGACAAGCCATGCAGCCAGAGCAGGCACTGCCATTCTGGCCAGGCCTCCTGAGATCCTGGCACAGCCCATCGGGACTGTTCCAGCCACCACCGACAATAATGACCACCTGCTGGCCCCAGGTGGGATATTAACTCTTTCATTGCACAGATGAAACTTGCAATGAACAAGAACAAAGAACATTGTCCTTTTCTCTCACTTGAGAGAGGATCAGAGTGAGACATGTAGAGAGACAACTGAAGACATCAACGTCAGTGGAGAAGGAGTCAGTTCTCAGATGGGAGGAGAATGAAGAAATGCCTTAGTCTTAGGCTGAAATTCTTTAGCAAGGCCATGGTGATGGACTGTTGGTACATTAGAATATCCATTTAATTAATGAAAACAGTGTGGGGGGATGAAGTGTTCAAATTGCAGATATGAACAAAGGCATTTGTGTTGAAGCAAGTAAATACTGACATAGCTTTGATCTCGTAAGAAACTTGAACAGAGAGAGAGGAGAGTGATGAAGAGCCTCTGTCCCCAAAGAAAAAGAAGACCTCTCTTCTTAGAGATTAAGATGATCTCAGATATAGATGAAGATAACCTTTGCTTTTGAACAGCTCATCCTTAAAATAGTACTCCATAAGTGTGACACAGCCCATGAAAGCAGCTATAAAAAGGCTGCCTGAGACGGGAGGGACTTCATGAATCCAGATTTCTGGGCGGCTGCTCTTCATGACTATTGAAGCCATGAGAGAGCTATTTTCTTTTGGAAAAGTCTCCATGACATGGCAAAAGAGACTCCTTTCCCTAAGTGAACAGATGAAAGACTATTTTACAGGTGGTAAATGTACCTAAGTCCCAAGGTTTTTTCTCTCTAAGTTGTCAGTGGGAAAGAAAATAAGGTTGTAGGGGGAGGAGACATGTTTTGAAGGTTTTATTCTGATTTTTATTACATCTTTTTTCTTTTCTTTCAATTCTGCTTAAATAAAGTTTTCTTTTTACCCTTTAAAATTTTGAGTCTGCTTTGCTGTTCTCTTAATCCTATCTCACAGCAGAAAAGGAGTAAATAATTCTAGTGGTTGCATTGGTGTTTAGCCAGCCCTCAAACCACCACAGTAAGGTAATACATTATTGAAAAATAAATCTAGTCTGATTTTTATTCCATAAATAATTTCATGTCCTGATTCAAAATTCCATCATTTTACTTACAAAATGCAGTTGACAAGTTTTTATGTAATGTAAACCCTTATATAGCTTACTTGTTAATATTGTTTTAATTTACAAATATCTGCAAATTTCCCAAAGTTCCTTTTAATCCTTGGTCAGATTAGTGCCTTAGGAATTTCACTTGGGCTGAAGAGCACAGAGATGTTGCTATAGAGGCCACTGGGATTACCAAGACTTTCAGTTCTGAGATTTTCAAATTAACTACAGAAAAGTAGAGTTTTGTATATTGAGTTTAAAAATCACAAGGCTAAGGATTCTCCTCAGAATATGGAAACAGGCTTCAGAGCTTACAGGTACAGTAAGTTCAACAGAATGATCAATGATAAAATTTTGTCAAAATATTTTCCAGTTCTAATTCTCCTTTCAAAATTAAAATAACAGATCAAATAAAAGACAATAGTTATCTATAAGTGGATGCAGTCACTAGCATAACTCTTATTTCATCTGTCACTTACATGTCCATGATCAATATGTCAAAATAATAATGTCAAGAGAAATTAGTCTGGTTTCTGATTCTAACCATGACATTACTATACACTCCTGAATTCAATTTTTTTTAAAAATATTAAAAACCCCTAATAACTTAGAGGAAAAAATGTTAAGCAATATAAAAAATATATGTGCTTTTGATACAATAACTACAAGGAGCTGGGTATTTTTCATTATGTTAGGAAGCATGTAAGCAATATGTGCTAAACTTCATTTTAATCTTATCAGCAAGAATTTTTATTTGAAAACAAATTCTCTGCTCAGCAGCTGAAGTGCCATGGCTATTTATAAATTTGATAGGCTAACATTCTTCTTGATTGCTGATTTTCTCCATAATTCCTTTGAAAGTTTCCTACAAAGCATGCCCTCTATATATTTTAGGACTGTGAACTTGGCTGAAAATTTAATTGGAATTGCACTTTGATAGGTTTTGGCTCCCTGCCCTGGTACTTGATCATGAGCATAAGAGACAGGATAGAGCATCTTATATAAATGTGAAGTCTAATATTCTAAAGAGCATGTCTTCCCTTCCCTTCACTTTCCCCTTCCCCTTTCCCTTCCCCTTCCCCTTCCCCTTCCCCTTCCCCTTCCCCTTCCCTTTCCCTTCCCTTTCCCTTCCCCTTCCCTTCCCCTTCCCCTTCCCTTCCCTTCCCTTCCCTTCCCTTCCCTTCCCTTCCCTTCCCTTCCCTTCCCTTCCCTTCCCTTCCCTTCCCTTCCCTTCCCTTCCCTTCCCTTCCCTTCCCTTCCCTTCCCTTCCCCTTCCCCTTCCCCTTCCCTTTCCCTTCCCTTTGTTGAAAATCTACAAGCTAGAAATACCTTGAAACATTTTAGGTTGTTGTGATAGGTTTTACTGAAAGAAAAAAAACTAAACCCAACACCCATAAACAATTCCCCCTCTGTTTTCACCTGCCCCCAAAAAAACCCAAAACAAAACAAGCAAACCTAACAAAAAAAAAGCCCACATCCACAGTGTTTGTTACTGGATGACTGAATTATAAAAAGTAGTAGATAGACCCTAAATTAATAGAAATGTCTTGTCTTCATGAAATCTTTTTGTGGAAAAAGACTGTTTTCCCAGTTGATTTCAATTAACAAATAAATGTGCTTCCTATCCCTTGTCTCTCCCTGGCCTCTTGGACTCTGGTTGGCAGTAAAGTGAAAACACACCACAGTTTTCTGCCACTTGATATGCCTCTGAAAATACTTACACCAAGAAATGGAAAATGGTGTATTTATGATTATACTGTTGAAACACTGGGTTTGTTCACAAAACTGTAAAATAGGAACAATTCTCCCAAGGCCAACAGCAAAACAGGACTGTAAGACCAAAATTAGGGACACATTCATACTGTTAATACTGACTTTTTTTTTAATGTCATTGTCTAGCATATCTTCCATCACAATGTTGCGGGTAAATAATGTCTGTTAAAGTTTCTTAAAGCTCTCAAAATGAAAGACCCAAGGAACTGAAGTTGGAAATACCCACATATTTGCCAATTTGCCAAAAGTTTAATTTTTCTAATGAAACTATAATGGTTTCTGTGAGGTAGTGCACAGCTTTCTAAAGGAAGTAGATATCTCCAGAAAAGAATATTTGAAAACACTTTTGAAATTCATTTTAACCACTCAACACTCAGCTAGCTGCTTCAAATACTTCCAGCTTTAACTGCTATAAAAAATTAAGTCTCATTTGAAGGGAGTATGATTTAATGGAACTTCAGAAAATTTAATCTAAATAGGTACAGTATTGTTAGACTGTACCTATTTAGATTAGAGCATAACTGAACAGATTTAAAACAACTTTTTTATTAAAAGTATCTCTTTCAGAACAATAGAACACTTGATGCTATCACTGAAATAAGCTGTGGGAAGATAAAGAGAAAGTAAAAGAGAAACAGAACAGAGTTTGAAGATGTAGGCAAACTGAAGATAAATAATTCTGGTATTTTTTATTTTAATTTATGCAAATGTTAAGACTTCAAAGACAGAGAGAGAAAAGAGATTTCTTAAGATTGATCAGTGGGTACAATATAAAGAATAGTCATCTATAAAACTTTCCTGATGAGAAATATCCAGTGGTCATTAACTGAGACATAAAACAATTAAATTTTAAATGAAATTAGGGGAGAGGAACCAGTGTTAATGTCACAGGGAGAAAGGGAAAAAATAAATCTCCTGTTCTAAAAATTTCTCCTATGAATTCTACTAGGCATTTGCCAGGAGAAATCTTTTTGAGTTAATATGCAAGAAAACTTCTCTGAACCAAAAATATTGTGTTTAGGTGGTCAGAAAAACACAAGGTCATGCTATCTCAAGGATTTCTTGTACTTGATGCATAAAATTCTTGCATTCAACACAGAGGCAAATAATTTCTTCTACTTCTAGAGCTGTCTGTACCACCTCTAGTGATGTTCCAGGATTACAGTCCTCTGTTATTCACAAAATGTGTCAAAATCAATGATAATGATAGCTAACACTATCATTATCAATAACATGAATACAAAGAAAGATGGGTATTGAGATTTAAACACATACCAATGAATATAGAAGAGTCTTGACAAATGTAACTTAAATGTTATCCTCAGATTAGGAGAGGATTTTTTTGCGCTCTTTTCAGATATTGATGAGGAATTTAGTAAAAAATATTCATTAAAGTCACCTACCATAACTGATATTACTGTGATGCAAGAAAATGTATTTAGGGGTAGAAATAACAAAGAAAATAGATTCTCCTTAGGCATTCACAGTTCCATCTTCATCAGCAACTATCAAAAGATGAATGGAGGTCTCCCTTTAGAAGGGGAGGAGAAGGCCTGGTGCTGAGGAAGTGTTACTTCCAAGTGATCTTTTGTTGTTTTGCTAGGAAGAGCTCTCTGAATTCTTCACCACAGAAAAACATCCCACAACCCTTTAAACAGAGTAGAGAACATCCACAATAAAATTATTCACATCTCTGTATGGCACATTTTTAAAAACCCAGGTTGGATTTATTAGTACACAACATTCTATCGTATTTCTTAATCTTTTGTTAGACATTTGCCATTCTGTCCCATCCAAATTCATGGAAGCACACTGCACACTATTTTAATAATTATTTTTTCTGAGTAGAACTCAGAAATTAAAACTAGGGCCTCATTGTACTATAACCTGCAAATGCCTGGGGTGAAAAGATTGTCTCTTCACCAGAGAGCTTACATCTAAATTGTTAGAAAGAGTGTGGTGTTACAGAGGTGATTCAAGGTATTTGATCAAAATGCCAGGATTTTCAAAGGCAGACAAGAAAATTGAGTCTGCACTCAATGGAATTAAGTATTCGTAAGATTTCTTGCATTACTCTCATTTTATCACTCATATAAACCACTACCATATATTTATTCTAGACAGACTAAAAATTACACTTTCAACAATTAGTAAGTATTAAAGAAAACTTTCAAAGAGCAGTGTTCATTCAGCCAGTCTTCTGACAATAAATTCTAAATGTTAATGCTGAAACTTAAAAATTTTTGATTTTGTGGTTCTACAAACCCTATTGCATAAGAGGATGATAAAACCTATCTAGGGACCCTTCCAAAACACTTTGCACTTTGTAATATTTTTCTAGCTTCATAGATATCCACAAGAAGTGCACAATTAACTCCTGAAACCAAGCTCAATTTGTATTTATAACTGCTCTGGCTACAACAGTTTCTACTGTGTTTCCTGATAAAATATCTGAAATGGCTCATGTTACATGCCGCTGAGGAAGATACATGTTGTGCTACTGCAGAGAGGTGCCGTGAAAGAGTACCAAATCTGTCCTTGCCTGCTCACATTTCCATTTGTGACAGTAAATGTTGCTGTGAAAACTCACTATATCAGCTTGTGTTGACAATCAGTCTTCTGACCAACCCAGCCCTTTTCTGACTGTGAGGAGTAGAACCTCTGAGCTTTCTGTGTTACCTCCCCAGGTAGTCTGCGCTCCACATATCTGCTCTCCCCTGTGTGTGACACATTGGCCTGCTATATGCTTATTTTGACATATAGGACAGGGGTGCTGACAGTATACAATCCCTTCACCTCTTTGGGATATTATATAGATGTATTTCCCCATGGATACAGCCCTAGCAGCATTCAGCCTGAAGTTCAACAGAGGTGAGGCAAGCAACTTGCTGGAAATGTATCTTAATTCAGCTCAGTTTTGTAGTCCAAACATCAGGACTGGTTTTAAAAGGATACATGCAAACAGTAAAGTTTGAACGAGTCAGTAAAATTAATGATATGCATTGTTTGTCTTATCTGAGGCTGTGTATAAAATGTGCGTTATAACTATTAAAAACACATAATAAAAATGCAGTTATTAATCTGATTTAAACATATACCATAAAGAAATATTTATATAATAAATTATTTATGCAAGCATTCACATTATTGTGGCATTTCTTCAATATATTTTAGTAGTCCCAAGTTGCAAAACCTAACTTCAGCTCAATATTGATTTTCAGCTGATAAGCTTCTTTCAATCTTCAGTAAAGTAAAACTGTAAATTGTAGCTACAGGTACATAAGTGTGTTTATTCTTTCTGAAATACTCTACAGGACTTTTCTATTCTGAAATAATAATCTTATTTGAAAAGATGAAAAAAGAAATGGAATTTCCAATAAATTCTCTTAAGAATACTTAATTCTAAAGCACATTTTTCTTCATTTACTTGAAAACAATAGCTGAATTTTTATTGATTAAACAGATTTTGCTGGTTTTTTCAAAATTTTCAATCTGTAATTGTCTTATCTCCTGTAAAGTTCTTTAAAAAAAAAAAAAAAAAAGAAATTAACACAAATATATTTTCTACATAAGTAGATAGCTGCAATTTGACTCTAAGGATAGTTAGATGTGGCAAACTGAAGGACACTGAAATTAAGTAACAATAAAAAAGAAGCCATAAAGAATTTTGAAGAAAATTGAAGTCTTTCCTGAATGCAGAGATGTACTGCAGAATTTACTATAGTGTATCCCTATAGTATATATAGATTTATTTAGTATATTTTTATTAGACCCTGAATAAAAACAAAAGGTGAAAAATGGCATTTGTAAACATAAAATTTCAAGAGTTTTAGTAAGAAAAGTGGTGAGAAAAGTTAGTGAGAAAAGGAGATGCTAAAATAATCTGCTTGTTGTAGAACCGAGGCAGTTCTGGAGACCAAGACCTGCTTTTCTGCATTGCAAGTCTGTATCTCACAACAAACACAGAAAGCAGTGTCCTTTCTCAACAACCGGTTGCAGGCAGAGGAAGATTCTCAGCTGGGTGTAAGAGCAATCCATGGATGGCAGGGAGAGGGAACTCTGCAGACCTGAGATATTCTAGAAACACGTGGTTTTATTGCAAGGGTCGTGGGTAAAGAGGGCTTTGCCTTCAGCCACGAGCCTGGGCTGAAGGGAAGCCCCAAAGAGAGAGGGAGAGAGAGAGAGAGTAAGAGGTAAGAGAGATCACAGGGATTAGGGGCGTAAAAGAGCTAAGAGAGCTAAGAGCGGTAAGAGAGCAAGGACCTTGTTACAATACATTATATCTCTTTTTGTGTTGAATATTCTAATTTATGGCGACCAACCCGCGTGAGATACAAAACCTACAGACTACATGCAGCCTGTGAGAACTGCTATATTACCATATCATCCTATATTCTAAACTCTAAAGACTACTTTTCTTATCTACCTTTTCCCTGATACCTTGGTAGGGTGGAGAGGGGCTACACCCTTGGGTCCTTTTGTTTTCTACCCCTCAACCCATCTCCAGCTGATCACCATCTTCCTGCTTGCAATGATCACGTCTCAAAGCTGGCTTTCATTTCTATTTCACTCACAGGTTTTATATCTTTAGTATTTCTTGCCAGGCAATCATATTTGTAAGCTTTTCCTGTCTCATCTTTCCCAACAACTGGCAATACTAGATCAGACACATAACCCCAAATTATATGGATGGTAAAAAAACAGGTATGGCAAAGACAGAGATTCTTCTCCTGCTTTCAGTGGCAGAGCAGGAGCAATATTGACATACAATTCCAAACTATCCTTCAGGGCTGTGCTGCCTCGGGTTGGGCCAAATATTCTTTCTGTCTAAGTAGTACAACTCTTAATGAGTTCCAGCATCTAGATAGTTATAGCTCAAGGAGAGGAACCCAATGTTTTACTAGAGGAGGAACTGGCCTTATGGCTATTGTAATAATTTTGAAATGTTTGGAAATACAGGATTTTCTGGAAGTTGCTACAGCAATAGGATCAGTGGAGGAATGAGAATTAGGGTCTACCAAAATAATCTTAATGAGATCCCTGTATGATACCTAAAATCTTGGGGTTTTTTAAAAAATAAAGAATATTCACACTTTAGCTGTCCATTCATGCTTTAAAAAACCTCAATAATTTTATATGTGAGTAATATATCTTGAATTGAACAGTATTTTAACCTATATAGCTGAAACAGAAATTTGCATGAAAATGTAAATTATGCTGCTTGTTACATTATTTAGATTTGTACATTTGTTGCAACAATCATTTAGCAGTTAATCATCTTGCCATGATTTTAATCTGTCGGTTGCTACAGGTTGAGATAATTACTAAATGGATTTTCCCACTTTTTATTCAATTAAAGCACCTTTTTCTTAGAAAATTAAACTTGAATGTACATGGTAGAAATTTGCAGAAGTATTATTATGAAAATAAATCATAAACTATTACATATCTATACACTGTATTGCCATTGCAATCAACATCAGACAATCTTTATTTTAATAATCTGTGTTTCATGAAGGTTTTTGGTTAATTGAGAATTATTAAGAGTAGCTAAAGTAGGAATCCAAGATATAAATGTTTTTTTGATTGAGTTGATTTTTTTCTGGACTTCTTACTGTGATATAAAATCTTACTTCAAATCAGCTGTTAAAAATCCTTTAGAATCATTGTGTGGATTTACTCTAAGATACACTGAAAAAATGGGAAGTAAGCATGGGATTGGAATTGTGAGATGAGTGTGAGAAGAAGAGAGTGGGAAACAAGTAGAAAAGAATCAGTGATTAGAAAACCAAAAATGCCACCAAAAAATGAACTATTAAACATGGACTGAAACACATTGGAATAAAAGCTTTACTTAAGAATAATAATAATAAAAATTTTAAAAAGACAATAACAATAAGGGAAAATTTAAGACCAGGAAGGGACTTAATAAGAGGACTGGAATTAGCATATCTTCAAATAAATAACAGGAAATTAAACAAAAGAAGATTTTGGGAATAACTGTCATTTTTATTTGAGTTTACAGAATTGAGCTAGAACTTGGGTTTGGAGATGACCTGCAGGTCATATTTTTTAGTTGTGTCACTGCTTACACTATGCTTTTCTAGTTGGCAATACTCCTTATTATGTCTTCAGTTTTATGAAAATCAAAAGAAATACAGTAACTATTATGATCAAATTTTGGGCAATGGAAATTCTTCTGAACACCTTGTTTTATTTATATCCATTTATATTTTTTGTGAGACACTTACAACACTGTTTCAGAATCTAAATTTTCTACAGGAGTCATCTTGTGTTTTTAGAATTCTCCAGCCCTTCTTTTTCTGATGTTTTATGTGGTCCCTCAGCCAACTCTATTCCAGGTTACATGGAAAGTATGTATTAAAAATACATGTTTGGCAACCAGGTTTTCCAAAGTTACTCAAACCTTGAATGATTTGGATTTCATGCATAATTTTATTTTAAAACTCTCTCCGTAAGCAAGAGCTATCCACATGTTCCCTGCAGTTGCCAATGGTTACCTACTTAGAATTCCCTAGGAAAAGACAATTGCAAGCATTGCCCAGGGCCTTCAAGATCTGTTGTTACAAATTTAGATGCGTTACACTGTTTATCTACTTGACTCACAATCTCTAAACATTTATGTACAGTTCCTCTGCTTGTTCCTTCAGACTCCAAACTATCCATGAAACCGCCCTTGACAATGACGACATCATCACACCTCTGTTAGTCCCATCACATAGGAGGTTAACACTTCTCTGCTGCCAGACTAGCCGTGCTTTTGGGGTTAAACAACGTAGCTGATCAAATCCTTCCCTTTTAAAGCAGGATTTAAACAAGTCTGTTGAATCTTGGTGGGATTTAAACAAGTCTGTTGAATCTTGGTGGGGTTTTTTTTAAACAGAAAAAGAAGGAAAACATTAAAGACAGGGTAAGACTTTCTCCTGTAGAAATATAACTGCAAAAGATGCAGATATCTGCATTTTGAGAGAGAAGAAAAACAGCTGATAGAAACATTCACAGTTAGGTTCATGCATAGACATTGAGATCTTGTCTCTTCCTCCATGCTTATTTCTAAGAAATGAAAGTTCAGTTTCAGATATTAACTTTAAATTTGGTTGGGTTTTGTTTTCATTTTCTTCACTAAGAAGTTGAGCAGTATTTCTAATTTTCAGCTTTATATAGGAAATGGGATTTTCTTCAATTTAAGGATGAGTTTTACCTACTTATTCCATTAATTCAAATGTTTATCCTCCCAAAAGTGAAATGGGTTCTCAAAATGTCAAATGACCCAGAAACTGCACTAGTTGTTAATTTTGCCAGGAAAAGGCTCAGAAATGTTGGAATTGATGACAAAATTGATGAGGGGATGCATGGAGAGATGGAAGGACAGAAAGAATAGTAAAACAGTCATATTTTCTTTAGCTTCAATAAAGTTTAGACAAGCTGAATATATGTTCCTGGGTATTTTTGTTTGCTTGTTTATTTTTAGGTTGTTGGGGTTTTTTTTCTGAATTATTTTCTTATATGTTAAATTTATTGTGCACATATTAAGTACAGATAAGTAAATACAAAGGAAAAGAGAGGTCTGACCTTGTACAGATGCAGAAACAAAGATGACTTTAGCAAAACAGATGAAACAAGGGTTACAATTCCCACTTGCTCCTCCTGCAGACCTCTTGACTGAAGGCTGACACTGAGGCTAATATCCAAATGCCACCAAAGAGAACATATTGTGGGACAATTAAAAACATTTTTGTACTATTTCTGACTCTTATCTCCTCAATGGTGTCATTAGTTTGTAAGCTTCAGCTCCTTTATTCGGGAGTCATATCATTTACAACAGCTGCTTCTGCTATCGACTGATGAAATTAAAATGCACTTAAAAGCATTATAAAGAACAGAGTTGCAGATTGTTCAGTGAGGATTGAAATTACCTTGAGAAACTGTATTGATTTGCCACATTTATTTATGGGACTTCTTCCATGACAAATTTTTTTGGATATTTGAGGGACGTGAGAAAAAAACCACAGCTGTGATTTACTTCAAAGACACCAAGTCCTCCAATTTTTTTTTTTTTTTCTTGGTCTGCTTCTGAGTGGCAAAACCTTCTACCCTGTTATTGTTGCCATAAGGCCTCCGTTAGCAGTAGTTAGGCTAAGGAGTTGGTCCCTGTGCAGGCCCATGGGAACCAAACTTGAGAAATGAGGCCTGAGAATCTGCAGATACAAGAAACAATGCTTAAAGGACTTAGTAGAGCATGTAGTACATATAGGTATACAAATTACTTGTGAAATATGATTACATGGTTACCAATAAAATGTTTTCTATGGTGGGAGTTAAGCTTAGAGAATTAACCTTTATTTTAGCTAGAGCAAGCATGCAAAATTTATAGCCTTTAGAAAGGTTACCTGTAAGATGAATGCGAATGTTTATAGTAAAGTACGTAGGAGACTGCACGTAGGCTGATGAAGTAAGACTTGTAACAAAGGTATAAAAGATAAGCATCTTTTGTAACCAACTTGGGACGCTGACTTTGAGACATTAGTCCTCAGGTCCCCGGGGCCTCAAATAAAGCACCGCATAAACTGACACTCTGTTGGTTTGTGTTTTCTCTCGGGAACGGGCAGCATTATAAATGGGCGGAGATAATATTTTTCTCCTTAAAATGCCTTTATTAATCAGCTCTTACAATGGTGGCTCGAGGGGTTTTGGCAGCCCCGTTCGCCCTTGAGGAGGAGGGTCCTGGTCAGCTCTGCAGCAGGAAGTTCAGCAGGGCTGGAGAACTCTTCCCTCGTCGGGAGTCTCCGAAAAGTTCTGAATTCTGTTTGTTTGCCTCGGGGTCTCACTCCTGGTTTGGTACTTTTAAGTTACAGTGAGTGACAAAAACTGGACCAATCAGTTCCACTGATGCTCTAGGGTATACACAGCCCAGTACTGGTTCTTGTGGGTTTAAATTTTACTTATGTTTATTTTTATAGGGGGTTTTTGGTGTTAAAAAGGGTTCCAGAATGCACCTGGGATTTCCAATCTGCATGTACGGGGTTGCCCCGGGGGCGCAGGGGCTGCAGAGGCTTCAGCAGCCTCATGGCAATTTCGCAACAGTTATCGGCGAGCTGGTTGCGCTCGGGGAGCAGGCATCTCGGAGGTTTTGCAGGCTTGGGGTTTTTTCGCACCGGGTTCGGGCCGAGGTGGGACGGGGCCGGCTGGCAGCCGGCTGGCGGCCACTCGGAAGCAGCGGGGGGTTTTCGCGCCTGGACTCAGGCCGGGGTAGGACGGGGCTGTTTTGTCGGCAGAGCTGCGGCGGCCGTGGCCACCCGGGATGGGAGCCGCTCCGGGGCAGGGCGGCAACCACAGGAGTACACGGCATGGCTTCGGCAGCGGCGGCAGCAGCAGGGGTTTAGGAGCGGTGTGGGAGCTGGGAGCCGAGCCAGGAGTCAGGGCAGTCTTGTGCACGGCAGGGGAGCAGGGACAGCCGTGTGGGCTCTTGGAGCAGCGACGGGCCGCCCTCATCGGCTGTGCCATGCCGGAGCGGTGGCAGGATCCAGGAGCCGCGGTGCCAGAGCCGTTTCGCGGCGGGGGAGGCCAGCTTGGGCCGGGAAGCCCGAGGCAGATCCCCCCCGTTAGCAGCCGCTCCGCGGCGGGCTCGGCAGCTGGTGCCACATGGCTGCGGGTGTCCGCCCCTCCCCTCTCGGCTTTTTGGCACTCACGGCGGGCGAACTCACTCCGGCATCGAGGGGGGCTTCTTCTTTTTTCTTTGTCTGCTCGGAGGGGCTGCGGTTTTTAAAGAGCTCCCCCCTTTTTGCTTACCAAGGGGGCTTCTCGTTGTTACATTCAAGATATTAATACACTTATTACATAACAATCAAGGGTTTCAATTCTTCAAATTTCACTTTTTTCATACCCTATTAAGAATTTTGAGACTCAAATTTACACAGACAAAGCTTATTCTACAAATAATTGAGTGTATGAAAATGTCTATTTCTCAGCTTTCCCGAACATACTTAGAGTTGGCATCCATATCCTTTTCTGTTACTTTTTACCTGCCTCTACTTTGTGCCAGAGACCTTCCTTCTACATTTCTCTTACCTCTTCCTCATCTGGCATGTAGAATAGCAAATGGAGTTAAATGAGCTCACAGAAAAAACTCACTATTATGTCATTAATGTTTAAACTCCTATTAACTTTCAAGGTAAAGTTCAGCATGAAATTACTCAAAGTAGGCTGTCAAAAATTTCATTTGCAAAAGCCTTTTTTTCATAATTCTGGCATAGTGTTGTTGCTATTATTACATAAACAAATAAATATATTTTAAAGACTATTTAGATGTTGGCATAAAGGTTGTTTTAATAACATGGTGGTAGAGAAAAATATATATACATGTTTATAAATAGTAACCATTTGCAATGGAGACAGTACGTGCAACGCAGACAGTATTACCTTGATGTTAAATAGGATCTTTATGAGTTCAGTCTCATTATCTTAACACTTTCAGAGAGAACAAGAATATTGATGAGACAAGATAAATCTTCTCGTCCCTTACAGCTGAAATATTAAAGATATTCCATCACTAAAATAGTGTCCCTAACCATTTTTAACTATTTTTCATTTTATGAAAAATAATATTATGTAACAGTTAAAATGAGACATATTAAAAAGTTTATTGTTGAAGCTAAGCTGACTTCATTCATTAAAGTCATGTCTGTAAACATTCCTAACCAAAACAGCCTAAGACTTTTCTTTCCCATCTGGGGATACCCCACCTGCAGGGCTGCAACCAGCTCTGGGCTCCCAGCACAGCAAGGACAGGGACCTGCTGGAGCCGGGCCAGAAGAGGCACCAAGGGGATAGGAGGGATGGAGCAGCTCTGCTCTGAGGAAAGCCTGGAGAACTGGGGCTGTTCAGGCTGGAAAAGAGAAAGTTTTGGGGCATCCCAATTGTGTTCTTCAGATATCTGAAGGGAGCCTACAGGAAAGAGGGAGAGAAATTATTTATAAGGGCCTGGAGTGACACGACAAGGGAGAATTGCTTCAAAATAGGAGTAGGTTTATATTGAACATTAGGAAGAACTTCTTCCTGTGACTTTGGTGAGGCACTGAAACAGCTTTCCAAGAGAAGTTGTGTCTGCCCCATCCCTGGAAGTGTTCCAAGACCAGATTGGATGGAGTCCTGAGCAACCTGGTCTAGTGGGAGGTGTCCCTGCCCATGGCAGGGGGTTTAGAACGAGATGATCTTTAGAGTCCCTTCTAATTGAAACCATTCTACCA
The DNA here is from genome assembly GCF_965231275.1 of Zosterops lateralis. Classification (NCBI taxonomy): domain Eukaryota; kingdom Metazoa; phylum Chordata; class Aves; order Passeriformes; family Zosteropidae; genus Zosterops; species Zosterops lateralis. The sequence goes on from NC_139763.1 coordinate 115,738,014, forward strand.
CAACTTACCACATTTCTACCAACCAACAGACAGATGAGACAAATACCATGAAAATCAATGTGTGTGTTTCAAGAATATGAAACATCTCTTTCCAGAAAGCATGTAGTAGGCATATCATCTTTTTATCAAATATGCTATTGCTCATCAGTGCAAGGATTGAAAGGTGTCCACAAATAAGTAACAGATTAGCAACTATTGCACATTAAAGTCCCTTGAAGTGTGATTCTACCATGATTGTTTTCAGGAAATATATCATTTATATCAGTTAGTGCTATAACACACCATTTAGAGTTACATATTTTCATAGAAATTTTATAGATTTGTTGGGGGTTAGATTTGTTTCTTTTTCTTTTACTTATAGAATTTTTCCCATAAAAGTTGCTAGGAAACTAACTACTGGGTGCTTATAGGTACTCAGGCAGAACAAAGGGCCCAAAGCAGAGGAGTTGTAGCACCTGGCTACTCTCCTCTCGTCTCTGGGAGTTTTCTCTCAGAGGGGGAGATAACCTGAGTTTTGGGGCAGGTGACAGGGCTGGAGGCCGCTTCACTTCTCTTGCTCTCTTGGCATCAGAGACAGGACAGCCAGGCTGCTGTTTGCTGCAGGAGGAGTTCACTGTCACCAGAAAGTCCAGTCCTGGGAGGTCTGCCATCGTCTGCTCCCCTGCCCTGATATTCTGAGGCTCTCTGCCGGCCCTGCTGGAGCTGGACCAGCCCTGCCCCGCTGTCGCGGCTTCTTCAGCACTGCTCTATTTGCTACAGTGTGACCCCGCTCCTGCCTGCCAGGAACATCCTGTGGTTCAGATACCAGCCCAGGATTTTCCACTGCTTCCAACTTGGTGCTCTGAGAATTTCTGTGGGGGTACCGAGACCAAACTGCCCTGGGTTTTTGTGAAACAAAGCCCTCAAGGCTCTTGGTACTGTTTTGTTATTAAGGTTGTAGTTGTTTTTGTTTGCTTTGTTATACATACTAGTGTTATAAATGTGTATTATAAAATTGGCTTTTCGCAAGATGTGTGCTATATGATTAATAACATAGTAAGGATATAGGATATAAGTTTATTTCTGCTATTGGTAAAAGAAGATTAGACAAAATGGGAGTAGTTGATGTAAGTATGCTTAAACTGTCTGTTTAGTTGGGATTACATCCAGTGAACATGTAAAGAAGACTCTGCTATTGATATACCAACTATCAGCATCTACCACCTGCAGAAAGCACGGACCAAGGCCCAAGCTGGAAGTGATAATAAAGACACAGCCACGAACCACGCATGCTCTAAAAAGGTGGACCCAAGGAGGGACCATGCAAAACAGTTCCTGGAAAATGGAAACAAGTTTATGGAATTCATAAACTATTGTGATAAGAAGGGTATTTAAAAAAATGTCTCTGAGATAGCAAGATGTGGACTTGGCTGAATGCCAAGTCACCCGGCCAGCCGTACTTGGCTTTTTTTTAATTTCCTAATTGTCTTAATTATTTTATTAAACATATTTCTTAAAATTTACCAAAAAGTAAACCTCGTTTTTCACACTAGTAAAGAACTGCTATTCCTATTCCCAAATCTTTGCCTGAAAGCCTCTAGTTGAAAATTTATAATTGGAAAGGGGGGAGGGGGGGTGGTTTACATTCTTCATTCCAAGGGAAACTCCAGCTTTCCCTGGCAGATACCATTCTTCCCAAACCAAGACAAGATTGTTTTTTTAAAAATCTTTTGAAATGCCATTGCTTTAAGTTATTGGGTTATTTCATCTATCTAAACCTTTCTCCTTGTAAATTAGGCTTTGCTAAGACAATATACAATTCTGAAGGCAATTTGGATTTGACTTTGTGTTTACCTTGTCTTTCTATTATGTCTTCTTCACATTTCTTCCTATGCTCTCATGAACAAAATGGTCTGAATTTCTCAGAGCAATATTTGGATAGTTCCAAAAACTTAAAGAGTTTATATAATAGTATTATCTTTATTTTTGCACATCATCAGGAGTGATGTTGATCCTTTAAGCAGCAAAAAAGACCTGCACTGAAAATGCAACTTAAAAAATCCATGAAATTCAATCAGCTTATAGATCCGAATGTTCTTTCTTCTCCTTTTCTGGTCTAAGAAACAGCACCTAAGCTTATAAAATGCTGTAAATAGCTGATGTATAAAAGACTACTTTGAAATAAAGACAGACTGAGAATAAACTGCAAAATTTTATTTCGAAATGATGAATTTTTCTGTGTTATTGAAAAACATATTTGTATATGTTATCTCAAGATACTAGAAGAATTTCAAAGGCTGTTCAAGTGAAAGATTACAGACTTTGAAATGTGACCACATCTTTTAGTATCACCACTTTGAATAGACAAAATATATACAGCAACTTCTCAGTAAGCCAATAGATATTTTGGAAGTATAATAAATGAATACATTGAGAAGGAGTATTGTTCTATTTATCTTGATAAGAGGATTAAATTCACATGCACTAAATTAAGGCAAAATGTGCCAGAAAAATGTTGATCACATAGCTGAATATTCTGCTTCAAACAAAAAATTAGAGTCAGTAGAAAGGAAAAAAAGATAAAAAATTGTCCAATAGTTTATGAATAGTGAGCCAAAAAAAAAGTCATATAGCTAATATCTCCAGCAATGTCCCTTATTTGTAATCACAACACTTCAAGCTAAGTTAAATGTTACTTCTCCTTTCCTTTACTCAGCTCAGCATTACACAATGGTTTGACAAACAGAGGTTAAGTGAAAGATAGCCTGTGTTTGAATAAATGTCTGTTCTTTAATTGCTATGCCTTTCATTACTTTAGAAGTAGTGAGTGATCACATTGATAAAGACTATAGTTATGTAGAAACCAAGATGAGCATTAAGAGCCAAGATTAGGGAGACCGAGTACACTCGTTTTGTGTTTGTGAAACATATAAAAATACATGCAAATACCTGTACACATAGATTCATTATTTCTTGTCATAATATTAGCAGATTTCCATATATCCGTATCATGTAGCAATATTGATACAAACACTATGTGTTGGCTGCAAATTTGTGCATTGTCTCCAAATTGGTCTCAGTTATTTTAAGTTAACTAACTATCTGTCCTGGTTTAGGGCATATTTGGGAGGAAACCTCCAAATGGGGTTCCTCAGGAGGGCAAACCTAAATGGCCCCTCCCCCCAGCCAGTCTGGGAAAAGAATTTCCTCGGAGAAAAGTGGAAAAAAACTATTTATTTAACAAACAAACTGTCCACAAACATAAGAAATGAATAGCATGAAACAATAAAACCTCTCGCTGCTCCAAAGAGAGATGGCAAAACTGAGAGAAGTCCTTGCCGGGAGTCAGCTCAGCTCTCTCAGCTCTATCAGTCCCAGTCCCTTCGGTGCTGGAAAATGCCGAAGTCCAGGCCCACTGGGCCACAGGTGCAGCTCCTGGTGCTCCTCTGGGTTTTCAGTCCGGAGCAGATTTAAACAGTCCCAAGAAAAAGAAAAAAAAAGTCTAGGAAGCTTTTTTGCCCCAGCTAGCTAGACTAACTTAAAGGAAAAAAAACTCTGACCACTGTCCGTGCATTCAATGAACATACAGTCCAAGGGCAAAGACAAAAAGTGCAGAGGAGTGAATAGTTTTCCAAAACAAACTACACGCTTCTTCTTTCTCTGCTCACTTCCAGAACCAGTCTTAAAGGTAGAGAACACACAGAACAGACGACTGGGGATACAAGCATCATAGTCACCCTAGGACATTCCACCTCTTATCACCATATTGTCAACCTCCCAAAACTAATTGAATTCTAACTCTACAAACACATACATTATATATGCATATATCATATAAGAACAATATACAGCTATATACAGACAATGGCAGTGACATTCAATAAAAGGTGATTTTTACACATGGTTCTCATCCAACAATCAGATCTCCCTGAGGTACACATTGTGTTGTTCCATCTTTCTGCATTACCCACCATGTACAACCTGGTCCCTGGGCAAAGACAATCCCACGGATGGGTTTGTCTGTACTTGAGGCAGAATTGATCCAAAGTGTCTTCCCTAACAAACTTCTTACATGTACTACAGGGACTTTATCTCCATCTACTGTATGCAGGAGCTCAGACTGGAGAGGGCCTGCTCTGTTGGTGGAACCTCGGGTGTTAACTAACCAAGTGGCCTTTGCCAGATGCTGCTCCCAATTCTTGAAAGATCCCCCACCCAATGCTTTCAAGGTGGTTTTTAACAGTACATTGAATCTTTCCAGTTTCCCAGCAGCTGTTGCATGGTAGGGCATATGGTACACCCATTCAATACCATGTTCCCTAGCCCAGGTGTTGATAAGGTTATTCTTGAAATGAGTCCCATTGTCTGACTCAATCCTTTCAAGGGTACCATGCCTCCAAGGAACTTGCTTTTCAAGGCCTAGAATGGTGTTATGGGCCATAGAATGAGGCACAGGGTAGGTCTCTAGCCGCCCTGTGGTGGCCTCCACCATTGTGAGCACGTAGCGCTTACTTTGACATGCCTGGGGTAGTGTGACATAATCAATCTGCCAGGCTTCCCCATATTTATATTTAGACCACTGCCCACCATACCATAAGGACTTCACTCGCTTGGCCTGCTTGATTGCAGCACATATGTCACAGTCATAAATAACCTGAGAAATACTGTCCATGGTTAGATCCACCCCTCGGTCTCGTGCCCACTTATAGGCGGCATCTCTGCCCTGATGACCTGAGGCATCATGAGCCCACCGAGCTAGGAATAGCTCTCCCTTGTGTTGCCAATCTAAATCTATCTTTGATACCTCTATCTTTGCAGCCTGATATACCTGCTCATTGTCTTGGTGCTCCTCAGTAGCTCTACTCTTGGGGACATGGGCATCTACATGGCGGACTTTTACAGGTAGCTTCTCTACCCGAGTGGCAAAGTCTTTCCACTCTTCAGCAGCCCAAATTGGTTTTCCTCTATGCTGCCAATTAGCCTTTTTCCACTTCTTCAACCCTCCCCACAGAGCATTGGCCACCATCCATGAATCAGTGTAGAGGTAGAGCTTTGGCCACTTCTCCCTTTCAGCAAGGTCCAGGGCCAATTGAATGACTTTGAGTTCAGCAAGTTGGCTCAATCCACCTTCTCCTTCTGTAGCTTGTGCTGGGGCTTCACACAGCTGCTTTCCACTTCTGGTTCATCCCTACGATGCGACAGGAACCGTCAGTGAAAAGAGCGTAGCATGTTTTTTCTGCTGGCAGCTGGTTGTACGGTGGAGCTTCTTCAGCACGTGTCACCTGTTCCTGCTCCTCTTCATCTGTGAAACTAAAGTTTTCACCTTCAGGCCAATTTGTAATTATCTCCAAAATCCCAGGGCGATTCAGTTTTCCAATATGAGCGCACTGTTTGATGAGAGCAATCCACTTACTCCAGGTAGCATTGGTGGCATGGTGGGTAGGGGGAACCTCTGCTTTAAACATCCACCCCAGAACAGGTAGTTGGAGTGCCAGGAGAAGTTGTGTTTCAGTGCCTATTACCTCTGAGGCAGCTTGGACTCCTTCATAGGCTGCTAAAATTTCCTTCTCTGTGGGAGTGTAGTTGGCTTCAGACCCTCTGTAGCTTTGACTCCAGAATCCCAGTGGCCAGCCTCGAGTCTCCCCAGGCACCTTCTGCCAAAGGCTCCAGGACAGACCATGGCTCCTGGCTGCAGAGTAAAGCACATTCTTCACATCTGGTCCCATCCTGACCGGGCCAAGGGCTACAGCACGAGCAATCTCCTGCTTGATCTGGGCAAATGTTGCTGTTCAGGGCCCCAGTGGAAATCGTTCTTCTTGCGTGTAACCAGGTAGAGAGGGCTCACAATCTGGCTGTACTCAGGAATATGCATCCTCCAAAAGCCTATGGCATCTAGGAAAGCTTGTGTTTCCTTCTTGTTGGTTGGTGGAGACATTGCTGCGATCTTGTTGATGACATCAGTGGGAATCTGACGCCGTCCATCTTCCCACTTAATTCCCAGGAACTGGATCTCTTGAGCAGGTCCCTTAACTTTGCTCTTCTTGATAGCAAATCCAGCTTTCAGCAGAATCTGGATGATCTTCTCTCCTTTCTCAAACACTTCAGCTGCAGTATTCCCCCACACGATGATGTCATCAATGTACTGCAGATGTTCTGGAGCCTCACCCTTTTCCAGTGCAGTCTGAATCAGTCCATGGCAGATGGTGGGGCTGTGTTTCCACCCTGGGGCAGTCGGTTCCAGGTGTACTGCACACCCCTCCACGTAAAGGCAAACTGAGGCCTGCATTCTGCTGCCAAAGGAATGGAGAAAAATGCATTAGCAATGTCAATAGTGGCGTACTATCTCGCTGTCTTGGACTCCAGCTCATACTGGAGTTCCAGCATGTCCGGCACAGCAGCGCTCAGTGGTGGAGTCACTTCATTCAATGCACGGTAGTCCACAGTCAGTCTCCATTCTCCTTCAGATTTATGCACGGGCCAGATGGGGCTGTTGAAGGGTGAGTGGGTTTTGCTGACCACTCCTTGGCTCTCCAGCTCTCGGATCATCTTATGGATGGGGATCACAGCATCTCGAGTTGTTCTGTACTGTCGGCGATGCACTGTTGAAGTGGCAATTGACACTTGTTGCTCTTCCCCCTTCAGAAGTCCTACAGCAGAAGGGTTCTCTGACAGTCCAGGCAAGGTGTTCAATTGCTTAACACCCGCTGTCTCTACAGCTGCTATCCCAAACGCTCATCTGAGTCCCTTTGGGTCTTTGAAATACCCATTTCGGAGGTAATCTATGCCCAGAATGCATGGGGCCTCTGGGCCAATTGCAATAGGGTGCCTCTTCCACTCATTTCCAGTCAGACTAACATCAGCTTCCACCAAAGTAAAATCTTGTGATCCCCCTGTCACACCAGAAATAGAAACAGATTCTTCCCCCACATGGTTTGATGGGAGTATGTTGCACTGCACACCAGTGTCAACCAAGGCCTCATATTCTTGTGGTTCTAATGTGCCAGGCCAACAAATCCACACAGTCCAAAAAATACGGTTTTCCCTAGCCTCTACCTGGCTAGAGGCTGGGCCCCTCTAAGCCTGGTTATCTGTCTTTCCGTGGGTAACTGGAGCTTCTTCCTTCTTAGTGGGACTTCCTCTCCGAGTCTTGCCGTCCAACAATTCATGCAGCCGTTGTGCCAGATCATCAGTAGATTTTTATCCCATCTCCTCACGTCCTCTCCACAATCACGCAGGAGGGACCACAGCTTACCTCATGGGATGCCCCCTCCCTCTCTATCTGGGGAATGTCTGCGTTTTGTGCCAGGACCTCTGACCTGTACTGCAGAGATTTGGAGAAAGCCCTCCTTCATCTCTTTAATCTCATCTCTGAGTGTATGGTGATTCTCCTTTATTTTGTCCTCTAGTTTCTATAGACGGGTTTCCACAGCTGCGATTCTGGCATGTGTTGGGCCATGCACAGCATCTGCGTATGCTCGAAGTTTCCTTGCCCTTTCCAGCACACTCTCCTCCGTGTCATCCCGCTTCATTATTGCTAGAGCGGAAGAGTATTCTTGTGGCCCAAGTCACACAAGTTTTTGCCACATCACGGTTGTACATGGTACCAAGTCTGGGTCCCTAGTGTTTACGTCATCTGAGAAGATAATTTCCGCCACTGCCATTTCTTTCAAGCATTGAATGCTTTGTTCTATGGTCTTCCACTGGGTTTGCTGCATGTATCTGCACACAGATATCTTAGTGCCACAATTGCCAGGACCTGTCCCCAGAGACTGCAAGGGTGAGCAACACTCATCATTCCTTGGTCAATAACTGGATCATGTGACAGGGATCCCAAATGCCTCGCTTCGGTGCCATCCAGAATTGTAGCCTCACCTGCGGCATCCCAAAGACGGACCAATCAACTAATTATAGATTCATCTGGTCGCCGAGTGTAATCCTTTCTTAGGCCTTGAAGGTCCTTCAGGGAAAAGGACTCCTGATCTTGTGCCAGCTGGTTGGGCATTTGATCTTGTGTCAGTTTCTGATTGGGTGTCACCAGGAGGCATTGAGGGTCCTTCACCTGCATCATCATCTACTGGTTGATCTCTTTTTGGTGGCTCCTTCTTTGCACAAGTGACTGCCAGTGTCTTAGACTCACTGTCTGGTTTAGCTGCTGTCTTAGGCTTATTGTCTGGTTTAGCTGCTGAGTGACTGCGGTAGCTGCTGATCTATCTCCCTGCCCCCCTGCCTCTCTCTGCTGCCCCACAGTATCTAGCAGCATACGATAACCATATGCCAGGGCCCAGCTTATCGCAATAATCCTTTTGTCCTTGGAATCTCCCTGGCACTTCTCTTTCAAGTATTTCCCCACCACTGCCGGGTTCTGAATGTGTTCACATGGAAAGTCCCAGGCTATATGGTCAGAAAATTCCTTCAGGGTTTGGCCCATATCCTCCCATTCTCCAGACCACTCAGGGTTTTCCACACCTGGGCCTACTTCTGGGTCAGGGGTCTCATCAGCCCTTCTGGAAATCTCAGACCTCACTCTAGACAAGCTGCAAACCATATAGAGGAAGCTCACCAGATGAAATACCAGGAAGGTGGTATCTTTAACATTCAGGAGACACTGAACATTTCTCAAAAGGGATAGGAAGGACTGAAAAGCTTCATCCCCTATTCCTCCTCTAACAAAGTGGGTGCAATTATTCATAAATCCCCAAAACATGCTGCTGGAACTAGGACACAGGGTAGGACGAAAAAACCATAAACCAAACATACCCGGCACAAACTCCAGTACCTGTATAAACTTGCTATAAATCAAGATCACTGAGCCCAACAAAATAGCAATCCTAATTTGCAAACCTCTAGTGTAAAAACTATGTGTTAGGGACAGCACTGGAGCTAATTCCAGATGAGAAAATAAGCCTAGGGACCAAAAAGGTATCAAAACCTCAAAGAAACCTAGGGAACAGAAATACAGCAAGGGGTCTATGCCAAGAGACATTAGGAATTCAAGGATCAACATGGCTACTTTATCCCCACACAAAGTACACCAAAATGCAATCAATAATCAATATAAGTCTCTTCCACTCTCTTGAGCCCCACGTTGGGCACCAAATAAAAGAATGGATTGTCCTGGTTTAGGGCATATTTGGGAGGAAACCTCCAAATGGGGTTCCTCAGGAGGGCAAACCTAAATGGCCCCTCCCCCCCAGCCAGTCTGGGAAAAGAATTTCCTCGGAGAAAAGTGGAAAAAAACTATTTATTTAACAAACAAACTGTCCACAAGCATAAGAAATGAATAGCATGAAACAATAAAACCTCTCGCTGCTCCAAAGAGAGATGGCAAAACTGAGAGAAGTCCTTGCCGGGAGTCAGCTCAGCTCTCTCAGCTCTATCAGCCCCAGTCCCTTCGGTACTGGAAAATGCCGAGGTCCAGGCCCACTGGGCCACAGGTGCAGCTCCTGGTGCTCCTCTGGGTTTTCAGTCCGGAGCAGATTTAAACAGTCCCAAGAAAAAGAAAACAGTCTAGGAAGCTTTTTTGCCCCAGCTAGCTAGACTAACTTAAAGGAAAAAAAACTCTGACCGCTGTCCGTGCATTCAATGAACATACAGTCCAAGGGCAAAGACAAAAAGTGCAGAGGAGTGAATAGTTTTCCAAAACAAACTACACGCTTCTTCTTTCTCTGCTCACTTCCAGAACCAGTCTTAAAGGTAGAGAACACACAGAACAGACGACTGGGGATACAAGCATCATAGTCACCCTCTTTTGGATTTTTATTTGGTTACCTGTAGAAAAATAATCAAGGTAGAATGTTCCTTACTTCGATAAACATGGAGAGAGGGGTATGTGGTGTTCAGTAGTTTTTCCAAAATTTATTTAGTACCAAATTGTACAAAATTTGGTACTAAATTTTTAAATATATGTTTAGCTTTTTTGATTGGGGTTCATTTTAGCTTGCTCAAGGAATGTCACATCCTAGATTTTTTGAGAAGATTTATCTATAGTGTGACTCACTTTTGTAGTAGTTGCACATCATGTCTACTTAATGTAATAGAACTGGTGATATACAGACCTGTCAGATACAAAGTATTACCATTTAACACCACAGAGAAAGGGGTCAAACAAACAAGCAAAAAATAATTTAACCATACTGCTTTGGGTTACTATGTAAGATGTAACCAAAAGTATGTATTCTATCACCATCTCCATAAGCTGTTAAAACCAGGTGAGGCAGTGGTCTTTATCTCATCCATGACATATCCCTGATAATTCCTCCTAGGGATAGCTTCTGTTAAAGGGCCATTAAGTCTCACTGAATGGTTCATGAAATTAGATCACCCCATTTTGAGATGCTCCACCCAGGGGGAGGAACCAAGCATTCTTACCTGGATAAAATCTGAGGTTTGCAACACCACAAGCAGCCTTATCCACTGGATTCCCAGAGGACAAAAGCTACATTATCCTCACTGGACCCTCAGAGGAAGGTCAGACCCTTCCATAGGATCACTGCTTCAACAGAACCACATCTATTACTTCAATAGGAATGCAACCACCATTTAATCGGACTGCTACCACTACCCTGTCTGATAGGGTGTCAGGTTGTATCCTGACTCTGTCAGTTTAAGACAGTGTTTTCTGCCTTTATTTTAATCTTCCTATTAAATTATACTTCTGACTTGGAATCTCTCACTGGTTTGCTTTCAAGTACCACATAAAGATTGTCCCTGGTATGGAAAAGGGAGGCATGGGGCTGCTGATTGCTGTTCCCAGTACCCTGTAAAAGAGAAGGTTACACAGCTGGGAAAGTTCTGGCAGGGGTTGGGTCTATGCACCTCAGAGAACAAAAGAAAAAAAGTGATACAAAATATTTGGCAAATGAGCTCCTGTGTGCAACTGCAAGCAGTGCAGGGGTAGACCTCTCCTCCAGAGAATCAGTAACTTCAGCATCTTCTGTGCAGCTGGTTCCTATTAGAGTGGGAGGACCCCTTGGTGATAATATACTTTGTTAATAGGACGTTCCTCTAATTGGGAGGAACTAATTTAGTAGGAACTTCTACTAAACTGGGGCTTTTTGTGCTACCTGGGTCATTGACTCAGATTATGAAGGTGAAATACAAATTATGCTATGGACTCCCATGCCACCACTGTTTTATACCTGCAGGTCAACATATTGTACAACTTGTTCCTTTTTCCAGCAAAACCCCTAGTGGCAAGGGTAAAGGTGGCACTAATAACTTTGGTAGCACAGGTCAGCTGCAGGTTTTCTGGACGAGCTCTATTACAACAGCTCAGCCAATTTTGACATGCAGTATAGATGGCAAAAGATTTAAGGGGCTTGTTGATACTGGAACTCATGTTTCTATTATTAAAAGCAGTGAATAGCCTAACGACTGGTCCACAAACAGCCCTACATCAACCCTAACTGGAAAGGGAGGAATGCAGCATCCTAGACAGAGTGCTCACCTCCAGCTTGTCCTTGGCCCTGATGGGCAAACTGCCTGGATTGCTCAATTTGTTACCTCTATACCATGCACATTATGTAGAAGAGATGTTCTGAGATAATTTGGAACAACCATACAAATAGACTCGACCTAATCAGAAAACCTTTTTCATAGAGGCCATTGATCTGCCATTCCAAAACCAAATACTGGACATATGTATGCTCGCATGGCAGACTGAAGACCCTGTGTGGGTCAACAAATGGCCCCTATGAAAGGAATGGCTACTAAATTTTAAACAGTTTGTGGAAGAACAATTGTCCTTAGACCATATCTGTCTATCTTCTAGCCCCTGAAACACTCCTGTCTTCTGTATACCTAAACAAAATGGCAAGTGGTGATTATTACAGGATTTATGGGCAGTAAATGCAGCTGTTGAACTTATGGGCACTTTGCAGACTGGGCTTCCATCACCTAGAGTGATTCCCCTTTACTGGCCCTTAATAATTTTAGACCTAATAGACTGCTTTTTCACCATCCTCTACATCCTGAAGATGCACCTTGGTTTGCCTTTTCCATGCCTACCTTGAATCATGTAGAACCAATGAAGAGATTTCACTGGACAGCATTGCTACAAGGCATGTGTAACAGCCCAACTATATGCCAAAGGGTTGTCGATCTTGCCCTACAGCCTGTCTGTAAATTTCCTCATGCAACCATGTATCATTATATGGATGACATTTTCTCACAGATCATGATTAATTCATCTTATGTTCTATTCAGGTAACTGTCATGCAGGAAATTCAAAATGCAGGACTAATTGTGGCACCTGAAAAAGTGCAGCACGAATCCCTGTGGCATTATCTGGGGTGGAAGATTACTCAACAGACAATCAGCCCTCAGCCTTAAAGACTGCATGTTAAAGGCACTCTATCTTTAAATTAATTACAGAAACTGCTAGGTTCTTTGAGTTGGATTTGTCTTGTTTTGGGTTCATCCACAGAACTTTTACATCCCTTATTTGACCTACTCAGAGGAAACTGCCACCTGCATTTTCTTCACCAGATGACCCCAGAAGCTGGGCCTTGCACACTGTGCTCAAGCATTAGAAAACCATCAGAATTGGAGATGGGATCCTGATAAATCTGTGTACCTTGCCATAGTTGCTAGTAAGTTTCAACCTGTTGCTGTTTTGTTTCAATGGTTGGTTAATGAAGAAAGTCCTTTACATGTGTTGGAATGGTTATTCTTACCTCACATAGCAACAAAGACTGCGCAGACTATTAATGAGATGTTTTCATATTTAGGTAAGAAAAGCAGAGTGCGACTACAAACTCTCAACGGCCAAAATCCACATACCATCTACATATCTGCAAGTAAAGACAATTAGGCATGGTTGTTATCAGAAGACACTAACTTTCAAATTGCACTTGCAGGTTTTTCTGGACAATTATTTATCCATTATCCCTCACATCATTCATGGACAGAGATGGGTAACCTCCCCTTGCATGTAAAACGCCACTGCAGCAGGACCCCTGTCAATGGGCCAACTGTTTTTACAGATGCAAAACCAACAAAGCTGTAGTGATTTGGCGTGAAGGTGACTCTGTCCAGTGGCATAAAATGGTATTAACATAAGAAAATAATTCCATGGAAATTTTAGAATTTAGAAAATTTAGAATACTATTCAATATGTCTTTCAGTTATTTTCACAGGAATCACTTAACATCATAACTGATTCCTCATATGCTGCAAATGTTGTATTCCATTTAGAATCTTTCTATTTGAAATATGTTAATAACCATCTTTTGTTTACAGAGTTGAGAACACTGTGGACCTTAATCAACAGCTGGCAGCATGATTTTTATGTGTTACATGTCTACTCCCACACTCCACCTGGCCCTATTACAGAAGGTAATTATGCAGGTATCACTGTAATGACAGGTGTGGTACTAAATACTTTTGCACAGGCCAAGTTATCTCACAATTTCTTTCACCAGAATGCTTGTTGTCTTTGCAAACAATTTCATTTAACCTGCTCACAGGCTTGTGATATCCTGTTGTCTTGTCCCTCCTGTTGTGGGGTTGCTCCTGCTCCCTTAGTAGAAGACACTAACCCCCGAGGTTTAACTGCTAAGTCCATTTGGCACACTGATGTCACTCATGTCCCACAGTTTGGTCATTTAAAATTTGTTCATGTTTCTATGGACAACCATTCTCGTTTTCTAGTGGCAGCTGCTCACACTGAAGAGAAGACCTGTGATTTTATCTGGCATTGGCTCACCTGTTTTGCCACCCCAGGCCTTCCTGACACCATCAAAATGGACAACGGGGACCTGCCCACACCTTGTAGTGAGTTTGTAACTCCTTGGAGCAATGGGGTGTGTCTCACAAATTAGGTATTCCCCACTCTTCCACAGGGCAAGCTATTGTCAACCATGCCCACAGAACTTTAAAGACCATGCTTGAAAAACAAAAAGAGGATGAGTTCTGGTGCTCTCATGAAAAACTAGCTAAAGCCCTATATGCCATCAATTTTTTAAATTGGGATGAGATGGGACAAACTGCATGTGAGACACAATATTTCTTCAATACAAACACTCATCCAAGATCTCCAGTAATGGTAAAGGACTTACTAAGCAGACAATGGAAAGGACCTCTGGACTTATTAACATGGGGAGGAGGTTATGTCTGCAACTCCCCAGTCCCACATGTGGAGTGGATTACATGGTGGTGTGTGCAACCTTTTGTCACAACATCCTGATGTGGTTGCTATGTTATAGGTATCTGTTACAGTTTTTGAAAAACTGGTATAGTTATTATTGTTATCGCTGTTATTAGGATTTTTCGTTGCCTAATTTAAAAAGCGGGGCAGATGTGGAATATGGGGTTATAACTGTTAAAGCTGTTAAGGCACATGTTTACCAGAAAGCCCTGTAGGAAGGCACAGCTGCAGGTTGGGCAGCTGGAATCCAGCTGGGAGTTGAGAGATAGTTATGACTCATGGACAGAAGACTGCAGCTGAGCCAGCCAATGGGTGCTTTTCCTCTGTTAAGTTTGGGTCTTGTCCAGTTGAGATTAAAGGTATAAAAGGGGATTCACTTCTACAATAGAGTGATATCCTTTCCACGCATAGGAGGGCCCATGTTTTTGTTCCTCCATTGCTACATGATTATACCCTTTCATAAAAAACAACTATGATTTCTTCTTCTGTGAATTACATGGACAAGTAAAATTTCACTTCTCACTATGCAAAATTGAGACCAGTTCCTCTGCACAGTTTCCATCTCAACATACTCAGTGGGCTTATGTAACACAGAAGGTGTCAGAGTCCTTGGCAGACTAGTCTTTCAGCTCAGTTTCACTCAGAAAATAACTGGCATTCTCTAAAATTACATTTCTGTACTTTGGCATTCTTTGAAATTTGACAAAAATATTTTGCAGAGACTACTAAGAAGTTTCAAAGCACAAATTAGTAATTCAAAGTAACTTACAGCTGTATAATTCATATCTTCCAAATACCTAAAACACACACAACACCTCTAAAGAAAAACAATTACATGAATGGAGTGTTAGCAGCATAAAGCTTGAGCAATGAACTGTTAAATCAGTCTCTCTAATGTTACACGAATTGCGGTGCTTATGCACTGTTTATCGCTATGGCACCAGACTACTTAATCAGGCAAATCTAGAGTTTGATTTCTGTCTTTTAATAGAAAACTTTCCATTTCCGATAAAACAAACAAATTAAAGTAAAAATTTTACATAAATATGCATTTTCCAATTTTTTTTTTTTCCTTTATGGTACTAGTTTTCTGGTTAAAAATGTTACCTGTTACATGTTGTTTTTCACTGCTAAATGATCTGAAATAGATGTCTATAAAATGATAAAATAATATTTGCATTACAAAGAAGAAAATTGCTTTGAGTTTTGATTTGGTTTAGTTTGGGGTCTTATTTTTAATTGTGTACAAGAGGGATGAAAAAAAGTAAAATTAGTAAATAATGTGGCTACCAAATTTTATACAAGTGGAACTCTCTAACTTTCTTTGAACAGAGAATTAGGCACAATGTTGATATTAAGTCTTAACAGAGTTGTCAAGGAAGTATTGTTTTCCTAACTTCAAATTTGCTCAAAATTAAAGTTATGATTTCCTTTCTAGTTTCCTTTGCAAGCAAAGATAAAATTGTTTAAGAACCATAGTGCCATTATTAGTTATCACAGCAACTTTGAATAATGAAAATATTACAGTAATATATACTTGTTAATTTCTCAAAATTTGACATTGAAAAACCTCTTAATATTTAATATTTAACTGATTTTAGAAACTAACCAGCTTGTATCATCTGACAACTGGAATTTTGGATTGATTTAAATGTATGCGTCTCTGCTAAACTCAACAGAGGTGAATTTCAACAGCTATTAATTTAAGGCATTATTTCTAAATTGCAAATTGGATAATTTGAGCTTAAGGAAGACCAAAAACTTGCTAAAGATGCTCTTCTAGCCCATTTTACTTAGCATATAAGTCTTCATGTATTTAAAGCTTAGCTTGTAATCAAGTATTGATATAAATGATGTTACAAATTAGAGATATTGCTATTTGTTTCATATTAACTGAGACCAGAATCAACAACATTTTCAAATTTAGAACTTTTTAAACCTAAGTTTAAATGATTGGATGCCAGAAATGAATAAAAACCAAGAGTTTTGCTATACACTCTCTACTTGCCTTTTTATAGTCAGAAATGAGAAAAAAACCCATTATGTATGATGGATAGAAAGAATGCTAGTTGAGACTAAAATGCTTTAATAAAAGAGTTGAAAAACAACTGTTTGAAGGAAAACATATGTCACTAACAGGTGACAATTGAAGGACCAAAGTTGAATGTGATTGGTTCATGGTGATCCTCAGGGCTCCAAATCCACATATCTTGACTAGCAGTGAAGCTTGCATGGATGGCCCAGGCACTCAAAATCATAGAATATGCTGAGCTGGAAGAGACCTACATGGATGACCAGTCCAGCTCCCAGCCCTGCACAGCACCTTCCCCAGAAGTCACACCATGTGCCTGAGAGCATTGTCCAAACATTCCTTGAATTCTGTTAGAACTGGGGCTGTGACCACTCCCTGGAGAGCGCACTCCAATGGCCAACCACCCTCTGGGTAAAGAACTTCTTCCTAATATCCCTAAACCACTCCTGACACAGGTCCAGCCATTCCTTTGGGTCTTGTCACTGGTCACCAGAGAGCAGAGATCAATGTCCACTCACCCTCAAGAGGAAGCTGTAAACAGCAATAAGCAATAAACAGCCTTTTCTTCTTCAGGCTGAACAGTCGAAATTACCTTAGCTGCTCCTCATACAGCTTTCCCTCCAGGCCCTTCCCCATCCTTATTGCTCTACTTCGGATACTCTCTAATAGTTTAATATCTTCCTTATACTGTGGTGACTGGAACAGCATAGGATATTCAAGGTGAGGCCAAATCAGTGCAGACAACTGTTTGTGGAAAATCTTTGTTTTCCTGTTGTAAGTGGGGTTTCTGACACATCCCTTCTGTGTCTGATGAAGTCAAGCATCACTCTAGCCTTGGTTTCCCCAGGAAGGAACATGTTTAAAGACCATCCATGACACTTCTGAAGGGGTGCTGTGAGATTCCTAGTACACACACAAAATTAATTGTGCCCAAAAGGAAACCTCCAACAATAAATCACTGATGTTGGCAAACAATGTCTCCTGTAAAGAACTTACATATTCTCCCAGTTTTCAAATTCTTAGTCCTTTCATAAAAAGTGAAGAGGTTTTTTTACATATACCAGGCAAAGACTTGCTAGAATGGTAAGAGGAAACATTGGGCTGCAGCAGACTGATGGTCAGGACACTCGTCAAAATACAAGACATCCAAATTCTAGTCCCTTCCCAATTATATAGTTTTAATTACAGGAGAGACTATCAACTTTTCAAGAGCAGGATACACCTTGCTGTCTGCTGTGCTGGTTTTGGCCAGGGTAGGGATCATTTTGTTCATAGTGGTTAGTACAGGGCTGTGTTTTGATTTGGTTAAACCATGACACCTGCCAAGAAAGCATCAAAATTTCTGTGCCAGGAGGAGGTTGGAAAATTATCATGTCTGTATGTCCTACTGGATAAGGTCCTTGGGTGGTAGGGTAATTAATTTTTTTCCAAAGATTATTGCAAGAAATTTATGCATTTTGTTTAATCACTGTAAGAATTTTCTTAATTAAGGCTTTTTTTTTTTTTTTTTTTGCTTTCATGTGAGAAGAGACCAGAATTAAAATTCCTACTGATGATGCAGTGCCTTTACCAGCAGGGGTAGAACTGCTTCCACTTCCTTGCGTTGCAACCAGGAACAGGTAAGGTAAAAGCTCAGTTTCCCTTCATGTCAAGAAGCCTTCAGTATAAATTTTCACATTGATATGCCCTGATCAGTAGGATATAATGGGCAATACAGACCCACTCTGCATACCAAGAATGTTACCTATTTATTGCCTCTGGTGTGAGGCTGGCGACCTGGTTAATCGGGGGCCACGGCGAACTTACAAACTGGCCGGACAAACCACGCGTGACACCAATATGATGAATGGTGGAATGCGATTTATTTCCCACGGGCACCTGCTTAAGTAACCTCGGTGCGCCCATGTGACTCTTGGAAGGGGATAGACAGCAAGGTTACAGGGCAGCAGCATGGAAAAGAGGAGGACCCTATTCTCCTCGTACATCACGTGATCTTCCGTGCGATTTTGCTAACTACATTTCCCCCCTCTCTATGACTAATAAAACTTTCAACTTATACAAACTGCATAAACATAACAACAACAAAGAACTGAAACAACTTGTTAGTAGAATGTGCGAGCAAGTTAAACTTGTTAGCCAATAAATGCTGACGTTGTCTTTTCAAGCTAGCTGTCTTTGCTCTAAAAGCATAATGTCAATTCTGCTTAAGTGAGCTTTAACAAATTGGGTTATTTTGTTAAGCAAACAAGGGCCGAACACGAGGGCAAGCAATATGGTAACCACTGGTCCAATCAAGGTGGAGACAACGGGGGCAATCCAAGGATGTTGGCTGAACAGGGAATCGAACCAGTTTCGCTGCTGGAACTCTTGGCCACGGCGTATAAATCTTTCTTTAAGTTCTGCCATGGATTGCCTGATCGGACCTGAATGGTTAACATATGTGCAGCATTCCTCGTTCAATGCAGCGCAAAGTCCTCCCTGTTGCATCAGCAACAGGTCCAAACCTCGTCGGTTCTGCAGCACCATCTCCGACAAGGAGAACAGAGATTCTTCCAGTTTTAAAATGTTTTTGTGAATCTCAAGGAGGTCTTCATCAATTGCTCGCTGGAGCTGCAACAAATTCTGTTTCTGTGTGACCAGCGAAGAGATGCCTGTAGCTGCTCCTGTTCCACCTAGAGTTAGAAGTACTGCCAAACTGACAGCTGTTACAAGTTCTCTCTTTTCACGATGGCATGCTTCGAAGTGGAGCATTACTTCGTCATCTGTGTGGTACAGGATCCTAGGGATGACAGCGACTTGAACACAGAAATCGTTAGTTGCATCAAACTGCCTGATGGAGACACATGGGGTGATACCTGTGGTATGACAAGCTCACACACTCCCTGGTGCTGGAATGGCCCATGACTGTTGTTGGTCTAGGGTGATCGAGGTGTTACAGTGCTGTTTGTTTTGAGTGGCTAGGGATCTGCTGCCAATGCACAGTCCGTACCCTGAGATCATTCCCAGAGTAATTCCCTTGCGGGAAGTGTCCCACTTACATTGTTTGGGATTGGCTCCTTTAGAGTATTCAAACATTGTGCTGACACCTATTCCTTCGTAAAAGGGTGGTTTGGCGTCATAGCACAACTAGCATGACTTGGTCAGGTTAGGTTGTGAGTAGTTTAGTGACGCAAACGCAGCGTATAGCATTCAATCGAACAGACCCTGTGAGGCTACTTCGGGTCTGGGACTGGCTGGTGCTGAATCAGGCTCTGCCATTGCAACGAGCGTTTTCTCTTTTTGTGAGGTTATCAGCTCGTTGGGCCCTACTGCAATGTATCGTGTGGGTGGATGAGTTCTGATGATCTGTATAACTGTGCCACGGTCAGGGGCCAGGCGTATTGAGTCATCTTCACGCCTGTATACTGACCACAATCTGCCTATCGCCCATGTTGGGTCTTGGGGTCGCAGTACTGTGACTGTGAGGTGAGAGCAATTTCCTGGGTGTTTACCTTGGTATGTACTTCTTGATATACAGCCGTGAGGCCAACTTGTTACTTTTAGGAACTCATCCTCCTTTGGAGGTTTCCACCGGTTACCTGTTACTATGGTTTCACAACCCCAATACCTACAAAACCAGTAACCTGATTTAGTGCAATAACTCTTTCCGGGGTTGTGGCTTGGACACCAGTATGTCCCTTCTTCAATAACTCTTGCCTTACCGGATCGGTCTCTCGTAAAGATGTCTGTCAGATGCACCGTCCACGCGGGTGAGTTGGTTTCGGACCGACCTATCACATCGCCGATGATAAAGTTCCTAAAGGTCCAAATGCTTGGCTGGTAGGGATGATTACCTGCGCCTAGGTGAACTGATGGCAGCGCAAAACTGATACACAAGAACAGAACCGGAAGTTTGACTGGCAACCTGTAGTGGACAACCTGTGGAAAGACACTCGAAGGCAAATTGTTATTTAGTCTTTTCACTGGAAATATTCGTGCTGCAGCCTCTGGCAGGTCTGCAAGTGCTGTTTGCACCTTTCTCCAGTCTGTCAGGGGCATGAACTTAGTGTTTTTTCTATGTGCATGCCTCATGGGCCAGTCTGTGTGCTTAAAGAAAATTGCTGGTGTGTCCTCTGTGTCTGTACTAGAATCTGAATCATCACTAGACTCCCCACTGGTGTGACACTGTCCCTTGTATTCAATTCCCTGTCCCTTGTATTCACTTTCTTGTCCCTTGTATTCACTTGCCTGTTCCTTGTATCCACGTCCTCGTTCTCTGCACTCATGTCCCTGTTCCCTGCATTCACATCTTCGTTCCCTGCATTCACATCCTCGTTCCCTGCATTCACGTCCTTTGCACCACCCCTCTCGGACCGGCTTTGACACCTGCTCGACCTCCTCCTCCTCCGAGTGAGAGGAAGTGGACTGGTCAGACACTTCCTGTCTCCTGTGCTTTTTGCTCTGACTCCACCCTCTGGGTTTCTGGTGGGCAGGTGTGCCACTCCTCCTGCTCCGCCTCCTTTCTAGAGGCATCTCTGCCTTAAAAGGAATGGCTGGGGAACCCGTTCTCCAATTGGGCTCCGACTTCTCCTCCTCTCCGAGGACTGCACCTCCCCCTTTTTGGTCCCAACCGCGCGTGTCTGTGGCGCGAAATTTCACGGAGCTCCGCCCTTCTTCTTCAGCCTCGACGCCAT
The DNA here is from genome assembly GCF_965231275.1 of Zosterops lateralis. Taxonomy (NCBI): domain Eukaryota; kingdom Metazoa; phylum Chordata; class Aves; order Passeriformes; family Zosteropidae; genus Zosterops; species Zosterops lateralis. Next base: position 115,758,844 of record NC_139763.1, read on the forward strand.
GTTGTGGTGCATATGGAGGTGGCCTCACGTCTATTTGCCTTAAATCTGCACTCACAACACTTTCCCTTGGGCTCGGGGGGTTCTCCGATGGGTTAAACCTGACCGCAGAAAGGGACTTTAGGACCGGGGATGGGGATCGGGATTGCGTGTTAGTTTCAAGCACCCGCTCGCTCTCCGTGCCAAGACTCCCGAGCAAGGACCGCGAAAGGTTATCAGTTCCAAGGCCCTGTTCTTTCTCAGTGCAATCATTTTCAAACACAGTCTGTGTGGCTGCTCCGATGCCCAGCTTGGGAGTTAACCTCAGGCATTTTTGAGCCGCAGCCCACATCTCCTGCTCCTCCAGCGCTATCTGCAGCGCTTTCATCACTTTTCCCCAGCTTTTTAGATTTTTGCTGGTGGCCGAGACTATAACGTCTCTTGCTAGCACATTAGTACACCTCACCCAGCATTCTGAATACAGAATAATAATTCCCCACTGTACATAAATTTCTGAAATTACCTTGCTCAGCATCTTCATGCCGGCGGTACTGAGGAGCGTCCTCCTCCACCAGGGTCGGTCGTAGCGCCCTGGTCGCCTCCCGTTATCAGCGTGTCACCCGTCGCCCGGAGCACACTCGCACCCGTGTGTCGGGGGGGCTTCCCGGGTTTCGGCACCACTTATTGCCTCTGGTGTGAGGCTGGCGACCTGGTTAATCGGGGGCCACGGCGAACTTACAAACTGGCCGGACAAACCACGCGTGACACCAATATGATGAACGGTGGAATGCGATTTATTTCCCACGGGCACCTGCTTAAGTAACCTCGGTGCGCCCACGTGACTCTTGGAAGGGGATAGACAGCAAGGTTACAGGGCAGCAGCATGGAAAAGAGGAGGACCCTATTCTCCTCGTACATCACGTGATCTTCCGTGCGATTTTGCTAACTACACCTATTGGATCAAGCCTTCAGGGAATAGTGACCCATTTCTTTCTAATTCCTGGATCCCTGCATGCCTTGAAAATGTATTACATTTTTTGCTACTCATATGAGGAGACTTTTCACCTGGACAGGAGCAGAATGCAATGAGATCCTGAGGTTTTGATGCCTCCAGGTGTACAGTTACTGAGCAGCTTCTGTCAATTCTCTTTTTGGATATGTTTGTCTGTGATTGCTTATGCCATTTTTAGCTATCTTAAACAGTGCTTAAAGCATTTTTACACTAAAAAATGCTTTTCTTTTCTTGTTTGGAGTAATGAATATAAACAAATACTTTGATTGCCATCAACACAAATGATTTCTGAGAAAAAAATAAAGAGCTAACATTTTCTTCATTATCAAGATGAACTTAAATTTTAACAACTAAAAATAAACAGAGAGATGCATATTTATTATATTCTTCACTACTCAGGTGTTAGGATTGCCTATGCATCAATTTCAACAGTGAGCAAAGACTGCCATCTTCTGACTTCCACAATATAACTGCACAACTGGATATACATATTAGTTTGCCCTGTTACAGTTTATCGCAATGCTCCTAGCTGGAAAAAAATCCTTAGTCACATCTTGATCCTGTTGTCTGAAATACTGTGGCTCCGTGAGGGCCTTCGCAGTACACTCCTCTACCTCTGAAAGAGGAACATTTACCTGTGACAAGTAAAACCTGCACACTTCTTCGTTTTCTTGCAGAGCTCTTTCTTACATAAATTTGTCATCTCATCCACCCTTTCAAACAATTATTTTCTACTTTCATCAGTTAATTGATCAGTTGATAATTTTCTTAGTAACTTTCATACTAAATGGTTAATGCTGTGACAACACAGATCAAATGTGTATCTACCTCCCATTAGAAGTCAATTGTATCCCAGCAACTAATGCTAGTACCTTTAGAATTCCCCACCCAAAAATTCAGCTATCTGGCTTCTGAACCTAAAAGTAAATATCAGGCAGTTAATCAGATGTCTCAAGCTGTTCACTAAATTTTAAGTGATATTACAGGAGATCTACAGCACATGGAATAGATGTATCTATGTACATTTTGCCCAATTTCCATGCATTTGTTGCTCAAAAAACAGACTGAGATAAATGCACAGGACTCTCTTAGCAGAAGGAAAGCATATCTAGCAACAAGTAACTGCTGTTTCCCATAGCTTTTATTCAGACTGAAGCCTCTGGCATGACGCTGACATAAAGCATAGACAGATGACAAGCTCGAGGTGTTGGAGCCCTGTTGCTGAAGTCCATTACATGTGGATATCACTCAAGGAAATGCAGTCTCTCAAAGCAAGCCTTTGGTGGACATACCACTGGCACGGAAGACCAGCTGGCATATGCTCAGGAGGAAATCATGTTCTCCTCTGCTGAAGACGCTGTTAATCCAGCAGGCTTCCCTAACAAGAAGGAAATCTCTTGACTACCAAAGCTCATCTAAAGTTTCAATTGCTTTCTATCTGACCTACACAACATCCTGCCATGCAGCACAACTAACACAGCACATTCAGAATATATGATACAGCCAGATCAATTTCAATACTTCACAATTTGATCAGTAGTCTGTAAGAGTAAAAGAGTGGAATATTAACTGATTTGGATAGGAAAGCAGACACCTGTTACTTGCATTTGCTCTATTACTTCCATCCTTGTTTTAAGGAAGGTCATTCTTCATATTCTCTTTCATGACTCTCAGAGTGTTTTAATCTCTTTTAAATAATCCTTTCAGCTGTTTCCTGAGGAGAAAACCTACTACTTAGAAACATTTTATATCATACTATAAAAGATCCCCTTTTCTGATAATTCATTTCAGTGTATTAAAATGCTAACCCAAAATTTATTCAAATATAGAAGTGACTGGATCTGAATGCTTCTGTGCGTTTTTGGAAGAATAGATAAATATCCTTCATTCAAAATGCTCAATCATCAAAAAAAATTCCTACTGCTTAAGCACTGTAAGTAGAATCCTCGTCTCTTCCTTTCCCAGCTTTTTGATGTCATTGGTTCAACCATCAGTTATCTATTTGGTCCATTAAGAGGAAAACCAAAACAATAGCTGTGTCTTTGACACCTTACTTGTGGTCTCAGCATGTCCAGTTCTTGTCTTCCCAATACAGAGCCTAAAACACAAACTGAAATACAGGAAACTGGGATTAAAGTTAAAGAAATATTTTTTTATCTCACTATCTGAATGTGCATTGGTTTTGCATTTTGTTAGGAGAATATATGCAATTAACTGTGGTAACAAGTTCTTCTATCTGTGTAAATTCTTTTCTTTCCATTCAGCAGTCAAGCTAAAAAAAGCAGGCAAAAAGCCCCTCTGAGCTAGAGCAAGCAAAGTGACACTTCCCTAAATCCTATAAAAGAAATAAGGACACTTTCCGCAAGCCAGCAAAAGAAACAGACCTTTATCCTGCTGGTCAGTACAAAAAAACAAAAGAGAAGAAAGATATTCATCTGGAGGTTGTAGTGTAGCCTGTACTAGTTTACATTTCACTGTCCTGTTTTTCTTTTCATCTTGTACCAAAGAAAAAAAATGATATCCAATAAGGCCTTTGAATTTTCTGCATATGACATTGTTGATTTTAGAGAAAAATATTCAGAAGAAAAATTACCATGAATGAGGAAGGTAATAGTCCTGATATCATTTCAGAGAATGATTAATGATTTACACAAGGTGAAATAATGTTAGCAGTACACCCAACACAGAGTATGTAGATTCAGCTTCAAGTGGCACTAGACAGAAAATAACTTTGTTTCCAATTTCTGAGTATAGGAAGAAGACATAATTGTGAAATAAAGTGTTTGTTCTGACCAGTACCCATTTCAGCCTTTCTAAACCAAAGCTCTTCATCTAATGAAGAAATGAATAAACTTCAACAGAACTTAACAGACAGCCTAGACCTATATTCATGGACTTAATTTCACATGACACACATTACTTCAGTACAAAAATAGAACTCTGAAACCAGATTTTTTTAATTATTATTTTTTATTCTTTTTTTTCTGGCCAAAGTATCTGTCATGATCTCTGCTGTGGTCTCTTCATCACTGGACAAGTATATTTGCTTGCTTGATTTCCATTTCCATCTTAGAGACAAGAATGCCCAGCATTCACAGTCCTTCTGAGCATTGTGTGTCTGACAATTAGAACAAAACCAGATGGTAAATAAAGTAAAATTTAAATTTCTTCTCATCCAAGATTTCTGGTAACAAAAATATCACCTTCTCCTTTCTCAAATCCTGCACAAAGAATGCCTTTGAGTTTAAAGAATTATGCAGAAAATCTTGGATAATTTCACTTTCAAAAAGTGAATTACACAAGCTGTAGCATTATACCCTTAATCCTATAGATCTGTATTTAAGTATTTCAGAGTCGAGGAGATGTTTTAACAGCTGTCAATATTTTATAAATTGGTTTCCTACTTAAAACATTAGTTTTTTGCATCAAGGAATATATTTATGATAATCAGCACAGATAATTCTTTGAACCAGAAGGATGATCAGGATGAAATAAGAAACAAAACCCCTCCATTATCTATCTAGAAAATAATCAGGTCCCAAATTCCCACATTACATGTGTTTATGTGAGTACCTAAACATGACACCATTCAAATATATTCACCTATTCTGACTTCACTTCAAATGTTCACTTGCATACTAACAGAAATATTATGAAAGGAGTAAACAAACAAAGTGATCATAAATTGCCTACAGACATTAGGCTGCAGCAATATGAATTATATTTAAAAATCTTTAAAATCCAAACTGTACAATTTTCCAGTGCTTACATGATGGTGTTGGGAGTCTTGCCACCCCTTAGCCCATGTTGAATGCTAATACTCTGAAGAAAATTAATATTAATGAATATTGACATAGGAACAAGCAGCTGAAAAGTACCTAAGTCACTTTACAGTTCATATAACATCCTGGGCATAATCCTTCTTTTGCATAACTGTTAGAATCACATCTTGCTGTGTTGAAAAATATATCCTGGAAGATTAAAAAAAAAAAAAAAAAAAAAAAAAAAAAAAGATAAAAAGATGGGGTTTTTTTCCATAGTCATATACTTACCATACTGCTCATTTTTTTTCCAATTGTGTCGCACTCATACCTGCAATTTTTCCAGCTAGTATACTGAATTGATTAACTATGTTACAGTGAAGAAAAAAAGGGTTCTGGGAATGAAAAAAATGAGGTAAAGCAAATATAAACAGAGTTTATTTTTATACAGTATCAATTGATTGAATTTTTTCTTCTGATTTTTTTTCCCTTTTTCTGAAAGTATCTTTAAAGGTAAACAAAAAGATTGAAAATTTTAGTAAGCAATTTGAACCCTTGTCAATACTCAGAACTTTGGTGAATGCAATAAATTAATTGCCAAGTATCTTAGCATGAGATGAATTTGATATAACTTTGTCTTCAAATACCTAATGGGTGCTGATAAGGAAAACTGTTGCAAAAAATGTTGCTAAATATTGCAAAAGAAAGCTTTCACAGAATTTGCAAATTATTGCTTTGTTAGTAAGTCTGGGTAAGTCCTTCTAGGGAAAACACATGAGGATCCATGAGATAATATATGTCTTTATGGTCTTCTAGGGCTACAATAGCTTTTTCCAAATTCCACTCAACTAGATATTTGGCAACATTTCAATCAGTTTTTCTTATTTAAATTTTAATTATATGGGATTTTGCAAAAAGTGCAAAAGTGTAAGTAAAAAAAGGTCCCCAAAACACAGATGTTATATGAAACCCAGATAAATCTTTGGATTTTGTCTTCAGTTGACTTACTAACCTTCCAGATTAGTACTGGAAATTTCCCTACCAATATATGGGTTTTTTTTTTTTTCAATTTCATCCTTTTTCCTTCATATTTGACCAGCATAATTGTGATGGCTTTTGGTACAATAGGTTTAGGCAACTATTCTCCCATTATTGTAAGACCTACCTGAAAATGAGCATAATTTTTCTTCTTTCCTGCATCTCTTCTTTAAGAATGTTCTGAAAGGGAGAAATTGTCAATTACTAAAATATTCAAGTCCTCTCATTTTAAGATATTTCCATCTTGTATTTGATTGAAAAAGATGTCAATAATAATAAGAAAGACATTGTACCTGTAAAGACCACGACTTCAGAGTAAATCGTGTAGATTACTCCCTGTTGGAAACAATTTCTTCCTAGAATTCCTTTTATATAATTTAGAATGCACGTGAAGGAATACAAAATGTGTGTGAAGAAGAAACAATCTTTCTCAAATTCAGTTCATTTTGCATGGAGTGTTATGTACCCAGTTTCAACACAACTATAATTGGATTTAACTAAATTGAAATGGCATCCTCCTAAATAGAGCCACTTAATCTGAGGAGTCCTTTTCATCTTATGTGCAGGGTCTGAATGCAATGCTTGTGGAGTTTTCTTTTATTAAAACTTAATGTACATTCACTAATGTAGGTTCAAATATGGTCTAATTATTAATCAAACAGATTTCAGCAGTAGGAAGGCCAACATTCAAAAAATGATTAATTGAAAACTTAATTAAATACTTCAAGACATCACATGAAAGTGATTTCAGGTCATGCAGTTTGCATCTGAATATGAGTAATGAAAAAGAAGAATTTGATCCAGAAGCCTTTGTAGTCAGTGACTGAAATTACCCCAAAGCTGCTGAAGAAAATCTGTTCTTGAATATTTGCAATTAAGTTTTCTGGGCAAGCTTTGTATTATGCGGAGTGTAAAAACAAAGATTTGGCTTAACCTGGCCATTCCAAATTGCTGTGCTTCTGTGCTTTACAAAACACTTTATCCACTTTAACACTTTTTACAGCACTTTACAAAACTTTATTCAAAATCCCCAGAAAAAATATTTTTGCACTCTAATAGGAACTGAGGCTAAAAGATGTGAAGATTGTTGGTTTTAAGTAAATTAAATTTTATGGCTTACATACTTTGTTGTGCATGGTTAGTCACAGCATACCGATGGGCAGCAACTCGCATATCTTCAAAAAACTTCCAGATTGTAAAACCAGTCTGATCTATCTACAAGAGAAAACATTTGTTTAATTATTTTCAGTTTATGCCACATTTTTGCTGACCCACAGGTGGTTGATATCATATATGATGTAATTTTGATTAAGCACTGTTCCTAGCCATTCTGGATGAAGGATCCTGCTGATGGTTTGTTTTAAAATCAGCTATGGAGGGTTGAATTAACATTGAGAATCCTGTATGTAATTATGCTGATGTGTGACCTTCCTATAAAATCTTCAGAACAAAGATTCATTTAATTCATAGAAAATAAATCCAGAGGCAGAGAAGAAAAAAAGGGGAAGACATGGTAAGAACACTTTACCAAAAGGCTTGTCAACATGTAAAACAAATAAATAAATTAGGCTGCAGATGCATTTTTCATGGAGATAGGCTGGAATGGGAGGTGGAGGTGGGAATGCACACACATACCTGAGCACATGTACAGGACAAGGGGTCATAGCCTCAAGCTGCACCAGGAAGGTTCGAGTTAGAGATTAGGAAGAATTTCTTCATGGAAAGGATAACTCCCAGGTTAAGTGTTCCCACAGAGATAACTCCAAACCATGCACCTCTCCCTCACTCCCCCATCCTCCCATCCCCCCCCCCACAGCTGGATGGAGAGGAGAACTAGAAGCACAAAAAGTAAAGGATCATGACTTGAGATAAGAACAGTTTACTAGAAACAGCAATGAAATAAGACAACGAACTGTAAGAGAAACAATTCTGACAGAGGGTACAAAAACAAAGTGAATTATTTCAATGTGATTCCTCACTCTGCCATAGAAAACTCCTGACAATACCTGTCCACTCCCTCTGCCTTGAAGGGTCCTGGAAAGGAGCCTTTCCCTGAACCACCACACCCAGCAATGATGTGAGGTGGTACAGAATAGCCTCTGGGCCACTGTCAGGCCCTCTCCCAGCTACTGCAAAAATTAACTCTGTCCTGGCTGGAACCAGGACAACAGCCCAGCTCCCTTCTCTTTTCTAAAATAATCCTGTGGCCCATTTATAATGTCATATTTGTTGTCATGAATTCATCAGCTCTGGCAGTACAAAACCATTCCCAATACAGGGTTTGAAGAACATACTTTACCAGACTGCTGGAGCTGTGTGTATTCTGTGCCATAGTGGGCCTCAAGTGGCTTATTAATGTCCATGTAAAGGTGGGATATATCTCCCTGCTGGCTGTTATTAACATCAATTTCATAAACACCTATGGATTTTACCTTTCAACTTCCAGTAAGCAGTTCATTAAATTGTTTGATTGATTTCCCACTTCTGCCTGGCTCTTGCTCCTGTATGCCTTGATGTCATTCTCTGAAGTATAGAAAGGAAATTACATGATAAAATAAGGAAAAGAGGAATACTGTGGCTTGATTTCCACTGCCAGCAGCAGCATATTATACAGCTACATACATCTGAGCCACATTTATGAAAATGGAGAAATCCATACCTAATACAGAGAAAAGCTTCTCAACTATGTAACCTGTCAAGAGAGATAACTCACTCTCTTACTATCAAGAAAAGTGAAAATGAAAGAGTGTTTGGTAAATAGATTTTTGATGTAAAGCTTACAAGATGATATCACAGTATCTTTCAGTCATATACAAGGTTGCCTTAACAGGTGAGACAATGCAGCCTACCTTGCTTCTTATATTTTTAGCTATACTGAAGCTCTAATTTAACCTTCTCTGTTTCATTTAAAACAAAACCAAGCACATCACCAATCTAAGAGAAAACAAAAACCAAAAAAAAGGACAAACTCACACACCTGGAGAATGTATGTGATTATCAGCTTTGTCTATTCATTGAAACTAATCGGGTTTTTGCACTCCTCATTACTTTTGTTTCAGGAGTCTTCACCAACATATAGATTTCTTTCTATTATTGGCCTCATAATGGCACAATTATCTCTCTGAAATTAATGTCTCCCTAGTTTGCCTTAATCATAGTTTGTATCCTTAGAAACACAGAATATGTACTGACATTCAACTATAAAGTAGATAAAAAAGGAGTTAGATTGGACTCTGCCTGGAAAGAGTCCCATTCCAACAATTCTACTGCTCTTTAAAAACACAGTTTTAGAGAACCAGAGTGACACCATCTTGAAAAGCATCCAAACTCTCCCCTGTGGAGCTGTTCTTCAGTCATTTCCTCTTTGAAGCATAATATTACTGAGGTCTCTGCAGCAGAAACCCAATAGGTTGTGCTTACGCTTTTTTCTCTTCTTAACTGGAATAAATGAATTTATAATGCATAAATGATTGTTATGGTGGACTAGGAAATGATAATGTGTAATCAGGACTCATCCAGATTTTCTATTGTCTCCTTTTGTGTCCTCTCTGATAAATCAATGAAAAGTGTGGAAAACAGGTGTGTAAAATTATCCATCTGTGTCTGTTCCTAAGCATAAATTCTGACTGCCCAAACGGTCCCCTGTGTGTGGCAGGCCATCCTCCTGCTAAATCAGAGCAGAGAGTAAATGTGACCCTTAGGTGCTCCCATCAGTAGCTCAGTAAATTGTCCTGAGCACTCTGCTCTGCAGTTTTGGCTCTGGCTGATGGTAGTAGGACCAGTCACACTTGACTGGCAGCCTGCAACCACCACTTCCTTCAGCCTTATCAGCCTGACAGCTTTTCAGAGTCTGTGTACCTACCTGAGATTGCTGGTAGGTGGAGCACGGTAGGACTCTCAAACATCAAGTAATTCTGATCACTGATTTTCCTGACTCTCCAGGGAGCTTCAGGAAACATTTGCTTCACATGCACTTGTCAGGTACATAATCACATATGAATTTTGATCTGAATGTTCTCCCATCTCCTTTGGTCTGTCACGCTGTCTGTTGATGCATGTAAGTACACAAAACACAAAAACGGAATTTTTCTTAAGTAATATTCCCTTATCTCAGTGACACATTTGTACATGATTTTCAATGCAGGGTAGAGGCAGTTTTCTTTTCCTTTTTTTCCTTCTCCTTCTTTACATAATAGACTACTTCACATAATAAACTATTTCATGAAGTTCTGGGATGATATGCAAAAGGCAGGAAACACTGCATAGGTAACAAAAATGCCAAACATGAAGGAATTCTAAATGTTTCTACTCTTGCTTTACTTACGCCTTTATTAACCCGCTCACTAACATCCTCTTGGTCTTGTACCTCTTGTGGCCTACAAATCACTCTTGCACTCAATCTCTTTTAGAAAATCCTTTGCCTTAATCTGTAAATGCCTTTTGAAGTATCTGATTCAGTATCTTAATCACTAAAATCGAGTCAATTTACTAGCTTGATTCTTTTCAGAGTGGTTTCCATCTTCTCCGAAGAGTCAATCCAAACTGATATCAGAAAAAGTCAGAAAGGAGCTGCACCCATGTTCCAGCTTTTCCATTTCAAGTTTTCTAATCACTTTACATGTGCCTTGTTTAGTTTGTCATTGGATATCTGGACACTGTCATAAACTTAATTTTCTTCAAGTTCTTTTTTTATCTCACTCACTGCTGTAATTCTAATGAACATGTCCTTAGGCTAAACCTCACTGCTACAAATAGCTGCTGTGCAAACAAATAATTTTCAAACTTCTTGCTTTCCCTTTCTGAGCAGTATGCAATCTCACAGCACTTACTTTCTTCTTTATTTTCACTCCCACTCCCCTTCATTACTGTCAGTCTTTTACTGTCAGCTTTGACCTGAAAGCTGTGGCTGTCAGGACAGAGAAATTAAAATTCATTAATCTGCATAGGTAGGTAGAGCAGAAGGAAGAGCACAAGGCTGTACTTCCACTGAGACCAGGATTCCCAGTTCAAGCACGTTATTAGGTTTTACTTTTATTGCTTCCTTAATTTTTGCACCTTCAGTTTCTCTTTTACCTCTCTTGTTTCATCTTTGACCTTTATCAAGTAAAGAATAAGAGGTCAAGAGTTTTCACTGCATGTTTTATTGGGATACAATTAAAAAACTCTCATAATAAATTTCTGAGTTTTCACAGCAGTGCTGCCACTGATTTTTTGTTTAATTCACAGAATGATAACCTCATGTAGATTGGGTTTCAGTGGGGGTTTTTTGGGTGGTTGTTGTTGTTGGGTGGTAGTTTTGGGGGGGTTGTTTGTTTTTTGTGGATTTTTGTTTGGTTTTTTTTGTTTTGTTTTGTTTTGGGTTTTTTTTTTTTTTTTGTAAAATAAATAGTTCATCTTCAAAATTTGGAATAATTTCATTTCCTTATTCCTTCAAGTCTCTAGGATAAAGAACAAAGCCGGCATCTTCTCTGTGAATGTAGCTGATACAGAATTCTCTTTGTAATTTTTAACAGAGAAAACATTCCACCCTTAAAGGAAAATTTAAATTTACCACTTCCTGTAAAATTATGTTTAAGTAGTAGGAGTTATTTTCATTGATGGACAACACCTTGACTCTCCAATCAACAAAATTCCCATCAACATTTGAATTCAGATCAGAGCAATTTTTCTGTGCTGATTTTTCTCTGATGGAAGGCATGCATTCTTGCTATGTAGCCACTGTTGAAGAAAAATTAAGAAAAACCCCCCAAAACACAAAGATACAGTGGATGAGGTTGAGATAATGAAGTTTTATTGCATCCAGCTCTGGGATCTCAGCACAAGACATTGAGCTGTTGGAGTGAGTCAAGGGAAAGCCAAAATGATTAGAGGGCTGGAGCACCTCTTCAACAAAGACAGGCTGAGAACTGGGATTGTTCAGCCTGGAAAAGACTGGGGTGACTTAACTCTTGGAAAAGGAAGCCCATCTAGGTCCATCTGAACTGACTTGTCTTTGCTCTTCTTTTAGATATGGAATTCTAATTAAATTACTGGTAGCGTTAATTTAAATAGACCAAATTCTTGAATTTGAATTATTTTTTTCTTTTATCCAAGGTACTTTGCGTCAAATTTTACCTGAATTCCTTACAATCTGCCAGATTCCATTTTAAAAAGTACACCTTTAAAAAAAAATTGCTTAATTGTTTATCTTAGATTGATTTCTCTGTAGTGGTCAAGACATTAAAGGACACTGTACTGAAGTGGTTTATTTATCTTAGCTTTAAGATTTGTCCCCTGTTACATATAACTTTCTTTCTGCTTCCTTTTAAATTTTTAAATTATTTTCCTTTAAAGAACATACATAATGTTTGTGGTTCTTTTCCCTCCAGTGCTACCACTTTATTCATCTGTATGTGCCTTAATTAGATTTCAAAGGGAACTAATCTAGAATGACTTCCCTCAGAATATTTTGGAATTCTTTTAGTGTGAACATTAACCAGTTTTGCTCACTTTATATGCTGCACACATAACAGCAAAAATGCAAACAACTCTCACCTCTGACTCATATTTACACATGCCCTTTATTAGTATTTTTAATGCAAAATGACTTAAACAGCATGTTAACAGGCAAATCAAACAATAAATTTGATTAATAAATCCTTTTTCTAAGTAATTCCTACAGTATTAAGAAGAAAAATATATGGATAAGGGCTATAGTAACTTGTTTGTTTATATAATGGATTTGCATCAACATAATGAGCTATTTTGCAGTGAATTATGACTGGACAATCACTGTTTCATTCTGAAGAAATGATCACCAATGGAGCTTATGCCAAAATATTCCTGGCAGCTCTTAATATAAAAGTTGTAGTAAAGCAAATATATTGTGCATTTAATTGTAATTAATACTTCATATCTAGAAATAGGTACATTTACATGCCCTTGCATCTCACTACAAAGCTAATATTTACAAAAATAATGCATATTTATATTTAGAGCTAAAGCCAAGCCATCAGTTTTCTCCAAATGTGACTATGTTCAATCAACGTTAATGTCGTGTTTAATATTCACCATTAAAGGCACACATGAATTTCATTGGTGAGATGGAATGTATATTACAGGTTGCACAAAGACCTTAAATGCAACAACTTACCTTTACACACACAGAAGTCTATCTTAGCAAACATGCCTTTTTTTGTTACTTAAGACTAATGGTGTTGTGAGCGTTTTGCTATTGAATTTAAAGTTGGAAGGATTTGACAGTAAAAACTGTTTTCATGAAAGACTTGAAAGATTAGCCTAAAGTTCCTTTTACTTGATCATTAATATCATCTTGATTTTGTAAGTCTTCTTGAACAGCAATTGGAGCTCCATCTGTGAATTGTAAGCTCTAGCTATTACAAAGTCATTAATTACAATCCCCTCTAGAAAGGAGAGATTACTCTGAAGTTAAATCACTGAGCCAAGCATTTGGTTTGGTAAAATTAAATCTCTAATAAATATCTCTCTGATGGTTTAACCTGACTTTAAATAAATCCAATTTAGATAGATTATACTCTGAAAATAAGTGATACATATGAACTGTGACAGGATATGAAGTACGAAATACCCCAACTGGCATGAAGATGGCATACTTAGACCTGTATCTCTGGCTTTGAGCTATCCACAAGCACTAGATTATGGATTTATAAAAAAACCAAGTGGAGTAGTGAGAACTTCCATCATTCACTAATAGATGAGACACATATATTTTATCCCATTGTTATAAATATTTTTATATTTATATAAATAAATATAATGACTTTTATATATTTTTTTCTCTTTAAAATGCCTTTATTAATCAGCTCTTACAATGGTGGCTTGAAGGGTTTTGGCAGCCCGGTTCGCCCTTGAGGAGGAGGGTCCTGGTCAGCTCTGCAGCAGGAAGTTCAGCAGGGCTGGAAAACTCTTCCCTCGTCGGGAGTCTCCGAAAAGTTCTGAATTCTGTTTGTTTGCCTCGGGGTCTCACTCTTGGTTTGGAACTTTTAAGTTACAGTGAGTTACAAAAACTGGACTAATTAGCTTCACTGATGCTCTAGGGTATACATAGCCCAGTATTGGTTCTTGTGGGTTTAAATCTTACTTAGGTTTATTTTTATAAGGGGTTTTTGGTGTTAAAAAGGGTCCCAAGATGCACCTGGGATTTCTAATCTGCATGTACGGGGTTGTCCCGGGGGCGCAGGGGCTGCAGAGGCTCCAGCAGCCTCATGGCAATTTCGCCGGGGCGGGCGTCCCGTCGGCAGAGACATGCTGCCGCCGCGGCGGCGGCAGTTTGGCAGCCGCTCGGGAGCGGCGGGGGTTTTCCGCGCCTGGGCTCGGGCCGGGGTAGGACGGGGCTGTTTTGTTGGCAGAGCCGCGGCGGCCGCGGCTGCCTGGGATGGGAGCCGCGCCAGGGCTGGGTGGCTCGGCAGCCCCGTCGGTCTGTTGCGGTGGCTGGGTGCCCTGCGGCCGCCCGGGAGCGGTTCAGCCGCTCGCACCAGGAACGCTGCAGCCCGAGGCTGCCGGGGACGCAGGTCTCTTTACGGGAGCCTAGGGACGTGCCGTCCCATCGGCGCGGCTGTGGGATGAGGCTGTGGTGGGGACGGAGCGTGGCAGGCTGGGCACGGAGGAGGCGCGGGGCCGTGGGGCCGGGCTTCTGTGAAGGGAGCGGGTGGGCCCGCTCCCTGGGTCTGTGCAGGTTTTTTTTTAAGGTGGTCCGGGGTCTGGGGGGTGTGCAGGCTCTCTCTCTCAAGGCAGCAGGCAGTCCACTCTGGAGTCGGAGGGAGGGGGCCTGCGGGCGGCTTCCAAGTGACCAGGCAGCCTCCCCTTCACTGCCCGCACCCCCGCCCCCCGGGGGGGGGAGGGACCACGGAGGTGGCTTTTTACTGTTACGTTACAATTTTACAATTTACGATTATTACATTTAGATATTAATACACTTATTCTATGACAATCAAGGGTTTCAACCCTTCAAATCTTTAACATTTTTCATTTTTATCACCATGAAATTGAAACATCTGGGTTTTTACTGGCTGAAAAATAGACAACATGGCACAGGTTAAATTCAGTTGGGAGGCTTGCAGAACAGTAAAGCCAACCCCTCTCTGCACTGTCCAAAATGCAGTGATTACGGATGAAGGGTCTTATTCCTATTGTCCTAGTAAGATAAGGCAGCAAGAAGCCAGATCTTCTGGTTTTTAAAGAGCTTTTAATAGAGAATACATGTAAAGGAGGATTGAAGGAGGGGAGGATCAGGCATGGGGTTTTACCCCTGCTTCTCTGTAGAAGTGAGAAAAATTCTGATTTCAGTTGGAGAAATCATCACTGAATGGAAAAGCTAAAATAACTTCGTGAAAAGATGAGTTACAGCTATACCATTCAAGGCCATATAGACAATCTAAAATAAAAGAATTGTAATTGCATAACCAAATTGCTTCAGACACATGTTTGTGGGGTTTTATACCTTATATACCTTATTCATTAAGTATAGTCATTGCATTGTACTGACCATAATAGAAAGTATAGAATTTGAAATAGGTCATTTGTTTTAGAACAATTGCCTATAAAATGCTTTTTAGCAGTAGGTTCTTTTTTCAGACATTTGAACTACAATCTGTACAAATCCATGACACTGACACCATCACTAGGGAATACGTTCTGGTACTATTCAAAGACAATTCAGAAGTACTTTTTCTAAATTGTGTGCAGCCTTATTAGAATTATTGTCAATGAAACCAAATGTGCTGGTGTGAAGAGAACATCTCTTCCATTAGCTGCAGTAATTGTAATTTGCATGATGACTTTTACTTTCAGATGTTACACAGATCATGTGATGGTTCACTGAGGTTATCAGGTAATTAGGCTTCTATTCGCATGTTATAAGTGCATTTAAGGGTCCAGACAAAGATCTGAATATAGGTACTGAGCACACACAAAGAAATAAAGGGTTTCTGCACCAAGAGACTTACAGACTATAAAGGAGACAAACAGAAGTGGAACAGAGAGATAATAGTGGGAAAAAAGTGAGAAATGCTCATAGTGGCACAGATCCAGGAATAAAATCCAAGTCCCCAATACCAGACTGTGTTAATGCTCCTCTCCTGCCAAAAAATTAACTGCAAGCTGCATCCTCTGTAAAACTTCATCCTTCCTGTTAATACATAGAAAACATATACATTGAGGACAGAGAATACTGGTTACACGTTTATGGATATCTTCTGCAGCAATGGCATTTTTTGATCTGTCTTAAACTGTAGCCCCTTTAAAGTATAAACTTAACATACCTTTTTTCTTTTTCACACCCAAACTTTGACTTTCTGAAAGACAGATTTGGTGATAGGAACACAAGATCTCATTGCTTTCTGAAGGTCTGTTCTCTGCACATTCAAAAACCCCAACTTACACCAGAAAAAGGAAGGTTCCTCAAAAAGATTGGTTTATATTAATATGACATAAAATAACCTATAAAACTGTTCTCTAATCAAGATCTTCTTTGAAAGACCCCTGCAGCAAATAGTCCTTTCAGTTATCATAAACATAAAAATAAAAATCTGTCTCTCTCCCCTAACATCCCACTGCAAACAAAGATACTAAAAATCAGTCTTTCTATCATTCCAGAATTCTGGAATTTTGAATAATATTTCACAGACGAAAAAAAATCTAGACAATTCCAGACTTTTTTCTTATGTAAAAAATCTCAGCAAGAATCAGTCAGCTAAGATATGGTTTTTTGTTTTTCTAGAAAATAAACACCTAGAACAAATTATCCATTGTTTTGGATCTTTAAAGACAGACCTTGCACACAAGTTTATGTCAAGTAATTATGTCATATGCATAAGAATTTAGTATGTTGCCTTTAAGAAGAGTTAAACCACATTTTTAGCTTTGAAAAAAGCCTAATGGATATGGATTTATAGGCATTGACTTTGAGAGCACAGGTCAAGTTTATCTTTAGCAGCTTCGAAAACAGACAGTCTTATTTTACTCATAAAATAAGATTCCACATTGACTCAGAGAAGAAAACAAATTCAATATTCCTTACTTCCAGATGATGCTGGCAACCTGGCCATTGCATTTCCAGACAGAACTCTTGGTGACATTATTGTTAAGTCTCCCTCTTATACGACTTTCCCAAAAACAATAGAAATGAAATAAATTGCTGGAATAGGAATCTGTTCCAGTTTACAATAGCTAATCCATCCCAGAAATCTGTTAACTCCTTTTTTCTTCCTTTCTGAAGACACTTGTCCACATCATCTACATTTACTGTGTAATTCAGGGGTGTCCTGGGGGCACAGTTTGACACTAAAGTTACCTGTATCACTTCCTTCCAAGAGACCTCAACGGCAGCTTAGCAGGTCTTGGAAGGGTTCTCTAGAAAGCCATTCCAGTGAAAGATGACAAAATTGGTGAATTAAATAAAATCATTAATAAATAAATATTAATAAAATCATTTCTCCATAAGCCACATTGAAAGAATGCTCAGTTTCAAAAATAAAGTTCAGAAAATCAATTTTTTTTTGGAGTGCATGTCTTTTTAGTGAGTCATTGTTTTAAATTTCTTATATTTTCACATCTGATCATTATCTTCTCATTGCTTGAAATTTGCAATTGAAGGAGATATAACTGTAGAAAGAAAACATGTTAAACAAACTTCTGTAAAACAGGTGTTATAATATGTTCCTTAAAAACCCAAGGTAAGAACAGTTATTTTAGTCAATGTATAGTATTTAGGCAGAAAATTAAAAGGTCTTCAACTTCCTGGTTACAGATGTAAATTTTTATGAGCTTGAGAGTTTTATTTTTATTTCTTATGTATCACTTTTCATGTCTTTTAAATTGACCAAGAGAGAAAAGATCTAATTACTACTATAAATACTCCCAATGGATTTCCATTATAATATTTAACATAGATATTTCAATAACTGTGATCTATCTAGACAATTTTGTATTAAATTGTTTGGCAAAATTTTTTTTAATTTTTATGTGGAGAGAGGTAGATACGAACTGGCCCATGGAAAAGAGCATTTACGAAATTCCTCAATCTGTTTTAAGCACTGAGTTTTCCCAGTAAAATTATCTAGTTTATCATCCACCCTAAACTATCAGGATAGAGATTTGTATATTGGAAATTATATTCATGAATCTTGTGTACTCACTTGCGTAGGTGCACACACAAAACCATGGATGATTTCCAGAGGAATCAGCCAAAACATCCTTGATTTTAATGATTTTGCTACTTCAGATCAGTTGTATTCATTGTCAGTCTACCTCAGAGGAGAATACTGTAACAACCCAATAAGTCTGGTGGTAGCTCTGCCTTGGCAAAACAAATACCTGATATTAAAAAAAAATAAAAATCAGTAATTAGAAAACTAAATACCTCTTATAATTTATATGACAAATAGTGTAACTATATAAGCACATTTGGGACTTTCCCAAAATGAAAGGAATATATGAGAAATTGCCTCCCTTTATAAATTGAGTAATTTGTCAGGATGATAAAAAGTCATGTATTTGTGCAAGCCTCATTGCATTTGACTTTTTACTCATGATCCTTCCTCTCCTTACTTCTCACATCAGTGACACTTCTCCACGTAGTTTAGAGGCTCCAGACATTTTCTTGCTGATCTCTCAATTCTGGAGCTCAACTGAAGTCCAGAAAAGAGGCCAAGCCAATTTCTCCCAAAGAATCAATTAGCATGTCTTATTCAGTCTCCCCACTTCAAATTAAATCATAATTCCTGTTCCAGCACTGACTTCACACATATTTCCTTGAGAAATTGACAGAGAAACTTCCAATGTTAGTTTTCTCTATGAGGCAAACACCTACATATGTAGAGCACTAAGTCAGATTTTGAAACATTTAAAGTAACAAGATGGTCACATATTTTGTTGGGGGTTTTTAATATCAAAAAGCACAATTTGAAACTATAGCAACCAAAACATTTCATTATTACTATCCCTACTATCAACACCACAGCCCAAGTTTCTGAACATGTCAGCTGCCTGCTTTAGTAACTTAATCAGTTTAAGACCAGTGTCAACCCATAAATATTTCTGAAACACTGCTCAGTAATTCCTCTGGGGAAAAAAATAAGGCAGTAATTGCATGTCCATGGGATTAATTAATATTTGCCAAGGATTATTAAAGCATTGTGTTATTTCTGCCAACCAAAATATTTCAGTTTAACCATTCCAAAGACTTAGTAGGATTATTTTACAGCTTAGAGACTGAATTGTAGTGTTTTATTTGAGAGAACCAGCACAACTTCATTTAAAAAAAAATCATTATTATTTAACTCTTACTGTAATTAAATAGAAACCATCCTTTTATCTGTTCAACCAGCAGTGGAAATATTATCAGCACATTTGTTCAAATTATGCTTCACTGTCTTAAGGGGCTTAAGAAAACAAAGTAAAAAATATTAGTTAAATGGGGTGAAGTTTATGAAGTTTAAAACATTTGAATTATGGTAGCAACTCAATGAAACTTTAAATGTGGCTTTCACTCTGTTTGCTGGAATATTCAAAGGTATCTGCAGTGTGAACACGGAGGCACTACTTGAATGCAAATACTATTCCTCTCAGTTTTAACACAGGCACTGTAAAGAAAACTATATTGAAAGTATAGAAAAAATCCTGATCTTAAATTCTGGTCATGTTTACAGCGTGGTAGTCACAAAACAAATATAGGAATAATATACTCCTCATGTTTTATTGCCCCAAACAAGAGAAACAAAACATAAATAAAATAAATAGGCAAGGATGGAGTAGATTAAAGCAGTGAGTGTGTTTCTAACAATGTTTTCAGCTCATAGTACCTCCTGCCCATAGACTATAGACAATGCTGGGCTGGTGATGATGTATCCTGCTGGTGGGAGGAGCCCTCATCTGGGCAGGATTTTTGCTCCTGCTGTGCTTCCAATTTCTCCGTGGTGCTGAAAGGGTTCAGGACACTCGTTCCTGCTGCGACTGAGCTCTTGCAGCTGTTGCTCTGTGTGGGCTCATGCTCTGTGATGGCAGCAGTGCAGCCAGAGCCCTGGGCTGCACCCATGGCTCGGTCCCTGTCCCTCACCTGCCTCCCTTGGATTGCCCCAGGACAACGTGGGACAACAGGCTCCAAGGGCTTGATTTGTCTTGAGCAACCCAGGCACCCACTTCAGGCTCCCCATGGCACAAAAAGCCAAAAGCAGCCATGTACAGCATCAACAACTGGATTTGATCAGCCGAATCTCTGCCCAGATCCCACGTGTCCTCAGCCTTATCCTTCTCATAACTCCTTTTTTTGTGCATAACATATTCCCTCCACAGGTCCTACACTTGTGCTGTCAAACAGATGTGTTCAATTGCAAATAAACTTCTTATTGCTTCTTCCAATAGTCATGTATAAATTAACAGAAAAAAATATATATCTCAGGGGAAATCCTTCCCTTCCTTTTCCTCACTGAAACACTAGGATCCAGGGAAAAAATTCCACACCTGAATCAGTGTCATCAGCCCTGTGCAACTTAAAAGACAGATATTTTGAGACATGCCAACAATGTCTCAGGCCCTACCACCACTAGATTATCTTACCTTTCCTCTGACTTTAGCAAATGTTATGCAATGGAAAATATCTGATCTACATTAATTAAAGGCAGAAACCAAAATTTGCATGGATTAACAGTAATCTTGTAGTAATCTTGACCAGAAACAGGATTTCAATAAGTATCTGTGCTCAGCAGTAATTCAGAAGTTAAGAAAAATGTTACACAAGTAGAGCTACAGGACATAAGAGAACTTGGATTACAGTTTGACAAAGTTGCAAAAGAATATGGATCACTTGAGAAGCAGCCTCCATTTTTGCTCCTAGTGAAACTGGTATAATTTGCCTTGCCTGGCTATTATCAATTTTTTTTTCATTTTCTTAACTTCACAAATTTTCAGGTTTAAGCTTTTTTGCCTAAGACAAACAACATAGACAGGACTCCAGCTTTGCATCTGCCAAAGGTCAGAAAGACCAAATTGCAGTGTCTCCCTGGCAAATAGACCTTAAAATAGGAAAGTGATCAAGAGGAAAACAGTTTTAAAGAACAAATGTTAGATAGGACCTTACCTTATGGGTTTTTTTCAAGTGTGAGTTATTCACCTTCCTGCCACTTGATTTTTAGGAAATTTTCACCGTAATCTGCCTAACTTAGAGTAGTTAGGAAATAAGAAAGGCTGGCGGCCAAATTCTCTAAAAAGTCTTTGCCAAGCAATATGGATTATCAAGTTCTTCTTTCTCACTGTTTCACTACCCTCTCCCTCCCACTGGAGAGAAAAGGATCCATGTATCTTCTGTTGTTGAATGCTGTAGATTTTTTCCACCAAAAATTACCTAGAGCACTATTGCCACTTATCCAAACCAAGTAAAGAAAGCCCATTGTAATGAAAGAAAATTGCCAGCTAGTCTTGGCAGTTCCCGCTGTCCCTGTACCCATCAGGTATCATTCCAGCATCCCATGGATGCTGCTTGGACACCTGTGACTGTTCCTAGTTTTTTCAGCAGCAGTGGTTCTCTGCCCTTTGTCCCTGCCACAAACAAGAGCCCTGGCTTATCTTTGCTGCATATATTTTACATCAGATGTCAAATATAAACAGTTTTTTGCTCTTCCACTATCTGGCTACATTTGATGATCTGCACTTTCTTTTTCTGTGTTTCCAGAGTGCTGTTGGAACATTTGGAAGTAGACATCTTCTGAAAAGGCATAGAGACGGATTAAATTTTTCTTCTTGGGGAATCCAAAGTGTTTGAAATTTTTTAAAACAGAAATCACAAAGATGAGAAGAAAAAATTCTATTGCAATTCTTACTTCTAGTTTTCTGTACAAGTTCAAAATTTGCACTGCAACCCAAAAATAAGGATTGTATTTCTCAGTGATTGACCAGAGGAGGCAACTAGATTCTGGGTGCAAAACCCTGAGTACCAGGACTTCAGAGATTTATTGAGCTGAATAGGTAGCATCAGTAACATAGAGGAAAAAATGCATCCAGGCAGATAGTAGTATGTAGAATATGCTGATTTGCAAGCTAAGAAATAATGCAGAAGAATTAATGTGTAGCTATACATAGTCCAGAAAAATCAAAACTGACTGTATTTCCAACTGCTGTTTAAACCCAAAGAAATATTTTCAGCAAAAATACAGTCAACATATATACATATATATATTTAAATCTCAAAGAAACAGGATATTGGTGAATTTACTACATATGTCTACAGAATAAAAACTCCAAACCTGAGCCCCAGAAGCCCTCAAAGAATCACATTCCATTTCTCTCCATACTTTCTTTATATGAATTTCAAACTTTATATAGGCAAGAAGCGTTTAGGCAGGACTAAACCCCGAGTGTTAAACAACACATAATACTCAAATGCATATGTTTATTTTTTAGCCCTAAACCTATTTGTAAGCAACATTGACCAAGACCAACCAACACCTATACAAAGAAAACAAAAAATACGGATCTAAGTATTTACTTGCTTTGGGTCTAACACCATTTAACTTTTTTATTTTGGAAAGACATCTGAAAGAAGAGAGAAGCTGCCTTTAAGGAAATGTCAGACTGAGTTTAAATTCTGGAAAAGTAAGAAAAGACCCAGGGAAATGGAAGGTTGTGACAAAGTGCTGCTTTCAAAAGATGGCACAGCTTTGGCTGAGATACAACAGCCGAAGTTCCAAAGTCAATTTTAATCTTCATAAAAATCTACTGATATCCTTTCATACGCCGGCAGGAAAAATGTAAGTCAGAATAGATGTAAAAAGATGTGTGTTTAAGAAGTGGAATTAAAACTCTTAACTCACAGGTTACCTGTTTAGGGACAAATTCAGCTCCCAGTTTTGCACCAAAATGGTCTTCCTATATAATTTGATTCAGGATCTTATGTACACAATGGAACTGAGTCCCTTCTGAAAATATTTTCTAAAATAAATGACTGTTAATAAAGTGTTTTTCCACTGTAGGTTTTTAATAATGTTAAAATATAAAAAGACTTCACAAATACAAACACAGAATACATATTTTAGAACATACTAGAAATGTTACATTTGTTTAACTACCGCTGATGCTTAGACACACCCCAAACAGACTAACATATGAGTTTTAAATATTAACTGGACATGTATCTGAAACCAGATAGCCCATATCTCAAGTATTCTGCAGTATTAATTCTCTTGGATACATCTAGTCAAGATGTGGAAATTTTATGTAACTGTGTCTGCCTGTGTGACTGATATGTTGATGTGTGAACTCTGATGGAAAGTTTTTAAAAATAGTTTGGAAAACCTTTTTCTTTCTTTATTCCCCCAGTGGAAAATTTATCTACTATTTGCATGCAGAATCATTAAAAAAAAAAAAAAAAAACACAAAAAAAAACCCCAAAAAAAACCCAAAAAAACCCACCACCTTCAGCCAAATCAGTCAACTATGTAGTTCCAACAAAGTTGTATTTTCATGGACTGCAGTCTTTCAAAAATGGACTGGACTAACACCAAAGCTATGGCTGACAGCACTTATTAAGTCCTCTGTCTTGGGTCACATCCAGCCTGTTCTGCCAGCTTGTTTCATAACGACATTCTTGTTTTTGGGGCACTGATAAAAAGTCTTACCTGCTGTGTGTGATATGAAGCATTTTTTAATATTAGAATGTACTTTTTTTTGGTCTTACTGCAGAAAATATTTGGAGTATTTCAATTTCCTCATATGTTGGATATAACTGTATATCTAAATTGCTGTTCTATTTAGCTGACAAATATTATTACATACATGATATAGGTTATCATAATTTCAGTGAAAAATTGAACAAATTTAAACAGAGAGTTCATGTTCTTAGTAAGCATTTCAGTTGTTCTTTTATTTAGAAAGGAGACAAGTTTGGCTGATTTAGAGGAATAAATACAGAAAGTTCACAGAATTAGTGAAAAAAAAAGAATAATTTGTACAAGATATTCAATGAAGAGATGTGTTTTCATTTGCTATTTGAACTTTTGTTCACTTTAATAGTACAGAAAAATTGTATTAAACATTTGAAGTAGCTGTTGCTTAGACCACATTCAGTATTTACCTCTCAATTTCTATGGGAAACCCTACAGAAGGACCAAAAGGATTACACCACTTGGACAAAACTGGGAAAATTAATCATTACTCATCAGACACAGCCTTCTAAACCAGCACCTGAAGGTTAAAATATCTTCATCATTTCAACACATGCCTGTTGGAATCCTGGACTATAATCCAGAGAGCAGGCTTCCAAAGGACTCAGTGGCCTCAGGATTCCAGGCCACAACTAGCCCACAGAAACTAATTCAAGGCTAATGCTCCTCCTGAGGGGAAAATGTTAATTATCTAGATGTTCATTTAGACATCTATGCTTTAGTGAAACACTGCCAAATGCAAAGTGTTTTCTGATAGATTGAGACTTTGAACAAATCCCAGGTGACAAAACCTTCAGGATTCAAAACTCATACTGAATCTGGGTGATTCTTCCTGGCTCAGTGGAAGCTGTACCCATTGTCTCTCTGTTGTACCATCCTGAAAGGCTGACATAGAAAAATATCTTTCATCTATAACTCCAGTGTTGTTTTAGAATCTCTAAATGTGAAGCAATTTTAAGTGTCTCTTTCTTCCTTACTATACCATAAAAAGGCAGGAAATTTCACCTTCTCCCTGACACATACAAAGGATTGCAGTTCTCCCTCCTTCTCTACAATGAAAATGCTCACACATCTTCACCAGAAACATTTTGTAGATATTTATAACTAGGAGAGACCTCTATCCTCTCTGCCTTATAAACTGTATATGCAGAATGTTTAGCCTAAGACCTGAGCACACAGTGTGTCCATCCATCCATCCATCCATCCATCCATCCATCCATCCATCCATCCATCCATCGCAAATGGGCAGGCTCCTGGCTCCTGATCACTGGTGCAAGTTTAATTTGGGGCAGTCATTTGATTGCCCAAATGTCCTCCTGCAAAAATGCAAGGAAAATCCAAATGCCCAAGAGTCATGGCATTTAATCTAACCTCAAGTCTCTCTCTAGTCTGTCCCTATGGTTGGAATGGCAGACCTTCTCCAATGACTCTGCTCCTTTCTGAATCCCTCCCTCAGATACTGTCTTCTTCCGGTTTCATATGTTTTGAAGGGTAGAGACAATAAAAAAGAGCCTTCATTCTACAGAGTGAGTCCATCAATCTCTAAATTTCATTTAAGAACAAGTGTATTTATCAACTGTGCCTCACCTCTGGAAACTGGCAAACTGCAGCAAACCATAATGTTTCTTAATACTAAACTTTCAAAACCTGCTGCCTGTCCAAGTTCTTTTGGTACCTCCAAGATTCTCTCTACCAAAAAGGTGCATCATCAGGATATAATGATCTGGTTATTAGTGCAGATGTCTTAAAAATAATAAACTCTTTCTAAAATTAATGCTCAGAAAGAGCAGATACAAATGAGCAATTTGGTGAATCAGTTTGGAACAGTAATTGACCAAGTAATAATGTCTTCTTTTACCCTCAAAAGCTTCAAATACACCTGAAGAATATCAAAAAACAAAGGTGTCTTCAAACGCAATTAGGAATTTACATGTTTTTTCCTATAGGTGGTATAGGTTAAGCTGGCCAAATACAAGTTATTCTGATTTGGAAATTAAATAGGTCACTTCTGCATCCAGGCAAATAAATGACAGTGAGGAAACAGATGCTTGAACATTTTTAACATTGACAGTGATTCTTATGGACAAGTCATACCAGCAGGGTGAATGGACATCTGCATGCATCTGCCTGTAGACAAAGGGCAGGTGTGGTGGAAAAAGAGAAGGAGCAGTGACTGGACAACTTTTTTGGAAAATAATTTGAAGAAAGGGAAAGGGAATCTGATGTGTGCTTCAGGAAAGATACTACTAACATGGTCTGTAACCTCAGCTGTTCAAAGCAAGTAACTTCAAATAGATGGGAAAGTGGTCATTGCTAACAGGCAGCTATAAAGCAGAGATTTTTTTTAAAAAAATAGCTAAGCTAGCCACACTCTCAGTCAAAAAGATAAATCTCCACATCTCATTGGAAAGTATTCAGCAATGTAAGTGCTTCTATGATGCCCTGATTTGGAAGAAAGATGTATTTTATCAGTGAACTATGGAAAGAAAAAAGTTGCAGAAGCACCTTTGGATATGCTAGGAGCATGAAAATATCACATGCAGTCACATCACAGAAAATCTAGCTAGATAAAGCTGGCTAAAGTATTTTTTTCCATACCTCATACTCCAAGTGGAAAATAAACAATAGTAATTAAATAGGGAAATAATTAAATGTGCATCCTGCTATACAGTTTTATTTTAACTCTTGTTCTCAGATGTAATTTAGAGAAGTGTTTAAGACTTCAGAGTAACAAGCTGGTTTAGGATTCAAAATGTAGCATTAAATAACACAGGACTTCCACAGCTTTGTTCATATCACTTTGTCACTTGGATATCTCTCTATCTTTTCACATTTCTTTCACATTAGGCCTGTCTTTTCTGCTGATGTTATAATCTCTTTCTGACAGATGACATGTTTATTCATGTTTGAGTTCTGGCACAATGGGGCTGTGTTGTGGTTTGAAAGCAAAACGAATGAGAGGCTTCAAGTCAGAGATATAATTTAATAAGAAGAAAGGTAAAAAGGTAAAAATAAAATAAAATAAATGCAATAACACAAAGGATCACTGACAGAGTCAGAATACAACCTGAGCAGGATGGTGGAAGCAGTCCAGGTGAGGTGCTCTTCCTGAAGCAGTGATCCTGTAGAAAGGTCTGGTAGCCTTGCTCTTCTGGGAATCCAGTGGGTAAGTGCTGCTTGCACTGTCCCACATACCAGCTTATATCCAGGTGGGAATGCTTGGCTCCTCCCCCTGGGCGGAGCATCTCACAATGGGATGAGGAGTGTGAAGTGGGTCCTTGATGGCCCATTAACAGAGATAACTCCTGGAGGGAGTTACCTGTGAGTCATGGGCCAGACGTTAATGGGCCATTAGCAGAAGACACCCCAAAGGCAGGGGCTTGGGAAAACACTAGCCCACCTGGTTTCAACAGTTCATGAAGATGGTGATAGAATAAATACTTTGTGTACATCCTACATTGCAACCCAGGACAGGCTGTAATCTCTACCGCATTACACAGAACATAAATGATAATTTCAACTCCATCTCTTCTATTTATTTTTCTTGTATAATCACACTTGATTGAAATCCTGCTAGCAAAAAATATCGACTCAGACAAATCATGTCTTAATTTCACCACACACTCTTTTTGTCTCCCTGTCTGTGGCTGTCTCAGAGTCTTCTAAACAACATCACAACCACACCAGACACATCACTATAAACAGGTGGTTCCAACTTTCCTCCCAAGAGTAGACTCTTTTCATATGTGATAATTTGAGGTAATCCATGCCCTGGGTTCAATCTGAAGATACAATTCCACTAATTTTGGATTTCTTTCTTCCCTGAAACCAGTCGGTGCCATCTGTCATCACCTTGCCCAGCTGTTCGCTGCCCCACAGCTTTCAAGGCTTTAGGAACTTTTGCCCTATAAGGGGTCCCCCTCCAGGAACTCTGGCATTCCAGCTGTCCACATATTCCATTTCTACACTTTCTGGTGATGAAATGCACCATGTAGAAATGCACCATGAAATGCACCATGCGCATCTTTTGAACACTTCCACATATGGTGATTCCACCACGTTCCAGGATAGTCTGTTCCAAGGCCTGAAAACCTTTTTAGTGATGGTATTTTTCCAAATATCCAATCTAAACATTCCCTGGTGCAATTTGAGATAATTTCTTCTTGTACTATCTCTTGTTTCCTGGGAGAAGAGCCATTTCATTTGTCCATTTTTCATTTTAAAATGTTGTCATCATTCATATTCCAAAAACTATCACGAATCAGAGGATGTTTTGCCCTTTTATATAAAAATAAAGGAAAAAAGTGATTATCTGAAGCAAGGCATTACTTTTTCTCACTTCCTATAAAGGAACCTAGAAAGGAGAAGGCAAGTGTTCAAATTTTGACTTAAAATTTTAAAAAAATAATTAATTTCTGTGCTTTTTTCTTTTTTAGTACACATATATATATATATACTTATTATTAATTTTCAAGGCATATACTGGAAGAAAGCAAAAGCAAACTTTGAGAAAAATTGCTTCCTATGGACACAAAAGTCATCATGAAAACAAAAGAAATCTTGGGGTTGGAAGGAAAAATCTGATCTAACAGAATTCAAACTGTGCAGAAGTAGAACACAGAGTGGCAAAACCAAAAAAAATCAGTGACAGACACTTTTGAACATAATACAAAAAAAACTCGAACTTGAAACGAACTAAAGGAGTACATCGTATATACTTCAATTTCTTCAAATGAAGACAGTAACAATAAATAGTTTCATAAAATTGTACAAGAACAGAAATATGAGGATTTAATGTTTAATAAAATATGTGCAAGTATCTTTTATAGTAGCAGAAATCCTTCCTGTGGCAATGGGAACTACTATAATCCTTATTGCAGCAAAAATATATGAAATTTTTAAAACAGGCAAAAAAAGACACATGAGAAATAAACGGATCATTCAAGCGAATATTTCAGTCTACAGGGTAATTGAAAAGTGAACATGTTCTCCTCAAAAATGCATTCTAAAGTCTGAAACTCCCCACTACTTGGTTCAACAGTTTTTTGACTAATTTTGTATAGTTCTAACTTCTCTGTCAAATGGTCAAGTACTTTTGTATGTGGTAATCTTTAATTACATGGGAACAGTCCAAGATTCAGCTGGTGAGTTTCCTTGGTTGCAATTATTCATATTTTTAAAAAATACTTTGCTGACTGATGACTTCATCTGCTCTTTGTAAAGCAAATATGAACTATAAATAATAAAATATATATCTATGTTATAAAACAGGTCAAAGGATTTTCTGTGTTCCTCCTCCAACTCTAATGTCTCATCTAAAGCTGTGCACAGCCTATAACACTGTGTTCACATGCAAAAAAAAAAGTGTATCAATTACGTGCTGCCTCCATAACCAGAGATTATAAATGTGAAAAGCTTGTAATGTTACATCTCTTACACATTTCTGTCTCATAAGGATAATGTCCTTCTCCAGATGCTGTGGTGCATCTGTCTTCCTCACCTCAGCCGGCCCTGGCACCACAGCAAGAAAGGTACAGTCCAGTGATAGATATCACTTTCCTGATCCTGTAGGTCCTGGTTTGTCCTCAGGCAATGAGAAAAAAAGAGTGACTCTGCAGAGGGTTCAACAAACCGCACTTACTGTTCTTGCAAGAGAGACAACTGGAGCCCAGGGTGTCTGCCTCAGGAGAGTGTGGAGCACCCAAATACAACTTTTATTAAGGGAAGGAACTAGGGGATGGTTCAGCCAAGGTCCAGTCAGGAGTAACAGGGGAGTGGCTCTGAACACAATAGACAGACACAGTAACAAACCACAGGGAGGTAGGAGGGGGTAACCTCGATCCTGTCCAATCACCTGAAGCTCTCCCTGGAACTTTCCAGATGTAGGGAGAGGCCCCGAAGTGACAGACAGGACCTGGGGGTTACATAACATATAATTGACAGTTAATTGTGACGGGGAAGAGACCAAGAGAGATGAACCAAGGGGCTACACAGAACAAACCATTACAGAGAACAATATACAAACAAAACAAGAGTACCTCAAATGAAACCAAAACGCACTACCACATCCAGATGTTTGGAAATGGGGTCTCAAGGACTGGGAAAAGCTTAGGCTATCTCATCCCTTACTTTATAGTTACAAGACCCCCTTTTCTAATACTTTTTGATGACAATATTTTATTGCTATATGATGTTATAGCAATCTCTGAATGGTTATCTAAACTCAGAAGAGACATACATTTTCCAAGATGGAAAAAAAAAAAAAAGGCAATTTCCCATTAAGCAACTTTAAACTTAAGCAATGATGTTTCTATAGATACCCCCCCTCATACCCTTTTTTTTTTTTTTCCTATGAATGAAAAACATCACTTGGTCAATTATTGTGGTTTATTCTCCTAGAAGATTCTAAGGTGATTACACGGAAATTGAGCATTAGTATTATTACATTCTCTGCAGAATGCTCTGCTTTTTACTTTGTTCTCTTTAATGTGTAACGTGTTTTTGATGGTATGAACTGATTAGTTCTACCATAACACTTCAGTCAGCATTAGAAACTGATATACCCACAAAATCCTTCTCTCCTTTAAACACTTTCTAACATTTTTTCCCTTCGATTAAATAGTATATTTATCCCTTTATCTAAAGAACATTTTAATATGAACAAAATGAAATTAGAAAATGTAAGCCCCTGACTTTCTTTATTTTTATATGTTGGGCTGGTTTGATTTTTTTTTTTTTTTTTTTTTTTTTTAATTCTGGACATACTTTTAAATTATTATACTCACCAGTTACTTAGACACTATCATGCAGCTGTGAGTTTACTACTTAAGGGCACATTAAAAATTTTCTCTGGCTGTTGTTCCTAGAGTCAGTATACTATTTCCCAGTGCCATATAATAACTACACTGTATTCCTTGTGCCTCATTAAATCGTTTACTGATGAAACATAGAGATAAAATATTTTGGCAGACACACACTTATCTTACAGGGAAAAATAGACCAGTATGTACGTATTCATGTACATAAATGACCAAAACCTGTTTTTCAGAAGACTACCACCTCTTTGAAACTAGAAAAAATAAAGATTTTAGAAGAAAACTGTATATGGAAAAATAAACTGAGAAAAATTATACCTTTGTTTCTTTTAATAATTAAAGTCACATAGTATTTTGAATGTAAAAATAAAGTTACAGTATAGTTATATTAATTTCTCAGTCTGGTCATTAGCATTTAATTTTGCCATGTATCAGAAGATCACAAGGTCTTCCAATTACTGAGATGAGAAAAATAAATAACAGAAAGAGATTCACAATGTCATTATCCTTCCCTCCTCTCAGAGGGTTCTGCAAATTTAGCAGTGGGAACTATAGGGACTGTACCTCTTCTTCCCGGGGGAACTATGATCACTGGAATAATGAGAACTGATGGGTCCATCAACCCTGAATGTCATGCAGCAGCCTGGCTCCTAAAGGTCTCTCCTAACACACGAAATTGAAGACTGCTGCAACCCCCAAATGACTCTTTCAATGACCATAGGGGACACAGTTTGGGCTCGCTGTGAGAACTCATCACAAATTATTTCCATCCCTCTTTTTTTGCATCCTGATGTACAAAGGAAACTTAAAATATACCTTCAAAAGGTTACTTCAGAAACCAGAAGTAAGTCATGCTCTAGGTCCAAAAAACAGGGATTGGGAACAAATATAATTCCACAAAACATAATTTATTTTCTTTACAACTCACCACCAGCTGAGTGTTCAGTTTTCTGAGGGCAAGAAAAGTTATATTTACCTATATTTCTCATTTACTAGACAGAAGAAGTTTTCTATTTAAACTTTTTTTAACATCTCATTGAAAGTATTTGTTTGCTTAATTAGGAAGGCTCAGAAAAATTCTTTCAAATACATATTGAAGGTATCAGTTCTTGTATACTTTCATCCGAATAAACCAAAGTAGATCTTTGGTTGCACTGTGAATTGAGAAAAAAGGCAAACATCCTGCCTTTTTTTTTTCTCTATTTTCTGAGACAATTAGAAGCTCTTGAAATCTCCGTATTTTCAAAGCAATCTGTAATTTTACAGCAGAGGATTTTTTCTGGTTCTTAGATTCTGTTTTATGTAACAAAGCTCCTTTGGTTGTCTATTTAAAATGCTGGATCTAGGGAGGAAATTCAGCATGATAAAAAAAATGAGAACAGGATTTACAAATTTTACTCTCAAACTTCTGAATAAGGGCTAAAGCCAGCCCAATGTTAATTTAAAGTTTTAAGTAAGAAATTATACCAGTGCCTTTTGTCTGTCTTCACTTTTGCAGAGAGGTCCATTTGAACAATTTTCCCCTGGTGCTATGCAGTGATGCTATAGCCTTCAATGATATGTTTTATCTATCTAATTTCTTTCTATATCCAGCTTCTCAGAAGTACTATAAACTCTGAACTGTCACCTGTTTTGTAGTTACAATTTAAAGAGATTTTCTACCTCATAAACTGATTTCCTTTTGTCTGGCATTTTCAAGTGCTATCTCCATTGAAATAAAAGGTCAATGGTGCAGACCACAAAATAGAAAATAAAAAATCTGTTAGAGAAACCAACCTTGTTTGCAATAAAACAGATAACCCATCCACAATTTCAAAATTTCACTTTTATAGAAGTAATTTTCACTCACTGTTATTGCAGTTAGTCTTAACACTCAAAAGAGGTTTTGCTGAGGCAGCTTTTTTAATTACTGTTTTGCAGCACAGGTCAAAGAGCCATGGAGTAGATGGTTTTGAGACAAAACAGCTGAAACCATACTCAGTTTTGAGTTGCAGAACCCTAAATTTGGCCATATCCCTAATGTATCACCATCATCTTCCAGGTTTTCATTTGATATTTAAAATATTTCTGTGAAATTATTTAATGGTAGAAGCCCAAGTACTTAGTGCCAGAATCATTCCATGCAGTATAAAAAAAATAGATCTATAATAACTGTCAGTCATTCATGGATGTCAGATTAACAGTGAACATCTATTGTATAAGAAGAGAAAGTTTGCTCCTCTCAAATTAATAAAGCTTTTGTAAATCAAGCTGGGGTAACTTGTTCATTAGTGATTTGTTAAATTATAAAAAATAGAAATTGAAGACAAAATTGCATGTCCTTCTTGCTGCATGGAGTACATCCTGTGGCATGGAACATGAAAACAGTTGATTTCCTTTAATGATTTTACTTACCGGGGCCAGTGTGTGCCAGTGTCCCTGGAGAGACACCTTCTGCAAGGGGGAAGGAATTGTGACCAGAATGGATCCCTCATATGGCTGCAAAATGCTGCCTTCAGTGGAGTCCTACACGTCCACTGTCCAAGGAAACACACTTGGCCAGTGTTGACCAGCCAGGGGCCTTATTCAGGCTTTTAGGATTAATAGACTACAGGAATAGGAGCTACCAAAGTCACTGCAAACACAAGCAGGGTCATTCCTTCATGAATTGCTGCAGTGTGTGTCTCCATCCTCATTTTCACTAGAAACTGTCACAAGTTGACAATAGTATGTTCAATCTGGGATCCTAGGAAGGCCAAGTCTGAATTATTACAGTCTGGAGGACTAAGTTGTGGCTCTAATTAGGAACGGCGGTAGAAACTACGCAAGATTCTCCAGCTCGTTAGCAAGTGAGAGTGATCTTTGCTCTTCAAAATCCTCTTTTATAGACAGTTCTGAGAGAATAAAGTTTCATTGGGCAGCAAATCAACACGCCACCATCATTGGTCAGTTAGAAACAACAACCCTTAACCATTTCTTGCAAGTGAACAACACCTGCAAACGTTGTTTTACTTTCTCCAAGGATTCTTTGAGTTCATCCTCACAATTTCTCAGGCCACAATACATCAGGTCAGTATGAGGAAATTTAGTTTCACACAGACGCTGTGCTGCTGTCTGATTTCTCGCATTCAGCATCCACACTAAGTCATATTTTGTATTGCATCATAGAATCATACAATGGTTTGGGTTGTTAAAGATCATCTAGTTATAACCCCTTGCCTTGGGAAGAGATACTTCCCACTAGACCTTATTAAATTTTGTTAGTCCCTATTAACTTTAGGGACTTTATCTGAAACTCCTTTGTTGCAATACAGCATTAATCAAATTTTTCATTAAGTAGGAGAAAACCCAATTCTAGTCTTATCCATTATTTTCTTTCATATCGTCATGATTTAACCCCAGCCAGCCACCAAGCCCCACAGAGCTGCTCACTCAGTGCCCTGCCATCAGGATCTGGGAGAGAAGTGAGAAAACTCATGGGTTGAGACAAAGACGGTTTAATAGGGAAAGCAAAAGCCATGCACACAAGCAAAGAAAAGCAAAACATGTAATTAACTCACTATTTTTGATGGGCAGACAAGGTGTCGAGTCACCTCCAGGAAAGCAGGGCCCCATCATACATAACGGTGACTTGGGAATACAAATGTCATCACTCTCACTGTCCTCTCCTTCCTTTCTCCACTTTCTGTACTGAGCATGATGTCACATAGTCTGGAATAACCCTTTGGTCATTTTGGGTCACTCATCCTGGCTGTGTCTCCTCCCAAACTCCTGTGCATGCTCCCCAGTGTGACAGTATATAAGCCCCACTCAGCAATAATAAAAACATCTCTGTATTATCAATACGGTGTTCATCACAAATCCAAATCACAGCCCCACACCAGCCACCAGGAAGAAAATTAACTCTACCACAGCTAAAACCAGAACACATATAAATTAGTTAATTGTTGTGTGCATTCTTTTTATTCACAGGTTCAAATACTCCACTGTGCACATGTTCATGATGGGAGAATATTATAATTACAAATTAAACTACATCAGTCTTTCTTGAGGTATTCTTTTTGCATCTTTTTAAGAGTCTTAAGATATATAAACTGTTCAGATCAGTAGCAGTTCTGAAACATTCAACTGTCTTTGTCCCTGATGAAATGTTTATACCCTGTGCTACTTCCGCCAGGAAAGTTGAAGTATACATAGTGGCAGCAGGGAATCATATAAGTTAGGTTCATGTTGTTATTGCCATGAGAGCTAAACATTAAGACCAACTATATCTAATTTACAAAACAGTTGCTTCTGCTGAAATTTTAAAATGTAAGCTTAATTTTGCAGAAAAAGTATTTTTTAATTCATATTTCATACCACAATACCACAATATTTTTCAGTTGATAACACAGTATTCACCCGAGGTATAGTTCTATATGTACTCTATTAGTTGCATGACAATGAATCTGAGGAAATGATAAGAAACTATCAATTTCAATG
Organism: Zosterops lateralis; assembly: GCF_965231275.1. Classification (NCBI taxonomy): domain Eukaryota; kingdom Metazoa; phylum Chordata; class Aves; order Passeriformes; family Zosteropidae; genus Zosterops; species Zosterops lateralis. Next base: position 115,793,579 of record NC_139763.1, read on the forward strand.
CTAAATTTATACTTATAAATGAGTATATTATACTTATAGGTCCAATGGCTTAATGGAAATGTGTTTAAATTAAAAATTACTATTACTATTAGGATGATGATGATGAAGAAGAAGAACACATATTCACCAGGGTCTTCAGATTCAGGTGATTCTTCTACTTCCTTCTGCATTTCATGTGATTGAAAGTGTTGGTAATCTTCTGATAGTTCCTTTGTGTTGTGTTCTCCTACTAAATCTACCCTTGACCTTAAAAACAAATGCTGATCAGGTTAGCCGAGGAAAGAACATATAATCGCGAAATTGTGTGCGGTCCTTTATTTCATAGCTCTGGAAGCCGGGGGTCCAGGACCCAGATCTCGGCTTGTCCAACATGCTAAATGGTTACAATTTTATACCTTTCTTGTTACATAAGGATGCATGTTAATCATTAAACACCATTGTTCCATTGATTCCATCTCGAGGAACAATGGTCTGTGTGATTCTTGCTCAAGATTCTGGTTGGGGAAAATAATCATATTTAATTACCAAAGTGATATTACAATTGACAATTCTGGCATGCGTCCCACTAATGATTATATCGGTACAGATCCTCCTGACCTAACTTTATGCTTTTTAGAGCCTGTGCGTTCTACCAGGGTTCCTCCTTTCTCTCCCCCTACCACCTGTGCAAAGTTATGCTTTATACTTCATTTAGTTAAAACAATAGCATGGAATAACATCCTGGTTACAAGTGGAGCAGATCCCTGTTCTTGGGCCCTTGCTATTTCAGAAATCAATTTAACCCTATGCTATCAATGAGAGAATCATAGAATGGTTTGGGATGGAAGAGACTTTCAAAAGCCATCTAGTCCAACCCCCCTGCAATGACACAACCAGATCAGACTGCTCAGGGCATAATCCAACCTGACCTTCAATGTTTCCATGGATGGGAGAGCTCAAGTATCTCTGGGTAACCCACTCCAGTGTTTCATCCTCACTGTATATAGTTCTTTCTTATATCTAATCTAAATCAACTCTCCTTCAGTTTAACACCAATACTCTTTGTTCCATACCTACAGGTCCTAGTAAAAAATCTGTCCCCATCCTTCTTATAAGCCTCGCTTAAGTAATGAAAAGATTCAAAAGGAAAGTAATGGCAAAGAACTGCGAGAAAAAAAAATCTAGAAAGAGCTTCAAAGTTATGGAAATATGCTCATGCATAATTCTGTTCAATTACAGCAATATTAAAATATCAGTAACAAAGAATATAAAACATATTTACATAAGCAATAAAATTAGTCTTTGCTTTTAATTGTACACACAGAGTACAGATAGGTATATTCTCTTAAATGAGGAATAAATCCAAGCAATTTTGGTGATACATTTACAAGATACTGTATTATATTAAATAGTGACCACATCAAGAGACTTTTTTTTTTCCCGCTAGGAAGACACAAAATACAATTATAAACTAAATCAATAATAGCTAGGTAAGCCAAAAATTAATTTAATCACAAGACAGCACATACAAATTAAATCTGCAGTTACTGATTCTTTTGTTCTGATGAATATATTAAGGAGGTTTATATTAAAAAAATTAAAGTTCATTGTTTCTCCTTGCTATGGACCTAGATACAAATTCAATAGTATACCCTTACAGCAAGCTTTTTATAAGAGTACAAAATTCCTGAAGAATTAGTCATAGGATCTGATCTTAGCAGCAGGACTTACTCTAGATTGTATTCACAAATAATGGGATTTAATAGAAATACTTTACTCCTATCATCTGTTTTTCAGATTGGTATGTTTCAGACATGCATACAAAATACTGAATTCCAAACAGCAGAAATTGTTTGGAGGTTTGCATTTGTACCAAAGATGTGCCATGCACAGGGTCCTACTGGCAATCCAAACACTGAGAGCTGCAGAGACTATTAAGTGTGTCACATTTCAACAAAAGTTATTTTCATTCACAGTTTACATTTTTATTCATGTTAGAAAAACTCCAGCTGGAGTTGGTAACTGGTGAGAGATCTCTCCCCACCCTTATCTTGACCCGTGAGCCCTTTGTTATATCCCTTATCTTGACCCATGAGCCCTTTGTATATTTTCTCTCACCTGTCCAGTTGATGAAGGAAGGGATAGAGCAGCTCTGGTGGGCATCTGGCAGCCAGCCAGGGTCATCCTATTGCACTTCGGATTTTTGATTTCTGGGGTTTTTTTAAGCTGAGTTTATTTTGTTCATTAATTAACCAGAGTTCTTCCCCATAACACACTGATTGAGAGATGTGTTGTAAAAAGGATCGAACATATCCTTTGCCTCAGAAATATCACATACACTAAAGGATGGCTTGACTAGCTACCTTGTTTTATTCTGTCGTAGAAATACTTCTGAATGAGTCACAATCAGCATAGTATGGTTCTGTATGTTGGTTTCTCAGCCTTCTTAATGGGAAGACATGTGGGTCATGGGTGGAAAAATAGGATGTACATGGAAAACCTGCAGTGCTTCTCCACACAAATGCTAGTAGATGTATTGTGCCAGATAGCATGCCTTAGAGTTAGCCCTTGAACAAAGATTTCAACTTTTCAGCTGAAATAAAATCTTTAAATTTTGCATTTTCAACACTATGTAAGATTAATATTAAAACCACAAAGAAATATTGTAGGTTTTCTTTAGCATGATTTCACCTGGGTAAAGTTTTAGTTTAGTTTCAAGTCTGTTGTGACCAGTTTTTGGTTTTATAATAACACTCATGCAGCCCACATTTATTTGCAACTATTTTCTTCCCCTCCACTCCCAAACATGACTTTAAAATAGCCTGAAAACATAAGATATAATCCATCTAGAACATGAACCCATTAAAGTATGATAAATCTATTACAAAACTTCAAGAACTACTTTCAGTATCACTAGGTAACAAAAGTTGTCAACTTGAATTATCTAAATTTATCACTTTATTTTATGAAATGCACACTTATAATACTGTATGTAAGAGTGTGCATGTACATGGACAGATAATTTCTGTTAGTGTTTTATTCTATAAATAATAAACTAATTCAGACAATTACAGAAATTCAGAGGCCAGCATATGATAGGCTGAAATATCATTAAAATTTAGTTTTTCTTTCTAATACAGATATTTTAGCAAGTCTACTCTAAAAGTTTCAATATCTTGATTTTTTTATTTTCCATTGTCCCTAGCAACAAAGGGTTTGAGAGACACAGAAAAGACTGCTTGAAAGAAATAGAAATCTGCAAAGATTTTACCTTCTAAATGTCTGTTAGGGTTCTATTTCACAGTTCAATCTTAAAACCCTTTATTGAAGAAGATAACAACGGCCTATATAGTTAAACTTCTTCACCTGATGGATAATCCTGCTACAACAGAACACAGAAAGAATAGCCTTGCCCAGCATGGGCAGCACTACCCCTGCTGTTGCTGTAAACTCAGGAGCAAGATGAATGCAAAAAGTGATCAGAAAGAAGGGCTCATCCACCTTTTTATCTTTTGGGAGTATACCGAATGGCATCAAGCCAAAATTTGGCTCCATGTTAATGTTAAACAGTGTACTTAGCTGGGTGCCAGCAAGCAAGCCAAGTTTGCAGTCCTGTAATTTTCTAGGATAGTTGCAGGCTTTGAAGAAGGCTGAATGAGTTCACATTCAGGACACAGAAAAAGACATTTCCTTTTCATTCCCTGGAAAAGGAGGTAAAAGCATCTCTCTTGAAGGCAAAGTTGTCAAGGGTCTGGAAGGGTCTTCAGTGTGGCAGATCAAACTGAAGTTAGGAAATACAAACAAAGAGATCACAAGTATTCCTCAGAGGTAAAAGACATGAATAGCAAGGCAGAGAAAATTGAGCTTTATTGAAAGATGTAGACAGACTCAACTCCAAAGGGGTCATATTCTTTACCTGTGAGACAGTTCCTAAAAGGATCAAGGCAATCTGTTACCCAGTATGGTAGGGACAATTTGCATGTGGACTTATTGCAGGTCATGGCACTATAGTGGGCATTATAGTCATGATTGTTTCATATACTAACCAAGATAAAGTTCTGGCCTGCCACTGAAGTTATGCTGTACTCTATCTGCTCTTTTTGCCTATTTTTGCAAACCAATTACTCTCTTTCTGATTAACCATTGTTTGTGTTCAGCACAGCTTCCAAATTTCCCAAGATCTTTTTGAACTAGGAATTTAACTGGAGAAAAATGTCTACTAAACACTAGTTAGTTTGGAGAGCAATCTGAAAGAAACCTCAGTGCGATAAGACATTCTTACCTCGAAGTGATTAATTATTTTCATGTCTAAGAGCCCATAATGGGACACACACAATATACCTGTTTACATATTTTGTCTTGTGTTTTTGATATAGACTGACACAGTGCAAGGGCTGTGAAAGGTGCATTCCTCAGAATGCTTGATATCTAACAAAGAAAAGGAAGGTACTATTGCATTGCATTACACGAGGAATTGTTAAAAAAATAGTTAAAAGCAAGAGACAGCTTCTATTATTACAAAATGTACAGAACATTACATATGTACAGAACTTTTACATTAATAAAGAGCCTAACAATTATGACCAGTAAGTTCTGAATGTAAGAATGAGGTTTATTCTCTCCTCCCCATCCTGTGAAAGGACTTTGCTAATACAGTCCTGGAAGAGTAGAGAGTATAAGAAATCTCTGAAAACGATATAATCATCTGGAGGGAAATAGCAGCAGGGTTGTATGAAGTAAAGAGTCTTCCCATATCTAATCTTCTATAAGGTGACATGATTTCTTCAATTCTTCTTCTTCAACCACAGAACTCAGCTTTCTGACTGTGTTGTCTGCTTTGAATTTGATAAATGAATTCACATTTTATTGTGTCCTGACTCTAATGAAATGTGATAAACTAGCCCCACAGGAAAAAGACTTTTTATCATGCCAATACTTTCTAAATGTTAGGGAAGAAATAAGCATATATATCTGTTGATTTAAATTTAAAAATTACAAAACATTTTCTGGAAAACTGTTACTTTTCTCCAGCTTATTACAGATAGGAAAGTAAATATTTGCCTTTAGGATGATCCAACATTTTCCCACTGTGGTGGAACATAATTGTCTGAAGCATGTTTTGGTGTACACATGCTTGTGATTATGTGTTTCCACTTCATTCTCCTTTTCAGAATTTTGCTTTCTTGCTTGCAAGACTCTTAAACATTTTCATTGGAAATAAAAGCCAGCAATCAACTTGTTATGAATTCATTTGTACTTAAAAGGAGTAAACGAAAAGTTTCAAACTAACATCATTTTTGCTATGAAACTCTCATCTCAGAATTTAAACAATTTACAAGAGCGTAATTTTTTGTGTCAGAACAGTACATATATTTGTGAGCTTTCAGAACTTGGTTTCTAATTAATTGTTCTTAAATAAAAACACTTGAAATTTAAACAGAAACTAAAAAAGAGTCATTGAGAAAAACCATATAATGCCATAAAATTTTCTTATGCACAATATTTGACTAATTTAAACTAGTAAATTTCTCGTCCACTTTTTCCATGTCTAAGTATTATGTGGCTTTAGAGATTAGTTTTTAAAGTCCTTGTTGTAATCTTAAAAAGCTCCCAAGCATAATTTCATAAGACATGACTTGCTGTTGCTTACTTCGCTTGTTTCATAAGTCATTCTCTGATATTTACCACTTATACAACACAACAAAATGATTACTTTTATCAAAGTGTGATTTCATGTTTTTCTTTCAAATGCAATTTGTGAGTAAACACCTGGACTGAGATGTCAGTTCCAAGACATAACTGTAAAGACCTAAATAGGAATGAAATTTCTGCTGTAAGGAGAGAGTCTTTCACATTATAGAATTTATTGACTTTCATTCTGGTGAGAAATTTAATGGAATAAAAACAATTAGCCAGGTATTTGGCACACCTTAAACTATAATTACTTTTTCTCTTGAACATGAAATACAGAGAGCACAGAAATGCAGATTGATAAGTAAAGAAGTTTAGTTGCACAGCAGGCAAGTCCATTTTTAATAGGCTTTGTTCAGAATTCATTTTCTCATCTCCTGAACACTCACAAGTTTTCAAGATCAGAAAGAGAACATATATTATTTCCATAAAATTATTTTTAAAAAGAAATATCTCTGCAACTGCACAAGTAGCAAGGTTTTTAAAGTTTTTTTCCAACCTAAATGATTCTGTGATTCCATGATTTAATTTCTCACAGAAAACAGGCCCACAAATTTAGTTTCAGTTTAGCTTCTGCACATGCAGGATCTGTCACATAAAAAGTTGGGTTTCTAAGGTACTGAGAAGTCAATATAGAATGGCACAAGCATAACTGCAGAAGATTAGTAACAATTAATTAATTTGTATGATAAGTTATAGCATATTCTGTCAATTTGGAGGATAATTATGCTAATGCTAATCATGCACATTTTAACCCTATATCAGAGTTGTGAATCACTGCATTTTTGGAAAAGTCTGTGAGAGAATAGTTTTAACAACTATTTCTGGGGAGTACAGTTGCTGGAAAGATGATAAGAAGAAATATCTTTTAGGGGAACAGTGTAACTATCTCTTGGCTTACTTGTTCCTGATTTTGAGCAGAGATTCTATATGCAGAAAGCAAAACCTGTTAATTCAGCTCTCATATACCTCAAGTAAACACCATGGCCATTTGGATTCTCTCTGGACTCATGCACTGCGGGCTTATTCTACTGGTATGGTATCTAGGTTCACTTGGATGGCAAGAAAGGTCATCTTCGACTGTCAAAATACTCAAAAGCTGAGGAACTGTCTGCCGAGACTTATACTGTGTTGTGTTTTCCTCATACAAAATTCTATTGTTGCAGCACCCTCAGAAGACATGTAACAGGAAAAATATTTCCTGTTCCAGTTTTTACAAGTACCTTAGACATGGTCATGAGAGTCTGCAGGAGTGCTGACAGCAAAATTCAGTGCTTTGTCAGACTATCCTTATTTTCTGACAGACCTGTGCTCTATGTCAATTAGATACTTGTTAGTATTAATGAGAGTTAAGTGACAAGATCCAATATTTTTAATCATTACTCTGTTTTACAAATGAAGACAATTTTACACAGTAGCTTACATTCCACTCAGCAAACTGGTCTGGAAGTGGAGAAGAATCTGAAAGAATGGATAATTCCTCATCGTTTATTTGCATGATATGTTCATACATATTTTCAGTAAATTTATGATGGCCTAAATTCATGAAGATCAATTTTAAAACCCTCCTTAACAGCCTTTTTAGTGGGTAACAAAGTCCAGTAAATTTGCCCATATCCATATATGTAGCTTTTTTCAGTTATTCTGTTTGTTTCCTTATGAAGTGTTCTAAGTTGCTGTCCCAAAATGTAAATTAGAAACCTTTTAACTTCCAACTCTTCTGATCTCTATTAGTCCTGTGAGACTTTCCAAGTTATAGTAAAACAAAATCCTTTTCATTCTGGAGGTACAATGTACTTGTATTTCATTCTTCTTCTCTTCATCTCTTGTTATCCTTCTAATAAACCATCTAAAATTTCCCTTATTCTAGAGCTAAATTATACCCTCATGTAAAATATGGATAATGATATTCATCGCCTTTGTATACCACTTGAGATCTTCAGATAAGTAAATATTATCATAATAAGCATGTTTTTCATGCAAATCACCAGTCATAATACAAATCAAATGCACTGTCAAAAGAAATAAACATTGGTAGCCTCCCAAACACATTTTTTGTGTTGAACAACATTCTAACATACAGATGGCAATTATTTGAAAAGTGGTAATGAGAGTATATACGCAAAGAAAAATATGCTGAAAGTTTAATCATAAAAAAAAGAAAAATATATATTCTTGGTAGACTGCTTTCTAAACTTAGTGACTTTTTTCTGACAAAAGGAAGAATATTAATAAGCACTGCAATTATTTGTTCACTATGGTGTCTAAATGGGCAAAAAGTAAAGCAACCAATTAACTGAACTTTCAATATTTATCTTTCAGTGTGTCATCATTCTAAAATATCTCCCTGTGTATAGAAATGTCTGATCTGACTTCATAAAGTTACGGTTCAAAAATGTAGCCTTTTTTAGTTCTAACTTGTGCACTATAGTGTGGAGTTCTGTGGACAAGGTTATTAGTGTAATGATCTCATTTTTTGATACTATTCAGCTCATTACCAGTTCTAAAATAAAAATAATAAGGAATTAATATTGACCCTGAAATACATTCTCTGTGACTAGAGATCCATCAAGATTTTTAATCAATAATACTCTATTTCATTACTCTCCCACAAATTTTGCAAACTAAAATTCAATATTTACTCTAAATGATTTTCAACCATGTTTTCCTATTAAATAAAATAAATTGTTTTAAATACATCAAGCAATAAATGAATTAGAAAAATCTCAGTGTAATACCTTGTTTTGGAAGGACGTCCCCTCATGAAACGTATTATGTGGTGTCTCTGTTATGTGCTGTATAATTATCTGGGCTGGGAGCCCAGAAACCACTGGTGTGCTGAGCTTTATCAAAAGCCCCATGGGAGGGAGAGAATGCCTCTCTGCCCAGCTCTGCTAACACCCCACCTGCAGGGCTGCATCCAGCTCTGGGCTCCCAGCACAGCAAGGACAGGGACCTGCTGGAGCCAGGCCAGAAGAGGCACCAAGGGAATCAGAGGGATGGAGCAGCTCTGCTCTGAGGAAATGCTGAGAGAACTGGGATTGTTCAGGCTGGAAAAGAGAAAGTTTTGGGGCACTCCAATTGTGTCCTTCAGGTACCTGAAGGGAGACTACAGGAAAGAGGGAGAAAAGCTATTTATAAGGGCCTGGAGTGACAGGACATAGGGGAATGGCTTCAAACTGAGGATAGGTTTAGATCGGATCTTAGGAAGAACTTCTTCCCTGTGAGGGTGGTGAGGCACTGAAACAGCTTTCCAAGAGAAGTTGTGTCTGCCCCATCCCTGGAAGTGTTCCAAGACCAGATTGGACGGAGGCCTGAGCAAACTGGTGTAATGGAAGATGTTTCTGCCCATGGAAGGGGATTTGGAACTAGATGGTCTTTAAGGTCACTACTCACCCAAAACATTCTATGATTCTTTGATGATTATACGTTTTTCCCAACATTTACTTATACATGTACTGTCATATTGTTGACCCAAGCAATTATTTTCTAGTTTAAAATGGAATATAGAGGGGAAAAAAAATCAGAGAGATTAGCTGTTAATTATTTGTCTTGGGGTGATTTTATGATGATACTCTATTCCCTGATCGTCTGTCTTATGCCCACAAATGGTTGCTGTACCTTTGAGGTGGGACCAGGGACCTCAAGCTGGAGCAAGGAAGACTCATCTCTGTGAGCTGTGGCAAGAACTGTGCAGTAACCCAACTGCACAGTAACCCCATTCCCTGAGCTTCTGTGGGAAGGAGGTAGAGCTTAGAAAGAGGGAGAAGTGGTGGGAAGGTGTTTTTAAGATTTGGTTTACTTCTCATTATTTTACTCTGATTTTGTTGATAATAAATTCAATTAATATCCTCAATTAGAGTCTGTTTTGCCCATAACAGTAACTGGTGAGTGAACTCTCCCTGTCCCTAAGTGATGAACATTTTGTTGTATTTTCTCTTCCCTGTGCAAATGTGGAGGGTGTCTTTGGTGGATGGATGCTTGATGTACAGCCAGGGTCAAACCACCACAACACCCAACACGATAATCAAAGAACCATGGACTGCAATGAGACAGGAGATAAGTGTGGCTGCAGGACTGGCATAGGCCATTCTGCCATCACCTGCCCTTGAGCAAGGGTTGGTGATAGAGAATGACCATGATACAAGGTGACAGAACAGGTCCAGCTGGACAAGCAAGGCAGTGAACCAGGTCTTCCGGTGAGGCCAAACCCAAAACAGGGTTCCTGTTTTCCTGGGAGTGGGGAATGAAGGTGGTCTCTGATTTGTCACAGGGAAATTAAGGACTGCTGGTGCCCCACAACTCTGATACTGACTGATAAACACTTTATGCTACAAGTTTTTAAGTGACCCTTATAGAAGCATATATAATTCTGTGTATAAATGTAAGAGATGGCTAGATATGATCCTTGTGTGCACTGTATCATATTTTACGTATTTTATATGGGTATTCTCCTCCTATAAATTTTGTAGGACCTTTTTTTGCCTATAGCTTATGGTTGCCATATCAGTTTAGAAAAATATTCTAAACAGTAATCAATGATAGTCAGTGAAAAATAAAAAAAGCTATAATTTTGGAGAATGCATTGAATTACAGGTACATTCATGGTAGTACTTTATGTCTCTTGGATTTATGAATGTACAATAATATGGCAACAGTCTTACACTACATAGTGGATGAATTTCTGTTCTTCCATTTGTTGTACAGGTGAGTACTCTATCCGCTTTACAAGCTATGTTTTGTAGTTTAAAGTCTCCTTTGGATGGGTTTATTAAAGAACTACCATGTATTCCCAGTATTAGTAGTGGAAACTAAAAAAAGAAGAATTCCCCTTGGAGACATCTCTATGATCATTCAAGAACTACTTACCCTAAGTTACAATTTTACATTTTAACTTGCAGATAATTTTCAAAACACATGGGGAGCAGCACTGACATGCATTAGGTGAATGTACTGTTAATGTGAGAAAATATAGGATAATTGGAGGTTGTTTTCCAGGAAAACAAATTTCTTTCAGTGGAGATGATTTATGAAGTAGTCCATGATGAAATTTAGAAAAGAAACTATAGCAATACAGACTAGTGATGTTAAGTTGCATTAGTTGTCATATATGACATTAGTGTTTATTAAACTACGTCTCAGATTAAGAAAATTTATTTCAGATTTTTGTAAGATTATAGGAAAAAATAGAAACGTTAGGGGAGAGTAGGACATTGAGAAATACCTTCTAGCATTTGAAAAAGATGCCACTGACTACTTTTATAAGGATATGACAAGAGAGTTTAAAACAAGAATAAAAATATTCTCAAATGCATTAACTTCAGATGGAATATGTTTTATTTTAAAAATGGATAATAATAAATGTAACCCTGGAAAATTTTGACTACAATAGTAACCATAGGGGTAAAATCTATGTAATTTAATAAAACTACTGATACTGCATTGACAATACTTGTTATTAATACCTGACAATATAACATTATGATTATTTGAAGAACTAAGTGCAAAGCTGCCTTCATTAGACTTAAGGAAGAACTGATGATGTGAACCACATGGAGCTATTACAGCAGTATGAAATACTTCCTTATCCTCTTCCCTTTCCAGAATTCTACATGCTTATAAAGTAATTTCCAAATGATAGACCTCTTTTGCCCTGAAGGACTTTAGTATTGCATTTGTCAAAAATCTTTTGCCACCTTTTTTTTTGTCATACAGTTGTCATCAACTCTTACAAATTTGATCAATATGAAACTTTACAGCTACAGTGCTCAGTTCCACATCTCTTACTTGTAAGGAATCCAGCTTGACATGAATTGATTCAAGTCTATTGGTATGAATTTTGCTCAAGTCTGAGATTTATTCAATGCCTTTAATGCACTAACAGGAATTCAAATCAAACTCTAGGAAATAGTATCCTTCCTATCATTTTTCAATTAATGAAGTTCAATTAAATTTTTTATAGTCAAAAGACAATTATGGCTGAGGTTGTAAAGTGATAACATGAGAATAGGAGAATTTTAAGCAGTGTGGAAGGCAGATATTTGAATGATATATAGAATTGCTGTTCAGAGTTTATTTTTAATATTTTTTGCAGAAGATAAATCTGAGACTTTATCAGCTTTATAGAAATTACATATCAAAGGACATACTAAAAGAAGGTGACAAATATTTGCTAAATTAATTCAAAACCAGCATTCCCTTTTCCCAGAAGAAGCTAGTGTAATAGAGAAACTACAAAAGCTTCCGATTTTGATTGACTGAAAGAATTGAAGAGCAGGTTTCAAATATATGTACAAAAAATGTGTAGAGAGAGTACTCTACACTAGAAGCTGTCTTTAAATCAGTTCTTTTAAAACTATATCACATCCTTGTTTGCCTCAGGATCCAATTGTGCAGAGATTGTTGTACATAAACACATGATTTAGATATTCTCCCAGGTACTGATGTCTGCCATATATATTCTGCAAAGGCCTTTACTCAAAAAGACTGTAAAAGCAGCTTTATCAAATCTTTGTTTAAAATAACTTCAAATGCTGAGTTCCTCTTTCTTTGGCTGTCATATGGCAACGATACATTTTAAGAAAATGTTGTGGTGAAAAAAAGGTTAGCTTGCATGTAACTACCAAGCTTAAATTGAATATTTTAAATAGTTTGTTATTTACATTTTTCACTTTATGTCAAAGACATCTGCAATGTAAACTTTTTACCTCCAGAATCAATTTTCAAAAAAAATTGCTACATTTTTTGTACCTCTATAACCAAAGTTGCCTCAAGGAAGGAAATCTGTGATAGCAGAAAATAAATTATTTTGGTTTTGTAAAGACAAAATAATTACCGATATCAATATTGATTGTCATTTATTCCACCTTTCTAGGGCTTTGCATAAAGGGTTAGGTTAATATTAACATGAATAAAAAATCTTTTAGCAACCAATCAATACTTGGATCACCACAATATCCTTCAACTCTATAATTTATTTTATTAGAACTGCCATTTTTGCTCCTAACTATATTTGACTATTTAATAACTAGTGGTGATCATCAGTTATTTGACAATTGACAAGTACAATTCCTTAATGACATAAAAATGTCCTTGTTCTATGAAACCATAAAATATTGTCATTATTTGAAAAAATGATCAGCATTTCTGGATACATTTTTCCAACATCTTCACCTTCAAGAAAGAGAATCAAGCAGGAATTGGTTTCTGCTCTTTGAGTGATTCTTTCATATCTGTTGTATACCTTCACCTTCGGAACCACATTTGAACTAGTATCTGACTGGGGGCCTCTAGGAGGAATTCTGTTGACTGGCACCCCCAGCTCTCTAGTTACAACATCTTGAAGGGAACTTGTCAGTGGTAGAGACAGTTACATGGGCAAAGTCAGAGGAAAGTCTTAGTGCACACTGCAATGGAGTTGAGAATTTAAAGATCGGTCAATATTTATCTATAACTAATTGAGCATTTTCAAAAAATAATAACCTATAGATTTGTAAAAAGAATGCCGTTTTCCCTGGGGTTTTTGCACGGTTTTGGCAAAAACCCATTGGGGAATGCAAAAATTCGGTGTGCTTTACTTTTGTTCAATATAAGAGTGGCTATTGTTTCCAAGTGACTCATGACCTTCTTTCTTCATTAACTAATGAAAGAGCAGCATTCAAAAAATTGGTATGTATTAGTACCTTGGTTAAAACATACTGATATACTTCTTAATGTAGGAGAAAATAAACTCCATTTTTTGTTTTTGTTGTTTGGTTTGGTTTGGTTTTTTGGTGGGTTTTTTTTTCTGGTTGGTTTGCATCCTCACATTCTAGCTCTGTGTTATTACTATATATTTTTGCATAGATTAGAGGATTTCTTTGTAGTATGATTCATCAATGTTTTAAACTGGATCAGGAATGACACCTTTGGGCAACTTGTGAAGATTTCTGTGAATTCACTTCCCCATGGCAACTTCTTTTTATTAAGAAGAAAATCAATAGGGACACAAAGCAAAAAAAAAACCAAAAAACAAAATAGAATCTCCATAATATGCTAAGGTATTTATTGCAGTTTTTTTCATATATGGGCACAAGTTTGCTTCAGATGCCTTTGAGGCTGAAAAAAGAATAATCTGGGCACCAAGGAAGCTCCTTCCTTGATACTAGCTGTGTAGGTGTTGGGAGCTCACACAAATAAATAAATAGTATATCTAAGTGTGTATATATGTATATGTGTTTATGCAACTTTTGGCCTTTGGAAAGGAACTCCAGAAGCAGAAAAAAACCTGTTATAATACTGCATATAAAATCTAGGTGCTGCTGAGGGATTACACACCTGATTTATATGTTACCATTTGGCAAGCACTGATTATGATTCTTGCAGTGAGTTGACCCTCTCTCTAAGGCTGTAGTAGATAATCCTATTCTGCTTTTTGTTTAATTAACCAGTTTAGCATTATTGAACATATAACCTGTTTGAAGATATGCATCTGTTTCAAACAGAGCAAATGACTGAACACAAAATTGTTGCTTCACGTATCTGTCTCTCAGGCCAGCCCAGCGTTCGGCTGGACCACCCTGCTAGCTCTGATACGCCCCAACAGTACCTTTGCGTGGGTCTTGGCTCCGCAGTACCTTTGCCTTGGCTGTCACGGCCGTGGTTTGAAAGAGGGGACACTCTCAAGGCTCAGGAAGAAGGTTTTATTTGGGGATCACAGGGCAGTTCCTGGTCCCAGGCCTGTGCCTCAGGAGAATGACCCAGGGCCTGGTTTGCAGGGGGTTTTTGTTCCCCAGAAATCTCAGGGGTGGGCACAAGTTATAAGACCAATGAAACAAAGCAAGGTGGGTAAGGCCAAATGCAATACACAACATCAACAAATCAGGTAAATTGGGATGGGGTCCTGGGAGATCCACCAATCCGACACCTCTCCGAGAAGGTTTCGGGCCTGGGAGATGATGGGTGGGGAGGGGAGATGCATTGAGATGAGGGAGAAAGACAATGGGATGACCGAAACTCTGGGCAGAGGATTAGGTTGCTTTGGAAACTCTTATCAACTTCTGATAAGAACATTCAAAGACAGGAGTTTTACCTGGCTAGGGTTAAAGTGCAAATCACATCAAACTTACAACTAAAAACCTATGAAACCATTCCACCACCCCCACACAAAATATCTTTTGGATGTAATAGTTTGAAAAAAGGAATGTAAACAGAATCAGTTTTCAATATATTTGGACCTAAGTTAGATGCAAATAGATTAAAATTGCTGCATCCAGGGATCATTGAAATGGTTACCTGAATAAATATGCAGATATTGCTTTGTTCAACTAGCTAATTAACCAGATGTTATAAGTTGGAAATTCCATCTAAGTTTTATATAGCAAAGGTTGAAGGAAGATGCAACATTCAATTCAAAGATTGCTAGACCTCATTTGTTAGGGAGGTGCAAAACTGTACAGTGAACATCTGCAGAAAGCTGCTTCTGAAATGTGTTCCACTCAATAATATAAACTGTCAACTTTTTGACATTGTCCATCACAAATTCCGATCCCATCCATTCCCACAAAAAAAAGTTGTTATTCTTCTTTTTCAATTGAAAGAAATATGAATTATTCCAATCAAGAAGAACACTGATATTTAAAAGGGATTTGAAATAAAGCATGTCCCTTGGTAAACTGATAGAAGTAGACTATGACTCTGATGGTAATTCTGATAATTCTATTTTATATAAACAACTTGAAAACAAAGAGGAATATACAGGTGAATAAAGCAGCTATGAAACGGCCACTGCCTGCTAACTGGCACATCTATGCCTGTAATTCAAGTTGAAGAAATTAGGGTTTTTTAGAGACTCTGGATCCAGTCTTCATCAGAGAGTATCTCAGACAAATGTTTCATTCAGAGTGCAGTAACACTGTATTTGAAACTAAGTTTTTAAGTATACAATATTTCTTGGCAAAAGGTGGTTTGGGCATTTTTTCCCCCAACCTTTTAAGATGTGACCTTTTGCCACTGAAATATACAAGACTTATTCCGATGAAGAATCCTTTCATTCTGGAAGCCTAATGTCAGTTGGATTTGGAACTAGATGATCTTCAAGGTCCTTTCCAACCCCAAACATTCTATGATTCTCCGATTGATTCATTTTCCTTCTAATATTTCTAAATATCTATTATTGGAAATGAGAAAAAGGCCCCAACACCTGAAATATATATAACTATTATAAAGTAGGTATAGATGTTGATTCTCCTTTTAAAATGTTGTAACTTGGTGTACACAATTACCTTAATTTTAGTGGCAGGTGTTTAATTTCACAGAAAAGAAATTACCAAGTTAACTTCAAAAAGACTAGCAATAGTTTCAAAAATTGCTTCTCAGTGAAGACAAATAATTATAAATTTTAGGAAACATCCTGTTGAATTGACACAATTGTAATGACATCTCTGTAGGTGGCTCATATCTTGCACTGTTTTGTAAGCTGTTTGGAGCATAATGACAGCATTTGCACAGTAGGCCTACGCAAGGGTGAGGCAACATAATTGCAGCAGCAGTCAAGCATGAATACAGACTAATTAACAAAATTGGAATTGCTACACTCATGTTCACATTTCATCTATCTTATTTAATTTTGTTTTACATGCTTTTGTGGTCACAGAATTGCTATGTTTGTTGTCTGAATATTGCAGATAATACTGTCCATTTGGGGCCTCCATCTTCCTGTTTTCTTGGAATGTATCAGATGCACAAGCAGAACTCCATTTACTGAGGATTGTCCTTTAATCTTTTACTTAAGGTCATGCTGTGGGTGCTGTTACTCTGATCCTTTTCAACCTTCTGATGTTTGTATTTTTGTAGCAGAGTTTCTCACAAACTGTCATGTAAATACAGTGATATTTACGTTCCTCTATGGAGGAGGGGCAATTGATAAACTTCTAATTTAAACTTCTAACTGATCAACCTGTAAAAAGTGTCCCTGCCCTTGGTAGGGAGGTTGAAACTAGATGATCTTTATGGTCCCTTTCGACCTAAGCCATTTTATGATTCTATGACTATCCCTTTTCTATGTCTTTCTATTGGCCTAGAGCTAGTATACAACCTATGTTTCTATGTATATATATATATATATATGAACAAAAACTCTTACATGAATCACATACAATTTTCAATATGTTTATACACACTCAAAGTTAAGCCAAAACAGTATTTAAAAAAAAAAAAAACCAAAAAAAAAAAACCTCTAGGAAATTTAATCCTAGTTTCAAGTTATAACACGGATTTGAAAAAAAATTATACAAATATTATGTGTTTAAAAAAAATGAAGATGCACACAACAGGTGGCACACAATTTCTGCTCATGCTGTGTTGGAAGAAAAATGTCTGCTTCTACTCATGAAAATTCTGGAAAAAAAAATCATACCAGAGAATGCCATTGCTATTCTGCAGTAGGTGTAGTGCCACATCAATCCCTACATATGTCATTTAGTGTCATCTTGGGGAAAAAGATCACACAGGCATCTAAACATTTAAAAGTACTTTCCTAAAGTTCTGTTCTAAGAATGTTAAGCATAAGGAGTGTAAGGGCTCGGTAATACACTTTCTCCTAAGCACCAACTACTAGATTTTTTTTCAACAAAATTACCATATCATTGCTTTATGTTTCTCTTATGTTTCTCTTTTTCCAGTAAGTGGGAACTTCACTGGCCTGCTGTGGCTTCTCAGGTATAATGGATAGTGCCTTAGCCACTTCATCAGGCAATTCTCTCAGGACCTGTGGACATACCTTTTCAGATCTCAAGGATTTTGGAATCTTCATGTGCCTTAAATTGCATGTGCCAAATTTCAGGTGCCGGAAACCATGTCTTCTCCTACAGTGTGTAGTTAATCATTCCCCTAGTCACTGCTTGCACCTTCTGAAACTTGGGCAAGTGTGATTAGAACACTTGCTGGTTAAGAATGAGCCAAAAGAAATTGTTGAAGTTAAGACTGAGGCAAAAGAAGTCCAACTTTCTCCATGTTCCCTGCACCTTTGTGAGAGGACCCACATTTTCCCTGGTGTTTCTTTCATCATTGATTTACTTTTCCAAGCTCTTTTTGTTACCCTTGTCCAGATTAATTTTGACCAGTGCTTTAATTTTCCTAACAAGATTCCTAGTTGTTTAGACAATTCCTCTGTATTCCTTCCAGGCTACTTTCCCTGCTTCCACACTCTGCAATCTATCAATGTTTAAGTTTGTCCGGGAGCTCCTTGTTCATACATGCCTGATGTTCTTCCCTACTTTCCTTTTTGTAGGGCTGCATAACTCTTGAGCCTGGTGCAGATAATCCCCAAATATCACCCAGTTCTTTTTGGCCTCTCTGCCTGTCATGGTTTGAAAGCAAAACGAGTGAGAGGCTCTAAGTCAGAAATACAATTTAATAAGAAGAAAGGAAAAAAAGTAAAATAAAATAAAATAAATGCAATAATACAAAAGACCACTGACAGAGTCAGAATACAACCTGAGCAGGGTGGTAGAAGCAGTCCAGATGAGGTGGTCTTCCTGAAGCAGTGATCCTGTAGAAAGGATTGGTAGCTCTGGTCCTCTGGCAATCCAGTGGGTAAGGGCTGCTTGTACTGTCCCAAATTGCAGATTATATCCAGGTGAGAATGCTCGGTCCCTCCCCCTGGGTGGAGCATCTCACAATGGGATGATGAGTCATGAAGTGGGTCCTTGATGGCCCATTAAACAGAGATAACTCCTGGAGGGAGTTACCTGTGAGTCATGGGCAAGGCATTGATGGGCCATTAACAGAAGATAGCCAAGAGGAAGGGGGCCTGGGAAACACTCCTCCAACAATTGGATTCAACAGTTCATGAAGGTGGTGATAGAATACTTTGTGCGCATCCTATACTACAACCCAGAACACTGCCCTCCAGCACTCCATCTCATTGCACTCCACTGAGGAGATCCCCAAAGAGACTAAAGTCTGCTTTCCTGCTCTAGGGCAAGGAGCTTGCTGTGCACCCTCCCTTCTGCCCCAAGGATCTCTAACTCCACCCTGGTCACTGAAGCTCAGACTGCCCTTGAGTGTCACATTCCCCACCAGCTCCTTCTTGTTGGTTGGATCAAGGTCTAGCACACCACCACCACCACCAGCTGTCACTCGGAGGAGGCAGTGGCAATAAAGGCATTCCACAAACCATCTGGATTCCTGTGTCATACTATGTTTCTTCTCCAGTAGATCCCAGAGTCCCTTTTGAGGATTTTGACTATCTCAGTCTGTTGCAGTTTTTTGTCTGGAAATTTCTTTCTGTCACTTACTTCTGTAACATTTTGAGAAAAAAGTAGATCACTGGAAGTTTGAGTCTAAAGGTATAAATGTTAAAAAGATAAAGACGATAAAGAGGAATTTGGGATAAAACAAAGGAAAAACCAAACAGCAGAAAAAATCCCAAATATTTTTAAATTATCAGATTGTTGGAAACAATGAAGAAAGCATTACAATTTCATAAAACCATAAAATGGCTTGAGCAGGAAGTGATAAACAACATCTCATTCCAATCCCCTGCCATGGGTAGGGACACCTTCAGCTAGACCAGGTTGCTCAGAGCTACATCCAACCTGGTCTTGAACAGTGCCAGGAATGGGGCATCCACAGCTTCACTGGGAAACCTCTACCGGATTCTCACTACCCTCACACTAGAGAATTTCTTCCTAATATCTAATCTAACCCTACTCTCTTGTCAGTTTGAAGCCATTCTCCCTTTTCCTGTCACTCAATGCCCTTGTAAATAGTTTCCTTTCTCTCTTGTAGGCTCCCTCTTTCTTGTAGGCTTAAAGATTCCAGAAATTACACTTTTGAGATAATTGCAGTATAGGAGGTAATATAAAAGTTGCTCTTTATTGGAGGCCTCCAGGGGCAGATATAAATATGTCCACAATACGCCCATCCCCACATGAGGTGAATGCAGTTTTATAAGTTTAGTAAGTCAGCATAACTGACAAAAATCCCCAGTTAGAGACATAAGTAGTGAGGCAATTTCCCCCCAGTTCAAGCCCCTCCTAAATCCTCTTCCCTTTTTTTAGGGACTAAATGTTGTTGATTAAAATGAGTCTCGAAGAGCTGGTCAGGACCTTGATTCCCAGGGAGAACAAAGTTAGGATAGGGGGCCTTGTACACCCCTGAGGCTTGAAGCTCTGGAATATGTTTTGTCATTCTCCCTAGGGAAAAGGTTGGGAAAAGTGCTGAGAAAACTAGTTACGAATACACTAATAATCTACAGAAATATATGCAAAGAATAGAGAGAATATGTAAAAGAAAAAAGACAAAAATCAATTCAGCATCACTTCAAGTAGT
Source organism: Zosterops lateralis (assembly GCF_965231275.1). Taxonomy (NCBI): domain Eukaryota; kingdom Metazoa; phylum Chordata; class Aves; order Passeriformes; family Zosteropidae; genus Zosterops; species Zosterops lateralis. Next base: position 115,813,562 of record NC_139763.1, read on the forward strand.
ATTTTGTTGTATAAATCAAAACAAATACTGATATAGGGAAAGAAAATTGCTTCCCAAAAGTGGGAAGCAGGTGGTATTTCTCACTGGAGGTACAGGGGAAAAGCATTGTCTTTAAATTAGCCCTTTTTTTTATTTTTTAAACCACTGAAATTACAGAGTTGAATTTGCACTGACTGAAGAAAAATAAAATGAAACATTGGAAGATGAACAAAAAGTGATCTCATCTGGAAGATCCATTTCATAAATATATTTAATTTCTATTGCATTGTCTCCAGTCTCCAGCAGTAGGAAGAAACAGGCAGAACCTACCAGCTTTGCATTAGTGATACTCATTAATCCAAGTATAGCAACACTGTGTGCAACCACAAATGGCATTTCTGAACAGCACCAAGTATTCAATTCAATTAATAAGATCGTTATGTGTGGTAGTCAGGGACACGTCCAGAAGATCTCAGGCTGTCATGGGCAGATAGGACCGCCCTTCCCACCATGGTTTCATTGTCAATTATGGCATATCAGCCAATCATTAATCCAGTTATGAATAAGAAGGACGTGACGACACATGCACGGGGTATATAATAGCGTGCAATCTGTTAATAAATGCCATTTGCTGTCCACTATATTGGTATCTGCATGCTCTTGGTTGAGTGGCTTGAGGTAGCCACCGTGCTGTGCTTGAACCAGTTGCTATGCCTCGATTTGCCCCGAGGCAACAAGTGATGCCGAAACTCGGGAAGAGCTGTACCTGCAAGGCAGAAGAGCCACTGGGTTCAGGAATTCGCCTGGACAAGTTCACAGCTGCTGTGGCGGCAGGACCAACCCAGCGGAGGGGATGCCCTCGAACCCGCGAGGAAATGGAGGCCCTTGTGAAGGTTGTAAGTCAATTGCATAAACAATGGGGAATTGATTGTAGGCCAAAAGATTTTATATCAGCCGTTACTAGGCTGTTGCAGGTCCGTGTGATCGATCGTCCGGTGGAGATTCTCCACCCAGATATAAGGGATCGATGCACCAAGGCATTGGCTGAGGACACGATGTCCTCTGGCAATGGTAAAAATCTTAAATCATGGGGGAGAGTTGTGCAGGCCCTTGAAAAAGCTCGATAGGAGCAGGAGACTTGGAAAGCTGTTTATTTGCTACACCCAGACTGGGAGTTGGAGTGACCACATATACCACGAGTGCCGCTGACACCAACGGGGAGGGCGACTTGCTGGGGCGGAAGCGCTTGTTGTCACCGTGGCGTTTGCCTGATTCTGCGCTCGAGTTTTCCTCTGTCCACGACCCACCCGCAGAACAGCAAAAATTATCGTGGGATGAGACCCTTGAGGAACTTAGGCGTGCTATAAATAAATTAGAATCCAAAGGGGCATGGGACAGACCTCCGCCATACGTCACACAAAATGGCGCTGAGCGGTGAGACAAGGGGCAGGGGTCAGACTTCTCTGGCGGTTGCGGCGTGGGTTCCCCGGATTCCACAAGCGCGTGCATGGGAAAATGTGAAAAATGTTGGAGGGAGGGCGATGAGGCCACCCCCGGAGAGAGGGAGCGAAGCGGTGAAGCTGGTCCCCGGAGGAGGGAGCAAAGCGGCACAGTTGGCCCCGGAGGGGGGGTGTGAAGTGACAGGATTGGCCCCAGAGTGGGGGGAAAGCAATCGGGGAATGTAGGCCCGAACAAGCTCTCCGTCGTCAAGTGTACTCTCTCACGGCAAAGGCCTCCAGGAGCAGGAGGCGGGGGGAGCCCAGGGGGAGGGATCAGCCGTCCCATGGGAGGAGCGAGAGGGGGCAGAGCCAGACAAAAAGGCACTGGAGCCCGGAAGTTCTTAGTCAGTTGACTTCCGGCTCTGACTCGGACACTACCTGGAGCGATTGGACAGAGAGCCGGTCCGACTCCGAATCCGATGCAGAGAATGGGAAAGCACAGGCAGGTGAATACAAAAGCCCAATGCCTTCTGCATGGACCAAAATAAATAAAATGCAAAAAACCCCTCTCACGGACTGGAAAGAGAGTCAGGATGACAAATTTAACTTAAGGGCCACTGCTACACACCCATCTCTACCTATCAAACTGACATGGAAATTGTCTGACCCTGTGTGGGTCAAGCAGTGGCCCCTCTCTGAGCCTCGAATGACTGCCCTTCTCGAGCTACTCGACAGAGCTGCAACAAGGTCACATAGAACCCTCCACCAGCCCATGGAACACACCAGTCTTTGTGATACCCAAGCAAAGTGGCGAAGGCTTTCGACTTCTCCATGACCTGCATGAAATAAACAGAAAGATCCAGCCGATGGGTCCAGTCCAGACACAGCTACCTGCAAACTCCATGATACCCAAAGGACAGCCCTGCGCAGTGCTCAACATCAAAGACTGCTTCTTTTCCATACCTCTGCACAGTGAGGACAAAGAGCGATTCGCCTTTTCTGTGGTGTTCCCAAATGGCCAGCATCCCAACCTACGTTTCCAGTGGAAGGTACTTCCCCAGGGAATGGTCAACTCTCCAACCATCTGTCAGATCACGGTGGACCGAGTACTGGCACCGATCCGGTACGCAGAGTCAACAGCAACCATCATTCAGTACATGGATGACATCCTAATTGCTGCACCATCCACGAGTCATGTGGATCGACTGATAACAACATCTCCCAGACCTTGAGAGTGAGTGGATTGGAAATCACAAGTGCAAAAATAAAGAAAGGACTCTCTGTAACCTTTTTGGGAGTCCAGATCACCAATTCCTACATGACTCCTCCGCAAATCAGAATCCACCAAGACATCAAAATGCTCCACGACATGCAGCAGCTGGTAGGATACTTGCAGTGGATTCGAAATATCATCCTGATCCCACCAGAAATCATGTCCCCACTGTACAACCTCCTGAAGGGAAAGCATCCATGGGAACAGAAAGCATTGACCCCAGAAGCATCTAGCTCACTCGACTTCATAGAACAACAGATGTCCTCAGGTACACTTGCTAGATGGAATCCAGCTATCCCACTTGACCTGTATGTGCACTTTACAAAAAGGGGGGGAGTAGGAGCATTGGCTCAAAGTCCTCCCGACAAGGCTAGGCCCATACAGTGGGTGGTCATGGGAAAACCCTCACGTGCATTCTCTCCAGGTGTGGAGTGTCTTGGCAACCTCATTATGAGGGGCAGAAAGTGTGCCCTGAACCATTTGGGCATTGAACCTGCAAAAATATTTTTACCCTTCCGCAAGCAGCTTCCAGCTCTGTCGACAGCAATGTCAAAGCACCTGGCCCTAGCTCTCATCAGTTTTGCCGGAGAGATCAAATATGCCACCAAACCTCCATGGACTGAGAGGGGGGAAATGTGGTAGTCAGGGACACGTCCAGAAGATCTCAGGCTGTCACAGGCAGATAGGACCGCCCTTCCCACCGCGGTTTCATTGTCAATTATGTCATGTCAGCCAATCGTTAAGCCAGTTATGATTAAGAAGGACGTGACGACACATGCACGGGGTATATAATAGCGTGCAATCCGTTAATAAACGCCATTTGCCGTCCACTATATTGGTGTCTGTGTGTTCTTGGCCTGAGTGGCTTGAGGTAGCCACCGTGCTGTGCTTGAACCAGGTTGCTACGCCTTGATTTGCCCCGAGGCAACAGTTATGCATGGTTTTACTCAGCTAATATTAATTGTTAATGATCATCTACAACATCTAGGAAAGAAGGGCAGCTGCATCACATGAAATGCTTTTGGTATTGAGCAGCACATTGTCTTAGAGAAGAAACTTCTCTGAAGTGACAACTCTGGGTCAGCACAAAGGCATTACACAGTCAGCCTTGTTTGTATTTTCTGCTTTTTTGTCACAAGTTGAATTCTGCACACTTGACTTGCAGTATCTGTTATTCCAGGCTGTTTAATCCTGCTACTGGATTCTTCCTAGAACAAGATCACATTGCAAATTGAAGAACAGTGGAGAGCAAGTTTTAATTATTTGATCTGGCTAATTTTAGTTGCTTTACCTAGATTTTCTTGGTTTTTTAGAGGACCACTTGTAGATTCTCTCATTCTAGATTTCAATCACCATCTGGTCTCCTACTAGGAAGGTTTTTAAAAATTCTGAGATCCTTAAATCATACCATTTTTTCAATTTTCAGCTTTTCTTATGTTTAAAATCAATTTTTTTCACATCTCAATTTTGTAGAATTAAATTTCTGTAATAAAAAGTACATAAACAATACATTCTGTAGTACTGTCTTACTGAAATTATGAAAAATACATGTTTAAAATCAGCTTTTGCTGAAAATAATGATTCTCTTCCTTTCTTTCATCAGCATTAATCAATCAGCTTTTTATAGGCATAGTATGAAGATTCCCTTAAGCTTCTCTGCTACTCCACCATATTTTGAAATTATTTTTGTTTTTAACAGCCTTTCTCTATTATTCCATTCTAGTCACTTGATAATTTATCCATGATAATCTATGCTTGGAAGACACTCAGAGATAAGTATAAGGTCCATCTCAATTAGTCATAAAATGTGTGTGATGAGGAAGATAATTAAACTTTTGTAAATAATTCAACACAAAGTAGAAAACAATTGAAAGTGCTTTTCCTCAGTTGTATATAAACTAATTTTCAGGCTAATATTGAATGAATGGGAATGACTTTGTACTTGTAGCTAAGACACTCCATGCAAATACTTCAGAAAAAGTTAGTTATATGTGCTTGAACTATATAGGCTTAGGAGTTAAATATTGGCCATTTATTTAATTGAATCAGATTTTTTAAAATCTCTAGTTCCACTATTCTTACTTTTACTGTTGTTATTTACAACACCAAATTTTTTGTTTATTTATCAATGTTATGTCAGAAGCAAGTGGTACCAGTAAGACAGTATTTTCTTAACAGTAAATGCTAACTGATGTTGAACCATTTCAGACTTCAAAAATAAGCAATGGACAAATGACTATTTGACCTTTGAAATTCAAGGCAGTAGCCTGAACTCCATGAGGACCAAATTTTTCTAAACCCCCAGGTTTTTTTGGGTTTTGGTGGTGGTTTTTTGTTTTGGTTTGGTTTGATTTTTTTGTGGGGTTTTTTTGGTTTTTTTTTTTCCTTTCATTGCTTACATTCAGTTAGGTTGGATAGCTGGAAATACTACATTTGGGTAGTGTGACAGGTTGACCCAGCCAGCTACTAAGCACCCCAGAGCTGCTCACTCACCTCCCTCTCCTGTGAGACAGCAGAGAGAGAATAGAAAGCACAAACATGAGATAATTGGTTGACTGAAATAAAAACTGTTTAATGAGTGAAGAAAAGGTGAAGAGGGTAGAAGCGATGCAAAATTTCTCACCATTTCTCACAAGCAGACTGTTATCCAGCCAGTCTCTGAGTAACAGCTGCCTCCAAGACCAGCCTCTCCCCACTGGACTCAACGATCCTGGTGGGTCCTTTCCAACTCAGAATACTCTGTGATTGTGTGATGTTTGGCACAGAATATCTCTTTGGTCACTCTTGCTCCATAACCTCGTCCCAGGGAGTGAGGCAGAGTGAAGAGCATTAGTGTGTAATCTACACTTTGGGTCACAAATCCAAAACATAATGCTGTACTCTGCTGTAGAGCAAGTTAACTCCATCACAGCTGTACATACATGAACTAGCATTGCAGAGAAAATGGGTTTCAATTTATGAGGATAACCTCCTTTAAAAATGCAAGATATTTTTTTAGCCATGTCTGGCTGTTTATAAAAAGTACAAAATCCAAACCCAGGATATGCCTCTAGCCAAACTAGGGAATATGTTTTCAATTTCAGAAACAAACAACAAACGTTTTTCAAGGCTCTTTCTAACGGTTTGCTCCTTACATCACAATTGCATTCTTGATTTTTAATCAGTATAAGTGAGGAAGTCTGAGTCAGAAATCTTCAGTGTTCTGTTTCCCATGTACAGCAGCAGCAAGAGCAAAAGAGTGAAGCAAAAATAACAAATTCCTATGGAACAATGAACATCTTGCTGCATGTGTATGGCTGACAAACACCATGATAATTCTGTGCAGATTATTAGTGTGTACTGTTAAAAAAAATAGTCAGATTTTCTCAGTACTCTTCTATGGAAGCAATGAAACAGAAAATCAAAATGATCCATAATCAATATCTGCACAGCATCATTCCCTCACCTAAGAATGTCATTTTCTAATCAGTAGAAGAATCAAAATAAAAATGAAGACCAGTAATGCCTGAAGTTGTAATAAGCAAGAAGAAACAAAAATACTCTTACTGTGGCAGAACTATCACAGCACAGCAAAATGCAGAAAGACAATGGCAGACATACAAACCACAAGTGAAAATCTCCAAGGGAAAGGTACAGCATCCCAGAACAACACCAAGATACTCAAGAATAGAGAAGAATGACCATGACAAGTATTTACCATCTAGTTAACTGTGTGAAAAATCAAAACTAAGATGAGAAAACATGAATCTTATTGCCTTTAATGAGAATCATGGATTTATATTTATGAATAAAATTCCTGTGACATTGAAGACATCCACAATTATCAACTCACTTCATTTGTATAGTAAAGGCTTGAAATAGATTAGTCATCACCCAGAACAAGGGAATATCTGTCAATAAGAATCCAAGGGGTCATTTGAATCTGACGGGTCACAAAAATAATCTGCAAGGTGAGTGGGATCTTATTATCAGGGACAAGACATTAACAGAGATAGAAATCAGTGGTAAAGGATCTAATATCCCCAACAAAACAGAGTTATTTTATAAAGGAAGCAGTAATAGCAAAATGAAGTCCCCAGGCAAACTCTAATCTCTATTGAACTATAATTATGTGAAGATCAATCAGTAGGGAAAGAAGGAAATAGAAGTGTGGTATATAGGGGCACATAGATACAACTACAACAGCCTTGAGAAAGGCAATCTGAAATTACAGACAGCTATCTAGGTCACAGCAGAAGAGAAAAGCTTGACTTGAAGTATCAGTTATAACTCACAATAAGGACCATGATGGATGAGGTCCAGTAATTTAAAGAATCAACTCTTTGAATAAACACTTTAATGTCTATTTTGTCAAAGAAACTAATTGATAAAGTCAAATTATTAATCCAAGAAAGTTTACCATATGGCTCCTAGTTTATAACCAGGTAACATCAGATATATTAAATGTGAGGGCATTATGTGAATGAAACACTATTTTTATATTTTCAGTGAATTATCTTCATCACTCTTCTAAGAGATTGTCATGAGTCACTACAGGTTTATCCTTGGTTCTCTTGGTTGCAGTACATACAAACTACCATCCCACAGCACATCCCACAGCATACTTAAAAATACAATTGGACACAAATCAGCTAATACTCAGCATTTATGATTACCATAGACCTTGTGCTTTGTATTTTCCCTTAAAAGTTTAAAAGATAGACTTTATGGTGGCTGTCTCCTCCCAAAAATAGAGAAATAACCCCATGAACCCCTGCACTCTGCCCTCATAGCATTTTCATTTTATTTTAGGGCCTGTCTTTCAAACATTGAACTTCTTTGCTCTCAGTTTCCTAAACTGTCCTTCAGCCTAAAGACATCCGTCCCCAGTTTGACAAATACTGGGTATGTCAAATACTGTTTCTCCACTATCACATACAAATTGACACGAATACAGCCCAGCAGAAAAAGGTGGACCTGCTATAATTATCTATATATATATATATAGAATGAATCTTCAGGACTGAACTCCTTAAAATTTTATAAATGATCAGTACCACAGGAATCAGTTGAGGAGAGGATCTTTACCTCTATATATACCTAACAATTATCAACCCAAAATTTTCCATTCTTGACACAAATGTCAATGCTGTATAACATTTTCTTTCAACTTACTTAGGTGTTAAGACTGGATGACAACTACCAGAAAACAAAAGTTATCTGTATTTTCCCAATATACATCAGTATCTAATTGACCAAATGTTTCATGTATTTGTCTAAATTATTTGTCAGTATAAACAGAGTATCTCTTAAAGAACTACACAGTACTACCAGAGGAGTGGAAAAGTAAGTGGAGACTTCTGATAGTGTCATTCACCAAATATAGTCATTGCTTCTGTGATACTTATTTTGACTTTGCTTTTGTTTTTGTACACCATTTCTGACCACGTCCCAGACATCCTAGCTAAAAAGAGTATGGAAAACTAGGCCACTAGATGTAATACTATAATACTATATTACACTAGATGTAATATGATTAGCAAAAAGAGTATTAATCTTTTAGTTGCTAGACAAAAGTTTCAAGTAAAAATTCAAATTGTAGAAAAGTTACAGCAATTTTGTATTTTTAAATTTTCTCAGTAAGTCCCTCACTGTTCTCTGAACACTTCATACATAATATATTAAGTCTTCTATATGGAGGATATTTCTCCATAACAAATATCAGGTATTTAATGCTAATGCTCTACATGGCAAGGCTACAATCCCAAAATACATACTGTTAGTTTCTACTAGCCCTTCCCATCATGGTATTTATCAAAAAAATCTTTTTCTCATGCCCCTGACAACTTTTTCTTTGATTATAAAGGATAAACATCAAGATGGGTGCTATTTAGAGAATATGCATGTTTTGAAAACATTAAAAAGACATTACTAAGTTATTGTGATGTTTTATAACCAACAATTATTATATAATTTGCTTAGGTACCCCACAAGTATTACTATCCTAAGTAAAGGTAACATTTCCAAATGAAATAACAACTCACAAACAATGCCACATCTTTCTTTTTCTTTTCTTTTCTTTTTAACATCATTTCACATTGTTTTCATTGAATAAAACCTCTTTTAATTGTGAAACAGAGATAGAGGCCTCACCATTAAAAAGGGTACATTTTTCATGAAATATTAGATACTTCGTGATGTATTACAGTTACTCTCTTCAGTATGTAGCAGTTTCTGTTCCACACACTGTGACAGTAAAAAGAATAACTAAATATGTCAGAAAACATGAAGTATTCTCTGTCCCCTCCTTTTCAGTTTCTTTGTCACAATTGTTAAACTGCCTTTTGATAGCACAGTTGGGAAATCATCCCTTAGTGCCATTATATAAGGCACTTTGGGATCTTTTGCAAATTAGGTTTCTATATCAGCCTCTATTTTCAGGCATGAATTATTAACAGGTCCATCATATAGACATTTTAAAACCTATTCCATTTTATAGAAAGTCCTGTGTCAATTTAGGGATATAAAAACACAAACTAGGTTACAAAAGAATAAAAAATAGTCTTTGTAAAGAAGCCCTCACAAAAACTCTTTTCAGTATAGGCACTGATCTCCAAAGTGCCTTAGATTGAAACATTATCATAAGCTTATATTCTTTCACTGTATACCACAGAGTACCAAACATAAGACAATATGATTGATTATCTTTCCTTCTCAGATAGTGCATAATGAAATTAATAGTATAAGGAGAATTTTAAAAAATCATGACAAAATGTATCCTACACAGTTAAAGACATGAATAATAGAAATGGTGCTGGCTCCACCTTTTCCCATGATGACATGAGTATGTAATCTTGGTCATGAGAGAGTAAATCTCAGCAAGTCAAAATTAGCCATAAATTTAGTGAGTTTAAACTCTTTCTGTTTTAAAACAGAAGTCACTTTGTGACCTAATGAAAAGGTACAGTGGTGACTTTCAGGTAGAGAGGTTAAAGGCAACAGAAATGGGCTGTGAAGGGGCACCTTTGTGAAGAAACAGCCCATTTCCAGAACAAGAAAGCAGGGGGAAGACAGATACCCCACCCCATCCAGCCACTCACTTACTTCCCTACCAGAAAGACTGGGCAGAGGATCATGAGGGCAGAAATGAGAAAACTTATGGAAGGGGATAAAGACAGGTAAAACAAACATGACAGCTTAAATATGATTCAGTGATGCTTTATTTATCACCCGGTAGCCGCTTGTGATTTCTCATAGGTTTCCAGACTACTGCCTTTGCGTTTGAAAATGTCTCTTTCTTAGCGAATAGTGATGTAATTTCATTATCTTAAGCCCATAAATGATTTCTTTTGAAACATTAGACTCCAGCATGTCATGTTCATGTTATAAACGCAATGGCAAAAATCAGATTAACAAAGAAACAATTTATTAATAAAACGATCGCAATCACCGGTAAAAAGAGAAAACCACAAAAGGATTCACAGCGCAGCGCCGGGTGGAAGAGAAGACTGCAGTCAAAAGCACGGTTTTCCCAAATCCACACGAAGCAGGTCGCAGCTCGGGGTTTTATAGGGGTTTTCATGTCCTGAGGCGGAACAGATGCCCAGGAGAGTCCAAATAGTCCAAATAATTTTCGGATGGGCTTCCCGGATTTGTCGGACTCTGCAGACCGTATTCCGGGAAGATCCTTTCACATGCAGATGGGGCTTGCTGGCCCATGTTTATTTCAGTGTGTATTCCTCGGCGGAGAATTCTCTTTTTCATTTGGAGAGGAATTTCACTGTCTGGGTGCGATGCCGATTCTTATCTGGGTTGGCTAGTGTCTTTGTTTCTCGTAATGGTCCTTGTCCTGCTCTCTTTGTATCAGGACTGAGGATGGTGGAAACCTGGCGGGGGAATAGTTTCTACGGACCATACCTTTTTATATTAACACCAATCTAACATATCTTGCTATATTCTTTTATCACAAATTTTTACCCAATGTCACATTTATCACATTCATAAAAATCACACCAAGAAATCAGTTTAAAAGTATTACTTGTAGTGTTAAAAATTCTAAATATGAACTCTCTACTTTTATATTCTATGAGAACTGGAACAAAGACAAAACCTGTCATAAAACTATACTAAAAGCCTCCACTTTTTAATATCATTCTCAGGTGAAAAACTTTTTACAAGAGTCTGGAGTGATGGAACAAGAGGGAATTGCTTCAAACTGACAGAGAGTAGGTTTAGGTTAGATATTAGGAAGAAATTCTTTACTGTGAGAATGGTGAGACCCTAGCACAGGTTGCCCAGAGAAACTGTGTCTATCCCACCCCTGGAGGATTTCAAATCCAGGTTGGACGGGGCTCTGAGCAACCTGGTCTAGTGGAAGCCATTCCTGTTCATGGCAGGGGGTTGGAATGTGATGGTTTTATGGTTCCTTCAAACTCAAACTGTCCCGTGGCTGTTGTGCTGGGTAAACCTGCATTCAGCCATTTCAGATCTAAAGTTATTTGTTATTGTTAGAGGTCATGTTTTGCATCAAGGATGCATTGCATCATTCAAAACACGATGATACAACATGACAAAATTTCAATATTTTATCTCACATACATTACCATTTCTTTAAACACACACACAAAAGAAAAAAAAATATAGCATCATTACTTTAAAATTAAATGGCTTTTAGAGAAAAGAAACTGGATACTGAAATCCCTGAGGCTTTCAAGTGTATAAATGCTTTTTATTCTTTGAGGATGTGATTTGATGCAGTATGTTTGTGAGTGCCTTGAGAACATAAAGTTGGGCAGTTGCTCAGAAATTTTATAACAGCTATCATTTTCCTACTAGTGCTAGTTTTGTCTACTGTACTGATAAGTCAGGGCTCTAAAGAACATAAGAAAAATTCTTGGCATATTCAAAATCAGTCCTATGCAAAGATGCATCAGTTTTCTCAATGCTGATGATGCATGAGATGTGAAGTCCTACATTCCAGTCTGACAATATTTCACATGTATAGTTGCATTCAGTTCTTGAACATTTCATTGTTAAACTGGATTTTTAAAAGCAGATGTTATATGTGATATATGTATAAATTATTCATGCTTGGAAATTAAAGAATCTAAAATTGGAAGTTCACTAGGTGCAACCAGGGAAAGCTGATTTGCAACTGTGAAACAGGGGTGGCTCCAAAGAAGAAATACAAATTTACAACAGAAAAGAGCTGCTACAGTTGGAAATCAGTCGTTACCAGGGCTGGGCCAGTCTGCACCTGGGTGATTGACACCAGATATGCATCTTGGACAAGACAATCAGAGTCACCAGGAGTGTGCACTCCAAGACTTCTCGGAAATCTAATCACTCTCTTGCCCCTGCCCGGAAAGATCGTCTCAGAAAACAAAGCCCAAAAGAAGACACGTGAATATGCGGTCTGAGCAAAAGTGGACAAAGGAACCCTGCCTTAGGGAAAATAAACTGTATATAAACTGCACCCTCAGCAGCCAGACTTGTGAACAGGGAAGGGTCAGTGTGATAGAGGCTGACTGCAGGTTCACCCAACACCAATCCCAGGATTGGTGTTGCACTTTTATTGTGGCTTTTCCACGATAGCTTTTTTGTAGTGAAATAAAATCTATTTTTGATTATTAATCCGGCTATTTCATTTTTAACAGCAGATATAATTCTGGCATAAAAGTAACAATAATTTTTTAAAATTTTATTTATCTTTATAATTCTGCTTTATTTAACATTTCCTGCTGTCCGGTCCTGCTCTAAAAGGGGAGTCATGGATGATAAAAATGAAAATTAGAAATGTTAAAGATTTGAAGAGTTGAAACCCTTGACTGTCATAGAATAAGTGTATTAATATTTTAAATGTAATAATCTTAAATTGTAATGTAACAGTAAAAAGCCACCTCCGTAGTCCCCCTGGAGGTGAGGGGGCAGTGAGGGGGGGGCTGCCTGGTCGCTGGAAGCCGCCCGCAGGCCCCCCTCCTCTGACCCCAGAGTGGACTACTCGCTGCCTTGAGAGAAAGCCTGCACCTCCCCCCCTCCGACGCCAGAGCAGGCTCGCCTGTCGCTTCAGAGAGGCCCCCAACCCCCGCGGATGCCAGCTGCCCACGCCTTCTCCCACATGCAGCCGCTGCCGTGGCATACCAATGGGGCGGCCCGCCTGCCCCGGCCCGGCCCTGCTCCAAAAACCCTCTCCTGGGCTGCCGCCGGACCGCCACCGCCGCCGCTAGCAGCACAGCTCAATCGATGGGACAGCCCCACCCCGCCCCGCTCCAAAAAGAACCCGCTTCCCCAAACCACGGCGGTTCACCGCTAAAGCGCTGCCACCGCCACCATTGAGCCCGCAGGACCTCCGAGACGCCTGCTCCCCAAGCGCAGCCATCTCGCTGATACCTGTTGTGAAATTGCCATGAGGCTCCTACAGTCCCTGCAGTCCCTGCGCCCCCGGGGCGACCCCGTAGAACATGCAGATTGGAAATCCCAAATGCATTCTGGGACCCTTTTTAACACCAAAAATCCCCTATAAAGATAAATCTAAGTAAGATTTAAACCCACAAAAACCAATACTAAGCTTTATATACCCTAGAGCACCAATAGAGCTAATTAATCCACTTTTTGTAACTCGCTGTAACCTAAAAATACCAAAAGAAAGGTGAGAACCCGAAGCAAACAAACAGAATTCAGAACTTCTTGGAGACTCTCAATGAGGGAAGAGTTCTCCAGCTTTGCAGGAACATCCGGCTGCAAAGCTGACCAGGACCCTCCTCCTCAAAGGCAAACCAGGCTGCAAAAACCCCTCGAGCCACCATTGTAAGAGCTGATTAATAAAGGCATTTTAAGGAGAAAAATATTATCTCCACCCATTTTTAACAACTTGGGGGCTCGTCCAGGAGTGACCACGCCCAGAAGAGGACCGAGACGGGAAGGCGCCACCCACCTTGGACCTCCTGGACAGCTGGCCTCCTGGACCAACGCATGCCAGCCTTGAGGGACACATGGCAGCCTCAAGGGGCGCCATTGAGGAGCACCGGGTAAGTATAAACTCGGTGGCGGGAGCGGAGATGGACGAGTGTGTGTGAGAGTGAGACGGGGGCTGGCAGCTCGGACCCCCGCCACAAGTGAGGACTCCTCAGTACTGCATTTCCACATCTTTGTGAGGAGTGTGGTCAGGAACAGGAGGAAGTGAATGGAAATAGAGTGAGAGAGGCGTCTCCAGGGGTGTAGAGGACCTCCCTCCGGACATGTGGAGGCTGAATAGAGTATGAGTGGCACATCATAGAGTAAGTGGTACTGTAGGTTTCCCCTGGACCTGTAGGGGAAAACCACCCAGGTCACCTCAAGTGTGCGGGGAGGCCAGGGATGAGTGTGTGAGGCACGCACCACACCAACGCAGGAGAAGGGTGGCTAGGGGCTGCTCCCAGGGACCTGCAGGAGTGTGGGGAGAGCAAGAGGTACTGGCCGAGGTTACCAGGGGCTGCTCCCAGAGGAGGGGTGGCCAGGCTGAGGTAACTGACAGGGTACAGGACGGTCACACTGGACAGGGGTGCTCAAAGGGGAGCACGCTACCGGGTGTGAAAAGTGCACTGGGCGGGGGTCAATTTAGATACGCTACCGGGTTTGAGTGTGTCGTGCTGGGGGGGGGTAGCCAGGAGCACTATGCTACCGGGCACGGAGAGGTAAAACTGGGCGGGGGTGTCTAAATACGATGCTACCGGGTGCAGTGAGTGAAAGTTAGGGAAGTTCCAACATATGAGGGACTTGACAATAGAGTGAGTGAGAGAGTCGCTGTGTCTGTGTATCCTGGCAGAAGTAGTGACTGGAACCCTGGGCCCAGGTTGGCTGGCTGCTTACGGGGATACGCCGGACGCGCAGGAGTGAAAGAGGGTACCGGCTGGGGTGGCGGCTGAAGCACCAGGAGTGCTCAGGCCATTGACGTGTACCGGGGGCTGGCTGTAGCAGTGGTCGGGGCCCTAAGGGCGGGTCATACAAACTGCTTCCAGAGCCCACGAGTGAGTGTGAATTGAGTGAATTTGAGTGAAAGTGCTTTAAAGAAATTTTACTAAAGTTACCAAGTAGAATAGGTGCCTGGATAAGTAAGCCAGGAGAGGCTGAAAAGCAAAAAGATAGAATACCACATATCCCTCCAGAGAGCCCACTAGGAAAGATGTTAGAACAGTGGGACAGGGAGGAGAGTACTAGAGATTTGGATAAAATCAAGATGATTCATTATTGTGTAGAGGTATGGCCTACTCTGGGTTTACCTGGAGAATGGCCATGGCATGGAACAACAGACCCTTGGATGTGTGCTCAGTTAAATCAGCATCTGAGGGCTCAAGGTGACATAGAAGCAGAGCAAGTACAGTATGCTACTTGTTGGGAAGAACAGAGCAGAAACAAAGAAAACATAAAAATGTGTAAATTACAGGGGAAAAAAGAAAAGAGTGATAAATATAAAGAAGAGAATGGCCCTACTTGGGATCCACTTAGTTACTTACCTCCCCCTCCAGCATATCCAGATATGCCCCAGGTTCCCCCTGGAAACCCCTTTCGACTTCCCCAAACTGTAACCCCTGTTTCTCCCCTACCTTCAGCCCCAAGCCACCCTCAACTCCCTCAAACTAATTCCCCTATTCCTCCCTCTAATCCTCAAACCGGACCTACCAATACCCTTGTCCCCTCCCTAACCAGCCCTCCAGTGAGTCTCCCTCCATCAAGTACTAACCCCTTCTATCCAACAGAAATACCCCCAGTTTCCCCTAACAATAATCATAAACTGCTAGTAAGTAACCCAAAGTGGAACCTGAATAGAGAAAAAGACAAGAGAAATGTAGAAAACACCTAAAAAAGGATTGCCAAAAGTTATCTTTTAGTGAGGCAATCAAGAGAGAAAAAGATGCATTAGAAAGTATATTAAAAGAGGAAAATAATGAAAATTAAAAAGTCGTAAACTGTATGACTTTCAAAATTGTGTTAACCAAATTAATAGAGGAAACACAGCTAAATTGACTCAGCTGTTTGCCTCTTGCTCTTTTGTAAATCAGAACCTGGCCCCAATCTAACATAAGAGCATCCCCTTATGAAATAATGTTCAAACTTCCATTCTTGTTAACCCCCTATAGTACTGGAGGTTACCAAGAAAGAAAAATCAGAACCTAAAAATCCCCACACTTCTCCCCTTAATTCAAATATTAACCAAATTACTCCATTAATCCCAAAATATAAAAGTCCTTTCCAGGTGCTGCTAAAGAAAGTTGGACCTATGTTACCAGAGTAAAAGGACCAGTACTACCTCCAAACAACCTGTCCAGTCCAGACCTTCCAAAATATCATCTTCAGTGGACTGTTGTTTCATATTCAAACTCTTTAAAAATAACTTTCAAGAAGAAACCAAAAACTCAGTGAAAAAGAACTATATAAGCCAAGTATTACATACAAAGGGGTTTTTTACTGTTTGTATTAATAGTTGTAATATTATTGTTAAGAGTTTATTGTTGTTATTGCTGAAAATGTGATGGTGTTACTGAGAGCGCATATCAATCACAGAAGTTGTGGGATTGTTTGTTGTATTAAATTAGTATAAATTATTAGAAAAATTACTACAAAAATTTAGAAATCTCTCATAGAGCACACCCCAAGAAAGCTACCTAAAAGCTAACAGCCAAGTGTGATAGTGCAAGAGAAAAACTCTGGAAGCTGAACCTGGAAAGCTCCTAAAACCAAGAGGCAAGGCCAGGTGAGACCTAAAGATGGCAAAGGTTCATACTGGACTCTTGGGAGGACTAATAATAATAGTCTGGGTGATGAGTAGACCCATAAAAGGAGCTGGTTCAAAAGGACATTCCCCCATCAATGATGGGAAGAATTCAAAGTCCTCAATGAGAGTTTATACCAACGCAAACCCCACTTGCTTTGCTGATCTCCAACTCTCAACCTGTCAGGAAGAGAGAAAACAATTAGTCACAAGAAATACTGCCACCCTTGAGCAAGGCTCGATTGGAGAGTGCTCTATAAGAGAATGGTTTTGGCTAAAAGAAATAAGTATTTTAAGAAAAGTTATAAACCTCAGAAAAACCACAAACAATAACTGAAATAGGCAAACCCCTCAGTAAAAACTTGTTTATTAATTTGATAAAAAGAATTGGCTACAGAAAGTCCCTAGTAGTCAAAAATGTGGCCCAAATTTGGACTCCTTTCAACACCAAAAGCACCTCAGAGACAGCCCCAAAAATTAGGCAAAAAATGACAAAACAAAACCAAGCTGTGATTGATATGAGCAAGGTCCAAACTTGGGCAGGTAAAGATCTTTTTGGATCCCAAAAAGAATCAGAAAAACATGTAAGTCAAACCCCTGGGCACAAGATGAGTTTTGGAAGTACAAAACCCTCATGTGTATATTAAACCAGACTATTCAATCACAGGCATTATTCAAAATAATGGTAAATAGAACAGTCTTAGCCCTAGATCATATGAGCCATCAAATAGCCCAAACAAAAGCAGAAATAGACCAAATAAAATTAGTCGTAGACTATTTGCTAGCAAATGAAAGTAACCTCTGTGAAAAGTTTAATTCATCAAAATGCTGCTCCAAAACAAAAACCAAAAAAGTTCCCAAAAGAAAAAAAGTCAATATCAATTGGTGGAACGATTTTAAACCCCTGAAAGAAGCCTGGTGGAAAAAGACTGAATTTATAATCTTGAGTGTAATTATAATTTTCCTCTTTATTCGAATTATAACCTCCACTGTACAGGCAAGTCTTCAAATTCTAAAACTCAGTCCCAAAAAGCCTGCAAGTGTACTAGAACTAACCTCTAGTACAAAAACACTTGATAAGGCAGAAAAAATTTATAATCAGTATCAAAAGTCACAAAAAATATATTACCAAAAATAAAGTGATGCAGGTTAAAAAAACCTGATCAAAAGATAAGAGGGGGGAGTTGATAAAAATGAAAATTAGAAATGTTAAAGATTTGAAGAGTTGAAACCCTTGATTGTCATAAAATAAGTGTATTAATATTTTAAATGTAATAATCTTAAATTGTAATGTAACAGTAAAAAGCCACCTCCGTAGTCCCCCTGGAGGTGAGGGGGCAGTGAGGGGGGGGCTGCCTGGTCGCTGGAAGCCGCCCACAGGCCCCCCCCCCGACCCTGGAGTGGACTGCTCGCTGCCTTGAGAGAAAGCCTGCACCTCCCCCCCTCCGACGCCAGAGCAGGCTCGCCTGTCGCTTCAGAGAGGCCCCCAACCCCCGCGGATGCCAGCTGCCCACGCCTTCTCCCACATGCAGCCGCCGCCGTGGCATACCAACAGGGCGGCCCACCTGCCCCAGCCCGGCCCTGCTCCAAAAACCCTCTCCTGGGCTGCCGCCGGACCGCCGCCGGGCAGCTGCAGCCGCCGCCGCAGCATACCGACAGGGCGGCCCCACCCCACCCCGCTCCAAAAAGAACCCGCTTCCCCAAACCACGGCGGTTCACCGCTAAAGCGCTGCCACCGCCACCATTGAGCCTGCAGGACCTCCGAGACGCCTGCTCCCCAAGCGCGGCCATCTCGCTGATACCTGTTGCGAAATTGCCATGAGGCTCCTACAGTCCCTGCAGTCCCTGCGCCCCCGGGGCGACCCCGTAGAACATGCAGATTGGAAATCCCAAATGCATTCTGGGACCCTTTTTAACACCAAAAATCCCCTATAAAGATAAATCTAAGTAAGATTTAAACCCACAAAAACCAATACTAAGCTTTATATACCCTAGAGCACCAATAGAGCTAATTAATCCACTTTTTGTAACTCGCTGTAACCTAAAAATACCAAAAGAAAGGTGAGAACCCGAAGCAAACAAACAGAATTCAGAACTTCTTGGAGACTCTCAATGAGGGAAGAGTTCTCCAGCTTTGCAGGAACATCCGGCTGCAAAGCTGACCAGGACCCTCCTCCTCAAAGGCAAACCGGGCTGCAAAAACCCCTCGAGCCAACATTGTAAGAGCTGATTAATAAAGGCATTTTAAGGAGAAAAATATTATCTCCGCCCATTTTTAACAATGGAGGCTTCTTTTTTGGTTCATTTCTTGGACAAAAATTAAGCACAAATGAAGCAACATTCGATCTGAGAACTGTTTTTTGATAAAGGAAATATTATAAATTAAATAGCCAGATTGATAATCAAAACATGAAATTGATTTCACATAACAGTGATCTCGGAAAAGCCATGATAAAAGGACAACTCTGATCCCGGGATTGGAACCGGGTGAACCATGAACTGGCCTCTATTGCACCAGTACCCCTTAGTTCACAAATCCCACCACCACTGCACCAAAGGTGCAGTTTATATACGGTTTATTTTCCCTAAGGGAGGGTTTCTTTGTCTACTTCTGCTCAGATCGCATATTCATGTGTCTTCTTTTGAGACTTCTGTTCTCCTGGATGGCTTTCCAGGCAGAGATGAGGGATTGATGAAATTTCTAAGAAGCCAATATTGGGGTGCACAGTCCTGATGAGCTTGGGCATCTTGTCTCGTCTTAGATGCACATCTGGTATCAATCATCTTAGCCTAACCTGACTCATCCCCCTTGATTGCCCACTTCCGTGGCTGCAACTCTTTTTCTGTTGTAAATTTGGTGGTTCCTCCTCAGATCCACCTGTCCCCTTACACATGTAAATCAACTTTCCCGGTAGCCGCTTGTGATTTCTTATTTCTATATTTCTTAATTCCCAGCATGAACTATTTTATACTGACATTACACATAACAGAATATAAGGGTTGCTACTAAAGGGGAGAGAAAATAGAGAAAAGAGGAGAAAACAAATGGAGAGAGAAATAAAACCGGGACAGATGGTTACCACTGTACCCCAGGCACCCTGTTAGCACAGATTCGGCAGATGGAGCGTGTGTGCTGCAAGCCGGTCTGCGTGGCTCCCATGGCGGGCTAGGCGCGATTTCCAAACAGCAGCAGATTGCGTGTCTCTCCCAGTGCCAAAGAACAGGTTGCTGTGGCGACGAGCACACTTGTGGAGCAATTGCAGGCTGTCAGGGTCAGAGCACGCCTGTTCCGGCCACTCCATCGGGGAAACAGTGGCTATTGCCACTGGTGTCGTGGTTGTCATGGTGTCGAGCTGCCTTGGGGAAGCAGTGAAGCAGGGCAGACAGCCAGGGAAAAAGGAGGATCACAGGGAGGAAAATGAAGGGGGACAAAGGAGGGACTCAAGATGAGCCTCCAGGCGAGCCCTCGATCCCTCTGAGAAACCCAAAGAAGAAAGGCTGGGGGTTGTGCCACAGTTAGTTGCTTTTATCTGCCAAGGCTCCTCCCATAGCCCTATTTCCCAGATGTTTTTTCCTGGGCATCTGGGGATCTCCTCCACCAGCAAGCCCAATCGTGGAATCTTTCTCTGCTCTGATCAGCTGTCAGGTGAAGTCTCCCCAGGAACAGGGCTCCCAGCACATGTACTGTTGCAGTGTGTATTTTGGGTTTTCTAAAGTTCTTATGTTTTTGTTATATTTTTACAATGGTTTGTTCTAACACCCCCATCCCCAAACCCCTGGTAGTCTCTCCCTCATGGTAGACTTGTCAATCACCTTGTAAGATCTGGAAGATTCTGGAGAAAAAGCCCTAGGATTCGGCAACATATTGGAGCAACACCTTTCTTCATTGTTCTGTTAAGTTTCCCTGTTCTGGGTCACATCCCTCTCCCCCCCCCCCCCCCCCCCTTCGATTGGTTCTGGGTTTTCCCCTCCTTGGGGACACCCCCGGGTACTTAAGGGGAAAGCAGAATGCAGCGGGTGTCGCCCAAGCGCTGCTGGCGCTGGCCAGCCCTGACACCGCCAAAACACGAGGGCCTTTTAGCCTGCGAGGCAGATCCACTGCTATGGTGCGATCAAAGGAAGAGACGGGACTCTCCAAAGCCTAAGCAACTGAGGGGTTTATTCCTCAGGGCCGATGCTCTGAAGAGACACCACACACCTGAGTGTCTTTTAACTTTTAACTGTGGGTGTTACACAGGGGAGGGGTAGAGCAAGGACCAATAACAGGAATCCAGGGAGTGGCTCAGGGTGCATCAATCATAACAAAACCCAATAACATAACTTTGGGGAGGGGGAACCCCAGGGCCTGGCCAATCACCCGAGACCTTTCCTAGAAGTTTCTAGGCGGGGGAGAGGCCACAGGGTGATAGGCAGGAGCCAGAGTTATATAACATAGCGATTGACAGAAAACTAACTTCTTGTAAACAACTTAGGATCAAACCATCGTGAGGAGAAGAGGCGGTTCTGGGGAGCAACTGTATTAACTCAACATCACAAATAAATCACCTATGACAAAGAGCAACCATTAGGAATAATTTGCACACCTGCACAGCAGAAGCCCAGAGCTTGCTCTTGCACATGGGCAGCTCTGGGTAGAATAAAGCCTGGTGAAACCCATGTGAAGAATCCACTCTTTTCTTCCACACTGTCAACCACGCTCCAGCCTGAGGTTCAGACCCACCAAACCTTCCTTATATAGTTGTCAGAGAGCAAGTTAGCTGGTCAAGCAGCTCAGAACCAACTATAATGTACAACTCCTATAGCAATTTTTCACCTAATATATGACATATATCAAGGCATAAATAAAAATCAGCTTGGTCCCCCTGAACCTACTTTTGAAAAAAATACTGTGGCAAATATTTAAGAATATTTTTATTTCTAGCCACTATAACAAAGCTGATGAATTATTTCCTTTGCTATTGTAAATCAATATCACCCCTTGGACTTCGCATGGAGTTATTCAGGATATACAGTGAAAGAGCTATCTTAAACTTGCAGATTAAGCTAATTAAATAGCACAGCTGAAAACATTATTCTAATAGCACAGCTGTTACATTATTCTAAACTGTCTGCTTAAATTTGCACCAGTTTCAGCTAAAGTGTATTTGAAACCACAGATTGGATAAAACACAGTCAAAATTTATATAATTTATATAATCAAGGTAAAGCAAAAGACGCACAAAAAATTTCTTAATGTAGTTTTGCATTAGTTTAACTAAATAAAACTTGGATTTTTGTCCCCTATTTCACTCCTGCTTTTCTTTTTTTTTTTCCAGGCTGCCTGATTCAAAATACAGTCTCCTATACATCCAGTTGGGCACCTTGATCTTTTAAATACATTTATCCTCCCTGTAGCTATCACCTCTCTTTACAATATCACCTTTTCCCTCTTTATTCATGAAAATTGAATTTGAGATGAAAAGTAACTAAACGTACTCTGTGGAAAAGCATCTTCTCAAAGCACATTACATCACATTTTATAAGGAATAGGTTGCTTTTAGCTTTACCACCTGCAACATTTCTCAGAAAAGATGAATTAGACACCAACAATAGTTCATTTAAGGCACGAGACATAAAAGGTATCCAGGAGATGGAGCTTAGACAAAGGAACAACTCTAATGGCAATTTTCTCCACTTACCCTATGACACTTCCAAGCCCAGTCCCGACTCTCTACATAAATAATGCCCAGCTAAAAGATGTCTTCAAGCAGAGCCCCAGCAATTGCTTGAGAGCCTGGCCCTCTCCTTCTGTCATCTCCTGACTTGTGCATTCCTCCAATAGATGGTAGAAGAAATAGGAGGTGCCAGCATAAGTATTTTTCTTGTGTTAAGGACTTCATCAAAACTGCTGTTTGCCCAAGACAATTATCAGGATAAAGGCGTGACTAGAATATCAGTGTTAAAGGGCAGCACTTTTTGATGAAGGACAGAAAGTTAAGAATAGAGTTCTATTAAAATCAAAGTTGCATAAACATTTGTGGTTCTACATTTGTTGGAGGATTATTTGAAAACTAACTGGTTGTTACACTGCTGTGATTCTTGATAAAAAATAAATCAAGATTTGGTCATTGTGGGAAGTAATCAGAATCATTTAAGGCAGAGAATTTGGTGCATAAGGAAGATTCTATCTGCACAGATTTCAACAAGAAGGCAATACAGGAGAACACAGACATTTCTTGTATTTTAGTGATAACATTTTTAATGTAAAATTTGATTAAAGAATAGTAAAAGCGCTTCAAGACTTAAGTATCCCTAGTAAGAAAGAGAATGTGGAAAGCAATGAGTGAGAAGCATGAAATAACAAAACCCACAACCTTTAATAAGGAGAGCGAAGCATAAGAAAATAAAAAAAAAAACATGTTTCAAGGAAGGTCAGTGCATTAAATCATAGAATTATTAGAAAATTACCTGTGGGAAATAAATTGAATAACTTCTATAGTTCATTGTAGTACACAAGAACAAACTCAGTTGCCATAGATGCAGCTCGACTACTCCAATGAGAGCCCCCATTCACCTGCCCAGGAAAAGCCAGTCATCAGTGTTCAGTGACCCAGGTCTACTTCTCAGAAACAACTAATCAAATCATCCTATGTATTAAATGAAAATATTAATGAAGAACATTAAAAGAAACGCACAAACATGGAAGGTCTGAGGACAGCTAGTACTTCTTTGGAGTTGAGGAGATATGAGATTATTTTCAGTTATGTCTTCAAGATCTACTTGCCATATTTTTAAAATTAGGTTCTGGAAGAGTATCATGGTTTGACACTGCCCCAATGTCAGGCACCCATGAGAGTCAGTCACTCACCCTATCCTGCTACAACTGGGCAGCAGAGAAGGAAAAAAAAAATTAACAAAGGTGAGATAAAGACCAGGACAAAACACTTCAAGGGCAAAACAGGCTCAACTTAGAGTTTCAATGTGAATTTATTACTAACAGGGTCAGAGGAGGATGAGGAGAATAAGCCCTCAAAACATATTTTCCCCCCAGTCCCTCCCTCCTTCCTACCAACAGTGCAGGGAGAGAGGGCATGGGCATTTTTGGGTCAGCTCATCACCAAGATTTTCTTCCACTGCTCTGGGAGAGGCGTCCTTCCCCTGTGAACTGTGGGGTCCTTCCCATGGGAGACAATTCTCTGTGAATTTTTCTGTCATGGGTCCACTCACATAAGCAGCAGCCCTACCACACCAGCTGCAACATAAATTCCCCCCATTGGCAAACAGTCTTCCCCAAACTGCTGTGACATGGGTCTTTCTTTCTATGAGATGCAGTCCTTCAAGTGCAGGCTGCTCCAGCCTGGGAGCAGAGGACCCCTCTCTCCTCTGAGTCTCCCACTGGATCACAGCCTCCTCCAGGCATCCACGTGCTCCAGCGTGAGCACCTCCCCCACGGACTGTGGGTGGATCTCTGCATCTGCCATGGATCCCCAGGGGCTATGGGTGGATCTCTGCATCCCCCATGGATTGCCAGGGATTGCGGGTGGATCTCTGCATCCCCCATGGATCTCCAGGGGCTGTGGGTGGATCTCTGCATCCCCCATGGATCTCCAGGGGCTGCAGGGGCACAGCTGCTTTACCATGGTCTTCACCATGACCTGCAGAAGAATCTTGGCTCCAGTGCCTGGAGCACCTCCTCTGCTTCCTTCACTGACCTTGGTGTCTCCATGTTGTTTCCCTCACATGTTCTCACCTCCTCCTCTTCTATGACCAAAAGAATAAAACTGTATCCACTTTGTTTTGATTTTCTTCTTAAATATGTCATCACAGAGGCATTAGCAACCTTTTTAATTGGCCCAGTTTTGGCCAGCAGCATGTCCATTTTTAGAGCCATCAGGGGTTGGCTCTGCTGGACATGGTGGAAGCTTCCAGCAGCTTTTCACATGAGTCATCTCTGTGGCCCCCTGCTACCAAAAACCAGACTGTGCTAAACTAATACAAAGAGAGAGAAAAATATAGAATCAATCCTGAAGTAAATATTCTGTTTTAAAAAATAAAATAGAATTAACATGTCTTCATAATGTCTTCCTCAAGTTAAAGACAATATTCGATATCTGTGGTAGTGGTAGATACCTGACTTCTATATAGAAAGATTCTATGCTAAAATTTTATTAACGAATGCAATATCCTTTTCTTACAGTTCTTTTACATTAACAGAAAAGATCTGTTTTACCTCCTTAATGATCCTGTATTTGCATTTATCTTTTAATACTTAATCAGCCATAGAACTTTGCTGAAAATTCATTTCTTCTAAATCCATTGGAGGCAAAATCTCTGTTAACTCTAATGCTTAGAAGCAATTACACAAGCATGGGAGCCCATGGCTGCTAAGGATACTACACATAAGAACTACTTAAAAACATGGTAAAGTACTCTGTCACTACACAACAATCCATATGTTTTTGCATGGATATTCAAGATGGAAAGGATCTAACCACTCTTACAAATGATGCAAATGGCAGAAATAATGACTGACATTGCATATAAAAATTAGTCTTTCCAATTTTAAAATGACCCTCTAATGCTAACTCTTTGCTTAGAGAACTAGGCTCTGCTGGAGATGTCCAAATGGGAAGCATTGATAAATTGATGTCAGCTATTTCAGATAAGAAATGATATTATGGTGGACTTTGTCTTAGGCTTCCTTCAATAGTCCACCAAAATGAGAACATATACAGAGGTAATTTCTTTTCTTTTCTTTTCTTTTCTTTTCTTTTCTTTTCTTTTCTTTTCTTTTCTTTTCTTTTCTTTTCTTTTCTTTTCTTTTCTTTTCTTTTTTCTTTCTGTGGTAGGTTTATGAAGTGGCAATCAGCAATTAGTCAGTAGATGCCTAGCTAATAAAGAAATATGGATAACAGTCAGAAGAATTCAACAGCTTAGAGATAAGCTGACCCAGCTGAAAAAAAACCTGAGAGAATAAGCTTTAAAGAAAATATAAGAAGGTGATATTTTATGGTTCCACACTGAAAACTACATCAGTAAAAACTACATTCTAATTCCATTAGTTGTTCCCATGACAAGTCTTATAATGAGAAAAGCAAATGTTAACATGAATCAATTTACATGGTTAGGAAGAAACAAACTTTATTTATTCCCCTAGCTTTCATGCTGGTTTCTTGGATGGCACAAAATCACTCAGGAATTTCAACTTAACTCCATGGTCCAGCTTGTGTGAAGCTGAGTACAAACATCTGCAGGATCCAGGGACAAAAAATCATGTGCGAAATTATTGGGTAAAAAGAAAAACATTGTATGTATGGGAAGTAGTTTCATAAGTAAGGAGTTCACGTGGGATTTTTGAAGTGGGATTGGTTTTGAAGGGATTTTTTTTCCAGATTTTTGTGACAGTTCCCTAATTCTAATAAGACTTTAAAAACTGACAGCGCAATATGACTACTATCGATTCTGTTTATTATTTCAAAATGTTGGCATTATTTAAAATATGTTTCATATTAATGGATTTGCAAATCAAAGCAGTAATGAAGTACAAGTTACAGAACGAGCTTGGGGGTTTTATCATTTACCTGTGTGGGGATGATAGATAGCCTTATTTCTTTTGACTTTGTTGTTCATTGTGTCTTTGAATAAGTGCTGAAGACTATATTAAATTCACATCATATTTGCAGAACCTCTGTCTGAGACCAAAGGTCATTTCATAGGAGACTACAAACCACTTCCAGAAAGGGACCCGTTATCTCAGCTGTCTGTAGGCCAATTAAACTGTACTTCAGTAATTAGTTTATGTAGAATATGGATCTCTGCTAAACAAACATCTGCTTTCTGATATTTGACTTTATGAAAGGTTTCAGTTCATATTGCAGAAATATTTTTCACAGTTTACATTATCCCTTTCTTTGGTTTGCCATTGTATTGACCTCTTAGTCTTATCAGTGAACATTAAAACTTTTGCATCCATTAGTATCAAATAAAACAATTTGACCTCCACTGTCAAGGAAATAATGCAGGATGACTTTAATTCATGTACTGAATTCATGTACTACTTTCTTAAGATTCAGCCAGAAGTCTGGATTATTCATTATATACACAGAAATGTAATCCTGATATGATATCTGATACCACACTGCACTATGGAAGCTTTTACCTTGCCCTAATTTTAAGATGTAATCCTTTAGTGAAAGGATTGAAATGCCAAAGAAATACAACTCAGATCTAAGAATAAAAGAAAAATAATCTCGTAAAACCTTAAGCAATTGTAAAATAAAACTTTATTGCAGTATACAAAAGAATCTAAGTAAACCCAGACATGCCAAAGCAAACAGTATGTTCACCAATCACATCACTTGCCCTTTAAAAAGAAAATCAAGAAAATACTTTTAGAGGTATGGCATCTTCAGTGCACACACATTCATAAATCTCAACACAAAAAAATTCTTACTGGGCATGCATTATTTTTTTATTGAAAGTTTCTAATTACATGTATTCCAGAGGTGAAATGAAGTAGATTTTCTAATTTTAGATAGTGCATCTGGTCATAGCAAGACATGCATGTGGGGTATGATGTGAGATAGGAGAGAGAATTTTA
Source organism: Zosterops lateralis (assembly GCF_965231275.1). Taxonomy (NCBI): domain Eukaryota; kingdom Metazoa; phylum Chordata; class Aves; order Passeriformes; family Zosteropidae; genus Zosterops; species Zosterops lateralis. The sequence goes on from NC_139763.1 coordinate 115,840,558, forward strand.
ATTGCTTTAGACATAAGAACTGTAATCATGATCCTGGAGACCACAATATTATATTCAATCTTGGCACGAGGTTCTGGAAGGTGAGGTATGCAACCTGAAAGATATATACATTATGATTTTTTCTGTGCATATTTCAAAAAAGTTACAAAGACACCTGTACCTGATTTATAGTGCTGTTGAAAGTCAAATTTCTACATTGCTCTTGGATTTGTTCCCTTTAGCATTAGACATGCCCTGTATACCTGTAGGACACATTAAAATCTATTTACTACAAACAAAGCACTGCTGAAAGTTTTTGACTCATTTCCATTCAGTATTGAAGATCTGGAAATGAAAATAAATAAGCAAACAAAGAAAAAAATTTAGTCATCTCTTACCAATTCACTTGCATGTTGGTTTTAAGCACATATCACATAGACACAGAATAGTTTGAATTGAAAGGGACCCTTCAAATGCCACCTAAACCAACTCCTCTGCAATGAGCAGGGCCACTTTCAACTCAATCAGGTTACTCAGAGTCCCTCTCCAACCTGGCCTTCAGTGTTCCCAGGAATGGGTTAACTACCACCTCTCTGGGCAACTGGTTCCAAGTGTTTCACCATCCTCATTGTAGAATTTTTTTTTCTTACAGCTAATCCAAATTAACCCTCCTTCACCTCCTTCAAAGCCACCATTTCTTGTGCTATCACAATAGGCCCTGCTAAAAAATTTTGTCTCCATCTTTTTTATAGGCTCACTTTATTGCACTGGAAAGCAACAAAAAAGATGCCTCTCAAACCTTCTCTTCTCCAGGCTGAACAACCCCAACACTCTCAGCCTCTCCTTATAGAGAGGTGCTCCAGGCCTCCCCTTATCTGTATCATCCAATTCTGGAATCTAACTGGTTGATGTCCTTCCTGTGTTCAGGACCTCAAGACTGGATGTGGCACTGCTGGGAACTGGGAAATGCCTAAATACAAAAATAAAAAATGAATTCTGCTTATTAAGCACACCTATGACTTTCCATTTAAGTTTAACTTTTCATTCAGCTATTGCAAAGACAGAAATTTGGAAGACTTGTTATGACACAGATGTTAAACCAGGACCTTTTGTTTAAAAATATAGCTAAGAACTCTGTAAATCTCTGTGTATTTCTGTCATTCTGATATAATTTTCTAATAAATTTTAGAGTGTATTTCTCATTTAAAATTTTTTAAAATCATTATTGAGACATGTACTTACAATTGCAGTATTAATATTTTTCTATGTAAAGTTAAAAATATGCATGAGATCTTCCAGCCCATTCATTTCTACCAGATCATTCTTGACACATAAAACTGAAAAGAAGTCTCATATTAGAGATAGCTCCAAAGACCAGCTAACATTGCCACAAAGAGTTTTTTTCTCTAGGGATTTTTTAAAAAAATATTCTGGAACATTTTCTTTGCCTCTTTTTTTTTATTTTTCTCAAAGAGATTTTTGTTCCTGCTGAACATATTTTCAAAGAAGTATCTTTCTTCTGGGAAAGAAAGAGGGGTAAGGGGAATTTGGATTTTGGCTGTGGTTATGTGTTGTCATGGTTTTTTCCCTTTCAGTTTCCTCATGTATGGAAAATAATAACATGGCAGGGAAAAAGCAAGAAAAGGTTTTGTTTATTCTTTTAACAATAACAGTTTGTCATCTTCACTGAAGCTCTAGTAAATAAATAAAGATAGAAAAATAAAGTAACCCAAACTCAAGGAGATTTCTATATTGAAACAGTTCCTAGGCAAGTACTTAATGTATTTGTATTTAATGTGTTGTGCATTTGTGAAAGATATGTAAGAGTTATCAGGAATGGTTGGCTACAAGAGAGGTTAAATGGATCACAAAAGGGCAGTGCAAGGGCAGGATCAGCCCAAGAATATACCCCATGATTTGACATCATTATTCTAACAACTCTCCCAGTCAGCTGCCAAGTTAATCCTGAGTCAAAGGGTTTTATCCAGTCCTTTATTTCCTTTACGTGATATCCGTTATATGATATCCTTTATACCCTTTATATTATAGTCTTCCAACTCTCACTTTAGCAGAGGCTGGACTTTTCTAATCTCAACTTCTTCAGTTCCTTTCATCACTCTACTATAATATCATATATTGACACTATTTCTAGAAATTATCACAAGTGTTATAAAGTTCTTTCCTTCTTTATGACTTCCTTGCACTCAGATTTTTTTCACTTGTCAACAAGAACAACAATAAAAAGCTAAATTTCAATTTTAATTCAATTTTGGGAAAAAGAACTAAGTGTATAAGAAATGGCCTATTGAAAATAAATTGCAACACAAAAATAACCTAATTACTTAAATATATGTGTGCAGTAGTAATTCATTATCAACATATTCTTTTGAAGTTATAAATATGAATACAAAATTTTGGGAAATAAGTAATTGCTGATTGATTATGGTTTAAAATTATTACTTACATACATACAACAATTTTTTTGTTTCATTTATAATTGAAAAACAAGGGCATGTATATAGATTCGTTCACTGTATGGTGGGCAAATTTATACACGAAATTAGATTAATAGATCTGGATGTTTGGACCTACTGGATACCTTACAACAAAAGTGTAATATTTATCTTCCTAGGCAATTCCAGGGATCATGCTGTGGCAATCACAAGCAGATGAGGCATTCCCTGTAGAGCTAGATATTCTGATGTCAATTTGCTTCAGTTGCAATTGTGAGCAGCATATATCTGGAAGCTTGGGCTCATGAAGGGTCTCAGCTTAATTTATACAAAACAGATTTCTTCCAGCATCACAGTGAGGTCAGCAGTGAATATAGACATAGACTCCTGAAATGAATTTTAAAGGTAGTATATGAGCAGGAAGCCTCTATTACATGAATTTTGTTATTGCAACTTGAGTCAAGGAAAAATCCACTAAAGAGTTTCTGCAGCACCCTCACCAAGGAGAATATTTTGGCATATATTTATTGAACCTGGCAATAGATATTTTATTTAGGATTTTAACTGTGCATTACTAGGTTTCATTTTTGGACACTGATTAATGATTCTGATTTTTTTAATACATTGTGTCATATATAATGCTTCATTTTGCTTTGACCTCAACTGTCTTGCCACAAGGGGCTGTTTATAAATATTCTTTGGCACTCTATAACAAAATACATCTGCATAATTTCTGAGACACTGAGCTACCTAGGATAATTTGAGACATTTATTAAAGAAAAGCTTCCCCATTAATAGGTGTTTTATAATTAATTTTTCTTCTTATGACAGAGGATTTCCTTATTTAAAACCCAATATGTTCTATAATGAAGGTTCTGTTCAGCGCTGAAAAATAACCCCATGGCAAAGATAGGTCCCTAAGGTCAGATCTCTTCAACAGATGTAGGTCATTGTTTCTCATGAAAGAGAATAATTTCTAGAATTCTATTTAATTATAGAAGTTTTAAAAAATTGTGTGGTGTGTGTTTCAGTTTGCAGTCTTTCTCCTTCACATGAACCAATGCTTTACATGTATGAAAAGATGTAAATATTTTAAGGGGAAAAAAATTGTATTATCTGCAAAAACTCCAGCAAAAATCTTTGACTCTATTTCCTCTAAAGGAAAATGAGTTGTTTTCTTTGTTTCTGAGTGTAATTGAGGCATGTCCTACGTTCAGGTTCTGGTGAATCCAATTTTACACTTTAATTTTAAAACATCTGTAGATGACATATGGGCAGCTACCAGAATCAGCAGCACAGTTTGTTTACTTGTGCTCACCTGTGACACCAATGGTTGTAATTCCTGCTTCAGAATCTTCAGAGATGTGGGGAAGAGAGGGGGGGAAGGAAGTAAGAGCAAGAAAACACATTCATAGGTTTCTGAGAGTTGTTGAGGTTATTAAAGTGTTATTAACACTTAATGAACATCACCATCACCTGCAACATACTTCTGCTTTGGTTTCTAAAGCCCTCAATTTTTTAAAAAGAGTGAGAGGGTTTTACTTCCTACATATTTCTTATAAGGATATTTCAATATTGTAAAAGGGATTAAAAATTACAACAAAATGACACAGGTTCTGGCTCAAAGGGATGTTGTACATTGAGATCTAATAAGCTTGATGAAAGGTTGTTGCATTTACAGTTCTGTGCATTTCTTTTCTTATTATAAAGCCAGTGAAAAGTATATCAGTGGTGCTTAGTAGTTCTTTTATTTCCAAGAGAAAGGCTAGAACTGCACTACCATAATTAGATACTTGGCTTATTTTATTAAAAATATAAACAAAACAACCCAAAACAAAACAAAAACAACCACCTCTAAAAATAAGTCAGGAAGAAAAAGCTATATAATAACTATTAAACATTAGTAAATGAACTGTTGGTCTGTGACACACATAGCACATTTTGACAACAAACAATGTGAGCAAATTGTTTCATGTTCCTATATTCAGCAAAGAAAAATCATTAACTTCATCTTCCTTGAATTCACTTGCAAAAAAAATTAAAGAAAATGAGATTTTTAGACTGGTCTAACTCCAGACTTTCTGCTATCTTAGGAAACTGGCAAAAAGCAGGAAAAGGGATAATGCTTGCTTATTTCCCCTGTTACCTGTATTGCCTTATTTTTGCTAGGTGGAGCTTGGTAAAATCTGAAGGTCTAGGTGAAACCAATATTGATTTTCTAAGGAAGGGACAGAGAACTTTCACAGGCAGGAAAGCATCAGCACTTTCCTTCTAAAACAATAAACTAGAGACCAAGTTCAAATAGAATGAAAAATTGAACATTCAGTTTATTGTGTATAATGAGTAAGAATGATTGGTGAGACTACTTGCTAAAAGCAACTGCATGTGACATTGGAATAACAGTATAAAAATTAAGTCTTTTTTTATTTGCGAATTTTTATTGATTTTTTTTGACCTCTCCTAAGATTAATTTTTCCTCCATACATTATTTTAATGGAAAAATATGGATAAGTGCTCCCTGAGCACCACTATCATCCCACTAAGACGACAAGAACGACCAAGGCCAAGCACCAATGTGGGACCAGTGAAAGCTAAGTCACAATGTTCTGTGCAAGAAAAATGGATTGTCATTGGAGTTCAGTACAAAAGTGAGTGCCAATACCTTGTAGGAGGAAGTCACTATGGCTGCTTCAACACAGGTGGTCACCCATAGGTTTTAACAACCCATCCTCTCCAGAAGGCTGCAATCAAATTCTGCTTCCAGACTTTCAGAGCTCCTATCCCAACAGTGCAGGATCTTGATTTAGCATGGGAAGAACCACTTTCATGTCAAATGTGCAAAAGCACCTGTGAGAAGAAAAAAATAAAGAAATTAACTTGTGCAAGCAGTGAAATGTGTTTCAAAGCACAGTTAATCATCTACTATCAACAAAATCTTTAAATTAAAAATATTAATGCTGAAATACAAAGAGAGAAGCTCAGCAGATGCTGAGTATCTGAGTGTTCATAATATGGTAATAAAACAATATATGTTTTGTATTAATACATATTTTTTTAATTTCCAATATGCCAGTCTATTAATTTAGAGATTTATACAAAAGAATAAAGCTAACCAGGTGAAGAAATACTAATACTAAGCAGCTTCTGGAGGAACTTATACTAGTAGTTTTCTCCACAACATCAAATCATTATACTGGAAAATTTCTTTCAAGATAGGAGACTATTTTGTATCATCTGCAGTACCCAAGTTCCAGCAATATAAAAAATTACAGAAAATTTTCTACAGGAAAATCAGTTTGATCAAATTTGGAGTCTGATCCTTCTGGCAAATAAAAAAAATGAAAAAAAAAAGTTTTACATAAGTATTACTTCTCATTTATTAAATAATCAGTTGTTTTAAGAGATTCAAAATTAGTTTCTCCTATATAGTCTTCCTCTTCTTTTAAAAAACTCTCCAACACTTCTTAAATTTGTTGACCCCTATTTAATTTTTGACTATATTTTCCATCATGATGAATGAATTCTGTTTCCAAAGACAACACTTTGCTTTGTATAGAATTCATGTTAAAAACATTAAGTTTTCCAACCTAACATCATATCTCATCAACTTGCTTCAGTATTCAGTCGAAGGTTTGTTTCTTCAGATGATCTGGCTCTCTAAATCAGAACATAAACTCTTCCTAAAATTTGGGATGCTTAATTGCTGCAGTAAAATGTTGATCTAGGTAGTTCTTTCTATTCTACAGAGATTGTTAAGATTCTAAACGGTTTTCCATATCATACTAAAGAAAAAAAATCTAAAATATTTTGAAGACTATGTTATAATAATATCAGAAAATAAGAAAATACTTCAGAATAAAGTGTATTCAGGATAAATGTGATTTTATGGCTGCAATTTTTTATTCCACATAGACAAGTGTAAACGGTACGTACTCTTCATTTTCCACTCTTGCTCTTCTGTGAGAAGGTAACTATAAATCAAATCTTATTTTATAGTTTATGAGTCTGTCTCTATTTTGTTAAACATAACCTTCTGGCATCCCTTTTTCCCTAGGATTTTGTTTGTTAAGGTGCTATATTTACTTAATGTGACATATTACACATTTTGACATCCTGCATGCACCTCCTTTGGGTTGCAAAAATGTTAACTGGCAATTCTTTCATGCTGAATTTTTGGCATGCTGGTATGAACAGGTGGGACTGATGTGAAGAAGTTTGGAGGTTAAAAGAAGAGAAAAAAGCCGCCTGTGGAGTTGAAGGCTGCCAAGGAACTAAGTGGCATTTGTTGCCTAGTTTGCTATCATATCACCTTGTGACTAGGAATAATGCCATCTAAGCAGATGGTTATTATGCAAATTGATAGCCAATGTTTGTGTATTTACAACTATTGGTTGAAGATGTTGAAGATTTCATATGTTAGCCAGAAGGATCCATCCATCCAATGTTTTCATGCATAAAGATTAAAAGGATAAGGTTTTCCCTATGCTTCATCTCAGAGTTACTCTGAACTTCTCTGAAATAATCTCTTTTCCACCATGTCATTTTTCATAGCCAATGTTACCCAATGCATTCCTGTTGAACCCACCACATATCAATAAAACATGTCTACTATATTTGGAAAAACACTGGCCTTCCCTGGAGTAATTATTTAAATAACAGAGTAAGAGGTTATGAAAGGCAAATAAAATAACTGCTGTTCTGAGTTTGCTCACAAAGGTGTGGAGCTTAGAGCCATGGGAGCAGTGCTAAATTGCTACTCTATATGACTCAAATCATCTCTCTGTGGCATGGTTCTGGAGAAAGAAATAAGGAACATACCCCTGACCCCTGGAAGTGTGTAATTTTGTTCTGTGTCTTCTTTAGGGAATGTTGCCAGTACCAGCAAGTCATCTTTTTGATCATTGTGGGGGGACAGTGAAGGCTCTGTTCTTTCCCCAGTGCCACCTGTCCCTTCCTGCCCTGTCAGGAAGAAAATAACTGCAAATGGCAAACACAGCTGGACAGCTGCCAGGAATAAAGCAGCAGTGAGGAAGCCGAGCTCATGCTGAGTGGAGAAGAGCAGTGCCAGTGCTAGAAGCAGCCACATGGAATCCAGTCCAGCATGTGAGACATGAGGTAATATTTCACTACAGCCAAAAGGTTATTAAGTAGAAGGATGAAAGTTGTTGGTTTTGTTCTCTATGTGTTGTTATCTATGGCCTGGATTTGTACTAGTTAATCTGTGGAATGTTCTTTTGAACTGGGAGAGGGGTGTAGTTGAAGACCTGACCAAAAAGGAAATGAGAGGGGAAGGGACAGAAAAGTAGGCAGTAGGGAGAGAATGTAGGCTCTTGAATACCCACACAATGGGAAACGGGACAGGGACCAGCCCTGGCCAGAGAAAGGGTATAAAATGCAGACATTTCATTGGAGGGTGTGTGTGTGCATTCAGCACTAGGGAGAGGGAAATACACACCCGGCTCAGCTGAATCCTTACAGATAAACAGTTTTCTTTTGCTCCAAGGACTTTGTCCCCATTTAATTGTATCTAAAAGTTTATTCATTTCTAAGAAGCAGATTGAGGAGAATGGTCCAGATGGCAGCACCACATGGAATTTGACCCAGTGGAGTGGAGCAGTCTGACATGGTGGCAAGGGACAGAATTGAACCAGCAGAGCGGAGTGGTCTGAAGTGGCCAATCCAGCTTAATTGGGGTTTGTCTGTCATCTTTTTTTTTTTTTGTTGCCTCAGGCTTGGGGAGAGGAAATCCTAGCCATGGGAGTGCCTGCCATTTTGCCTTTGCCTTGGCAGCCACGCAGAGTTAAGTCAAGGTGTTGAACACTTTTCATGCATAAAGTACCTTCTCTTTTTTTATAGTTTTGTTATTAGCATTGCTGTTGTTACTTTGCTTTTCTTATTTCATTGCTGTTTGCTTTCAGTAAATTGTTATCACAAACCATAGTCTTTGCCTTTGTCTCTCTCTTGCTGGAGAGTGGGAGGAAGGGGAGTGGCTTATTTGGAGTTTAATTTCTAGGTGGTATTAAACCATCACTGTGGTTTATCTTAGATTTCCACAAGACGCTCATAAATTAAGCAAAAACACAGCCTATTCACAGAGAGCATTCTAATGTAATAAAATTTCAATACATTGGGATGTCACAAGTGAGAACTACAGAAGAAAGTAGCAACAATATAATCAGTCATGCATTAAAAAAGACCATGTTTTAAAGGTGAGCTCATCTAATTTTTCTGGCAAGTCTTGGTGATGCATGTCTGCTTGTACTAATATTCATTTTTATCTCATAACTGAGTCAAAAGTGAGTCCATGTTATTCAGAAAGATTTAAATATTAAAGGAAAGCTACTGAAGACATCGACTTCTGAAAAGCAAGTCCAGGAGAACATGGAGTGGCTTTTGAGTTTCACAGACCAATATAAATACTTTGTAATACATGAGAAGTTACTTTATTTGGCAGCTCTTCACAGAAGCAAGTATGACTAATGTTATTGATATTCGAAGACAAAGGAAGAAATAAACAAAATGTGATCAAGAAAGACATCATACTCTGTGTTTGCATTCAAGAGCATGAAAAATATTAAAACAGAGTCATAAAAACTAAAGAAAAACTGTTCTATAACTTAAGGAAACAAGCAAACAAGCAAACAAAAACCCCTATATTTAAAATTGTGGAAAAGACTGCCATTAGTATTGATGCCTTAAGTTTTAGCTTTCATGTTTTTCAGATTCTGTGTTGCCTAGGGGTATGGTTCTGAGCCTCATAGTAAGTGTTAGTTAGCTCTCTTCACAGAGTAGGTAGACAAAACAAATCCTTTCCTGCTGAAGACCAAGGACAACAGTTACAAGGTTTCAGGCCCAAAAGCATAAACAATGGTGGACTGAAGAGAGAAAACAAGAAGGATGAGACTTCATTACCTGAAGCTGCAATTGGACAATTAAACCCCAATAAGTAAATTTATAAATAATTGGACAATTAAACCCCAATATGTAAATTGACCAAAACTTATAAAAGTGTAAGACCTCATGATGGGTCATCCATTTCGGGACTATTTTAAGTCCATCTTGGGTGTAGCCCTCGATAGGCCCTTGTGCTGCCCAAGGTGTACCCTTAAAGACCTTTCAATAAATATCTACTTTATTCTCTAGCTCTGTCCAGTCCCTTTTCCAGGTTAGCCTTCCCAAGGCATCTGTTTTTGGCAACCCAGATGAGACGGCTCCTTTTCCCTCTTTAGAGGCTTGACAAGGCCTTTTCCTTTTTGAGTATCTGTCCTAAATTTTTATTAATAATAGGTATTCAATAACAGATAACTATCTAACAATAGTAAACAACTAACAGTAAACAACTAACAATTATAAATATCTAACAACAGATAAATATCTAATAGTAAATAAATAACACAATAATAATAATAACAGTAAACACTTAAAAACAGTAATATGTTGCACACTATCATGCAAAGAAGATTATTAGCACGATTTAAAGCATGTTTTCATTGGCATCAGTCTCTGTTTTTACAGTTGTTTCAGGAGCAGAAACTTTCTTGACTCTGGAGTAGTGAATCCAGGGTCGTTTACCAGCAACTTTGACTGTGGTGAGGGTGCTCAGCAGAACTTGGAAAGGTCCTCTCCACCTGGCTTGTAGAGGATCACTGTCCCACCACTTAACATAAATTCAGTCTCCAGGTTAGAAGGGATGTGCGGATGTGCCCAGTCCCATGGATCTGAATAGCACGATGTAAGTCTGGAGGTTCTGCAAAGTGGAACCTAAAGCCATTAGATATCTCTGTAAATCAAGTTTCCCCTTTGTACTGGTTTAGGGCAAATTTGGGAGGAAAAACTCCAAATGAGGTCCCTCTGAAATGCAAATGCAAACAGTCCCTCCCCCAATTGGTCCAGGAAAAAAATCTCCTTAGAGAAAAGTTGAAAAAGCTATTTATTTAGTAAACAAAGTGCCCACAAGCACAAAAATGAATAATATGAAACAATAAAACTTCTCGTTGCTCTGAGGTGAGATGGCAAACTCAGAAAGGTCTTGTGGGTGTTGCTTAGCTTGCTCAGTCCTTTATCAGTCCCTCCAGTACTGGAAAATTCTGAGGTCCAGGCCCCGGTGAGCCACAGGTGTGAGATCCCAGTGTGTCTCTGGGTTTTTCAGTCCAGGACAGTCCCAAGAAAAAAGAAAAAAAACCCAGTCCAGTGAACTTCTCTGCCTCAGCTAGCTAAAAACTAACTAAAAGAACAGGAGATCTCTGTCCTGCTGTCTGTTTGTGTTGCAGACAACACAGTCCAGAAGCAGAATGTGGAGGAGTGAGAGCAGTTTCTGAAAAAAAATTCAGCAGCACTTCTCTGTCTCCCCATTCTGCTCTCGGAACCAGTCTTAAAGGTATAGAACACAATATCCAACATAAACAGAACAGATTATTTGGGATACAAGCAGCACAAAGTCACCCTAAGACACCCTTCACGTGAATTTCAGCTGGAATATGCAGAATTTGATATGGTATGCCATACAGTATTTCACAGGGACTGATGTTATCTCTGCCTTGGTTGTATGTAGATTCTCAGTAAAGCTATAGGCAAAGTCTGAAACCCATGTCATGGATGTTTCCTGACAAATTTTGCTAATTTGTGTTTTGAGAGTCCTATTCATATGTTCAACTTTACACTTGCTTGGGGTCTATAAGGTGTATGCAGATCCCAAGTAATTCCCAAAATCCAGCTAACTTCTTTAACCACTGTTGCAACAAAGTGTGGGTCCCCTAACTGATGACATCCCCAAGGAAACCCCGAACCTTGGAATTATATGACTGAGCAAAACTTTCACCACTTCCTTGGCTGTGTTAGTGCAACAAGGCCATCCACTGGCCTTGGCATCCACTGAAGGCATCAACTAATACCAGTATGTACCAGTATCCCTCTTTAGGTCATAACTCTGCAAAATCTATTGGACAGTAATCTCTAAGAAGATCCCCTGCTTTTGTTGCTCCTAATACAACTGTTTTCCTCATTTCAGGGTTGTTTTTATAGTATATTTAACATTTGCTCAGTACTGATTGTACAGTATCAGTCATTCCCTTTCCTATTGCTCTTTTTTGGATGTTTCAGAAGATTTTCAACCTGGAAATGTGTGTTTTCATGTTCTCTTTGAGCTAGCTCTTGAAGGATCAAGGGTGGAAGTACAACCTGATTTGCTGGTGTAACAGCCCACCCACTTTCTGTGATCTCAGCTTTAAGAAATTTGATTAGTTTGTGGTCTGTTTGGTCATATTTTGGGGTGAACCCCGACAAAATAATCTCTTTTTGTGGAATTACTGTGAGAATACCTTTTTCTGCAATCCCTCTTGCTGCTTTATCAGCAAAGCAATGTCCCAATTCTGGAGTGGTTTTCCCACTTTAGTGACCTCTACGATGCATGATAGTTACTTCTTTGTGGTTTTTAATGCTCTTCAAGAGGGCAAGTATTTGTTCAGCATGTTTGATTTGATTACCTTGAGCATTCAGAAATCCCCTCTCTTTCCAGATGGCTCCAGTGGCGTGGATAACACTAAATGCATATTTAGAGTCAGTCCATATATTTATCTTCTTTCCTTTGCTCAGGTCTAGAGCTCTGGGCCTCTGTCAGTGCAATCAATTTATCTTTCTGTGATGACACATCTGCTGACAGGCCCTTTGCCTTGATCACCTTATCCTGCATGGTCACTGCATAGTCTGTCATCCTTTTGCCATTTTTCATAAAGCTGCTCCCATCTGTAAAAAGCTCCCAATCTGGATTTTCTGGGGGCATGTCTTTAAGGTCTGATGAGCTGGAATAGAGTTCTTCAACTGTCTGTAAGCAGTCATGGTCAGGCTCATTGTCAATTAAGGTGGAGGACAAAAACATGGCAGGGTTACCAACAGAAGCTGTTTTCAGGGTAACATCATCCTGTTCTAATTCCAGTGCTTGATATGCTTAATATTTAGGTATCTGGTTACTGGACAGCCAATGCCTCTGGTTTTGTTCCAGTGCCACTGCTACATACACTACAATGTGTTGCCCAAGGGTGGGTTTTCAGGCTTTCTGGATCAGGATGACAGTGGCTGCCACAGCCTTCAGGCACCCTGGCCAGCCTTGGGCAACATTGGTCTAGCTGTTTGGAAAAGTAGGCCACAGCCCTCCGATGGCTCCCGAGGGGCTGTGCTCGTACACCCAAAGCCAGATTCAGTCTCTCATATGTAAAAAGTTCAAAAGACTTAGTTAAGTCTGGCAGTCCCAGTGCTACAGCTGACATTAGAGAGTGTTTTAGCTATTTAAAAGATGCTCTGGTATTTTCAGTCCATATGATATTGCCTTTTTCGGCTGCTTTTAATGTCCCATATAGGGATTTTACCAGCAGTCCATAACTTGCTATCCACAAACAACACCAACTACCATTCCCAGGGAAGCTTGTATCTCTCTACACTGTGGGGCTCTGGGAGTTGACAGATGGCTTCTTTCTGTTCTTTGCTGAGCTGTAGGTGTCCACAGAAGATCTCAAGCCCCAGGTAAACTACTGCTTCTTTGACAATCTGTGCTTTGTCTTTAGAAACTCCATACCCCCTCAGTGTCAAGAGGTTTAATAAACTTAGAGTAAGTTGTATACAGTCATTTCTGGTTCTAGCTGCAATCATGACGTCATCCACATATTGAAGAATAACTCCTTCTGGCTCCTGTCTTTTCCAGTCCTCTAATTCTTTTGCTAGCTGGTTTCCAAATATTGTTGGGCTGCTCTTGAAATCTTGGAGTAAACCTTCCCAAGTAAGCTGAGTCTTTCTCCTTGCGTCAGGATTTTCTCACTCAAAAGCAAAATGCTCTTGGCTGTTTTTATGCACAGGAATGCAGAAAAAGGCATCCTTCAGGTCTACAACAGTAAACCACCCTAATTAATTTGTCAGTGTAGTCAAAAGGGTGTAGGGATTAGCTACCATGGAGTGTATGTCCTCTGTAGTTTTGTTAATTGCTCTTAAACCTTGTACTAATCGATAACTCTTACCATGTGCTTTCTTAATAGCTAAAATTGGGGTGTTGAATTTAGATTCATTGCACTAATAAACCATGTTGCAAGAATTTTTCAATTACAGATGCCAATCCCTTACGTTTGTTTTTTTTTTCCTTACTGGTGTGGCTCCTGGTTTGAGTGCAGTACTCACTGGTTCTGCTCATTTGGATCTTCCTTGGGATACCACTGGCCCACACTATTGGATTTACCACATTTTCAACTTGTGCCAGGATTTCACCACATTTTTCCTGTAAAGAAAGTGCAGCAACCTGGACAAATTTAGATTCAGGAATTACGACTTGTACACCCCTCCACTTCTTATATTTAATTTCTGCTTCCAATTTCTCTAGCAAGTCTCTCCCCAGAAATGGTTTAGGGGAGTTAGGCATATAGAGCAATTGACAATTTAAATTTAAAGGGTTAAGTTTTAAGGGTTGGAAGAAAGGCTGTGTTTTGGTTACCTCAGTCACTCTAACAACATCTACAGTATCGTGACTCAGTTTCCCTTCTAAGGTATTTAACACAGAATAAGCTGCTCCAATGTCTACCAGAAATTCAGCGTCCTCTTTCCCCAGCTTAGCTACAGCCAAAGGTTCTGCCACGGAAAAACCCTTCAGACCCCATCACTCAGAACTTGAGCCTCTTGAGGTTTGTACTACTGGGAGCTGGGGAACTGAGGATTTTTCTTTCAGTGCTGCGCAGTCATTCTTCCAATGTCCCCACCTCTTGGAGTATGCACACTGGTCCTTCTCTGCAGAGGAAGTTTTCTTGGATGACTTTTCCTGAGTTACTTTCTTACTAGGCTGGGATTTAACTTTTTCAGTTGGGCCTCTGTCTTGAAACACCTTCCAGGCAACCTCTAGCAGTTTATCTATGTCTGAACTCCCTCTATCTTTTGCAGCTTTCTCCTTATGTCATTTGAAGCCTGAGCCATAAACAAAAGCACTAGATGTGCTTTGCCATCAGTTGATTCTGGATCTAAATCTGTATATTTGATGGCAGTTTCTCTTAGCCTGTTTAAAAAATCAGTGGGTGATTCATCTCATTTTGCTTTACTTCATAAATCTTTGACCAATTTATAGCCTAAGAGACACCATGCTTTAACCCATATACCACAATGCTCTGATATCGCTTTAACCTTGCCATATGTTCCGGTATATTTGGATCCTATCTTGGGTTTTCAAGGGGGAATATCTGTGCAACAGTGCCTTGCAGCAATCCATTTGGAATGCTCACCTCGACTGATGTTGTGATGGCTTTATTGACCATTCTTCTCTCAGTAGGGTCAAGTAATGTGTCTAAGTAGAGTTCAAATCAGCCCAGTCAGGGTTTTGTGAGTTAATTGCCTGTTCTACTAATATTGCTACTTTATCGGGGTTCTCTTCATATTTCCCCACAGTAGTTTTCCACTTCTCTAACTTAACGAGGGAGTAGGGAACCTTCATGTATGTTGGGCCCTGGTTGCCAACTGCTTGCTGTAATGGGGCTTGTAAAACCAGTTGGTTTTTTCTCCTTTTGACCTACGTTTGGCAATCGGGCCACATTCTCTGATGTCTCGTCTCACTATCTTTCCCCTCCTCAGCCTGCTTAGGGCAGATCAATCTCATCCTCCTCCTCAGAGCTCTCTGATTCACTTGTCTCTGTTGTAGCATATAAGCTACTTGCCTAGTCCCAACCACAGGAAGAGCTGTGCAGGACTTACTATGATGCTGGTTCCAGGCTGTGGACCTTTCCACATTGACGACATCATCTAAGGCAACTCCCTAGTATTTGGGGTTCCTATGGAAACTCACAGCCCTGAGAGCAGAGGAAGGACCACTCATCCTGTGGGAGTTTCCCTCCTGACCTTCTTAGTAGAAGGCTCTGTCCCCCAGCTGTGGGGTGCTGTGGGCTGCCATGGGCTGTGTGCGCTGGCTGTCCCTTCCCCCGCCTTCTTCCCCAGCTGGGAGCCCACCAGGGGCTCTTCCCACCCTGCCCGCCCTTGCTCGGATGACAGAGGCACCACCCTGGTTGAGGGCAGTGGCACCACCCTGGTTGGGGGCAGTGGTGGGAGCTGGGGAA
Organism: Zosterops lateralis; assembly: GCF_965231275.1. NCBI lineage: Eukaryota > Metazoa > Chordata > Aves > Passeriformes > Zosteropidae > Zosterops > Zosterops lateralis. The sequence goes on from NC_139763.1 coordinate 115,856,060, forward strand.
CCTGGATGAGGTCGAACTCCGCCACCTCCTTGTTTTTGCATTTACTATCCCATATTGACTCATCTCTTTTACTTTTCCCCTGTTTTTTCTTTAATGCTCCTTTATATATATATATATATATATATATATATATATATATATATATACTCCTTTTTCTCTGGCCCTTGCCAACAAGCCAACACCATGAAGAGCCTAGCATATTCTAGCTCATATCAGTCTTTGCATATGCAGGAGACGAAACGTGATATTAACTTCTTATCATGACTCCAGAATTCAGGCCACATCCCATCATTATCTAGTTCACAAGACAGCCAGATCTTTTCTGTGAGTCTAATAAATTTGGATTAAAAAACAACAACTCTCCGGTTAAGTCAGCCTAGTTTTTCAATACTAATCCCAGGTGACTATCCCTCAGGATATTATTATTACAATATTCATGAGAAAATATACACCCCATATCTCAATAATTATGAGTAAGAAAGTATGCAGGGGGGGAGAGAGAGAGAGAGAGAGAAGGAGAAAGCAAGCAGGGGACAGGATTCGATCTCCCACCCTTCAGAGCCACAGGGCAGGAACTAGCTCCCTAGCAGGAAGCAGCACAGCAATCTGACCCAGCTTTTCAGAGAGAGTCCTCCCTTACTACCAAGTGTGGGAGAAGGAGAGGACTCTGCCTGACCCTAGGGCCATTTCACACTAAACAACATTACAAGAGATCTCTTAACATCTAACTCAGGTGTTAAAACAAAATACCCCCTTTATTCAATTACTCACACATCTCTGTCAGGTCCAAGGATTTTTGGATTCTTGGACTCTGATACCTTCTGGGCCACAGCTGTGGGCCCCCCCTTCGGAGTGCCAGCAGGAGTCGGGGGGAAGGAGCTGGATGTTCCTCTGGTCCAGAGGGGTTTTCCAAACGCCTCACTGTCCCTTCGTGGGGTGCCAATGTGAGAAATCAGGTTGTAATTTGTGTCAATCAAATATCATGTGTGTCTGTGGGCAATGTGGACAGACATCATGGGATAGTTATAAAAAAGTGTTTAAAATCAGTTAAGTAAGGCATGGAAGCAGGGTTTAACAAGATAACTGTATAACGGTAGGTTTTTAGCTAACAGATTGTTCCAACAACAAAATTGTAATTGTTAGATTACCTTTTATATGTTTTAAACTATCTTCAGTATAAGTATAGAAGAATTTGTAATCATTAAAAGGGGAACTGGGACTAACATAAATTGACAAGCTTTACAGAGATACTTTGAAACATGCTGATTTTGAGGTTTTGTAACTTAGAGAGGGGCCTCAGGTGTTGGGGCCTTGCTAGCTTAGGGTTGCGTAATGACTGAAAGGAGGCCTGCAAAATGTATGCTGACTAACAAAATATATATGCTTGTTCAGCAAACTATATAATCAAAAATAAAGCTAGTGGAAAAAGATATTTTAAAGGAAGAATGGTGGGGGCTGGAGAGACGTCAAAATATTATCTTGGACCACCTCCCCAAAACCCCTTCAAAAACTGCAACTGCTGATTGTGAAGAAAAGTAAACAGAAAATAACTAAAAACTTGGGGAAGTGAAGTGCCAAGAATATTATAAGAAGACCACCACTCAAGAGCTGAATTTGTGCCTTGATTGGGGTGGCGACCCCCATGCAGCCAGCACTGTAATTGCTCACTCTTTTATCGAACAAATTAATAAATTGGCTATATTGCTTGATGCATTGGCAATTCTTTTCATTTATTACACCAAGAAACTGATGCCTTGGGAAGGCTGACCTGGAACAGAAACTGGACAGAGCTAGAGAATAAAATAGATATTTATTGAAAGGCCTTTAAGGGTACACCTTGGGCAGCACAAGAGCCTATCGAGGGCTACACCCAAGATGGACTTTAAATGGTCCCGAAATGGATGACCTGTCATGAGGTCTTACACTTTTGTAAGTTTTGGGCCATTTGTCTATTGGGGTTTAATTGTCCAATTATAGCTTCAGATAATGAAGTCTCATCCTTCTTATTTTCTCTCTTCAGTCCACCATTGTTTATGCTTTTGGGCCTGAAACCTTGTAACTGTTGTCCTTGGTCCTCAGCAGGAAAGGATTTGTTTTGTCTACCTACTCTGTGAAGAGAGCTAACTAACACTTACTATGAGGCTCAGAACCACACCCCTAGGCAACACAGAATCTGAAAAACATGAAAGCTAAAACTTAAGGCATCATTATCATTGGCATTGGATTCAATAATTCCATTAATATTACTGGGATAAGCATCAAAACTATCAAAACTAAAGTGCATAGATCTACAGTTTGTTAGCAGGGGAAAAATTAAAGGAAATTTTAGGATGCAATAGTCTTTGCTTACTGCAGTGAGGAAAGGAAAAGACAAAACAATATCCTGATGTTTTGTGTTTCCAAGACAAGAATATTTAAACATCACAGCAAAAAACAAAGGAAGTCAATAAGGTTTCAGAAGAAAATTAGATCTGTTTTCCCTATGTTGGCTTTCTGGGACTTAAAAAAAGATATAGAAAACCAATAAAATATGAGATTGGACATGAGGAGTATGAAAGACTGATAAATTTAACACTAATATATTTAGAAGTGGAGATTAAATCCACATAAGCAATAGGGCTCATTCAGGAAGGATTTGCAGAATTAAATGAAATAGCAAGGAATTGATATAAAGACAAAAAAGAGAACTAAAAGATAGAGTGATAAAACTCCAGAGAGCACAGGATATGATTGTGGGAAAACAGTGTTTTTATCCAAAATAGAGAAAATTAGAATTGATCATATTCTTAGAAGTCTGAATGGAAATAAGCCATTTGAGACACTGACAAGATAAATTTTGATGACATAAGCAAGGAGATAAGTTTATCTTGATCACTAAGCAGTATCTACTTTATAATTAGCCAGAAATATCAGTAATCTCAGAATATACTTTTCCTGGATGTTTTTGCTTGAATGAATATTAGCTGTAAAAATGTAACAACATATTTCAAAACTATAAGGTATGTAGTTAAGTCAAGTTTTAATTGCCCTAAAAACCAGAAAACAATATTACTCAGAGGTAATTGACAACACATCAGTAAATTAAAGAAAAAAAGTAAGCAATTGAAATAAGAGAAATATTTTTAGTGAGTAAGGGATGAGTGAACTCCCCTCAACATCCTGCCCGGAGTGCAGTTAAACTTGTACTAGGAAAGAGGTCTAAAATGCATGTTTTGGGACAAAGCAAGAAGTACCAATGTCTTAACTAGATGAGATGGCCAAAATCTCTCTTAGGTCTAGAAGTGTTTAATGAAGATTTTCAAAATTAAATTAGCAGAATTTCCCCATAAATATTTACAGACTTTTATTCCGCAACCCCCCTGCCCACCCCTCCCCCCCAAAAAAACCTATTTCAAAACTTAAGGAATTAAAGCTTCAAATTAATCTAACAGACACATAATATCTTTCATTATGTTGATCTAGATTCTGCCACTAGGACATCAGAAGAAAACAATTTTTCTTTTCCTTTTTTTTCCTCCATATAAATTTGAGTAACCCATTTTATGCAAGTCATTTGGAAAAATCATTACAATTCCATTTACTCAAATTGTAAATATATCCAAATTTAGAAATTTAAGGATTAAGAATTTTTTTTTTTTTGGAATTTGTAATGAAGAACTTAAATAAGAACTTTCAATTAAAAACTTAAAGGGTGAATATAAGTTCAGTGTAGAGTCATAATGCTCAGCACCAGTTACATATGGTGATCAAAAAGATGACTTGAATAGTGAGTCACTCTGAAAAGAACAAGTTTTGTTCTCACTTTAGCAAGAAGTTGGCACACTCAGCCTTGGAAGGCAGGAGTGTGTAGCTTTTTCTTACATATGTCTTGTTTTCTGTTTTTAAAAACTCACTTGATACTGTCTCTGGAACTGGACAATATTTTTTTTACAGTTTCAGTCTATTGGATCAGTTAGTTAAACAATGGAAGTAGGCAAAGAAGTTTTGAAGTTACAAAAAATAATATAAAGAAAAACAGTGCTGTATTATTGAACTAAGAATAATATATATATGAGATATAGAAATATCAGGAAAAATATATAAAGAATTTATAGCACATACTGAGTTTATCAAAAAGGGCTGAAAAGCAGTAAAGAGAATAACTGAATAGGAAATGTATAAATGAGAAGTGGTTGTGAAGTGGTGCTTTGGGGGATTTTAGTATTGTTTCAATAAACAGAGAAAGTGCTAGAAGAGTTCACTTATTGTTTGTATTCAACTTCCCAGAAAACTTCCCATCATTAAACTGACACTTAGTATCTCCACAGCTAATCTTTTAAAAAATTCTTGTCATTACTAATATACTTTTATTCAGGATAGATTTGATTTGATGATCACAAGACATTACAGAAAAAATGGAAAATGGAAGTCACATATAAGGAGATTTACAGAGAAATATTAAAGAAAACATAGCAAAATCCCATTTGCACATGAATTTTATACCAATATCTTGGGCAATTCAGCTAGTCTGCAAGATTTGAAATTGCACAATATAATTTCTGACAGCATTTTCCTCTTCCTCAAACTAATAAACAGAGAGAGGATGAGAATTTGCTATATAGGTTGGGCTTTTCTGTTTGCTTGTTTGCTTGTTTGCTTTGAGGAAACTTTAGAATTTGAACTTCATTAAGACTAAGCAGAAGCAGGGAACATCTAAAAGGCAAGAGCAGAGAGAAACGATGAGAAACAACAAGGAGTGGAAAAAGACACGGCAGTACTAGAACCCATTATTTGTAAAAAGAAAAATGTCTTTCCTCAAAGGAGACAAGAGTAACAATAGGAAATGGTTATTAAAATTCAGAAGAATTCTTGCTTCTGAAGCTGCTTAGGTTTTAAGCTTGCATTTATCTGCTTGCAATATGGACCATTTTTTATTCTGACATATTTATGCATTTTTTAATGACAAGTAAATAGTATTTATATTTATTTAGCACTGAAGCAATTATGTGATGTGGGCTGATAAATAGTAAAAGAATATTTATCACAACAGGAATGAAAGCTACTAGGCTTGCTTTTGTGTCAGCACAAATTATTTATTCTGTTTACAATAAATATTTTTTATCCTAGTCACTTGGGAAATCAGACCCAGTGACACATCAGTAGTCTTAATAGCAATTCTGAGAAGGAAAAACCTCTTTCTCTCACTGTGATTAATGACTGCCAAGCAGAAAATAGACTCTTTGGACCATATTAAAATCTTTCTTTGAAAATTTTAAATATGTACAGATGCAACTTTGTCCTTCAGAACAATTGTTTAATAATTCTAGTTTATTTAGGGAATGTAGGTCTTGCTTCTCTTACAAACTATACTAAGTATTATTCCTTATAGAAAGATGACATGATCAGACACAAAAGTGGACTTAACACTTACTCTTCTTAAGATGTGAATAGACAGTTTCTGGTTGTCTCTGAAAAAATGCTAGATTTCTGTAGGAAATTTTCTTTTAATTAGATTTTGAAAATTCTTGACTTCACTTTTGTGACCAGTGACTGGATTCAAGGGAATGGCACGAAGCTGAGCCAGGAGAGGTTTGGGTTGGATATTGGGAAAAGTTTCTTCACCTAAAGGGTGGCTGGGCACTGGAATAGGTTCCCCAGGGCTGTAGTCCCAGCACCAAACCTGACAGAGTAGAAGAATAGTTTGGATTGTTGGGGTATCCTATGCAGGGCCAGAAGTTGGACTCAATGATCCCTGAGGGTCCTTTCCAACTCATTCTGTGATTCTATGATATGAAATGATATGAAGGTGTATTTGGTTTTTACCACAGTAATTTGTTGCAGTGTGCATTTTGGGTTTTCTAAAATGTCTGTAATTTGTGTTAAGTTTCTGTAAGAGTTCATCCAGCCCCATCCCCTTCCCTTAATGGCAATAATCAAGCCACATAATAGGCCCGAGCCATCCCCATTGTATGTCTCTGATAGCTTGGCCTAGGCCATTGTAGACCTATTGTTATCTGTGGACACTCCCAGGTACTTGATGGCTCTGGCAGGCCAGGTGGCCCTGCCAGGCCTCGGGTATCATCCACACCCCTTTTTCCCCTACATGTTGAAGTCCAGCCCCCATGTACCTAAACCCCTCCCCTTCATTTCCATCTGTAAGCCCATGTTGATAAGGGCAAGCCAGAACTTTCACAACCACTCACGCTTTGACCACCTGGGCCTTTGCCCTGAATAAACACCTTCTCAAGTAACACCAAGTGTGAGTCCGCTCCATTCTTCCAAGCAAGGTCACATCTCTGTCTGAAATCTGGACCCAAAGGATTAACTTGTTTGTATGGTATCTGAAGAACAAAGCTAGCCGGACAGCCAAACTCAGTAATTGACTCTGATTTAGGTATGCTAGGAGCAGTCACAACTGACGTAAGTAAATTGTTTAGGAATTCCTAATGCACTAAGTCACCATGACATTCTATGAAGACAAAACAAACAAAATTCCTATTTGTTATAAAGATTTCATCTATCAAATAAGTGTAAAAACTACTATTTAGCAAGCAGATGACATTAAAATATTTTTCTGAACTTTTTTTTAGGGAAAAAACAACACCCTACCAAAAAACCCAACTCTTTCTTTGCTTTTCAGAAATCTAAGACAAAATGCTTAGCTTTGGTGCATGGGAGGACTAAAGAAGCTAATGTCTACTGTATTTTCAGGTTTTCACTCCACTGATTTGCTGCTCCATGAGTGGGGCATTTGGAAATCTTTTTCTTTTCTTTTTAATTGAAATTCAAAGTACTATCTCATGTACTCTTAATAGGATAAAGGATCCATCATTCCCTCCTGCCTAGCTGCGTAATTGTACAGATGTACATTAATTAGCTTTGTGTCAGTGCTGATTATTTTGCATCACAGCTGTACTGAGGGGAGTGACATTTCACCAAAACACTGTTCTCTGGCAAGAGGGTACTCTACTCCAGATGAACACAAGGTGCAAAATGGAACTTCAGGTACAGCAGAATGTAAAGAAAAGGCTGAAGAGCTGATGAGGACCAAGGAGTGGCAGCACAGGGTCTCTCCAGAAAGCCAGTTTGCCCTGATTGTTGCTGCCTACAACAAATCTATATGACATGACTACTGTGGCGGTGGGTTGATGAGTGCTGATGGTTATCCTTTGCTGATATGTTATGTGTTAATGTTGCATAGTTCATGCCTTGTTACCCCTTATTCTTCCTGTTCTTAGGACCAAATAGCAGTTACCTGTCAATCTTGTTGTTTACATGGCACCTGCTCCTGCCAGTCAACCAGAGACCTCTCCCAGTGTCTGGAAACTTCTAAGAGTCCGGGATGATTGGTTTGAGTCAGGGTTTCCCCCTCCTACAAGTTAAATTATGTACCCTGAATTCCTGTCATTGGTCCCCATGCTCTGCTGTCCCACGTGTTCTTTTTCCCCCTTTAAAAACTGAACCCTTCAGGTGCTCGACGTGTCTCCGTCTCTCCTGCTCTCCATCTCTCAATCTTGGAGCCTCGGCCCTGGGGTTGGAATAAAACCTCAGTTGCTGTTTCATCGGAGGGTCCCGTCTCTCATTTCATCTGCGCCTTAGCAGTGGCTCTGATAAAAATGAAATTTAAAATGTTTATCCTGTAATGTAACAGTGAAAAGCCACCTCCGTGGCACCTTTCCTCCCAGACCACCTTAAAAACAAAAAGAACCTGTTCCCTTCAAAGACGCCCGGCACCGCGCCCCCCCCACCGGAGCGGGAGGAACCAGCGGAGCCGCCGGCTCTGCCACCGACGGAGCGGGAGAGGAAAAAGCCGGCCGCGCCCCCCCGGTTCAGCGCGGAGAAACCCCGGCCACCCCCCCCGGTTCGCCGCGGAGAAGCCCCTCCCCAGCCCCGTCCGTGGCCAGGAGCCGGCGGGGGAAAACCCAGAGCCTGCGAAGCCTCCCGCCCCAACCCCCGCAGTCAGCCGCCGACCCAGAAGCTGCCGACACCCCCGCCGAAACTAGAGGGGAAGAGCAGCCCCAGCCCCGAGCCGTTCCCTCGTGCCGGGGCTGAGAAGAGCCCCGGCCGCTTCCCCCCTAGGCTCGGCACAAAGAGCCCCGAGCTGGATGCCCGCCACGTTCCACCCCCCACCTCACAAGAAACCAGCCCAAACCCCCGCAAAACGTTGCTGCCGCTGTGAAGCAGCGTGAGACCCCGAGACGCCATGGCTGCGACAGAACTACCACGCGGCCGCAAGAGCCCCCGATTTCCGCCCGCCCCGGCTGATCCCGCATGCAAATAAAGGACTCCAAGTGCATCTCGGGATGAAGTTTAACACCAAAAAACCCTTATAAAATAAAAACCAAGTAAAATTAAAATGGATAAGAACTAATGCTAAACCGTGTGGACCCTGAAGAATCAAAAGAGCTAATTTCTCCGGTTTTGCTTACTAGCTGTAAGTTAAAACGACCAAACCAGAGATGAGACCACAGGAGAAAACAAAGAACTCTCAGAACCCTGGGGTTGCTCCCAGCGAGGGCAGGTTCTCCAACTCTGTTGAATTGCCTGCAGCAGAGCTGATAAGGCCCTCCTCCTCCACAGCGACCACGGGCAGCCAAAAACCCCTCGGGCAAATATTGAAAGAGCTGATCAATAAAGGCGTTTATGGAGATTAATATTTTCTCCGCCCATTTTTATTCGTAACAGCTCTGTTTCACTGACTCAAAGACCCCCAAGTTGCAGTGGTGCCAGGGCTGGCTGGAGCCAGCAACACCGGGAAAACCACAGCAGACTCCATAGTTACCTCTGCACAAGCTAGTTTAAAGCTCATACACAACTATGGACTGCAGCCATAGTGCATAGAAAGCCTCTTCACACTTCAGTGAGATAATAACTGGAGAAAGATCAGTCTGCTGTAGTCTCTTTATCAGCATATACTGCCTTGAGATTAAAATCACACACATACATATTCATGGAGCTTAGTATTCAGTGATGCTGTATTTAAAAATCATGAATATCAGAGTAAGTGTATTCAAATAATTAAAGAAAGAATTGATTTGAGTTGAGATTAATGGATTTTCTCTTTCATTCTCTACATTTATATCTGAATTGAGTTTTGAAGAAAAGGTCCTTCCTCCACGCCCTGAACAAGAAAAGATGACCTTTGGAAAAGACACTAAGTAGTGCAGCAATACATGATAAATGGCCTGATGTGTTATCCAGAAGCTTTAAAGCCTGCTAGTGCCCTCCGGGTGTGACTTCGTGATATACAAGGGCTTTTCCCATGTGCTTACTTTACTATGTCAGTTTCACTCTTAAAGAAAGTTGAATGGTTTAAAAAAAAATTCAGCTACCCACCAGTGCCTCACAGACACAGTCCTAACCCTGTTTGGTCTGTGTAGTCTGCTAACTATATCTCTGAGCTATTTTTCTCATACAAACATTATATTTCTCATACATTAAATTTCTCATATGTACAATTACAGGCATGCAGGTCCAAACAGGATCAAACCCTGTGGCTTGTTCATGACACAGAGCTACAACTGCAGCAGATTTCCTACCTTGGTTTACTCTCTGAATCTTTTTTGATGAAAAAATGCATTTATCTTGAATTCTACAAAAAACAGTGCTTAATGCATTCATACAAATATGTCCCTTATATGTGTTTGTTATATTAAAAGTTTGTGTTGGATTCATATCTCTCTGAAATTCTAGTTTTCTGAATTATTAGTGTTTCCTCATTATATTGCTACCTCAGCTGTCTGTGGTGTTTCTAGTAAACCTGACTTCAAGTAAATCAGCTTCATTTAAGATAAAAAGAAAGAGATTTCAGGAGACTTCTGGAGGGAACTCTCCATAAACTTCTGGATCTATTCTGAAAATGCGACAGTAGCTAAAGAAAGCAGAATTGGAAAAGTACAATCCATTTAGCTTATCCCTCTATGATATTCAACTTTTTCTGTCCAAATAAGATACCAAAGAGTATGACTGTGACAGAAAAAGGATTTTTAAAAAAGCAAGAACAACAACAGAGCAAAAGTATTGTCATTTAACCATTAATGCCTGAATTTGCAAGCAATCACTTTTGAGTGTATTGCCATGCTTATGCTGATTATATTCCACACACATAACAATAGCAGTGTTCAATTGACACACATTCTGCTGCAAACATTTGTCCATTAATCCAAGAATTCATATGAGTCAAAGTCCCATATTTGTATCTTTAGTGTTGTGATTCATATGAAGGATCACTTTGTTTTCCTCTATTTCCTCAATTTGCCAATCACTTCTAAATGAAGCTTCCACATGGATAAATTAGATTACACTCACTTTCAATTCTCATACCAGTGACTCATATCACAATAAAATCTGACCACACAGTTTGCAGCAATAAATTATAAATAAAATTCTTCTAATCCTATTTGGCAGAAAAATTCCCAAAATATGAGAACAAAAGAATGTGGCAGCTGAAATATGTTGCCTCTTCACAGAAAAACAATACAAAATCAGGTTTGACATGTACTTCGTTCTTTACACTACAGGATTTTTTTCAACATTTCTAAAGTTAACAATTTTGAAATATTCACACTTTTCTTGGAGATTGAAAAGCAAAAATAGAACCCTGCAACACACAGTCTTGCAATTAATTGAAAATTGGGATGAATTTGAACATATCTGAATATATGTGCAGCCTTGCAATCAATGGGAAAGAAAACTGGAATAGGTCTAAAAGCATAAGCATGGATGAGAGGAAAAGAAGTGAGAAAGGAAGGAAATATAGATCTAATAGAAATATGCTATTTTTTTCAAAGTAAGAAGTGTGATATGAATACTATTATGCCCAAAAAAGAAAGAAGACAGATGAAAAATAAACCTTTGTGAGTGGTTTAAATTGACAGATTTTTCAGAGAAATATATTGAACAAGGAACTAGGAAGATGCAAGAGCTGAAACCAATGAAATAGACTTCTAATTTGCTTTATTATGTGTGAAGAAATACAGGATCTGATGTTATGGTCGATAACTGTATAACAGACAATTACAGTATGAATTTGTTTTATCCACTTTCACGTTTTTATTTTACCTAGGTTTTGCACAGAAGATAAATCCATTTCTCTTATCCATAATAATAATAAATCACTTTCTCAGTATTACTATACAATTTTTAGTTCTATAAAATTAAAATTTTAACAATAATTTGTGTTCAAGAAATGAACAAATTATAAATTTTTAATGTCTTAATTTTTAGTTTCACTAAGTATGTTCTTGGATCTTATTCTACTGGGAAAGAGCTATTAAGAGTCAGCAAAAAAACCCCACTATACTCCACTGAGCACCAGCCATTTGCCATCTCCTTCTTTCATGGTGGTGATTTTTTTAAAAAACTAAAAAACTTCATCAGTGTATTTTCATGCTTCATCCACACACTGCCACTGTTAATTGACATTGACAATTCAGACAAAATTACATAATGAAATATTTTCTGGGTTTGTTTTATTTTACCTAACAGCATTTCCTCTTCCTTTGAAGACAAACTAGCAACTCCACTCTGATGAACAGTCTACTGCATTAAGAATGATCCTGTTTTTATGGAATAGCCTATTTTGTCACTGAGTGGTTTTCCTGAACCATTACTGTTAATTTACAGTTAAATATGTTGTATGAGTTGCTGAAATTGTCTTGCAGTGTGGGTTACCTTTTACTTGATTAGTCCTGAGTTTCATTAGCCCTTCGCCTTGACAAATTATAAGTAAAGCAAGTAAATATGTCTCAGAATACACAGTGAAATGTTTCACAGTGTAAGAATATGCTGTATAATATGATTATAGCTATTATTTCCTGGTATTAATTGTAGTTTAATGATTGCCTTACAAGTGTTTGCATCTACAGATCTATAAATGCATTGGAACAATGAATGAAAATTCATTGGAACTGAAAGACAAGGAAAGTAAATAATTGTTTCTGAGAATGAACTGTCCGACTAAAACCATGAAGCTCTCCTGCAGCCCTAGAACCAATGGTATTTTCTTACTTAGAAAGCTTAGCTTATCTGAGTAATAGCAAGACACACACATGCACAAACACCTACAAATATATCATAGATGAGATTCACGTATGCTCTTAGAAATATGTTTAGACATATGTTGTTGGCAGAGCTAGACCTGGGATGAATAACACCTGAGACATCGGGCCAGAACCTATTTATGCAATTGAAGTTTGATGTGTGCTTTTATGTTTTATGGGATTATTTCAGCCTTACAACAAAAGGGCTTATGGATTTTTATAGGTATATTTTTTGCTAGAAAAATCAGATTTTTTGAAACAAAGTCCCAATACTATATTATTTTTTTTACCCCCTAAGTATTTTTTAAATGAATCAGTATGCTTTGACAACAGAGGGATACAGATATAAGAATTGTAATTTGTTATTAAGTCAAAATCAAGGAAATTTCCCTCTATTCTTTGTCTGAATGACAGCTGAAACAGCCAAAGAACCCTGTTCAGTGCACATTGTAGAACTTCCCTTTGGACTGTATGAGTACCCTGCAGACCTAGTGCAAGGGTCATGGTGCAAAAATTCTCAATGCACCCAAAAGAGACCTGGATTGTTCACTGAAATTAACAGAAAAGACTTGGAAGGAACAGGGGGGTGGTGAAGGTGGTGGAGGTACGCCAAAAGGTAAGACAGTGCAACTAACAGTTTGAATTGAGAGAACATTCCTTCTGCAGAGGCCTTTCTCCTATGTCCCATGACAATTCCCAGAATCTCACCAGCTGAGATTCCATCCTACATCTGTGCCCAATTCTCACTGCTTCAGAGGATGATGAGTGCTCTCTACCTTCCTTCCTCTAGAAGTTATATTATCAAGGAGGAAAAAAAAAATTCCTGAAACCTATAATCTAGGTATTATGCAAACAAACCCAATAAGCAAGCAGAGAGAAAATTATTTTCATTAATTTCAGGATCACAGACAAATGGATCCATGGTTAAAGGAAAATCAGTTAATAACTTCTGTATTAAAATTTTACTCCTTTGCTGTGTTTATATGCAAATGTATTTTACTGGTGGTGAGAACCTGATTACTACATGGAATGACATTCAGCCACAAAGAATAATTTAGTACAAAGTCATTCTTTCTCTAAATCACCATTAATTCAGAAAATCTTATTAGAAATAGTATCTTATTAAAAAAAAACCCCAAGAGTTTATGAAATTCTTGAAGGAATATACATTTTTGATCATACACATATTTTACAACATAGAAGTCTTGCAAAATAAAAGTGTCTAGTAAATTATATACTCAATAATAACTGTCAAATGGCCCTAGTTCTTATTTTAAGGCCAAAGGGATACACTAATGTTAAATATGTTTTTAGTTTTGAGCAAATCATTCTTAGTTTCTGACATAGTAATACGATTAGAGTAATATGCCCCTGATGTCAAAGCTGCCACTAACTGAACACTGCTTATTACTGTCAAGGAAAGCAGAAGTCAAATACATATAATTTATTTTAGCTCTGTCATCTAACACAGTATGGAATACAAAGTTAGTGACTAATGTGGAAAATTTAATTCACACTATAAATAGCTTTTTAAAAAGTAATCGTAGTAAAAGCAATTTATGTATTGAACATGAACAGAACTTGCATTGTTATCACAATTCTGTTAACCAAATAAAAAAGAATGTAATTACATGGAAGTATGCCATTTACAGATAACTTTCTTCAACTTTTTTAATGTGAAGTTTGTAAAGGGACATACAAAGCCGGCATAGCCAGTTGTGGGGGGTTAGATTTGTTTCTTTTTTACTTATAGAATTTTTTCCCATAATTTGCTAGGAGATTAGCTGCTGGGTACTTGTGGGGGCTTGATCAAAACAAAGAGGTGGCCAAAAGTCAGGAGAGTAGTGTAGCATTGACACTTCTTTTGTTTGGGGGAGTTTCCCTTGGAGGGGGGAGATAGCACAAGCTTGGGGGGCAGGTAAAGGACAGGGCTGGGGGCAGCTTCTGCCTCTTGCTCTTGGCATTGGGAGAGGATGGCCAGGCTGCTGCTTGCTGCGGGAGGAGTTCACTGTCACCACCAACTCCAGTCCTGGAAAATCTACCATCACCTGCTCATGAGTCCAGGTGTTCTGAGCTCACTTTCTCCTGCCCTGCTGGGTCAGGCCTGTCCCACCACGGCAGTTTCCTTGGCACTGCTTTGAGGCTTTTTGCTACTCTCTGGTCCTGCACTCCTCTGGTCTGCCAGGACATCCCTGCTGTTCCAGTTACCACTCTGAAGCTTCTGATGTACCTCATCCACCAGCCCGGGATTTTCCACCGTTCCAACTTGGTGCTCTCGGAGTCCTTCAGGAGTCCTGAGATCAGACTCCCTGGGTTCCTTGAGGTTCTTGATTCTGTTTATTGTTAATGCTGTAGTTGTTGTTGTTTGTTTGCCTTGTTACACATACTAGGAAAGAACTGTTATTCTTATCCCCATAGTTTTGCCTGAAAGCCCCCTTAATTTTCAAGATTATAATAATTCAGAGGGAGGGGATTTGAATTCTCCATTCCAAGAGAGGCCCTACCCTCCTAGCAGACACCTGTTTTTTCCAAACCAAGACACCAATTTGTATGTCAAAATTTTCACCATAACCCATTTCTATATTGGTACAATCATTAAAGTCCTAGAATCAAAAAAATACAAATCACATTTCCTTTTCTTTTCTTTGAAGTAACATTTCACATGTGGAAATTTATTTTATCTGAACACAGTTATATAAATTATTCCTGAAGAGGAAACTTGGCTTACATAATTACGCCTTTATCGCCTATAGTTGTAGGGTTTTTACCGAATCACAGAATGGCTGAGGTTGGGAGGGACTTCTGGAGGTAAAAGCTCCCTTCTGAAACAGGGCCAGCTACAGCCACTTGCCCAGGACTGTGTCTAGAAGGATTTTGAAGGAAAAAGTCCCTCTAAGAAGGGAGGCTCTGTGACCTCTCTGTCCAACCTGTGCCAGTGTTCTCTCATTCTCAGATGGAAATTCCCATACTTCATCTTGTGTCCATTGCCTGTTGTTGCTTGCCACTACTGAAAAGGGCCTGGCTGCTCCCTTTTTGCACCCTCTCTTTAAATGTTTATATACATTGATAAGAGCCCTTCTGAACCTTCTCCTCTCAAGGCTCAACCGTACCAGCTCTGTCAGATCTAATACTATCAGCATCATGAGAAACCAGAAGTTGGAGTGAAGGTAAATTAACATCTTACTTCAGCTCCTGGGACTGAAGAATAAGACTGAGAAGAGCTGAAGAAGACCCTGGGGGAAGAGAAGGCCCTTCTGCAGCAATGAGCCAAGAGTTTCTCAACATTTACTCTGAGATAAAAGTACCTGTATGGGCTTTAGGTAAGCAGGAGTCTCTACTTTAGAAACCTCAAGGGTGTGTGGCTGACATGTATGTGCACAGGTGACTGGAGGGAAGCCAGACTTTAGGCCCAAGGTAGGGATTGCATGCCAGCCTTAATAATAAAGTCCAAATTTGTACCTAGATTTAGAAAAAAGATGCTCTGGGGTTCCTGCCAAGCAATGAAAACTCACCTTCATTTTGGAAAATTGTTGAAGGATTTAACGCAAAATTGTTTTGTCACAGTATTTTTGACCAGTTCCAGGTATTCTCGTAAAAATTGCATACCCATTGTTGATACTTAAACAAATTTCAAATTCAGCTTTAAATACTAGCTTCTGAATATTCACAGACTATGCATTTAAGAAGTTTAATAGATATTTCTTTACGACATTACTCTTGACAATTATTGCTTTGCTTTTTTAATTATATCTTATAAATGTGATTGCATGTATTTACACTAATTACACAACTATAGAAAATTTCATGAATTATGGAAATACAAAAAGAGTGACTAAGCTTTACTGACAGAAATAAGTAAATCAGCAAAATAAAAATGGCCTTAAGAAACCACTGAGAAAGTGAAAGGATTCTACTCAATGATTCTCAAATAAAGCATTTCCTTCCAAAATAATTTAGCCTAGTCCAAGCTATAAAAATGTATTGTCTAGCACACTGTTAAATTCTCTGACAATTTCATTCAGTTATGTACCTATAGTCTGAATACATATATAGTAATCCTCAGTATGAAAATCTATTACTTCAAAACTTTAAAAAGAACTGAATCTATAGTTGGAAAGCATAGAGCCTATCACCTTCCTTGTAGTCAATTAAATCTTCTCATAACAAACCAGAAGAGGGTGAAAAGTGACCAAAATTATCATGGTAATGCATCCTATAAAGTAAAAGTTGAAGCAATGTCTAAATACTGAAATGAAAGTTTCTAAACTGCAAAAGAATGGGTTTGCTTCAATAACAAGGAAACACCAAATAATCAAATCATTTATGCCCTTTTGGACCTAAGAGAATAGCATAATGAATATTAGGGTAGACCCTTTTCTGAATCTCCAGTATTTCTTTTCATGCCTTGCCTTACACCAAAACTGAGTTGATCAAAGTTAAAAATCACATAATGGCATAAGTGCAGTATGTACACCTACTCTTCTCCAACTAGATGTTAGGATATAAATAAATTGAGTCCAATGTTGCAAATATATATGCAAATGCTTTTTTTTTTTTTTTTTTTTTTTTTTTTTTTTTTTTTTTTTTGTATTTATATTATTGGGGTTTTTAGCATACAATGTCCAACATAAATGCTTAAATCTACTCCTTATAATTGTCTTATTTTATGATACTCTAACATTAATTTCTATCTATGTTATTAATACAAATATCTCACATAAGTGTACCAGATATTATTAGAATTTCCACATTTCTCATATGGGTTAATTGAGCATGGATAGAGACATTATAGAAGCTCAGCAGATAGCTTGTAATTAATTAAGCTATTACAGATAGTTCACACTTGATAATGTGCTCTGTGCAGCCTATAACTACTTCAAAAGAAAGTGGTTTAATTTCATATTGAAATTTTATGTGCACATCTGCAATGATTTTGATAGGGAGAAAATGAAGAGTAACACAATAGTGAGCCAGACTCTATGTGTATAACATGGCGGGTTTTTAATATTAATGTTTTTTATAGGTTTTTATGGTGTTTCAATACCAAAAAAATGATAGCAGCATATTTCACCTGCATGGGGCTACATAGTATGCAAAAAAAGTTTGAATCTTTTTTAAGATATTGGAGCACTGAGTGATTGCAAATGGTATGATCACAGAAAAACAAAAGATTGAAAACTTGTATTATAGTATTTTAACAAGATGTCACCACAATTCACAGCTTTCTGCTTGGGAGAAACAAGGTCAGGTCAGGAAAAGTAATACAGGTGTATTGAAACACACAAATAGCACCTGTAGGCAATAGTACAAACAGGAATGGAAAGTTTAAAACTGGAAGGAGGCAGATGTTGTCATTGAAGCATGAAAAAAACTCACAAATGAGGCACTATACTAGCAAAACAATTGAATTGCAGCAGGAATGAATAGAAATTCACTGAAAGAAATAAAATGCTAATCTAGAAATAGAAAATGATTTTGGTGCCAACAGTTCATCTACAGTTCAGATGTATGTCAAGTCTACAAATGCACAGACTCAAAGGACTTAGCTGTACTAATTACAGGAGTACAAAAATACAAAATAATACAAAATAATCTTGTCACCAAGTATGACCAGGTACCTTCACTTCTGTTCCTTTATTCCATTCAATATTTCAGTTCAGCATTGTAACTTAACTTAAATTGCCACTGCAGTAAGCCTACACTGATTTATCATTTCAGGAACCCTTGTTTCTATACATTTTATAAACTTCAGTCAATAGAGTAACAAGCTTAAGGAAGAAGCACATGTGGTCTACTTTAAATAAGTCACCTATATAGTATGTAGAATTAGTTTATATTATTATGTGTATTATTTTATTGATATTCTGCAAATTAAATTAGCAGTTGGCAATTATTATTGATAATAATTCCTTCCACAGGAACATTTATTTAATTTTTAGAGATAATTAATAAAAACTTTAATTAATATTTGGTTATTGATTCTTGTCTTTGTTGTATTAACTTGAGTCTGAGGAATATGAACTGTGACCCTGCAATAGCACTTCATGAAGAGATGACATAAGATTAGTCTGCAAGTCTTGGACAGCTTATGGTTAGTCAATGGAAAGCATGTTTTTCTTATCTTACCCTGAAATAAATGGGGATCTTGCAATCAACACTTACGTGAGGTTAATTGGTTTTGTAATTCCTGTGGCCAACAGTTTAGTTCTGAAGAAGAGTCCAAGTCATCTGGCATTGAAAATTAACAGGGAGACATTTTCATATGTGCTGCCATAGTAGGAATTTACAAGTAGAGGCTAAGGAGAAGGAGAACAACAGGACTATGGTGAGCAAACAGGCTTTTCGGAACGGCTTAAAATCATCATAACAAACATGATTTCATTGGCTCTCAGAAGAGGTTGTGCAGAAGCAGAATAATGGTGTTCACCAGGGTGTCATGCCATCTTCTTCAAATGGAAATATCTTACTGCATGAAACTAGAGACAACACTGCCTCCCAAATTGGGCTCTATTCCAAATTTCCTTACAAAACTGTTTTGTTTTGTCCCAACTCTCAGCCCTGCATCTTCTACCTGTACAATTGATGCTGACTGAGGAGTCCTGGGGCTTCATAAGGCCATACCTTGAGTGCGGCACATAGTGAAATCAGCTCTAGGACAACATATACATATACAGGCTCCTGGCTCATATAAAGATAAATAAGTAAAGTCCAGTTCAATGATCACACCAGGTGTGTGACTGGACTTCCTCAAGCTTGCCCTTGTTTCACTTCAGATAATGAGCTGTGGCTGTTCAAAAAAAAAACCACCAGCTGTCAGAGGAGGTAACTATCCTCCTGTATTCATCCTTAGTGTGATCTCACCTACATGTGCAGTTCTGGGCCCTCCAAGAGGGATGTGGAGTTCCTTGAATGCATCCAGAGGAGACCAGCAAGGCTGCTAAAAGAGTTGGAAGGCATATCCAAAAAGGAGCAGCTAAGGACTCTGGGCTTGTTCAGCTTGTAGAGAAGGAGGCTGAGGAGTGACTTCATTGCTTTCTACAGTTTCCTGAGGAGGGAAGTGGAGAGGGAGGTGCTGACCTCTCCTCCTCTGGATCTAATGATAGGATATATAGTGGTTTAATGCTGTATCAGGGAAGGTTCACACTGGACATTAGGAAGTATTTCCTTACTGAGAGGGTGGTCAAATACTGAAGGAGGCTGCACAGAGAGGAGGTCGATGCCTCAAGCCTGTCAGTGTTCAGATGAAGTGACCATTCCCCTGCACTGGGCATTGGTGAGGCTGCACACCAAATCCTGTGTTCAGTTTTGGGCACTTGACAGACATTGAGGTGGTGGAGATTTTCCAGAGAAGGGCAGGGGAACTGAGGAAGGGTCTTGGGCACAAGTTCTTTGAGAAGTGGCTCAGGGAGCTGGGAGAGTTTAGGCTGGAGAAAAAAAGGCTCAGGGGAGACGTTCTCACTCTCTATTACTGCTTGAAAGGAGAATTTAGCTAAGTAGGGTTCAGGCTGTATTCCCAAGCAACAAGAGATAAGACAGGAAGAAATGTCCTCAAGTTGCACTAGGGGAAATCTAGATTGAATTTTAGGGAAAACTTCTTCACCAAAAGAGTTATCAAATACTAGAACAGAATGCCCAGAGAAGTGGTGGTTACCATCCCTGACGGTATTTCAAAGATATTTAGATGTGGCATTTAGGTAGACTTTGCACTGTTAGGTTTGTGGTTGGACTCAATTATCTTAGAGTTCTTTTCCAACATAAGGTATTCTATGAATAAAAAATTGAATTGAAGTTCACATATAAAAATTGAATCAGGAGGAGATTAACAGTAAATACTATTTCTTCATTTTAATTAAAAACCTTATTTCTCAGTGGTTTTTTTACCAAAGGAAAGTTTGATGTTTCTGAAAATACTCTGAGTATAGTTTTAAATTCCTTCTAATGCTAGAAGAATGAAGGTTTAATGACCTGATTACACTTTAATTGCCAGTGTTCCTGTCAAGAAAATAATTTGATGTTGCCAAATGTAACAGGCTTATACTAACATTTCAAGGATTCAGTGTAAGAGTAAAAAAGCAGAAGATAAGAACAGTATCTCTAAGAAGTGGCAGATTTTCAGAGGCTGAAATTCTCAATTATAGGGCAGGTTTGTAGCATATAGCCCACAGTATGGTGTTATGGTACAAAAGGCATAAGTCAGGGAGATAACCTGTCTAAAGCATATATGTTGGATCACCAGTAGCTGTTGGAAATTCTTTTGTCCTTTTCATTACAACAAAGACAACATATAATGAAAAGGTATACACCCAAAGCAGCACATTCTGAATTCAAAAGTAGGTTGCAACATACACAAGGGAATTGGAAATAAGATTCTCACCTCTTGCTGCTAACATTAAAAGATTAATAGAGAGAATGAAAGTGATTCCCCCATTTAATATCTTCTGACAGAAACAAGACCTAAACACTGTTCAACTGTGAAGTATGATTTGTGGCAAACACAAAAAGAAGTGAAAAAAAGATATTTGAAAGGCTTGGATGCAGTAATACAGATTATACTGCAGTACACTGAGGGAGTGTTGCTTTGGCCATGTGTCCTTAGGGTGACTTCATGATGCTTGTATCCCCAATCATCTGTTCTGTGTGTGCTGTATATTGAGTTCTGTTTAAGACTGGTTCTGAGAGTGAAGCAGGGAAAGAAGAAGCGTGCAGTTTCTTTTGAAAAACAGTGTTCACTCTTCTGCATTTTATTTTTTTTCTGGACTCCGTGTGTTTGTCTGAGGCACAGACAGGTGTGGGACAGAGATCTCCTGTGCTTTTAGCTAGTTTAGTTAGCTGAGGCAGAAAAGGTCCTTGGACTGTTTTTTTCTTTTCTTTTTCCTTGGGATTGTTTAAATCTATCCTGGACTGAAAAACCAGAGAGACACCAGGACCTTGTGCCTGTGGCCCACCAGGGCCTGGGCCTTGACATCTTCCAGCACCAAAGGGACTGGGACTGATAAGAGACTGAGAGAGCTGAGCTAACTCTCAGTAAGGACTTCTCTCCGTTTTGCCATCTCTCTTCAGAGCAGCGAGAGGTTTTTAATTTTTTTTTATTATTCATTCCTTATGTTTGTGGGCACTTTGTTAAATAAATAGTTTTTTCCACTTTTCTCTGAAGAAGTTCTTTTCCTGGACCAGCTGTGGGGGGGAGTGCCCATTTCGGTTTGCTCTCCAGAGGAACCCCATTTGGAGGTTTGCTCCCAAATTTGCCCTAAACCAGGACACCGTGATGGTCTAGCACTATGGGCATGAAAAGGTTTTTCAGGAGAGGTAATTGCTTTCATTAGACTAGCTGGTGTAATTGAAGCACATGAGCTTGAGAAGTTCTGTGCCATTTCTAATCATCCCATCTGGAATCTGATGAAAGTGCCTGTCTCTCCCTACAGTCTTGTCTTCGGAAACTATTAGTCCACCACCTACAGACACATGGAGAAATGCTTCTGAAACTTACATCCTTCCATATGATTTTAGAGCTTGAGCTTATTGACAAAAATATTACTGGTAGTTATTGAATCAATTCATTTCCTTGGATAGATTAGAAACATGATAACTAGCATTTTAGAAATGGAATTCCAGTATCTCTTGACACAGATTCCCAAAGTACAAAGAAAGGTATAAAAACAGTGTTTGATGAAAACATACATAAGGCAAGTTTTATATGAATACACCAGCAGAAGTTCTCTTTGCTCTTTGCAAAGGTCTTTAAACTCAGAGAAAAAAATTTTGCTGCTTACTTGCTTTAACTGTTTTATCGCACTTCTATTCAGCAGCAGGCATATTTAATAACAGGAGTGTTTGTTGCCACAGAAACATAAGATGCTCTTGAAGCAGCTCTGAAGCAAAGGCTGTAAAAAATATTAGTAGATAAAGCAGATAAACCAGGCCTCAAAATAATCTCAATTTATGCAAATCAGCAGTGAAATTGCTTTTTAAAACTTAATGCATGTTCTGGAACCATGCAAAAGTGAGGATATACTATTTTACAGGTTGAAAAATTAGGAAATAACATATAGAATCCTAAACTAGTCAAATATGTGCCACAAAGAGCATTATATAATATTAACTGAAGGAGACCTAGGTCACTAAATTATCAAGCAAGAACAGAAATGGTTGCCTTGAAATAGACATCATGTAAAATAGCAGGCTGTCAGTAGAAAATCTATGACAGCATTTAGGGACATGAAAATAATGGCCAAATCTGATTTATAATTGCTAAATTGTGTTATTCAATTATTGGTGCAACAATGGTCACTGTCAGATTGTTTTCCCCCGATGTCTGTCTCTTAACAGAAGTAAGGATCAGGGAGGTTGACCTTTCCAACTTTTTGACGCTTCATGTATTAGGAAGACATTAGCAATGAATAATTACATCATTTTGCACAAATAATTCAAATAAGGAATCAAATATTTCATAGAAAACCATACATACAGGAAAATTTTGCTGAGGAATTACTTACAGCACCTTTCTTTGATAAGACATAAAATAATGTTACAGTTAAATAACTTGATCAGAAACCAAGTGTTTATTGCTTTTCTCATTTTTTAATACAGTGGTGTCCACATTTCAGATATTTGTGGGGGTGCAATATATCAAAGGAAAAAAGGGAGCAGCAGGGGCAACATGTTCCCATTTATTTAAATTAGGTATCTACCTCATTCTCTGTAACTCCTCATTTTTGTCAGTATTTAAAACTTACAATCTTCATATGTTGTTTAAATAATGTTAATTAGATAATTCTGCCCTTTTCAGACAAACATATCTTTGACTATTAAGACTCAGGCCCACTGTACCCAAAGATTACACTCATGACTTGGACATTGTCTCATAAAGCTTTTGAAATGAAGACTTCAAAAATGAAACACTGGTTTCAATGACTTATATTCAGAATAGAAATGATCAATGACTCAATCAGGGTAGAAAGGATGCAGCAGAAGAACCAGTATCTATGACATTTGCTGCCTTGCTGGATCAATATTTGAACTACCTATAAAGCCCAGTCCTGGTAGGTAGAAATGGCAATTTATTTTAATCTGAAAGCTATTTGATGAATGACATGGAGCTAATAGAAAATCTCAGTAGAGCCCAGCAGTTCTGTTACAAGTAACAGGTAACAAGTAACTGGAGCTATCATCAGAATTGGAATTTCTATGTCTATTCCAAGACAGACAGCTAAGAATATATGGATGATGGAGGCTTTTAGCTTCAGTGAATAGTTTTTCCCTTAAAAGTTGTATGTCAGTGTGATTAACATGGTTTCCTCCCTGATCAATCTAGTACAAAATAACTGATGATACACATTAGCTACTAAATTGTCTAAATCTACTTTGCTGTGAGAGCAAAGTTCTTAATGCTTTGCTCTCACAGGATGATTTTTACATGAACGAAAAGAAAAATCAATCGGATAGCACAGAAAATCACTAGGCATTTCTATCTGTGATGTAATTTCCTAGGGAGATGCAAACCCTCTTACTTTAAGATTAGTTTCTGAACATGAATATCTCTCACACAAGTTATATCATGCTCCTTCCTTATGAAGGATCTTAAGAAGCACATATAGAACTGAACCTAATGTCAATTATTGACTATAACAGTACAGAATGCACATCTCTTTTGTCACGTAAAAGTATTTATGCCAAGTGATTTTATTGCACAGTAAATCATTGCTTGATTTTCATAAAATTAAAATATTGAAGGAGAAAAGCTTTCACACTTTCACCTACCTATCTAGGAAAAGCATTACAGTAATGACAGCCCACATGGCCAGCACCCTATTATTTACCTAGATTTAAGACTGTAGAATTTACAGGTATTTGACATTTAGTACATTAAAATTTTATGAGAAAATGTGTATTATTGTATTAAACAGTCCATATTCCAGACCATAAGAAACTATATTACCACTATGACCTGTGGTAGTATATACGACCTGATGCTCAGATTTTCTGAAAACTGTAAATATCTACAGTAGCTGCAGAAAGTACTGGCTGTTCATGAGCTGATAGAATAGGTTTCATGTCACCAGAGAAAACCATGACACTCTGACACTTTTAGGCTGGGTTACAAAGATGATAAGCTGTGTAGAGAGGAAAAAAAAAAGAGTTCCTATTGTGTGATATGTAACCAGTTGAAATATTGTTGGAAATACCAAATAAAATCACAGAGTAATAGAAGTGCAGAATTTATAAGGTTGGAAAAGATCATTGAGCCCAACCAATTAACCTAGTACTGCTGTGTTCACCACTAATACATATCGCCAAGGTCCACATTCACATATTTCTTTAATGCTTCCAGGGATGGTGATTCCACCACTTCCCTGTGCAGCCTGTTCCAGTGCCTGACCATCCTTTCAGTGAATAAATTTTTCCCTAATAATCTATCTAAACCTCCCCTGGTGCAACATGAAGACATCTCCTCTTCTCCTGTCACTTATTCCTGGAGAAAAGAGCCTGACCCCCCACCTGAACAGTAACCTACTTTCAGGTGGTTGTAGAGAGCAAGAAGGTCCCCCTGAGCCTCCTTTTCTTCAGCATAAACACCCCAGCTCCCTCAGCCATTCCTCATCAGACTTGTGCTCTAGCTCTGTTCCTTTCTCTGGACCCACTCCAGTCCCTCAATGCCTTTCTTGTAGGGAGGGGCCCAGAACTGATCCCAGGATTGGTGGTGTGGCCTCGCTGGTGCCCAGTGCAAGGGGACAGTCACTGCCCTGGTCCTGCTGCCACACTATTGTTGATACAGTCCAGGTGACACTGGTCTTCTTGCCCCCTTGGGCACACCTGGGCTCATGCTCAGCTGCTGTCTACCCCCACATCCTTTTCCAGTTTTCCAGCCACTCTGTCCCAGTCTGTAGCACTGCCTGGTGTTGTTCTGACCCAAAATAGGAACTGGCACCTGGTCTTGTTCAACCTCATACAATTGGCCTCAACCCATCAATTCAGTCTGTCCTGATCCCTCTGCAGAGTCTTCCTACACTCCAGTAGATCAACACTCTCACCCAACTTGGTGTTGTCTGCAAACTTACTGAAGGTGAATAAAAATGTTGAATTTGTCAAATCTGCAAGACATCCTTGACGATCTTCAAATTCAGAAAACTTTCAGCATAAGGTTGAGATTGCCAAGGAGTGAGTGGTATGCAGAGCAGCTTTGTATTAGTTTTCTGTTAAGATCTTCAATCCAATCAAGTACTTCAAAAAAAACAACCCAAACCACTAAACAGGCTTGATAAAAAGCACACAGTTGAAGAAGGATCACAAGATCTGCAATAATAGATACGAATTCTGATTTTTTTAGTAGTTTTAAAAGGAAGGGAAATAAAAGTGGAACAAGAGAACATGGCATTCAGAAAGAAATAAAGCAAAATCTGAATAAAAATAATATAGTTCAAGTTTGAAAGACAAGGATATATGAATTTGCATGGGCTTTAATGCCACCATCACATGTGGTCAACAATTATCATTGGAAAAAAAGAAATTTATAAATAGAAAAACTATATCCAAAAAGATTAGTTTAAAATTTTCCATTAACAACAGGTTAATCTGTTGCAATGATTCATGATTACACAGCTTCACCTTATTTAGATCTTTTATGAAACATGTAATATATTTTCTTCCAGTTCAATAAAAATAATTATATATGATTTGATTTTGTTACAATTTCCATAGTATAATTTGAACTCTCAAATGGGAGACCTTTAATAAAAACCTTGAAAAAAATCTCTTGTTATGATTATCTATTATTTATTCCACTCTTCATACCTGAGGACACTGTCCCTGGACCTGTTGCTGAAGACTGCAATGATTTGAAAACTGAAATTACTCTTGCAGTTCAAAAATTACAGACCAATTGTTATTATAAAAGGAATCTATACACAGAGGAAAATGAGAGCCTTGTTGAGATAGAGGAACTCTAAGCAAAAGGGCTGTGACTTGTGACTGCCTCGCACAAATGTACGCAGCACCACAAGAATTTCTTTGTCCCAAAATAAGTATTTTGTAGAATTAGAATTGTAGAATTCTTTTGAAAGACCTAACAGAGTAACTTTAAACCCAGATAAATTACGAAATAGCAATCTACATGAAATTTTCACTTGAAGTTAAATGAATGATATACTAAGTAACTCGCAGTGTGTGATTATTTTGGAAAAAAAAATTGCTGGCTACCAGTTTTTATTCCTTTTTTTTTTTTTTTTTTTTTTTTTGGGGGGGGGGGTGGTGGTAGGCACTGTATGTTTCCTTCTTAATTTCATTTAAAGATACAATTCCCTGAGTAATGGACAGAATTTTGTAAAGTATTTTGTCTACCTACTTTTCAACCTTAATTCCGTAATTTTTCTTCTACTTCCCTTCTTCTGCTTAATTTTGTAAAGAAATATACCAAGAGCCATTATTTTGTGCCTAGCAAATAAAAAAGTAAAGTTAGATTAATAATATTTTTTGGATATACTCAATGTCTAAGTACTTATAGGATTAATCTGAATTAATCATTAATTAAAAATATCTATCAAAATAATTAAAAATACTTTTAGTCTGTAAAGCCATACATAAGAAAATTAAGAAAAGCTGATTCACAGTTTTTATCTAGTTTGACGCCTTTCTTACATCCCTTCATTTACAGTGAGGAATCAAACATTAGAGTAACTAAGTTTTCCACATAATTGCCCATTATGATATAGAGATAATCATGCAACCACATAAAGACACAGCCAAAGCCAAAGCAAAACTCATCATTTTCTAAGTTTCAATGCTTCAGTTCATGATTCCTATTATAAACACTGAATTAATTCTTCCTATGCTATGTCTTCCATTATGTCAGTAAGGAAAATGTAAGTTAAATTCAGCACAAGACCTTTCACAACAAAAAGACCCGTTTCACCATTGGCTCACCAAGGTCCATTCTTCAGACACAAGAATGCCTTACAGAATCAGTGACAGATAATTCCTTAGCAAGCAACTGTTTAAATTAGGAGATGTTACATAAATATATAGGATGATCACAAGGATGTGGTCCTGTTGGTCAATAAAGTAGAGGAAAGGGTGATTTTCTTGATCCCATACAGAAAAAAAACTGAAGACTTATGGAAGAAACTCATGGCTGAAGTGGAAGCCACGAACAGAAGCCCTAACTGAGTCTTCCTCAGTTCTACTAAATCAAATGATACAGCTCTTTTAAGGCAGCACTTCTTTCTTGTGGTGCAGAATACACACTGAAATGCAAAACTTCTTATGCAATCTATTATAGTTTTTAGCAAAAATCATTGGGACTAAGAATGAAAAAAATTATTTGGGCAACTTCAATACCTTTTTTGTTGGAGAGAAACTAGAAAGCATTTCTGAAAGCACTGATTTCAGTTTAGCTGATTTTTAATTCCATGGAACAGAGAAATGGTAGTTTTATGTCAGAGAGATATTTCTGATATATATGCAACACTAATAAAAACAAGGTGGTAATCTTCCTTTAACAGCACAATTCAAATAATTCTAAAGAAGGTAAAGTTTTAGTAAAATTAGCCATGTACTGTGTCTGTAGGTGAATGTTTGTGGTAAATATGAAATATTTGCAAGTAAATACTAACTCTTTCTACATTGCCATCAAGATTGATTAAATATAGATTTATTTTAAAGAGATAAATACTAATTTGCATCAATATGTCATGAAAACTTATTATATTGCTTTGAAATTTCTTTGCCAACTATTTAGAAATGTCTAACAACCAGAGGTTAAAGTTATGAAGGTATAATAATTTGCTATCTTATTCATGCAGAAGACAATTATTAACGACTGCCATTACTGCAGTTAAAATTCAAACAATTAATCTTATTTATTAATTTGAATGTACTTATTTTCCATGTTTATCACATATAAAAGTGAGGAGTGATTTGGAATTTGCTAACAGAAATATGCTTAGGAGTATTAATATTTAAAATTGCCAGAGGATTGCAGAGAAAATAGATGCTTTCTGAACACCTACTTATTACATTTTTATCAATGTCTCATTAAACCAAATGTGGGAGCATAGTGTTTTTTGTTTTGTTGAGTTTTTTATATATTGTTCGGTTACTTTATGACACTTTTACAGGTTCTTTATCTTGAGCATCTTGTCTATTACTGACACAGTGCCAGAATTGCCCGCTGGCTCCCAACAGTGGCTGCTCTGAGATGCAACATGATCTGAACAGCAGCAGAGCAGGGCTTGCTCTCCACAGCAGAGTGCTCTGCTGAAGTGCTGAAGGCAGAGACAAGAACGAGGGAGAGATGTTCCATACAGGTTGCAAGGTGGCTTATTACCAAGGAGCACCCAGGGATGAAAGACACTGAGCTCTGGCGTGCAGGAGCTTTTATACAAGGGAGGATCCTGGGGAGGGTACAGATCTTCAACCAATAGGGACAGGACTGGGGAGGACCACAAGGCGGGGTTTACAATACATAAGCCAATGAGGATGCACGGGGGAGGGAACTGTTCACACAAACCAATGGGTCTTCGAGTAACAGGGCATTTCCAAGGGGATTTCCAAGGCAGGGGGCTGGCACAGATGGGATTGACAACTCAGTGGGACAAGGGACAGGGAACAATCTGGATCAAGGAGCAGGACTAAGACAAGACAGACAACTGGGTGGGAGGATATATATATCTCTATATTTTTCCACACATGGGGCACTATCTGCCGGTCTTAATGCTCCTGCATAGACCAGGGTATGGTACTAAAATTGCCTTACTGGTGTATTATGTCCATTGCTTGATAAACTCTGAGGCAATGAACAGCATTCAGAATATACACCCAGTTTTAGATTCGTTTTCTGGTCTAGGATGCTACATCTGGGGCCTCAACAATCTTACCAAGGCCCTGTGGGGAGGAGTAAAGAATGATTTTTTCCAGCTTTTCAGGCATAACACAGCAGTTTTTGAAAATATTGAGTACCCTCTTGATACCAAGGACAGTATGATGTTGTTATTAGTCCTGCTCTGTCTTCTCTGCACAGCCCGTACCATGCTTAGGATCAAAACACTACCTGGTGTGATACAGCGTGTTCTTAAAGAAGAGGAAGAGAGAAAGAGAAGCAAAACAACAGCATCGGCGTCTACACAGACCGTCACAAAGAAGAAGAGAACCAAAGGCAAGACAACAGTGTCCTCATCTACACAGACCATCGCAGAGGAGAAAGAAGCTAAAAGTGAATCAACAGTGTCCACATCTACACAGACCATCACAGAGGAGAAAGAAGTCAAAAGTGAGGCAACAGTGTCCACATCTACGCAGACTGTCACAGAGGAGAAAGGAACCAAAGGTGCTGTCAGCATCTCCACACAAACCATCACTGAACTGAAACCACCTAAACCAGTAGCAGTTGCCACCACTCAGAAGAAGAAGTCAAGGAGCAAATCAGTCCACGTAGTGACTGACGAGGATGCAGCAGGACCTTCGCAGCCAGCAGAAGAAACAGAGATAGAGATCATCACTCGCTCTCTATCCCTGGGTGAGTTGCGTGACCTGTGAAGGGAATTCACTCGCCAGACCAACGAGTCCATCCTGACCTGGCTGCTCCGCATCTGGAACGCTGCAGCCAATGACACCATTCTGGATAGAATTGAGGCCAGGCAACTGGGATCGCTGTCCCGGGATGTGGTCATTGACCAGGGGATTGGGAAAACCCAAGAACCTCTCAGCCTCTGGCAGCGACTGCTGACAAGTGAGAAAGACAGATACCTTTGTAAAGAAGACCTCCAAGTGCACCAAGGCAAATGGAGCACAATAGAACAAGGTATCCAACGCCTGAGGGAATTGGCTGTGCTGGAGATCATTTTTTCAGAAGACAAGAGATTTCCTAAAAGCCCAGATGATGTCCAGTGCACATCACGGATGTGGTTGAGAATTGCACGGCTTGGACCAGAGATGTACTCACATTACCTGGCAACACTGCAATGGAGGGAAGGTGAGGACAAGGTGGGTGTCTTGGCTAATAAATTAAGAATTTATGAGGACACTGTCACCGCCCCAGTTCGCACCCATGTCTCGTCTGTGGAAACGCGACTGGCTGAGCAAGTCCAGAACTTGATGCTTGATTGAAGAAGGCCATCAGAAATTAAAAGAACTTAAGGAAGAAATTTATCATATCTCACCAGAGCCGACGAGAGTCTCTGCCATTAGGAGCAGGCGTCCCCCAGCCAGGGAGAGAGGATACACACCACGAGGTAACCTCTGGTCTTTTCTTTGAGAGCATGGAGAAGATATGAAGAAGTGGGATGGGAAACCCACCTCCTCCTTAGCAGCCCAGGTACGTGAACTGAAAAGAGGAACACCTACCACAAGAAGCCCATCTAGAATCAATGTTGCACCAGTCTCTCAGAACTCCAAACAGTACAGGAATGATGATATGACTGATCCTCTTGAAGGGACCTCAGAAACATACGTACAGGAGGAGAACAATATATGCCATGACCAGGAACAGGGGAGCCCTGCCTCTAGCCAGGAAAAGGAAAGGGACAATCGGATCTACTGGACTGTGTGGATCCGATGGCCTGGCACATCTGACCCACAAGAATATATGGCATTGGTTGACACTGGGGCCCAATGTACCATGATGCCATCAAGGTATGTAGGAACAGAATCCATCTCTATTTCTGAGGTGACAGGAGAGTCACAGGAACTGACTGTATTAGAGGCTGAAGTGAGTTTAACTGGGAACGAGTGGCAAAAACACCCCATCGCAACTGGTCCAGAGGCCCCATGCATTCTTGGCATAGACTATCTCAGGAATGGATATTTCAAAGACCCGAAAGGATATCGCTGGGCATTTGGGATAGCCGCAGTTGAGAAAGAAAACATCAGAGAGTTGAATACTTTGCCTGGTCTCTCAGATGACCCCTCTGCTGTGGGACTGCTGAGAGTCGAAGAACAACAGGTACCAACTGCCACAACAACAGTACACCTCCGCCAATATCGCACTGACAGAGACTCTGTGATTCCCATACATGAGATGATCCGTAAACTCGAGACCCAGTGGGTGGTCAGTAAGACTCATTCACCTTTCAACAGCCCAATATGGCCCATGCGTAAGTCCAGTGAAGAATGGAGACTGACGGTGGATTACCGTGCTCTGAATGAAGTCACGCCACCACAGAGCGCTGCCATGCCAGACATGTTAGAGCTTCAATATGAGCTGGAGTCCAAGGCAGCAAAGTGGTATGCGACCATTGACATTGCCAATGCCTTCTTCTCCATTCCTTTGGCAGCACAGTGCAGGCCCCAGTTTGCTTTCACCTGGAGGGGCGTGCAGTACACCTGGAACCAACTGCCCCAGGGGTGGAAACACAGCCCCACCATCTGCCATGGACTGATCCAGGCCGCACTGGAGAATGGTGAGGCTCCGGACCATCTGCAGTACATCGATGACATCATCGTATGGGGAAACACCCCAGGGGAGGTCTTTGAGAAAGGAGAGAAGATTATCCAAATTCTGTTGAAAGCTGGTTTTGCCATTAAACGAAGTAAGGTTAAGGGACTGGCTCAAGAAATCCAGTTCCTGGGAGTCAAGTGGCAAGATGGACGTCGCCAAATCCCCACAGAGATAATAAACAAGATCACTGCCATGTCCCCACCTACCAATAAAAAGGAAACACAAGCTTTCCTAGGTGCCATAGGCTTCTGGGGGATGCACATTCCTGAGTACAGTCAGATTGTGAGCCCTCTCTATCTGGTTACCTGCAAGAAGAACGATTTCCACTGGGGCCCTGAACAGCAACAAGCCTTTGTTCAGATCAAACAAGAGATTGCTCACGCAGTAGCCCTTGGCCCACTCAGGACGGAACCAGATGTGAAGAATGTGCTTTACTCTGCAGCCAGGAACAATTCTATCCTGGAGCCTGTGGCAGAAGTTGCCTGGGGAGACTCGAGGCCGACCATTGAGATTCTGGAGCCGAAGTTACAGAGGCTCCGAAGCCAACTACGCTCCCACAGAGAAGGAGATCTTGGCCGCCTATGAAAGAGTTCAAGCTGCCTCGGAAGTGATTGGCACTGAGACACAGCTGCTTCTGGCACTCTGATTACCAGTATTGGGGTGGATGTTTAAGGGAAAGGTTCCTTCCCCGCATCACGCCATTGACACCACATGGAGCAAATGGATTGCTCTCATCACACAGCGCACCCGTTTTGGAAACCCAAATTGCCCTGAGATTCTGAAAGTTATAACAAACTGGGTGGAAGGTGAGAATTTTGGATTATCGTCTGAAGAAGAAGAAAACCAAGTAACGCGTGCCGAGGAAGCCCCACCATATAATGAGCTACCGGAGACTGAAAGACGATACGCTCTCTTCACTGATGGCTCCTGCCAAATTTTAGGCGCTAATTGGAAATGGAAAGCTGCAGTTTGGAGCCCCACACGACAAGTTGCACAGGCTACCGAGGGACAAGATGGGTCGAGTCAGGTTGCAGAGCTTAAAGCTGTCCAGCTGGCTTTGGATATTGCTGAACGAGAGAAATTGCTGAAGCTTTACCTCTACACTGACTCATGGATGGTAGCTAATGCTCTGTGGGAATGGCTGAATCGCTGGAAAAAGGCCAACTGGCAGCGCAGAGGAAAACCCATCTGGGCTGCTGACATTTGGCAGGACATCGCTGCCCGAGTAGAGAGACTGACCGTGAAGGTTTGAAACGTGGACGCGCACGTACCCAAGAGCCCGGGTAATGAGGAGCATCGCAACAACGAGCAGGTGGACAAAGCTACCAAGGTGAAAGTATCACATGTGGATCTAGACTGGATCTAGACAAGGGAGAACTGTTCTTAGCTCGTTGAGCCCATGATGCCTCTGGTCATCAAGGAAGAGATGCAACATACCGATGGGCCCGTGGCCAAGGGGTGGACCTTACTATGGACAGCATCTCCCAGGTCATCCACAACTGTGAGACCTGCGCTGCAATCAAACAGGCCAAGCAAGTGAAGCCTCTGTGGTATGGTGGACAATAGCTGAAGTACAGATATGGGGAAGCCTGGCAAATTGACTACATCACCCTTCCCCAAACCCGCCAAGGAAAGCGCTACGTGCTGACTATGGTGGAAGCCACCACTGGATGGCTGGAAACCTACCCTGTGCCTCATGCCTGCCTCAGTGCCCAGAACACCATCCTGGGCCTGGAAAAGCAAGTCCTATGGAGACACGACACCCCTGATAGAATTGAGTCGGACAACGGGACCTATTTTAACAACAGCCTTATAAACAGCTGGGCTAGAGAACATAGTATTGAATGGATATATCACATTCCTTATCACGCACCAGCTGCCGGAAAAGTTGAATGGTGCAATGGACTACTAAAGACTGCCCTGAAGGCACTTGGCGGGGGGACCTTCAAGAATTGAGAAATGAACTTAGCCAAAGCTACCTGGATGGTCAACACCCGAGGGTCTATCAATCGAGGTGGCCCTGCCCAGTGTGAACCTTTGCACACAGTGGATGGAGATAAAGTCCCTGCAGTACATATGAAAGGCATTTTAGAGAAGACTGTTTAGATTAATCCCACCTCAAGAAAAAGCAGACCCATCCATGGGATTGTCTTTGCTCAAGGACCTGGTCACACTTGGTGGGTAATGCAGAAAGATGAGGAAACCTGTTGTGTACCACAGGGAGACTTAATTTTAAGTGAGAAGAGTGTGTAATGTTTTATTCTCAATGTGTATGCATATCTTTGTAAGAATGTATTGATTTGGATATGATGTAGATGGTAATAGAAAAAGGGGTGGATTATGTCCTGAGTTGTAGTGTGGGATGTACACAAGGTATTTATTCTATCACCATCTTCATGAACTGTTGAAACCAAGTGAGGCAGAGCTCTAGTGTAGGGCTGTCTTCTGCTAATGGCCCATTAACGCCTGGCCCATGACTTACAGATAACTCCCTCTAGGAGTTATCTCTCTTTAATGGGCCATCAAGGACCCACTTCACACTTCTCATGCTATTGTGAGATGCTCTGCCCAGGGGGAGGAGCCAAGCATTCTCACCTGGATATAACCTGGGACTTGGAACAGTTCAAGCAGCACTTACCTACTGGATTCCCAGAGGACCAGAGCTACCAGACCTTTCTACAGGATCACTGCTTCAGGAAGAGCACCTCACCTGGACTGCTTCCACCATCCTGCTCAGGTTGTATTCTGACTCTGTTATTGTGTTATTGCATTTATTTTATTTTATTTTTACCTTTCTACCTTTCTTCTTATTAAATTATATCTCTGACTTGGAGCCTCTCATTCGTTTTGCTTTCAAACCACAACAATGTTATCAATGCGCTTTAAATTATAACTTAACCCTTTTTAGTGCTGAACACCAAATAACCTCAAACTGACTGTAACCTCAAAGTGACTGTAGAGCTAAGTTATCCATTTATTTCTCATTACAAATTGTTTTTCTGCCACAAACAGCCAAACTCCAAACAAAACAACCTGCCACATGTTTTGAACATAAAACCCCCCAGTTTTTATAGACATCTTGGCAAAAATTCTTTCTGTGAGTCTTGTTGCATTTTTTCACTTCACTTTCAAATAATTATGTCTGGGAAAAAAAATCAAGTCAGTAGCTAAAAAGAGCACCTTAAATCTATAATGATACTAAAAAAACAGCTAGAGTCAAATATGTTACAAAAATTATTATTTCAATGGGTATTTTTTATTAAGAACTCTATTACATGCATTTTACTGCTGTTCATGTTTCTTAAGGTTATTTGAAAATGACTAGTTGTCATAGCAACTGAACTTTCAAAAATTCTCTCTTAATTTTCCATTAGGAGTATTAGTAGTCAAGCATGGAATTTGAGTAAGCTAAGAACAGTATCAGGGAATGTCTCAGGCTCAAATTCCCAAACATGAAGCTCTGGATGCTCGGCAAACCTTTGACAAAATTCAAAATGTGAGGCAAAGATAGCACTGCATTGCCTTGTCTTTTGACTTTGCTGTTATCATAGGCTGTTTGGAATCTTATTTCAGAAAATCTGTTGTTTTCTGCAATTTAAACATTGAATCAAGAACCCAAATCTTGAAAGGAAAGAACATTGACAAATTGAAGAAGGTTCTGTCCAAGGAAAACATGCATGTGTTTAACATTTAAGGGGACTAAAACCATCACCACAGCATTTAATTCAGAGGCAACTGCAGTTGGTTATAACATCAAGGGCTGTGGTACACTTGAATACATATCAGTACCTCTCTTTAGAGAAAATAACAATTAAAAATATTAGATAATGCCTTTTATGCTGCCTGTGTCTTCTCCCTCTGTATTTAATGCCAGAGGGCCATATTTCAAGGAAAGTTTGTAATGGAGGTATTTCATTACTTGGAATTTATAAAGGGGAACATTTTCACCAGAAGAGCAGACATTTGCTTATGGTAAACGATAGAATTTTGCCTTTTCATAATACAATGTCATTTCTTGTAAAATCTAACTTTGTCTCCATTATCTTCATCTACATACTCTTAAACAGCTCATTTTTGCTCACTTACATTCACTTTTTTTGTGCAAGTCATCAAGGTTTTGGGGTGAACTCCTAAATGAGTTGTTATTTGATTTTACATTTGAACAGTTTGGTACAATTTTCCTATGCCAAAGCACATTCAAGGAGCCACCTTTTAAGTTCAACTCAGAACAATAAAGAAATAAAGGAATTAGATGAATATTTTAATAAGTAATATAACGCTGTGCTAAACTAGAAAAAAATCTTAAAAGCAATGAACAGAAGTCACAAGAAGTTTAAGTGCACAAAGATTAAGAAATTTGTTTATGTGTTGCCTGTTTTTATAAGAGGCACTGAATATGTGGTTGCATTGTACAGCTAATATCATAACTAGCTCTCCTCAGGACATGGAATAGGTGGAGTAAGTCCAGAGGAGGCCACCAAGTTGATAAGAGGACTGCAGCATCTCCCCTAGGGAGACAGACTGAGTGAATTTGGACTCTTCTACCTGGACAAAAAAAAAAAAAAAAAAGGTTGAGTGGAAAATTCAGAGCAACCTTCCAGTATCTGAAGGGGCCTACAGTGAAGCTGACTTTTCATCAGGAACTGCAGTGACAGGACAAGGGGAAATGGGAAACTGAAAGATGGGAAATTTAGGTAACATATGCAGAAGAAAAAAAATTCTTCCCTGTGAAAATCATGAGACACTGGCACAGAGAAGTTGTGGAATCCCCATCCCTGGAAGTGTTGAAAGCCAGGCTGGATGGGGCTCTGAGCAACCTGTTCTAGCAGAAGGTGTCCCTGCCCACAGCAGGAACTGGATGATCTTTAAGATCCCTTCCAACCCAAACCATTTTGTGATTCTATGAAGTAAAAGAAAAAAAATACCCTGAAGTTACTGAATTCTGAGTCAAAATATTTAGCAATGAAATTATTCATCCTCAGTTATATACCCAGATGAATTTACATATACCCAAATTTGTTATTTGAGAAAATCTAACTACTTTGGCATAGACATATAACCCATTGCAGTAGTTAGAAATTTCATCAGACAGCCAATTAATGAAATAGAATTCTAATTTACATTTCTCAAAAGATTCTTCTAGGAGAATATAATACACATTTGGGTTTTTTAACCCAAAGAAATTGATATATTTTTCAAAAGTGCTTATGCATTTTTGATTTTAAAAAACCCTTTATTGCTTAGTATTTACACTTTGGATCTCTCTTGACACACTAAAAATAATATAAGTGTAAGTCTAGTGGGTACACACTGATTACCTTAATCATGTATAAAACGAAGAATCATGAAGAAGTAAAATCTCACAAATATTTGTTCCTGTACATTTTTAAATAGGCATCTGATAGAATCCATAATGAGAGCCACTCTTGAGAGCAGGGGCTCACCCCTGGAGGGAAGAAGCATTGAAGGACAAAAACTCCGCAGTGGCACTGAATACCCCAGGGAGCAGCTGTCCATCACCAAAACCACAACTGTCTCCACTCTGATTCTGAGAGTCAAACAGGGAGAGGGGTCTGAGCCCTATCCCTGACCCCTAGCCAAAATCTCATGATATCTCTGCACTTTCCATGGGAAAGTCCCCCAGCTAAGTGATGGTAGTAAATTGCACCCTTCCACTTCCTTCCCCTCCCAGCCACATCTTTTGTCTCTTAAGTACCCATCATCCCATCACTTGGCAAAAAATGGGAGAAAAAGTCTGTGTGAGAAAGAAAAAAAAATAAAGGAAAAAATCGTAAACTCCAAGAGGCAAGAAATAAGCAAACAGTGTAAATTACTTCATGTTAGTAAAAAAAAAAAGCTCCATTTTACCTGACTGGTAAATTATTAGAGGCAAAGGAAAACCACAGAGAAGTCTTACACATTATGAAGTAAATACACTGATGTGATGAACAACCAAACTGAGAAGACCACACATCCTGGTGAAGCAAACTGAACTCCACTAGATTTAAAATTTTAAACTTAAATAAACAATATATTTTATTTCAAACAGTAATATAATCTAGGTAGGACTCTCCTGCTAAATTTAAGATCATCTGCAATATTCATGGTGTTGAAAAAATGAGTAAAGCATTGTAATACATGCTGACTGTAATACATGCAAGACTGTAATACATGTGATTTTCCTTCTGAGTGCATAGCGGCCATCCATTATATGAAACAATAAACATGGGAATAGCCAATGACCCTTAGCAACCTTAGATGAGCATGTACTTTGTCATTAACTAGATATATTCTTGAAAAAATACAGCTAGGTGAAAACATCACTTGTTTATAGCAGAAAGAAACTAAAAGTCTATAGCCTGTAGAGAAGCAGCAAGACAAAAGATGGAAAGTAAAAAAAGAAAATTTGAGGTAATCTTTGAAGTGAGCATATACTCATCAAAAAGAAAAAATGTGGTACAGGTCAGGGACATCAGATAAAAGGATCAAAATACATTAATGTATAAAGACAGCAAAATTTCCTTTTTTTCCAGTCAGGTGTTTTCAGAGAGTTCTTTGCAAACAAAATATTTTAGATGCCCAAATTATACAATCACATGATGTACATAGCAAATTAAAACCAAATTTTTTTAAAATTTCTTGTGATAGATCACATGAGTCAAGCCAGGATGTTAAATGCATACCTCTAGTTATATATTCAGAAATACCAACAAGAAGTCTGAATGTCAAGTGTACGTGTCCATGAAATATGGACATGGCAATAGAAATTAGCAAATGTGCTTTAATAAAAAGCCATGAAATACTATGCCAAGCACCTACCAGTACAAAACACTTGTATAAACTGTTGAATAAATGTGCTCATGTAACTAACATCACATTAAAAGTAACAGATTTATCTGCAAGTACAATGTTGAACATACGAAGTTTGAGTGTCTCTTTTTGAAAAAATTACTGTAGAAATTATTAACTTTCCAAAGAAATGACATCTGTTGATTGTGTGATGATCTATGGAAAAGTTAAAATTTAAATGCACCTTGGGCTTGCCTGGCAAGGTTTTAGTAGTAGAGGGGCTTCTGTGAGAAAGTGCCAGAAGCTTCTCCTACTTCCAACAGAGGCAATGCCAGCTGGCTCCAGGGCAGACCCACCACTGCCCAAATCTGAGCCCCGAGACAGTGTATTATAAAAGGGATGAAAAGTTATTGCACAGGAACAACTTCAGCCAGAGAGCAGAGGAGTGAGAATGTGTGAGAGGAACAGCCCTGCAGACACCTGGGGCAGTGCAGAAGAAGGGGCAGGGCAGGGCTCCAGAAGCTGGAGCTGAGATTCCCCTGCAACACATGCCCATGGAGAGGGGGTGAGATTCCCCTGTTGCCCATGGAGTACCACAGGAGAGCAGAGGTCCAACTGCAGCCCATGGATCCACATGGATAATAAAAGGGAGATGCCAGAGGGAGGCTGTGACTCCACAGAAAGCCCATGCTGGAGCAGCCTCCTGGCAGAACCTGGAGCAGGTTGTTCCTGAAGGACTGACTGCATGAAAAGGACCCACACTGGAGAAGCTTGTGAAGAACTGCAGCCCATGGGAAGAACTCACATTGGAGAGGTCTATGAAGGACTTTCTCTCATGGCAGGGACACCAACTGGAGCAGGGGATGAGTGTGAGGAAGAAGTGGCAGAGACAAGGCATGATGAACTGATTGCAATCTCTATTTTCTGTCCCCCTGCACCACTGGCCAGGAGGCAGAGAAAAATAGGTGTGAAGTTGAGCCTAAGAAAAAAGAAGCAGTACAGGGGAGGTGTTTAAGATTTAGCTTTTATTTTTCATTCTGTTACTCTGATTCCATTGGTAATTATTTAAACTAATTTCCCAAAGTCAAGCCTGTTTTGCCCATGATTGTCATTGCTGATTGTTCTTGATTCACAAGCCTTCCATTATAATTTCTCTCCCCTGTCCACTTGGGGATGGGAGGGATAAAGTGGCTTTGCAGGGCATTTGGTGTCCAGCCAGCATTAATCCACCAAAATTTATAAAAAAATAAATATAATAACTGTTCATAGAAACAGAATTAAAAAAAATTCCAAATTATATTAAAAACATTGAAAATATCATTTACCTGTGTACCTGGTGGGAATATTTGATGTGGATTTTCATGGACTAACAAATTAATAATCTCCAACATTGTAATTTGTTTTTATTCCATTCAGGAACAATTTTTTTTTGGCAGTGAACAAATAATTTTTGGTGATATATGATCTAGTTGTATAATATATAGTAGATATATAGTAATTGGATGAATGTAAAACTAGGTTTGGACTAATGTAAAATACATATTTTTCCCTCAATTTTTTTCTCTAGGTCTTTTTGGACAAGAAGTTGGATAGTTCAGATTGCTGAACTGCTCAGGATCTGAAGTGTTCAGCGTCTGAATGAACACTTATTTGCAATTTCTTTCATCACCAATGATACTCAACATATATATACTTCCACTCAACATCATCCTAGTGACAACTGGATAAAAGTAAAGATCCATTAATATCTTTATGTCCAATCAGCTAAGCATAAAGACTATGATCTTATTCTCAAGAATTTTGACTTCAGCTTTGACAGTTCACAGTATAACTACTGTACTCATGAATTCAGCCTGTTCATGTGTGTAACTATTTAATCCTGATGTTACTTAGGCAGAATGTAGCTATACAGCTTTATATTCTTTTATGTTGCAGTAGGATAACATTTATGCTTGTGGGAATTCCAGGCACAAGAAATTCTCAAAATCTTGTGCATGCAGGCCCAAACACAGAAATGAATACAGAGTTTGACCTGAGACCTTGGAAAAGGCTTCCATATCAGGAGACCATAAGCAAGAATGTCAGTTTGTACCTTAGACAGACACATATTAAGATAGGTAGTAGAAAGTTTTAAGTTTTAAAGTTTGGATATAGAAGCAGTTACAGAAATAGTAAAAAAGTTTGAAGATGTAGCAAGTAGTTTTGTGCGTCATTATGCTCTTGGTTAAAAAAGTCTGCATTGCGGCAAGTACATGTGATACAATTTAATTAGGGATTGGTGTGAAAGTAGAAACATTCTTTGTGGCAGTAGTTTAATGGCTAATTAACCTCTAAGAGACCTTGTAACCTGTGGTCATGAGACCACTGGACCATGGACTTCTGGCTTATGCAGTGACTACATTCTCACTCCTTCATGAGACTAGAAGATAATAATAATAAACCATGCTTTAAGATATCTCTCAGTGGTCCCATCTCTCTAAATATCCCGATATGTACTCACTATTCTCAGTTCTGCTAACTTGTTTTCATAATTTCTTAAAAAGGCTGTCACTCCTCTCCAATACATTTCTTTTTAATAATCCAAAAATATATCCTATTGCATTTTTATTTACTGGAATGGCTGGGAAGACAAAAAAGGGGTTTTAAACAGGCACAAACAAAGCAAAGAACTATCAATTAAATATTCCCCCATAGCTGTAGGAGAAAAAGACAGTTCCCTTGTTAAATCCAGTCTAAATGTGAGAACTCATTAAATCTTCAATGAGCAATTGTTATGGTAGGAACTTTGCATCAATAATTAAATCTATTTGAGATTTAAGAGGAGAAAAATCATCTGAATTTTAATGTATTGTGTATATATTTAACAATGCCTAATGGAGACAGATGTTAGAAGATAACAGATGCTAAATAATTCTCTTATTTTACATGACATTTATAAAAGACAAGCAAAATTAAATGTCAAAATGATGCAGCTACTCTCAATTCAGAGACACAAGCCTCCCTATACTCATTAAGCTGGAAACTGCAGCAAGAACAAGTGTTCATATAAGTGGGATTTAAGTTTACGTTCATGAGTAGAATAGTACTTTTGCACATACTCACACGTTCTAGTATATCTGTCTTAAAATTGAAATATGTGTTACATTCTGGGGTTCATTTTATACTAGATCATTTTACCTAATATGTAACTAGTTGAAATTCCAGCTTCTTAATAATTTTTTTCTTTAGATAGTACATTCAAAACTATGGATGTGCCACCACTCCCCTCATCCCAGTGGTGGGTAAGAAAATTCTAAATTATATTGAGGAAAGAAACATCAAGGTAATGCATCTACTCCTGACCCATGTAGTAGTACCATAGTCATGGTGAATGCACAGACTGAACACAAATATATCTAAATATATGTAGTGATTTACAGTTCATCAGTAACAGAGGAAACTTTGCATTGTCAAGTCTCTCACATGTATAAAGTGTACATATTCACCCATTGAACAGTCTTATTCTCTTTCTTGTACAAAACAGGATTTCCTATAGAGCTAAAAAACTTCTCAATGGTTTATTTTCTCTTAATATTCATTTGTACAAAGATGAATCTATTTATCCCATCTTTCAGGAGATGTTTTCAAGTTAGAATACAGAAATCTGTAAATCTGTTAATACTTGTACAGTATTTGGACAAGACGAAGGACTTAAATTTTCAAAAGCTCTCAAAGCACTTAGAAATCTGAGGCTGTTTTAAGGTTCAAGGGACTTGGAACTTTAAAAAATGGGAGAGTGCTTATGTCTTTGTAAAATGTATAGTCAATAAAGAGAGCTGTCATTTGAAAACAGGCCAAGGACAATAGATTTTCAGCAGTTCTTTGCCCTCTCACAACTCCTTGCTCACTCACCACCTAGAGGAATTTATTTCAGTTTCAAAGATCAACACAAATGACACAAGGTCAGACAAAAAAAGCTATTGAACAATTAATAAGCATTTACATCCATATCATAAAGCCACCAACTATATCATGTGGCAAAATAGAAAGCAATTAATATGAACTAAAAAAAAAAAATCATTATGTATTCAGAGGCAGTTGAGGATATATGATAAAATGCATATATGTCCTGGGTTGCAGTGTAGGATGTACACAAAGTATTTATTCTATCACCATCTTCATGAACTGTTGAAACCAGGTGGGCTAGTGTTTTCCCAAGCCCCCTGCCTTTTCTGCTAGTGGCCTTTGGAGTGTCTTCTGCTAATGGTCCATTAACGCCTTTGGGATGTCTTCTGCTAATGGCCCATGAGTCACAGGTAACTCCCTCCAGGGGTTATCTCTGTTAATGGGCCATCAAGGACCCATTTCACACTTCTCATGCTATTGTGAGATGTTCTGCCCAGGGGGAGGAGCCAAGCATTCTCACCTGAATATAAGCTGGTATGTGGGACAGTGCAAGGGCATTTATCCACTGGATTCCCAGAGGAGCAGGGCTGCCAGACCTTTCTACAGGATCACTGCTTCAGGAAGACCACCTCACCTGGACTGCTTCCACCATCCTGCTCAGGTTGTATTCTGACTCTGTCAGTGATCCTTCATGTTATTGCATTTATTTTATTTTACTTTTACTTTTTTACCATTTTTCTTATTAAATTATATCTGACTTGGAGCCTCTCATTCGTTTTGCTTTCAAACCACAACAATATGAAATGTGACAAGATGACTGCCTGACCACTCAAGTAAAAATCTCTAGAAAGGAAGACGTGTGCAAATTCTGCATTGGATGAGAGAATAAAAGAATTTTAATTGCTTTTTTTATTCCCTCCATTTTCATCATTGTTAGTTTTAATATTTACTACTCCAATACAATCAGAAGTATACATTAGACAGAGAAATTATCTAAATAAGAAAAGTCAACCAAAATTTACAAGCATTTTTTTTTAAAATTATGATTCTCATGAGTCTGAGATTTTTATATACATATATATATATATATATATATACTGTTTTTCATAGTTCTTTTTTCAAAATACAGAAAAGAAGTGGAGGGACTAGCAAGGTCAAATATTCCATACCTCATTATTTTATGGACAGAAGGAAAATACCACAACCTTCTTTTATGTGCTTGGCAGAAAGCCACAACACTCAGAAGTACACAGCTATTTTAAAGCTTTTCAGTTAGGTCTGCTCGAGTGAATTAAACCTTTCTCCTCCACACCTTTCTTTTCCTTTGTGCATGTGTGTGCAAAAGAAGCCAAAAATGTCACCTATGAAGCTACATATGTTCCAAGAAAAGGATGTGCCATTTCTCACAGACGTAAGACTTTTTTCTAATATCTTTCTGGTAATGCACTTTTATTTTTGTGGCTTCTCTTTCTTTGATCTTTTCTTTTAATTCTAAAATCTTTTAGGACTGGGAATTTGACTCCTCATGCAGTTTGGTCAGGGATCCTAGCTGAGTGAGATATGACTATAATCAAATCTCATTCAGCAGGGTGAGTTAGTCAGGTGAACAGCCATGTATCTTATGATGATAAATTACAATTATAAAACTCTGGTATTCCAATATAATTTATAGTGTAATCAGTAATTTTAATGACTTTTAGACAGTCTGTGTTCTTGTATGAGTGCAAAGCATATATGGAGTTCATTCCCATCCCTCTAATGTGCAAAGAAGCCATATGAAAAGGTAGGTCAAAATAGTAGCCAGCTGGGTCCAATCCATCCATGATTCCTTTAAAAAACAGGTAATTTGTGGTATTGTTTTATTTCATTCTTCCAGGCATGAAATTCTGAGTTGCAGCCTTCACTTTGCACCATTCTTTGAATTTTTAACAAGTACTGTATAGAAAAGAGT
Source organism: Zosterops lateralis (assembly GCF_965231275.1). NCBI lineage: Eukaryota > Metazoa > Chordata > Aves > Passeriformes > Zosteropidae > Zosterops > Zosterops lateralis. The sequence continues at coordinate 115,900,131 of NC_139763.1, forward strand.
ACTGAACTGATCTAGCATGAAAAACATCTACTTTTCTGCATAGTTTTACTCTGGATTAATTCAGTGGTACAAATATCACATGGCCTTACAAATGGATATATATTTTTTTATTATTATTATTTTTATTTTTTTTTTGCCTCTGTGGTTGTGAGGAGAGCAGTGGTTACTGCCTAACTTTAGATAAGGAATGTACAGTGTTTATGACATACCTTCAATTCAGTAAGGCTTCATGTTCTACAGTTCTCCTTTGGAATACGAAGTACTGACTAGCAGTTGCACAGGAATCTGGCTGGACCCCTGGGCTCAATGGTCTCAACCAAAATCTCATGTTCAGCTGTAAGATGACAATGAACAGAGGACTCCAGATGATGGTGCAGAGTCCAATCATATTCAACATGTTCATCCATAACGTATGCAATTCATCCATATTACAACACTGAATTATGGGGGAAACCTCAGAATAAACAGCAGAGCTTCACTTCATGGGGACCTTTGAAAACTTGAGGTCTGAACTACTTTGGTGAAGCTCAGCAGTGAGAAATGCAAAAGGCTGTACTTGAATAACCTAGCACCTGGGAACTGGCAGGCTGAGATAAAGGGGAATGAAGATTACAGTGAATACCAGGCTGAATATGGGCCTGGTGTGGTCTCCTTTCACAAGCAGAGAAGACTGAATTCTGGGCTACATTACACTTCTAGGGGAAAATATTATCATCTCCTTCAGGGTGCTGCTGAATCTGCCTTTAGAATACTGCTTTGAAATACCAGCAGTTCGAAATGAATGTTGAGAAACAATCAGGAAGTCTTTGGAGAGCTATTGGGATTGCCAGTGATTCAGCACATATCCTGATGGAGAGAGGATGGAGAAAAAATCTTCTCAAAATGCAACAGGACAAAATGGCCACAAACTATGAATGGAGAGGTTCAGTCTGGAAATTAGGGAAAGTATTTTACAATTAAGAAAGTGTAATCCTTTGTACTACCTACAACTACCCTGTTGTAGTATCAAGTATAGTCCTGCTTCAGGCAGGAGGGTGGACTGGGTGGTCTCCAGAAACGTCTTCCAAACAAGATTTCTATGATTCAAAAGGCTTATTGGCTCGCAATTTGTTCATTATTGGAAAGTCATTGTCTGACTTTTATGACTCATAATTTATCCGTTATGTGAATGTACTTCTCTCCAAAATGCCTCGTCCCCAAAAATATCCAAGAAAATGCCCAATACTGAAGGAAATGCTCGGCATTCACATGGCAACAAAAGCAAATCTAAAATATCTGCATTATAAATAGAGTTCTTTGAATGATTCAAGCACAAAAACTTACATAGCAAAAAAGTAATTAAGGAAAATGAAAAGGAAAATATTGCCCACAGAGACCTTTTCCATTGCTAAATAACCAACAATAATTTGGGTATATGCTTTAAGAAGTACTTTCTCTTATAGAGCTAAATATGTAATGGAATTCTTATTAATGCACTGTTTTTGTATTTTACTGAATGTATTTGAGAATATTATAATTTTAGCAATACAATTATTATGAAAAAGCAAAAAATGTGCTATAAATTAATAAGGTTCCAAAATAAATAACAGCATACTTTAGGATTTTGACTGACAATTATTTAATAATTACTGTTGCTTGCTTAATATATACTACATAACTGCCTGAATTTTCTGTTATTTGTTAAGCAATGATTTAAGTCTGAATTTATAACTCATTTCAAGCTGAGCTAATGGTTGAGCAATTACATTATTCTATCAGTTTTTAACAAGTTCTCACTAGTACACATACAGAGTCATACAGAGTGTGGAATTAAAAAATAACTGTTTTCTAACGTAATGTAACATTTACCCAATTTATATAGATATATATTATAAACTTGAAAAATTAGTCGCAGGTGATCATTTCCTGATTTATTCTGAATTTTAGAATGCCCTCAAAAAGTAAAATAAAGCAACATTAAAAATGGTTACTGAGCTTAAGTTTCCCTATAATCTGTTTACATATTTTCTCACATCTTACAATATTCCTTTTACCTAATGGATCCAGTTAGGGATGAGTTACCAACCTTATAGAGTGGACAATATTTCAGCAGAATTCAGGCAGCTGTATTTATAGATATGTCTTGATTAATATCTAAAAAAAAATAAATTGTAAAATTGAAATAAAGACTCTTCAAAACTCTTACACAGTTTGCTTATGTGACCAGAGATCAAAGGTGTAGTGCTTTGTTCATCTACCCACAGAAACCCTGGACAGAGCAGTTGCACAGGTGATACAACACATACTCATGGATCATTTTCTACTAAAATGTGGTTCCTGTGTAGAAGTCCCAGCAAAGAGGGAAGTACAGAGAAGAAAGGTGCTCATGATAACTCTGCCAAAAGCATTTTACAGCGTCCATCCTGCATAGAGTCTTCACCTTAAATTGTACGTCGTCGTGCTCCTGTGCTGCTTGGCCCAGCCAGCCATGGCACCACGGCAACACGGGGGTTCCTGGTTAGCCGGGAGCAGCAGCACGGTGAAGACGAGAGGAAAAAAAGGACGGGACTCCTCTGAGGTTGAAGGCAACTGGGTTTATTGGATCACAGGGGATCCTCTCCTCAGGGCCGTGCCTCAGAAGAGACCCTGAGCACCTGAGGGAGGCAGCTTATAAAGGGGGGTGGATCTCAGGGTAGGCTATAGTGAACAACCAATGAGCAGCAAGCAAACAGGGAGTGGCTCTTATCATAATAGACAATTATCACAACTAATCATAAAGAATTGGGAGGGGGATTCCTGGATCATGTCCAATCAGTCCATGCCTCTCCTGGAACCTTCTGGGGCAGGGAGAGGCCCCAGAGTGATGGACAGGACCAGGGGGTTACATAACAAATGATCAATGGGTAACAGCTGCAGAGAAAGCAGCTAAGGGTACAAGGAACATACCATATAACAAAGAACATTCCAGAAACAAAACACACAACTCAGACTGACAATAAAACCTCATTTACACACCGCCCCAATTGTAAAGATTGTCGGGCCCCCAGGCATGGGCAGCAGAGTGGGTGTGAAGAAAAGGCAGATCCCTGAGGGCACTGCATCCCTCCTGCCCTGTTCCTGTGTGCAGAAAAGCATCCTAACGCCTGCACTTTCCACTCCTCCCTCATGGGAGACAGGTTTGGGGGTCGTAGGCTGAGCAGGGTGGCTGTCATGTATCCTTTACCAACTTCTTGGCAATATATAGTGAAATTTCTGTGCTTTTACTGGTACAGCTTTAAAAAGTCATACTGGGATTGAACTATCCAGCTGCCAACAGAGCAATCAAATCACCCATCTTTACGTTTCTACCAGCACTAGTTTGGTACAACTAAAACTTGTTTTCTATTTAATATAGCTCAGTACACCTACTTCCAGGTACCTGTTGGTGTACACCTTATTCAAGAAGGTTCACATGTAGGTGAAGCAGCTCAGTCCCTTGAAAACTCCTAAAAGACTTCAAGTAGAAGATGGTAGGCCTGAGCCTTCACCAGGATCATTTTTACTAGCCCTTCAGCTCTAAAAAAGAATGTGACATTTCCAGTTCACTCTTAGAACATCGTCAGGTCTTTCATTTGGAAATATATTGCAACTCCCACAGCAGTCCCCATGATTTAAAGACATTATGGAGAAAGGAACACCTTGGCCCTAAAGCCCCTCTACCAGACATAAATCTGACAAAGTTAGATAAAATGAACACTTAAGGAAATGCAGGAGAGCTCTTACAGGAACCATGAGCTTTGTACACATAATCAAGGGCACCTGAATCACCGTATTTCCATACATTACCACCCTTCAGCCTAAGATGTGAGGCTTGGTTATACACTTCTTTCTTACAAAAGTGCAATGAATGCAAACAGGAAAGTTACAATTGAAAGCAAATTGTTGAAATGGAAAGAAAGAATTGTGGATGATTTAAAACACCTTTTCATTCTTCATTATGCCACATTGAGACATGCAGTATTTTTTCATGATGTAAGACAGAAAATTGAGATATGGCATTGACACAGTACATGGTGATAGACACTTTTAAGAAAAAGACAGAAATCCTGCCAGTCAAAACTAAAGTAAATCATGTTGTACAATGATTATGAGCCATGGACCTATATGAACCACTAATTCTGGATTTAGTGACTGATTTGACATAAAAAGCAGTATTTTTGTAGGTCTGGTTTCTAATAAATTTAATTTTAATTTTTACATTTGAATTCCAAAGACCAAAAGTTGTTCTGAAATTGAAAGCTTCTATATTCCTTTAGGAAATAGTAAAACTTGAAAAAATGGTTTGCTTGTTTGGGATTTTTTTTTTTTTTTTTTTTTTTTTTTTTTTTTTTTTTTTTTTTTGTCAGACAATACCACCTGGATTGGAATTTAATTAATCTGCTTTGGTTTATTCAAAATATTTTCACATGAATTATTGAATATATTGCTTATATTTAATTATATTAAAATGTCACCTAAACCACAAAACTTTTAGTCCTTTAAGGTAAACTCAATACTCTTCATAGTCCTTTGAAGTGACAGAAATAAGTTTTTTTGTGGAAAAACTCTGCAAACATTTGCATGTATGTTTTAAAATATATATGTGTATCCACTTTTTTATTCGTTCTTTGAGTTTTAGTTTTGGGAGAAGACCAGAGTGGGAGGATGTTGAGAGGAAAGAAAGCACTCTGAGAATAAAGTACCCTTGATGCCTCAGTAAGGCAAACTCTTGGTACAAATGTTCAGAAGTGTTCAGCTCCTATGCCCTCAAATTTTTGTAAAGAAGTCTTTTTTAAAAATCAGCTAAGCTCCAATATTATTTTAGCACCTAGAATAGATTCAGACATAAAAAGCACTGCAGTATCAAGGCAATAAAAAGCAACAAAAGAAAAATCAAAAAAGCAAAACAGCAAAACACAGGCAATGCCTTCTTCAAAAACAGAGAGATAGCAGTGATGGATAAAAAGCTGTTTTAACACACAGAAAATTCAAGTTGATTTTTTCTCTGATCTGAGAAAGAAAGGGCAAACTCCAGCAGCATGCAAATCACATTAGACCACAGTTACATTTTCTAGAATTGTATAACAGTTATTTTTTAAAAAAAATATGTTATGAGGCTTATGCTGAATAAATGATACAGTTTTCAGTGTGCCTGTATTTATGGATTTTTTAAATATTCTAGAAAGTGCAATAGTTGGTCTTCACTGCTTATTTAAAGTATCTCACTATCAATACAACTTTGTGCTTTTATGTGGATTATATTTTGGCTCTTTCTTTCTTTCTTTCTTTCTTTCTTTCTTTCTTTCTTTCTTTCTTTCTTTCTTTCTTTCTTTCTTTCCTCCACTTTTTATCTATTTACACCACTTTTCCATTTTCCACACAAATTAAATTACAGTCTTATGAAGAACAAGACACAAGAAAGAAAACTCTATTCTTTATTACATTTTCTCTAGTAGATACCTCAGACACTGATAATATCACTCATTATAAAAAAAAATGTGTCTTTCATAAGTTCTTTCACTCTTTTAAGGCAAAGCTCAAACCATAAATAAGAACATGAGAAAGATACTATATATACTATATTCTTGTAGTTGTTAAAGAGATCAAGTCTCCCTATTTCCCTTTGTCTCTACTCCATTGAATTTACTCTTTGTGTATAATAATTACATGTTCTAGTTCATGTTGCAATAGAAGTCTATTTTGTTACAGAAAATAAAGTTTGGATCCACAAATTAAGCTCTCAGGTTTCCAGAACTGAGGGAATTTTTTACACTCAAGGGGATTTGGAGTTTTTTTCTTTTTTTAAATGGGTTTCTCTAGTGAGGGCTACCTAGATAAATAAAAAGAGACTGGCCAGAGAAACGTAGGTCCGATCAATGTGATTAACACTACGCAACTCCTTTATTTCGAGAGAAATGGCGTCTTTTATACAGTTTTACATAGTTTACAATTAGGATAGCTCAGTCATTGGCACACAGCAAGGGAAGGAAGGAAAACACACACTATGTAACTTACAGTTAAGGTGGCCACACATGTGCCTACTAACTACTTTACTCAGTGACCTTCAAATCTCCATTATCTTTCTAAACACCTTAATATCTATTTCCAGCTGCGCCACACACCTGATGGAATTTTAGCTGCACAACAGGCTTCAAGGCCTCATCAAGGCCTCAGGTCAGAACTCAGTCACAATAGTTCAAACTCTTGATATAAATCATGACCTCCTGATTTAAGAAAATCAGCAACAGGTTTCAACACAATGAACACAATGGAAATAAATATAAGTCTCCAAATGTAGGAAAAAATTGAGAATCATAGAATTGTTTGGGTTGGAAGGGACCTTAAAGATCACCCAGTTCCAAATTCCCTGACATGGGCAGGGACACCACCTTCCACTAGACCAGTTGCTCAGAACTCCATCCAGAGGTGGGAGTGTTCAAGGCCAGGTTGGAAAGAGCTCTGAGCAAGAGCTCCTGTTAAATCTTGCAGTGAGCAAAGGAGGAGTTAGTCAGCAATCCATAGCAGTCCAAAGAACATGATTCAACAAAGAGAAGAAAATTCGGGTTATTAGGATCATAAATATTTTTTCTTTTTAATAATTAGTTTGTCATCCTACTTAATTTCTTTTGCTTCTCCATAAAATATTGACATTTGATGGATTAAATTGTGGGATAGCTTTACTAACCTATGTTGAGTTGCTGGTGAAAAAGAATTCACACTGTTTACAGGGATAGTAGTTCTAATAAATGTTGAAGATAGTAAGACAGCTTTAAACTGTCTGAGTATTTTGACTCAGAGTCTAGAGTAAAGTTGGTGCTGCTTGAACCTATAAATATCTACTTCTGGTCTAGTTTGGATGTCATTTAAAAAAAAAGTAGGATCCTATAATTCTATTTTTTTTCTCTAATTTTTTATTAAACCCCCCAAAATTGTTAAGAAAATGGAGAATCAGATGGTCTTCGTTTAATGTGATGTTGTGATGGCCAGCCCTGAAGGGAAAGGGAGCAATAGGGTGTGTAGACATTCATGGTCGAAAAGGAGGAAGAAAATTCAGGGAGTCCACAAAAAATGTATAAAATTATATTAGTAAATTATATACAGTGGAAATTGGTATGTTAGTCGCTTATAGTATAAAGGCTATAGTAGTGTGTTTTAAATAAGGGGTAGGGTGAAAAAGAAGAGAGAGTGATTGAAGAGATGGAGGGAGAGAGAAGAAAGAAAGAAGAAAGAAGGGAAGGGAAGGGAAGGGAAGGGAAGGGAAGGGAAGGGAAGGGAAGGGAAGGGAAGGGAAGGGAAGGGAAGGGAAGGGAAGGGAAGGGAAGGGAAGGGAAGGGAAGGGAAGGGAAGGGAAGGGAAGGGAAGGGAAGGGAAGGGAAGGGAAGGGAAGGGAAGGGAAGGGAAGGGAAGGGAAGGGAAGGGAAGGGAAGGGAAGGGAAGGGAAGGGAAGGGAAGGGAAGGGAAGATGCTCACCACTCCTGGCACCAGCATTGTTCCAGGTGATCGGGTGTCCAGAGTACTGAGCTGCATATATGCCTGGACTTTATGTTAGAACTATTTCATGGACCCTGCCCTGGAGCCAGGTTTCTCTTTTTCTATACAAATCAGTTCTCTTGTACAGTCCACTCTTTCAACCTTTATGGAAATGGGTGTAAGGACTTTAGGAGCTTTTTATGTAAAATTAATTTGAATAGGCACTGGCAAATAAAAAGGGTGTATTTAACGGAATCATTAGCATGTTGACAATAAGATATTATAAATCAGAAATATTCTAAAAATTCAAGCCCCTAAGTACTAATGCCTAATTAAATGTTCAAAGAATCTACTGGCTTATTTCAAAATAGAATCTTGCCTTTTTTGGATAGAGTGAAATATTTAGAAAGATTAATATTAAATATTGTAGCAGTACTTTTAAGATTACTACTGTAATCTTGTATTTGTTCTCCCAGCAAATAAAATACTCTAGAAGGCAACTAAGAAGTGCTCTATATAAATATGAAATTAAAACTAAAGTAGCATTTTTTGTCTGCAAAATTTACAATAATGGGTTTTTATCTCATCTTAAGGATAAAGATTGACTTGTTCTATATTAAAAAACCCCAACCCTGTTATCAAAGGAAGGAATAAAACAGCTTAGTCTGTCTACTAATTACCTCAGACTTGCAGGAACTTTGTAAGTCTCTTTATTTTAAAATAATAATAGTCCCACTGAAGGAATCTTCAATACAAACAGAACAATATCAACAAATTAAAGATTAATTTTCAAAAATTTATTTTTGGTTCTTCATTATGCCACAACTTGATCAACTATTTTATCTTGTATCAGAGATTGTTCATATCATATAGCAGTACTAATGAAAAACTACTTCTTTGTAAAGGTATTCATGCAAATCATTACTTTGAATAATCAATTTTGGGATGTTTCTATATAGAAGCATAACTGTGTTTTGCCTGTCCTCAGTTTCCATTGTTCACATAAGCTGTGTTTCCCAAGGAAGAAGAAAGATAGAAGTTTTGGTTGGTGTCTCATTGTGCCACTTAATGTTTTCTCCATGAGCCCTAGGAGACAGATTCCCTCTGCTTCTGCAAATTAGCAAGCTAGGCAGGGGGTTACAGAAAGACAACGTGACAAGTAAGGCTATTTCTCCCCAGGACACTATCAAAATTAATTTACTGAAGCTCACAAGGCAGATGGTTACAGACTTTGGTACAGAGGAGAAAAATACCTCCATTTCAGGGGTGATCCTCCTGTTACCCTTCCAGTGTGTGAGCAGGAATATATGCTGCTTTAACCCCTGCTATCTTTGGATCTGTACTGGGGCTGTCTGCAAACACAAGTCAGAAGCAGAAAATTTAAATGCATGGCAGCATTTCGGCATCTTCTTCCCAATGAGAAGGCATAGGGGACACTGAATAATGAGCTTTAATGCAGAGTATCTCAAAAAGGGGAAGGTCAAAGTCCTTCACCTGGGAAGGAATAATCCATGCATGAATATATGCTGGGGACTACTCAGCTCTAAATGAGCTTGGCAGAAAAGGACCTGGGCAGGGGCCTGGTGAACATCAGATTGGACACAAACCATAATGTTCCCTTGCCATAAACAAGGATAACAGTATCCCAGGATAAACCAGGAGTAGTGTTACCAGCACATGGAGGAAGGTGAGTCTTCTCTACTCAGTTCTTGTGAGGCCACACCTGGAGTGCTGTATCCAGCTCTGGGCTCCTCATTGCAAGAGAGACATGGACATCCTGCAGAGAATCCAGCAAAGGGCCACAAAATTATAGGAAACTGGAGCATCTTTCCTGTGAAGAAAGGCTGAGAGAGCTAGCTGTCCTTAGCCTTAGCAGAGAAGGCTCTGGAATGGAGGAACAAGTGTCTCTTGCCAATGTCTACAAATACCAGAAAGGTGGGTGCCAAAAAGATGCAACCAGGCATTTTCATTTTCCAGGTAAAACTTGTTACCAACTTTCCTTCAGCTATTTTCATGAATGAAAAGATGCACATCAACTTTTCTAGGAGAAAAATGCAATACAAGATATTTTTGGAAGTTCTCTGAATTCTAAATATTGCTAATTGAAGAGCAATCCTCTGATCAGGATAGTCACCATGATGCAGACTGCCTTTTTTATACATTTTTCCCTTCACTTACCTGTAATCCCTGCACCCCCTTCACAGTTTTGTGCAGATTGCTCAACCCACAGATTTATGAAACTACAGCAAAGTCACTAGTTCCAAGGGTCTCAAGCTCATCTGTGTCTATATTGATCGAAACCAAATGCAAATCACTAGAGATATAGAAGGCAATGAATTCTGCTTTTACACAATAAAGTCAGATAATCTGCCTAGCAACATTACCAGCATGTTATCATAGAACTAGGTGAAAATTCCATGTTGTCTAAATCTTTCAAACTTTTCTTTCTTTGAAGGGAAAAAAAAAATCTAGTTACTTGTGCTCTTTATCATATCTAGGCTCAGGCTTCAAGGAAACAAATGACTGGAAGTGATTTTTCCTTCTAAAGCCCTTCTACAATCATAGAGTACCAAAAGACAATAAAATTTTGATTTTCACATCTGTAAAATTCTTGACACTTTAGACACAGAAAATTCAAAGGCTCAGTTTCCATAGAGCATTTTTTCAATATTCTGCATATGAAATATTGGTGAAGGAAGAAATTTTTCTTACATATCAAATCATGCTTTAATTTCCAAACATAGACTGAAACATATTTGCAAAACATCTGTTTCAGGAAAAATAATTTATAAATGTAAAAATACATATTTATGTAAAATTATTTATATAAATATAAATATGTATTTCTATGAAAATTCTGTTCATTTTGTGCAAAAAAACATCATATTGAGACATAATCTTTATACTAGGGATTTTTTTGCAGAGGTACACATAGAATGGAAAAGTATCATTTCAGACAGAGATTTCTGATGACCAGAAAGTAAGACACAAGATTTTCTTTTCTTTTCCTTAAACCTTTAACAGAATGCAAACCTCTTCCTCTTTTAGGACACTAAATCCCTTCACTCTTACAGGGATCATGGCCTGTTCCAAGTGCTACCTTTCTGTAAGATAACTATTTCAGGATTAAGAACATAGAATCACAGAATGGCCTGAGATGGAAGAGACCTTAAAGATAACCTAGCTCCAACCCCCTGCCATGGGTAGTGATACCTTCCACTAGACCAAGTTGCTCAGAGCCCCATCCAACCTGGCCTTGAACACTTCCATGGGTGAGGCATCCACAGCTTCTCTGGAAAACCTGTTCTAGTACCTCAGCACCTTCATTGTGTAGAACTTTTTCCTGTTATTAAATTTAGACCTACTCTCTTTCAGTTTGAGGCCATTGCCCCTTGTCCTGGCACTACATTTTCTTGCAAGATGGTCAAACTCATCAGTCTTTTCTCTTACAATGTCTTTCAGCTCTGGAGGAAATGAGAAAGAACCTAGAAAAAGAGGAAGAGCAAGCCTGTCATCACAGCAACTACTCAATTATTTTCACCACCTTTGTGTACCAGTAGTATAAATTAGCCGTATATGTACTACACAATGATTAAGATCTGTGATTAATGTAAATAAGCACTGACATTAAAGGAACAGAAATTATCCATGCGGATAGAAAGAGGCAAAAAAAATAAAAAATAATAAAACTCTTCCTACAACTACAATTTTTTGGGGGGGCATTATTTAGTTCTTTTAAAGAATAGATTAAAAAAATGGATTTTCATTTCTTGTTCTGAGAACTATGGAAAAATTATGAATATTTTTATAATTTCATATCATATATGGATTTGACTCTTAAATGTAACTGTGATTATGGCTGTATTTTCCTCTCAGTGCAGATCAATATTAATACGCTTGATGTACAGAGCACATACTGAGAGGATAATTTGCACCTTAAATGTGCAAATCCTATTACAATATTTGTCTAAACACTGGATTAATATTGAGTTGGTAATTTTGATAGCTCATCATAATTTTATCAGTGCATATGCTTGAACTATGAGAATGCTAATGACTCACACATCAGGCACTTCGTATTTGTAATGGAGTCCAATTTACTTCAGACTATTCAAACATGTTGCAAATTTCAAAGACAGTTCCCATCTGACTACTGTCGTAATCTACTTTTAAAAGGAAGGTTTTAAAATGCTAAATAGTAAACTTTACCTCATTTCATGTGTTCCTAATTGGACCATAACAATCTTTCTTTAATTTTTCACGTAAACAAACTCTTTCTAAATACATTTCTTATAACAAAGTATCTAGCACACCATGTCAATTATTTTGATAATGAATTCCATTTTTTTTTCAACTTTGCTCCATGGATTAAAAAGGAACTTTCTCTACTAAGATAATACTTTTGAAGATTCAGGATATGTTTTAGCACTGTATCACTGGATTTATTTACATATTTCATGTTACCTGTCTATCATGTTTTCTACAACAAATAACAAGACTGGTTCCTGTTTTGGGATAGTATCAGATGGGTCAAGAACTTGCAGAGACTTTAAAAAGCTCATTCAGTCTGTGGATTTAAATTAGGAGCTGCAATCCAATTTTGCAAATTAATGACCAGTTGTGTTTAGGAGTAAAACTTGATAGGGACTTTTGTGAAAAGGTAAAAACAGAGAGGATACAAAAGTTCTAATTCTAGTAACATTGTTAACATCTTGGTGTAAATTGTGCTAAAGATGAAGTATCAAAGATGACATTAGCTCTGAATTTAAAAAAATCATTTTAGGGAAAAAATTCATAATCAATGTGTGGAGTAAAGTAGTTTATGACATTGCCACTTAATATAAATGCAAAATACCAAAAGTATTTATTTCTACAAGTGATATTTGATATTACTGCAATTAATCTGGAACTGAATATCTCATCTGGCACTGTCAATAATACAAAAATACTGGAACACAGGGCAGAAGGTAGTCCTGGTGCTGGACAAACACATTACAATACAGTACTGCTTATAAGCAATTGATCACAGTCCTTGGACTGAAGTTTACAGTAGTTTACAGTCCAGTAGCAGTATCTTCACTACAATTTACTGCACATGGTTATATACATGATGTTAAGACATCCTTAACTCTCCTTTAAGTATTTTCCAATTAATAGCTCATTACTAAGCCAGATGGATCTGCATTGGCTGTTAACTCCCATCTGCTGGGAAGGCTCTTTCACATCAAGTCTGCCACAGTAATATACCTGTGTATTCTGCATATATCACAGTCACTTCTCTGTAACTCTGTTTTGTGGATATGTTACAAACATGTATCTTTTAGGGATTCTATATATTCATACTACATAACAAATATGGATGGACCCATACACCTCACTATTAATACTCAGTTTGATCATTTATAATTATGGTTGAAGTAAAGATAAATATATTTTCGTAATTATGATTTGACAGATTGTCGGGGGATGGTTTGAGGATTAGACCAAATATTTAAATATTTATTACCAGAGTATTAAATTAAACCAGACATATATCACTTAAAGCATAGGGCCTCACCAAGTGATTTTGGCAGTGAGCAAAACTTTTGTTATACTGTATAGAGCAAAAGCACTGCAAAAGGGACAATGACTTTTGAAACCTATGAGTGAAGGATACATGAATTTGATGCATTCAATGAATAACTGATAAGACAAGGATTAAAGGGTATGAACTGAAAGAGGGTTCAATATTAGGGAAAAAAAATTTACTGTGAGAGTGGTGAGACAGGAGGAGGTTGCCCAGAGAGGTTTTGAATGCCCCAGCTCTGGCACTGTTCAAGGCCGGGTTGGATAAGCCTTTAAACAATCTGATCTAGTAGGAGGTGTCCCTGCCCATGGCAGAGGGTTTGAGACTAGATAATCTTTAAGGTTCATTCCAATCCCTTAATATTTTATGATTCAATGATTTTAAGTTTCATGATTCCTGCATGTGTTCTTTAACAATTAGAGTATTGGGGCTCTCTCTGTGGGCATAAGAGGAATGGTTTGGTTTGTTGGGTTTTTTTCTCTGTTTGATGGTAGTGGTTTTTTGGAGAACAGTTTGGTTTGATAGTCATTGCCATGTAAAAATGTGAAGAAGTTGCTAGGTGGGAGGCATTAGAGTAGATGTATCACAGAGTGGGATGTGTGTTCTCTCTATACTTCTGGCATTCCTGTGAGACTGTGTTCGGCATCTCCGAAAAGAACCCTTAAAAATGACAGGGGGATGGAATTTCACCATTTAGGAGGAAAGTTTCTAAAAAAATATTTCAGCTAAGAGGTAGAAGAAATTAATCTCTGCAAACCTTACAAGGCTCTTGATACTGATATGTAAACCAATCATTTATTCATTCTTAAAAATTATATAATAAACAGTTAAAGAGTGTAAAGAAAAACTGACACAAAAAAGCCAAACCCTCCAACAAACAAACAAAACTAACACTATCAAAATTGGAAAATACCCTATGGACTGTATCTTTTTCCCTCTTTAATTGAGACTGGCACTATCTCTAAAGGCTGTGAACCTCCATGAGAGATGCATCTTGTGGCCGATTGTTGCAGTGTGCATTTTGGGGTTTCCTAAAGTTCCATGTGTTTTGTAATTAGTTTTTGTAATGGTTTCTCCTTTCACCCCGCATCCCCAATTAGCTGTAGCCTTTCCCTGATAATCCACGCCCTAAAGCCTGAGTTCTGGTGAGGCTTCAGGGTGACTCAGCCAGGTATCAAGTTCCCCACTCCCCTTTTTGTCCCTAAATGGCCTTGCCAATGTCTCCCGTTCTTAGTCACTCCCCCCATCCCCTAAATTGGTTCTGGGTGTCTCCTTGCCCGGAAGATGCCCCTGGTACTTAATGAGCAATCTAAGCCCCAGAGAGCTCACTCTGCACGTGGGCTTGGGGGTTTAATAAACCTTCCTGCTTCCCATGTGAGAGTCCTTCTTCCATGCCATAACCACGTTTCTATCTGAGGTTCAGACCCACAAATTTGCCTCATATGGTGGTCAGGAGAGCTAGCTAGCCAGTAAAGCAGCTCAGAAGAAACCATAGCTGACTTTCAGTCTCTAGATCGTGGCAAGAGGCATGGGAGCACTACTGAAACCTCAGATGAGTCTGCTGCCAGGATCAAGGTCTGCTGAAGTAGAAGGTCTCAGGGTTTTAATCTGGTTGTTTCTCACCCGAGATTCCAAGGCTGGCTGGTGGTTCGTGTGGGCACGAAGGGAGTGATTTTCCCTCTTGACCTCTGAAGGATTTAGGGTCTGCTGTCTGACTCTGTGTCTCTGTGTTCTGTGCTGAGCTCGGTGCTCGGTGTTCGGCGCGAGAATGATGTGGAGTCTCAAGGTCTTGGTTTTCTGGTTTCTCGCGTTGTTTATTAGTTCTTATCTTACAATTCTCTCTGTCCGGCTAAGATGTTCACAGCAGCCTGGACACGAGGTGACTCCCCTGTGTCCGGCCATGGTGTTCACAGCAGCTCGGACACGAGGCAACTCCCCTCCTGTGTCCGGCCATGGTGTTCTCAGCAGCCTGGACACGAGGTGACTCCCCTTCCCCTGTGTCCGGCCATGATGTCCACTGCAGCTCGGACACAAGGCGACTCCCCCTGTGATGGGAGGTTGCTACCTCTTATACAGATAACTACGTACCCATTGTTTACAATTCTATGCCAATGTCTATCACCTATACTAACAGGGTCATTTCTACTTTGATCCAATCCACTGAAACTACTTTGTGCCCACGTCACTGCAGAAGATGGATGCCAAGGGAGAAGAAGAAGAACGCAGGGCGCCACCCTAAAACCACCATCTTGTCCCTTTGCATCTACATTCTAAAAATCCATAACTACAAAATCTTCTGCACAGTGATAACTACACTACTCTCAGTAACACCTCTGTGGCTTGCAATTCTTCTCTCTGTTAGATGTTTTTCTCATGGACCAAAATCAAAGACTGTGTCTTCCTGGGCTCTGTGCCAGGCAAACCCCCCTGCACAGACCCCAGACCCTCTTTCTTGGGTCCCAGGCCTCTCTACCGAGGTCTGTGACTTCCCAGGGCGCCCAGAGGGATGCCCTGGACTCCAACAGAAGGAAAACAAAATATCTCCTTGGAATCTACACACAGCTACCAAGGACAGTGAAGGCCTCTGCCAAGAGAGACCAAGGCAGCTAGCAGAGGGCTGAAGCTCTGCCAGCATTTGCTTGCAAGGGATCAACCTCCCTCCAGTTTTATTGCCAGGCCTCAGAATGAGGTTCTATTAGTCTCATGTTTAGTATGAAAGGTGAATTATAATTTGATTGGACTGTTTAAGGACTAAATGGCTGACTGATAAATGAGGATATATTTCTAAAAATAGTTAAGAAAAAATACCCAGAGAAATAGTTCCTTAGTTACACATATATTAGACTGATTAAAATTCTAATCTGTGAAAGATAAAATCCCAGCATACTTAGATCTGCTTTGTTGTTTCTGACAGTACGGAAGGATTGTAGCTGAACTTCCCATTGTCCATGTAGAATACAAGCATAGAACTCTTTAGAGGAGACATGAGATGTGATCATTTCTGTATCAGGTGTGAGTATTAATTCTCTGAAATGTGTCTTCAATAGCTATTTGCAATCTATGGAACTGACAATACAATTAAAGTATTCCAAATAAACTTGATATTTTTAAATATCAGCTTAGTATCTGCTTCATTTACTGGCTTGCTTTTGAGAAGAATTTTTATTTTTTAAAAAAAGAAATGGTATTTCAGTTATTTCATTTACTTTCCCTGTTTTATATTTTCAGTAGCACTATCAAAGGCAGCTGAAACCAGTAGACTGCCTACTCTCTGACTTCAGCATCTTTATATGTAAAGAAAAGTGTTTACACTATGCAAAACAATAAATGGGAGCAGGGAAGTGTTTGTCAGTACAATCCTCTGTATCTACCTCCCTTCATAGTGTCCAGAAATTAACAGTAGCACTGAGAGGTAATACATTTTCTCTAGGGATGTCAGGGAACTATGTGCATTAAATAGACAAGGTACAAATTTAGGTACAAATTTAATAACCATTGCAGTGGTAGAAAGGGCCTATCTCCAATCTGTGTTGTTGAAGCTTAAAAAATAATTAATGAGATTCAAATCTAACTTACCTGCAATTCTAACTATACTGGGATGAGAAGTGAAAACAAGCCTAGCTGCACATGCACAGAAGTACATTAAGTCATTGCCAGCTATTGATCCATTAGTATTAAACTTTGTAATTACATTGAGTATTAATTTAATACTTCAATAATTTCCCCATCATTCACCATCCCATCTCCCATCTCATCCTCCAGAGTTCTAATTTCTTCCCTAATTAATTCTCTACTTTGATAATAATGTAAAATATTTTGAGTTAACATTTCCATCTATAACAATTCACATTATTCCTTCTACTTATTCCATATATCCTTTGATTATGTTACTTAGTAACTTTTAATTTTTAATTATGCTTACTTGTTTCAAACTTGACATTAATTTCCTTTTTTAGGTGTATTCTCCTACCCAAACATTTCCCTTTAAAAAGGAAATTAATTTATGAATTTTTGGCATAAAAATATAAACACATGCACAATTTCCTCGGATTAATATTTAAGGGAAAACATGTAACCACATAATATTGCAAAAACATCAACAGCTCTTTTTTCACTTTCCAAAGATATTTGAAAATCCAGTTATTTTTTAACTTGGCTACTAAATGATTCAGGCTAAAGGTTATTCAAATACACATTTATATTTGAAGGCATGTCTTGAAAAAATATGTCAAGTTTTAATTCTTTTATTCATTTTATATGTCAAGACTGATATTGCCTTGCTTTCTTCCCACCTTGAAAGATTGTTTTCAATAAATATTATTTTAATAAAACTATTATTTAAATGGAAAAACAATAACTGTCACATTTTTATCACTAAAAACATTTTTGCTGCTAGCTTTGCTATTCTTACCTCTAAATTCTTGAAATTATCTCACTTTACCCAAGATATTGGGTAAAATGTGATACCAGATCAATATTAAAGACCAAACAGATGAAAACATTAATACTCATGTCATTAAATGCATTTCAAAAAATAAATCAAATGGTATAAATTTGTTAAAGCTGATCTTTCTCCTCACTCAGACATCTTTCTGTATCAAATAGTTATATCTGATGATACTGTTAGTTCCTCTGATCAATGGTAAGAGATTCTTGGAAGAAAAGGAATATAAGACCAGTGATTTTATCTCTGGGTCTGGACACTGACTGTTTACAACTCAGGCTCTCCAATTCTTCTTAGCACACTGGGTAGAACCGATACGTTAATTGATTTGAACAGCCTGAATTATTAATATTATTAAATAAGACTGCTTGCTTGCTGTGACTTTGGGGTTTTTTTCATATTTTATCTCTGAGTAAAATAGTTGAGAATGGTTTGTGTGTATTTTAACAGGAGTATTCACAACAACTATTCCTTTGCTCACTCTAAACTTGTTAATTTTTTCTTTATTTTCCTGCCTTTTGCAATGGCAAGCTCACATCTCATCTCATGATGGAAACCAGCTTTGTATAAATTTACAATTCTTGATTCTGATTTCTCATTACTGGTGCATTTACAAAAGCATTTCTCCATCTGCATTCTCTGACTCAATATATTAAGAGATTCTCACTTGTCAGAGCTTTCAGAGGGAACACCTAAAGGTTTCCTTCCTCTGCCTGACCACCTATTCTCATAAATTGTAGAGGAAATCAATTAACTCCAAGATCCCTATATCCTGCAGACATATCTGAAAGAAACTGATGAAAAAGCTAGGAGGAGGATGAGCTGGAAAGTGGTAGGAGATACAGGCAGTATGACCACATGCACTTCATTTCCTAAAGAAATTAAAAGGAGCAGCAGTGAGTGAATAAAAAGCATCTGATACCTCAGTCAAGTGTTTGAGTTATAGACTTTGAACTTAAATTCAACATTAATTAAGTAGTAATTCTTGTGTGTACACTGTATATAATGTTTTTTCAGCTTTCTAATCTTTAACTGCATTAGATCAAGAGGAATTATAGCTCTCAAATTATTTTCCATCAGACCAGACAGAGAATACACTTTGAATATCTCTTTCTCATCTGCAAATTCAGAATTCTTTCCAAACTGCTCTGTTCCATTTACAAAGATAAGAAACTTAATCTGACAACAGAAACAGAAAATTAACTAGATTACTGTTCTTTGGAGACATGGCTGAAAAATAATTTATTACAATGTGATAAATTAAATGACCATTTGCCTTTCTCGGAAAGACATATGAATTTACTATAAATTTTAGCCTCTGTTAGTCAGTAGCCAAAGGAACTATTAATAATTATAAACTCTTCAATAAAGCTTCCAGTACCTACTAATTGGAACAGTCATTTTTTCTTCCTGCTTTTGAAGCCACATTGTACTGCTCAAAGTCAAACTTCAAAAAGGTATTTTACCTAAAATGGTTCAGAAAGATGGGTACAATCATTTTAATGAACTAACCTCTCTGTTTTAACTCTTCAACATGGCTGCAGGATTGCTGGTACTTCTGCTTTCTATTTTATTCCCTGGAATGCAGAACATTACATGTTGGAAATATTCTTCCAACTTATGGACTTGGATGTCTTTCTCCAGGACACTCTCCATGCATAAAATTTTCTATTTTATCTGGTTAGGTTTCAGCTACATTGCTTTTCCTTCCAGGAAAAAGTGTTTAATGGCAATGTTGTTTAACAAGCAATAAGCACAGAATGCAGTTAAGTTTGATTTAGCATTCAGGAAATACTATTTTTAATTAAAAAGAAGCTCAAAATAGTTTATGAGCATGCTATGTTTCTCCAAGTTATTTTAGCATTTTTAAATCTGTCTTAAAATACAAGTTATCTTAATTTGGCTAGAGATTATTTTATCTTTCTGGAAGTCCTGGTGTTCAATGCTCTTACCAAGCTTAACCAAGTAGAAATTTGTGTGTTCTGTCTCAGACTGCTTTGCCCAATCCTTCAAATGAGTGCCCTTGAGAAAATGCTTTAGTGACAAACTTGTTTAACCTTAATTATAGGTTCTTAACAGTTCAGCAGCTGGAACAGCATGCTTGAGTTTTCATTCCTCCTGTGAACAAGCTTAAGCTGCAACAGAATGTCCCTTACACTGAACTGCTGCAGCCTCACCCTTCTCATTTGACTTGACACATCTTTCTGTCTCTCCTGCCTCCTGCTGTCAGAGGGTTTTTCTGTCATCCACGTGCAACTACCAAATGTCTTTCAGTAAAGTTCTGTAATTAAAAACTGTTAGATTTGGAGTAAGGTTTTACATTTCTAGAACAATCTTACTGATGGATGGAAAATTTCCAGGAAGAATTGTTTACTTCCAGACATGTTAGCAATACTCCTGCAGTACCACTAAGACAGCAGTTCTCATTTCTATATCTTTGTCTTCTCCTTTACTAAGAAAAAAAAGGAGAAATAAGCTCAGTGAGACTTATCTTGTTTAGGAAGACCTTATGCTAGTCTTCTTGTTTAATCCTGTCCATTCTTACTTTACCTTGATTATATCTAAGCTCTATTGATACAATTTAAGGTGAAACTAACCTCCCCAAAACGCAATAGCATAGTGTGCTTCTATAAATGGAGTAATTATAATGTTATCCTTTTGTTACAGCTGCAAAGACAAATTCATGACACATGCAAAACTGAAAAGTGACCTTTTCAACATTAGCTTGCCAGAATATGTATTCTGGAATAGTTGCTCCCTTTATGCTGTAAGGTCAGAGTGCTGGGTGTCCTTTCCCCACCACTTTAACAGTGCATTTGAACTGCCAAGTAAAGCAAAAAACACCAAAGCTATTTTATTGAGTTCCACATGTCAAAACATCTTCTAGTGCTTGAGTGTCAAGGACTGGAATGGTTCATGCCTTGTAATGAAGGAGTTTTGCCCATTATAGCAAAAACTGTGTAAAGAAGCTACAACCACAGAAGCCCACTCCTCTTTGAAGATGCCTGACTGGAAGCTTGGGCATGAGTTAAGCCACGTAGATATGATAAAGGGGACCATATCAGCAACTGAGACACAGGGACATTCTGAGTTCTGATCAGAAGCCAAATTTATTGAGCATAAAAGGCATTTATATATGGTTTTTCTTATATGGCACTTATACAGGGTTCTATTTTTGGTAACAATTTCTTATTGGTTATACATTCTTTATGACATCAGTTACTTGGCAATCTTTACAAAGCTTCACAATATGTTTCTTGGTCACTTCTACCCTAAAGAGCCTTTATCTGTGTCTGTCTCTCTCATGGTTT
This sequence comes from Zosterops lateralis, assembly GCF_965231275.1. NCBI lineage: Eukaryota > Metazoa > Chordata > Aves > Passeriformes > Zosteropidae > Zosterops > Zosterops lateralis. Next base: position 115,920,919 of record NC_139763.1, read on the forward strand.
CTGCTCAATCAGTCCTAAGATACCAGGCTCCTTTATCAGTTCCATTCTACTCTCTGTTTCAATCCCCATAGGTTCAATCATCTCAAACTGAGGGAGAAAAATGCATCCACAGTAAAGCCAAACCCAGCAGCTGCAATGAGAACCATCCCTGGCTGGGTTTGGGGTGGGGGACACCACAGCCCACAGAGGTCAGGTTTACACAGAGTCCCCCTCAGCTAAGGGGGGAGGAGGAGGTTTTGGAGGAGTGGTGTAACCTCTGGTCAGAAGCAGTGAACACACATCCTCCCTTACACAAACCAGCCCAAATGTGGAACCCCCAACCTCAGAAAGGCCACATCCATAGGACATTCACATGGGAGGCAGCTGAGAGGGTGCCATAACCCATTAATGACCCCCCAAAGTGCTCCCCAGACTCATTTCTGAGGCCTTGGACCACAGCATTGTGCATGAGTCAAAGTGATGCAACAGATCCAGAGTCTGCTGCAAGAGACTGTGTCAAACTGCCCCCTTCCCCTGGGGGGTGATACCTGGGGATTCCCACCTGGCATCAGCATATATTAATCCATTGGATTCTATGCTTTTTGGAGGAACCTCATCACCAAGAAGACCAGCTGGAGAGGGTCATCAGGATGCTGATAGGATCCATGGAGTGGTGATATTTTCTTTAGTCTGTCTCTTTCATCCTCTTTCTGTCCACCCACCTCTTTTCTATTTTTCTCTTCCTTCTCTGTCTGTCTGCCTGTCTCCCTCTCTCTCGTATTTACTACCTAATAAAACCCATAACGTTGACTTTGGTATATGGTCTCGTTTGCACCTTAATTCAGGCAAAGCCATTTTTAATAACTTGAAAGACTGGACTGTAAAACTGGGTCAGCTTGTTCATCATTGCCTTGGAGTTCTTCACCTTTTTGCAGAGACAGCATTACAGGCAAATCCTTAGTCTCAGCTTCTGGGAAGCATGTCATCAGCTCAGCATCTGTTTTTATAATAGGTTGCTTTTCTTCCTCTTTTTTACCTGAGGACATTACCAGTTATATCCTTCTATATTTAATCCACTATTATATCCCATTTACTGCTTCTGGGAACCTCCAATGCATCTCTTTATATGCACACTAATTTAGTAATTTACTTCAATTAGAACATTCAATAAAATATTCATGAAGGTAGCCTGTTGTTGAGATAGACCATTTGTTTATGTAAAGGTAGGGCTGCAGCACTCACAGGTATAATCTATTAGGGAAGCTAATTGACATTTTGACCAATAGATTTTCCATGACCTCTCCCCATGAATCCTGACAAAGGCTACTGGTCACAGTATCAATTCTCACACCTACTGGGTGACAACCACAAGTAAATTAAATGTATTTTTAATAGAACACTCTGTCTAAGTGACCCTTTCTCAATGAGTAGGCACTGCCATGAATATTTATTTCGTACTGCTTTTAATGGAACCTAACACTGAGGGACACTTACATTACACAAAAGTCAAGCCCTATTAATTATCCAGACCACCACTTCTAATAGATAGCTGGGGGAAAAAAATCCTACAGTTTACCAGGTTTTTATCTACTACCTGATGATCTATTGTTATGGAACTACATACCAATTTTTTGTGGTATAAATATACATTACATGCATGGCAATTTTCTTATCTGAGATCAGGTCTTGATTCAGAAAACTTTTCCTCCTCTGTTCATGTTTATGTATATGCAACCCCTGAAACAGCACATAGGAAATTAGGATAATGTCTGCATAGCTGTGGATCAGGACCTTGGATTGAAAAGTGCAAAATCTTATCAGTGTACTTTGGCTGCACATTTCTAAGAATCATAAAACAATCCATTTAATCAATTAGAGAGACAGTCACCCATATCCAATAGAGTGGATGATCTTGAAAATATTCTGTAAGTCTGAACTGGTTATAGTAGCTGGCTTTCATTGCCAAGAATAGGAGGATGTAATTTCTGGACATATCAGGGAAAGAGTTTTTTGAAACTTTAATGATATTTTTTTCCTTATTGTTGCATATGCCTTCTATGCGAAATCACTACCTTCATCAAACACTTATACAGAATCTGGATATTTCTCCAGAGAATATTCTACAGGAAACTCTCATGAATTAAATAGAAATATAAAGATTAACTTTTCTTCCCATAAAGTTGGTTTTAAATGTCAACAGAAGTAAGAGCAAATATAAAAGAATAGTCTTTCTTAATCCTAAAATTCTGAGAGTGGTGCAGTTTGTCAATATTCAGCATCATTGTTCATTAGAAATTATGCTAAAAATATACACTTTCTTTAATTTAAACTGTCTACTAAAATATTACTATTTCTAGTTCATGCTTTATCTAGACTTTCAGAATGCCTCTTTCTATGTGGAATTTCATTTCCCCATTTACAGTATCTTGACAACATTTCCATTGGAGATTTATTTCATGTCTATTCTGATGGGATAATAAGGGAATGTGGGTGGGATTCATTCAAGAAGTCTTTACTTTCCAGAAACAGAAAGAATAATATGTATGTTATATGCATGGGAAAAACGCCTCTTTTTCCTATATTCAATTACATGGACCCTCAGCTATTGAACTGCTAACAATACTTCATAAAAACAGTACACAATTTTTCATTTTGTTCTTATTTTATTAAGAAATATTAAGGGGTTTTTTTAATATTAAAAGAAGAATCATGGAAAGTTCAGCACCTCTACTTTCACTTCCACAATGATTTTCTCAAGCATGTGGCAGAAATACAAGTGGATACCCTACAGGTCCTCTACAGCTCTTTTTTCCATGTTCCTGTGTGAGAAGGGGAAAAGGAATGGAGGCCTGAAAGAAGCAGCCTCAGAAGTTAGAAAAGGGGTTCACAGTTGACAAGGGAACACAAACACTGGAGTCCAGAAATGAGTAAAGAAGAAAGATCATGCTGGGATGCAACAAACAGGGCTCTAGAGACAAGAAAGAAGAGAATACACAGATTTGAAGGAAAAAATATTAACTCCAGCTGATACTTAAAGTAATGTAATGATCTAATAATATCTGTCCAAAAAGCAAAATCTCAGGAAGACAGGAGCAAAAAACAAATTGACCCAGTTATTTGTTCTTAACAAAGCTTGTAAAGGTTTTAGGCATCTATCAAAAGTTTGGAGGTTGGGAGGCATGGCATAGTAACGTTTTCTGGTATCCTGGATTTTAAAACAAAACTATAGTCAAGTCCCAAGGAAAGAAAACGTCTTAAACTTTTACAAAATGAAACCCAAGTAAATAATTTTCACGGAGAAGTGCAGTTCTATAGTTGTTGACAGCATCTTCTCCAAAGGGAATGGAAAGACAATTGTGCTCTGACAGTCTTTTGGAAAACAAGTTTGGTGATAATTGACTCACACACAGGTATGAAACACCAGGTACACCTACATCAGGTATGAAAAACATCCTTCAGATGGGAGTGATGAAAGAATAACTTTTACATTGTTGCTCTGTGGCTTTCAAAACTACCCACTCAAGAAAAAAAAAATTGAGTCATAGAATCATAAAATATCTTTAGTGGGACAGGATCTACAAGGATTTTCGAGTCCAACTCCTGGTCTGCACAAAACGGACCCCACAATCCCACCATATGCCAGCATTGTCCAAACACTTGAACTCTGGTGCTTAGACCACTTCCCCGTGAAGTCTTTTCAAGTGCCCAAACACCTTCTGGGTGAAGAAGCTTTTCCTAACGTCCAACTCTGACACCATTAAGTTTCAAATGTTGTCAAAGTTCCCTTGAACAGTATAAATCTCTATTCAGCCTTGGTATTGTCAGCTGGATCAAATGGGAGGTTTTCTAAACTATCCCAAAAAGAGAAGTATCAGCTTGTTGTGGTTTGAAAGCAAAACGAGTGAGAGGCTCCAAGTCAGAGATATAATTTAATAAGAAGAAAGGTAAAAAGGTAAAAACAAAACAAAATAAATGCAATAACACAAAGGATCACCGACAAGGTCAGAATACAACCTGAGCAGGATGGTGGAAGCAGTCCAGGTGAAGTGCTCTTCCTGAAGCAGTGATCCTGTAGAAAGGTCTGGGAGCTCTGGTCCTCTGGGAATCCAGTGGGTAAGTGCTACCTGCACTGTCCCACATACCAGCTTATATCCAGGTGAGACTGCTTGGCTCCTCCCCCTGGGCAGAGCATCTCACAATAGCATGAGAAGTGTGAAATGGGTCCTTGATGGCCCATTAACAGAGATAACCCCTGGAGGGAGTTACTCGTGACTCATGGGCCATTAGCAGAAGACACCCCAAAGGCGTTAATGGGCCATTAGCAGAAGACACTCCAAAGGCCATTAGCAGAAAAGGCAGGGGGCTTGGGAAAACACTAGCCCACCTGGTTTCAACAGTTCATGAAGATGGTGATAGAATAAATACTTTGTGTACATCCTACACTGCAACCCAGGACACAGCTTATACTAAGAGCTTAAGCCATTCTCACTACTGTTCCCTAATATAGGAATCTTAAAATACAGATTTTTGCTCTCTTTTACAACAGCTGAAAATTCATACCATCAAAATGATGGTCCAAATGGTGAAACCTTCTCAGAGTGTTTTTCACCAGCTATCTCTGTCTGTGCACTTTAAAAAGAAATTTTTATATGGAAAGAGGATATTCTATTTCTATTGAATTAGAAAAATAAATAGGATCAGAATATAGCATTAATTTACAGAAGAGGGTAATATCTGAGGAAGCATGTATAAATTCCAACTAGAATCATAGAATCACAGACTGATTTGGATTGGTAAGGACCTTAAAGATCATCTCAATCCAAATCCCCTGTCATGGGCAGGGACACCTTCCACTAGATCAGGTTTCTCAGAGCCACTTCCAATCTAAACTTGTTCCACCAGCGTCGAGACAGTAATTATCCTCTGAGGATGAAACTTCACTTTGAACATTCCTGAGAGTTTTAAATACACATTGATTATTGTTTTTCACTTTAACGCTGTAAATGTTGCAGAACGGACACTTGTTCTCATCAATTCAGAGTGTAGGTGTGTGTCTGCTTTTTTGATGCTGTATAAAATGGGGATCAGCCTGAAAAAAACTCCTTATGATGCTTAATTGCCCAGCACTCAGTTCCTGGCTGTCCTGTAGAGGAATTAGGCTTAGGAAGGTGATAATCACTGCCGTGGTGAATAGCGTGTCCTAGCAGCACTTGCCAAAACAATTTCAGTTTTGTGATGCAAAGACCATGTCAAGGGACATATTTTCCATGTTCAAAATTTTAAAGAGGGATATCATTAATATGTAGAAATACACAAATTTTTGGGAACTAGCCATTGATTGAATCTGTCATTTCAAACATTCATTAAAGTCATAACTGTATGGTTTCAGATATGAAATGCAAACATCGGCGGACACCTGTGATTGCCAAGGGAGTAGCTGGGCATGCTTGTGTATTGTGGCATTAGACTGGAAAACAAAACATTTAATGTATCCATCATTCATAGTAAAATGCACAGAGATGAAAAAAATGTCAAGAGACAGGTACAGTAAATTTCAGTTAGGTATGCAAATGTGTCAAGTCAGTTGTATATCAATGAATGTAAATTTTTATTATCAATGATTTAAAAGATCTTGTCTTCTCACTTGATTTTTGCATTTTACTTTTATGAAGATGCTGTTTCACAGTTACTTGTAAGATATTTTAGCTGTTTTTCTTTCATTATGCAATGCAATGAAGCCACAGTTCATAATAAGATCTTCCCATGCTACTGCGCTAGAATAGCTGGAATTTTCAATCTCAACTCATCAATGTTGAAGTTAAAATAATACTTCTCTAGGACTATGCATATCTAATTAAGAAGGCAAGTGACACTGATTTCTTTTAAAACAAGCATAGTGTCTTCTCTCAATTGAACTGAAAGGGATGTTTTACAAATCTGTCACTTCATAGAATCATAGAATCACATAAAGGTTTGGATTGGAAGGGACTTAAGGATCATCTTGTTCCAGCCCCCTGCCATGGATAGGAACATCTTCCACTAGGCTGAGTTGCTGAGAACTCCATTCAGTTTTGGCCTTGACTTCAAGAATAATGTCTCTCTTTTCCTAATCTTTTCATATAGATATAATTTCAGGGCTTTGAAAACGTTAGCATATTCAAAGAAAAATCAGCCATTTCTAAAATTTTTCAAATTGAAAAGTTACGTTTAAATTTAAAAAGTAACCAGAAGCTGATTTCCAGACTTGAATCGAATATTTCTGACCTACTACAAAATATTTTTCAGATTAACAGCAAGAAGATTCAAGAGAGAGAGTGAAATTTTTCAGAATTCCTGGGATGACTCTTGTCCTCTTATAAAGATGGTAAAATATTCTTCTAAATATATAGTATAATATTTTTGATTGCTTCCAAATTGAGAACAGTTTTTAAGACTCAAATACTTTCTCTTTTAATAGACAAAAAACATATAGATAGTAGCCTCTACTGGTATTTATGTAAAGAAATCAACAATCAATATAATGCTTTAAAAGTTTCCTTTTATTAGATTTAATGATCATTTGTTTTTCTAGTATTTTCTGTGGAAGTACATTGAGAGCTTTCAAAAATATATTTTCTGATAAATCCTAAATATTGTTTTTATGAATTTGTCATCATAATGACTATTTAATATTTATATTCCAAACATATACCACTTTTCTTTTAGAAGTCCGGAATAACTCCGTAGCCTATAATACTATAGGTGACAAAATAAAGATTCTGTCTGGAGGATTAAAGAGAATTTCAGAAAAATCAACTTAATAAAAATCAAGCACTTATAGCTTTACTAAGAACAAAAATTCTATATATTTTATGACAACATTTAGAAAGTACACTTGTCATGTACTTTGAAGATGTTTGTTTTCTAAATACTGTTGGTAAAATTCCATGTTGTTTTTACATCAGGCTTCCTTTTGAAATATCGAGGGGTTTAGTGTCCCAACTTTTTTTCACATTATATCCCAAGATTCCATTGTTCTGGAACGTTTTTTCTTCTATATTAAACCTGCCTTCTTTTAGTGTTTAGTCTAGTTCTTTTGACTGACAACCCTGGAAATACAGTGCACACAGAAATACCCATATTTAGGCATAATGAAAAGAGCTCTGAAACAACAAAACATACAGAAAGGTCCAAAACTTTGCCATGTAATTGGAAGAGCCTATAAAGACCAATAGTGAGAAAGTATTGTCATTAAAATAAATGGCAGCAGGTTATCTGTCTAGGAGCACAAGATTTGTCTAAAGACAGAAGTTTAAAAGCCTGATCTTCTGGAGCCTGGTTCCCATAATTAATCACCATTGTCCCTGCAGGGAAAAGCAAACCACAAGAGGATTATTTAAATTGTTCATAGATGTGAAGGCAGACTAGAAAAAACCTTGAGAAGGCTCAAGTTTTCTAACCTCCCCATGTCTCTTCCTCTCTTACAGTACTTGGAGAGAAACAAGAGCTCTTACATGAAGAACAATGCAGTATTGCACTGGCATGCTGCATTAACTTATTGCCATAATACTAAGCCTTCTGATGATTGTTTACATATTTTCCTTTGGAGTCTCTCCAAACAATGTATATTGTTTTCTTTCCTCTCAGTGATGGACTTCTGGGTTCACCACTGGGGTCAAAGAGGTGTTCCTCTCATTGACCAGTCCTTGACTAAAGCTCAAATACTATATAAATCCTAAATCATAATAAACTGCCTTCTTTTCCCTGCTTCTACCTGACAGGTGAGTGTGGTTCTTTGCGTGTCCCTAACTGTAATAATAACCAGACCTCTGAACTGATTGGAACAGGACTTCATACTGAAAATATTGTCTGCAAGGACTGAATTTTGCGTGCTTAGCACCCAGCAAGCCTATTTACTGATCCCTAAAGTTACAGTGGTGTTCAAATCAAGTCTTGATTCATTCTTTCATGTTGGAAGCATTATTCCAGTTCTTCTCTACCCAATGTTCATCTTGCTCTTTCTCACCCTTCTCAACATATTTGGCAAGTCCCACAGTCCCCAGAGATGTAATATTATTTTTTTCTGTCAAGACAGGTTGGTACTAAACATATTTCAGAAGGTATTACAGCAGCCAGTCACATACATGGTTTGTCCAAGGTGACACAGGAAACCTGAAGGCTAAGACAATGAACAGACATTTTCTGAGGACCGAACAGAAGCTTATGTGGAAGATGGTCTTCTTTCCAAAAACTACTCCTACCTGAGAAACCTTCAAAAAAAAAAAACCTTTTGGACAACTCACACTAGGAAAAAATAATTAAAATCTAAAGAAGCTAGGAGAAAGCAAAAATATAATTCCTGTTCCTTAGATGTTAAGTATCTGGAGAAAAAATCAGGGAGATTAAAGTCTACGAGACTTAGAATTTTATTTTGGCTTCTGAATGCACAACCTTTATTTTTTTCAGTTTCTTTCTTAAATTTTATCCAAAAAAACCTTCTTCGTGCTTTGCAATCAATGTAAATTAAACAGGCCAGGAGCACCTCACAAGATCTGGTCCAAAGAAATATTTCTATTTCAGGTTTTCCCTTGATTTTTTCTTCTTCATCATGTTCTTTCCCTTTTTTCCTAGCAATTTTGAAGAGAAAAATAAAATAAAATAGAAGTTATGTCTACTAAGCATGTAAAACACTCATTAAAATAATTATAGTCTTAGAAGAAATTAATGCTTGGGTTTTTTGGATTTTTTTTATATGCACTGAAATAAATTAATATTAAGCAGTGAAATTCTGTTGTGATACACTAATATAATCTAAACACAAATGTGCTTAAAAGCAGTTGCCAGGCCTTTGTAGAAGCTGCTCCTCCTTGTCGACCTTAACAGGCATCTTTTTCCCACACCAAAGATCATCTGCAGCCATAAATATATGTGTGAGTATGTTTCAGTTAAGCACCTCAGAACACTGGGACACTAAGGCTGTGTGGGATGTGTGAGAATGTCCAAGGCAGAGAGCAAGAAACATCTGCTATGACATTTATTTTTGTTATTGGTTAGTCTCCTAATCACTGGCTGTGTAGTTGATCCTAAAATTTGTACACAGAAGAAACATATAAATAGTCAAGTGTGTTAAACAAAGGTGATCCTGCTATATGACAAAGTGGTGGTCTGTTATCCTTAATTGATACAGCCGTCATTGTGGCAAATGTTTAAAAAGTAGAAAAGCAAGATAAACTCTGCCTCCAGATATTTCCAGTTTAACTATCTGTGGCATCTATATTAGCCTCAAGACTGACACAAATTTACTGTGGGACACAGTGAGTTTGTGTTTATTCTGTCCCTGCACTACGCACTGTAATATGTTAGAGATCATATCAACAACTTTGTGGTTGTTCTGTGTTTTTGCTGTGTGATTTGGGTTCAAACCCTCCAGTTCACATAACTGCAACTTCAACCTCTAGAATAGTGAAGATAGCTGGAGTTTCTGTGAAACTGAAAACAGATTTACAGCTGAACAGCATCTTTCTCCTCTTTTTCATGCAAAAAATACAAAGCCCAGGAGAAATACCCTGACTGCTCTACTTTTCTGGGTATGTTTTCCACCCTGGGCTAGTTCCAGGGAGGTGTGTGATCACCAGGATGATTGCTGCCTGAGGTAGAACTGCAATAATACCTTCAACATCAATTGTCTTTTAAAGCCTGGTTTTATTCAAGGAGCTAATAGACATGAAACAATAAACTCTGCATAGGGAGAACATTGCCAGAATTACTTCCTTTTTCATCTCTGACAGAGTGGTATACATGCATTCAGGTTCTAGAAAACACATATGCATTCTGCCAGAAAACCTCTGCTTCCTGCAAAACAAAAAGAAACAGCAAAGATGGATTGAAACACAAAGTGATCTCCTCTTTCTCATAGAGACAATCTCCACATCTTTTGCAAGGAGCATTGAAGCCAGTTACAGTCAGACTGCAATGGAGAGGGGCCTTAAAGCATATGCAAACAGAAAACACATGGTCTATACATCACATGCTAAATTGCTTTTGTAAAAAGTAATGCAGCATTTTCTCCATAGCATTTAAAATATTGAGCCACAGCAATTTTATTATATGTGAAAAGGAGACTAACAGATGCCAAAATACAGATTATTAATAAAGGCAATTTGATTGAGAAAATGTTCAAGATATTGCAACATTTAATCCATTTTATTCACTGAATTCAAAGCAGATCACTGTAACATCTACTAAGAAAAAATTAACTCTATCCCAGTCAATACCCAAACAGAAATTCAAAAGCCTACAAAGCAGGGCATTTCTGTACAAAGTGCCTACAACAGCAATTCAGTTCCCTATTGGAGTAGACTAAACCTTTCTATTAAGCAGAACCTGAAAACAACATAAAACTCAAAGACTGAAAATAAGGCTAACTTTTTTCATAGTACTAGATGTGGCACTCTGAGAGCTGAAACTGCTGTGTTTAGCAGATCTTTAACATGAATTTTTACATGATTAGAATTCAAATAAATTTTAATACATCATCTGGGCTAATTCATGTCTTTTCAAAACATCAATCTCTACCACAAAAGTACCAAAAGACCTAATGGTTTGACTCAGGATCTTTTGGAGTTAACAGAAATTTTATAATTAGGGTAAACCAGTGGAAGACCTGGACAATTAGGTCAGTGTAAAACATTTCAGAGTTTCCTAGAAAAATTTAGCAGAAAACAGCTTTAAAATGTACTTTTGATAATTTATGTTTCCTATTTGTCCTGGAAAATCTCACGTTTAAGGAGAAAAAAGCCCCAGCAAGAACTAAATTTAAAATGCGAGAGTTTTTTAGGGGAGTCCTTATCATTTAATGAGATTTAATTAGTTGACTAGACTCTTCTTGTGATGGATATGAATTGTGGAACAGAAGATTTCTAAAAAAATCACTTCTCACTTAAACTGAGAAACAAACTGGATAAAACCACATTAAAGTTGGCTCAGACAACAAGAAATTGAACAAAATTAATAATACTAAACTGTCCAGGTGAAGAACTTGTCAGGTGTATATGTTGATTAATGGTTGTAAACTCATTCCAAGCTCAGAGAACAAGAAAGAAAGAAAGAGAAAGAAAAGAACCCCCAAACAAACAAACAAACAGTCCCCACAAAACACAGAAAACCCCCTAAACCTGCATCCCATCACATAGTTGGCAACCCTACAGATAAATCAAAGCAATAACTCATTGCTCGTGAGACAATGATAGGAGCTGATGTTTTATTTGACAGGTTCACCACCATCAGCTCTAGTAGGAGTACAGTTCAGCCTGTGATCATCTGCTGGGAAACTGCACTGCTGCCTGTTTGCAGTTCCTGCAGGCATAAACTGCAGGATGTGCGACAGTGCATGAGACAGATGGGTTTGGGGAGGCTGCAGGCATGCTGCAGCTGACATGCTTCTATTCTTGAGTCATTTACCCTTTGACAATTCTTTTTGGACAAAACTGAAAATCTAATAAAATATATTCGACCTCCAGGAAACAAGTAACAAAAGCAACTGCAAAAACCCCAAATAATTATTCCAGCTAGAGTAAAAACTATCTGGGAAAGAATTCCAGCTGGTGAAAAGTATTCAAATACAAAGTAATATATGACCTTGATAAAAATGAAATTTGGAAAATTGAAACCCCTGGTTGTTATGTAATAAGTACATTAATATCTTGAATGTTTATCTTGTAATGTAACAGTAAAAAGCCACCTCGGTGGCATCCCCCTCGGACCACCTTAAAAACAGACCTCGAGAGCAGGCGAGCCCGTTCCCTTCAAAGAAGCCTGGCACCGTGGCTCCCCACCCCCGACGCCGCCGCCGGGGCCAGGGAGAGGGAAAGCTTGCCCGCTCGCCACCACCGCTATGGCCGCACTCCCAGAGTCTCCGCTGCTGCCGCCGCTGCTGGAGCAATGCCATGTGTCCCCGCGGTCGCTGCCAACCCCGGCTCCCAAACCGCTCCAGCACGGCACAGCCGATAAGAGCGGCCCGCAGCGCTTTGTTCCCACCACAGTGCGTCCCCCGGCAGCCGCAGGGCCGGGCGCTCCCGCCAGACTGCCACCGGAGCAGCTGGTGCTGCCGCCGCCACCGAGGCGGGGAGAGAGAAAGCCGGCCGCTCCTCTGTGCCCACAGCGGGGACCCCAGTGAGCGGGGCCGTCTGGCCCTGGCCCCCCGCCGCCGCCGCGGGCTCCTGGCTCCCGGCGCCACCGTGGTCCCCGCCGGGCAGCCAGCCACCGCCAAGAAAGCCGAGAGCGAACAGAACCAGCCCGAGCCTGGTGCGGAAAACCCCAAAGCTCACAAAACTACCACATGGCGCGCCCAGACCGCCGCCCCGCTCCAAAAAAAAAACCAAAAAGAACCCGTACCCGCCACGTCCTGTCCCCCCATCTCACAGCCCCGGCGCTGCCCACCATCGAAACCTCCAAGACGCCATGGCTATTGCGAAACTGCCATGAGCTCATTAGAGCTGGCAGCCCCTGCTTCCCAGGGCAACCCTGTACATGCAAATTAGATATCCCAGGTGCATCTTGGGATCCTTTTAACACCAAAAACCCCTTATAAAAATAAACCTAAGTAAAATTAAAACACACAAAAACCAATACTAGGCCATGTAAACCCTAGAGTATTAGGGGAACTGATTTTTCCAGTTTTTGTGACTCGCTGTGACTTAAAAGTACCAAGCCAGAAGTGAGACCCCGAGGGAAACAAAGGAAATTCAGAACTTTGGGAATACTCTCGACGAGGGAAGAGTTCTCCAGCCCTGCTAAACTTCCTGCTGCAGAGCTGACAAGATCCTCTTCCTCCACGGCCAAAACCCCTCGAGCAACCATTGTAAGAGCTGATTAATAAAGGCATTTTAAGGAGAAAAATATTATCTCCGCCCATATTTTTAACAACCTCAATAAATATTGCCATTTCAAGACCAGTATTTCAGCACAGGCATTAGTTTTGATATTGTCAAGATTTATAGGCTGCATGAAATAAAAGTCTCTCATTTACAAGGTGAATAATCTTTAGAGAGGCTTAAATAGCTTTTAAAGAGTGTTATTTTTATCTTTTTCTGTCATTATGTGTTATTCATATTTTATCTTGCCATCTGCCAGAAGGATCAGAAGCACATAATAAACTAAAGAGAGTGAGGCTCACTAGTCCCCTTGTTGACTGGTTCAGCAGTAACAAAAAAGGATGAAGGAATGAAGATATGGAACTATAATTCTACTTTTTTAAGTAATGAAAGACCAAAGTAAGTTCCTATCAGAACTGATAACACTTTTAAGAAATTAATCCCATGCAAGAGGTTTCCTCTTTCAAAATGGAAGAATTCTTTTTTTAAAACAGTGTATAATTCCATCATGTGTAAGTAACAATGCAGTAAGAGCGATTCTCTATTATATACAGAGGTAACTTATTGCAAGGAATATTTTGCTTATTTTCAACCTTTCAATTTTATAATTATGCAGGTTGTGTTATAAGCTGGACTGCAAAGATTTGGAAAAAAACCTCCTGGCTTGTAAAAATTAGAGGTGCAGTTGATAACTGGAAAAAAAATTACAGACCATATAGAGAGAGGTTTTTAACCAAAACAGCATATGTTAACATTTTTGGTAAACATTCAACCTAAGACTGTTTTTCTGCAAACAGAAGCGGTATTTTTCCTACAAGAAAATCTGTTTCTCAAAAAAAGAATTGTATGAAGTTACTTCAAATTAGTTTGATCCATTGTTAAACTGTGTTTTCTGACTAGTTCATTACAAGCTCTCTCACCACTCACACACACATTATTCATCTCTTAGGATTTGTTTGGTCTTTGAGGAGGATATTAACTTGTTTTCTTGCAAAACTACTTTGTGTTGTTTTGTTGGTTTTGTTTGGTTTTTTCTTACACTACTGATTTGTGTTTATATAAAGTCAAAATTATGCTTTTATTGAACACTATGCAGTAGACAATTGAAATATAATATTCAAAATTATACTGAAAATAATAATACCTTTTCTCAGTGCTCCAAACATGGAACATGAGTTGTTCCACTGAGTTCATTGATCCACTTATTAAATAATTAAACAGGTAAACTACTTTCAAATAAAACCCTATTTTTTAAAAAATCTTACCTTTATATATTCCTGTAAGTACTTTTGCTGGAATGCAGGAATTCCTTTCAACACCCACTTTGCCAACAAGGCCCCTCCACAGGCTGTTGAGCACTGGTAGTTCTGGAAGACCACTAAGTTCTAAGTGTCTCTGGGATTTGAGGATTTTATCAGGTGATCTAGAAAACTAAAAGCCCTGGTCAGAATTTGCTGCATGATGTTGCTCCTGAAAATTAATACTGATTGCACAAGAAATACCAGGTGATTTGTAGGTTTCAAAAGAGTGAAAACTTACTTTGAGAACATCATCAAAGGCAGGAGTACCTGTACAAGGAAATGTACGTTTTAAACTAGCACATAAGTTAAAATGGAAGTAAAAAAGAAGCTATTGTGCATACTAAAAAAGTTGGTTTATTTCCAATTACTACTTAGTTGTAACCATTTTAAGACCTTTTTTATCTTTGTACTCTAGTAAGTGTACTCTGCTTTGCTTCATAAAAAGTAATGAAGCCTAAAAATATAAAGCCTCATTATAGAAATTTTCCATTAAAAGTTTGCTGAGATGTTAGAAGGAAACAGCCATTATTGTGTGCTGTTTACTGTGTGCTGATTATGATGTCAATGGCTCAGAGAGGTTTCATTGGATACACCTAAAAAACACTCTATTATTTATTTCATCTTTTGCACTGAGGAAAAGGATTAAGCTGAAACACTTAATGAGAAAAAAAAAGTTAGTATCAGTAATGCAATATTTTGGGTTTTTACTTTTTCTTGAAGTTTTCCAATTTTATTTTTTTTGTTTCTGTGGAGTTGCTTTCCTGCTTTCTATTTTTTCTTTCAGTGTTTAGGATGCTTCTCCAGAAGCTTTCAATTTTAATGAATATTTTAATTACATATTTTGCTTTAGTAAACATATTCATTCATCAGGCAGCTTCTCCTACATACAGTTAGCCTTAATTCTAGCCTTTTTCTTTCCTGTAAAATTGGTCTGCTTTTTTGAAACAAAGTTATTCAATAAATTGAAATATTTTCCCACATCAAAGCCTTTTGTCACCCATCATCCCTACTATAGGAACTTGATTTGTAAAATGAAACTGTGCAGCATTAAAAAGCATCACACATCTTCTGTTAGTCATTATTACTTAGGCTATACAGACACTTTGAACAAACATCATTTTGAATGGTACCATATTGAACTAAATTAGAGATGAAGAAGATAATACAGTCCTATTTCTAAGGAAAAAAAAAGAGAAAATTCAGAAGCAATTGTCACTGAAGCTCAGTTTAATTCCCAAAAATAATGATAATCTTTGAGTACTTAATTTTAAAAAATCACATTTAAAATGGAATATAAACTTGCTTTTCCACAAAAGACAGTCCATTACTAGTGCAACTTTTCTTCACTATATGATGAGAGTTTGGCATTAGAAAAACCTTCATACCTCACTATACCGGGAAAATTTAATTTCGAGCAGTTAACTACAAATGTTAAGTCCTTATTTTAGAATGGGGCAATAAAAATCCTCTATTGCACCTGCAGCATTATTTCCAAATACTTCACACTGTAGTGAAAATTTTCGCACACAAGTTAATCTACAATTGTGACTGTCTATCAGATGTTTGAGACTTTTGCTTCACTAGAGGACATTTTCTGCTCAGAAAATCCAGGAACATCCTTTTTTAATGCGTAATTCTATTTTTAGTGTTTATTTTCCTGATCTTAATTTTTATCTTTTTGATTTATCATAAGAATAATATCACTATCATTTATCATTTTTAAAAAGAAATTAGTTGATATTGCACCATATTTGGTTGATAATGCACCTGAATAAGCTATCAGAACACTTCATAAGAGGTATGAAATAAGTAATCTTTTTCCCTAGTTGTGCTGAATCTTCTAAACAGAATCACAATTTTCATTTAGCCTTTTGGCCTCTTTTCTGCTGTAGATCAGGTAACTAAAGCAGAATAAAAATTGTTGCATATCATAAGGAAATGAGTCTAGACAGAAAACTTCATCTACAGTTGTGAGCTGGGAAACATTTTAAATTACTTTTGGGTAATAACTATGAACTATAATTACAGTGTGTTCTTACACTCTTTCCAGTCAGCCATCTACAAATCTAGCTTAATAGATGTAGCCCAAATAATTGCACTATTTCTTTTTTGCCTTTCTAGATACCAGAATGAAAAATAACTATTTTTCAGAAAATTCCAGTTAAGGGGTTATCCTTCCATACTCTAGTTACCTATTTTCTGGTATTGTCCTATTGTCTGGTGGACAGCAGATGACATTGTATGACGTGATGCTGACCTTTGACTGAAATCCGATCAAATAAACAATAATCACTGAGAAACAAAGCAACCAACACTAGTTCAAATGGTAATTACCAAGATTCTAACTTTTGACTGTTGAATTCAGATGCTTCAAAAAAACCCAGTGATATACCAGCTCGTATGTACCCAATGATGGACCAGCATTTTCATGAAATGTTCAGGGGTTTTTTTGCTATTGGCAATTCTTCTCAGCATTTCCTTATTTTTCTGCTCCAGATGCCATATAGGTTTTCTAATGATTCAAATCAGTCAGTCAGTCAACTACCTCTAGAAGTGAAAAATAGTTCTCTTTTCTTCTCTCTTATAAACTTGTACTCTGCAACATCCAAGTAGAAACAACGGAAGCTGAAATACTAAGAGTCTAATATATATTAAAAATATATATATTAAAATAATTTTTTCAGGAGACATTTCATGGGCACAAAGCTAAAACATTCTGCTTGAAGACAGATAATCAGCTCATTAATGGTTTTTTATTAACTTTCCTTTCAGTTTTCTTTATATTAAATCTGATTCATCACATAACAACAAAATGCACTGAATTATTATTTAATCCTTATGTCCTCATTTCAAAGAACTGTTCCTGAATAATCTTACTTCCTTTTAAGTCAGACATGTGTAATTGAATTTTTTTTTCATCAGCAAACTTTGAATTTTAGTTAACTTCCTGACTCAACTTCAACTTTTTTCCCCTAGTAATGCTACTTCTAACATACCATACAGGAAATGCAAACGTCTGTGAGAAACAAGGCTGCTTGAAACCATACAAGACACTGTTTTTCCTGACAACAAGTGAACGCAATATCATTTTTCTAAACTGTTTGTAAGATTGTGTCTTTCTCTAGCAAGAATAAAAATTAAAAAATGGCAGCTTGCTACACATAGTGATAAAATTGTGCAGGGCCAGGTTATCAAAGCAAGAGTGCCTAATGTGTCAGAAATTAGATGGATGTGACTAGATTTTACTTCATGAGCATTTGCAAAGGTGATTCAGAATGACAGATGAGTCTATATCTCTTGTACTTAATATTTCAAACATGTACTGTCTAGTACAAGCTTTCCAAAAGTATACATAACATGAAAGCATATGAGAACAAAACAAAGGAAATGTTTGGTATTTCAGCAGATAATGAGCTTCTTTATAAAATCAGCTACAAGCATGGAAACATCTGCTTTCTTTCTGTAAGAAATGAAGATTCAATCTTTGTAGTAATCACTTAAAATTTAAAATTTAAAAAAGCAAAAATTAGAGTTTTTTATTAAAAAGATCTTTCCAAACTGTCATTTAAGATGCAATCATCATGATATTAAATCCAACAAGTATTTTCACTATCTACTTAGAAACAACCTTCACTGGTATTACCCTTGATAACAGAAGATGCTTAACAAGTCAAATCAGAGAGCAGTAAGTAGGACTGGAATGAGAAAATATTAAACCTCCTTATACATTCTGAAGGTGCTGTCTGCCAGTCCTGATCTGAACAAGCTACTAGTGATCAGCCTTTACCTAAAAGATAAGAATACTCTATGACATTAAATATTGCCTATCTTTTTACTATATTTTCTTGCTATAAACAGCACTCTACTCAATTGTATCTCGATTTTGTAAAGACAATAAAAAAAGAAAAAAAGGGAAGGGGAAGGGAAAGAGAAAGGGAAAGGGAAAGGGAAAGGGAAAAGGAAAGGGAAAGGGAAAGGGAAAGGGAAAGGGAAAGGGAAAGGGAAAGGGAAAGAAAGATAAATAAAGAGAAAGAATAACTAGAAAACCTATCAAATTTCGGGCAAGGCTTCATAGTAGAGGATTTAGAAGTAGGGAGCTTTTTTAAAACATTTAATTTATTTCTAATCCTTATCTCATTTCTCATTGTGTCATACTGTATTTTCCCATTTACTCCCTTGATTTTTGTTATTCCAGTAAAATTTGCCCTCAAAGGCTACTATCTAACAGCAGACTTTTCAATTATCAATGTAAAGATACGAATTAGCACAAAAATACTGTACACTGCCAGGAAAAGGATCTGGCTTCCCTTTTTTTCCCTGAAGAAATCAGTGTGGATTCTGGTAGAAGCAACCAAGAATCAGCAACTTTTCCCTGTGACTTCTGTTTTTACCAAGATGACAAATAGAAAAGGCTAGTTTTACATTTTGTTTTGGAAATTTGGAGATAAAACAAAAGTAAGCAAGCAAGCAAGAAAAGCCCCAAACAACACAGAAGCAAATGGAAAAGACTGTCAAGAGAGTGATAAGATTCTCCACATCTCTGCTGTTTATAATTCTTATTTGGAGGTTCATATCACTGCAGTCTAGTTATAGTTGTCATCTGTGAAAGTATTCATTCCTCCCCTGTGGGAGTTAGATTGGCGAGGACTGACAGTGTGTTGGCCTTGGCTGATAGGGAAATAGGCATCAATCTGAGGCCATGGAAACAGGATGCTAGGAAGGGAAATATCTTATTAGGTCATGGAGAGAAGGATGGGATTGTGGGTACAATCATGTTAATACAGTTGCACCATAAAAGGTTATATTCTAGGTTCTTGTTTATGATTGGTTAAAAATGTTTTACATCTAAGGTAATGTTATGTTCATTGATTTACTGTTCTGTTACAGAGGCTATATATTGTTATGAGTGCCCCATTGTTGGGTCTTCTGAGATTGTCTCATAGTGTGTTTGGTTTATATTCTTTTGATGGCTCAGGCTGTTAATAAAGTTGTTTTTGGGCTTACTTGATCGTTCCCATCCTTATTTCAATTGGCACCCTGGCTGGTCTGGTTCAAGTTGCATAACTAGCAACATTCCCCAACCTGTTATCTCCAAAACTTTTCTTATCATTCTGATCAAAACAACATAGAATCACACCATGCATCAGGTGGGAAGGGACCACAGTGGGCCTCCCTGCTCAAGCAGGGTCAGCCCAGAGCACATTGTACAGGGTTGCGTACAGATGGTTCTGGAATATCTCCAGTGAGGGAGACTCCGAGCTCTCTCTGGGTTATCTGTTCCAGTGCACAGTTGCCCTTAGAGATCATTAAGTTCCAACTACCCTGCCAAGGACAGTAACACTTTACACCAGATCGTGTTGCTCAGAGCCCCATCGAACGTTACCTTGAACACTTCCAGGGATGGCGCACCCATGACTTCTTTGGGCATCCTGTGCTAGTGCCTCACCACCCTCATGGTAAATAATTTCTTTTTAATACCTAATCTAACACTACTCTCTCCCAGTTTAAAGCCATTCCCCCTCACCTTGTCTCTACATGCCCTTGTACAGTCTCTCTCCAGTGTATATTGATAATGTACAAAATATATTCATGAAACTATATCTTCTGTTTAAGACAAAGCAAAACCACAAAAGTATAAACACACGCTGCCACATTCTATTCTATTCTATTCTATTCTAGTCTAGTCTAGTCTAGTCTAGTCTAGTCTAGTCTAGTCTTTCTCTCCCTTCCCTTCCCGTCTCTTCTCGAAACTGAAATAGTATTGAGGCCCTAGTGTCAGGTTGTTTTACAGACTAATTTTCTAGTTATATTTAAAAGTCTTACAAAGGGAAAAAATAGTCCTAAAGTGAACACAAGTAGAATTGCCGTTTAAGACTCAGATGAGTTGCTAGATGCAATTTAGAAGAAAGAAGAGTATCATGGTAAGAACACGCAACTTCTTTTTCTTTGTCATGACTTGGAACTGGAGCAGAAAAACTGAGATTTTAACACTAAACAGACATTTGACTGCATGCTGGATTTCTCTCCATTACATGGATCCAAGTGGAGCATTCTCTTTCCTCATAATGGCTGGCATTTTAATAATGAGGTTGTCATCATCATAAACCACATAATACCTAAATAAAGAAGCCAAGGTAAAACAGCATAGAACAGTGAAAAGGGACATGCCAAAAACATAATATGGTGTAGTAGTTTAACCTTCCTGCTCACCAAGACACTATCACTCCCCTCCTCAAGACGATATAGGAATAAAAGTTAGGATCAATATAAGGATAAGGTCACTCACTAATTAATGTCACAAGTAAAATGGACTTGACTTGGGGAAATTAATTTCATTTATTGCTAAATAATAACAAAGTAAGATAGTGAGAAATAAAAAGAAACTAAAACCACTTTTTCTCCACACCTCCTTCTTGCCAGGCTGAACTCATAACTGCATTCATAACTCCTATCTTCTCCCCATAAGTGGTGCTGGTGGACAGGAGATGGAGGTTGTGGTCAGTTCATAAAATGTCACTTCTGTTGCTTGTTCTTTCCACATGCTCTTCCCCTGCTCTTGTGTGGAGTCCTTCCCTGGGGAAACAATACTTCATGAACTGTTTCAGCATGGATCCTTTCCATGGGGTAAGTCCTTCAGGAGTGGACTGCTCCTGAAAGATTTCTCCACAGGCCACTGCTCCTACCAGAAAGCCTGCTCCTGCCAGGGCTCCTCTCCACCGAGCACAGCTCCTGCCAGGAGCCTGCTCCAACACAGGGTCTTCATAGGCTGCAACTTCCTTTAGGAAGCATGTGTCCATGCTCTGGCGTGGAGTCCGCCATGGGCTGCTACACTGCTGTCCTCCACAGGCTGCAAAGTATCAGCCTGCATTACCCTGCTCTTCTCCACAGGCTGCAGGGGAATCTCCTCCAGCACATGTATCACCTCCTCTGCTTCCTTCTTCACTGTTGTTGTTGACTACATAGTTGTTTCACAAATCCTCACTCCTCTCTCACAGCTGCTGCATGGTGTTTTTTCCCTTTCTTAAATACATCACCACAGAGGTGCTACCGGTGCCAAAACTGATGGGTTCCATTTTGCCCACTTGTGAACTAACTTTAGTTTAATAGATATTTCATTAAAGCAAATAATATCTCAGTGTTTTCCTACTCACAAATTATTACCTACTTGTGTGTAATGCTACTATTTCCATGTGAGTGTTGTTTCATATCTATGCATATTTATGACATATAAAACCCATGTTTACATATGAGCTGCATTAATATATCCAAAAATACTTTCTACCTTTAAATATTAAATACTTGAGTAATCTCCATAAAATCAAAGGCTGAACCTCTGTTTTTTTCCCTTTCCCATTAGTTTTCTAATCCAAGTAAAGTCATGCATCCTATTTCAGTGATTGAATTGGAAATAGGTCTAATATGGGAACTCTTGGCTCTCTAACCAATAGGTAAAAATACCTATACAGAAATTTTGTGGTCTTTTAACTGAGAGAAAACAGTCTTTTTTTCCTAGGCTGGAGACTTTTCACAGATATAATGATTGGTCTTAATCATTAAGTTAATAATTCCTGAATTTGATTTTCTCTAGTATGGTGTATTAGTTGCCCACTGACCTCACACAAAAAGTTACCGAGCGCTTTCTCAAAATGAAAAGTCACAATGTCAAAGAGAGTGGAAAATGCATAAATACCATTTTCCTGAAAACCTTTA
The DNA here is from genome assembly GCF_965231275.1 of Zosterops lateralis. Classification (NCBI taxonomy): domain Eukaryota; kingdom Metazoa; phylum Chordata; class Aves; order Passeriformes; family Zosteropidae; genus Zosterops; species Zosterops lateralis. The sequence goes on from NC_139763.1 coordinate 115,942,760, forward strand.
GTTAAACAATTTAACTTAGTGACATTTATTCCAAATGTTTATTTCCTCTTAAATGAATGTAACATTAAATTCTTAGGTGACCATACAGTTATTCACATGATGATTTATTAGTAATGTAAAAATTATTAAAAAAATTAGACTAATTGATTCTTTGTACTACTAGTAAGGGCAAATCAGCAAGTGAGATGACATGAAGTTTCATACAGAAACAGCCTCACACAGGTAAAAAGGTGCACTTGAAGAGTTAATACTTTCACAAACTTCAACATATTTCTCTATTCTTCTAGAAAATCAGTGGGTAACTCAGAGTTCCTTTCATTAATCGGGATGGATAAACTCATCAACAGCCAAAATAAATTTCAAGTATTTTGTACTAAGTTAAACAAGGGAAAAAACCCAAATGTTCCTGTACATATATCCTCACATTCAGTATTTTTTTAAAAAATTGCAAAATTTTTTGGTGTGGACTTGTCCCGTCATTTTTGAAGAAAACTTTCACATCATTCAAAGGGGAGCTTAAGTGGAAATTGGTTATTTTTGGATATTTTCTTAATGAGATCTTGTAAGAATTTCAAATGAAAGGAAAGCTGTTAAATAACTTTACAGCACTTTTCTGTAATACCAGAAAAGTGAGACATACACATACCCGCACAGGTTTGTCAGTTTTCCTTGACTCCTTTGAGTGTTTTCATAAGCCAGTGTTTTGACTATTTAGGGACAAATTTATCTTTCTTGAATATGTTTAGAAATTTTCAAGCCCTTCGAATTTCTTTTAACCATTTTTATAAGCAAATAAGTAGAATTAAATGATCTGGTATTTAAATACTAGGAATTTATAATGCAAAAAAATCCTGTTTCTATTAGAAGAAAATATTGTTACAAACTCTCAATTAAAAAAGATAATCTAGTGTACCAGCTATTAAAGCCCTTCAGGCTTGTTACATCCAGACAACTGGTCAGTTCAAAGCAGACGATAATCAGTTATGGTCTTGTATGACCATAGTAATTTTACATTTCGGTCACAAGGAACATGAATCTTATTTTGTTTCCCTGTGGTCCATTTCTTTGTTGCTACAAATATCATGGTCATGATTACTTAATGCCAAGCTTGCACAACAACAAGGGACATATATTGAAATAGTTACTATTTTAATATTTACTAATATTTACTATTTACTAGGGATATTGACAAGACATAATACATTTCTAAACTGCATTAGCATTTTATCTGGTCATTCAGTTATTTATTTTTTCTGATTTTCTCATAATTTTTGTCATGTTTTTAGCATGAAACCTTACCAAAAAAATCCATTGGAATATACAGGCAGATTTTAAAAATATAGCAGACAAATTAGTGAACTGATATTCCTAATGTGGCTGGAAATACTCACAATTAGTTTTTATTAGTCTAATTGAAATTGTTATAAGTTGGAATTTAATCACATATACCATCATTTTAAACAAAGAATTAGTTACTGACACAACAATTAAATTTTTTTTATGATCTTGTATTCCATAATGGCTAAGACTAAAATAATTAATTTTATACAGATAAACTATTTTCCTCTGATTTTATATATGGAATACTTACAAAATAGATGAAATGCACACTCCATTAATCTGTAGTGTTTATGTTGAGGGAGATTTGTGAAATAAAAACTAAGTAATATTTGCCGATATTAGTTAAGGTATGATTGAACAATATATTTCTGAAGGACATGTACCCAAAAATCATTTACACTGTCAGGTAAAAGCTCAATGAAACAATTGCAACTTCCAGAGTTTACTTTAATATGTCATGACAAGCCTATTAAGAAGTGAAAAAATCTACTATTTATTAGTTTTCTATTTACAAGTATCATTTCTCACTGGAATTTGAGTACATAGAAATGGGAAGGGAAAGATTTAAAAATAAATTCATAAACCGATCTTTTAACTAGATTGCTAGTCTATTTGCCATAATTTTTTGGAACTATTTTGTTGACCATAGGTTTAACTTTGACAGTTATGCTATACAAAGCCTTTTCTTCAATGAAGGGTGACCTTTAAGAGTACCTTCTTGTTTCCAAGATTTCTTGGAAGCATTCTGGGAAGCCCACTCCAATTGTATTCATTCAGGAAGGAATTCACATATTTCATGACCATTAAGCCTACATTATGGAGCACTCTTTTTTAAAATATCTTTTTCTGACATTGTGAGCAACTCATAGCTTATAGGATTCATTGAAAGTTAATTTTAAAATACATTAAAATATTGGAATTATTATTTTTTTACAAGGCACTCTGAAAAACATCAAAGTATTTCTCACTGATGCAGTTAAAGTTTCTTAATTCTCTTAGAATACATAAAATAGCTGGTAAGAGAAAAAATAACTCTTCCCATTTGAAATAAAATATCCAAATGAACCAAAGCAGACATTAATATATATATATATAATGCAAGTAATTTTTAAAAATGACAGAGTAAACACAGTGTCGTTATTTGCCCAAGTCAAAATGATTTTGAGCAGTGAGTCGAAACATGATGGCTAGGTGAAACCACCACTATCTTGTTTAGGTCTGCCTTGAAGAAAACTCAGGTGTGTAATTTCTTCTCCTGATGTCTCTATTCATCAAATCCAACTGTGAAAATGTTTGTGAAAATTTTGTTTTAATCTCCTCCATGGGCCTAATAGTCTCCCACAGTTTGGTCTCAGGTGTATATCTTAACAAATGCTACGCATACTGAGAACAAAGTTCAGCTGAAGCATTCCTGCAGCAACAAAATCCATCTCAGTAGAGTTTGACAGTCTCAAGGAGTCTGTTTCACTGTCTCAGAAACTTCCTTTTGGCACACTAAACACCCATAAACAGAGCTGTACACCATCCATAAATACTGCAGTTAAATGAGTTCTGCTGTCTTTGTGCTGAGACATTTTAGAAAGGGATGACCAAAAAAACATTCCTCTAGACCTGAAAGAAAAATGGATCCTCATCAAGATCATTGTTCTGTGTTTCATGTATATTAAAATAGTTCCTAATCCTGGAAGGACAGTATTTTCATCCTAAAGTATCAAGGTATTGTGAGGTATTTATGAATGTGTTTTCCATTTATGAAATAAGCTATCTCAAATTTTGTACTAGATTGTAAATAAGAAGGAGAAAATTCAAATCTTAAAATCTGGATTATATTCACCATGACCATCAGTTAACACAGTATGTTTGGGAAAACATTTTCTGTACAAGTAAATTAAAACAGAGAAGCTGAACTTCAAAGAACACTAATTCTGGGTAAACAAAACTGAAAAAGAAAAAATAAAAACAACCCCCAAACCTAAAACTGTTCTGTAAAATGCATAGAAAGCTTAATTTAGCTATTAATGCTATTTTTTGGTCAATCCATAAATTATCTCCAGATCTCCCATTCTTCCAGAAGTTTCACTTCAGCAGAAGTTCTTATAAGCAGAATCTGTATTTCTATGTATTCTTCATTCTGACAGAAGGTAATCTTCAACATGATTTGTATTCAGACAAAATATATTAGCAGGAATACTGGTTCTAGGCCAAGTGTACTACAGCCAAGTGTACTATTTTTAGATACTTCTATTTATAAAAATCTTCTGTATTATAAATTAATTTTGTATAGTCTGCGAGAAAATGTATTATTCTTCATTCTATAGATATAGAATTGTCACAGCCAATTAGCCAATTTCTCTGTAACTATTCTGAATGCAAATGGCCTCTAGCTGAAGGTTATTATCAGTCAGAATGCAGGAACTTATGTAAACACTATATGATCATTATAAAAACTGATTATGCTGTTTGATGTATTCTGATTGGCCACTGCTCTGAGAACTCTGCACTCATAGTCCCCAAAGTTGTGTCTGTTTTGGTCCCTGTCTCACTGTAATGTAATCCCATTAAAGTCAAGAGGCTAAACAGAACATAATATAAACATACACTCATGCATCTTAACACAATTTCCCGTCAACATTTATCAGAATAACCTATTTTCATTGCTAACAATGGCACCAACTTACACAGTTAAGAGTAATATATGATAAACTCTCAGATGAGGTTGGAATTTCTTTGCTGTAAATATTTATGCTGTAAATGCTTATTTCTTCTAAAATAAGTAAGCAAATGATCGATATTTGTAGAGGAAGGCAGGGTAAGAGTTCACCATCAATGTTTCAAACAACATGCCTACACTGCCTATGCATCAGCTGAAACTGAGAGGAATAACTCTTCATGGATCAGTTGTATTGGGTTTGCACACCAGGTTCTGGTAGCAGCAGGGGAGCTACAGGTGTGGCTTCAGTGAGAAGTTGCCAGAACCTTCCTCTGTGTCCAACAGAGCCAATGCCAGCCAGCTGCAGGATGAATCCACCACTGGCCAAGGATGAGCCCATCAACAATAGTGGTAACATCTTGAGATTAACAGATTTAGGAATGGAAAAAATTACTGTGTGGAAAGTAGGCACAGATGAAGAATCTGTGCTTAAAATAAAGACTAAGACCAAGACCTGGAAAGCAGGACACATTGAGACAGCACAAGAAACCACAGATTAATGAAGGGGGTGGTAGAGCTGCCAGACATGAAAGACTGTACTAAAACTGGATGGTTAAAAAATATGGGTCAAGAAAATTGGGCAGGGGAGAGAAGTTGCACTGAAGTATTGCAGGAAGGGGGCAAAAAGCTAGCCTGTCATTTCTTTTAAGTGCAGATGACAAGTAATTTGCAAGTTCCTATAAGCTAACAAGCAATTTGGTAATTTCCATATGAAACTGTTTGAGAATGAAAAGTTCCTTTAACACAACAGTCTATTCTGAGGGTGAAAAACAAATGCACCTGTGTAAACAATAAGATTTGTCCCATAAGAACTGACAAAGAAAAAATGTAAATGTATCTAGAGAGAGAAAATCTGATAGATGTACATAATAGCCCTTACTGACCAATGAAGTGAGGTTCACTGTATTGCTGACCAATTAAGTTTATCACAGTGCCTTCTGATATTTTCTATAAGTATAAGCTTTATGAGTAATAAAGAAGCCTTCTGAAAACTTTTACCATGTCGCTCTGTGTGCCTTGGCCGCCTCTACAATGACAAAGTATTAAAAAATAAAGAAGCAGAATTGATTGAGCTGAGGTCATCAAGGTCAGAAACATATTATGAAATGGAGGATGTAACAGAGGCATAATCAGAAAGTTTCATAAGGAGGTACTGGATTGACAAGTAGCTGCTAGACAGGAAGATTTGAGTCTTGTCAAATTGGAGTGGCAAAGAGAGGGTAAAGACCTGGAGAAACAGGCAGACTGACTCTTCTGAAGTGCACACCCTCAAGAAGCAAGGCTGGGACTGCATCCTCCCCCCTCAGTTCCACCTCCAGCTGATGGAGGAGACTTGGACAGAAGCATTCTACAACCTCTGAGTGGTAACCTGCTCTGAAGTTATCTTATTTAATCATATTCTAGGAATCATTAAAAAACAGAGATGAATTTTCAGCAGTGAACCACATTCATAACCAAATGAATGATTTTATTAGTACAATTTCACCTAGCTGTCAGCTATGAGTGCAATTTGCTGCACCCTATTTGTTGCACCTCCAACCCTCGCCCTACAAAGCGTTATAGAAAAAAAAAGAGTTGATAGTAACAAACTTTGAGAGTGTAATTACTGGGAGATGACATGGTTATAGAGAGATGTTTCTAGGTAGAGAGCAATGGACAATGAAAAAGCTGGATTTTAGAGGAGCTAGAAGAATATGGAGAATGCATATTGGAATGGAGTAAAAATCATGGGTTCTTCTACAAATTTTGAATAAAAATCACTGGTTATAATTTGAATTGGGGAAAGAATATGCAATTTTTTTGTTGTGGTTTAAAACATAGCCCCATACAAGCTAACCTGTAAAGAAGATTAAGTATATCCCATCCATAAGCAGCGCATTCTTCCATATTTCCTTTATATTTTTTTTTTTAAATTTCATTTCTACGTCACACTAATATACAGCAGGGTTAGAAGAGGAATAAGAGGGAAAAAAGTGTTAAGCTAATTGTTTTGCTGTAGAAACAAAATTAAGGTATGCAAAATATATATTAATTTCTCAAAAAGGACTCACAGGTTTCACTTAGGTTTATTTTTGGTAACTATTGAGAAGTGAAATGGGAAAATTTAGAGTAGGGGACTGATGTAATTAAAGATAATGTAGAGTTGATGGAGAATGCTTAGGTATGACTTCTTGCTTCCACTTTTTTAATCACTTGAGTAGCCAGCGCATGCCTTGTAACTCACTTAAATATTTAAAATTTAAAGTACCCCATACTTAAATATTTGTTCATAATAGAACATATTGTTATAAATGCAATGGCAAAAATCGGATTAATAAAGAAACAATTTATTAGAAAAACAATCCCAATAACCGATAAAGAGAGAAACCACAAATAGGACGGGCAGCGGAGCGCTGGGTGGACAGGGGTCCGCACCCTAAGGTACAGATTTTCACGGAGAGGATCACAGCCCAGGGTTTTATAGGGTTTTTCATGTCCCGAGGCAAAACAGGTGTGGGAAATAGTCCAGCAAATAGTCCAAATACATCTTTGAATGGGTTTCTCGGATTTGTCGAACTTTGCAAATTGTATTCTGGGAAGGTTCCTTTCACATGCGGATCGGGCCCGCCGGTCCATGTGTAGTCTCCAGCAAAGAATTCCTCTTCCTTTGGGGAGGAATTTCTCTGTCTGGGTACGATGCCGAATCTTATCTTGGTCAGCCAGTGTCTTTGTCCATCCTGATGGCTCCTGACCTGCTCTTTGTCTCAGGCTGAGAAGCAGTTGCTGTATGGGCAGCCAGCTAGCTCAAGAGGAATTTTTTTAAAACAGACTATACCTTTTCACATTTTTATATTAACACCAATCTAACATATATTTCTATATTTTTCATCACGAATTTTTACCCCAATGTCACATTTATCACAATATCAAAGGATGACACTTTATATTCATATAAATTCATATATTTATATTTATATAAATCTGAACGAGCAACAAGATTTTTTTTTCTCTTGTGGAAATTTGTTTGAGTAAAACACTAACAAAACTCACTGCCAAAATTTGATTGTGATTGCTCTTCTCCTGAAAAAAGATTTCACACAATTTCTCAATTTTTGCAAGTTCTCAGCTAAACAAAGTCACTTTTTATAACCAGGATGATATATTAACAAAATCCAAACTGCTCAGTTGTGGCTTTAAATTTTTCTCATAGAGTTTGTATTTCCACATTTGAGTGTCCTCAAGAGTGTGATGGACAGTTTATGACTGATGAAGACTGAAACCAAGATAATTTTATCTACGGCAATATTTTATCATTCGTGTATGGTAGGAAATATTCCTTTTTTTTTCAATGGCATTGTCTGTTGTGTGGGACATTCACTCCAGAGCTGGACTCAAGATCCCTTCCAAGTCAAAATATTCTGTGGTTCTGTGAAGCACAGGCAAGGACAGAAGAGAGAGGAAGAGTGCAGTGTGCCTTGTAAAAAGCTGATAGTCAAGTGACTTCACTACAAATTAAGTAGATGTACAGGATGTTTTTTCTGTATTGCTTATAAAAGAGGCTGCAATACTAGCAAACTGATTCTGGCTTTTTCCCTTGAAACCAAAATAATTGCAGATGAATTTCACCAATATTTAAAATAAAACAATTTTTCAGATGCACTTTTGAAATGTAAGTTGTCCCAATTCTCTCCTGATTTAACTTGGCATAACACCATTGCAGTCAATAGGCTGTTTGATTTACATCAGTAGAAGACCTGGCCCATTTATTGTCTCTCAGTTTAAGATCAATTCACATATACTTGCAAGTAAAGTATCAAACACTATTTATGCCTTTAAGCCTGGCTGAAAGTTACAAATGTTACCTGAGTTTATACATATAGGTATACACATAAATACATGCAGTTACAATTGCCACTGGCTTACCTGGACTGAAAAAGTCTCCAACAATTAGGGATTCAAGTTTCAGGAACAGAAGCAGTAAAACCAGGAGTCTATATTTTTTTGTTGTTGTTGTTATTTTCTCTGCACTATGCCGTAAGACCTTTTTCTCCATTTCTTTCTATATTGGCTACACCTACAGTCAGCATGCAGGATCTTGACCTATTTTTGCAAAGATCTTCCTATTAAGCATGAAAGTATGTATCTCTGTGAGGAAATAAATGCAAGTAATTAAAATCATTTAACAGAACATGGCAATCTAATATTCAAAAAAACTAAAATTATTTCCCTTTGCTTTCTGCAGCTCTAGCTGTTCTCTTTTGGGCAGCCCCTGTGTTTCTGAATTGGCCAGACCAGCCAGGACTTTGTCCTCTCAGGTTTAATTTAGGGTTAATTATCCTTTCCCATGAGGCATTTCCTTTTCTTTCAGTTTGGTTAAACCCTGAGCTAAGCCTCCCATCATAGACAGCCGTTCACAGAACAAGAAGTTGCTGCCACTGTGTTGCTCACAGTGCATCCATTAATTAATTCATGGAGTACTTCCTTTGTCTTTTGTTTTGGGTGGTTTTTTTCACCTTGCAATAATATTGGGCAGTGGCTGTTCATTACTGCATATTCCTACTTTCAATACATTGCTGCATACTGGTCCTTATACACATGTGTAATAACTGTAATTTAAAATCATGTTTAGCATTGAATTACTCTCTGAATTTAGTATTGAAGTACTCTCCACACCTTACTGTTGTTTTGTCTCCTTATTCTCCATTTTTCCTTCCTAGATACCATTGTTCTTGCTGTATAATACAACTTAGAACATGTTACTCATAACCAAAATCATATGTGAAAAAAATTAAACATTATTGTTCCCAATAGTACAGTTACAGTATTTCACTGACTTTCACCAAATAAGCAGCGTTCCAAGTAGTCTATAGATCCATTGCTGAAGAGAATTTGCTTTTCTTTTCACTCCAGAAGCAAGCAGACAGGTTTAATGAATCAAAACTCAACCATTTTACTCTTTCAAAGTAGATAATCAAAAAATTAAGTATAAGAGTTTAAAAGATGGTTTTTCCTCACAAAACCAGTGTATTCTTCATGAATGACCTGTATTACACATTATTAATAGAAATAATATTCTTAAAAATTTTCTACAGAAATAGGAAATAGCTTTCTGTATCTTATAGTGATCTCCATAAGAGTGGAGATCTCCACTCTTCCCTTGGTACAAGAAAAACTTACAACTCTTGAGTGCTATTATTTAATTTCAAGTACCTGTAAGACTCTACCAAACCCTTAATATTATATTATTAATATAGTATATTAACAGCTGTCGAAATATAAAATGATGTAATATCTTGTATTACCATGGATAGATACTTTCCAGACACAGAAAACTTCTACCTCTGATACAAGGACCACATTCAATAAGTATAGGAGTCTAGTGAAGATACAGAAAAAACCTCCAAAGAGACTCAAAATATAAATCACTTGTGGGTATAGCCATTGTCAGAGTCTGTGCATAGAGGTCGAAGAGATAATTTTGTATATCATATAGGATAAAACTACAGCAAGAATGGGTTTTCTTCATTGCTTTTACAGTAGTAAGAACACTGAGGATGGTGTTTTTACCTTTTGCACCCATTTTAAAATAGACAAAGTGTGGAGAGATACATAAGTGGTAAAATATTCCTGTGAAGATAGGCAGGCCAGTAGTTTAAAATACAAAAGAAGAAATAAAACTAAAAAGCACATGAGCTAAGCAAATACTGGCAAAGGAACTGAAATGTAGCAGGAAAATAAAAAAAAAACCCAAACCCAAGTAGTAAATCTAAAAATGAAATACAAAATTAATTCAAAGGCTGAGAAAAGCATTCCTCATAAGAAAGAGATACTCGTATTTGGAAAACTAAGGAAAACAGGATTTGTCAGAAATCAAAGTGGAATAAAGGCAAAAATCAAAAAAAAGCTTTTTTCTGTGGTTAAAGAAGAAAATATAAGCCCATGAATTTTGAGAGATACTGAAACTTTGATTGCAGCACAAAAACTCCCATCACTGAGATTTTTTTTTTTTTTCAAATAAGACTGAAAAACCACATTTCACTGTTTTTCTACAGTACATGGTTGTATATAACTATTCAATATATGGTATTCGTTCAGCTACAAAATCAAACAAACAAAAAGCCCACAGAAGCAATTGTGAAGTAAATCAAAACACAAAATACACTGCTATTTTTAGGTAGACCACTTCAGGACCTTTCTTCTTTTCAATTAACTTGCATAAATAATTAATTTTATTAGCTTTTTTTTTTTTTTAAAGAACTTTTTCATTTGATTAACAATAATTTAGAAACTTCTTTCACCACCTAAGAAATTAGCTGAAATTGATTCTTCCCTGTGAAGAGTTTCAATGACTCAGAAAATTCCACTAAGAGCTGTTAAATCCTTTTCAGCTTTCCTGCTAAACCCTAACAGCAACGTTCTCATTTTGTATTAAACTATTGATTCCTCTGCATTGAAAGGATGGTCATGACCCCCATAATTATGAAGAAAGATTATCCTAGTATTTTTGCCCAACGAAAATATTAAAATAGGCTTTCAGAGAATAACCTGGCTTCTGTAAAAGTAATCTTTATATTTGTGTGTATTCAGAATAATTAGTTTCTGAGAGTATAAAGAATGATGCCTAGTTTGCAAAACTAGATCGACTTTGAATTGAACATTACAAAGTGAACGTATAATTTTTATTAACTTTCTAATTTAAAGATAATGGTGCTCTCAAAACACTTGGGAACAAAAGTATCTTAAATTTGTTCAGTTGATATGACTGAAGCATACTTGTTGGGGATTTTAAATTTTCTAGGGATAGCAGGACACAGTGTACTATGCTATGGATAGAAAAAGACAAAGGAACCTGAACAGCTCAATTACATGACTCTTCTGTTCTAGATTAGTAACATAAATACCATTGCCAAGAAGTTATGGGGAAGACCCAGTTCCCAGAGGTAAGCAGTGGAAAAAAATAATTGATGTTTATTTTGTTCAAGAACAAACCACATTAGATGTGTTTCTGGAATAGGAAGTTTTAACATTTTGGGGAAAGAAAAAAAGAAAGAGAAAAAAATTAATAATTAATATTTTGATAATATTAATAAATTAATAATTTCATTATTATTAATAATAATTTATTACTTAAATAGTAATATTAACAGATAAATATTAGTCTAGTTCCTCTTCAATCAACAGAATTCCTATCCTAGCAGGGAATTAGGTGAAACATGTTCTAAATTCCAGCAGAGAATACAGATCACTCCTGGGGAAAAATAAAAACCAATCAATCTCACAACAAAACTGAGTTTCACCAAAGACATCTCATCACTCAACTTCAGTCCTTTTACTGATTGCCAAAGTCAAATTCCATTTATATTTATTCCCTTTCATAAAATTTATAGTTAAACCAGAAGATACTGAAACCAAAAATCAGGTATCCATCAGCCTCAATAAGTTTGAGTAAGATCTGTACACAATGAGTTCTCCATTTGCTATATAACAACATTTCCAATAGAAAAAAAGGTTGTTGTTTGCTTTTTTCTTTCTTTTCCAGAAAAATAAATAATATTTTTATGAAGAGAAGACATAGGAGAGAAATACAATCATAACAATATATTGTCAAAGGATTTTTGCCATTGCTGAACAAAAAGTTCACGCTCTAGGGTGTAGTTAGCAGACTCTCATGTACTAAACTGTCTTGTATGTTATTTCTAATGGAAATACTAATGCTCTATGAATATTTTTGTGCAATCTTTTCTCTTTGCAAATGTGTTCTAGAACATTCTATAAATATTGTTTCAATAATATTTGGCTTCATGAAAACCCTGAAGATGAAAATGTGTACAAAACATTAACTTATGCTTAAGAAAAGACCAAAGGTCCTTTTCAAAAGCAACTAGGATTTTTTTAGATTAGACAAAGCTTATAGAGGTGGTTCATTATGAATCCCTTGAATTTCAAGAGCAAAATATTTATTCAGCATGTCAGCAAACAAAAATATTTATGTGAATTTTCTGCTAATATCAATTCATAATCATATAATTATTTGAAACTCACTGTAGCTCTTACAAGAAAAATAATAATCAGCATTGAACAGACTACCAAAGAAGGAAAGGAAGATATAAACATACCAACTAGTTGTCAAATAGTTCAGAAGAGTGCTAATTAAAGATAGGAGTACTTACAGACTGCTTTTATTATTTAATATTTTATTATCTAAAAAAGAATTTGAAATTATTAAGCAGCACTATGGGTCGGAATTTCTGGTGGAGAACAGAAAAGGACAGGAAAATCCCAATGATAAGGTGAAAAAATTAAGTGAAGCAGTTAGAATAGTGACATTTCACACAGAATGCCTTCATAAAGATGATATTTTCTTTCTTTTGTAGCAAAGCCATCAGCATTTGAAATAATAAATATTCAAATATAATTTAAGTTGCTGGAAATGCCTTCTGGGATTTATAGAATGCTATAGATTTCATTAATGGTCATGAAGCAACAGCTATTTTGGAGACTGAGCTATTTTGTGACTTTGTCTTAAATAACACTAAAAGAAAGACATTGAGTGGTTGGAGCACGTCCAGAGAAAGGCAAAGAGCCGTGGGAGGGTTTGGAGCACAAGTCTGATGAGGGTCAGCTGAGAGAGCTCAGCATATTTAGCCTGCAGAAAAGGGGGCTCAGAGGTGATCTTGTCACTTTCTAAAACTCACTGACAGGAGGGTGTAGCCAGGTGGGAGTTGGGCTCTTCGGCCAAGTAGAGAGGGATACGTCAGGAAAAAATGGCCTCAAATTGCACCAGAAGATATTTAGACTGGACGTTAGGAAAAACTTTTTTCACCGACAGGACTGTCAAGCCCTGCCTGGGACAGGCTGCCCAGAGAATTGTATAGTCATCGTTCCTGGAGGTATTTAAAGACATGTGGATGTGGCACTTGGGAACATGATTTACTGGTGGCCTTGCAAGTGCTGGAGAAATGGTTACTCTTGAGAGTCTTAAGGGTCTTTTCCAACTTAAATAATTCAATGATAAGAAACAGGACTGGATCATCTTCTTTATCTATATATCAATATAGATCTATATCTATAGATATATAGCTCTCTAAGATATCAAAGAAATTTAAGAGAGAGAGAGAGATGGAAGCAACGACAAACAAAGCAGCATTCTAAGGAAAATACAGGGTTTGACATGGTAGAGAAATTCCTGGTGCTGGAGTTTGCAAATCATATAGCAAAGAAAAACCCCACAACAGCACAAGAAAGGCATTCTGGATAATGGCAACACAAACGTAGACAAAAAATTGTCAGTAAATACAGACAGAGTTTACTTTAGGAGTGCCCCAGTGGAGATTTTACTTCAAGCACCAGTTTCATAGCTGCAGTTTCAGGATTTAATAACCCAGAGCCAAAAGTAGAAGGAAGCATATTAACCTTACATCAGCAATAAAAGCTGGACTAAAAGAATGTGCAGGTGCAACTTATTTGTAAATTTAACTTTTGATTGTTTTGGTTTGTTTTTGGGTTTTTTGGTGGTTTGTTTGTTTTGTTTTGTTTTGTTTTTTGTTTTTTGTTTTGTTTTGTTTTGTTTTGTTTTCTAATAGAAAATGTCAATATCTAGTGCCCAACGCAAAAAGATTTGTGTTCTAATACTCTGTTTCAAATGATCAATATATGCTTTGATATTTTTCTAATATCTTAGGTCTGAAAATCATGTTCATCCCTTTCTACCCCCAAAACAGGACTACAAACCCTTACAAATAGTTATTACACCCTATTTCACAGAACCCCAAAAGCCAATTTACAGTCTCTGTACAGAGCAATATCAAATCATACCTGACAGCAAGAGAACAGTTACAGAGCTCCTGCAGACACAGCTACTTAGTGTGAAGTATCAACATAGTCTTGACAAAAATGCACAATATATTACATAATTTTTATTTCAAATGTTAACTACCCTGAAATATTGCTATTAAATAAAATACAGATATAAATAGCTGAAATTAAAATAAGGATGCTTCGTGCTGTTCACAGGTTGACACTCAACATGGATAAAATCAAAGAGAATTCTTTTTTGTCATGGACAGGATAATAGAATGTACAACTAACCACACTAGTCATAAATTCTGATTATTTACATTACAGTTTGCTCAGCTACATACTCTTTAACACAGTAATGTATAAAAGTCAACATCATGATGGCTGCTTGAAATTTTTGGCCAATGAGTCCTTCATAGCTTATGCACATTTTTTAGAAGTGGAAAGATATAGTTACTGTGATTATTTTTATAAAGTACCACTCTGGTTTGTAACACAGCTGAACTGACTAACATGGATCCAGATTTCATTTTGAAACACACAGCAGGCCACCTCAAAATTTAATTGGTTCAGTTAAAGGGATCTATGGGCTAAAGTCGTTATGACCGTATCCATACTTTTCAAATTAGTTTTACATATATATTTGGGATTATCATTTCCTGCAGATGTCCTTATTTTTCATGGTGGACTTCACCTAAATGACAATTAATTTTATACAAAAAGAATGGATAAGCAATACTTAGTTTAGAAAATAATAACAAGAATAAAAAAAAATGGTAATTTGAAAGAATAAAAAACATTATCTTTTAGGGGTTCTTTTCCTATCATTCTCTTTCTGTATCTGTCAGAAATTGTATTCCAGACCTAACCTTTGGTAGGTTGAGAGGAATCCTTAATAGTCTTAAACAAAGTTCAAGGAGGAAAGAAATGTTTTGCAAATGGTATATTCATAATAATCTCTATCAGTCAATTTTCTATAAATTGCTGTAGTCAGCTGCAGCTGAAAATGCACACATCTGCTTCACACTTATTTTAGTCAATCACCTAAAATCTTGACAACTGAATGAAAAACTTCCCCCACATTAAAATTCCCCCAACATTAAAATCAACTCTATAACTCTAAGAACATTAGTAAACCTTTAGTCATTTGAGGAGCTGTCAAATTAATATCCTGGTCAGATTAAATAATTTATTTCAAGTTTTACTTGTCACTGTACTAATTACTTCCTTTAAATCATAGAGAACAAAAATAATACAGGTATAAATGTATCTGTGTTACAAAATACAAATAATTTAATAAAAATCATATAAACTTTAAAAGGAAGAAGAAAATGCTTGACCTTCCATCTCAAAATTTTTGATCATGTAATTCAATTTATTACCATAAGCACAACTTGGCTTTAGTTGCAGGAAGAATTTGAATACTGTGTGTTGGGATGCATATCTTTTTCTGGTCCACCCAGTGTTCGCCTGGACCACCTGCTAGCTCTGATATGCCTCAACAGAACCGTTGTGTGGGGTTTTGGCTCTGCAGCACCTTGACCTTCGCTGTCACAGCCGTGGTTTGAAAGAGGGGAAACTCTCGAGGCTCGGGGAACAAAGGTTTTATTCGGGGGTCAAAGGGGAAGCCCCTGGCCCCAGGCCCGGTGCCTCAGGAGAGAGACCCCGAACCTGGGCTGCAGGGAGGTTTTGTCCAAAACATTTTGGGGTGTGGAATACAAGTTGTAAACCAATAAAACAAAGCAAGGTGGCAAATACCAACTGAATTACATAAACACTAACAAATTAAGGTAAATTGGGGAGGGGTCCCTGGGGGATCCACCAACCACTGGCCGAACCTTCGGACCTTGGAGATAATTGATGGACAGAAGGGGGGAAGATACATTGGAAAGGATGGGTAGGGATTCATCCCAGGGAGGGACCCATGGGAGACAGTCTCTGGGCAGAGACCTGGGTTGTCTTGGAAACTCTTATCAACTTCTGATAAGAACATTCCAGGATAGGGGGCCCACTTAAAGTGGCTAAAAAACTACACTAAAGTTACAATTAAAAACTATACTAAACTCATAACTAAAACCTATAAAACAATTCCAGCATCCCCACAACCGTGTAACATTTTCAATTTAAGTATAAGACAGAGAAGAAACAGTAATTCTATTCCAGTACTTTCTTTTAAAGTTAGTTTCTTAAAAAATCATGAATTCCGGAAGTAGAGAAAATAGAAGTTCAAGTAGTTGAAGGCACACAGTGCCCTAGTTTTGAAGCCTGTTTAGAAATCTTCACAAAATATTGTATTCAAAAGAAAGGCATTAGTGTGTATTGCACGTATTTTTTTTAATTTCTCCATTATCGATTTTAATACTTTGAAAATAAAAATATGGTATTTCAAAAAGGTTTCAAGAAACACAAACTAGTCCATTAGTCCATAATAAATTTATCTTTTCTGTAAAAAAATACACCCACCCACAAAAACTTCCTTGGAAAGCAACTGGTTCCTCTTTTTCTTGAAATTAGGATACACAGATCACCCTGAAATCTTATTCAAAATCAGCCTAATTATGTGCTCATGGATATAACATCCTGCCAGAGATTGCCTGCAAAAAGGTGTGTGAGGAAGACAGTAAAAAATGGCAATTGAAGGCAGCCTCTGGCTCATTAAAATACCCATTTCCAGTTTCTCATAGGAGGGAAGTGACATAATTTTTTGTTGAAACTGCAGCCAGTTCAAGACTCTTCTCATGTATCTATGAAAAGCAGAAGCCAGTACTGTGATATATAAGCACACCTTATGATAGAGGTTAAAAAATATTAAAATATAAATATTTATCTCAGTACTGGGCAGATTTCAAATATTTCCCCCCCCGCAAAGGAGCATTAACATTTCTGTTGTGCTTTGGTTAACAATTTAACTTTACTGTCTGTGATGAAACTACATTTTCTGCTTTGCAAAGGGTGTCTGCTGGTTATGTAACCTTTCAGACTGCTTTGTGATTTTTGTATGAGAAGAGCAATTTTTGAGTAATGCAATAAAATGATAACATTAGATTTGTCTCTGTTCTCACCTCCAGAAAAAAAAAATCTGAAGATGTGTTTGTCTTTGCCTTTCATCATGGTTTTCAGAGGCAAATTTTCCAGATTGTGAATATTAAGTAAACATACAGGAACTGCACAAGAGAACAGAAAAGCAATGTATCTTTTCAGTTGCTATCTATTAAAATAGGATTTATTTAGCTTCATAAAGATACCTGTATTGATACAGTATTTTATGCCTTGGTATTCACTGCAAAGTATCTCTACAGCATTTTCTTACATATTTGTTTAATGATTATTATTTATTATTTCTGTTAAGCGTGCAACAAATGAATGGAAAAGTTATAATTCTAAGCTTTCTATACTGTACAGTCAACAAACATGAGAGGCCTATTCTTACAGTTATGCCATTCAACCAGTGTTTAAACTCTAAATTTATCTTAAGAAAGACAAATGTGCAAAGTGTCAAATAGCATTTTTAATTCCTCAGTGTTCAACTTTGTTCCAAATTTTAGCCTCATTTTACACTGTTTCCCATAGATTATGTGGACCTATTATTTTCCAGTTTTATTTGCAAACATAAAAATTCTTCAAGTTAGATTATATCCATATACAGAAGCAAAGTTAAAATCAGCTTGGATATCAGTTCTAAAAAGCCAAGAATTTTTATCAAGGAACTAATAGATAAAAGAAAATAGTAAGAATTTTGTAGCTTTATTTCAAGATAACAAATGCAGAAGATTGATAAAACAGTACTGTCCCATTTTATCTGCACATGAATTAAGCTGTATGAATCCAAAGAAGCCAAGTAATATAAACAGAAATTGCAAAAACCAAACAAGCACACAGGATGCACAATCAATGAAGTAAACTTTTATAATACCAAAGGCCTTATAACCAAGAAAAAGAACACTTTTATTCTCCAAAGTATTCAGAAGTGATCACCTGCAGGAATAGTGTATTTTGTCTCATACTTGTTCTCATGTATCTTTATGCCTAGGGCCATATCAAATGCCAGTGTTTTAGAATTGTACTACAAATATGATTATATATTTTGAATATATATATTCCAAAAATATTATATATAATTATATGCATTTTAAAATGTTTCATTTTATCAGTTTGCTTATTATCTCCTTTTCAGACTTCTTTAACAAGCATTTCTATAACTAAGAATGCTGACATTTGCAGCATAAGTGTTAATCAGAAAACTTTGAGCAACCTGTATCTCAAAGAAATTTTGTATTAGGATACATTGGACCACTTAAAGAACACAGAGGCCAATCTCTGTCTTCACTGCTGCTGCCACAACCCCAAAAACCATCACCAAGCCTTAGAAAAGTCTTGTTGGGGCTATTACTATTAGGATGTGGAATTTCTCCTTTCAGCTCATTGTTTCCCAAGGCATTCAAGATATTGCTACATAAAATTCACAAAACGTTCCACAAAATGTAAGGACTTTTCTTGTAGCTCTCATGTACAGGACTGACAGACTGTCTCCTGCTCCAAGTGGAGCTGCAGCTTACACCTTGTATTTCTGTGAGCAGCAGAGGAAGGAAAAGCTGTATACAACAGCAGGATTTTTTCACACAGTTGGAGTAGACTGAGAGATCTTGTACCACCACTTTCTGTGCTACTGCTTTTCCAAGAAAGTTTGTGTGGATTGCAGAACAACTTCCCAAAACACTGAATTTAATCAATTTTTTTTGAGAAATAGGCAGAAAATGAAAGGGAACAGACTTATAAAACAAAAACAAGAAAATAAATAACTTCTAAATTACTTTTCTTTCCTCAATTCCTTTCTTTTGTTTAATTAAACTTTTGCTTTGTTCTCTGCACAGCCATTTTGTTCCTAGGACTCTTTTAGAATTAAGATTTACTTTGGACAAGAGTCTAATGAGGCTGGCAGCAATATTTTAATTTTGTGTGGAACTGACAGAAGATATTGTTTCCACAATTAAACAGACCAAATTTCAATACCTGTTTACACAGTCACTTTCATTACACTTTGGAGAAATTTGGTTCCCTATGTTCATATGAACAAACCTCATCTGGATATGGAGAAATTCAGTACTCCCCAAAAAGTAGCTACCAGATTCATCCATCCTCTGTTGAATTAAAGCACTCACAGACAAGAGCAAAGTTTTAATATAGAGAGAAAGAGCTTTAGGGCAAGGTTTTGACAGGAAGGAGGAGGAAAGGGAAAAAACTGTCCCTGTAATATTATACTGGGCAGAAATAAATAAAACCACTCAGGATACTGAAATACATCAATCATGTAGGCACAGACTTGGCAAACATCACTTTGCTAAAGGGCCAATAAAACAAATAATTAACTTGAAATCAGCCAGGATTCAGTCTTTAAAGTAAAAGGCATACTTAATTATCTTATTCCATTAATAAACTGTGATGATATTTTTTTAGTTTTCCTTATCCATGAACACATAATGTGAAATTTTCCCTACTGATTTATGTGAGTTACTGCAAAGCTATTTTTTATGCTAATATCCTTAGTACATTCCAAAACCCAGTAGTATTAGGCTTATTTTTTTATCATTTTACCATTTTCAACCTAAGATGTTGTTTCATAGATTTCATCTTTGAACACAAAAATCAGTCATCTATGTAGTATGTTAAAGGCTACATGCTGTTCCTTAGATCAGTACAATTCTGACAATAATTAAGTAACAATAATGTTGGTTTTTCATTGCCTGTTTTTTTTTTTTTTACTAAGTAGCATATTCAGAGGAAATTTATTACATTTAAATTCATTGGCTCAAAATACTGTCTAGAAACTGATTTTTAAAGTAATATGCATATTTCCTGTGCACAACTGTAAAGAAACACTGCCCTCTTCTGTCAAACCCCGATTAATTTCCATAGAGACTTGCTTAATTTGGAAAAGCAAACTGGATTAGAACTGATTAAAATTGCTATTTTTTAAATAGAAATAAGATTACGTGCTCTGTTCAAATAATGTGTTTTAAAATGTTAATTTCCTTTTTTTTGTTCTCTCTACTCAATCAATAAAATTTCTCTTTTCCTCTGTTCAAAAAGACATCTAAGAACCCCCTCAAAATGGGGATATGTTTCAACAGTTTTGTTTCATAAACAAGCACATTAAATTCTACCGTTACTTTCTCATGTGAGTAGATCTGCTTATGATAGAAATTTCACAAATCCAAGTTCTCATTTTTCCTTCTTTAGAGATTGATGCATTGTGATCTCTGATTATTATTGTTGTGTTATTTTGGCACATTTATCCATTTACCTATATTTTTTAATATTTTGGTTTTTAGAGCAGAAGGAGAATACTTAATATCTTTAATATTAGGTGCAAACCTAATAGCTTTACTAACATTTGAAAATGGAACAATATTGATTTTTTAAATAAAAAGCAATATTTAATCTTTAAAACAATATCCTTCACCTGGTCTGCCCTTGAATATTCACTGTCTAAAGTGTGCTTCTGACATTAGAATAGAAAACCTACTCTGTGGGCCTACTACATCGTTTCACTAACACAGTTGTCATCAAAGTGATCAACACAGAGAGTAAAAAACATCCTCACTGCTTTTGCTAAGGAAAATAAATTTACAAAAAGCTTTACACATAAAATTCTGTATCTAAGACACCACTTAAAAACACATGAAAGAGAAGACAATAAGGGAAAATTCAGTCAGGTTTCACAAGCATTTATAAACTAAAATTTATAGGTATTTTTCCATTCAATGTTTTCCTCTAAAGTGATTTCCCCTATATATTGAATTAAACTAATTTTAATAGCATTTGAACCCCTTTCCTTCAAAGACTTTGAATTAAACTCTACTTGGTAAAACATTTGAGACATAATGCTGTGGTTTAAGATATTTTAACAAAGCACCTCATTGCCTCCAAAAGAGTTATTTTCCATGAACTGGACCTTTCTGCTGATGTGCACAAATATAGCCAATTTCAGGATGTTTTTTAAAAAATTTAAATAAAATGTGACAAACACCAAGTTTTGTGCCAAAATATTTAAAAATTAAATAAAGGCATCATAATTCAAATTTTAAAATAAACCCCCCACATTAGATCTTTTCAATAATGGTTAATATTCATTCTATGATTATGAATTTGAACTCCTTTTTAAAAAATTATAAGCAAATTATATTAACTGAATGCCCATTTAAGTACATAGTTTCAAACTAGTCTAATATGAACCCACAGGAAACCTATTTCAAAAATGTTTGGCTTTTAGTCGCATGTTTACTTCCAGAAGTTTTTAGATAAGTAATTTCAACCTACCTAAAGTGTATGAAAAAAAGTGACAGAATTTTCCTCGTACGTTTTTAGGATGTAACAGTAAAAAGCTGTATCTTTTGGTTCACTCCAATTGCCCCGCAGATTACAGACTCTCAGAGAACTCTACAGAGAATAAATATAGGACAAAGGGTGTGTTATTTTTCTGGTTTATCTCTCGCTGTTCTCAGCAGGGAGTGGGACTGTATTTTACCTCTTCTTGTTTCACACTGTCATTCAATTCTGGATCTAAATACTCCTTCCTTCCTGCTGCATCATAGGATTATAGTGAGCATAAGGTTTTGGAAACTAATGCTGAAAATAATTGCATGTAATGTTTCAAGTTTTCTGAGGTAGAAAACCAAGAGTATTACAGCCAATATTCCTGGGGAAAAAATGCCGTCTTTCACATAGTGCATGTCAGCATTTTTAAGCTTTAAAAAATACTAGAATTGTAATTTTATGAAAAGCTGTTCCTTTAAACATGCTCCTTGAGGAATATATTTGGAAGAACAGAAGAAACAGGAAAGAAGAACAACAAAAAAAAAAAATAATAAAGACTGGGAAGTCATATCAGAGAAAAGACAAATATACATATTTTGACAATGCAATTTTTTTTAGACAAGCTTTTATGAATAAAGACCGTGGAATTGTATTATTTGCTAATAAAAGAAAGGGATTTGAAACAACCAGAAGAAATACCTATATGGTCAAAGAAATAGAGAAAACTAACATTGAAAAAGTTAGACAAGAAAGATGCCAGTAAATTCTTAAAGCCTTAGACTCCAAGATGAAAAATTACTTAGATATTTGAGGGATTAGAAAGCTATAACACTTTCAATAGGTAGTCAGGGATTAAAAACAAACAAATAAACAAAAACGAAATAAAAATACCCAAACCCAAACAAACCGAGTTATGCTTCCAGATTAAAAAAGCAAGCAAACAAGGGTGTGTCCAGCTTCTATTATTTAACAAAATCCTATCCATTGTAGGAAAGGCCAACAGACTAAATAAAGTGCATGAAAGTTAGGCAACAACAAAAACAAAACAAAAAACCCAAAACAAAACAAGAAAAAAAAAAAAAGGGAAAAAGAACAAGAGATCATGCCCTTGTCATATTTAATAAAATGCCTGCTATGAGTCTCAGTAAAGTTGTTCTCCAGTGTGATAAGATTTGAGGTGTGATTGAGGTTTTTGTTGTTTCCCTGGTCTTAAATGTCAGACTAAGACAACAGAGGCCCACTTCTGACAAATAGGCAAACTGGAAGGTAGATGGTTAGGCTCACAATGTAACAAGTGTAACAAGGAAGAGTTTGCAATTACGGTCCTTTCTCATCAATTCCAAGCCTTTACTAAGCACAAGATTCAGCACAATGGCAGCATGCAAATGTAAAGTCACAATTTTTATTGGTATAATTAAATTATTGCATCACAGTGATCATCCTTTTGGTACTTATTAAATATTGACTTGCAAAATTAATCTAAATACTCATGTAAGTTTTCTTAATTACTTGAAGATATTGATACTGATAATAATTATGAATGATTTGCAACTACATAATTTTTTTCTAGATTGTCACAGGACTGCATTTTTTTTTTCCTCCATTAGAATTTCTAATCTAGAACTACATTAAGGCAAATGTATACAGCATTTTGCTCAGGAAAGCTCCTAACCATTGAGAGTAACTAGAATACAGGCAGTAAGACATTTCTTGATCAATAATATGTTAAAAAAAATAGTATTTGATTTAAAGGTTATACACAGATTTTACGTGTAAAATGTCCATTTATCTTGATTTGATCAGTGCATGGTTTTGTCGCTTAAATGGTTAAAGAGTTTAATTTTCCAGTTACAACTTGTTCTAATCTTGTTGCGGTGTGCATTTTGGGTTTCCCAAAATTCTGTATGCTTTTGTTATTTATAATGGTTTCTCCTTATATCCCCATGCTCAAACCCCCCTTGGTTTTTCTCGGGTGGCGGGTCCTGTCAATCACCCTGCGATCCCGCCCTAAAGCCTGGAAAGTTCCAGTAGGGCCTCAGGGTGATTTGGCAAGTTCTCAAGTTCCCCACTCCTCTTTTTATGCATAGAATTGTCCTACTGCCTATCCTTTGTGTTCTGTGTCACTCCCTCCCTTTGGGATTGGTCCAAGTTACCCCATTCCCATTTCCACACCCCCTGTACTTAAGGTGAGAACCGTGGGCAAAGACTCACTCTGTACATGGGCAGCCCTCTGGGTGGAAAAAAGCCTAGTTAAGCCCACGTGAGAGTCCTCCTTTCTTCCTCGCCATCTGCCACGCTTCTGCCTGACATTCAGACCCACCAAGATAAGAAGGGTACCAAACTGTACACCTGAATGTGGACTTGGTAAGCGAGCTAGCCAGTAAGCAGCCCTGAACACCCATATAATTTGAAAGACAGGTGTCTGCTAAAGAAGGTGGGAACCTCCCTTGGAATGAAAAATGTGACTCTCTTCCCTCCAAATTATTATAATTTACAGTTCTTTACATATATATATATATATATATATACACACACACACAAACAAAACAAGGCAGACAGCAATAAAAACAACAACAAACAAAAAACCGGAAAATCAGTAACAGCTTTCCCTTGGCTGCAGGCATTTTCCCCTTTGATGTAGTTCCGGTCACAGCTGGCAGGGGCGCTGTTAGCTCCTGGCCGGGCAGGGCAGGTGCGATGATTCCCCCGTGGCTGCAGGGGGCGCTGTGGCATGAGCTCAGCCATCCTTCCATGAGTGAGCCAATGGGAGAAGGAGAAAAGGGGATTCCTTTACAAACTCACATCAGGAAGGTGATCCAGGCGCCCCTCTGGATGGCAAAATTGGCAGTAGCAGGAGCCTCAGAGCAGGAGGCTGGAACAGCAGAGGCAGGCACATCCAGGGTGACAAACAAAATGTAGTAGAAACTCCACAGCTGTAGCAGGAGCCACGGGATGTCCCAGTGGGCAGATGCTGGGTTAAAGTATAGCAAAAAACCTGATGCAGTGGCAGAAAAACAGTGAGGCTGGGCAGTGGCATCTAGACTTCCACAAACAGCCTGGACACACTCCTTTGAAATGCAGGGGGTGGACTGGGGTCCTGGGTTTTCCTTTGAGGTACCCAAGGAGATGATGAGTAATTTCCAGTGAGATCGGGTGTTCTATAAGGTCCCAGTTGAATGGCTGCTCTTATAAGCAAGTCTCATTCATGGTAGAAGCAGCAAAAGATGGAATTCCATGATGGCAGCAAATTCTTCCCACAGCAACCACAAACTGGCCATCTTCCCTCTGATTCAAGAGCAAGAGAAACAAGGAGCTAAGCCCAGCCTCCATGACCCCCCAGCCAAAATCTCGTGGTATCTCTGCTCTTATAAAGAGAAAGTCCCCCAGCTACACTCTTCCCCCTCCTTCTCTATGTAGAAGAAGGGAATACAGGTGACCTTGCCCCTGATGAGTCACAGCTGTGTTAATTACCCAAAAGAGCCTCACCCCTGCTGAGTCACAGCTATATACAATAAAGATAAGTGTGATTCAAGGAATGGATTAGCTGGTCAGGGGAGGATCCCTGATGAAGAAGAAACTAAAGATACTGAAGGAACTATCCAGAGAGACTAGAGAACCTTGAGGAAGAGGAACAAGGAAGGATCCTGGGGTGAGAGAATCACTGCTGTGAGGTCAGTCTGGGTCTGCAGTTAGAGCCCACTGTTGGAGCCCACAGTCACAGTCTAGCAGGAAAAGCCTGCATTCAGAGTCTGCAACCTAATACATGCAGTCATAGTGTAGCAGGAAATACCTGCAGTCAGAGTCCACAAGGGAAGCCTAGAGTGAGAGCTTGCTGGAGCCAGTCAGTGAATTTTTGGAGCCAGATAGCTGAATCGTAAAGAAGAATAAACCAGGACCCTTTTCACACTGTGTCCTGGGTTGCAGTGTAGGACATACACAAAGTATTCTATCACCATCTTCATGAACTTTTGAAACCAGGTGGGGCAGTGTTTTCTCAAGCCCCTGCCTTTGGGGTGTCTTCTGCTAATGGCCCATCAATGCCTGGCCCATGACTCACAGGTAACTCCCTCCAGGAGTTATCTCTGTTTAATGGGCCATCAATGACCCACTTCACACTCCTCATCCCATTGTGAGATGCTCTGCCCAAGGGGAGGAGCCAAGCAGTCTCACCTGGATATAAGCTGGTATGTGGGACAGTGCAAGCAGCACTTACCCACTAGATTCCCAGATGAGCAGAGCTACCAGACCTTTCTACAGGATCACTGCTTCAGGAAGACCATCTCATCTGGACTGCTTCCACTACCCTGCTCGTGTTGTATTCTGACTCTGTCAGTGGTCCTTTGTGTTATCACATTTATTTTATTTTTACCTTTTTACTTTTTTTTCTTATTAAATTATATTTCTGACTTGGAGCCTCTCATTCGTTTTGCTTTCAAACCACGACACACTGTGATAAACAAGAAGTCTGTGTCTTATCTCATTTCTACCCTCTAACAAGAGGGCTGCTGCAACACCTGGCCATAGCAACGCTTAAGCCTGTTAAATATTGGTCATTCCCATCTCTTAGGAAACAAAATTCCCTGAGAGAAATAAGAGGAGGAAAGAAAAAAGTAAAAAAAGAAAAATCCCAACCTCCAACATAACTCTTCAAAGTTATTGATTATCAGTATCTTCTCAGACAAAAAAAAAAAAAATCAGGTAATGGAAAGCCTCTGTAATAAATAATCAAATGTGATTGAAGTATTAATCATTAAAAAACTTGCATATCTTATTCTAAATAGTTATACAGTATTGGACACATAACAACAAATCTTTTTAAAGAACTTGTTTTTATTTCAGAACACTTCCCTGATTGTGCTATTTTACTTCATTATTCTGTCTTCTTCCCACTGTGTCTTTCAAAATTATTTTTTTTCTAATAGCATAGCTGAAGAGAATTCAACATATGTGTTCCTTGTTTTTGTGTTCAGACAAGAGAAAAGTGATTCTTGTTTTCTTTACAGTTTGCTGAGAGACTGTCATATACAATCCTTACCCTCAAGGAAAGGTGATTAAAAAATTAATGAGAATAATTGCAATAAGTAACAGTGCATGCACTGCAAATACATATGCAAAATAGCTGAGTTTTTTGCACAAGATAAAAGCAATTATCACTCATAAACAATAGCTAAAATTTTCAGCTTAAAAATCTAAACTTCAACCTCCTACTAAGATGGAAATGTAGGAGGAAAGGTTGTTTTTGATTAGACTGTTTGAAGTAGTTGCAATTTTCTTAATCAATACTTAATAGATTAAAATTATTTTTATGGCTTTTAGAAGTAGAGACAGTGTGACTATATGTCTTACAATACACATAATTAATCAATAGGAAATGGTTTATGCAACATTTGCTAGTTTACAGTGTATTCTTGTAATAGTTCCACAGAGTGGAAATAAACCCAAACAGGCACACAGAGACAAAATGTAGAGTTTGGGATCTGCTTTCTTCATTACTCAAGTACCTTAAAAGAATGTATATCCAGTCCTCTATGAAATCAGAGTATTGCCTATGCTGAGACTTGCTAGAATGAGACCTAAATTTTAATTTGAAATGTTAGCTGAGCAGTCACAGCCAAACTCAACAGTTGTTAAATACTTTCTATGGAAAAAAACTTCATAATTTCATAAGTCTGTCCCTATCTTTGATGATTAGGTTTTTTTTCCTCAGAAAACTTGCACAGCTCCCCATAGGAGGAGCTGAACCATGGCAGCAGGTCACAGTGTCCTTGAGGCTCCCATCTGGAAGTGGGCATTTCCTGGTGACCCTCAAGTAGCAAAAATTTTCAAGACTAAAATTTCATAAGTATATATGCAGTTTGGGAATAAGTAGAGCCTATTTCCTCTTGTGCTGTGAAGGGATGACTGAAAAGCTTTCTACTGTATTCAAATAATGTTCTTGTCAAAGATGATGAATGATACTAAAAAGAAAGTGAGACATGCCTCAGGTGTGACTGTGTCCTCCAGTTCCCTTGTCAAGGGGGCTTTTTTCTTACCAAGATGCCTATTAGACTATCACAATTAGGTTTAAAAGCAAATTGAATGCATAAGTTGAAAATATTACTTCAAATTAACTTCCAGAGCCACCATGGAACGATCAACAGGGTACTGGACTGGGACATAGGGACCAGTTCAGTTCTGGTTTTGCTATTGGCCTGATGGGTAACCTTGAGCAAGACACTTCATGTCTGTGTTTTTCTGTTAATCTTTTAATCTATTTAAATTATAAGGACTTAAGGAGAGCATTGTCCCTTGCTTTGTGCTTGTATGGTGTTTAACACAGTAGGACCTGCTGTAATCTGCTGCTTATGTAATTCATATAACTAAACTGCTAATACGAAAAGCAAATAAGTCTAAGACCATACCCAAAGTATTATCAGGTTTTATTATGCCATGAGATTCAAACCAGACATTTTATAGGCAAAGTTAAACCCATCTGCAAATTAATTTACAAATATGCAGTCTTCCAATGACCTTACTATAAAGAAAAAAAAAAAAAAAAAAAAAAAAAAAAAAAAAAAAAAAAAAAAAAGCAGTATGATGCCTCTCCACTCCCCTTTTGTGTTCTTATATAACAAACCAAGAGATTTGCTCTTCGTCCTGGCTCAGCCATCAACCTTGAAAAATATAAGTGGAACCTGAAAATCAATTTAGATTGCTTGTGTTTAAAAGAACACATCAGTACAGTTAACAACTATTTTCAGCACACTTGCATGCAGTCTACCACTGGTAATCATGCAAGAACTAGAAAATAAATTGAAGATCCGGCCATAACATCCTTGTGCTACTGTTAGAGAGGACCCAATTATTCCTTTGCATACACACACTGCATCTCTGCAAGGGAATGCAAGGAAAACTGTTTGCCAACATGACAGAAATATATTGTCAATGACAGGCTGCCAATTTTTATGTATAGGCAAGTCACTTTTCTCACATATCCACAGATAAAATTAGCATGCTCAACACCATATAGCACCAGATGAATGTCAGTGATTGCAGAGAAGTCCCTCAGGTTGGGCTTGCTTTGAGCAGAAAGCATGCAAGTCATTCCCAATATACCTTCAAGGTCTGACTGCCTAACTGCAAATATGAAGCCACACTACTAAACAGAGCAGACAAGAAAACTATATGTAAAACTATATAAATGTGTTTATTTACCACAAATTTTCTATTTTTGATTTTTTTTTCATCAGGGTACTGAAATGCTGCCATTTTGTCCAATGCTCCAGTCTTCTCTGAAATATCTGTTCTTGCCCAAGACAACTAGTATTTCCACTCAATTGGTAACAAAAACCAAATATGAGCTTATCTGAATAGATGGAATGGCCCTGCTAAATGAAAACATATTTACTGAAAAACAAAGGGATAAAAAGGATAAAAATTAACATATTTTAGGATTACAAAATCCATTTCTGGCAGCCCAGCTCCTTTTCTGCAAAACCACTTTTCAGTCATTTGATGTCTTGGTTTGGAAATATAGGTGTCTTCCAGGGAAAGCCAGAGCCTCCTTTGGAATGGAGAATGTAAACCCCCTCCCTCTGAATTATTATAATTTTGAAATTAAGGGGCTTTCAGGCAAAGATGGAATAGCAATTACAGTTCTTTACTAAGAATATTAAAAATAAAAATGTAGTAGTACAAAAGAGCAAACAAACAAAAAAAGAAACCACTGACAGAGTCAGAATAGTACCTGTTGCTCAGGGTGTTGAGAGCAGTCCAATTAAGTCCTCCTGGAATGATAGATGTGACTCTGTTGGAGCAGAGATGATCCTGTAGAAGGGTGTAGTTTTCCTCTGAAGGTCCATTGATGACGAAATGGGTCTTGTCTTCCTCTGGGAATACAGTGGAAACATGCTGTTCTGGTGTTCTGAATCTCAGGTTTTATCCAGGTAGAAATGCTTGGCTCCTCCCACTGGGTGAAGCATCTCAGAGTGGCATGATGTAGTTGTATCAGTCATGTGGTGAGACTCAATGGCCCATTAACAGAAGATATCCCCTGAAGGGAGGATGGGTCACTGAAGAGATAAAGAAGCACTGCCCCACCTAGTTTTAACATCTGGCCCATTAACAGAAGACACCTGCCCCCTTTCCCTGCTTTCAGCAGATGGCAACAGAATACATACTTTTGGTCACATCTTGCATTGCAACCCAAGACACTTGGCCCCAGCATATCCATGGAGCTGTTCTTTACACTAGAGGAAACTAAACACATTAAGACTTTTGTCATACATGGAACAAGTGCTCTGAATTTCTAACATATCTGATCTTAAACCAGGTAAGATCTCTCTTTTAAATGTAGCAAAAGTGCAGAATCACAGAATATGCTGAGTTGGATAGGACCCTCAAGGATCATCGAGTCCGACTCTGCTCAGCACCAACCCCAAGAATTCCCCCACATGCCTGAGAGAATTGTCCAGAAACTTCTTGAACTCTATAAGGCTGGAGTGACCACTGTTGTGACCACTGCCCTGAGGAGCTTGTTCCAGTGCCAACCTACCCTCTGGGTGAAGAACCATTTTCTAATATCTAATCTAAACCTCAAATTTTCATGAATAGTTTTAAAAACATTGCTGGTATCCACACAGTGACAAATATGAGTAAATTTTGGCAGCAAGAAGTAGAAAAGTACACAGTAATCAAATCTCTGTGAGATCCAAAATGCTATTTTTTCCAGGACAGAAAAATTATTAGCTTCACTGTGTTGGATACTTTGGGGCTTGATATCTGTATGAGTTTTTAAATCCTTCTAGGGTTTCTAAAATGAATACCTACTATTCCATTATTGCCACTAGAAAACAGATTCTAGGCATTGTTTTTACACAGCTTTAATTGTTTGAAATGGTAAGTTTCTTTATTTCTTTCCTCTGGAGTTTCATATTTATCCACAGCCAGCTTCTTTCAGCTTCCCCATTGTGGTGGCTGCCTTAGCGTTGCTGGCCTAAGCCAGACCTGGCACCACAGCAACACAGGGTCCTTGCAGCCAAGGAAGCAGAACCACTGTGCAGTGGTTCTACAGTGCAGAACTACAGTGCAGGCAGAGAGAGAGAGACAGGACTCTTTAGAAGCAAAGCAACTGGGGTTTATTGACACCCAGGGCCATGCCTCCAAAGAGACCCTGAGCACCTGGGTGCAGCAGCTTTTAAAAGGGGGAGGAACACATAGGAGGGCAGAGCAAGGGACCAATAGGAAGGGTTCAGGGAGTGGCTCAAGGAATGTCAGTCAATACAACACCCAAGCAGATAATATGGGAAGGGGGAACCCCTGATCCTGACCAACCACCTGAAGCCTCTCCTAGAACTTTCTAGGCACAGGGTGAGGCCCAGAGTGACTGGCAGGACCAGGTGGTTATATAACATGATTGATAGTTAACTGTCTTCGGGTAAACAACTTTGAGACAAACCAAGAAAAGAGCAGGAGGGGGGTATGAGGAATAAATCAACTAACAATAAATTTAATAAACATCACAAACAAAGGTAAGATAACCAATAAAACTTGCCAACACACTGCCACATCTCCCCCTTTTCTTTTTAATAGAAAGATGGGTTAGAAGGACCGGAACTGCACTTGGGGAGCAAGGTATTCTGATTCGGGGTATAAGTCCCCAAACCATTGTTGGTTGGTGGGCCGTTGCTCAAATGGCATTGGCCACTGTCCTTTTTCTATCGGTAAAAAGTCCTCTGAGTCCAATTCTTCTTCAGGGGGAATTTCTTCTAGCTCCATCTCTGGGGCAGTAGAAGTGGCGGCAACGTGGTTGATGCTGAGCGTCGACATGGCATCAGAAAAAAGTCTATGTGTAAACCTCTTGATAAGTCCGAAGGCAATCCCAATAATAAGGAGTAAAAATAGAACTAAAAGACCAGTCTTAACAGTAGATCCTACCCAGCCTTTGAGTCCCCAGTCACCAAACAAATTGTCAAACCAGTCCTTGGTCTTCTTTTTGATGTCATGTACCATGTCCCGTATCTTCTTGATGGACTGGCAGACGTCCTCAGCCCTGGACAAGAGACTGAAGCAGCAGAGGCCCTCAAACTCCTCACAGGTATGGTGGTGCAGCAAGAGGAGATAGTCAATGGCCACCCAATTTTGCAATCTCGTCTGTCTGGTAACCTCCTCGTCTCGAAAGAGGTCGGACAAGGCATTTGAAATAAGGTTGGCCTGGTTAGCCACCCAACATTCCAAACGGCCTAATTCCCCCATAGATTTGGCCACTGAGACCCAGAGCAAAAATACTGTGATGGCGGTAGCCTTGGCCCTGGACCAGTGGATAATCTCAGAATTACAGTCCGTGTTGAGATTTGCCGGATCTCTCTTTTGGACTGCTGCATGCTGGGATGAATTTTTCACAATCCAATCCATGATTTGGGTTTTATTTGGTGACAGCAGTCCTAATTTGCCAATAGTGCAAGGATCTCTGGTGAGGCGAGAAGGGACGCCTGTGAACACTCAGTCGCTGCAAATCAGAAAAGTACCTTTAGGGAGGGAAACGGGGACAGAACCCGGGGTGGATGCCATCTTCACATGGGCGATCTTATCGCACCATGTGTTTGCTAAATATACTTCCTTGATCTGCAGGACTTGGGAAAAGGACTTTTCCTGGCCCGGTGGTGGGGTAAACACAAATTGGATGCAGAAGGGGGCAGAGGAGGAGCCGAGGAGTTCCAGATCCTGCAGCTCATTCTCAGCACAGGGAAGGGAGGTGGAAACCCAATCATGCCACAGGACTAGGGGGTTAACAACTGGAAGCTTGATTTTTCTCTGGAGGTGGAACTCCTCCAGAGCACGGGAGAGACGACCGGGCGCTCGCTCATTATACTCATCATGGAAATTGAGGAGAGCGGGGTACAGTGGTTTCTCCCAGTCATTGCGGGCTCCAGCCAGCCCTGGCACCATCGCAACACAGGGGTCTTTGAGCCAGTGAAGCAGAGCCACTACTAAGGCGCAGGTGAAAAGAGAGACGGGACTCTCCGAAGAAACAGCAACTGAGGTTTATTCTACCTCAGGGCCGAGGCTCTGAACAGAGATATTGAGAGACAGAGAGATGGAGAGATGGAGAGACAGAGAGATGGAGAGACGGAGAGACCTCGAGCACCTGAGGGCAACAGTTTTTAAAGGGGGGAAGGAACACATGGGAGGGCAGAGCATGAGGACCAATGACAGGGACTCAGGGCATGACTCAGGGAGCATCAATCAATACAATAACCAATCATATAACTTGTAGGAGGGGGAAACCCTGACTCTAACCAATCACCCGGGACTCTTCCTAGAAGCTTCTAGACACGGGGAGAGGTCTCAGGGTGACTGGCAGGGCCAGAAGCTATGTAACAACAAGATTGACAGGTAACCGCTTTGTGGTACTAAGGACAGGGAGAAAAAGGGGTAACAGGTAATGAACTATGCAACATTTACATATAACATGTCAACGAGGGATAACCATTAGCACTCACCAACCACAGCCACAGTGGGGGGGAACTCTACCTCTTTAAAAGGGATCCCCACCAGACAGGATGATATTGAGTCCTTGGCCAAGGCCTGGGACAGGCAGATGTGGTCCTGCCCCATAGCCTGCACGAGGGTCCTCCACACGTTGGCCTTGGGCTGAGGGACGATCCATGGGACGGTCCACTTCAGGAGACCAAGGGTGATCACAACCTGAAGGACGCGGGACAGTGCTGGGGCTCGGAGGTGGAGCATCTTGGCTGTCAGTAGGACCTGCAACTAAAAGGGCGTAAATAATTTAATCAGGAAAGAGCCAGCAAGGGACAGTGAAGGAGAGAGGGAACTTCTCGCTGCCCGGACTTTGGACCTTCTTCTTCCTCCTCCAGGATGCAGTTGCCACCTGATGATTTTTGCCCCCCGAGACCTTGGGGACATAGGGTCTCCCCCACTTGGCTGGCACCCACCTAAGTCTGGCAGGTGTCAAGACACAGGCGTACCGGCGTCCCCAAGTGACTAAATCATGAGGACCCTCTCTCCTCATGGTCTTGGGGTCCTGGACAAGGACCGGCGGCTGCTCGCTTTCCCCCAGGTTTTTATTGCCACTGAAATGGCGGATGATGGTAGGGTTCAGCGATTCAAAGGAACAGTTTAGAAAGTTTAATGTGTACAGAGCCCTGGCTAAACAAATTTGGGGAGTCTCCAATTTCAGAATTTGGGTCGGCTGGTTAAGGACTCTCTTGATGTTTTGGTGAGTCCTTTCCGCAATGGCTTGACCCGTCGGGGAGTTGGGGATGCCAGTTTTGTGTTCTACTCCCCATTGCTGCAGGAAGCTGCAGAATTTCCTGGAAGTATACCCTGGACCATTGTTGGTTTTGGGAGCCTGGAGATGCCCATGAAAGAGAAAGCCTGGAGCAGGTGTTTGATTGCATCTCCAGACTGTGTGGGCAGAAGCATAGACCGCACCCGAGAAGGTGTCCACCGAGACATGAACGTACTTGAGTCTCCCGAACTGGGAGACGTGCGTCACGTCTGTCTGTCACACTTCATTGCTGCACAGCCCACGGGGGTTAACCCTGGCATGCAGTGTTGGCATGGCATGCCGCTGACAGCTGGGACAAGTAGCCACAATGGCCTTGGCCTGGTCTCTGGTTAGGTGGAACCGTCTGACCAGACCTGGCACATTGTGATGGAACAATTGATGGCTGATCTTGGCCTGCTGATAAACATCCAGCAGCGGAGCCACTGTGGCTGGGGCAGCAAGAGCATCAGCCCTCCTGCTACCCTCCACAATGAACCCCAGCAGATCTGTGTGCGACCTTGTGTGCATTACATAAAAGGGTTGCTCCCGGTGGGAGATTAGCTTTACCAGCTTCAAGAGCAGCTCGAAAAGTGCTATGTTGGACACTTCCTGTAAGATGGAGTTTTCTGCCCTTGAAACTACTCTGGCAACATATGCCAAATCTGTTACTAAATTGAATGGTTCAGAGAACCTCTCAAAAGCTCTAACAACAGCGGCCAACTCAGCACTTGAGGTGATCCTTCCACCTCAGCAATATCCAACTCCCACTGCTTAGTCTGAGGGTCCTTCCAAGTCATCACTGACTTGTAGGATCCTCCGGACACATCAGTAAAAACAGTCAGAGCCTCAAGGGGTTTCTTGCTCTGAACATTCTCTAATGCCAATTTGAATTGGGCATCCTAATTAAAAATTCTGTGGGAAGGCTGATGAATAGAAATTTGGCCTGAGTAGCTGTTGAGGGCGAATTGGAGTGCTTCGTTCTCCTGAAGCAAGTGTTCCAACATAGCTTTTGTAATTTGGCCTGATTGAAGCTGAATTGGCATGTGAATGCACTCAAAGTCACATCCAGCCAGTTTTCTAATCTAGAATCTGGCCTTCGGGATTAGGTCAGCCATCAATTCCTGTGGCTTGGTCATTCTCTTGGACCTATGGTGGCTAAGAAACACCCACTCTATGATAAGAAGAGGATCTCTCCTGCCTCGATCCTTTCTGGGGGTGGTGGTAACCCCTTTGTCCCACTGAAAGATAACACCATGAAGATGTGGCAGATTCCCTAGGATGATGAGTCGAAAAGGCAGGTCTGGTTTACATTGGCTTGCCTGCCGTGTGAACATGATGGTTTTTTGGACCCTCTCTAGGGCTTTCTGTGTTTCTGGGGTGAGTGACCTGGGGGAACTCAGCCCCTCTCCCCCTTTCAATAAATTGAAAAGAGGCGCTAGGTCTTCGGTTGTTAGACCCAGCCAAGGCCTCACCCAATTCAAAGTCCCACACAGCTGGTGGACGTACGCAAGAGTCTTGATTTTGGTTTTGATTACCAATTTTTGCAGAACAATGGTCCACTTACCGATTTCGAGTCCCAGGTATTTCCAGGGTGGCATCTTTTGAATCTTTGACTCCTGCAGCTCGAACCCCGCAGCAACCAGTGCAGTCACTGTGAGGTCAAGTGCGTGGGCCAGCAGGTCATCATTGGGTGCGCACACGAGTACACCATCCATGTAATGATGAATGATGGCCTGGTGTGTGGCTGCACGGACAGGGAACAGCAGGGAAGAGACATAACACTAGCAGGTAACTGGGCTGTTCTTCATGCCTTGCGGCACGACTTCCAGTGGTACCTCTTCCACAGGGCCTCTCGATTGATGTTTGGCACCGAGAAGGCAAACCGAGGAGCGTCATTGGGTTGTAAAGGAATTTGGAAAAAGCAATCCTTTATATTTATGATGGCCAAATTCCAGGTTTGGGGCAGCATGGTTGGGGAAGGCATCCCTAGTTGGAGAGATCTCATATCTTCGATGACTTTTTTAATTTGGTGGAGGTCTTGGAGGAGCCGCCACCTGGTCTTGTCTGACTTCTGTATAACAAACACCGGAGTGTTCCACGGGGATGTGGTCTCCTTGATGTGGCCGTTTCGCAGCTGCTCCTCCATGAGCTCATTGAGCGCCTTCAATTTTTGCTTAGAAAGCGGCCATTGTTCCACCCATACTGGCTCATCTGTTTTCCAATTCAGTTTCTGGGTGGGGCGCTTCTCAGTGACTGCCGCCCAAAAATTTTTCGGAGGGTCAGGAATGCCAACTGTGACCCCCCACTGGGCCATGACATCTCTCCCCCACAGGGGTGCCTTATATTTCAAAACAAAGGGTCTAATATTTGCCAATTGTCCCCTTGATACCTCAATTTGGCCTTTCGATTTTTTTGCCAATTGAAGTCCTCCAACACCCTCAACTTGTTCCACTACAGTTTGCAAAGGCCAATGTGACAGCCACATCTGCTTGGGGATGATTGTCACATCTGCCCCCGGGTCAAGGAGACCTTTGACCACTTTGTTCTCCCTGCCCACCTTTAGTTGACATTCCTCCTCAGGCTGATTTTCATTAATGTCTATGACGGCATTCACTTGTGGGCCTGGGTCTTGTCTTCCTCACTCCTCTGGGGCAGGGATTAGTTGTGCTATGATTTGCCCTTTGGTGAGGAAGATTTGTGGGCACATGCAGTGCAACCAGAGAACAAAATACTCCGGGTCAGAAGTCATTTTCCCAGGAGCAATCTCAATCTCCAGTGGAGTGAACTTACAATCCCCCACGACAACATATTTGCATTCAATTAAATGCCAGGTACCTCTGTTCCTAGCGACCGCTGCAGTATGCAACTCGCAGTCTCTGATCCACAGCACTTGTACCAGGGTCAGGCAGAAGGGCACCTGCTGATCGGTTGATGTCAAGGACATTTCTGGAGGGGCAAAAAATTGATGGTTAGTCGCATTAGGTGGTGGATCCTGCAAAGGAGGATCCTGCGTCGCATCCAGGAAATTGTCTTCCGGCTCAGGACTCAGGGATGAACCCCGAGTTTTGTCTGGAAGAGGAAAGGTCAAGTCCATTAAATCATGTTTGGTATGGGTCGTGTCCCGTCCCTCATTCCCCATCCCTCCCCCCCTGACTCGGGCCACCCAATTTTTGTCATTGCGCTGTTTGGCCTCGTGCTTGCTCCTCAGTTTTGTTGTGGTTTGGGGGGACCTCGTCCCCTCTGCCCCCCTTTCCTGCCACTCTCCTTGCTCTCTCTAAATTGGTGGAACTCCTGCTTCAAGGGGCAAGCTTGCCATCAGTGCCCCTTTTTCCTGCACAGCGCGCAGGGCCTATAGGCAAGCCCCCTAGAGGGCCACCTCATCTGCCCCAGTGTGCGTGGGGTCGGCGCCGCAGGTGGCATCTCGGTGGCTTCAGCGGCAGCAGCAACCGTCTGGTGATGATGGTCCCTTCTTCCAGGGCGTCCCGGTGTCATCATTGGCACTACTTCCGTGACCACTTGAATGTAGTCCTGCAGGGTGGGCTTTGGTTTCTTTGGTAAGGTCAGCATGGCTTTCTTGCAGACTTCATTGGCGTGAGTGAAAGCCAGTGACCTCACCACCTGCCTCCTGGCAATGTCATCGTCGACCTGTTGCTCCACCGCTGCAGACAACCTCTCAATGAACTGGAGGTAGTGCTCACTAGGGCCCTGGAAAATATCTAGGTAATACTGTAAGGGGCCGGACGGCCGCATTTCTAAGAACGCCTTTTCCACCAAACATGTAACTTTCTTTGACAGGCCTTGGGATATCCGAAGCCTGTTTTGCAGGTGTTTCCCAGTCGTCCTCGCCCATTAGATGCTTCAGGGTGATTTCATCCCCATGCATGTCCTCAGCTGTTTCAGGATCCGCTAACATGCTCGGTAGGGCGTCCCGTAAAAGATCCCTCCAGGTGGCCTCCCAGAGTTAGTACTCTGTTCGCGAGTGGAGACACCTGAAGAGATGCTTTAGATCGAATGGGACCGCTACCGTACTGTCTAGTTGGGCATTTAACAGGCCCTGGAAGTATGGACTATCTCGTCTGTATTCCTTGAGCGCCTTCATCAGATCTTTTACAACATGCTGGGACATTGCTTGCCAAGTAATGTTTGTGGCCTGTCCACCCCTTGTCTTCCGGTATGTTACCGGAGCAAGGGATGGGATACAGGGATTCTCACTTCCAGAACCCAGCTCCTCCTCTTCCAAATCCCAAGCGTGGGAACCGGAAGGGGGAGCGTGGGAACCAGAAGTGCATGGGTGGGGCCTGGGGCGTTCTGAGGGAGTGGCCTGTTTTGGTGACGTAACATTTCTGGGGGCGTGGCTAGAGGCGAAGCGATGGGGAGGAGCTTGGGAAGGGGGTGGGGACAGGAAATCTTGGTGAGAAGGTGGAGTTTCGGGAGGACTCGGGGACAGGAAAGGGTTGTTGGGGGAGTAGAAGAGATTATGGGATGGAGAACAGGAAATGGTAGGAAGGGAGGAGAGGGAGGACAACCACGCCATGCGGTCGCTGCCATTTTGTAACTCTGGGCTGGGGGCACCATTTTGAAAGCACTCACCCCCAGCCAAACTGAACTGAACTCTAGGACGAGAACCGGGGTAGGAATGGGGAAGGGAGAAGTCTCTGGAAGCCTGGCCAGGGCTGCATCGAGAGTCTCGGGCAGACTGCCTTGTCTGACCCGGGCGGGGGGATCTCAGCATCCCAAAGAGGCCAGGGCTGGCAGGCTGGAGTTTGCCTGCTGCATCCCTTGAGGATGCTTTTTGGGAGCATGGGGATTGGGAAGAACTGTCAGGGGAACAGGGGGAACATAACTTTTCTCTCTGGGACTGTCCTTTCTCCACTTCCTTTAATTTTACAACTGCAGATCTAATCTGCTGAGACCAGAACAGAAATTTGGCCGCTTTCTCATCCCTGGAGGTGGCCAGATTGGTAAATTTGGAAATTACCGAGTCCCAATAATAGACTTCGGTAACAGCCTCTGGAGTGGTATTGGGGAAGTGGAGGAAGAGCTTCCTCACAAAACATTTTAATTGTCCCTTTGAGAACTTAACCTTATTAACTGTTAAAACACCAACAAAACTTAAATAAACATCTCTCTGAGCAACTGAAAGTTAGGCACCCATATTTGATGGAAAACCAGTTGCTCCTTCAGAACCACCGCAAATTAAACAAAACGTGAAAACTGGCACTATAAAACTCAGGTTAGGCTCCACAGCCTCCTCCCCTGAGGTGCCTCACACAAAACAAAGATATGCCTTTCAACACTGCAATCCACCCCTGGGGAAGCAGTTGACAGTGAAACACAAAGTGAAGAAAAAAACCAAACAAACCAACGTAAAATTGCAGAGAGCCTGTCGTCCCTGAATTTCTTGCCTTCAAGTGTTTGAGTCTTTGCAGCAGCTTCTCACGCTGCTTCATGTAAAGAATATTGTATTCTTAGAAATTATCTGTATGTTTTGCATTCTTGTTCTCTGAGAGAGAACTTGACTGATGGTCATATTGACCAATGGAGTCAGGAGGTTGTAACCTCCTTGGCCAATCTTGGCCCTCTGTACAAAATGTATATAAGCCTATTGGAGTCAGATAATAAAGAGCTTTCCATGATTCACCAAGCTGCTGCCTGCTGTCCTCTGTCAAAGTCCACTCCCACGTCTCAACGTGTTGCCCCTCTAAAGGCTGGGGTAACACATGCTGGCCTTGTCCTAGCTTCTAATTACAAGATTAATCTGAGAGCTATTGTGTCCCTTATCCTCTAACCATTTCTCAGCCATCTCCTCCACAGTTTCCTTTTTTTCTTTAATGGTTGCAAGTACTTGGGACTGATGACAAAAAAAGCAAGCAAACAGCAGTTTTACGCATAGAATGACAATTAAAATCATAAGCAAAAATCATAGTCTTTTTTTCAAAAGCTGAGTTAGTCATGGTTTTAGACTAAAAGTCTGGGTTAGCCAGTTATCTAGGGGATTTTGTGAAAGTTTAATTTCAGTTGTGTGCTTTTTTAAGCAGTTTAGTTGCGCATGTATTGATTGGCTATGATTGGATAAATTAAAGCAACATATCTTTTTGAACTTTGAACTCTTGTGTCTTTGAGTAGAAAATTTATAGCGGCTCTGTTTTGAAGGACTGCGTGTCCTAGGCTGTTTACATCTTGAGTGAGTGCTGATATGACTTCTGTAGTAACACTGGCTTGCTTTATGGCTTAACATGCAAGTTTATTAAGTGACACTAATGCATGAGCTGTGCCAATTTTAGGGGCTATAGATGCAAAAATATGAGCTGCAGAACTCTATAATTTTACTTTGTTATTACAATTTTTATCAAAGGCTTTTGAAGATTGTCGTTGCTGTTAACATTAGTTACTAAATCAGATATAATGTTGGATGTGATGTTAAGTTGTTTACTTGTTTAACAAGCCAATCGCCATAACTGCATTAAGGCTTGTGACTTTGCTACACCTGAGGCAAGGATGGAGGGAACGATCACTCTTGGGGGATTCCACAAGTTTACTTTGTCATTGCAGTTAGGAACTAACTGGTTCATGGCACGCTTATGACGCCATGCTACACCGGTATGGGTGGTTGCAAACACTTGTGTTATGTTCGGGGCAAACAAGGTAAGCTTCTTTATATAACAAGGTTCTTCAATTGTGTTAGTGGGTATTCCTGTCTAGGCACGGTTGCCACCTATCAAAAAATAACTTTGAGGCGACTGCCGAGCTTTTTTGGGTGAATTTAACTCCATAAGCTGGTTGACACAGTATTTGATTCTGTTACCTTTATACCAATTACTATTAGGAGTAATGTCATATTCTTGCATAGAGATTGTTTCATTTAAACTAAAATCAACCCACTATTGGCTTGGGGCTGACTCTAGTAATTGCAATTTTTGAACTTCTGAAAGGGATTGATTTGCATACTGCATCATTTCACGATCATGTATTTTACATGTCTTATTCATTTTTAACTATTGACAGAAAAGTTTGGGAATGCCGAACCAAGAACAATATTTTTGTTGTGCTGTTGTCTTATTTTGCAAATGAGAAACATAACTTTTCTATGTTTCTTTAGCACATTTTTGTTTTCCAATTAAACAAGTGCGAAATGGATTGGAAGGCGTGGCAAGTGATAAACACAAACTATCTTGACCAGATTGATTAGCTCAAATGACTCACATGTTTGCTTTTTGTCTATTTTTGGTAGCTCTGTGAGCCTAGCGGTGACAACACACATCCCAATCAGCAGGATCTACTTGATGCATATGAGGTATTCCCACTCCATATTTGCAGGTTGTCTGCAATATGCAAGTAGCTTTTTGTGCCAACAGGCGACACACCTTTCTTTTTATTAAAAATACCAATTCAAGCTTATTTCTTTGACTTAAATCTTGAACAAGGTTTACTGCTTTTGGCACAATACTGCACCCTGTATAATTTTTTATGGCTGTCTGCTAATTATAATGATGTCAATAAAAGGAGCAACGTGGGCACCATGGTTCTGCAAGCTGCTGTTGAAAGACCCACCACTGTTTGAAACAAGCCTTACAATATATTTTTACTCAAGCACTACAGTTAGGCTTGTCGCAGTGCAGACAGTTAGAACTCTTAATTAATTGTAGTCGGGTGTTTTGTAGTTTATGCAACAATGTTAGTTCATTAGTTCTGTTTTCTACTACTAGAGGGTTAGGCCACACTGGCTGGAGCTGAGCTATCACAGGTTGAAGGATTAGGAGCAGGCGATGCTGCTTTCATTTTGCTGGACTGCTGGGTGCTGTCATTCACTGCTTGTGTCCAGCGGCTGGGAATCCACACAGGACTTGTGGGTGTAAGCACACACATATGACCTCAACCAATATATTGTACGTTAGTAGGCCCAGTGTTAAGAATGCTGATCTTCCTGTAGAGCCAAAACTATAGTATTTTTTTTGTGTTTCTGAGCAATGTTCTGGAGTCAAGGTCGAAAATGGTAACAATTGAGCTATCCGGGTGCTAGCTGGAATGAGCACTGGAGGATACTGTGTCTGTGCCAAAATACAAATTTCGCCTGTGAAATTAGCATCAATAAATCTCACAGTAGTGTTTAATTCTTTTAAAAAAGTAGAAGATCATCCTAAAAGT
Source organism: Zosterops lateralis (assembly GCF_965231275.1). NCBI lineage: Eukaryota > Metazoa > Chordata > Aves > Passeriformes > Zosteropidae > Zosterops > Zosterops lateralis. The sequence continues at coordinate 115,984,318 of NC_139763.1, forward strand.
AAAGCAGGAACTGACTGTCTTTGATAGGTTACTGGTCTTTTTACTCCAGTGGGAATTGGCACAGGGCAATTGTCTTTATTAGATATGTTTACTGTAGCTGCCAAGTCTAGACCGGCTGATCCTGAGGTGTAAGCAGGTGTAAGGGAAGAGACCGGGTGGAGAGATTGGTGACTCCTGTTGCTAGGGATGACTACAGCGGAAGCTGGTTATTTTTCTGGCTGGAGCTGGTCTAGTTTTCGCTGTACTTGCTGCTCACAGCAATGTCAGGGCGGCTAATGTCTGTGTTTGCTGCTTTTGCTTTTTTTGCAATGCCTCCCCTAATTGCTTAACAGCTTCCACTGACTCTTTTACTGCTTCAACTAACATATCCTGGGGCCTAACAGGGACTTTACTTATTCATTCCAGCATCTTCTCAATACTTGGGAGCGAGGCCAAAGTTGTCTTAGTGGCCGGATTACAGTTTTGCAACAAGCACTGTCTTAATAAGGCACTTTTTATCTACTTCTGCACATCTGGAGTTTGATTTATGGCAGCTGACACTTTATCTACAAATTGAGCAAATGATTTTATTTTTGCTCTCTTTTATATTTATGTAGGTGGGCATCCCGACTGTTGTTTTAACTTTCTTTAATGCTTTTAAAGCAAGTCGCAAGGCCTTTTTTAGTTTATCAGGACTTTGCAGAGCTTGATGATATGAATTGGAAAATATGTCTTGTTCTCATCAACTTTTTGGCAGTGACTTCAAATAAGGGATGTCTTTGCCTTTTTTGTGCATTAGTGGAAAAATCCCTACACATTAGCACTAGTAATACACAAGTTTTGCTAGTGAGCTTGCCAAAGCAATTGCTGAGACTGAGTCAAAATTATTTTCATAATGGTTTGAATATCATTTTGTAACAAAACATTAACACCCTGGATATAATTTAGCAACTGTTTAGCAGGCTCACTATGAATATCTAATTTATTCAGAGTAGTACACAGTTGGGTAAGAATTTTCCAATCTAGGGCAGTAATAGTACTTTGTGTTATTATCTCTGGGGGGTCTGTTGTTGCGTATAAGTGACTGGAAAGGCCTGAGCTACTGCTTCATGCAGGATTTTGGCAGCTTGCATATTTCCAGCAAGAACTGCCTCTTGGTGAATATCATGCCACATACGAGCCCTTTTGGGGCGCTTTTTTTTTTTTTTTTTTTTTTTTTTTCTCTGGGTTTGCTTTGTGTGTCGTACATGCAGGAGGCAAGGGAAAGTCTGACTCTGGTGAATATGTCAGATTCTTCCTTTGGGCTGCTACTGCCTGCTGAGCTGTGCGGTTTTTTTGCTTGGTATTGCAGCAGAGCATTATGTACTGCCCGCCACTGTTTCCCTAATTTCTTAGCTGTTTTATCATCATCTAAACTCGCCTCTCATATTTTATCTCCAAATTTTCGCCATTCAGAAAGCTCATGTACTGTATGGGGGTTCATAAAGCACCCCTTAGCATACCCATATACTAGCAAGCCTGGCAACTCTTTTTTAATATCTAGACCCTGAACTTGCCATTTTTCTAGCATACAGGCAAATAAGTTATATGCTTCTTGCCTCTCCATGTCAGTCAGCGCTGTGCAGCTCCCTAAGGTCTCGGCAGCACATATCAGCCAGCCTCACCGATGTGAGCACCGGGGCGCGGAATTTCTTCTTTTGCCGTCACTCTGCTTGCAGGACTTGAACTCCTACTCCTCCAGCCGTGGTGCGGTATCACATCTTGGGGTCACCATTTGTTGGAAAGAGGGAGACTGACTCAACCGATGTTGATCAATCAGGCTCAACTTTATTTGTTTCCTCGCTTACATTTATATTCTAAGTAATCAGCTTATACATATTGCAAAAGCCAAGCTCGTGATTAGTACAATAGCTTACTTCATGCTATATCAGCATATTGCAAAAGTCATATCGCCTTGTAGTGTTCAGTTCCTCTTTTCTCATGATCTTAGTTTCTCTCTCTCATCCTGTTCTTTTCTAACAGTTCTGCCAGGAACATGCTGGCCTTGTCCTAGCTTCTAATTACAAGATTAATCTGAGAGCTATTGTGTCCCTTATCCTCTAACCATTTCTCAGCCATCTCCTCCACAGTTCTACAATGTTTTTCTTGAAGTAGCTTATTTATTTTTTCTTTTAAATTTGCAGCTGTGGTTGTAACAGACTGTCCAATGCATTGTGTCAAAATGGGAATTATGACTAAACTGAGAGAAAGAAAACATTTAAAAGATAAACCTTCCTCTCTCGCCAATTCCTCCATCTCTCCAAAATGAACAGCTATGTATATATTTATTTTGTTTAAAGAAGCTTGGTACCTCCTGTAATCCTTTTCTAAAAAGGACAGCAGAGGAAGTGGCATGGTGCCTTCACACCCCCAGGCCTGTGAGCTTTAAGAAGTTACCTGGGATGCAGCAGGATCCATTCCTGTCTTTTCTCAATCCATTTTAAGCTTTTGAATCTGTATTTTTCATGACTAAAGAAAATATATCTAAAGATCCCATTTTAATCTTTAATAATTTTTACATTTTTTATTATCCTAATGAAGTGCCCTTAAAATCAAGAAGTCTAGAAAAAACCCAAGTATTTAACTCCCAAAGATTCCAGTTTCTGGGAAACACAAAATGAATCCTTATCCTCACATGACTTCATGTTCTTTGTTCTGTGAGAGTTTTGGGGTTTTCATTTACGATCAAAACCTCTTGGGTATCTGATTCTCACTACAAAAATTTGTAGTTTCAGATTAGATTCTGAGGATAAATCAAACAAATAAAAACTTAAAGGTTTTTTCAGGAAACATGCACCTTACCTCAATAAAATATCAGTTTCAATCCACAAACACCTCCTCCAAACAACACAGTTCAAATCCTAATGAACAGGATCATTTTGCACTCAAATATTGAAATTGATTTTTTTTAATCAGGTTTTAATTGTACTTACTGAAAAATGGACCTTTAACCTCTTTTTTTATTCCCCACAAAACGTAACATAACATTTACTTCTACCACACTTCTTGGTGCATATTGGAATAATTTCTCTAAAGTGACATATTCCAGCAGCTTCCACCATCTGCAAGAGATTTTTTCGAACATATTTTAGTCTTTGTTACTTTGGGGTGCTTGGGGTGGATTTGAATATTCAGAAATCCTAGTAACTTTGTTAATTTGAAGATATCCACCACTGGTCAACTTCTTCCCTAGCACCTGATTTTCCTCATCATTCACTACTTTCACGTCAGCATCACTGGTGAGTTACAGACCTCGTTTCAGGCAGTTTATCATTTGCATATGATCCCCTGAATTGCAGGAACAAAACCACCACCCAGTATTCATCTTGTCTCAAGCTGTCAGCCTCAAAGCCTAAGTAAAAATACTGAAACTGGCATATACAAAAAATTGCAATAATTGCTATCAACTCAGGCTACCTCACATTCAGAATACTAGGCAAAAGTATTTATATATAAAAATATGTCATCTGTACCAGCCATATTGGTTGACACTGGAAGCTTCTTTATCTAGTATGAGTAAGAGAAGCTTTAAAGAATTGCATTAAAAATCAGAATGCGTCTTCTAGACTGCACACTTAGTTTTAATAATGCATCTCTTCTGCTTGTAAATTCAGGACACCCTTCATGCTCATATTTCCTCAGTATAAAAATTTTGTTTCAACACAACTTCTAGATATCTAGGACACTTCTGATGCTCTTGTTCATGAACAAATGTCCAGAATCTGAAATTAATATTAGTGTTTAGTATTTTCTGCCACAATAATGTAAGAGAGTCACAAGGTTTGAGGCTGTGAAATTCCAGGTTACCGTTTTCTCTCCTGGGACAAAAATTTATTCAGTGGTCATTAAAATAATCAAGATATTACAATTGTATTCCATAAACCCAGTGTAATTGCACTACAATATGAGAATTATGAGATCTAAGCAAAAGCAACATTTTCATCCAATTTATTCTTTAGGTTTCTATGTCTCTCTAACATGCTCCCCCTCAGCCCTTAAACTGGAGGTGGGATCTTGGGAGGGAACACAACCAGGACAACTGACCCAAAACTGACCAAAGGTATTTTTCAAACTATGCGACATTTGCTCAGGTAAAAAATCTAAATGAAAGGAGGAGGGGTGACATTTGTTATTGTGACATTTTTCTTCCAGAGCAATCACTGCACATACTGAAGTTCTGCTTCCCAGAAAGTGGCCAGATATTACCTGTTGATGAGAAGCAGAGAATAAATCCTGCTTTCCACTCCTTTCATGTCCAGTCTTTCCATTTTCTTTATTAAACTGTAGAAGTAGAGAATGTAAACAGGTTGTCAGTTTGCCCTTTTCTTGACACACAAATGTTTTTTCCATCTTATTTTCTCCACCCTGTGTCCTGATGAAGATAAGTGAGATAGAGTGGCTTGGTGGTCAACTGGCATCCAGTCAAGGTCAATCCACCACACTCTTGAAACACTGTTTACCTCCTTTATTACCTCTCCTTCATTTTCTCAATACCTGTGTTTGATTACAAAGACAGGGTGAAAAAAACCTATTTTGTCAGAGGAGAGCTAGTTCATTAACTTGGGGATTTCACTGTTAATGGAAGGTCAGGTGGATTAGTGAACATTTGAATGCATAGTTCAATAAAGGAAAAACACAGTATACACATATAAATAATACGTTTTGATATCCATGGTAAGACATTAATGATGGGTAAAAAAATAGACTAAAGTTTGTTATTCATCAACAGCCTCTACTTGTTGATCACTGTGCAATAATGCAAAGTTCATCTGTAAGAAACAGAGTCAGAAAATGAGATCGTTGCTTAAGAGGTGTAGAAATATCTCACCACAAAGCTTTTGATTCACACTGTCCAAATAAAATCAAACACACCCATAAACTCTAAACCCCAAAGCCACCCAAATCAAACCACAACAAAAAAGCCCTTCCAATTCTCCCCTCATCCACACTGCCCAGCTACCCAAACCCTTGAAATAACCACTGGATACTAACATATTAGTAACCATTGGATACTAACTAGCTCCTGAATTTGTCTTGACAACTGCGCAAACTAAATTAATTTCTGCTGATACTTTGTCATCATCAAAAAAGTCTTGATTTCACACCCAGAGGCTGGGATTTATTTTCTAAAAGGAAACTTTGACACTAAAATCTTTCACACATAGGCTGCAAAAGACATTTAATTAATGATTCTGATAACTGATGAGGCAAACAATGAGCTTTGAGGCTAACTATGTTCTTCAGAATTTATGTAGGTGATTTGAAAAAAACAACTCTGTGAGCAGAAGTGTTGCCAAGATAACTGGTGATAGGTTATTTATCATAAGCCTGAACACAGCAGACTGTAAGACTTGGGATTTTTAAACACATATTGTGTAGGGATAACGCTGATACAGTTTGAGCATGAATTCAAGGAATGAAATATTTCCAGAATGGAATGAAATAACCAGCACCAATCATGTTGGACAAAAACATGAGAATTTTGTCACGGTTGTAGCTGACATGCAACTGCCAGATAAATATAGCCATATCAGACCCCCAGACCTGACCAGGCTAGAAGTAAAAACAAGTCCCTGGAAAAGGCAGGAATAAGTTGGATTCAAATCCAAGCAGGGACCTCAGCCAACCCCTTCAATCCTAATTGCTCACATATCACTGGTCAAGGAGCTGGCCAGTGTTAAGACCCAGACCAATCAGCTGTGTAAACTCAGGAAATTCAAACCCACTATAAAAGGAAGTTCCAAACAATAAAACAGGCTGTTTGTTGATGAACCTCGGTGAGTTTGTGTCGTTTCTGTCTTCAACCAATGACCCCCAACTTCACAGAGTTTAATGTATTAAAAATGAGATTTTTTTAATGTGAATTTGCTATAAAACTCATTTATTTTATGTTATTGAATTGTTATGATGTGAAAGATAACATAAAATATATTAAGCCAAAAAGGGGAAAAATGTTAGAAGGGAAGACAAGAACTGATCTTTTAGATGTGTAGACAGAATTTCAAGTACAGAGCTGTTTATTTCTTTGAGCAATAAAAGCAGAAGATTTTTGAGAGTACTTAAAATAAGTTAACCAGAATTAATGGCTTTTCAGGTAAAATTAATTCAGATCTGTAATTATATTCTGAAATAGCAGAGAATCATCCTATAAAAACACCATATACAAGCTCCTTCATGGTTGAAAATAATGGAAGTTTTTATAAACCATATCAGATCAAGTAAATAGATGCACATACACAATATACCTTTAAATATTTCTTTAAAGGAGAACCTTTTTTCCATGTCTGAAATTTAAAATGATCACACACATAAATAAAAAGAAAAAATTCCAACTAATCACACTTTGCTTGCTATGTGTTCTCTCTGGTCAAAATAGAGGCATTCCCTGGGTGCATACAAGACAAAAATTGCTGTAACTACTGCAAAGCATTCAAAGGAAAAAGAAAATCTTAATTTTACCAAGAGTTTGGTCCCTCAATCCAAGCAAGACATTGATGTGCTGGAGTGTATCCAGAGAAGTGCAACAGAGCTGGGGAAGGGTCTGAAGTACAAGTCTGATGAGGAGCCTCTGAGTGTAATGCCCTAGTCCACTAAGCAGATTTTTAGAGGATTTATTGTGGGTGGTGCATGGGAGAAACAACAAAATTCCCAGTGGGTTCAATAACAAACAGCTTTTACTTGCAAACTTTAGAACACCCAGATATAATAAGGCACTTTGCAAACTGTCACTTGTCAGACCTTAAAAAATCCAAACAGAACAAGGCACTTAGCAAGGCATTGACTGGGTTTTTTGGTTTGGATTACATGTATTTCCAGAAGAAGGTAGGGGAAGAAAGACTTCCTCCTACACTGAAGGATCTGGAGTCTTCAGCCTGGAGAAAAGGACACTCAGGGAGGACCTTAATGCTCTCCACAACTCTCTGAATAGAGGATGTAACCAGGTGAATGTTGGTCTCTTCTCCCATCCAGCAAGAGATAGAAAAAGAGGTAATGGTGTCAAGTTGTGCCAGGGGAGATTTAGATTTGGTATTAGGAAAAATGTCCTTATTGAAAGGATTGTCAAGCCCTGAAAGAGATTTCTTAGGGCTGTGTTGGAGTCATCATCCCTGGAGGCATTTAAAAGATGTGTAGATATAGTGCTTGGGACATAGCCTTGGCAGTGCTGGCTTAAGTAGTAAGACTTGATCTTAGGGTTATTTTTCAAACTGAATGATTGTACAATTCTAATAAGAAATATAAAAAAAACAGTTCTGTGACACAGCACTGCACTCAAGCTACAAAATTTATTTTAGTGTTAAATACCCAGTAGCTTTTTGCTACATAATGGACAAAATTGACACAAAAAAAGGTGGCCATCAAAAACTTGCAGATTTTACAGCTATCAGCAGTGATTCCCTCCACACATATCTTCAACACAAACAATTAGATTTCAAGTGAAAGCTGAGGAATACTTCTAGTTTTATATAAATTAGCCTTTCATAATTAATAAACCAATTTATAACTTATTAGGACTACAGGAACATTGAAATTCTTCCATAATTTCATATATGAGTGTTGCAAAACAGTTTTCCATACTTTCTATGGAAATAAATACTTTCTATTGAAATACAAAATTTTAGCTGGAGCATACTTTAGCAAGGACAATTTAAGGGGACATTTCTGGAGGGATAAGCTGAGTTACAAGCAGTACCTGTTAAAACCAAGGTAATGTGAAAAAGTAACCATTGGCTTACTAAGACAGATCTGAATAGCTCACTTAGAGTTTTCTTTAGCTTTTACAGTTTCTGGTGTTCATAATTTATAAAGTGGCCTCACTGTAGCAGGTAGTGAAGATTCAGAGCTTGAAAAACAATTTGGCAATTAATTATATTGTTTTAACTTCCACATACATCTTCAAAAATGTAAACATATCTGGCTAAATCAACTGCTCATTCCTCAATGCTGCACTGAGAGAATATTCACACATCAAACATTGGCACAAATAACAACCACACTACTTAGTGCTGGTGATACATGTCTACATTATAGGTCAATTATACTGATATGTATACCCATGTGTTTCTCTCTCCAGAATCAATTGGCATTTCACAAGCAGGCTGAAGGAAGGGTTTATATTCACAAATATATTACAAAGCATACACAGCAAAACCCACATGAATAAAGATATTGATCACAATTAGACTGATAAAAATATGCACAGTGCATTTATTTTTCCCAGTGGAGAAAGAGTTATTGATTCACTGTAAAGATGGTTGTCTTGGAATTTTAAAATGTAGTGGATCTTTTAAAGAATAATACAAAACTAAAATGAATGTGCATATTTATTAACTACTACAATCAACTATTAAACACTATTTTTACTGTGACTGAATGCTTCATGTGAGGTGTCAGTTCTGGCTTCTGACATTAAGAAATGGGAAAATTATCATAGTCTAAAGTAAAATAATAATTTAACACTGCACCTTTGATAGTTAAGGTTACACATATTCTCCCTGACCCCTATTCAGTCATTGTGCAGGTATTTCGACACAAACACAGGACCTAATGAATCTCTTTAGGATCCCAGAACACAGAATCTCTTTTGATCTTTCAAACTGAGAGTCATGCTGTATGAAGATTTGAATAATAAAAATTTTAAACATAGCTACCCTATGAGCTGTACATCCCATGTACAATCAATTGTTCTAATTAAATAAAATATTTTTCATAAAGGGAGACTTAATTGGTATATATTTTATCCCTCCATTGGCTAATTTCCATGAAAATAGAACAAAACTCATTGTTAGAATATTTGGATTACATGGCAAACAAGGACATAATGATGCATGCAAAAATTAGCCTCAGTGCTTTTAAGGAGATTGGAAATTTGAACTGCTCAAATTTTATTCTTGCTCTAGTTATTCAAGAATACTTTTCTGGTATTTCAATGGTGAGCATACTCAATAAACAAATTGAAAAAACTAATATAGTCAGGCTTATGAAATTGATGCAATAAGTTTTAATTATTAATTAAAAGCACTGTGTTATGAAACACATCCTAAAAGTCTTCATAAATCTTTTCCCAGACAATTTTTTTAAAATCTGTCTTGATATACAAATAAGTTCCTTGCATTGTAAAACTTTTCTTTGTTACTTATGACAGAATTGTACATTTGGAAGGAACAGATAGAGAATGGACAGTAACAGATTAAGTTCCCTAGAGATACCTGGTATGGTGTCTCACCTATCATCCTAAAGAACAGAGAAACAAATCCAGTCTTCCCTGTTGTGTTTTTCCTCTGCTAGCACCAGCTTTCTACCAGGCGTCACACAGCATGGCAATTGGCTGATAAATACAGATATAGTTTTATTGCTGCTGCTGAGAAATGGATATTTCGAGGGTGGGCTTACCCTAGACTGTTAAATTGCAATACTTAGAGCCTTTAGAGTCATTTGGAGACTCAGCTGTTTTGTTTAGCAGCTACCAAAGCCAAAGTGCTGTCTGCCCTTCTATCACCAAGCAGCAAGCTAGGAAAAGAACTGCCAATGAAGAAGTCAACATATTGATGAAAATATCAGCAAGTGGACAGAGAAAGCAATTTATGACAATGACCCACACTCAGAGGAATTCTATTATGAGGAAATATGTGCTGTGTAAAAGGCCTACTAAACTTTTTCTGCTACAGTTAGGGACCACTTGTTAAATATTTAAACCAAAGATGAAAGAGTTTTCACAGTCTAAAAAAGAAGAAAGAAATGTCCTGAAACAACAGCAATTTAAGTAAAAGAAACTCTTCTGGTTTCTTTAGACAGCTGCAATATTTTATCTTCAAGCATAATTAATTGCATTAAAATTGAAATAGAAAAGTTAGCATACATTAAGCATTGCACAGAAAATCCCAAACTGTGAAAGTTCACAATGTTTATTACTACTATTTCCAATAGTTTGGTTTTAAAAAAAGTTTTCTGTTTCTGAAATATGACAACAAAAATTCTGTTCTCAAGTTATTGCATTTATCTTTCAGTCTTTGATTACAGTAGATGTGCTCCAACATTATTAATTTTCTTTTCAACAGTTCATGTAAAATTAGATTATATACATCACCTTCTGAGCCTTTCTAGTTGTAACATTGATTCAAATATTTTGTAATATCTCTATGAAAATGGCACAATATGGAAACAGGTTGGTTGGCATCTTTTTTAGCCCAAGGAAGAGATAAAATTTATTTTAAAATTGTAAACTCATATAGTTTTTGTTTCCCTTGCTTATGTAGGGGGGATTTCTTATGTTGGGGTGGGGCAGGGATTGTTTGGTTTGGTTGGGTTTTTTTGGTTTGAAAATTCACTCAAGATTCTCTTGAGATAAAGAACCAAAGATTTAGCCAAACATAAGGTTTACTTGCTGGACTAATATTTGAACCTTTACGGATACAGAAACAAGAAAATTTGAATTTTAATCTGTAAAAAAGGCTTCATACCTGCAAGACAGCTACGTTGAAATTTTCTTGCTGCAGAGAAGGAAGAAACTTCCAAAGAAATGTTTTTAATTACATAATTAAAAAAAAAGGCTATTTTTTTTGTCCATAAAGCAACAATGAAGTCCAGATATCATATATTGTAATATATTTTAATTTTTATAAGGCTATAACAACCTTGTACAGCCTTAAATGAAATTGCTGAATATTTTCCATATCTTGGGCAAGATTGTTCTTGCTTACCAAAATAACATTAAAACATACAGAATTTGAGATCAGACAGTCCCTTTCATCTCTTGCCTATATGAAAACCTAATTAGCATGTAATTCCCTGGAAAATCTCACAGAAAAAGTCAAGCTGTATTTTGAGCTATTTTGAATCTTTTTTCAATTCATCTCTTGGAAGACTGTCTTACAAGACTTATTTTCTTATCGTATATTTACATAATTTAACATTACTTCAAGATTTCATGTGTTACTAGAAAAAAAATCTTTTCCTTCTGTGTTGCTGTTGTCGTATGGGAATAGAATTATGAGGCAGCAACAATCAAAAGCAAGTTTATGTCATGAAAGACAGTCTACAATGCAAACATCTTGAGTATTACCATGGTTTGCCTGCTCCATTAAACATGATATAAATTAAGTCTGCTTGAGTTTGTTTGGCTTTTAAGAAAGTTTAATCAAAACTAAGTCATTTTCAAAGATAAAATTATTGACTCTTGTTTATGAGTTGGAAAAGAAGATTTATAGTCGACGTTCCCAGAAATTAGTACATCAGGCATGACCAGAAAGGAATTACAAGAGTTCTGTTTAAAGACTATTTTTTATCTAAAGAAGCCTAAAAAGCACAAAATGCTTTGCTAATCTTACTACTTATCTATTCCATGTCTGAGGCTTTGAGGTCATATTTCAAAGGCTCAAAAAACAGTATGAAATAGATGACTGATGTCTCTCTAACCAGCACATCTCCACACCATCATTTTAACATAAGACGTCATATATTATTTACAATTTTATATTGCACTTTATCATGTAATGTAATTTCTATCCAATTTAAAATAAAGAATACAGAGTATCTGGACACAATGCTTGACACTTTCAGCAACTACTGTATTTTTTCCCAGGTTTTTTTTCTCCAAAGTTTCCAGAAAATTTTTCTATTCCAAAATAATAAAAGGACTTAATGGGACTCAGGGTACTTTCAGTAATTGCACTGAGCAATGTGTAATTATACTCTTCAAACATCATTTATGCCTTAAAATCCTATAAATGCAGAACTTTCAGTTTCACTGCCATAAAACTGATATTCCATTGTGTTTTGATAGAAAAGCTCTTAGAGAAAATACTCATTTTTTCTGTTTATCTCATGCATAGTTTTGATAAGAATAGTTTTACATAAGAATAAAAAAATCAGTTACACTGAAAAAGCTGTAAAAGATGAAATTTACTCTAATGAATTGTAAAGAGTGACAAGGTGACCAATGGAAAATATTGTTTATGTAGAAATCACAGGTTCTGCCTAGAAGCTAAGAAGAGGTGAACCTGGTAGATTTACGGGTATCTATAATGATACTGCTGAGGTAATCCTCCCCATAGGGGTCACATCTGGATTTGTTGTGAGAGGTACACACAATAAATACCAGACAGAAACTGTCAATTGTAGTGGCCTGTCACTCTGAGACCTCTCCCTGCAGCTGGAAAGTTCCAGGGAGAGCACTGAGTGATTGGGCAGGATCCCGGCTGCTCTCTCCTTCCCTACCTTGATTTGTCCCTGGGTTTGTCTATCTTATGTAGAGCCACTCTCTACCCTTACTTGATTGGCCCTTGGTTCTACCCTACCCCTTTCTCCACCCCCAGTTAAAAGTGGCTGTACTGGGATGACCTGTACTCTGCTGAGGCAGACATCCCGGAGGTGAGGTGGCTCCTGCCAGAGTCCCAATAAACTCCTGTGGATAACCCTCAGCTGAGTCCTCCTTTTGTCCTCATCATCATCGCGCCTGGACATACGGTAAAAAGCCCCCCTGGATCGGCTTGAATAGCCAGCTTTCTGGGCCGTACTGAACTTGTTGCTGGTAGTAGGGCTAGCCAAGGCAAGTAGGGAGAACACTCCCAAAGGCTACCACCACGACAGTCAATATGCCATTTGGTACTTCCATTTGTATCCCAAAGACTAAAACTGACACAGTGTGGGAAAAGAACTCTCACTGCCCTGTATATGCTCTGAGAGAGAATCCCCACAACGCTGCCAATATTTTCAAACTATGTGTTGCCAGACCAAAAGCAAGGGCCTTCACAAAATCTGTTTTCCCAGAAATCTCTGTGGTTGATGATGTTTGAACAGATCAGGTCATCTTAATAAGCATTTAAAAAGGAAGGCATCCTTTTTAAGAAAGGCAGGTCATCTTCTCAGACAGCTAGTCTCTTATTATATGATTTATTTCACGTTGAATGGTTGTACTCAATTGCTGCAGAATCTTATGGGCTTTTGTTGAAGATAAAAACAAGTACTCGTCTAAAAAAACATATACATCACTCTCAATGTAAGTGGAAAGTGATGTAAAACTAATTTACACATAGTATTTGAATTACAGTTTGAACATTAAAGAGAAAAATAATTATGATTGAGAACCCAGAACTACAGAAGACTCAAATAAAAAGTGAGGGAAAATGATTAATTGTGATACAGTTTATAATGCATAAATCCTTTTCTGTAAGTCTAGATGCTAAAGATACGAGTATGAATAACAGGGAAAAAATAGGAATGTACTTCAAATAGCAAATTTTTGTATGACTGATGTAGTACTTAGTACTAGAGCAACAGGTATGTGATTTTTTTTCTGCAGAAAATTAGAAACATGGCATAATTGCATTAATTTACTATGAAAGTGAATAATTTATGATACTCTGTTACTCAAATGTAGGATATCAAGAAATTGTTATCATCTGCTTTTTGATATGGTAGCATATGCTCCTCTTCTTTCATTAGCAGAAGAAAAATTCCCATCAAACCCATTCTTGCACTAATAGAATATTAATTTTCACAGTCTATCACATGCAGGATGAAATCCCCAACAGAGTGATGAGCATCATATCATCACAATCACGCCTAACTTAATCTTTAAGCTGAAATCAACCTTGAATTGCCTAATCATCTAATGACATCTGCTTTTCTCTCTCATTGCTGCTAGTCACAGGCAGAGGTCTGCAGTATGAACACTCATTCAGCAGGAACCTGACCTGTAATTCAGTTTTATTTTCAGGGATCATTTTGGCTACACAGGGATAATCTGATTTGGTTGTGTCTTTGACTAAAGCACAGATGCAAGGAACAGCCATTCCAGATAATGGAAGAGTAACCTTAAGAACCTGTGCTGCTTGACTTTTCTTTTGGTCTTGGTGAGAAGGCCTAAAAGAAGTCCTAAATCTGAAATAAAAGCATGAGAAGAGTCTGTAACAGAAGTGCACTTGCCTGATGTGGAAAAAGAACTAGAGTTATCCCCTCACTCAAAGCAAATTCTCAAAGGAAAACACCACCACTTAGGGGAAGTTACATTCATCCTGCATGTTCACTGCAGGAACCAAACATTAAATTCTTATATGAAGCAAGCCCCAAAGGCTTGACATGATTTTTGTTGAAGTTATTTACACATTTAAGTCTTCATTGCATCATTAAAATTCTAAAAGGCCCAAAGATTTTTGGTTTATATATATATAGGTGTTTAAATATTATATTTTCAATTTGTTTTTTAAGGAATTAAAGGTATGGGCACTGAGTATACCAAGAAATAATCATACCATGTTTGGTAAGACTGAAAGATGATTTGAAGTTTTCACTACACAACTGTCTTTACTTACCTGATTGCAATAGGAGCTTTAAACATTACTTTCTATCTTTACCATAAAAGCATATGCATTGTAGTTTTGAGCTGAATGCACATCTGAAATGCAATAAACCGATTCTGAGAGGATATGTAAGAATTCTATGGATCAGACCTTCAAGAGAAACAGACAAAATAAGAAAGGAGCACAGAGCAATAAAAAGAAAACAGGCAAATGTTAATTTGGAGAAACTTTACCCTCCTTCCATGAGCATACTGAAATTGCTTTCCATAAAGCTGCAGTACAAAAGAAGTGGTCAGTCTTGAATTTCCTTCACCCAGCAGATAATTTTCACTGCAGGATCAAGGCAGCTGTAGACACACTGAAGACAAAGGCTTTCAAAGTATGAACAGCACAACTGAATGCCACACACAGAAGACAAAACCATAATTTCTGCCCCGTTCTCCATACATGTGTAACAGAAAAAATGCAAGAGACTCCAATAAGGTTTCTTTCCACCTAGAGCCAGTTGCCCAGGAATATGTCCCAGCAACTTTTGAATATGTCCAAGGTAGGAGATTTTCTAATTTTTTCTATTTTTCCATTAGAATGTAACCCCAACTATCCTCAAAAGCATGTTATCATTTTTTAATGGATGTAAACCCCCCATCCATAGGTGCTGATGGTTTTGATGGTGTTTAGATTTTTGTTCTCGTAAAATTAATTCCTATATAAGTTGCCCTATGTTACAATACTAAGCTAGAATATCAAAGCAGTAACATACACTTACAGTGAACAGCTACATAACTGTCATGGGTTTTTTGCTCATGTTTTGCAACACAAGAATTCATTTATTATTGCTTTATGCAATTTTCACCAATAATTACTGTGCTGTATTTCTGAAACAAGAAGCTAGAAGAATAATAAAAATAGATAATAAAAATCTGAAAGCTGAATTATATGTAACTTCTCAACAATTATTGCTGAAAGTCAAAGGGCAGAATTAAATTGGCTTGCTTATCCTGAAGTTGTTCACTACACAAGCTGTTTATGTGTGAGAAGTTCTTGGGGTTTTGCTATGCTTCTCTGTCATTTGTACTACAATGATATTATGTGTAACTGCATGTAATAAATTCAAAAAATTGTAAAAATAGAAGAGTTATTATATTATTGTCTGCACACTCTCATTTTTCGGGTTTTTTTTCTGCTCTTCTTTAGTTTTTCATAACCTTTTTATATATGCACTATAAATTATTTTGGATTATTTTGCTCTCTTTCTGAAAAATAAGTCTTAAATAGTTATTACAAAATTTACCATGCACATGTCAGACAAAGTAGTTACTCAGAAATGATAGATCAAAATTACTTGCTTCACTATGAAAAATTGTGAAGAAACAAACCCTCAATTTTTATACCTATATCAGACACTAGTAGGAAGGAAAATTCAATGTCGAACTGATGCCTTGGCTGACCTGGAACAGAGACTGGACAGAGCTAGAAAATAAAGTAGATATTTATTAAAAGCCCATAAGGGATACACCTTAGGCTGTACAAGAACCTGGCCAGGCCTATATGCAAGATGGACCCAACATGGTAACAAAATGGATGACTGTTCACGAGGTTTCACAAGTTTTGGTCCATTTACACATTGGGGTTAATTGTCCAATTATAGCTTCAGCTTATGAAGTCCCATCCTTCTTGTTTTTTTCTCTTCAGTTCACCATTGTTTACGCTTTTGGACCTGAAAACTTTTAATGGTTTTCTTTGGTCTCAAGCTGGAAAAGGATTGTTTTGTCTACCTACCCTGTGAAGAGAACCGGCTAACACTCTAATATGAAGCTCAGAGCTACACACCTAGGCAGCACAAAATCTAAAAAATATCAAAGCTAAAACTTAAGGCATCACTTCCCCCCTTTAGCGGCTTGACAAGGCCTTAACCTTGTCGAGTCTTTATTCTAAATATCTACTAATAATAGGTATTTAATAACAGATATAAAGCATTTTGATTTCTCTTAAAGAGTGAAGCACATGTGTGCTTCCTCTGATAAATCTAGACTATCAGTAGTAAACTGTGGAATCCTCCCGTTTTGAGGAGGCTGAAATCTGATCTTGCCCTCCTTAGGTTATCTCCTCCCTTGACCCAAACCCTAGACTCCTCCCCTGCAATGCCTGATAATATATATGTTATACCTGGAACATATATGCTCATGAATAACTTTGTATTTTTCAAGGAAGAATATCTCAGTAGAGAGGAAGAAATTTTCTAGAGCCTCTTGCTATCTGACCCATTGGTTGCATTTCATTGCAGAAATGAAGCGGCTTTGCCAACATTCTTCATCTGGTTTGCAAAGTAGCTAGAGTTCCTTATTCTTTTGTATATTCTTGCCAAATACATGCCAGATATATAGATATATAGATATAGATTATATAAATATAGATTAGACATAGATATAGATATAGATTGTCCTAGGTTGTAGTGTAGGAGGTACACAAAGTATTTATTCTACCACCATCTTCATGAACTGTTAAACCAGGTGGGGCAGTGTTCTTCTCAAGCCCCTTTTTGTTGCTTAATTTCTTAGGGAAAAGAAAACATGATTTATATCCAGATATTGAACTACCCTGACTGAGACCTAGCTGAGGCCTAAGGCCTGTGACGCAGGAGAAAATTCTCAGTCAGCTGTGGCGCAGCTAGAATTAGATATTAAGGTCTTTGGGAAAGATAATAAGGTGTTGAAGGTCATTGAATAGAATTGTTAGTATGCAGGTGTTAGCCACCTTAAGAGTAAACCAAACAATGTGTGTTTACATTCTTTCCTCTGCTGTGTGCCAATGGAAATGTGTCTGCATTTGTAAACTATCTGGAAGAGTATATAACCTGCCATTTTAGATGAAATAGAGGGACTTCGTAGAATTAACCATACTGGTCGTATCTACGTCTGTCTCAGTCTAACCCTCTCTTATTACCAGTATCCCTGGCTTCACCTTTCCTTTGGGCCGTCTTCTGCTAATGGCGCATCAATGCCTTGTCCATGACTCACAGGTAACTCCCTCCAGGAGTTATCTCTGTTTAATGGGCCATCAAGGACCCACTTCACAACTCATCATCCCATTGTGAGATGCTCCACCCAGGGGGAGGAGCCAAGCATTCTCACTTGGATATAATCTGAAATTTAGAACAGTACAAGCAGCCCTTACCTACTGGATTCCCAGAGGACCAGAGCTACCAGACCTTTCTACAGGATCACTGCTTCAGGAAGACCGCCTTATCTGGACTGCTTCCACCACCCTGCTCAGGTTGTATTCTGATTCTGTCAGTAGTCTTTTGTATTATTGCATTTATTTTATTTTACCTTTTTACCTTTCTTCTTCTTAAAGTGTATTTCTGACTTGGAGCCTCTCACTCGTTTTGCTTTCAAACCATGACATAGATATAGATATAGATATAGATATAGATATAGATGATATAGATATAGATATAGATAGATTGTTATAGATATAGATATGTTTGCTATCTGAAATTTTATTGCATTCACAAGACCTAAAATTTCCACTGGTGTTAAAGCTACATGCCACAGTACATTACCTCTTTCAACAATATTTAACAGATATTTTTAAGTTACTTCAAACAGATGGAAAACCCAAAACATGTTTTTAATTAGGTAGTGTGTTATTGAATCAAGAACTGCCATTTCACATAATAATGTGACTGTAAGTCCCCATCCACCTTGCTTTTTGTGCAAGTTTTTTCCTTTAATAAATTTTCTTTTTTTTTTTTTCATCTCCCCCTTATTTCCCTTATATTAAACACTTCTCCCCCTCCGCCATATGGAAATTGGAATCTTTCCTACAGTTCCATTTCGTTATGGCCTGAACAATTCAACAGTTTCTTGTGGGCAAAGTCTGGGTTTGTTTCCCTTTTGTCAAGTTATCCCTGCCTGAAGTTTATTTGAGACCATGACTGTTTTTGGTTGTCCCCTTTGTACTTTAACTGCACAACAGTTCAACACATTCTATCCAGCAGCATCTTACTGAGGTCATGCATTCCAGAGACTTCAATTTTAATTCCAAGTCAAACAACATATCACTGAATAAAAAAAAGATAGCAAACATATTTTATTCCCTGGTTTTCTAGCTATTAAATATTCTTTTACATATCTTAATATTCAAAAATGAAATTTTAATATTTTGGAATCAAATTGCAAATTTCAAACCTAAAAATTGTGTTTAAGTGTGGAATTTTTATCTGAACAGTTTACACATCTCTATTAAATTATTCGCTTAACACTGCACTTACTTTAACTGTGGCAGCTCTGTTTTTCTCTTAGTTTGTTTTGAATGAATTCTATTGTTGGCATGTACCAGTGAATTGTTGTGTGATTAAAGGTTGTCCAGGAGCAATTCATAGAGTGCTTTCACACATCCAAGTGCATTTCTTTCTAAAATTATGTGGGGGTTTTTGATCCTCATTGATCTAAATTTATATCCTTAAGCACAGTAAGATATTTAATTTCTCTAAAACATTCTTTCCAAAATGTTTAGAGGTTTGCAGACAGACATCAACCTGATGTTCTGAAGTCTTCAGTTGCTGAGAACAAAGTCACTCCAGCCTTTTAACCTTAAAGCATTAATACAACATTAATGTAACCTTTAGCACTAATGCATCACATCAATCTAACACAGTGTGATTTTTAGGAATCTTCATTGACACAGCATTATATGATATGAAAGCAGCTGAAAGGGTGGGCACTAAACTGCTCGTAATGAGAGGATTATGCACGGTTTTGCTTATCTTTGAAGAAATCATATAAATACTTAGCTTAAGCCATCCTGCTTTGAAAAATGTCCAAAATACTTGTCTTTTAAACCATGAAATGTTTCCTGTTGTCCTCTTTGCTTTCCTACATTGGTGACTAGCTATAAAGACAACTTTGGTGATAGAATGTCTCCAGTAACAAATTGATTGCAACATAAATTATTTCAATACTTAATTATATTTTGTTTCTAAGTAAGTTAAATAGTAATCAAAGTGAACTATTACTCTATAATTGGGCCACTAAGTCTCTTCTACAAGGTTTCAAACTTGTCTTGTTTCCTGTTCAGACTGATACTGATTTAGCTGATACTTCTACCATCTTTTGAAACTTTCAAAGTCTGCATGGAATAAGTGCAAGAATTAATCTCAGTTTCTACCTGGAGCAACTTTATATGATCTTTTGGAGTACTTTACACACATATTTATCTGAGTTAAATATCTACAGCATCCTGAAGTAAATGCCAGAGAAACTAATGATGTTCAACAGGCTATAAGCAGAATAAAACTTCAAGTAACAAACTGACAAGGTTTAGTATATAGTAGTCTATGGACTGACCAGGTAAAAGAGGAAGAAAAGTCCAAGAAGTATACTACAATGGAAAAGAGAAGTGTCGTGGTTCGAAAGCAAAATGAGTGAGAGGCTCCAAGTCAGAAATACAATTTAATAAGAAAAAAGGTAAAAAGGTAAAAATAAAATAAAATAAATGCAATAACACAAAGGACCACTGACAGAATCAGAATACAAACTGAGCAGGATGGTGGAAGCAGTCCAGATGAGGTGATCTTCCTGAAGCAGTGATCCTGTAGAAAGGTCTGGTAGCTCTGGTCCTCTGGGAATCCAGTAAGTAAGGGCTGCTTGTACTGTTCTAAATTTCAGATTATATCCAAGTGAGAATGCTTGGCTCCTCCCCCTGGGCGGAGCATCTCAAGGCATCGATGGGCCATTAGCAGAAGAGAGCCCAAAGGCAGGAGGACCTGGGAAGAACACTGCCCCACTTGGTTTCAACAGTTCATGAAGATGGTGATAGAATAAATATTTTGTGTACATCCTACACTACAACCCAGGACAAGAAGCAATCACTGTAAGTGAAGAAACAACCAGTTTATATTTTTAAAACATTCTGTTTTAAAATCATATATTCAAGTTAAAAAGATGAAAATTTATATGTGCTGGAAAAAAGGGTCAACATAATTTTCTACACAGGGTAGAAAAATTTCTGTGTCAACAACAGCTAGAAAAATATGATCAAAATATGCACATTTCCTTTGAATAATAGTTCCAAACCCTCTTGAGCTCAAAGTGGAAAGTATGAGATTTTACACATTCATAGCCTTTGGTAAGTACTGCAGCTCTTAATAAGGTTTAAAAAGAAATTGTATTGAAACCTCAGAATCAATTTCACACTTATATGAATGTAAATTAACATATATATTTCACAGGAAATATTTAGTAGGAGCAACAGGATCAAGGAAAGCCAGTTCCTAAAGACTTTGGTTAATCTGATGGAAGATCTTTAAAAGTTTAGAAAAGTGGAAGTCTCTTTGCCTTTTGAGTAAATTCATTACCATACATTTGGTGATCATTAACAGTTCAACTGCTCAGACAGTGCTTGTATACAACTTTAGTTAATAAATGATTGCAGAAATAGTGGTAGTTCAGTTTACAGTGAAGAATCACATTAAAAAATAGCACAGTTTATCAGTGGCAGTACTACAGGGCTATGATTTTATTTATTCTAGGTAGCTACGTGTACTGACTCCATTAAAAATAGAAAGGCAGGTCATTTAGTTTCTCCATGGAAGACAAATCAAGAAACGAGTAAAGGAGTCTGTTATGGGAATGCTATTTTTCTTTCACCAAGAAGTCTTGTGGACCAAGAGACAGCTGAGCAAATACTGTTTGCAGAAAGAAGCATCAAAATTATGTTCTGTTTACAATTAGTGCTACATACTTTGCCTAAACTCACATCCTCTACGCAGCCATGAACAACTCAGATCCATCAAACTTGGAAAAATCTTTTCTTGTTTCTTTAAATCAGAGACAAACATTGAATTGCAGATATTAAAATAAAATAAAATAAAATAAAATAAAATAAAATAAAATAAAATAAATAGTTCCATAGGTGAAATATTTATTTTATTTTTACTTAATTTAATTTCTCTTTTCAATCATTACTATGAATGTTACAGTGTTTTCACTGACACAGTAAAGTTTTGTAAAAGATATCACACCTTCATGTGGAAGAAAATAATTTATTTATGAGGAAGTGCACTAGTAAATTAATGCGACCATTATGATCTACCTGAACTATAAAATACTTTTCTCAAGAGCAGGAAGATTCGTAGGTCAGAGGTTACATAGATCCACATGAGGCTTAACAGCAAATGTATACAAGCTCTGCTTCAGATAAAAAGGAGAATGGATCTAGAAAGTGAAGGCTTATTTAATGACAACATACAGCCTTTTTAACCATTAATCAGTCATTAGTCAGTTTTGAAAAGGACACTGAATATTCAGTTGCTCAAATGACATGAATATTTGCTGTCAATATCTTTGTTCTGTGTGTTTGTAGTTGGTGTATACATATACATGTATAAAGTTGTGCATGTCAGATACGTTTGTGTATAAATATACAGAGAGAGAGAGGGAATGTATGTTTATACTTAACAAATTACAAGTCTTTTTTTAAAAAAAGCAGAAGCCATCAGATTCACACAGAAAACTGCTATCAAAACAAGTAGAGCATTGGTTTTTCATGATCTTGAACCAACATAATTTCTGAAAACATATGGCAAAAACATAAGGCCAAATTTTAAACTGGGTTACACAATGGAGTGCCACTTCAGCCATCAAAGTTGCAAAGAGGTGTGGAGTTTAGCCAGTTTGATGTCTAATTTTAGGGCAGGAATGGAGGCAAGTGCATTTCTGAGGTGACATACAAGTACAGATTTCTAGTGCATATTCATGATAATCCCAAACTACTTTCAAAATAAGTCTTGTGAATTTTAGGCTGAGCGTCATATTTTTAAACTGAACATCATATTTCACCTGCCATACATTTTCTCTCCTCACATTTTCCCCTCTCTGTTATCCATGGCCTAATTAGAACACATTGGAATGTGAACAAGCACAGATGGCAAATCAAGCACTACAAAAACTTGAAAGACTGCCCATGCAAAGCAAGCTGTATTAGCTTGTGTTTACAAATTGCAAAAGAACATCTACATAAATAGTACTTTTCTCCCTACTTATAGCTCCATAACTAACTCAGTAAAATGAAGCTTTATAAATATTCTAGATTATAAGTGAGAAAAGTTGGAGCTTGTAAAAGAGGACTTATACAAAGACAAGACTTATAAGGCAAGTTCTTTCCCTACAAGAGAATCCTTGAAAAAGTCCTGGAGAATATTCAGAAGTAATAGGGCCCAAAAATTATTTATTATTTCCTTTAAGAATCTATGGTTCAGTTCCACTACAGACCAATGTAGCATATGAAATGCAGGTGGTTTTCTCTGGAGTTAGAGAAATTTTCACTGGGATATTATTTGCCAAATTAGAACACTCTTTAATAAAAGATACAGCAGGAAGCATTGAAAAGGACAGTTTTGGCTCAAAGGCCAGCCTTCAACTCTAATAACCTAGAGAAAAGTAGTTCTAAATTTTTCAGTAGTGTTAAATTTTAGTTAAAGTCAGAGATGCTGCAAGAACCCGACAGGTGTTTTTCAGCGACAGAACTGGATTCTACAAGTGATCTTTGTCCTAGGTACGGTTTTAGCTATGAATGTCAAGAATGATGCCTAGACCTGAAATATTTGAGATTTCTCTCTTAGTTAAAAAAAGAGAGGAGGCAAGTCCTTAGGTCCCTATGAGAAAACAAAGTACTAAATCAGTGTATTCAAATCTGAGATGATGAAGAAGAATAATTTTAATTAAACATTCTTTTATAACCTGATGTCAACTCAGTTTTTAATTCAGATTGCTGGAGTTGAACCGAGTTTGCAAACCTAAAGTGAAAAAATGTGCTTAGGAATTCCTATTCCTTTTATGTTTTTCCACAGTAGTCTCTGTATACAGTGGGTTGTCAACATGCAGTTCATGAAAAGCAGGATTGTAAATAAATCTTGGAAAACCTGGAAAGTGAGCACATCCACAATGTTTTCTGTTCCTACCCTTAAACTATGCATCTGTTTAGACTAATGCTCTGTGGGAGCAAAGCTAAACTGGTTGTTCCACATCCACGTGGTGGATAGGATGCAAAAAACAAAGAAAGTTCTGACCTCCAATACCTACAGAAAACAAACAAAAATAAGACATCCCACAAAAATAATGTTAATATGGTTTGCCTTAGGAATACATTCTAGTATTTGTTGAGATGGTATAAAAACACATATAAATATGACAGACTGCCTAGATTTTTGTGTAAATTAATTCTTTTTCCTAAATTAATTATTTTATATTTAATTATTTTTTATTTAATGATTATAACATAAAAAATTACTCTTACATAAAGTCTTTCATATCAAATTCCCATGGCACAGGACAAGTTCAATAGCCCCTCAATTTTTTTTAAGGATGACAAATGATGAACTTTCATTAATGATGGGAGCAATAGACACTTTTGTAACTTTTTTTTCATGCCCCTGAAGTGCCACATTCCTTCCTTGTTTAATGTATAGATTAGCCACTGATATTCATATTATTTCTAAACATAACCTTCAAACAGACTACGAGCTTTCATGGCCTAAATGTCACTGATTTTGTTTAGTAGTTGTAGTGTCAGACTTCTTCCTCAGACAGGTTTCAATGAATAGAAATAAAGAATACTAGCATCTCTCATGAAATTATGTTCATATGGTCTAAACTTCTGCCTCGCTGGTAGTGCCATCAGCATTCCTTTATTCTGTACCAGGTCCTTCATATCCCAACACAGAATGATCAAAAAAATCCCTTCAGGAGTCACTTTCATTCACTGTATTTAATACAAGTTTTTAACAGTTAACTCACCTTCAAGACAACTGTGGTTTAGAATATTCATTTCATGAAGTTTATATGAAAGAAAAGTAAATTAACTCTGACCCTATAGAGGAGATCATGTACATGTCAATATAAATTTTATCTACCTCATAGAAAACAATTGTGCCATCATACAGTACATGTAAAATATGAAGAAAATTAGTAACATCTTATCCAACTTAACTGGTACAAAGGCAAAAGGATTGATAACATATATGTTTTATGTACCAGAATCTAGGCTGCAGAATCTCATAGTTCTGTGACCAGAAAAGCCATAACACCAGAGAAGACAGCAAATTTTACTTGATCAATAAAGATTATATAAGCATAACATTGGGCTAATTCATCTAAATAATTTTTAAAAATATGAATTTTCACTCAAACTCCAGAAGGAAGTGCTAGGAGACTGGAAGGGGAATAGGCTGCCCAGGACACCGCAGGGATGGGGTCAGAACAATAACTGCAATTTATCTACATAGAACCCATAAAGCTATTCACATGTCCACAGTATTTAAGGACACACAAACTGAACTGGAATCTTTTTTGAACCTTATGACAATATTCAAAATTATCACCTCATCCTCAATTAAAAAAAATCACCGAAAATCTGCACAGATTAAAATCAAAGGTTAAAGAAGTAGAGTGAGTAGATATTTTCTAATCCAACTCTCAGGCTTCAAAATACTTAAATAACTGCAGGGGAAGAGAGAAGAATTGTTCAGAATTTGTGTTCTTGTGTTCAAATCCTTATAAGAACACCCACACACAGTTTAGAAGTACGCTGGTAAAAGTAGCAACCGCTTATATGGCAGCTTAAGAAAGGGAAATTTCACATACTTCTCCCCCAGATTAAGGCAGAAAAAAAAATCCTATTTAATTTTTAAAGCCATGCAAAAATTGTAGGCCTTCTTGGTAAAGTTTCAATCCCTCAATACAATACAAGGAACTTTGATTTTGTTCTTGGTCTATAAATAAAGGCATTTTCTATCTATACTTCTCCTGTCATTTTCTTTTCTGAAGTAGCTAAACTCCATATTTGTTGGATGGAGGGAGACTGACTCAACCGATGTTGATCAATCAGGCTCAATTTTATTTGTTTTCTCGCTTACATTTATATTCTAAATAATTAGTTCATACATATTGCAAAAGCCAAGCTCCTGATTGGTAGTGACTACACAATAGCTTACTTCATGCTATATCAGCATATTGCAACAGTTGTATCGCCTTGTAGCGTTCAGTTCCTCTTTTCTCATGATCTCAGTTTCTCTCCCTCATCCTCATGCTGGCCTTGTCCTAGCTTCTAGTTACAATATTAGTCTGAGAGCTATTGTGTCCCTTATCCTCTACCCGTTTCTCAGCTATCCTCTCCACAATTCCCCCTTTTTCTTTAATGGTTGCAAGCACTTGGGACTGATGACGAAAAAAAGCAAGCAAACACCAATCTCACACATAGAATGACAATTAAAATTATAAGCAAAAAGCGTAGCTCTTCTTTCAAAAGCTGAGTTAGCTATGGTGTTAGACTAAAAGTTTATAGCGGCTCTGATCTGAAGGACTGCGTGTCTCAGGCTGTTTACATCCTGCGTGAGTGCTGAAATGACCTCTGTAGTAATATTGGCTTGCTTTATAGCTTAACATGCAAGTTTATTAAGTGACACCAATGCATGAGCTGTGCTAACTCTAGGGGTTATTAGATGCAAAAATACGAGCTGCAGGACCCCATAACTCTACTTTGTCATTACAATTCTTATCAAGGGCCTGTTCTCCTGCCTGAGCTGTAGCCTATACATACTTGCTATATGTGTCTACTGTAATATGCACATATTTTAGTCTACCAAATGATGGAATATGAGTAACATCTATTTGCCATATGTCATTTGGCTTCTGTCCCCAGGGGTTGACTCTCACTCTTATACTGACCCCTCCATTGTGGTAACTGCAAATAGGACAAGCTCTTACTATATCAGTAGCCTTGGTTGAGGTTATCTTAAATGCTCGCATCAACCCCTTGGCATTCTGATGGAATATAGCGTGTGACTCCCTAGCTTGGTTCTGGGGGGGGCAGGGGTGGTGTTCCTGCTACTGCAACCAGCTTATCAGCTCTATTGTTTCCTTCACCTAACCCAATGTCCCACTTATGACTGCGAATGTGAATAACTGCATAGGGGTGTGTTCTTGTCTGAATTGCCAACCTTAATTGAATGAGAAGGTTCCCTAGTCTCTTGTTATTTATTTGTCTTATTTCTGAACCCTCAATTCTCTGCACTATCCCAACAACATATAACAAATCTGTAACGATGTTCACCAGTTCTGACAAATTTGTCATGACCCATACAACAGATGACAATTCCAAAGTTTGTAAAGAATCCCCCTCTTCAGCAGGCAATATTACTTCTTGCCACTCATTTCTCTGCTGCCATGTAATAGCAGCTTTTTGTGACTTTTTCCCAGCATCTGTGAAAACTGTGATTGCTTCTGGGATGGGCTGTTCACTCCACAGAGGTTTGCTCAGCCACTGTTGTTCTCCCACCCATCGCAAGGGTGGGGGCTGTTGGAGTCCAGGACATCCCCTTGGATGACCTGAAACCTGGGAAAGAGAATTTGAGCCCTGGACAGGGGGGTGTGGAACCGGTCCAGGGGGGTTGGAAACCTTGGCACAGAGCCCAGGAAGACACTGAGTTTGATCTTAGCCCATGGGAGAAACTTCCAGCATTAGGAGAGGAATTGCAAATCACCAGGAAGTGAAAATAGTAGTTTAATACAGTAGAACATACAAAATTCAGTAGTTTTAGGATTCTTAGAATAGAGGTAAATGGGGGACAAGATGGTGGAATTTGGGTGGTACCTCGTGTCCCTCTCCTTCTTCCTCGTCCTCCAACTTCTAGGGTGGTGATGAAATAAGATAGTTAGAGTGGATTGGGTCAAAGCAGAAGTGACCCTCTTAGTGTAAGCACTAGGCATTGGTGTGAAATAGTAAATATCCTATACGTAATTATCTGTATAAATGTAAGGTGACGTCCCATCGGTGGGCAGTCACCTCGTGTGCCAGCCACTGTCCGGACCTCGGCTGGGAGCGGAGAAAAACTTTGTGATATCAGATAATAAACAATTTGAGAAACCAGAAAGCAAGGCCTTGAAGACTCCGCTTCTTTGTACCAACGCGACTCGGGGCTTTTAGAGGGCCAAGGACTTTAAACAACTTGAATCTCGGGTGAGAAAACCAACCCGAGAGGGGCCACTTTACAGTTGTCACAACTGTGGCCCCTCCTCCCAGCAGAGCAAGGCCCACCTCCTCATGATTTTCAATATACCATTGCAGTATATCTCGAGCTATTGGCAACAGAATAGTGCCTGGTTCATTCCCCCTAATCTGTTGTGCACGCTGTCTGCCTTTATGGATAAGGACTGCCAACATTTCTGATTTTTGAAAAACAGTTTTACATTGTCATAGGGGTGGCTATAACCATTCTAATACCCGAATGTCTTTCTCCTCTCCCCTATTCTCCCCCCTTTTCTTTAATTGCTGAACAAGGGCTCCAAGAAGATGGCGTTTCCTGAGCCATATAGCCAAATCAATAGGCAGGAGAGGGTCATGGCGAGAAGTATTGCCTTGATGAATGATTTCAGCAAACCAAGAGCAATATTCCCGTTGTGCTGTTGTCTCATTTTGCCAATGAGAAATGTAACTTTTCCACACTTCCCTCGCACATTCTTGTTTTCCAATTAAACAAATGCGAAATGGATTGGAAGGCGTGGCAGGTGATAAACACAAACTATCCTGACCAGATTGATTAACCCAAGTGACCCACATGTTTTGCCTTTTGTCTATTTTTGGTAGCTCTGTGAGCCCAGCGGCAACAACACATATCCCAGTCAGCAGGATCCACCTGATGCATATGAGGTATTCCCACCCCATATTTGCAGGTTGTCTGCAATATGCGAGTAGCCTTTTGTGCCAACAGGCGACACACCTCTTTTTCTATTAAAAATACCAATTCCAGCCTATCTCTTTGACCTAAATCTTGAACAAGATTTACTGCTTCTGGCACAGTACTGCACCCTGTATAATTTTTTATGGCAGTCTGCCAATTATAACAATGCCAATAAAAGGAGCAGCGTGGGCACCATGGCTCTGCAAGCTGCTGTTGAAAAACCCACCATTGTCTGCAACAAGCCCCACAATATATTTTTACCCAAGCACCACAGTTAGGCTTGTCACAGTGCAGACAGTTAGAACTCTTAATTAATTGTAGTCAGGTACTTTGTAGTCCATGCAACAATGTTAGTACATCAGTCCAATTTTCTACTACTAGAGGATTAGGCCACACTGGCTGGAGCCGAGCTATCACAGGTTGAAGGATCAGGAGCAGGCGATGCTGCTCTCGTTCTGCTGGACTGCTGGGTGCTGTCATTCCCTGCTTGCATCCAGCAGCTGGTAATCCACACAGGACCTATGGGTGTAAGCACACACATGTGACTTCAACCAATATATTGTACTTCAGCAGGCCCAGTGTTAAGAATGCTGATCCTCCTGTAGAGCCAAAACTATAGTATCCTCTTTGTGTTTCCAAGCGATGTTCCAGAGCCAAGGTCGAAAATGGTAACAATTGAGCTATCCGCGCGCCAGCTGGAATGAGCACTGGAGGATACAGTGTCTGTGCTAAAATACAAATCTCGCCTGTGAAATCAGCATCAATAAGTCCCACAGTAATGTCCAATCCTTTTAAAAAAGTAGAAGATCGTCCCAAAAGTAAAGCAGGAACCGACTGTCCCTGATAGGTTACTGGTCCCTTTACTCCAGTGGGAATTGGCACAGGGCGATTGTCCTTAATAGTTATGTCCACTGTGGCTGCCAAGTCCAGGCCGAGGCTTCCGGAGGTGGCGGGGTGCAGGTCGCTGGCTGCTGTACAGCTGCTATTTGTGTCCCTGCGCGGTGGCTGGATGGCGCGCTGGTCTTGCCGTTTCCCGATTTTCTCTGACAGGCTCCTGTGTTATGGGTATCAGAGCGACACTTCTGACACCATACTCCACTTGCAGGACACTCTCGGCGAAAGTGACCTATTGCTTTACAACGGCAGCACCTTCCTTGGTCTCTTCCGCCTCGCTTCGGCTGACTTGCGGTGACAGCAGCTTGGAGTGGAGCAAGAGCAGCAAAAACTTGAGCCTGACTACTCTCTGCCTGTTTCTGAAATGTTTCACCTAGCCTTTTAATAGCCTCGACAATAAATGCCTGAGGCCCAGAGGGTACAAATGCTGCTTTCTCTAGAGCCTCTTCTACAGACTAATTAGCTCCCAAGGTGTTAACTAGGTTTTTTGTAGCCTGATTACCATTTTGGAGTATACAGTGTTTTAACATAGCTCCTTGCATATAGAGTGGCACTCTAGCTTTTTCTATTCCCTCTATTAGTCGATCTACAAATTTGCCTAATGGTTCTTCTTTACCTTGTTTTATTCTCATATATATAGGGGTTCCATGTGGATCTTTTACCTTATCCATAGCAGCTCTAGCGAGCTTCATGACCTCTCAACATTTTTCCGGTCCTAACAGAGCCTGTGCCTCTGTCCTTATCCAATTGCCTATTCCCGGCAATTCATCTAAGGTAACCCCATGTAGAGGATCCCCAGGTTGTCTCTGTGTGGCAACTGACTCTTGTGTTAGGGCTTGCCAGTGAGCTTGAAATAACAAAAGTTGGTGAGGTGTAAACACAAGCTTAGAAATACTCTGACAATCTGCTGGCAACAGCAAATATGTACTCCAGATATAATCCAGCATTTGCCGAGCAGGCTTACTGTTTACCCTGTATTGGCTAACAGTGGAGCGCAACTGGGAAAGTAATTTCCAATCAAGGGAAGTCAATTGGGCAGTGACACCTCCTCCCGGTGCAGGATTATATATTACCGGGCATGCCATCGAGCTCCCTGCTTCTATCATCTGTGCATCCCCTCGTTCTACTCCTTCTCTAGCTAGGGCACTCCATGCCTCCCTCCAATTCCTGGCCACTACCTCTGTCAAATCTGATTCAACTTTTGGAATAGTTTCATCGCTCTCCCCAGTCCATGGTAATGGACATGAATCTGTCAGCTGACCCGCAGCGACTGGAGGCATTGGGGGAGCTGATGGTACAGAGTCTGAAGCTACCGTGTCCCCTCTGGTGGTACCCATTTGCTTTGGAGGCAGATGTACTGTTGTACATCCAGGAGGCAAGGGAAAGTCTGACTTTGATGAATATGTCAGATTTATTCCCTGGGCTACTACTGCCTGCTGAGCTGCTCGTTTTTCTACGTGGTGTTGCAGCAGAGCATTATGTACGGCTCGCCATTTTTTTCCTAACTTTTTAGCTGTTTTATCATCATCTAAACTTTCCTCCCATATTTTATCCCCAAATTTTTGCCATTCAGAAAGCTTATGTACTGTATGGGGATTTATAAAGCACCCTTTAGCATACCCATATGCTAGCAAGCCTGGCAACTCCTTTTTAATATCTATACCCTGGACTTGCCATTTTTCTAGTATACAGGCAAATAAATTATATGCTGCTTGCCTCTCCATATTAGTCAGCACTGTGCAGCTCCCAGAGGTCTTCGGCAGCACATATCAGCCGGCCCCACCGATGTGAGCACTGGGGCGCGGAAGCTCTTCTTTCGCCGTTTCTCTGCCGGCCCCACCGATGTGAGCACCGGGGCGTGGAAGCGTAATTGCTTCTTTCGCCATTTCTCTGCCAGCCTCACCGATGTGAGCACCGGGGCGCGGAAGATCTTCTTTCGCCATCCCTCTGCTTGCAGGACCTGAACTCCTACTCCTCCAACCGTGGTGCCGTATCACGTTTCGGGGTCACCATTTGTTGGATGGAGGGAGACTGACTCAACCGATGTTGATCAATCAGGCTTGATTTTGTTTTCTCGCTTACATTTATATTCTAAATAATTAGTTCATACATATTGCAAAAGCCAAGCTCCTGATTGGTAGTGACTACACAATAGCTTACTTCATGCTATATCAGCATATTGCAACAGTTGTATCGCCTTGTAGCATTCAGTTCCTCTTTTCTCATGATCTCAGTTTCTCTCCCTTATCTTCATGCTGGCCTTGTCCTAGCTTCTAGTTACAATATTAGTCTGAGAGCTACTGTGTCCCTTATCCTCTACCCATTTCTCAGCTATCCTCTCCACACATATTACATAAAACAATAGCACAATTTGTGAAATTTTTAGTTTATTTATTAATTATTTGTCACTTCTAACTCTTAGTGACAAGGAGATCCCAGCTGCTGTCTGGGTTGCAAATGGGTAAATCTCAAGAGCGGACAAGTGGGAGATGCTATTGTGGCCAGCTTGGAAGCACTATGTTTCCTTGGTTACAGATTACACCATACTCACCACACAGCTAGACTAAGAGTAGTTTGAAACTAAAGTTTTAGCTAAAAAACTCTTCTTCTGGGAGGGGGAAAGAAAAAGTATCCAATGGAACTAAAGAAATGGCTCTATGAAAAAAGTGTCAGAAATTTTGTCTAAACTGAGGTAGTTTATCCTTCATATGCAGAATTGTGGTCTACCTGTATAAAAAACACACCTGAGTATGCAAACACAGTCTCTTGAGCTTTGAGGTGATTCACTTCAGTTTTGTTCTTGATGAATATATGCTTTCAATCAAGTTGTGAAATAAACTTGATGGTTTTATCAGTTTCCGAAACAAATGCTCCTAGGAAAACACAAATTTTTTTTTCTGCTACAAAACAGCTTTTAAATATTGCTAGGCAGATATTTATTTTTGAGGGTGTTTTGTTCCTTTACCAGTCCCACAAAACAGCTTAAATCCCACTGTCAAATTTCTGATAGTAACTTTTTCTACTTTAAATACGTAAAGGTTCAAAAGACTTTGAAAAGTGGGGTTTAACATCAAAGGAAAGCTTTTTTGTCATTGAAGGAAAACAAATGTTTTCTCTACAATCATCTCATTTACTATGAGCATGTATAGGTTGCTATGCTCTTACTACATTACCTATTAAAAATATTAAATAAATCCAGCACAAACAAACAAACAAACAAACAAATAAAGAAATACTATCCATCAGTCTTGATAGTACACTGCGCCACACCAATAAAACATTCCTACTTCAGTGTTACGATATTCCTACACACTTTAGTTGTTAAACTCATCTTCCATAAAAGAGCATTGATAGAAAGTCTTTCAGGAATGCACTGGTCCAAAATCAAAGCCAAGAAGAGCATTTCAGCTCTTGTATCTGACTTGAGAGGAACTTCCTTGACAGCTCCTTCACTGACATAATTGACAATATTTCAAGTTTTTCTTTTTCTTTAAACCTTCCCAGTTTGCAAGAGAAATTGTAGAGTGAAGCCAAGAAAGCTGTTCCAGCAATTAAAAATTGAGGGATTGGCAGAGAGCAGTAGGTTTTTCTTGTGTATGTGAATTCTTTCTGACCCCTTGTTTGCTCTCATCTTCCCCTACTCCCGGCACTTTTTTGCTCTACAATGACTTTTTATTAAACTCACTGTCTTCTCTTTATGATTGTTAAAAGAAGAATTCTACATATATTTTGTCCATGTTTCTTAGCAAAATATCATCCTGATGTAAGTTGATATTTTCCTTTCTTTACTTGTAGAATACTTGGATTCAAAGGGCAGTTGTGTTGATCTGGAGATTAGTCTTAGCACTATGGCTGTTCTCTCTGTCCCAGCAGTTTTCAACCCATTAGAATTAATCAAGCTCTGCCTTCACTGTATAATTTAAAGTTGTCTTCAAACTCCGAAATATCTGTCAAAAAAGTATATTTAAGATTGGACTATAAATATGTATAACTTAGACCAAGTTTTTCAATTACATTTTACAGATTTTATCTTCAGTTACTGAAGCAGACATTATTGCTATGAAGTTTGAAATACTAGCAGGGTTTCAAGTAAGCTTTTAGGAATTCAAAATGAAGTTCAGAACTTCATGAAGTCTATATATTCAGAAATAAAAATATCAACCATTTTAAAACTAGATAATTTCTAAGTAATCCAAGGAAAGTCAGTAAAAGACTTGAAGCCTCTGTGCTACTATTTTTTTCCAACATGCCATATTCTGTTTGAAGAGTTTTCCTCAGACATTTAGAAAATATTTCCTTGTGCGTACATTTTCAAAGCTGAGGCAATTTATAGGCATTTGTAATTGACCAACAATAACTTTAACTGGTTGAAGATTGTTTAGCAACTAAATTATATTTCAGTACCAGCAGAAGTTTCCTGGATAAAACATACTTGAGATATGACAAATTTAGCCATTAAGAGTGCTTAAACCGGAACTTTCTCTTTGTTGTTGGATTTCTTATTTTTTGCCTTTGCCAGCATTTTCAGGCATCCAAGCCATTGTTCCAGCTTGCTATTGATTGTAAGTTACTACTCACATGGATTAAGGAGTTGACAGCTAGAGGAATTAATAGAATTCTGTTTTACTGGGTGTCCTGGTTTAGGGCAAATTTGAGAGGAAACCTCCAAATGGGGTTCCTCTGGAGAGCAAACCCAAACGACCCCTCCCCCCCAGCCAGTCCAGGAAAATAATTTCTTCGGAGAAAAGAGGAAAAAACTGTTTATTTGACAAACAAAATGCCCAAAACCATAAAGAATTAATAATATGAAACAGTAAAACCTCTCGCTGCTCCAAAGAGAAATGGCAAAACGGAGAGTAGTCCTTGCTGGGAGTTAGCTCAGCTCTCTCAGTCTCTTATCTGCTCCAGTCCCTTGGGTACTGCAAAATGCTGAGATCCAGGCCTGATGAGCCATGGGCGTGAGATTTTGGTCCTCCTCTGGGTTTTTCAGTCCGGAGTAGATTTAAACAGCCCCAAGAAAAAGGGAAAAAAAAACAGTCTTGGAAGCTCCTTTGCCTCAGCTAGCTAAACTAAAGGAAACTGAAAGGAAAAAACTCTCTGGCCGCTGTCCATGCATCTGATGAACATACAATCCAAGGATGAGGAGAAGATGCAGAGGAGTGGACAGTTTTTCAAAACAATCTGTGCACTGGTTCTTTCCCTGCTCACTGTCAGAACCAGTCTGAAAGATACAGAACACACAGCACACACAGAACAGGAGATTGGGGATACAGGTGTCATAGTCACCCTAGGACACTTGGAGACGCAAATATGCAGAATCTTCACTGTCATTCAACACACACCTGGATAACATTGATTAGTCTTCCCATAAATACAGCTGCAAGTACCTTTAGATATAATAGTATAATTGCATGTATAATGAGAGCAGAGGAAGCAAAAATATTGTGGTTTGTGCTCCTGTCTATTTAGATTCATCAGCAACATGCTCAGTCTCTGGGAACATTTAGCAAGATCCACAAAACCACATGCTCCTTTTTTTCCTTTGAGAAGTTAATAACATTTCAGTGAGATCAATCTTGGTCACCAATTGCTTATGCCAATGTTAACCTTATGAAAGCTGATGCCTTTTGCATATTGAGAATAGCCATCTCTAATGACTATTTAAATGTTGCATACTCTTTTTTCTTGATATTATTTTATGACTGCAATACAGAGATGTGTATTTATATCCTTAGTGGGCTACTAAAAGCCAGCCCAGGGTTTTATTCCTGGAAAAAACTAATTACCAAGCTCATCAGAAATATATGGAGATGTTTAATTTTTTCTAAACCAAAGAACTCTTTCCATTATTTACCATTACACTAAGATAACGGTTTCTGTAGAAACATGTTGAATGTCAGTATTGAGAAAATTTTATTTTCGCAGTCAACATTTTTGTGATTGTAGCAAACTTATTATATAGTTTCAAGAGCTCTGTTTAATCTGAATTTGCTTTATTGTTTGTTGTAAAATCATAAAGGTATCCATTTATATTAAGGAATTGCATTTGCATACTCTTGTCATCCATACACAATATATGCATTCTCTAACAAATGGAGCAATCTTTTGGAAAATATGGGAAAATTGCTGAATTGAAATATTTATGCAGCAAACAGACCACAATTCTTAGAACAACTTAAGTTCCTTGCCACAGCAGTCAGATTGAACAAAAGATACATACGAACATAAGGAAAATATCACTAACATAACAATCCCAAATTACAGAGAAGAGAAGTGTTTTGAGTGGCCTTATGACAGCTTGGCAGGTGAGAGGAGAAAGTTGGAGTCAACTGTGTTAAACATAGAACAAAATAGAAACACTGAATCAATCACAGCATTCTACTCCTGAGTGCAAAGTGACTGTCATATTAAATCAGACACCAAGAGAAAGTAAAAGATTAGATTGCACTTAGGTGCTAGAAAAAAATTAGAGCTGTGCAGGTGGTGGTACAAAACTCTTCCCAAAACAAAAGGCGTTCAGTTGTCTTGGGTTGTAGTGTAGGATGTACACAAAGTATTTATTCTATCACCATCTCCATGAACTGTTGGAACCAAGTGGGGCAGAGCTCTAGTGTAGGGCTGTCTTCTGCTAATGGCCCATCAATGCCTGGCCCATGACTCACAGGTAACTCCCTCCAGGAGTTATCTCTGTTTAATGGGCCATCAAGGACCCACTTCACACTCATCATCCCATTGTGAGATGCTCCACCCAGGGGGAGGAGCCAAGCATTCTCACCTGGATATAATCAGGGATTTGGACAGGGCAACAGCCCTTACCTACTGGATTCCCAGAGGACCAGAACTACCAGACCTTTCTACAGGATCACTGCTTCAGGAAGAGCACCTCACCTGGACTGCTTTCACCATCCTGCTCAGGTTGTATTCTGACTCTGTCAGTGGTCCTTTGTGTTATTGCATTTATTTTATTTTATTTTTACCTTTTTACCTTTCTTCTTATTAAATTGTATCTCTGACTTGGAGCCTCTCACTCGTTTTGCTTTCAAACCACAATATCAGTGAAACCACATACATAGTAAATAAAGGGGACAAATTTACTAGTA
The DNA here is from genome assembly GCF_965231275.1 of Zosterops lateralis. Taxonomy (NCBI): domain Eukaryota; kingdom Metazoa; phylum Chordata; class Aves; order Passeriformes; family Zosteropidae; genus Zosterops; species Zosterops lateralis. Next base: position 116,020,365 of record NC_139763.1, read on the forward strand.
TAGGTGTGAAGGAATTCAAAATTAAAGTGTTGAAGAGGAACTTCAAGAGAGATGAAGGTGACATGGACTGTATATTATGATCCATTGCTCTGATAAATGCTTCAAGTACAACAGTGTGTGTGGAACTAGACAAGGTACGGAGAAGAGAGGAAACAATTCTTCACCAAATTTTGCATAATTTTGCAAAGAATATTTCAGCTGCCCAACTATATTTTTTAGAGGAAATCTCCATGTTTTCTTAGTTTTTTTCCAATCTTTTCACACTACAATGTGAAAGGAGTTGGAATATTTATCTATGCATATGCATCTCTGTCTAATTGAAAGTCCTGTGCCAAAAGCAGCCCCAGAAGACTAAATAAAGCAGAAAAAGAGATGTAAACAATAACTCATTTTCCATTGTGTTCATACTTGAATTGCATGCAAATAATTGGGAAATATTTTCACCTCAGTAGCACCCTTTGATACCACTGAAAGAGGTGCCAGAGTGACATGTTGCTCTCTAGAATGAGTTAGCACAGGCCTTGAAATCAAACTAGAACCTCTGGCTGCTATGCAGCTTGACACCTTAGATCTTCCAGCAAAACCCATAAAACATGCAATGAAGTGACATAATACACACATGTTAGAAGAGGTTTGCTTTATACAGTGCTCACATCCTGAGTAATTGATTTTCCTCTTTCATCAGCTTTTGATTAGATATTGCCTAAACTGGCTGATATGACTAATATATTCACCAGTTAAGAAATTATTTATGGTTTTTCTCTGCATAAGAATTGAAATAACCAGCTATGCCCGTCATACTGTAACAATCTCATAGTGGTCAGGGTCCATACACAGGAATAAGACTTTTTGCTCCTCAACTCAATTTACAGGAGATAATTATTTTACTGTAATACCTAAAACCAACAGTCAGTAAGATGTTACGAATGTACAGAAAAGAGTGTGTGTAGGGACACCGTTATGATTGTATATAAGAAATAGCAGAAACCCCTTTTCTTTGGATGTCTGTATCTTTTACTAAATCTGTGTAAATATTATGATTTTTTAAAAAAATGAGCTGAACTCCCACATCAATTTTAAAATTTAGAAACAGCAAACAGAAAAACTACATGTTCAAAGACAGCATAGAACTTGCCACACACAAAAGTCACTTATGCACTCCAGTATCCCCTCTCTGGAACAATATGGGATTTTTCATTACCATACATAACAAAAGAAATGTCTATAATGTATATGAGTCCATCAAATTAAAAAATTAAAAATAAAACAAGTCTTTTTCATACACACCTACAATTTTCACTATGTTCTTCAAAAAATCAGAATATATAGGAAGGCTAGGTTTGGTTGGGGTTTGGGGTTTTTTTTTCCCTTTTTCTAGTACAATAAGAAAAAATTCCAATTCAACTCCATCAAGAACTCAAAATTTCACAGTCTTATAGGGAGTCCTTTAAGTCTCCAAAGTGTTCAACAGAAATTTTTATTCGGGTCATATCCCCCTCAACATTACTATGCTCTCTCTTTTCCTCTTCCCAAGGCTGACAAAGTAATTTAAAGTTGCTTCAGAAATTCTATATACAAGCATAATTACTATCAATGACTCCAAACAATTTGGAGGAATTATAAGGAATTATACAATATAAGGAATATATACAATATAAGGTGTATATATACTATATATATACAATTATAAGGAATCAACTTACATACCTATGGTAAACTTTCAAGAACACAGTCAAAACAATTGAAGAGACCATGCTATCCACTAACTACTTTTTGCCTTATTAAGAGAACCAGCTGCTGATTTGCAAACATATGCTTTAGGCCCATGTAGATGTTATTCAGTCCCCATAAACCATTCTTGTCCTCAACTGAATAAACAGCAAAAGTTCTCCTGCAGAAATTGCTGAATTACCTCCCTGTTTTGTTTGCAAGCAGGTGGCACCTCTCATGGGCCTAACCAACTCAACCCCATTCAAGAACAAACTGTAGATCTAGGTAATCCTGCTTTAGGAACAAAAAGGGCTCTCATTGTCAGTATTTTCTTGATGATACCAAAATTTGAATTGGTTGTTTTTTGTTTTTTTTTTTTGAGCAAGCATCTTAGTGCTGCAGAAATTTTTCGTCTTTCGAACAAATTTAATTCTTCTCACACTCACGTCACTTTAAAGTTGCCATTTCAAATGCTAATTGCCCAAGGACACAGTGGAACAGATGCTCATATGTGCCCATTGTTCTCTACTAAAAATCACTGCCTCTGATTTCACCTCACCCAAATCCTCAAACTGTAGAGTTTCCATGGAATACTCCTTTCACCGATGAAGAATGACAATCTATTAACCTTCCAAAAACCTTCTAACAGAATGTTAATCACATTTTGACATGCATTTCTCCAAACCTGCCATTTTTTAGTGATTCCAGGTTGCAGGAATTTGTCACTTGGTCATTACTTTGTTTCTTAATTGTTTTTTTTTGGACTTTTTTATTCATGGGATATCTGTTTTTCAAAAGCACTGACTGTTCTTTGCCCTGGTAGAAATCCAGCCTCTCATTAGCATGAACTTGCAGGCATAGCTGTGAAAACATCTTCCCCTAGAATACCAGTTCTGTGAAGTCCCAGTGTTCCCAGAAATTGATTTGTTTGGGTTAATTTTGCAGGCAATGCTCTTTTCAAGTCATGAAATTAATACTAGTTATGCCAGGCCATCTGTTCTGTGCCTACCAAATGCACATGATATCATCCATCTTGATGTTTCTAGAAACTGAAGAAGCTGAGCACACATATGAATTGTACCATCACTGACAAATATGTTTATCTGGAACAGCTCTTTGAATCAGTCTTTTATCTAATATGTTCTCCATCTCTTGATGTTTCTACTGAGCTTGTCTTTCTCAATGAACAATGGCATTGACAAATTAAATTAGAATCGTGGAGTTAATTTCTTTGCCACAAGAGTTAGAATAAAATTTTATTTTTTTCTATGAACCAGGCCAGTAGCCCTATGTTGTACAATTGTTTCTACTCTAAAGTTGGTTTAATAATCAGTCAATTGAGTGTATTTTATCTATCATATGTATGTAAAATTATCAGAATTTGTGCATATCCCACACTAATATAATAAAACAAAGGATTTCAAAGAGAACATTTTAATTAGATGCCAAATATTTCTTCCTTTTTTGTAACTAAGATTTTTTTCCTATCTAATTTATCAAGTAACCATATAATTAACAATTTCTATGCATATTTTTCATCCTTTTCTTCACTCCCACAAAATGACTGAAGTCATATTAAAATCATAACTGTTAAAAATCTCATTGCACTGATAAAATCTGTGGGCACTTACTGCTATGAGTTCATTAAAACTCCAAAATACTAAAGGGAGCTAAGCTAATAAACTCATTAACATGGAACTACTGCCAAGAGCCAAGGTTCATAAAGGCAAATTTTCTTTGATTCTTCATTTTATTGCAATAATATGAAGTTGAATTTGTTCCCTGTACTCTTGATAGCAAGCAGTAGCAACTTTGCAATTTATTCGCTGGAAAAATACACTATTCTTTCTCTTCCTAGGGCTTTTGTGCTTGCTTATCTATAGTATGAGCAATAACATTCTGTTATCTAATTAGATCATAAAGGCATTTTTATTCTTATTTTATATGCATTGAAATTATTGCCCATGAATAAATTGGAGAACTTCTACACATAAACCAATTTTTCAGATACAGTAAACAGTGGTTTCAGTGGTTTTCTAAAGAATCCTTTGTGAGTTTCAGATTAATGGTTCAGATTAGTTGCATGTTTCATATCACGATCTATTTCAGATTAATGGTTCAGATTAGTTGCATGTTTCATATCACGATCTATTTCAGATTAATGGTTCAGATTAGTTGCATGTTTCATATCACAATCTATTCCTGATATATTTTACACACATCCCATTTGAAGTATAGGATTGTGATTAAGAATCAGTTTTCACATCAAAAGGGCATGAAAGAAGGATGTATATCCAAATCAAACACACAATCACACAAATAGTCTAAGTCTGTACATAGCTTGCAAAAAAAAAAAATCTTGTGGCAATGTGGGCTGCCATATTTCATGCAGTCTACTCATTGTATTTTATGTATATTAGATCAGCTTCATTCAGTCAGCCTCAGTTAGTCTGTAAGATCATGGAGCATGTCCTCCTGGAAGATATGTCCAAACATATAAGAGACAGGGAGGCAGCTAGAGACAGGAAACATGGCTTCACCAAGAGGAATCCATGCCTCACTAATCTAGTGTTCTTCCACAATGGAGAAACTGCATCAATGGACAAGGGAAGAGCTGCAGGTGTCATCTGCATAGATTTCTGCAAGGCCTTTGATATGGTCCAACACAATATTCTTGTATCTAAATTGAAGAAATATGGATTTAAAGAGTAGACTCTTTAATATGTAAGGAATTATCTGGCTAGCTGCCTCCAAAGATTGATAATCAATGATTCAGAATCTGAGTGGAAACCAGTAAGGAATGGTGTCCTTTAAGGGTCCATACTGGGACCAATAGTACTTCATATCTTCATTAGTGACATGGACAGTAGGATTGAGTACATTGTCAGCCACTCTGTAGGTGACACCAAGCTGAGGGTTGCAGCTGGTTTGCTCAAGGGATCCCAAGGTACCTTGACAGACTTGAGGAGTTTGGCTCATGCAAACCTCATGAAATTCAGTAAGGCCAAGCATAATCTCCTGCATCTATGTTGAGGCAACCCCCCACATCCACAAAGACTGAAGGATGAATGGGCTGCAAGCAGCCCTGGGGAGAAGAATTTGGGGATACTGGTGGACAGAGAACTGGATATGAGTCAATAATGTGCACTCTAAGTCCAGAAAGCAAACCACATCCTGAGCTGTGTAAAAAGAGGTGTTGTCAGCGGGTCAGTGGAGGTGATTCCCCTCCTCAGTCTGCTCTTGCAAGAGCCCATGTGAACTGCCAAATCCAGCTTTGGAGTACCTAATGAAAGACAGACATGGACCTGTTTGTCTACATCCAGGTGAGGCCACAAAGATTATCAGTGGGAATGAGCACTTCTGTGAAGAGAGGTTGAGTTGGAACCATTTAGCTGGGAGAAGAGAAAGCTCTGAGGAAACCTTGTTGTGACCTTTTGGTATTTAAAAGGGGCTTATAAGAAAGTTGGGAACTATTAAACAAGGCCTGTAGTAATAAAAAAGTGGCAATAGTTTTAAACTGAAAAAGGGTAGATTTAGATTGGACATTAGGAAAAAAATTTTGACAGTGAGGGTGATGAGACAATTGAAGAGGTTGCCCAGAGCTGTGAATACCTCTGCCCTGAAAATGTTCAAGGTCGGGTTGGAAGGAACTCTGAGCAGCCTGATCTGGTGAAAGACGTTCCTGCCCATCCTATGATTATATGAATCTGTGAGAAACATTTTCTAATAAGACCTCATTACAAAGGAAAAGGCTGATATCTGAATGTTCCCTAATAAAAATGCTGGAGTCCTCATTTGTGGAGAAGATAGCTGAGGAATAGAGGATAAAGGACACAGTAGCTCTCAGACTAATATTGTAACTAGAAGCTAGGACAAGGCCAGTATGAGAATGAGGGAGAGAAACTGAGATCATGAGAAAAGAGGAACTGAACGCTACAAGGCGATACAACTGTTGCAATATGCTGATATAACATGAAGTAAGCTATTGAGTAGTCACTACCAATCAGGAGCTTGGCTTTTGCAATATGTATAAACTAATTACTTAGAATATAAATGTAAGCGAGAAAACAAATTAAATTGAGCCTGATTGATCAACATCGGTTGAGTCAGTCTCCCTCCATCCAACACTCATTATATATAAACTTTTACTGCTTCAATAACATTAACAAAGATGGCAGAAAAAAACCCCATCTGAATAAATGTTTTCCAAATAATGGTTCGTTCTGATGGAATTTTTATTAACTTGTAGAAGGATATAATATATAGCGAACAGTAGCACATATGAGTACACAAGTTACCAAAAGACCAAATTAAATCGGAGTTTACAGTATATCAACTAGTTAATGTATTTTTGTGTACATATTCTTATATTCTAATCCTGACATAAGTGGAAGACAGCTCACTCCAGAGGCTATCTCAATTTAGATTAGTCATGATTTGTAAGGAGTATCATTAGAACTGCTATTATATCCTGCCTTTCAAGTTTGTGTAAAGTGCAAGGTACCTTAGCTAACACATTATTAACGGCTTATTTAACAATAAAAGGCATTCTTAATGACAGGCTTAGTTAACTGCATGTTTTACACATCAGCCTGCAGAAATCGGCATGCCAGAGATTTTCAAACTACTATCCATCTTACCAGGACCAGACTGAAATTTTAATTTAAAATGTGCAACTTCTTGGTCACAGCAGATAGATAACAGGAAAGAAAGTGATTTTGTCCTAGAAAAATAGTATCAGTCTTCTGCAGATGTCTGCTGACATTTGAGTACACAGATAATGACACTGGCTGGTAGATCCCTAGCTAGCTCTGATTCCTGGTAGTGCCAAGGGCCATTCCCAAATCTGCCCACAGACTCAGGTAACAGTGCAGAACAAGGCTGTTCTCCAATGGCAAAAGGTGTTGCAGTGTCTAGGTTTTGGAGCAAGGATCAGAGAGAAGGCTCTTTTCCGTATGGTTTCTCAGAGAGAGATCTTTATTCCCCAAGACGGGGACAAAAAGGTCAAACAAAGATCACGTGCCCACTTTTAAACCAGGGGATAAAGGGCATGGGGCAGAAAGGTGATTGGCCCCAGGCTGGACTGACAAGTATTGAAAAGTTAACCAATTACTGCTCCAAGGACCCAACATTTCACTTCTGCAAATGACCGAAATTATTATTACTTTTTTATTATTTTTTTCTCTGCTTCAGGAAGTACTTATAGGTTTTGCACAAAAAAGTATTTGGGTGAAAAATGTGCAAATACTGAAAGGATGAAAAACCTGCAATAGCTTTAGCTGATAAATGGAAAGACCATTCTTCATTGTAACCAGTCTCACGCATAAGATGACATGCAAGCCCATAGTATGTAACACAATGGCTATTTTGGAAAATAGATTTGATTATTTTTAAGTAGGAAGAAACATCAAAATTATTGCCATGATTTCTGACTGCAGCTGAAGGATAGTAAAAGATATACTACATGCCTGCTCACTTCTTCCTGCTCATCAGTAGGACGGGAGGAGAAAATAAAATTAAGCTCATGGACTGACACAAAGACAGGGAGATCATACACCACTTACTGTCATAGGCAAAACAGACCCAGTTGCAAAAGTAACTTAATTTATTTCCAATTAAGATACACCTGAATGGAAAGAAGAAAATTAACCAAAACACCACATTCCTCTAGTCACCCTCTTCCCAGGCTCAACTTCACTCCCCCATTCCTCCCTCTCCTACTTCCTCTGAGTGGTGCAGGGCAATGGGGACTAAGCAGTCAGCCTGTAACTGTTCCTTTCTGCTGTTCTTTCCTTTGAACTCTTTTCCTCAAGGTCCAGTGACGTTCCTTTTTACAAGCTGCAGTCCTTTAGGATAAGCATGGTCCAATAAGGATTCTCAAGTGTCCTGCTCATGCTCCAGCTTCAGCACAGAGCTCTCCACGGGCTGCAGTGCTGAGATCTGCTCTGCTGCAATCTCTCCATGGGGTACCTGTTCCACCCTTATCTCCTGTACAGATTGCAGAGAAATCCCTGCTGAGACACTGGAGCATGTCCTTGCCTACTCATCCTTGTCCCCTCACAGAATCTGAGAATCAATTAGGCTGGAAAGACCTCTGAGATCATCGAATCCAACCTGTGACCAACACCACCTTGTCAACCAGACCATGGCACTGAGTGCCACATCTCTCCTTAAACACCTCCAGGCATGGTGACTCCACCACATCCCTGGACAGCTTATTCCAATGTCTAATTATCTCAGTGATCTTAGTCTCTCACACTGTTCGCCTCATCATGTGTCATGGTTTGATGCTGGCTGAATGCCAGGCACCCCCAGGCCAGTCATTCACCCTCCCCAGCTACAGCTGTACAGAGAAGAGGAAAATTTAATTAAGGTTCATGAGTTGAAATAAGGACCAGGAAAAAACACTTCAAGGGAAAAACAGGCTCAACTTAGAGCCTGAATGAATTTATTACTAACATGAATTTATTACTAAGAAAATCAGAGGAGGATGATGGCAAGCAAAATAAGCCCGCTAAAACATCTTTTCTTCACACAACCCCTCCCTCCTTCCCACTGACAGCACAGTGAGACAGAGAAGTGGGGTTTTGGTCAATTCATCACCCAAGGTTTATTTCTGCTTGGCTCAGGGAGAGAAATTCTTCCCTTGCTATGCCATGGGGAGTGTCTCTTCCCACAGGAGACAGTTCTCTGTGAACTTCTCCAGTGTTATTCCAATCTCATAAGCAGCTGTCCTCCCAAAACTGCTGCAACGTGAGTCCCTCCCATAGGCAAACATTCCTCCCAAAACTGCTGCAGCATGGGTCACTCTTCCACAGGGTTCAGTCCTCCAAGGGACCTCCCTCTCTCCACTGGGTCTCCCACTGGATCAGAGCCTCCTCCAGGCATCCACCTGCTCCAGCGTGGGCACTTCCCCCATGGGCTGAGAGTGGATGTCTGTATCCCCTGCGGATCCCCAGGGGCTGCAGGGGCACAGCTGCCTCACCATGGTCTTCACCACGACCTGCAGAGGAATCTTGGCTCTAGTGCCTGGAGCACTTCCTCTGCCTCCTTCTCCACTGACCTTGGTGTCTCCATCTTGTTTCTCTCACATGTTCTCACCTCCTCCTTGTCTCTAGCTCTAATTAGCACTGTGTGCCCCACTTTGTTTTGATTTTCTTCTTAAATATGTTATCACAGAGGTGTTACTGTCATCTCTGGCCCAGCCTTAGTCAGTGGCATGATGGGACTGGCTCTGCCAGACATGGGTGGAAGCTTCCAGCAGCTTCTCACAGAAGCCATCTCTGTGGCTTTCCACTACCAAAAACCAGGGCATGCTAAACCAACACACCATACTGCTCTTCCTCACTGCAGCTGTCTCCAGGCCATGTCCATCGTGGCTGTGGGGTTCAGCCCATGATGAGTCTGTTGGAGACAGCTGGAACCTAGTGTCCCTGGCACAGGGCACACCTGGCTGATCCAAACCAGGATCCCCAGCAACACTCTCACTTGCCAAAACCTTTTCACCTATACACAACACAGGTAACCAACACCTTCACTGTCTGTAAAATGGAAATTGAAATGCCTGTACCTTCACTGAACTGAAGGAGGGAACAACAAATTGGTTTTTGATTCACACTGGAAAAGTACTGTTGATTGGGCAAATTTTTTTTTCCTACATATCCATATATTCTATATTAAGAGAAAGTGAGAGAAAATAATTCGTTCCTACTATGAATAGACCCAGTAAATGACTGGAGAATCCTTTTGTTCCCCTTTTTGTCTCGCTTCCTTTTAAGAGAGAATTTGTGTCTTATGTTTATTACTACAGTCACCAGTGCTTTCACCTTGGTTCCTAATAATGTGATACTTCCATTTTCAGAGTCATTGGAGCAACCTCACCTGAATGAAATGAAAACTCATCTCAACTGAGTAATTTTTAAAAGATCATTAAATACTTATACTTCTGTTGTAATAAGTGAATAAAACTCTTCTGTAGTTTAGATCCTAATACACACAACATCTTCAGAATGAGCCACATTTGAAAAAAATACAGCTATAAAAGCTTTGGGAAGATACTTTTGCACTAGCTGAGAAAGACCTGAGATCCAGTGAGCCCCATTAAATTAAGCTCATCAATTCAGAAGGGTCAAAAGACCAAAACAGAATGTTGTTACTAAAACAGGATATGACAATATAAGTTATCTTCCACCTTGGGTTGTACAAGTTACTCAAACTACTAGAACCAGTCCAGATTTGCTATTTTTAAGTGTAATGTAATTTCCAGACACATGCTCAATTTATTTTTTTCTTTAGTTTGTAAATTTACTTTAAAACAATGTAATTTTTTATTTAAATTATTTAAGAGTAGGGAACCATTAATTCTCTTGTACTAGGCTTTTTGGCACTGTAACTGGATTTTTTCCTTGATATGGTGAAGTTTTATGACCTCACTGCAATAATTTCTCTTTAGATAACTGTAACTGATGCTCCTTTTATTTTTCAGTGTAATAAACCAAGAGTAACATGATGTTGACCTTTTCTCCTTTCCACAAACCCTGAAAAATTCGAATTTATTTTATAATTTGCACATCTAAGAAAATACAAAATATGTTGGTCTGTTTAAAGTGATTTAGTGTGTCTTCTAGCCATTTCCAGTCTTACAATTCCAGAATCCTGTTCACTTCATGTCAATTTTTTTTCTCTTTAATAATTAGTTTTCCAAAGAAATAAGTCTGATTTTTCTTTACCAAATCCACCCATGCTAGATTTCTCTCTCCTAATTTCTTTAAGGTTTTAGTGGAAATTTTCTATTACTTTGTTAGTGTTTATTATTCTTCTATCATATTTTTATTGTGAGGTTATAAAAATGTTTTATTTAAAAATAATGGAACAATAAATCTTTCCTCAGAGTAAAAAGCTCAAAAATTATGATAAAACTGCAATTCTGTCACTGACTTAAAAGCAATATTCCTGCAGCTTTGTAGGTAGGAATAGCTAGCACATCATAGAAATTATTGTTCACCTTCTGTTTTTTAGTCAGGAGGCTCAACCTATAAAACCAAAAAGTTCTCATCCCTCAGTCATTTTAAGTTTCTACAGTACTTAATGTAATCTGATTCAAATGATATCTTATTGTCACATAGAAATTACAGATCCTATGAAATAGAAAACTAGAGGACTAGAAATTTACTATTATTTCATTGAGCTCATTGTCTGATCATAAATGTCAGAATCAGTCTTCTAACTATTCAATTTCTTGAATAGAAAGAAATTGTCCTAGACATGCTTCTTTAAAAATATCTTTTGTCTTCCAGGTTCAGGTTTATTTTTTAACAGTAAAATTGGTCCATTCCTTCTTATGCCAATAGTGTAATTTTGTTCTTATCTGCTGGATGAACTGCAATCGCATATGTAAACTGCAATAATTTGAAGTCTGAAATTATTTTGTGTGAGAGAAAACATAAATATGTCTAAACTGGCTCTGAGTGATCTGGAACATTTATACAGTATTATATGGAAAGAGAGAACCAATGTGTCTGTGCTGGCACCATCTAACAACCAGTATAATCAGTCTTACTTGTCATCAGTTAAATAGAAAAGGTACAAATGAATCCCACAGTCCGTGACATGTAACCATATCTCTTTTCTCCTGTCACTTTGAGAAAAAGAACACAGCACTGTACATGAAAAAATTGTGGCTTTGGTGTCTATGATTTCAATTTTATGAATTTTATTCCCTTCTTATGGAGTTACTTTAATACATATTTGTCATTTGCTGAATTCTTCTTTTCAGCTTGTGTGCCAAATTTTAGATGAAAATATTAAATACAGTTGAGGAGCAGTCTGTGGTACTCTACTTACAAAGCTCTCCGTGTTGTTTATCTTTCAGTGCAAATATTATTCTCTGTCTTGCAGTGAAACCGTTTAAGTCAGTTTACAAATCTGCCTTATCCATCCCATCCTTCTAAAACTGTACCACATTGTCGTCCATTTTGATTTAATCATTTGACATGAGGTCTCATGGAAAATTAAGCTTGGGTAAATTTGAGCTACTTCATGTCCTTTTTTTCAGAAAATTTGTTGTATTTTTTTAAGTAACAAGTTCTTTGGCATGATCTACCCTTCTTAAAATAAAGTTGTACTTTTTTCGCAGCTTTCAAGTATACAGACTGTTGCAGTGTGCATTTTCACAATAAAATATACTTGAAAGTATATATATGTGTAAAGCGCTGTCACAGAAATGGAGTGAGACACTATTAAAACAGAAGCTGTGCTCTTTTAAGAATGTTTGTAGAAACATGTAGGATGCTTTAAAGCTTTAGCACTGCTGTGACAAAACTAATAGTATTTTTGGAAATGTTATCAAAACTAGGAAGATTAATGGGAATAAGAATTTACCCCAAATGTTTCACAAGATTGTTCCATGATTTCATAATGCAAAAAGGCATTGGATGCAAAAAGGCATCCTGTTGGATGCAGGATAAAAACCTCTCTTTAAAACTTTATCTTGAGTTTCCTGGTCAGGTTTTCTAAGATACTTTGATTTCTCATTCAAGAATTTGGATATAGATATTTTTTTTAACAATTAAGGAAATAGCATATCATCTTCTTGTTTCTAAGACTCTAGAATGGATTTTGCCTTCAAGATAAATAAAATAATCAAGAGCATTAAATTAAAAAATATTTTTAAAACTTTATAAATTGAAAAAAAATGGAAACAGTTATCGAAATTCTTAAAGTCACTTTTTCAACTTACTGTGTTTTGCATTAATTCAAATCAATGCAAACGAATAAGTGTTAAGAGTAGAAGTAGATTAATTTTCAGAATCAAATGTTTTGTTCCAGAGAACCAAAAAGAGGAAATGGATAATCAATCCCCCCAGTATGTTGTTGTGGTTTTTTTTAAATTTCAATGTATTCTATTCACAATCATTTTTATTAGTTCCTATAAGTTGATATATTAAAAAAATATCTACAAAGTGAAATATTGAGTGAAATTCAGCAGGTTTTTTCTTGGGACTAGAAGATAGACAACTCATACACTGAAAGCAATAATTAACTGATCTTCATAAGCTTCATGTAAGACCCGTGTTTTGACATCTGGTATCTGCTTATACTATTTCAGAGGTTAAATTCCCTGCAGAGTTAAGTAGGTCATCCAATGTCATACTGTCAGTCCTTACTTGGCATCAAAGGCTAGTCTGCCTTATGGCGCTACAGCCATATTATAAAGATGGGTGAGTAAGTGTTTGACGCATCTCAGAAAATTGCTGTTCTTGGCACAAACCCAGGCTCATAAATCTAGAGGACCTGAAAAATGGGGGGGGGGGGGGGGGTGTTGGAAGTTTCTGTATCATCCATGGATTTAGAAACTTTCCACATTGTTTTTCTACTGTTCTACATGAATAGCACACAGTGCAAAATTAAAATTCATCAAGATGTTGCTTTTATGGCTTTTGTGCTCCTACCAAAGCTGTTTCAAATAGTTCAGCATATTTTGAACAAATACATAATATAGAAAAGCAGTTGGGCATACATACTGATAGGTCGTGAAAAGATATAAGGAAAGGTAATTTCTTTTTCAAGTGATTGACAGTGAAATGTATTGCTTGCTTGTTTTTCTAGCAATCCAAACAACTCAGCAGGGGAAAAAAAGAATGAGAATTATACCTTACCCTTGGTCCCACTTGGATTTGCTGCTTGATCAGAATGTTATTTCCATTTTGAAAGCTTGTAGAAATATGCTCAATAAATCAGTACCTTGTGTTTTAGGAGTAGAGCAATAGTTACAACACCAAGGAAAAGTCCAAGACTCCTGTTTTCCAGGACTGAATGCTACTTATTTCACTGCTGAAACTTTATGCCCAGCCACTGAATATCATGGGTATAGGACTCCATCTAAAGCTTAGTTATCTTTGTTCTTGTATTTATCTATCAAATAAGCTCAAAGGTAAGAATTTCATCATTAGACTGATTTGATACCTCACAAGGTTACAAGCCCTTCTCTGCATTAAATAGAAAAGTAAAGGACATCTAGGTCTTAACTTATATTTATCAGTCAGGTAATTATAGTTAAAGCAGATTTGTCCATATATCTCTTATAGCATCTAAAAAGCGCACTTTCCACAATTTTCAGCATTATTGTTGCTAGTCTACTACAACGTTATACTCTCTGCTGTAAGCAGATAAGAGATGAAGAGATAACAGTGGCTTGCAGTGCTTCATAAGGCACATAAGGAAAAACAAGTTTAAGAAACTCTCATTGAAAAACATATTGAGAAAATTATCAAAATTATTATATCATTAAGTGTTGGCTCTCAGTGTTAAAATTTAGCTCATGAAGGACACTGATATATTAACTTCCAGGAACTAGGAGTAATATTATGAAATTATTACATTTCCCCCCCTTATTTGTACAATGACAAAATTTCAGCTCAGATGAAGCCAACAAAGTTCTACAAACTTTCAGAGAAAATGGAAAGATAACTGTCTCTACTTCCAAGTCAACAGAATGTCCTTTGGGGGTTGTACATGTATCTGTGTGAAGGTAACTGGAAATTAAAAATTAACCCAGTAGGAAAGGCTAGTGCAGCTCTTTTCTTTTATCCAAAAGTTGTAATATATGAATAAAAAAAAAGTTGTAATATAATGAATACTTCCATCTTGGGAGTTTTTTATTTCCTGGGAGATGTGAACTCTGCAAGGAATAATGGCCTAATAGCCATGATTAAGGGTGCACTCAAGTGCAGCACTACCCGTCAATCCTTTTGATGCTCCACAAAATTATATAAATTATTAATTAAACTCTAAAGTACTGGATTGAATTCAGCATCCCACATCAAAAGTTTTTCTTGGTTTTGTCACTGCAAGGAGACAGAAATCCATGAAGAATAAAAAAATTAGAATAAAAGAATAAAAATATTAGGAAGACAGACCAGCAGTTCATGGGTGATAAGAAAAAAAAGCTTGATTAATATAACTTCAAAAGGAAAGAAAAGGAGGTTGAATTAGGACTTCAAAATTTTGAGTGTGACCTGATAAAAATGAAATTTAGAATGTTTATCCTGTAATGTAACAGTGAGGGGCCACCTCCGTGGCACCTCCCCCCCAGACCACCTTAAAAACAAAAAGAGCTCCATTTAAAGATGCTCGGCACCGCGGCTCCGACACCCCCGCCAAAACCAGAGAGGGGAAGAGCAGTCCCAGCCCCCACCCATTGCCGCCACTGGGGCCAAGAGGCAGACCCGCCAAGTTCGGCACGGGGAATCCCAGCCGCCCGCAGCCGCCGCCGCCGGAACGAGAGAAAGAGGGGCCAGCCGTTCCCCGTGCTGGCACGGGGATCCCGGAGCCCGTGGAGCCGCCCGCCCCGACCCGGCTCCAGCCGCCAAGCAGTTGGCCGTCCGGCACAGGGAATCCCAGCCGCCCACAGCCCCCACCGCCGGCACGGCTCCAGCCGCCATGCCGCCCGTCAGGTTTAAGCCCAGTCGCAGAGAAGCCCCAAAGCCCGCACGTGGCTCAGCCCGCCCGCAGTCAGCCACCGCTGCTGGATGGCACGTCCCCGAGCCCGCCGGACCGCCGCCCCGTTCCAAAAGAAGGGAACCCACGCCCGCCACGTTCCACCCCCACCTCACAAGCTCCGGCCCGAATCCCCGCAAACGTTGCCGCCACTGTGAGGCAGCGTGAGACCCCCGAGACGCCATGACTGCTGCAAAACAGCCATGCGGTAGCAAGAGTCTCCAGCCGCCCGCCCCGGCTAATCCCATATGCAAATCAGAAACCCCAGATGCATCTCGGGATACCTTTTAACACCAAAAACCCCTTATAAAATAAAACCAAGCAAAATTGAAACGCACAAGAACTAATGCTAGGCTGTGTGGACCCTGGAGTATCAAAGGAGCTGATTTCTCCGGTTTTGCTTACTAGCTGTAAGTTAAAAAGACCAAACCAGAGATGAGACCCCCGGAGGAAACAAAAGAAACTAAGAACCCTGGGGTTGCTCCCAGCGAGGGCGGGTTCTCCAACTCTGTTGAACTGCCTGCAGCAGAGCTGAAAAAGACCCTCCTCCTCCACGGTGCACACGGGCAGCCAAAAACCCCTCGAGCAAATATTGAAAGAGCTGATCAATAAAGGCATTTTAAGGAGATTAATATTATCTCCGCCCATTTTTATTCATAACATGAGCAGCAAAAACAATGGGTAGAAAAATTCTCTATGTCACTTTAGAAAAAACGTAGGTCCTAAAGAATTTCTTTTCAGATCAAACTATTTAACTGATTTGGTTTGCATTTAAAAGCAACCTCAGAGCAATTGACATCACATTTTTGGGTAGTACCTGACTGTCAGAGACTGAAATATTACAGTTCATGACTTAAACATTTTCATGAAGGACTTTTAAAACTGTATTACAAAAGCTGCAGAGAAGACCACAATATCCTGAATAAGCCTCCTAACTGAGACCTTGCACTACTCACTGATGAAGATAAGATAAAGTAACAATGCAGAGCTGAGGGAGAAGAATAGAACAAGCTCAACAACTTCAGGGTGGAGACCACAGCCCCAGGGCAAGGGTCAGCCCACACAGACCCTCACACCAAAGCCTGGGGATGAAAAAATCTTTGGATGTGTGTTGGAAGGTCTCTGAGAAGAGTCAGTGAATGCCCATCCTCTGCTGTGCAGAGGATCCCAGCTGAGGGGCCCTTCACATGGGGAAAAATCTTATCAGGGTTATTCATGACCATCAAAGGGCCCCCAAAAAGGGTCCCCGGACTCTGCACCAGAGATGGTGCAACAGACCTCAGTGTGTCAAGGTGTTGCCATAAGGCCTCTATTAGCAGTAGTTAGGCTAAGGAGTTGGTTCCTGTGCAGGCCCATGAGAACCAAAACCTGGGAAATGAGGCCTGAGAATCTGCTGATGCAAGGAACAACGTTTAAAGGACTTAGTAGAGCATGTAGTACATAGGTATACAAATTACTTGTGAAATATGATTACATGGTTACCAATAAAATGTTTCTATGGTGGGAGTTAAGCTTAGAGAATTAACCTTTATTTTAGCTAGAGCAAGCGTGCAAAATTTATAGCCTTTAGAAAGGTTACCTGTAAGATGAATGTGAATGTTTAAAGTAAAATACGTAAGAGATTGCACGTAGGCTGATGAAGTAAGACTTGTAACAAAGGTATAAAAGATAAGCATCTTTTGTAACCAACTCGGGACCCTGACTTTGAGACGCTAGTCTTCAGGTCCTCGGGGCCCCTAAATAAAGCACCACATAAACTGACACTCTGTTGGTTTGTGTTTTCTCTGGGGATCGGGCAGCAGTTTTCTGGGGACCGCGGCAGGACCTCTGGAGGTGGCTGGGGCGGTTCGCGAGCTGATCAACTCCACGCCGGCACGAGGTGATTTCTGGGGAGTCATCGACCCGCGCCCGACCCCGCGCCTGACGGACAACTGTGAGAAGGTAAGCCCGAAAGGTGCTTTATTTTTTTTAAGGTTTGGGTGCCTGCCTAATAAGACGGGACGGCGATTCCCGCAGGGTTGGGCTAAAGACGTCTATGGTCTGGGAAGCCTAGGCGCCGACCGTCAGACGAGGCGAAAGCCTCGCAGGCTCGGCTCTTGCCCCTCGCGGCGACGAGAAGTGGCAAGATTGGTATTGGTATTGGTACTGGTATTGGTATTGGTATTAGTATTAGTATTGGGGTGTGTGTGTGTGTGTGTGTGTGTGTGTGAGCAACTTAAGCTGTAAAAAAAAAAAAAAAAAAAAAAAAAAAAAAAAAAAAAAAAAAAGCCGTTTAAAACCTTTAAGGCTTTGGTACAATCTAATGATAAATTCCCAGGGAATTCCCCCTTGGGATGTTTACTGGGAAGGTGGAAAAAGGAAGGATTCCACCAAGAGTTACATAAAAGTAAAAAAAGTAAAAAGATTGATTATTGTAATCATCGGTGGACACTATATGAAACTGGTGGCCCAGAGTGGCCTTTGAATGGATCTGTTAACCCTGATGTTATAACCCCTTTGATGTACTTTTTACAGAATAATGAGAAATGGGATGAAATACCTTATCTTGATTTGTTTTATGCTCTCAAAAACAAACCAGAGATGGCCGGAAAATGGGTCTTTGCAATCAGAACTTATATCACAACTGAGGCCTCATTGTAAACGAGAATTGAAACTTGATGAATTGCCATACATAGATCTTTTCTTTTATTTAAAAGAGAAACCGGCATGGTTAGTGGAATGTGGAATACAAGCACTGGTCTTAGAAAATAATCATTGTTTGGCTTGTGTCCAAGATAAGTGTTGTGTTGAACACCTGGTTTTGAAAAAAAAAAAAAAAAAAGGGGGGGAGATGATTTGGAAGCTGATTTATTTGTAGGACCCACTGCCCCTACCAACGTTCCCTCAGCATTAAGTTTTACTCCACTTACTCTCACCCCACCTGATTCTGTTTCCTCTCCCCTGGTTGCGCCTATCCAAAATGCTTCTCCTGGCTATCCCCCTTCTCTGTTGACACTTGCTCAAAGATTTATCCCTCTACCGACCCTCCTCTCCCACCTACGCCTATGTCATCGGCTCCTGTCCCCTATCTCCAGTCCTCCTCTGCCGGAGTTGCCCATTGCTTCTATCCCTGGCAGCGATCGGGATTTGACTGTGGGGCGGGGATGAAGGGAAGGGAGATGCAGAAGGGACAGGGCAGAGAGCAGTGGTGGTGGAGGGGATGGCTCGGATGCAGCCAGGAAATATACTGGTCTTCAGGTGGATGGTGGGCGAGCGGGGATTCAGCTCGCTTTTATTTTTCTAGACCAGTCACAGGAGGACATTAGGAAAAGTTACAGGAACTGGAAAGCAGAAAGTTAAGAAGTTTGGACAAGCTTTTAGAGGTGGCGAGGACGTGGTGGCAGAACCGGTCGGGACAGTAATAAAGGTAGTTTTGGCAGAAGCTGTGGAGTATTAAGAATAAATAAATTAGAAGGACATTGAAAGCGAGAGTGCCCAAACTGGTTTAGTCAGTATGTTCAGCCTCAGTTGAATAGCATAGCCAGAGTCATGGATCTGTGAGGGGAAGCCAGGATCAAAGGAACAGATGGTCACTCTGCGCTTAGAAGGGAAAGATGTCACTTTTATTGCAAATATTTCATATTAAATTATGTAGAAGGGTAGATTTGGAAAAAAAGAAAAAAAAAAAAAAGAAAAAAAAAAAAAAGACTGTAATTATTGGAGCCACAAGGAAAGAGGAGATCTGGCCATTCCGCAACCCCTAGATCTGAGCTTTGAAAATAAAACTTTAACACATAAATTTTTATATATGCCTGAGTGTTCAGCTCTGCTCTTAGGGTATGATTTTCTGGCAGCTCTAGAGGCAGTGATTACTTTTGAGAATGGTGAACTTGTAATGAGGATACCCGAGTCTAAACCAGGAAAGATTTTAACGGTAAAAGAGAAACCAACTCCCAATATTCCTAAAAAGGTAGAAGAAGTAGTGATTCCCTCTGTGTGGGAAACGGATATACTAAGGAAATATAAATTGGCACAGCCAGTACAGGTAGAATTGAAGGAAGGGCAAGTCAAGTGCCATGCAAATTAAACAATATCCTATCAAGGCAGAAGCACGACAGGGAATAGTAAAGACCATTGATAAATTCCTAAAGTACCAAATTCTAGAAGAATGTGAATTAAAATACAATACTGCAGTATTCCCAGTAAAGAAATTTAATGGTGAGTATAGACTTGTACAAGATTTAAGGGGCATAAATAAGATAACTAAAAAGACATTTATCTAGTAGTTGCTAATCCTTATACATTGCTAGCATCAGTGAAAGAAATATACAAATGGTAAGTATAGACTAGTGCAAGATTTAAGGGCAATAAATAACATTGTCAAAGACATTCACCCGGTGGTGGCCAACCCGTATACTTTGTTAACATCTGTGTCAGAGAAATTCCAATGGTTTACAGTTATTGATTTAAAAGATGCCTTCTTCTGCATCCCACTGGCATTAGAAAGTAGGAAATATTTTGCCTTCAAATGGGAAAATCCGGATACCGGACGAAAAAGGCATCTCACTTGGACACGACTTCCCCAAGGATTTAAGAATTCTCCTACAATTTTTGGAAATCAATTAGCCAAAGAGCTGGAGGAATGGAAGACGACTCAGGTAAGAGAATCACCCTTCTCTTACGTTCTCCTCCAGTATGTGGACGACATCTTTCTGGCTACAGAACAACGGGAGGTCTGTTTAACCCTAACTATAGAACTGTTGAATATGCTGGGACAAGGAGGATATCGGGTTTCAAAGGAAAAGGCCCAATTAGTACAAGAGAGTGTGATATACCTAGGCTGTGAAATCTCAAAGGGGGTAAGGAAATTGGGAATCAATAGAGTTGAAGCTATCTGTGCAATACCCACACCCCGAAACCACCAAGAACTAAGATCCTTTTTAGGAATGGTGGGTTGGTGTAGACTCTGGATACCAAACTTTGGGCTAATGACTAAACCCCTTTATGAAGCTTTAAAGGAGGCTCAACTGCAGTGGAACAAACCACAGGAGAAGGCCTTCCTAGATCTGAAACAGGCCTTGAAAGAGGCACCTGCACTCGGCCTACCAGATTTAAATGAAGACTTTCAGCTATATGTCAATGAGAGGCAGCGACTAGCCCTGGGCGTACTAACCCAAACCCTCGGATCGTGGAAGAGGCCTGTTGGGTATTTCTCTAAACAACTGGACACTGTGAGCGCAGGATGGCCGGCATGCTTGCGGGCAGTGTCAGCCACAGTGATACTGATCCAGGGGGCCCGAAAATTGACTCTGGGGAGAAAGATGGAGGTGTTTGTGCCCCATATGGTACTGGCAGTTTTGGAACAAAAAGGGGGGCATTGGATGTCCTCTAGCAGATCGTTACAATACCATGCATTGCTCAGAGAACAGGATGATGTTGAGCTCAAAGTGACTAATTGCATCAATCCAGCAGAGTTCCTCCGCAGTGAGCAGAATGAGAGCGAATTAACACATGACTGTGTGGAAACCATCGAACAGGTATACGCTAGCCGACCGGACCTGAGAGATGTGCCCCTGGAGGTGCCAGACTGGGAACTGTATACCGATGGATCCAGCTTCGTAGAGAATGGAACCAGGTATGCCGGGTATGCAGTGGTGACCCTCACGCAGGTGGTGGAAGCTAAGGCCCTCACTCCAGGAACATCTGCACAGAAGGCTGAAATTATAGCATTAACCAGAGCCCTGGTCCTGAGCAGTGGGAAAAAGGTAAATATATGGACAGATTCAAAATATGCATTTGGAGTTCTGCACGTACATGGGGCTTTATGGAAAGAGAGAGCACTGTTAAGTTCACAGGGGACATCCATTCGACATCGGAATGAGATCCTGCTGCTACTGGAAGCTGTGTATAAGCCAGTGGAAGTGGCTGTGATGCATGTGAAAGGACACCAGAAAGATGAGGGAAAGATTTTTCGAGGGAATCGGCTGGCTGATTTAATCGCACGAAAAGCTGCTAGAAAGGTCTGGACTGAAATGGCGCTGATTCCAACGAAGGTAGGACCAGTACAACCTTATATGGGACAAAAACCCAGTTATTCCGCTGAGGATGAGAAATTGGCACAGCTGGTCCAGGCCCAGAAGAATGCAATGGGATGGTATGTGACTGGGACTGGCCAAGTAGTGGTCCCTACCAAATTGATGAAGGTGATTCTAGAAACTGAGCATAATAAATGCCACTGGGGAGCAGAGGTATTGGTAAAATTTCTGAAGAGGGAAATTATCTCTAACCAGATGTTAACAATGGCTAAACGAGTGAATGCCATGTGCCCAGTGTGCCTTAAAAACAATCCAGTAGTGAGGAAGCAGATACAACTAGGGAAATTACAGGTAGGAGCAGAGCCAGGAGATTATTGGCAGATAGATTTTTCCGAATTGCCCCGATCACAAGGATACAAGTATCTGCTGGTGTATGTCTGCACGTTTTTGGGATGGCCAGAGGCCTTCCCTTGCAGAACTAATCAGGCCAAAGAAGTAGTGAAAACATTAATGAGAGAAATCATTCCGAGATTTGGGGTTCCATTAGGGATATCTTCTGACAGAGGACCTCATTTTGTGGCAGGAGTGGTACAGACAGTCGCCTGACTGTTAGATGTTACCTGGAATTTGCATACCCCATGGCGGCCTCAATCCAGTGGGCAAGTAGAGAGGATGAATCAAACCCTGAAAGGACAGATTAAGAAAATCTGTCAGGAGGCCAAAATCCAGTGGCCTCAGGCCCTGTCATTAGCCTTGTTAAGAATTAGGATTAAACCCCGGGAGAAGATAGGAGTAAGTCCATACGAGATACTGTATGGCAGACCATATCATGTTACAAGGAGACCCTCATGTAGTAGGGAATGATGTGCTTTTTAATTATGTGTTGTCTCTGAATAAGGTACTTACTGCCCTAAAAGGAGCCCTGCAATGGAACAGACCCCTGCCGCTGGAAAATCCTGTCCATGACATCCAGCCAGGAGACCAGGTCTATGTGGAGAATTGGAACACAGACCCCCTGAAAGAAACATGGGAAGGCCCACAACAAGTGATCATGACCACCTTCACCGCAGTAAAAGTCGAGGGGATCGACAATTGGATACATTACATCCGAGTCAAGAAGGTGCCGACCCGTTGGGAAGTTCAACTGTTAACCTCCACTCGAATGGTGTTCCAGCCCAAGGACAGATTCTGATAGTTGGGTTTTTGCTGATCTGTTTATTACCTTTAACCAATGAATTTTTAGTTATTACAGAACCAAAATAGTGATGATGGAAGGAATGAATGTGTCTATGACCTGTCTGTTCACGGACAACCAGAAAGTTGGATCCGACGAAATCAATATAAAGTGGAGGAGACAAGGGGCAGAACAAATTCATACAGGTATAACTATGGTTTGGGATAAGGATGAGCAAAAGGGAAATACCACCCTGCAACTATCCAATGTCACGATAAATGACAGCGACGTTTATCGTTGCGTAGTCTGGATAAGAGAAAGCTTTGATTATGGGAGTTTCAAATTGAAAGTTTTACCATGGGATACTGGGAAAATAAGTGAAGAAACTGTAGCTGTAAATGTAACTCCAGTCTCAACTCAGGTGGATATGTGGGACGGACCTCCTTTGAGAATAAATTGTACCTTCAAATTGGAAAAGGAATGTTATCAGGATATCCAAGTCAAGTGGTGGAAACAGAATAAACATCAGCAATGGGAAAGACAGCTGGGGAATATAAGTTGGTGGACTCTGGGAACTTATGGGAAAGGGTGGCTGAATTATACTAATCCAAAGATAGGAGAGACAGAAGGTATATATCTGTGCATAGTGTCTTGTGGAGGGAAAGGGAATTTTGGGTTACGAAAGGTGGAGGCAAGGGCCCACTTAGGCTCTGAAATTAAGGCCCAACATGGAGAATATCAAGTGACCAAAGGGAAGGATGTGATTTTTACTTGTGAAGTTAAAGAAGGCCAGCATTTTTCCGAGTATGGATGGTGGTTTGGGAAAAATTTAACATCTGGAGGGAAGTATCAGATAGAAAGGAGATTAGGAGAATCAATTATCCTGATAGTAAGGAATGTGCAGCCAGGAAAAGATGAAGGCATTTACTGGTGTTGGATAGCACAGGATGATTGGTGGGCACATGCAAGAACGATGATGTACCTAGATGAGATGAGAGTGACTCGGCAGGTAGATAATGAGGTAGGGTTACCAAGAAACTCTAAACAGGAAAATCTGGTAGTAGGACTGATACGAGACTTTGGAAAAACCCAGAATGTGTCATCCATAACTGCTTGTCTACCTTTACCCCATGCAGCAGGGGATCCCATACCCTGGGGAATTATTCCTATCACTGAAATGCCTCCGATCACCAGAAATGGGACAAAGGAATGTAGGAAAGAGTTGCATAACTGTACTGAGTGGACAGTTAAAACAACAACTCTCCGCAAACAGTGGTCATCACCTGGAAGTAGAGGGGATTGTGAAGCCTTACCCAATTCCAAATTCATCACGATTGGATGATTCAAAAATGTGGGATGGTGTGAATATGATGAGGTGCAATCACATAAAATGCCCATTACAAAATATTACTATGAAGTGGTTTGCCAGGATGGCAAGGAAGAGTAGACTACATGGCAAGCAATCTGGGGGGCCAAGCTTGCTGGAAACATATAGTTATCTAGGGAAAATTGGATGGTGTATACAATGGACTGGTAGAAAGAACCAGACACATGCCCATGTCCTGACAGCAGAAACAAGTCATAGGAAAATGACAGAGAAAGTAGAGTCATGGAATTGCACAAGGGTAATTACGTGTGATACACCAGGAGAGCAGGTAGGGCTGGTACCAGTGAAGATGTTGCTGAAATAGGGATGTGAATGTAGAGGATACAACCACTCTATAAAAGGAGAATTAAAAGGACAAAAGCAGGTGAATTGCAAAACTACTACTATAAGGAGTCCAGGGAATTTAGTATGGGTCATGGGACATGGAATGTGGACCACACATATACCTATAGATGGACTGGTAACCCAAATAACATTGGGAGTGCCAACATTATGCCCATTCTGGAAACAATCAAGATTGACAGATTTGGACATAGGAAGGAGGAATAAAAGAGAGGTCATGGAGGGAATAGATCCAGAAGATGAGTGGCATGAACCATCAGGAGGGGTCAAATTGGGTTGGATGTTAGAATCATTATTTGCTCCCATATCGACCTATAGAAATAGGGAAATGCTCTACTGGCTTTTGGGACAATCTGAGAGATTAGCATCAGCCACTAAAAAGGGGTTTAAGGATTTGAATTTGCAGCTACAAGCAACTAGTAGGATGGCTATACAGAATCGAATGGCATTGGATATGTTGTTATTAAAGGAACATGGTGTCTGCGGGTACCTACATGATAGAACAGATCATTGCTGTATCCATATCCCAAACACTACAAAGGAAGTAGAAAAAGACATAAGTCAATTGGATGATATAGAGTCTAAGATACAGGAAACCAAAGAAGATGCTGAACACAATTGGATTGGAGCAATATTTAGCTCTTTAGGGATCCAGGTTTCTGGTTGGATATCCTCTGTCATTCAATATGTAATAATGATTATAATCTTGGTTGTGATTATTTTTGTAGCATATCGTTGTTTCTTAGGAATGATCTTTAGGGAAAGGATGCATACAAGAAGAGTCATGAAGGCCATGACCCGAAATGAAGTCATGACAAGAATTACTCCACCACCATCTTATATAGAGACTGCTGCATGAAGAAGAGAATTGAGCATCCTTGCAACTGGTTGAAGAATGCTCAAAAGGGGGGAGTTGTTGCCATAAGGCCTCTGTTAGCAGTAGTTAGGCTAAGGAATTGGTTCCTGTGCAGGCCCACGAGAACCAAAACCTGGGAAATGAGGCCTGAGAATCTGCTGATGCAAGGAACAACGTTTAAAGGACTTAGTAGAGCATGTAGTACATAGGTATACAAATTACTTGTGAAATATGATTACATGGTTACCAATAAAATGTTTCTATGGTGGGAGTTAAGCTTAGAGAATTAACCTTTATTTTAGCTAGAGCAAGCGTGCAAAATTTATAGCCTTTAGAAAGGTTACCTGTAAGATGAATGTGAATGTTTAAAGTAAAATACGTAAGAGATTGCACGTAGGCTGATGAAGTAAGACTTGTAACAAAGGTATAAAAGATAAGCATCTTTTGTAACCAACTCGGGACCCTGACTTTGAGACGCTAGTCTTCAGGTCCTCGGGGCCCCTAAATAAAGCACCGCATAAACTGACACTCTGTTGGTTTGTGTTTTCTCTGGGGATCGGGCAGCAAAGGGACAATGTCAAACTGTCCCCTGCAAGGGACACACATAGGCGATCCCACCTGGCCCAAAGTGAGTATTCATCCACAGCATTCTATGGTCTTTAGCATGGCATGGAGTAGCAGCGATGACAGGGGAGAGACCCTCACCACCAGAAGACAAGATGGAGGGGAGCAACGAGATGTCTTTGGGACCCTCAGATGGGTGATATTACTTCCACGTACCCCTGTCACTCTCTCCCTGTCCCCCTACCCCTGACGCACACTTCTTTTTCTATTTCTTTCTTTCTTTCTCTTTGCCTCTTTTACTATTAAATAAAATATATCAATTTTTTGGCACCAACATCTAACCTCATTTGGTTTTAATCTTATTTTTGGGTATGCTTTGAACCTTCAAAGTTCTTGCAGTTTTCTGAGAAATCAGGTTGTGATTCGTGTCAGTCAAATACCATGTGTGTCTGCAGGCAATGTGGACAGAGACCATGGGATTATTACAAAGAAGAATTTTTTTAAAAAACCAGCTGAGTAAGGCAAGGAAGTGGGGTTTAACAAGGCAACTATACAAGAGTGGGCTCTTAGCTAACAGTTTGTTTTAACAACAAAATTGCAATTATTTGCAATATAAGCCTTAATCCACCTTGTAGTATAAGTTTTAAATTATGCTTTGTATAAATTGTTTTTTAGTATAGAAGAATTTGCAATCCTCTAACAAGGGGAAGTGGGACTAACAAACTGAAAGGCTTTACAAAGATATTTTGAAACATGCTGACTTTGGGGTTTTGTAGTAACTGAGAGAGAGAGGCCCTCAACAGGTGTTGAGATATGTTAAACTGTAAGTTATGTAATAATTGAGAGGAGGCTTGTAAAATGTATGCTGGCTAACAAAATATATATGCTTGCTTAAGCAGACTGTATAACCAAAAATAGTGCTAGTGAAAAAAGATATTTTAAAAGAAGAATAGGAGACTGGAGAGACATCAGAAGACCATCTCAGACCACCTCCCCAACTCATCTTCAAAGCCACAACTGCTGATTATGAAGAAAAGCAAGTAAAAAATGACTGAAAATTTGGGGAAGTGGAGTGCCTAGAATGGTATAAGACTCCACTGTTTGAAAGATGAATGTGTGCATTGCTTGGGGGGGAGACCCCTCACGCACCCATCGCTGTGATTTGCTCACACTCTTTATCAAACAAATTAATAAATTGGCTATATTACTTGATGCAAGTCTAGTTTTTCATTTATTTCAAATTTTATACACAGAGACTTAATTTTCTTTGCTCTTCTGGGTTTAAACCAGATTGCAACACCTGACCCACCTCAGAAATTTATAATAACAAAAGTACAATTTCTTCTTGTGATTATACTGCTGTGTTGTGTGTTTCATTCTATAAGGGTCTTGGTTTCAACACAGAGTCAAATTAGTCTACTGTTCCAGATTGAGACAAATTTAGGAGGCGGTGTCCCAAAGGAGTGTCTCCTCCTGAAGAAAACAGCCCCTCCCTACTGGTTCAGAAAGGATTGCCCTGGAGAAATGAAAAAAGAACTGTTTATTCAACAAGCAGGATACCCACAGGCATGGAAAGAATGAACAATGTTAAGTAATGAAAGCTCTTGCTGCTCTGTTCTGAAGAGATGGTAAAATCAGAGTCCTTCTGTAGGTGTGGCTCAGTCTCTCCAAGTCCAGAGCCAGCCTCTGGGCTGTGGGTGATGTTCTGATATCTCAGATCAGAGAAAAGCTGAACAGTTCCAGAAGAAGCCACAGTCTCAAGAAAAACTTCTTGGCCTGGCTAACAAAAATAAGCTACTAAAAAGCAAGGAAAAACCCTCTGTCTCTCTCCCGAGAAGCAAAGAAAAAAACCCCAAAACCTGTGAAGAAACTGAGAGCCTTATTTCTGTGTTCTGGAACACAGGTGGCAAAAAATTCCACATCTTCGCTCCTTCTCCAGGCTTAATTTAAAGATACAGGACCCATTTCTGGACACAGAACAGATGGTAGGGAACACATAGCATCATAGTCACCCTGGGACAACTACTTTTTGGTTTTGCTTTTTTGGTTTTTTTTGTATTTTTTCTTCTTTTTGTTTTTCTGGATGAATGTAACCTGTGTTGAATGCAAAGCTAGATGGAGTTTTTTACCCCCTAAATAATTCTTATTACAGTCATCAGTACACCCACTGACCCTGGACACCACTGTGAAGTCTCTTGTGCCTTTAAAGGAATTTCCAACTGCCTTGCCCTGGAAAAGCAAAGATTAGAGATACCCCAGGTGTAAAAAAGGCTTCTCCCCCATGGTTCCTTGCAAACACTATGCAATCTTCTCTCTGGGTTTTGGAAGTCCATCACTCCCCCCATGGTATCACCTTTCCCAGTTTCCCCATTGGCTATGGGGCCTGGTGTCCAATTTCTGTCTTCCCTATGGTCACTTGCCCCCTGCTCTGCCCCCTGTACCACCCAGGAACCTGAGACACTGACCTGAGAAAATTCACATGATCCCTCTCCTTTGGCCTCCAGATTCCACCTTCCGCACATGGAATAAACGCCTGCAGGAATTAATTTGGGGCTGGGAGCCTTCTGCCTCACTGCTGAGCTAGCCTTGTAATGTGTGTGGATGTGTGAGCCTGATTGCTGCCTGAATTCTTCTCAAGCAGTTTCTCCACTGGAGAGGCTGACTGAGATCTATCAGGCTGTAGCTACACACTGAAAAAGACACACTGTTACACACCACAGTATTCTAGTTACCACAGTAGTTACCAGGTTTTTGGTAGTCACTGACAAGTTTTCCCCATTTCATTGTGTATCCCTTCATTTCCTCTCACAAGAGCACTCAGGAACTGTAAGGGCACAGAATTGCAGTCACAGGATACAGACACACACAACTGCTGTGCTTTGCACGGGTAACAATAAAGGAGGCACTTAAGGAGTGGCCTTTCTGTTCTTTTTGAACTGTGCTATTTTTTTCTGAGATCTCGCAAGAACTTATTTCTTTGGAACATGACTTAAATCTTTCCAGTGCCTAGTCAAGAGTTTGGGTTTAGTGTTCCATTCTTCAGCCTTGAAAGAATAATTTTTTTTCTTCTTACATGAGAGAAATCCACATTTCTGCTTAAATTTTACCAGAGGATTTTCGTTTTTTCTCACCATGGGGAAAAATAGTATTCAACTTGCTTAATGTCATGTTGTATGTCCCTCTAGACTTTGTGGAAAGAAGACACCATGAAAATGTATTTCAAAGTGGTGTATGTTCTCAGAGGCACAAATCTTGTAAACTGAGATATCTTATAAACTTTCTTATCTGGCATTATAAAAACACACTCTTGGAGATCATCAGTCTTTATTGTTATATATTAAACAGCCAGATTTGAAAAATAAAATAAAAAACCAAAGTTTATTTTCGTGTAACAATAAATTTGGAAAGCCACGATAAAAGGACAGCCCCAACCCTGGGATTGCAACCGGGTGAACGTAGGGACAGGCCTCTATCCTTCCCCGTTCACAAATCCCACCACCATGAGTCTAATTTTTATACAGTTTATTTCCCCCAAGGCTAGATCCTTTGTTCATTATTCTGGGATGATGTATTCTTGAGATCTTTATTTTGAGGCTGTCGCTCTCTTGAATAGGTTTCTGGGCAGAGTTGGTGAGTCGATTTTTTTTTTTTTCTGGGAAGGCTGCTTTGGGTGAGCCAAGTCCTTGAGTCCTATCTGGTTCCGCTCATCCTTGATTAATTGTCGTCAATGGCCCATCTCCAGGGCCAGGAATGAACTTTCAGGTGTTGATTTCCATTATTCTCTTGCTGGAGACACCCAACCTTGAATGCAAGCCTAGTTTTCCCAGAACTGGGGCTTGTCCATTAATTTATTTATATTTTATTTCAGCACAAATTATTAAATGCAGTACATTTCCTATAACATTTATGCTTTGCATTCATAACCTTTCAGAAGCTTCTGGAGAAGATTTTAGCTACAGGTAATACTGATATCAAGCATTTCTTACTTAGTCTACCTCAGCTGCATTTCGTTTTAAGAATTCTTTGTAGTTTGAACTGTTATGATGAGAATTATTGAATTGAAAAAAAACCCAACCTGTTTTGTTAAAATTCTTCCTTCAAGTAAAAGAGTACTTATTCGTAAAGATGACCTTTGTTATAAATGCAACGGCAAATATTGGATTAACAAAGAAAAAATTTATTAATAAAACGATCCCAATCACCAATAAAAGAGAAAACCACAAAATAGGATATTAGCAGCGCCGCGCCGGGTGGATGAGGTGTCTGCACACCAAGGTACAGGTCACCCAAATCCACACCGAACGATTCTCAGTTCGCTGTTTTATAGGGTTTTTCTGCCCTGAGGCAGTACAGGTGTCCAGGATGGGCCAAATAGTCCAAATTTCTTCTAGATGGCCTTCCCGGATTTGCCGAGTCCCGTGGATCCGTTCTGGGAAGGTCTTTTTCTTATGCGAATTGTGCCAGTCAGTCTTATGTTGATTCTGGTATGCATATCGTGCCAGGGCGTTGGGGAATTCTGCTTCGCCGTTCAAGAAGGAATTCTCCTTGCATTGGAAGGGATGTGATTCTTATTGGGGCTGGCTAGCGTCTTTGTTTGGTCTGGTGGTCCTTGTCCTGTTTCACAACTGGAGCCGCGGAGACTTGAGATACAGATTTCTACCTACTAGATTTCACAGTTTATTAACATCATTCTATTATACATTTGATTATTATTTTATTTACGATTTTTTACACCAGATTTATCACAACCTTTAAGTGAAAACATTTCGAAGTGTTAAATGTCAGTAGCAACTTTATTTCTACAGTGAATTATAAAACATGAATTAGGAAATTAGGAGTCATGATATATTAATGAGTTTTATGAGCTAAATAAATCTATTGTAGATGAAAATTTAAGAGGTGTGGGAGGCTGTTCAGGTGAAGAAGAAAGAAGACACTGTGCAATAAACCTTAGAAGTTGTCTTGGTTTGGAAAGACAGGTATCTGCCAGGGAAGGCTGGAGTTTTCCTTGGAATGGCGAATGTAAACCACCTCCTCCCCACCTCCTTTTTTTCCAGTTATAAATTTGCAGTTAGAGGTTTTCAAGCAAAGATCTGGGGATAGGAATAACAATTCTTTACTAGTATGTATAACAAAGCAAACAAAAACAGCAACTACAGCATTAATAACAAAACAGTACCAAGAACCTCGAGGGCTTTGTTTCACAAAAACCCAGGGCAGTTTGGTCTCGGTACCCTCACAGGAATTCTCAGAGCACCAAGCTGGAAGCAGTGAAAGTCCTGGGCTGGTATCTGAACCGCAGGATGTTCCTGGCAGGCAGGGGCAGGGTCACACTGTAGCAAATAGAGCAGTGCTAAAGAAGCCGCAACAGCGGGGCAGGGCTGGCCCAGCTCCAGCAGGGCCGGCAGAGAGCCTCAGAATTCCAGGGCAAGGGAGGAGACGATGGCAGACCTCCCAGGACTGGACCCCTCCAGTGACAGTTAAGTCCTCCTGCAGCAGGCAGCAACCCAGCCGTTCTCTCTCCCCGAATGCCGAAAAAAAATCAGAGAGTGAAGCTGCCTCCAGCTCTGTCCTTTACCTGCCCCAAAACTCATGTTATCTCCCCCTCCGAGCTTTGGCCACCTCTTTGTTTTGTTCAAACACCCTTTAAATACCCAACACTTAGTCTCCTTGGTAACTCATGGGGAAAAAATTCTTTAGAGTATAAAAAAGGAACAAACCTAACCCTCAAAAGATGTTCATCTATTTATTTAGGGCCCAAGCCTATTGTTGACTCTACCAGGCAGGGCCCACCCCTGTGGACATACATGGAGACTTTGTAAGTCTCTCCATATCCTTAGTTTTAATCAGGGTGGAGTCTTGCTTATGGGAATTGAGGCATAGATTTGAGAAATCTCAACTGATCCTTTATAGTAGATTAAAGGGCATATACGGTATATTAGAATATATTCCAAGTAGTATTTTAGAATATATGAGATGGCATTTAGTAATACTGTGCCTATTACCCTTTTGCATATATTTAAACATTACAAGTATGAAACCTTCAGCATAATCAGAAGATAAACTAGAAGAACTAGCCTAAACAACAGAATAACAGGGATAAGGGCACAGATAAAGAGAAGAACACAGACTCTAAGATGATATGTTCTCTTGAAATTGTGCCAAGAGGACCAAAGCACACATGGGAGAGATAAAGGTGAAGAAGTGAATGAAAGAAGACCACCACCACCATGGCCTGGAGACCACCACCACTAAGGACTAAGCATGCCCAGAAGGGGGTGGAGTAATTAGCATACCAAGTAAGGATGGGTGGGATCAGGAAATAAATATGTATGAAAAGAGTCTGTGGGATGGCATGCATATATAAGACCTCAGGAAATAAGAAAGGCGGCAAATCCCCTGGTGAGTATGTGTGTCTTTGGTGAAATTATTACCCATGCATTTCAACATCGATAACTACATACCGCTCTAACAACTAATAATAGTTGTGGGGGTTTTTTTCCGCGACGTTTCAGGAATATTTGTGGATAATTATTGGGGTTGTCCTTCTCACCATTAAAAAGCACTACATATTTCTATGCTTATAAATGTTGCCAAAACCCACCAATGAATCCCTACTAACTACTAATATTCCCATAGTATTTTAGCCCATTAGAGGGCCAAGAGTGGCTAATGATGATCTAAATAGCATTGTTCAAATTTCCTACAGTAGTGTCGTAAATTTATGCTTCCCGTAGATTCTTTGAAAGTAACTTCTCATTATGTTTTCATGTCCCTTGTTTCACGGGTCAAGAACTGCAGCATGAGATAAAGTTTCTGATTGCACCAATCTCCCTTGTAATAAACAAAACAGCCAAATAGAAAAATTAAAAAATAAAATTTATTTCACATAACAGCGAACTCGGAAAAGCCACAATAAAAGGACAACCCCGATCCCAGGATCGGAGCTGGGTTAACTGTGAACTGGCCTCTATCACACCAGTACCCACTAGTTCACAAATCCCGCCACAAAGGTGCAGTTTATATACAGTTTATTTTCCCCGAGGCAGGGTTTCTTTGTCCACTTCTGTTCAGATGGCATATTCGTGTGTCTTCTTCTGGGACTTCTGTTCTCCGGGATGGCTTTCTGGGCAGGAGCAAGAGATTGATGAGATTTCCGAGAAGCCAACATTGAGATGCTCAGTCCTGATGAGTTTGGGCGTCTTGTCTCAGATGCATATCTGGTGTCAATCATCTAGGCGTATCCTGGCTCACCACTGTTGATTGCCCATCTCCATGGCTACAACTCTTCTTCTGTTGTAAATTCGTGGTTTCTCCTTGGAGCCGCCTGTCCCCTTATAGATGTAAATTAGCTTTCCCGGTAGCCACTTGTGATTTCTTATTTCTATATTTCTTAATTCCCAGCACAAATTATTTTATACAGACATCACACATAACATCTGTCATTAAAATCACTTCAAACAAGCCCTGAAAACCCATTTATTTCCAGTGAAAATATCAATAAACATCAAAAACAACTTTCTGAAACAAGTGAGCATTTATTAGTCACCTAGAACTGCTTTTAAGGTGTAAAGCAAGAGAGCTAAAGAATCACCTCCTAAAGACAAAGGCCACAACCTTCCCTTCTAGTTATTGCAATTGTTCCATGTTAGTCACCTTCTTAATTACCACATTTTTGACTGTTATTGGATTTCTTCATTTCATGGTAAGACAATTTTAAATGTATGCATTTATTCCTTTAAGTCACAAATAAGAAAACTTATTCTAGTTTTTGGCACCACAGACAGATAAAGTTTTTTCAATCCAGGAAAACAAACAGAAGTTGCATTGGTAAAGCAAGCCAAGCATTTTAACGAAAATAGATAATTTCTAATGTATCTAAAGGAAATGTTCTCTCCTCAATGAAATAGTGTTTCAACCTCATTAAAATAATGAGAAATATTTCAAAAGTACCAAAAGGCTGCAATGGCTCCTTAATGAACTGTTAAAATTTTTCATTTTGTTATAACTGACATTATGACTTCCTGTCCTTGCTTAAAGCAAAACAAGTTTTAAAGTATAAGATTTTTTTTACAGTAGATATTTATTTAATCATTTAAGGCTTTTTGTCTTTATTAATATTACTGTCAGATCAAAGGTAGCTAAGATAATGTTTCTAATGCTTCTAGAATAGAGAGTCTTGTCTTTAATAGAAACTTTCTAGATGGTATATCAGTAATCAGACTATGTCTGTAACTACTGCAAGTTAATTGTCTTTGTTTTATTTAAACAAAATCATTCACTATTTTTTTGTTTGTTTGTTTCACATATTAGTGAATATTGTATTCTAAAGGGCAGTAAGTACAGTACTTCCCAATTGTAACTTGCATGGAAGGTTTTGTAAAGGAAATAGTGAAAACAAAGTCAGAAACTTGGTAATTTTCAACTCACTGTTGACAAGTATTGTAGGTGAATAATAATGAAATTAATTTCTGGCAAGTGTATTCACTAATATGAATTTCTGCAGTAACTATTTTGCCTATAGGGTTCTTCTCAGTATTTTTGGCTACTGTTATGAATTTCATGCACCTAGCTCCATGCCCTTTAACATTATGAATCATACTTTGAAGACACACAATGAAATATTTAAGTAAAACTTTTCTCAAAATAATAGATTCATCATGGCAAAATAATTTTAGAGCAGTAAGCCATTTTATATGTCATTTTAAACAATAAAAGCTTTACAGCTTAAGGGCATAGATTTGGATAAAATCATAGACATTGTACTATTAGAGAATAGGTCATGGGAATTACGGAAATTTGAAATATTTTCTGAATAATGTCAAACTTTAAGTTTTCTGCCGCAGCGATTAAAATTGTAAAAAGTAGAGTGACATTTTGTGCAATCCTGTAACCTAATAGTACAGAGACCTGGAGAAGTAGGGACACAGGATACATGTAGAAGAATACAGGCATGACATCAGAAGAGGTGAGTGCCTGCTATATAAAATTCAGCTATGCTCAGTTAAAAAATGCAGACATGAAGCTGTTTGTAGACAAAAAAAGGAGGACAAAAATGCAGAATCTAGCAGAACTAGGAATTAAAATGGAGTTGCAGACCACTGGATTAGAAATAAAGTGTAAAAGCTTGTGAGAAAACATACAAAAATAATCCCAGATGAATGAAAGGTGTATGAAGGAAAGACAAAAGGGAGGAAGAAGAGTAAAGAAGAAACTACCAACAATAATATTATATTCCTCATAGTGGAGGTTTTGGGAGAGGACTCCAAATGCTGACAATTCAGCATCGACCCCATCTGCCTCTGTCATCTGTAAAAGACTTAGAAGTCATAATTGTCTTAAACTCTTGGTTAAGATCACCAAAGGATTTTTTGCCCACTACAGCAAACTGCACAAAAAACCTGTGACCACCAAAGCCCACCTCATCCCCAAATATTCCTCGTGGATTTTGGGAATTTAGACTGTGAGTTAAACCACCTGATGAGAAAATCAGACAATACAAAGGCAGTACTATTGTCTAATTATCTCAGATCTAAAGAGAGTGGGGAGGCCATATGCCACAGACTCATCTGCTGACGCCAAGTTTGCACACTGTCCCTCCTCCCCAACCAAGGGTGAGGAAAAGTTTTTGTGTGTGTGTTGTCAAAGCTTCTGTCTGCATGAGGCAGAGGAGTAGAACACCCACCACCAGAGGCTAGAAGCTGAGTTTTGGACCAGATAAGAAACAGACCTTGCCAAGATCAGATGGGGCTTTTCATCATGTTAGTTGTCCTCCCTTACACAAACTGGCTTAGTTGTTAAACTCCCTACATTCTCTCTTGGAAAGGTCACATTCCCACTGGACATTCAAAATTCCCATGGGACATTGACATTCCCACATAGGCCAGAGTGTTTTCATTCCTATGGATGGCACGTAACTGGCTCAATTCCACTGACATGAGGCTACACACAGAATCACACAGAATAACTAGGCTGGAAGAGACCTCCAAGATGATCGAGTCCAACCCACACCCTAACACCTCAACTAGACTATGGCCCTGAGTGCCACATCCAGGGATGGTGACTCCACTACCTCTCTGGGCAGATCATTACACTACTTTATTATTCTTTCTGTAAAAACTTTTTCCTAATATCCAATTTATATTTCCCTTGGTGCAGCTTAATTCTCTGTCCTCTCGTCCTGTCAGTTGCTGCCTGGTGAAAGAGATCAACCCCCACCTGACTACAACCACTTTTCAGGAGATTGTAGAGAGTGATAAGGTCACCTCTGAGTCTCCTTTTCTCAAGGCTAAACAACCCCAGCTCCCTCAGTTGTTCCTCAGCCTTGTGTTCCAAGACCCTCACCAGCCTCGTTGCCTCCTCTGGACACGTTTAAGTGTCTCAACATCCTTCCTAAACTGAGGGGCCAGAGCTGGCCACAGCACTCAAGGTGTGGCCTGACCAGTGCTGCGTACAGGGGAAAAATGACCTCCCTGCTCCTGCTGGCCACACCATTCCCGATACAGGCCAGGATGCCATTGGCCCTCTTGGTCACCTGGGCACACTGCAGGCTCATGTTCAGTTGGCTGTCGACCAGTAGCCCCAGGTCCCTTTCCTCATGGGCACTGTCCAGCCACACTATTCCCAGCCTACAATGTTGCAGAGGGGTTTTGTGGCCAAAATACAAGACTCAGCATTTGAACCTATTAAACTTCATCCTATTGGACTTTGCCCATCCATCCAATTATTCCAGGTCTCTCTGCAGAGCCCTCCTACCTTCCAGCAGATCAACACATGCTCCCAGCTTAGTGTTGTCTGCAAATTTACTAATAAAACACTCAATACACTCATCCATGTCATCAATAAAAATATTGAAGAGAACTGGCCTCAGCACAGATCCTTGAGAAACACCCCTAGTGATGCAGCAGTCATATCTTAGAAGGAGTCAAAAACCATCGAAGACCCACAAAGTGCCCCCAGACTCATTTCTGGGGCCTTGTACATGATCCACAGTGTAGCAAAAGACAGCGTAAAACATCCCCAACCCGCCCAGTAGAATTACCTGGGAATTCCCACATAAACCTGAATGAACATTAACCCACTGAACTCTGTGTTTCACAGGACTATCACCACAAATTCTCTCTCTCTCTTTCCTCTACACCCTTCTCTTTTTCCTCTTTCTTTCTTTCCCTCTCTCTCGCCCCCTCAAACTTACCACTAAATAAAATCCATACAACTGACTTCAGCATATGGTCTCATTTGCACCTTAATTCAGGCATAAGCATGTCTATAATACAAGGATTGTAATTTCATCCCCTGATGTTACAGAGTTAAGACTGAAGTTACAGAGATGAGGGTTCAGAGCACTGGAAGGATGAGATAAATCTGGATTGCTATAATTCTGTGACTAAACTATTAAGATATCAGCTATACTAAAAATAAATGTTTGTGTATTTTGTGTCCTTTTCACACATAATAATATTTTGAGGCTGAAAAGAGATAAGACCTGATTCAGTAGGCACTCAGGTTTTTGGAAAAGAGAAAAGACTCAATCACTTCCCTGTATGGTAGAGTTTCAGGTTGTTCTAGGCCACCAGACAATAAAGTTCAATTAATTGAAACAGCAAAATATATTAAAATATTTTCTGATTTCCACTGTTAAATTCATTAGTGTATTTACAGTAGTGAAATGCATAAAGTGGAGAAGAATGAAGAAATGAGATATATTTCTTTCTGCTGTTACTAGTCAGAATTTGCAAAACAGGTTTAATCATTGTTTGAAGCTGTGGCATAGGTATTGAATTATTTGTTTAATTTTAAAATGTCAATAGATACTGTTAATTTCTATTCTTTTGATAAAACAAAATCCTTCATTATTCTTCCTCTGTGTTTAATATTGGTATATTCAAATATATGTTAATGAAAAACAATAAAAAACATTTTCAAAACAATTTCAACGATTCAACAAGTTGCAAACAAGCATAACTTAAAAAAAAAACTGTAGAAAACTACAGATACATATTTTTGCAACTACAATAGCTATTCACTTTTAATCACTCAGAGATGATGGCAAAATATTGTTGTTAGACTTATGCATTATTCATCCATAAGAATAGCCCAGTATTATTATGTACTACTTCCACATTTGTCTCTTGCACTTACAAGTAACAGCAGAAATTAAGTAGAAAAGTAAGACAGAGTAGTACAGTGATGTGAACTAAAAGAAAATGCTCACTTTTTATTAAATAGATGTAATTATTCACCACTGGAAACAAGTGTTAAGAAAATAATTTACACCCCTTATGACAGGGGAGAGTGAAACTGAATTGATAAATAAAAAAGGCTACATTAAAAAATGCTTCAGTATTAGAACCTGTTTAACCAAGAGGAAGTGTGAAATGAAGATGGTTGTATGCGTCGTGCATATAATAAATCACACAGTACCTTACTGCATAAGCCACTAGATCTGGTTTTAGTTTGTGTCACAGAACTTTTCCACAGGCATTGGGCCTGACCTATTCTCATTTTCAGAAACAGACATGCACATTTACAATCA
Organism: Zosterops lateralis; assembly: GCF_965231275.1. Classification (NCBI taxonomy): domain Eukaryota; kingdom Metazoa; phylum Chordata; class Aves; order Passeriformes; family Zosteropidae; genus Zosterops; species Zosterops lateralis. The sequence goes on from NC_139763.1 coordinate 116,058,444, forward strand.
TTGTGTTGGGAAACACCCCAAAACAAATGCTGCACATACCACACTGAATGTGCCCCATTTGTGAGTTTGGAAATGGGTTCTTTCTACTGTCCTGTACCCAAGACTACATTTTGTACTAAAAATGTTTAATAACACTCCTAATATTGTCTTCATGTATCTCTTCATGAGAGATTGCATAGAGATGTCTTGTTCTACCCTGTGGAGATAATTCATTGCTCACCAGAATGTGTGACTGTATATCACATATGTACTGCCTCACTGTCATCACATGTGGCTACGACTTGACTTATGCCAGTGTATTTAGGATTTACAGGAAGTCATCCTTTACATGAATGAGAGAGCAGTGAGAATGCACCCTGGGACTGATGAGATAGTTGAGAGGGAGGGGTCAGGATTAGAGAACAAGACAATGCATACAAGACTGGCGTGTGACTGACAACTTAAATAGGAAGAAGATGCAGATAAGACCTTCTGCAGATAACTGGAGGGAATCTTGTATTTGCAGGCTCTTGTCCCTTATGGAGGACTTGAACCACCTTGATATCTGGTCATGTGGGAACTCAGCAGGGCATAAGAAAACAATGAGTTTTCAGGAGTGTGTTGATGATAGCTTCTGGACTGGCACATTCATTAAGCAACACTTGAGGAGAGCTGAAGTACCAGAGTTTATAATTAGACACAAGAAAGAAGTGGCTGGGGATTGAAGGTTAGAGTTGGCAGCCATGACTTCAGTGACCGTGGGACGGTGGTGTTAAGAAGGGGAAAAAACCAAAAAGCATGATTTTTCTGGATTTGAGGAGATGTGTTTGGGCTTATTCAGAGACACATTTGAAAAGACCGCATAGAATATTGTTCCGTAGAGAAGAGGGGACCAGGATAACCTCCTCCACACCCAAGGAGGGTCCAACCCCATATAGAGCAAGCTTAAGGCAGTAGAAAGCCTGTTTGAATAAACAAGTATACTGTCTGGGAACTGGAAGCTGAATGTAATAAGGGAAATATGCAGGTCAACAAGTGTTTCTACAGGTTTATCAGTAAAAAAACCAGAGATTTGGAAAACTGCAGCCCTATGATAAGACAGATAGCGATAGTGTTAAAGGTAATCCTGCCTCTGATACATTGCCGCTGTGTTAATTACCAAAGAGCAGGAACAGCCTTGCCCTCACAGCTGTGAGTGATAAAAGAGTGAGTTAGTTGGTAGAGAGTCAGTTGGAGTCTGCTGGCCATGCTGCAAGGATAAAGGGACAGGAGGTCATGCAAGGGACCTCCAGATAGGTACCTTACAAGGGACCTTAGCAGATAAGGTAAGCCACTCTACAAGGGACAGACAGAGTTAGGTGGCTGTGCTGGGGACAGGAAGCAGTGAGCCAGCACTGCAGAAGGGAGAGAGAAGAACAAGGAGAGAAAAAGCCAGAGCTGTGTGGAGCTGCCCATAGGATTGCTACGTATAGAAGGTATGAAAGACTTCTACATAACATGGTGCCAATGCTTGAAGCACTCTGAGTGGATGGCCATCTTGGCTATGACACAGCCCCACTGCTGACTGGGGCAGGGGAATTGGTGACAGGAGACACAGAAAACATATTCAATACCTTATTTATCTCAGTCTTTACTAATAAGTAAAGACATTCAGAAATCTTAGGTACAAGAAATCTTAGGTATCTTTACACGCACAGGAAAGTCTTCAGTGAGGAGCACTTGCTCTCAGTTGCAGATCAAGTTAAGGAACACCTAATCAGTTTGAATGCATAGTTCCTGAGGACCATCTGTGTACTCCAGCAAGTGTTGCAGGAGATGGACACTAGCACTGTAAGGCTGCTATCAGTCATATTTGAAAGATCATAGCAACTGGAAAAAAGAAAGGGTCAGTTCTACCTTCAAGAATGTCAAGATGGATGATCCAGAGAGCTACAGGCCAGTCAGACACACTGATACCACAAGGAAACGGAAACAATCCTCCAAACCATTCTCAAATGTAGGAAGGACAAGAAGGTGCCTAGCTATAGTCAGTATAGATTTATGAAGAGGAAATCATCCTTACCAACCTGGTAATCTTCTACAATGAAAAAAGTAGCTCAGCTGATAAGGAAGTGGAAGTTGTTAATATCGACTCTTAATATCCTCATAGACAAACTGACAAAATATGTAGCAAATATTGTTCAATATATTTTTTGTTTGTGTTAAAATTGTATAAAGTTTGATGTAATTTAATTTGCAAGGAAAAATGGTTTCAAAATATTAGGGAGTTTATTACTTTTAATTTTAATGCTTCACAGATGAATGGGCTGTTATTAATTCTTTTTACAAAATGATCAAATAAAAAGAAACCAAGTAGAATATAATAAAATTCAAAATTTCAGTTCCCAAAACAGTTTTATCTAGGAATTTTCTTTTATAAAAATATTTTGTTCATCGTTGAAATTAATAATGAGAAAAAAAAATCTTTAAATCAAAAACATCAGACCAGAAATACCTTAACTAATTAGTTCTGCTGTTGTTGCCATTATATATACATAAGGAACTAAAACACAGAAAGATTGATTGCAGATGAATTAAATAACAGAGAATGGGTTCCTAACTCACAGAAGAATCTTGTAGTTTGGATCATGCAACTGATGATTCTTCAATTATTTTTTCACCAGATTTTCTTTTTATATCCCTTAAAGACCATCTATAGAGGTCCTTTCTATACTATTAGAAAAATTAATTGGTCCCTCTACTTGCTGCCTGAAAAAACTCTCAACAGCACACATTCTGCTGATATTTTGGGACATTTTGTTCAATATGTAATTCTCATTAGGTACAAAAAGATGGTATTTAAATCTTTGCACCCACTGTGTATATCAAAGTGCTGTTCAGTGTAATTCCTTCCCAGTACCAGTTGACAACTTAATGAACAATTCTAGTCCCAACTTAATGAACTAGCAGGGCATGGTGTTTAAGAGGAATCTTTACCTTTTGCTGTCCTTCAGAACTCATCTTAGGCTTGACATTTTTATTTTAACGAGATGCTAAATTTCTGATTCCTGCTCTGAAGCTGAAGAAAGGTCTGACAAGAAATTGGAGGTTTGTTTTATTTTTACTCCTTGTCTAGACAACCTTCACAGGAAGAAAAAGACATTTGTTTTGCCTTTATGATCACTGACCATGGAAAACATTTGCTGTGTCGTTTTGTTGTTTTCTTTTTTTTAATGAGTTATTGCCATAAGAAAGTCTTACGGAATATCATAGATGCAAGGGAAAACCTTATGGCAATTAATTTAGTCAATTTCTTAGATCACTCCACTAGTTGTCGCCATATAGGATCACATCTTCCTGTATCTGAATACAACAGTCATCACTTATTCCCTTGTGTGAAAGACCAAGTAAGTATAAAAGAGTATGGGAAGATAAAGGCCTGTTGAAATCTTCTTAAACTCATGTCTTAGCTGTGCTTCCCCTTGAAGGCCACTCCTGGCTTTAACCTCTGCAGCAACACCCAGATATTCTTAAATCCAAGTTAAGGAAACATTTGAAAACTGTTCGTAAATCCATTCTAGAAAATGGAAATAAGAAAAACTTCCCTGTGGTTCCTATGAAAATGCAATGACTGTTGAACACATGCAATACTTAGTTTCCAAGCTCCATAAAAGACCAGTCCCTTATGACCTGGAATTTTGTTTTGGCTTGGAAAGAGGTGATTGCTAAGGAAGGCAGGAGCCTCCCTTGAAATGGAGAATGTAAAACCCCTCCCTCCAAATTATTATAATTTTGAAATTAAGGGTCTTTCAGGCAAAAATATGGGAGTACGAATAACAGTTGTTTATTGGGAAAACTGACATAATGATGCAGTGGTACAAAAAAAAAAACCAAAACAAAACAAAAAAAAAAAAAAACAAAAAAAAAAAAAAAAAAAAAAACAAAAAAAAAAAAAAAAAAAAAAAAACAACAAAAAAAAAAAACAACCAAAAAAACCCAACAAAACAAAAAAAAACCAGTGACAGAGTCAGAATAGAATCTGTTAGTAAGGGTGTCAATAGCAGTCCAATAAAGTGGTGGCTGCAGTTCTCCTGGAGTGACAGATGTGGTTCTGTTAGAGCAATGATCATGTAGAAGAGTGTTGCCTTCCTGTGAAGGTCTAGTGGTGGCTTAGACAGGTCTGGTCTTTCTGGGAATCCAGTGGAAAACTGGCTTCCCTGGTGTTCTGAATCTCAGATTTTTATCCAGGTAAAAATGCTTGTCTCCTCCCACTGGGTGAAGCATCTCCCAATGGGATGATGTAATTTTATCAGTGATGCAGTGAGACTCAATGGCACATTAACAGAAGTAACCCCCTGGAGGGAGGATGAGTCATAGAAGAGATAAAGAAATCTATCCCACCTGGTTTTAACAGCTGGGCCATTAACAGAAAGATACATCCCTCCCCCTGCCTAGAGTTATGAGGAATGGAAGAGATAAAGAAAAACTGCCCCATCTGGTTTTAACAGATGGTAGTAGAACACATACTTTTAATTACATCTTGAATTGCAACCTAAGACAAATTTCAAAGCTACTGAAGCTATATAGGGCTGTATGTTTCATTGACATTTGGTAAAATATGCTCTCAGCCACAATTCCCAGTTCATGTCAAGGAAAGGTTGACATAATTTTATAATATGCTTGAAAATTGCCCATTTTGTCCTTTACTACTGCCTTTGAATAACTGAAGGTCTTCAAGCCCAGAGGTTTTGGATTCATTCATTCACACTGTTTATTATAAACTATGAGACAGAAAATTTGAAAGGCAGGAAAACCTTAATAACCATCACGAAAAAAGAGTATCTCACAAGAAGCTGGCAATTGTTTCTCTCAGTTCTGTGTGACCCTTATGAATTGTGCTCTCATCTACTTTAATCATTTATAATTACTTACTGCACAAAAGTGTATCTTAAATCATCTCCCACATAATATGCTGAGATACAGGCAACCAAAGCAAAGGTATTGTGTAGCAATTAATATTTCATCAGTATAAGATCCTTCTTTATTTCTTCTAAATGTTCCTGTTAAACCACAGAGCACATTTTCAAAAAAGTACACAACATAACGACAGGAGCACTAGCTGAGAAATTCAGAACAGATTTAAATTTTCTAGATAATAATGCATATGTATGATTAGGAAACACATTAAGAAAGAAAAAGAAAAGAAGACTTCATGACATAAAACCTGAAAATGCAGGTGCTCAGTAATCAGTTATGTCATCATTTTGTGTGACATTTCTGGGAATGTTAAAATATTCGTTGCATGATATGATGGGTTGGTCCTAGCTGGCAATCATGGTCCCACACAGTCGATCACTGCCCATCCTCTCCTCCTTAAGACAAGGAAGAACATGAGGAAATGTGAGAGAGAGAAAACTCTTGTGCTGAGATACAGACAGAAAGATCTCTTGATGGGTACTGTTGCAGGCAAAACACATTTGACTTGGGAATATTAACTTGCCATATAAAACAAATAACAAATTATTCTTTTGGGTATGGGGAAACAAAAACAATGACAAAAACCCCAAATGTTTACTCATTTAGGGCAAACATATCCCTTCTCCTTCCCCAGGCTCTGGTCCCCTCCTGGACTCCAGACCCCTCTCCCCAGTACACATAAGAATATTGATCATACACCAAATGATTTTAAACAGAGCATTATAGTACAGGAAACTTGATACTGTGCCTCAACAACTATGTTTGCTAGTAATGAATTTGCACTTTTCCATTTGCCTTGTAATGGAGGGGTGATGGGGCAAGTAACATCAAACAAACCATTTCACAGACAATACAAAACTGAGGAAAGAAGGGTCTTCATAATCTCATCATTACAGAGAAAGACATGTCTGGAAGATGCTTGATGGCTTCTTCCATTTTATCTTTCTTTGATTAGATTTTTCATATAAAGTAAAGAAATTACAAAAATGTGTAGATATAAAAAAATAAACATGTAAAAGGTAGAAACATAACGTAAATTTCAAAGGAATGGAGAGACGAAAGTAATAAGAGCAAGGAGGAACAAGAAAATGCATTAAGAAAAGAGGAAAGAATACTGAGAAAAAGATGTCTGTGACTCAGTTGAATAAGCATCAAATAAAGCATAAATATTTTTCCCCCCTAAATTTTGCAAGCAAATATTCAAAACAAACAATTATTTAAATTGCATACTTGGCAGAGGAGGTATGACTGACACCAAAGAAGACTTCAAACATCACTTTATTGTTCTCCAGTACAACTTTTTATACTCTCCATCTCACATGCATCACACCTGTGTGTCTTCTCTACCCTTCTGTGATTGGTCAACACACCTCAGCATTCCATGTTTCATTACCTTCAATATTGTTCACCTGTCCTACATACTTGTATCCTGTTAGGGATGAGACTCAGCTGCAGCCCCATTCCCAATCACCGTAAACTGTGTGCCTACACATACTGAATAGGATTTCTCAAATAAGATGTCTTAACAATTCAGCACAGAAAGTGATTAAGTTGGAACACGTGCCTAAAGGAATGGGGTAGTTGTAAGAAGAAAATGTAAAAATGTAAAATATAGTGTTTGTTGTGGAATGTGGCTGCAGATATATGAAGACTTATATTGTCTGATTTTATACTGGATGTCAAGTGTACACCTATTTCAGTCTCAGGTTCACTGAATCAATCAGCCTGACCGAATGGCTTTGCATTAGGGAATAGTGTCCATAGTTCTCTGAAACCATCCTTCCTTTTTATTTCAGGAAGAAGTTGTTCATGTGTGCTGCGCCCAGACATGAAGATCCACTCAACATGTTAGCCTCAACTATATGGTGGCAAAAATTTCCAGTTTGCCCCCTATACTGTGACAGACACAGCTGGTTTATAGCTGCACAGATAATTTGTCTTAACAGACACCAGCTCGACCAGCTTAGCTCAAAGTAAACAAGTCCCTGGACATGACAAAGATAGGTCAGATTCAAACCCAGACATGACACTGTTAGCGTAGGAAAGAACACAAAATCTCGGAATTGTGTGCGGTGCTTTATTGAGAGCTCTGGAAGTCAGGGGAGGACCCAAATCCAACTCCACCAGATGTTCAAAATAGACACAATTTTATATTTTTCTTGTTACATAAGGATACATGTTAATCATTAAACCCCATTGTCCTATTGATTCTACCCAAGCCTAAACCTGTAACAGATTCTCGTGATTCTTGCTTAAGATTCTGGTTTAAGAGAATAATCATATTTAGTTATCAAACTAACGTTGCAATTAACAATAATGTCATTTATTGTACTGATGATTGTACAGGTACAGGTCCTCCTGACATAACTTTATTCTCAAGGCGTACGTACTTTATTAAGAATTACCATCGTCCCCCCTTTCTCCCCATTACCTAAACAAAGTTATACTTGATTTGGTTAAAACAATGGCATGGAATAACATCCTGGTTGCAGTGAATCCAACGTCGCATTCTCAGGCCCTGCTACCTCAGAAATAATTTTAATATACTATACTATACTATCAACACCTCAGCCAACCCCTCTGAAGCAGGGAAAAACCCATATTATTAGACGGTGAGCTAGGCAGAGTTGAGACCCTTCACCAATCATGTCTGTAAGTGTGGGAAATTTGAAAGATCTATAAAAGGAGCTGCCAGACATTGAAGCTGTGTTCTTCAATCATGCATTCTCTCCTTATTTCTTCTCTAGATTTTACTCTTATTTGCAAACAAATGTACAAATATGGTTGCTCATTAACCAGTTGTTTCTAGATGTGAGGACTCTGGCCTAATAGTCCCAATAATTCTTTGGAGAAGCAGGAAGGAGGCTCATTGTTGTTCTTGCCCTACTCAGTGACAGTGTAGAAACATCATCAAACAAATGTATGGCCATATTGGATGATGTGTTAAAGTTGACCTTTAAAGTAACAGTTGGTCTTTAAATTATTCATTTAAAATAACAAAGCTACTCGGAGAGATATAAAGAACAATATCCTCATCAAAGGTTTGGAAAAAGTGCAAACACAAAATCAAAATTTAAAGAGGGATGAAAAAGAAGAAGGAACACCTCAGAAGATTTGAAAGTTGATCTAATAATGATTATTATATGAAAATAAAATGGAGACCTAAAAGCACTGCACAGTGACGTTGAGTCCAACACTGTAAATTAGCTTTTATTTCAAACAACTGATTTGATAACAACTAGAATATTTATTCAGAAACATACAAGTTAATTTGAAATTATGCTGTGGCTGTGTAGGAAAAGTTACCTTGCAGATAATGGTTCCAATAGGTCCAACTATCAATGCTTTTTTGGGGTTATGACTGAGGAAAAAAAAAGTACTTGCTATTATTTTGGTGATCTCTGATCTACTGTATCCAAGGAAATTTTGGGCAGATGATGCTGTTCCTAAGTATGTGATTCACACAGAGAAAAGGATTTGATTATAAAGATTGATGTTTACTGTTTTAACTTTCGTTAGAAAAAGTAGACAGCAGAACAGTCTACAGAGCAAATTTTCAAAATTATTAATCATGGCTTTTGACTAAATAATCAAAACCCAAACAAAAACAGCAATATGTGATTAGACATAAAATTATAAAATCCAACAACTAAACACTGTCAAAGCACTGAAAGTACAAGAAATACCAGGGAAAAGATTCAGACATTGATCACTCCAGTGGAAAATAAAAGATAGCCCCCAAAAAGCTAAAGTACTGATTCAGTACTTTATACTATAAAAGTCATAAATCTATGACTTTATAGTCTAAAAGTTATAAATCAGCCTTCACTAAAAAAGTCATCTACTGACATCACTTACAGCATCAAGTGAGCAAAGGAAAGGTTACAAACAAGAGAAATATGTCACACATATAGCTGGACATTGTCACAAAAGTGGCTGATGAAGTCATAGGTTAAGACTAAATCTTAGACTGCATTTCAACACAGAAAGATACAAAAAGGATCAGGAGCCCACAATGGTAGCTTTTATTTAGCTGAAAAGAGAGTAATCACATGTAAAAAGAATTTTGGTTTTAGGCATAGAGGAAAATAACACAGATAAATTAGAAATGTAGCTGGTTAGAGCACTGTAGGTGACTCCTTAACAAGTAGATGCTAAATTAATAGAAAATTATGTCAATAGGAAATTACATCAATACAAAATAAACTTGCTTAGTAACTTTGCCAGTAACATTTGCATTCTCTCAAGTCTAATCAGGTTTTTTATAATAATCAACTGTTAAAAAGGAGGTTCCCTTTTTAAGCCTTGAAACTTAATGTCTCAGGATTTATTAATACTGACAGGACAATAAAAAGGATAAAAAAAAGGCAAATAGAACATAAAAATTTCCAGCCATGACTGGTTAAGCAGAAGGTGTTATGAAAGATCAAACATAAAGTAATATTTTATATACTTATCTCTGCAACAGATGGTGAGGTTCTGGTTTCTATTAAATTTGCTTAGCCCGACTGTCTCTCTCAAATGAAGCTCTGCTAAAATATATTGGCGATCCCTGCTCGATTCCTAAACTGTCTTGTCCTCTTCTTCATCACATTGTTGCTAATGAAGAAACAAAAAGACCTATCAGAGTTAATTATTCTGACATATTTTATATGTTGTAGTTGATTATTTTGATAACTAAGAGGTTCTCAGAGCTTTCCTGGGCATCAATTTTGTCTGAGATTTTCTTCCGCTTGGATCATTTCATGTCTAATACAGTGAAAGCTCACACTGAGCCCTGAGTCTTCCTCCCTATGCAACCATTTACTTCATCACACTTCCAGGAATGTAAATACCTTCGGAACTTCCGTTCTGTTAAAAAATCCAGTTCAGGTTTGTCTGATGGAGATCAGATTTTATGTACACAGAAAGTGAGACTATGTAAAGTTTACTTCTATAGAAAAATACACTAAGAGTTTGTATTTATATATATGTGTGTATATGTGTGTATGTAAAAAATAAAAAAATAGGTTTTAATCAATTGTCAGGAATTTGGGTAAGATTTCTGTTATCAGAATGACTCAGGAAAGTAAAAATAAAGTTAAATATATTTTTATTTTTTTAAGCATACTTTCAGAGGAGATAAGTTAACTCCACTTTTCTACCTATATTAATGATTTGCTTCCAGAGCTGTTTGTCTGTTTTCTTGGTATTTCTCTGTTTAAAAGAGATTTAATATTGAAACACTAATTCCATAAGAATTCAATTCTTCTCCATGCAGTTACAGTTCAGGATGTCTGTATCACTCACACACTGATTAAAATTCATGTTAACAGAGTGCAAAAGTCTTGTGTTGATGCTCTGCGGCACAATCAATTTCCCTCTACATATCCAAAATTAAATAATTCTATATTTACCTGCATTTCTAATTATAATTCCTTTAAATAAAAGGAAAATCTTCCTTGGAACATGTTGGACATGGGAGAAGAAAACTAAAATCTTAGTGGAATTAATATAGATGTGAAACATGCTTTATTTCTATGAAAGTCAATGAATATTTTGACATTTATTTCAATTGCACAGGATATGATACCTCAAATTTTGAGAGGATGCTAAAACTACCTTAGATGCTACCTGAGCTGAACACACCTGTTCAAAGATAAAATAGTTTAAAAGTACTTTCACATCTGTTGAAACAAAGCATATCTTTCATTGTCTTTATTTTGGGAGGACTGAAGATGGTATTTGAACAGCGTGTCTTCTAAATTCTCTAGGTCATTCTTTTTTTTTACATTAAATTTCACTAAAGAAATATTTGTTCTGAAAAATCAGACCTTTCATCTGCTCTCAATAAAAAGTCACATTTTTCATGAAGCAAAAAACCCAGAATGTTTTATTTCAAAGCCCAGGTGGACATCAGAATATTTCTTTTGTCATTCATGTAATTTCATGACAAATTAAAGGAATATCAGAGGAAGAAAAAAATCTAGGAAGCTTTTGCTTATAGAGTTTTTTTTAAAAAATAATTTTTTAGAAGGTAGTGTTTACATTTATAAGAAAGCAATAACAACCCCCCAACTTTTTAATGGAATTACATCATGCAAGATTTTTGACTGTATTGGTGATAAGTTTGATTTCATCTAAGTTGTATGATCTAAAACATGAGAACTCGATTCCCTGGTTTACTAGTGCCTCCTAACATACATGAGAACTTTTATTTCAAGCAGAGTAATGTGTAAATGCAATACTGCTCTGAAACCTGAGTGAACTCTCATCAGATTTAGATTATCAATCTCTGTGCAGCATTGCATGGTACTTTAGAGACATCTGCAGAAGACACTGTACCAAAAGCTTATTTTAAGAAAAAGCCAAATGTTAAAGCTGTGCAGAGGTCTCTTTATTCTCTACTAGAATATTCTTGTGGAATCAATATACTTTTTTTAACATTTGAGTACAGTTAAGCCAGGTTTTTTTTCATTATCGGGGTGCTGCCTTGTGACTCAGTGTGATCAGGACCCCAATATCACACATTACACTCTCTGTTCAAGTGCTCTCTGTGAGGTCGAGGTCAGAGATGTGGAAAACAGTAGGATGTTTCCTTGAGGGAAGCCTGATAAGATGTTCTAAATTATACCTCCTTGCTGTGTTGAGGCTTGTCTGTCACAGCTGGTTTACGTGGTTTACAAAACTGTGGTACCAAGGTGGATGCTCCAGGAAGGACTGGGAGGCACCCACAGGCCATGCCTTCCTAGCTCAACCTGGATATTTTTGATTTGTCTCCCACTTGCTCTGCTCAAAGGAAGCAAATTTTGAGAACAGGCTTGGTAGCCTTAATCACAGCTTTGTCTTTGTGGGATTTACCCACACCACACTAATTAGCCATTCCTGGAGAGAAGCAAGAGATTATGTCATGCAATGGTCAATCACTTGAACATAGATTTATATTCCCAAAATTCAAGATAAATATGACAGCATTAGGACATCAGCTGTCAATACCAATCTCTATTTTGTCCCTTCAGATCTAAAAGATTTGGAGCCAGAGGGTTGTGCAGCATCACAAAGACAGAACTGGACTGTTGGTCCACATTTATCAGGCCTAAACCTGCCAGTTGAGCTGGACATATGTTATTGAAAAGAGTTTTAAAAAGGTGTGAAAGAATAAACAGTCTGAGAGAGACAGAGTGACTTTTGGTATGTATACACATGGTAACTGCTGTGGCTGCAGTATTAAGCCCTCCACTCTCCCTTACAGTGAATTTGTCCATGCCAATGACCAATTCAGAGGCAGTTTAGTCTGCAGCAATTGTGAAGACTAAATACATCATTTCCTTTTTTCTAATTTTGGATCAATACTAGAAAAATATCAGAACTACTAGTAAAATGAATGTCTATTCTATTTTTACATATTGACATAGACATTGGGAGTTCCAGAAGATTTGCTTAACTTAGTTTTCCACAAATGTTCTCATTTAACCTTATTACCAATCACTGCTAGTAGTCATAAGGAAAAAAAAAGCAATTTGACTTCAAGGGAAAGGATTAAAAAATATTAAATTCAAATGTCTCATGAATTCATTTGAAAACTATTAACGTTACATATTCAACTTTACTCAATAAAAAGTGTCCCATCCTGAGAAAAGTGCATGCTTTAACTAGCCTTATGTCTTTGTCCCAGAAGAACAGCATTAAATCCTACTAGAAATCTCCAAAGGTTTTATTTTTAATGGCTTCTAATGAATTCAACCTTCTTCATTAACAAAATTTTGCAAGCTTGATTTATTCAAAATTAATTAGTCAGAAGAAAAAAGAGTCAGAGACCAGAATACAGAGGGAGGAAGGAGCAGCTGGGAGGTGTTGGAATAAAAAGGTGTGCCGATAACAGAAAGAAAAGAAAAAGCCGTTAGCGGAGCTCTCAAAGCTAACAAAGTATTCAGCCATTTCTGCTGATCATTCTACCTGAGCAAGGCAAGGGTAATTAGCAAAATACACAGCTGAAAACACATGCCTGAAATGTTCTCCTGTTTACTATTTTTTTAGAGAAAAATACTTTATGCCTCACAGCAGAAGAAATTATTCTCTTTGCCTTCTGTTTAATGGTGAAACCCGGCAGCTGCACAAGTGGCTGAAAGAGAAATGATTCTTACCTCGTCTGCCTTTTAATGGATTCATTACATACTACTCAGTCCTTCGTACTAAACACAAATTTTAAACAATTCTGTTAGCTTGTCACCCCTGACTTTCTTGCTTTCAAGTGTTTGAGTCTTTGCAGCAGCTTTCTCACGCTGCTTCACATAAACAATATTGTATTCTTAGAATTTATCAGTATGTTTTGCATACTTGTTCTCTGAGAGAGAATTTGACTGATGGTCATAGTGACCAATGGAGTCAGGAGGTTGTAACCTCCTTGGGCCAATCTTGGCCCTCTGTACAAAATGTATATAAGTAGAATTGGAGTCAGATAATAAAGAGCCTTCCATGTTTGACCCTGCTGCTGCATGCTGTCCTCTGTGAGGGTCCACACCATGTCGCAATGTGTTGCCCCTCTAAGGGCAGGGGTAACATTAGCTGATACTGCTAGTTAAAAATGGGTGGTCAGACTGATGGAATATAAAATTTGCAGAGGTTGGATAAAATTGAGGCCATCTCAGGCAAATTTTATCTACTCAATTTGATTCCCCTAGAAATAGGGCTTCATCTCTTAAATTTGGGCTACAATAGCATAGAGGAGGATGCCCTTAAATAGGCAGTCATTTAGATAAATCATATGAAATGTCCTTGTTATAAGATGTATTAGGGCATGAACAGGTTGAGTGGTTGACAGAGTAAAATAAAACTCCATTATCACCTCACTGTAAGGTTAAAGGAAACTTCATTGTTTGATATCTAACTGGTAGTGCCCACTCTCTTTTCACAAATGCCATAGCCAAATGATCTCTGCTGCAGTGATCAAACATCAGAAAATTTTTCCCCAAATGAATTGACTACAGTTTTGATCTGAAGGAGCTGTTTTAGCTGTGTTAGCTGTTCTCCAAACACCATATGAGATTTTCTGCATTTTTCTTATTTTATCAAAATAATATTGAGAGTGGTTATTTCAATACTCTGTTTCTGCATAGTTTTGGTAATCAGTAGTATGCAGTAAAACACTTTTCCCAAACACAAATCCTGTTCGCAATTATTTAGCAGGTTTTTGACCTACAGTTATCTTGCAGTATGTTCACAGACACTTATTCTCCTTTCTTCTTTCCTTTTATTAGTTTCTCAGTTGTATTGAAGGAACCAAAGAGGAAACTGAATGTGACATTTTTCTGATGTGATGAAAGCAAAACTGTCTTCCATAACACTGATTTTCACTTAGTGATGTTTTCTTAGAACACTTGTCAAAGAACTTTGGAAGAGTTATCTGAAACTTTAAAAGACTTCTTTGCCCACTTAAGCCACTAGTTTAATAAGCTCTAGAAACAATGTTAGTTTCTGAGATACAGCTTTTTTTCTTAGTGTAGGTGCAAAGTGCAATATCTAACATGCTTGTGTTTTTCATTGGAGCATAACAGACTCTTTCAGTGCCTTCCGGCTATTTTTTCAACATTGCAACAGTGATTTTTTTGTTCACTTTTATATTCAGACCTGAAGAGCTTAGTGGCACACTGCAGCAATATCAGTGCTTCACAGTTTTAAAGGTTTTCAATTAAGAGGTATTGGCAAGGGTACTTATGAGTAGTATTCCATGGAAAATACTCATAGATTTGGACCTCAAAATTTTAGTGTCAATTCACATTGATTAATTGCCAGAAGAAGATGATGTATGAATCTTTCCTAATGCTTTCAAAGTTGGTGATGTTATTAGTTGCCAAAATAATTGTCAAGATCTGAACTAGGATTATTTAAAAATAGATTTCTTTTTTTTTTCCTAAGGCATCCTCCACATTTAATATTAATATATACCCAAGTAATATGAGCATGACTTCTTAATTTTCAAGACTTGACCCAGTGGCTGCATACAACTATTTATTTTTAGTCAATATTATAAAATCATGGAATAATAGAAGAGTTTGGGTTGGATGGGACCTTAAAGATCTTCTAAATCCAATCCCCCTGCCATGGACAGGGACACTTTCCACCATGTTGGTCAGAGCTCCATCTAACCTGGCCTTGAATACTTCCAGGGATGGGACATCCACAACTTCTCTGGGCCACCTATGCCAGTGCTTCACCACCCCCACAGTAAAGAATTGTCATATCTGCCATGTGAGATATATGATGAAGATAAAAGAACAGTATAACTCAAAACACTATATTATAATAAAAATATCCTTTAGTTTCAGGCTGTCTTATCAATTTACACCAACCAAGTATTATTTCCAAGTAGTAGCTAAGCAGGAACTAAGTGTTAAAATAACTAAGGGAGTCAGTCAAAAACTCTTGGAGCATAGTCCATTCCAAAGTACAATACAAACAAAACACTGAGGTCAAAGATGTAATTTACTTTGTTCTTCATAAGGAAAATCCTTCTGATTTAATATTTTGAA
Organism: Zosterops lateralis; assembly: GCF_965231275.1. Lineage (NCBI taxonomy): Eukaryota > Metazoa > Chordata > Aves > Passeriformes > Zosteropidae > Zosterops > Zosterops lateralis. The sequence goes on from NC_139763.1 coordinate 116,073,887, forward strand.
GCTTTCAAGTTGTAATTTTCTGTGCTTATTTATTTATCTATCCACCTAGTAAATCCCAAGTGACTAAACCCTTGTGTGATTTCTACACTGCAGAATAAGAGGGGAGAAGTGAGATCCTGATTCATGACAGTGTTCACTTATTGGAGCCCACAGCAGGAGATAATGATGCCAGCCAGTACAGTACAGTTATCTCCTTGCTATAGCACCGAGGTAAGAAAGGGCCAAAAGAGAAATTTAGACTTCTTCAAGCTAGTGACTCCAGACATATGTTTGCGGCGGATATCTTAGGTGAGTAATGTTTCAGAATATGAACACATCAGATTTGAGGAATTGCAGACCAATTGGAACTGCTTTTCTTTTTTTATAAAAACACATAACTCAACATAAGATATACTTTTAAATTATGCTATTAAAGTAATACAAATATAAAATTTAAGTTTGCACCCAGGGTGTTAAAGCCAGAGAAACTTGAGGCCTGCAAGTAAGAATCAGTTTTTAAAATTAGGTTTAAAAATAATACAGATTTTTCCAATCAGATCTTCTGTTCTTATTTGCTTTTTATTAGCTTTTTGTTCTTATTTGTATTTTCTAATGAAAAATAGCATCCCTCTGCTTCCAACACCAGCTCATTTGTCCAATATGCTAGAATTAAATTTCACTGTGGATAGATCTTTTTACATTCTGAGCATGAAAACAAATGCATCAGGGCTTCATAATACTCCAGGTAGTAGGACTGTCTCTGAAAAAGAAATCTTTGGTTACAAGACATCTTTTTGAAACTACATAACAAACAAAATGTGCACTTCAGTGGGAAATATGGAGAAATAATAAGCAGGTCTCAGTACTCAAAAAATGTATTTTTGATCGGGTAAAAAAACAGCCTTTCTATGCAAATCAGGACGAAGTCAGGGATTTATAATATCTGTAGGAAGTCTCACTTGTTTTATATGGCCCATAAAAGAAAAAAAAAACAAAATAAAACAAAAAATAAACCCAAAATACATTCTCCCCACAAAAAATGCAAATATCCACACCTGTGTCCCATTCCACTGTAACAGAGGGAGTTGGGGAGGATTCTTTTAATAGACTTTTTTTGGATGAAAATAAAGCACAAACGTGGCAATATTATTTCTGAGAACCATTTATTGATTTTAAAAGGGGGGGATGGGGGGGGTGGGGATAAGTGTTCCTACTGATAGTAGAGAGTTAAAATGATTTCTAAGGTAGCAGAGCCCAAGAATAGGACGTTGGCTTCACTGCAACCAGGATGTTATTTTCATGCCATTGTTTTAACCAAATCAAGTATAATTTTGCCTAGATAATGAGGGGTTTGGTTGGGGGGGGTTGACTGTGATTTTTAGTAAAATACGTAGGCCTTAGGAATAAAGTTAGGTCAGGTGGATATGTACTTGTATAATCATCAATATGATAAATTATATTATTGCTAATTGTAACATTATTTTGATAACTGAATATGATCATTCTCTTATACCAGAATCTTAAGCAAGGATCACAAGAATCATTGTTACAGGTTTAGGCTTGGGTAGAATCAATGGGACAATGGGGTTTAATGATTAACATGTATCCTTATGTAACAAGAAAAGTATAAAGCTGTGTCTATTTTGAATTTCTGGCAGAGACAGATTTGAGTACATCCCCCAATTCCCAGAGATCTCAAAAAAAGCACTGCATACAATCATTCCATGATTGTGTGTTTTTCCTACACTAACACTACTAAAGGAGGATTAGAAAAGGAGCAGAGAAAGGAAAAAGAGAGGAACGAGACAGAAGACAGAGTACAGCATTACCACAAGAACCCCAGCTCCTTTTTGGCATCACCTTAGCAGGCGGAGCGTGTGTGCTGTGAACTGCGGCACGTTTGCGTAGCTCTCATGGCACGATTTCCAAACATCAGCAGCTGTGTGTTCCTTCTGTCGGGGGGAAACAGACTGTTGTGGCCACAGGTGCAGTACTGGAACAGCTGCAGGTTCCCAGGGTTGAGGTGCAGTGGCTGCAGGCATGATCGAGTGAGTACAGGTGGCAGCGGTAGGCTGGTCACTATGGGGCAGTGCTACGCCAGGCTGGTGCAGGAGGGCGATGGTGGCTGTGCCTGGGAAGCACGGTGAGGACAGCTGGCTGCAGTGGTGATTTATTAAATATATGGATATTGATCTAATACAGATATCCAACTATGACGGACAAAGACTCTCGAACAGTTTAAAGTTAAAAAGTGCATGTTTATTACGACGCCAGACAGTATGCAGGATCGCTCCCAAATACACACGCACAATTCACATATGATCACAGGGTCTTTTTATGTACAGGGGTATTGAATGCCCCAAACACAAATGCATATTTATAGCTCTGGTACATCCCATTCCCCGCTTGGTATGGTAATTAGCCAAAAAAGCTATTAAGCATGTGTAGTTTGTTCTTTGAAATGGGTCAGTGGTCCTTTATCCTGTCCCTGGCAGGGTCAGGAACTTGAAGTATATCAGGGAATATATATCGTTATTCTTCTCATCATCCTTCTGTATTTATAGCATTTTCTACACGGACATTTCCTGTAACACAGGGTTATACCCATACCCATACCAGTGTGTATACCAGTCTTTCCCTGACTTTTCTACCAGAATTTCCCTCACTTCTGCAATGAAAAATTTGTATTTATATCACTCACAGTCCACTGTGCCAGTAAGTTCCTCATTTACAATGAAATTATGTAAAAGTGCTATGTTAAAAAGTATTAACTTCTGTTTAACTTAAAATATCAACTGCATAATTTATTGTCATAAATTTTCACTGCCCATCTTGGAAATAATGAATATCAATATTGTGTAAACTGGGCAGCTACCTGATTACAAAGTCTTTTGTGACAAATCAGTCCATAAAATATGGACTGATTATATGGATATGAAATATATAATATTTATATGAATATTTTTATTGTATTATAATTATATTAATATTGTTATTAATGTTCATAAAATATTGAATTTCAAATGTTTCAGGTTGTTCATGTTCAATGAGCAACAAATCCCATTATCAGATCCCTTTTATACTAGATTGCTTTACCAAGAAAACTCATAGAATTTTTTATAGCTTTTGTACAGTACATACAAATATATTATATTTGAGAGAACTTGGAAGTTGCTAACACAAATAGAAGAGTAATATATGCCTTAGTATATTACTGACTTTTAAAGTATTAAAAAAAAATTAGGGTCACTGCTAATGAACATTAATGGACCAATAAAAAGTAGTTATAAAACAGGTCCACACAATACTTTTTGTGTAAATAATTAGCTATGTGGAACTACATAATAATGAGAAAAGTGTCACAATTTTTTTAAATTTGTATTCTCCTTTAATATTTTTCTGTTTGCATTTTTCTTAAGTGATACTATTTGCATTGAATGACTAAAATGTGTCATGTGAAATATGTAATGTATTATTGCTTAGAAATTAGATATTAGGGAAATTAAAATAGAGAAAGCAAAAGTATCTTTACTGTTAACCTATAAAACTTTAGCTTTTGAGTATGGGTAACACCTAATATTTCAGGTAGATCATATATCCTAAAGGAGAGTGTATACTACTTATGGATGAACATATATAAACAACAACTATGCTAAAATACTGTATGCACAGTCCTATTAAGGACTCAACAACAAGGCACATTTACCATATTAAACTTTTCCACCAAGCACTCCCAAATTAATTCACATCCCAAGAGAAGACACAAAGTTTTTTGTTCTAATGTTCACTGTCTTCTGTCTAGGAAATTGAAGAGTGAAACCACCCACAAGGTATTATGCATATTCTGAAGAAAGGGGGAAAGGTAATCAAGAATATGCAATGTCTGGAGGACAACTTTCTACTGTTTTACACCACGTCTGAGTGCATGTAATGGAGGAAAGGCATGCTATAAAAAAAGTGGGATTAAGGAGAGAGAAAAGTACCTCAACTTTTGACCTTCCTCAGTCTTGAATGATATCTTCAAGCTATCCTAGATTTATTATATATACTCCTTCAGTGAGACCTGACGGACTCACTTCCCCTTTAAAGAAGATCTCGATATTGGAGGGGACTGAAAACAAGCATGTAGGACTATAGAGTTCTCATACTGTACAGAGACAACCTAGCCTGGCTTTCCTGCTGTCCACTTGCACTACCCCTATGTCTTGGTTTAGAAAGACAGGTATCTGCCAGGGAAAGCTGGAGCTTCCCTTGGAATGGAGAATGTAAACCATCTCCCTCCAAATTATTATAATTTTGCAATTAGGGGCTGACAGGCAAAGATAGGGGAATAACAGTTTATTACTAGGAAAATTAAAAATACAAATGTACTAGTATAAAAAAACAAGCAAAAATACCCCAAAAAAACCCTCTAGAAACACTGAGAGTCAGAATATGACCAGACACCCTGTTGGTCAGGGTCTTGGTGGCAGTCCAAATAAGTCCTCCTGGAGTAACAGATGTGGTTCTGTTGGAGTAGAGGTGATCCTGTAGGAGGGTCCAGTGGTGGCATGACAGGTCCGGTCTTCCTCCAGGAAATCCAGTGGAAAAAACAAGCTGTCTTGGTGTTTCTGACTCTCCATTTTTATCTAAGTAGGAATGGTTGACTCCTCCCACTGGGTGGAGCATCTCACAACGAGATGATGTAATTGTATCAGTCATGTGATGAGCCTTAATGGCCCATTAACAGAAGATATCTCCCTGGAGGGAAGATGGGTCATGGAAGAGATAAGGAACATTGCTCCACCTGTTTTTTAACAGCTGGCCCATTAACAGAAGACACCCCTTCCCTCTCCCCTGGGGTTATGAGGAATGGGTTATACAAGAGATAAAGAAAACACTTCCCCGACCAGTTTCAGCAGATGTAAAATAGAATACACATTTTTGGTTACATACTGCAACCCAAGACACCCTAGAAAAGGCAGGACACTTGCCTCTCATGACATCATGAAAATCTTACTCCATCACTTACTCCATCACAGCTGCACAACCCCCTTCCTTTTGTACGATGATATCAAATCAATATTTCCAAACCTTCACCCAGCTTTCTGCACGTGGTCTAGAACTTATACATCTCTTCAACTTGCTGTATAAAAACTTTTAAACTTTTCACTAAAATGTTGGGACCAAATCTGCTAGTGCTGCCCAGTCTGCTGAAGACAGGCTACGATAAAGAACTCGGATGTCCCAGCAAGGTATTCATCACTGTGCCCCAGTAAAAGCCTGATGGTAAGATTAATGTATTCTTATCACCAGCAGTCAGTGGTGATGGCCTCCTTTTCCACTTTCCTGTTAGAGATACATTCAGTCAATTTAGCATTCATTAAGCTTTATGTAAATTTGTTAGCTAGTGATAGAAGTAAGCACTAAATGTGCTAAAATTGTTGTGTGTCTTCATTCCTTTCCCTCTTTCTTCTGCTCTCTCACACACGTTAATAATAATGTATTAAACAGACAATAACAATATGCTTGCTATTTTTGCGTACTGATCTATATGAAAATGTGCACAAAAATAACCTGATGTAACTATAGGTTTATCAACTCAGTTCTTAAAAATATATATGGAAATGATACAGAAAAAAAGATGTGAATGGCACATAAAAAATCTGTGACGAAATTAAAATTTTATTAACACAAATTAATTGTTGTCTTCCTATGTAGACCTTTATCAAGTGCATGCTACCATGGCAGAATTCATTACCGGTTTTGAACATACAGGTTTAAAGATCTTTTAATATTCCTAATAATTTCTATTTTGCTTATTATTGCAGAAGATAATTTGAAGACAATGGAGTACAGCAGTGGCAGTGTTTCTAGGTTATTGTGAAAAGAAACATATAAGGAATTTTTGTTGGATTCTCTTATACTAAGTGGCTTTTTTGTGTCTGCCAATAGCAGCACTGTCTTAGAAAAGTAATGTCCATGTCTCTGTCAGACCATGTAGAAATACAAAATGTGAATTGCTAGGCTGAATTGCAAAAAATCTTTCCATTTTCCCCAGTGTTTAAATGGCTTTTAAAATGGATTACCTGTTAAGAGCTACACTAGTGACAAAACTAACTTTATAAAAATCTAACATTTAGGTGACTTTGATGAAGTTTCAGTGCTTGGATATAACAGGATGATTGCAAAATGATATTTCATGAGATCATCAATAAAATTCTTCTCTGAATGTAAAAAAAATAGTACAGCAAGCCTTATGAATGTGAGTGTGAATGTGAATGATATGAATGTGGAGTGCTTTGTCATTTTACAACAGTATTGTATGTGACAGCAGAAAAAAAAGATAGATTTCTTTGTTTCCATAGTATGTATAAAAATCCTACAGTCCAGGAAAAGAATTCTGGCTATAATGAAAGCAGTTCCAAAGAAGAGCTACACCTGTGTGGGTAATTTCTGAGGGATGAGTAGATTCACAGTACCCCAGCCTTTTCAATAATCCTAGCATGGGTTGAGTTTACATATGCAAACTGAATCATTACAGTGTGATTTCTCCGTTTTATCATGTTTCATGCCCTGATTTAGTGCTATCGTGAAACATTTTTAATAACATGAAGTAGTTGCAAAATGAGCCTTTGATATTTTACTGCTTTGTGCATTATCAAAACATTTTACAAAGTTTACACAAAAAGGGTATGAATGATTGAAATTCTTGAACACTATCAGGAATATGATTCTGGTTTAATTCCCCTCATTTATATTTTAATATTAAAAATTTTAGAAACTCAGTGTATGCAAGCTTATTTATATAGTATTTTTAAATGCTTCTGATTTTAAAAAATTTTGTGTGTGTTTTTCAATGTGTATAGTGATAATCACTCCTAAAAGCTGATCACCAGCAGGGGTAATCTCAAACTTGCAATCAAAGTAGCCAGTCACAATCATAATTTTAAAAATATTAGTATGAAAACTTGCTATTGGAAGTTAATAAATAATCTTTTTCTGTGAAAAATAAAAAAGCCCAAACATTTTTGATTGGTTTTGTACTTATGCCCATGCTTGCAGAGTGTAGCAACACACTTTACAAAGGGATATCTTTGTTCATGTGTGATACAGACAAACTACAAGTGAATTCTGAGAAGCTAATTCTGATAACAACCTGGCTCTGGAAAGAGGACAAGCTCAACACCTGCCACTATCTATCTTTTATAGCCTGTATCTATACACACAAGATGAACATCAATACAGTTTTTGTGGGCAGACTGCTTTTCAGTAAGTTCTTAGTTTCTTTTGTTTCTCAGATCTCCTCAGTATCAATTGGGGTTGTTAGCTTACCCTACAAAGACATCAATCGTACCAAATTGCAGTTGCTTTCTGAAATAGTTTATCAAATATTTTGTCTTGTTTTTCTTAACAACTGTGTTAGTAGCTTATGTAATAAAGGAACATACAAAAATAAATCTGTCTCTAAATAGCGCTTTAGTGGCTGGAAGAGAAACAAAGCAAACCTGATGGAGAATCTTGGTTTGAAATGAGGATCACTGATGCACTGGTTGAAGCCCCGTGTTACATCTAGCACAAGAAACCATAATCTCTGGCTCTGTTTAGTTGGGATGTTTCATTAAAACAGAAGATGTCTAAGACATTTTCAGAACTTGGCATTTCCACATAGAAATATGTTCAATATAATCAAGTAGCATATTTACATGGTTAAATTCAACATTTCCATTAAAAATTTTCCTAAGTGTCCATATAAAGCCCTTCTAAAATACTGTTCATTTCTTCTTGAAGAAATAGAAATGGATATTATTCTGATGCCAATAAAAACAAGAAAAAGAGTAAGTTTTTACAATCCTAAGTGCTAATACTTATTTTATATAGTATATGATGACTATGTAAGAACATTAGATCTTCTTAACTTTGTCATGGCTTCTGACTATACGTTTGTTTTGGTTTGAAAGACAGGTATCTGCTAGAAAGGGGCAGGGCCTCCCTTTGGAATGGAGAATTCAAATCCCCTCCCTCCAAATTATTATAATTTAGAAAATTAAGGGGCCTTTCAGGCAGAGGTGTGGGAATAGGAATAGCAATTCTTTACTAGTATGTATAACAAAACAAACAAAAACAGCAACTGCAGCATTAATAACAAAACAGTACCAAGAACCTCGAGGGCTTTGTTTCACAAAACCCCAGGGCAGTTTGGTCTCGGTACCCCCACAGGAATTCTCAGAGTACCAAGCTGGAAGCAGTGGAAAGTCCTGGGCTGGTATCTGAACCGCAGGATGTTCCTGGCAGGCAGGGGCAGGGTCACACTGTAGCAAATAGAGCAGTGCCGAAGAAGCCGCAACAGCGGGGCAGGGCTGGCCCAGCTCCAGCAGGGCCGGCAGGGAGCCTCAGAATTCCAGGGCAAGGGAGCAGACGATGGCAGACCTCCCAGGACCGGATTTTCCGGAGACAGTGAACTCCTCCTGCAGCAAACAGCAGCCTGGCTGTCCTGTCTCTGATGCCAAGAGCCAGAGAGTGAAGCTGCCTCTTGCTCTGTCCTTTACCTGCCCCAAAACTCAGGTTATCTTCCCTTCCAAGAGAAACTCCCAGAGATAAGAGGAGAGTAGCTAGGAGCTACGACTCCTCTCCTTTGGGCCCTTTGTTCTGCCTGAGTACCTATAAGCACCCAGTAGTTAGTTTCCTAGCAACTTATGGGAAAAAAATCCATTAAAAAAATAAAAATCTAACTCCCAACATTTCTTACACTATTTCACATTCAATACTTAAAGGAGATGCTATTTTTTTTCTAGACTATTTTGCACTTTTGATTGATACAGTAATTTTCTTACCTTACCTGACTTTTCAAATCCCTATTTTTCACAAGAAATGGGATGATTCACTTTAGGGCCACTGTGGATTTAAAATTTGTTTTGAAAATTTTCCAAACAAATAAGTTCTCGAAGTGTACCAGGGGTTCAATTATGAAACAATATTTGACTTCATAAGGAATTACAAATCCTAACTGGATTTACATGTTTTTACTAGATGCAGGTCCCTGCAACCAATCTTAGGCATGATTCTTGCTTTTTCCATGACTACCTCTAGAAAAAACTTGAAAGTCTAACCCAGAAAGTAATCTCATCTTATGATTTTGTCTTGAAAATGGCTACTATAAACTGTTGTTTGCCTTTTCCGAAGTTATATTGTACTATAGAAAATATAATTATCTGGCTTTTCCTTAGCCTAAAGTTTTGGTGATACTTCAAGAAAGTAGTGGTTTTAAGAGGACATTAATTAAATCATTCTACTTCTTTTGAACAACCAATTCACATTTTAAGAACCTTATCCCAGCACAATTAAACATCAGAAAAATTGATATTAATATCTTTATATTTTTCACCCTGGTTCTCCAGTTAAAAATATTTTGAGGATACTGTATAGCATGATTTAGTTTTAGTTATTCTTCCATTCATGTTTCTTGTTTTCTTTCATTGTTGAAGTCTAGAGTTGCTAGAGTGACTCAGTGAAATGAAGGTAGTGCCAAAACCACTCAGGTAACCATGAAAAGCACTATGTATTTCAAACCAAAACTGTATTACCCCCTTTACTTCAAATCAGTATATGAGTAAATATCATAGTCTTACCTCACAAAGGATGAAAGTACAATATACTGAGGAAAAGTCTTCTGTGGTCTTTTGTAATATTAAGACGATAATTGCAACATTAAAAAATATATCCCTTTTTCTTCTTTTTAATATATGCTTTTAAAGATAGCAAAAGAAAAATAGCTAAGTACTCCCAAAGTATTAAGTACTTAAGACCCTCAAGCTACAAGGTCAGAAAAACTTATACAAGTGCAACTTCTGCGCAAGGGCAAAGCACTACTCAGAAGTTCATTAAAATGGAAAGACAATTATGTATAAGAAACAGTGGAAGGAAAACAATAAGACATAATTACAGAAAAAAAATTAAAAATCTTTCATTCTAACATATTCAATATGTCTGCCTTTTAATATCAATACCAAGCTCAAATTCATTAATCACACACCACAGCCACCAGGTAAGTGTGGACTGCAGGTGATTTGCCTCTGACTTACATCAGTGAATAAAAAACTTGGAAAAGCAAGTCCAGAGAGTTGAAGTTGGGACTTGGATGTTGCACAGAGGACAGAGATAAAAAGATATTTGGGGACCAAACCCACACAGGAAGCAGGGCCAGTGCTAGGGATGAGAATAAATAGTATCTCAAGACAGCATTTGAAAGGACCAGGCTCTGAAAGCTGAGCAGAAGCAGAGCCTGGGAGAGGGCAGCAGGACTGAGTGGTCAGTAAGGTCTGCTTGTGCCCTTCAGGCCCTGACAGCTGAAGACAAACATGTAAAAGACAAATACTGGGAGTACACCCACATGGTGACTCCACACCTCTGGTTAACATCATTTAGATACATCTGTGCATTCAAACAAAGGTAATGATGACTGGACCAAAGGGGCTCATAATGGTCATGACTGTGTGGAGCTAAAGTGAACAACTGTCATTTTCATTGATACTTTATGCTAGATTTTACCAAAGACTTTCTTAAGCCTGTAATTTTTTTAACCATTACATTATCATCTATACACTACAGGAGCAAAGGTGCTTAATCAGCAATCTATAAAATGAAATCTCAATGAGATCCAAATCTTGAAAAATTGAAATGGTCTGGATGGGTTGATATCCTTACTGCAGAAAAGAATTTATTTGTTGACAAAAGGCAAAGAAAATGTGAGTGAATACTTTTGTCTTTTATAAACTAGCTGATTTTAAACTATTCTTCTACCTAGAGCTCAGGGCAGCTCTGTCAACACAGACCATCAGAATACATGGTCTAATGTATTCATCATATTTTATAAACATTACCATTCATTGAATTTCATAAACTAATGTTAAAAAGAGAATATGTGAAGCATATGAGCAGCACCATAATTACTCTCAAAGAAAAGTCTCAAAATATTAACTATCCTTCTCTACATACTGCACTTATGAAACATGCACCTTTTCTGCCGAACTCACAGCATGAAAGTGCTCTGAAGGTATTCAAGAAAAGTAACTGTAGAAATGCATTCTGTTCGTGAACTCTTTCAATAATGCAACCTAGAAGTATTTGAATTGTTTAACAAAATTTTCCCAGCATTAGTATTTGCACATTTTATGAGAGTAGGTTCTTCTCCAGTGGGAGATAATAGGGATTTTCCCTTTCATATACCACTAAATGTCAGAATGCAGTGGAAAAATTTTAGCCATTTGGAATAGAGCAATGCCATGGAATTATTGAACTCTAACTACAAACTGATTTTCTAGGACAGATGTACACTTTGCATTGTTTGAATAAAGAAACCTGACTCAAAAACCAGGCTGTTCTTCCTGTTCATGTGAAGTTAACACTTGGACCCAACAGCTAGGGGTAAGGATTGGAGTCAGAAGCCTCAAATTACGTTAGGGATGAGCTACTTTTGGCTTTTCAAGATGAGCTCGTTATCATGTAAATAAGCAGCCACTGTGGGTCAGTGACATCGTTGGCCTTAGAGAAGAGCTACTGATGTAAAGCAGTACTCAATACTTCTTTGGTCTGTTGAAAATCTGATCACATTGTGAGCTCATGAAAGGAAGGGTGGCAGTGCAAGCCTGCAAGATACCTCCCACCATTAGTAGGACCTTCCAGTTACAGTGTCCTTTGATCATTACTGTTGTTTTTTGTGGCAATGCAGGGTTTGCTTCTGTAGTAGCTGACTGTTTGTTATGAACAGGAAACATGGTAAAACATACAATCTACAAAGTAAAGATTGCCTGCTCAAACCAAAATCCACTAACTTTTAAAAATCAATATTAATTCTTATTGAAATTCTGTCATATAAATTGTGCTTGTTTAAATTCCACTTTGTTCAGAACAAATCATCCTTAGTGGTGGGATTTCCTTTTAAAATGAACATATAATTCTTTAAAAATCACAGACACAAATTCATAAAAAGAAAAAAATTCATCAGCGTTGTCTTTTAATATAAATTTGTCCAAAGATGAACTTACTCAGGCAGGTAGTAATCATAATCAGTTTGACAGAATTTAGATTTAATTCTGTGTCAAATTTACATCTCAGACTTACTTTCTCAACAGAATTTCCACATTGTTCAAACCAAATTATTTTTTTCACATCAGTTGTTTCACATCACCATATCTAACAGACATCTTCATCCATGCTTTAGGAATAGGAGCTGCCCCACAGAAGTAATTTATCTATACTATGATATGAATTCATCAATAAGAAATACATCTTTTTTTTTTTTTTTAAGAATAAATCTTCAAGATTATTTAGAAAACTAAACCATAAATACACTTATATGTTGGATGAAGGTTTCAAAGAGCTGGCTGGCAGCAGAGGGTGTCAGAATTAGCTTCCGTGAGAAGAGTCCAAGGGCTGATCCATGCCAGTCATCTACAGCAAACCCACTGCAGGACACAGCTGAGCCTGTCAGCCTTGAATGGGGTCACCTCTGAGAAGATATATAGAAGAAAAAGGAAAAGACTGCATAGAAGTGAGGACAAGAAGGGTGGGAAAAAGCTGAGTGGATGGCAAGGTGGAAGAAGAAGAGACGACAGAGGTGCTTCCAGCACAGGAACAGCAGTCTTATGTGCTCTAGCCCTCTAGGAACCTTCCATAGGAGCAGGTGGATACTTCCTGAAGGAAGCTGAGGCATGCCCAGAACCTGTTCCTGACTGTAATTTCAGTCCCCTGACAGCAACTGCAGCTTATAAATAAGATCTCAGGCAGGAGCAGCTTTTCTGGCAGGAACTGCGGCCCATGAAGGGCCTATGCTAGGAATCTTTTCGCAAATTGTATCTCACAGAGAGGGCCCATATTTGAGCTGGGGAAAACTGTAAAGGCATGAAGAGCAGCAAAGAGCAACTGTTGCTGACTGATCAGATCCCCCTATTCCCAGATCTCCTGCTTCATTTGAATGGAAGAAGGTAGAGGGGTTGTCTGTGAAGGAATGATGTTTAGCCTGAGAAGAGGGTTGTGAGGCAAGGTAACTTTAGATTTTGTCTTTGTTTCTTACCATCCAACTCTACATTTAAGGGACAGTAAACTAAACTCAGTTTCCCAAGATGAGTCCTGTTTGCCCATGGTGGCAACTGGTAAGTGACCACCCTGTTTAGGGATAATTTTTGTCATGAACTCAAGCCCATGCAGACAGGATGATTTCTTGATTGTATAGAGAAAACTGCTTAAAAAGAGATGCAACATCTTTCTGTAACAGTAACATTAAACTTTTTGGGTTTTTTTTGACAAGTGAAACATTCCTACAGTCCTACAGTGTCTGAAGTGTTGAAAGCTCTTCCAAGCCTGAGAACCTGTAGAGTATTTATATCTGCATTGTTTTGTCTACACCATAAAAGTAAAGTCGATAAGACCCTAAAAAAATGTTTCTACATTAAAAAGCATAGTCATTATTGTGCCACAAGAAATAATTGCATTTATTTCCCTGAAGTTAAAGGTAGAAGAATAAATTCTGATAATTCAAGAAAACAGTCTTTCTAAGGATGTATAATTAAAAACAAACAATAAAAATCAGCATACGCTTATGAAAATAAAACCATCACCATAAGCCCAAGTATACAAAATAAAGGAAAATTGCAGGCAAAAAGACAAGCAGTTTCTGGCTTTCCCTTCTACTGCAATAAGCTTCTGTTATTTACTTACATAATTTCTGTGCTATGCTGATCTCACAGAAAAAAATTGCAAATGCACACACTTCTGTATGGATGCAAGGCAACAATGGAATATGTAAGACTTATTTATAAAATTTAGGTGATATTTGTGTTTCAACACTTTTCCAAATTGAGGTCATCTTCTACAGAAGAATTCTCTATTTCACTAGTCTAAACAAACATTTTTAAAAAATAATAATATTTGACATACAAGCCTCTTTGTAGATAAATATGCTTGTGTATGCATGCATATGAATTGCACAAGAACAAAGAAAGAAGATCTGTAAAAACACATGGAAACAGGACTGGGAGGCCTTCAGGTCTGTGTGGTTGATGTGTTTTGTTATAAGACTACTTTTATAAGTGTTATAGCCTCTGCTTTGAAAATAATTTTGAATTTTTCTCTTATACTTCTCCATGACCTTTTAATTTGACTGAATCTGCAGAAACATGCAGCTCTACTTTCTAGATGTTTTCTTCTAGTGCCCAAACAGAACTTAGTTGCAATCAATTCCTATCCATCGTTTATTCTGCCAGCAGATTCTGCCTGTCTTTGATTTTCCTCCCTGGAGTATGCATCACATTCCTACCATGCCCTGTTGGACATATATAAAATAACCAAGATTCTCTACAACATATTGGATCAATTAAACAATGCCAGACTATTTTTCTTTTATTATATACATTCTTCTTTCTCTTGGTGATCCTTGAAGCAATTTCCTGTTTCAGTAAGAGTTAATTATTCTTGAAAACTGCCAGTCAAAACTCTGTAGGGTTCAAAATTAGGTCAATCTGTGCTTAATAAAATAGAATTAAAATTTCCCTCTGTCTCCTGAATACAACTCAAATTATATAACTCATGCATGGTTTTATCATAGATGTGAATTATTATTTTTCAGCAAGAAAAGGACTCTAGCCCTCATTGCTGTTATTTATAGAGAAGCTACACTGTACAGTGTCCAATGCTATATAGTTCATGAAGAGAAATAAGCCTGTTCTTGGGAAGGGAATCTTTTATCTAAATTTCAAAGCTCTAGCCTTAAAAATAAGATTTCAGAATCCAAAATACTGTGTCTCTGAAGAGGCCTTATTGTAAACTATAAGATTTAAAGAAGTTGAAATTACATTTCAGATTCCTTATTCACAGTTTTACTTTCAGTTTATATGTCACTGGAACAGATCAGGGCTTTTGATTATCTCTGAGTACAGATTAAAAATGGGCTCAGGACTAACCTCTGACATTTGATTCCACCAATATTTGCTACATTTTCCATGACATTGTAAAAATAGCTTCCCTTACAAAGTTGACATGCAAAAATCCTGTGTGAATCCCCTAAGCCGTATAGTTGTGGATGACAAATAAAATAAGTATTTAAAAAATATCACAGATTGTTTTCTCAGTATTTCAAGAGGATAACTACTGGCAAAAAAAAACCCCTATAAATTCATCACTTGCTGAGTTTTGCACATTCTATAGGAGCACTGTGATATTAAAGACATAGTGAAAATGAGTTTTTCTGTTCCTCACTTTCTTTTAAATAGACCATCTTTGTTTAACCCATGCAGACATCTCAGCCCTATGCTCATTCACCACCACAGCTGCAGAAGTGGGATCAAGGAGAGAATCAGAAGGGCAGGAGTGTGAAAACTAGTCGATTGAGAAAAAGACAATTTAATCAAAAGCCATGCACACAAGCAAAGTGAAACAAGGAATCAATTCACTGTTTCCTATGGGCAGGCAGGTGTTCAGCATCCCTGGAAAAGCAGGGCTCCATCACATACAACTGTGTCTTGGGAAGACAAATGCCAGGACTTTGAACACCTCCCTTCCTCTTCCTTCCACCTGCTTTATATACTGAGCATGATGTCATCTGCTATGGAATATCTCTGATCACTTGGGGCAGCTGTCCTAGCTGTGTCCTCTCCCAGATCCCTGCATACCACTCAGCCTACTTGCTTTCAGTGAAAAGCAGAAAAGCCCTTGATTCTGTTACTCTGCTCAGCAACATCTAAAACCCCTTGTGTTATCAACACTGTTTTAGTCACAGATCCAAAACACAGCACCATAGAAGCTACTCTGAAGAAAATGAACTTTACCACAGTTAAAACCAGTACAGCGATTTAAAACTGTCAGTGCTGGGGACATTTACATCCAAAAATTCTTCCCAGAGTACTCAATCTGATCATGTACTTTATGATTCTTTCTTTTAATTAAGTAAAAAGTAATGGACAAGACATCAGCACTTTTTGCCACACAATGGCATCAAGGAGGATTTGTTATACAAATTTCCTAGGGGAAGTATAATTTCACCTAATTAGCAAATTGTATTTTCAAAGTCAGGTTATTTGCAGCCAGAAGATCAAAATATTTTACTATAGCATCTGAGTGAATTAAACGTTCATTCATTTACTGTGACATAAAAGCTTGGTGAGATTAGAAATACTATTACTCTCATTTTAAAGTAGGGAGCAAATCACTACTGTCATTGTAAAACAAAGTACATACTCTGCTTCAGAAAACACGTAAGCCCACTTGGTGTTACCCAGCTATTGAAGGCCACATACTCTAGGGAGTCTTGTTTGACTGTTGCTACACTGAAAGGATTTGCTCACAGATAAAGAGTTCAGATTGGATCACATTCCACATTTCTGACTCAGATGAGCATTTCTTTGGTTCAAGAGGGAAAAATATGGTAACATGCTCAAAATAATATAGTCCTAGTCAAATTCTTTTACACACAAATTGGAAGTCTAAGAAGGAAAGGGGAGGAACACTCCCCTACCAAGATTTTGCAATGACTGTGATGCAGACATAGCAGAGTACAAACTTACCTTGAACAATAAAATATATCTTGCCATTAGAGATAATACATATTCAATCATACATTTATGGATTTATATACTGTGTACACTTAATGTTTTAATTTTTATTATAGTATACCATTGCAATAACATAGCCATCATGTCAACACATAACTTTGATGCCCTATGGGCTGAAAGAGCAGGTTTAATGAGGAAAACACAATTATTATTTTCATATAATGACAACATTATTTAAAATAAGCCCAAGGATACATTGAGGGAATTGTGACCAACTCATCAATATTGGTAGAAGGTAGTAGATAGTGGTATTTGTGGTAGATGTTATAAAGAAAGGAAGTGACAATCATTTGGCCAGGGGAAATAGGACTAGGGGAAAGTAAAAACAGGCTTAGCAAAGGGTAGGGAGGCCCCAAAATTCAGAGAGGCGGTCTCTGAAGGCTTCTTCATTTGCCAGCAAATGTGAGGGGGGTCTGCTGTGGGAGATCGTGGTAAGCTCTCAGCAGTATCCCTCACCAAAAGAAAGTTGACAGAAGAAGGAGTGCCCTGATGTGGAAAAGAGTAGGTAAAAAATGAAAAGTCTTTTTTTTTCCCCAAAGACAAGCAAACATTAGCATATCATAGTTTTGCATTCCTAAACCTTGGAGGGTATGAAGAACGGTGAGTATGAAGAATCTCAAATGAAACAAATGAAACTAACCGGCAGGAATTTCCCAAAAAAAAAAAAAAAAAGCAATATTTCCAGAGAGTGTGCAACTCCTATCCTCAAGGGGATATAAAAATTAAAATTATTTATTAGGCTCAGAAATCAGAAATTTTTATTTGGCTGGACAAACTTGTCCAGAATAATCCATTTGGGATTAAAGACATACAGTTCTGTGAAAGTATTGTTAAACACTTTTATTCCTTTATTTTTCATATCTGCCTAGCAGATATTCTATTAGATTACTCTTTTCATTTAAAAATATTCACCATGAGGGAAATGTGTGCAGATTTAGAAATGTAAGAATTTTTGATTAAATTTGGTACAGCTTTTACTTGTTATGTGATATTTTTCCCTGTTTTTCATTTTGATATTATGCAGTAACATAAAAAACAAGTTAACTGATATTTTTTCAACAAAAACCACTAATGTTAAACATTTACATTTCCATTTTCCATAAACGCCATTTACACAGTATGACTATATTGTATTAAAATTATGTACTCTGTTACAGATATGTTGATAGAAAGGGAGTTGCAGTTTAGCAAAGTAATTTAGTGTTTAGGTTTGATTTTTCCTTATTTGCAGGACATAAATCTATATATATTTGATTTTTCCTTATTTGCAGGATATAAATCTAGATCAATGATGAATAAGCTATTTGACAAATTAAATCTAAAAATCTAAATCAACACATTTTACACAAATTCAGAAAACATAATTGTTTTCCTTTTTAATTGAACTTTTATACAGTGAAGTGATAAGCATAGCAATTCATCATATAGAGGTAAAAAAAATTTATATGTCTGAGTAGATCATCCTACAGATTTGCACAGTTGGGTATTTTTACAAATAGACAAATTTTTCAAGAGAATGTATATTTCCTGGATTGGATGTAATATTTTGACCTACACTATCACATAATCTTTGTTTCTCTTAGCAAAGCCTTTTGTACCATTTCTGATTAAAGAACATATAAACTAAAAAATTATCTGGCAAATTGCAATGTAATACTTTTAATCCTTTCTCTGTTATTTCAGAGACATCATCACTGATTTTAATCCTTTCTCTGTTATTTCAGAGACATCACTCAAGATTTTCGCATTTTAACTTCTAAAATTGGTTCAATAGAAAATTATGCCATATTAAAAAAAGTAGAATGGTAAAACCTGTAGGTAAATTCATAGTAAGAACAGAGATCTAACATTAATATCTGATATTATTGTAATTTATTATTTTATTTTTCTTTCTAAATTCTACCATAGCTGTGCCTGGTTCTTTCCATTTTCTCTTATGCCTTTAATTATGCAGATTGCTTTGGTTTGTCTTGTCTGTCAATTTTAGGGTCAAAAAAGCTCTTTCAGAAAGTGCCAATATTCATGTATGACAGTTGACTTAATTTAAGCTTGAACTTGCTTCAGCAGCAGTCTCTTTTCAATGTCAGCATTCAAATTCACCTGTCTCCTCATACAGTTAATATAGAAAAGTGATAATTGATATTTTGATAATTTTCTATCATAACCTTAGATCACCTGTAAAGAGATTGGAAAATTACTTTCAGCATAGTTTAACAACTGCAGAAATTAAGGGGGAAAATAAGGTTTATTAAAACAGTGAGTTTAACAGCATGGAAGTATATTTTCTTTCTGCAACAAGTAGCACATGTGAAAGAGATTTCACATCTTTGAATAGCCAATACCTCTCCGTCCCTGCCAGAAAAAACCCACCCAACAATACTGGGAATATTTCCTCAAAATAAATAAACCAAAAAGCACACCATCCATGTGATCAGTTTGAGTGTGTTGTCCTGCCTCTATCCCTTCTGAAACTCTTTCATACTACCACCCTACTTGCTGTGGGGGCTGTTCAACAATCAACACTAGTGTGTTGTCAAACATTCGTGTTTTAGTCACAAACCAAAGACACAGCCTCAGTGAAGAAAGTTAACTCCATCCCAGATGAACCTGGTAGTATCCCCACCCCTTATTCTATGCCATTTACATTGTGCTCACTAGTGGGTATTACACTACACAATACACCCTCATTAAACGCCTTCTCCCTCCCCATCTTTTGATATATACACAGATATCAATCCCTCAGTCAATGGGTCACCCCTGAAAAATATCCATAGAATGTCCAGAGCCCATTCAGCCTATGATTTGGATTCCATCTCTTATGGCAGGTGCTCAGGACAGAAGAGATGGTGTGTTATTTTGAGTTATTTGGATGCCAAAATCAGCTCACATTTGGTCACTGCTGCACGTGCCTGGGTTCTTGCATGGCTCCTGCTTTCCTACATTTCAGGCCGTGGGTTAAACAACTTAAAAGTATATTCTTTGCAAGTGAGTCCATATTTTCACGCAGCTTCTTTATTTGTTGTTTCTTTTGCCAGTATTCATAGGTTCTTTAGCCCTTTGTCCTTTCTCACTAAAAATGAGTATGATTTCTCAAAAAAAGCCTCTATTCTTTGTTTGTTTTCCTAGTTAGGCGAGAGACTTATTAGTATGGTCTAACATAAATCTAGCATGATTTTGCTGCAAAGTTAATTTCTGACAGAGCTTGTTTTTACTAAAAAAAAATTACACATAGTAAAAATAATCAATTATATTCCTTTCTGAAGGAAAAGCTCTTTAGTGTGCTTTGAAATGTGCAAACAATCAGTATAAGCTGTTCACATTTCTGTTGTTCTATATTAAAGCTATGTTATGTCAGGTTCCAGCTCTGTTGTTGGTGTTGTCATTTGATACTTGACACCAAAACTCCTCAGATGTACTTCCTCAACTTGTTTATATTTCTTGCCTTGTGATTGTTGCTTCGCGTATCTGTCTCTCAGGTCAGCTCAGCGTTCGGCTGGACCACCCTGCTAGCTCTGATACGCCCAACAGTACCTTTGCGTGGGTCTTTGGCTCCGCAGTCCTTTTGCCTTGGCTGTCACAGCCGTGGTTCGAAAGAGGGGACACTCTCAGGCTCAGGAAGAAGGTTTTATTCGGGAAACACAGGGGCAGTCCCTGGTTCCAGGCCTGTGCCTCTGGGGAGTGACCCCGGGCCTGGTTTGCCAGGGATTTTTGTTCCCCAGCAATCTCAGGGGTGGGCACAGGTTACAAGACCAATGAAACAAAGCCAGGTGGGTAAGGCCAAATGCAATACACAACATTAACAAATCAGGTGAATTTGGGATGGGGTCCTGGGAGATCCACCAATCACTGTCCGACACCTCTCCGAAGGTTTTGGGCCTGGGGGATGATGGACATGGGGGGGAGAATATACATTGTGATGGGGGAAAATACAATAGGATGACCGAAACTCTGGGCAGAGGATTAGGTTGCCTTGGCAACTCTTATCAACTTCTGATAAGAACAATCCAAGACAAGAACTTTACCTGGCTAGGGTTAAAGTCCAAATCACATCAAACTTACAACTAAAAAACCTATGAAACAATTTCAGCACCCCCACAGTGATAGCAAAGGATATTCTTGTATATGATTCCCCTGCCCTCCAGTAAACTTGAGTTAGTAGGTGCCAAACACTGGAATAAATTTACATTATATTTATGTAGTGTCCTGCCTTATTCAAGGTCAATGAGGTATGAAATGAATCTTATTATAGTGTTTCCTTACTTCAGGCAGTTATCACTGACAATAAGAACATCTTTCTGTCTGCATGCAGTGCACAAGGATAAACATAAATATCATTCAAAAGGAAATTCATTTAGAGTTCACAAGGGTTTAAAGTTTGGACTAGAGTTCTTATTTGTTGCTCTGGTTTCCTCCAGGGAAAAAAAATCAGGTTACCTTTTATTCAGGTTTCCAGGTCTCATTTTCTTTTGAAAAGTAACATCTATTCTTTTTGAAATTTCTCCTTGTCACATTGCTGCTGGTCACAGTAACCCTTTATGAAGAGAAAAACAGGTATGCTTAAAATGTCCCTTAGTGGGCTTGGTAAAGACATGATAATGCAGCAATTTCCATGAAATTTCCCTAAAATACATGAGCACTTACTAAACACCTAATTCATTCTTAACTACTAGAACTTTTAATCCACTCATTCTAATTGTACACGTTCCTATTAAGAAATGTTCTTAACAACATTTACAAAAAGCAGAATGTTATAGAAATAAATGCTGGAGCCTATGAAATACCATTAGGAAAACTGCTAAATTACAGAGTGGTGGGGGGAGGGGGAGTGTGCTCTTTAAGAGACCATACCTGCAAAAAGAAATTTTTAATCTTACATAGAAAATAAAGTAAAAATTTATTCAAAGCTTGTGCTAAAGTAAAAACTGGACAAGCACCAAATATAGCTGCTTTTAGTTGGTCAAATCATTTGATCATTTCCATCAGTTATTACTCTATATCTCTGAAGCTCTATGTAGAGCTCTATCTAGAGATATACTTTATATCTCTTCTCTTATGCCTAAGAGAAGAAGCTTATTATTTATGTATTTTAAAAAAGAATTCCTCATTAGGTATCACATCTGAGATATAAACTGTATTACTCCTGTTATTTTTCATAAGTCCCTGCAGCAAGAACAGATCTGTCATGCTGTTGAAACAAAAGGCAGTGAAGATAAGGAAGAGCAATAGTTCAGTAGTTAAACTCTTTTATGTTGAATGTGCTTTTTCATACATTGGCTCAAGTCTTTTTTTAATGTATCCAGGCACATTTTTTCCATCGACTTTTGTAAGAGCTAGATGAGAATTTTCAAGGGCAAAAGCTATTAAGTGCAATGTGTATTATTAATGTGTTTATGTCTCCCTTACTCTATTTATTATAAACACATTAATGAAAATGCCATTAATATTAGGGCTGATTTATAAGAATGTGATTCTGTTTACAGCCAAATTACTGCACACTGGAAATATTTTATTTAACCTAATACATGCACTTACAATTTATTAAGACACTTGTATCCCTCCAAAGAAAAGTCTATATTAATAAGATTGATGGCGTACAGGCTTACAGTGTTTTCTTCTGAATGTGGGTGTTGAGGGGTAAAAATCCTTCAAATATTATTGAGAATCTATTTTTATGCAAGGAATTTTACCAAATAATACAAATATACTCATAAGGTGTGTCTTTAACCAATTTTGAGATAAAGAAATAGTGTAGGAGATATTGGGGTACACAGGACAGGGTATGTGAATTTAATTAGCGTAGTCAGTTTGATACCATGGCAAGAATAAACAGAGCTTTGAAGATTACAAGAAGATTGGCTCAAGATTAGTGACAGGAAAAGAAGACAATTTCTGCAAGCAAGAGATGTTTTAAAATGTATAAGTTTGTGCAATGTTTAATCTAATAATGGTAATAAAAAATTACTAGCCTTCCTAGATTGATATATAAACATTTGTAACACAAAGTAAAAAATGAATCCTGACCACCAGTTTGTCTTCCCATCTCCCTCTCTGTCATCCATAATTGCTGCTTCATGTGGCAGGAGAAGGACTGGCTAGAATGGTGGCAGTTGACAAGCCTCTGGATCTGATGATGACAGTGAGAAAACCATGTTTGGGGCCACGATCACCATACAGTCATACACTGTGACATGACAGGTGAGCCAGGGGAACTGAACATGTCTGACAAGAGAGCCGTTAATGAAACCATGCTAGCTAGCCCTTCTGAGCAAGCATGGATCCCCCATCCTAAAACAGGACTTAAAGTCACTTCTACATGTGTTTCCCAATACCATCCCTTCGGATTTTTACTGTCTGCTACTGGGACAAGGTCTACAACCTGGCTATGCTGCCTGGCCATGAGCCAGAGCTACGAATGTTTCCCGCTTGGAGAGCAGTCATGGATGAGACTGAGGAGGACAGAGGGAGTGGGGCAGCCTGTGGGGCTGCCACTGGGATGGCCCTGGTGGCTGTGCCAGACCAAAACCTGCTCAGGTCCCACTCTCTGTCCCCTGCCCGCATGCCATCCCTGAGGAGCACCAGTGATAGAGCCCAGTCACCACCTACAGTCCCACCACTATACCACCAGTGACCCTAGAGCCATCAAATTTTTATCACTTACAGCACTGAGGGAGAGTTGTTTGACCTCATCCCCAAAAAAGATCTGGACTTATTCCCTTTGGATACACATTATAATTAGTTACAGATTAAAAAAGAAAGCCCTTAATGACAGAGACTTTGCCTTTATTTCACTATTCAATGCTGCTCTATGTTTCACCAGAAGGTCCAGCCTTTACAGGGAAACTCATCTCACAGTGTGAGACTGCAAGACAAGAAGGCACAAATCCCACAGCCAACACAGCAGCTGACACAGTATCCAAGACCACCTCTCAGCTTCAAACCAGCCCAGCCCCCACCTCACTGGACCATTGCCGACCTACGTGCAACAACTCCAGGAAGTGCAGGACTGGACATATCAACAAATAACACAGTGATGTTGACTGATGGCTCATTTTCTTGTCTCCCTACAGGAATTTATGGACCCTTGAAACCTGGTTATCGCGCCTTGCTCATAGGCACATCACCTACCTCAGTAACAGGACTGTCCTGCAAGAAGTCATTGACTCTGACATAGCTGGGGAGATAAAGATCATGGCTTGGACCACCCAGCCATCCTGAGTGGTTCCAGCAGGGAGCAATATAGCTCAACTCATACCTGTCCCAGTATCGGGGTTGCAGATAAGGCAGTACCCTTATCTGCAACCCCAATAGCTGAACCAAAGGGAGGCAGGTTTGGTTCCACGGGAGTCCCACAAATTTTCTGGACACAATGTGTTACATCTCAGCATCCCACATGCCGATGCAAAGGCAAAGATTTGAACTGAAAGGCAAAGATTTAATTTTAATAGATCTTATTGATACTAGTGCAAATGTGACTGTTATCTCAAAAAGCAGGTGGTCCAGTGATCTGCCATTAACTACTGTGTCTCAGATGCTCTCTGGTGTGGATGGGAAGAGTAAAATCCTGCAGAGGAAACACTTGGTTCAAATTGCTTCAGTCAAACCTTTTATGCTGTGTGTCCCTCTGGTTTTGTTGGGGAAGGATCTCTTGACACAGTGGAGTTTTAGAGGTCAATCAAAATTTTTTGAGGGGTCATTGAAGCAAGCAACACTTTAAAACTAACCTAGAAAGCAGAAAAACCAGTTTGGGTGAATCAATGTCTCCTAAGCTCTTAGGAGGAGGAGGGGAGCCAGCAATGGCACTCCTGCTGAGAGACTGCAAGAAAGCCCTTTAATGTTTTCAATTTTTTGAATTGTTCTTTGATGGAACCTAGCCAAATAGTTACCGCTTTTGAGCGAGAACTTAATGCAGGACTGCTTCTCTCCTTCCCTTATTTAGTTTGTCATACCGGCCATCATCAGACCTGGTTTGAATGCACATGTGTTGAAAGTGAGACACTGTGGTACTGTGAATCTCATAAAAGATGAGGTACTTGCTGTCAATGTGATCCATCGGGATGCAGCAGAAATAATGCACAAATTCAATGATTATTGTGTGGGTATAAGTTTGGTCTACCTGAACAACTGGAAATTACTCCGGACCAGTGGCTTACTGCTACCGAGAATAAGGATAAATTATGATTTTCTGAATATTATGGTATTTACTGAGAATTGTTTCTAGTGCTCAGACACAGCCTGTTAACCAACCAAAACCAAATGTTTGGGAAAGCCTTAGCCCTTGTCACTGAAGTTGCAAGTCAGGCAGTGTCACCCTGATCTTTAGCCTTCTAATAATTATTTACATATTTCTTCTGGAGTTTCTCAAAACAAAGTAGACTGTTTTCATATTTCTCTGCGATGGACTTCTGAATTGATCCCTGGGGTCAGAGAGGTGTTCCTCCTCTCCTCCAACCCTTGATCAAATTCCAAATCTTATTTAAACCCCAAATCATAATAAACAGCCCTTCTTTGCTCTCTTCAACCTGACCGGTGAGTGTGTGGTTCTTTTGTGTCACTAACAGTGACAAGGGAGGACTTTGCATAGCTTCTGAAAAGGTACAACAAAACTGGCCTTGGAGGTATTTGGAGAGGCACATTGGAGTCCATTCAATTTCTTCCCCAAATCTAATTGGGGAAATTCAGACAAACATTCGCACAAAAACTTTTGAGAGCAATTAACTAGGTGCGCTGCTTATTAGAAATCCCAAATGCAGAGTTAAGTCCTTTGTTTGAACTGCTAAAGGGACATTCAGACCTTTTATCACCCAGACGACTGAATTTACAAGCTGAGCAGGCGCTGCAAGGTGTATCTGATGCTTTAGCTGACAAGCTGCATGCAGGGCAGCTGAGCTGCCTTTCCTTTTAATAACTTTGTGTCCAGCAAAACAGCCCCATGCTTTGATATTTCAATGGGACTCCAAGGAACCAGACGCTTTGCTTATTATTGAATGGATTTTTTTACCACACCAAGCCACCAAAACTATCAGTACCCAACATGAAATGATGGCCCAGCTGGTTGTTAAAGCCCGACAGACTCACTTCTCTTGCAGGAGTGGGCTTTTCCACTGTTTTCCTGCCTCTTATCACTCTTTATTTGAATTGGATTTTTCAGAAGTCTGAAGCTATTCAAATGGCTTTTGCTGAATTCAGTGGACAAATCTCGATACATTCTTCAAAACATAAGCTTTTAACACCTTTATTTCAATTAATAAAAAAATCAAAGAGAAGTGAGGTTTCACTTCAAGCCTTAACAGTATTCACAGATGGTTCTGGTCACTCTCATAAATCAGTAACAGTATAGACAGATCCTTCTTCTAGTGTCTAAAGATCAGATGTATCCACAGTTGAGGGATGCTCCCAAACTGCTGATCTTGCTACTGTTGTCAGAACTTTTTAAAAATTTTCTGTTCCTTTAAATCTAATAACAGATTCAGCTTATGTTGTAGGAATCACGATGAGAGCTGAAGCATGAGCCCTGAAAGAGAGTGTAAACAAACTGCAAGCAGATGATGAGTTTCATTGGCTGAATCAGCTCCTAAGAGAATGGGGACACAATGGGTAGATTAGAAATTTAGAATAAGCTTGTATGTATTAAGCATTATATTATGTATTGTTATAATTATTACTTGTATTTTACAGTGTGTAAAAAATAATAAACTTAGCAGAAAAGGGGGAGATGTAGGAGATATTGGGGTCTACACAGGACAGGGTAGTCTGAATTTAATTAGCATAGTCAATTTGATAACAAAGATGCCTTGGCAAGAACAAACAGATCTTTGAAGATTACAAGAAGATTGGACCAAGACTGGCTACAGGAAAAGAAGATCGAATCAACTTCTGCAAGTAAGAGAAAATAGAATTTAATAACATGACCATTATGCACATAAGACATGTAGAGCCCAAATCTATGTTCTTGTAGGTACCACCTGATTTCTACATTCTGAGAACCATGTATAGAAAACCACAACCTTGCATGGGTGCAGGGGATGTCTCAGGAATTCATACATTTCTGAAAGAGTCTGGATATGGGTTTGGTCACTCAAGTTATTTAATAACACTTATGAGCACTGCTGTCTATTTTTTCATATCCACCCCCCATCCACCATGGTCATATATAGTTCATTCATCCATGCATGAAAAATAAGTATTTTACTTCCTTTTTATATTTTCATCCCATATTCTTAATGTAAAGTCAACCAAATTTGAGCACAAGCCTAGATGTTTAAACCAACAAGGACACCATTCCACAATATATACATATACATATAATAAATAATTTCAGATAGATAGATGCAAAAAAACCCTCCAAATTTGCTACTAAGTAAGTATAAGATGGAATAGATGCTAAATTTGCAGCTAGAATAGATGAGCATTTTCCCTTCAAGAAGATCAAGGCTCCTTCCAACTGAAAATTCATTTCTTGTCTAGTTTGTTTAAGTACTACCGTTAGACATATCACTTTCAGGAAACTTTGGTTTGCATTATAGAAGATGCAGCCTAAACAGACATGGCCTCAAAGAGGTATATTCAGATACAAGAGAATGAAATTACATTTCTGAGAATTCAGGACGTGCATGTTGTGTACTTTTAAAATAGTAAGTGCAGTTGAAATCAATATAATTCTTGGGTTTTTTTCCACCAGACATGACTGTAGAGACTTTTTACCAAAACAATATTTGTTGTCAGCAAAACAATTAACCCACATTTTAGAGGATATATGTTTTATCCTGCTGACCTGTATCCCTGAGTTCTCAAAAAAATGTAATACTTTATTGTATTTAATTAAATGGACACAGCTCTGTTAAAACCTCTCCCCTCCAAGAACAAATCCTGGTGGACAATTAGGAATTAAAGCTAGGGAAAACAGGACTGGATGATGAAAAACTACTGTGAGAGTAGTTTTTTCCAGTAAACTGTGCATAAAGAACTATGTTAATGAAATTTAAGCTTTTTACAGTTGATGGAGCATGGTCACTGCATGAGTGTACAGAGCAAAGGAGGAAGTAATGAGCTCCAGATTGCTTAGTTGTCACACAAAATGCTGAGACAACATTCCTTGCAGATGGAGGATTTCCAGAGATGATGTTTCTTTGTCAAAAGAGAGTCATGGAGGGTTTGGGAGGGTTTGAAATTAGGCTAATGCCAAATTTTCTTTTCAATAAATTCTATGAGAAAATTATTGAATTCACTCCAGACAAATGGATACCTGAAAGTGACATGAAGACCAAGGACAAGAGACACTATCTCTTTGGTGGTATTGGCTCTGTTTGTTACATGCACAGTTTCCTAATTTAAACTGCAAAAGTATTTATCTGCAGATTAGTGTAATGCAACCATTAAGTGTAGCTGGAGAAAGCAGCAAACCAAAAATGAAGCTGCATCAACCTCCAGCAAGAGATGATTATGAAAATTAGAGGGAGGAGAAAAACAACCCTTGGACACTAACAACTGATTTTCAAAAATAATCCGTTGCGACAATTTACTCAATTTAAATACCATTAACTGTGTTATCAGAAACTCAAATTTGTAAAAGTTTTGTGTCATTCTATAAGTACATGCAAGTATTAAAATAACTTAGATTGCTGCTTTGTGTTTCTCAATAGTAGCACAAAGTATTAAGAGCATATCAGTGAAGATAGCAAGGATTTATATTTCAAGTATTGACTTTGTGTATTTAAAGCATATGTTCTCTTAAAATACACTTTGAATAAGTTTTTTTAACGCCTGCATTATGTCTCTAATAAAGAAAATAAAACTAAACAAAATAAACCCTTACCCTAACACAAATTAACTAGAAATAAGGTGGAAAGAGCATGGCAAGAATTTAAGGAAATTTTCACTTACCATTTTGATTCCTCTGCAGAAGTATGACTCTGTAAGCCATAAAAAAGACCTGCAAGTTGAATTTCAAGGTCAAAAGCTGCCAATCTTCTCAATACACCAGGGTTTCCTTTCTATAACTAATTGCAAGAGCTGATCAAACTCATGCAAGTGGCCAAAGGGCAGTCTGGATCTACAGTAGCCCCAGAATAAATCTATTGCTTCTGTGGACCATGAGAAAAAGTTCATAATTATTCACTTGATTGACAATGCCTGAATTGTAAAAAAAGTAAAGGTAAGTAAGTGTAGAGAGAGACACAAATGAGAAAATTTAGGAGGGGAAAGTTTTGCTAGTTTGAGTGGGTTGTTAGATCAATGAAAGTCAATTGACCAATTTAGAAAACAAAAACTGAATGACGTGTCATGCTGGATGCTTATTGAAGGTAGCAAAAGAGGACTGATGTAAAGTACTCTAAGCCTAATACTTTGCCACAGGGTTCATTGTGGCTCATACACGGAGTGGAAATATTAAATAGATATAAAGAATGCCTGTTATAAGATCTGCACAGATAATATATGCAGGATTTGAGCAGAGACTTATCAGAAACTGTAGTGGTTGAAAAGCAAAATCAATGAGAGACTCCGAGTCAGAAATACAATTAAATAGGAAGGAAAAAAAAAAAAAAGTAAAATAAAATAAATGCAATAATACAAAAGACCACTGACAGAGTCAGAATACAACCTGAGCAGGGTGGTGGAAGCAGTCCAGATGAGCTGGTCTTCCTGAAGCAGTGATCCTGTAGAAAGGTCTGGTTGCTCTGGTCCTCTGGGAATCCAGTGGGTAAGGGCTCCCTGTGCTGTCCCAAATCCCAGATTGTATCCAGGTGGGAATGCTTGGCTCCTCCCCCTGGGTGGAGCATCTCACAATGGGCAGATATCATTCTATGAGTCCTGCAGTGGGTCCTTGATGGCCCATTAAACAGAGATAACTCCTGGAGGGGGTTATCTATGAGTCATGTGGCAAGGGATTGATGGGGCCATTAACAGAAGACAGTCCAGAGGGAGGGGACAAGAGAAACACTGCCCCACCTGGTTACAACAGCTCATGAAGATGGTGGTAGAATACATACTTTGGGCACATCCTACACTGCAACCCAGGACAGAAACTAAAATCTTTGTTCGAGGTTTATGAAGACTTCAGGTCACTGCCATCAGTGTTGAAATCACAAAAATATGAATTGCTCAAAAAATTAGTTATCAACTCATTTAAAGCAAAACAAGAATAACTGATATATATTACCAGTATATTTTTTGTGCTCATATTACAGGAAAATAAAAAGAGGGAAGGGTGTCTCTTGTACTCTCAAGAGAGTAAATTATGGCTGAGATTCAGGTTATTGACTGTAAACCATGGATTCTAAAACTGTCTCTGCAGTCTTGGCTTATTCCCTTACCTTACTAGTCCAAATATCTAAAATGCTTCTTCACAACTGAAAGTTTAAGTTACAAAGCTCCCTGCTGTGAACACTTAGTAAGGACCAGTTATATCTTGTCTCATAATTTTAAAAAAATATCTTTTTAACTTTTTGTAAAAAAAAAGTCATTTTTGTTGATGTTGTGGTTTTTGTTTTGTTTTGTTTTGTTTTGTTTCTTTTTCCTCAGTGGGTCAAAAAGAATTCAAGCAAGCTTGACTCAAAGAAGAAAAATATAATATTGGTCCTGAAAAATAATCTTTAATTATATGTAATATGCTCATCTTTATTTCTTTAAATGAGTGAGAAAATATTATTATTAATATTGCACTACTTATCAGATCAATGATATCTGCAAGTTTCATTGCAATTAGTTTGTCTCTGTGATTCAGATTAACTTCCTTCATGATAGTGAAAGGTCATTTGAAAATAACATTTTGAAAATCTGCCAGTACAAGAAGCTTAGATTAAATTAATCTCAATCTTATTACACATCAATAAAGGAAATAAGTTTGAAAAATGCATTCCTTTCCATTCTATAATTAAATGTCATTTTAATATTAAGATAATACAGTACCTAGTTTGGTTTTCTTTTAACCCTTCAAAATAGAAGTGTCATACATTGATGAATGATGCAGCAGATTTGAAATGCAAATTAACAAACAACCCTAAACAGATTTTCAAAGTGACTTCTGTGACTTAAAAAGTACATGTTCTGCAAGACTAGGAAAGTGTTCTTCAAAAAAACTCATGCATTAAAGATGATACCTTGTATAAAAGCCACTTAAACTTCTATCCAGTTTTGCTGCTTCATTTCAGTCTTAAATCCACTCTGCTTTCCAGTGAATTGGGGACTTAGATAATGCATTTGTAGGGGGTCTTTGTAAAAAAAGGTCAGCTGCTACATGACTAATAACCTCCATATGAGACAAAATGTTTTGAGTCACTGAATCTAACATCCTTCTTATTATGTGTAAATGGCTCACATAGCCACCAACAGAATATATGGAGCTCTATCTTAAATCAGGTAGATTTCTGGCTGCTGACCTTTGTTTGAGTTTCTCTAGGCTGTTCCAGATCCTCAGTTCACTGATTTCTAGAAATCTGCTTTACTTTCCAAACTCAACTTATTCATTCAAAAAGTTCTCTTATTTGCAGTTGCGTCTCCAAGATTTTTCTTCAAACATTTGCCATAAAGATATATCTATATAGATCAGTGATATTCCATTCAGCTTTTTTTTTTTTTGTCAGACAAGGCAAGTTACTTTATCTGCTCCCCATTCATGCCAATCATTTTTTATCATATTCTTGAAACCAAATGGCTGTAATATTTCAGCTCAAATTTCTTTTTATTGTGATAGATAATGAATAATTTATGAAAGCCAGTCACATGCTGGGCTGCATCCAAAGCCCCGTGGGCAGCAGGGCAGGGAGGGGATTCTGCCCCTCTGCCCTGCTCTGCTGAGACCCCACCTGCAGAGCTGCATCCAGCTCTGGGTTCCCAGCATGGATCTGTTGGAGTGAGCTGAGAGGAGGTATCAGAATGATCAGAGGGATGGAGCAGGTCTTCTGTGAGGAAAGGCTGAGAGAACTGGGATTGTTCTGCCTGGAGAGAGAAGACTTTGGGATTACATGATAGTGGCCTTACAGTACCTGAAGGGAGCCCAGCGGAAAGATGGAGAGGGACTGTAAGGGCCTGGAGTGACAGAATAGGGGGGATGGACTTCAAATGAAAGAGTAGATTTAGTTTGGATATAGAAAGAAATTCTTCCCAGGGAGGGTGGTGAGGCACTGGCACAGGTTGCCCAGGGAAATTGTGGATGCGTTATTCCTGGAAATGTTCAAGGCCAGGTTGGATGGAGCTCTGAGAAACCTGAAAGCTGTCCATGTCCATGGCAGGGAGGTTGGATTTAGATTATCTTTAAGGTCATCTCAAACCCAAACCATCCTATGATTCTGTGATTCTGTTACTCTGTATTTTGAAGGCAAATTAATCTCTACTTTACATATTATTAGTAATACAGTCCTACCTGTAATAGAAATATCAGTACTGCAAAGGGTAATGAAAATTTATATTTTCAAAAATCCTTTTAAGGATTTTAATATCCTTCAAATAAGAATGAAAAGAGCAGGAATAGCCTCTTACATAAATACAGGTTTTCTTCCTATTTCTCAAACATATTCATTTTGCATGCAAGAAAGAAAAACAAAAAAAAAAAAATTAGCAAGAACTAAAATGACATTGAAATGCAATTCTTTCAGGGTGACTATTGATTGTTTTCTTACAATCTTTTGAAGCTCTCTCTGTACTACATAAGATGATACCAATTTTAGTAACCATTTAGACTTTTTCCTGTTTTAAGACAATT
Source organism: Zosterops lateralis (assembly GCF_965231275.1). NCBI lineage: Eukaryota > Metazoa > Chordata > Aves > Passeriformes > Zosteropidae > Zosterops > Zosterops lateralis. Next base: position 116,106,146 of record NC_139763.1, read on the forward strand.
GCTCATTGTGGCCTTGTGGGAGAAAATTTTTTTCTTTACTATAATATAGCCAGAAAATACACCAAAGCCAACTATTCTCTTGTTAAATTGAGAGAGAATCCTGAATGGGACTAATTTACATAACACAGGTTTTATGTAGGTTTGTGTTGCTGACTGTATGCAATGATTCATGCATGGAAGATGGGAGGTTTATATCCTTAGAGAAGATCAACTTGTCTTATAATTGCTGGCTAAAAAATAACAACCAAAACCATCCTCAGAAATATAAAATCCAGCTGCCGTGAAGTTAACCAAAATGAAAATGGAACAGCATCTTCAGACCACACAATATTTGAAACAGAACTGCCTAGTAAATATAATTTTGGAAAAACTGTTCTTCCACAGAAATATATATATATATTTAATGACAGTGCATTTATCCCGCAATCTATGAAAAGCAAATTAAATCAGGCTCTTCGCATTTCTTTCTCAGTTTTCAAATGTGCAAAGATTTCAGCTGATTTCCACATGAAATTTCATTTGTATCAATTTCATTTGTATTTATGAAATTCAGAGGAAAGCAGTTCTGAAAGGAAAGGAGGATGTGAAACAGTTTCCCTATGGTCTTTACATTCCCTCAATACCTGCTGGAATGGAAGAAATAGGAGATACTGTGTCAATTTTCCATTGTATCTTTCAGCAGAACTTTATTAAAATAAAAAACCAAAACCAATAATATTCCCAAGGGAGCACCTGCAACATACTCATACGTTTTCATAAGGTAGTTTATATATTGCATCCGCCAGGTCTTGTTGATATAAAACAAGGATGATTCACTTTATGTGGTGATTTTTGTTTCTCCATGCTTTTCAGACCTACAGCTTAAAAACTGTAATTCTAGCTTTGAATTCTCTGAAATGTGTCTCATGGCATTCATCATCATTCACTAAATGTGGGATTAAAACTGAAGACAAAGAAATAACTGTATAGAAATGTGTCCATATTTTATGAATAAATAATTAGGTAACAAACTCCTAAAGAATCTACATGTATGGGAGGATTTTATAAACTCTGTGGCTACAAAAGATAAAGACAGATTTCCAGCAAGGTTAGCTAGTTATCCTAGTTCATTTGGGAGCAATGCATGTCTGATTAGGTGCTTCGTTCCAGCATAAAATTATTTCCAGATTAACCAATGCATGTTTTTTCATAAAAATATTTGAAGGAAAAGAAAACACTTGTAGAAAAAGGGTATTTCAAACTGTCTTTGAAAGTGCCTCGAGACAAAATGAATTTTATATAACCAGTGAGAAGTCTGGATAACTCTAGTGAAGATCTACAAACAGTTGAAGCAAATGAAAACAGACCCCGTTATAGTGCAACAGAATCACTTTATTAAGCACATGAGCTTTTTTATATGTTTTGGTGTTTACAAATTAGGATCAAATCTAATGCAGACAGGCAGGACACTAACCACTAACCAACATGCAAACAAATGGCAGAGCAGGATGTTTCTTCCTCTTGTCGCAAACACTCTCACACATCCCTCAAACATCCATTCTCACATAAGTATTTATGTCTTGGCTTGGTCATAATCCTTTGGAATGTGCTTTCTCAGGCAGATAAGGTTGAGCAGTGGTCACTTCTACAGCAATCATAAAAAATAAGATGAACTGAAGTGATAAACATGGTACAAAGACTGAAGAAGGTGATTATATCAAGAAGCATTTGGAGGGAGTTGTCACTTTCAACATTTCCTTTAGCAGTTCTCAGCAAGGTGGCTACAGCTACAGCTCAAACAAACTCAAAGGCATCATTTATCCTGCCCTGGAAATACATGCTCTATCTGTGCTCTGTCTCCATCATATGTTCGTGACACACGGGTAGAATGCAAACATTCTCCATTTTAAAGAATCCACTGGATACAAGTGCACTCTCCATACATTACTGATTCACAACTTGTGGGCTGATGGGTGGTCTCTAACTGTGATCTAAACCCTATCCTCTCTCATAGAAGGCACGTAAGACAAGGAGCTGAAATCCTTGAGTGTGAGAGCATGACTGAATATCTTTGCCACCTGCAGCTCTGTAGAAGAAAAAGCTGGGCAGTGTCAGTTCACTCCCTTCAGAGATGAAAGTTAGCTCAACAAAAGTTCCTGGTTAATGAACTCCAAAAAGCTGTTGACAGACATAGGAGAATCAGCATGGTCATCTGGCATCTTATTATAATACAGGAAATCTTCAATCAGCATGAGTTAACTAAACTTCATTTCATACTTCATCTAAAGCAAAATGAAAGAAATCTGCAGCTGCTTGTCTGCAAATCTCACAGAAGCTTTGCTCCACAAAGAATGATCAGAGTGAATGGTAGAAGCAGAGATTTATTTTCAAAGCAACATTGTTATTAGTTTGTTTGTTTTTAACTAAACCAAAACCCACATGTTTATACACTTCTGGCATCTTATTGGTCAAAAAAATTAGATAAGAACTTTTTGAATATAATGGGAAAAATGTGCATTTCTACTATAGTTATTTATAACTTTCGTCTGTTTTCAACACCAAAACAGAGTACAGTTTCACTGACTGGTGATTAGGTTTTGATATTTTTTACTCTTAAATTAAATGTCTTCTGAATTATCTATTCACAAAAGGGTTTTGAGGATTTTTTTTTTTTTCTGAAGTGTTACCAGAGTTCTCACCACTTCTTGCCCCTAACAGTAGGGGCAAGCCATCTCAGCTATGATAGTTAAGTAAATAAGAAGCTTTACAGATTAAATTATTAGTGCTTTTACTAGATCTACAGTGGTAAAGTGCTTTTACAAATTACGATTCTATTGCAATTAGAGAGTTTACTATGCTAACCATGAAACTTCCTGATCATAAACACAAGACTTCTCCTAGTAAGCTGTTTCTGTGAGCAGAGTTAGAAATTTTTTAATCTCATAAAAAGAGAAGTGACAAGCAATAGCAAAAAGGAAAAAAGTGTACTTTTTAGCTTAGTCAGAAAAATGTCTTATCTTTTCTCAGTTAAAGGCAACATGTACAGTGACAGACAACATTTCATATATTTTATACAAACCAGATGAGATTACTTGTGGTCATATGGAGTCACACTAAGTAAAGAGACCATTTATTGGTATCTTCTACACCTACATTTTATTGTGCTATAAAGTTGAATTGCCTATCCTATGGTCATCTGTCCAGAACACCATAAAATTATATTCCTTGAGAATGCATTGATAACTCTTTAATCATCTTAAGCCATTAAGCTAAATAACAGACTTGCCTAGATACCACAATAAAAGTGTACATTTTCATTTTGAAGATTATATAGCATCCTTATATGTTACTCTCTTTCAAAAAAGCATTCACTCCCTTCAGCTGTTCTACTTCACAAAATAAACTATCAGTAAGAGATTTATAGACACTAGACACAAACCTCCCCCCCAAAAAAAAACCAAACCAAAACCACCAACCAACCAACCAAAAACAAAAACAAAAACAAAAACAAAACAAAACAAAACAAAACAAAACAAAACAAAACAAAACAAAACCAACAAAAAAAAAAACAACACAACTCAAACCCAAACAAACAAACCCAAAAGAAATACACAGCGGTTATTCAAACTCCCTTACATAGAGAGAAGTTAGAGGGCTCCTTTTTTAGAAGGAACAGAGTAGACAGATGGGGTATGTGAAGCCCCACGGCAGAATGTCTCAAAGCTGAGGGACTTTGCCATTAACTCCTTAATTCCTGCTACAAACTTTCCCCTTAAGTGTTCTTAAGAGACCTACCAGTTACAAATTTATATGATGAAATATAGTTATCTTTAGCTGAGTAAGTCCCCATTATTTGCTACTGAAGCTTTTCCAAAGTATCAGGTTCTTTATTATTTTAAATCTGCATCTTTATTTGATGTTAAGAATTCATTTAAAAAAATTAAAAAAAACCCAAAATAAAAACAACAACAATAAAACCAAAACAAAACCAAACCAAGCCAAAACAAACAAAAAACCATCAAACAAAACCAAAACCTTAAAGAGAAAGGACTATTCTGAATACTTTGTCTTTTAAGACTGCTATTATCCCTACAGAGATTATTGAGCAGCTTATCAGGCTTTTTGTTGCTTAGTATAATCGAAACACTGCAAAAGCAAATATATTTGAATTTTGTTTCTCTTCAGAAAAAATTGTTCATTCCAAAAAACATGATTTAGAGTGGTTAAATCATAAGTCAATCACCACATGCCTTCAGTACTTGAAATTAGACCTCCATGTACATTTGAAGATATTTTAAAAGCACAGTATGAAAAGCAGTGGTGCATGAAATTTAAGAGTTCAAGAAATGGCAAGACATATCAATTCTCCTTGTTAAAAATGGGCGGAGATAATATTTTTCTCCTTAAAATGCCTTTATTAATCAGCTCTTACAAGGGTGGCTCGAGGGACCTTGCAGCCCAGGTCGCCCTTGAGGAGGAGGGTCTTGGTCAGCTTTGCAGCTGGATGTCCCTGCAGAGCTGGAGAACTCTTCCCTCGCCGGGGGTCTCCAAGGAGTTCTGATTTCCATTTGTTTGCCTTGGGGTCTCACATTTTTTTGGGTATTTTTAGGTTACAGCGAGTTACAAAAAAATTGTCTATTAATAGTCTAGGGTATACACGGCTTTGTACTGTCTTTTATTGGTCTAAATTTTACATGGATTTATCTTTATAGGGGTTTTTTGGTGTTAAAAAGGGTCCCAGAGTGCATTGGGATTCTTAATTTACATGTACTACGGGGTTGCCCCAGGGGGGGCGGGCGTTATTTCGCAATTGGCGCTGCAGCAGCCTCATGGAGAGCCGGAGTTATTTCACAACTGGCAGCACTGAGATGGCCACGCTACACGGGGAGCGGGCGCCTTGGAGGTCTTGCGGTTTCGATGGGGGGGGGCGCGCCGGTGGCGGCACCTCGGTGGCGATTTGCTGCAGCTCTGGAAGTGGGTTTTTTTGGAGCGGGCCGGGGCGGGCACACACGGCATAGCTTTGGCAGCGGCAGCGATGGTCCAGGATGGCCGCACGGGCCAGGAGCGGCGGCGGGCCGCGCACATTGGCCGTGCCACAGCCCGCTTCGGTGTCTGTGCAGGCTCTCCCTAACGGCGGGCAGCTCGCTCTGGCGTTGGAGGGAGTTCTCCGACGGCGGGCGAACCCGCTCCGGGGTCTGTGGGGGCTCTGCGACGGCAGGCGGGCCCCTCCAGGGTCTGTGGCGGGCGGGCTGCGGGCAGCCTCCAGTGACCAAGCAGCCCCCCCTCACTGCCTCCCCCCAGAGGGACCACGGAGGTGGCTCCTTACTGTTACATTACAATCCAAAATTATTACATTTAAAATATTAATACACTTATTACATGACAATCAAGGGTTTCAACTCTTCAAATCTCCAACATACATTTAGGAGCTTTCTAATTTTCATTCTTTTCAGTCCTTACTTGACTGGAATACAAAGTAGAATATGCAACTTTGCAGAGATATTAGCATTGGAAGAAAACCCTAGAAAGCTCTTCCACATTTAGAACAAAATGTTACAGAATACCATACCAAAGTCGTGAAGTCATTTTTCATTCTTTCATGGCAAGTTCTCTCTCCTCTCTGGCAATTCTATGTGTTATTAAACAAACTGTGCCCCCCTATCACCTTTCCCAGAGAGCCTTCAGGCTTGCTGGGCTCGTCACGATATCATGAACTTTAGACAGGTCCAGACCCAGGCAGAAGAGTGCATAAATCAGAGAAGGAGCAACTTACGATCCGTGGTAAAAAGGCTTTTATTCAGGGCAGAAGTCCAGGTGGTCAAAGCATGAGTGTGAGTCCCAAAATAAGAGACCAGAGAGCCCTTTTTGGGTCTGTCTTGCCCTTATCAATAGGGGTGTTACTGAATACAAATTAAGGGGAGTGACTCCAAAAGTGGGGATGTGACATTACCATTTTGGGTTTGAAGGGGGTGGGATGTTACCTGAGGCCTTTCTGGCCATCTGGCCTTGGTAGAGCCATTAAGTATGAGGGAGTGTCCACAGATAAGATACAAAGTTATACAATGGCCTAGGCCAGGGCTATCAGAGACATACAATGGGGAAGGCCAGGCTTATTGTGTGACTTAACGACTGTAATTAAGAGAAGCAGGGATGTGGGGGGTGTAGGAATGAAACCTTACAGAAACTTAACAAAAATTACAGACATTTTAGAAAACCCAAAATGCACACTCCAACACCCCCCCAGGTGAAGAGCATTACTATGATCAAAAGTTTGGAGAATGCTATAAGCACCCGCAATTATCTCAAAAATGAGGATATGCTTTTTTATTTCTATATATGGCCTGTTATTGTCAGCAACCACAGCAAGAGCAATGCTTTCCAAGAGTAAGGAGATCACCTGGGTATTTGCTGGAGATACCATCCTGTCCAAGCCTCCCACCACTGCTGTGCCTCTTCAGCATTACCCTTCCTCTCTTCCATGGTTTGGTCTGCTCTTGGCATTCTAACTCTCCCTTTTTTTCACTTGCTTCTAGCTGTCTGACTTCTTGAGATATTTTTCTCTGAACTCAGCATTTTCTGTTTATTTAATTACATGGATCTCTAACTAGCTTATAGCTTAATGAATAGATTAATTTATTGATCATTCACCTGATGTTTCTACTACCAAACTAATTAGCTAATACATTCTGTGATTTATGCACACTAAATTGCCTACTTTTTACCTTTTCTTGGATTACATGATATTTAATTAATCCATTGTTTTATTGATTTTTTAAAAATCACCCATTTAAAGTTAATTACGCTGCTATTTTGAATAAATAATTACCATTTTTGGTATCTATTTCTTCAATCCTTTCTCATTTCTCAACTTTTTGCCCGTGATACATAGCCTCTGTCATATCTTCTCTGCAAAGACTTCTGTCCCTTAACGTCCATTCTCTGAATGGTTACTTTCCCCTCGTACCAGCTTTCCTCAAACATAGCATGTCTGCATTTATCAATTAGGTGCCACCAATCCTTCAGTAACCCTCCAAGGAAAGAAGACCAAAACAGTCAAAAATCACTGCAAAAACTCTCAGAAAATCTGAAGGAAAGATAGACTGAAACTCCATGCTACTTTTTCACTCATGGATCTAAATATATTCAAATGTCTCCTTCTAGTTTCTAATCTGTACTGCCTAACTTTATTTCTTAATTTTACTTCTCTCCTCTCCACATCTCTGTTCTCTAGCTTTCTGGAATTTAAATTAAAATAATAATAATAATAATTAAAAAAAAAAAAACCACAGAATTTTAGGCAATTGCATATGCTAGATTAGACCCTTGTAACTTGGCAAAGCTTTGACAATATTTTCAAATTTTCTACTGAGTTAATATGAAATTAAACATTTTTTTGTAAGACTTATTGTCTTTAAGCCTCAAAAGTGTAGATGTATTCTATATTGCACTCCTCTAAAGAGGTTGTGAACACCATCATCTTATCATCTGTAACCATCAGATTGCTGGAAATGGAGTTAGGGTTCTGAATAGAACCCTATTCTCAGCATTCTGAATAGAATCATGAGTGTGGGGTTTTTTGATCATTACATTTTTAAAGCACTATCCATTTTCATTTTAATACAGGCAGACCTTTTGTCTACTAAGAACTACTTATATATTTTTGTTCTATTCAATACACTCTATCAATTATCACTATCTGTCTCTTACCAGAAGAAATATATATTCAGTAGCAGGAAAGGTTACAAGTTATTTTAATTTGATAGAAATTAGAACAAATTAGAAGTTAAGTATCATTAGATGCCTCAGTACCATCCTGGAACAATCTAAATGCTTTTTTGATTATTATTTCTTGCCCTTCAGGCATTTGTTTCAGAAAAATGTTTTCTTTGTGTGATATGTACTATCTCCTAAGTCAAATTCAAAATATTCACAGCTCCAAATGAGGAGGCAGGATCTTGCATCACTGAATCAGAAGTGTACATTAAAATTATGTTTCGCTCAGTAATTTAAAAACCAAAAAAAGTCTGAAAGGTTAAAAGCATAAAGTAGTAACTTGGTTTAGTAATTAGTAATATGTTGTTTTGTATCAAATATCTTATTTGTTTTCTGTCTGACAAGCTAGGAGTGTTATTTCAGGTTTTGTAAAATCTTCTGCAATACTCTTAGTAGCTAATGTGTTTAGGAAAGCAGAATACTTAAAGTGAATAACTTGTATTCTTTAACTGTCCCTCTATTTCCCCATATTTGATTCCATCTCTATTTTCTATCAGCTCCAGAGGGTTCAACCTGTAGTTTATTTCCTTTCTTTGAGGGACAGTGTGAAAACACTTTGTCCTGGGTTGCAGTGTAGGATGAACACAAAGTATTTATTCTATCACCATCTTCATGAACTGTTGAAACCAGGTGGGCTAGTGTTTTCCCAAGCCCCTGCCTCTTCTGCTAATGGCCTTTGGGCTGTCTTCTGCTAATGGCCCATTAACGCCTGGCCCATGACTCACAGGTAACTCCCTCCAGGGGTTATCTCTGTTTAATGGGCCATCAAGGACCCACTTCCCACTCCTTATCCTATTGTGAGATGCTCTGCCCAGGGGGAGGAGCCAAGCATTCTCACCTGGATATAAGCTGGTATGTGGGACAGTGCAAGTAGCACTTATCCACTGGATTCCCCAGAGGAGCAGAGCTACCTGACCTTTCTACAGGATCACTGCTTCAGGAAGAGCACCTCACCTGGACTGCTTCCACCATCCTGCTCAGGTTGTATTCTGACTCTGTCAGTGATCCTTTGTGTTATTGCATTTATTTTATTTTACTTTTACCTTTTTACCTTTCTTCTTATTAAATTATATCTCTGACTTGGAGCCTCTCATTCATTTTGCTTTCAAACCACAACAGACTTGCAGATTGAAGGAGACAGATGAGACATAACAGAAGTTCCTTCATATGAAAATGTGGATATAACCCCCACCCCTCAAAATCCAAAAAAGCCTAGCAGCCAGGCACCACTAAATCATGGCTTTGCAAGTTCCTCCATTACAGTAAAAAAACCAATCCAGTGTAGTATCTCTTCCCACAACTCCCCCTTGTTTTTTAGGTTCTCAGGACTTTGGATTCTTATGACTCTCACCCTAGAGGAAAGCAGCCTTAAAGTGATAAAAACAATAGAAGTGATAACAATGAAAAAGGCTACTACCATCTGGATTCCCATTTATTACTGCCATTGGAAAGATTTATCAGCTGATGTCCCCAGGTAGATAAGTAAATGTGTTAATACTATCTTGGCCACGGATTACTGCTCTGAACATCTTAGCTCTGTTCAGATCTGTGCTTTCAATTGTGTGTGTAATTTAGAGCAAATTACTGATGACCCTGTTGTTCTCCACTGTAAAGCTAAAAGTGTGAATTCTCTTATTGTGCAACACTTTAAAGCTTTATGGAAATAAATATTATGTGATCAATTATTGCTAGAGAGTTGAAATCATATGCACATTTATTGCATTTGTTTCCTTCCCTGTTAATTTCATATACGAATTTAAATTGGGATTCATAAATGCATTCTTATTTTACTTTAGTTCTTTGTCTAGACTACCTACAAAATCTGTATTTTTTTTCCAAACAAAGAACTTAGTACTTTTTTTTAAATGTGCATAATTCTATCTTGGAGCCAAGCTCAAGTATTTTCCACATAAAAACCAAAATCCTCAATAAAAGACTGGCAGCATAGTGCAGTGTCTCGTACAGAATATGCTGGCACACACATTGACACAAGCCAATCTCACTTCCAATAAAACTAACATACTGAAAGACTTTTCCTATACTTCTGAGATTACTCGACTGCATTCAAACTGGTGTCATGCCACACAGATACCAAATCTTCTATTAAATGGTTGTGTGAAGTTTCCATAAAGGACATCAGTCAAATGTTTCAAAAAGTTCTGGGTACATATACAATTACCCACCTACAAACTCAATTGATGGGGTGGAAAACGTTTAACTTTGTGCCACATATGCTTTTCCTTTAACTTCCCTGTAACCTAGAAACAACTATGTACAAGGGGGTTATTCTCTCATTAAATATGCCCAGCAGCTCCCTTCCTCTTTATTTTCCTCAGACAGACTAAATAATTGATCTTGGAGACATTCAGAAAGGCTTTAAAACCAATGAGAAGAAAATTTGGTCTGTAGTCATTTGGAACTCTCAGTCCAAGGAAGACTCATAGTCTTTCTGTGACTCCTTATAAACATCAAATTTGGGTTTTTTCCCATTTTGTCATCTTCTCCAAGAAAAAAGAAGAAAATCTCAATCCTGCAGAAAAGATGAACTTTCTTAACATTTATTTTGCAGGAAAATCACATAAAATTAATAGAAGATTTAATAAGATAAAACAAGCATTAGGAAAATGTTTGGGTTTTTTTGTTTGTTTGTTTTTGGGTTTTTTTTGTCTTATATTTTTCATGAATTATTAAATTAAAACAAATTTTAAACTGGAATTGATTATACCTTCAATATTAAAAACTGTCGCCATCCGCCGAGGCCCGGCTAGCTCTTCTTGGGGCAGCGACCTTCCCTAGCAAGTCGCCTCTAAAGAGGCAGCCTCAGTTCAGATGGCGCAGGCACCCCGGTGCAGTGATTTCAGCTCTTTTGTGAAGGAAAGCCCGTCAGCTCGAACCGGGCTTTTAAGCCGAAGTGGCTCTCCCTGGGGGAGGCAATCTCAGGTGACATGGAAAGATCACTTGGGAGCCAAAGATGATCTCTGAGAATCTTCTTTATTTCATTCCCACCAACGACTCGAAGACCTCGAGGTGCTCAGTCAGCGGGGTTTTATACCCTCACAAAAAGGGGCGGGGTTTCATTAACAGCCAATGTGATTAATGGTTGAGAAAAAGAACCAATCAGAGGGTTCGTTAATAAACATATTAGGGGATTGAAACTTGCACCAATCAGGGAAAGATCTGAAATTAACCAATCAGGGAAGGGATTCAAAACGGGCCAATCAGGGGACAGAACTTGGGTACAAGGCAACATCCAATCATAAATAAGACAGTTAACGTACCAGGAGGTATGTAGCTAGGTTAACGGGGACTGGCCAACCCTCTCTGCAGCACCCTCAGAGGCTTGGTTCTCCACAAAAAACATTACAAACATGCAGAAATTTTCTTGCAAAAGGGAAAACAATGACTGATTACTAACGGTCCCCAAATAGCTAGTACTTACATAAACCTAACATGGTAATTTCTTTGCATCTCAGCAGCCTGCTCGGCTATTTAAAAGGAAATATTAAGCTGCCTCTATGCAACCCCCAAGTTTATTTTATGTTCTAATTCTTCCCACATAGAAAAGTTACTGGGACAGGAGCATCTATGTGTTTTGAACTCAGAATATCCTCTAAATTATCACTGAAACCAGGCCTCTACGTGGGTTACAACAGGTTCAGAAGTCAGTAACTTTTGAATATCTAAATTACCTACCAGGTGTTAATGTAATTTTCATTGCAAGAGTTCTTAAACCTAAAGCTCTTTGTTCTTTACAGACTATATTCAGAATGTAATCCATGAACAGAAAATCTACTAAATGAGTAAATGGGAAATAATAACACATTTTAAAATTGTATCACCTTTGGAGAATGCAAATCAAGAAAACATTTCAATACCTCTCCACTCTGTAGTAAATACAATTCTGTCTTTGCCTTGAAGAGAGGAGCTAATATATTTTTTACTAACAATTCATCAGTTCTGCATTGTGACACTGCAATTTAAACAGTTAGCACTGTGATAGTAAAGTGACTAGAAGCAATGTTTTTCAGGCTTTTATTAGCAAGTCATTTCATGAACATCACGTCAACTATAACAAACATAGTATTAATAATTGTTTAGACATCTTCAGTGAATTACTTTCCTTTTTAATGTCACAGCTCTGAAGAGTAAGATTGAATTATTTTCCATTTATGTGAAAGATTGTAAAAAGTAATATAAACTTAAGATTATTTCAGTATAGTTTAAATTACACACTGTGATGTCTATGTTTGCATTTTGTAATAAAAGCAGTGGAATATCATAGAACTGAGTCCTAAGAAAAACTAAGAAGACTAAAGTGAATATGAAGCTGTTATCCAATAATCATTTCAGATGAAGGCTTGAGTGAGTGAACAGCTCTTTTCTAAAGTTCTAAAGGAATTATTCTTTCTTTTCCGTCTCTCTTATTTCTCACTGTAATTATGGATAGGATGTTAGCTATTGTTCTAGGGCGACTTTATGATGCTTGTATCCCCAATCGTCTGTTCTGTTTATGCTGTATATTGGATTCTGAGAGCAAAGGGGGGAAAGAAGGACTGTGCAGTTTGTTTTCAGAGACAGCATTCACATTCTCCTTGGAGAGAGAGATATTCTCCACTCTGCTTTTGGACTGTGTTTTTCTGAAGAATGAACGGACAGCAGAACAGAGATCTCCTTTGGCTTTTAGGTAGTTTTAGCTAGCTGAGGCAGAGAAACTCCCTGGACTGTTTTCTTTTTTTTCTTGGGACTGTTTAAACCTGTCCTGGACTAAAAAACCCAGCAGAGCATTAGGAGCTCACACAGGTGGCCCACTGGGGCCTGGACCTAGCCATTTTCCAGCGCCAGAGGAACTGATAAAAGACTGAGAGGTCCGAGCTATACCCATGGCAAGAACTTTCTCAATCTGCCATCTCACTTTAGAACGAGAGGTTTTATTGTTTCATATTATTCATTTTTGTGCTTGTGGGCACTTTGTTTGTTAAATAAATATTTTTTCCACTTCTCTCTAAGGAGACTTTTTTCCTGCACCGATTCAGGGAGAGGCCATTTAAGCTTGCTTCCCAGAGGAACCTCATTTGGAGGTTTTCTCCCAAATTTGCCCTAAACCAGGACAGCTATTGATATTACAATATACACCTTGTTACTGTGAATGACTGTCCTCACATATATCTACATTTGATGCACAAGGATATTAGAAGTTACAAAAGAAGGACTGTAAATGATTTTGAGTTTACAGAAAGTCATTGAGTTTATAGAATTTGACTTAAACATAAAAAAGGCTCACTTATGCCTTTTATTTCATATGAAAACTAGTGACAAAGTGTTATATGGCAAATAAAATTATTTATATTTGGCAAGTTGGACTTGAAGAATAAACATATCATATATATTGCAATACGGCTTTTTTCATCACTGTGCTGGAAAAAAGTAGCCATCAAATTCTTTTAACATCTGCATTCTGAATGTAAGAAAGTGTTGTAATAAATTAGCAGACTGGACTCAGTTTTCTCATGCAGAAAAGCCAATTCTTTATTCACAAAGATCATATTTATAGGAAATATCAGAAGGCACTGTGTTAAACCTAACTGGTCAGCAATACAGTAAAACTCAGTTCATTGGTTGGTGAAGGCTATTGTATATGTCTATCAAATTTTCTCTTTCTAGATATGTTTACATATTTTCTTCACTGATTCTCATGGGACAGATTCGTTGTTTATGCAGGTGCAAACTTATTTTTCTCTCTAAAAATAGGTTTTTCTTTATGGGAACTTACAAGCTGCTTCTAGCTTAGCTGGAGTAGCAGGGCCAAAACCATATTTTATAAGGCATTTATTTTATAATAGCTTCACCTGTTTGCAACAAGGAAACAAACTCATATGGGAACATTTTAAAAAAACACAACTCATAGGAACAGAAGACTGGCAATCAAACTGAGCCCTTAAGAATTACAGAGGCTATTTCTCCAATGTAATGTGTCACAGTTCTAGAAGACCTGTGCAAGACACTTTAACTCCACCAGGACAGAAAGAAAATCTGCTTCTTTGAGACAATATACAGATATAAAAGACACAGCTGTCTGTACAGCTCTCCAAGTTGTGTGTCTCCTTGCTACCATGTGTGTCTTCTTGCTACCACGTAAAAAGTCAACATTGCCCAACCAATTTGAAATAACTGAAATGTGGGACCCAGTGTAACTATTGAGACATGATTACTTTAGTGTTGGAGAGGATGGAAGTTTAACAGGAAAGTTTCACAGAAATGAATGCTTAGCAGAAGTCTCTTTAGAAATGAAAGCTAGTTTTGATATAGAAAATAAAAGAAGCTTCGAGCTAGAAACTGCTGAAGTACAGTTACTGGATAACCCAAGAAAGCAAAAGTTAAGTTGACTGAAAGGAGGTTTTTGGCTAGAGAAAAGGTATGTTTGACCACAAACAAGGAAAGATGTTTTAACCAAGTAAAGACAATTCCCAAGAAAAACAGGAGATAGTATAGGTAAACAGATATGTTGATGTGGCAAGTAGAGAAAATATTTAGGAATTTTCCACTGCAAGAAAACAGAAAAACAACTTTATGCTTAAACTTTAGCATACTAACTTTTGTGATTGCGTAGTACTAACCATAATATGGTAATGATAGCAGTTGTGATAGGCTATAGGTAAATGGTAAAGGTGTTGTGTATGATGCTGATTGGTTGTATGTAATAAGATGCTCTGTAAAGAAAAATATATAATGCATTGTAAACAAAATTAAAGTGGCTTCAGGTGTTACCTATAAGCTGATGCTGACAGCTATAGGCTTGGCTCTGGCACCCAGGACACAAGATTGCTGTTACTCCATCTGTGCAATAAACAGCATTTGAAAGAGCCGCCTGGTGTTCCAAAATCCTTTATCGACACATTCATCATCCATGTTTTAGTGTAGGTTTCACTAATTTCTTCAATGAACATATTTCTAATAAGGTTTGTTGCAGACTTCTGTTTTTCTGGTTAGCCAGAAGAGTATTTTCATATAAGTTCTTTATCAGAACTTTACACCTCTGTTATCACAGTTAGGACTGTGCTGAAGGACAAGGCTACAGTGTCATGACAAGAATAGAGAGAGCTCCAGGTGGTTTATTTAATGACATTTAATTGCCTTTCTTCTTTCTCAAAATTTGTCATTCACCATGCCTTTATTAGTTTCCCATTGGCTGGTGTTGTTTATTAGGACACACAGCATATAAAAGTCTTGCCTGCAAGTTTCTTTCTTTTCTCTACCCTATCTGCAGTGACAGTGTGCTTGGAGAGAATGGTGAAAGCAGATGAAATTGGGCACAAGGCCGTGATGATATGATGGCCCATGAGTAACTCATGGAACTGTAAACATGCCTGTTCTGGAAAACAAAGAGTCTCTGATATGGAGCAGCAGACAAAACAGAATAGATCTGTAATAAGATCTTGAGAGTCATAAATGAAGAAGAGGAACCCACTGTTTAATAAGAAACTGTTTCTGCTGTTCCTATGTCACTAAACAAAGTAATCAGAATGCTTTCTCTACCTCAAAATTGTTGAAGCAAGTTCATTACTTTATTTATCTTAACAGTCATGAGCACGACTGTTTCACCTAGATGACAGCAAAAAGAATTTGCCTTTATGCAGTAAGGGAATTAACCAATATATATGGATATAGTTGTTGTGGGTTCCATTCAGGTATCATCAGAGCCACTCTATCCCTCCCCTGGTCATCTGGGTAGGAGGGAGACAATGTAATGAAAGGCTCATGTGTCAAGATAAGGGCAAGGAGAGATCACTCAGCAATCACTGTCATGGTAAAAACAGACTCAGCTTGGGGAAATTAATTTATTATAAATCAAATCAGTGTTAGGTAAAGAGAAATAAAATCAAATTTTAAAAACACCTTTCTCCCACCCCTCCCTTTTTCCCAAGCTTAACTTCATTTCCCATTTTCTCTACTTCTTCCCTGCATTGCAAGAGGATACAGTCAGTTCATCCCAAGTTGTCCCTGCTGTTCCTTCCTCCTCAGAGGGAGGTCCTCTTACACTCTTTGGTGTCCCTCACCAAAGCAAACTTCTCCACAGTGGGTCCTCCCCATGGGTTGTATGAACTTTTCCAGCATGGGTCCCCTGTGGGATCACAGGTCCTGCCAGGAGCCTGCTCTAATGTGGGCTTCCCATACGTACACATCCTCTTTTGGGTATCTCCAGTGTGGGCTCCTCCACAGGCTGCAGGGGGGGTCTCTGCTACCAAACTGGCCACACAAACCCAATGAAATAGTTTAGTTTAGCTTAGTTTAGTGCCATTCGTTTTAGTATAGTAGAAAAAAAGACTTCATATAAGATGTTGAATAAGAAGAGTTTGCCTGAATGTAATTCATTGTTTGTAAGACATAAATACAAAAAAAAAAAAAAAAAAAAAAAAAAAAAAAAAAAAAAAAAAACAACAACACAGAGTGATTTAGGAGACGTAAAGATAATCTTTACAGCAACAAAACTTCAAATTGAATCTGAGAGAGCTTTGCCAGAGCAGACTGTGCAGGAATCACAAATTGAAATATGATTTCTAAATCATTTAAGGAAACTATAAACATAACTCTCTCTTCTCTCTCACTCTTTCTTCCTTCATATGCCCACACATATATCCTTAGAAGCTGTAGAAATGGACCATTATGTTGGTGCAATTCCACAATTTTCATTTCTCCAGTAAGGTCTTTGTTTCTTATGAAGACTTTTATATACTAAACAAGCAAAGGTTTAAGATTTCTTAAGAACTACTGAATGGCCCCTAGAAAAATACACTAGGTAGTCTAATCATGTTATCAGTAATCATCTAAGAATCAGTGATGCTGTTGCAGATATTTAAACAGCTTTATTGTCTTTTGTAATTATTATAATTTAAAAATAATGTTTACGGACAATCTGTTAAACTGGCATGTAAAATTTAGTGTGTTGTGCTAAAGAAGCAAATGAAATTGCTTTAATAAATTTTAGCTATTTCTATCACCAGTTAATAAAAGTATCTACAGGATGATAGTCTTTGGCAATAAATTTTCCATTACATTCATAAATGAGCAAGGACAAAAACTCAACCTGCATTCATAGCAATGAGACTTAAACAAGGTGGTGGCTCACCTAAAAATCCAAACACTGTTTTTCATGCCCTTAGGTTACCAGGGTGATTTCTGCTTTTAGTATCCTCAGCTGACTGAGACAGACCTGATTCCCAGTTCTTTCCCAGCACCTAAAACACCAACTCTTTGGACACACTATGTTCTTAATCACTCCTTTCAATCACTCTCTACTGCTGAATCTTTGCCCAGCACAACTGATCTCGAAGTTTACATTTAAGTATCTACACCCATCAGTGCAGCGTGTTAGAGACAAAAACATTTCCTTCAGGCTCTGGAGCAAATATACTACAAGGTAATCATTATTAAAAAAATAAGCAAAGCCCTGGGATGTAATGCTCCTTCTTTTTGTAAAACTACAGGAGAGCCTGTTTAGTGAAGTAAAGTGTATGCTCCACTAGGTTTTCCTTGAATTTGAGTGATGAGCATGGCTGGATCGAGGCAGGGAATCAGATGGGATTCACTACTGCTTTCTTCCTCGTTGTTCTCAGCAGGGTACAGGCTGCAATACAGAGCAAACAGTCTCAGAGTGCCAGTCAGTTGTGCCAGCTCAAATGGCTACTAGAGCACATGACAGGCCTGCTTGGGTAACAGGCCCAAATTAAACAAAGAAGCAAATAAATTAGTCATGAAAAACACAGGGAGTTATTTCAGCTTGCAGGAGTTCTCCATCTCCATTCCCTGACTGCTTTCTAAAGCAGTAGGGAGAAGCAGGTCACTTTGATATTTTCTCTGGTGAAAATGCCTCTCCAGGAAAAAGGGACCTGTTGCAAGGCTGGGGAGGAAATGGCGAGGGAGGGGAATCCAATCTTAATTTCAGAATATTTAACAGCTAATTTTCTTGGTTCTTTATAAAGTATAAGTAGGAAGCTAAATGCTGGTACATACTAAAATAGAAATTTCCATTTGAGTAGGAGTTGCTAGGCTGTTGGAGGTACTGAAGTCTAATACCAGCAGGACATTAGGAACAGAATTTTTGCTCGTCATGTAGTCAATAAAAATATCAGGGATATTTTAATTTTTAAAAATGCATGTAAATGAAAAAAATATTCCATGCACAGGAATATTCACATTTTGGTATAACTTATTTTTGTAAAATAATAGGAATCTTTTACATTCAAAATATATGTTCGTCCTTATTCACACTTACACAATAGTGAAAAGACAAACTTAATTATGATTTGGGAAAGTGAGAAGAAACCAGATAATTATGTATCACGTTAGAGCTGAACCAACACACACACAAAGCAACAGGAGGCATTCTTTTAATTTGGTTTTCAGTGACCCATGGATTAGATGGTGCTCTACACCTCATTTGTCCTATCTCCTGATGCAGTTGACAGAACTGGTATTCTACAAGACAAAACCAGGAGTAACCTGTAAGCAGAATAAAACTGGGATGGATGGATGGATGGATGGATGGATGGATGGATGGATGGATGGATGGATGGATGGATGGATGAACTCTCTCCAGGTTTGTTATTTCCAAATGAAGTTTCAAAAGTATGCCTGAATTAAGGAAGTGATCAGAAAGCACCTTGCCCAGCAAACACTTGAAGAGAACATTGTTACTTGGCAGGGATTGCATATCCTGCACTTGGAGATGTCAGAGTGGGACTGGCACAGAAGCTCTCCCAGGTTCCTTTTGCAGATAGTAACTTTCAAGAGAGCTGGTACCCTATGGCAGACAGTGTAGCACTGAGTTTCTGTGCAGACATCTTACCATTTATATAGGAAATTAACTTTTATCACTGAAATAATCAGGTCTCATACTATTGTTTTGACAAGGAGCCAGATCTCAAAGAATACAAAAGCAACAGTAGGGTAAATGTGCATGTACAAGAAAAACTGGAGTTAAGTGACTGCTTAGTTCTCACTCTTGTGCACATGCAGTCTTGTTTTACTTGGTAGTCTCCAATGACAAAATCTGATTAGCACATGTTAAACTGATTATGTGAAAAATCCAATACATACAAAATGTGCCAAAAACCCCAAAATGAAATAATTAATTCTCTTCTTCTTGTTAATTTTGTTATTGCAGATGCATTGTCATTTCTAGGCAAAGTAATGACAAAAAGCTTTACTTTTTTGTCATTCTTTTCCTTTGATGGAAAAAATGGTGCATGATTTATAATGAAAGTATGAAAAATATTAGTCCTAATCACTTGAGATGCATGCCACCCTATCTCTTTTAAAGAAAGAACAGATTTTAACTGTTGAAGGTATTATTTCCAAAAAGAATTTAAAGCAAATCCAAGACTGAAGAAACAAATTAAACTATAATTAGATGTCAAAAGACATTCAAAGGCCCCTGTCATCATCTTGTTGTGCATTTGTAAAGAAACTACAAGCTGACACAAAAGGAACTAAGTCATTACTATGACTTTAATCTGCTTCCCTGAAACAGTGTTACAGGTCATTTGTGTAATGATGTCCAAAAGAAGATAAAAATTGCTACACTGTGCTAGTACTAGAAAGCTAGAAATTATCTGTTTTATTGTTTCATGCACAAATATACTATAAAATAATTATATTCTGTAGAAAAAAAAAAAAAAAGAGAAAAAAAAATAAGCAATCTTAATTCTATTTTCCTCCAAGGGGTACAAGTTTGTGTGGCACAATTTCACAGAATCACAGAATGCAACCACTCACCAGAACCAACCATCTACAATAATCAGAAAAAGCACATAAATATACACACAGTACTATGACATATATACACATATACATTATTATGTATATACTGAAACCATTTCTCACCACAGAATCCCAGAATGGGCCAGGTTGGAAGGGACCACAGCAGGTTATCTGGTCCATCCTCCCTGCTCAGGCAGGGTCATGTGGCATCTAACCTAGAGCATGCCCCTGTCTTTCTCCTACCCCTCAGTACATCTAATCAGAAATATGGGTTTTCCACACAGAGTAAATAATTTAAAAAAAATTTTAGATAAGAAACAAAATATACAATATTTTGCTTTGGTGATATGGCAATCAAGACTGATCAGATTTCTTGACATCTAGATGGTTTGCTCCTTCAAATGAAAAGTGCTTGTATTTTACAGAATAAAACAACTCTTCCTTGGAATGGAAAGATGTAGAGGAAAAAATTTTATTAGCACCTTACAATTCCCAAAACAGAACTGTTTTCACCAAGACTCCTTTTCAGGGGAAACAAACATCTTGCTCAAGGGCTTTACTGCCACAGCCTTAACACCTCTTCTTGGCAGGGTTGGACTTGCTATACAATTAGATGAAAAGTATCTGTTAGAAATCTATCTATTAGAAATTACATTCAAACTTCTTTTTCATCTCCTTTTCTTGGTAATTTTAAGGGTTTATGTTTATGAAGTACATATAAATACACTCCCCGTATTAAGTGAGCACAGTGTTGGTTAATTTTTGGGGACATGTATGAAAGCAATAAACAACACATAACATCAATGCATGATTTAGATGTAGGTCCTAACATTGAAAGGTATGGCTACCAATTTTTTATATATGCTATGGAAAGTCAGGCTGACCTTGGACAGTGTTTTGGTTTTCATACTTTTATTATAAAATTGTTCATATTACCAAAGACTTCCAAAAAATTCAGCAGTAGATAATATAAAATATTTTTCTGAATAGATGATACATTTTCTGTGGTTGTATCTTTAACTCCTGCAAAAATAATATGTCAAATAATTACATTGAAATAGCTGAAAAAAATTCCTTTCTATCACAGACATGGCGCAGTGCAGATTTCCTAGACAGCAAGTACAAAAGTGATGCTGAGCTCACCCACACACTCCCAGCCCTGGAGGTAGTATGGGCTGAGCACCACAGCTCTTTCCCTTAAGGAGTTTGGGTGTGGTCAGGCTGGTTTTATGATTAAGGAATTTAGCAGTATGAGTGCTGACTAATCCATACCACCTGGCTGTAGTCTCAGACAACAGTTCTGAAAGAGTGTTTTCCTAATACAGGAAAATGGAAATAACTGCCTTTCAAAAACTCTGGTGTCAGGACTAGTGTCAGCACAAAGTTGAGCAGGTGATCCATCTGGTACTGGACAATTGTTATTTATGTCATAGGAGACAAAATTATTGAGACTGTATATATTTGCACATTTCTGACTACAGCAAGCCATAGAATATTGTGGCATATCTCCTGAATTTAGTGAGTCACCTTAACTGTATGAAAATGTAAAATGCATCTTCACCTTCAGTCCTGCGTGCAGTTTTAGGCATCACAATATAAAGAAAAATTGTGATATTAGAGAGTGTCTAGAGGAGCACAAGGATCGTGAAGGGTCTGGAGGGCAAGACTTATGAAGAGTGGCTGATGTCACTTGGTCTGTTCAGCCTGGAGGAGTCTGAGGGGAGACTTCATTGCAGTTAGTTTCCTCAGATGGAAAAGGAGTGGCAGACACTGATCTCTTCAGTCTCATCGCTAATGACAGGACCAGTGGGAATGGCTTGAAGCTGAGTCAGGGGAGGTTTAGATGGAATATTAGGGAAAAGGTTCTTCAGTGTGTGTTTGCATGCTAGAACAGGTTCCCCAAGGATGTGGTCGAAGCACCAAGGATGACAGAGTATAAGAAACATTTGGACAATGCTTTCAGGTGCATATTGCAGGTGGGATTGTTGGGGATGTCCAGTGCACAGCCAGGAGCTGAACTGGATGATGCTGATGGGTCCCTCAGTTTATTTTGTGATTCTGTGTACCCCTGCTAGAGAAATCCCTTCTATGAAAGCCCACACTGTGCTGAAAAAACCCACTTTTTAAATGTTATGCATTGATTACTCTGTGATTGATAATAATGTATTGAGAATGTACAAAAATAGATCCTAGAAATTCACAGAAGTGGTCAGGGTTTTTGCTTAGCATACATGACTAGTGACAGCCAATGAACTTTTTATAGATGAAAGCGAAAACACAGTTGTTCACTAAACAACCGAGATGTACTCAAACAGACATCCTTGAAAACAACACAAAATAGTATTTAAAAGATCAGCTTTTATTAGCCAACAGCTTGCAAGCAGAAAGTAACATTGGCTATCATCAGTGAAAATAGTAATTCTCACAGAGGATTATGGGTTTAAGGGTGAATTTTCTTTTTATTGCTGTGTCTAAAAATATCAAAAATTAAATCTATCAATTGATTCTCTGGACAACTAGCAACAATCTGGGGTGGGGGGGGGCGGGGGCGTGGGAAAGCACTCATTCTTATGGCAGTAAATTCATCAATTATCAAGTTAAAAAAAAAAATAAAAATAGTTGCCTCCCTGAGGTCTGATGGCAACAACTGAGGCTTGGGCAGCTTGTTCACTTAGGACTTGGAAAAAGTTTTCCTTCATATTGGGATATTTTTCATACATGCAACTGCAAATCTCAGAGTACTGAAGTCCTATGCTAGTATAAGCAGTTGTTTTCAGAAGTATTGAGTAATGGTATTGCTGTAAATATTAGGAACGTGTTATGATTTCTCTTCTTTTTTAGATGCCCCCAAACTCTTTTAAAATACAAGCACAGAAGAGGATTTTGGGAAAATATTTCAGGGCTGAAACAACTCAGACTTTGCCAAATGCTGTACAGCCAATTCCAATGACAAATAGAACAGAACTTGCAAACTACCTCACACATATAATACTCTTGAATTACTGGTGGTGCTCACTTGCAGAGCTAAAAGATGCATTTTTCACCTAACCCTTAAGAACATAACTGCATTAATCTCTCCTGCTCTAATCCAATCAGTGACTCTGTTCTCATGGGTAATGTAGTGCCACTCTCTATCATTAAAAAAAGGACTTATGAAAGTCCTTTTAAAAAAGTTACTCTTTTTTTAGTAACTTGCTTTCTTGAGTCTTGGCAAACCTGAGAGAGAAGTGCATATCAGGGATGGAAAGTTGCTCAGAAGGAGATATTTTATCTTAAGTTCAGTTCCTAAGTGATTGTCTTAAAGATTCATAAAAGGCATAGGAAAAAAAAGGCATAGAAACAATCAACTGTGATTAAAATGTCAGATCATGTACAAATAACTTCACAACTAGAACTGGGTGGCGCATATTCTGGGCTGATTTCTCAAAGGCCACACTCACTCCTCATCTCAATTTCACACAAGGGTCTTCTTTCTTTCTTTATCTTCTGCTCATATGAAAGATGACAGCTGTCCAGACCTAGTATTTGATGCATGAAAAATTATACTTCTATATATAAATGTGCATATTTAGATAAGAGCCATAAAACCACATTTTTTATATACTTATATATATGAAAGATAAGTATATGGGAGAAGATGGGCTTTTATTGCCTAAAGCAACCTGTGGAGTATGAAACATTCTCAGCAGCTGTACCTGTCATATGTTGCTGACTCTCACCCAAACCTGTCAAAATATCCTCTAAAAATACTGTAGAAGATAAAAATGGCACAGAGGAGCCATCAAAGGGGAAATCTTATACAGGAACTGAAAACTCAAGTATATTGGGCTTTATAGGGAGATCACAGAATCACAGAATGTGTAGGTTGGAAGAGACCTTCAAGATCATCGAGTCCAACCCAGCCCTAACACCTCAATTAGGTCATGGTATCAAGTGCCACATCCAGTTTCCTTTTAAACACATCCAGGGATGGTGACTCCACCACCTCCCCGGGCAGACTATTCCAATATTTAATCACTCTTTCTGTGAAAAACTCCTTCCTAATATCCAACATCTATTTCCCTTGATGCCCTCTCGTTCTGTCAGTTGCTGCCTGGAGAAAGAGACCAACCCCCAGCTGTCTACAACTACCCTTCAGGAAATTGGAGAGAGTGATAAGGTCACCTCTGAGTCTCCTTTTCTCCAGGCTAAACAACCCCAGCTCCCTCAGTCGTTCTTCATATGGCTTGTTTTCCAATCCCTTCACCAGCTTTGTTGCCCTTCTCTGGACACGTTCAAGCATCTCAATGTTCCTTCCTAAACTGATATAGATGTACATACACTTATGTATTCTGATATGTAATGGATCTTTCATGATAATTACTCAAAAAATACTAGGTTTGAATCGACTCCAAATTCTGCATATCATCTTTATATATATATATATATATATATATATATATATATATATAGTATTAAATTACATGTATTAATTCCATTAATTTTAATAATTTTCCAGTATTTTGCATATAATATATTGGGCAACTTTATGGTATATATAAGCAATTTGTGAAATGGTATATAGAAATTATTTAATGTTACCTACAAAATAATGGGAAATTATTAAATTTACATATTCATTTTCCCCTGAAAATTTTAAAACAATAGTTGTTCTTGCCGTAAGAATGACTCTGTGCCTAATTCTTATATTTTCCTTAAGCCTTATAGTTTTAGTGTGATGTACACAGTAAAATAATTAGATCTTTAGAATATTTGGCACCATATCTCACTAATGCCACATTTGATCAAATTACATGGAAAAAAATGTTTATTTCACAGATCTTTATAACTCTGCTTACAGAAAATTTGACCACATTCTTCCTGAAATCATTCTTCATAAACATGGGGCTGCTCGTGCTTTATGGACAAAAATGTTTAGAAGAAAAGAAATTAGAATAAACATTTATTATTAACTATGGTAACCAAAATTTCCCTCATATTGTAGTGTCTTTAATAGAATCTCCAGACTCCTTCAGTCAGAGAACAGAAGCAACAACATATGAAGAAACCTACCAATTTCAGCTTTGATAGACATGAACTTTTAATGAATGGTTACAGAAGATTATTTTAAGGTCACTTCCTTGGAATTAAGTAGCATGTACTGCATAAAATGATACACTTCCATGTATGCTACAATTTTAATAACATCTGTAACAGATGTCCTCAAAGATGGAAAATGTAATGTATTTGTATATTTGGTTCTATTTCTTTTGAATAGTACAGCCTAACAAGGAACAATTTTGTTATCTAAACAGCAAATCTTTCTTCGTAATTAATTTTCCTTAAGAAAAACAAACTCATGTCTTCTGCCTTTTGCATTAGAAAGAAATAGAATATAACTAACCTCAAATTACACTCATATTCTCAAATGGAAATTCCACTCTCAAAGGCTATTCATTTTTCATAACAAAAGTGACCTACAAGTGAAGGGAAAAGTATTTTTATACTAAATGAGGATGGATTTGGCTTAATTCTGATGGCTGACTTCAGTGAAAATAAACTTTCCTGTATTTATTTGTTGCCTGACTATGTTATTCAACTTATTTATAAAAAACACAGAATACAAAAAGAATAGAGTATCTTCAGGTTCTATAATGCCTTTTATTGGCTACACATCCCTAAAATAATGCCTATAAAATATAAAACCAAACGTTTTTTTCAGTGCTTATGGGCTTGTATGTGCAATTCAGGAGATTAGGCACAACATTTCAACAAAAACTCTTTTACATGTTTTCTGTGACTGGAAATGTTAAGAAATCTTTATTCCTCTCAGTTTACAGTAAGAAAACAAAGCATAAGCAAAGCTATGAAGCTTTCTATTTATTTTTTGTGCAATAATCATGGTCAAAACTCTAATGCTTCTTTATGCGAAGTTGGTAACTCATTAACCAAGCAGGACGAAAACACATGTAATAGCTCTTTTTACTTTCCTATTCTACTCTTTCTGGCACTGTCATTGCCATCAGTAATTCCACAAAAGCCATAGTCCTGATTTGGCTTTGAAAGGGTTTACATTCTATGGATTTTTTGCCTAGCACGATATAATTAACAACTAAATAAAAGTAGAAAATAAATAAAAGTAGAAACATATCCTGAAAGCTCTATGTATAATTGATTTTTTTTTCTCCTCACTTATAGGGCAATACCATTAAAAAATTTGCCTTAAATTTCATTATATGTCTCATCTGCTTAAATGAGTTTAAGATAAGCTTGCTATTATGCAATGCATATTTTTATGATTCTGTAAGTGACAATACAGGGAATAACAGCAGTATTAAAGCATAATGAAAAGAGAACCATAACAAGGTAAAGGATTTCACACCACTTCTTTGCTAACCACGTACATTTGCTTAACTTCTTGGAGGTCTAAAACAGAAAGGTTGATTTGACTGCCTTTGTTATCCAAAATGAAAGCAAAATAAAAATCAATGTATCTATTAAAAAAAAGAAATTGATAATCCTATAGTTATCTGAAATGAACTGATCATTTGAAAGATAAGTGATCCACCCAACTTTGCCTATCTTCCTTAGGGACATGAAAAAACAAGTGAAGCAGTGTCTTTAAAATGGTATTTTAATTTTACTATTAAAAAAAAATCCCTAACAATCCCGATTTAGTCTATAATTTGGGGAGGTTTTCAAGAATTTACTAAAAAATAATTTTTATTATTGAATACAGATTATAATGAAGGTAGGAACCTAGGAGGTAAGGAACTATGGTACGTCATTGCAGACTATACCAGAAACTTTACATTTCCAGAAAGTTTGGAATTTATTTGTGTATCCTTGCTAGCAAAAGTAAAATACACAAAGAACAAAATACTGCTTGCATAATCAGAACATGACAATTCTTAGGGCCTTTTACTCCAGGAAGAAATAAGATCATATTCCCTTTTATTTTCTGAGAGATTGAATTTAATAGGCCAGGTTGTTGTGAAGAAAATTGATATACAAAAATAAATGGGCTTTCTTTTGGAAGCAGTTCCTAGCATGTTAACAAATTTTATTATTTTCATCATTCATGTCTGAGTTAATTACTGCATAGATTCATTTATATGCACCTTTCTTTTCTTCCCCATGTAATAATATGAAATTCTATTTTAGCATTAAAATTTTCTGACAAAAGCTTTTTCTAAGATTAATTTTACTTCTTCCATTTTTTGGAGGAGAAGAGGGGGAAATCAGCTTATGATATTAAATTCTTTTCCAACACTCCTATTGATTTTGCTACATATTTCATCATCTTCAGATAACTTTGGGGAATTTTGTCACTTGTTTTTGTGCTTTTCAAAATAACAAAGAAAAAGGCCAAAACTTTATCAGAGAGATTTAAAATGGGTAAGATGGAACTCAGTCTTTATTTGGCCAGTGCTACAAATTTAAGTCTTATTTTTCTTCTAAAAAGAATATTTAAGGACAAAGCCCTACAAAATTTATATAATCTCACCAGGAATGACAAGAACGTATAAAACACCTAAATGAGCAATCTCACCTGAGGCATTCAAGACTTAAGAGACAGAATTACTGGAAATGCCAAAGGACAACTCTTAATCAATAATGCACATCCACAATTTACCAGGAAGTTAAGAATATTTTTAAATTATTAACTTGTGTTTTTTCAGACTTCCACATGAAGAAGAGCTCATCCTAATGCTATCCCCCGTCAATTGAAGTTGAAAAGGACATACAAGCCCTTACTTTCTCAAACACAGAAATTTATAAAAATGCTAGAAATGTTTGTATATTATAAAAATGTTTTATATTATTTTATAACTTGAAAAAAAAATATAATTGAGATTACTGAGGGGATTAGTTTTTGATTTCTTTACTCACTTCCTTCTTTGCCAACAGCAAACATCCAGAGAGAAAAAAAGACAAATACCTCTTTCTAGATGACTCGACCATAACAAATTTTGGTTTACAATGCAGCCCCATACACACTCCTCCTCAATCTAATTTCTTTATGTGCCTAAAGACAAATCTGATATTCCAGTTTTAATTCAGGAAGAAATTTCCCTCCTCTAAAACAGACCTTAAAAACCATGATTTTTTTAAAAGGATTTTGATTCTCTCATGCAGGATGGAATTTTAATCTAGGTCTTGAAGCTCCTTCATAGTGTAATAAATAAGGGCGGAGATAATATTAATCTCCTTAAAATGCCTTTATTAATCAGCTCTTACAATGGTTGCTCGAGGTGTGTGGCAGCCCAATGCGCCGTGGAGGAGGAGGGTCCTTGTCAGCTCTGCTGCAGGAAGTTCAACAGAGCTGGAGAACTCTTCCCTCGTCGTCTTCCTCGGGGTCTCACCTCTGGCTTGGCACCTTCAAGTCACAGCGAGTCACAGAAACTGGAAAAATCAGTTCCCCTGATACTTTAGGGTTTACACGGCCTAGTATTGGTTCCTGTGTGTTTTAATTTTACTTAGTTTTATTTTTATAAGGGGTTTCTGGTGTTAAAAGAGTCCCGAGATGCACCTCGGACTTCTAATTTGCATGTACAGAGTCGCCCCCTGGGAAGCAGGGGCTGCGGGCTTCTTATGGCAGTTTCACAACCAGACATGGCGTCTTGGAAGTCTCGCGCTGCCTCACAGCGGCGGCAGCAGCAGGGGGGTCTGGGCCGGGGCAGGCGGCTCGGCGGGGACCGCGGGGACGCCGGGAGCCAGCCCCGTGGCGTCAGCGGGGGTCTGGGCTGGGGCGGGCGGCTTGGCGGGGACCGCGGGGACACACGGCACCATTCCAGCAGCGGTGGCAGCAGCGGGGGGGTCTGGGGCGGGGCAGCCAGGAGCCAGCAGCGCGGCGACGGCAGCGCCAGCTGCTCCGGTGACAGTCCTTTTCGCTCCGGCGTCGGGGGTTGGGAGCTGCGATGCCAGGCTTCTTTGAATGGAGCTCTCGAGGTCTGTTTTTAAGGTGTTCTGGGGGGGTGCCACAGAGGTGGCTTTTTACTGTTACATTACAAGATAAACATTTTAAATTTCATTTTTATCAATAGCTTCTGCTACATTTAGGAGGATGCATGGAGGATATGAATCTATATTTAAAATTTGGTGCTTGAAATCATAATTTCTTGAGTTGATTAAAAATTGAGACAAACATCTTTCTGAGCCTTATAGTGATAATCAAGAATTACTTGAGTTTCAGGTATGTAAAGTAGAATTGTGAAATGCCCATATATTTCTCAGCATTCTACATTTAGCAGTAATCTTTCATAGCAGCTTTCTGAGAGTAAGTGACAAATAATACCTTTGACTTGAAGTAAAAACAGATGAATTCTTTGGTACCATGAACAGAAGATCTGTACGCCTGTAAATGTGTGATACTTAAACAATTTCATGAAGGTCCTTGAAAGAAAATTAATTTCTTTTCTCTGATCTTAAACTTCTGTAAGATCTTTAAGACAAAAATACACTGTAAGAAACTCACATAGCAATCTAAATTTGACTTTTGTTTTTGTATTTAAGAGCCTCTTTGTTCTGTGTTTTATTTTGGTGAGATAGCAAAGCTGTAATTTATTTTCAGGCACTTGGTATTTACAGTCATCATGAACATCCTTTTAAAAGGAGCCAGTAGAACTGATTAGAATGTATTGATCTGTGTTTGACACTTGAGCTTACCATGTGCAGCATTCCTATGAAAGTTTAATCTCTGAAAATATGTTTCTGCACCACATGCACTGGTTCTGAGGTCCGAGCAGTCAGGTGGCAGGGAAAAAAACGGCAAACAGCTCCTTCCTGCCCTGAAGCCAGAAACCAGACTGACCAAAAATGGAGCCAAACCTCCTGGGTAGCCCTCTCACCCTTTTTTCTAGCATTATCACCTGCAACCTGTCCCCAGCCAGGGCCATTTCAATGGAATGTTGTGACACCCAGCTACATCTTTGTTCTCTTAAGTATTAGTAGTTATTGCTTACTAGCAACAAATGGGACAAAATTCCATGAGAGTAAGAAGCAAAAGGAAAAAAAAATGTTAACCTCCAACAATGTTGTATATTACTTGATTACATGAACCAAACACTTTAGTTTGATCTTGAAGCACTGATTTAGAAGAATTAAAGGCTTTAGTTAAAATAAATATCACTGAGGTAAGGGAGCTAAACTTCCCTTTTTGTTAACAGAAGCCAGACTGAAGAAACTGATAAATCATTGAAGGAACTGATAAATCAGGGAAGCTGTCAAACTAGGCTTTTGCATCCTGAATAATCAATAGACCCCATGAATACAATACAATCATAAATCAAACAGTCCTGGAAAACAGGATTCAGCTGTCAAAGGTTAAAAAGTCAAAGAAAGGAAGACCCATCTTACTTCATCATTTTAGGACCCTACCCCATAAAAAAGACCACCGATCCATTTCAAAGAACAAACTACACATGCTTAATGGCTTTTTGGGCTAATTACCATACGAAGCGGGGAATGGGATGTACCAGAGTTATGAATATGCATTTGTGTTTTGGGTATTCAATACTCCTGTTCATAAAAGACCCTGTGATGATCTGTAAATTGCGCGTGTGTGTTTGGGAGCTATCCTGCACTCTGCCCAGCGTCGTAATAAACATACACTTTCTAACTTTAAACTGTTCGTGAGTCTTTGTCCGTCATAGTTGGATATTGGTATTAGATCAATATCCATAGTTTTTTAATAATTCAATCTAAACACCGAATCAGTGATTTGAATTAATGAAATCCCTTCCCACTACAAAATCCTTGCTCTTTACATCACACTATATTATGTTAGTAATGAAATTATACATTAGATTTGGATAATTATACATGCTAGACATGCTAGACAGGACTTTAAATACAAGTGCTACAACTGATCAGATTTTTGTTGCAAGCAATAGCTGTAACTTCAGACTGCAATAAAACATGATGGAAATGCAAGAGGGCCACATGTCAATTGCTTTTAGTCATTTGGAAAATAGACTAATGAATGTATTAAAAACTGATAATTAACTGATTCCAATTGAAAATGTGATTATCAAATTAAAATGAAAAAAACAAAACAAAACAAAAACAGTTTTGAAGAAGCATGAAATGATAGGTAAATGTGATGGGTACACTTGATTCTAGGCTGTAGTTCAGTTGACTTTGACTAAAGAGCAACAGTTCTCATGTTCTGTGATGGCCCTGTGAACAGAAAAGCTCCTTACTATGTACATGATACTGGAAGTGCCTCAGAAAAATATTTTGAAAAGTTAGGTCAAAGTAAAACAAAGTACAGAACAAGACACCAGAGCTAAAAAAGAGAAATCTATCTTGTCTATGCAATTGACTGCCAGCCAACTACTTCACTCTGTAAATGTTATGATTGGGATGGTCCCAGTTAAAATCTCCCTAAACTGAAGCTGGACTGCTTGCCAAGCAACTCTCTCCTGGAGCAGAGAATCCTGTCAAGGTCTGAGAGCACTTATCTGAGACAACGAAATCCTTCCTTGCCCGGGGTGGAGAGATCCTTTATTCATGACAAATCTTCAGTAAGTAATTGATAACATGCTAATTAACACTAATGAAGAATTACTAATTCATGTAGCTGCTCATATTAATAAATTTTGTATAGGTCATTCCTTTAGACATAAACTATTGTCTGAGACTAAGACAGAACCGGGCTGCACCTAGGATTCACAAGAACTTTAGAAAATAAGGGCTCTCCATTCTGTACTTCATTACTCAATGGGAGGGTTTTCCTTATCTTTTGCATCTCCAGTCTCTGCGTCAATGACCGTAAACTTAGATTTTCCTCATATGCTTCTGCCATACATTAATTAATTAATAAGGTGAGCCTTGACATCAAACTTATTGAACTCTTGTAAATCACTGTTAAACTTAGTTAAATTTCATAAAAATTACTGAACTCTGCCAAATGATTATTGTACCTCAAGAAAACATATTACTGCTTATGTCTTTTGAGTGAGACTACACTACTACACTCATCAGCAACATTAAATAAATGATCATAAAATGAGAGTCCATTTAAATGTGGCACCTGTGAATAATTAGTCAACATAAATTTCTTCCAGTCTGTGTAAACTCTGAGCAGGGAGGACCATAATAAGAAAACAAACCCCATTTTTGTGGTCCACTGTGGGGAACTGTGAGGGGTTCTTCTAAAAATAGATGGTCTAGGATGAAATTAAGTCAAATGAGACAACATCATATCTGAGAACCATTTACTGGTAATGAAAAAGAAAAAAACAAGAAAAAAAGAGTTGCCCTACTAAAGAGCACTACAAAAAAAAAAACAAAAAAGGAGGAAGGAAAGTGAAAAAGGATGGGGGGGGAGAGAGAGAGAGGAGACACAGAGAGAAAAAGCAGGCATTAGCACCAGAGGGTTGGGGAGTACCGTCAACATCCATGCAATGGGGGGAATGTGCACGCTGCCTGCTGGGGAGCCTGTGCAGCTCTCATAGAGATGCAGCTCCACAAGCACAGCTCCCATGGTGATGGGTGGCCAGGCATGAGGTGAATGAGGGGGCACTTGGGCATGTAATAAATGAAACAGCCAGATCTGAAAAATAAATAATAATAAAAAAAATATTTCACGTAACAGTGAACACGGAAAGCCACGATAAAAGGACAACCCCAATCCCAGGATTGAAGCTGAGTGAACTTCCGACTGGCCTCTATCACACCATTCCCCCCTCGTTCACAAATCCTGCCACCAAAAGTGCAGCTTATATACAGTTTATTTTCCCTAAGGCAGGGTTTCTTTGTCCACTTCGGCTCAAATTGCATATTCATGTGTCTTCTTTTGGGACTTTTGTTCTCCTGGATAGCCTTCCGGGTGGGGACAAGGAATTGATGAGATTTCCCAGAAGCCGATATTGATATGATCAGTCTTGACAATCTTGGGCATCCTGTTGTTGATGCATATCTGGTGTCAATCATCTAGGCATAACCTAGATTGATCACCCATGATTGTCCATCTTCATGGCTGCAACTCCTTTTCTGTTGCAAATTCCATGGTTCCTCCTCAGAGCTGCCTGTCCCCTTACAGACGTAAATCAACATTCCCAGTAACAACTTGTGATTTCTTATTTTTATATTTCTTAATTCCCAGCATGAATTATTTGATATAGATATTCCCCATAACAGGCAGGAGGTCCAGAACCTTGGGAAGGGGATTGCAGTAATGGGATGAATCAGCGAAGCAGGGTTAGAGGCAAGTGGCTCAGGCAGGAACACAGGGATGAAGCAGGCAGGGCATTGGGCAGGAACACAGGGAATCAGGACAGGCAGCAGCTGGGACAGACAAGGGGGTAGGGCCAGACACAGGCTGCACACAAGGCTCAAAGGTCAGCTGATGTGCCACCAAGCACTCAGCAAGAGGGTGAGTGAGGAGTGAACAAGGGCCAGTGAGGGCAAGAGAGCCAAAAGGCAGGCTGGAGCCAGGACAAAAAAGACAAAAAAATAGATGTAGTGGGTTGATCACTGCCCAAACACCAGTGCACTCACAAAAAAAAGTGTACTCATCTTCCTCTGCTATAACTGGAAGAGAGGAGAAAAAAACAGTTAAACTAAACCTCATGGGGTTGAGATAAGGTTTAGGAGAAGATGCTTTAGGGGCAAAACAGGTTCAAAACTTAATGGGATGAAAAGAAAATTTTATTAACGGAATTAAAAGGAGAATTATAAGAACTAAAATACACGTCTAGAACACCTTTCCTCCCCCCAGGCTTTCTCCTTCCCAACAACAACATAAAGAGAAAAAAAACCTGCAATTTTGAGTCAGTTTACCACTTCCAAGAAATAAATCTTTCTTCAGTTCACTTAGGGAGACTCTCCTGCCATACCACAGGAAACAATTTCTCGTGATTTTAATTTTCACTAATAGCAGCCCACACTGAATTCTGCAATTGTGAAGTCCCTCCCATGTTTTGGCAATCTTCTCACAACTGCTTCCATGGATAACTGGCTTATGGGGTGCAATTTTTTAATGATTAGCTATTCTAGTGTAGAAGCAAAAGTTTTCTTCCTCTGTCTCTGAAAGCAAAGGCTCTATCTGTTCAAGTCAGATCACAACTTCTTTCAACATCTATATTCTCTATAGTTCTCTTCTGAGCTGTGGATGAGTGCTGCATCCCCCCATGCACTTCATTAATTACAGGGAAATAGTCTGGTGTACTATATTGTCACCTCAGCTTGCAAAAGGTTTTCACCTGTGAAAACCAGAGCCTCGCCTCGCCTCGCCTTGCCTCGCCTCGCCTCGCCCCTCGCCTCGCCTCGCCTCGCCTCGCCCCTCGCCCCTCGCCTCTCCTCTTGCCTCTCCCCTCGCCTCCCCTTCCCTCGCCTCCCCTCCACTCCCCTCCCCTCGTCCTAGCCACATGGTGTCTCTGGGCACCAGGGTGGCTATCCAACAACAGAAATCTCAGTGGCCACACCCCAGACTGGCCCAGCCCAGTCTTCTCCCTTCTGTAGAAAGCAGGAAGTAAGAGAGAGCTTTTCACAGTTCCTCCGTTCTTAAATATGGCATTCATAGGGACAGTTCTAGCTTCTCTAATTGGCTAGTTGGTGTCTCAAAGCCAGGCAGCAATCAGTTTTTCCAGGCACAGAGGAAGTTGCAATGTTCTTTACAGAGAGAATTACGTCCATGCCTGATGGCTTTTTCCCTTAACTAAAACCCAAGAAATTTCAAACCATCACAACGGGCTAGAGCCAGGGCAAGAAGTGCAAAAGATTGTGTCACTTTCATACCCCCTGGCCCTCCCAAAGTCTGCCTGCTGACAGGAGACCATTGGTCCAGTCCAACCTTCCACTTCAGTCTATGGCTGGAGACCTTTCACCGTCTGTTTGGAGAAACCTCCCTGGGGAGTAGAGTGTCCTTGTGTTCTCCTGCTGACTGCCTGTCCCATGCAAGGTGTGAAATGGTTACCAGGCAAAGTCTACCCAGAGAAAAAGCTTTCACCCACCTTCTCCTAGTTGCCTCTGGCAAGGGGCACATGTGCACCTCCTCCCCTACATGCCTCTGACATCCAGTATTGAGAGAGAACTCAAGATTAAATTGGCTCCTCATCCCACTCTGTGGCTCAACACTGATTGGTTCTAATGATACAGAAACCAAAAGCAGGAAAAGAGAGAAAACAGCTTTAACAACATAAACCTTGGTTTGCTGATTTCCTGATAGGGATACCAGCCCTACATATTTAACACTGTTAGTCGATGTCGCAACCATAGCACTCATTTTTCCAACAACATGCTGAATTAAATGGATTAAACATGGAACAGTGCAGGGTAAAAATATCAGCATATCCAAACGGCAGAAAAGAAGAACAAAATGCACTTAATTCAGGGTTTTTTTCAGTAGCCGAGAGAATGGGTCCCAGTTCCAGGAATCCCAGTTTTGGATGGGACATGGGCCAGCTTGCCTACTCCTTTAGTTATTTCCTTTAGTATTTTCTCATTATTGGAATACAATTGGAATCATCCAATTTTCCACATATTCCACCTGCCTCTGCCAGTAAGTAGTCTAAAACCATCCTATGCTGGAATATAGCTGTACATATTTGTGTGGTCTGGTCTGCCAGCACATCCAGGTCATGGGTTATTTCTTTAGCGATGATTTCCAGGATGGTGTGTAGGGCGATAATATGGTTGAGATTGTAAATAGGCTGTCTGGCTCCATAAATAATTTTGTTTGGGTTCCAGGTGGCTGGGCCATTGTGCTGTATGATGTGCTGTGGGGTCCACTCCTTTCCTTTCCAGTTTTGGGCACTGTTTCCAGTTATGGAGACACCTATTGATCTTTTCTGATGCTGTAAATCTTCATATACTTTTATGCCTAGTTGGTTTCCCTCTTCCCCGAGGAGGAGTAAAAAGAATGGCTGGATAACTCCAACGTAGCATCTCCCAGTCCAATTCTTAGGTAGTATTTTATTAGCCCAGTTGCCACAAATCCAGTAGTGAGTATCCCTCCAAAGCAGAGTTTTCCCCAGGGAAAAGACCAGCACATTTCTCAATGTATTTGCTACCATAGGTCCACTTTGACAAGTATTGTCTCATGGATGTTCTGCACCACCAGCCCTGGTAGCCTGGGGACAGATAGTGTGTACAATTTCCTCCCAGAACTGGAAAACTCAGTCAGCCACTTGTTTCATTGATCTTATCAGCCTGGTCATTGTACCAATACCAATTTAGTCTCGTAAATTTGTGCAAGCAGTTTTTATATCCCCCGCATCCTAAACAGCATGTCCAGACGCAATCACTTTTTCCTATAAAAAATCTTGATGACTGGTTGCAACTGATGCAATATCTGCCCTTTCCAGGGAAGGCAATAGGCAAGAGTGAATCTACTGACGATTTCTAGGTCTTATTTTTTATCTCATTGGCATGGTGAACAAGGCTGAATGGGCTTAATGGTATACATATGTAACCTGCCACATGGAGGTTCCCACAAACCTAGTAATTGGTTAAATTATACACGTTTACAACTTGTCTTCCCCAGTTAGGAACTCATTTGTTTCCTATGGGTTGCAATATGTGTGGGAGAGCTCTCCCAGTGGCTGTTGGGTAGTATCCCCAAAGCATAACAACAATAAACATCACCAACATCTTCATCTCATGTCTTCTGGTCTTCGCCCTGCAACACAAACAGGTTCTCAGTCCTTTCAAAGTTGTGAAAGTAATTATGACACCATAATGTGGGAATAATCCATCTGGTGTTAATTTTGTGCTCTTTTCCATAGGCATGTCTTGCCCTCCAGTTGTATTTGCTCAATACAACAAATTGTATTGTAGCTGCTCATATTAATAAACTTTGTATAGATAATTCCTTTAGACATAAACTATTACCTGAGACTAAGACAGAACCAGACTGCACTAAGGATTCACAAGAACTTTAGAAAATTTTGAGCATTGTTAATGTCTATGAGTGTCCAAAACCCTGCCATCTCAAAAATCTAGTTTCTATTTGTTTTTTATTATTGAAAACTACATTGAATTAATGAGGCCAGTCTGAGAAAAAGTGCATTTTATTTGTAACAATCAGCTTCCTATATGAACCATGCTCATCCTGTCGGGGAGCATTGAAATTGTAAGTACCTGAAGTATTAGTATAGTTGGTGGATGGAATTTATTTAAAAGCTCATATCCGAATAATTATAATTGCTACTAACTTACATGTAGCCAAATGAGTTGGTTGTAGAAAGCAAATCTGATAATTCCACTTATTAAAAATTAGCTGTAGATTTTTGTATCCTATTCTTAGATTTAAAAGTCAGGCCCAAAATTTGTTTAATATCATTTTTCAAAATATAGCTATGGATACGTGAACTTCCACAAGTATTAAATTATTGTTCATGCTGCTAAATGCACATGTAATAATGAAGAAACTCAAACATAGGTTGTAGAGGACACAGGTATGTGTTAAGACAAGGAGTTCAAAGCACTTCTTAATTTTTGCATTGAAGGATAGCAAAGGCCAAGGAAAGTCATGTATAGAAAATAAATTAGGAGTTAGGCATACAAGTCAGGTCTCCTGACTCCAAACTGTGTGTTAACAACTATGCTCTCCCTCTCTCTAGTCCCCTGAATTTGTTTAAATTCTTTTCACCAAACTACCTGAAAGAAATTCTGTCTGCATTCAAATGCAGTCAAACTCAGATAGAGTAAGAAAATATTCACTATGATATGTTTCAGAGACTCCTCTGGCACATGAATTAAAAATAACCCTTTTATTGCTGCTTTTATTGCTGTAATTCCTTCTCCAGGCACTATGAGGGGTTACAAATTCTGCTCAATTAACTTGATTTCAATGTACAAAAATGAGCACCTGAACTTTGCCTTCTAGGCCAATCATCATGTTAATCAGCTTTTGTGAGGAGCAGTTGGGCATCTGTATTTAGAAAATGAGAACTGCATGTCTTTGGAACAGAATATGAAAGTGGGAAAGTGAAACTGTGGTATTCACAGACCTCCTGATATAAATGGAGTCTCTGGCACACTGAGGAGCCCTGCAGTTGTACTGAAGGTGGTAAAAGTTAGCTATTAATTTAGGTTCTGTTGGATAGTGGGATAAAATCTGGAAATTTTACCTTTTTTTCTGGTTACAAAAGTGGGTCAGGACCTTCAAGCACTTCTACCTCCCTATCATATGCTATTCTCTATCTTTTTTACATTACTTGCACCTTTTCTTTGTTTTACTCATTAGAAACATTTGATCTCCTCCTGTCTTGCAGAGCTACGCAGCTTCTAAAATGTTCTTATTTTCCAGACATATATTTCATCCAGATCTTCTCACTTTGTAGTCTATTCTTACCACTTCATATCTATCACAGATTTGTCTTTAAATGAAGTAATATTTTACCAGCAAACACATACCAAAAAATATAGGAGAGAAAAAAGAACTGCATTTTAAAAACATTAGTTCTGATCTCCTGTAATTATTTTTTATTGTATTAAATATAGCACACTGGTGTTTTACCAGTTAGCCTTCATTCTATATAATTCTTGCTAATTGCAAAAGAAAAATTTTTAATTTTTATCTCTGTTACATGTTTTTCCTAAGTACTTTTTCTTATTTTATTTTTTTATTTTTATACAGAGCAAATCCCAAGAATATTTTATAGAAAGCATCTCCCCTTTTGTGTCTCATGAGCTGTGAAATATGGTTTAGATAAAAGGAAGAAAATAAATAGTTTTCATTTATAACCCATGAAAAATAGTTTGATCTGCTCTGATAACTGGAAAAATCTAAAAAGTACTCTATTATAAATTCTGTGTTCTTTTTAATAAAAATAGTCATAGAAGAGCTGAGCTTGTGTAACCTTCTTGTTCTGTATCAAGCCAAAACAGCTTTAATGTTATAGACACTTAACACTTAAAAGTTGTCTTACCTGTGGGATAAAATTGTTTGATATGCCCTCAACATGAAACAAATAATCAAAATTATCATAACTGTATATGAACAGTTGCCTCCTCTGTTTCTTCCAATTGGAAAGTATGTTCTGGTTATTCTGTAGAAAGATGCCATTATCCACCAAGTACTAATTTCATCACTTCTGAAGTTTTTCTTGTCATCCACATCCTTCACACTCTCCATTTATAAATTCTTTGTTACGGATTTCCTCAGGAAAGGAGGGCATGATGTGTATTTAGACCTTCTTGAACTACCCTAACTGAGGCCTAGCTGAGGCCTAACTGAGGCCTAGCTGAGGCCCTAGGCCAGTGACGCAGCAAAAAATTCTCAGTTAGCTGTGGCGCAGTTAGAATTAGATATTAAGGTGTTTGGAAAAGATAATAGGGTGTTGAAGGTCATTAAATAGAATTGTTAGTTTGCAGGTGTTAGCCACCTTAAGGGTAAACCAAACAATGTGTGTTTACATTCTTTCCTCTGCTGTGTGCCAATGAAAAAGTTGTTATATGTATAAACAATGTAGAATAGTATATAAGTTGGTGCACTGCACATAATAAACAGACTTTACAGAATTAACCATACTGGTCATATCTATATCTGTCTCAGTCTAACCCTCTCTTATTATCA
Organism: Zosterops lateralis; assembly: GCF_965231275.1. Classification (NCBI taxonomy): domain Eukaryota; kingdom Metazoa; phylum Chordata; class Aves; order Passeriformes; family Zosteropidae; genus Zosterops; species Zosterops lateralis. Next base: position 116,145,162 of record NC_139763.1, read on the forward strand.
GTATCCCTGGCTTCCTAATGGCACCCAAACAGGGACCGCGTCCCTTAAATGCATTTGTTTGCTTAAATGCATTTTGCTTAAATGCGTTTGCTTAAATGCAGAAAACCGTCTAGACGTGTGTGTGGGAACTCTCTTTTAATTGTGGTGAGAGTTCTCAGGCAGATTCTACCTTGCATGCAGGAAAGAACCCGCATGAGTTCTAGCTTAGATGCATTAAGAACTCGTTAAGCCTCCTTGCTTGGACCTGAAGCAGAACCGGTTCGAAAGCTGAGCAAGCTGAGACCGGACAGACTGAGTGGAAGGAACGAGAGGGTTGGAGCCGTGGGGCCGACCATTTGAAAAGAGTCAGTGCCATCCCGTGGCGAGAAGGTAAGCTGCAGTGGGGAAACAGCTCAGAAACAGCACAAAGACAAAACATGGATGATGATTTTAGTGCGGCTGTGCGTCTTCTTTGCAGTACCCTCTCTAAGAGAGGCGAGAGATTAAAAAAAAATTAAATAGAGCAGTTAACCCTATGGGCTCAGAAAAAAGGGAAGTTAAATAAGCTGTCCTTGTTGTTCAGTGCTGCAGAATGGAAACAGGTTGGAAATTTGCTCTGGGAAGCGACCATTATGGGAGGGAAAGATGGAAAAATCGCCTGCGACCTTGGGGTTGTGTGGCAAAAATTAACTCATACCTTGCAAGTTGTAACAACTGAGAAAAAGTTGGCCTTGAAAAAGGCGGCCTTGGCAGCGATTGAGGCTTTAGAAGGGGCAAAGCAGGCAAATCCAGAAAATCTGTCCCTTCCATCCCAAAAACTCGCCAGAGTTGCAAAATTTTTCGGTATTGGCAATTGCCTGATTCACAGCTTGAGTGCACCCATCAGCCCCACCCTGTAAGACGTTTTAGATCAAGTGACCCAGGCAGAGGACTTGTTTCCTCAGCCGCCAAGACAAACTGAGAAAAACCGGAAGTAGCTTGGCTGCCCAACTCTATGGGCGTGGAGACAGGCGGAGACTCAGGTGAGGTTGAGGGCGAAGATGGGCTGTCCCAAGTGACGCAGCACGGAGGCGGAACGCGAGGCAGAGCACGAGGGGGGGGACCAGGGTGACACGGCGGCACAGGCAGAGCAGATCCAGTGTCAGCGAGCGCAGGCGCAGACCGACCCAGAACAAAAAGAATACATCACTCATCAGTGCGCGGTGGCTCGCAGCCATGCTAAACCCTCACCGCCTCCCCCCACAGGGAAGACGCAGGCTTCACAGCGCCTGGCAACCACAGCGTCCATGGCAACAATAGCAGCAATGGCTGCACCCACAGAGACACCAGTGTGGTCGCACAGCCCCGATCCAGCAAAATATCCTGTCCCTCCTGATCCTAATTCGGACTCAGAAACTGCAAACAATCAAGTTGCTGCTTTTGCAGTTCGTGACAAACAGCGTGTCATTCTCACCCAACCCGAACAGTATTCATCTGAATTGCATCAAACCATTTCTAAATTCACTCAACTGTCACCTTATCATAACCAACAAGAGCAACAAACAGCTGCAAACTCTCAAATTAAAGCCCAGAAAGACCTTCCATCTCCACCAGCACCTGTTTCTTCAGTGTCAATGCCAGCTTTGACAACAAATCCTATTGATGAACGCCGAGCTGCTCTTACAAAGGCAGCACTCAAGGATGAAGACTGGGAGGCTGCTAATGCCCTGTCCTGTCCTGTTTTAATTGCAAATGGGCAGGCCAGGTGGGAGCCTTGTGAGTGGAAAATCTTACAAAAAGCTAAAGAGACTGTCACAACATATGGACTTAGATCAAAAGCAGCAAAAAACATTATTCAGTACGTTTACACTGCTGACCTTCTTTGCCCAGCTGACTGTTCTGGCATTGCATCATTGTTTCTCACAGCATCGCAGCTTCTCATTTTTGAGTGAGAATGGAAGCGCCTGGCTACAAAAGAAGTCAGCAAGCATCGACAAGTAGGTGATCCACTTTATGCAGTCCAGGCCGACATGCTAACTGGGCATGGAGCATGTGCTTCATCCGCTGTGCAGCTCACCTACCCTATTGAAATGCATCAGTTGGCTTAGTCGTTAGCTCTCAAAGCCATGCTGCTTGTTCCAGATAAGAAGCAATCACCACTTTACTATAAAACAGGGAGCCACTGAACCCTATGGACAATTTATAGACAGATTGGCAACTGCTTTGAAAGATGCAACAGAGCTAACAACAAGTTTGCAAGATCAACCGTTTAAAACCTTAGCTTTTGAAAATGCCAATTCACACACCAGAACCATTCTAGCCACACTTCCTCAAGGAAGTCCTGTTAATAAAATGTTAGTAAGAGCAACTCAAGCAGAACAAAATAATCAAAATGCAGCATTCATGGCAACCATGCACGATGCAATCAAACATCAAGGAAACATTATTGCTGCTCCTCTGACAAATAATAAATCCAAGAACAAAGCTTCAGGTCATGGCAAATCAAATAATGTAACTTGCTACCAATGCGGTGGGACCGGTCATGTTAAACAATTATGTCGAAGGCCTGTGTGGTTCCAGCACTGTCATCGTGACAGCCATGCCACTGAGGTTTGCCGGAAGTAAGGAAACTTCAAATGCAGCGCATCATGGCACTGTGCAAAGACACAAGTCGATGCCCTGACCCAGGGGACCCCGCCAATGGATTTTTAGTTAAAAACAAACCTGCCACATGAGGAAGTCTTGGTGTGGATGTACAAAAAACTGCAGAAGTTACTTCACAAGATAAAGAAGTTACAATGATTCCCACCAATGTTTGTGGCCCAATGTACTGTCTCATGTCTCTTATTAAAGGTTTACTCCTTGGCAGATCTTCCACGAGCAAACAAGATGTGATTGTAATCCAAGGAATCATCGATGCAGATTTTACTGGACAAGTTCAAATTTTAGCTTATGCTTTGCAACCACCTATGACAATTCCAAAAGGCAGCAAAATTGCTCAAATCATAGCTTTTGAAAATGTTCTACCACATCACCAACGTCCAAAAAAACCACATGAAAATCACAGAATGAATAAAAGCTTTGGCTCTACTGGCCATGATGTTTTCTTCACTTTGGACTTAAAAGATCATCCATTCAGAATTGTGCGTTTGCAGCGTGGATCTCATCATTTCAAGCTAAAGCTACTCCTAAACACAGGATCCAATGTTTTAATTCTGAACCAGTTGTTTTGGCTTTCAGATTGGCCTTTGCAGTCTCTGACCAGCCACGTCGTTGGAGTTGGTGGAATAAGAATTTCTGCTATCAGCGCAGATCCAATTTGCATTAGTCTCAAAAACAGTCAAGTTGTTACAGCACGACTGTACGTCATGCCTTTGCCTGTCAAGCTTGCAGGACTGTTGGGCAGAGATGTATTGTTCCAGCTTGGCTTGGTTTTAACCACAGATCAGCATTTTTACTAATGGCCACTGCAGAGCAGCCACCTGTTGGATGGAGGGAGACTGACTCAACCGATGTTGATCAATCAGGCTCGATTTTATTTGTTTTCTCACTTACATTTATATTCTAAATAATTAGTTCATACATATTGCAAAAGCCAAGCTCCTTATTGGTAGTGACTACACAATAGCTTACTTCATGCTATATCAGCATATTGCAACAGTTGTATCGCCTTGTAGCGTTCAGTTCTTCTTTTCTCATGATCTCAGTTTCTCTCCCTCATCCTCATGCTGGCCTTGTCCTAGCTTCTAGTTACAATATTAGTCTAAGAGCTATTGTGTCCCTTATCCTCTACCCATTCCTCAGCTATCTTCTCCACAGCCACCCATTTTAAAAATTACTTGGTTAATCAATAACTCTGTATGGGTCGAGCAGTGGCCCATGATTGAAAAAAGGCTGCAAATTGCAAATCAGCTGATTAAAGAACAACTTGATGCTGAACACATTCAGCCATCTGTCAGCCCATGGAACACTCTAATCTTTGTCATCCCAAAAAAATCAGGCAAATGGAGACTGCTGCATGACCTGCGAAAAGTCAATAAACAAATGCAGGCCATGGGTACCTTGCAACCTGGCCTGCCAGCACCCACCATAATACCGCAAGGGTGGAACATTGTTATCATTGATTTAAAAGACTTTCTTTGCCATTCCAGTCCACCCACAGGACACTCAGCGCTTTGCTTTTACAGTGCCATCAATTAATAGAGCTGCTCCAACAGAAAGATATGAGTGGGTTGTTTTATCACAAGGCATGAGAAATTCACTAGGTATGTGTCAGTTGTTTGTTGACTGAGCCTTGCAACCAATTCGTTAACACTTTTCTGATGTCTTGATCTATCATTACATGGACGACATACTCATTGCTACAAAGCAGCCACTGCCAAAGACAAAAATAGACTGGCTGATTTCACAACTAGAGCATCAAGGGCTGATAGTTGCACCAGAAAAAAATACAGCAATCCACCCCTTGAAAATACTTAGGTTGGCTGATTACGGATGCCCAGATCCGTCCCCAGAAAGTTACCTTACGTGACAATATCACCACTTTGGATGATGCTCAAAGTTTTTGAAGACCTGCAATGGGTTCAAACTATTGTAGGCATTACCAATGATGACTTACTACCATTCCTGCCATGGCTTTGTGGCAGTGATGCCAACAGTTCACAGGTTTGTACCCCCAAACAACAAAAAGCTTTAATGCATGTGAGTGAAAAACTTCAGCATGAATGGAGTGCCCGTCGTGTAGAACATCTTCCATTGTCACTCTTCCTTTCCAACGCTGAAGCTTGCCCACTTGCCATTGTTTTTCAATGGCAAAAGAAAAAGGGGGAAAACAGATCTAATAAAAAATTCGATTCTATGGCAGTTGTAATTGAGTGGGTGTTTCTGCCTGTGCAGCCAAAATGCTGTGTCATGAACGGACACTTTTGCGACACTGATAAGAAAAGGCAGACACAGAATTGTAGAAATAGATGGCAAAGAACCAGCAGACATCAGCATTCCTGTGAAAGATGAAGACTTGGAATGGCTGTTGAGACAGTTGCACTGCAAGAAGCGTTGTTGGGTTTTGCAGGTGTGGTTCACAACAAGCAGCCAAAAGGTCTGACGTGGCATCTGATCACATGCCATCAATGGTTGGAAAGGCCTTTGTGTTCACTGAAACCAGTGGAAGGGAGGACAGTGTTTACAGATGCTGGTCTAAAAACAAAAAAGGCTGCATGTATCTGGCAGCAACAAGGGGAATGGCTGCAACATGCAATTAAAGGAGAAGCAGGAGATACACTTCAAACTCTTGAGCTGAAAGCCGTGTGTTGGGCTTTGCAGACTTGGAACAAAGAACCACTCAATCTTGTATCAGATTCTTTGTACGTAGTTGAAGTTGTGCAGAGAATCGAAGATGCACTTCTCAGGCAAACCCAAAATCAGTGTCTTGGAGAACTGTTTTTACAGCTGAGAAGTGTGTTGAACCAACGCCATCATGTCTTTTGTGTTATGCACATCCAAAGCCATCAGTGCAACAGAGATTTGGGAGAAGGCAACGCACGAGCTGATGCTGCAGTCAGCTGTGTTGTCCATGTTCCCCCTCAAAACATGTTTGAAAAGGCTCGCAACAGGCATGAAACATTCCATCAAAATGCACGAGCCTTGCACCGACAATTTCAGATCCATTTGAGTGATGCACAAGGAATTGTGCGTGCCTGCCCTCATTGTAGTCATCACGGGCCTGGACTAGGGCTAGGTACAAACCCAAAGGGACTGAAAGTTTTAGAACTGAGGCAAATGGATGTGACTCATATTCCAGAGTTTGGCAGATTGAAATATGTCCATGTCACAATTGATACCTATTCTAAATTCATTTGGGCAACAGCACAACCTGGAGAAAAAGCTTTACATGTAGAAAGGCATCTGTCTGTTTGTTTTGCAGTCATAGGTGTGCCTGTGGAAATCAATACCGACAATGGTCCAGCCTATGTCGGTCTGCGAGTTGCAAAATTTATGCAAAAATGGGGAGTGAAACATACCACAGGGATTCCTCACTCTCCCACAGGTCAAGCTATTGTAGAAAGAGCAAACCGCACCCTGAAAGACTACCTTGCAAATCAAAAACAGACCGATGGCATTGATGTAGTTAGTAAACTTTCAAAAATATTGTTTACTTTAAATTACTTATGTTTGGCAAAAGGTCGAGAAGAACCTGCGGTCGATACATCATCACGCAGTAAAAAAGGGAAGGCCGCAGGCAATTCCAGGACTTTATGTTTATCATAAAAACATGCGTATGGGTGAGTGGCAAGGACCAAGTCAAGTGTTGTTTAATGGTTGAGGATACATGTGTATGTCCACAGACGCTGGTCCTGTTTGGGTGCCGAGTTGATTTACCTGCATGTGTCCTCCAGAAAAAACACCATCAGACAGTGAAGACAACTCAGATGACAACAATCTACCTGGAACAACCTCTGACAATCTGGAACTTAACTAAAATTAATTTTAAGTGTGTAAAATTAGTAGTTCGTATAGTTATATTTACAAAAATTAGGAATTATAACTGTTTTTAATAGAACATTGAAGGCAAAGGCCAAAAATACCAGCAAAATGTTACGGATTGAACTATTTGTTTTCCAAATTGTTTTAACAGGAAGTTTGGTTGAAGTGCTTGACATTGACAAACAAGAAAACATGTGGGTCACATGGGCCAATCAAACTGGACAAGGTTCATTTTGTTTGTTTTTAGTAACACCGTCCAGTCCTTTTCGCACCTGTTTAATTAGAGTTCCATTGCTTTTGATGACAAAGTTCAAAAACTGGACTTAAGCTAAAATATATCCCAATTTAACAGAAGCTTGGAATGCATGGCACCGCCAACCTGTTAAATCCACTCACACACATTCTGAAACTTGGTGTGAAATTCATGAAGCCCTGAGAAATTATTTAGGAGCACAAGTTGTTGCAATCGCGCAAGATCTTAAAATAGTAAGTACTGAGCCACAAGAATTCGATCTCCTTGGTTCTGTACCAAGCAATTATTGCTTGACATTTGGTCAGGTACAACAATCCAAAGTTGGCAATACTTGGTTGTTTCCTAAATCCGCATTGTATTATAACAATACAGAGTACTGCAACAATTGGACACAACTTGTAACGCCACCATAAAATGTTGCAAGAAAATTGCCACCTGCAGTTTTTTTCATCTGTGGAGATCAAGCGTGGTCTGCAGTACCCCAAGAAGCTGCAGGAGGACCATGTTATTTTGGAAAATTAACCCTGTTTGCTTCTTCCATTTATTTAATTACAAAATTTTCACAAACACCACGACAATCAAAACACAATGCCCTTAGGTTGGATTTCAACTGTAAATCATCAGTATCATTGTGGGGACCCCCAACTGTAATAGTAGCATCAATTTTTGCTCCAGATGTTGGAACATTGCAAGCTCTCACCCAGTTACAAACCTTGTTGGATATCAAAACAAATTAACATAACATCTAACATGTTGAGTGAACTTGCTGCGGATGTTGCAGCTGTCCGCCATGCAGTGCTTCAGAACAGAGCTGCCATTGACTTCCTTCTCCTTACTCAAGGGCATGAGTGTGAGGAATTTGAAGGTATGTGCTGCATGAACCTGTCAGATCACTCTCACTCAATTTATGAACAGCTTAAACAGCTAAAAAGTAACATGGGAAAAATTGTTGTTGCTAATATTCCGTTTGACAACTGGATCAGTTCATTTGGATTTGCTAGTTGGATCAAAAATTTGATCAATTTTAGAATTTTTGTTTTTATTGTCATTATAATCATATTAATTGTTTTTCTTGTGTGTTAAAAGTGTGTGCAAAATGCAATTAGTCCTGCCCTTGACTCAGTTTGGATAGTTCAAAAAGAAAAAGGGGGATTTGTTATGGATTTCCTCAGGAAAGGAGGGCATGATGTGTATTTAGACCTTCTTGAGCTACCCTAACTGAGGCCTAACTGAGGCCTGACTGAGGCCTAGCCTGAGGCCCAAGGCCAATGATGCAACAAAAAATTCTCAGTTAGCTGTGGGGCAGTTAGAATTAGATATTAAGGTGTTTGGGAAAGATAATAGGGTGTTGAAGGTCATTAAATAGAATTGTTAGTATGCAGGTGTTAGTCACCTTAAGGGTAAACCAAACAATGTGTGTTTACATTCTTTCCTCTGCTGTGTGCCAATGAAAAATTGTTACATGTATAAAAAACGTAGAATAGTATATAAGTTACTGCACTGCACATGATAAACGTACTTTGTAGAATTAACCATACTGGTCGTATCTCCGTCTGTCTCAGTCTAACCCTCTCTTATTATAGGTATCCCTGGCTTCAATTCTTCATCCTCTTGTTCATGAACACTCCTTAGTGCTCATGAATTTATATTCTCAATACTCTTCTAAGGACAGGGGTACTAAGAGTCACTTTACAAATCAGGAAACAAAGCAGAGAACAATGAAATAACTTTTTAGGAATAAATCCATATACTGTGTTTAAGTATAGTGTCAAATTTTTATTTGAGGCTATATGGGTAACATATTGAAAACAGGGATGGAAATGAGATGCTATCATTCATAGAGGGTTTAAAAAAAAACAACAAACACATGTTAAAAAACGTTTTCTCTTGTAACATACATGCTTTCTGAAGTGTTTAGATTCGAAGAGTCTTGGAGTCTGTTGTGGTTTGAAAGCAAAATGAATGTGAGGCTCCAAGTCAGAGATATAATTTAATAAGAAGAAAGGTAAAAAGGTAAAAGTAAAATAAAATAAATACAATAACACAAAGGATCACTGACAGAGTCAGAATACAACCTGAGCAGAATGGTGGAAGCAGTCCAAATGAGGTGCTCTTCCTGAAGCAGTGATCCTGTAGAAAGTTCTGGTAGCGCTGGTCCTCTGGGAATCCAGTGGATAAGTGCTACTCGCACTGTCCCAAATCCCACCTTATATCCAGGTGAGAATGCTTGGCTCCTCCCCCTGGGCAGAGCATCTCACAATAGCATGAGAAGTGTGAAATGGGTCCTTGATGGCCCATTAACAGAGATAACCCCTGGAGGGAGTTACCCGTGACTCATGGGCCATTAGCAGGAGACACCCCAAAAGTCATTAGCAGAAAACACCCCAAAGGCGTTAATGTGCCATTAGCAGAAAAGGCTTGGGAAAACACTAGCCCACCTGGTTTGAACACTTCATGAAGATGGTGATAGAATAAATACTTTGTGTACATCCTACACTGCAACCCAGGACAGAGTCTTAAAGATGTTATCAAAATCCTAGTTTACAATTTACTGAACATTACTCTAATTAAGAGTTTGGCACATTATAAAACAGAACGATTAGCAATATAAGTGGAGTTGTGTCAATTCAACAAATTCCAGTTAGCTTTGCAAAGAAAATCTGTGGATAAATCCCTCTAGGTAAAAAAAATTGGCAGTTTCAGTAGTCTGATGTGTCTGGTGGCAGGAGGGGTGGTGGAGGCATGGGGGGGGTGATGTTGAAAACTTTCATTTTTATGACATTAATATGGAATTTTTGAGCATTCTGTTGTTAAAGAACACTAGAGAGACAAAATTCCATATCTATGAAGGAAGTAAAATTAAGAAGTCCTAACAGAAATTGTCTAAATCCACAGAAGAGTAAGGAAAATAATCAGAAATCCATTATAGGAAAAGTATTCACGTAGTCTTCTTGATAGCATAGGGTTAAACTGATTTCTGAAGTAGCAAGGGCCCGAGAACAGGACATCGGCTTACTGCAACCAGGATGTTATTCCATGCTATTGTTTTAGCCAAATCAAGTATAGCTTTGCTTAGGTGTGGGGGGAGAAAGGGGGGGAACGCTGGTGATTTGGGATAGAGCACATACACCTTAAGAATAAAGTTAGGTCAGGAGGATCTGTACCTGTATAATCATCAGTATGATACATGCCTAGTATTGTTGATTGTGGTATTAGTTTGGTAACTAAATATGAATATTTTCTCAAACCAGAATCTTGAGCAAGAATCATGAAGACTGTTGTGATTTGGGGTAGAATCAATGGAACAATGGGGTTTAAGGATTAACATGAATCCTTACGTAACAAGAAAGGTATAAAATTGTATCCATTTAGCATGTTAGACAGAGTCGAGATCTGGGTCGTCCAGGACCCCCGGCTCCCAGAGCTCTGAAATAAAGCACCACACACAATTTTGTGATTGTGTTTTTTCCTACACTAACATTTTCAGTACAAGACACAGAGTCTTATTCAGAAAGGGAAGACACAACAATTAATCTTGATTCTGCTCTGATAAACTAAAGCAAATGATGTGTGACAAAATGCCTTCCCACAGTCAAAAAAGAACAAGTTGAACCTGTGTTTTCTAACTTCCTTTGAAATACTCCCCTGTTTCAAAAGATAGCAAACCAAACAGGACAAGGCAGAGAGAAGGCCATGTTTAACAAGAAGCAGCATTTATCTGCAGTCAAGAAATTAGGAGAGAGTTAAATCAGAGCTTCTTGAAATTTAAAATTCCTATATACAGAACAGAATTTAAAAATAAATTTCCTGTCTATTGTGGGGGAAAAAAAAATAGAAAAAACTCTAAACTGACTTAAAATGCATTGTCAGTTTAGAGTAACTGTCAGAAAGCATCAGGAATTACAATAAGATAATGTAAGAATTTCAACACTTTTCTATTTGAAGAGTCTTAAGTGTCTGCAGATATAAGCCAGAATTTTAAGTGACAAAAAGTTGCAATAGGTAGGAACTAGTCATTAAGCAGCATGCATGTGCATATCCCAATCTCAGTAACATTTTTATCAGGTTATGAAAAAAAAAGCCAGTTATTAAAAAAAAAAAAAAAAAAAAAAAAAAAAAAAAGAAAATTGACTGAGTAACTGCTCAAAATAACATCACCAATAACAGACTGACCACATCCTTCTAGACAGTACGGCACAGCAGAAAATACTGGTGATTTTACTTATTTTCAAAAAAAATTCACAAAAGCTGCTTCAAGGTCCAAGCCCCAAAAACACAGAGAAGTGTTTGACTTTATATTTAGCAAATAAATATGTTCCCACAGTGGCCCACTGTTTTCAATATTTGAACCTGAGAATGGTTTCATAAATATATTAATATATGACTAATATATAATAATTGTATATTAATATATTAATTATAACGTTGATAAATTTCTACTAAATGTTTCTCTTACATCAGTAATGTCTGAACCCATGATTAGGACTAATATTTCCTTGTTCTCGTCACTGTACAAACACACAGGAATTAAATACAATGAAAGGACTTTTCAACAACCAGCTTATAGCATATACAATAAAGTTGATGTCCCCAAGAGACATTTATCAAGACATGAAGGCTACAAAGTCTTCTTCACAATCAGAGAAAATACATAGTTGAGTGAAAGCTGCATTCTTTGGTCAGTGTTGCTTCTCCCTGCTTTTCAGTCCTCTGAATGACATCTGATGGCATCAATATATACATAACCCTAGACCAACAAGTAATAAAGGCTGTCCAAATTAATAATATCTTAGAGGCACAGAAGTAGTTTCATTGTGAGAAAACAATTACACAATTTTACTGTACAGAATAGTGTGGAGATCAGTAGGTGGCACAAAGCAGTGGACTGCAAAACTGCTCATGGTAATCAAGGTGCCAAATTCAGATTCAGTCAAATTCTCTCCACTTAGTCCTATAAAAATAAGTCACCTGTATTTAAGAACAGAAAGTGAGCTCAATAAGTTGCATGTTTTGATATATTTTTTTATAGTATCGTCATTAATGTATTTCTAATTTAGGAAGTCACAGCAAGATCTATGTTCACTAAGGTTATAAGATAGCTGGTTAAATGTGTTCTAGTGTTTAAATTTTAACTTCCAATTCCCACTACTCAAAGACAGATGTATTACTGTCACATTTACTGGTTGAGAAGCCCATATATGAGCATGATAAGCACTCCTAAGATAAACTAAATAAGCAATTAAAGCAAAGGACAGGAAATCTCAGTGGCTAAACCTTTAAAATTATTGGTTTCATATGGTAAATTTATTTCTGAAGGGGCTAATGCAGAATCAAATAGACTAAGTGACACAGTGTTTAGGAAAGAAATCTGGTTGCTAACTGGATTATGTGCGTTTTTACATGCAAATGAGAAATCCTATCTTAGTAACTAAACACTATCTCAAGTTATTTAAATAATTGATGGAGGATATATGACATATTTTCCAGTTCCATGCAATTCTAAAGTATCTTTCCACTACTAAAAAAATAGAATTTTTCTTATAATGTGAGAACAGATTTGTACAAACAATTATTACAGTTAAAAAATATCGCAAAAAAATTACTAGCAATTTCAAATAATAGTTTTGATATTTAAACTCAAATAAACAAATAACAGATGTCTCAGTTGGATTTGAAAACCATTTTGTTATAAGGTTATTAATAAGAATGAGGACAACCAGAGCCACAAAATTTAGTTAAAGATGAAAGGCTAACACATCACCTTCTGTAGATAATTCTATTTCCAAAGACTGGCTTATTCATGCCTCCATATTTCAACAAATAGTTGAAATGCATAGGAAAAAATATATTTACAGATTTAAAAGATATGTTATCCAATTTGCTACTTGATATGAAAGCTCCATGGATACTGACTGTGTTTGCAGAAACTCAATGAGAAGTTCTCCAATGACCTAAAGACATTACATCATGGAATATGGGAGATAAAGCTCTCTCTTTGTGCAAATATGAATATGCATAAACACATATGATGACTTCAGTAACAGTCCAAATGATCTGCAAATCTAACCTAAATATTACTTTGAAAGATTAGTTTTCAACAAATTGAGTCTGATGGCAATACCAAAACTGTTCCATAATTTCTTGAAAGTCATATTCAGTGTCAGTTCCAGGTTTGTGAACCATATAGGCAAAACTCAGTTTTGGTGGTGGAACAGACCAAGACAGTAAGACTAAGCTGAGGTTTCCACTGGAGCAGGGTATGGGCTATTAGAGCAGGAAAAGTAGAGAAAATTTTGGGAGAACAGCAAATTTTCAAGAGAGACGAGACTCTCCTAAAAGCCTAGGATGAATATTTACTTTTCTTCCTTCCTACAGACCACTTGCCCTTGTGAAAACCTTCTTTTCTTTTGTTCCCCATAATTCCCATCTAACAGTTGATTTATTTTCCTGGTAATCCCAGTCCCTGAAATCCATTCTCATCACTGCCCATCCCCAATTCCCTCTGTGCCGGCTCATACCTCTGGTGCTGGCACCATGTAGGCAGCTGCCTGTTTGTGCCACTCATTCTTGTCTGGCACATGGACAGGACACAGATTTCTGCCTATTCTCTTTCAGCAATGCCATGAGTGGGCTTAAGATGAGGAGTTCAGGTGCCTTGGCAGTTCATTCTGCTGGCAAAGGTGGTTAAGGATATACATTCCAGGTAGTAGAGCATGAAGAGGACCAATGGGCTTCCCTGTAGACCTCCAAAAGAACCTCTATCCACAATCTATTAGTCACCTTAGATACAGAAAATAACATTCTTCCCAATATAGGGAAGATGTTGCTCATATAGGGTGCTCAAGAGCCATGTCTAGAAAGACTGAGCAAATCCTCAGTTTCAATGCATGTTAGAAAGCACTCTAACAGGCAATTGCTTTCAAAAAGATTACAATTTTTTTCAGGGAAGAAGCTGCATGTAAAATACTAGTTCAGATCTGCAGGCCCTTGCAGCAATGCTAGTTAACAGAGTTTTCTTCAAATTTGAAGTAAGATAAGTGAAAAAATAAGTAATAAATTGGTGAGCAGCAAGTAATATCTCAATACCCCAATCACTGAGGAGCAAATTATCTCCTTTCTGAAAGCAGTTTGAAACTGTTTAATTTCTTAAGTCCAATGACAGAACCATTAGTAAAAAAAAAAAGTGACAAGAAGGTTAAATCAGAAATTAAATTTGGTAAGTTGAATTACTTTTTTTTCCTTAAAAAGAAGTCATTTACATAATCACATTAACACAATTACATAATAAAAATAGGAACAAACTGAACAGGAACTGCTTAAGGAAAACAGAAGTATTGTGTCTGAGAAACAAAGCAGACAATCTCACCCTCCTCTTCTCATGACTATCCCTTCTAAACAGAAGTTTTTAACCACTGAGACCCCAGTTAATTCCTTCTCCTTCCTTGAGAAGAAAAATAATCCCCAAGATATATTTTTAACTGGAAAAAAAAAACATAAAGAAATATTACATTTTACATTTCAAGGGCTAATACAGAAAAGCACTAATAGCAGAATATAATGCTATCAGCCAGTGTTGTTGCATCATCCATCAGTGAGGAACAGCCCTCAGCCAGTTTCCACATTTGAGCTACAGAGCCAGAGAATGTGGCAACTAGGGAAATCCCTGTATGGCAGAGAAAACTTACAGCCTTCCTCAGGACTGCTGTACTGATAAATCTACATTACAGCTGAATCAAATTTTGATTGTCAGCTCTGGTCCAGACAAAAAATACAGTCTGAGTTATAAATTAAGTAGACTTTTGTTTTGTCACTGCTACAAGACAAAGAAATGTTCTTTGTCTTACTGCTTTGTCAGTTTTTTCATTAAAACATCTGACAGCTTGAATTGGTCAGATGTCATTGAAGGGACGTTGGAATCTACAGTTGTGAAACTGGCAAATATTTCAAAGTTCATTTCAGATGCATGTTACAGTGGTAGAATGCAGTCATATTCCTTCCAAGTTGTAACATGTATTCAGACCCTTTGTAAACCATAAGACTATTGGAAAAATTTCAGCATTCTTGAAGAGGATAAGTGTGCAGTATACACTTGGCAATGGCATCAGCCCAAAGGTGATGCCTGGACAGCAAGTCACCAAGCTGTTTTGGCTCATGTTCATGGAATAGCTGCATCCTATTTTCAGGTTGAGGCAAAACAGTCAATGGTCTCTAATTTCTTCCTTCTTTCTTTGTATACTTTTTTCCTAGTTCCCACCTGCCAGCAAAAATATCAGCAACATATCAGCAAGAGTTCTGGGAGAGAGTTGCACACCCTTCGCTTCCCAATTGGGATCATTAGGATCCTGGGACAGAGTACAGCCTATGTTCTGTCCATATGCAACCACTCACCAGAACCAATCGTCTACAATAATCAGAAAAAAACCCCATATAAATATACACACAGTATTATGATATATATACACATACATTATTATGTACTTACTAAAACCATTTCTCACTACAGAATCACAGAATCTCAGAATGGGTCAGGTTGGAAGGCGCCACAGTGGGTCATCTAGTCCACCCTCCCTGCTGAAGCAGGATCATCCCAGAGAACACGGGATTGTGTCCAGATTGTTCTGGAGCATCTTCAGTGAAGGAGACTCCACATCCTCTCTGCACTGCACAGTAAAGAAATTCTTCCTTATGATCAGGTGGAACTTCCATGGTGTCCCATTGCTGGGCACCACTGAGCACAGCTTGGTCCATCCTCTGGCCCCTCCCTGCAGACAGTTGTGGTGGTCGCAGTGTCTCGGGACCCTTGTCCCACCTTGTCCAGCCCTGACACCGGCCGAGGTGAGAGGTACAGTCCAGTATCTGGGGATACCTTCCCCATCCTGTGGAGTCTTGCTGCGACTGCAGCATGAGCAAGGATGAGGAATGAAGGAAGGACTCTTATGGAAGAACAGCAACTGGGGTTTATTGAGGTCCATGTGGGACCACCTCACCACCAGAGAGACTGCCCAATAGAGCACAGATCATCTCTGTACAGCATCTTAAATGCAGGGGAGGAGCAAGGGGAAGGGTACAATGTGGGACCAACCAGGGGAATGGAAGGAGTGACTCTACATAAATGACAGATAGTAGAACAAATCAAGAAGGCAAAGGAGGGAATAACAGGGATCCTACCCAATCACTGGACGCTCTCCCTTATCCTTTCCAGACACAGAGAGAGGCCCTGAAGTGACTGACAGGACCCAAAGGTTACATAACAGGTGACTGACAGATAACAGCAACCGGAGTAAACCACAAAGGGGTAAAAATGGGGGTACAAGGAACAAACCACTACAACTTACACAAAGCAGCATGAAAGCAAGGAACAAATGCATACATGGAACTAATAAAACTAAAAACACACCACTACAGGCAGTGACAGACGTTGATGAGGTCCCCTCTCAGTCATCTCTTCTTGAGGCTGAACAGCCCCAGCTCCTTCAGCCTTTCCCTGTAAGAGAGATGCTCCATCTCTTCATCATCTCTGTAACATCTACTGAACCTGGTCTAGGAGCTCCCTGTCTCTCTTGTCCTGAGAAGGTCAGAACTGGACACAGCGCTCCAGATGTGCCTCACCAGGGCTGAGCAGAGGGGCAGGATCACCTCCTTCTACCTGCTGGCCAAGCTCTTCCTAATGTGCCCCAGGATCCCATTTGCATCCTTGGCCAAGAACAGTATGTTGTCCACCAGGACCCAGGGTCCTTCTCTGTAGAGCTGCTCTCCAGCAGGTCAGCCCCCAGCCCATGCTGGTGTGTCAGGAAACTTCTGCCATATATTAAATGAGGTCTTGAAGCTGCCCAAGCAGCTTGGTCTACTACTAAAACAGCTGGTTCTTCAGTTTTCTTGATAAGACAATACCAGTTTTGCACTTGCTGTATGGTCACATCAGGAGCACCAATGTGTATTAGAAATTTACTTGTTTATGATAGTGATGTGGCAAAAACTAAACAGAAATTGTGACTATGGTCAAACGAGTATAAAATGTGTGCATTTTGAATTTGTGAATAAGGCATTGTACTTAAGTTGCTGCAAGATATATTTATGTAGTTCCTGTTCCTGAAAGGGATGGAAATATCTCCCCTCGTCTGATTGCTAATTTCTCAATATTACAAGTTTTCCCCTCATTCAAGGGGAAAAAAGTGTTTTACTAACTACAAATAAGACTAGGTCTTGAAAATTATACAATAACTAGTTTTGATCCTTGAGAAACTAATAAAAGAATAATCCTCCAAAGAAGCAGAGGAAGAAAAGAGTGTGAAATCGGTTGTCATTACTTATCCTTGTCGCTTTTTATCCTTGTACACTATTATTAGTAAATGCCATGGTTGCAACACCAAAACCTATAGACAGAGCAGTTTAAGAAAGCATAGTGAGGTACATTGTCTGATCCAAAGAATACACAAGCTCAGCAGTGTAGTCTCCAGTGGCATCAAAGGAATGTTTGACAGAGAAAACCCTCTTCTGACAGTATTATTTGATCTATGTCTCAAGGACAGAACAGAAATGTTATTTCCATTTCCAAGCTGACATACAGGAGCTTGCTAGAAGGACGTTCTCATAAACAAAGTGCAGCAGACCATGGTATCATCTAGCTCATATATTTTTCCAGATTTCATGGTAGGTGTAATTTATAATACCGAATATTTTCTGGTGAGACTAGGGGGTAGAGAAGTCCAGTAGTTATAAAACTCACACAGCTTTAGGAGATACTCATCACCTATAGAAACTCATTAGTTCTGAAAAAGCATAACATTATATATTTTAAAATGCCTGAAAAAATATACAAATGTAGCAATGGGGAACAAAGCCACACGGATCCCCTTATGCATCTGAAGGAGATCACTTTATTATAGAAATCATACCCTTTATATACCTTTATTCTCTATCTGATATAACTGAAACTAAACCGAGACCTAACAGAACTCAACAGAAGGAAGGCACCCATTGCAGTGCTGCTGTCCACCCATTCCACCATCCAATCACCTTTCTGCTCACACTCTGTCCACATGTCTCTCCAGCCTCACATCCGACCGACTCTCTCCTCACTCCTAATTGTCTCTCACCCCTCAACCAACTTCCAACCATCCAGCCTGCAGCTGTGCCTTTCCCATACAGCCTTCCGGTGAGAACAAACCTTAAACACTTTTACAATTATAAATCAAACCCTACAAAATGTATCTATTTCTCATGAGTTATGAGTGGACCAATTATGTCTTTAATTTGTGGTAATGAACTTTTTGCCTTTTACTTTGATTAGCAGTGTGGTATTGGTAAGATGATTTTAACAACACATTCACGGATAATTTAAGTGTTTTGGCTGTTATAAATACTAACAATGTCTTCTTGTTACAAAAAATTAGGTAAAGTAAAAAACTCCTTAATACCAATGTAGCATTAAGAAGCAGACATTCTTTATTCTGCCAGATGCACAAGGGGAATAGCTCATCTCAAAAGCCATGCAAAGAGAGTAAAGGAAATTTTCTGTTTATATACTGGTTTTTGCATACATATCCATTGATTGTCCCAGACTAAACATAAGTATGATAATAATTTCCCTGAAATAATTAATGTATTTTCCCTCCCCTTTATACATGCATTCTTCTGTCATGGAAGTTTCTCTGGTGGTCCCTAGTGCTCATGGACCCCAGTGTTCCAGGTGGCCTGGCTGAGTTGTCAGGACACTGGGGCTGGTGAATTTCCAGTTCTTCTTCAGTGGGCATTGTGCAGTGCCATAGGCCAGTGGTTTTGGTAGAACAAGCATTGTGTGAGCTCATCAGGTGTAGAAAATTTGTCATCTGGTAACATTCTTAACGAAATAGGCCCAAAGCATTTGGACCATGCTCTCAGGCACATGGTAGCATTCATGGAAATAGTCCTGTACAGGGCCAGGAGTTGGCCTCAAAGATCCTTGTGGGTCCCTTCCAAGTCAGCATATTTTGTGATTCTGTGGTATCTATTTTTTGGTCATTTAAAATTTATGGTCAGGTGGTGTATCATTAAATTTCAATGATGGAAGAAACGGAGTCAATCAAAATTGTAATTTCTGTTTAAAATTCAGTAGTCACCTCAGAGTAGTAAATCAACTGGTAGCTTTGACAATGTGGAAGATTCATGAAAAATGTCCCTAATCTACAATGTTCAGGTACCATTTTCCCTTTTCCCTCTTTTTCCCTCTGTCTCTTATCACTTTTGTTGAATAAAATTTTTGCCCTGAACCTGAGAAGACCTTTGTATGAATTCTTATCAACATGACATCTTTCTGCATAAAACTGGTATTTTATTTCAGTAACTGATGTTTTCCATGACAAAAGTGTTTCACTGAAAAACCCAAGCAGCTATGTTACTGGATTTCAGTTAACCAAAATCTCTGATTTAGAATTATGCTTATGAAACTAATTAGAGCTTGATAACAAAAGTGTAGATGAACTGACAGAGCTGGGTGAACAATTCAGGGCACACAGAGAGAGTTGATTAATTTAGCTCTTAATTGCTAGTAAATTATTCACAAAATAGTGTTTGGTTTAGAGTTTTTTTTTTTTTTTTCATTATTGAAAACTATGCAGTGGTTCAGTCATTAGAAATAGCAGTTTGCTGTATAGTTTTCTTGTAATATATTGGTATTGCCTGTCACAGCCAGAAATAACACTATGCCTTACCCACTTCCTGCCCTCTCTTTGTTTTCTTAGGAAATAAAAATATGCAAAAGGACATAAAAATAGAGAAAGATCTGAGGGGGGGAGGGAGCAGGGAGATTCTGCACTTACTGGAACAACACAGCTAAGCACATAAATTTCTTACAGTCTGGGGATCACTTTTCCTCTGTTGTCTCTTGTTTGTTTGTGCTTCTCCTTGTTGCCTATCTTTCCTTTTTCTTTATACTGAGGCTTTGATTAGGTGTGGTTTTGTGGCTCTTGTCTTTTTGCATGTTTTGCAGTGCTATCCAGAAAACTTGGGTACACGCGGAATAATTTATGAAACCAAAGTTTGTATAGTAAAAGTTACAAGCGTATATCAATGGAAATAAATTGCTCCCACTTTGTGTCAGAGCATCCAACTGTAGAATGAAGGCATAAAGAAGATTTTTGTTTAATATTCTGCCTGAAAAACTGCAGTGTATAGAAACACATTTCTAAATAAAATGTCAAAATGGTGACAAACAGCTTTTTCTGTATGACACAGGGAATATCACCATCTAGAAATATATATGCTAATTACTGATTTTTCTTGGGCTTGAAACCAAGTATTCATTCCTCAGTTGTATTTCTGGAATAAGTTACTTCTCCTATGTGCAGTTTAATTAAACCTAAGGTAGTCTCAAACCATCATGTATAAGCACATAAATGGAAGTGGCAGCTGCCTTGTATCTCTAAAACTGAAATCATGATGAAGTAATGAAAAAAAAAGTTGGTTTTCACAGAAAGAAATCAGCAAAATAACATGTTCTGCAGAAAACATTGACAAAAATTGAGACAACAGGTAACAAGATTGCTGCAGAGCAAAGATCAAACGCTATTTTGAAAACCAGCTAAGAATCCAATTTGTCAGACATTTGTTCTATTCATTTTATGAATGACCTATTTAAGTTTTGTCTACAAAAAGCGATTAAGTAATTGTTATAACAAAACATAGGAAACCACAAATGTTGCCTGACAAGTGAAGCTAATTTGCAGCGCCAGAGGAAAACAAAATTAAATCCTGAAATATAGTGAATGACTTTTTATTCTTTCCTCTTTTCTTAAGCTGCTTTCATCAGGTTTGGCTAGCCAGGGCAACTATTATTAACCAACTTGTATAATTGTATTTTTCCTCCTATAATCCTCCTAGAATATCTGTATTTGCCAACACTAATTTACATAGTATTATTCTGCATCAATTCTGTCACCCGAATTCCTTTCACTGTGTTTCAAAGGGAACTCTGTAAGTGATACAGGTATATTGTAATTTTGTATGCAAAATTCTATTATCTCTCAGAAGTTTGGAAGCGTTTTCTCCCTCCAGCAGCTATGACAATTCTTGACAACACAGACTCTAGTCTGAGATACATCAATATATGAGGACAGTGAGACATTTTTTACAAGAATCATGTGAACCTATATCATGCTCCAGAGTTTGGTTATGATAATGAGACACTTTGTGTTTCAATGTGACAAAAATGCTCCGCCAATCCATTGCAGGACAAACACAGAAAGTACAAGGAAGTTGTACCAGTGGCTCCACAGCTCTACTCACAGAAGATAGAAGAACAAACAGGAAAAAAAAGTGGGAGATTAAACTCACAGCTGCTTCTGCTAGCAGTGATTTAGCTGATTTATTAACTAATTAAGCCTCTTAGCAATCCTGTGAAACATTTATAATCATGTCATTCCTAGTAGAAGTGCAGGGGAAGGCAGAAATTTACTTCAGGAGTTTATTTTTCAGAAGTGAAGAAAACACTAGTCTTTCTCTCCATATGAACAGGAAAAGAAAATCACTGTTCAGAGATCAGTGCCTTGAGAACCCATCCTTCAGTCAAAAAAAAACAGGGGAAGTTGTCACAGCACATAGCAAAATTCAGAATTCAAAAATTTGGTCAGTTTATGTAAGCTTTTTGGCTTGAGGGAAGGCATGCAGGAGTGCCCTCCCGTGTGACCTCCTCAAAAGGAATACTGCCCAGGCAAAAGACAATGAAGACAAAGGTGCATGGCTTCTCTCTCCTTCTATGAACCATGCAGGCAAATCTATCCAGGAAGGTTTGCAGTGTGCTTTTATGTGTGGGGTTTGCTGATCAGGCTGCACCCACAGTGCCAAACACTCTACATTCACCCTGCAACAGCCCTGCAGCGTCCTCCTGAGATAAATGCAAAGAAAGCACCAACTTCCTGATGCCATCAGTTCTCACTTTGATATCTATTTATAGTGATAGCAAGTTGGATGTAAACCAAGCCAGACTTGTAGAAGGAAAAGACACTCAAAATGAACTCTCCAGACATGTTTGTAAATTGACCTACAAAGTACTGAATGATAGCTTACTGGGTGAGAGACAAGAGATGCTGATGTTTCTGCAGAACTTGGAACATCATGGACTAAGGCTGCCACCTATTGTCTCTGATGCTGCAATTGTGCAGTCTTCCTGGGTTATTGTGATCAACTTCACATCTCTCTACAGCTAGCATCCAAGGAACAGAACCCTTGGCATGCATGTTTTTTATTCAGTTTGCAGGATTTTCTGTAAATAATAACAGACTAATGTACTGAGGCAGAGCACACTTGGTATCTGCAGTATTTGTTAATTTTTAAACTCATACATTCTTTGTAGAACAAAGCCTTATGGGTACCTTTCTTTGGATGGATGGTTTATTCCTGTCTTAGTTTGAAAAGACAGGAGTCTGTAAAGGAAGGCAAAAGCCTCCTGTGAAGTGGGAAAGGTAAACCCCCTCCCTCCCTCCGAATTACCACAATTTCAAAATAAAATAAAAAAAAACAGCTCTCAGGCAAAGGTATGGGAATGGGAATAATAGTTATTTACTAGGAAAAACTAAAATAGAAAAAAAAGAACAACAAATGTAATTAGTACAAACAAAACTACTGATACAGTCAGAAAACCTGACACCCTGAGGAGTCAGGGTGTTGGTAAAAGTCCAGTTGGATGGTGGCTGTGCCTCCTGCAGTGGCAGATGAAATGCTGCTGAAGCAGAGATCCTGTAGAAGGGTATAGTTTTCTGTGAAGGTCTGGTGATAGAGTAGATGGGCCTGGTCCTCCTCTGGGAATCCAGCAGGGAAGAAGCTGCTTCTCTGGGAATCCAGCGAAGATGGCTGCTCCTCTGGGAATCCAGTGAAGAAAAAACTGGGCCGATGGCTTAGACCAAGCTTATTTTATGCAGGTAGGAATGCTTGGTTCCTCCTTCTGGGTGGAGCATCTCACAATGGGATGATGTACCTTATCAGTCATGCAGTGAGTCACTTAATGGCCCATTAGCAGGAGACATCTCCCCGGGGGGAGACATTGTTCTTGGAAGAGATAAGATAACTGCCCCCCACCTCCAACAGATGGCAAATAGAATACATTCTTATCTCACAAATCCAAGACAATTCCTGAACTACATAAATGTACCAGCAAAGTATTGAAGTTATATTTCAGTCATCTGTAAAACAAACATGAGGAAAGCCATAACCAAGAATTACACTTTCCCAGGGCATTAATAAGAAATTACTTGTATCATCTGGATTTCTTGAAATGAAACATGAAAGCAACCAACTGACATTACAAATAGCAATTAAGCACAGCTTTAGGGGGAAAAATTGTTGATAATTGAGCTTTGCAATATTCATTTCATGGACCAGATTCTGTCCTGAAGAATATTCAATTCAAGGGAAAAGATCCCTAATCCCCCTTACATCCGATTTGCAGAGGAGCAGCTAGCTAAGCAAGGAGACAGATCTGGCACAGGAAGCTTGACCCATGCTACTTCCTCTACAACTACTTTATAGATGGCTGAATTGCATCTACCAGCTCAATGAGAGAGTTTTGGCGGGGTATTTTCCCCAGAAAGAGAGCTCACACTGCGAGAGTGCCAGCCAGGACAGGAAGACCTGTCAGCTCTTGTGTAAACTATTAATCTGAGCGGTTTTGTCTACCGTATAGTTTAATGCAGGTATTTCACAAAAGTTCCATGAGCTTGATATATCCTTTCTTAAAAATTAGATAGTAGCAAGAAACATTGCTTAGCTGTGAAAGAGGAATTTTTACATGACACAGGAATGTAACATTTAGTGTAAACTATGTCTCAGGTTCTTTATCAACATTCTTCTGCTGAAAACACTGGGATTGCCTACAGTACCTGAGGAATTGTCTGAGTATTTTTGTGATCAAAAATAATGCCACTTATCCAACTGTGCTACAAATAGAATTAAATGTTTTCATATAGACTATATATAAAGCTAAACATGTTTGTTATGTGCAAAGTGGTTTTGTATGAAAAGGAGGAATGGCAACATTTTTAAAGTATTCACTTTCACCTGTAAAACAAGCACATAGCAAGGGTCAGTTCCTGCATCTCCCTCACATGTCAATAATAGCATCTGAAAGAAGAATAATTTCTGTTTTGCTTGAAAAAGTTCTTCCTCCATAACCTCCCAAGTTTTTGGCTAGGCAATGTCTACCATTCAGTTTTATTTCACTCATTATTTGTGCTCTGTAAAACAAAGCACAGCACTCCCTAAGTGCAGGTCAGGTTTCCAGTGTTGATTACAAAAAGCACAATTCTCATACATAAATGTATACAGCTGTGTAGGAGATGAAAGATGACATGGAGGTGCAAGGAAAAAGTTAAGGTTAGTGTGAGAGCCTTCAGAACAAGTACCATTGGTACAACTCTGGTCTTGGTGGGCTTTGGGAAAAAGCAGTGCAGTCTGACTCTGCATGAAGACTCTTCTCTTGCACTTTAAAGATTTTTAAATACTTCAAAAAAGAGAATAACTTAGACCTCATGAATTATCCCACTGTAATAGACATGACTACAATTAGCTGCCAGAACTAATTTTTTGTCTTTATAATACCACAGTAAGAAGAAATGCAACACAGCAATGAGAGTGTGCAGCACATGCAGGTCTTTAGTAGAACAGAAGGGACCATCTTCTGAAATGTAATGCTAGGCACTGTGGTAAAACATATTGCATATGCAAGACCAACACAAACCTTATTTTAGAACAACTGAGGGGTAAAAAACTTTAGCTTGGTATTGTCAAGAGAATTTCAAGGTATTTAATCAGTTTCTATTGGTTATGTGGAATTATCATTAAACTTTGTGAAAACAGTGACATCTATTATAGGTTCTTCCATTATAATAAATACTTGTCAGTTTATAACTTTGTTATAGATGCATTTCTGTTGCTGAAATTAATCTTTGTCTACAGTTTACTTTTTCATCTATATTTTGGTAGTTAGAACAAAGAAATTCTGCCAGTATCAGAAAATGTCTTTGTGTTTACAAAACTTTAGGTTGGCTATGGCTTTGATGGCTTAATAAGAATTTTGTAATGGATGCAATGGTGTTGTAACTGTGTCTGATCTGGTGCTTACCATTACAGTGCCTGCAAGCAGTTCAAGTACTTTCCATTAGGGAACTGCAGAAAGAGAACAGGATTTTTCTTGCAACTTGATCCTACTGATTATTAAGATAAATATCAGATCCAGCAGAGCCCAGCTTTCCTGTGCTCCTATTATGCCTCCTCTCTACATTCAGTCACCATAAACAAAATCGTATGGTAAAAAAGGTAGCCAGAAATTGGGCTATGGGTAAGGCTTATTCAGCTTGTATAAATTACAAACATTAATTATTTGGGGGTTATTTTTGGTTGTTTTTTGGTTTTTCTCTGATTAGTCAGTGTACAATCTTTTTACAGGTAGTCACAGTTAATCCAGAAAAATATAATGAGTTATAAATCATGATTATATGTTTGCGTTGTTAAACTCAAAAGTGCTTTTATCAAAAAAGTGATGAGTCACACTTGCTTTACGTTGCACGTTTTGTGGTTTTAACTTAAGATTTTAGTCTTTACGATAAACAATGGCCTGAGGAAATGTCAAACACCTGCACACAAAACACCTTAAATGGACTTTTATTCCTTTTTTTATCTACCTTACCCATATATTCACTCTCCAAATATTTGGACCAATACAGTGAGCATCTAAGGATGTTCCATGAATGCAAAAATACCTAAATTACATCAACTCTATCTCAGTTTTTACCCTATGACTGTAGCTAAATTTGTATTACAGCTTGACCTTCCAGGTGGATTATAAAAAATCCTAGTTAGAAAACAACATTGATATCTTATCTACATGTTTAAGCCAAACATGCTCTTTTATTTTCATATTCTATTCCCCAAATAGCAATAATCTCTTCAGGGAAAAAAAAAAAAAAAAAAAAAAAAAAAAAAAAGGCTCTATCTGAATTCATTTACTTACAGCAAGCAGAGGAGTTTCTAGTTAACTAGCACTCCTAAGTGTCTGGTTTTTTGACTCTACTTTTCTGCAAAACAAATATTATTAATGGGCTGAACAAAAGGATAAGAGAACCAGCCTAGGACAGAGAAGATGAAGATGAAGCCATGTAGCTGTGTAGCTGTTTCCTGGAGTGACAAGGTGCAGGCTGGATGTGAACACAGCTCAGCTCTCCTCGGTGGCCAATAATCAGGTTCAATAAAACATGAACATTTGAATAAGCTGACTTGCAGCCATACAAGATTAAATGAAATGCAAATGAAAACAGAAGGTAAAAATGGTTTGCTTTCTGTGCAGAATTCCTTTTGTATATGTCTGGAAGAGGACTGACATGCACATAAAATAGATCAGTATAACTTAATGGAGTAATGGAATATTGTAATTTTCAATACATTTTTTGAATGAAGCATCATACTTAATAAGGATTTCTAGAATTGATACGTATTTTTTTTTTACTTGGAAAACTACTTTTTGAGTCAGTAAAGCTATCCTTAAGATTCCTGTCACAAAATCCCAAAAGAACAACTTTCAGCCAAGATCCATTATGGTCAGTTTCAGGTAGGCCTACCATAAATGTTTCTGCTCAGAATAAAATATACAACATTTGCAATTTTAGTGAGGCCCCTTTTGTACAAAAGATTAGCATTTATTCTTACTTGGTAGCATATTTTAGATTTCTTCTTGCCTTGCAAGAATATTTTAAGCTAGTACACAGACAATATTTTAAGAATTTGTTGGATTTTAATCACTTATAAAGCGTTCAGAACATTAGTTGCATCCATATTTTCTAATGATATATTTTAATGGAAAGTGAATAATTTAAAAATTGTTAGCTGAAATACTTGTTGCAGTCAGGTGTTTAAAGTTATTAGAAATGTCTCTGCCCAAACAAGACCTGTGGTGGTGCATTTTCTAGTTTCTGTTTGTTATATATATATTCTTGTCACATTCACATGATGCTTCTCTGTAAGTGGTTTGTTCCATGTACCCCCTCAGTTGCTTCCCCTTGGTTTCCTCCTAGTTACAGTTATATGTCAATCTTGTGTTATATAACTCCTGGGTCTTGTCCATCACTCCAGGGCCTCTTCCTGTGTCTGGAAAGTTCCAGGGAAAGCATTGAGTGGTTGGACAGGATCCCAGCTTCCTCCTCCCACATCACCCTGATTAGTTGTTATGTCTGTCAGTTATGTTCTGAGCCACTCTCATATTGTAGTTGATTGGATTCTTGCTGAACCCATCCCTAGATTACACCCCCGAATAAAAGATACTGTACAAGGGTGCTCCTTGGCATTGCTGAGGCAGATGCCCTGGGCTCTAGTTGTCTCCCCTGTGAGGCAATAAACCCAGCTTGTTGGACCCTCGACAGTGTCCCTCTTTCTTTCTCCTGCCATCACTGCCTCCAGCCTGAAGACAAGGTTACTTTTCTTATTTCCACCCTCTTGTCACTAAATACATACCAGGAGAAAGACCCTAAAGAGATTCAATATGTGAGATCTCTGCAGAAATTGAATAATCAGATCTTTCAAATTACATGTTTTGCATGAGGTTTAAAACCAAGAAAAGACAATGAAGATTTTGAAAACCCCAGACATCAACCCTAGTGCACTGAAGCATTGAGAATGGAAAAAGAAGGAAAAAAAATTAAAATTTTCAAAGAAATTTAAAAATGCAACATTTTGCATTTTGAATCCGTTGAAATTCATGCAACTTCTGAAGAATTGCACTTAACATTGTTACCAGATTTCTCTTTCAGGTCTGTGCTGTAGGAATTATTCAGTGTAACTGAATTTTATTATAGTAGATACATTCATAAAATGGGGACATGGCAGAGCTCCTGTATGGTGCACTATGGTAATTTCCACCTCTCACTTCTAAGTAAAAAATATGGAAAGAAATATACAGGATAGTATTCCCAACCATAGGGATCTCTAGTCACTACTCACTAGCTCAGCTTCTCAAGCCCCATGTGCCCTACAGCACAATTAATTTATTCTGTTTAGAAATGCTTGTCTTGCAATTTGCTTTAAATTAATAAGAGCTCTTTTTGTAAAATATTAAAAAATTAAAATTCTGCACTGAAAACATAAAAACCTTTATCCATACTGAATTACAAAGACAAATGTGATCATCAACTGAAGCAAAAACCACCTGAGATTTCATACACAGTCTAAATGTGTTATGAAGTATAATAAATACCTTGATATGTGGTACTGGAAATTCTAAATGTAAGTGCCATAATCATTAGCTATTTATTTCCCACTCATGTTTTAAAAAGAGAGAAATACCAATAATATTTAGTTAAACATGACTACTGGGATGATTCACATGGATTACTCACAAACATTATTTTTTGGGTTAAGATCTGTGGATATAGGATGTGGATTTAATTAGCATAGCCAGTTTGACAACCAAGATGCCTCGGCAAGAGCAAACAGAGCTTTGACAATTACAAGAAGATTGGCTCAAGACTGGTGACAGGAAGAGAAGATTGAATCAACTTTTGCAAGCAAGAGACATTGTAAAATGTATAAGTTTGTCTGTATGATGTTTAACCGAATCATTGTAGTTAAAAATTACTAGCCTTCCTAAAATAGTGTATAAACATTTGGAGATCACAGTAAAAACAAATTCTGACGACAAATCAGTCTTCCCATCTCCCTATCGATCGTTGATAAAGATCCCCAAATTCTCTCTTATCACTGAAAAATACCAGATTTCACTAGAGGTAAAATTAAAACAGAATTCTAAAGTAAGTGGCCTGTAATACACTTTAGAGTAGCTTTTATGCCTTACTGGAAGATGATACTGATGACTATTCTGAACAAAATTAATGCAGTAAATATAATGGGCTCAATGGGAGAAAAAAAAATAACAAATAATGGGAATGGAATTGTCATTTTCTTCTTTTCATGTCTGTTAGGCTTTTATCTTTTTTTAGAATGGATCATATTAATAGATGGATTGCATCAATTTTTATTTTTATTATTCTATTTCCTTTTCTGGATTACTACTAGCACTATGCATATGGAAAAAAAAATGTGTGTATATATATATATATATATATAAAGGAAAGCACTTCTGTGGTTCAACTAATTTTTGGAAGTTTAGCATAATCTGTTTTGCTTATATGTTAATGTAATTAATCCTGAATTTACAAATGTCAATAAAAGAAATCTGACCAAAATCTCCTTTTCCTTTGTCTTTGTCTTGACACATGTTCCTCCATAGAAACCAGCAAATGGAGATACCTCAGAGCAGACATTCCCTGCAGTCTCAGGCACACTATCACCAGCAGTCTTTCTGTTCTCAGTTGGTTTTGTCTGCAAGACAACCTTAAGGAGAAAGGCTCAGGAAAGCTATGACAAATCAGCTGAGGTTAGAAGTCAATATACTTTTCTCTCTCAAAAATTAACTAAGCCTATTTAAGCTTCTGTGGGAACTGACAGTGGTCAAACAGGAATTTCTAGGCTTCAGGCAGCAACAGCAGAGTCTGAGTCTGTGTGAAATCAAGTCACATAACTTTCTCATACTGGCCTGAGCAATTGTAAGGAAGAATCAAAAGCAATCCTTGGAAGGTGAAAGACCATTAGCAGGTGCTGTTTTTTCTAACTTGTTGTTTACTTGTAAGAAGCAGTCTAGAGGTGCTGTTCCAAATGACCAATAATATTCATTGCACTGAGATACTATATAAAAGGATGTGCCTTGCAATAAACTTTCTCTATAATGCCCTCTGAGGAAACTGGTGGTTTTGCATATCATTATTTGAGCCGCCCTGAATTGTAACAATAAGCTTCATTTTACTGATGGGTGACCATGTCCATAATGGAGGCCAATAGGCTTTCCTGTACATGAGCTACATTCATATCTTTGATTGATTATCTCCAGAAAAGCCTGAGTCCCATCTTGCAGAGGACCACTAAAGACACTGGCACTTCCCATTTCACTGATAACTAAGCTTCCTACAGTCTTTTCTTATTTCTTTCTTGCACAGTTGTTGCATCTCCTAAATACAGCTAGATTAATGGCTCCTTCTATTTCTCTCCAGGCATTCTTAAATGTCTTTGAAGATTTAATTTCCAAAACATCCAGGTGTACTTAAACTTTCAGAGTGCAGAAAGAAGAGACTCCAGCATCTGATCTACATTGAGGTTCTTCAATAATTCATTTTGCTTTGGGCTTTTCTTTTTAGAGATCATTAAAAATAGAGCCAGCAGCAATGACAAGGCGTGATCTAACCCCTCCGTACACCTACCCCCAGGCAAGACAAATTATACCTAATCCATGTCTAACAGCTGTTTGTGTAACTGTTCTTAAGTAATCCTATAAAGCTGATAACCGTTGTAAGAGTCTATTTTAGTACTTTTTAGCAGAAATGTGAAAACCTTCTGCTCTGCAGTGCATTCCTCAGTTCTCCCATTCCAGGGAACCCAGCTAACAGATAATTCGGCTGTTCTTTTATGTAGAACATGCAAGTCTTCAGTGATCGACTCTACAATAAACAGCTTTCACTTTTTCTTAAAAGTAGTCTACTAATTCCATCTCCCACACTGTGCCTTGTATTTCTGATAGGAAGGTTTACAAAACTGGACATGGTACAGCAGGTAAGATATCACCAAAGAAAATTGTGCATCCCAATGCTTTCTAGACTCCCACAGTAGCTCAACATTGTGTTAAAGATATGGAAATTTAGCAGAAAATAAAACCCATGCCATTCCAGCCGGTCCTCAGAGACCAGATTGGTAGTTGCAGCTTGTTGTGGTTTGAAAGCAAAACGAGTGAGAGGCTCCAAGTCAGAAAAACACTTTAATAAGAAGAAAGGAAAAAAAAGTAAAATAAAATAAAATAAATGCAATAACACAAAGGACTACTGACAGAGTCAGAATACAACATGAGCAGGGTGACGGAAGCAGACCAGATGAGGTGGTCTTCCTGAAGCAGTGATACTGTAGAAAGGACTGGTAGCTCTGCTCCTCTGGGAATCCAGTGGGTAAGGGCTGCTTGTACTGTTCCAAATCCCAGGTGAAAATGCTTGGCTCCTCCCCCTGGGCGGAGCAGCTCACAATGGGATGATGTGTTGTGAAGTGGGTCCTTGATGGCCCACTAAACAGAGATAGGTCCTGGAGGGAGTTACCTAATGAGTCATGGGCAAGGCATTGATGGGCCATTAGCAGAAGACAGCCCAAAGGAAAGGGCCTGGGAAGAACACTGCCCCACCTGGTTCCAACAGCTCATGAAGATGGTGATAGAATAAATACTTTGTGTGCATCCTACACTACAACCTAGGACACAGCTGGACATAATTTCTGCCTATTGCCAATTCAGCACTAGAAGTCTGGTCAAGTTCAAAAAGAACTTTCACCAGCACAAAATCACAAATAGTGTAATGTACCAGTTCAGTACTACAGGTCTGGTCATATTCCAAAAGGACTTAAATGAACCAGATACACTAAGAGTATGGTCTCTTGAAGCAGCAGGAAACCAGGTTCTGGATTGACAGTGATAAATGCCGTAACCACAGAGAGTTAATACATGTCTTGACAGAAAGTACAGTAAAAGAGATCTGTTAGAAAGATAGATACATAGACAGACAGACAGACATAAAAAATAATATTCCCAGCTGTGCTTCAACACAGTTGGAGGCAAAAAGCTCACCTTAAGGCATCCCTTCAGGAGAGAGGAGAGTTCATCAACTGATTCCAAGCAGGCAGAGGTGTTTCCCCCTCTCTTTTTTCCCCCCTCTATTTTTTATCTCCTCTGACTATTTGTGCCCTGAAGCCCCCTCTTTTATACTATAATTTTGTCCCTTCCCAATGGTGTATAACAAGCATATGTTCTAGGTAGGATTTGAGACTTTGGTCATCATTGCATCCCATCTCATGTTCATTTGTATTTCAAAGCATGTGAAACTAACTATGTGAATAGGGCTTAGTAAGAGTCTCAGCTAACTTTGATCAGAATTTGTAGATGGCAAAAGAAGTAGAATAAACACTCCTTCACTTACTGAGGCAGCTGTAAAGGCACTCTGACCTTCATGAGAGGGTCTGTGTACATCCTTATCTCCTCAGGGAACTAGATGTATAGCAAGGCTTCTTTTTCACAGTGATCAGAGTGGGCCACAGAGGCACAGGTGCTGCTCTGTGCCTCAACAGAACACTGCCAGGCCACAAGGTCTCCACTTCACTCCAGACATCATTCAGGTGTGAGGGCTGGCTTGAGCCAGGTGTAAGCGCCAAGCTCATGTTCTTCTCAGCTAAACTGACCAATTCTACACCAACCTAAAGCAACAGAATAGCACATTTGAACATTTACCATGGTTATAGCCACAGTGTTTGAGTGACACTTTTCAGCAGAACTGCTGTCTGGTCACTTCCATCCTTCAACTTCACTCAGTCAAGCATAACATTTTGCATATTTCCTTCACTGAATTGCATCATATTTACCTTGAGCAATTTCTTCTGAAGCAGGGTCTCCCAAACTTTTTTCCCCCACAGACGTTCCACTTAGTACTAAGTGGAACATCCAAGTGAGCCCTGCATGACAGAGTTCATCAGCCAGGCAGAATTTTTCAACACATATACCATGCAAAGCCTTAATAATGTAATGTTTGTAAGGAAAGTAACAGCGAACATTTACTTCAGAAGCTTGAGGACAAGCCAGGAAAGAGACATTCTTGTGGCTCATTTTGTCTTTAATATCTTGCTATAGTTTCTTAATACCAAATGACTGGTCCAATTTTGCTCCCAAACACTTAGGAGCACTTTCTTTGTCTGGATGAGAGAAGACTACTAAAAACTAAGGAAAAGAAAATAGAACAGGTAGATCTTTGCCTCCTTTATATGTGAGGAAGTAGTTGGGATTCACATTAAAACTGAGGAAGAATCTTCAGGGGTAGGGAACACTTAAAATATATTAAATGTAAGAGAAAAAACATGCTGCATTTTTCTGGAATTCTTGTCATGTTGGTTTTAAAGCATATATGGAAAACTGAATTCAAACAATGTCGTCTTTTGCAAGGCAAGGTTTCATATTGACTTTCTTATTTGGAAAAAAAACTTCTATGAATTATCATGACCTGGCTGGAAACTTTAACTTTCTGTTTCAGGAATGAATTTTTCAAAATGTCTTTATTTGGAAATACCTGTCATTATGGCATATAATGCATCATATTTTGATCAAAATAAATTGTGATCAGCCAATTGATAACATCTTTATAAAGAGTTAATGTTTTGTGCCAATAACAAAATCACCTTCCAGACAAGCAGAACTTAATATAGATAAAATGTTTCACTGTTGGGTAATACCAATTTGATTTATCAGTTTAATTTGTTGCTGCTTCAGTTCCATATCCTTTGTTTTATGAATTTTCCCCATTATAACATAAAATTTTTAATTTCCACTTTATGTCTAATTTAGGATCCTTCATAATGTTTTACTCCGATTATTCTAATTAATTAATCATAAATTATGAAAATTTGGTTAATTAACAATTGTAATGAATAAGTACAGTGGTGTGATTTATCATGCGAATGAGAGTATCCCATTGGGATCAGTGGGATATACATGTCCATACTATAAATAGTATAATTTTGTGACTATGAGTCAAGTAATTTGGAAGAAAAAAGCAGTAAAGTTCTAATGGTTAGGGCATAGTGTTGCTTTTCACTAGAGGTAGGCATGTTTGCATTATAAATTGTGATTGTAGTGTGTCCTGGGTTGCAGTGTAGGATGTACACAAAGTATTTATTCTATCACCATCTTCATGAACTGTTGAAACCAGGTGGGCTAGTGTTTTCCCAAGCTCCCTGCTTTTTCTGCTAATGGCCCATTAACGCCTTTGGGGGTGTCTTCTGCTAATGACCCATGAGTCACAGGTAACTCCCTCCAGGGGTTATCTCTGTTAATGGGCCATCAAGGACCCATTTCACACTTCTCATGCTATTGTGAGATGCTCTGCCCAGGGGGAGGAGCCAAGCATTCTCACCTGGATATAAGCTGGTATGTGGGACAGTGCAAGGGCACTTATCCACTGGATTCCCAGAGGAGCAGAGCTACCAGACCTTTCTACAGGATTACTGCTTCAGGAAGAGCACCTCACTTGAACTGCTTCCACCATCCTGCTCAGGTTGTATTCTGACTCTGTCAGTGATCCTTTGTGTTATTGTGTTTATTTTATTTTACATTTTTACCTTTTTACCTTTCTTCTTATTAAATTATATCTCTGACTTGGAGCCTCTCATTCATTTTGCTTTCAAACCACAACATAGTGGATGACCTGTTTTATTAATTTATGCAAATTTGTGTTGTGTTTTACTCTCTTTTCCCTGACATATCGAGCATCACTACTTTTTCTGTCTTGTCAAGGATGTATTTGACATGACATTGCTGTGAGTGGTTATGTTACTTAATTATCTTAATGATTTCAAAGCACACTTAAAGAAGAGAAATATTGTGAAGTACAATTGGAGACTATAATGGTTTTACCTACATGAGTTAGAAGGGCTCTCAAAATACACTGTCTTGGGTTATGTAACAAAAAAAAAAGTTTATTCTATTCCATGTGTTGAAACTGGTTGGGGAGGTGTTCTTTTTATCTCTTGTAACTCCAGGAAGGAGGGGGCAGGTGCCTCCTGGGTAATGAGCCAGCTGTTAAAACCAGAAGGAACAATGTTCCTTTTCTCTTCCATGACCCATCCTCCCTCCAGTTCTGTTAATGGGCCATGAAGGCTCACTAATGACATGACACATTACATCATCCCATTGTAAGATGCTCCATCCAGTGGGAGGAGACAACCAGTTCCTACCTAGATAAAAACTGAGACCCAGGAACATCAGGCATTCTGCTTTTCTACTGGATTGCTGAAAGAAGAATGGACCCATCTCATCATTACTGGACTCTTTCTACAGGACCATCTCTACTCCAACAGAACCACGTCTGCCACTCCAGCAGGGCTTACTTTGGACTGCTTCCACCAGCCTGACCAACAGGGTGTCAGGTTGTATTTCTGACTCTGTCAGGGTTTCTAGGATTTTTGTTTGTTTTGTTTGCTAGTTTTTTGTACTACTATATTTGTATTCTTAATATTCCTAGTAAAGTACTCTTACTTCTATTCCCAAATCTTTGCCTGAAAGCCTTTAATTGTGAAATTATAATTTGGTATGTCTGTTCTTCAGGAAAACAAAATATCAAAGTATTCAGTCAAATTTTTAAATCTGTTTTGAAGAACTGTAATTGAATTTCAGTTCAGAGGTATTTAATAATTGCATATGCCAGAAAATAGATATGTAGGTACACACAAGATTAAAATAAAATATTTCCAATTGATGTTTATGGCAGTCAAATCTATATTTTGTGTGTGTGTGTGCATGTGTGTGCCATAAAATACCATAACTAGAACCAGCTGAATATAAACTTAACAATGTAATTTAATTTTTTCCTGAAAGACAATTCAATAACTAAGCTGAAAAATATGCATTTTCAGAACCAATCCTCCTAACATTTACAACTAATTAATTTGCTATTAATCTTTCATGTGTTGTTTATTCATTGCACAGTAAAAGGTGTGTGGTGGGATGAGGGAATAAGAAAACGAAGTGCATATGGAGCTACAACAGCTGCATACATCCCAGAGATTGGGAAAAGAGGCACACGAAAAGCCTAATTTCACATCAGATAATAGGAAAGAGGTGCCTTGCGAAGACTGATATTCCTGCTGGGAAAAGCAGGCCCTCCCAGTGTCTGTTGGCCTTGTGCCTGCCAGAGGCTGTCTGTATTTGCAGAAGGTAACCTGTTCTTCTTTGCCTGAAGCATCCCAGCAGCTGCCTGGCTATTCCTTGCCCTGGCACGAGGCTGCATCCCTTGCTGAGATCCTGCCAGCATCCAGTGTGCACCTATTTCCTCTAAAGCAGGACAACATAGAACACCACTGACTGCCAAACATTGACCCTCCTCAAGGACTCCACAGACTCCAGATTTCCAGATCCTTGGTGGATCCAGGAAAAAGTGAGAGTTACTGTTTGTTGGGATTGTCTTCAACAAGCTGCACAATAAGAGGATTTGGGGAGAGAGGAAGGAAGGAGGGAAAACAATATTTCAATTTAATAGTAGCCTAGGGCATAATATAATTCCAATTTAGATCAAATGAAAAATGTATTGTATTCAGAGTTTGCTGTATTTTGAAATAGAACAAATATTATGATTAAAATTTTTCAAAAACATAATCATATGGTCAGATGCTTCAATACTTTTGCCATACTGAGCAGCATTTTAACACCCAAGTTAGGAAACAGCTCAAGGGAGGTAAGCATGGAGTAATCAGTTTTCCAGGAAATTAGATCTCTTATTTTTGGGTCTTTTAAATGCCTGATGAATTATTTCTCTTTGACAATGAAAGCATTGTGACTACTCTGCACAAATGCACAACATTTTGTGTAATAGCTTATAGAAAAGATTTCAGATTAAGGCTATATATTATGGTTTTATCAAAATGTATATGGGATTGTGCATCTCATCAGCAGTCAAAAAAAAGGGGAAAGAAAAAACTAAAAGAGAGAAAATATAATATCTTTTAATAATACGAATATGAATGAAGTAGACAAAAGAAAGATACATAAGGTGAATACATCCATATTTTGGTTATTTTAAGGATACACTTCTATAGCCTTGCCAAATTTCAAGGGAATTCTAATAATACCTTAGGAAAAAATCCATAGTAAGGAAGAGGCCTTCAAGAGACTTAGGGATGAAAGGGATCAACAATGCACTGAATATATATTTTTCTTGCAGAAAAAAGGACAGAATGATCTTTTTTGCCACATTTTTTAGATTTCACTACCTCCAGAACTAGAAATCTTCCTTGTTTTACCTCATAAAGACAAAATTTTCTTCCTTCCCTTGCATGCACACACCTCCTGCCAGCAATCTTTTTCACATAATGCATATGTGGTGGTCTTAACCCAGGCAGCAGCTGTAAACACACCTTCCACTTCCATCCCCAGCAAGAGGGGTAGAGAAAACAGGAAGTGTAAATGTGAGAAAACTCACGGGTCAAGACAGAGGCAGTTTATTATGTTAAAAGAAGAGGGGTAGAATAAAAACCAAAACCAAACAGCAAAAGCCAAAAAACAAGTGAAGCAAATCAAATTGCTCATCATTCCCCACAGGCAAATCACTACTTGGCCAGTTTTTGACCAGCAAAGCACCTTCAAATCCAATCCTCCCATGCTCTCTGCTCTCTATCACAGCTTTTATTGTCAATCACAAGGTCTTACAGTATCAAATACCTTACAGTTACTACAGATTTACCTCCATTCCAGTCAGGCCCAGTACAGGGTAACCACCAATGGCCAATCTGTGAGACAACAGTCATTACAGCTGCTCTGTTTCATCTAGATGTCATATCACATTATATGAACCATTTAATGATTTTCAAGATGCTTCTAGAATGACAAGCATGAAGAATATGCTCAAGAATTAGTCTTAACAGATTTATCTATATAGGCAGTAATAATGTACTTGACATTATGGTTTCTAGGCAACAAACATGAAAATGAAAGGGTGCATTGAAACCATCTACAAAACATCTACAAAAGTTATCAGTTTCCATTTTGGTGTCCACTATTGCTTAATTTTTTTACTCCTACTCTTAAAATTTCATTGGTCAAGTAGAAAATGCACCATCTATATGTAAGCAATTAAGTAAAATTATGTGAATTAGTTTCTATAATGCTGGTAAAAGCTCAATGCTGTCTTCAGCAACCACACCACCTTGTGGATTTCAGGGAGCCAGATACCAAAATAGAATTGCCAGATCTTCAGAGTGCATCAACAGCAGCTCCCCCTGAATGCAAAGCACCTCTCAGCAATGTGCAGCATGTTGGTGGAGAAATCGTTTCCAAACTTCTTCCTCAAAATAATTTGATACATAGATTCATTATACATATATCTACTAATATGAATGAGCCTTTAATGAGAATCTAACTTATCCCTCTTAATAAATTCTGGACGTAATAAATAACTCTGAGAAATTCTAATGCTTTTCCCATGCAGGTGTTCAGATTAGATGCTCTTGTAATTCTTTGTACTTTAAAGAGGACTCCAGGCATAAGCTATGCCATTACAATTGTTTGCTGAACTCAGCCCACTCCACACTGCTTAAGCAAAACACGGACCGTAAAACCAGCTTCAACTGTTTCTGCTGATCAGCCCATTTTATTTGTTTTTGAGTACATGTATAGAGGAAAAGCTTTGTAGAGATATTGCTTAATCCACTTGCAACTAAAATGTACTAAACATTGTCAGTGAAGATCACAAGAAAGAATAAAATCCAATTAATTGTCTGTTATGGAAGAAGCTTATTAAGTTTCAGAAAAGAACTTTATATTTCTGGTTGACCCCGAAATGCTTTTGAACAAAGTAAATGGAACATATTGCAACAGCATAAGAAATTTTTCTCAAAAACGTTTTTCACAGTTAGAGTCATACCAAAATCTGTCATTAGTTGCACTGATCAGAAGGCTAAACTAATGCCTACAAAGTTAAAACATTTCCTGTACTCATTGCAGTGACATATGTCTGCATTATTTGAAATAGGTAGAAAAGTAAAAATCATTAGGAATTTTTTTGGCTCAAATACTGCATTGTATTACTTTTATTGGTTTTATAATATATTTCTAATTGCGCTTTAGCTATTAATAAATATTTTTTAATTTACCCATATGTCTCAGTGGACTCTGTACGCATATGAAAACCTATTTTGTGTACCCACTTGGGAAGTGGGTTTCTGCGACC
Organism: Zosterops lateralis; assembly: GCF_965231275.1. Taxonomy (NCBI): domain Eukaryota; kingdom Metazoa; phylum Chordata; class Aves; order Passeriformes; family Zosteropidae; genus Zosterops; species Zosterops lateralis. Next base: position 116,183,658 of record NC_139763.1, read on the forward strand.
CATTGGCATCTGCTTCAGTTTGAAGGGATCTGAAGCTTTTCTTTTCCTTATTATACTGTATGATTTTTCTGAAAACTCTCAGTATTAGTTCTGTTCTCTGATTTGATGATCCAAGCTTCATTTCTCTGTAAATTATCCATAAACACTGAAGCTTTTTGATGATTCTGTCCTCCAAAATGTAAAACCAACATTTTAAATGGCTGAAAACAGCTCTTCTGTCAACACACCTGTCTTCCATCAGCCTTTTTGCCTTGCTACAAGGCCCAGATTGCCCCCAGAACAAAGAATAAAGGATGTCAGGTGAATGAATTAGTGCTGTGGTTTGGAAGCAAAATGAGTGAGAGGCTCCAAGTCAGAAATACACTTTAAGAAGAAGAAAGGTAAAAAGGTAAAAATAAAATAAAATAAATGCAATAATACAAAAGACTACTGATAGAGTCAGAATACAACATGAGCAGGGTGGTGGAAGCAGTCCAGATGAGGTGGTCTTCCTGAAGCAGTGATCCTGTAGAAAGGACTAGTAGCTCTGGTCCTCTGGGAATCCAGTAGGTAAGGGCTGCTTGTACTGTCCCAAATCCCAGATTATATCCAGGTGAGAATGCTTGGTCCTTCCCCCTGGGCGGAGCATTTCACAATGGGATGATGAGTTGTGAAGTGGTGGCCCATTAAATAGAGATAACTCCTGGAGGGAGTTACCTGTGAGTTATGGGCAAGGCATTGATGGGCCATTAGCAGAAGACAGCCCAAAGGAAGGGGGCCTGGGAAGACACTCCCCCACTTGGTTTAACAGTTCATGAAGATGGTGATAGAATAAATACTTTGTGTGCATCCTACACTGCAACCCAGGACAATTAGCAAAATTTAGTTCCATGGCTGTCATACATGTGTTTCCTCAGCAGTCATATTGATATCAGTAAGAATATAGAACACATTTGACTTAATTTGTTGTTTGTTCATCAACATGGCAGCTGCTTTGCCTTGTTGTAAGATTTCATGCTCTCTTTTCTAAAATTAGTTTACTGTCAAAGCTAGAGAAGGCAAGGCAAAGAACAGTTGTCCTCTCAGTGTTCTATTAAGCTGATAAGTAACAAAACATCTGTTGCAACTCCTTGGGAGGAGTGACCTGGAGTGGCAAAGCATGAGCTCCATTGCTGAAGGGTGTGCCTGTGCCAGTTGTTCCAAAATAACAGCTGCTTGCTGTTTCCCCTGGTGTGAGAACATTTCAAATACTTCAAGTACAAATGCCTTACTTTCTAGATGATGATGATGTGTAGCCACTCAACCATATGTTGGCTAGAACATCTTTAATCAAGAATACATAGTTGTAACTTGAAGATACATAGCTATTATGACAGCTCAGGATAAGGACCTCAACCAGTGAATATTTCATAATCCCTTAATCAACCAATCTTGGCCAAAAAATAAAGTTGGGATTGGGGAATTTTGGCAAGGTGGTGTCAGGAGTGCTTCACTATCATTTTAGATGGTAAATTTATTTTTCAGTAACTTTTAAGTTCCAAAAAAGTGCAGGTGGAGGTCATTTCAGTCATAACAAGGTGTGTTCCTGCTACGCAATATCTTGGACTCTTATTAATCTAGATGAAACACTCCTATAAACACAAAAGAAATTAATCTTTTAGTGTGACCCATGCTGCCTGCCTGCTATTTCCTGAAGGAAAGAGTGTTTGTCCACATTAAGTCTGATCCTGACATGCAAGCCAGAAACAGCAAGTGTGCAGATCCATTCTGAGAACAGCAAAGTGTTCCTAGGTTCTTCATTTCGCACACACGCATGGTGTGCCAAATAGAGTCTGTTCACAGGAGGGCACATTGGCAGCAGGGGTAAAGCTGTATTTCACTTTCATGTTTTTAAAAGCATTGCTTATTTTCGCATTAAAAAAAAAAAAAAAAAAAAAAAAAAAAAAAAAAAAAAGCTATCTGGCTTTAGTTCATATCTGTGTGTGATGTTCTATTCTTCAGATAAACACATTTCATCACACAGTGACACTTCCCAGTTTTCCTTTACCAAAGGTTCTGTACCCCAGCCACACTTTCCTGTTTCTAGAAAGATCTTGTCAGACACAGCAGAGTCCTGGTTTACTTTTAACAATTGAGGGAGGATGGAAATCTTTTGGGGGCTGAACATGTAATGGAAATGCTTATTTTTGCTCAGGGTCACACTGGTAGTCACAGGTAAGTAAGTATGATTCTATTTTGAAACAACAGTTTTCTATCATTTTAGTGTCCAATGGAATAATTCATAACCAATCAGTGCCACAGGCATATTGTTCCTACTCCATTATGCCAAGAAGGGTAAAGCAAGATCTTTCTTTGCATACTGGATTCTAATTCATAGTGGAATCCTGTTCTTATTCTGCACATCTTTACATCTTTATCAGAGTGACCTCAGATAAGAGAGTTACCAAGATTGGATACTAAGTGCAGGAAAGAATTTCCATTAGGTAGTTGAAAAGCCATAGGTGAAGAGTCATATCTCTTCTTCATATCCTTCTTGCAAGGCAAAAGTAGGTCTAATATCTGAGCTGAATTCCACACCAAAAACAGAAATTAATTTTCTTTTAACTAGATCTTTAATCTCTGCCCTTTTGTAGACTCTAAACTTTGTATCAGCTGTCCTTCTCTGTCAAAGATCAGACTGAGAAGTCCTGACATATTTATTTCCCTTTGTGTTGTGGGATTCTACAGTATATATCTAGTTACATCACCTTTCAGAACGTCCAAGAAGCTGAAACTCCAGAAAAACGTAAAATATCATAGAAATGAATTGTGACTACTCAAGCTAATTTTATCTGTGAACTAATGGGATTGTGACTTGCTTTTCTCTGCAGTTCAGTGCTGCTGAAATCCTAAATATCAAGGAAGCTAAGCAAAGGCTGAAATCACCCAGGCAAAGGGCAGAGGCATCTGTAATGCTCAGGCACTGTGCAGAGGGATGGCTGTTAGAAGCATTTAAACCATGCCTGAATGCAAATTGCCATTTAAGCCACGTGAAAAAGAAATCAGTTGCAGTAAAGTACTTATTTCAGCTCTGTGAGCTTGTGGATTTTTGAGCATCAGAAGGGGATCAACAGAAACCACTTATGATCCTTTAGTGTTTGGAAACTTAATATTTTTCTGCCTCTGTGAAGCTATTTCTGCCTTCTGAATAGTGCTTTCATTCTCAAGCACAGTTGCTGTTGGTCATCATCCTTCACTGCTCTGTGTGTGGAAGGGTCTGGGGACAGACCTGGTACAGATTTCCTCCTAAAACTGTAAAGAATGAAACTGCATGCTGGGCATAGCAGTATTTCTTGAACATTTTTTGTCACCCACACTGCTGTCATTCTGACTGCTGTCAATGTTTTTTGTCATCCATACCTGCAACTCAGCCACAAAAGAGCAGAAAATGAAGAAGAAAATAGTTATGCTGTACCCCAGGATGTGCTGACTCTTCATGTGCAGAGATATTCACCTGGTCTCTCTGAACAAAACTACAATCAGTTTTGCCCCAAACTTATATCTTAATTATTTTCCATTAGCACCATAGAAAACAAATAATTTTAAGCTGAAGTAAAATGTTTTCAACATGTGAATAGCAATTTCATTTCTTATGCACAACTGTGATACCACCATCTCTCTATAAATGAAGCCAGAGAGGTTTAGAAGGGTGGCACAGGTATGCAACATGTGAGAGACTGGAGAAAATGATTGGTGGCTCAAAACAACTAAAGCAAAGGGGTCAAGAAGGGAGGTAACTTCTGAGAAAGTGGGAGGGTCACTGTTCCAGCCTCCTAGCCTTGGAGCCTCTAGTCCAGCCCAGAATGGGTCAAGCTTTTGGCACACCCAAAGCCCCACCTGGGTGGGAGAGCCCCAGGAGATCAAAACAGATAAAAGCAGTCACACAAGCACACACAGGGTCACAGCCCAATGTTTTTGATTGTATAATAATTGTGACTAGAATTCAAGTGGTGAATATTAAATTTTCTCTGTCCCTTTTTTTCCCTCTCCTCCTCTCTCTTGTCCTAACTTCTTGAAATCTGGATATCTTAAAATTGGATGAGTTACAGTTTCCTCAGTCAATGCTTTGTGAAATGCCTTATTTTAACTGATGGTTGCTTTAAAATTTTTTCAATGACCTTTTTATACCTTAACACTCTAAAATTTGCAAGTAAAGTTTTGTTGTTCAACCTTCTGAGAAATGTCCTCTTTTGTGCCTCCTCGGGGAATTGGAGTATCTTAACACCCTTTTGAAAAGCTCACCAAGACAGTTCAAGGCTTTGCCTGAAGTAGCCTGCGTGGCAGCAGCTTTGGTGCGAATGCAAAACAAGCTGGATCAGTGTGAGCATCTCTGGAGAACTAGGGTGTGAGGACTCTGAAGAACTAGGCCAGTGCTACTGAACTCGGATTTTCCAGGACTGTGCTAACACGACTATGTTACTTCAGGACCTGAGCTGCTGCCTACATCCAACACTGTAAAAACACTCCTTGTGGCACTCAGACATTTCAACAGTACATGGCATGAAATAGAGAAGCCTGTAGGTTCTCCTAGAAGCATGTCTGTTTCTGTGCAGCCTCTCTGAGAGTTGCTTCTTCACTTCATGAGGAAAATATGATTGCAACATGGTAACTAGGCACCCCATTTATTACAGGAAATTCTCTTAAACTGGTACCTTGTGAAATCCCAACTTATCTCAGTACAGAGGATTTTTGCTTTGAGTGATTAGGCCTGTCTATCATGTTGTTTTCTTTTTTTTTTTTATTGTAGAAGCATGTATTTAGAAAGGATGGTTTCTTACTTATCTGTGCATGCACTTGCTGTGTGTGTCTGCAAATGGAAAAGATTACCCTTTCACAGATATTGCAATACCACAGTGATTGAACTCAACTTCACATACATCAGAAAACTTTTTTATTGTAATGGATCACATTAAAAGATCAGAAGCAGAAAAAGCTAACTTCTGTTAGCTGACCAAACAGTGTTCAGCTTAATGTATACATAAGTCACTTAATCTCTTTGCAGTCCTTGGTCAGCAACAAGTATCATGTCATGGAAAAAATTAGTCTATTCAGGAAACCCAGCTACTGCTAATCATGAACTTTCATATTTTATATTACATTTTTTAGAAGCATTTTAGTGCTGTGAAATCTATTTCAAAATTAAACTTGGGAAGACTGCTGTTTGCTCTCAATCCCTCCAGAAGGAGAAGAGGGAAATCTGCACTATCTGTATTTCAAATCTTCAAAGCAACACTTTTTTCTTCATTGTTTTTATGTTTCATAATCACCTTTAGAAAGTTGGGGATTTTCATTTTTCAGTTTAAATTTATTTTTTCCAAAAAAATAGGAAAATTTTATTTTTCAGTTAATATAGGAAACCATTTTCCAACAAGAGAAAATATTTATTAGAATCTTATAATCATTTAAGTTGGAAAAGACCCTTAATATCATCCTGTCCAACCATAAATCAAAGATTGTCACACCCAACAAATGTTTCTTGAGATCACAAGAACTGAGAGCCTAATTAAAATTGTAAAGCCCTTTCAGATAATTAGCATAATGTACCAAAGACGAGTCCTTGTAAAAGGATCAAAGCAACCTGAACTTAAAAAGCAAGTGCACTGTGGTTGCATAATGATTAGGAGAGTACAGGATCACCCTAACAGCAGTGAGGCTGGAAATCCACTGAAGAATCCACTCCTTTAGGAAGAGTGTTTGGAAGAACAAGGGAGTATTTTTGAAAGTAAGGAATCTGGCCTTAAAACAAAGGGGAGAAAAAAGTTTAATGTTCCTATGGAACATATATCTGTGTGATGCTTTCCTTCCCAGAGTAGTTCTGGTACCAAACTTTAGGAATGCAGTCAGAAACCACTTCTCATTTGATGTTCAAAAAATAAGGTTAATATGCTGAGGTAGAACATTTTTATTATTTGTAACTGTCAATAAATTGTAGTTTCTGCAAAATCATGTTTAAAGTGTTTCTTACTTCCAGATAATCCCCTAAAAAGAATCCACCAAATTTATGGAAAGGAAGCAAACCATTTTATTCATGGTCTGTCTCTTTGAGCCCAGATCATTATTTGGTGCAACAAAGATATTTTGTTCCCACTCAAAGGAAGTTTTATACAGCCTCATTGCAAAGTGCTTAAACTCAGCAAGAAGATCACATAGTGCCATGCTTTTGTTAGGTTTTATCATTCTTTTTCATGGTTTACCAATAAAGAAAGAAAGTGTTATCTAGAGACAGTAACTTATATAACAGCAGCAGGAAGAAAAGCTCAAGACTTTCAAAATCATTTGAATGCATAAAAAACTTTGATGTAATGAGTGAGGAGGGAAGAACAGTTTTTCCTATAACAATAAAAAGAATAATGTATTACTCTCAAACTGAGATATCATCTTATTGTCTTTATGCATGGAAATAATTCTCTAGTGCTGTCACCCATACATCAGTCAATAAAGTATTTCTTTTCACTTTGCTCCACAGGACTGTTTACAACTAATGAGTTCTAAAATATTCAAGAGGTAATAATTAGCTGAATGCCTACTCTTTCATTTTTAAGCACTGCACAATTATTTATTATGAATAGTAATATATGGTCCTCTGTGAGAAAATAATTAGAGGAAAAGAAATGTACCATACATTAAAAACACAATATTATAAAAATAATGTATGCCCATAAAACCCTTGGGATATACTGATATTCTGCTATGTTGCAGCTCTTGTGTTGTAAAATGAAAATACATGACAGGTACTGCATTAAAACTGCTGTAAACCAAGCTTTAAGTACTAAAAGGGTGTGGGTTTTTTTCTTGTTTTTCAGTGTAACTCTTCCTCTAAAAATTCTATAGCCACAACTAGGAGCCAGATCCTTAGGTCTTGACTTAAACTATGACTTCTTAATGTAAAGAACTTATGATATTCTAGAGCTTTTAATTCTGCATTTACCTCCAGTACATGGCTGATTTGGAATCCTCTAGGTGATTTAGAAAATGTATACAGTGTTATCTTTTAAAGGCAATATTGTATCTTGTCTTCCAGGGACACTAGGGAGTAGAGAAATACAGAAGGCTTTTAATTCCTTGCTGGTTTGGTTACTTGCAAGGCATAATATAGGATAAGAGATATGTAGAGAAAACTCTTTGGAGTTACCTCTGTTCTTCCCTTTGCACTGGAGGTGAAATAAAAAAATGACACCTAGAAATAGGCAAAAAAAATATACTTTCCTTGTATACCAGAAATGAGTACACAGAGACAAATCATTTGCTACTAGAACTAATGCTCTCCCTGGAGTAAACAGACACTAAGTAAATTTACTGTGATTTCCATTGCTGTGCTTTCCACTGATTTTCTTCCAAGACAGTACAGCAATATGCTACCCCTGGTTAATGAGGTATTCTGAAATATCACTCTCACTGTGTTTAAATGTACATGTCTCAACAGCCAAAGGAAATTTGCTGAGTTTGGATGGGGTAACCCAAAGGGAGGAAAACAACCAAACAAGTACACAAATGTTGTTATAAACATCAGAAGGTAGAATTTTCACTCAACTCACCTAAACTTTATAGAACACAGATCCTATAGTAAAAAACTAATTTATTTACTGTGTTTTCTCTTTCTTGAATACCACAACTGTGGTATAAGCCTTACTAAATCTCTGCATGAGCAAATTCTCACATTTTTCCTTAAATTAGGAAATAATATGATGATATGTTATTTTAATTTTAAGTTGCTTCAAACATTTTTTTTCTCCTAATACGAGGTTCAAGATGCTGCAATAAATTTTGTGTTAAATACCTATTCATTTACAAGGCAGATTTAACCACCCTGAACACATATTTCTCTCTTAAGTATCATTGTAAATAGCTGAGCTTTGATCTGTTATATTGGTCAAAGGAACACTGATTTTTCTTTAACTTTGAGGGGTTTTTGGACATTGTTGAACTTCGCTACGCTTCCGTCTAAGCAGTTTAGGCAAAGTGTGAATACCGTGAGAATACTGCTTTCAGCTGCATGGATTTGGCCTGAAGCCATTAATTTCCTCCCTGTCCTCCCTCAAGAAATGTAATGACCAAAAAATATATTGGACATGAAGTGAACTGTAATTTTTCAAAATGCTGGAATAGGAGTGAACAGCCAAAGGCAGCCTTAGACTTTCTACTTAACAGATGTAATCAAATCCAGTTCATTCTACTTCATGTTTTGTGTGGGCTTACCCCTGAATGACTAACCAATCTGAATTACCAAGAGATTTTTCACTTGTATTCTTAGCACAGGACAAAATCCTTATCACATTGAAGAGAACAGGGACAATTTCAAAGGACTGTGATTGCATTTCACAGCATCTCTTGGCACTAAACCCACAGCAAAATCATTGTTTAAGATGCACAAAAATCATCAGTCTCCATCCATAATCACTAGTAAAAAACAAAGGATAATTCAGGAAGTATTGTAGAATTACTTGTTAGCAACGTGAATAAAAATATAGAAATGCCATTCTTTTAAAGAACATTGCTGAGTTTTTAAATGCAGATCAATACCATAATGCATCATAATGGCTTTACATAAAATTTTTATGGCACTACTGAAACTTCACTCCTGTTCCTCACTTACAGACTGCCCCTACTAATATCTGTCTGGATTACCTGTCATCTTCCGTGCTAGTGCTACATACCATTTCCTAGAGAGTTGTATGGTCATTTTTCTTTGTTATGCCAGTTACTACCAGGCTAGACTGCAAAATGACACACTTCATCTTGCAAGTGATACACACTACTGTGTGTGTTAGGGTGGTGCCCAGGTGTCCTAATGGGATCAGAGGGGAATTCTGTTCAGCATCATAGAATCACAGTGATTCTGTGATAAGCCATAAGCAGCTTACTAACTGTATAAACAAGAAGGAAAGAGGACAAAATGAGAATCCATTTTCTCTATTAGGAAATAGACGTACAGTGAGATGGAGAGACTGCACCATGGCCAAACAGCATCTAAGCAGCATTGGAAAGGCTGTAAATCAATCTTATTTGTGTTGGTTGCTACTAGACCTGCATTTCTCATTCACTGCTTGTCCTGGGTTGCAGTGTAGGATGTACACAAAGTATTTATTCTATCACCATCTTCATGAACTTTTGAAACCAGGTGGGCCAGTGTTTTCCCAAGCCCCTGCCTTTGGGGTGTCCTCTGCTAATGGCCCATCAACGCCTGGCCCATGACTCACAGGTAACTCCCTCCAGGAGTTATCTCTGTTTAATGGGCCATCAAGGACCCACTTCACACTCCTCATCCCATTGTGAGATGCTCTGCCCAGGGGGAGGAGCCAAGCAGTCTCACCTGGATATAAGCTGGTATGTGGGACAGTGCAAGCAGCCCTGACCCACTGTATTCCCAGAGGAGCAGAGCTACCAGACCTTTCTACAGGATCACTGCTTCAGGAAGACCATCACTGCTTCCACTACCCTGCTCATGTTGTATTCTGACTCTGTCAGTGGTCCTTTGTGTTATTGCATTTATTTTATTTTTACCTTTTTTACATTTTTTCTTATTAAATTATATTTCTGACTTAGAGCCTCTCACTCATTTTGCTTTCAAACCACAACACTGCTTCATGAACTGCTCTTAACCTACAAGACATTGGCAGGAAAGCCACAAAATCAAGCTAAAAAGAGTACTCATGTGATTGCTTATGCATTCATAATTAGAATATCATGGGCAAAATAGAGCTGAAAAAAAGGGGAACATTCAAGTTTAGCTTAATTTTGTCATTGATAAAACACATCTCTTCCCAGGGGCTGGGTAGTCCCCTCCTCCTCCTAAACAGTTTTGCCTGAGCTGCTGTGCAACATCCATGCCAAGACAACTAAAAAGAAAAATAAAGGGAGTGAGCCCTCCTCACATCTGCCTAATCACATCCCTTTTACTAACATTATTTTGTTGCACTATGGCCCACAAAAATATAGACATTGGAGGTGCAAGAAAACCCATGCTCTGTGGCAAAGCAATGCACCTGGCCCTTGGACTTTTTTTTACTAAAATGCTGATGTATGCCAGAGACTGGAGAAGGGTTCTTTTTGAAATCATGTTTAAATTAAATGTAAATTACATTTAGAAAATTGTAGAAAATCAAGTGGCATGTGTGGAGGATGAGTTCCTCCAAAAATAAAGTCATATGAGCAATCCAGTTTATTTGAAAGAATAAACCTGTAACCATTTCAAGGGCAACAAAAGTCACGTACAAGGAAGAACAAAAGATGGAGAAGTCACATACTAAGTAGAACAAAAGATGGCTCACAACTCCAGGATGTGAGAAACTGGATAAGAACCGGAAGAAAGAAGTGCGTAATCTGCTGTGTATGTGAGAACATTCAACCAATAAGAACTAAAGAACTATCACGTGCTTTTAAGGAGCAACCAATTGTGAAGTGTGGGAATACACAAGACAGAGAGCAAGATGGACTTAATTAGCATGACTGCTTTGATTACCAGGATGCCATGGCAGGAACAAACAGGACTCTCAGATTACAGAAAATGGGATTAAACCTGTTTATGGCAAGAGGAGAGATTCAATCAACCCCCTACGAGAAAAACATTGTAAAATGCATGAGTTGTTTGTATGATCTTTTAACCTAATTATTGTAGTGGAAATTATTAACCTTCCTGAAACAGTACATAAGCTTTTGGAAAACCTGAGTAAAAGGAATTCTGATCACTGAATCAGTCTTCCCATCTCTCCATCACTTGTCAATAATTCATGCCTCGTGTGAACAGAGAACGATCGGCTAAGAGATGGCAATTGACGACGCCTCTGGAACTGTGAAGGAACTGCGTTTGGGCTCACAATCACCTGTAGGCAGCAACATGACGGGTCAACCAGGGGAATTAAAAATATGGGACAGGGAATGTCTGCCGAGAGAGACATCTATGAAACCATGCTAGACCTCCTGAGCAAGCATGGATCCCCCATCCTTAAATGGGACATTAAATCACTCCTATGATGGGTGTCACATATATTCCCTGACACCACCCCTTCTTCTATTTTTACTCTCCTCTACTGGGATACAGTTGGCATAAAACTCTATGACCTGGCTACGCAGCCTGGCCACGAGCCAGAGCTTTGCCTGCTTCCTGCTTGGAGGGCGGTCATGGATGCGATTAAAAGAGAGGGGGGAGGTGAGGTGAAGTTTTAGGCCAAACAATTTCTCTTTAAAACATGACCTTACTAAAATGCATATTTTTATAGAAAATTATGAGGGATATTTTATTTTATTGAGTTCATAATTACTGGAAGAAAGGTTTCATCTGAAAATCAACATGTAAATCAAATTCTTATGGACAACCACTTTTCATTTTGAAGCTATGTTTAGTAAAAATTATTAAAGACAATACTGACATTAAAAAATATAGGTTTGTGATTATCTAAGTGAAAAAATTTTATCTGGTCCCAACCAGAAATTCTGCCTTTATAATTTTTTGCCATTTTTTTACTTTTCACCCTATTTTTATGAGTGCATATAGTGTATTCTTTACTGTATGTTCAGGAGATAAAACTTTGTTTTTCTATCTTGTGTATTTTTGAATCATATCCTCTCTCCCTTCTTAACTGATAAATAGTTAGACAGTAAACTAATACTCATTTGAAGTTTGGTTGTGTACCAAACACATAGGACCAACAATTGCTGCAATTCATTTTTACACTGTTTACATGGCAGGTCGATTTAATATTATTTTAATCTATAGTTCATGTTTTCTATTCTTTCTAGTTGGAGATCTTTATGTGCATTTTGTATCTATTATTTTCTCTCTGGATCCTTATAATTTAATTTTCTCTGCTTTCAATTTATTAACTGCTGATCAGGATGACATGTATTTGCAGAGCCATGTTTTTTCTTTTATTTTCTTTTTTTTATTTCAACCTCAAGGCTATATCTATAATCCTCATTAGAATGCGTAAAGGACATTATTCTGCATCTGGAGCCATAAAGCTCCATAAGGCATGGCACAGCTCACATCCATAAAACTGAAGTCTCTTTTCTTTGTACCAAAGGCAGACTGTCAGAACTGGCTGTTGAGATGGTCATTAACATATGCGTTCTAGGACATGGAATGGAATGGAATGGAATGGAATGGAATGGAATGGAATGGAATGGAATGGAATAGAATAGAATAGAATAGAATAGAATAGAATAGAATAGAATAGAATAGAATAATTTCACTTTCTATAGACCTACAGCTATCACACACCCCAACTGCCTGACCACCTCAGGGCTGACCTAAAGTAAAAACATATTATCAGACATTGTGTAAATGCCTCTTTTAAACTCTGACAGGCATGGGGCATTGACTACCTCTCCAGGAAACCTGCTTCAGTATTTGACCACATTCCCAGTAAAGAAATGCTTCCTGATATCCAGTCTGAACCATCCCTGAAGCATCTTTGAACCATTATCACATCCCATCATTGGATCTCAGGGCAAAGAGCTCAGCACTTTCCTTCTTCACTTCCCTTCTCAGGAAATTGTAGAACAATGAGGTCACCCCTCAGCCTCTTCGTCTCCAAACTAGACTACTAGCCCAGATCCTCAGATGTTCTTCATTGGATGCAATTCCTTCCAGCTCGTCCACCAGCTTTGTTACCCTTCTCTGGATGTATTTAAGGAATTCCACACCCCTCTTAAATTGCAGAGCCCAGAACTGCTCATGAACTTGAGGTAAAGCCACACTAAGGATGAATACAGGAGGATAGTCACCCCCTCTGACAGCTGGTGATGCCATGTTAGAAGCCCCCAGAATGGGGTTTGCCCTCTGGGCTGCCTGGGCACACATGGCTGGCTCAGACTGAGCCTGCTGCCAACCAGCACTCCCAGATCCCTTTCTGTGGGGCTGCTCTCCAGCCTCTCTTCCCACAGCTTGTAATCCCACCTGGCAGTACTCCAGGATATACTCAATGATGATCTGCATCTACTTCCCAGATGCAGAATTTGGCATTTTTTTCTTGTTAAATTTCATCCTATTAATGTTTGTTCAATGCTCATATCAATCTAGACCCCTCTGCAAGGCCTCTGGTCTCTCAGGAGACCCAAGAGCACCTCACAAATTGGTACCAACAGCAAACCTGCTGATGGTGAATTCACCTCCAGCATTGAGGTAATTGATAAATACATTGAAAAGAACTGGACCTAGAGTTTAAGTCTGCCTATTGTCACCCATCAAATGTGTCAAGGGAAGCACTATTAATTTTATAGAAGGGATAGTCATGAGTTAGCACTCAGGTCCAAGACCTCAGCCCCAAAGTCCAAGGTTATTTCTAAAGAGATATATGGAGTTGTTCAGTAAAGCAAAACTACCATCGAGGGACTTTTCTTTGTTATACAAGGGTTCCAGAAAAGTAGAGAGGCAGGAGTAAGTCCCCAAAGCCTTGTAAACCGCCATCAGTTTGGCATGTCAGTGAAAAGGATGAACATGTTACTTTTGTGGAGTACCTTCCTGAGCTGTTTCCTAGATCCTGTCACTCTGACCCTGAGAGTGTCTCCTGAACAGCAGAATAAGCAATAGTGACCATAACTCCAGTGTAGCACTTGCCCATTCCCAGGTATAAATGAGCAGGTGGCTGCACCCTGCACTTTTAATCTATGAAAATAATGAATACAGTATAAATATATATGTTTGATAAAATTTTAAATTAAAAATCTTGTAATTTAAAGGCAAGCAGAAATAAATGGGCAATTATAACCTGACAGTTGTAACCTGGCAGTTGTAGCCCGGATTACAGGCTTGTAATCCTTCAAGTCAAAGACAAGAACTACTTTTTCAACCATCACTACCATCACTGTGCAAAGTTCCAGTGCTCAAACACAGTTACTCAAACAATAAACCCAAGAGTCTTATGTTCTGATGCAAATCACCCTATCCATAGAAGATCCTCACTTTTATTGCTAAAATCACAGCTAAAATGCTCACAATAGCTGCAAAAATGTTTTAAATGGGTTATTGATACTGATTTTAGCAGCAACGATTCACTTGAATGTGCAAGAGGCAAACAGCAGCAGGATGAAGTTCCTTTTTCCTAAATGACTCTTCTTCTGATTTGTGGAACCTTCAACTAATTGGGCAGGCAATACAATAATTTTATTCTATTTCCTTTGTGAAAGAAAATGCCTTTTAGAAGCATTCATATTGAAAAGGTAGTGACTTTTAACATTTTAGAAGCACATGACAATTACATTGCAGAAGATTTCTATCTGCATTTTATTCTTGAACTTCCTAGAGTGCCCCAGATGTCCTTAGCAGCATTGTATGCATGACAAATGCTTGATGATACACTGGGAAAAGCACATAGCTCAGTATTGGCTTGGACCTTTGCCAGAAGATGTAGGCTTGCAATTTCTGCAGCTGGAGAAAGACAGACAGTGAATGGGATACTACAGCCCTTGCATAAATGCTCGTTCTTTTTCCATGAAGGACTGTACAGAACTTATGCAAAGATAAGTCTGATCTGACTGTAGATACTTAGGGGAATGTCTGAAAAATGCATTTTGTAAGTGTTATGCATGAGAGGGGAGCTCAAACAAGTCCTGCCTTTAAATCAGATTTCTGGCAGTAGCTCAGTTTGAGGCGGTCTGAGCCCCAGAGTGCTCTTGCTCACAAGTTCTTAATAATGGCTGATTAGGTCTATTAAAAAATGAATTATTTATTGAATAGGCAAAAAATTAACAGACATATCACTTTAAACAGACTATTTACTACACAGGAATAAAACAAAAAGAGCTACTAGTAGATAAAATCAGTGCACTATAAAGGTACCTATATTACAGCTAGCAAAGAAATAGTATAGATTAGGATGCAATGTAACTTACCACCACATTGATGATGGAATATGCATAGAATTCTTTCACTCAATTCCCAAGGAAAGTATTCATGGAATTTTTGTCCAAACTCCTTGGGGAAGTCTAGAAGTTTCCAGAGTATATGGAAAAGGCCTCTGCCTCTGTGAAAGTTTGTGCAGCTCTTACAGTTTGTAAAACAGTGTTTCTCTGTCAGGAATTCCAGTTTATCTCCCATCTGTTCTCATGCCCAGATTTATATTGGGAATTCTACCCCTGGCATCAGAGAGAGAAATTACTAACTAGTGACAATTTATTAGTCAAACGAGCTGGCCTGGGTAATCTCAATTCCTGGTGGCGGGGAGAATGTCCAGAGCTACAGTACCAGCTGATGGACAGAGCAGATAAGGTCTTTTGTGGTAGGGGGGATGGCCTGCCAAAGACAGACTAGCTAAAATTTTTTACAATATTTATGCTTGTATTTATTTTATTCACCAACATTTCTCACTGGAATAAGATTTACAAAGTTTGGAGGACATTTGCAGAATTAACCTCGACATTTCGTTCAGTCTTTTCACCAGCTAAGGGTACCAGGACATGTTCCTGAAGAAATCCTGTGAATTCTCCAGCACACGTTGCACAAGAAGGCACACCATATCCTGTCGTCCCTGCATTTCTTGGTTTCAAGTGTTTGAGTCTTTGCAGCAGCTTCTCATGCTGCTTCATGTAAACAATATTGTATTCTTAGAATTTATCTGTATGTTTTGCATTCTTGTTCTTTGAGAGAGAACTTGACTGATGGTCATAGTGACCAATGGAGTCAGGAGGTTACCTCTTTGGGCCAATCTTGGCCCTCTGTACAAAATGTATATAAGCTATTGGAGTCAGATAATAAAGAGCCTTCCATGTTTCACCAAGCTGCTGCCTACTGTCCTCTGTGAAGGTCCGCTCCCATGTCGCAACGCGTTGCCCCTCTAAGGGCAGGGGTAACAATGTCCCTGGGACTACAAATCTGAAATCTGCAGGATAGAAGAATACATGGGGATTTGTCATTAATCCTTCCAATTTGGAGATCACTTGGAGGTTATTTGCTGTGGCAGAATAACCACTGTGACAGTGAAATTCAACTTTTGTGTGGTGTAAGTGTAATAAGCCAAGGTTGATTACCTTACTTAAAGGAAAAAACAAACTAATCAAGACTAGTGATATGTATATTGATATGTACAATGGATGCTTTTAAAGAACTGTTAGTCTCACCTGCAGCAAGCATTTTTTAAATTATTTGAGTGGGTGTGGGGATTAAATATTTAATCAGCATAAAAAGGTAGGTAATTCTGAAAATATTTCAACTATTATTAGGAAGAAAGGAAAAGTCTTATTAAATCTTTGAACTCTACTTTATAGAAGGAAATGACTGTAGACTGCAAAGAACAAGAAACAGAGTTGTTTAAAAATTACTTCTGCATATAAGGAAATGCACCATATCAGCATCCTATGGAGCCACGAATAGACGTCCTCTCTTCCTTTCTCTTTTTCCTTCTCTTCCCTTTTGTCATGTTTTCTCAATCCAGATAAATATAGTTGTGTATCCTCTTAACATTAGGTTGAGGAAAGAAAAAACTGTTTCAATTTTTTAGAGACACTGAAGAGTAAATGTGAAGCCCTGGGTTACAAAACAAGTCTGTGACTGAGCTGTACTTTTGTCTTAACTCCAATGAAGTCACTATGGTTTCATACTGATGAACCTGAAAGGAGAAGCTGGCTTAAAATGGACAAAAACACCTACACCTTTATCTTCTTGTTTCCAAATGGATGTTCATCTCTCTTGAGTCCACTGTTATCTTTGCTTCAAATTTCTCCTTCCAGCAGTTCTGTGCTATTGCCCCTTGTTTCAAACAAACAGCAAGAATTTTAGGTATATCCTGCGCACTCAGGGAGAAACTTCTTGGAGCTTTCACTGCATTGTGCATCCATAAACAGCTGAAGTTGACAGTTCTAATTTTCCAGAGATGTGTAAGTGGGTGACAAAGATCAATGACTGTTTCATTGGAAATTTCATCTTGCTTCCAGAAAAGAGATAGTTGGGAACTGAGGCACCTGGGAGCCCAACTTGCCTTTTACAGGGAGGAGCAGGGAGCCTAGACACCATCACACAAGAATGCTCAGTGTATTGGTCTCAAAGGATCACTATATAGGATATTCAATGAACAGTGTGACTGTAACATCTGTCATGGTGTTAACAATGTCTTCTACTTCTTTTAATGGGTTAGAATTTGGTTTGGAGAAGCTGCAATAAGCACTTCCTTTTCCTCTCTTCCTAACACTCTCCTGTGAGGTTCAAGGAAACTGTATTGTTTGCAATAAGACTGATGGAACAAAAACCTAGTAAAATCATTTCTCATTTTCTTTTTTTTTTAATTGTTTGGTTTCCTTAAGAGCTGGCACTTCAGCTATAAACCTTTTCAGAGGAGAGTAAAGGATACTAGAAAAATTTGTGCCACTAGATATTTTTATGTGTTTTAAGTAAATTTTAATTGAAATTTCTAGTGTCAAGATTGAAAATATGATCTGTTGCCAAAAAAGCACTGTAAAATCATTTGACATTAGCTCACATAGAACATAATTGACCATATTATCAGAAAGTGTACCCTCATTCAACTTCTACTGTCTGAATAAATTAGTCACAGGAAAGTATAGGAGTATCTTGCCAAAATAACAGCAATGTCACATAACCTTAAATTCAATTATTTTAATACAAAACTCCTTTGCTCCAACTGTTAATTGACTTCCTCTGATGATACAAGGTGAATTAGCTTTTCCTATATTATTATTATTATTATTACATTTTTGTAGCTTATTATGTGGTGACTTGATTGGGACAATTTTTAGTGAAGCAATTCTATAAGCTCTTAAATTGCCATTTGATGGAATGTCCAGTATACTTCTCTGTTGAAAGGCAGATGGGAGTACACTATTATTTATATTTAGACAAAATTTGTATGCCACTATTGACCTCCTATAGTCAATAAATATGTTTTTAAGATATCAAATTATTGCCTCTCATCAGCAGTATACTATCAGTTTGAAATATGAGAAAGATAAACTGTTGAGGAATATAATATTCTGGATCCTATTGTTAGTATGAAAACAGGAGGTGGCTTTTGTTATTATTACACTGGCTTTGAAAACTTTTTCACCTGGAAATTTTATTAGTAAATTTATGTATTTTTCTAAAACTTAGCTACCTAGACTGACACCTCATTTGTTGTGGTATTCACTTAAGTGATCTGCTGTTAACATACCTTCTTAAGCTTTGTCATTTTTATATATAAAATTTTTGATGGTGTTTAGGACAAATCACCCATTTTTAAGACATACTGACAGTAAAATCAAGTCTGGCAAAAAGAACACAGTTGGAACATTTATTGGTTTTCTCCTAGAATAAACCCCTCATTAAAGTTTTGTATGTTATTATCTAAAGTTTGCTTTCTTTGTTAAAATCATGGGGCAATTTCTGAATACTGCATTACTGTTATTCCCCATACAGTTGTTCTAAGAGAATTCAAATCTCATGACCAAGAGCCATCTTAGCTTAGCACAGAGAATAGCTGAGTTAGTCTTGTGGTAGAAAGAAAAGCTGAGCTGACTGAATTTTTTTCTATATTTATAGTATTTGTTAATGAAAGAGACCCACATATATGTATATTAGCTTGATAGTCCATTTTATCTATAAAAAAAATACTACTGCCATTCAATGGAAATTAAAACATTTCTCATTATTAAAGGAGACCTATATTTTTCAATACTAGATCCATCTTTCCATCACCCACAACTTCATTAAAGTGTTAAGACTTTCTACATGAGCTATCTCTATTAGACTCACAGAACCATGGAATCATTCAGGATGGAAAAGACCTCTAAGATCATCCAGTCCAACCATTAACCCAGCACTGCCATGTTCACCAGTAAACTGTGTCCCTAAGTGCCACATACACACATTTTTGAACATTTCTAGGGATGGCGATTCCATCATTTCCCATGCAGCCTGTTCCAATGCTTGAAAACCCTTTTGGTGGAGAAATGTTTCCTGGTATCCAATCTAAACCATCTCTGCCACAACCTGAGGTCATTTCTTGTTCTGTCACTTGTTACCTGGGAAAAGAGCCTGACGCCACCTGGCTCCACCCTCTTTTCAGGAAAACGTAGAGTGATATTGTTCCTTCTGAGTTTCCTTTTCTCCAGGCTAAACATCTCCAGCTTCCTCAGCTTCTCATCAAACTTGTGCTCCACACCTTCCCCCAGCTTTGTTCCCATCTCTGGACACGCTGCAGTACCTAAATGTCTTTCTTGCAGTAAGGGCCCAAAACTGAGTACAGGACTTGAGGTGTGGCGTTACCACTGCCCAGTAGAGGGGGACAATCACTGCCCTGGTCCTGCTGGCCACACTACTGATGACATGATACCCCCCGTTTTTTTGCGTAGAGTAGTGGTGTTCTCGATACTAGGGTGGGTTTTATTGTAATTCGTGAAGAGTTTTAGTAATTTTAGACAATGAGGCCAAGAGAAATATGTAATTTTCTGAGTGAGAAGTGAGTATGTGCTCACTCCACAACCAGGACCAGAATTCAGAGTCTTACTTTTTTTTCCCCTTTCATTTCCAAAGTTTCATCCCCTCATGAAAGACCAGAGAATTACAACCAACTTTATCAGCTACTGAGTTATCTTGAGTGACAGAAATTTTTATGGGGGATCAAAAAATTCAATGGTGCTGATGATTCATATGAATATTACCATATTTAAGTGTATAAAATAAAGTAATAAAATAATAAAACAATAATAAAAAGCAGAAAGCAAAACTGAAGAAATTTCACACATGCACACATAAACTCAGAACATATGTATTTAAAGGATATTCTAAAAAGGGAAAAATAAAATTATTCACATGTTGGAAAAGCAAGAATGGTGACTATATTTGTAAATTTAATTCAGGCTCTCTTGTACATTAAAACCATATATTTGGGGAAATTTTCCCACTGAGTCTCATGAAAATAACTTCATCATACAGAAGGGATCAGGTCTAACGATGAAATACTGAATGAAACAAGATCTCCAACTACATTTATGTGAGGAAGGAGCAAACACTTAGTGAGCACTGCTGGTTAAGATCAATCTAATTAAATGTCTGTTATTTGGTGAGTGTTTGACTTAAAATATCTGCAGCCTAAGTTGCAGTGTTGCTGTAAACTGATGACTCCACATTAAGTCAATGTGAACCATGTGGAAATATGTGAATCCTATCCAGTGTTAGAGACTGAAGGATAAATCCCAAATGCTCCAAGTTCCACAACATAAAAGCAATAGTTCTTTAGACAATAACCTCTCCAACTACCAGTCCCCATCTGTTTAGAACAGATTAAAAAACCTATTTATCATAATGGTGTCAGAACACTGACATTACTGTTTATGAACCATTCATCTGTGAATATGGTGAGTCTCAAAGAAAAATCCAAAAGGAAAATCAGTTTGGCCTCTGTGAAGGTAGAGGTTGTTGAGCCAAGTGCTACAAAGCCATGCTCACTAGAGCAGCACTGTGAATTCTGCATTAACCCTGAGCTGCAGACAACAAGGAAAATGACAAAATTAGAATGGGATTAGAATGCATAAGCAGAATGGACAAAAATGAAGACAACTCTACTCTGATTCCATCATTTCCTAAGTAGTAAGTTATTTAATTTACAATGTATTGGTGTTATTCTAATGTGGATTTATTTTCTATGTACCACCTATAATGCAATACATCAGAAATGTTCCTTATTTTTGAAATTATTTTTAAGGGCGGACTACTGTTGAAAGAATCTTATATATGGCTCTGCAATGCATGAACCCTTCATGTATTTATAGTGTTAATGTGTGTCTCAATGTAAGAGAATCAGAGAGATTCCTAATTGTTAAATTAATCTAAACGATTTTGCTCTTAGGTGTTTGTAGTTACACCAAACTTAATAATTTCAATGGGTGTGTGTTTCTTATTCCACATACTTGCATTTTTTCATTAAGTTCAAGTAATTTCACCTATTTTCCTCAAGAAAATAAGTTGAAGTATATGTTCTGCTCTTTGTGTCTAAAATGAAATTATTTACAAGAGGGATAAAGGCCCAGTACAGCCCAAACTAAATAGCTGCATGCTTGTCTCAAAGAACATTTACTCTGATTTTAGGCTTTGGTATTTTCCTTCATATTGATGTGAATTTCACAAATAAGACCTGTGTAAAGATTAACATGATACAGATTGTGTCTAACAAGACACTATCTGCTACAGAATCTTTAGTTCAACAGAGAATTCCAAAACCAAGTTTGGTAAAACAGTTTGTTTAGTGCCTTCTTCCCTGTTTTTGTTCTCTTTTTTGTTCTCTGCTACTTCATCAAGTACGATTTAGCAAAAACAAGTTAACGACATTCAGCAGTCCAAGGACAAGGCACTTGAAAAAAAACATGGATTTTAATGTTATCACACAGGTTTTGTGTCCTTTAAAATGTGTACTACAAAAGACAAAATCTCAGAAGCATTTACAACTACTGAAGACTCAAAAACAGTATGAAGATGGAGACACAATCTATGTTCATCAAAATGCATCTATAAATCATGCTTATAATCAAACAATATTCATTCTGCTATCCAGTGCCCTTATCAAAGGAACACTCCCTGTGAGTCTGAGTTACATAATTCCAACAAAAGTTTTCCAGTTAAACAAACAACATAATTAACAGAGTACTTACACTGTGCTCTAAATTTCAGGGGGTAAAAGTCTTTTTTATGGTTATTGTGGGGAGCAGTTATCTAATAAGTATATTTTTAATGCAGTTTTTACAAATAATATTCACTAAATCACTTTGTTTCAATATTGTAATACAATGACAAATTTTCTGGTTTTAATCTATTCAGAAGCAGCCAGTGGTTGTGGAAATTCCTAACCTAGTTTGAAGTGTTCAGGGTGCAGTACTGACCCCTTCTTTTGGCTCATTCAAAATTCCTTTTCAGTATCCTAAGATGTGTTGCAAGGAGGCTGAAATGGACTAATAAATTATTATCCCTCTCACCCAAACTTCTGCGTCTTCTTCTATTTTTAGATACTATCACTCTTGCATTATCGCAAAATTCAAATGGATGTTATTGCAGGAATAGGTCATGACTTCCTGCAAAATCCAATTCCCTTCTTTCCCTAAAAATAGCAATAGAAAATGTACCAAGAAAAGGGAAAATAATGTCTTTGCCATACATTGCTTCCACACACCCATAGTAACCCAAATTTCAAAGAAATTACTTTTAGTTGGTTAAGGTGAAGAGGAGACATATTCTGGATGATAACAGAAATCTTTTGAGCTCAAAATGAGGACAGAAACGAAGAGAGAAGCTCAGCAACACCTCGCCCAGGGCTGGACCCCAGAGCAATGGTCAAGTTCCTGTTTGCTCAAAAAATCAAGTATATATTACTCCTAGAGGGAAGAAAGAGCAACAGATGGCCTCAGAAGTCAACCCACCACTGCTGGTTCCTTACTCCAGTAAGTTGCAGCTCTTCTACCACAAAGCCTGTGATCAGTTTACAATAGAATTTTCTAGCACAGAAAACCTTGAGTTCTTTAAAACTTCAGTATTGAAATCAGCTAAATGTAGAAAAGGTGAACATGAGCAAACCAGAAACAATAAAACTCAATCCCATTAAGTGAAGAAATTTAATAGAAAAAGGAATTTATACACAAGTTTCTTCCTACTGTAAAACAAGAAAGCATGTCATATCCTTTAAAACAACTAAGCAGCAAAGGTACTACAGAACAAACCTGTTAACAGAATTCAGTTTTAATCAAATGATAAAGAGCAGAACTTCCTGGTTACATCTCAACATGCTGATGATTTGGGCATAAAAAAACCTTAAAATAAAATGAAAGAGATAAGCAATTTATGTTCAAGGATGCAAAGGAGACTCCTGCCATTTCTTCATGTACTGTAAATGTATTGGGAGATAATTCAGTGGGCCAAAATTTCCAACAGCATTAAAATAATGTGCACTATTGCAGCAAAATGACTATAAGACATATCATGAGAATCAAAGAAGAAAAGATGAAATAAATCTGCATCTTTTATTCAAACTTCCTGCTAATAAATAAATAGCTGTTGCTATTCAAATGGTTAATGCTATTTCAAATGGTTAATTAATTTTATATATCTGGACAGAGAGAAACTCAATATATTTTCCTGAGATTGTAATCCACTACCATACAAATTGATGAGAGTCTTACTTTGACATTCAGCCCATATCTCAGGACAGAGCAATGAAACCTTGTCTTTCAAGGCTTCCCTTCATCTACTCTTAATGCCCTGTGACTGTTTATCCTAAGACAAAGGAGACAACTATAAGGTTTCCAAAATGAAGGGAAAAGAAAACATAAGTCTTGATTCTAAGAAAACAAATATTCTTATTTTAATATTTTGATTTTCAGTGAAATCATAACACTTGACTTGAAAAGCAATGTTTTATGATGTAAATGGGACCCCTTTATGCTCTTACACTGCTCTTAATGCCCTGTGACTGTTTATCCTAAGACAAAGGAGACAACTATAAGGTTTCCAAAATGAAGGGAAAAGAAAACATAAGTCTTGATTCTAAGAAAACAAATATTCTTATTTTAATATTTTGATTTTCAGTGAAATCATAACACTTGACTTGAAAAGCAATGTTTTATGATGTAAATGGGACCCCTTTATGCTCTTACACTGAAGGGAAATTAAGAACCAAAATAGAATGATTTTGTTGAACTACGTAAAAGTCAGGGATGGATCTTCATCTTATATAAAGTTCTCTGTACATCTTGAGTGGAGCCCAGACATGTTATAGTCTGAGGATTCAGACCATTGAGTTTAATATAGTTTTTTGCATGGGGCAATCACCATTGATGAAGCATTAACATTTGTAGTATATTAATGTCTCTGAATGTGATTTTTACTGGAGTTTTCTTAGTATCTTTTCATGATTTTGCACTGTGAAAAGAACATTTTAGATGAAAATTTACAACAATCATGAAAATGTATTTACTCATGCTGGCATAAATATTTTGACAACATAAGTTTCTGGATAAAGCTCCATAAGTATGTGAAGATCATTGCAATCCTTTTTGGATAATGGCCATTCTCAAGTTCAGACATTAAATTCCCTGCAATACATCCGTCTGAGAATATTCCAAAGAGATCCTCCAGAGAGATCACAGAAGTAACATTTACAATTTACGATTCCTGGAAAACCTGGATACAAAATATTTTCAAGCAGTTAGAATTTAGGGCCTCTATAAAAAGTTACAGAAATTAGTATCACAGGGCTGAAGCTTCTGCATTTCTTGGCATCTCTTAGATCAGGTGGTAAAAGTAAGTCCATGAGCAATGGACCTACTCACAATCCTTTTCTACATTAACTTACTGAGCATTCACCTTCCACATTCCATTTCCCACTCACATAAGTAAAATCAAAACATCACACATATGGACATAAATCAACCTGATAAAAACAAAATAACTCATAGTTGTGTCACATAACCTTCTTACTTGAACATCTCAGCAGAAATCAAATGTCTCTTACCATGTGTCTCATGGGGTTGGTGTGACAGAGAACTTTCTGACTGGACCTATAAACTGGTTATTGCTGTCTGCAACATAATGTAAGAAATGAGCTAGATAAACTTTACAGGAGTAATGTTTCCTTGATAAAAGCTGTCTGTATTCCAGAGTTTTTGGCAATATGCCATTACATAATTCTTTGTTCTTGAGTCTGAAGCCCACCATATAATAAAAGCAATGCAATACAATTTATATAGTCCATAACACATTACAAAAGCAAAGCAAAGCAGTACCATCTGCTTAACCTAATGCAAGACCAGTACTCCCAAGGATATCAAAAAGACCACTTGATACAGGTGAGCATAGCAAAAGCACAAGTCTTTTCCATACTTAGAGAAGAGAGTTATAGTGGAAAATATCTGGTCAAGCTTCTGAACTCCAATACAACCAATCTACTAGCAATAGCAACAACCATGAACAGGAATTTCCAGTTACTCTAAGGACTGCCCATCATGGACCAGTTAAATCAATTCAAGTCCTGTTTTCATGGCTAGTGGGATACAAGCAGCTTCACCATGAAAAAATAAAAAGCAAAGGGTAAGAGAATGACCAGATCCTGCTCAGTGGTGCCCAGCAACACGATGAGGCAACAAGCAGGAATGGATGCACAGGAAGTTCAACCTGAACACAAGGAAGAATTTCTTTCCTTAGCAGTTACAGAGCACTGGAACAGATTACTCAGAGTGTGGAGTCTCTCTCACTGGAAAGAATATAACCATCTGGACACAATCCTGTGTTATGTGCTCTGGGATGACCCTGCTTGAGCAGAGAGAGAGGACCAGATGACCCACTGTGGTCCCTTCCAACCTGTCACATTCTTAGGTTCTGTGAAAATGCGTAATTTGTCACCAATAATTAGACAAGAGCAGCTTTTCCAAGCTTTAACAATATTGAATATCTCCTTAGTTAGAAATAGGCCAGATGACATCTGACATTATTGTGGTTACTTACCATGTTAAAAATAATAATTAATTAGCATTTGATCTGTGGGGTCCCTGAGTGATGATCTACTTGAAATGTTGCTTTTGAGCATCACCACCTTTTTTTATCAGCTCGCTCTCACATGCCAAAAATTTCCAGCCATCTCTCTTGAACCCTTGAACAATTAATATTATATCAAAGTATTCCACCAGTTCTAACAACAGGACTGGTCTCAGTGTCTTGCGTGTACTTTTGTAAACAGCAATGCCTTAGAAAGTGACAATTCTGAAAAATAAAAGCGAAATTGTTTATTTTCATAGTCTTCAGTAGTAATGGTGCAGTTCATACTCATTTTACACTAGAATTTAGAGACAATTAAAGAAGTTTAAAGCAGTTACTGTAGTAGCAGTTTATGACTCATGGGAGAATTATGCTGTTTAAATCAGGTTATTCTTTTTATGTATTGATAAGTTATCTTGATAACCAGAAATTGTTGGAACCCTGGAGGCTGAAAATTTCAGGCGTTCTGAGCTGAGAGGTGCTGACCCTTGGGCAGGCACCACATTTGACTTGAGGCCTTGGAACAGGCTTCCAAGACTATGAGATGGCACAGGGGTTGTGGGAGTGTAGTTAGAGTGGTGTTGTGTGATCTCACAGGGTAGAAGCTTAGGTTTTGTGATTTGGTATTGTGGTGGTTTCACGTTCACCAAATTTTATTTACTAACTATGAAATAGAATTTTGGGAGAAAAAGGCAAAACAGGCTTAACTTAAAAGTAAACAGTTTATTAACACACAGTAAAGAAAAAGAAGAAAAAAATTTGAAACTTTCAAAACTTTTCTCCTCCCCCCACAATGTTCACTTTCCTACAAACAACATAGTGACAAAACCTGTGACATTTAGTCAGTTTCACTATTTAAATATACAGTCTTTCATTTATTCTTCAGGAGAGGAGTCTCTTGTTTACGATGGAATTCTCTCACTAATAACTTAGAAAAGTTTTCTTGTGGGTCGGAACTCTCACAGAAATAGCCACTCGGGGAAAACTTGCTTCCATGTGGTCTCCTCCCATTAGCAGCTGCCTAAGCTGCTTATGGGTCGTGGAACTCAGGCATTTGGGGCGTCACTTTTGAAAGATAAGCAACTTCCAAGCAAAGGATTTCTCATCTCAAGGAGCAGAAATGTCTTCTCACTCTTTTCACTGGTGGGGGAGCTTCTCATACAGTCCATCACAAACACCTTTGCTCAAAAATCCGCAAATCATCTCCTCAAATGCATATTTTCCCATGATTTAAAGAACAATCTACTAACAGAGTTCATTTTTATAGATCAAACAGGAAAGTCCAGCCAGCAGGCAACTCTCTCATCCTTCCTCTAATTAATCTTTCCCTCACTCTCTCCATCTGACTGGTATGCTGGGTCCTCTCTGTTCACTCTGTCTCTCTTCTCTCTCTCTGGGAAGAGTTAAGTCTTAAAAGCTTCCTGTTGTCAGGAAAGAATTAAAATTTGCCCAGGCCTGTGGTGGTCACATGAACTCTGCCGGGCAGCAGCCAGGATTTTTCAAAAGCCGTGGGAATGGGGGAAAAACTCAAGCAGGCAGATCTTGGAAGCAGCCCGGCTGATGAAAGGCTCCTTGCCCCCCACCCCTCCGGTCTCCTTCAGGGTGGGCAGCTGCAGGCTCCCCTCCCTCTGCTGGGGAAAAGGGCCCAGGCCCACAGCCAGCTCGGGCCAGCTCCCACCCCCCCTCACCCCGCCCCCCCCCCCCCCCCCCCCCCCAGGAGGAGCAGCAGGGTGTTTCCAGCTGCTAAAAACCGATCCAAGCTGGAATGGGGGCACATCATCCCCTCCTCCAGCCTGGGAGTCACCGGGCCAGGCAGGCCTTGAGCCAGGACTGCCTTACCTCCTGTGAAGGCGGAAATAAGAGAGACATCCCAGCTTTCCTTCTAACTTTTAAGGCTGTGTGCTTCCCAGAGGTGTATCCCTGCATGCAATTGGCTAATTTGGTTGTCAGTTCAAAGGAAACTGTTATAAATAAATGAGCGGAGATAATATTAATCTCCTTAAAATGCCTTTATTAATCAGCTCTTACAATGGTTGCTCGAGGGGTGTGGCAGCCCGATGCGCCGTGGAGGAGAAGGGTCCTTGTCAGCTCTGCTGCAGGAAGTTCAACAGAGCTGGAGAACTCTTCCCTCGTCAGGAGTAATCCCAAAGTTCCGAATTTCCTTTGTTTCTCTCGGGGTCTCACTTCTGGCTTGGTACCTTCGAGTCACAGCGAGTCACAAAAACTGGAAAAATCAGCTCCCCTGATACTCTAGGGTTTACACGGCTTAGTATTGGTTTTTGTGAGTTTTAATTTTACTTAGTTTTATTTTTATAAGGGGTTTTTGGTGTTAAAAGAGTCCCGAGATGCACCTGGGGTTTCTAATTTGCATGTGGGGTCGGCTGGGGCGGGCGGCTCGGCAGGGACCGTGGGGACGCCGAGAGCCAGCCCCGTGGCAGCGGCGGGGTCGGGGCTGGGGCGCCCTGCCTCGCAGCGGCAGCAGCGGCGGGGGGGTCCGGGCCGGGGCGGCCCTGCCCGCTCTCAGCCCTCTCAGCGGCGGCTGGCTGCGGGCGGGGGTCGCCGCACTGGGGCGGGCGGCTCGGCGGGGACTGCGGGGACACACGGCACCGCTCCAGCAGCGGCGGCAGCACCGGTGGCGGTAGCGCCAGCTGCTCCGGCAGCGGTCCCCCTCGCTCTGGCATCGGGGGTGGGGAAGCCGCGGTGCCGGGCTTCTCTGAATGGAGCTCTCGAGGTCCGTTTTTAAGGTCTGGGGGGGGCAGACTCTTTCTCTTTCAGGGCGGCAGGCAGTCTACTCTGGGGTCGGAGAAGAGTGCCTGCAGGCGGTTTCTAAGCAACCAGGCAACTCCCCCTTCACTGCCCCCCCCCCCCCGCCCCAAGGCCGGGGGGGGAGCCACCGAGGTGGCTTTTTACTTTTATGTTACAAGATAGACATTTCAAATTTCATTTTTATCAGAAACCACCAATTGCACCTCTGTCCTAAACCAACATAGGTATATAGTAATGTGTGTGGGCCAAGATGGAGGACTCAGGGTGTTGTCTGAGTTCTTCTTCTTCATCTTCATCTTCATCT
The DNA here is from genome assembly GCF_965231275.1 of Zosterops lateralis. Taxonomy (NCBI): domain Eukaryota; kingdom Metazoa; phylum Chordata; class Aves; order Passeriformes; family Zosteropidae; genus Zosterops; species Zosterops lateralis. The sequence goes on from NC_139763.1 coordinate 116,212,187, forward strand.
TCTTCTTCTGTCTTGGGTAGCTTTCTCTAATTGGGTGAAGGATGTCTGCATTGCAAACATCAAATGGTCACTACTGGGTCAAAACCATAAATAACATAGGTGTCACTTTGGTATTGGGTAACTATCTCTTAAATAGCCCTGGTGAAAGTTAGAGACTCTCCATTTTGCCTCATTTCTCTAACTGCAAGTTGAAGCACAAGCTGTAAATACTGCAAATAGATAAGATATAATAAACAACCAAGACCAAACTCAACTCTATGTTTCCCATGTCTTTCATCCTGACCTCGGCCGAGATAAAGCAGACAGAACTGTAACAAGAAATCTTTAATTTTTACAGATTTTAGATTTGGTCCTCCATGCCACTAATTATTATTTCCCAGGTCCTTGAAAATCTGTATTTCAATCAAGTTTCAGCACTTACTAGATTAATCAACATATTAGTGATAAGGAGTTCAAATAAACTACCCAGTTTTAGTATGACTTGGTAAGTAAGCAATTCCTAAGGAAACAGAAAACAATAATGGTATTACTTCAAGTTGTCCTAGTGTTTAATGGAGCAAAAATTGCAGTTTTTGCTGATTGTACCGATCAGAACTCTGGATGAATGAACAATTCTGAAAATATCTCAGCAAGAATTTAGTCTGTGTATAGCATTAACCTCAGTATGTACCCTCTTCAGCTGATGCTAATATTGAGTGGCCGTCAACATCAATATGCAATTAAAGAAGGGAAAAGTAAAAAAATGCCAGAAGTAGAGCCATGTCTGAAAACTTTCCAGTTTCAATAAATAATTGACCAAAACAGAACTACTTGCTGTAAAGTAAATAGATACTAAGATTCCAAGGTAAGTTAAGCCTCTCAACTTTCTTAAACAACCAGTACATATCCTATGTTTTTTACATACCTGAAATTTATTTGCACTTTCTTCTCCCATCAAACTATCATTATTAACTTACTGAGGTGACAATTAGAACAGAAAGCACATAGAATAATGAAAATGATTGGTTCCCTTTTAAAAAAGACCAGTTGGTAAGGAAGATGCATTGAGAGAGTTGCACAGCACAGGAGGACTGTGTGACTGGAGTCTGTCTGGTTGTGCTGATCTGCCACTTAAATTTTCATCCTACTATTTCCCCCCAAAGGAAAAGATAAATATGTACCACGATATTTTACCTGTTCTGCAAAGGATGGAAACCTCCTCATAATAACAGCATTATTTCCAGAAGATATCAGTTTAATTTAAGAACAGTCTGGTGTTTTTGAATGTGACACCCAGAGCAACTTTATACTCATTTAGAGTACACATTTGTTAAAGTGGTGCCTAAACTAATATTAAGAATGTATTTCAAGCAAATGTAGATAGAAATAAGGGCTGACATTGCTTTTCTGTTCCTGTGCCTGTTTCAAACACAGTTTAATTTTTAATTTAACACTGCATATTATTATAGTGTAAATATTCAAAGAGTATTTTTTGATGATAAATTCTTCAGTTTAATGGTGCTGATACTAACCTTTACTATAACAGGTTAACTTGTTATCCAGGAGGAAGTGATATATTTGCTTAATTTCAAGCATATGAAGAGCAAATTTATAAGCTCCTAGGATACATTAAAAAATCTGTAATGGTTTGCTCAGTAAAAAGAAGCATTAAGAAATTTTAAGAAAAAAATATACATCATAATTATAGCAAAAATACTGAGTCTTGCATTTGTATGCACTGAAATGCACATCTTATGATGTATGCATGAGTTTGACTTGGTTTTTTTTAACTTAGAGACATGGTCCAACTTCATTGCTGAGGTAACTAATTTCCCTTTCAGGCTCATCTTCATTCATTACAACTTGTGTTTTCTCAGTAGAAATTCACAAGAAAATTCACATAATTTTATAAATTTTAGCAGCTAAGAGAAAAGTTCTTTTTTTAAACAGAAAATGTATTTTTGTGGTTAATGCTTCAGCATTTTGTTTACAGGTGCACTTGTAATAATTTAATATAAGCCACAAAAAGGAGGCATGGAACATTTAAGCTGAACTTTATTATGGTTAGTGGACCATGTTATTTAATACATATTATTAAAGAGACATATTTTCCAATTCCATTGACTTTTAGGTTGCAAGGAACACAATAAATATAGATTTAATGATGTACTTAAGGTTTCACCTAGACTAAAACTCATTACCTGGAGTAACAAAACACAAAACTTTACCAGAAATACCATATGCACTACTCAAAATAGTGAAAAAAAAAAGTGGCATAGATTTTTTTTCTGAGTAGGCAATACACAGTCTTCTACCCACCCTTCACCAGCTGCAGAAAGACGTGCCTTGGACTACATTCATATACCTAGTATGTTTCCTGCTCTGTTAGGCAGTTGGCTGACGACAGTGATTTGAGGTAGAACATCTTCCCTTGCTTTGTGACTGCTTGGAAATTAATGTGAGTAATCTCATGTCTGAGAAGCTTGGGAGCTTCAAGTAACTACTTTTATGTCAAATACATTGTCTGAATTTTTAGCTTTCTCTGAAGAAAACTCAATTATTTTTTCTAGGCACAGTAAGAAAAGAAGCTGGAGTTTTCCTTAGTTTATACTGTTTAAAGTTTATAGCTTTTTATGAAGCTTCTAAGGAACTTCATATAAAGGATAATTTGCATTATATGGTTCTGCGCTTACATATTCCTTCTACACATAAATTTTCTTTACCTTCCCCAAAATATGTATGGGTATAAAACGTTATCTAGGGGAATATCTGTCCTTCAAATTCTTTGGTGACCACAGAAAAAGTCAATCCATACTCTGACCATCTGAGAAGAACATAAATTTATTCTCATATGAATGGGAATGAAATGTTTGGACATCATAAATCTGTATCTTTTAAACTTCACTTTGATTTACAAATGGGCCAGAATCACATTGTGAATTTTACTACAGTATGATAACATCTTGCATTTCAGAGCCTTTTCTTTAAAATTTTCTCACAACTAGTATTTGGTCTAGATTAGGTTTGCTGACAAATAAAGCTGTCTTACAAAATTAGTCAGCCAAATGAAATGTTAACCATTGCCTATTATTTCTGTGGAACATCTCCACGTTGATCTTTAGGATGCACTTAATTGAGAAATACCCTATTTATTTAAATATTACATTTTGCATATTATGAAGCAAACAAAGATCAGTACAGGAAATCACATGAATTGTCATGAGAAATTATTTCTAGAAATAAATGCATAATCACAATCTGAATAGCCTTACTGGGTTATGGCAAAAGTAACTATCAGCCACAGTCCCTATAATCAAAGGTAATTTCTCTGTTGATTCAAAGTCATAGATTTCCATTTTTCTGGTAGTGTGTTAATTAATCACTTTAAGTTCCTTTACTGTTCAGTACCTCTTCATTTATTTGATACCTCCCAAGTCTCCTCCTCCCTCCCCTTGGTACCCTCCAACCTTAGGCCCTGCCTATTCCCCTGTCAGTCTTATTTATGTCCAAGACCCTTGTTCTGGACCCTTCCCTAAGCAACACCTACCCAGTTGCCAGTCCTCCCTGAACCTGTCCCCTCCCTCTAGAAAATTCTTTTGCTTTCGATAAGCCATTGGCTATGTAAGCATGTACTCTCCTCCCTTTCCCCATGATTGGATTACTTATCTGTCTGTTCCTGACTGAGTCCTCCCATGGTTTCCCTGGATTGGTTTGTGTTCAGTGCCCACCCCTTGTACCTCCCCCAGTTAAAACCCAATGTTCTCCGCTGTTGGGGGCTCTTGTCCCTGTCCTCCTGTCCTCGAATAAACTCTTCTTAGATAGGGCAAGCAAGAGTCCCTCTTTCCCTTCCTTGCCTTTGCTCCTCCACACTGTATCATCAGACACCCTGCAGAAGAGCAGCTATAGCCTTAGGCCTCTGCACTGCTACTTGAGCCACAGGGGGCTTGGGGGCAGCCCCAGTCCCAGCACAGTCGATGTAACAGCTTAGGCTAGCCAGGCTTATAAGAGGCAGCGGCCACATCATATTTTTAAACACCACATTTTTCCATTATAAAAAACTTTTTTTAATCTCCATCAACTTTATTTTTTTTTCTTTAATATAGCACAGGGAAAATGCTTGAAGAATCTGGTTGCTACTTTTTCAACATTTGCCAAAAATAGATTAAGAATAGATGATGACAATATCCAGTCTGCATTTCCCAGACTGCAGAACAATCTCAGGTACTACACTATAGATTTTCGACAGTAAAGAATTTTCCTGGGGACAGAATAGGAAAAAAATACACAAATAAGAAGAAATTATGATATTGTAAGACATAAATCCTGATTTTTACTTATCCATTACATCATCATGCTTTTCCTATGACCTTAAAGGAAAATCTTCAAATGGTCTTTAAAAAAATCAACCAAACCCTGACAAGGGAAGAGCCATAATATAGGAGATTCTGGAATTGCACAAAATATGATGTACAGCTTATGAGAGCACTTGCTATTCCAGTCTATTCTGTGGCAAACACCAGTTTTTCCTGGAACTCTGAATATCTATATCACTTGTTTCCATAACGCAGAGAAATGTAAACCATATAGGTGAAACTTTAACACCACTGTAGCTTTGGAGGAAAGTTATACTGACTTCAGAGTGTCCAAAACTAAAACTGAAAGACAGGAGAACCCACATGTATTAGAAGGAGGGTAAAGAATCATATGCTGTGTCATTATGAAACCATTCACCCTTGTATCTTTTATATATTCTTCTAAATAGAACATTTTTGAACTCTGAATTGATAATTTATTTTTTATATTTTCTCAATTTCAGCACAATGAGAAATGGCAGATGTTCTCCTATTAAGCACATGGTTAACTTCTAAAAGAACAAAATCATAACCAACTAACCTTTTTGAGTTGAAGGGCACAGTAATTGAAAAACATCTAATAGTGTCTCTTTTCTTGAAGAAAGCAAACAAAAATTCAGTAATAGAGTAATGAATTGTGAAGTGACCATGAGCTGTTATATGAACACAGATGGCTGTTTCAACAAGTAAGCTCTTTGTAATAGACTTCAAGTTAGGAGGAGGAAGATAAAAGCTTCAAATCCTTTTGAAACCTCACAAGTGCAGAAGACTTCACACATTGTAACTGAAATAAAGAAAGATTATTAATAAGTGTCTTTTACCTAAATGAGTTACCAGATGCACTGACTGTCAAGTGAAAAAAAGTAGTAATTAAAAAAGAGGTAAGAAATTTACTAGGGAAAAACTAGGTATTCCTTACGCAAAATGGCTCATAATTCTTTGTGTTAACCTGCCGAGTTACAAGGGACTTAAAATTCTTCAAAGACTTTGTAGTAAGAGCTCTAGCAGGGAGTCACAGACTGAATTATGGAACTTCAGCTTCTCCAGTACAAATTATTTTTTATCCCTAGGAGATACCAGATACATGATCCCAAGCAACAGAACTACGTAGCTACTGTGGTCAAGGAAAGCCTTCAGAAGTAAAGATTGATTTCTGTTTTACATGATCTTTCATTGTTTTTAATGTTCAAAGATCATAGACCCAAAATTACAGAGTCATGGAATGGCCTGGATTGGAAGGATCATCTCATTCCACTCATCTTGCCATGGGCAGGGACACCTTCCATTAAATCAGGTTGCTCAAAGCCCTGTTCAACCTTGCTTTGGGCAGTCCAAGGATGAGGCAGCCACAACTTTTCTGGAAAACCTCTCCCACTGCAAAGTAAAGAATTCTTCCTAAACTCAGATCTAATAAGTTCAATTCTGTGAGGAAAAGCCTAGATAAAAAATAATTGCAAATGTTAAGAAGCAGACAGGTACTTTTAATCACTTCAGAATGAGATTTAAGATCTTTTATAACTTAGACTATTCATCTAGTCAGCTGAAGACATTTAGTCAGAAAGATGTGGTTTGAATATATGAGTTATTTTGTCAAAGTAGTTTTGCCTTTGGTATCACCTTGTTTTGTTTAGAGTAATACCAGTATTCAATAAATCCTTTAAAGGGATGATTGTATTACTGGTCATCACGTTATTGACTTGTCCACGGTAATTGAATGATTTGTATTAGAACTTGCCTACCATGCATTTAGGTGGCTTATGAAAGACGCATAAATCATTTTTTATCCAGAACAAGAGTGTTCATTCACTGAGTCATCACAAACCTACTTTATTTATATTTACTCTTTATGTTGAACCAAGTTCAACCTTAGGTGTTGACAAACAATTCAAAATATCCTTGATGTCAGTTGTCATTCTGTGCTTTTTATGTGTTTATTGAAACCAAATACCTCTGTATGTTTTAACACATTCATGACAAAAAAAAAAACAAGACACCACACTTTCCATTAGGTCTGTACATTCCATTAAGAACATAAAAAATACACCAGAATTAAAATACAAACAGGAAAAATGCAAAAATTCTTTTTTCCCACAAGCAAACCAGGGCATTTAGAGCACAGAAATTAATCAAAATCCCTTTATAACTTCACATTTCCAGTTGTACAAACATTAAAAATTCAATTTCTGATTACTAGAGATATATATTTGTATGCTTTAATAGAATAGCTGAGACCCAGAGAAAGACTTCTTGATCAGGAAAATGAGGAGATAGGTGGTATGAGAGAATGTGAGAACATGAGAGCATTGAGGTATCAATTTTCTCTAGACAGTAATTTCAGAGTAGAAAAAACCTAATTAGAAGAAAACAACAAGAACAAGACTATCAATGTCTTTTCTGTTGATTAGAACATTTGACCAGAGTCATAGAATAGATTTTTTTTAAAATTGTATTGATCATGCAATGAAACCTCGGGGGTCTGGACCCGGACAATTTGACCCTCGGTTTCCTCGAGACTCAGCTCCCAGCGATTTTATAAAGAGAGAATTCTTGATCCAGATGTCCAGGAAAAGAACTTTAATAATCCAAAAGCAACTAACAAGAAGGTGTCCACAATATTAGGAGTGAATTGGAAAAAGATAGTAACAAGGGGCAAAAAGTAGGGGCCAGTGTCAGACATAGGTATTAATACATTTGGTATTTGGGGAGGAGTTAAGGCAGGGTCTGAGGGAAGGATCCAATAGGGGAGAACAATTAGGAATATTAAAATTTCTGCACCAAAAATCAACCTATGGTGACACAAGGAACTAGGAACCTTCTAGCAATAATTTGCACACTTGAACTGAAGGAGCATGGGAGTAAGCCTCTAGCTTACTATACTTTAGAAAGGGGTTTCCCAGGGAATTAAGCCGAGGTTTTCTTTTTCCCCAGGGAAACCACTCTCTGTCTCTCCCCCCTTTTGTATTTCTAAAGAAAAAGCTGTTTTTTCTAGGGTTTTGAACATGAGTTTAAACATACAAGAGGAAACAACCATTATAACTACTAAGAAAATTAACAGTCCAGTCTTGATCATCGGTAGAGCATATGAGGATAGATTCCAGCTTCTAAAAAATTAATTAAACCAGTCTTTATAATCTTCCTTTTGAAGATTGGTGACTGATTTGTGTGACTTTTGGAACCATCTGTGAAAATAGTAAGAGCATTAAGAGGGGTATGGCTTTTTAAGGGTTTTGAATTAGGATAAAAGAAAGGTGTAATAGTTCATGCTTTGGGAAGTGAACTGAGATTTGTCCTGAGAAACCTGACAATACAATTTGGAACACTTCACATTGCTGAATAACCTATTCTAAGTAAAGGGAAGTTACAGGTATAAACATAACAGAAAAATCTTTTCCTGAAAGAGATGAATTCTGGGATCTTGCTTTCATTACTAATTGTGATAGGATCTCTAGATTGGTGGTTCTAGTTTTAGACGTTTGATAAGATTAAAAAGAAAGTTTTAAATTAATAAGGGATCTAATAAATTTTTGTTCCATTGAACATATCTTTGAATGATAAACAGCTTGGTGGTTGCCATACAGCCTTCAGGTCCTTTAAAGGAGACTGGGTGTACAGCTCCTCAAGACTGTGTCCCCCAATCCCTTCTAAAGTGTCCAAGGTAGGGACAAGAGTCCATTCAGGTGGCCAATACTCCTGTAAAATGACTGTAACATATGTGCCCATGTCAATAAGCCCAGTAAGGGTAATAGTCTTACCTAGACATGCCAAAGCACAGGTAATTTTAAGCTTTTCCCAGCCAATTTGTCTAGTCTAGGCAACACAGTTTTCATTAGGAACAGCATGGTCCTTTTCAGCTTCATCTGTTGTAGGTAATAAGAAGGCTTAAGCAAAAACAAGTTCTTTAGGTACAAACAAGGAGGGTTAGGACACCAAGCTAAAACAGTAATTTCCTGGCTGGAAGTGACTGTCAACACTCTGGGCAATACATAAAACTCTTCAAGTTATGCCTGTCTAGTCCGACTATCAAGAAGTCTCTTGGCCACAGCTCTGGCCCCAAACAAGCTGTTGAGATGGCATGATGGATAAAGTCTGTAATCATTACTGACTGGGCAGTTGACAACTCCAGTCAGATGTTTGCTGATACTGGGGCAGGAAGGTCTCCAATTAGATGCTGCAGTTCCTGACCCGATGGTCTCCAATGCTGTGCATGGCAGGGGACAGGGATTCTTGTGTCATCATCGCACACTGCTGCCTTGTGCTCAGCCTGAAGTTTTCTGACTGACAACAGCAATGAGCCTGCACTTGATGAGATTGGTCAGTATTTTTCCTGCTTTTACCACAGTTACGTTGTTTTTGGAAATTTCCTTTCTTTGGCTTATTACAGCTCTTCACCCAATGTCCCCATTGGCCACAATTATAACATGGCTAGATTTTTGGTTTTGCTGTTTTTGTGAATTCTCTTAAAAATTGTTTAGAGCATTGGTTAATATCTGTGCCTGGATGGTGGCAGTATGCTCTGGAGTGACCAGTTTACTATATGCTTCTATGATCTGAGGAATGGTGGGCTCTAGTTCTGATGGTAAGACACACAACACCTTTTTACATTCTGGATTTGCATTAACCACTGCTAATTGTTTTAACAGTCTTTCTCACAACTGATCCTCAGTGACTTGTTTATCAATTGTAATTCTTAATCAGTCTAAAAAGGTCATGTAGGGTTCAGTGGGACCTTGTCTGATGTCTGCAAAGTCTGATTGTGGTTTGTTCACCTCAGGGATTTGCATCAGGGCTTTTCTGGCTGCCTCTTCAATATCATTAAGAACTGGCCTTGGTAGGTTCACAGCCTGTTGGTCTGGATCTATAAAGGCCCTTTCTCCTGCCAGTTGATCCATGGTTTATCCATCAGTTCAGCTCTGGCCTTATCTCTGGAATAATCTTGCAGCAGCTCAGTCAGCAGTTGTTTCCACCCTAACTCCCATAGTGAGTATTCAGTGGGAGTTAATAGTGACATCATAAGACACTGCACATCATGGTGGGGATAAGGTGTGAGCAGGAAAAGGTGGCAGAAATAAGATTAGAAAAGTATGAGGAGCTTCTTCTGTGCTCTCTAGCTGCTTTACTAAATTAATTCCTTTAAAAGCCAGAGTCTCCCAAACAGGATTGCCCCTCCTATTATACTGGACCAGCATTATGCCCAATTTGTTTGCTATTTCCCAATCACCCCTTTTCACTGCTTTTTTATCTTTTCCCAAGTGGTTTTCCTAGACTCCAACCAGCAGAGATCTTCCCTAGATGAGGAGGAGAGTGATAAGTCAGATGGGGAGGAGTAGTTTTCAGCTAGAATACCCTTTTATGTTTTTGGTTCCTCTTTGCTCTGAGTTCTAGAGTATGGCATGGTGACCCGGGCACCACCATCTTGGAGGTGGGCCCTTCCGGAACTACCACCGATGTTCTGATCTCCTCCAATGAGGGTGCGGCACTTGAGGTCGGTTCCGGTTGGAACAGGCGGTGGAGATTCTCTTGGGTGGTGGGCATGTTGAGGGAGAGGGTGAGTGAGCTCATGGACAGGGCTGGAAGTGGAGACTCCTGATGGACCATGGCATCAACCGGAGTTGTTAGTGGGTTCCTAAAAATGGCCGACATTCTTAAAATGGCGGTTGGTGGGATCACGGCCATGGTTGATGATCATGGGGCTGGACCGCTTGATGTTGTTAGGTTGGAGGGATGAGGAGAATGCAACGGAACTGGTGGGATGGAGCGGAAAAGGTCCAAAATGGCCGCACATTGCCATTGTGGATCCCAGGTGGAGTGTCTGGTGACAACAGACACAGGGCAGCGGGGTCACTGGCTAAACTGCATTTCTCCCCAGGCCAGCCACGGGCACAGGCATTTGCCATCTTGGCCCCATGTCTGTCCTCCAGGATGGATGGTGGAAAAACTTTAAGGGAAAGGTGTCGTTGACATTCCCATGTTCATCCGAATTACAGGGTTTTTGATCCTCTCTGAATTATTTTAGTCTCATATTTCTTTCCTTCTCTTCCATTTGTAAAGTGCGACACACTTTTTGAAATATTGGTAATAGCTTCTGGGCAGAGCGATTCCAATTAGCAACTGAATTATATAGGTTTTTTCCTACTGAGTCCCAAAATTTAGTCGACTATAGCTGGGGCTTGGTGATATCTGGAGCATTTTTATACACCCACTGAATTAATTCTTGAAGCTCTCCTTTCCCAAATTCCTTTTCCCGGTTAGCCAGTTTCAACTTAAAATCCTTGTAAGTGCCTCTCCTAGCTACAGGCATCCATGCTCCCATTTTTAAAGTAAATTTATGAATGCCAGCAAAAGGAGAATCAATATATGAGGCAGATGTTATCCTTCTCCTACCTTCCTCCAAAGGCTTCTGCTAGGGTAACCTCCTTCTGGCTCCTTAGCCATCGAAAAGTTTCCTTCCTTCGACCCAATGTGGCAATCCAATGAGAGGGGCTGTGACCTATGCTCAGTTCCCGAAGGATAGGGCTGAGTCCTAAAAAGTACCCTAAAAAGGGTCCCTATTTAGGAGCCAGGTGAAACTCAGGGGTTCAAGCCCAGACAATTGGACTCTTGATTTCCTTGAGACTCAGCTCCCAGAGATTTGATAAAGTGTAAGCCTCTTGCTTACTGTAGTTTTGAAAGGGGTTTCCCAGGGCATGAAGTCGAGCTTTTCTTCTTCCACTCTATACAATACAGTGAAAATTTCGAACACTTCAATCTCAGATTTGTGAGATGTTTAATTACTTAGTCCACCCTGGACTGGGGTCAGGGTGAGGGCAGCAAAAACATTACCATTTTCCTCTGTCCCAACTGATTAAGGAAAAAAAATCTAGGAATAAAATACATAGCAACTGCTTTGGCTTTATCACTACTTTTATTGGCTTTAAAATAAAGAAGAAAAGGTGACACTGAAAGTGAGTGGGTTTTGGTGTTTAACCCCTATCTTATTTCTCACATTTTTACTTGTATTTTTTTTTTTTTAATGGAAAGAAATTTTAACATTCCAGGCCAAAATAGATCTTCTATGCACATCAAGATTTTGACTGATGCCTGTATAACTTTATGCAATTCACAAGCCTGATGTAACTGATCCAAAAAATCAATTAGTTTAATTTACATAAGAATAACAATTATGTTAGAAAATTGGCCCTGATCTGAACTGATAGCTCACGAACAAATTTCTTCCTCATATCAGAATTCATCCTTTATTCATGAGAATTCCTATTTAAGGAAAATGGAATGAGAAAAATTATACCAGTTATTCCTATAGAGCATAAAATCACAGAGATAAGAACTCAAAAATTATATTCTGTGCTACAATCTTTGATGCCCTTACAAGGAAAAGAAAAAACAGATATAAGGAAGGCACTAATAACATATAGCAAGTATATGCTTTTGTCTGATCTTTGTTGATGTCAATTATCTGCTTACCTGCTGTTATCAAATACTAACTGCTTATGGATGGGATGTCACAGATGTAAAATGACAGAGCACAGACAAAATCTTGGAACTAAAATAAAACACAAGACCAACAGGATGGGTGAGACACTGGCAGTAACAACATGCTGCCAGGTTTATGTACAAAGTAGTTTTTAGGAAAACTCTAGAAAAATAACAGCACCATCAGCTGGCAGTATCAGGATTGTTCATCTTACTTTTCTCTAAACAAGGAAATGTGATCGGTACTGCAAATCACTGAATTATCAATTTAATCTGACAGACACTTTTTTTCTCTTTTCTGATCCTCAAAGTCTTGCAGACACACAAATCTTCATAATTTAACTGTAAAATATGGTTCTTATCAGATGATTAACACCTGATCGAAAAGTTACCCTTTCCAATATTTCATCCATTCACAAAAACCTTTAAATTTTTTTCTGTGGGAAAACCCAAGCTTGACTTCTTTAATTTTCCTCCTTGGTACTTCTCTGTTTCATCCTGGCTGCTTTTGAAAGAGGCAACAGTCCCATCCACCTATGCCAGGATCCACCTATCCCAGTGGGAGCATGCCATCGGTTAGACTGGTGTAGATAACACAGGAACTTCACCCATCCTTGTAATTAAAACTAATTCTCCTACAGATTTTCCTTGTCAACAAGGCCCTGCAAATGCTCACTTCATGTGGTCAGGTATAGCAAGATGCTCTGATCAGTCTTTCTTCTTTAAGAGATTCTAGTGGGTGTTGGTACCTCTGGGAAAGCACATCAAGGGGAAAAATGTGGAGTCAAAGAAGTCAAAAGGAAGAATGTCAGCACTGACAGTTATAGGTGCAAAAGTCTATTATATAGTGCTTCATTACTCACCACACCAACCACTGTTTTACCTTTATTAGGTCTCCTTCCATCTTTGCCATAACTAAAAACATGATCTTAATCCTATTTGGTGAGGGCAAAATTTAGAATAATATTTTTTCTCAAAGGAAAAAGACCCTCAGAATTTTTTATTATATCTGGGTTTTGTTTTTATTGGAGAAATGTTCAACAAATTCAATTAAAGAAAAAAAGTGCAGTTAATAAAGTGAAGAGACTAATAGTGATCATGTGATAGATTAAAAAAAAAAGTCTTTATTTTTCCATATATCTATATCATATTAGAGTTATCTAATTTCTCCAGAGTGATACATTATCTATTTCATGCTATTTTTCACATAGCTTGGAGAATAACTTGTACTTCACTAACACACAGCTTTGCATTATCACAATTGCATTTGCATGCAACTAGGCAAAAAGTAATCCTGTGTGTATGTTGTCATCTGGAAGACATAGGAGAGGCAAAGAATATTTTTTTCTTTAAAACTTCAAATGTAATGTAATTCTTAATACTGTTACTCTGGGATTTGTCCCTGTTTTAGGTAGAGTAATAATGGGATTTACTCAAGGATGATTTAGGCATTATGTGCCTAAACAAATGCTTTCTATCCATAAGTAGAAACAAGAATTAGATTAAGGATGTAGCTGACCCTGTTGTCTTCAGTGACAAGTATCTAGAGAAGCCAAGAGTATATATGTGAGCTTTCCTGAATCATGTATTGTCAGAAGGAGAGAAAGCAAAGAAAGCCATAAATAGTAACAAAATGCTGATAGGCTAACAATGGATTTTTTTAATTGAGTGGAAATACATTTTCCCATTACACAGGAAAATACAAATTTTTATTTTTTCAGTAGAATATCTCACAGTGACAGAAGACACTAAATAAGTGAATCATCCAGTTGCACACTTACTCCACAACTTATTCTGGCATCTGGTGCAGCTTTACCGGTTAGCTCTCTCACCGGTCTGAATATGAAGGGTACAGCCTTGTACCTTTGATGTTTGGTGGGTCTGAACCTCAGACTGAAACGTGGTTACAGCATGGAAGAAGGAAGACTCTCACATGGGAAGCAGATAGGGAAGCCCATATGAAGAGTGAGGCTCTGGGCCTTAGATTGCCCATTAAGTACCAGGGCCATCTCCCGGGCAAGGAGATACCTAGAACCAGTCCTGGGGATGGGGAGGAGTGACTAAGAACAGGACAATTGGCAGGGCCATCTGTGGACAGAAAGGGGAGTGGGGAACTTGATACCTTGTTGAATCACCTTGAAGCTCCACCAGAACTCTGAGGCTTTAGGGTGCAGTGGCAGTCATTGAAAAGATCCATAACCAGGGAAATACCACAGGGAATTGGGGATGGGAGGATTAGGGATAAACCATTACAAAGCTAATAACAAAACATACAGAACTTCAGAAAACCAAAAATGCACACTGCAAACCCAATCCAAAGGTACATACAGAAATAAACTCAGCTACCAAAAACTGCTATAATGTGAAAGAGCAGCAGTAAGGGCACAAGCTCAGGATAGTGACAATAGCAGGAACACTCTCAATAGGAAATTGTCAGAAAGATGGAACTGAGAATACAGAAACAATACAAGACAGTATGTTAATTATTTGCAAATCTTTGCCCTTGCAAAAAGTATACAAATATGGAAAAGAATGTTTGTTAGATTTCCTCCCTGCAAGAAGCCTCATGTCATCTCTGAATACATGCTAAATGTATACAGAGTCCTGCAGTACAATGTGGGGATTGAACTACGCTATGCAAGGAAAGCCAGTTTATTACACTAGTCACCAGTATTTATAGTTCTCTAAATTCTGTACAAAATTTTCCACTCAGACCTCTTTGCCCCTGTTCCCTTGGTAATACAGTCTTTTTGGTTATCAAGTCCCTATTCCCTATTCTTTTGCACTTGTTACATCTTCTCTCATCAGAATAGTATAAATGACCAGATGTGATGTCTTCACTTTTGTTCTTACCTTGAGTTTCTCTCTCTCACAGCTTCTACTGTACCAGGGCCAAGAGGTCAGCAACACTACCCAGCTCAGCTTCTGTAGCTGTCTGATCTTCCACAGTACTGTTATTTAGCATGCTAAAAATAAATACTGAGATTGCAGTATTAAAATGGGAGGCAAAATCTCCTCAGCTGCATAAATTTAATCATACATGCATTCAAAAGAATCTAGAAAATAAAATAAAATAAAATAAAATGCACAATCTCTGTCCTTTCAGGTATGGACCCCAAATTTTTACTGCACTGTATACATGCAAAATGCATCAATGGAAAAGCAAAGTACAGTATTTTGTTTTATGATGGGACTGTTTATTGCTGCACTGATTATTATACAGTATTTTATGTTACTATTAGATTTTTTTTTTTTTAGTACAGTGCACTGTTGCTTTTAGTTACTAATATTTTTGCTGGAAGCCACCTGAATAGTATAAATACCATTATAAGCATATCCTACCATAAGTATTATGAGCCCATTTGTAAACAACAGTAAAGTAGGGCATCACCATTGTAATAAACGGATAGTGTGATGTTGGCTCTTGCAAATGAAAAAATGTATGTTATAAGGTTGAAAGAAGTTCTGTTAAGATTTGGTGTTTTCATGTAAGTTTTGTAATGTTGAAAGTTGATCTCCAACCAATGGGAAAGCCGAAGCAAGGAGTGCACAGACTACAAGAGGCAGGACAAAGGGGGAGTCAGATCACAAGACTGATATTTGCACAAGTGTGCAGATGGTCGGCTTACCAGGGGACAGTCTTACTAGCGGGGGTTGGCTTACCAATAGCATATATAAGGATTGTTACAGGTGTGGGTGGTGTGTGTCTTGCTGCAGTTAAGATCCAGCACTGTCCCTTTTTCCTTATTCAATCCCTTGTGGTTCAATAAACCTTTTAAAGTTTTAAAAGTGAGGTGTCATTTCTCACATCATTTTTTATAAAATCCACTTTATGTTGTGTAAGTTGTGTACTTGTCCCATCCCACTGTAAAAGAGGGAATCAGAAAGGATTCTTTTTTGATAGATTTCTTGGCTGAAAATAAAGCCCAGGCATGGCAATATTATTGCTGACAACTCTTTATTGATAAAGGAGGGTAAGTGTTCCTACTGAATGAGGGGTAGAAACAAGAGCAGAGAGGGAAAAAGAAAGACAGAGAGATAAACAGAAGACAGGGACAGCGTTACTGTAAGAACCCCGTAAGAACCATAAGAACGCCCTCTGTCGGTGTCAGCAATGTTATAAACGTTAAAAGTTAGACATTTTAGTTCTAAGCGTATAGATATGAATCTTATGAGTTTCCATTTCCGTTTGCAACTTTGTACATTTGTCACAAATGTTTGCGTATCTCGTAAGTGTTATTTCCATCTGTAGCTTTGTACAAGTTGTTACTGTAAGTGTTGTATAGTTGTGATTGCAAGTTTGTATAAATTGTCACTATAAGTTTTGAATAGTAGGAGTGTAAAAAGTTACAGTTAATGAGTTGTTAGAGTATTTGCCAGACTGTTACCAGAGAGAGAGAGAGAAGAAAGAAGCGATCCTTCTTCCCCCACAGTAGGCTCCAAATCAAGACATCACTCCGGGTCAATGATTGGTGGAGCCAATTGACCAGTCATTCAAAGGCGGGAAAGAACCATTGATCCAGAGAAGCTCCTGCTAAGGACCACCGGAAAACGAGCCAATCATCTTGAGGATCCAAAATCCACTAATCACGGGAAGAAGGGAGAAGATAAAAGGGGCTGACAGCCTGAGGGAGTGCCTTTTCTCTGAGGGACACTGTTGCCTAAAGGGGGAAGTGCCCATATGGTACCATACGCAGTTTGTTACTCTGGCTTGTCATAAAGGGTTCGGGACTGGCCCAACCTTTTGCTGTTCCAATAGTCCTTTTGTTACAATAAACAATTGGCCAATTTTTTTCTGGATTTTCAGCCTCATTTTTAACAAGCAAGGCAAATGGAGTGTGCATGTTGCAAGTCATGGCAAGCTATGTGGTTCCCGTGGCAGCTCAGTGCAACTTCCAAACAGCAGTAGGCTGGTGTTTCTGCCATTGCCGAAGGACAGGCTGCCATGGCCGTGGGTGTGCTTGTGAGGTAGCCACAAGCTGTCAGGGCCAGGGCATGGCAGCTGTGAGTGGCGGCAGCTAGGCTGGTGCCATGAGTACTTGCTGCGGGTTTTTTGCTTTGGGCAACGCAGGAAACAGGGTGGTGACGGCAGTGACTCTGTTGGGGACAACAGCAGAATGCCAAGTCATCACAGCAATGACCTGGTTCATGGAAACAGTGAAGCAGGACAGGCACAGAGAGAGAAGCAGGACCACAGGGAGGAAAAGGCAAGCGGGGGAGGAGGACCAAGCTGACGCTCCAAGTGAGCCCCTGATGCCTTTAAGAAACCCAAAGCAAAATGGCTCTCATTTTGTTGCAGTTAACTGCTTTTATGTGCTAAGGCTCCTCCCACAACCTGATTTCCTGAGCATTTTTTTCATGGGCCTTCTTCCAGCATGTGAGCATTTGCCCCACTAGCTAGTGGGGAGGGGAGGTCCCCTGCACTTTGATCTTGGGAGCTTTCCCTCCCCTGATTGGCTATCAGGTGAAGCCTCTCTAGGAACAGGGTCCTGAGTGGGTGTACAGACCCCAGAGCAATATAATATTTTGAGGAATAAATAAAAATCAGATTGGTTCCCCTCAGTACTAAACAAGATGCCCTGCTGAACCAGAAACTGTGTTGGAAGGTACACAGAACTTCTGAGAGGATTGGGCACAATCTCAGTTTTAAAGTGTAGACAGGGTTGCATAAACAACTGCTCAGATCCTTCAAGTCTCTCCTCACTGACAAAATACTTTGCTCTCTCATTTTTTTTTTTCAAATTTCTTTCAAGATAGAATATAAACTAACCCACTAGCAGAAAAGGTTTCTACATTATATTTTTTTTCCTCTTGCTTGATGCTTTGTCTACTCCCTGTTCCAAAATATCACAATTCCCAGTTGTTTCTTTATTTGAAGTCACCCATCTGTTGACTTTTTAAATATTTTGCCTGCAAGTTCAGTCATCACATGACAAGAACCAAGTTGCAGAATTTATCACCTTCAACCTACACCAACACTCCTGCTGTGCAACTGAAAGATGAGACTTCAAAGGGGGGGGGGGGGGGGGCGGGGGGGGGCGGGGTGCAAGAAGTCCAAGCAAAAAATAATCTAAGGCCCTACAAAAAGAAGTCAGAGTTGAAGTCATTGAAGTCCAAGCAGAAAGTGATTGAAGTAATTTATTTTCCTGTCAGTTCAGCTGAGACGAACAGCTTATAGTGTTGCAGCTCTAAGCAGTTACAACTCTAAGCAGTCACATTCTTAAGCAAGAATTTCCCACTAGTTACAGAATCAGCCTATTGTTTGCATTACTTGGCAGCCTTACAAAACTACATCGTTTCAAAAAAAAATCTGCATATGCTGTACTTTCCCAGTTTTTCTTATATCTGTAGTCACTTATCCCCATGGCCTGTATCCCACCAAGGCCAGGATATCATTACACTCCATTGTGCTCTCTGTTTTGTCCCTCATTTGTTTTCCCATACACTCCTATTGATATATTTTGAATTTCACTTACCCTTTTCTTGAAATATCCACACTTTGCTCTTACTGCCTTAGTGGGTGTTGCAGCTTCCTCATATTCTTGGATTATTGGAAGTATTGATGTGTTTGCAGACAATAGGAATAGGGTAGTATAGAGACAAGATCACCCTCAAAAATATCCAGAAGAAAAATACACTGTGATTAAACTATAACAACTGTTCCAGAAAACTGTTGTTAACTAAAGCATGATTTCTATGTTCCGTGTTTAAAAATCCTGAGGGGGACATAAATTAATTGCTTATTAATTTTTGATAGACAGAGGCCACTAAAACCTGACTGTTGAGACCACAGACTAAAATATGCATTTTATTAATTCTATGGGAGGAATGAAGAAGGGGGGTCTTTAACCATCACACAAGAATAGACATGTTGAAAGCAAGTTTTTATAATTCACCTCAGGGCTGAATTATACATTTCATTTCATACATTTCATTGTTAAAGCGTTCAGCAGGCCCCAAGCTATTAAATAAATTAAATTCAGGGACATTATTGAGCTAAACTTTATAATTAACAGATGGCATTTCAGAAGCCTCTTTGGGCATTATGAAATTTGATTATATTTAGAAGTAATTTGCTGATTTAATGATTAGTCAGCATTTATAAATAGCTTACTGATGTTCTGACATTACATTCTTCATTTAATTAAGTAACAACCATAGCTCAGCTCTGAGGCTATATTTTCTTGATATTTCTTAACGAATTTAGTAAGTTTCAGCATTGTGTAAAATAACACAGATATTCAGCAGCACAAGGTTTAAAAAACTTGTGAGAATCTGGGGAGATAAAGGGGTTTTTGTAAGATGATTAGGAATAAATTATTAAGGTTCAGCTTTGGATAATAGCTGACAATGTAAGAAAGATAGGGCAAAAATGTCATAGGCAAGAGGAGGGAGAAAGAATTAACATTTTACTTGTTCTTTTCCAACTGGAAATAAGATCAGGCAAGTTTGAGCAATTATATAAAATAAAATTAGTCAAGTTTTGATCTATGGTTTTTGAGGTTTTTTTAAAGAGATTTCTTATCATCTTCCTTTCATGAATCAGTGATAGCAATTGGATAATAAAAACAGCTGCTCTGGAACATCTTGTCACTTAACCTGACCATTACTTCTTGCAATACCACCTATTCCAGGTGTGCCATTTTTAAACAAGCTTATATTATCTTACTCTGCAAGTATCTCATTTTCAATCCATTATGAATAAAAATGGTACTTGATCTATAAACATCAGAAACCATATGTCTCCCTGATTCTTTAGCCTTCTGATGATCTTCTTTATATACTTTCTAGTGGAGTTTCTCAAAACAAAGTAGATTGTTTTCATTCCTCTCTGTGATGGACTTCTGAATTGACCACTGGGGTCAGAGTGTTGCCATTTGACTCAATAAACTGTATTTAGATAGTAGTAAACCTTAATAGTTGACATTTAATTGACATTAGTAGAAGTCATGCTAAGGCTTGGTAGGCCGCATATAACCTGTAGATGAACTGTTATAGCAGATTTTGTAATGTAAGCAGTGTAGCTAAGAGATAATCACTTATCTAAGGAGTGTATCCACTTATCTGAGGAATGTACCTTTTGGCAGATACTTAAATGTCAGAGAGATTATTGTACCAGGTAATGAAAATGAAGTAAGAATTTGTGATGATGAAGAAATCATGTAAAGAAACATATAAAAACTCTGTGATTTTTCTGTGAAATGGGTCTCTGTCTTTGGACGCTAGTCCACAGGCTCCCGGGCCCTCAATAAAGCACCGCATAAACGACTTCGGTTGTTTGTGTCTTCTTCGGATCGGGCAACAAGAGAAGTGTTCCTCCTGTCCTCCAATCCTTGATCAAATTCCAAATCGTATTTAAACCCCAAATCATAATAAACAGCCCTTCTTTGCTCACTTCAACCTGATCGGTGAGTGTGTGGTTCTTTTGTGTTGGAAATGGGAACATCTGGTGACCGCTCATAAGAAGTGCAGTGTGTGGAGTCAGCTTTTTCAGGTAACAGGGTTTGTTGGTGAATAGCCTTTTGCAAAAATGGTATTTTCCGCATTCAGAGGTGATGTGTTGGCCTTGGACTTCTGGCAAGGCATGCTGGAGTGAAAAAAGGTTTCTGTTTCGGAGGATGATTTTAGGCATTTGTTTTATTGTGGGAAAAACTACGGGCTTTTTCCAGACGCCGTGTAGGCCATTTCATGTGTGATAAACGAGTATGATTCGTGTTGATGAAATTGAACCAGTAACCAATATTTTAAAAACAGTAGTTAAAATGTAACTTTTTAAGAAGAAGAAGGAGGGGAAGGGAAGTCTCCTCCCTTCCTCCAGCAGATGTTTAGTAGACAGGAAAAAGACTGAGATAAGGAAGCTATATTTGTCTGGAGATGGGAGAGTTCTGGGGGAAATCCAGAAAAATGTTAATTAAAATAAATTTATTGTCTTATGTTGTATTGTCTAAATTTATTGTATCATGAAATTATTGGGATGTCCAAATATAGTGTTGATTTACATAACACCAGCTTAAAACACAGGTGCAACTCAAGGGGTCATCAAGCAAACAGTGAGGAAGACTCTTTGAGCTTTCTTCAACGACCCCAGAGGTGAGGAGACCGCCGGAAAGGAGATGGTGGAGCATGTGCAGTAGAGGTGGCAACGGGTAAAGATAAGAGCAGTGATGTAAATCTTACAAATCGAAAATAGGTGGGAAGAGGTATTAACACAGATGATAAAAAGTCCAAATGGGTTATTTTGCTCTCATATTATTTTTAAGAACTGTGATAAATTTAGGGTAAAAATTCGTATATGAAATAATAATCCGATGTGTAATAAGAATAATGTTAATAAAATGTAAAATCCAGTAGGAGGCTAATAGTTTCCCCCCCAGCCTGCCAATCTCAGTTGCAAAGACAGGACATGAATCATCAGAATAGACAAAGACTCTGGCCAACCTTGATAAGAATCACTTCCTCGCCAATGCAAGGAGAAATTCCTTCTTGACGACGATGCAGATTTCATCAATTCTCTGGCACGACAAGCAAAATGAAATCAGCATAAGACTGACCTGTGAAATTGACATAAGAAAAGAACCTTCCCGGAATGAAACAACGGGACTTGACAAGATCCGGGAAGGCCATCGAAAAGAAATTCGGACTATTCAGCCCACCCTGGACACCTGGACTGCCTAAGGGCAGAAAAATCCTATAAAACGGTGGACTGAAAGCTGCACAGGCGTGGATTTGGGTGTCTTGTACATCGGTGCAGACCCCTATCCACCCAGCGTGGCGCTGACATTTTCCTATTTTTGTGGTTTTCTCATTTTTCTGGTGTTCGATATTCTGTTGTTAATAAATTGTCATTTTTTAACCCGATATTTGCCATTGCATTTATAACAAGAACCAATATATATTATATACTATTTGCAAACTATTGTAACTTTTAAGCTGCTAAAATTAAAATTCCTGCTACAATTTATCTTGTTTGGGTTTTTTAATGTTTTTGTTTGTTTGTTTGTTTGTTTGTGGGGTTTTTTTTGTTTTTTTGTTTGTTTGGGGTTTTTGTTTTTTTTTTTTTAGATTGAATAATTAGGCAGCACATCCATTTATAACACATGGGATGCCTGGAGCCAATTTGGCAAGCTCCTCATCCAGGCTGTGTCTGAAAATTACTGTGGATGCAGTGGAATTGTTGAGGCTTTGGGAGCAATGTTACAATGTTATAAGAAGTTATGAGAGCATGGAAGGTTTCCCCGGGCGGGGGGGGGAGGGGGGGGCGGGAGGGGGCAGCGGGCGCCTAGAGCTCCCACAGATTGAGCCCGGCCCGTCCCTGCCCCCAAGAGACGGAAGAGCGAGGGTGCGGCCATGCCCCGCTTGGTGTCGGCCGCCGCGCCTGCGGAGATGACGGAAACTCCAGGGGGTGAGCGGTCCGTCCCGCCCCATGCAGGGTGGGTGACGTCTCCGGGGGTCCCTGCGGCACAGGAGGGGCGATGCTGGCCGCCGTGCCAGGCCCCTCCTCGCCCGCGCCGGTGCCGCCTGGCGCGGCGGTGACGCGGCTGGCGAGGGGGCCTGGGCCGGGCTCGGGTGGGCCCACGGTGCCTCCTGCTCTGCCCGCGGCTTCTCTCCCTTCGGCGCCACGCACTCCCCACAGCCGGGCGACTCTCGGGCACTTCCTTTTTCTTTATTCAGTCCTTGGTTGTGTTTTGTTAAGGTTTAATAAAACTTTGGAATTTTAAAAGTGAGAGGTCGTTTCTCAGAAAAATAAACTGCTTTTTAACTTATGTTCTTAAACATCTGCTTTGGCCTGACAGTAATATCTTTCTTCTTTTACTTGGACTGGTTTTGAATGTGAGGATTTTGCTGTGCTGATTTCAGTGCAGTTACCCCTGATTTGCATATGAGAAACAGAAAAGTGATTTTATTTCTTCCAGCTTGTAAAAAGAAAAAAAAATTCCTACTGTGTTCATGTTTCAGTTGCAAACTTAAATGAATTACCTTATAGATATGATAGATACATGTCTAAGCATGTGAGAAATATTGTTATGCCAAAAGATGTTCCCTTGAGCAGAATTTAGCTTTTGTGTTTTTATAAGCATATTACAAAGACTTTTTTTTAAAGTCAAAATGAAAACCATTATTATAAAGTCAAATAAAACTATCTCCCTAAATCCTTTCAGAACTGCTGCTAATTTCCTGCTAATTTCTTACTGATAATTGTGATCATATCTTGAAGTAACAGTGTGAGATTTTCTCATTTTCTTCTGGACCAAGGATCATGACTAAATTTTCATAGGTATTTTTTAGGATATATACCCTTATCCCAGCATTAAACCACTCTAGGAACTATTTAAATCATCTTTCAGAAGTGAATCAGGTTCCTTCCCCATCTATTTTTTTTTTTTTATCTCTGATATTTTAGAAGCATGATTAAAGCTTTTAGATATATCAGAGTCCTTTTATATTCTTGTGTCTTCTCTTCAGTCCAAATACTTACCAGCACCTTACAGCCCAGTTCAAGAAATCTGTTTTATAGTTATTTGCACAAACAGTAATGTGCAAAAGAAGAAAATATCTCATAAACGTCTCTGTATTTACAAGATGAAGTCTTCTTTTACCCCATATTTATCAGAAACACCAGAAGAAGAGAATATACCATCATTTGATTCTTGTTTCAAAAATATTATTGTTACCCTCTAGAGCGCTTGTTTTATGAGGAGCAGCTGAGGGAGCTCGGGGGGCCCAGCCTGGAGAAAAGGAGGCTCAGGGAAAACTCATTGCTCTCTACAACTTCATGACAGGAGAGTACACTCTCCCCAGACCCAGGTGGGGGTCTGGCTCTTTTCCCAAGTAACAAGCAACGGGGCTAGAGGCCTTGTTCCGATCTCCCCACCTTTTGGCCAACTGCCTGTCTCTTTGGAAAGACTATAAGGAGACTCCCTAGGTTAACCAAAACTCGAGATCTCACCACGGAAGAAGACTGATCTATTGGCAGATGGCCACCAGGATTTTGTCTCATCCATTGGTAGCTATTTCCCTCTCTTTCTCTCTATTCTTTGTCTCTCTCTCCTCTATCACATTACCGTGCTGTGAGTGCCCAATAAAGGTGCATTGTTTTGATTAAAATGGTAATTTTCTTGTGTCTTTTGCACTCTGAGATCAATAAACGAACCATCACGACCCCCATGTGGTCACGATCCATCAAATCCATGCCTCTCCAAGTTAAATCCAGCTTATTGATTTGAAAAGCTTTTTGGGTTAAAATGCTTTTTGTTTTGGGTGAGGAAAAAAAAAAAAAAAAAAAACAAAAAATCCCAAATATGAAAGTGTGGCATAGGGTCCCTGTCAGGCAGGAAAAGGAAAGACCATGAACTTGTATACCAAGCCATTATGCAGCAGCTAGTATCTCCTATAAGAAGTACACACCCCAAGACTTTCAGAAACAGATTTCAAGACTGACTCAGTTTCAAAACAGGTCTTGCAAACAGCTCTGCTCAAGCACCTCACTCCTTTTAAGTACTGATGAGGAAGAAAGGTTTTACAAAGCATTTGCAGTGTCCTAGAGAACAAGATAGACGTAAAAGAAAATAAAGGACTATTGAAGACCTTGAAAAGCATATGTTTAAAAATAAAAAAAGGATTTAAAGTGTCCAGTGTAGGAGAAAGAATGTGCACAGGTGACAAGTATAATACATAAGGTGAGGCATTGAAGACTGTAGTCAAAATAGATAGTGCTGAGATAATGTAGCTAGGACTTCCCTTTTGCTAACAGAAGCCAGACTGAAGGAACTGATAAGGAACTGATAAATCATGAGAACTGTCAAACTAGAGCTTCTGCATCCTGAATAATCAATAGCCCCTATGAACACAATACAATCATAAATCAAACAGTCCTGGGAAAAACAGGATTTAGCTGTCATGAACACTAAAGGTTAAAAAGTCAGAGCTGAGGAAGACAATCTTACTTCATCATTTTGGGACCCCACCCCATTAAAAAGACCACCGACCCATTTCAAAGAACAAACTACGCATACTTGATGGCTTTTTGGGCTAATTACCATACGAAGGGGAATGGGAGGTATCAGAGCTATGAATATGCATTTGTAGTTTGTGTATTCAATACTCCTGAAGATAAAAGACCCTGTGATGATCTGTAAATTGCGCGTGTGTTTCTGGGAGCTATCCCTCACGCTGCCCGGCGTCGTAATAAACATACACTTTCTAACTTTAAACTGTTAGAGAGTCTTTGTCCGTCATAGTTGGATATTGGTATTAGATCAATGTCCATAGTTTTTTAATAAATCAAAGGGAAAGAAAGAAAATAATTTTACCAGTCTAAATAGCTGCCTTTCCACTTAATTTTAATCCTTATCTGTAGATAGTCCAGCAAGGTCATGACCTTATAAATTATTCATTCCTTATATTACCTCACCAGGTAATACCTCAACTGCATTGAAAGAAAGCCACTTGAACACTTCAATGATTCCCTCCAGTCAATACTTAGCTGTAAATTTAGTTAACTGAACAATAAGCTGAAAAATACCTTTCTGTAGAAAAGAATCTTCCCAAAAGCTTCTATGTTGTCATTGAAGTATTGGTGTTCCAGGAAAAAAATCCAGGTTGTTTTTATAGCATCTTTGAAACATGTTTGGATGATATAGGGGCTCATTTCTCAATACTCTTTTTTAATTCAATGTTTTTTCCCCACATTTCTGTCTGCAGGAGGCACAATAGCATGTAAGAAATAAAACTAAAAGTGTTGGTTCAAACAGAATTTGCAGAGATAATGTGGCAATCACCAAAGATAAACATTTTTTTGCAGATTTATTTGTAATACTGAATTTTATTTCTGGACAAATCAAACTTTTATATCTACAAAATTGAATATTTGTCTTTTGGTTTTATAATCTAATCTTTTTCTCTAAAAAAAGAGTAAAACACCAAAAGAAACCAAACCAAACACTGAGGCATTGATTTAGAAGAATTAAAGGCTGTAGTCAAAATAGATAGTGCTGAGATAATGTAGCTAGGACTTCCCTTTTGCTAACAGAAGCCAGACTGAAGGAACTGATAAATCTTGGAAGGAACTGATAAATCAGGGAAGCTGTCAAACTAGGCTTTTGCATCCTGAATAATCAATAGACCCCATGAATACAATACAATCATAAATCAAACAGTCCTGGAAAAAACAGGATTTAGCTGTCATGAACACTAAAGGTTAAAAAGTCAAGGGAGGAAGACCCATCTTACTTCATCATTTTGGGACCCCACCCTATAAAAAAGACCACCGACCCATTTTAAAGAACAAACTACGCATACTTGATGGCTTTTTGGGCTAATTACCATACGAAGCGGGGAATGGGAGGTACCAGAGTTATGAATATGCATTTGTAGTTTGTGTATTCAATACTCCTGAAGATAAAAGACCCTGTGATGATCTGTAAATTGCGCGTGTGTTTTTGGGAGCGATCCCGCATGCATGCCGCCCAGCATCGTAATAAACATACACTTTCTAACTTTAAACTGTTAGAGAGTCTTTGTCCGTCATAGTTGGATATTGGTATTAGATCAATATCCATAGTTTTTTAAAAAATCACACTACCACACAGCTTATATAAAGTATAGACTAATTTCAAATGATAACATCACTTGGAAACAAAATGTTTTGACTTTCCAGAAATTGTAATTTGGAGAATTGCAAATGCAATACAGTAAGTTCTTCGTGGTGATTAGAATTATTTTTCAGATACAACCCAGAATTGCAAGTAATTTTTTTTTTTTTTTTTTTTTTTTTTCCCCCTGGGGAATCAATTATCAGTTGTTCTTTCTCTCTTGCTACACTTCTGCAAAGAACCAAACTAACACTGTGGGTTATGATCAATGATTAATATTTTTGAGGAAATGTTTGGCCATTGTCAGATCTTTAACACAGCAAAGCTCTGAATTTCTTACGGCAAATAATTTATTAATCTGAGATTCATCTCTGCATAGGAAACATCATAGTGTTGTAGAAATGAGTCAATAATACCTGTGCTTCATAAGCACATTGCTGTTTTCTATTTATTGTGGAAAAACCATAGTACTACTTCTTTACCTTGAGTTCATTATGGTCATTTGTAAACTTCTATATGAGGCTGATCATATTTGGAGATGGAATTTTTTTGGTTACTAAATATTTATTTCATTGTTTGTACAAAATCTCTTATATTAACTTTGTTATTTGGATTACCACAATGTATGGATACACATATACAAAGACACAAAGACAAAAATGGAACTGAGACAAAAAATTATTTACCCTGTGAGAGGTCACAGCTTTATTGTCTTTCAAGCCTTTTTTTTTTCCTCCTTCTTACTTTTGCAATACGCAATGCGTGTATTTTTCAGAAGCATTTGTGACCTTTTTTCAATTGTAGCTGTATTTTAAAGTGGCAGAGGAGGTACAACTGATACCAAAGAAAGGTTCAAGCATCAGCACTTTATTGCTTTCCAGTACAACCTTTTATACCCTTCATCTTACATGCATTACACCTGTGTGCCCTCTCTACCCTTTTGTGATTGGTCAGCACACCTCAGCATTCCATGTTTCTTTACCTTCAATATTTTTCACCTGTCCTACACAGTTGTAGCCCATTAGGGATGAGGCTTGGCTGCAGCCCCATTCCCAATCACCACAAATTGTGTGCCTACATTAAAGTAACCAAAAAAATAATTTTGCGGTCACTTTTCAATATAAAATAAAAAGTGAAGTCAAGGCAATGTTTCCACCATGGTATCTTAGGCATTAGGCTTGAAATCCTCATGAAACCTAATTTTCAAAAAGTGAAGTATTCTCTCTGAAAATCCATTCATTTTAGGGTTCACTGAGATTGGATGCTCAGAATCCCTGGTCAGTACAGACTTCCCAGTTTCATCCTGAACCAGGGGACATAATTTATTTTAATTAATTAATCATTAAACTCATGTGTCGAGGCCTGAGATTTCTTTTTTTTCCCTACACTTACTGATCTTCACAATGCCCTCATAACCAAAAATGTTATGAATAAAAATGGGCGGAGAAAATATTAATCTCCATAAACGCCTTTATTGATCAGCTCTTTCAATATTTGCTCGAGGGGTTTTTGGCTGCCCGTGCGCCGTGGAGGAGGAGGGCCTTATCAGCTCTGCTGCAGGCAATTCAACAGAGCTGGAGGACTGACCCTCGCTGGGAACAACCCCAGAGTCCTGACAGTTCTTTGTTTTCTCCTGTGGTCTCATCTCTGGTTTGGTCTTTCTAACTTACGGCTAGTAAGCAAAACCGGAGAAATTAGCTCTTCTGATTCTTTAGGGTCCACACGGCTTAGCATTAGTTCTTATCCGTTTTAATTTTACTTGGTTTGTATTTTATAAGGGTTTTTTGGTGTTAAACTTCATCCCGAGATGCTCTTGGAGTCCTTTATTTGCATGCGGGATCAGCCGGGGCGGGCGGTTGGAGGCTCTTTGCAGCCACATGGCAGTTCTGTCGCAGTCATGGCATCTCAGGGTCTTACGCTGCTTCACAGAGGTGGCAACGTTGCGGGGGTTTGGGCCAGTTTCTTGTGAGGTGGGAGGTGGAACGTGGCGGGCGTGGGTTTCTTTCTTTTGAAACGAGGCGGCGGTCCGGCCGGCTCGGGGACGCGCCATCTGGCCGCCGCGGCTGACCGCGGGCGGGCCGCTCCCCGGGCTGGGGCGGCCGGGGCTCTTTTCGGCTCCGGCACGGGGAACGGCTGGGGGCTGGGGAGAGGCTTCTCCACGGCGAACCGGGGGGGGGGGGCGGCCGGGGTTTCTCCGCGCCGAACCGGCGGCGGCTGACCGCGGGCGGGCCGCTCCCCGGGCTGGAACTCTTTGTGCTGAGCCTGAGGGGGAAGCGGCCAGCTCCTCTTTCTTCCGCTCCGGCAGCGGGGGCTGCAGGGGTCGGGATTTCCCCGTGCCAGACGGCCGACTGCTTTGCGGCTGGAGCCGCGTTGAGGCAGGCGGCTCCGCTGCGGCTCCCTCGCCCCGTCTCCGACCTGGGGTGGGGGGGGCGAGGTGCTTGAGAGTTCTTTGACGGGAACGGGTTCTTTGTTTTTAAGGTGGTCTGGGAGGAAGGGTGCCACGGAGGTGGCTTTTCACTGTTACATTACAGGATAAACATCTTAAATTTCATTTTTATCAAAAAATATGTCCTACCATCCATAGTAAGACCTCACATAAGCTGCTGAAGTAAATTGAGAAAATGTTATGAATTATTCATAGTGACTACCTATTTTGTTTGGTCCTGAGTTGCCTGAGACCATTACACACAGGCAGCTCAGTGATCTCACGTTACCATGTAAAATAGACAGAAAAATTGAGATTAAAGAATGATTTTGTAGAAGGGATGACCCCCCCTTCTTGAGCAACAAACCTGTCATAAAAGCAGCATGGCTAATGGATTTGTAATGTAGGTAGAAGGATTTAGCCAAAGTGAGACAAAGGTGTGATTGACAAGAACAATTGTACCTTTTAGTGGTATTCACTGAGCTAAAGGGATATAATGCAAACAGTTATTTTTCTAGCCCTGCCTCCTATTGTCTGCTTCTTTTCATCATTCTGCAGCAAAGGCTGTATTTATCTAGATGGATAATTTATATTTACTACTATTTCAGTACTTTGCACATGTTTTGGCAGCTATGGAATGTTCCAGAAACACATTTTGCTGGGAGAATGCTGGAGCTGGAGGATGAGGTATGAAAGTAGCCACTCAATTTTTTCTACTGCCATTCAAGTCCAGCAAGGGTAGAACTTGGCAATGTCAGTTATGTTGTGGGTTAGATTTCTCAAATTAATTTCTTCCCATTTGTTGCATGTTGGAGAAGTGAAAATGTGGTGATTTTCAAAGTGGTTAAGAAACAAAAGGGTTAGCCAAGCAGTGTTACCCCACGGCTTTAGAGGGGCAACACGTTGTGACGTGGGAGTGGACCTTGACAGAGGACAGCAGGCAGCAGCTTGGTGAAATATGGAAAGCTCTTTATTATCTGACTCCAAAGGCTTATATACATTTTGTACAGAGGGCCAAGATTGGCCCAAGGAGGTTACAACCTCCTGACTCCATTGGTCAATATGACCATCAGTCAAGTTCTCTCTCAGAGAACAAGAATGCAAAACATACTGATAATTTCTAAGAATACTTATTGTTTACATGAAGCAGCGTGAGAAGCTGCTGCAAAGACTCAAACACTTGAAAGCAAGAAATTCAGGGACGACAAAGCAGTCTCACATACCACTGTAATGGCTTGGCCAGGGGGGAAGGATGTTTGGACTGTTGCCTGGGGAATGGGTTTTCCCTGCTGGGAGGTTTTCAGGAGCTGGAATAATGTGGGAAATAGTAAAGGTATTTTCTTTCAGAAAGCTGTGAAAGCAAGCCTCAGAAACAGAAAGAGCAGAGAACTTAGAATTACCTGCAACTGTGAAATCTGAAACTAGAAAAGTTACAATAGTACAGCAGGACATGAGACATCAATTTGAGTTTTAGGCTTGGCTAAGATAGACCTTAAGGCTGTAGAAAAATATGCCCAGCAAGATAGTAGAAGGTTTTAAGTTTAATAATGGAATGTTGTGTATTGTTAATAGAAAGCATACAAGCAAGCATTTTTTTGAAGCAGGTGTAGGTGCACTTTTAGTGATTGACTAGAACAATGGTTCATAAGCCTTAGCAATATTCTCTTGGCCAAAAAACTTTTAAAATGCCCTATAACAAAGAAAACTTTGGCTGCTGCTGGCAAGAAGTGAGCTGTTGCCATCTCTCAGTTGTCTCAACCATGTAATAATGAGACTGATGCTGCAATAAAGCTCATGGAACATATCCCAGCAGTCCTGTCCCATTTGTGAAAACCTCCAACACGGTGTAATACTGCAAAAGGCATTGCATCTGAGTCCTGGACTTTTGCCTTGGGGTTGTGGGGTGCTGGATTTGGGCCCCTTTTCTTGGCTCTGCAGACAAGGAAAACAGTAGTGTGTCTCACAGAGGGTGTTTGGCTGTTTCCTGGGATAATGCTACAGTTTAGCTTGTTGCCTGTTCCTGCCCACTACTCTGGGGTTACTGCTACAGTTTAGTACATTTTAGTACAGTTTGCTGCTGGGAGTCTTACCAAACCAGCTGCTCCCTGTGACTTTTGCAAAAGAAGCCACATCCCATCCTTCTTTTTGCCCAAGCCCTTACACCATGTCAGGGGGTTGCTGAGCTTGCATGGGAGCGCCCCTGAGGCCATGGGGGAACCATCACAGATGCTCAGCCTCACCAGGAACCAACAGCATTCCCTGCTGGTGTGGTCGTAACTACACCAAAGGGAAAAAATTACTTGACAGGTAGAAGAACTTGAGTATTGTTTTTGTTGTTGTTGTTTGTTCTGTTTTTATGTATATATATGTGCCAGTAAAGAACTGTTACTCCTTTTCTCATATTTTTGCCTGGAAGCACTGTAATATTGAAATTGTAATAATTTGGAGGAGGGAGTTACTTTCCTATTCCAGGAAGATTCCTGCCTTCCTTGGCAGACATCTGTCTTTTAAACCAGAAAATACAGTGACCTAAGTTTACTTCTTAGAAATAACACATACGTATTGCAAAGATATCTTTCTGCACAAGGGTTTACACAGATATTTGCTCTTGCGAAGAAGTATCTCCAGTAGCACAGTGTGACACAATTGGGATCCTTCCTATAATATAAATGCTGGATCAGACCAAGAAGTTTATGGAAGATGTGGAGGCCATTATTTACTAAGTGGGAGTCGAATATCTATCATGACAACAGAAAATAAAAAGCAATTTTTAAAATTAAACTCAGTATTAAATAACGGCAAAGGTATCAACAGCAGATGACCCACTGTGCTGGTTTTGCACTGATTGACAGTTGTGAGTCATTCACGAAGTGAGGAGTGGAGCTCCCTGCGTTGATGAGTGGCCCATTATAAGAGGTCTGTAGGGAGCGCGGCGAACAGGAGGGGGCAAACAGGGGCTTGGAGGTCTCTAGGGCATGGCCAAGGCAGTTTGCACAGCAGTTCACGCAGGCAGGGCAAGCAGGCAGGGTTGCTAGTTCTCTTGCTGGCAAGGAGTACTGTGTCTTGTGTTGTTCGAGGTGTTTTTACTGGCTGTTTGGTCTATGGTTTCTGTTAGTAATGGTTTCAACACAGTCAAAAGCTATTGTTGGTATTAGTGTATGTGACCAAGTGGAGCCCTCCAAAAAGGATGTGTCTGTACAGACCTATTCCTGCCCAGAGTGTTTGAGCTTATCAGTTGTTTCAGGGGATAATGTGAAGGAGGTGTGCCTGAGGTGTGAGCAAGTGAATGACCTTCTTTCACTGGTGGCTGAGCTTAGGGAGGAAGTTGAACAATTAAGGAGTATCAGGGAAAGGGAAATAGACTGGTGGAGTTCAGCCCTTCCATCTTTAAGGGATGCCCATCTGGACTCAGAGGACTTGTATGACTCTCACTCCCAGGCAATAGAAGAACACCCAGTAGATGAAGGGGAATGGAAAAGGGTCCCTGCTCGGGGAGGTAATAATAAAAACTTCTCCCAACCTCCATCTCCCAGCCAGGTGCCACTTCAGAATAGATATGTGGCCCTGGCTCTAGAGAACCAGCTGGATGATTTAGAGGGACATTATCTGCCCAGTGAGCCTCCCTATATGGATTCATCTGTAAGACGAATCTCCACCTCTAACATCAAGAAGAAAAGAAGGGTAATTGTAGTAGGTGACTCCCTTCTGAAGGGAACAGAGGGCCCCATATTTTACCCGGACCCATCCAACAGGGAAGTCTGCTGCCTCCCTAGGGCCTGGATAAAGGATATTACTAAGAGACTCCCTGGGTTGATTCAGCCCACTGATTATTACCCACTGCTGATACTGCAGGCTGGCAGTGACGAAATCAAAAAGAGGAGTGTCAAGGCAATTAAAAGGGACTTTGGGGCATTGGGTCATGTGGTTGATAAGACAGGGACCCAGGTTCTGCTCAGTCCCTCTGGTGGCAGAGAAAAATGATGGAAGATATAGGAGAACTCACATCGTTAACAAGTGGCTTAAAGGTTGGTGTCATTGGCAAAATTTTGGATTTTTTGATCATGGCGCAACTTTCATGGCACCTGCTCAGTTGGAACCAGATGGGATACATCACTCTGTTAAGGGTAGAAGGTTCTTGGCTCAGGAGCTGGCAGACCTCATTGAGAGGGCTTTAAACTAGGTTTGAAGGGGGAAGGGGATGCAGCTAGGCTGCCTGGAAGCAGGCCCAAGGGTGCTAAGCCTGAGTTAGGGGTGAAATCAGTAGCCCAGCTGAAGTGCATGTACACCAGTGCATGCAGCATGGGTAACAAACAGGAAGAGCTGGAGGTCATGGTGCAACAGCAAAGCGATGATGTAGTCGCCATCACAGAAACATGGTGGGATGACTCACACAGCTGGAGCGCTGCACTTGATGGCTACAAGCTCTTCAGAAGGAAAGGGAGAAGAGGTGGAGGGGTGGCCCTTTATATTAAGAAGATTTTTGACTCCATAGGTATTGAAACTAATGAAGATGGAGTTGAATGCCTATGGGTGAGAATTAAGGGGAGAGCCAACAAGGCTGACATTTTACCGGGAGTCTGTTATCATCCACCCAACCAGGAGGAAGAGGTGGACAACTTATTCTACAAGCAGCTGGAGACTGTTTCAGGATCATCAGCCCTTGTTCTTGTGGGTGACTTCAACCTGCCAGACATCTGCTGGGAACTTAATACAGCAGAAAAGAGATAGTCCAGGAAATTTTTAGAGTGCATGGATGATAACTTTTTGTCAGAGCTGGTAGGTGAGCCCACCAGGGGAGAGACTATGTTAGATCTGTTGTTAACAAATAGAGATGGGCTGGTGGGAGATGTGGTGGTTGGAGGATGACTAGGGCAGAGCGATCATGGAATTATAGAGTTCACCAATAGATAATTGGTGAAATCGGGAGGTACCTCAATAAGACTTACATTGGACTTCCGGAGGGCAGACTTTGGCCTTTCTAAAAGACTTACTCAGAGAGCTCCTTGGGAAGCAGCCCTTAAAAACAAAGGAGTTCAGGAAAGCTGGATGTTCTTCAAAACAGAGTTTTTGAGGGCACAGGAACAGACTGTCCCTGTGTGCCGGGAGACCAGTCGATGAAGCAAACACCCAGACTGGATAAGCAAGGAGGTTTTGGATGAACTCAGGAATAAAAAGAGGATGTATTGTTTTTGGAAGGAGGGCCAGGTCCCTCAGGAAGTATTTAAGGGGGCTGCTAGAGAATGTAGGAAAAAAATTAGGGAGGCCAAAGCTCAATTTGAACTCAAAATGGCAACTTCTGTAAAGGACAATAAAAAGTGTTTCTATAAATACATTAATGGTAAAAGGAAAGGTAAGGCTAACCTTTGCTCTCTATTGGATAAGGAAGGGAACTTAGTAACTGCTGATGAGGAGAAGGCAGAAGTGCTTAATGCCTTCTTTGCCTCAGTTTTCAGTGGGAAGACAACTTGCCTACAGGACAACTGTCCTCTTGGGCTGGTAGATGGTGTCAGGGAACAGAATGGTCCCCCCATTATCCAAGAGGAGGCAGTCAGAGAACAGCTGAGATGCTTGGACACTCCTAAATCTATGGGCCCAGATAGGATTCATCTCAGGGTGATGAGGGAGCTGGCAGATGAGCTTGTGAAGCCACTTTCCATCATTTACAATCAGTCCTGGCTCACTGGTGAGATTCCTGAAGATTGGAAACTGGCCAATGTGATACCCATTCACAAAAAAGGTGGGAAGGAGGATCCCAGTAATTATAGACCAGTCAGTCTGACCTCAGTACCTGGTAAGGTCATGGAGCAATTTATACTGAGTGTCATCATGCAGCACCTACAGGATGGCCAGGGTCTCAGGCCCAGCCAGCACGGGTTTAGGAGAGGTGGGTCATGTTTGACCAACCTGATCTCCTTTTATGACCAGGTGACCCGCCTGGTGGATGCAGGAAGGGCTGTGGATGTTGTCGAATTGGACTTTAGCCAGGCTTTTGACGCTGTCTCCCACAGCATACTCCTGGAAAAGCTGGCAGCCCAGAGCTTGGACAGGAGCACTCTTTGCTGGGTTAGGAACTGGCTGGATGGCCCAGAGACTGGTGGTGAATGGTGCTGCATCCAGCTGGTGGCCAGTCACCAGTGGTGTTCTTCAGGGGTCTGTGCTGGGACCAGCTCTGTTCAATATTTTCATTGATGACATGGATGAGGGTATTGAATCTTTCATTAGTAAATTTGCGGATGACACTAAGTTGGGAGCGTGTGTTGACCGCTTGAAAGATAGGAGGGCTCTGCAGAGAGATCTGGAACAGTTGGGTCAATGGGTAGAGTCCAACAAAATGAAGTTTAATGAGTCCAAGTGTCGAGTCATGCACTTTGGCCACAATAACCTCCTGCAGTGTTATAAGCTGGGGACGGTGTGGCTGGACAGTGCCCAGGAGGAAAGGGACCTGGGGGTTTTGGTCAGCAGCCGGCTGAACATGAGCCAGCAGTGTGCCCAGGTGGCCAAGAGGGTCAATGGCATCCTGGCCTGTATCAGGAATGGTCTGGCCAGCAGAAGCAAGGAGGTCATTCTTCCCCTGTACTCGGCACTGGTCAGGCCACACCTTGAGTGCTGTGTCCAGTTCTGGCCCCTCAGTTTAGGAAGGACGTTGAGATGCTTGAACGTGTCCAGAGAAGGGCAACAAAGCTGGTGAAGGGATTGGAAAACAAGCCATATGAAGAACAACTGAGGGAGCTGGGGTTGTTTAGCCTGGAGAAAAGGAGACTCAGAGGTGACCTTATCACTCTCTCCAATTTCCTGAAGGGTAGTTGTAGACAGCTGGGGGTTGGTCTCTTTCTCCAGGCAGCAACTGACAGAACGAGAGGGCATCAAGGGAAATAGATGTTGGATATTAGGAAGGAGTTTTTCACAGAAAGAGTGATTAAATATTGGAATAGTCTGCCCGGGGAGGTGGTGGAGTCACCATCCCTGGATGTGTTTAAAAGGAAACTGGATGTGGCACTTGATACCATGACCTAATTGAGGTGTTAGGGCTGGGTTGGACTCGATGATCTTGAAGGTCTCTTCCAACCTACACATTCTGTGATTCTGTGATTCTGTGATTCTGTGATTCTGTGATTCTGTGACATTTAGTGAGCAGGGTAAAAGCCACCCATGGAAACAATCTTTCTAAGAGAAGTCGCTAACACCTTCCTCTGTGCCTGACAAAATCAGTCAGTGACGAGTTTTGTTAACCTTGTTAAACCACTTGAAAGCTTAACACGTCTCTATGAGATTCACATTTTAAGACGAACAAGCCCAGGAAAAGCCTCTTTTCCTTCTGGCCTGGGAACAGGTAACAGGCTGGACCAGCCTCCTCCGTGAGGCCAGGCCGGGCCAGGCAGGCCCTGCCAAGGGGCTGGACCCCTTCCCGGGGAGCTGCCAGGCCTGTCCAGGCCCTGGCAAAGGCCAGCCAGGGGTTCGGGAGGATGAGGGGCCCTTTCCCACCCAGGCTGGGCCCCAGCGGCTGTTAGTATCCTGCCACCGCCAGGCTGGTTCCCCCGTCCACTGTGGTCAAGCCAACCCATGGTGCCACCATTTTTTGCTGGGCCCCTGAGATCCTGGCATAGCCTCCAGCATGGCCTGAAATCCATCCTCATGATGCTTCAGCCACCATTGACCATCTTGTCAATCCACAGGCCCTGGGTGAGATATTAACTCTTTCATTTCAGAGATGAAACTTGCAGAATTCAAGTGAGAGAAAAAGACAGTGAAGACACATAGACAAACAACTTTAAGACACCAAGGTCAGTGAAAGAGGAGTCAAGTCCCAGATGGGAGGAGAATGAGGAGATGCTGAACTCTAAGGCTGAAATTCTGGCCCATGGACTTGATATACTAACTAGAATGTCTCTTTCATTAATGAAAAAAAGTATGGGGAGATGGAGGGTTCAAATTGCAGACATGAGCAAAGGCACTCCTGCTGAAGCAAGTAAATGTTAAAGTAGCTGTGATCTCATGAGAAACTTGAACAGAGAAAGATAAGAGTGATGAAGACCCTCTGCCCCCAGGGGGAGAAGATCTCTGTTCCCAGAGATGATGATCTCGCAAACAGATGAAGAGAACCTTTGCTTTTGAACAGCTCATTCTCAAAATAGTACTCCATAAGTTTGACAAGACCCATGAATGCAGCTTAAGAAGGCTGCCTGAGACGGGAGGGACTTCACAAATCCAGATTTCCGGGAGGTTGCTATTCATGAGAATTGAAGCCATGAGAGAACTGTTTTCTTGTGGGGAAGTCTCCATGACAGAGCAAAAGAGACTCGTCTCCGTGAAAGAACTGATGAAAGACTATTTTAGAGGTGGTAAACTGATCTAAGTCCCAGGTTTTGTTTCTCTATGTTGTGGGAAAGAAAACTAGCTTGTAGGGGGAGGAGAAATGTTCTGAAGGTTTTATTCTGATTCTTATTAATTTTCTTCTTTTTTCTTGTAGTTTTGTTATTAAAGTTTTCTTTATAGCCTTTATAAGTTTGAGCCTGATTTGCTCTTCTCTTAATCCTATCTCACAGCAGAAAAAGGAGTAAATAATTCTAATAGGTGCATTAGACTCACCTGTAGGAATTTTGGAAATAGGTTTGAATTACCCAGCCTGGGCCCCACACCAAGGCCAACTGTGAAGCCTGTGGCATGGCTAGAAATTGGGTATTAAGGTGTTAATGGGAGATAGTGGGTTTTTCAGAGGTTAATCAGTATAGTCGTTAGTGTGGACACTTTAGCCACCTTAAGGAAAAGTAAAACAATGTTTGTTTGCCTTTTTGCCCTGTGCTGTGTGCCAATGAGAAGTAACTACAATTGTAAACTATATCAAAGTGTATATAACCTGCCATCTTAGAAGAAATAAAGGGAGAACGTAGCATTAATCATAGTGATTGGATCTCTGTTTGCACCCATCCAGCTTCCCATTTATTTTAAGGGTCCTCTCATTTTACTCACCACATTATTTGGTGCATTGGCTGGTAAACTCAAATTTGCGAACCAAAACCACTACACTAAATTGGTGTTTCTGCCCAGTTTCGACCTGAAAACCGCCACACCCACAAAGACTCAACTTCCAGTGTGTATAGATGCAGGTACTAAAAGCATTTTCCTCAGAAAGAGGTATTTCTAGTTGCTTTAAAGAAATTGCTGTGATATTTAGGATGCAAATCAGAAGACAATTCCTTTTAAATGTTCTTCTCTAGTGGAGTATTTGACAAGGCAGGTGAATCCAAGAAAGCATTTCCTTTTCTTCCTAACTTAGCATAAGAGTCTTGCTGTGGAGGCCAGGCACAGGCAGCTCGCCACAATGGCTGCCTGGCAGAAACTTATCTTCAGAAGCTTTGTGTGCCAGAACTCCTCCCTTCTCACTGCATTTTCATCGCCATCACACTGAATGCAAACATTGTCTCCAGGGATTTGGAAAATAGTGCTTCCTACTGAGTGGAGTACTGAAGATTTTCCCCCTCAGTTGGAGATCATTCTTATGAAATACATCCAGAGAAGCGGCTTAGCAAAATGAATATATGGCTCTTCATGTAGCTTCAGTTGATTTTTAGTGTACTGCTTCCATATTTCTGAATAAACCAGAGATTGAAGGAGACTTTTGAAAAATATTTCTGCTAGAACTCAATAATTATGTTTACCTTCCAAAAAAAAAAAAAAAAAAAAAAAAAAAAAAAAAAAAAAAAAAGAAAATAATACACATAGGTTAACAAGAATCAAATCAACTTTATACTTAACATCAACACACACTCACTGTTAAATTTTGTTTACAAGAAGGAAGTTGGGCTAACATCACTGATTTTAAAGTAATCTTAATCTTAATCAGAATTTTCATGTTTTTTTCAAAATAGCTGAAAGCCCATTGAAAGCAATGAGAAAATTGCCTAAAGTTCAACTGGTTAAATACTTTCCTGGACAATGCTGAAGCTGAAGCAAGATTTCACCTTTAGACTTTGTAGGATCTCAAATCATGTAACCATTTCATCAACCTGAGATGTCCTCAGGATCTCTGATGAAAACACTTTTTACCTTGTGAAGATGCAACATTGTAATCAGTTCATGTTATTTTAGAATATGCTTATACATGTTCTTTGTGTCTCCAGAAAAAGAAAGTTGATTTAACCCAGGATTTTGTTATTACTATAACTTAGAAGTCTTAGTACAAGTATCAATCATGTCTGTGGTCTATTTAATTCCTATAATTTAAGCTTTTCCCAAGTACCCTGCACATGTTCAAAATACATAAGTGAATCTCTAAATGCAAATG
Organism: Zosterops lateralis; assembly: GCF_965231275.1. Lineage (NCBI taxonomy): Eukaryota > Metazoa > Chordata > Aves > Passeriformes > Zosteropidae > Zosterops > Zosterops lateralis. The sequence goes on from NC_139763.1 coordinate 116,251,283, forward strand.
AGTGTATAAAATTCTAAATTCGCACTGGAAGACAATGAAATCTTGTGCATGAGATTAAATACTCCTTTTGTACAGGAATTTCCTAGAAGTTTCATCAGACAAGGTTCAGTTTGCACAAGCTGACCAATATTTTGCAGCTAAGCAGTGGTGGGTTTATTATGTGTTAGAGTTCAAGAAAACATAAAGTGTCGCTCCTTTATCCTTATGGGAAGGACACAGACTGATTGCCTTTACCATCTCCCCACAGCTAGACTTGGTCCTTCTTTTAAAGTTTTTCATGTTACAAAGATTCCAACTCTATCTATTTCTCTCTGTAGATGTATTGTGGGGTCCAGTGTGAGCTTTACCAGCTAGCTCACTCACTGTTCAGAATATGAAGGGTACAGCCTTGTACTTTTGATGTTTGGTGGGTCTGAACCTCAGACAGAAATGTGTTTACGGTGTGGAAGAAGAGGACTCTCATGTGGGAAGCAGAGAGGTTTATTCAACCCCGAAGCCCACGTGCAGAGTGAGTTCTCTGGGGCTTAGGTCGCCCATTAAATACCAGGTGTGTCTCCTGGGCAGGGAGATACTTAGAACCAATTCCAGGGATGGGGGGCAGTGACTAAGAACAAGGGGCATTTGACAGGGCCATCTATGGACAGAAAGGGGAGTGGGGAACTTGATGCTTGGCTGAGTCACCCTGAAGCTCCACCAAAGCTCTCAGGCTTTAGGGTGTGGTGGCAGTGTGACAAGATCTATTATCAGGGAAAGGCCACAGGGAATTGGGAATGGGGGGGGGGTAGGGATAAACCATTACAAAACTAATAACAAAACATACAGTACTAGGGAAAACGCCAGAATGCACACCACAACATAGATGTTATATGAAAGAAGGGTAAACAAGAACCTGTCCTAGCTGTTTCTCACAAGGCAGACTCCTGGAAGTAGCACTTCATGGCTTTCACTTCCTTCCTCACATGTGCTCATGCTGCCAAGATGGTTTTGTGCATCACCATTGTGATCATTGTGCTGGAATGGTGAGAGGAACCAATCTGATTTTTATTTATGCCTCAACATATTACACATGAAGTGAAGGATTCCTAAAAAGGCTGTATATGTGCTGGCAGCCCTTTGCCCAGAGAGGCTTTGCCTGGAAGCCAGTCAGGGCCGAGAAGGTTTCCATGATTATACTGCGAGAGACCCACCCCCCTGTTGGAGTCCAGGGCATCCCCTCGGATGACCTGGGACCCGAGGAGGGGAGTTTGAGCCCTGGACAGGGGGGTGTGGAGCCAATCCAGGGGGTTCAGAGACCTTGGCACAGAGCCCAGGAGGACACTGGGTTTGATTTTAGTCCATGGGAGAGGCTTCCAACACTGAGAGAGGAATTACAAACCACCAAGGTATGAAAACAGTTGTTTAGCACAGCACAAGATGAAAAATTTAGTAGTTTTGGGGTTCATAGAATAGAGGTAAGTTGGGGACAAAATGGAGGACTTAGGGTGGTACCTTGAGTTCCTCTCCTTCTTCCTTGTCTTCCATCTTCTGAGGTGGTGATGACGCAAAGTAGTTTTAGAGGATTAGGTGAAAGTAAAAATGACCCTTTTAGTATAGGCACTAAGTATTGGTATGAAATTGTTAATAACAGACACATAATTATCTTTATAAAAGTAAAGCAACGCCCCATCAGTGGGCAGTCCCCTCGTGTCCTCACCACTTCTATCTCTAAAATCATCTCTATCTCAAAAGAAATGGAGACCTTCTTTTTACCCTAGGAGCACAGGGCCTCAAATCACTTTCTCTCTAATATCATCTTCATCTCAAAGGCTGAGACCTCCTTTTACCCCAGAGCAGGGGGCTTACTCTGTTCAAAATTCTCAATTAAATCTCAATTATATCAGTTCACAACTTTTGACTAGAACCAGCATTCTCCCAAACAGCATTATGATATTACAAGAAATAGTCCATTTCTCCATGATTTACACCAGAGAAGTCCAGCTAAAAATGTCCACTGCCTCAATCCCTTCTTCCAATCAGTCTTTTCACTCTTGCTCCACTGACTTCATACTGTATCTTCTTTACATTCACTTTGTCCTTTTCTTGTTAATCTCAAAGAAGGGTGAAGCCTCGGGAGCCCAATTGTGCCAGGAAAGGCTTAGGTCTGCCCAGGCCTGTGGTGGTGATGTGATCTGTGCCAGGCAGCAACCTCTCCACCCAGGATCTCAGAATGGCTGGCTTTTCCTTGGTCCCTCTCCTTTCCTCTTACCCTGGAGGGTTCGGGGATACCTTACTGTGGCTTCCAGCATGCAAAGAGGACCTACAGAGAAAGCTGAATGGGGACACTTTTTTCCAAGAGATATTAGTGACAGGAAGAGGAGGAATGGCTTCCATGTGGAAGAATAGGTTTAGATAAGATATCAGGAAGAAATTCTTCCCTGTGAGGGTGGTGAGGCCTCACAGATTGTCTAGAGAAGCTGTGACTACCCCATCCCTGGACATCTCCAAGGCAAGGTTGGATGGGGCTCTGAGCAACATGGTCTAGCAGAAGGTTCCCTGCCTGTGGCAAGGGGTAGGAACAAGATGATCTTTAAGTTTCCTTCCAACTTATACCATTCTATGATATAATGACATAACCCTATGAATAAATTACTCTAGAGGGCCATAGGAGAGAGTTGCACAGCCAGAGAAAACAAATAAAACAGTCTTAGAGAAATTTGTTAACACAATGTGTTTACTTGAACAACTAGGAAAAAACCAAAATAATCCTAAAAACTCAACCAATTAAAATGAACATTTTGAAATATAGTGAGTGAAATAGTTAATGAAAAAGGTGTGTCTGGCATGTAATTACTTTACCCAAATTTGAAAAAAATAGCTAACAAAACAACCTGCTCTTGAAGGGTCATACACCTCTCATTTGATGCAAAAATAATTAGCACTTGGTTGCCCATGATTCTCTCCTGTCTGATGACATGTGCTTGTCCTGGGTTGCAGTGTAGGATGTACACAAAGTATTTATTCTATCACCATCTTCATGAAGTGTTCAAACCAGGTGGGCTAGTGTTTTCCCAAGCCCCCTGCCTCTTCTGCTAATGGCCTTTGGGGTGTCTTCTGCTAATGACCTTTGGGGTGTCTTCTGCTAATGGCCCATTAACGCCTGGCCCATGAGTCACAGGTAACTCCCTCCGGGGGTTATCTCTGTTTAATGGGCCATCAAGAATCCACTTCACACTTCTCATGCTATTGTGAGATGCTCTGCCCAGGGGAAGGAGCCAAGCATTCTCACCTGGATATAAGCTGGTATGTGGGACAGTGCAAGAGCACTTATCCACTGGATTCCAAGAGGACCAGAGCTACCTGACCTTTCTACAGGATCACTGCTTCAGGAAGAGCACCTCACCTGGACTGCTTCCCCCATCCTGCTCAGGTTGTATTCTGACTCTGTCAGTGGTCCTTTGTGTTATTGCATTTATTTTATTTTATTTTATTTTATTTTATTTTATTTTATTTTATTTTTATCTTTTTACCTTTCTTCTTATTAAATTATATCTCTGACTTGGAGCCTCTCATTCGTTTTGCTTTTCAAACCACAACATTTTTTGGTGCCCAACGTGGGGCACGAGGCACTGAGAAAAGTCAGAACTACAGTTTTGTATTTGAGAAGACACCTGTTTGCTATGATGCTCAACATGCTTACATGTGTCTTATACATATCTCTCTATATTTTTCCACACATGGGGTACTATCTGCCGGTCTTAATGCTTCTGCATAGACCAGGGTATGGTACTAAAATTGCCTTATTGGTCTATTATGTCCATTGCTTGATAAACTCCGAGGCAATGAACAGCATTCAGAATATATACCCAGTTTTGGATTTGTGTCCTGGTCTAGGATGCTACATCTGGGGCCTCAACAATCTCACTCAGCCCCTGTGGGGAGGAGTAAAGAATGATTTTTTCCAGCTTTTCAGGCATAACACAGCAGTTTTTGAAAATATTAAGTACCCCCTGGATGCCAAGAACAGTATTACATTATTGTTAGTGCTGCTTTGGCTTCTCTGCACAGCTCTTTGTTTTTTCTGCACCATGCTTAGGATCAAAACACTACCTAGTGTGACACAGCGTGTTCTTAAGGAAGAAGAAGAGGGAAAGAGAAGCAAAGCAACAGCATCAGCATCTACACAGACTGTCACAAAGAAGAAGAGAACCAAAGGCAAGGCAACAGTGTCCTCGTCTACACAGACCATCGCAGAGGAAAAAGAAGCCAAAAGTGAATCAACAGTGTCCACATCTATGCAGACTGTCACAGAGGGGAAAGAAACCAAAGGTGCTGTCAGCATCTCCACACAAACCGTCACTGAACTGGAATCACCTAAACCAGTAGCAGTTGCCACCACTCAGAAAAAGAAGTCAAGGAGCAAATCAGTCCGTGTAGTGACTGACGAAGATGCAGCAAGACCTTCATAGCCAGCAGAAGAGACAGAGATAGAGATCATCACTCACTCTCTATCCCTGGGTGAGCTGCGTGACCTGTGAAGGGAATTCACCCGCCAGACCAATGAGTCCATCCTGACCTGGCTGCTCTGCATCTGGGACACTGCAGCCAATGAAACCATTCTGGATGGAATTGAGGCCAGGCAACTGGGATCGCTGTCCCGGGATGTAGTCATTGACCAGGGGATTGGGAAAACCCAAGAACCTCTCAGCCTCTGGTAGCGGCTGCTAACAAGTGTGAAAGACAGATACCTTTGTAAAGAAGACCTCCAAGTGCACCAAGGCAAATGGAGCACAATAGAACAAGGTATCCAATGCCAGAGGGAATTGGCTGTGCTGGAGATCATTTTTTCAGAAAACAAGAGATTTCCTAAAAGCCCAGATGATGTCCAGTGCACATCACAGATGTGGTTGAGAATTGCACGGCTTGGACCAGAGATGTACTCACATTACCTGGCAACACTGCAATGGAGGGAAGGTGAGGACAAGGTGGGTGTCTTGGCTAATAAATTAAGAATTTACGAGGACACTGTCACCGCCCCAGTTCGCACCCATGTCTCGTCTGTGGAAACACGACTGGCTGAGCAAGTCCAGAGCTTGACTGAAGAAGGCCATCAGAAACTGAAAAAAGAACTTAAGGAGGAAATTTATCATATTTCACCAGAGCTGACAAGAGTCTCTGCCATTAGGAGCAGGCATCCCTCAGCCAGGGAGAGAGGATACACACCACGAGGTAACCTCTGGTCTTTTTTCGAGAGCATGGAGAAGACATGAAGAAGTGTGATGGAAAACCCTCCTCCTCCTTAGCAGCCCGGGTACGTGAACTGAAAAGAGGAACACCTACCTCAAGAAGCCCATCTAGAATCAATGTTGCCCCAGTCTCTCAGAACTCCAGACGGTACAGGAATGATGATATGACTGATCCTCTTGAAGGGACCTCAGAAACATACGTACAAGAGGAGAACAATATATTCCATGACCAGGAATAGGGGGGCCCTGCCTCTATCCAGGAAGAGGAAAGGGATAGTCCGATGTACTGGACTGTGTGGATCCGATGGCCTGGCACATCTGACCCACAAAAATATGTGGCATTGGTTGACACTAGGGCCCAATGTACCATGATGCCATCAAGGTATGTAGGAACAGAATCCATCTCTGTTTCTAGGGTGACAGCAGGGTCCCAGGAACTGACTGTATTAGAGGCTGAAGTGAGTTTAACTGGGAACGAGTGGCAAAAACACCCCATCGCAACTGGCCAAGAGTCCCCATGCATTCTCGGCATAGACTATCTCAGGAATAGATATTTTCAAAGACCCGAAAGGATATCGTTGGGCTTTTGAGATAGCCGCAGTTGAGAAAGAAAACATCAGACAGTTGAATACTTTGCCTGGTCTCTAAGATGACCCCTCTCTGTGCTCAGAGTCCAAGAGCAACAGGTGCCAACTGCCACAACAACAGTACACCGCCGCCAATACCGCACTGACAGAGACTCTGTGATTCCCATACATGAGATGATCCATAAACTGGAGAGCCAAAGGGTGGTCAGTAAGACTCATTCACCTTTCAAGAGCCCAATATGGCCTGTGCGTAAGTCCAGTGGAGAATGGAGACTGACAGTGAATTACCGTGCTCTGAATGAAGTCACACCACCAATGAGTTCTGCCATACCAGACATGTTAGAGCTTCAATATGAGCTGGAATCCAAGGCAGCAAAGTGGTATGCAACCATTGATATTGCCAATGCCTTCTTCTCCATTCCTTTGGCAGCACAGTGCAGGCCTCAGTTTGCTTTCACCTGGAGAGGCGTGCAGTACACCTGGAACCGACTGCCCCTGAGGTGGAAACACTGCCCCACCATCTGCCATGGCCTGATCCAGGCTGCACTGGAGAAGGGTGAGGCTCCAGACCATCTGCAATACATCGACGACATCATCATATGGGGGAACACCCCAGGGGAGGTCTTTGAGAAAGGAGAGATTATCCAAATTCTGTTGAAAGCTGGTTTTGCCATTAAACGAAGTAAGGTTAAGGGACCGGCTCAAGAAATCCAGTTCCTGCGAGTCAAGTGGCAAGATGGATGTCGCCAAATCCCCACAGAGATAATAAACAAGATCAGTGCCATGTCCCCACCTATCAACAAAAAGGAAACACAAGCTTTCCTAGGTGCCATAGGCTTCTGGAGGATGCACATTCCTGAGTACAGTCAGATCGTGAGCCCTCTCTATCTGGTTACCTGTAAGAAGAACGATTTCCACTGGGGCCCTGAACAGCAACAAGCCTTTGTTCAGATCAAACAAGAGATTGCTCACGCAGTAGCCCTTGGCCCAGTCAGGACGGAACCAGATGTGAAGAATATGCTTTACTCTGCAGCCGGGAACAACGGTCTGTCCTGGAGCCTGTGGCCAAAGGTGCCTGGGGAGACTCGAGGCCAACCATTGGGATTCTGGAGCCGAAGTTACAGAGGCTCCAAAGCCAACTACACTCCCACAGAGAAGGAGATCTTGGCTGCCTATGAAGGAGTTCAAGCTGCCTCAGACGTGATTGGCACTGAAACACAGCTGCTTCTGGCACCCTGCTTACCAGTGCTGGGGTGGATGTTTAAAGGAAAGGTTCCTTACACACATCACCCCACTGACACCACATGGAGCAAATGGATTGCTCTCATCACACAGCGCACCCGTATTGGAAACCCAAATTGCCCTGGGATTCTGGAAGTTATAACAAACTGGCCGGAAGGTGAGACTTTTGGATTATCGTCTGAAGAAGAAGAAAAGCAAGTAACACGTGCCGAGGAAGCCCCACCATATAATGAGCTACTGGAGACTGAAAGACGATACGCTCTCTTCACTGATGGTTCCTGCCAAATTGTGGGTGCTAACTGGGAATAGCAAGCTGCAGTTTGGAGCCCCACACGACAAGTTGCACGGGCTACCGAGGGACAAGGGGCGTCGAGTCAGGTTGCAGAGCTTAAAGCTATCCAGCTGGCTTTGGATATTGCTGAACGAGAGAAATGGCTGAGGCTCTATCTCTACACTGACTCATGAATAGTAGCTAATGCTCTGTGAGGATGGCTGAATTGCTGGAAAAAGGCCAACTGGCAGCACAGAGGAAAACCCATCTGGGCTGCTGACATTTGGCAGGACATCGCTGCACGAGTAGAGAGACTGACCGTGAAGGTGCGACACATGGACACTCACGTACCCAAGAGCCAGGCTAATGAGGAGCATCGCAACAATGCGCAGGTGGACAAAGCTGCCAAGGTGAAAGTATCACAGGTGGATCTAGACTGGCAGCACAAGAGAGAACTGTTCTTAGCTCGTTGAGCCCATGATGCCTCAGGTCATCAGGGAAGAGATGCAACATACCAATGGGCCCGTGACCAAGGGGTGGACCTTACTATATATAGACAGCATCTCACAGGTCATCCACAACTGTGAGACCTGCGCTGCAATCAAACAGGCCAAGCGAGTGAAGCCTCTGTGGTATGGTGGACAATGGCTGAAGTACAGGTATGGGGAAGCCTGGCAAATTGACTATATCACCCTTCCCCAAACCCGCCAAGGAAAGCGCTACATGCTGACCATGGTGGAAGCCACCACTGGATGGCTGGAAACCTACCCTGTGCCTCGTGTCACTGCCCGGAACACCATCCTGGGCCTGGAAAAACAAGTCCTGTGGAGACACGGCACCCTTGAGAAAATTGAGTTGGACAATGGGACCCATTTCAAAAACAGCCTTATAAACACCTGGGCCAGAGAACATGGTATTGAATGGATATATCACATTCCTTATCGCGCACCAGCTGCCGGAAAAGTCGAACGGTGCAATGGACTACTAAAGACTGCCCTGAAGGCACTTGGCGAGGGGACCTTCAAGAATTGGGAAATGAACTTAGCCAAAGCTACTTGGATGGTCAACACCCAAGGGTCTATCATCAAGGTGGTCCTGCCCAGTCTGAACCCTTGCACACAGTGAATGGAGATAAAGTCTCTGCAGTACATATGAAAGGCATTTTAGAGAAGACTGTTTGGATTAATCCCGCCTCAGGAAAAGGCAAACCCATCCGTGGGATTGTCTTTGCTCATGGACCTGGTCACACTTGGTGGGTAATGCAGAAAGATGGGGAAACCCATTGTGTACCACAGGGAAACTTAATTTTAAGTGAGAACAGTGTGTAACATTTTATTCTCTATGTGCATGCATATCTTTGTAAGAATGTATTGATTTGGATATGATGTAGATGGTAATAGAATAAGGGGTGGATTATGTCCTGGGTTGCAGTGTAGGATGTACACAAAGTATTTATTCTATCACCATCTTCATGAACTTTTGAAACCAGGTGGGGCAGTGTTTTCCCAAGCCCCTGCCTTTGGGGTGTCTTTTGCTAATGGCCCATTAACGCCTGCCCCATGATTCACAGGTAACTCCCTCCAGGAGTTATCTCTGTTAATGGGCCATCAAGGACCCACTTCACAACTCCTCATCCCATTGTGAGATGCTCTGCCCAAGGGGAGGAGCCAAGCATTCTCACCTGGATATAAGGTGGGATTTGGGACAGTGCAAGCAGCACTTACCCACTGGATTCCCAGATGAGCAGAGTTACCTGACCTTTCTACAGGATCACTGCTTCAGGAAGAGCACCTCACCTGGACTGTTTCCACCATCCTGCTCAGGTTGTATTCTGACTCTGTCAGTGTTCCTTTGTGTTATTGCATTTATTTTATTTTATTTTTACCTTTTTACCTTTCTTCTTATTAAATTATATCTCTGACTTGGAGCCTCTCATTCATTTTGCTTTCAAACCACAACACTTGTAGTCAATTATTTTGTACCATTGCTAAATAACAGAACAAATACAGAATAAGAGATGTGGTCTGTAGTGTTTGCAATGCTGACTTAAATTGTCTGTATGATATTCTCAGGAATCTCAACTCTACACTATTTCATGCTATTACTAGAATGGTTGTAAGATGGTGGTGATTATTATGAAAGACATTGACATTTCTCTACACCATTTGTACAAACAAATCCAAATATGAAAGCAGAAAAAATACTGTTTTTTGAACTTGACATTTTGACTTGTCACTCTCAGAACAAAAAGCAGAATATTTTTGAAGTTTAGTGACATTTCTTTTCATCTTAAATAATGAAGTCTTTTCATTTTTCACAGGGCTTGTGAAATCCCATCTCCGGCTGTTTGGAGAATAAATTGACAGGACCCTTGATGAGAAAACTTGAAGGTGTTTGTAGATGAGATCATTGTGACCCTGCAGTAAGCTCTTGCAGCCTAGAAAGCCAACTGTGTGCTCTGTTGAATCCAAAGCCTCATGGACAGCAGGGCAGGGAGGGGATTCTGCCCTTTAGCCCTGCTCTGGTAAGACCCCACTGCAGGGCTGCATCCAGCTCTGTGGTCCCAGCACAGGAGGATATGGACCTGTTGGAGCTAGTTCAGAGGAGGCCACCAAGGTGGTCAGTGGACTGTAGCATCTCTCATATAAAGACATAGAGAGAGAGTTGGGGGTTTTTAGCCTGGAGAAGAGAACACTCTAGGCAGAGCTCATACTACCTAAAGGGCATCTACGACAAGAGGGACTTTATTGCAAGAACACATAGTGACAGAAAAAGGGAAAGTGGCTTTAAAGTGGAAAGAGATTAAGTTTAGATTAGATATTAGAAGTTCTTGACAATGAGGGCAGTGAGGCCCTGGCATAGGTTGCCCAGAGAAGCTCTGACTACTCCATCCATGAAAGTGTTCAAAGCCAGGTTGGACAATGTTGGAGCAATCTTTTCTAGTGGAAGGTGTCCCTGCCCATGGCAGGGGGTTGGAGCTAAATGATTTTAATTTCCAATTAAAAAAACAAACAAACAAACAAAAAAAATCAAATGTACCAGCATTTTAATTTGAGCAGCTTAAAAGTTACAATAATTTGCTAATAGTAAATAATATATTAGTTCTAAAAATAATACACAATCAAATGGACCACAGGGTACCTACTGTGGGATACAGAGCAGGACCTTGAACTCCTGTCTCCCATACAAAGCAAAATAACCCATTTGACCCCTTTTATCATGTGTCACCCTCCATCTCCGCCCATTTTGGATTCATAAGATCTACATCACCATTCTCATCACCACACATTTCCATCTTTATTGCGCATGCTCCACCATCCCATTTTGGGGGGGTCTCCCCACCTTTGGGGATCATGGGGAGTAAGGCTCATCATCTTCTTCACGTGTCCTTTGAGTCACCTCTCCAATTACACATGCGTACTAAGCTCATATTACATATGGGAATACCATGCTGGGAACACTAAGGCAATAAATCTTGTATAATTAACACTTCTCTGGAGTTTCCCCAAATTTCCCTGTCTCCCAGATAATTTTAGTTACTTCTTATCTCAGTTCCTTTCTGTTTTTCTACTTTTCACTTGAACATCTGTGAGAGAAGTGGGGGGATCCCTTCCTCTCTTCCTTGGTATTAAACTTCTAACTACTATTTTATAATTTTAAAATACTGATTACTGTTTCAATGATTACTATTTCAATATTGTCAGCACAAATCATACCTATTTACCACAAGAGCAATAGGAGAGGCACAGCAGGGCCGGGTAGTGGCAGCGAATTTTCCCATCCCGCCAGGCAAGCAGCACCTCTACTGCACTCCTCCAAAGCTGACAGTGAGAGAGAGCAGCAAGAGAGAGAGAGAAAGCAAGGAGTTGGGTCCAGCCCCTTCCCCCAGACCAAATCTCTTGGTATCTCTGCTACTCCAAGAGAAAACTCTCCCACATAAAGAGAGAGTAGCTAGCTGCACCCTTCCCCTGAGCTGTAGCAACTTACCCTGTCTCTCTTAAGTACCAGTAATTTTTGTCTCTTAGCAACATATAGGAGAAAATTCCTTGTGAGAAAGAAACAAAAGGAAAAATTCTAAAACTCAACACTCTTGAACAAAGAACTGAAAAGCCCTGAAGATGCACTCCAGAAATAAAGTTGCACAAGTTGTTGGAAGTTTCTCACTAAATTTTATACCCAGTGATGCTCTCTTCACAGTCACAGGAATTTTTAAAATAATTGAGAGATAATGCATGTAATACATCTCTTCTTCCTGTGTTTTATGAATTAGTCATGCAATGGCTTGATTTGCTCAGGATTGTCTTTCAAAGTCTACCTGAGAAGGCTAAAACTTTTGCTTCTTTAAAGGATTTCTAGTGGTCCTGGAACACAAATGCCCTAAATAAACCTTGACCACCTATTTAATAATTTTACATGCAGATATGGAAATCTAGTTCCTATAAAATATACAACTTTAGTGCCAGAACCCTGTCTGGTTTCCAATAGTGTCCCAAGCCTTGATGAAACAGTCTGACATGAACGATGAGCATTTCTAGTCAATGGCTGAACATTTCTGCAAGATTTCTCCAGTACCATGTTTTAATATTTCAGATTATGAACATTATGATATTCTGTCATTACATTTATGTAGGAAACCCTATAAAAACCAGCAGTTCAGCTTCAGTGCTTTAATATATGTAATCAATGGCATTCAGTGTTCCTTGAGCATACTTTGTCACATTTACAGTCTTTTAGACCTTTTAGACAACAAAGTATGTTGTCTAAGGTCACTTTTTATAGACAGCCAAGGGGGAGGCAAAAATGAATGAACAAATAATAACATTCATTTTTAGGCTCTGTTGCAATACCTTCTGTACACATTTTCAGAATTTTTAGCCCTCCAGTGATTTTTCACTGTTGCTACAGCTACATCAGTTCTTTTGGGATATTTTGGCAGCAACTGATTTAAAACTAACAGAACTGGGAAGTATTTTGCAAGACTCTTCCAAATATTAATATGAAAATATTTTACTTACTACTGCAGTTTTCCTTCCAGGCAGGTTAACACAAAGCTTAGCAAAAGCTAATTCAATTTCATGAGCTCAGTCTAAAGGGGTTGGGAGGTGACCCTGTTGCAGATCTCCTCAGGGCAGGAGGTCGTGATTTGTATCAGAATGTTGAACTACCCTGACCTGAGGCCTTGGTGAGGCCTTGAAGCCTGTTGCACAGTTAAAATTCCTCCAGGCGTGTGGCGCAGCTAGAAATAGATATTAAGGTGTTTGGAAAGATAATGGGAATTTGAAGGTCACTGAGTAAAATAGTTAGTAGGCACATGTGTAGCCACCTTAACTGTAAGTTACATAGTGTGTGTTTTCATTCTTTCCCTTGCTGTGTGCCAATGACTGAGCTATCCAAATTGTAAACTATGTAGAACTGTATAAAAGACACCATTTCTCTCGAAATAAAGGAGTTGCACAGTGTTAATCACATTGATTAGAACCTGCATTTCTTTGGCCAGTCTCTTTTTTATTTATCTAGGTAGCCCTCACTAGATTTGGTGCCCGAATCTACAGGGACCCTTGCTTAAATGCATTTTGTGTCGCGACAACATTTGAAAAAGGAAAACGTCTAGACGTGTGAGCCCTTGCTTAAATGCATAAGGGTTCTCGGGGACTCTCGTTAAAAGCGGAGGAGACCCCAAGGGGACTCTCGTTAAAAGCGGAGGAGACTCCACGAGATCCTCGTTAAAAGCGGAGGTATCTCTGAAGACTCCTTGCTTGACTTGGACCGGGGTTGGCTCGGACCGACATTCGGCTCGGACCGACACAGGACGGATGGAGCGAAAAGGAGCAGAGACCGGTACCGCGAGGAGGTCGTCTGACTTCGAAAGAGCGTCAGCGCCACCCCTTGGACGAAGGTAAGCCATGTTGGGGAAAGAAAGAGACTGTAAAATGGATCTGGACTTGGGCGCGGCAACATGGCTGCTTTTAAATATCCTCTCTAGAGAGGTGAAAAAGTAAAAGAGAGTGAGTTGGAACAGTTGGCTCTGTGGGCCAGGAAAAAAGAACAGTTACAACAGCCTTCCCTGATGTTCAGTACCACTGAATGGAAAGAGATCGGTGATTTGCTGTGGAAAACTGTGATAACTGGTGGGAAGGAAGGCAAAACCGCACAGGAGCTCGGTACGGTTTGGGAAAAAGTATTTCATACTTTGCAACTTGTTTCGGCAGAAAAAAAGGCAGCCACAGCAGCAATCCAGGCTTTTGAGGGGGCAGCGCAAGAAAAACTAGAGCCTCCCCCGTCCCAAAAGACTAAAACAGTGAAATTTGCCAGTTTTGGGAATCAGCTGATCCGCGGCTTGCGTGCGTCCGTCAGCCCCACCCCGCAGGACGTCATTGATCAGGTGACTCAGGTGGAGAACCTCTCTCCTCCGCAGTCAGCACAGACTGGAAGCGAACCGGAAGTGTCTCAGTTGCCTCGCTCCGTGGGCGGAGAGACAGGCGGAGCCAAGGGAGGAGCCGAGGGCGGGGATGGGCAAGAGCTAAGTGATGCCAAGCCGGGGAGGACCGCAGGGCTGAATGGGAGGTGGAGATCGAGTTGACGTTGCAGTGCAGGCAGGGCCGATTTGCCCTCAGCGCGCACAGACTCACAGCGACCCGGAAGTGAGTGATGTCATCCATCGGCACGCGGCGTCATCTGACACGGTGCAGTCTTCGTCCTCCGCGAGGCGAGACACAGCGTCGCCTCACCTGGCAACCACCGCTCGCACAGCATCAGCAGGATTGCTCAGTCCAGAACCAGCACAGCGTCCTCTTCCTTCTGATTACGAATCGGACTCAGACATTGGAAACAGTCAAGTGTCAGCTTTTGCAGCCTGTGACAAACAGCAATCTCAAGGACGCCACCGTGTGTCGCTGTGACACAACATGAACAGCGCAAATCAGAATTGCAACAAATTATATCCAAACTTATTGAGATGTCAAAGCAACAAGAGCAACAGACACCGTCCATTCCTTCACCTGTTCCTTTGGCAGGACTGCCATCAGTCCCTGGTACTCCAACACCTGCCTTTTCAAAGAACCCAATCTTAGAACGTAAGGCTGCTGCAGTGAGAGCTGCAGTGATGGATGATAACTGGGATGCAGCCAACGCTCTTTCCTGCCCTGTTGTCATTGAAAACAATGCTGCCAGGTGGGAACCTTATGACTGAAAAGTGTTGCAAAAAGCAAAGGACACAATAACAAATTATGGACTCAGATCAGAGGCAGCAAGGAACATTTTACAATACATCTACACTGCTGATCTGTTGTGTCCATCTGACTGCTTGAACATTGCTACATTGTTGCTCACACCGTCTCAGCTTCTCATTTTCGAAAGAGAATGGAAACGTCTGGCTGCAGATGAGGCTAGCAAACATCAGCAAGTGGGAGATCCGTTGTATGCCATCCAGCCCATCTTAACTGGGCATGGAGCATATGCATCACCAAATGTTCAACTTATCTATCCCATCGAGATGCATCAGCTGTCTCAGTCGCTGGCACTCAAAGCCATCCTGCTGGTCCCTGACAAGAAAAAACCTTTACCTGATGCTTCCATCAAACAGGGTGCAGGTGAATCCTATTCCCAGTTCATTGATAGATTGGCAGCAGCCTTGAAAGACACTCCAGACTTAACAACAGAGGTGCAAGACAAACTGTTTTGTACCTTGGCTTTCGACAACGCCAACTCACGCACCAGAACCATTCTAGCATTCTACACTTCCCCAGGGAAGTCCAGTTGATGAGATGCTGGTGAGAGCAACTCAAGCAGAACAAAATAGCCAGAACGCAGCATTCATGGCAACCATGCATGATGCTGTGAAACAATAAGGTCACATCCTTGCTGCTGCCTTGACAAAAGGGAAATAAAAGAAAAAGTCTTCACGTCACAACAAGCCATTTAAAGTGATTTGCTTCAGATGTGGTGAGTCAGGTCACGTCAAACAGTCATGCCACAAGCCTGTGTGGTGCACAACATGCAATGTTAACAGTCATGCCACTGAGGCTTGCAAAAGGTCGGGAAACTACAAGAACAGCACGTTGTGGCACCGCGCGAAGACAGAAGTTGATGCCCTGACCCAGAAGACCCCATCAATGGATTTTTAAGTAAAAACAGACCTGCCACTTGCGGGAGTCTTGGTGTGGACATGGAAACAGCTGAGGAAGTTACTCTAAAAGATAAAGAAGTCACCATGATCCCCACCAATGTTTGTGGCTCAATGTACAGTATACAATCTCTTGTAGGAGGTTTGCTCCTCGGAAGATCCTCCACCAGTAAACGAGGAGTGATTGTTCTCCCAGGACTTATCGATGCGGACTTTACTGGTCAGGTTCATATTCTAGCTTATGCCCTGCAACCACCTGTGGCCATTCCAAAAGGCAGCAAAATCGCTCAAATTGTGGCGCTTGAGAATCCTCTGCCACATCGTTGCCGACCTAGGGAGCCAAATGAGAGATTGAGACTGAACGAAGGTTTTGGCTCCACTGGCCATGATGTCTTTTTTTACTGTAGAGTTGAAAGGTCGACCTGTCAAAACCATGTTTTTACAACGAGGTTCTCAACAGGCCCAGCAAGAAGTTCTCCTGGACACAGGCTCGGATGTTTCCATTTTTAACCAATTGTATTGGCCTTCAAATTAGCTTTTGCAGGCTCCGAGCAATCACATCATTGGGGTGAGTGGAATGAGAAACCCATCCATCAGCGCAAACCCCATTCGCATCACTTTTGACGACAGTCAAGTCATTGTAGCACGACCATACATCATGCCTTTGCATGCCAAAATTCGAGGCCTGCCGGGCAGAGACGTGCTGTCTCAGCTCGGCTTGGTGTTAACCACAGATCAGCATTTTTTCTAGTGGCCACTGCAGAGCAGCCACCCATCCTGAAGATCACCTGGTTGACTGACAACCCTGTGTGGGTCGAGCAGTGGCCCATGACTGACACAAGGCTGCAGATTGCAGAACAGCTGATTCAAGAGCAGCTTGATGCAGGACACATTTGACCATCTGTTAGTCCGTGGAACACCCTGATTTTTGTGATCCCCAAAAAATCAGGCAAGTGGAGACTGTTGCATGACTTGCGGAAAGTGAATGCACAGATGCAGGCCATGGGTGCCCTGCAACCAGGCCTTCCAGCGCCAACCATGATTCCACAGGGATGGAGCATTGTCATCATTGATTTGAAGGACTGTTTCTTTACTATTCCACTCCACCCACAGGACACTCAACGCTTTGTTTTCACTGTGCCATCAACCAATTGAATGGCTCCAACAAAAGGATATGAATGGACAGTTTTACCACAAGGAATGCGGAATTCGCCATGTATGTGTCAGCTGTTTGTTGACTGGGCCTTGCAACCAATTCATCAACAGCTTCCTGATCCATTGATCTATCATTACATGGACGACATATTGACTGCTACAAAACATCCATTGCCAAAAGCAAAACTAGACTGGTTGATTTTACAATTAGAGCATCAAGGTCTGAAAGTTGCACCAGAAAAAATACAACAATCAGCTCCTTGGAAATATCTTGGATGGCTGATCACAGATGCACAAGTTTGTCCTCAGAAAGTCACGTTGCATGACAACATTTCCACTTTGCATGACGCTCAAAAACTGTTTGGTGATCTGCAGTGGGTTAGAACCATTGTAGGCCTCATCAATGACGACTTACAGCCGTTCCTGCCATGGATTCGTGGCAGTGATGCTGACAGTTCGCAAATTTGTACCCCAGAACAGCGGAAAGCATTGCTGACAGTGTCAGAAAAGCTTCAACGGGGATGGAGTGCACATCGTGTAGAACTTCTTCCGTTGTCACTTTTCCTGTCCAATGCTGAATCTTGTCCGCTTGCCATCATCTTTCAATGGCAAAAGAAAAAGGGGGAGAACCACTCTGAACAGAAAAATGGAAAATCTAATTTCAAAATTGAATCTGATGCCACAGCAATTGTCCTTGAATGGGTGTTTATACCTGTTCAACCAAAAAGTCGTGTATGAGCAGGACAGACGCTTTTGCTGCCTTGATAAGAAAAGGCAGAGACAGAATCATTGAAATAGACGGGAAAGAACCAGCAGATATCAGCATTCCCGCAAAAGATGAAGACTTGGAATTGCTGTTGAGGCACTCAGTTGCATTGCAGGAAGCATTGTTGGGATTTGCAGGTGTGGTTCACAACAGACAGCCAAAAGGCCCAATGTGGCATTTGATTGCGCGTCACCATTGGATGGAAAGGCCTTTGTGTTCACTGAGACCAGTGAAAGGCAGGACAGTGTTTACAGATGCTGGCTGAAAAACAAAAAGGGCTGCATGCGTCTGGCAGCTAAAAGGACAATGGCTGCAACATATAATCCAGGGTGAAGCAAGAGATACGCTGCAAACCCTTGAACTGAAAGCGGGCTGTTGGGCTTTGCAGACTTGGAACAAAAAACCACTCAACGTGGTGTCCGATTCTTTGTACGTGGTTGGAGTTGTGCAGAGAATCGAGGATGCACTCCTCAGGCAAACCCAGAATCAAATCTTAGAGAACTGTTCCTGCAATTGAGAGGTGTGTTGAATCAACACCATCATGTCTTCTGTGTGTTGCACATTCAGAGTCACCAGTGCAACGGAGGTTTGGGAGAAGGCAACGCACGAGCTGATGCTGCAGGCAGTGGTGTTGTACATGCTCCTCCCAAAAACAAGTTTGAAAAGGCTCGCAACAGTCATGAGACATTCCATCAAAATGCATGAGCCTTGCACCGACAATTTCAGATTCCTTTGAGTGATGCACAAGGAATTGTGCGTGCCTGCCCTCAATGCAGTCATCACGGGCCCGGACTGGGGCTGGGCACAAACCCAAAGGGACTGAAAGCTTTAGAATTGTGGCAGATGGACGTAACTCATGTCCCAGAGTTTGGGAGATTGAAATATGTCCATGTCACTGTTGATACATACTCCAATTTTATTTGGGTGACAGCACAGCCAGGGGAAAAAGGTTTACATGTAGAAAGGCATCTGTCTGCTTGTTTTGCAGTCATGCGTGTACCTGTGGAAATCAAAACCAACAATGGTCCAGCCTATGTCGGTCAGCGAGTTGCCAGATTTATGCAGAAATGGGGGGTGAAACACACCACGGGAATCCCTCATTCTCCCACAGGTCAAGCTATTGTTGAAAGAGCAAATCGCACCCTCAAAGAATATCTTGCAAAGCAGAAACAGGCAGATGACACTGATGTAGTTAGTAGATTGTCTAAGATTTTGTTTACTTTGAATTATTTGTGTTTAGTAGAAGGTCGGGAGGAACCTGCAGTCGTGATACATCATCACGTCGTCAAAGAGGGAAGACTGCAGGCAATTCCAGGATTTTATGTGTATTATAAAAATATGCGAACGGGTGAATGGCAGGGACCAAGCCAAGTGTTGTTTAATGGTCGAGGATACATGTGCATATCCACAGAAGCTGGTCGTGTCTGGGTGCTGAGTCGATTTACCCACGCGTGTCCTCCAACAAAAATACCATCAGACAACGAAAACAATCAAAGGGACAATCAGGAGGACGGCGATCTACCTGGAACAGCTTTGAACAATTCCAAACCTTCTGATCCTTCTGAACTTGATAACAATTAGTTTCAGAGTGTGTGGATTTAGTAATTATATAAGTACATAGCAGAAGTTAAGTTATCTTAAGTTAGTCTAAGTTAAGAGTTTAAAAATTAAGTTAAGTTATAAGTTAAGTGTATGCCAAATGTAGGTAATCGCGCCTTTGACTCAGTCTAGGTAGTTCAAAAAGTAAAAGGGGGATATGTTGCAGATCTCCTCAGGGCAGGACGTCGTGATTTGTATCAGAATGTTGAACTACTCTGACCTGAGGCCTAGTCAAGGCCTGACCTGAGGCCTTGGTGAGGCCTTGAAGCCTGTTGCACAGTTAAAATTCCTCCAGGCGTGTGGTGCAGCTAGAAATAGATATTAAGGTGTTTGGAAAGATAATGGGAATTTGAAGGTCACTGAGGAAAGTAGTTAGTAGGCACATGTGTAGCCACCTTAACTGTAAGTTACATAGTGTGTGTTTTCATTCTTTCCCTTGCTGTGTGCCAATGACTGAGCTATCCAAATTGTAAACTATGTAGAACTGTATAAAAGACACCATTTTTCTCGAAATAAAGGAGTTGCGCAGTGTTAAACACATCGATTAGAACCTGCATTTCTTCCGCCAGTCTCTTTTTTATTTATCTATGTAGCCCTCACTAGATGACCCCAGTGTGGATGCATGACAACATGTTAAGAAAGAGTGAACTGATTGTGAACATGAAACAGATTTCAATAACAAGAAGTCAGGTTGTCATGGGAAAGAAAATTTTAAGGCTACATTTTATCACTTTACCTTTTTTTAATAGAGGTGTGAAATACAATTTAAAAGCAACACAAAAATAAACACCAAGCACTTTCAGTTAACACAGACCTTCTGCTAACATGGAAAGTACCATTTGCAGTTCCCCAGTGCAAGAAAGGTATGCACATACTGGAGAGCATACTAAAAAGGACTGCAAAGATGTTCGAGGGTCTGGAACATGTCTCCTCTGAGAAGAGACTGAGATAGTTGGGACTGTTGAGCCTTGGAGAAGATAAATTTTGGGGAAACTCAACAATATATGGAAATACCTGTAAAGAGGGTGTAAGGAAGAATGATCCAGGCTCTTCTCGGTGACAGGACAAGTCACACACACAAATCAAAATACAGGGGGCTCCATCTAAATGCAAAGAACCATAACACTGTGAGAGGGTCTGAGCCCTGCCACAGCTTGCCCAAAGAGGTTTTGGAGACTCCAGCTGTGGAGATATTCAAAACCTAACTGGGCCTGGGCAATTTTAAATCAGAGGACTTCCAGAGCCCTTTCCAGCCTCAATACTTTTCTAATTCTTTAATTGTGTAAAATGCTATGGAATAACACTAGACTATGCTAATTCCATGTGATGGCATTTTTCCTCCAGTTTACAGAATCTAGACTAAAAACTTGTCATTTTAATAGACTGCTCAAAATTCCTTCTTCACATTTCAAAGAGAACAATTATAAAAGAAGAAAAACTTGTATTTAGCCTAGCAACATGTAAGCTTAGCATTGCAAACTTTTGACTTTCTCTGGAGTTCTACAAAAAAAAAGATCTTTTTTTGGGTACCAATCTCACTATGAGGTTACAAGGCATTTATATTTGATAATAGGAAACCCATTGGCCAATAAAGACTACTGAAAGTTTTCTATATGATAATTCAAGAGATGTAAGGCTTCTTACATGAGAGAGAATGAGAGTACTCAAATACACACAAAAAAGCAATTTCATTTAAAAATATGTTATCCATAGAACTCAAATGGAATCAGCTTTTGGATAACAAAACCTGGCACATTTTTTATGATAAGGTTTCTTAAAGGCCATCTACCTGAAGCTCCTAAGTTTTGATACTCACAGCTTGACTTGGTATAGGCAATCAAACAGAAAACCAGTGGAAAAGAACTTTTACGCTTCCCTGTCTGATCCCTACCAGTTTTAACAATAACTTACGTGCAAAGTATTTCCTTGTTCACTTTTAAGTAGGGAAAAATACATCTAACCAAAATAACACAATAAAATCATAAAATATTGTATCATAAAATATTTGAACACCTTTTTATCTCTCTTTTCCTACTTGAAAAATAAAAAACAGTAAATTTTCCTGACTCAAGCAAAGAAATAAATTCTTAGAAAAAAATAGGGTTCTACTAATAAATATCTCCAAATATTATAAGATATAGACTTCAAAGGGTTGAAAAGACCTGCATGTAATGCATATTTCATGCTTCCAATCCCAGATTAGAATTAATGTAATATCTGAGCTAATATTTTAACTGGGAATTCAAATAAATAACAGATTAAATCCATTGTGCATTCAGTGTATTGAACTGACTGTAAACAGCAGGAGGACATTTCCAACAACACATATTGAAGAAATATTATTTCACACTAAAGGATTTTCTTTGCATTTTAATAATTTGAATATAAAATTTTCATAGTTTTATTTCTTTTTAATGCAATGATTGAGATGAAACAACAAACTATGGAGGGTTTCATGTAAGAAAATCCTTCTATAACTATATAATGTTACATTAAAATTAATGATTTACATTTTGCATGACTTTTCTTCTTTAAAAAACAAATTCTTTTTATTGTTGGTTATTTTCATTTGCAATTTTTTCATACTATTCATTGCTGTTAAGGGAAAAAATTCATAATTTACTGAAATGAGCTAAACTGGTTATTGATTTTGCTTAGATTCAAAAATTTCTTCTCTGTTATTTTGTTTATGCCTTGCTCCTCAGAGTCTTTTTGTCAGCATTCATTTCTTTCTTTTACACAGAATCATAGAAAAAGTATTTCAAGAAATTAAATACGTATACTTACAAGTTGTGAAGAAAGAGTGCGTGATGGCTTATGGAGGTTTTAGGCTGGTAAACATTAACTTGTCTATGAGAAAATGAAGTTCATTCTCCATGTACATATAATTTAGGTTAAGATTTCCACCCAATGAGCTTCCATATGGCTTTTTTTCATCAGCTATTTAACATTGCCTCTAATTTATAAAGTCTTTTACGAAGGAAAGTAATAAATACAAAGCAACTTATAGATTAAGATGCAGATCAAGTGATGATCAGATATTTAGTCTTCTAAAAAGACTCTAGAATCAGCTCAAAGCTCTTTCATGTTGTCGTGTTCCACTGTGGGGAACTAGTCAGGAATGAAATTAAATGAAACAAGGCAAACATCTGACAACCATTTCTTGGTAATGAAAAAACAACAAAAAAAGGAGTACCCTAGTAAAGAGGGCTAGAAAAGACAGAGCAAGAGGAAGAAAAATGGGAAAGAAATGGGGAGAAGAAGAGAGAGAGAGAGGAGATGGAGACAAAAAGAGGGCATTACCAAGAGAGGTCGGGGAGTGTTGTTGAGGTCCATGAGGCAGGGGTGTCTCCTGCTGCGACAGGTGAACAGGCACAAGGTGAGGGTGCGCTCAGGCACCGGCAGAGGTCCAGAAGCCTGGAGAGGGTTGCAGCGAGGATGGACGGCAGTGGTGAGCTGGCTCAGAGGCAGGCAGGGCTGGACACAGGTGGCTCAGGCAGGGACACAGAGACAAAGCAGACAGGACATTGGTCAGAGACACAGGGAGGCAGGACAGACGTGTAGGGTGAGCAAGAGCCAGTGAGGGCAGGAGAGCCGAAAGGTAGGCTGTGGCCAGAGCAAAAGCGTAAGGCTCAAAAAACTCTGGCTCAAAAGCAAGTTTCAAAAAGCAAGTCTCAAAAAGCCTGTTGAATCACCAAGCCTCAAAAGCAAAAATCCAGTCTCAAAAAAGCCCCAAGTCAAAAGCACATACTTAAAAAGTGAGTTTCAAAAAAAACCCAAAAAGCAAAAGGTATAAAAGCAAAAAGCCTCAGGAGCTTGGGGTGTGGTTACCTTTTATGCCCCCTGGCTTATTCCAAAGTCTGCCTGCTGACAGGAGACCATTGGCCCAGTCCAAACTTTCATGTCAGTCCATTGGTGGGGACTTTTTGCCATCTGATTGGAGAGTGTCTCTGAAGGGTACAGGGTCTTCAGGTTCCCCTGCTGACTGCCTGTCCCATTTCAGACATAAACTGGTTGCCAGGCAAAGTCTCCCCAGAGACAAGGCTTTCCTCCATCTTCTCCTAGCTGCCTCCTGGACATGGCACATGTGCAACCCCTCCCTCATGTGTGTCTTGTTATAAACAAGTATGTACTTGTTGGCTTTTGCTATTGTGTATCAGCTTTTGCAAATTATTAATCACAACAATTTTGATATAGTACAGTTTGTAATCACTTTTAATTGCTTTTGATATAGTATAATTTGTCAGCTTTTTGTGGCCAATGCCCTGGCCCCTGTGTAGCTCATATCCTCAGAACATCATTTATGCATGATATTTTAGTTTATGGACAGTGTAATAAACATATATTACAGTTTTGACTTTCCCAATATATTAAAGTGGATGCTATGTGTTGTGCATTATAATGTTAACTTTTGCAGAAGTAGCTCTAGTTGTGAAATAATAGCTAATGCTTTTATTTTTGTAACTAACTGACAATAATGAGAATAACTCAGATATACTTGCGAAATAACTAATGTTGATTTAAAGTACTTGTGGAAATAGTCAAAACCACCTTCATGGTAAGATAACATTTAAGGAATGGATGTGATGAGGACTCCTGCCACTGACCCCTCAACCATCAATAACTGTCACCTGCTGAAACCACAGGGGCTGAACAAGGGGCCATTGTGAGGAAGTGACCCTCAAAAAACCTTCAATCCACCATTACTGCATGTACCCAAAAAAGGCGGATCAAGGGTCAAACCAAGCTAAAGAATTCCTGGAACATGTAAAAAAGTTCAAATAAATGTTTGAATATGAATAATCTTTATTAATATGTATTTGACCAATGCAATGGAAAAAGTATATAAGAAGAATTGCTATGGTTAGCACGGGTGCCTCTGGCTGTTGCCAAGCATCCAGTGCTGTTATTGATTTGTCTCTTATTATCTCTTATTAAACTTCTAAAAATTTTAGAGTGAGGTTCATTTCTCACACTCTGGCTGCCAGGGTGTGTCGCCCTGATCTTTAGCGTTCTGATGACTACATATTTCTTCTGGAGTTTCGCAAAACAAAGTAAATTGTTTTCATATTTCTCTGTGATGGACTTTTGAATTGACCACTGGGGTCAGAGAGGTGTTCCTCTCATCTACCAGTCCTTGACCAAATCCCAAATCCTATTTAAACTCCAAATCATAATAAACTGCCCTTCTTCTTTCCTCACTTCAACCTGATGGGTGAGTGTGTGGTCCTTTTGTGTCCTTAACAGTGACAGGATGTCTTGGGGTCACATCATAAAAATACTATTTTCCCCTATTGTCTGCTTTATACCCATAAATGGGTCCTGTACCTTTAAGCTGGGCTCAGGGGGAAGGGGGGAGCCAGGGGAAGTCCTTGAAACATGGTTTGTCTAGCTCTCACACTCCTCCATGTTGTTTTTTTTTTCTCTGCTGTGCAGTATGGACAGAATACATTCTTTGCTTTTAGCTATCTACTTTTTGTTAGCTGAGGTAGGAAGTTTCTCGGAGTGCAACAGCATTTCTTCTTTGATTTCCATGCCTTCTTCTGGAACTGTCCAGTTTAGCTCCAATCTGAAAATACAGACCAGGGCCAGGAGACCCATGCTGTGGCTGCAGAGGGGGAGGCTGCAGGGACACCACATCCTGGCTCTGGATCGCAGGAGAAGCTGAGCAGAACTCTAAATCCATGACTTTTCTCTGCAGTGAAGAAGTTTAAAATCTAACACTATAAATTTTATTCCCCTGTGCCCTGCAGGCACTTTGTGTATTAAATAGGCAGATTTTTCACTTTCCTCCAAGAAATTCCTTTCATTTGGTGGGGAGAGGAAGTGCCAAAACCTGCTTTCTTTAGAAGAAATGTTAATTTCAGGATGTTTCCTCCTAATTTGTCTCAATATGAGACACAGGGTTGAGACAAATAAATTGACTCCTCATGCATGTTAATTAATATTATCCCTACAGCTTTGCACTGGGCATCTACAATTTTAAACATGACATATGAAGCTTTTCAAAACACGTTTAGAGACCATAAATTTTTCCATCAGTCTCCCCAAATACCTGTTTCTACCTTTCAGTGTTCCTTTAGGGGACCTTTCTTCCCTCTCCCCTCTTGTAACACAAATGCGGTAGAAATAGATCAACAAGCTGAAAAATTACCTAGCAGCATTAAGCAGTACACTGGATTCTGACTCAGGAACCCAGTGATTAAATCAGAGGACAGGAAGGTTTTAGAATCAGGCAACTACCTTTTCCCTTTTGTACTAGAAGACCTTGATATTTTTAAGGAGCAAATGAGGAACATGAGAGTGAAGACCAATTTCTACATCTCAGAGATTGTCCTCAGACTCAGTTTAGTCTTGAAGTTTTTGAAGAACTGGTATCTTCACAGTGACCTCCTGTAAGGTACTGGCTGTGCTCTATGTGTTTAAATATAATTGAATACAAATTGTTTTTAGCCTTCTGCAGTTTTAGACATTTGAAATATCCTTTAAAATGCTGCAATTTCAAGCACATTTTCTTGAAAGTATGGTTTGAAGAAAATGTTCCAAAAAATTCCTGAATTAACTCTTCTACTTTATAGTGTTGTTTTCAGTGAAAAAGTTCTTGTTTCATTAAGATTTGTTTCATGGTTTTGGAAATGCACTCTTATGGTCATGATGTGCCCAGAGTAGATATAGTTACCTCATGTATATGAAAAAAAAATTAGTCTTAAGAAGTAGCAGCCAAAAGGTGACCAAACTTTGGCTGACGTGGTAAGCACAGGCTGGCTGATTTTACCATGCTATTTCAGTAGTTAAAGATGACTTCTCCGAACTAAAAATTCCTCTCAGGCATATCCTCACTACAAACACAGCACAGTTCTTATCCAATGGTTGATGCCCCTAGTGTGGACTAACAGGAGAAGAATTCTAAAGATATGCCCTAAACAGATGATTAGAAAAACAGTTTAAGCCTGTATACCCCATAAGAGATGGGAGGACTCCTACTGGGCAAATGGCTGATGCACAACCATCATTCTGTGGTGTTACATAAAAACAAAAATTACTAAGTCAGGTGTGGTTAGAAGCTTGCCAATCACCTACTAACACTGACTAGTTGAGACAAATCCTCACTATATAGGAAAACTCTAGGTTGGACGCTATTCTAACTAAATTCCTTTAGTTCTACCCAACAGACTCTGTTGGTCATAGCTAATATTTTCAGTATATTCATAGCCAATATGGAGAAAACTACTGGCCCATAAAGGACTTGAGCAAACTGAAGCTGAGCCATAGGTCAGTATTTTTGCCATTAAATGATTACAGAAAAGTCCGCGCTGCCCCTAAGATTGACACTCAATAGCACTTTAGAGCTTTCCTGTGGCAGTGTTCCCCATTCTTTTTTAATTTAGAGAGAAAAGGATACCTATTTTCATATTTTCCACCTTATTCATAGCTCTTCTTTTGATTTTGAAAGCTGGATATAATTGTCAAAAGTTCTCAATTCCCTGCAGCATTTGTTTTGCTTACAAATTTCATTTTTAATTGAGTCTTCATTTGAAAGTTTTCATTGGCTTATCGCCGTGTTTTCCAGATTGTAAACAGTGCCATGAAAAATAATGTTATGCTACTTTCAAAACAAACAAGAAAATGAAACTACATCTTCATTGTTTTTCTATATCCAAAGTGTAAGAATTAAAAATAAAGATATTTAAGGATGTGCAATTAACTATAAAACATCCTTAATCCTCTTTTACTGTTCTGAACTTTAAAAATAGAAATCCTTTTGAAAGTTTCCATATGACTGGCATGATAATGGTTCATTTGCATATCATTTACCTATGAATTAAAAAACAGGATTTACATGCAGATAAAGCTCTGAACACTCCAGAGGAAAATTTCCAGACTTAATGTTGGTGCACACTTAACACTAGAGGTTAAAGAGTATAAAGTCAAGCCCTAGTATCAGTGAGGTGTACATGCCAATATTGCTAAACTTTTAGTTGCAAAACATCATTACATCTGTTTTCCAGCTCTGAAATGGTAAACACATATGCTAAAGCACTCATTGAATGACTATCATGTAAGTCTTGACTAACATTTGTTCATGGCTCATAAAACTGCTCGTTTGCCTGTGGAAAAAAATAAAATATATTCAGCACCACATGAGCAAAAAGGCTTGATTTCTATAGTACACACGCTATTGTAAACTGGTGATTCTTATGAATCAGGAGAATAATGCTGATGCAGACCTAATGTTGGTTATACCAGCAAGTTCAACAAGGCTTTCTAAACATGGAAGGGTTGCTCATTGTTTCAGTACAAGCAGAGACCACAAAAGAAAAATGAAGAGCAGAACTAGACCATCTGTTTCATGAGACAGTGATTAATCATCTATGTTCTGGCTGAAAGAGCAGGCACCTCAGCACTGAGAATTATCTGAGGTTTAGGTGAGGAATATCCTCTATGGTTATCACATTTTAAAACTATTAACTAGGTGATAAACATAAGTTGCAACAGAAATAACCATAATAAATAACAACCAGTGAAATTGTTTTTTGTTTCATCTTCATTTGACCTGTGTAATTCCACAAAAAATCCAACCACGGAACATATCAAGTCAATATTATATACCACTGAGACAGAACCACAACATGGATGATGAGAAGTGCTCCTTTGCTCCTCTTTCTTTTTTAAAGGGTTTGACACAAACTGCTGATCTTCTCCCTCCCCGTATTTCAAGCTATTGAAGTGTTGTGGTTTGAAAAGCAAAATGAATGAGAGGCTCCAAGTCAGAGAAATAATTTAATAAGAAGAAAGGTAAAAAGGTAAAAGTAAAATAAAATAAATGCAATAACACAAAGGATCACTGACAGAGTCAGAATACAACCTGAGCAGGATGGGGGAAGCAGTCCAGGTGAGGTGCTCTTCCTGAAGCAGTGATCCTGTAGAAAGGTCTGGTAGCCCTGCTCCTCTAGGAATCCAGTGGATAAGTGCTCTTGCACTGTCCCACATACCAGCTTATATCCAGGTGAGAATGCTTGGTTCCTCCCCCTGGGCAGAGCATCTCACAATAGCATGAGAAGTGTGAAGTGGGTCCTTGATGGCCCATTAAACAGAGATAACTCCTGAAGGGAGCTACCTGTGACTCATGGGCGTTAATGGGCCATTAGCAGAAGACACCCCAAAGGCCATTAGCAGAAAAGGCAGGGGGCTTGGGAAAACTCTAGCCCACCTGGTTTCAACAGTTCATGAAGATGGTGATAGAATAAATACTTTGTGTACATCCTACACTGCAACCCAGGACATGAAGTTATCAAAAAATAAGGTTGGAATGGACCCACAGGTGTCTTCTTATCAAGCCCTGTACTGCAGAGAGTTCAAAGCTACACGTTGTTACTCCTGGAATACTTACCTGATATATTTTTAAAGTGAGAGGTTGATTTTGCATCTTCTTACTCTTGCGGCATTTAATTATCATTGGAAAGGTTCTCATCAAGTCCCCTCTAAATCTTTCTTACCAATTTTCAAGGCCACTATATCTTGTCTTATCCTTCACTTACATAGAAATAATTTTGCTTTTATAGCAGTCTTTTTAGACATTTGAACACAACAGTGAGAAAACACCCCTCTCCTTTCTCTTTGAAAATTATTTTTCAACTTCATTAGATGCATTTTCTGTAACTTCGAGCATCCTGACTTTTAATTGGATGTTCATAAATTTTTCTATGTATCTTTCTTGAGGTAATCTCAAAGATAAGCAATGTTCTGGGCCCCTAGATCAAAAGATTAGTTTCCATGTACACAGAGTATATTCCTTTTCTTATATCCTAGGTCAACCATCAAACAATTAACTCAAACCCATCTTGTTATCCTCTATCATATTACTTTTGTCTATATTTAATTTTTCCCTGTGATTTCCACAACTTTTAATAGTAATTTCTAATTCTGTGTCCTCTAGTGTATTTGCAGTTTCTCCTGACTTTGGGTCATTTAAGGAGTTAATAAATTATGGGAGAATCAATGGAAGGCAGAGAAGGAAGCACAACTGAGCTTGTGGAGCAGGATGTTCTGGCCTTGGCGGGATACAGGTTGTGGGATAAGTGACCACAGATTTGAGAAGAACTGGGAAAGTACAGCATATGCAGATATCAAGGTTTTTAAAACTATGTAGTTTTGTAAGGCTGCCAAGAAACGCAAACAGTAGGTTGATTCTCTAACTAGTGGGAAAATTTTGCTTAAAGATGTGACTGCTTGGGGCTGTGTCTGCCTGTAGCTGTAACAGGAAATAACACTGAGCTGTGAGTATAAACCAACTGCAACCCCTTTTTGTTTAGAGTTCAATGACTTCAACTCTGACTTTTTTTTTCTTGGGCCTTTAATTTCTTTTTGCTTGGGCTTCTTGCTTGGACTACTTGTTGCACCCCTCCTGTCTCTCAGTCACGCAACAATAAATGTATTCCATTATCTGAAAATACTGAGCAGAATCAGCTCTGAAAATCTCCAGTTAATGTCCTCTTCTAGAATGAGCCATTGATAACTGCTTCCCAAAGTAATATTTTCTTACCAGCTTTTCCAAGAACATTTAATCTATTTCCATTCCTCAGTTATGAATGTATTATTTCAAATGTTAAATAAATTACAAGTCTTTACTAGTACAAAGTACTGCTGTATCTCTCCTAAATAGCCTGGTCCTTATCCTATGAGAAACGAAATTTGGAATTATCTAGAGCCTTCTGTATGTTTTTACTAGCCTCTTCATCACTTTTCAAGTGCCTACAGTTATACAGTTCCAAGAATTTTGAGTGGGGACAGAAGGATGGAATTTTTTCAATAATTGAAAGGCAAGCTAAGATATGTAATTTTGCCCATATTGCCTTCCCCCTTTTTAAAGATACACATTGCGTTCTGGATTTTTCCATTTTTTCTACTTCTTTTCACTTGTCTACAGTGTTAAATTACTAGCAGTTCCAGATTTCTTTAGTCACTTCTTTAAGTAGTGCAGGATGAAGTTTTCTAAACTCAGCAATCTGAAACAGTGAATTTCCTTAAACGTCTCACCAGCTCTTATGCTTCAGGGTGAGCATGACCCATTACTGCACAAATGCATAGATTTTTTTTTTTTACAAGGACTGATGCAAGAGATATTAGACATTTCAGAATTGGCAGAATCAACTTTCTCTTATTTCATAGCTGCAGACCAACTCTTTAGTTCTCGTCTTGGTAATAAATATTTTGTGACAGGCTTGATATTAGCTTCATTTCAGTCTTAGCATCTTGGTTTTAAAGACAGGTGTCTGCCAAGGAAGGTGGGACCCACCCTTGGAATTGAAAAATATGACCCTCTTCCCTCCAAAGAGGGAAAATACAACCTGGAAATTAGGGACTTTCAGGTAAAGATGTGGGAGAAGGAATAACAGTTTTTTACTAGTATATATGTGGACAACAAGGCAAACAAACAACAACAGTGGCAGCAACAAACAAAGCCAGAAACCCAATGACAGCCTTCTCTCAGCTGTTGAGCACTTTCCTCTTTGGTGTAGTTCTGGTCACAGCCGGCAGGGGCGCTGTGACCAGGCAAGGCAGGTGCGATGATTCCCCCAAGGCTGCAGGGGGCACTGTGGTGCAAGCCCAGTCAGGCTGGCTCACCTCAGGGATGGCTAACAAAATGTAACAGAAAACTCTGCAGCCTCAGCAGGAGCCGGAGGCTTGGGTCGATGCAGGGTGCTGGGTTAGAGGGTAGCCAAAAAGCCCCAAGCAGTGCCAGAAAACAGCAAGGCTTGCCGCATGCAGCCAGGAAACAGGCCCTCCAGGAAGGGGAAGGAGGCCAGGGTCCTGGGTTTCCCCTGAGGCGTCCAAGTAGATGGTGAGGGTTCTTTTCAGTCAGATTTTCAACAGCTGCTCTAACAAGTAAAGGCTCACCCACAGTAGGAGAAAGAGTGGCGGAATAAAAGCTTTGTAGTGGCAGAGAATCCTCCAGTCAGGGGCCACAGACTGACTGTCCCTTAGCCAAACTGATTCTGAGAATGAGAGAACCAGAAGAGCAGAACCCAACCCCTCACCCCCGCCAGCCAAAATTGGTGGTATCTCTGCCCTTCCCAAGCGAATGCCCCCAAGCTTGATAGTGCAGCCAGCTGCACTATTCCCTGTCCCCCTTGGCTACAACTTTCGTCTTGCTTAAGTACTGGTTGTTATTGTCTCTTAGCAACAGATGGGAAAAAATTCCATGAGAGAAAGAAACAAAAGGAAAAATCCTAACCCCCAATACCTAGCTTTTGTATTTCATTACCTGGTGTTTTTTTCTCCTTAGTTCTTTATATTCATAATTCGTCACATGACCTGAATTCTATTTGCTGACATTACCTTCTTATGTTCAAGCTTGATACAGAGGTTTTGGTGTCCTTAAATTGATTTCTTAATGCACATTTTTCCTTTCCTCTCCATTAAAATAATTTGTGATTATTTCATCATTACGATTTGGTTTTGTGTGGTTTTTTGTTGTTGTTGTTGTTGTTGTTGTTGTTTGTTTTGTGGGTTTTTTTGTTTGGTTTTTTTGGGGGTTTTTTTGTTTGGGTTTTTTTTGTTTGTTTGTTTTTTTGTTTTTTGTTTTTTGTTTTTTGGTGTTTTTTTTTTTTTTTGGAGAACACTCAGATTTATATAATTATTCTTCTCCTTATAGGAACTTCTCCTTTCTTCTTTGAGTTTACTAGGATGATATAGCTCAATCCCTTTCACAGTTATAAACTAAGTAGAGAACAAAATCTGTATTCCTACCACACCAGAAAATCTTGCTTGGTCATGATTAAACTCAGATTCAACTTATAGAGTCAGCATCACCCAGCTCTTATTTCAAAAATAAGCTTGATTTCAATTATCACACTGCCTTTCACCATTGTACGAGCTCTTTAAATTCTGGAATATTTTGTCACAGAGTAGATGCTCTGTTGTGAAGCAAAATTTCTATTTCCTTCCCTTCACAATGTTGAAAGTATTTTCTGAAACTCAATTTGTAATGTTTCAATATATGATAAATATTCTTTGTTCTGGAAAGCTTCATTCTTTTTTTATCAGTAGGTTTTGTGAGTTTAGGAAAAACACTTTACATTCAGATCCACTTATTTAATGTCTACTGATGAAAATATAGAACGATGATACCATTTTTAAGCTAAATGAACTTCAACAAAATTGAAGGGAACCCTATTAGTTGTCACTGTCAGTTGAACCAAATTCTATTCACTCACTCCTCTAGAATATTGTTTGAATTTAAAATGTGGTTAACTTCCCTTAATTGCCTTTTATGAAAATTGACTGGGAATAAACTAAGCTTTGCTATCATTCAAACATAATAGAAAGAAAAATAAAACTTTATTATTTTTTGTTAACATAAAGTGTACAGAGTAAAGGGTATGCCTTACAAATTATTTTTGATAAGCAAGAAAAAATCATTTGTTAAAAAGGAGTTTACTGTGGCATTCTTAGAACACTATCTCCAATTGAATTTTTTTATCTCTGCCTTTGAACCAATTCTTGTATTTATTTATTTATTTATTTATTCATGTTTTTATTATAAATCCAGAGCCAAAAGAGCAGTTCAGGCATGTAGAATGGAATTCAGCACACATGAGCTTAAATGCCCTTAAATTGAAATAATTTCCTGATCTGAAACCACAGTTAATGCTGAGTGTGAGAAACAATGCTGAGTTTTAAAATTTCAGAGGTTGATTTAGCCTTAACAAAAATACAGGACTGAATAAGGAGAAAAAGCAGCCCTGGGAGCATAAGACTAAACCCCCATGTGCTTGTCCACAAAAAGCCTTGGAGGGGCTTTTATGCCCTTAGCCCCTCCCAAAGTGTTGTCAGTCAACTCCTTCTTTGCCGTCCATTGGTGGAGATTACTTTCTTCCATCTTGATTGCAGGTCAGGTGTTGTTATGCCACACCTCTTAGTAACATGCTGGCCCTCCCCAAATGCCCCAGTTACCAAGGGCATTCTGTAACAATACAAGGGGAAGGGGAAAGAGGACTATGGGAGGACATATTACAATAGCATAACTATACATCTGTAAGAATTCTCTTAACATACACATAATATTCATCCCTTAATTGTGAAAGCCAACCATTGCATTACTCATCTATAACACTGAGAATTGTGATAAAACTCAGATAAATTCTCTATAAATATTTCATGGCTTTTTTAGGGTCAGTGAGAGAATTATCCTTCAAAGTAAGTAGCAAAATAGTAATTGGCAGAAAGTTTGAAGGCTACAAAAATACCAAGTAAATAGAGCTGCTGGCGAACAAAATGTTACCCCCAGCATTAATGTCCTTGCTTATGGTCATCAATAACTCAAGAAAATAGATATGTACCCACACCCAACACTTTCACTATGCTTTGTACATTATGTGGCTGTTGTCTATGATGACATTTTTCTTCACTCGTGAGGAAAGGTAGAATAACTCGTTAATATGGTTGGCACAAGAGACTTATTTCTCTGTTCCTCTCCAGCATAGCCAAATGTCATCAGGGAGATCAGCTACTGTTTTATATTCACAGAGCAATGGAACATACTTTTTGGCTATTTGCACCTTGCATTTTACAGAGCTGCCACTTAAAATCTTAATATCGATACAGTTCATAATGGTCCCCTTTCCTGTGGGTTGGTAGGTCTTCAAAGGCATGTCATACCATAACAGAGGAATGGCCTCTTGTAACTTTGGAGTTACACTAAATCTCTTATCCTTTATGCCATGTAGCAATCTGCCCTTTTTTGAGCCCTCCATTAGCACCTGATTATGCTGGTTTGAGAAACAACAGGCACCACCTCTGGAGAGTTGGAGATCACTTTGCTTTGTTTTGATCCAGCTTCTTACCCAAACAGTAAGACTAGCAGTATAACTGTTAAGCATTGCAGTCGAAAAGCAAACCCTACTGGATTAAGCATGCTATCCAACATAATTTTGCCTACTTGCCTAGAAATAATTCCATGATTTCTTTTCAGAACAAATGCATCTTTGACTTTGTGATTTCAAATATCCAGACAATACTCTAAGAGGCCCAGGTGAACTGTACAATACACTTTTCTCAGGAGCCTGCAGAAGCACCTATCCAGCTGATTAAGGCTACAAGAAGAGATTCCCAGGCAATACTACAGCCAGGAGGCTGCCTTACTCTGTGTTGGCCATAAAAAAAGGACAAGATAACTGTTTTTCTGTTGCCTTTTCACGTTGTCCAGCTTTCTGGTTGTCTGTCACACACATTCCATGTTATCAAATGGAACAGTTTCCTGATGTTTGATTACCAAGGAGGTAGTTCTTACAACTCAGGTGCTGAATGGATTTAGCCATGTTTTCAAGTGATGACTCAGTTTCACATGTCTCAAGAATCACTTGAATACTTTTTTAATTTTAGTCCTGAATCAACAATTTTTATTATGTCCTATATCAGCATTATTTCACTCAGCTCTAATGCAACATTGTCAGCTCATTCTGCAGTTTAATGACAGACACAGTGAGAGCTTGTATCATCAGTCAACATTTTATAGGAAAAATTTATTGGAATATTGACAGGCCTATCACACTGCCATGATTAGTTCATCATCTTATCTGAGGGGAAATGTCAGAGCTACTTCTCTGCATACTGTATCTTCTACACTTCTCATTTCTGACAATTCATAAAACCCTCAATAAATCAAATCAAACTACATCCTTGAACTCACTTCAGTTGATTTGCACTGTTCTGAAGATAAATAAAGTGCAAAATGCTGACAGGGGTAAGATGTGATTTTACTAAGGAATAAAGAATGTGAGAAAGAGACCAAGTGGTAGAGAAGCCCAAAGAAGGGAGAACTAGAGTGACAGTGCAACCCTGAGGACTGCTATTAAAAGACACACACTAGAGAAAGTGTTTAGATTGTGGGAGGGGAAAATCCACAAAGAGAAAAAAGAAATTGTGACAACTTAAACACAAATCTCTTGCTTTTCAATCTCATGTTTTAATACAGTTTCAAGGCCAACCACCATGTTATCTGATATTGAGGATGAGTAACATGCTTTTGAAAGTATTATTGCAAAGGTTTAAAGTGTGAGATCTTCTGTAAGCTCTGCAATTTCACTGAAACCACTGAAGTTACATGAAGGATGAACTATAGAGATAATTTGTAATCCAATGTACTGTGTAATTCACAATTTTTTGAGATGGATTTACTGAGTTCATGTAATCCTGCTAAGGATTCCACAGTATCTGAAATAACTCATTATTCTCTTCAATTCTAAAAATAAGCCCAAATAGTGTACTGCTGTATCCAATTAGGTACCAGGCCATAAATCTTCCATAAGTAGAGATCAATTCCCAATGCCAATTGCACAATAATTGTGTAATTATTAAAAATAATGAGAACTTTATTATCTGCTGGGGGTTTGTTTTTTAATTTAAAGATTAACTTAAATGAATATTAAACCTTTCAAATGCATAGTGAATGTTTTAACTCTACTTTTTCCCTAGAAAATATGAGTTCCAGTCTATAAGCAAATTTCAAAATATAGGTAAGTAGAAAGGCATGACACAATATTCTTAAACTTAATTTCTCTTAAATCTCCTTATAGTCCTGTACAACACTTGCAAAAAACCTCAACTGGGATTCAAGTATTTATTCTTTGAGGTCCACATATTCCACACCACATAATTTATCCTAAAGTGAAAGGTAGTCCAGAGAAGTGACTTAAAATACAGTAGGTATCTGCTATGGGAATTTCCTCAGCATTTTCCAAAGGAACAAAAGTTGCTCATCTTACAAGTGAAGATCTGCATAATACAACTTATCTATAGATTTCTTGAGATTTAGCAAACATAAGTGGGTAATGACCATATGTGTAGTTAATTAATATTATCTAACTCAAGGGACCAGAGGTACTAGGAGAGACTGCACTCAAAACACAAACTGTGATGAGTTTTCTATTGGATCTGAACATGATGTGATTCAAATTTTCTTCCCAAATGCACTCCAGGCTGATGTAAACTCAGACTCAATATTTTGTTTCAAAAGCAGCATTGCCATTAAACTACAATCTGTGTGTGCCATTTCTGATAGGATTCTGAAAAGCCCACTGGGACTTTCCTTCTTCTTTTCAGTGGATCCATGATACGACTGTTTTAGGGGCTGGAAAAACAGTGGTGCCAATATTAATTTGTATTTTCTCCTTCAAATAAAGGTATAAAATTTGTGCAACTTTAGTTTTCATGTAAGGCAAACTAATGATCACAGAATCACAGAATTAACTAGGTTGGAAAAGATCTTTATGATCAAGTTCTATTTATGACCTAACGTTACTTTATCAACTAAACTACAGCATTGAATGCCACATCTGCTCTTTTTATAAACACCTCCAGAGATGGTGACTTCACCACCTGCCTGGGCAGCCCATTCCAGTGCCTAATCACTCTTTCAGTGAAGAATATTTTCCTAATGTCTAGACCAAACTTCCCCTGGCGTAGCTTATGACTGTGTCCTCTCATTCTGTCAGTGGTTGCCTATTGGGGTTCCCAAAACCTCTGAGAGTCCAGCCCTTGAAGAAAAATAGTTTAAATCAATTAGTGAGATGGCATGGCTGAGTATGTCTTGAAAAATCAAAAGGGTTTAATAAAAGAAAGAAACTGATACAAAACAAAGAACAAAGCCACAGTATAGAGACAGGTCCCATATATCTGCTACAAACACCTGAGAATGCCCCAAGCCCCTTTCTTCCCGCTCTTATCTACTTAATGATAGAGGAGTGTTCCACTGGGAAACTGCCAATAGGATGAGATACAGGATTTGAAGAACAGTGACAAGGTCCAACAGGTGCTTCTCTCTTGGCACTGAGCCAATTACTGTCAGGACAGCAAAGATGTTTCTGGGTCCTTTACCGTATAAGAAATACAAGGGATGAGTCTCAAACCTTTCCCTATATGGAAACACTTTGGTCAGGTGTGGGGTGCTTTCCTACAGTTGCCTGGAGAAGAGACTGATCCCCACCTGCCTACAACCTCCCTTTAGGGACTTGCAGAGAGTGATAAGGTCTCCTCGGAGCCTCCTTTTTTCCAGACTAAACAATCCCAGTTTCCTTAGCCATTCTTCATATGGCTTATATTCCAGACCCTTCACCATCCTTGTTGCTATTCTCTGGACACACTTCAGCATCTCAACATCCTTTTTAAATTGAGGGGACCAGAACTGAACACAATACTCAGGGTGGAGCCTAACCAGTGCTGACCACAAAGGAACAATCGTTTCCCTGGTCCTGCTGGCCACGCTATTCCTAATACAGGCCAGAAGCCATTGGCCTTCTTGGCCACCTGGGCACACTACTGGCTCATGTTTAGCCTGCCATCAGTCAGCACCCCCAGGTCCCTTTCTGCTTGGGCACTGTCCAGACAGTCTGGCCCCAGCCTGTAGTGCTGCAGGGGGTTGTTGTGGCCAAAGTGCAGGACCCAGCACTTAGACTTGTTAAACTTCACATTGTTGGATTCAGCCAATCTATCCAGTCTGTCCAGGTCCCTTTGCAGAGCCCTCCTACCCTCCATCAGATCCACATTCACTTTCAGCTTGGCGTCATCTGCAAATTTCCTGATGGTGGACTTAATCCCTCATCGGTAAATCCAGATCATCAGTAAAGATATTAAACAGGACTGGCCCCAACACTCGTCCTTGGGGGACACCACTGGTAACTGGCCGCCAACTGGATGTGGCACCGCTCACGACCACCCTCTAGGCCCAGACATTCAGCCTGTTCTTAACCCAGTGACAAGTGAACCTGTGGGCAGACCACCAAGGTATGGGCTACCAGCTTTTCCAGGAGTATGCTCTGGGAGACCATGTCAAAGGCTTTGCTAACAAAGCAAAGCACAATCTATATATTACTTTTTTACAACCAAAACTACTCATAAAGGCCAAGAACATACTACAGTATTTGTTATAATTCCAACTACAAACCAGATCTATCCTTCATCTTTTTTAAGAATGACATATAAAATAATTTCCTAAAACTGATGCAAAAATATTTTAAATTATCACAAACAAAACATTCAATAATATTAAAAATTCCCCAACTCTGCAAATTATCATGAAACAGAAAAAAGGAAGTCTCTGTCTAGACTGAGACATGGGTATCATATAAAACTTTATCCAAAATGAGGCAGGGGAATAATTTTGAAATTCTCAACTGGTAACAATTTTCCTCAGAATGTGCCTGCCTAGTGCAATGTCAGATTTTCTCGAGAGATGTTCTGCAGTAACTGGGAGATACACAGTTAGCAGCTCTTTAATTATAAATCTATTTCTTGTCATTTCTATTCTTTTGTGTTTCTGCTTTTTACATATAATTGCATTAAATTAAATTGTAATAAAGCACCCCAGTGAAGGTGTTTCTGGCTAAGAAAATCAGAATAACAAATTAGCATTTTGTTCATTGTTGTGGTTTGAAAGCAAAATGAGTGAGATGCTCCAAGTAAGAGATACAATTTAATAGGAAGAAAAGTAAA
The DNA here is from genome assembly GCF_965231275.1 of Zosterops lateralis. Lineage (NCBI taxonomy): Eukaryota > Metazoa > Chordata > Aves > Passeriformes > Zosteropidae > Zosterops > Zosterops lateralis. The sequence goes on from NC_139763.1 coordinate 116,289,738, forward strand.
AAGGTAAAAAATAAAATAAAATAAAATAAAATAAAATAAAATAAAATAAAATAAAATAAAATAAAATAAATGCAATAACACAAAGGACCACTGACAGAGTCAGAATACAACCTGAGCAGGATGCTGGAAACAGTCCAGATGAGGTGGTCTTCCTGAAGCAGTGATCCCATAGAAAGGTCAGGTATCTCTGCTCCTCTGGGAATACAGTAGGTAAGGGCTCCTTGCATTGTTCCAAATACCAGCTTATATCCAGGTGAGAATGCTTGGCTCCTCCCCTTGGGCAGAGCATTCTCACAATGGGATGATGAGTTGTGAAGTGGGTCCTTGATGGCCCATTAAACAGAGATAACTCCTGGAAGGAGTTACCCGTGAATCATGGGGCAGGCGTTAATGGGCCATTAGCAGAAGACAGCCCAACACTAGAGCACTGCCCCACTTGGCTTTAACAGTTCATGAAGATGGTGATAAAATAAATACATTGTATACATCCTACACTACAACCCAGGACATAATCCACCCCTTATTCTATTACCATCTGTATCATATCCAAATTAATACATTCATGCAAAGATATGCATACACATAGAAAATAAAACGTTACACACTGTTCTCACTTAAAATTAAGTCTTGCTGTGGTACACAATGCGTTTCCCCATCTTTCTGCACTACTCACCAGGTGTGACCACGTCCTTGAGCAAAGACAATCCCACGGATGGGTCTGCCTTTTCCTGAGGTGGGATTAATCCAAACAGTCTTCCCTAAAATGTCTTTCATATGTACTGCAGGGACGTTATCTCCATCCACTGTGTGCAAGGGTTCAGACTGGGCAGGACCACCTTGATTAATAGACCCTTGGGTGTTGACCATCCAAGTAGCTTTGGCTAAGTTCATTTCCCAATTCTTGAAGGTCCCCCCGCCAAGTGCCTTCAGGGCAGTCTTTAGTAGTCCATTGCACCGTTCGACTTTCCTGGCAGCTGGTGCATGATAAGGAATGTGATATATCCATTCAATACCATGTTCTCTGGCCCAGGTGTTTATAAGGCTGTTTTTGAAATGGGTCCCATTGTCCAACTCGATTTTCTCAGGGGTGCCGTGTCTCCACAGGACTTCTTTTTTCAGACCCAGGATGGTGTTCTGGGCAGTGGCATGAGGCACAGGGTAGTTTTCCAGCCATCCAGTGGTGGCTTCCACCATGGTCAGCACGTAGTACTTTCCTTGGCGGGTTTGGGGAAGGGTGATGTAGTCAATTTGCCAGGCTTCCCCATACCTGTACTTCAGGCATCAACCACTAAACTACAGAGGCTTCACTCGCTTGGCCTGTTTGATTGCAGCGCAGGTCTCACAGTTGTGGATGACCTGTGAGATGCTGTCTATATATAGTAAGGTCCACCCCTTGGTCACGGGCCCATCGGTATGTTGCATCTCTTCCCTGATGACCTGAGGCATCATGGGCTCAACGAGCTAAGAACAGTTCTCTCTTGTGCTGCCAGTCTAGATCCACCTGTGATACTTTCACCTTGGCAGCTTTGTCCACCTGCTCATTGTTGCGATGCTCCTCATTAGCCTGGCTCTTGGGTACGTGAGTGTCCATGTGTCGCACCTTCACGGTCAGTCTCTCTACTCGTGCAGCGATGTCCTGCCAAATGTCAGCAGCCCAGATGGGTTTTCCTCTGTGCTGCCAGTTGGCCTTTTTCCAGCAATTCAGCCATCCTCACAGAGCATTAGCTACTATTCATGAGTCAGTGTAGAGATAGAGCCTCGTTCAGCAATATCCAAAGCCAGCTGGACAGCTTTAAGCTCTGCAACCTGGCTCGACCCCCCTTGTCCCTCGGTAGCCCATGCAACTTGTCATGTGGGGCTCCAAACTGCAGCTTGCTATTCCCAGTTAGCACCCACAATTTGGCAGGAGCCATCAGTGAAGAGAGCGTATCGTCTTTCAGTCTCCAGTAGCTCATTATATGGTGGGGCTTCCTCGGCACGTGTTACTTGCTTTTCTTCTTCTTCAGACGATAATCCAAAAGTCTCACCTTCCGGCCAGTTTGTTATAACTTCCAGAATCCCAGGGCGATTTGGGTTTCCAATATGGGTGCGCTGTGTGATGAGAGCAATCCATTTGCTCCATGTGGTGTCAGTGGCGTGATGTGTGGAGGGAACCTTTCCTTTAAACATCCACCCCAGCACTGGTAAGCAGGGTGCCAGAAGCAGCTGTGTTTCAGTGCCAATCACGTCTGAGGCAGCTTGAACTCCTTCATAGGCAGCCAAGATCTCCTTCTCTGTGGGAGTGTAGTTGGCTTTGGAGCCTCTGTAACTTCGGCTCCAGAATCCCAATGGTTGGCCTCGAGTCTCCCCAGGCACCTTTGGCCACAGGCTCCAGGACAGACCGTTGTTCCCGGCTGCAGAGTAAAGCATATTCTTCACATCTGGTTCCGTCCTGACTGGGCCAAGGGCTACTGCGTGAGCAATCTCTTGTTTGATCTGAACAAAGGCTTGTTGCTGTTCAGGGCCCCAGTGGAAATCGTTCTTCTTACAGGTAACCAGATAGAGAGGGCTCACGATCTGACTGTACTCAGGAATGTGCATCCTCCAGAAGCCTATGGCACCTAGGAAAGCTTGTGTTTCCTTTTTGTTGATAGGTGGGGACATGGCACTGATCTTGTTTATTATCTCTGTGGGGATTTGGCGACATCCATCTTGCCACTTGACTCGCAGGAACTGGATTTCTTGAGCCGGTCCCTTAACCTTACTTCGTTTAATGGCAAAACCAGCTTTCAACAGAATTTGGATAATCTTCTCTCCTTTCTTGAAGACCTCCTCTGGGGTGTTCCCCCATACGATGATGTCATCGATGTACTGCAGATGGTCCAGAGCCTCACCCTTCTCCAGTGCAGCCTGGATCAGGCCATGGCAGATGGTGGGGCAGTGTTTCCACCCCAGGGGCACTCAGTTCTATGTGTACTGCACACCCCTCCAGGTGAAAGCAAACTGTGGCCTGCACTGTGCTGCCAAAGGAATGGAGAAGAAGGCATTGGCAATGTCAATGGTCGCATACCACTTTGCTGCCTTGGACTCCAGCTCATATTGAAGCTCTAACATGTCTGGTACAGCAGCGCTCAGTGGTGGTGTGACTTCATTCAGAGCACGGTAATCCACCGTCAGTCTCCATTCCCCCCTGGACTTACACACGGGACATATTGGGCTGTTGAAAGGTGAATGAGTCTTGCTGACCATCCCTTGGGTCTCCAGTTTACGGATCATCTCATGTATGGGAATCACAGAATCTCTGTCAGTGCAGTATTGGTGGCGGTGTACTGTTGTTGTGGCAGTTGGCACCTGTTGTTCTTCGACTCTCTGCAGTCCCACAACAGAGGGGTCATCTGAGAGACCAGGCAAAGTATTCAACTGTCTGATGTTTTCTTTCTCAACTGCAGCTATCCCAAAAGCCCAACGATATCCTTTCGGGTCTTTGAAATATCCATTCCTGAGATAGTCTATGCCGAGAATGCATGGGGACTCTGGGCCAGTTGCGATGGGGTGTTTTTGCCACTCGTTCCCAGTTAAACTCACTTCAGCCTCTAATACAGTCAGTTCCTGGGACCCTGCTGTCACCCTAGAAACAGAGATGGATTCTGTTCCTACATACCTTGATGGCATCATGGTACATTGGGCCCTAGTGTCAACCAATGCCATATATTTTTGTGGGTCAGATGTGCCAGCCCATCGGATCCACATAGTCCGGTAGATCCTATTGTTCTTTTCTTCTTCCTGGCTAGAGGCAGGGCCCCCCTATTCTTGGTCACGGCATACACTCTTCTCCTCTTGTATGTATGTTTCTGAGGTCTCTTCAAGAGGATCAGTCATATCATCATTCCTGTACCGTCTGGAGTTCTGAGAGACTGGGGCAACATTGATTCTAGATGAGCTTTTTGTGGTAAGCGTTCCTGTTTTCAGTTCACATACCCGGGCTTCTAAGGAGGATGTGGGTTTTCCATCACACTTCTTCATGTCTTCTCCATGCTCTCGAAGAAAAGACCAGAGGTTACCCTGTGGTGTGTATTCTCTCTCCCTGGTTGGGGGACGCCTGCTCCTAATGGTAGAGACTCTCGTCGGCTCTGGTGAGATATGGTAAATTTCTTCTTTAAGTTCTTTCAATTTCTGATGGCCTTCTTCAGTCAAGCTCTGGACTTGCTCAGCCAGTCGTGTTTCCACAGACGAGACATGGGTGCGAACTTGGGCGGTGACAGTGTCCTCGTAAATTCTTAATTTTTTAGCCAAGACATCCACCTTGTCCTCACCTTCCCTCCATTGCAGTGTTGCCAGGTAATGTGAGTACATCTCTGGTCCAAGCCGTGCAATTCTCAACCACATCCATGATGTGCACTGGACATCATCTGGGCTTTTAGGAAATCTCTTGTTTTCTGAAAAAATGATCTCCAGCACAGCCAATTCCCTCTGGCATTGGATACCTTGTTCTATTGTGCTCCATTTGCCTTGGTGCACTTGGAGGTCTTCTTTACAAAGGTATCTGTCTTTCACACTTGTTAGCAGTTGCTGCCAGAGGCTGAGAGGTTCTGGAGTTTTCCCAATCCCCTGGTCAATGACCACATCCCGGGACAGCGATCCCAGTTGCTTGGCCTCAATTCCATCCAGAATGGTTTCATTGGCTGCAGTGTCCCAGATGCAGAGCAGCCAGGTCAGGATGGACTCGTTGGTCTGGCGGGTGAATTCCCTTCGCAGGTCACGCAACTCACCCAGGGATAGAGAGCGAGTGATGATCTCTATCTCTGTCTCTTCTGCTGGCTGTGAAGGTCCTGCTGCATCTTCGTCAGTCACTACGCAGACTCATTTGCTCCTTGACTTCTTCTGAGTGGTGGCAACTGCTACTGGTTTAGGTGGTTCCAGTTCAGTGACGGTTTGTGTGGAGATGCTGACGGCACCTTTGGTTTCTTTCTCCTCTGTGACAGTCTGCGTAGATGTGGACACTGTTGCCTCACTTCTGGCTTCTTTTTCCTCTGTGATGGTCTGTGTAGATGAGGACACTGTTGCCTTGCCTTTGGTTCTGTTTTCCTCTGTGACAGTCTGTGTAGACACGGACACAGTTGATTCACTTTTGGCTTCTTTCTCCTCTGCAATAGTCTGTGTAGATGAGGACACTGTTGCCTTGCCTTTGGTTCTCTTCTTTGTGACAGTCTGTGTAGACGCTGATGCTGTTGCTTTGTTTCTCTTTTCCTCTTCCTTAAGAACACACTGCATCACACCGGGTAGTGTTTTGATCCTAAGCATGGTGCAGAAAAAATAAAGGGCCGTGCAGAGAAGACAAAGCAGGACTAACAATAACATAATACTGTTCTTGGTATCAAGAGGGTACTCAATATTTTCAAAAACTGCTGTGTGATACCTGAAAAGCTGGAAAAAATCATTCTTTACTCCTCCTCACAGGGGCTGGGTAAGATTGTTGAGGCCCCAGATGTAGCATCCTAGACCAGAAAACAAATCCAAAACTGAGTATATATTCTGAATGCTGTTCATTGCCTAGGAGTTTATCAAGCAATGGACATAGTAGACCAATAAGGCAATTTTAGTACCATACCCTGGTCTATGCAGGAGCATTAAGACCGGCAGATAGTGCCCCATGTGTGGAAAAATATAGAGAGATAGGTGTAAGACACATGTAAGCATGTTGAGCATCATAGCAAGCAGGTGTCTTCCTCAGTACAAAACTGTAGTTCTGACTTTTCTCAGTGCCTCGTGCCCCATGTTGGGCACCAAAAAAATGTTGTGGTTTGAAAACAAAATGAGTTAGAGGCTCCAAGTAAGAGATACAATTTAATAGGAGGAAAGGTAAAAAGATAAAAATAAAATAAAATAAATGCAATAACACAAAGGACTACTGACAGAGTCAGAATACAACCTGAGCAGGATGCTGGAAACAGTCCGGATGAGGTGATCTTCCTGAAGCAGTGATCCTGTAGAAAGGTCTGGTAGGTCTGGTCCTCTGGGAATCCAGTAGGTAAGGGCTGCTTGTACTGTTCCAAATCCCAGATTATATCCAGGTGAGAATGCTTGGCTCCCTCCCCCTGGGCAGAGCAGCTCACAATGGGATGATGAGTTGTGAAGTGGGTCCTTGATGGCCCAATAAATAGAGATAATTCCTGGAAGGAGTTACCTGTGAGTCACGGGCAAGGTGTTGATGGGCCATTAGCAGAAGACAGCCCAACACTAGAGCACTGCCCCACTTAGTTTTAACAGTTCATGAAGATGGTGATAGAATAAATACTTTGTGTACATCCTACACTACAACCCAGGACATTCATTAACATTTTACTTTATCACTGGCTGTCAAAAATGCAGTTGTTTGAAACTTCCCTATTGCTTCAAAATACTTCCATGAAAATGCTGCTATTCCTATTCTGCAACAGATCCTAGTGGTTGATTCTCTTTCTGCCACAGATGTGGTCATAAAAACAGACATTCCCTCTTCTTTTCAGGTTAAGCATCTTTCCAACACAAAACTCAATCATATTCTACCAACCTGACAAAAGCTTGGTTTAGCAATTATCAATGCCGCAGATCACAATTGAATCAAAACTGTTGTTGACTGCTGGACTTCCACTGATGGCTGAAAGAAATTAATAATTATTTACAATGTAAAAGATGTCTGCTAGCCCAGGGCTAGTGATTTTAATCTACTAGCCCTTGTTTCCATTGAATTTATAAAATTGCTTTATAGTTACCTCTCTCATCAAAAGAAATGCTTTCTACTTTAATTTATACAGAAATAATTTGACCCTTTGTCCTGTGTTATCACGTAATTAAAGGATGCATGAGCTGTTTCTGAGTCCTGAAAAAAAAGATGCTGGTAGCCATTAATGGGCTTTTATGAGATCTTTGAGGTATTGTAGGGAAATTACATCCTTCAGAGCAGTTTCTCCTTAGGCTTTTATTCTGAAAGAGAGGGAAGCAAAACCAGTAAATAAGGGACATTTTTTGAAATAGAAAATAAAGAACCTCAGGTACAGAAGTCATTCAAAATGTCTTACAGTAGGAATAAAAAAAAAATGGATAAGTGGAAATTAGGATTGAGGAACGGCATTGGGGAATTGCCACTGTCAAATAAATGGAAATATCAAGCTGTGAGAGGAATAAGGAAAATACAGTTTCAGACTGTGCTGATTACTATGTACAGTCAAGCTTTAAGAGTCTGTGGGTGTGGTTTGTGAGTGCCTCACTTGTGTAAGAAAATGTAGCAGTTTTATTATTTTAGAATATATCAGTGTTATCCCTCTCTTCTTCAGGTGTTTGCAATATGAAAATAAATTGGATTTGCATATTCATTGTCTCCTAATTATCCATTGGTATGCTAATATTACTTTCTCACTCCTAAGAAATACCTTTCAGGAAGGAAAATCTTTATCAGCTGCTACAAAATAATACATTTTCTGAGTGACCAAAATGTAACAGAAATCTCCACCAAAAAAAATTTTGTGAGCAACAACTAGTAAATGAACCAGATTAGAGATGTTTCCGTGGTTATCTCAAAATTGATATTGTGTCTGGAAACATAAAAAGAACCATAAAAAAGGAAAAGGTTATTTTTTCAAGGATTAATCATTTATCTCAATGGGATACAGATGATTATGTAGGATTCCAGGTGACGGAGGCTACATAAAGCTGAATTCAAGGAAAAAATGTGCTTTAATGTGTATTTTGAGGGAAGAAATTAGCAAGAATATGGCAGGGAGAAATGAAAAAGTGATGCTTTCTGGACATAAATATTCTAAAGCTGGACAGATGTCTCAACTAATCTAAAACTAGACACAAGATTAGCACAAGTGAAACCTATGAATGAAATAGAACATTATGACACAATAACTATAATTAAATGTAAAAGTGGAATTTAACTAAAATATCAACAATGTAGAAGGGAAAGGTGTTTTTACAAAAGCATTAAGGAATGGTGCATGAAAGCAGCATGATGGCAATTTTAATAGTCTAAGGTCACTTATTTCTCCTGATCATCTCTGTTTTGTTGTTGTTTCAAGCATATGTCTTACTTTCTGTTGCCTGAGCATTGCCTGACAGTATTGGGATTTCTTTATTCTTGAACTGAATGACAAGATATCACATGGAAAGTGGTGAAAAAGCTCTGAATTTATAAAAATACATCATTATAGATCATGCTTTCTATTTTGCTTTGAAATACCTAAGAGGGAGCAATCATATTAAAAATAAAGAAAAATCTTTTTCAGAGCAAATAGTGCTGGTCGAGCAAAAGAACTCCTATCCATACCACATGCCCCTGAGTGCCCTGTGCAGCTGTGCTCATTATACTTAGAAAACAAAGACTCAGTCAAACCAGCAAGAAAAAGGAAAACTCAGCCCTGAAACCTTCCAATCTCCCAAGTCTCCAGCACCGTCCACATTAACAATGCAGATTTTTCCAGGTGACAAGACACGGGGGGGATGCACCACTCATGCAGCTCATTCTGTGGGACAGGGTTAGTTAGAATTTTTGAAGAAGATGCCTCTGTGGAAAATATCCCCTGGCTGAAGATCTATGGCCTCTCTCATGTTGACTTTCTCTCATTCAGCTCCAGACGTGCTCTAGGACCAACTGAGTTTACCAAGGAGCAGAAAAGATGTGTGTGATGAATAGCCTGGATTATGGAAAAGATGAATGAATAGCTAATTAAGCATCTCTGCAACATTAGTCTCAATGAAATCAGGGATCCTATGGGGTGACTTAACATACAGACATGGAGTTTATGACATTTTTATAAGCTTTGAGTCAGAGCACTTCCGAAGCAGGAAAAGTCCTTGGCTGGTAAATAACATATTTCAACAAACCAACACTTCTCTTCAAAGCATTAAACAACAGGCTTTTCACTATGCTGTGTCAAGAAATCAGAAAAGATGTAGAAAAAGATGAAGACCACCATTTTATACTTTAAAAAGCAATATAAAAATCAGTTGCTTTATGATGGGAATAGATAATTCATTATTTATTTGTACATGTCTAGAAGATAAAATACCATTAAAAAAAGAAATGAAACTGTGCATGTCTAATTCTTAAATACAATATAGGTGGAAACAATATCTCCATTCTTCTTTCCAGCAGCTGGATAATCAGAGGTTTTAATGACAAATTGCAGAACATGAACATGTTTGATCTTAAGGGCATAACTTATCCTTGGTCTGGAAGAAGAAAGTGATATTTAGTCATGTTTCAAAATTATAATGGAAGCAATAACATGAAAGAGCATTGCTCAAAATGGCAAAAGTTTTGGGAAAAACATGAGAGAGAAGTCCTATTTATTAGACCTCATTTCCTTTTATGACGGAGTAATCCATCTAATTGATCAAGGGAAGCCAACTGATACAATGTTTTTTCAGTAAAGCTTTTGATACTGTCTGTTGCATGATATTGGACAAAATGTTTGAAAAGCCAGTCAATCCTATGTTACTAGGATGCCAGTAGGATTCAGAACTTTTAAGAGGAATCAAATCTAAACTAAATATTGAGTTTGAGAAGAAAAGCTGAAACACAGCTTCATCTGGAGTTGAGTAATGAACCAGTTACTTTACTGTTGACCCTATGCACAAGAGGAAGAACAGAGGTTGCTTTTGTATTCTATACCATACCAGTTCTGCTGTCCGTTTATGTAGATGGAAGTTAAATTTGCTTCATGTACCCAAACATGGCACTTCAAAGGTCCAACAAGGTTTTGCCTTCTGTTAACAAAACATATTCTCCATGCCAGTATATAAATCCTTAAATACAACAGAAAACATCTCAAAGAAAAACTGAGATACTGAAATAGACAAATTTAAATGTCTTCTGCCAATGAATGTTGGTAGAAAACGTTCAAAACATTGCAGGATATAAAATATGTATCTCACCATTTCTCTTATACATTTCCAAGGTAGTTCTCAAGACCAAGCATTTTCTTATGAATCCTTGTGAGTTGGGCTGGCCCTTTCTTTCCACTTTGGGAGCTTTATGCAGTTTATCTTCACTTTAAAAGTCCCACAGCTCTTTTTCTATAGAGTCCTGCCATCCATCCTTTCCCTTCCCAATCTGTGTTTGCTCAGCACTCTTCTACAGTAGCAGTCTTTTGCTGCAAAAGTGACTCATCCCACACCACAGGACTCTGCTGAGCAATTTGTCCTATCTCAGTGCCACCTGCTCGGAAGAAACTGACACCTTATTCCTCATAATAATGAGAGGAAGGGTACAGAGGTGTCTCCAGCAACGATTTTTTCAGGCCAGTTCTGCCAAACATTACTGTGCCTGATGATGGACCCCAAAATTACTGTATCTTCCATGTTCCACAGCCAAGGGGAACTCACAAATCTATCTACAGCCTTGCCAGTAAAAGTAGGAAGCAAACAGAGGTAATTTAAATGTGAATTATGGTTTATATAGACCACAAAACTGGTAGTTCTCCATAACCTTATGCACCTGACAGCTTAGAAATTATGAATCCCCTTGATGTTGTCTGCTCTAGCCAGTTCATCAGAAACACCATCCATTAACCAAATTCTGTGAGTGAGGCTTGCAGAAGAGGCATCCCATAGCATTTATCTGATGACAAAGCTTAAGCTGAACCTGTGATCAAGCAGGTTCCATCTATGTCATGAGTTCAGCACATATTTTTCACAAGAAATGGCTTTCAACATGTAAGCAGTTTTTTTGTTGATGTGTTTTAAAACTTTTGACAGGTTTCAAATTCATGAAGCAGAACAAAATCTCAGTATGAGATGGAGAACCATGATGAACTGTACTGTTCATCAGTCTTTTACCACTAACGTGTAATGAAACACAAGCCTTATGTGAGCGCAGGCACATGTACCATCAAAGCCTCAGTCAGCAAACAAATCACTCCTGTGTCAATCCATTACATCATTTAAAAGTAATAAAAAAAAAAAAAAAAAAAAAAAAAAAAAAAAAAAAAAAAACACCTTCAAAAAGGATTTTCAACTGATTCACTGTAGAAAAAAATATTTCCAGTCTTTCTCTGCTTTTTAAATGCCTTTCACTATGTGCTACCCTTTATACAGAGAAGAAATTCTCAAAATGTACATCAAGACATTAGTCAAGCAACATCTTTGTCCATACATAAAGCAAACCTGGCTGATGCTGAAAGGCTGAGAAAATTGGGATTGTTGAGCCTGGAGAAAAGAAAGCTTTGGAGTAACTTAATTGCAATCTTCCAGTACCTGAAGGGAGCCAACACGATGGAGAGAGACTCTTTTCAGGACAAGGGTGAATGGCTTCAAACTGACAGAGAGTAGGTTTGGTTCAGATATTAGAAAACAAATTACTGTGAGGATGGTGAGGCACAGGAACAGGTTGCCCAGAGGAGCTGTGGATGCCCCAGCCCTGGAAGTGTTCAAGGCTAGTGGATGGAACTTGGGGAAATCTTGCATAGGAGGTATCCCTGCCCATGGCAGTTGGCTGGAGCTAGATGGTCTTTAAGGTCCCTTCCAACCCAGGTCATTCTATGATTTGTGATACCTGATATTCTTTTTGTTCTTCTAGGTCTTTATTATATCACCACTCTCTCTTCACTGCTCCTCTCTACTGCTTACAGCATGTCAGTGTCACCCTGAACACTTGGCCTATGCCCATGGCACATGCAGGTTCTCTCAGCAGTCAGAACATATTCAGAGTTCTCTATTATGTGGTGCACAATATTTTAAAAATTAAAAACACCCACATTTCTTTCCTCCACTAAAGGGCAGATGAGTGAATTCCCCCACAGGCAGAATTCTGTCTGCAAATGAGTGCTGTCATTTTTTGTGCAGTCACACCCTCCTTAAAGTTCACCTTTTACTCCTATTATTCTAACTTTAGTATTGTCATTTTGCATATGCCTACACAGCATGTACACAAATGCCTACACATCAGATAGCATTTTAAAGCATACATAAATATAATAAAAACAACTGCATTATTGATATAACTAAAAGTTTAAAAATCTAGAAATCTGGATTTTCCCTGTGTTACTGTCTTCTGAAATAAAACACTAATGGGAATCTGCAGCCAGGTAAACTGAACACTAAACCTTTGCAGCTGATTCACAGCTGTCATAAACTAATATTTTAATCTGCTTATACACACCTGAAAATTTAGTTTAGAGGTAATCTCTTGTTTCCAGAAATAATAGTCTGACAGATGTCCATTAGCAAAAAATTGATAAATCTGTAGCATAATAGTTTCTCCATACTCTCTTAAAGTCTCCTTTCAACAACATTTAACTTAATCAAAACCAACACCACTAGAAACTAACTGTTGAGGAGGATATTGACTCTTACGATGAGGAAAAAACAGCTTTCAGATAACCCTGTGATATTTGACAAAACAGAATTTCTGCTGAAACATGGCAATTTAATTCTTCTCAACTGGCAGCAAATAGTACTCAGTCTCAAAGTAACAAAACTATTTCATAAGCATGATGAAAATACTTTTGTTGTAATTGATACACTGACTTGTTTAAACATTAAAATATAGAATCCACATACAAACCTCCTTTTTAGTCCAACAACAACAACAATTAGGTAAGACTAAAACGAAATATATATATATATATATATATATATATATATGCATTGAAAAAAACCTCATTCTTTTTTTTTAATTTAGATTTTCTATGACAGCATAAGGCAGCTTTTAAAAACAATTCACTTGGAGAAAAGAGGTTGAATATTTTGTTTCAACCTTATTTAATGTGATTTTCTACTTTTACAAAAATCTTTCCTAAAATAACACAGCACCAATTTTAATGGAAAGATGTCTTCCAGTCACAAGAACGGAGGGAAAGTAATCAAGTGGGATGAAAGGTTTCTTAATGGTAAATCACCATGAAATCAAATGGAAAATTCTTTCCCTCACCTTGTTTTATTGTACTTGCTCCTTAACACAGCATAAGCACAAATACCTCTCTTATTCTCAGATGACCTTACTATTGTTTGCATTATCCAGTAAGCAAATGTCATTGACACAGAAAAGTATCACCACTTGGTAGAACATGGAACTATGGATAACTGTGCTGTCATAAACTCATTTTTTTAAGGAGACTGACATATACTCATTAGAAATTCTCAGATCTACAGTACAGCATTAAAAAGTGTAAAAGAAATTCCTACATGGACTTTTCCTTTTTCAGTCTTTTCCACATCTTTCTTTCTTAGAGATGAAAATTTGTACTTTATATGGTTTTTATGAAATTATTGGAGTTCAGTTAATGCAGTTTTCCATCATAGTCTACATATATTTAATGTACTATAATAAAGTTACCCTTACAATTTTGGCTATTTGTCACTATGCTGAGTTCTTCTACCTCTAGCAGAAAAAAGAACCTCATCTAACCAACCCACCCCATCTCTCACACAAAATTTCTCATGAAAAGTTGTCAGGTCGCATCTTATACTGTGGGGGAAATCACCACTGAAGACAAATTGTGGGATTAAGTCTGATCTATTTTCTAGATAGCCCATATTTATGAAACTCCCAAAGAACTTATGTACAGGTTTGCTAATGACAGCTTATCTATACACAACTGAAGCTTCAAAATCAGTTGACAATTCAAAAGTTATCATTCTGCCCTTTGCTAAGTCATCTGATGAAGAAAAATGTTCTGGTATGTGATATTTTTTACATGAAATCATTATCAAAATTAATAGCTCCAAATTTTACATTGGAAAATATTCAATTTCAATTGCATTTCCAACAATGGTCATATAATTTATAAAGTTATCCCATTATGAAGTTTTCAGATACAATACATAACTTTCTGAATTAACTGATTATATTTTACCTCATATGTAACTTCATAAAAGAGAAATTAAGACAATTTATAGCCAGAGGAGCAAAAGCATTCACAACAGCACTTAGGCACTGACATGGATGCAGATGCGCTTTAAAATATGGCATTATCTTACAGAATGTCGCATATGCTAGAAGTTATCCCCTCTGCCCTGAAAAGCAGATGACTTTTATAATTTAAAATTCCCGTTTTCTTCTTCTGATTATTGAATAAAAAATAAAATAAAGAAAAAAAGACAAGGATTTCTACTTTTTGCTTAACAGCTATGTAAAACCTGAAACTTTTCACCAGACTTACTAATATAGTTATGATAAATGAGACAGATAGCGATAGCAAAGGAATTAGGCAGCAAAGCTCCCCTGTGGATATTTCTCTCTTTTTTTCTTCAAAACTATTAAACTCCATCTCCTAAAGCAATGCCTGTCCTAAATAAATGCCTGCTCCTTGTGCATCTATCCAGTCCCACTGTTGATTCTTGTTCAGGCTGTGTTACCTGTTGGACCAGAAACTCACTAAGAGGAAGAAAGAGAGGAACTTTCTCTTTAGGTCCAGCTTTATTATAAACTGATGGCAGTAGTCATTTACACTGTAATATAATTAAAGAGAATCGGGTTTTTTCTACTTCTGCTAAAATTGGATAATAATTGTCTCATAGCTCATTGGTCTGTTTTTATTTAAAATGTCATTATCTGTGATAAACACCCTAAGGAAAATGTACTGTCTAACCAAACAATAAACTTTGGCAAAAAAGAAGATCTGAATAGTGATAATGAATGTTGCAAATGCACAAACTCTATTTTTAAGTGTTGGGAATTACTGATTTCATATGTTGCTACTCAAAAGTATTTTCCCGTGTCTAACTGTGCAGAAGTATTATATCTGCATGTATTATGTGAATTAGATTTTGAAACACTTTGGGGTTTTCTGCAGAAAAAACTGGCAGTTTATTGCCATTAGGTAAATTATATGTGGTAGAAAAAGTCTCTTTTTTTTCCTCCAGAGAAATTTATAAAACTGAAAACTCAATGAATTCTTGAGTATGTATGCTTCCAAAAATTGCAGCAAGAAAATATATAAGACACTATTTTTTCTACTTTCCATGTTAGAAAAGAATTATCATGGTTAATGAAAATTCCTCAAAACAATTTTTGTCATGGCCAAAGTCCGAATTCAGTTACAGAGAGCAATTGTGCTTTTAAAGGCAATTTCTTCTTGAGAGAATGATAATAAAATTCTCCTAAGTGGATGCATGATTTTATAATCCAAAAGTAGGCTTCTGAACTTGCAGTGCTCTAACTGAAGTCACAACCATTTTAGCAGCTCTATAATTCCTACAACATTAGGGAAAATGGGAAATCTTCATTTTAACTGTAAACTAAAGATCTGGTGATACACTGAATTATTGGTATGTATGACTTCCTGTACATAAATATGATATTAACTGAAATAATTTATATTAATTCATAACTGAAATAAATATTATATTAAATTAAATAATTCCTTTCATAGTCCTCATGAGTTCAAAGAACATCTTAAAAAGCCATATTTTGGAATTTTCCGTAACGTCCAATTGCGATTGAGAGACAGCCTGGACAAGTACACATATTAAAATTTGGTTGGCTAAAAGGAGATAAAATAAACCCACATCCTGGAGATTGGTAGGCATCTCTCAAATTCAAACAGAAGCTTTTTTAATCACCATGTTCAAGCTAAGATAAGCACAATAGATAAACTCAGTAGTCAACAAATGGTGAAGAGCAGAGAAAACACTCAAGTGGCATGTCTGGGGGAATGCAAAAAATCAAATTTTCAGTATCTTGTCTGATTTACACCAGATTTTTTTCTGCCTCTGTCTAGTAATTTGTCAGCTAGATCTGTTAGACTTCTGTGTGTTTATAACACAGCATTATAGTGCATCCAGTAATTAGAGAATTACCAATGCATAACTTATATTTTGTTCCTTTTCAGAGGCTTTTCTTCAAAGAAGAAAACTATTCACAAAGATAAACAAAGAAAATTTAAGATAGAATAATTCAACCCCCTTAACGAGGCATGGCTATTTGTAAAATGTATATTTTTAAGAATAAACAGTTTAGAAAGTGAAGTAACCTTAGTTCCCACAAGTTTTCCCACCAAAATCAAAACATATTCTCTTAAAACATTCTTAATCTAACATGGATTTCTGGGCTTAACAAAGCAATGGGTGGATGCAAGTCAAAGACTTGCTCACAGTTTTATACATTTAAACTCAAGTGGTATAGTTTGAACTTAAGTGAGCTGGTTTGTTCCTTTGTAGTTATATTTTCAGAGAGTGCCCTTATAGAACAGGGTGCACAATAGTTTTCGTAATTGAATTACCTTACTCCAAGGTAATTCAAATGCACCCACACCCCCTTCTACTGAATTTCAAAAGAAGAGATGTGCTATGCAATTTTGTCATGTTTTAATCCAAACTGTCAATTCAGCACTGCACAGGTACTCACTCACCCTTTCCCCCAGTGGGATGGGAAGGAAAATCAGAAAAACAAAGGTAAAATCCACTGCCATAAGAACAGTATAGTAATGGAAATAAAATATATTACTTTCATTAATATAATAATTTTAATAACATTTTCATGTTTTTATGTTTCTTTGACAAATGTCTACGGACATTCTTATTTATAACTTTGGAGTTAAAGGAAGACTTTCTGGATTAAATATTTGTCTCATTAAGCAGCGACTAGACAAACAGGTTCTACTTTCTGTATTTAATCTATGAACATATTTTGACTCCCTCAAAGGCAGAGTGTCTCCAGGGCTGGGCAGTCCCTGACCATGTGAAGTTCAAGGGAAAATGCTGGATTCTGCACCCGGGATGTGACAACCCTGGATGTGTGCATAGACTGGAGAATGAGATGCTGGAGAGCAATGCTACAGAAAGGGACCTCAGGGTTCTGGTCCACGGCCAGTTAAATATGAGCCAGCAGTACCCTGACAACGAAGAGGGCCAGGCCTGTCCTGGGGTGCATCAGACACAGTATCACCAGCTGGGAAAGGCAGAGGATTGTCCTGCTCTGCTCTGCTCTGCTCTGCTCTTCACTGGGGTAGCCTCACTTTGAGTGCTGGGGCCAGTTTTGGACAGAATGATAAAAGACATACAGTTATTAGAGAGCATCCAAAGGAGGGCAATGAAGATGTTGAAGAGACTTGAGGGCCATATGAGGAGGAGCTGAGGTCACTTGGTCTGTTCAGCTTGGAGCAGAGGAGACTGAGAGGAGACCTCATTGCAGTTACAATTTCCTCACAAGGGGAAGAGGAGGGGCTGGGACTGATTTCTGTGTTGAGCAGTGGTATGGGCCAAGGGAATGGTCTGAACCTGTGTCAGGGAGGATTAGGCTGGATATGAAGAGAAGATGCTTCACCCAGAGGGTGGTTGGGCACTTGAAACAGGATCACCAGGGAAATGCTCACAGCTCCAAACCTGACAGAGTTCCAAGAGCATTTGGACAATGCTCTCAGGCACATGGTGAGATTATAAGGGGCTGTTCTGTGCATGGCTAGGAGTTGTATTGGATGATTCTTGTGGGTCCCTTCCAATTCAGAATATTCTGTGAATCCAGAATATTGTTAAAGGTACAATTCTACTGAGTGGAAAACATCTCTCACAATGCTGCCAACTACAGTAAGATGGCATGCAGTTTTGCTTCATTTATAATGAGTTGCTTCATAGGTAATCTGTTGAGAAAAAAAAAAAAAAAAAAAAAAAAAAAAAAAAAAACCCACCATTAAGACAGAACAATTTTCCTTAGAAATTCTGGCATTTTGAAATTTGATATGAGACCAAGCTGAGGAAAAGTTCAGAATTTCTGAACAGAAATGAAAGAGAACACTTAGGAATATAAATACAATTTTAGTGAAATAGATCTTGTTCTATAAAGCAAAAAACATATGAAATACTGTCTCCATTCAAAATTAAAGCACTATGGTTGAAATTTACAGTGTAGGTCAAAGTACTTTGAATTTTTGCTACTAAAAATTTGTCAGAATCAGCACTTTATCGGTGTTTAGATTTGAGGAAAATGCACAATTCCACAGGGAAATCCCTTTCATGTAGGCTTTCACAGCCTTTCCTGTAAGCTATACCACCTCAGGCAATGTTAAAAAAAACATTACATTTGGGAAATGAAACCTCTCAGCTCAGAATCCATTCCAAGAACAATCAAAATAAAACAAAAAAGTTTTCAAAATAATCTCTTTCAGTGTCAGCTATTACTGCTGGTGGTAAAGGGTCAAGATGATAATCCACATTGCTTTTCTTAACCTCTAAGTTTCACCAGATTCATCAGATACTGCTACTCTCTTTGAAATCCAGCTTTGTAAAAACCCATCCGCTCTGTATTAAATTATCAAAGAACCTATTATTTTATCTGAGTCTTAATTTATCTCAAAGGAAAATTTTACAAGTTTTCTGAGAATTTTAAATTTAATTATTGAGAAGACAGTGTTGCTACAATCTTGTATTTAAAACAAGGCAATAATTTACCAGAAAAAGCTTTAAGGACATTAATTCTTGGTGTGACTCGGGAGCATAACAATAGCTATTGTACATGACACCAAAGGTCCTCCCTCAGCCCTGTGTCCAGTTTCCAAAACAGATTGGTTTTGTGAAACACCACCAATGGCTGGAGAAAGTCCAGGACAGGAATAGCTGCAGATGAAACCTCTCTTCTGTGCTCTTCCTGTCTCAAAGCTTTTTTAGTTCTGGAGCTGTCTTAGTTTGATTTGATTCCTGAGAAGTAACTTCCTAGAAATTTCCCTTCCATAAGTCTTCCCACTGTGACCTTTAATCAGATAAAGAAATCTTTTTTTTTTTTTTTTTCCAGAAAATATTTTCATGGATTTGAGGTTTCTTTTCAAACTTCCAGTGCATGTAAACCTGTACACATCAAGTTTAGCAATATTAACAATTTAACTGAAGCTATGCCACAGGCTGAGGGATTATGGAACAGTGTGTAAATGCCAGACTTTATCTGACAAAAACAACCCTAAAACTCCTGGTAGAAATGTTATTACAGTATGTTGTTTCAACCAAGTTCTTTTGAGAAGATAAATGCACTCAATTCTCACAAACTTCATGATTCCAAGAAGCTGCCTATTATTAGAAACAGGGCTCATTTAATCACACAAGTAAGATTTGGGACCTAACACAACGACAATTGAAATCAATGGCATTTCTTTTATTGACTTCTGCTTGGTTTGGCTTAAATCCTTAGGCTCTGCTCTAGCTGCTTAAGTGAACTTAAGCATGTGCTTTAGCGCTTTCAGTTTCCTGAAGAGGGATACATTTAAGTATGTGCTTAAATGATGAGTTAATTGGGATTTTTTAAGCTGAAGGGGAGCAAATTTCCTAATATTCTACAATAAATTCTGACAAAGTATATTCGGACCTGTAAATTTAGACAAGAGTTAAAACAATGAGGGATGATAATGATTGTCTTTGATACATTGAATAATTCAACATACACTTTTCTCTTTTTAAAAGTTAATTTTTTGAGAACAACAATATAAAGTTTAATGGTCAAGAAGAACACACTAACAATTACAACATAAAGTAACCCCTCATATTGTTTTTAAGCAATTCATTCAACAAGGCAAGTCATTATTCTAAAGTACCTTTAATTGCAAGAGCGAGGGATAGTCCACAGCTAATCAGTTTTCACTATAGAAACCTGCTATCATTTTTAATTCTGGATGGAAAGTGTTTTCATATATTTTTAAATTACTCAAAGTCCCAAAACAGAAGCAGGCATATGATTGTCCAGATGATCCACTTCCATCCAACCACTCCTAGCTGAAAATTCAGGGATTGTAAAACAATTTCTCGTGCATAAGAAGGAAGGCCGATAGCTGATATCACACAATTTAAAAGACATATGTACATACCTGTTAGCAAACTTCTGAATTAAAAAAAAAATTAAATGGTCAGTGAGTTATGGTGTAGCCTATTTGCAACACAATTTTAATAATAAATAGAGGCAGATATTTTAATTTGTGGTTGAATCTAACATGTCTAAGCCTGAGCCAGTAAATTTGAGTGCTAAATGAATATTAATTCAATATTTTTCTGTTCTGACAATATCCAGCTGCTCCAGGCCTGAATGAAAACTGTGTTATGCTATAAACCAAGAACTAGTACCTATTCCAAATAACTAACTGTTGTAACTTCACTTCTCATTACTGTCTAATAATGAAATCTTTCAGATTTTAGGAGAATTAAATAAAGGAAATACTCAACCCTGGAGAGCTACACCTTCTGTCCTTCCTTAATGTTTTGACCTAGTCCTACTTTACATATGGGGAAAAGGTTTAAAGTATATCATTTGTGATTATGTATATTGACTGATACTGACGACAACAATCCGAACATCCTTTCATCCTGACTTTGATTTTGAAACTACTTTTAACTGCTCAGTATGACTGCACCTTTGATAGAGATTTTCTTTTTTCTGGATCAAATCCTGCTCTTGATTATCATGGTGTTAATGAGTTATTTTCATTGTCTTTCAAGGATTCCCCTGCCAGGTTGGTGAAGACCATAATTAGGCTTTATATTACCTGAAAAATACAATCTTGTAGACATGATCAAGAAAGTCTTCAAACTTGAGGTATGCTACTTAAAGGTAAAAAATTATTTTGGAATTTGGATCTTTAGGGATTTGTTACACTCTCAAACAAATCACTTCTTTTTTTCACCTCTGAACATCCTGGTTAGGGTATGCAAAAATGGATCTTGATATTTAGAAATGTGTTTATTCACTTCAAATGGTTCTAGTACTTCTCTCTGCAAAAGTGTTTCAGCCTATGGAGGTCTGCTGGATACTGTCTAGAATAACCTTTCAGAGTACACACAGTCCAGGCTGGACTACCAGCCTCTGCTTACTAAGTTCTGCTCAGATCTTAACCAAAATAGTTTCTCCATTTCAAAGAAACAAAGCTTCTATTTCCTTTTCCACAACCAGATCTTGCCTTCACAATATATTGTCTTTTTTAATGCTATATATTCTCCTGAGACTTACCCCTGAATATACATGGACACTTAACACTTTCACGTGCACCACTTTCCTACCCTGCAAGTGGTGAGGGTCTGGGCTTTTGTTGTCAATGACACTGCTCCATTTTCCAAAAGGGAAATGGTCCTTCCACTATCACACTGAATATATCTTTCTCTCATCACCATTGGTGTTTCAATTTTTATTAAAGTGAACTCCAGCACTAGTTGTCCTTGCTCTTCCCCTGTCACTCTGTGATATTCCCACACTTGTCTGATTCAGTTCATGACTTGCTAAACTCTGACAGAAAGTTCAAGTACAAGACTTTATGCAACCCCATTCGATGCAGACTTCTGCCATGCTTATCAATCCTGTTAACCTGTACAAAACTCTGGGGTTTTCCTTCTGCCCTTAGAATATTGACTCTGAGGTCAGGAAATACATTCCTGCCCCAAGGTTAATGCTGCTGAAAATAAACAGCTACAATAAGTACAGCTCTTGTAGAATTGCTCAAATAAACATCTACCCATAAAAGTAATTCTGCAGACATACGTATAAACAACCATAGATATTTGTCTGATTCACAGGTACCAGCCTAATAGATTGATTTACCATTAGGGGTATTGTATTTTCACGTAGAATCCCTACTAGTTTCACCAGAGAAACCAGTATCAGCTTTCCTTTTACAGCTATCAAAATTATTCAATTTAGAATAGCATAAGTGCCATCTAATTTACCAGTTTCAAAGCCCGTAAGTACCTTTATGAAACCAACGAAATTACTGGTTTTCTTTTATGCTAAACATTATTGTGCTGAACTTGATGACAAAAGAGTTTGGAAGTTTTTGTGCTATCACAATTGATATGATGATGAAATTGAACTATATTATTTTTATTGAGGGATGTATTTTGAGTAGGTGCTTCAGATTATCCTTGAAATAACATGAAATTCAAGGGTTGATCAGAAAAGTAACTGCTGAATAATAACTTCTCATTATTCATATCTCAAAGTCCATCACAGACATTAAGAGATGACAACAGTCAGTGTTGAAAAGCAACTTTCCTATTTTGTAAACAACCGAAGTATTTAAGTTTTGTACATCATCCATAGGACCAGTGAAGATACAGTCAAGGTGTTTTGTTCTGTCAGAAATATTTCTCTGCAAAAGAGCCTTCAAGAATTACGAGGGCTACACTAAAAAAGAAATACTGGGTGTAAGAGATCACTTAGCCCTTCACTATCATTTATCAGATGTAAATAAGCTCCTAAGGGGTTCTTAACTCTACCACATACAAACTTTTGCAGTGTGTGTGATTTTCCAACAAAACTGAATGCCTTTTAGCCCCCCAGCAGTACAAGTGTAACCGCTGAATTTAATTAATGGGTTTGCTATATAAGCAAGTTTTCAGGGCACCATTTAGTGTCTGTTACAGATTTGGCTTTTTCAGTCCGTTTTCCTCCATCTGCTGCCCAGAAGAAGGATAATGTGGGGGGAGGGCATTGCCTGAGAGAGAAACAGGAGTAATTAGGAAACAAAAGATGTATCTGCATTCGACTGAAATAGCCCTTGCTGGAGGCGGGTTGCAGGTGACACCATGAGATAAAAGATGAAGGGGCTACCCCAGAGGCTTAGCTGGGTTTTGCTTGGTCCTGCTTCTGGGTTTGGGGGACAAAGGAGCTATTTGCTGTTTTCCCTGCCACCTGGCCGCTCGGAGCTCAGAACCAGCACGCGTGGTGCTGAAACATTGGGATCACCTCCCACCACACCCTCTGTCTGCAACGTGTTGCCATGGCCACTCCTGTGTGTTGGACTCGAAGATCCCAGTTGCAAAAAATAAAACCCTAAAATATGAGTTCTTGGCTAAAGTTGTGATCCTTAGAAGTTACTGTTGCAAGTTTACAAGGTTAAAGACTTGTTCATTTGTATCCCTTTACCCCCCATCCTTTATCGTTACTGTTCCAAGTTTACTTGTTAAATATTGTTGAACAGGTTCATTTGTATACCTTTACCCCTATCCCTCATCCCCCCTCTCTGTACCAGCATCCATTTTGTAACTCTTATCCTTCCTGTCAGGCGTTGCCTCCGCTGCTCCTCGCACACCCCTAATGGCAATGACACCAGCTGACATGTAAATCAGAGAACTCCCATGAATCATAGTGCCCAGAGGAAGTGAAGTAGACACCTAAAAACTCCTAGAGCCAGCAAGCCATTGCCCAGACAGGACTCCAAACCACACCAGTGAGAAGGGAAAACATCAGGCTATTTGCTGGGGCTCCTTGCCTCATTCCCATGAGTTAAACAGAACTCACCAAGCATGACACCCCTGGACTAATAGTCAGCAGCAGAGGTCTTCCTGGAGACTCTCACAAGGTGAGAAGACCCATGTCTGCCATATCGGGATGCCAAGCAACAGACCTGACTGCCTCCTCCTCCTGTGAGTCATCTTGGGAGCAGCGGTGGTGTGTGCCAGGCCCCCTCCCAAGGCTGTTCTTTCAATAAAGGCTGAAATCACTCTGGAGCTGGTCTCCTGGCCTATTTATAATACCAATCTGCTGGGATTTTCCTGCACTGCAAGTCTGCTTAATGCTTTTTTTGTTTCAACATGTGGGTTGTCCCCGTACAGGCAACCTCTTGCACCACCACCAGTTGCCACCCATGACTTCAGGTCTCAGCCAAGCCACCACATGGCATGGAAAGGCCTCTGATGTTGCACCACAGCACCCCTGCAGCCGAGGGGGTGTCATCGCACCTGTCCTGACCACTGGGATCCCGCCAGCACCCCTGTCAGCTGTTACTACACCAAAGGCAAAATGTTTAATGAGCGGGAAGAGACTGTTTTGTTTTGATTTGTTGTTACCTCCATTGTTAGTTTTTTGTTTGTCTTGATAGAGATATATGTATTAGTAAGGATTTGCTATTCCTTTTCTCATATCTTTGCCTGAAAGCTCTGTAATTTCAAAGTTATAATAATTTGGAGGGGAAAGAGTAACATTTTACATTTCAAGGGAGGTTCCTGCCTTCCTTGACAGATAGCTGTCTTTCAAACCAAGACATAAGAGGCCTCTTATTGAAATTGTTCATTCTGTAAATTTCGTATTTTAGTGAAATCATGAAAACTTTCCCAGTGGTTTCAGTAGGAATATGGTCTTCAGTCTTTTCTGTGCATTTTTCATAGAATTACAGAATATGCTGAGTTTAAGGGACCCATCAGGAACATGAAGTCCAACTCTTTTCACACACTCAGCTTTAATCTTCTTATTCTGTGGTAGGGTATGACTTAGGAGCTCCTATTAACATCCAGGAATACAGCAAAGAAAATCCTCAAAGGTTAAATAAGATTTATCAGCTTTGCAGACAATTGGAAAATACAATTTAATAGATTTTTACTACATCAAGACAACATCCCACTTTTCCAGTACTTATAACATTGGGCTGAATACTGTCATCTGACATGTTGTGAGGAACCAATTTACTTTTGATTTAGCCAATTTAGTTTGCCTCAGCCCTGATCTGGTGAGTGTTGTCAGAGGCACATGGGGGAATGGAGTGTACATGTGCTGCTTGCACGAGGCAGCCAGGAGTGGGGGAAGCCTCCCCCCTGAGAAGACTTCACCTGGCAACACCTCACATGAGGCAGTAGTAGGAAACACTCTGGAGTGGCTTTTCCAATCAGATGGCAAAAGGTGTCCACCAATGGACTGCAAAAAAAGGTTGGACTGGACCAATGGTGTTCTGTCAGTGGGCAGACTTTGGGAGGGGCCATGGTATATAAAAACCAGCTGCATCATGGGCTCACTGCTGCTCACTGGGGCTCATTTGCTTCCCCTTTTGCCCTGGCTCCAGCCTGCCTTTTGGGTCTCCTGCCCTCACTGGCTCTTGCTCACATTTGCGTCTGTCCTGCCTCCCCATGTCCCT
This sequence comes from Zosterops lateralis, assembly GCF_965231275.1. Lineage (NCBI taxonomy): Eukaryota > Metazoa > Chordata > Aves > Passeriformes > Zosteropidae > Zosterops > Zosterops lateralis. Next base: position 116,314,508 of record NC_139763.1, read on the forward strand.
GACCAATGCCCTGCTTGCTTCGCTCCAGCATCCTGTCATGTTCAGCCCTGCCATGTTCAACCCTGCCATCCTGAACCAGCAATCCTCGCTGCAGCCCTGTCCAGGGTCCTGGACCTCTTTCCCAGCGCCTGCTCACTATATGTCCAGTGCCATCGCTGTAGGACTCGTGCCTTTTAAAACTGCACCTCTCTGAGAGCTGCACAGGCTCATTAAGGTCCACCCTGTCCACAGGCAGGCAGCATGCACACTTCCCACCACCAGGATTCTGAAGGCACTTCCTTGATCAGCTGGTGGTAAAGCCCTCTTGTTCTCTGTCTCCTCTCTCTCTCTCCCCCCTTCCTTTCCATTTTCATTTCTTCTTTTTAGTGTTTTCTAGCTCTCTTTCATTTGAGCAATGCCTTTTTCTTTTTTGTTCTCCATTATCAATAAACAGTTCTCAGATATAAGGTTTGTTTCACTTGGCTTAACTTTGTTCCTGACCATCTAATTCTAAAAGAACTCTTCGCAATTTCCCTCCGTTTAATGAGACGTGTTGACCTTCCTGGGCATTTCACTTGCTACAGACAGGTTGTTTAACTGCGTCTGCAAAAACTGGCCAGTCAGTGTTAGAGGGAATTATGGCCACGTCCCACACCTCACACTGAAAGAAATACACTTTGGATAAAATCCGTCTAAACCCTATATAATGCCAACATCCTTTAATAGGTGTTTTTCCTGTCACATGAAAGTTCTAGCCACATATGACTTCTCTAAAACTTAGAGCTTTCCATTTATTTCTGTCTGTACAGAAATCTGTGCCAAATCTTCAGGTGTAAGCAAGGGATGGCCTTCTAAATGTTCCTTAAAGACATACAGCCTGTAAAGGAACATGAAGTGTCAAGGATTTTCTTTCAACTTCCATACCCATCAACCAAAGTCTGGACAAGGCAAAAAAATCAATCTTTTGGCATCCATCAATTTAATCAGGCACCTACTTAGAAAAGCTCAGATGCTCTGAAGCCTGTGAAATCACATTTTTCACAATACTTTGGTCTATTCTCAGTTGTGTGGATAGTGGTACCTTAAAAGTTTGCTTCAGAAAAAAAAAAAAAAAAATAGGAATTAAAAAGAGGGTCAATATGACTGTAAGAATATTGACACTAAATTAAACAGGAATTGTCATAGTCCACTGGATAATGTAAATATCTAAAGCTACATATATACAGTATATTTTGGGTGGCCTTCAAGTAGGATTTACTGTACTCTGATAGTTCCCCTGAGTATTCTTTTAGCATGTAATGCAAAGCTTTTTTGCATCAACAGGCATTCAGAGTAGCTTCATAGATGTCAAGAATGCTTAAACACCACTGATACTTGACAATAAAAGGTAGAAACCTAATCCTAGTATGTGAAAGGAATGAAATAAAACCACAGCAAATATAAAAACTATAGGACAGAAGCTATGTTGTCATTAAGTTCTATTAATTGTGAGATAACAATGGCTACTTTGCTTACAGAATTTGTTAAAAAGTACAGATCTCAAAAAAATCTCCTTTATCAAAATCCACAATTTCATAGGATTGCACTGATATGAATGAAATTTTCAGCAGAAACAACTTAAAATATTTGTTACTATTTTTTTTCTGATGCATGATTTCATCTTTTAGTGTCTTCTTTCTTTTTCTCTATTTCCTACTTAATTAAATTATAATTTGGATACCACATAAACATTCTGTTGTTACCGAAAGAATATTACAGATAATTTATTTTGGAAAATACAGATAACCTGCTAAAATAGAAGAAATAAAAAAAAATTTGCAAACCTATAATATTCCAAACAAACAGAACCCTGACCTCTATTTCTTATTGGCATCTGTGTACATTCATAAGAAGATTAATTTGTGAAATGAACATTCCTGTCCACCATTTCATCTGAAAGTTTTGAAGCAACCTTACTGACCACTTGTCCTGGTTTGAGACAAATTTTGGAGGAAACATCTGAAAAGTGTCTCCTCTGAAAAAGGCAGATCCTGGCGAGCCCCTACCTCACCTGGTTCAGGAACGATTTCCCTGGAGAAAGTGGAAAAAAATAACTGTTTATTTCATAAGAGAAAAAGAAATTAACAATGTTAAACAATAGAACCTCTTGTTGTTCTGAAGAGATCATAGAATCAGAGTCCAAAGTCCTTTCTGTGGGTATATCTCAGCCCTCTCTCTTTCTTTTTCTCTCTCTTCAGAGCTGGGATTGAGTGTCCCAGGCCGCTCCAGGCTCTTGTGGGAGGGGCCCTTGGTAGATGGTGTTCCAGACTGGAGAAAAGCTGAATAGTTCCAGAAAAATCCACTGTCCCAGGAACAACTTTCTTGGCCCAGCTCACAGATGAGAAACTAGTTTTAAAAGCAAAGGAAAGTTGTCCTCCCTCTATTCATGCTGCAGACAACATACTGAGAGAAAGGAACCCAGGGGAGGAAATGAAGCTTCTGCCCACAGAAACTGCATACCGAGAAAACACTCCACCGCTTCCCTCCCCCATTTCACTCTTAAAGGCACAAGACTGACATCTGGACAAAAAGACAGATGATGGGGATACTGAACCTTACAGTCAGCCTAAGACACCACTTTAATGTGCAAGGAATATGCAATAAGAGGGATGGAGACAATACTGTAGTGCCTAGGAGCATTTTCCAAGAGCAAATCTCTTGTTCAGGGACTACACAAAAAGAGCATAAAAAGACACTCTATTTTTTAAAAGTGTCATTAATCTGAAGTAAGAGACAGACTGATAAGAGAAGACAGAAAGCAATAAAAGTGAACAGTGGTACAGCATTCATCAGGCGGATAGAAAGGATTTGTGTGTAACGAATCACAGAAATAGAAAACTGAAAGGCTAAGCTCAAAGACAGCCACACTTGAGGTTTGACATACAATTCAGGAAAGTTCTTTTCCAATAGTAAGGACAGGCAAGAGGATAATGCAGAAATATTTGACTGAAAATTAACAAATTGATGGTTGAGTCTTTAGGTGGTCAATTGGTCCAGAGACCCTAAAAAGTGAATATGTTAAGCCTTGAAAATAAAGGTAAGTGACTGAGATATGGCATGAGAGAGCTAAAAGACAGAGCAATGCTTACAGGGTCAAATTCAGCAATGGGAGAGAGTCTGGCTTGTATTCCTTAACCCTCAGATACAGCTAGTAAACCAGTAATAGAACTAAAGTTATTTACTTAGCTCCTGTTATTACTAGCTACCTATTATTTAGCTGTTGTTGGCATAGAACCAGTATTAGCAGAATTTATAATTACCTATTTACTAGAGAAAAAAGTTCTTATTATTCTCTGATACTGTATCCATACAAACGTCAAATGTACTTAAAAAAAACCCAAATACAACAGCTAAACAAATTTAATTATGGAAAGTAAGGTCCACTTTCATAATGCAAAGTAAGTCCTAGTAAATTTTGCTAGCTTCTCAAATCTGAACCATAATTTAGAAGAAACTTAATCATAGAATCATAGGATATCCTAATTTGGTAGGGTGTCACAAGGGTCATCAAATTCCAAGGACCTTAAGAAGTATAAAATTGAAGAGATAGCATCTATCTGTATTAAACCACAGCAAATATAGTTTCTGCTACTACAGGCATAAACAGAAGAAAACCTCAGGATTCTGCTAACACATTCTGATTTGAAGTAGCACATAAACTGATGCCTGATGTCAAGAATAAAAACTGCCTGTGAGTAAAAGGCTGATATGGTAAGACATGACAAGTGGAAGATTATACATTTAGTGATTTGTCCTCTCATAAAACAGCTACAATAACATCACTATGTTGTCTATATTTATACTATTGAAAGATTTCCATCATGTCATGGACATTCTGTATTTGACAGAGGGGAACAGAACAGAACAGAAGAGATTGGGAACTACTGAATTGACAATGAAAATTGCTAATTGCACCTGTATTCAGGGCATGTAGACATCAAAAATGTAGACATTTAGATATTTTTAGACATTATAACTGATTTCTTCTTAGCTCAGAAAAGCCTATTTAAAGTAGGAGGACCCTTAAAATAAATGGGAAGCTGGACGGGAGCAAATGCAGATCCAATCACTATGATTAATGCTACGTTCACCCTTTATTTCATCTAAGATGGAAGGTTATATACACTTTGATATAGTTTACAATTGTAGCTACATCTCATCGGCACACAGCACAGGGGAAAATGCAAACAAACATTGTTTTACTTTTCCTTAAGGTGGCTAAAGTGTTCACACTAATGACTATACTTAGTAACCTCTTATACTTAGTAACCCTTAGAAAACCCACTATCTCTCACTAACACCTTAACATCTAATTTCTAGCTGCGCCACAGGCTTCACCAGTTGGCCTTGGTGTAGGGCCCAGGCTGGGTAGTTCAAACCTATTTCCAAAATTCCTACACCTATCAGACACTACATTTCCTTCTGCCATTCAGTTCTTGTTTCATGCTACTCAGTATCATAACAGTGATTGTGAACTTGGCAATTGTAGTTTATCCAATATCACAGAGGAAATGACATGTTCCTCAAAATAAAAGTAGGGCATTCATGAATGCTCAGTCAAGCACCTCTCTTGCCTGACTGAATGCACTCTACCTGTATAGCTCTCTCATGGCAGAACCCCTTAGTTTTGAAATTATATGTTTATATTACATACTGGAGGCAGAGATTAGTACATACTGGAGCCAAGATAGTGCTGGTTAAGTGAAGGCAAAACAGGGCTTTTTAGACTGGAACAGTGCAAATGTAGCTATTTTCCTTCTAGGGTCGTGCTGTCTTTACTGGAGTTGCTTAGACAAAGACACAGTAAAGGACATCAGACTGGAATGCAAGACTAATGCAGGATAATACCTTGCAATAGTGCAAGATATTTTTAATTATACTAATATGTCATTATAGCATCACCAATTTCTACCTACCTCATAGCAGGTAGGTAGCCTTAGTCACAGTTGAAATAATCCGTGAATTTTGGAAAGTTTAAGAGGTCTATCAGCATAAGCTTCATTCTTTCAACAAGAAATGGGTAAGTTAATAATTTTGAAAGTCTCACAAAGGTTTTTCAGACAGCAAGATTGAAAAAAGAAGGAAATAAGATGAAGAAGAAAGGTTTGTAAAGAAATAAGAGGAATATAGGATAATTTTATATAGCCTATGAACCGATAAAATATAAGTCTATTTTGAAGAACTACTGAACCAAAAAATATTGTAATTAATTTAAGGGTTGGAAGAATTGAAAAAATATATTTTGATCATGCTACAGCAGGATTCCTTCTGTTAGTTAGCATGTTGGTCATAATTAACACAAAGACATTTTGCCAGTGCTTCAATTTACACAAAACCTTGCAGGATTAGTCTTTTACATATGAAAATTACTAGAAATTTGAGGAGAGTGGATGAAAACTTTGATTAGGAAAAAAACCCATAATTCTCCTTGAGAGTATAGCAAGTCTTAACAATTATTCAAGCAGAGGAATGTTTTGAACTGTGATATTTTCAGGTGAGTAAAATTTCTTCAGTATTTTGAGATATGCTCTCCAACTGCTCACCATCCCGGAGGTGTTTAAGGAATGACTGGACATGTCATTTAGTGCTATGCTGTAGTTGACAAGGTGGTATCAGTCAAAGGTTAAATTTAGTGATCTTAGAGGTCTTTTCCAATCTTAATGATTCTATGATTCTAACTCTTCATGGAAAGGTTTGGGTTTTACCCGAGAGGAGATAAGAGCTACAGGAAAGTCATACTCTTACAAGATGAAAAGTATTTTTCATCCAGTTCATTTGTAGCACACTAGAGGTTTTGTATCTCACATCTGTGACATTTTGAAAGCAACAAATCTCTCACTGCCTTTATAAAACCAATTGGTTCCTCTCCTGTGAACCTCTACTTCATAAGGGTGAGGAATCTGCAACAGATTTTAGTGGCAAGTTTTATGTCAAGAAAATAAATGCAATATTTCTTGGTGGGTTATAATATTAATCCTCCTCTTTAAAGTACAAAAAACCCCAGAAGACTAAAATCAAAACTAAGCTAACCAAAAAAACCACCTCAAAATCAAATGTCAAATTGGACAAAGATCTGACAAGAGAGATGTAAATAAACTTTCACCCCCCAAAAAATCACAGAAGACAGCATATTCTAATTCACAAAAGAAAGTTAAATTATCTCTGTGATTATCCAGGGAAAGACCACATCATTAAATCTTCAGTGACTTCAATAAATCTCGGTGACTTCAACAATTAAAAACAAGCATAATTATTCAGAATTAATCAGAAACTGTCTGATTAAAAAAAATATTTTTTTTTCTTTGAAGAAAAAAAACACAGAAGTACCAGCAAGTTTTGGATCATGTTTCTATTCATTCTTGAACTAATCTACCACAGTTTATTTTGATGACAAGGAAGCAAATACAGGAACTCTTAATCATCACATTACAGAACTATGGACAACACACCAGATAATTACAATCTTAGAAGGTAAAAGACCTTACCCAGTGGAAGACTCCTGTTCCTCTTAGTATGAACACAGTGTCTACATCAGTGACAAAGACCCACTTCAATAAGAATTATGATTAGTATTATTCAAAAATTTAGAGGACAGAATGAAAGTGTATAGAAAATAATTTGTTTGATGAGTGCCTATCATTACCTTCAAGAAAAGAAAGTGGAAAAGAATCCAGGAGGCACTCCTTCAAGCTGTTGATCTGGCTTTTAGGAATGAGTTAGGTCTGCCACCTATAGATGTATCTGAAGTTATACAGAATAAATGCCTGTTTGAAATATTTTACCTTTAGTTTAAGAAGGATATCTCCTATTACACTGTCAGAAGTTTTCAGTACATCGAAACTGGAAGAAGAACCAATTATTCATCTTTATTGGACTGTAAACTTTTACCCTCTAAACATCTTTCTGTTAACCAAAAATGTAAACGTACAAAACACAAGACATCTTAGCATGATGATGGTCAATGAAGCATTAGTGCAGCATAATTTGATTAGTTTGATGCTTTAGTAATACAATACATAGTTTCTGCTTTATTACATAGCTGTTAATGCAGAAATGACATGCTCAAAAAAGATGTACTATATTTCAATTTGCATATAGGTTTGCTTAAGGGAGTGTGTATTTACTACTCCCTTGAAATCAAAATATTTAGCCTAGGCATTCTAGACTGAATAAAGATTGTCACCTTCTGCTGCAACGTGGCAGATAGAGGTACCCCGATTAAGACCATATGTTATACTAGCCTTTATCCAGGGGGAAGTATTTCCATTCTGAATAATGTAATAAGAGATGTGACTGGAGATATTTACAAAATATTTGGGGGTTTTACAGTATGCTTTTTAGAGCTACATATCTTTATGCTTTTGTTCCCTTTTTGAAGAACAGAGAGGGAGATATTTGACAAACAACTTAATTGAATCATAGATTATCCTGAGTTGGAAGGAACCCACAAGGATCATTGAGGCCAACTTGTGGCTCTGCACAACCATGTACCAGAGAGCGTTGTCCAAGCACTTCTTGAGCTCTGTAAGGCTTGGTGCTGTGACGACTTCCCTGGGGAGTCTGTTCCAGTGCCTGATCACCCTCTGACTGAATTTTTTTTCCTGATACCCAACTGATACTTCCCCCAACAAAACTTCATGCTGTTCCCTCTAGTCCTTATACTGGCCATCAGATTTAATGGATTAAAAAATACATCAACTCATCCAATTATGAAGAACTAAAACCAATTACAACTTCACTGCCAGTCTTCCCTCTCTACCCTAGTAGCATTACTGCCACTACTGATGCCCATTCAAAATTAAAATTGTTTAGCTCAGCAACAGTTAATTTGTGTGTGGTTCAGAAACTTGTGCTGCCTTAACTAATCTTTCACATACTCTAGACATGACATGTGGAAGAGCAGACCAGAACCCAAAAGGATAATTTAGAGTTCTGAAAAAATGGTTTCTGTTTCAGCCCATAATCTATCAGGTATCCTATGAACTCCAGGTAATTTATATATATTTTTATATATATGAGAGATATAAAAAAGAGGCCAAAGAAATAAGATCCCAAGCTAAAAGAAGTTTCAATATTAATTTGTCATCTAATACAAGAGATTAAACAAAATAGTCCATGTGTCAGGGATACAGCTGATGAACTTTTCTGAAAAATTTTTTGTTAAAAAATATTCCTTTGTTCACACAGAAATACTTCTAATGAATGTATGACCTAATTTCAGAAGGATAAGTTGTTCTTAGAATCAGAAATTGGGGTGTACATGAGTCCTGGTTCAAATAGACAAGGTGAGAAAACAGGCAAACATATCTCTGCCCCATGGTGGAAAAATTCCCAACTCAGAGATGCTGGTGATGTCTCCTCCATGTTAACCATGTCTGTATGTGTAAGACACATTCAAAGATACCCTCCTCCAGAAAGGACATTCACAGATTGAGAGTAAGAACTCAAGTAGACTTAACATGTCTAAATCCAGACTCTGACCTACATATTTTTTTGTTTATTTTATTCAGTGAAAACAGTACAGCTCCAGTGAAAGGCAGAAACATATTCATTACAGACCATTTATTTAGAATGTAAATCCAGAGCCCAGGGAGATGTAACAGTGCAAACTCCCATTATGGATTAGGTAGAACAGCAGTTCGAAACAACTTAGAGATTTATAACTGAAACATTGGTCCCTGATGTCAAAAGCAAGTGCCCTGATAAAAAAAAACCTACTGACTATTCTGTGGATGGAATAAGGTGATGAACATTGTTCTTCAACTTCTCTTTTCTTTTTTTCTACACTTTAACTGGATAGAGAGGAAAAAGATCTTGAAAAACCTCCAAGTTTCCACAGAACAAACTTTTATATATAGAGATCTAACATTACTGATCTCTGTGATCTTTGGATATAAGTGATACAAGAAGGGCTGGCAATGATATCAAAAATCAGGGAGAAAGGAAACAAAAGAAAAACACTTAAAGGAAGGAAGCAGGAGGGCATACAGAAAGAAAATTGCCTTGATAATAAAGACACAGGGCTGAAACAGGACACAAGAGGGATGAAAAAGAGGCAACAACAACAACAGAAAAATCGCTGTCATTTATGTGAGGCAGTGACAGTCTCATCTCAAAGACATTCGGAACTTCACTGACATTCCTAACATTTGTCCCCCTGTTTACCTTCAAAAGCAGGTAAGTGCACTCCAGAGGGGAAAAAAAAAAAAAAAAACCAACAAAAACAAAACCAAAACCAAAACCAAAACCAAAAACAAAACCAAAAACAAAAACCACCACCACCAACAACAACAACAACAAAAAAAAAAAAAAAAAAAAAAAAAAAAAAAAAAAAAAAAAAATTTCACCTAACAGACTGAATGAGCTATTCACTTTGTCCTTAAGAATGTCCACAGTCAATGTCTATTCATATGACCATTTCTGGTCATTTTTCTCATCATATAACAAGGTTCTTCTTTACTAGACAACCATATTCTTGCAATGAATCAAGTAATAAATAGCTGGCTCAAGAAGAAAGCATCGTAGAGAGAAACCAGCAAGGACATGGCAACCGAACTAGCACTGACAGGTACACCTTCCATCTCATTTGTTGGATTAACATGAAGGCAACAGGCAATATTATAAGGTATTTTTACCCTAAGAACACTGAACCCACCAATATTTTTCCTTCCAAGTGGCAAAAAAGAGAAAAAGCTGGACCTATAGAACATGTTCTTTCTCTCTTGTCACAGTCCAGCTGTAAGCACAGAATTTATTCCACAACTTTTCTTTGAATTCCTCTCTTGCCAATTATCACCAAAATAGGATTATTTGAGAAAGAGTAAGGTTTCTATATGTTGGGTTTGTTCTTTCATTTTATTCATCAGAACGACCTGCATGGAAGACACTTCATCTAAATGTAATCATACCATTTTTGGTATGAATCTTTAAAATGATCCCATGTTCTCATGATTACAACATAACACCAAACCTGCATGAAGTAGCATCCTTTTATTATGCTGTTTATAATCATCCAGTTCTGGCCTGACATTGACCTTTCTCCTCTTCTTTATCTGAGGACACAAATCAAAAGAATCCTGTTGTGACTGCACAGTTTGATATGTGTAGTGGTTTCATGTTTGCCAAATTTCTGTTTTGCCTAATTTAGTGTAGTGGTTTGAGTGTCTACTCCCTTTTACCTCTGGGAAATAGGATTTGGGAGAAAAAGGCAAAACAGGATCAACCTAAAAGTAATCAAATAGATTTTTTTTTAAACACACACACACTAAAAGAAGAAAATAAGAAAAGGAAAAAAACCCACAAATAAAACTTCCAAAACAACCCCTTCTCCCACCACAAAATGTTAACTTTCTTACAAACAGTGTAAAGAGGCAAAACTCAGAACTCCAGGTCAGTACCACTTATAAAACAGTCTTGCATTCAGTCTTTGAGAGAGAGAAGACTCTCCTGTTGTTTGGTAACTTTGCACAAGAGAAACAGTCTGCTTGTGGCTTCTAACTCACACAAAAGCAGCTCACCCAGGAAATTCTGCAGTTGTGGAACCTCCCATATCTCATAGCCTTTCCTGTGACCACATTTATGGGTCATAGACTCACAAATATATATATTGGGGTGGCACTTTTAAAGATAACCAACTTCAAAGACAAAGGATTCTTCAACTCAGAGAACAGAGGTGTCTTCTTACTTCTTTCTCTGGCACAGGGGGCTTCTCCTCATCTCTCTCCATTCAAACCTTTTATAGGATTACCAAATCCCAAGTTCCAATTCAATATTCATTCAGTAAATCACAGACACCTTTGCTCAAAAAAAAAAAAAAAATCCACAAATCATCTCCCCAACTCATACTATCTGTGGTTTAAAAGATTATTCTAGCATATTCATATTACAGTCTGTTACCATAACTCATGGAAGATTTTCTGCCTAGAACCAAGGCAACTTGTCATCTCTTCCACCTAAGAGGTGATTCTTCCTTTACTGACTTTGAGATCTCCATATTTTCCCTTTACATGTCTCCAATTTGGCTGTCTCTCTCACTAAGGAAAAAGGTTAGGGCTTTGGAAATTTCATCTGTGCCAAGAAAGAGCTAAATTTTGCCCAAGTCCTCTTTTCTCCGGGCAGTGGCTGATTTCAAGGCCACACCGATCGGAGCAGCTCGGGCAGTCAGGGATCTCAGCTGCAGCCTCCACCCCCACCCCCAGCAGCCAATGGGGGTGCCCAGAGGCACAGCCAGACCAGGGCTGGCTCTCTTCCCCACAGTGTGGGGGGAGCAGCAGGGCCTGGCCAGCCTGGGCCTCTCTTCAGAGCTGGAGTTACCTTCTTTGGCTGGAAGTAAAAAAAGGGCTTGGCTTGGGCACTCTCAGTTTTATATTGGTATTACCAAAAGTTGCCTCCAACTCTCTTAGTGGCCAAACCACCTGCCAATAGAAAGAACTGCCTCCTGGTAGGTCCCTGTCATTTCCAAAACAAAGTCCCAGCTCCTGGCAGGGCAATATTCTATTAACCAAAAACCAAACTATGACAAAGGGGATGATGTACCTTAGTCATTCAGCATTCAAAATAAAGTTTTGTTTTAGAATGCTGACCTTTTAGACTTTTCACTCCAAAATGTGACCCTGTCTATTCTGTCAGTCTTCTAGATGGAGAGTTGAAATAGATGGTGAAACGTTTGAAAAATTACTAGATCAATGATTCTTAAGGTTGTCAAAAAAACATCAGTTTTCCACATGAAGGCAAACTATGCACAATAGCAGTATTATCAAGCAGAAAGTTCAACCATCAAAACAGGAAGAAAAGCAGCAGGTCTGGATTCAGAAACTGTTCATTAATTTCTCCCAAATTCTTCCTCATTATGAAAAAAGGAACAACAAGACTCATGAAGAGGAAATAAACACAAACAGAAACCCTATTTTGTAGGAAATGTGTACCAAAGCAATTATTCCCAGAGGAAAATACCTTCATCACATAATTCAGCTAAATACACATAATAATACATCAGTATTTACATATATATTGTGAAAAGAGCAAGAAAAATCAAACTTAGACCTTTGGGAAACAGAATGACATATTCCTCCTTTTCAGCATTGATTCTTTTCTGCCAGGTTTCAACCAGTGCAAAAAAGCTTTGAAAACAACAGTCATTTAGAAGAAGTAATTCAGCAAGAATGCACTGCCTTTCCCCTCTGAAACACATCTTTTTCTGAGCATTCACAAGTAAATAAATTTGGTATTGGAAAGGGTAATTATTTTATAATTATGTATTATTTGCTGAAGAAGCAGTTTTAAAACTGCATTCTGTGAGGTTTTAAGCAGAAAAATAATCTCATGAATATTGAAGTGCTGCAGTGGTTTGTTCCAAGAGGAGACCAAAAGAATTTCTTTCCTCATATCTAATAAAGATAAGAAAGAGAATTCTCCTAAATGTACAAGGGAGGAAAATACATCTCAGCAGAAAATAAATCTCAGCAGAAGTTCAGGAGGAAAACAATCATTTAAATCTTATGTTATTTTAACACTTAAAGTACGGGAAGCCTTCCAAAGGCCAAATACATTACTCTCTTTTCAGCAAAACTTAGTGGATTTAATGCTTATGATGCCTCTGGAAGGAAAAGACAGAATGGTGTGAACCAAGAAAACCCTTACAACCTGTTTGGCAACATCTAGCTTTGCTTTTCTAAGAAATTTCATTTTGGGAGTGTAATACAATTTATTTTGACCCCAAAATCCTGCCCTCCTCAAAAAGCTTTTTTCCTATATACCTACAGAGAATGGCTTTTCCTCCATGTTTTCTCTCAAGCTGTACAACTTCTCCTTAAAAAAATTAAGTATTGAGACAGCTTGGGGTGAGAGTGCAGGGATATAGATCCTTTAAACAATTCTTTAACTCCCAATAAAAAAACTCATCTGACATGAGGTGAAAGATAAATTTCCACTTGTGTTCCCAAGGAATTCTGAATACTTCTTTAAATCTCCATTACTTTTTCCTAAAAAAAAAATAAGTAAAAATAGTAAGCATAACAAAATAAACCAAAGTAATTTCTTCCCCTAGTTACATCTCTCAGTGATCAAAATCTACTGTTCTTTTCCCATACACATTTTAAATGCTACAAAAAAGTCTTTGTCAGTAATTTGATTTGTCACAAGATTGGCAGACAGAAAAGAATATAAACTACTTGTGCCTGCTGTACTACAGAATTAAAGTTTTTGCCAAAAAAATACACATTCCTGTGCAGACAACCTTGGTCTAGCTACAAATGAGGCTTCAGGGGTATCCTAAGTACGTTTTCTAAACAGAAATTTCTGCCTTTCTTTTAATTATCAATAGAAACAAAAGTATTTTTGTGCTTCATGAAACTATTAAAAAGCTCTAGGCGTTAATGTTGATAAAGATTTTCCCATATTATTTTAGGACATACGCTAAGATCAGGCCCCCAAGCCTCCCCAATCTCCTCACCAGAGCAGCAGTACAAAAAGCAGTAAAGGTGTTGGATCTGTGTGATCCCTGCTCAGTAATAACAAAAACATCTCTGTGTTATCAACCCCGTGTTCAGCACAAATCCAAAACATGGCTCTATACCAGCCACTGTGGAGAAAAACTAATTCTGCCCCAACTAAAACCAGCACAATGAACACGCACATTGTTAAAAAACCTGCTCCTTCAATAAAACAACATTTTCTCAATTGTTACTCACTGTTCCCTTTGCTGGAAATATTCAGTTTCCTTTCAATCAGATACTATTCATGGTCAATTTTAATCCAGAAAAAGGAAATTAACAGGGGAAAGTTGTAACTGCGGATATTGCATTGATATTTTTTATGTGGACAGCTAAGCAAATTTTCTTTGTATTTCAACAGACTAAAATAGTCTGTTCCTTATCCATGACTTCACTCTAAACTTGACTTGGTTTACAGGTTTTTCATTTTCATATATATATATATATATATATATGTATGTGTGTGTGTGTGTATGTGTGTATGTGTATACGTATATATAAGATTTATGTAAAAGCATGCATGTTGTACATATATATTCACAGGCAAAGCTCTAACAAAGCATCAGAACTCCTTTTAAACACCTGAATTCTGCATCGACATTTGGCAAAGTAGATATAGGTTGCAGCAGCACAAACCACTTTTATTTCACAAAGCATGTTATATCCTCAATTCAACTATTCTTTCATGGATTGTTTTATTATGTCTATAGTACATAATACAGTCCATTCCAGTTTCACATTAAGCAGGCAATATACAACAAGCTCAACCAAATTATTAGCTCTCATAAAAGAAATCATGAATGACATCTGTCTTCATATATCCCATTATATTACTAAAAATGCAAATTAAGAACATTAAATACCATAAATTTCCATTGTACAGAAAACATGATATATTTTCCCAAGGAAAGTAAATACTAGGAGCTGTTTGCACCTTAACTGCTTCAATATTTGCAGAAATATCTGTTGTGTAGTTTTAGCATCATTCTGGATACACTTCAGGTTTTAACAGAGAAGACTGTTCTCTCTTCTGTGCAACTGCTGGTATAAAATGACCACTGTCGCATTTTTTACTGCTGTATGCTGATTTAAATTTCTTTAATAAGCTCTAAAAATGGTCATTTCATTGAATGCATCACACTGTGAATATACATTTGATGAGACAGAATATAAATCCAGAAATCATACTAAATGGCTTTCAAAAAACATCAGTTGTGCAATCCTGTCTAGATACCTCCTCTCATGATACACACAGTTTCAGAGTTGCAAAAATGCAGCAAAATGGTAAATGAATTACAGGTGTAGAACACTAATTATTCCATAAGACATCCTCTTCTATGTGAGGGAGCATGATAAAATAGACAGTAGGGGTTAGAGCCTTGTCTTGGGCTGATTTTATGATGATTAGTCTATTCCCTGATCATCTGCTTTATGCCCAAAAATGGTTGTTGTATTTTTAAGGTAGGTCCAGGGAGAGGGGGGGACCTTGGAGCTCTTCAGCAGGCTTTTTCAAAGCCTCATTCCCCAGGCATTCAGTGTGCTGCGCAGTTTATGGTTTTTTTGGGTTCTATTTGCTTGGCTAGCTTGGGGTTTTTTGTTAGCACAGGCAGAAGGCTTTTTTTTCTTTCCATGGACTTGGAGAGCTTGCAGCAGGAGCAATCCCTCAGTGGCTTTTTGAACTGGGTGGTTTGGTTTTTGAGCTCAGAGACCAGTGGGAAAGGTGAGGGGCTGCTCTGTTTTGGCCCTGCATCTTGGGAAAAAATCGAGCTAACAAGAGACAGTCCAACTGCTCCATCTTTTGAACAAGGGACCAATGCTAGAGATTCACCAGGTTCACATCTGATTGCCTGAACTGCTGCTTGAATCTACTTTTAGGTTTTCATTTGTTCGTTTGTTTTTCCCTAAAAACCCATTTTCTCCCAACCACACGGCAAAGCACTGCTGGGTTTTTCCTTTCCCTTGCAGTTTGGATTTTTGTTCTAGTGTGTGTTTGTGCATCTGGGGGTAAGGTCTGACAGTTGAATATCTAGCATTTATTTATTTATTGTGGAGGATGAGTTCCTCCAAACATGAGGTCATAGGAACAATCCAGTTTATTTGAAAGAATGAACCTATAACCATTTCAAGGGCAGCAAAAGTCACGTACAAGGAAGAACAAAAGATGGAGAAGTCACGTATGAGGTAGAACAAAAGATGGCTCACAACTCCAGGATGTGAGAAACTGGATAAGAACCAGAAGAAAGAACTGCGTAATCTGCTATGTATGCAAGAACATTCAAGCAATAAGAGCTAAAGAACTAACACATGCTTTTAAGGAGTAACCAATTGTGAAGTAGCATAAAACATGATTAAGGCTAAAAACTGTATAAAAGAGACTATGGTTTTGCAATAAATGGCTCACTTTGATCATATTGATCATACAGTGATGTCCCATTCTTGATCTTCTGCAATTTAGCTTTTCCTGTGCCATGTGGCCACTGTGTTGCTCAATACACAGTTGTTTGTGTTTTTTCCACTTTCATCCACTAGTATTCATTTCTGATTGGCACAAAGGGATTGTTGGAACCCTTTTTTTAGAGGAAACACTCATTCCAGAATGTTTTTCTCCTAAACTTGTCTCTAAACTGAGACAAGCCTATAGAACCACATAAAGATCTGAAGAAATAAAGGCAGAACATCTGAGCCAACAAAAATGTAATTAGAGAGTAATGTTATTTAGAAAGCCTCATACCACAATCTGGTATCACATTACTATCTCAATCTGCCAGTGCCTTCATATCCACCAAAGAGCAGCCAGGATTTTTTTACTGGGAGAAGAAAGAAGAGTCTGGGTGAGACTGTGGTAATTATTTCCCCTACAGAAAGCTATTGACTGACGTGACAGTGTAGTTCACATTTTTGTGGTCCCCATTTCATAATAATGGTAATGCAAATGAAGGAAGTCACAAGCCACTCATGCCACAGACCTAAAAATATGAAGAGAGAACTTTGTATGTTTCTCTGGAGCACCTGCTTTAAGTCTGCCCATGTAGGTGAACTTATGAAATCATAGAAGGGTTTGGATTGGAAGCAACCTTAGAAATCACCCAGTGTCAACTCCCCTGCCATGTGCAGGGACACCTTCCACTAGACCAGATTTCTCAGAGCTCCATCCAGCCTGGTTGTGGACAGTTCCAGTGATAGGATGTTCACATCTTCTTTGAGGTAACTTGATCCAGTGCCTCACAGGGAAGAAATTCTTCCTAATATCCAATCTAAACTTGTCCTCTTTCAGTTTGAAGCCATTCTCCCTTGTCCTGCCGCTCCAGACCCTTGGAAATAGTCTCTCTCTGTTTCTTGTAGGTTCTTTTCAGGTATTAGAAGGCTGCAGTTAGGTCACCCCCAAGCATTCTCTTTCCAGGTTCAACAATCGTAAATTTCTCAGTCTTTCCTCATACCAGAGGTGCTCCATCCCTCTGATCATTCTGATGCCTTCTCCCAGCTCACTCCAACAGGACCAGGCTGGGAGCCCAGAGCTGGATGCAGCCCTGCAGGTGGGGTCTCAGCAGAGTGGGGCAGAGGGGCGGAATCCCCTCCCTGCCCTGCTGCCCACAGGGCTTTGGATGTATCCCAGCACATGGGGGTTTCTGGGCTCCTAGCACATATTTCTTGTTTCCTGAACTACAAGGCCTCTCATTCACCTCTCCCCTTCATCCTCCATCTCCCCCTACCCCTGCCAAGCAGAGGATGTCATGGTTTATTTTAATTCAATCCATTTGAGGAAGTCTTAAGAACAGGGTGCTATCTGCTCCACCTTCAGATCAGGATCATCACAGAGCTGAGTAATTAGCATGAAAACAAAAGCTGTTTGTGGTTTCCAGCATAATTAACAAGATTTCAGGATTCAGAAATCCCAATCATAGTAGTAAAAATGGTTATTATTTTTTAAAAACATACAACTAGGTCTACAGTGAGTGGGACATGTAATCAGCTGGTCCTACTCCAGCTTAAAAGTACAAGATGATCCCATGAAAATTTTCATTAAAAATACTGCTACAAAAAACCAATCAGCCAGCAGAGCCACCCTACAAATCAAGCTCCATTCAAAATTGGTTCAGTTAAACTACCTTCAAGGATAACCTCTCCACCATTCCTGTCTTTATCTTCCTGGACAAATTATTGAAATAGCAACAATTTGGATGCAAGCACATTTCAAAATCACATCAGACTTGTGTTCATTTTCCCAAGTAAGGCACTACAAATTATTAATTATGTAAAAGATCTAATGCATTATATGATTCAACAATCCACTTCACAAAGTATTAAAATTAGTAAGGAAACTTGTGGTAAAAATTAATCCTTTATATGTATTTTGTTGTGAAATGTTACACAGATTATTCTTTACAATTCTCCTGTATGAGAAGTTTGGAGTTTCAGTCTTGTGGTGGGATGCCAGCTGCATGGTAGGTATATTCTGAAGAGTTACATCTTCCATGGTAAGGCACATGTGAACCATTCATTTGAAAAAAGATATGATTTTCAGATCTTTGAATGTAAGGAATCAGACTCATAGTATTTCCATCTCAAAATTATTCTGCTGGTTTGAAAAGAGGTGAAGAAAAGATGAAATCATCCTATCATGCATTTAAAATACAGCTTTTCACAAGAACAAATGAAGTAGCACCAAAATTTTCAAAAGGACTCTGAGGACAAAAAGAAAAAAAGAAAATACTAACATGCAAAAACCTATCTTTTTTCCCAAGAACATGACAGAGGAAAATAAATATGACAAATAGATAAAACTGAAATCCTAAAGAAGGCAAATAAATTCATTGGGTTATTTATTTTAGCTAGATTGGTTTGGGTATGACATTATCATGTTATACAAAATTCCATACTTTCTAGCCATCCTCAAAACAATAAAAAGTCAACTTTCCCCTCTGCCTTCTACTGCACAGACTTAGTCCTTTCCATTGAACAGCACATGATGAAATAAGAACAAACATTCATTTCCAAAGCAAAGAACATGACCGCTGGGGAAAAGCCATGTGCATCCTGCCAGTATTTGAGCAATTAGTATAGAATTAACTGCATGCATCACAAATTAATATCTCGACTTCCTACTAATGTGAGAAGTTCAAGTATAAAAGCAAAAGAGGAAGTCAATCTGCATTCACTCTTCTCCAAACATTTGAAACAATTATTCTTGAGAAAGTGTCTAAATCCTGTCATACCATTCATACAAAGACAGAATTTGTCACTGACACTGTTGTTGGTTAGGCCTAAGGAAATACCTCACTAATAGACAACCTGCATTCAACAAAATCTGAACTCATTGAAGCAAGAGTCTACAATCTAATGTAATAATTTCAGAGGAATCATTTCCAAATGTTCCTGCAATTTTAAACAAAATATTCATGTACATATAGTCCAATAACTACTCTTTCCACATTATTTGATTGGGAGATGCCAATCTGAATGACCTCTCTGTTTATGCACTAATTCTAATGGCCACATCATCCCTGGCAGCTCCTGCAACCTGAACACCACTTGAATCTGGTGTTTCCAAAGGCATCATGGACATATTATTGGCCCGATGCCAGATTAATTTTTGCTTTTATACTTCCTTCATATATATATATATATATATATATATATATATATATATATATATATATATTCTGGCTTTATTGCTGTACAGTTATATAGTTTCTAGCTAACCCCAGTACTTTTCCCTACCCTGACAGGCAGAATGACAAAGCACATTCCAGAGGCTCCAAGCTGGAGGTCTAAGGCTCCTATCTTGTTTTTTTCTGGGAGCCAAGGTCAAAAACAACTCTCCAAGATGCATTTTTATAAACAAAGTTTAGTTCTATCTGAGGGGGGAGGATTTAGAAAAAGGTTGAACCAGGGTGGAACTATCTCACCACTTATGTCTCTAATTGAGAATTTTTGTCAGTTATGCTAATTTGCTGAATTTATATAACTGTATTCACCCCATTCTGGGGGGAAGGGGGGAGAATTTTAAGTGTTTTTTTCATATCTACCCCATGAGGCATCCAATAAAGACCAGCTTTTATATTATCTTGAAAGTGTGTTTTATTTCTAGGCCTTCACAATTGCACAGACAAGGACCATGCACAATAGAGTAGAAAGTGAGCAGACTGTCAGAATAGAGCTCACCAACTTTCATGAATACTTAAGGTCACAGTTTATTCAAACATGACACAGAAGAGTCTAAACCATTTACATCTCAATTCCATTGTAAGGGATTCCTTGATTTTGAGTAAGTGTCATTCATCTTTAGCATATCAATCTGGGAACACAAGTAAATTCAAATATGCTAAAGGGCTGACACAAGAGCCACTGCAAACATCTATCCAGCACTTTGTATTATATGGATTTACATATATATATATATATATATACATATATAAAAGTGTATTTATATATACACCTCACACAGTTTAGGAAAGTGACATTTAGTTTTCTGATGAAGCTGGGACTTCCAGAAACAGAAATTATATTAAAAATTATATTAATGAAATTAACATTAATGCCTCTATCTGCCATTGAACTGTGCATAGGAAGAGCTGACTAATGGCTGCAGAGCCCATAGCACTGTCTCTCTGCTGCTGGGTGCATGAAGGGTCTGCAAGGTTCCCTTTTGATTTCATAGAACAAAAAATTTCTCTGGTAATCAGACCTAATCTCATGCTCTGGAAAGCAACCAGGCCACATAGCTCTGTTCAGAAACACATCTAGCTTAAAATCAATTACATTGTTTGTCCCAATACTTTAATGGAAAGGAAGTTTCAGCACATAACTAAATTATTTAGACTCCAAGACAATGAGTCACACGAAACAAGGAAAACATGAAATTCATCCTTGTGATATAAAGTATGATAAGGATAGCTACCAGTACAAACTCATGTTCCTTCTCTCAGGTATACACCTGTACTACCAGCACCTCTTTAATAAATGGTGTTCATCAGATAACAGAAACAAAAATATTTTGGACAGCTGAATGGAAAAGAATAATCACATGACTAGAGGAAGAGACCAATTAGTTGAAAGAAACCCCACACAAACCACAGTGTGCTATCAACTTTTTGAATAAATATTTTGTTTGACATATGTCAGTGGGAATGCATGTCAAAAACGGCAGAATCATTCTAATTCAAGCAGAATTTCCTTTAAAATAATTTTCCCTGGCTACAGGTTTCAGGATCTGGTACATTTAAATGCCTTGGTAAAACACCAAACTGTTTATGTGTGCTCATAAGTATATGCTGCTAGTGGAAGCAATTATTTATTAAAATATGGATGATAAGGGGAAGAAATCACAAGCAGATCTGAAGGTGAGTTTCGATACTGGCAATGGTTCAGTGGAGTTACTGGTTCCATCCCTTCCTCTCACCACAGCTGGGGCACAGCACACTCTCCAACTGGTGGACAGCAGCAGAGTCACTGGGCAGCTCTGTTGCAAATGTCAGATCAAACACTGATCCTTCAAAGGCAGGGGAAAATCACACTATTTCCTTCTTCATTTTCAAAACTATTTGTCCCCAAACATGCTTCCTACCACAGTTATGTCAGCACAGCAGAGGAGCCAAATGAAGCACAAGCAAGAAACAAAGGAAGGAAGCCCTTTAGCTGATGCTGCAGCCAGGCAAAGCCACAGGCTCACTGTATGGCCACTATGATCATTATATAAATGAAATGCAGTTTCATAGGCTATTGACCTCTTATCCATGTCTAGCATCATGTCTCTTAAAGACATTCACAATCAGCTACCATCTGGGCCTGATCTTTAGATAGTGTAAATCCACTGATATCAGAATCCTGTGTTGCTTCACATCATGTCATCAATACTTTCAGCAGCCCAAATTACCTCAGAATAGATGCACATCATCAGGAGCTCTAACATGCTGCAGTAGGTCCTTTATGTTTATTTCATCATGCATAAATGTATTTCAGACATCTTCATTTTCTCCAGAGAATAATTTTCTTCTGTGCTTGGAAGGTAAATTTAAATATATTAAAAGCTTTGCCTTCAGCAAAGATGCTTTCAGAACAGGAATACTCATCGTTCAAATAAAATCCAAATCACTAATCCTAAGAGTTCTGATTTTTGTGAGTTATACTAAGAATCTAAAATAAGGATGCAAGAAATATGACTGTGCTTAGTAGTTACTACTGGACCATGTTCCTTTAAGAAGTGATTGCTGTACCTCACTAATATGATCCGCTAGAACCTCTAAGCATTTGAGTATGAACATTCACAGTACCAATATTACTTGATTGTTTTCTATTTGAAATGCCAGTTTCTGACAAAGTATTTATGAAGTATAACATCAATCAATCTGTTTTATTATTTGCTAAAGTGGATGTTCAAAGCATAATAACTTTGAGTACATCCATATTAATATATTTGTTTGGGTCAAGAGTGTACTTTTGGAAGGAACCACCTGATCATCCCAGCTTCTAACATTTCTGTTCACATTGTGGTGTAGTCTTTGAGCACACAAACAGTATAACTTTTAGATCAAACTGTACCAGAAGCTCATCTATGTCAAATTAAGGACATTCAGCCCATAGGGTCATACTAACCCCGATGTAAATTAAAATCCTTGAAATCAGTGTGGAAGTATGTCCGATCCTTACCACCATCTGCATCCTCTGTAGAACTGCTCCTATTTCACAGTGTTAAAATGTGCTGAGGTGTGGGATAACCAGTCTATTTCCTTTCACATTTGCTACTTCAGTGAAGGAGTAAAGTTGGCAGAGTAATAAAAATTTATAAATCTTGGAACATTCCATTATAAGTTTATTATAATAAACTTATTCCATAATAAGTTTAAATGACATAAAGGGAAATATTTTCCCAATTGAAATAAACACAACTTGCCAGAACTGGATAAGCAAGGGTATTAATTCACTGGATATTTTGGAAAAATTCTACATAATTCAGACTGAAAAGGATTCTAGGAGGTCTATAGTTCAACGTCTGGATCAGCTAGGTCAGCTCTGAGCTCAGGCAAGGTTTCTGAGGGTTTATCTAGTCTAGTCCCCAAATCCTCAAAGGATAAAAACTGCAAAATCTCTCTGGACAACCTATTCCACTGCTTGCTTGTCCTCATGTTTAAGAAGTTTGCTTGTACCCAGACTGAAACCCTTTTGTTTCAGTTTAAGCCCATTGTGAGACATTTTCCTACCACATACTGATGTGAAAAGCCAGTTCTATCTTCTTAACAACTTCCTTGTAGGTACAGAAAGGCTACTGAGTCTTTCTCCAGGCTGAACAAGCTCAGACCCCTGAGCCTCTTCTCCCAGGGAGAACACTCCAGCATGACCAGCTTGGCTACCTTCTGCTAAGCCAGATGATCTGTCTATGTGTTTCTTGTGTCAGATGGCCCAAAGCAGGGCAATGTGGTCTCCATACCATCTAATGAGTGCACAGTAAAGAGGAACACTTCCCTCAGTCTGCTGACTGTGCTACTGTTAATAGAGCTCAGGATGCTCTTGGCCTTTATTGCTGCCAGAACACACTGCAGGCTTCTGCTTGGCTTACCATCATCCCAGGGCCTTCCACAGAGATATTCCTTCCTGTTGTGTGAATCCTCAGCCTGTACCACTGCCAAGGGTTGCTCCTTTCCATGGACAGGACTCTGTTCTTTTCTCTGTTTAATTTAATATTCACACTGAATATTGCAAGCAGAGGAATCAATTCTTCTGCCTCTTGTGGAGGGCAGGAAGGTTTCTAAAGCAGTCATTATTTTGTAATTGCCTTTGTAGTTTAGAAAGGATCCTCTTTATCTTTGCGAAACAAGTGGTAACAACTGACCTTGCTTAGCACTCAAAAAAAAAAAAAAAAAAAAAAAAAAAAAAAAAAAAAAGGGACACGAGCCCTTGGAATGAAACTCTCACTTTTCTTATGCTATTTTCAATTTGGAATGCTATTCTGACTTTACAAACAGACCCAGTGAGAAAGAGGACATTACATGCACTTCTTCCACAAAGGTCAGAGATAGTTTTTTAAACCATCATGGAATGGTTGTCCCAAGTAGACAGGGGTTTAAAAATGAAATACAAATTACTTTTATGTTTAGCTATGTCAGGCCCTCAAATGCATCTACATAAACTGGTGTTTGCACAGATCCTGAAACTCAACCACCCAGCCTTGGTTGTGGTGTGATTTTTGTATGCTTCCAGAAAAAGCAAAATTGTTTTTATTCCCCATTTATACAGATGGTAATGCCCTAGAAAATGTGGACAAGGGAGATCTGATAGCTGCACTGATGATTAGGCAGGCAGATATACAATCAACATCTTGTGATGCAAAATGTAAAGCATTGCTCAGTCTGAGCTAAATTGCTGCTTAGGTTGTAGGTCAGTACTCTTGTACAATGCTTTTGTTTGAGATGTTTTCCACATTTCATCATTCCTTTGCTACTTATCATCTGAAAGTCATAAGAGTTTGACAAACTCGTGTGCAGTCACTGGTCATCTTTGAAGACCCAATATTTTAGAAAGCATGGAAAGGACCAAGCAGACTCACAACTCCTTTGGATGACTGAAAATGGGCCTTTGTCAACTAGACCATGGCAATGCCTTGGGCAATGATTAAGTCCATTTAAAAGTTTAACAACTCCTTTCATGAAGAAATTCTCCTCATGTCCAACCTGAACCTCTCCTGGCACACCTAGATGCTGTGTCCTTTAACCCTGTCACTAGTTGCCCAACCCATCTGGATACACTCTCCTTGTAGGGAATTGGCAAGATGAGAAAGTTTCCCCTGAGCCTCCTTTGCCTCAGGCTAAACACCCTCAGATTCTTCAGACACTCCTCATTGGAGTTGCCCTCTGGACCCTTCTCCAGCTCCATTCTCTGGACATGCTCCGGTACCCACACAGGCTCTTGTTCAGCTGTAAGCAGCACCCCATGTCCTTTTCCTCTGGGCAGTTTTCCACACACTCTTCCCTCACCCTGTAGTCCTTCATGGTGTTATAAATGTAAAGGCAAATTTCAGGTTAATAAATGACAATTTATTAATAACAGAATATCGAGCACCTGAAAAAGAGAAAAACCACAATAATAGGAAATTGTCAGCGCGCGCTGGGTGGATAGAGGTCCGCACCGATGTACCAGACGCCCTAGTCCACGCCAGTGCAGTTTTCAGTCCACCGTTTTATAGGAATTTTCTGCCCTTAGGCAGTTCAGGTGTCCAAGGTGGGTTGAATAGTCCGTATTTCTTTTCGATGGCCCTCCCGGATCTCATCAAGTCTAGTTGTCTCATTCCGGGAAGGCTCCTTTCTTATGTCAATTCCAAAAGTCCGTCTTATGTTGATTTCATTCCGCTTGTGGCACCAGAAGGTTGATGAAATTGGCATCGTCAGGAAGGAATTTCTCCTTGCCTTGGCGAGGAAGTGATTCTTATCAGGGTTGGCCAGTGTCTTTTGTCTAAGTTGATGATCTTCGTCCTGTCTTTTGCAACTGAGATTAGCAGGCTGAGAGAGAACGGTTACCCTTCTACTGGAATTTACAATTTTACTTTAGCTTTGTTTCATTATACATCGAATTATTATTTTATACACGAATTTTTACCCTATTTTTATCACAGTCCCCCACCTAATAATTCATCAAATTAAAAATTCGCTTTTCTCCCTTTATTGACCTCAGTTTTAGTTTAAAAAGTCACATTCTTCCCAGTCCTCCTGGGAGGATTCATCACCTTGTTGGAGCTTCCGCTCCTCTTCGAATTCCTTTAGGGCCTCTGCAGCCCTTCTTTTACCTTTTTCTTCCTCAAGTTTCATTATTTTGGACACAGTTTTCCCTTGTGCTGCCTCTGGATCCATGGGAAGGGATGCTATTTGCATCCCTTGGACGACTGAATGTATCAGTCGAATGAAACAAGGGATCAGACACGGGAGGAAGACAATGCCTGCAATGGAGCACGTTATAAAGAATATTACCTTCTTCCACCATTCCCCCTGTCCGAACAGCTGGTCCCACCATGAAGCCTGAAGAATTGAATTCCACTTCTGGACTGGCACATGTGCCACCTTTTTTATTTCCTGTGCTAACCCTTTGATAGTCTCCCCATAGTCATCAATTTCGATGCAGCATTCTGATTCATTGAATCTGCCGCAGACCCCTCCTTCCTCTGCTAGCAGGTAGTCCAGGGCAAGCCGATTTTGATACACAAAAGCCCTCATTTGTGAATGCTGCTTTGCCAGGAGTTCCAAGGCCTCTGAGGTGTGGTTAGAAACCACTTCTACCACTGCTTGCAACCGAATCAACCTATTCAGGAGGTAAATGGGTGTTCGATATCCCCAACTGCCATCGTTCGCCCAGGTGGCCGGCCCATAATACTCAATGATTCTTTCAGCGGGCCACTCCTCCTCCCCCCATTTCTGGTTGCCTCCGGCTATGGGTAGCACCCGTCTTATCTCCCTTCTCTGTCGGTTTAATGTTTCGAACAGAGGAGCTCCTAACAAATTGCTTTCGGCTCTGGGCAAGGTGAAAAAGAAGGGTCTTATCATTCCTAGGGTACAGGACCCCTTCCATTTCCGGGGAAGTTCGCTATAGGCCTTCTTTCCACAAATCCAATATATCCCATCTGGAGCTTTCCAACCTATATTGGTTCTACCCGGCTCGTCCCAGTACTCTCTCAGTCCCACTAGTGCCTGAAATGGATTAGCCCCGGGACTTTTGTGCCAACAAAGTCCCATAGTCTCAAACCACTCACAATCTTTTTCTCGAATTTGGCTCCAATATCCGGAGGGTGGTTCAGGTTGCCAGACCCGTGTTTTGTCATTCACCGTTAGGGTATTTATGCAAGGGGTATAACCCACCAGGTCGGTGAACTCCTTCCCCTCCCGGCTGATGCAGATAGTTCCCACTATCCTTTTTTCCAAAATCCATCCCTCCGGTCTCTTTACTATTTTTGACATTTTAGAGCTTTCCCATTTTAGAAGTTGTTCCGGGGCTAATCCTTCTCCTTTCCAGGGCCACCTTTCGGCTGACTTTAATCCCCCACAAATCCAGCAATCCGTCAGCCCCAATTCAGTGGCTATCTCCTGCATTAGTTCTACAAAGAGGTTTTGGTTAGGGGCCGGAAATCCCCCATCCCCGTATTGCCTTTCCAATTGCTCGTACTGTTCACTGAGCGATTTCAACCTTTCCTGCTCAATTCTCCTCTTTCTGGCCTCAGCTTCCTTTTTCCTGAGTTCCAATGTTACCTGTTTCATTTTACTTTCAGGGTCCATCCCTTCCTCGTCCCTTGAAAAACAAAAAAGTTGGTCAAACTGCAAACACACACGCTTATCTCCTGGAGGCAATAACTCGAAAATGATGGGTTCTGAGTCCAAGAAACCCGTTTCCTCATGTTTGAGATTCCTCCCTTCCCAATACAATTTTCCACCCATATTACATATTTTTAGTTTTGCTTTGTCGTAGCACAGGGGATTCACCTTATAGTAGGCAAGGAAGGTAGATTGCCTTTTTCCTCCCATCCATACAGTTTTGTTACATTGTTGACATGTTGGTACCGGGTAAGGAGTTTCGAGTTCCCGCCTTCGTCTAACGAGTGAGTGAGCAGGATCCCTGAACAGCCCGCCCTTAGGACTTGCCCCTGAGCGTTGGCACCGGACCCTTCCTTCCAATTCACAAAGGTGAAATCGAGTGCCATTAGCCCAACAATCACCCAACTGCCTTTTTAGAGGACAATCCATTATTGGCCCGGTTTCTGGTGCTGTTAAGCACCATTCACACTTCGCGGGAGGATTCTCCCCCAGGAGCGCCCCTGGAAGGGCCCCCTTGGCCCAGCACACGGCTAGGCTCAGGACCGTCAGGATTCCCCACCGAAAAACCCCTCTGCCTTGCCCATCGCCCGTATGGGAACATACGGCGGGGTAAACCATCTTCTCGACAGCAAGGGTTTGCTTCAGGGGCCCGTGTGGTCCTGATGGCAAACCTTCTCTTATAGGTTGCCCACCGGGATAATTTGATTGTATCTCCTCGGCAAGGTACCTTGATGGTCCTCCGGCACTCAATTGCTAAGGGTTCTGCTTTAGCGTCCAATTTTCCCTTTATTCCCTTTTTGAAAATCTGATACCACTCAGGAGAATCTAATTCCAAAAGTCCGGCCCGAGTGGCAAGTACTAAGAGGCGGTCTGTGTTAACCTGCTCCTCGATTAGACAGTTAGTGCACAAACCTTTAGGTCGACTCCCTCTCCAACAATGGGTGACCCAAACCTGTTTACAGTACACGCATTCAAAGTGAATGAAAGGAAAGCACTCACAACCTGGGGTATTACAACTTATCTGGTCGGTCATCTAGGTTGACGCCTGAGTTTGATTTTGAGCTCTCCAGGAGGAGTGGTGACCTTCCAGTCCGAGGCTTTTGGGTCCTCGATCTTTTTCACCCTTGAGGAATGAGTCCAGCCCTTCTCAGCGGTTCGAACTGTGGTGTCAGTTGTGAGTAGTACCAGGAACGGTCCTTCCCACTGCGGGGCGAGAGGAATCTCTTTCCAAGTCCTGATTAACACTTTATCTCCGGGCCGAATCTGATGAATCGCAAATCCGAGAGGGGCACTTTGGGGGATGAGTCCACGCCTTCTGAGCTCCTGTAAATTTTTGTTCACAGTGATGAGATAAGGTTGTAACTGCACATCCTCGACTCGGGGATGTCCCACAGGCATTCCGTGTTTGTATGGCATCCCATACAACATTTCAAAGGGGGACAGTCCCGTATCAGAATGAGGCATGGTTCTTATGTTCAACAAAGCAAGGGGAAGGCATTTTACCCAACACATCTTAGTTTCCAGCATGAGTTTTGCCAACTGAGTTTTTAAGGTCTGATTCATTCTTTCTACTTGCCCTGAACTTTGAGGGTGCCAGGGGGTGTGATATTGCCATCTGATTCCCAAGGCCTCGGTTAATTGTTTTATGATTTTCGAGGTAAAATGAGTCCCTTGATCTGAATCTATGCAATCCACGATTCCGTACCTGGGGACTATTTCCTCTAATAATACTTTGGAAACCGTTTGATCCGTGGCTTTTGCCCTTGGGTACGCCTCTACCCAATGTGCCAATTTGTCCACAATAACCAATAAGTACCTATATCTCCCGACCTTTGGTAATTCAGTGAAATCCACCTGGATCCTTTCAAACGGCCGGTATGAAAGAGGACGACCTCCCCAAGCCGCTTGTCTGGATCTGGATCGATTCACTTTCTGGCAAGTCACGCACCCCTGTACCTCTTGTTTTGCCAACTCAAAGATCCCCTTGCACCCAAAGAATTTCAGAAACTGGTCAGCCAATGCCCGTGTTCCCCAGTGGGTCTGTTCGTGCAGGCGTCTCAGGATCCCTCTGGCCACACCTTTCGGGACCAATTCCCTTCCATCCGGCAATTTCCATTTTCCCATCTCCAATGCCCCTCCCATCTCCTTAAATCCTTCAATGTCCCTTTCAGAGGGACATATTTGGATTCCGGAGTTTTCCTCCCCAATCACCTCGGGGATTCTTACTGTGAGTAATGCTGCCCTTTTTGCCTCTTGGTCAGCCAGGTTATTCCCACGTGTCTGAAATTGCAATCCGATCTGATGCCCTTTCACATGCACTACCGCAATCTCTTTTGGTTCCCTGATTGCCTCCAAGATTTGTCGAATCATTTCGCCGTGGACCAAACCTTTCCCTTTTGTGTTTATCAAGCCCCTTTCTTCCCAAATTTTCCCAAAAGTGTGAACCACCCCAAACGCATACCGAGAATCAGTGAATATGGTCCCCTTCTTTCCCTTTAACCCTTTTAGAGCTCTCAGGAGAGCATAAAGCTCACAAGCCTGGGCCGACCATTCGGGTCTTAGGGGACCCGATTCCACCACTCTTCCTGTTCTGCCATCCACCACTGCGTATCCTGATTTTCTTTTCCCCTCGACTACTCTTGCCGACCCATCCACAAACCATTTCTCTCCCCCCTCCAATTCCTGATCCTCCAAATCTGATCTTACTTTTGTCTGAAGTTCCACGATCTCAGCACAATCATGCAACAGTTCCTCAGAAAGGTCTCCAAACATGAACTGTGCAGGGTTTTGTGCCGAGGTGGTTTTCAACTCCAATCCTGGGGAGCTGATTAGGATGGCTTCATATTTCAGAAGCCTGGAATCAGTCAGCCACTTTTCCGCTTTTTGTTGCAGAATGTTTCTCACATTGTGAGGGGTGTAAACTACCAGAGAGGCTCCGAAGGTAATCTTTCTCGCCTCTTCCACCAGGAGTGCCACTGCAACTATAGCCTGCAAACACGTAGGCCAACCTCGACTCACAGGATCCAGGATTTTTGACAAAAATCCTATGGGTTTCTTTTTGCTGGCCCATTCCTGAGTCAGGACTCCCTGTGCAGTTTGCCCACTAACATCTACAAACAACTGGAATTCTTTGTTCACATCTGGGAGGGTCAGTACTGGGGCTGTCATGAGAACCTCTTTTAATTTTTGAAAATCTAATTCATCCTGTTCGGTCCACTTCACCCTGTCGGTGTTTAATCTTTCATACAGAAATTTTACCTTTTCACTGAAACCCTCAATCCACTGCCTGCAGTATCCCAGGAGCCCTAATAATTGGCGTATTTGCCTTTTAGTTTTTGGCGCGGGCAATGCTATAATTCCCGCGACTCTCTCAGGGTCCAATTTCTTTTTCCCTTGGGACAGCCAATGCCCCAGGTACTTCACTTCGGGCTCCATGAACTGCAGTTTGGATTTTGAAACTTTCAGACCCTTAGCTCCAATAAAGTTTAACAATTCCACTGTACATTCCCTCACCCGCTCCTCTGAAGATCCTGCTATTAGCAGATCATCCACATACTGCAACAATTTCGTCCCTGCCTTTGGGGTAAACTGAGTCAAAAGGTGCTCCAGGGCCTGCCCGAATAGATTAGGGGATTCTACAAATCCTTGCGGAAGCACCGTCCATCTCAACTGCTGTTTTCTGTTGGTATCGGGGTCCTCCCATTGAAAGGCAAAGTAATCCCTGCTTTTCTCATCCAAAGGGCAAGTCCAAAATGCATCCTTCAGGTCAATCACACTATACCACACATCCTCAGGCGTGAGCCGATTCAACAAAGTATACGGATTGGCCACTACCGGAAACCTGGTCCTGGTTCGGGCATTCACTGCCCTCAAATCCTGAACTAACCGATAGCTTCCATCTGCCTTTTTCACAGCCAGTATAGGGGTGTTATGGGGGGACATGCATGGCTCTATTGTTCCTCCCCTCAAGAGGTCATCGATAACCTGCTTCAATCCCTTTTTCCCTTCCAGGGGAATGGGATACTGTTTGACCCGTATAGGGTCCTCGGGGTTCTCAATTATAATATGAATAGGGTCTATTTCTAGCTTCCCCACCTCCCCTTTAGAGTGCCATACCTCTGGATTGATGTCTGCCTCATCCTTCTCAGTGAGTTTAAACATTTTCACCACAAGATCGGAACTTCTTACAACTATGCTAATTCCCAGAGCGATGATCATATCTCTCCCTAGCAAGTTGTAATCAGCTTCCTCTACCAACAACAAATTCCCTAGGCAGACTTTGTTTTCTGATTCAATCTCCACGCTTTCTATCACAGGTACTCTAAAGGGATCCCCTTTTGCACCCACCACCACAACTTTCTCCTTACCGACCGTGCACCCTATTGGTAGATTTTGTAAAGTGCTCCTTTCTGCCCCGGTATCCACCAGAAAAATGGTTTCTTGACGCTGGGGACCTACTTTTAGTTTTACCAGGGGCTCGTTAGATGTCCTGGTCCCCAAGGTGAAGAGCCCCTGACACCCCTAATCTTCCTGAAATACTTTTTCATCTTTCATTCTCTTTTTGCAGTCCCTCCGAAGGTGTCCTACCCTTTTGCAATAGTAGCACTCGGGCAGTTCCCTTCTCGTGTCTGGGGCTGCTTTTCGGGGGCCTTGAGACTTTCGGGGTAAGGTTTTATATTTCCCCGAAGCCTGTTCCTGTCTCTGGACCTCCTTCACCGCAGCTACCAAAACCTTAGCTTGTACTTTCTGTTTTTCATCCTCCCTCCTCATGTATATTTTCTGGGCTTCCCGCAACAATTCCTGCAAGCTTTTGTCCTGCCAACCCTCTATCTTTTCCAATTTTCTCCGAATGTCCTCCCATGACTTTGCCACAAACTGAGTTTTGAGCAGAACTTCCCCCACAGGGGAATTAGGGTCCGTCCCAGAATATATCTGTAGACTTCGCCTTAATCGCTCGATCCATTCAGAGAGGGACTCTTCTTTCCCTTGACATTCATTGAAAACCTTGCTAATGTTCTGACCCCTTGGGACAGCTTCCCGGATGCCCTGAATTATGATGTTCCTTAGATCTACCATGCTCCTTCTCCCGTCCTCTGTTTGTGCATTCCAGTTTGGGCTAGAGCTGGGCCACTTTTGATCCCCAGGTGTCCCCTGTGGGTTCCTCCGGTCCCAGTCTCTGATACCCGCCTGTTTTATCATCTCTCTTTCCTCACTGTTGAATAAAGACCTCAGGATTGCCATCAGGTCCTCATATGTATAAATGCTGCTCCCTAGGAACTCATCCAACCTGTCCGCCACACCAAAAGGATCATCCAACAATCGCCCCATTTCCTTTTTGAACGCTCTTACGTCTCCCGTGTTGAGAGGCACATTCACAAATCCAATGACCCCTGGGGCCGTTGGTACTTCCCTTAATGGAAGTAAACTGTGTCCCACATTCTCATTCTCTCCCCATTCATCACTCATCCTCCTTGCTTTCAATCGGGTTCTGCTAGCAGGGGGAGAACTGGTAGCAGTGGGTTGTCTCCCTCTCCCGGACTGCGGGGGCGGGACTGCCGCCTGTGCAGCAGAGGGGGGTCTCTCCTCCGCGTGGAGCAACCCTGGTTGTGGCGGAAAAGGTGACCGAGAGTGCCCCCAAGCTGGCGCAGACGGGATCTCAGAGGGGGCTCCCGCGGTCATGGCATCTATCGGCGGGGGCGCCGTCGATGGACCCAGGCCAGACGGGAGAGGCAGGAGCGGGGGTGGCAGTGAGGGAGCTGCCAGTGGGGACAATGGAGGGGAGGCATGACTCCCCACCTGAGATGCCTGTGCCCCCAACAGCTGGTTTGGAGGATCGGAGGGAGCTGTGGGCACCACTTGCTCTGGAGAGGGTGGGGAATTCAGCCCAATGTAGGGAGGTGGGAGGTGATCTAGGGGCTCCCAGGGCTCGGTCCCGGTTCCGGGCCGCCCTTTCTGTTTTATCGGGAACAAACCAGCTCGGGTGTTTAGCCAAAGCCGGGCGTATTCCCTCTCCTCGGGGTCCGAGGGGCTCTTGTTTTTCACATAGCGATTTAACTTACTACATGTCCAGCTTTCAAATGATCCCATTACCGGCCACGTGAAGTGATCTCCCAATTTCTCTCCACCCCACACATCCATGCAATAGTAAATCATTCTTTCCTTAGATTTCTCTTTCCTCTGTGGACAATCTCCCCAATGCTCCAACATCCACCCCAAGGGACTATTTCGAGGGATTTTCATGGTTCCCTTTCCCTTACCAGAGGTGGGGTTTTCTGAGGTCTTTTTCTGGGGCTTACTCTTTCTCTGTCCCATGTTTCGCGAATTTCCTTACCAAATCTTCGAAATTCCCTGCAAGTCGACTTTTCTGCCTGTGCGTTGTGTCTTTGGTTGTTTCTCAGGGGATGGGGCTTTTTCGATCACTCCCCCTCCAGCGAGCTGTGCCGAGGGTTCCTGATCGGCTCTCAATCCTTTCGGATTTTCTTTGGACCCTTACCTTGGTCCGCTGGCAAAAAGGGTTTACCAATTCCCGAGCTCAACAGGACGTACCCTTCCCCTTTTTGCCCACTCCGTGATCGGTCCCCGAGACTTCCCTCGTCCCGGTTTTGACGAGCAATGCAAGAGAGTTTCACACGAAATCGCTTCCTTCGCGGCCGACCGTTCCCCTCGCGGGAAAAATGGAAATGCGACCTTGAAGTCCACACTCGCTTCGTGATCAGATCACGTCTCACACACTCGCCCGATCACCCACTCAACCAGCAGTACTTACAGCTCCTTTTCCTGCGTGGATGTCTTCGTGCACTTAGACGTTTTACGAGCAATTGCAAGCCACGGCTTTTCCGAAGGCCCTTTGCCTTCCCGAGCACTCTTTGCCCCCGGATCCGTTCTTTCCCCTGTCCTATTTTTGTGGTTTTTCTCGCTCCTAAATTTGGTTCGGAGGTTCGGGTGGAGCTGCGGGGGTCTCCTCACTCACCAGGCCGCCGAAATCGGCGGGGGTACCCTCCTGGATCGCAGGTCCCCGCAGCTTCCTCCGAATCCGAGTCACGGCACCAAATCTGTTATAAATGCAAAGGCAAATTTCAGGTTAATAAATGACAATTTATTAATAACAGAATATCGAGCACCTGAAAAAGAGAAAAACCACAATAATAGGAAATTGTCAGCGCGCGCTGGGTGGATAGAGGTCCGCACCGATGTACCAGACGCCCTAGTCCACGCCAGTGCAGTTTTCAGTCCACCGTTTTATAGGAATTTTCTGCCCTTAGGCAGTTCAGGTGTCCAAGGTGGGTTGAATAGTCCGTATTTCTTTTCAATGGCCCTCCCGGATCTCATCAAGTCTAGTTGTCTCATTCCAGGAAGGCTCCTTTCTTATGTCAATTCCAAAAGTCCGTCTTATGTTGATTTCATTCCGCTTGTGGCACCAGAAGGCTGATGAAATTGGCATCGTCGTCAGGAAGGAATTTCTCCTTGCCTTGGCGAGGAAGTGATTCTTATCAGGGTTGGCCAGTGTCTTTTGTCTAAGTTGATGATCTTCGTCCTGTCTTTTGCAACTGAGATTAGCAGGCTGAGAGAGAACGGTTACCCTTCTACTGGAATTTACAATTTTACTTTAGCTTTGTTTCATTATACATCGAATTATTATTTTATACACGAATTTTTACCCTATTTTTATCACAATGGGGAGCACGGGAAAAGCTTTTGAATCCTGCCAATGAAACTGAGGTTTTTAACAATGAAATTTTCATTCTGTTTGTGGAAGATAACTGATCTTCCATGTAGCTTGGCTTACAAAATGCTATACTTCTCTAAATTACTCTCCACAGTAATAGTTATTAATTTATGACTAAAAATGTCATGCAAAATGAACTATTAGTGTCTAGTCAACCTTTGAATTCTTGTTCATAATTTTATTATATCCTCTTCAATCTAGATAGAGTAAGATAATATAATCACTGTCTTTTAGGCCATGGATAGCCATGTTTGAAGCTGCTGAATGAAACAAAGCAACAAGAAAGGTTTTGAGAGGCATCCTTTTTTTGTCCATCATAAAAAAACCTGAAATTCACTGATCTTTGCTCTCATACACATCCCATGCTGTACCTGTCTCAAAACTTTCATTAAGCTGCACAGGAAATCATTTCACATGATTAAAAAAATCCAGATAAACTAGCACAACAACAACTGCACTGAGATAAATTGTCAATATTGTTCACATCTAGATTTTCTAAGAGGTAAAATGCACTTTTTTTCAAAGACTTGTGACTAAAACCTTTAAGAATTATGTGAACTATGTATAACTAGGAACATGTGAATGACAGCACAAGAAGCAATGTCACAAATAAGAAAGAAAGAAAGAACACTAAAGAACTGCTAAAATCACCAAGCCATTATACATTATCTCTACATGCAACTTCAAGATGCTCAGAGCAAGAAAACAAAAGGGAGACTACAACCAGAGAGGGAAACAATGCCTTTGAGTAGATCAGCAGAATTCCCTAGCGGAGGTGCATGAGGAAAGGGAAAATGATCAAAATCACCATCAGCTACTTGAAGGCATAAGAGGCACGTGCAAAGTACAGGCACGACTGCTAAATGAAAACAGTGTGGCAGGTGTAAGACAGACTATGGTCAGTGATCCTTTTTTCTGTGCTGTCACAAGTAATCCTACCCAGACTCCATAGACAAACATTGTGTTGCTGTAAATTTGAAGAAAGGAGCATAGGTATGAGTGTTGCCTCTGGTGTGGGGCTGGCGACCTGGTAAATCGGGGGCCACGGCAAACTTACAAACTGGCCGGACAAACCACGCATGACACCAATATGATGAACGGTGGAATGCGATTTATTTCCCACGGGCACCTGCTTAAGTAACCTCAGTGCGTCCACGTGACTCTCGGAAGGGGATAGACAGCAGGGTTACGGGGCAGCAGCATGGAAAGGAGGAGGACCCTATTCTCCTCGTACATTGCGTGATCTTCCGTGCGATTTTGCTAACTACATTTCCCCCCTCTATATGACTAATAAAACTTTCAGCTTATACAAACTGCATAAACATAACAACAACAAAGAACTGGAACAACTTGTTAGTAGAATGTGCGAGCAAGTTAAACTTGTTAGCCAATAAATGCTGACGTTGTTGTCTTTTCAAGC
Source organism: Zosterops lateralis (assembly GCF_965231275.1). Lineage (NCBI taxonomy): Eukaryota > Metazoa > Chordata > Aves > Passeriformes > Zosteropidae > Zosterops > Zosterops lateralis. Next base: position 116,350,448 of record NC_139763.1, read on the forward strand.
TAGCTGTCTTTGCTCTAAAAGTATAATGTCAATTCTGCTTAAGCGAGCTTTAACAAATTGGGTTATTTTGTTAAGCAAACAAGGGCCGAACATGAGGGCAAGCAATATGGTAACCACTGGTCTGATCAAGGTGGAGACAACGGGGGCAATCTAAGGATGTTGGCTGAACAGGGAATCAAACCAGTTTCGCTGCTGGAACTCTTGGCCATGGCGTATAAATCTTTCTTTAAGTTCTGCCATGGATTGCCTGATCGGACCTGAATGGTTAACATATGTGCAGCATTCCTCGTTCAATGCAGCGCAAAGTCCTCCCTGTTGCATCAGCAACAGGTCCAAACCTCGTCGGTTCTGCAGCACCATCTCCGACAAGGAGAACAGAGATTCTTCCAGTTTTAAAATGTTTTTGTGAATCTCAAGGAGGTCTTCATCAATTGTTCGCTGGAGCTGCAACAAATTCTGTTTCTGTGTGACCAGCGAAGAGATGCCTGTAGCTGTTCCTGTTCCACCTAGAGTTAGAAGTACTGCCAAACTGACAACTGTTACCAGTTCTCTCTTTTCGCGATAGCGTGCTTTGAAGTGGAGCATTACCTCATCATCTGTGTGGTACAGGATCCTAGGGATGACAGCGACTTGAACACAGAAATCGTTAGTTGCATCAAACTGCCTGATGGAGACACATGGGGTGATACCTGTGGTATGACAAGCCCACACACTCCCTGGTGCTGGAATGGCCCATGACTGTTGTTGGTCTAGGGTGATTGAGGTGTTGCAGTGCTGTTTGTTTTGAGTGGCTAGGGATCTGCTGCCAATGCACAGTCCGTACCCTGAGATCATTCCCAGAGTAATTCCCTTGCGGGAAGTGTCCCACTTACATTGTTTGGGATTGGCTCTTTTAGAATATTCAAACATTGTGCTGACACCTATTCCTTCGTAAAAGGGTGGTTTGGCGTCATAGCACAACCAACATGACTTGGTCAGGTTAGGTTGTGAGTAGTTTAGTGACGCAAACGCAGCGTATAGCATTCGATCGAACAGACCCTGCGAGGCTACTTCGGGTCTGGGACTGGCTGGTACTGAATCGGGCTCTGCCGTTGCAATGAGTGTTTTCTCTTTTTGTGAGGTTATCAGCTCGTTGGGCCCTACTGCAATGTATCGTGTGGGTGGATGAGTTCTGATGATCTGTATAACTGTGCCACAGTCAGGGGCCAGGCGTATTGGGTCGTCTTCACGCCTGTACACTGACCACAATCTGCCTATTGCCCATGTTGGGTCTTGGGGTCGCAGTACTGTGACTGTGAGGTGAGAGCAATTTCCCGGGGATTTACCTTGGTACGTACTTTTTGATATACAGCCGTGAGGCCAACTTGTTACTTTTAGGAACTCATCCTCCCTTGGAGGTTTCCACCGGTTACCTGTTACTATGGTTTCACAACCCCAATACCTACAAAACCAGTAACCTGATTGAGTGCAATAGCTCTTTCCGGGGTTGATACTTGGGCACCAGTATGTCCCTTCTTTAATAACTCTTGCCTTACCGGATCAGTCTCTCGTAAAGATGTCTGTCAGATGCACCGTCCACGCGGGTGAGTTGGTTTCGGACCGACCTATCACATCGCCGGTGATAAAGTTCCTAAAGGTCCAAATGCTTGGCTGGTAGGGATGATTACCTGTGCCTAGGTGAACTGATGGCAGCGCAAAACTGATACACAAGAACAAAGCCGGAAGTTTGACTGGCAACCTGTAGTGGACAACCTGTGGAAAGACACTCGAAGGCAAATTGTTATCTAGTCTTTTCACTGGAAATATTCGTGCTGCAGCCTCTGGCAGGTCTGCAAGTGCTGTTTGTATCTTTCCCCAGTCTGTCAGGGGCATGGACTTAGTGTTTTTTCTATGTGTATGCCTCATGGGCAAGTCTGTGTGCTTAAAGAAAATTGCTGGTGTGTCCTCTGTGTCTGTACTAGAATCTGAATCATCACTAGACTCCCCACTGGTGTGACACTGTCCCTTGTATTCAATTCCCTGTCCCTTGTATTCACTTCCTTGTCCCTTGTATTCACTTCCCTGTCCCTTGTATTCACTTCCTTGTCCCTTATATTCACTTCCCTGTCCCTTGTATTCACGTCCCTGTCCCTTGTATTCACTTCCTTGTCCCTTGTATTCACATCCCCTGTACCACCCTTCTCGGACCGGCTTTGAGACCTGCTTGACCTCCTCCTCCTCCGAGTGAGAGGAAGTGGAGTGGTCAGACACTTCCTGTCTCCTGTGGTTTTTACTCCGACTCCGCCCTCTGGATTTCTGGTGGGCGGGTGTGCCACTCCTCCCGCTCCGCCTCCTTTCCAGGGGCATCTCTGCCTTAAAAGGAATGGCTGGGGAACCCGTTCTCCGATTGGGCTCCGATTTCTCCTTCCCTCCGCGGACCGCACCTCCCCCTTTGTAGTCACAACCACGCGTGTCTGTGGCGCGAAATTTCACGGAGCTCCGCCCTTCTTCTTCAGCCTCGGCGCCATGTTGTGGCGCATATGGAGGTGGCCTCACGTCTATTTGCCTTAAATCTGCACTCACAACACTTTCCCCTGGGCTCGGGGGGTTCTCCGATGGGTTAGACCCGACCGTGGAAAGGGACTTTAGGACCGGAGATGAGGATCGCGATCGCGAGTTAGTTTCAAGCGCCCGCTCGCTCTCCGTGCCAGCACTCCCGATCGCAGCCCGCGAAAAGCCATCAGTTTCAGGCACTCGCTCTTTCTCCGCACAATCACTCCCGAGCGTGGACTGCGAAAGCTTGTCAGTTTCAAACACCCTTTCTTCCTCCGCGCGACCCTTTTCAAATGCGGTTTGTGTGGAGGGTCCGATTCCCAGCCTGGGAGTTAACCTCAGGCATTTTTGAGCCGCAGCCCACGTCTCCTGCTCCTCCAGCACTTTCTGCAGCGCTTTCATCACTTTGCCCCAGCTTTTAAGATTTTTGCTGGTAGCAGAGACCATAACATCTCTCGCAACTGCATTAGTACACCTCTCCCAGCATTCTGAATGCAAAATATCAACAGGGCGATCAATCGCTCCCAGAGTTAAAAGCCGCTTAACCACAGCATCAAAATCTTTTGCTTTACACTTAATTCCCCACTGTTCATAAATTTCTGAAATTACCTTGCTAAGCATTTCCATGCCAGTGGTACTGAGGAGCGTCCCCCTCCACCAGGATTGTCCGTAGCGCCCTGGTCGCCTCCCGTTACCCGTCGTCCGGAGCGCACATGCCCCGCGTCTCAGGGGGGCGCGTTCCCAGGTTTCGGCACCACTTGTTGCCTCTGGTGTGAGGCTGGTGACCTGGTAAATCGGGGGCCACGGCGAACTTACAAACTGGCCGGACAAACCACGCGTGACACCAATATGGTGAACGGTGGAATGCGATTTATTTCCCATGGGCACCTGCTTAAGCAACCTCGGTGCGTTCACGTGACTCTCGGAAGGGGACAGACAGCAGGGTTACGGGGCAGCAGCATGGAAAGGAGGAGGACCCTATTCTCCTCGTACATTGCATGATCTTCCGTGCGATTTTGCTAACTACAGAGTCAATATCCCTAGTTCTATTTAAAATAAACAAATGAAAACCTTTCCTTCTTGTGCAGCCTGCAATGAGATTTGTTACACTAACTGTAATGCTGCTTTGCCTTTTAAACACCCAGAGCTGTTGGAAATGTATTGTTTATTGCGTAGACATAAGTATTTGGAGAAAGTCATCAATTAACATTTCTCGGCCTTGCGACCATTTATGAATATTTTTTACACAGCTGAAAATTCAAAAAGCGACAATATATTTTTCTTTGATTCTGTAAGTAAACACAGTCAAAAGCTTATATTTCCACCAGAAAACTATTTCCAAGACAGTCACACTTTCAATGATCTTTGTCTTACAGTGCGAATTCCTGCTCTCTACAAGAAGCAGTAATGTTCACAGAGCAAACCAGAAATCTGTCTCAAGTTAAATTGCATATAAAAGCACTATAAGCAAGCAAATAAAAGTGCTTGCATTTGTATTTTCTAAATTTAATTATATGACAGGGAATTTTCATGGACAGTCTTGATTTTGGGGTTTTTGTTTTTTGGTTTTTTTTTGACTATTCTTAAATTTCAGTATTATAGAGACATCAAGTACCATTAAAAGTTTTAAAGTTTTTTTTAATAGTGAGAAAGTGTGTGCAAACAAACTCTTCCCATTATCCAGCTCTCTTGTGTTGCTAAATTGAAGATAATTTGAAAATTATATGAAGAATGTAGGTTAAAGATGAAGCTGAAGAAATGTATCTGAAATGAGAAGAAAAACTCTTTGTTCTGATTTAACTCCAGCTGGCAGTTATGTATCACACAGTTGCTCATTCACATCCCTCCCTTCCCTTGTTGGATGGGACAAAAAAAAAAAAAAAAAAAAAAAAAAAAAAAGGGTTTAATATTTGAAATAAATTTAAATATTATAATAATGATATGACAATGATGACTACTACTAATACTATTAAAATAGGAGAGGGGGATAGGGAGAAAGAGAAAACTCAAGATTAAGAGAAGGGATGCACAATACAGTTTCTCATCACCCATTGGCCATGCCCAGCCCATCCCCCAGCAGGGATTGACTCCTCCTGGCCACCTGTCTCCATTTTTATATTGGACATGGCATTCTATGAGGTGGAATATCCCTTGGACTAGTTCTGATCATCTGTCTGTCATGATCCACTAATATGTTGAGGTGTCTTTCTCTGCCTCGGCTAGCCCTGACACCTCAACAGTAAGAGGGTACGGCTCAGTAGCAGGGTGAACCTCACCGACCCCTGTGAGCTCTTGTCTTGCTTGAAGGAGTGAAGCAACGACAGCAGGAAAATAGAGGAGGCTATTCTGGGTTAACTGCTGGGTATCAGGGTATCTGCCCCAGCAGACACCCCTCAGCAGAAGCAGCAGGGGGAAAAGCGAGGGAAAAAAATATTTTTGAACCCCTAAATGCAACACCTTTTATTGGGGGGAGGAACTCAGGGATGGGTCTAATTGTGGACAAATCAGGGGCAAAAGGGTATGGCTCTCTGGATAAATGATATACATTGTAACAAATTAATAACTCAGGTGGGGAGACAGCTGAAGTCTTGTCCAATCACTTGGGGTTTTTCCTGGAACTTTCCAGACTTTTGGGAGAGACCCCAAAGTGACAGACAAGACCCAGGGGCTGGATAACTTCTGACTGACATATAACTGGGGTTGGGATGAAACCAATGAGGGTGGAACATGGGTGGCATGGGGCAAACCATTATAACTTATAAAAATGAACTTAATACAAGGAACAAATACATACATAAAACTGATAAAACCAAAACCACACTACTACACTAATACAAGCAGGGGTCCTGATGGTTCATTAACTGATCTCAGAGTGCAAAAACAACATAGAGGGGATTTCAGTATTAATCAAAACAAATGCACCTTTATTGACTGCTAACAGCAAATGCGATAGATGGATTAGAAAGGAAATAAAGGATAGAGGAAAAGAGGGGGGAGTATTAGCTACCAACGGAGAGACAAAATCCTATCCAGCCAATAGATCCGTCTTGACACGTCAGGGAGAACCTCAAAGTCTTTGGTTAACTCAGGGGTCTTTATAGTCTTTTTGAAGTCTGCCAGGGGAGAACAGGACAGTATGTCAAGGAAACAGGTACAGGACAGTGGAGAAGTCCGTTGCAAACAAGTACAGACATGTCAGTTCCAAACAGGACCAGCCCATCCCAGCAGCGAGCAGGACCCATTGTTTTAGGACTGATTCCCATGGGAAAGCAGTCTTAGTCCAGCAAACACACGTGAAGGCAACACTTGGCAAATATCCTACTTCAGGCAGGCCAGCGCCCCTGTGTTAGAATTTTAAGGGTCTCAGTCTCAGTCCTTGGGGGGCTTCAATCTTCGTCCTAGTGGTCGTGAGGCAGATGAGGGATATTTGGACCATCTCTTACACTCTCCTAGCTGTGCTTCCTCTCAGCTTCTTGTGTACCTGCCCACTGGCAGACCATGTGTTGGGGGTTAGGTTTGCTCCTTTTTTACTTTAAAGGATTTTTTCCCCATAAGTTAGCAAGGAGACTAAGTGTTGGATACTTAAAGAGTACTTGACCAAAAACAAAGAGATGGCCAAAAGCTCAGCTGGGGAGGTTTTATCTTATCTGTTGTAACTCCAGAAGGGAGGAGGTAACTGCCTTCCCTGATAACAAGCCAGCTGTTAAAAACCAGGTGGTGTGTTGTTCCTTATCTCTGCTCAGTCTTTCACTATCCCCTGGGAATATCTTCTGTTAACGCACCATTACAGCTCACCAATGGCATGACACATTTCATCATCCTATTTGTGAGATGCTCTACTGTGGGAGTTTGGGATAAGTTCAAGTTGTTGGCGATGTTTTCTGAAAGTTCAGCTTCAGATGGTTTGATCTTTGCACCCCCCCTCCTGTTACCTTATGTCGGTTTCTTCCCTTTGTTTGTTAAATGTCAATCATATGTTATATAACCTACTGGTCCTGCCAGTCACTCTGAGGCCTCACCCCATGCCTGGAATGTTCCAGGAGAGGCTTCAGGTGATTGGTCAGGATCCAGGGGTCTGCCTCCCAGTTTCATCTGTTTGGTTATTATGTTTGATTGTCACTCCCTGAGCCACTCCCTGATCTACCCTCATTGGTCCCTTGTTCTACCCTCCCCTGAGATCCTCCCCCCGTTAAAAGTTAATGCACCCAGGTGTTCGGGGTCTCTCCTGAGGCATGACCCTGGGTGCAGGAATAAACCCCAGTTGTCTGTCTCCAAGAGTCCCAATCCTCATTTCTAATGTGCCGTAGCTGAGGCACTGCTGTCCTGGCTAAAAGGCCCCAGTGTTGCCATGGTGCCAGGGCTGGCCAGAGTGAGCAGCAGGGTGGCAACCGCGACACTCTACCAGAGAGCAGAAGGGCAACCATTTCTACCAAGATAAAAAGGAGCCACAGCTGTCACCAGCCACTCCGGTGTTTCCCACAGAACTCCCAAAGGAAGACCGGACCCACTTTGAGACCCCTGACTCTGCAGGACCATCATCTCTGCTTCCAACAAGACCACATCTGCCACTCCAAGAGGGCTGACTTTGGACTGTTTTCAACACCCTGACTAACAGGGCATCAGGTTGTATTTTCTGACTCTGTCAGGGTTTATGGTTTTTTTTTCTGGGATTCCTTGTTTGTTTGTTTGCTATTCTTTTGTAGTACAACATTTGTATTTTTAATATCCCAAGTAAAGAACTGCTATACCTATTCCTAAAATCTTTACCTGACAGCCTTTTAATTGAAAATTTATAATAATTTGAAAAAGGGCGGGGGGGGGCGGTCTTGCATTTCAAGGGAGGCTCCAATCTTCCTTGGCAGATACCTGTCTATTCAAACCTAGACACCATGAAGTCCTTGACTTATGGTAAAAAACTTCTGTGCAACAGCCAAAACATTTGTGTATTATCAACATAATTTTCATACTAAATCCTAAACAAAGCTACCAAGAAGGAAATCAGCTCTATCCCAGCCAAAATCAGGATACTGGTTGGTTTTTTTAAAAAAACTCAAAGCATTCCTACATGCTTTTAAGGTTTATCTGAAATGCCATCAAAAAGCATTCTGCTATCTTGAACCGAATAAAATATTCATGGCAATCAACAATAAGCAAAGGTATACAATTTCAGTTTAAAACCACCACTGGGACATATCTGAAAATATACCAATGTATGAAAATTTATTATTTCCCTAGATAAAATGAAGGGGCAGGGTGGGAAAGAAAACAAAAACCAAACCACTCAAACAAACAAACAAACAAAAAAACCAACCCCAACCAAGTGTTTCCCACTTTAAAATTATTTCTAAATATGTGAAATGCTTTCTAGTGTTTCACATGTTTAGAAATAATTTTAAAGTTTTATTCAGCTCTGTTGGGAAAGAAAGTTTCACAGATATGCATGCTTAGCAGAAGGCTCTCTAAATGTGGAACCTGAGAGTGGACTAGAGATGGAAGTAAGTTTTGATACAGAAGAATAAAAGATGTCTAAGAATTGCTGAGCCAGTCATTACTGGACAACTAAGAAGGCAAAGGTGAACTTGAGCTGGAAGAAGGTTTTATGTCTAGAGCAAAGGATACGTTGACCACAATGAAAGATGTTTTTCCCAAGCAGAAATAGGTATTAAGAAAAGCAGAAGATACCACAGGCAAACAAACATACTGATGTAGCAAGTAGAAAAAAGGTCTAAGAATTTCCCACTGCAAGAAAACAGAAAAAGAACTTTAAGCTTAAACTGTAACATACTAACTCAACATAGTAGTTTATGATAGGCTGTAGATAATGGTAAAGGTGTTGTGTGTGATGCTGTTTGGCTATTATGTATTAAGATGCTTGGCAAAGAAAACTATATAATGCATTGTAACCAGAACTAACTTGGCTTCAGGCTTGCCAATAAGCCATAGCTGGCAGCTTTAGGTGTGGCTTTGTTACCCAAGATCCATTACTGCTGTAACATCTTCTATTACAGTTAACAGCATTCTGAAGAGCCCCCTGTTGGCCAAACATCCTTAGTCAATGTATCTTCTACACAGCCCATTAAAACAAGTATTGTTCATTATTTCAGTTCAGATAAAATAACAAATATACAAAGCAATTTATCTGCTTTCCATTCAAAATTAAGCAGGCCCAAGAGCAATGAGCTGATTGGCACTTCCATGAAAAAGCTTCATGCTGATTTTCATGCAGAAAGGCTGCTAGAATACTTTTGTCAGAGATACCTATAAACTGCCAAAGATTAACAATCATGACAAAATATTATAGTTCCCAAAAGTCACAGACATTGGGGCTTCTTTGACAAATGGGACTTAAATCAGTTTTAAATGACATTGAAGCATTGAAAACTTTAAAGCTTTTATTGCATCTTAATCTAGAAACAGAGACTTCTTTTATCCTACTGCAATGAACCTAAAGTTAATAATTCATAATTTTTAATATTTTAATAGATTTTGTTCTTTGGAGACTACCCAAGCAAATTGTAAAAACACAGTGTATGGAAGCATCCTCATTATGACACAACAGCAAAAAAGATTTCATCGTTTCCTGAGCAATGAAGGCTTGCCTCAGTAAAAATTTATGTACCCTTTACACCCATACATTAGGGAATTTGCATCAAGTCTTCATTACATACTCAGAGACTCTGAACTAGTGTAGCTTTTTTTTTTTTTCCTCTCTAGAGTCTCTAAATGCTTAAAACTACACGAAAATGTAAAAATTTGTCAGAGGACAGTGAGTAATAAAAAAGCCTTGGTCTAAAAAAATCTAGGCAGTAACAAGAAAATTAATCACAGCAGGGAAATTCAGTGTATTGAAAAGTTAATTAATTAAATAAAATTTACAGCTCTAATTTATTTAGGAAAAAATATTTCTGTTTTAAATGTACAGAGTCATTGAAGTTAATATAATTGCTTACATGGAATTGCAAGACAGATTGCCAAGGATAGGCTTTCAGTGATGACATAAAACAGGTGTGTCCCTACATGTATCCAGAAGTATGGAAGAAATCACCAAAACCATGGTGATTTCATTTTCAGGATCTCCTGTCTGCATGGTGACAGAGGTCCAAAGTTTACAGCCAGACCTACATTTTCAGCTAATAGGTTTTTACACCAGCAGATGCTCCAGTTCATGACTTATGTTACAAGAGTGGTAACCACAGGCAGATCTGCACTCAGGTGATTCAGCAATATCATCCTACGTATCTGAGCTCACCTGAAAAATTCCTTATAAAATGATACTGATAACCATTATCTCTGCAGTCTCTGGGGATAACAGAGAAAGCCACAGAAAGTTTTTATATGTTCATCACCCTGCTGACAAAGCTATGAGTGGTTCTGGATTTTCAAAGTGTTTCAGTTCCATCCTAAGTCAGGACTTTGCAGCTGTTCTCTAAGAATTTTTCTGTGATCTCTCACTTTCTTTTTTCATTCAGCCTTCATCTGTATAAAACAGGATCTCTGAGAGACACTAATCAAAAAGTCCCTTTTGGTATTTCTGTTCCTATTTGTAGCAGAAAATTCACAGCCAGCTTGCTCCTGAGTGAATGAATAAAATTGAAAGAAGAAAATACAGAGTGAAGTAGGGGGGAAACCCACTGGTTATCAAATAAAACAGAGTTGTATATGATAAAGTTTAATTAATTTAATTTTTACTACTTAGATCTTAACAAACCAAGAACTTCCTGGTTTTCTGTGTTTAGTGTTTTTCACACGTAAAATATGTGATTCTATTCACTGTTAGTCTTTTAAATCTTTTAAATAATTTTTAAAGATTTTAAAATTTTTACTTAGCCAAAGTAGCAGGCACCTGAGCCATGATTTTACAAAGGTAACAAGGCCCTTATTTTGTAAGGTTTTACCTATATGCAACAATTAGGCAAGTACTTCAACAAGCACTATCAAAAAAGACTAGTTTTCCACTAGATTTCTATTCAATTTTGAAAGAAATATAGGAAGACCTTAGTTAAAAAACATCATAGAAGTAACATAAGAGATGTTTTGAGGGTCATAAAATCTTCACACGCATTTATAATCTCTCCAATTCCAGAATTTTATGCTTATAGTTAAGTGATTTTTTCAGTAGCTAACAGTGGCTCATACCTTGCATCTGTTTATTTCCGTGGCATTCCATAAGTTCTTGAAAATTTTACTGTTGTCTTTTCTATTTGAAAATAATAAAAGAAATTCGATTCAGAAATGAAAGAGAAGAAGGGAAGAGAGAAAGAACTCACAAACTCACCCTGTTTCTGAAGGACTGAAACCTGTGGGAATGACTCACATTGGAGATGTTCATGGAGGACTGATTGTCCATTATTTTTCAAGGAAGATTTCCTCAGGAGACAACACATCTGAATTAGAAAAAAGTAGGGAAAAAACAAAAAAAAAAACAAAAAACCAAACCAAAACAAACCAAAACAAACCAAAACAAAAAAACAAAACAAAAACAAAAACAAAACAAAAAAAAAAAAAAAAAAAAAAAAAAAAAAAAAAAAAACCACAGAAAACTATTTTAAATTATGTAACCCAGCGCAAGTATATTGCAGCTACAGTTTTAGATTTTACATCTTACGTCTTCAATATAGGAGGGATAGAGAATTGTCACTATATGACCTTAGAACGCATTCCTGCTTCACATGGTCTCATTGACCACATAACTTTGGCATGGAAGTCATTGCCCAGCAACTCTCAAGGTTTTCATCAGGGTGTTCTAACTGATCAAAATCCCTTGGGACTTGAGGTTAGTCATCCCAAGATGCTTTGGAGAAAGACTAAAAATAAAGGGCAAGATTTTTAATTTAACTGTGAAGTGACAGTTGCAACAGTAGGAAAATCTGATATTTTATTATCATACCAAGAATAAGAACAAGCATTTCTGCCTGACTTCATGCTGCTTCAGTCATTCTGCCTGTGTACCAAGGATCACCTTCTTCAGCAAGTATAGCCCTATGTAAAATAGTACTGCCTTAGGCCATTTCACTTCTACAAGAGTTCCACCCTTTCCCTTCAGTAAACATCTCCTGGTGTTGTAGACACTTGCAAAGGTTTCCATTCAAGAGAAATACAGCTGAGATTCAAACTAAAGGGTCCAGATCTCTTCTTGATAGGGGTCCAAAGATTTCCACATCCCAAGGCAGGCGCTTCCTTTCCAAGTATGATCAGCGATACATTTTCCTGCCTTGTTAAAGTCTGGGCAACATTCAACTTGTAGCACCAAACTGACACAGAAATAGATTTTTATGACAGCACTAGTTTTCAAGAAGGATTTGCCTAAAATGTAAGAGGCAATTATTTTTCAGTCCAAAAGCAGAATAACATGAAGCTTGTTTAAATAGTTCTGTCACATGCAACTTAATGCCAGTCTTGAAACGGAATAATTTAGGCATTCTTCTACTAGCCATTCTACCTTAATTTTATTTTCATGATCTCTGAATTATTTTTTAAATAGATTAACACATATTTTGCATTAGTTCCCTTTCTAAAAACCTTGTATTGAAATAAGAATATTAGTTTTTTAACAAGTTCTTAGACTATTAGAATTGTCTCTTACTTAGAGTTTATTAGGTTATAAGGGCTTTTTTATTTAAAATATTTAAATTTATTTAAATATGTGATCAAAGTACATGAAAATAAACGAGTCTTCTGAGCATTTTAATAGTGCTGCAGTTAGATTTTAAAAACACATGCAGATTGGACCCAAGAAGTTTGTGTTATTTTATCACAGTTCACTGAGTGCCTCTGCTGTCCAAGTTTCAAATTTGAAGAGTTTACAGTTTATTCTGAAGAGACATAGAAGAGAAAGCATATTACAAAAAATTTTAATGTGCCATAAGATGGGATTATATCAAATGTGTAGATTTCATAATCTAAATGGTACCTGTGACTTTCATGAAACAAAGAACAAAGGATACTCTTCCAGTAGACATAAGGGTTCCTTACTGTTACTCATTACGAGAGGCTCTGCTTAATTCACAAACAACTAAAAAAATTACATGGAAGGAAGAAAATTATTAGTGCTTTAAATTCTGCTTAATGCTTCACAGAAGGATTCTGGCAAGAGTTCTTAGAAGTAGAGAGCACCTATTTACAAATCTATTCTTTTGAGATAATGCCTTTCAAAATCCCTGTCTCTATAACATCATGCAAATACAAAATCTAATTAACTGTAGTGAAATTCTGCATAAGTAGAGGGTTAATGTTGTTGTTGGCTTTTTCCCTAACTGCAGTTCAGTGTTTCACACAGCTTGGTTATCAAAGGTGGCAAATATTGTTTCCCAGTCTTAAACTTTTCATCCATTGCACACCTCTGATGGAACTGGTCTACATATGTTTGGATACTAATTCAAGTTCATATCCTTAATTGTTTGCATAGACATACAAAGGGAAATAGCTAAGAAAACATATCTTTTTTTGTTAAAATATTGAATGCTGATGAACTCGAAAATCAATCTACATGTGCATTTTCAGATAATCAGTTGTGAAAATTAAATACATAGAGATAAAAATACATAGTGAAGAAGAAACACACAAAGATACAGAGAGATGAAAACAGTCAACAGAAAAACAAGTCCAATTACAGAAAAAAAGTTCCTTAACAGAATAGAGTAAAATCACCTATACATACTACTTCAATGTCAGAAAATACTATCCTCTGTCCTGGAGAAAAATTTTCGCTTTTTTCAAAACTTAAAAATTCAAATCATACAACCAAACTCAGAAAATGCAGAGAAAAAAAACATATACTCCCTTCAAGTGCTAAAGCAAGAGAAATACAATGTATTTATAATAATGTGAACCAAAATCCATACCTGAAACCTTTTTTTAAATGAAGTTGTTAGTGAGAAGCAAATAACTATCAGAATTAGAAGTCATAGGAGTTTATGTTCATTCATTATTTTCTGATATTTCTCATGAAAGATTCAGAAGTAGCTCAGTGTTTGGCCCAAATTTCAGTAATTACATTCTGCCTCTTTGGGTAGCCAAGTGCCACTGGCTACAGTTGAGCTCCTATTATGATACATACAACTGTGTCAATATGGCTGCAGTTAATGATACGGCATGAATTTATAATTTAATCTAGCAAAAGTTACTAGGAGGCACAGAATTGTTTAACTAGGTTCTGTCAGTACAGTGCTTTGAGATTCAAGTTTCCAGAAGACAAAACCATAATTGGAGCTGGTTGCTTGCAAGACAGGCATGTCAGAATGTTGTGTTAGAGGAATATAGGAGATGAAAATGAAGAAAAGGTGGAGGTGGATGTGTCACCTTGGATGAAAAGGAAAAGATGGGGTGGAATATTGAGCAATTCTTACAGCCACTTGCAGAGAGAGGGATTTATTAACTTCCTTTCCATAGAGGTTTAAAAAAGGGGAACAAACAGAAAAACAGTACTGTGTGGAACAATAGTTCTGCCCCAGACAAGGATATATTTTATATCACACATGGCTGATGAGCCAGCAAGCTTCAAGTCATTACACATTCACAATAAAGAATCTCAGGGGGGAAAAAAAGATTTTCAAGCCCAGCATATAGGACTGCATAACTTCTGAATCACTCATTTTCCACCAAATGAAGGATAGAATAACCATAAAGTACAAGCCCCCTTTCTGTCATTTGTTGTTTTTCTTCTCTGTCAAATACAGTTTTCATTTGTCTAAACACATTCCAAGATAACTTGGTTTTGTTTGTGAAGGGGGACAGGAGATTATGGGAGCAAAATTTCAGACATTTTGTTTTGAATTGTTTCAGTATCAAGGATACAGTATTAACTACTGCAGTGATTTTTAGCTCTTATTTTACTGTCTAAGACAAGAAGATAACTGTCATCTCCTTTTAATGCATGTATCTATAATACACGATATCTTGAACATCAAGTATCTCCACTATGCCATAAATCTGGAAACAGGAAGTTTGCAATAAATTCCTGTTTCTAATGTGTCCTTACAGTTCTATCTTCACAGACCATTGTAATACTTCTGAACGTCCAACAGATTGAGAGTCAATGAGGAAATACCAATCCATCCAGAAATCCTCCAGGATAAGTAGAACCTGCCAAGACCACTTTCAGATACCTACACCTTCAAAAGAGGATTCCTCTAGTCATCTTATCAAATGTCAAGGAAAGTTGTAGATTCTTCTGAGGGAAGAGAGCAAAAGAAAATCTGAACTGGCTTTACAAGACTTTTTCCTCTCCTATTTTTTAAATAAATACAGCCACCTACTTATCTATGCATATGCACACTCTCATAAATTTATGTTCATATTTTATTGATTTCAGAGAGAATTACTGCAAATGTGTACAAAAAAAAAAAAAGTCCTTCAAAAGTTGTTCAGCTGAACATCCAACCATCCAATGTAATTACTGTACTAAAAAAAAGTAACAAAAGTCCTATAGATGTTTGAAGAATCCTTCAAAAGCATTTTGACCAACAGCAAGTCATTACATCTGAAGTTACAGACAGGCATGATCTGGAACATATTTCTACAACTACAGTTGTTCGTAGAAGGTTTGAATCACAAAATAGATTCTCAGTTGGTGTAAACTACAAGGAAGAAGAAAAAAACACATAAAAAATCACATTAAAAGTCTTCCCCCCAAACCATCCCCCAAGACCTTTTTCAAATATTGAAGTTAGAAGTCCAGTAGATGAAGAAATGGCTCCTTAATTTTAAATTTGAAAAATATTACAAATCAAACTAGAAGAGCTTGAAAGAAGTTATCATAGTTTCTTCACATATACCAAGACTAAATTCAAACTATTACCCAATGCAAAGTTCTTGCAAGACTGTAGATGAAACACCTTCTTCTTTTAATTTAATTGCCAATTACAAACATTATGAGTAAAAACCAATGCTAACAGCTAAATTCAACAGCTAACTCAGCTATAGGCCATGCTGAGTAATATGGCCAAGTCAAGTTCCCAGACTACAAAGAGGTAATTAAATCTCAAATTATCTTGGTAAGGAACTTGGCCTTTCACAATAAAACGAATTTAGAGAATTTCACTTCTATCAATCAGAAAAAATATCATTATCAGATGAAAAAGGAGAAATTAAACATTTTTCCAAGCTTTCTAATTTACCAATATACCTGGGTTTTCTAGAGACTGTTAGGTTTTGGAAAATTCTTAAATACTCCAGATGGATAGGAAAACTTTGACAAGTAAGTTGAATTTTGCCAGTTTGCTCATCCACTCTTGGATTGAACTCCTATGCAGCACAGCTTTTTAGCATTTCCTTTTCTATATGACCTAGTTCATGTCTTTGAGGGCCAAAGTCCAAGGTTCTGTTCCCTTTCACAAAAAACGTGTAAGCTTTAGGATATTGTTTTAAATCAGTTATAACCAATTTCAACAAATCAAAGCACTTGTGACAGGGCCATAGTCAATGAATAGTTTGGCATAGATCACCTTTTGACCTTCCCTTAGCATGAACGCACAAAAAAGCTCACAAGCCTTTTAAACAAAAAAGGAAGTTTATTTAGGGACATGGAATATTTTCATCTTCTATGCTGGTGAAATTCAGACATTAGGTTCTCCAAGGAAAAAGTAAAAATAGGTTTCAGAAAGTTTCTTATCTTAAGGTATTCAACCTTTCCAGTAAGTTCCTCTTTCTAGTGAAACCAATGTCATAAAATGAAAGAAAATTCTGCAATGAATCTCCTTTTCAGTCTCTTCAATACATATTATTCCTAACCTAAAAAACAACCCCAGCATTATTTCTATTTCAATTTTAAAAACTCACAAAATTCTGTGACAAATGGACTTCTATTTGTTTCAGTCTTCAGATTCTAGGGAGTTTTCCAACAGCCACAGATATTCAGACTGTCTGATCTCAATTTCTCTTTACTCAACTAAAACAACATGTATAACCCTATGCTTTGAGGTGGTTAGATGCAACAAACTCCCTCCCAACATAAACTATGCCATCACGGGAATCTATACAGGCTTTCAGGGCTCTTATAGTAGCCAATTTTTAGCTGGCTAAAAGCAGTTAAGCAAATGAAGTTCATTGCAAGCTATACTGAGCAGCAGCTGCGAGGTGCTGCTCCGGCCTTGTCACCCCAGCTGCACTGATCTCGACCACACCGTCGTTCCCAATGCAAACCCTGGCCACATGGTGTCTGCCCCACGGCTGCTTGCCATGCCGGGATAGCCCCCCACTGCAGCATAACCCCAGCAACTGTGCTGGGATGAGGTTCAGTGACCCTCTCCTCACCCCTTGGAGAGAAGAAAGATGAATTACACATGCTTTCTCCTTCTTAAATATGTAATCATAGAGGCATTACCAATTCCTTTAATTGGCTTAGTATTATGCCTATTTTTGGACCCAGCCTGTGATTGGCTTTGCCAGGTACAGAGGAAGCTTCTAGCACTTTCCTACAGAAAAATCACTGCCATGGCTGGCTTCTTCCCTCCTCAGCAAAAAATCAAGCCAGGCAAACCCAACACATAAGTCTACACAGTTCCAAGAGCAAACCTAGCTGAAATTCAATACTCCACATGAGAATGTAAACAGTTAGTTATTTAAAATTTCTTTCCTAAATTATAAAATTGGCCTCACCTTTTTTCCATCAACATGTTTTTCTCTTTTAATGTGAGAATTAAACAAAAACAATTAAGTGTATTATAGATACTGCTGAAAAAACAGTTTTAAAATTCTGTATCAACTACTTAATTTTAACATTTATCCAGTTTCTACTCACATAATCTCTTGCAGAAGATCTGGTCATAGATATATAAAGACTCTTTACTCTAAAGAACCTCAAGATAACTATTTGAAAGAAATATCTTATTTTTTTAGCAAGGAAGTTATCTTTTAATGAAGCATGAAATTCTATGGTATTTTTCAGAGGCTTTCTTTCTTTCTTTCTTTCTTTCTTTCTTTCTTTCTTTCTTTCTTTCTTTCTTTCTTTCTTTCTTTCTTTCTTTCTTTCTTTCTTTCCTTCCTTCCTTCCTTCCTTCCTTCCTTCCTTCCTTCCTTCCTTCCTTCCTTCCTTCCTTCCTTCCTTCCTTCCTTCCTTCCTTCCTTCCTTCCTTCCTTCCTTCCTTCCTTCCTTCCTTCCTTCCTTCCTTCCTTTCTTTCTTTCTTTCTTTCTTTCTTTCTTTCTTTCTTTCTTTCTTTCTTTCTTTCTTTCTTTCTTTCTTTCTTTCTTTCTTTCTTTCATCTGATTTTTCATTAGCGCATATGAGCAATCACTATTGTTTTTTTTCCTGAGCTGTTGCAGTGGCAATATTATTTTCAGCTCTGGAAACAAAACAGAAATCTAATTCTGGGCTCAAATTTACCCCACAAAAGGCACTACACAATTGGGTTTTCTGTCAGGTTTTGCCTGTAACAATCCTGACACCACAAACTGAATCACTCCCATTTCTGTCAAAGCCACTCAACGCTTTCATGTGCAAAGCCAGTAATATACAATACCAGACAGACAAATTTCCACAACTTTCTCCCTCAAGTCTGTCCTTCCTCACCCTTTGCCCACATGTTTTTCCTGTCATGCTCTTCTCAGAGGTAGTTCTCAACACAGGCAAATTGCAGCTCTGCACTGGCTGTGCACCAACTATTGTCATCATCATTGTCCATTCTACACATACTGCTTTCACTTACTCAGACTTCCCTTATCTGAGCTCTCAGAATGAAGCCATTTGTTCAGCTTCTAGCCTTTACTCAGCTGCCTGCCCTGGTGGCCAAGGCAAATGGCACTTGACTTGTATCAGGAATAGCATGGCAGCTGGACGAAGGCAGTGATTGTCCCAAGTCCTGGGCACTGGGGAGGCCACAGCTCAAATCCTGTATAGAGTTCTAGGCCACTCACTGCAAGAAAGATGTGGAGATGCTGGAGCATGTCAAGAGAAGAGGAGTGGAGCTGGAGAAGGGTCTGGAGCACAAGTCTGAGAAGGAGCAGCTGAGGGAGCTGAGGACCTCAGCCTGGAGGAAAGGACATTGGGGGGGAACCCTCATAATTCTCAACAATTCCTTCACAAGAGGCTGTAGCCAAGTGAGAGTGAGGCTAATCTGCCAGACAACTATCAACAGGAGGTTTAGGTTGGACAATAGGAAGAACTTCTACAAAGAAAGGATTGTTAAACTTTGGAATGAGTTACCCAGGGAGGTGATGGAGTCACTGGACATGGCACTTAGTGCCCTGGTCTGGTGAACAAAGCTGATAGGCTGGACTCAATGATCTTGGAGATCTTTTCCAACCTAAATGCTTAGGTGAACATGAGCTGTACTTTTTTACAAGTGGACAGGCAACACAAGCACCAATATGATCTGTGCCAGATCTATTGTGCTCTTATCCTTTTAAAGGAACAGAAAGAAAAAAATAAGCACGAGGTGTCCGAGAGCAAGTACAAACACTCACTCCATATCAGTTTGAGTCATTTCCACCCTTTTGCTAAGAAAATTTTCTGTAACTATTAATCTGAATTACACTTTGCTTCCTGACATTACAGAATTTGTTGTACTTACTTGGCAGACATTGTTTTTATATATATATATATATATATATATATATATAAAATTACAGGGAAAAGATTGTGTAATTTAATTCTAATTAAGCTTTTAATAAATCCAACTTTTCATTGTTAACCATGATGTATTCCCTTTGTAGTCTAAATTTACCATCCCCAACATACAAAAATGTTTAGAAACAGAAAATTGAGGCCATGCCACCATATAAATTAGGTAGGTCAGATGCAAGAGAAAATGATTTTTAAAATAGTACTCATGTAGAATGCTTTTCACTGAACCTCTTTAAAAAATACATTTTCCTACTTCTAAATTTGCAGTACAGATAACCTGGCATCTGTAGACAACTCTGTTTAGTCCTGGTTTTGGAAGAGAGTGAGAAGTAGGAAAAAAGCTGCTCTTTATGTATCACCAAAAGTAATTAC
Source organism: Zosterops lateralis (assembly GCF_965231275.1). NCBI lineage: Eukaryota > Metazoa > Chordata > Aves > Passeriformes > Zosteropidae > Zosterops > Zosterops lateralis. Next base: position 116,369,911 of record NC_139763.1, read on the forward strand.
AAACTATTTGCTGTTAGCTTTCTTTAATATTTAGTATGGTGAATTTTAACACAAATTATTGTATCATTACCAAGAACTAAAGCTAATTTTTAAAGCCTGGAATGATACAGCTATGACAAAGACACCCAAAATTATATGCAAACATTTAATTTAATTATATCTATGTACAGAGAAAATGGCTCTCAATCCCAACCTTTCACATGCTACCTGAGTGTTCATTTCCTTGTTAACATAGTTGCAGCTCTGAGTCTAAACACTACAGTTTCTGATTGACTTAGTCAGCAAGTCTCACTAAGCAACGTTTTTGAATAATGCAACCAGTTAGAAACATGAACAGTCAAGTTGGGAACTTGGGAGCAAGATTTTTTTCCCAGCTTTTCCTTTAAGCTAGAAACCTGGTTTCCCTACAACCTTTCCATGGTAATGGAAGGTAAGCAAAGTTACATGGAGTAAATTATGATTAGTAATAGATTAAGCAAGCCATTAACTGAGTTTTGAAAAAGACATGTACTCACAGAACAAAGAAAATGCTTGTCTCTCCAAGTGTTAGGAGAATGCTGGGGGTTAGATTTGGGGTTTTTTTACTTATAGAATTTTCCCCATTAAGTTGTGAGGAAACTAACTACTGGTACTTACAAATACTTAAGCAGAACAAAGGGGCCAAAGGAGAGGAGTTGTAACACCTGGCTACACTTCTTTGGGTCTCTGGGAGTTTCTCTCATAGTGGGGAGATAGCACAAGCTTTGGGGGCAGATAAAGAACAGGGCTGGAGGCAGTTTCTGCCTCTTGCTCTTGGCATTGGAGAGAGGATGGCCAGGCTGCTGCTTGCTGTGGGAGGAGTTCACTGTCACCACCAACTCCAGTCCTGGAAAATCTACCATCACCTGCTCATGAGTCCAGGTGTTCTGAGCTCGCCTCCTCCTGCCCTGCTGGGTCAGACCTGTCCTGCCGCGGTAGCTTCCTTGGCAGTGCTTTGAGGCTCTTTGCTACTCTCTGGTCCTGCACTCCCTCTGCTGTCTGCCAGGACATCCCTGCTGTTCCAGTTACCACCCTGAAGCTTCTGATGTACCTCATCCACCAGCGCGGGATTTTCCACCGTTCCAGCTTGGTGCTCTCAGAGTCCTTCAGGAGTACTGAGATCAGACTCCCCGGGTTCCTTGAGGTTCCTGGTTCTGTTTATTGTTAATGCTGTAGTTGTTGTTGTTTGTTTGCCTTGTTACACATACTAGTAAAGAACTGTTATTCGTATTCCCATACCTCTGCCTGCAAACCCCTTTAGTTTTCTAGATTATAATAATTTGGAGGTAGGGGATTTGAATTCTCCATTCTGAGGGAGGCCCTGCCCCTCCCTAGTGGACACCTGTTTTTTTCAAACTAAGACAGAGAATAAAAAGAAATCTATGTCTACTTGAAACTCACCAAAAGAACTTGCAGGAATCTTGGCAAATAGTTACAAACTTCTCCCATATTCAAGTGATTCAAAACATTTGCTTGGTTTTAAGGAAAGAACTTAAATGCCAGATCTATACTATGATGTTTCAGGAGGACTAGTTCTTCTGGTTTTATGTATCCCATCCTAGAAGTGCTAAGACAGTTTGTTTTTAAATATAACTCTTTACTTCCACAGTGTCTGTGTTCATTTTTGGATCTCAAACCCCTCCCAAAATGTTTATGGTGTCACAGCTTTGTCTCTTAAGAAAATAGTTCTAGAAAGGCAAAGTGACAAGCTCAAGGTCTGGAAGCAGTCTGCAGCTAATGCAGTCTGGCTCACTGCAACTCCAAGTCTGGTGCAGCCGGGGCAGGGCAAAAATAGAGGGGCAATAGAAAATAGAGGAATGATGGAGTGCCCGAAAAATAAAATTTTAATGGTGGCAAAATAACAAATGCAGAGACTGCATGGTCCAGGGGGCAGCATCCAAAGACCTGTCAGCAGGGCTAACTTAACCATACATGAGGTTACCTGAAGGCAGGAGTCCAATCCTAAACACGGGATAGGGACATGACCTTATACGTCAAAGGTTCTGAACCAATGGAGAATCAGAACCAGAGACATGACCTATTTTGGAATGATGCCATTAGCATCCTAATATCCATCCTTTGAGTATCCCGTCTCCCATGGTCTCAGGTTTATAGTTTCTGCATAAGCTACTTGGGCTAAGCCCCTGCTCATCCAGCCAGTTCAGTGGCCACAGGCAGCCAAGATGAAAACAGATGTTAGATTCTCTTAATTTTAGTACCTTGTCTAATTGAGAAATGTTTACTTGCCAATACTGCTTAATGATATTCAACTGATTGCATGGTATAAGTTAAATGGTGAATATGCCACTGATATCTTAGAAGTTGTCATGTAAGATGAAGCACACTGCAAAATGCAAAGGGTCTCCTAATTCTGTCACCTTTAACTTGATTGGAAATTTAAAACTGCAAATAAAAGGTAAGCACAAATTTATGGGCTCTATTAGCTTTGTTTGAAAATTAAATCATCTGGGAGTCTACATCTGCAAAACAAAATTTATTGTCTCTAATTAACTAGCCTTTTCAAAAGCTTTTGTTTAATTTCCTCCTGTCAGTGTAAAGGGAAGACGAAACCGTAACAAGTGTTAGCAGAGAAACCATTACATCAGAATAAGAGCTCCTGCAAACATTCAATGGATAAAGCAGTTAGACCTTCAATTAACCAATTAACCAGTCATTACATGATCTGTATTAAGATGCAGAGAGTTAAATCATTGTTACACAATTGCAGAGAATAAATACTCCAACTTATTATTTTGGCTAGATACTACTGCATAAATGCAGAATCCACTATATATATGTCTTTTAATGAAAAAAAACCCAAGTACTTGCAAACTTAAAAAAAAGAAGTCTCTTAATTTTGATTCAAGTCTTGCTAGAAACAACTAGGGATTTGTAGAGAAATCAGACAACTAAATCTCTTTTGTCCTTTTTTATCCTGAACTTTTCCATTTACAAAGAAACAAATCCCCATCGGTTCTGCTAAAGGAGTTGAATCACTACAAAAAAGTCAGAATATACAACTCCTCTTCTTTCAGTTGGGTAGAACATAGAAGAAATCAATATTCTTGTTTGTTTTTGTAAAAAAAATTGTTTTGCTCTAGACTTAGCAACTAATGCTGGACAACAATAGCACAGTTTCTTCTCCAAAGAATCCCTACAAGCATAATGTGACTTTCTTAGTTGTAGTAGTTGAAGTGGGGATTCACACTGCAGTTCACCTACCTTTTTATCAAAAGTTTTTAGTTAATTTCAGACAGTTTTTATTTAAAAAACCTAAGTACAATATGAAAAAGCACAAGCACCTTCTGTCCTCAAATATGCTTTAATACAGAAATATTCAATACAGAGGTTCAATCTCCTGTCTTGGAATAAATTCTGTCAAATGAGAGACCTCCCAAGGATAATCTGATCATTCTCAAGACAGGCTATTCCTCTGTCCTGTTTAGGGCAGATTTCAGAGAAAACCTCCAAATAGGGTCCCTCTGGGAAACAAACCCAAATGGCCCCTCCCACAACGGGTCTGGAGAAAATGTCCCAAGAGAAAAATGTGTCGTGGTTTGAAAGCAAAACGAGTGAGAGGCTCCAAGTTAGACATATAATTTAATAAGAAGAAAAGGTAAAAAGATAAAAATAAAATAAATGCAATAACACAAAGGACCACTGACAGAGACAGAATACAACCTGAGCAGGATAGTGGAAGCAGTCCAGATGAGATGGTCTTCCTGAAATAGTGATCCTGTAGAAAGGTCTGGTAGCTCTGCTCCTCTGGGAATCCAGTGGGTAAGGGCTATTTGCACTGTCCCACATACCATCTTATATCCAGGTGAGAATGCTTGGCTCCTCCCTCTGGGCAGAGCATCTCACAATGGGATGAGGAGTTGTGAAGTGGGTCCTTGATGGCCCATTAAACAGAGATAACTCCTGGAGGGAGTTACCTGTGAGTCATGGGCCAGGCGTTGATGGGCCATTAGCAGAAGACACCCTTGGGAGAACACTAGCCCACCTGGTTTTCAACAGTTCATGAAGATGGTGATAGAATAAATACTTTGTGTACATCCTACACTGCAACCCAGGACAAAATGGAAAAAACTATTTATTTAACAAAATGCCCACAAGCACAAAAAGTGAATAATAAAACCTTTTGTTCTGAAGTGACATGGCAAATTGAGAAAGTTCTTGCTGTGGGTGTAGCTTGGCTCTCTCAGTCTCTTATTAGTCCCAGCCCCTCTAGCGCTCCTGGGAAACGATGAACTCCAGGCCCCAGTGGGCCGCCAGTGTGAGCTCCTAATGCTCTTCCAGGTTTTTCAGTCCAGGATAGGTTTAAACAGTCCCCAAAAAAAAAAAAAAAAAAAAAAAACAAAAACAAAACAAAAAAAAAAACCAGTCCCGGCAGTCCCAGGAGCTTCTCTGCTTCAGCTAGCTAAAACTAACTAAAAGCAAAAAAGATCTCTGTCTTGCTGTCCATTTCTTCTTCAGACAAACCCAGTCCAAGAGCAGAATGTGGAGGACTAAATGCTGTCTCTGAAAACAAACTGCACAGTGCTTCTTTCCCCACTTTGCTCTCAGAATTAGTCTGAAAGGTGCAGAACCCAATATACAGCACAAATAGAACAGATGATTGGGGATACAAGCATTATAAAGGCACCCTAGGACAGTGTATTTTTCTTAGTTTTTGAGACAAATCTGAGAGGACATTCTGCAATGAGTAGTCTCCTCTAAAGGGTTTCAACAATCCAGCAATAAATAGTTAACACTAATAGAGGAAAGTGAAAAAAAATTTAGATAAATTAACAAAAAAAAGGCAACCCCCCACCCAAAAAAAAAAAAAAAAAAAGACTCACCCTAAAACCAAGAAAACCCCAAAGCAAAAAACAACTGTTTATTAACAGCATGCCCACAAGGCAAGGAAGAAAAGTAAATAGCTGCTAAACATCGAACCACCAGAACTTGACCTCACCCCCCCCACCCCCATCCCCCACCACACACCAACATAGGAACAAAGACCTAAAAATGTCCAGAGAAAGGGGCAAATGATGGAGAAATAAGGTAGCCAGGGTTACCACTAATAACGTTAGAGGGTTAGACAGAACTCACGTCGATCCAACCCATATGGTTACTTATACGTGATTCCGTTTATTACATGCAGTGCAGCAGCTTATATAGAACTTTACATAGTTCATATATGTAATAACTCTTTCATTGGCACACAGCAGAAGGAAGAATGCAAACACACATTGTTTAGTTTACTCTTAAGATGGCTAACCCATGCCTACTAACAACTCTACTCTGTGACCTTCAATAACTCATTATATTTCCCAAACACCTTAACATCTATTTCTAACTGCACCACAAGCTTACTAGGAATTTTAACTGCGTAACAGGCTTGGAGGCCTTAACAGTCCCCAAGTCAGGCCTCAGTCAGGGTAGTTCAATATCTGGATATGCAACAAATCCCCGTTTTTCTTTTGAACTACCTAAACTGAGTCAAAAGCATGATTAATTGCATTTTATACACACTTTAACACACATGACAAAATTATTAATATAACTATAATAACAATAAAAAGAATGAGTGCAGGATGGATCAAGTCCTTGGTCCAATCTCCAATGTTTCTTAAACGACAAACAGTAAACAACTGTGTCCTGGGTTGTAGTGTAGGATGTACACAAAGTATTTATTCTATCACCATCTTCATGAACTGTTGAAAACCAAGTGGGGCAGTGCTCTAGTGTTTCCAGGCCCTCTGCCTTTTGGGCTGTCTTCTGCTAATGGCCCATCAAAGCCTTGCCCATGGCTCACAGGTAACTCCCTCCAGGAGTTATCTCTGTTTAATGGGCCATCAAGGACCCACTTCACAACTCCTCATCCCATTGTGAGATGCTCTGCCCAGGGGGAGGAGCCAAGCATTCTCACCTGGATATAATCTGGTATTTGGAACAGTACAAGCAGCCCTTACCTACTGAATTCCCAGAGGACCAGAGCTACCAGACCTTTCTACAGGATCACTATTTCAGGAAGAGCACCTCATCTGGACTGCTTCCACCATCCTGCTCAGGTTGTATTCTGACTCTGTCAGTGGTCCTTTGTGTTATTGCATCTATTTTATTTTATTTTTTACCTTTTTACCTTTCTTTTTATTAAATTATATTTCTAACTTGGAGCCTCTCACTCATTTTGCTTTTCAAACCACGACAAACTCTCAGCAATTAACACATATGTAAATTTAATGATTACTAATTATTAAAATATAATTTCATTTTCCCAGATTCTGCAACAGCTGAAAAACTTTTCTTCCATTGAAAACCTGGGTATCCTTTCTTGAGCAAGGCTCCCAAATTCACTGCAAAAGCATGTTCAGCTGGTGAGATCAAATCATCAAGTCAAAACAACTCGTATCTAAATACTTTTGTGCAGAAAATATCTGGGTTTCTTGAGGATCACATCTCTTCTAGACAAAATCAAGGTGTGGCCAGTACCTTGGCCTTATTTAGAGTGATATCTTTAATATAATTTTTAAAACAAAGCTCTTAATAACAGTGATTAAGAAATGCTTAAACAGTAAAAAAAAGAACACATAACAGAAAATTTGGAGGAGACATGTCTCTTATGGATAGTTAAAAAAGAAATGCTAAAGCACATGAGAAATCAGCTAGAAGATTAACAGATTCAGATATTTATTATTTAAAACATTTTATGCTTATTATTTTAACTTACTTAAATTATTTGTTATTTTTAAACTTATTCTCTTAACTTATTTAACTGATGTTAAAACTTATTATTTTAATTTATTTTAACTTAAAACTTATCATCTTAATTTAACTTACTTAACTTCAAACACAACACAAAACTCTTACAAAACAGCTTACAACTTATAACAATTATGATACAAAATTTTTTTTCTCTTCTATTCACACACTTCTCAGTGCTTCATCACTGCTGTGTCCTTTGAAGCCTTCTTATTTCTGAGAAAGAACAACTAAATTTTGCAAATTAGATTTGTATACTTTAACAAAACCCCAATTCAAAACCTACATACAATAAAACTTTAAATTGATATAACATATACTTATTATTTTAATTTTAACTTACTAATGTTTAACTTCTTATTATCTTAAAACTTAATTTATTTATTCTTAGCTTACTTAGTTTAATTTCTATAAATATAATTTACACAAATTACTTATTTCACACACTATGGAGTTAATTTAAATCAAGTTCAAGAGCATCAGAAGGTGTTCCGGGTAGGTCATTGTCATCCAGATTGCTTTTCTTGCTTGATGGTACTTTTGCTGGAGGACACACACAGGTAAGCCAACTAGGCATTCAGACAGGCTCAGCGTCTCTGTTGCACAGATGACTCTGAATGTGCATGACACAGACAACACGATGGCATTGTCTCAGCACACCGCTCAGCTATAAAAACAGTTCTCCAAGGCATTGATTCTGAGTTTGCTTGAGGAGTGCATTTTTGATTCTTTGCACAACTCGAATTACATTCTAACCACATGCAAAGAATTTGACACGATGGTTCCACATTGGACTTTTTGATTGCTTATTTAGAACCACACCTGCAAAACTCAACAACTCTTCTTGCAGTGTAACTGAGCATTTCAACAGCTCTTTTCAGTTTGCTGGTTCTGTCATCCACCCAGCCATTCATCTGCTCAGGCATGAGCTACCACACATGGCAAAATTCTTCAATACTTTAATACTACTCAGGAGCTAGTACACTAATACTACTCAGGAGCTAGTACACTGTCATTACTGATGGTTTAGGAAGAACAGGAAAGGCCATGGTCACTTGAAGGATGGATTGGAGTGGCTAGTTTTGCTGCAGAATCGAATTTTTGGTCAGATCAATTGCATTTTTAGTCAGATCAGTCCCAGTTCTCCCTGTTTTTCTTTTGCCATAGAAAAAACAATGGCAAGTTGTTACCCCTGCCCTTAGAGGGGCAACACGTTGCAACGTGGTGTGGACCCTCACAGAGAACAGCATGCAGCAGCAGGGTCAAACATGGAAGGCTCTTTATTACCTGACTCCAATTCTACTTATATACATTTTGTATAGAGGGCCCAGATTGGCCCAAGGAGGTTACAACCTCCTGACTCCATTGGTCACTATGACCATCAGTCAAGTTCTCCTCTCAGAGAACAACTATGCAAAACATACAGATAAGTTCTAAGAATACAATATTGTTTACATGAAGCAGCGTGAGAAAGCTGCTGCAAAGACTCAAACACTTGAAAGCAAGAAAGTCAGGGGCAACAGCAAGTGGGTATATTTCAGGGTGTCATTAAGTTGCTCTGGACTGAAAACCCAGAGAAGCACCAGAAGCTGTACTTGCACAGTTGTTTCTGTACCATTCAACACTTTAGAAAACAATATCTGGTACTTGATTTAGGAAAGCTTTGTTGAGGAGGCACAAACTTGTTAGCTGTTAACATTTCTAATACGTCCAATATTAAATTAGTTTTAAATCAACTGGTCTGCGATTTTCAGCCTTGGCAATGTAGGAAGAAATTTTTAAAAGCCACAATTTGTACAATTCTGCTGCCTTTCAAAATCACCACAGGTGGTTGCAGGGCATAAGCTAAAATTTGAACTTGTTTGGAAAGAGCTGCATTGATGACTTCTGGGATCACAATCACATCTCATTTGTTCCTGGAAGTTTTGCCAAGAAGCAAGCCTCCAATGAAAGACATGAGACTGTACATCTATTGCCGGGGTTTTTTGGGTTAGGGCATTGATTTGTGTCTTTGTGCGGTGCCACAGCATGCTGCGTTTGCTCGATTTTCAGCAAGCTTCAGTGGCATGAGTGTCATGATTGCATTTTTGGCACCACACAGGCTTTTGACATAATCATCTAACATGGCCTATTTCATCACATCGATAACAAGTTACACTGGTTCACTTGTTGCAATGCGAAGACTTGTTCTTATGTTTGTCATTTGTTAAAGCAGCAGCAATGATGTGTTCTTGGTGTTTGATTGCATTGTGCATGGTTGTTATGAATGCTGCACTGACTACTTTGTTCTGCTTGAGTTGTTTTCTCTAACATTTCATCGACGGGGCTTTCTTGAGGAAGTGTGGCCATTGCTGGTGAAAATGAAAAAAGGCCAGGGTTTCTCTGGGCTCTAGGCAGAGAGCACGCAGCTGTTCGTTGCTCTCGCTCATGATGATGATGTGTTAGTTAAACAAATCCGGGGAGACCCCAATGCAATTTGGATGAATGTTGTCTGTGTTGTGAGGCAGTGACACACTGTGATTGTTTCTGCGAGTGCCATCTGTCATGCGCTGCAAACTGTGTGATTTGATTGTTTGAAGCTTCTGAGCCTGAATCAAAATCAGAAAAAAGAGAATGTGTTGTTAAATCGGGGTTGTGCGACCATGCTGGTGTGTCTGCGGACGCAGCCGTTGTTGCCGTGGTTGCCAGGCGCTCTGAAGCCCGCGTCCCCTCAGCAGGGGAGGGCCAGCACTTGGCGTCTCTGCACGCTGCTGCACACTGATGGATGACATGTTGTCTTAGCTCTGGGTCACTTAGCGCATGCGCATGCTGATGGTGGGTTTGCTCCGCCTGTGCCGCCACATCACTCTGGTCTCTGCCTCGCACTCCGCCTTGCGTCCTGCCTCTGTGCCACGTCACTTGGGACTGCCCATCTCCACCCTCAGCCCTGCCTGAGTCTCCGCCTGTCTCCATGCCCACAGAGTGGGGCAGCTGAGCCATTTCCTGTTGGCTCTCAGTCCGTCCCAGCGGTGGAGGGGACGAGCCCTCTGCCTGAGTCACATGATCTAAAACATTTTGCGGGGTAGGACTGACGGAAGCAGTCAGACCATGAACTGGACGGCCATACATGCTGAAAAGTTTCGCAGCTCTGTCGGATCTTTGGGATGGAAGGGACAGGATTTCTATTTTTTCCTGTTCTGCCTCTTCAAAAGCCTGGGTCGCTGCCGCAGCTACTCCTTCCTCAGCAGAGACAACTCGCAAGGTACAGTACACTCTCTGCCACACCACACAAAACTCACGGGCACTTTTTCTGTCTCTCCCTCCAGAAGTTACTGAGTTCTGAAGCAGCTCTCCAATCTCCCTCCATTCATAGGTACTGAATATCAAGGATGGCTTGTTTAACTTTCTGTTTTTCCTGGCCCATAGGGCCAACTGGTCTAGCTCACTCTTCTTTAACTTTTCACCTCTCCTAGAGAGGATATTACAGAAATGTTGCACCGCAACACCAAAATCTGCATCCACGCCTGGCCTGACCCATCTTTTCTTTTTCCGCTGCAGCTTACCTTCAATCCATGAGGTGGTGCTGACGCCAAATCTTCGCCCCGCGGTTCTAACCCTCCGCTCCATTCAATCAGCCTGTCCAGTTCTGGTCCGCACTGCTACCATGATGGTTCTGAGGCAGGTCCAAGCATGGAGTCTTCCAAGAGAGTCCACCCACTTTTACGATAGGACTCCTGACGATTCACACACGTCTAAGCTAGAACCCTCCAGGACTCACCCTCATTTCCTGAGCCCTGAAAAACGTCTAGATGTTTTCAATATAAATCACACCACGGTTTTAAATGTGGTCCCTGTGCTCAGGTGCCATTATGTAGCCAGGGTTACCACTAATAACGTTAGAGGGTTAGACAGAACTCACGTCGATCCAACCCATATGGTTACTTATACGTGATTCCATTTATTACATGCAGTGCAGCAGCTTATATAGAACTTTACATAGTTTATATATGTAATAACTCTTTCATTGACACACAGCAGAAGGAAGAATGCAAACACACATTGTTTAGTTTACTTTTAAGGTGGCTAACACATGCCTACTAACAACTCTACTCTGTGACCTTCAATAACTCATTATATTTCCCAAACACCTTAACATCTATTTCTAACTGCACCACAAGCTTACTAGGAATTTTAACTGCGTAACAGGCTTGGAGGCCTTAACAGTCCTCAAGTCAGGCCCCAGTCAGGGTAGTTCAATATCTGAAACAAAATACCTCTTCCCAACACATGATGTGAGATGGTGCCACCTTTCACACTAAGGAAATGAAACTTCCACAAGAGTTCTAGCAGGAGGAGAAAACCCAGTGGCTCTCTGGCATTGACCTCCTCTCCACAGCAGTCACAACCTGGAGCCTTTTTGTGTGCTTTATCTCCCTGGCTCAGCTCCCTGAGCCCTGGAATCAGAACGGGCAGCCCTGCTCTCACCGGCTGCTCCTCCAGCCATGGACCAGCAGCTGTCCAGTTGTCAGAGTCTGTCTGAGGATGTGTTATGCCTCACAACTGTCTCCGATGGTTGAAGACCAAGACCCCCGGAGAGACTGGGGAGAGCCCCTGGCCTGGCTGAGGTGGGGCGCCTGCCGAGGACTGATACGCATCTCCACGAGAACGGAATGCAAGAACAATAGCAGCTTGTTACAGTGGACTGAGCTGACTATACTGACCGTGCTAGAAGGGTACAGCTTGCCGCTTGTTCCTGAGCACCCAACTTTGACGCAGGTGCCTGCACTGGCCCAGTGCCCTCTTTGGCTCCATTCCACTCGCCTTGGTCCTCTTCCTGACCACCCTATAAAGACTCTGCGGATCCCGTGCACCCTTTGTGATCACCCCACTGGAGAAGATTGCATCTATGGGCATCTCTATGTCTTGAGGACCTCCGACTCTCCACATGGTAGCTATAATCCCCCTTCCCCTCTTTCTCTATCTTTCTCACTATGCTCTATTTTCTTTCCCTACTATCGCATTGTGGGCACTAAATAAAAGTGCATTTTTTGTTTAAGCAAACTGGTTTGTCCCCTGTTGTGTCTTTTGCGCTTTGAGATCTCCAAAACGAACCATCAGGTTCCCCGCATATGTTTGCGGACCCTGACACCAGTTCACCTTGAGGCAGATGAAAGATTGCTGCTGCAGCTTCTCCAAGGCCAGGGAAGAGAAAAGCTTCTTGCCTGGGCCATAAAAAACCAAGCTAGCCAAGTAAAACCAGAACACACAGTGCCATGGAATGCCTGACCAGTGAGGCTTTGAAAACGTCCACCAAAGAGCCCAAAGCTCCCTGGCCCCACACACACCCAGTCCTGGGCCTTAAAGATACAACTGCCATTTTTGGGCATAAAGCAGAGGATCATGGAATAGACCATTGTCATAAATCACCCCAAGACACTCTCTTTCAAAGGAAACCTGGGGAAATGTTCTGATAAATCCACTGATGTGGTTATACACAGACCATGAAACATATACACCAGACAGCTGTGTCTCCTTTCCTGTTACTGTACGTTCTCTGAAACCAATAAGAGTGCTGGGTTTAAGTCAGGGTGAACCAAAATAAAGGCACTAACTTTAATTACCGGAGAGCCTATGTTAGCAGTAAAGATTGGCTAACAAATGAGTTAACTAAGGCTTAGGTAAAAGCACCATTTCTGTAGACAGCCTGTATTTTAATGAGGCCAATGGAATGGCATTCAAGTGTACCAAGCACTAAGGAATCTCAATGAAAGGAGAAAAGCATGGCTTCAGAGTAAAGAACAAAAGTTCAGAGTATATAACCAACATATACCATCTTCCCTCTTCTTTTTTTGAAGAAGCACTATGACAAATATCAATAGGCATATTTATTTTTAAGAAAACTACTTTTTAACTGTAAAAAAAACAACTCTCTAAGGTTGTTCAAATTTCTATGCTAATACAGGGTTGTAGTATCATGCAACAACAGAAAACAGCAAAAAATATAGTGCAAAAGTATATCTTTGGATTATATTGGGACATGCTTGCAATTATTTACTGAAATGGCAAGACTAAATTTCTGGGTTTTTTTAGGTCTTGAACCGTTTCTGGAATTCCATAGCAACTCAGCTGTTCTACTTCTTAAATAAGTAACTATTTTATTTTTATTCTGACAGCAAATACCCATTTTGCTGTTTTTTACTCTAAAGAAGTTCCACAGTTAAGACTCTTCCCTTTTTTTCTATTTATGTGTTCCACTGATGGTTTATGTGTGCAGTCATCCTCTCTGCTTACTTCAACTCTGGCCAAAGTGATTACATTGTTCAAGTAGTAATACTCTAGATGTTGAATTAGTCTAGATGCTCCAATTCCAACATTACAAGAGAACTGACTGTTATGTGAACTGTTAACAAAGTAGCACAATTTATTTGTGAAATCAATGCTAGTTAAAACTTTTGGAAAGTATTAATTTCTCCTATATTAATTGCAAAATTCTTTACGAGGTTCATGCACACATGAAAACTTAAAATGCAGGCAATTTAAAAATATTGGTAGCAGGAATTAGGTAGGAATAAGGGTTATGGTTTTACATTCTGTGACTGTTCTCAGTGCAGTAAAGGCACGTAATATACTTGAAATACATTAAGCATTTCCATTTCCCCTCAAGTCTAAGACAGGCCTCAAGTTCCCGTATCCTTTTTCAATGACCACCATATTGTGGAGACTATGGCATTAATAATTTGGGTTTTTTCCTAAAAGTAAAACATTTGCAAAAGCTACTATCAAATTATGAGGAGTCAAAAAATTTAGTTTTATTATGCTTCAGATAGTGGTGGTCAGAAGCACATGGGGGAGGGGTTGCACATGTACCACCTGCAGGAGGCAACTAGAAGAAAGGCTGGACTGGGCCAATGGTCTCCTGTCAGCAGGCAGACTTCGGGGGACCAAGGGGCATAAAAAGTAACTGCATCACAAACCTAGGAGCTTTTGGAGCTTATGCCTTTTGCTATTTAGGGGCTTTTGGAGCTTATGCTTTCATCTTTCTGGGGGCTTTTTGGTCTTATGTGTTTTGTTTTTTGGAGACTTTTTTGAACTCACTTTTTGAGTGTGTTCTTTTGTCTTGCGGCTTTTTGGAGACTGCTTTTGCTTTTGAGGCTTGGTGATTTGAGGGGCTTTTTGAGACTTGTTATAAATACATATTATAAAGTTGGCTTTTCGCAAATATTAAAATGAATTCTATACGTATAATGTTGGAATAACTTTGCTGTATGAATATAATTTTTATTTCTGGTGTTAATAAAACTTAGAAATAGTAGTGTGGTAAATATATCTTAGGCCATTGCATAATATTAAAATGGAGACTATGTAATGTTAAAATGTTTTTATTCATGTTAGTAACTCAGAGAATGGTGAAAGCAATTAGGTGATTCCTCACATTTTTGGATTACCCTATCTGAATGAAGATAACAGTGACTGAAACCAGAACCCCAAAGGAAGGATTTATTGACTCTCCATTATTAGGGATGAACAGGATGGAACCATGAGGAGAAATAAAATATATTGATTTGATCTACAGGATGGGATGAAGACAAGTCAAAGGTTAAAACCAAGCAAAAGAACATCTAAACTCAAAGGAATGTTTGAATAATGCATAATGGCCTATGGATATGCAACAGGTTGATGCAATAGAAAAACATATTTAAAGAGTGTTTCCAAGATAGTAAGTGTGCTCTTGGCTGACTTCCAGGCACTCAGCCATATCATTTTTTTGTTTAATCCTTCCTTTTATTTCTGTATTTTATTGTCTTTTTATTAAACTTTTAAAATTTTACCAAGAAAGCGAACCTCATTTTTCACAGACTTGCTTTTCAAAACTTGCTTTTGAATCACAGCTTTTTGAGTCTCATTCTTTTTGCCCTTGCCCCAGCCTGCCTTTTGGGTCTCCTGTCCTTGCTGGCTCTTGCTCACCTTTGCATCTGTCCTGCCTGCCTGTGTCCCTGACTTATGCCCTGCCTGCTTCATCTCCGTGTGCCTGCCTGAGCCACCTGTGTCCACCTCTGCCTGCCTCTGAGCCAGCCCACAGCCCTGATCCTTGCTGCGACCCTGTCCAGGTTTCTGGACCTCATACCCGAGTGCCCCCTCACCTCAAGTCCAGTCTCCCACTGCCACAGGTGCTGCCCACAGGCAGGCAGCATGCACACCCACTCCTACCTCATAGACTCCCAGACCTCCATTGGTAATGCCCTCTTTTTCTCTCTGTCTCCTCCTCTGCCTCTGTCTCCCTCTCTCTCTTTCTCCCCCTCCCTCCCTCTCTCTCTCCCCTTTCCTCCCTCTCTCTCCCTCCCTCACCCTCACCCTCTCCCTCTCTCTCTCTCTCCCTCCTCCCATTTCTTTCCATTTTTCTTCCTCTTCCTCTGTCTTTTCTAGCCCTCTTAAGTAGGGTAAATCCTTTTTATTTTGGTGGTTTTTACCAATAAACAATTCTCAGATACAATGTTTGCCTCATTTGGCTTAATTTTATTACTGACAATCTATTTTTTAAAGAACTCCTCACAGTTCCTCACAGTGGAACATGACACAAATGTATCTTTACTAGTGACCTGTACAAAAGGTTTACAGCCTTCATATTTTACTGAAATATCTTTCTTATAGTGACTAAGTCTCATAAACTAAATCTAATATTAAACTTTTCTATTTTAGCAAATATCAAAATATATATTGACCAAAATTTTACAAAAATTACAAAAATAGTTCATTTTAATCTGAGGTCTTATTTATATGTGATCAATAATTTTATTAACAGCAGATTTATCATTTAGAAATGCCATGATAACTTGCCTTCAAATTGTTGCAGTGTCATTGACCTAGGAGTAAGATCTGAAGAAATCTGAAATTTAGTTTCAATAAAGCTCTTGATTCTCGATATTAATGTTTGCTTTGAACTGCTCAGGTTTCCTTTACAAACATGGGAAGAGAAATTCAGTTTCAGAACTAAAATACAATAAGAGATTTTTCCAAATTGTTAGATAATATTTCTACAATCCAAATAATCTATCCAGTAACTTTCTAGACAAATATCAGAAGAAAAGAACACAGCAACAGCTGCAGGTATTACAGAGACACACTGATGTTTAAGGACCCTAATGGCTGACACCTGCATTAAAAATAATTCCTCTGCTCCTCATGTGAAACAAGGAAGGCAATAAGCTGTTTACCAGCTGCAACAGCAATAGTGTTGCAGACCCTAAATGTTGGCTGGAACACAGCCAAATGAAGCAGAGCAGAAACAAAACCTATAATAAGTTTGCCATCCTCAAAAATATAGAAACTACTCCTCTTATCACTTCATAAGCTAAACATACTAGGACAAACTAAGAGAATCTAAATTGGTAAACAGTACAAAATTTGTTCCTTTCTTAGATTTACACAAGGCATGGCAAGATCGGTCATAGATAACATAAGTATCATTAACAAGGTTTTTGAAGAATTAAGACTACCAAAAAACAAATGAAAGTTTTATTTTATATTGATAATTCTCCTCTTAGAATGGACCACACAAGATACCTGGAATAAAGTCAAGTATTTTTCAATAAACCTCATCTCTTTTCTAAGACATTTCTACCACAAACCTGGGAAAGCACATCATCTCATTGAGGCAAGATTTTCATACTGATCATATCCATAGGCTGTGTAAGTGCTTATTCTTTGAATTTTGAAGCAGAGTTATTGTAAGAGTCAAAAGTCTCATCTTGCGATGGTTTCAGGTCTAAACCAGGTGGAAACACCAATTCGTGTAGTGGTCTCAGGTTTGCCGATTTCTGTTTTCTGTGTGAGATAGGATTAGGAGAAAAACAAAGCAGGCTCAAACTTAATGGGTATAAAGAAAGCTTTATTAACCAAACTACAAGAGAGGAAAGAAAAAAAAAAAAAAAAAAAGAACTAGAATAAAACCTTCCAAGTACTTCTTCCTCCCCCACAACTTTTCTTTCCCTTCCCACTGACAATGTATAAAGGCAAAACTTAGAACTCAGGTCAGTATACCACGTTTAAAACAGTCTTTCATCAGTTCTGTTAGAGAGAGAAGTCTCTTTCGGTCTGCCATGAAAACTGCCCCACAAGAAAAGAAACAGTTCTCTTGTGGCTTTTAATTCTTACAAAAGCAGCTGCCCAGGAATCTGCATTTTGTAAAGTTCCTTTCATATGACGCAGACTTCCCACAGGTGCATTAGGAGCCATGCAAACTCATGGGGTACTATTTTATAGATACAGTTCAAAAGCAAAAGTTCTCACTGAGATAATTTTTTATCTCTAGGAACAGAGGTCTTCTTATCTTGCTAAGGGCAGTTCTTCATCTCATTTCCCTCTCTGTTCAAACTTCTCATACGATCACAACTACTTCAATATTTACTTAGATCACCACAAATACCTTTGCTCATATCTGCAATTTGAACACTTTTTTCGTCTCCCCAATGCACATTTTCCACAACTTAAAGGGGTATTCTATTATATTATAGTCCATCATTTTGGTTTTACAAAAGAATTTCAACCTAAGACTAGGCATCTTCTCATTCTCTTTCCACCTAAGACCCAACTCTTCCTTCACTGACCTTATGGCTTCATATTGTCTCTCTACATGTCTTCATTCTGTCCTTTTCTCTCACTTGAGAGGATTAGTGCTTTGTAAGTTTAATCTGTACAAGAGTTAATGTCTTGCCCAGGCCTGCAGAGGGTATGATGTTTTCTTCCAGACAGTGGCCAAAGGTGGTAAATTCAGGCCGTGCTGAGGCTGGGCCAGGATCTTGGGGTTCTGGCTGCTACAGAGCCACTGCATATATGCAGAGCTGCCTCTGGCTAGGGAGAAGAGGCTAGGATTTCAACAGCTGCATGCCCGCAGCTTGGGTTCCTCCCTCCACTTCCTCTGCCCAGCAGTCGCTGGCTTTAGGGGGGACAGCTCAGTGGCAGGATGTTCACAGCCCCTAGGCCCGATCCGGCTGGGACGGGGCCTTCTCTCCTCCCCTTTCCCTGCCTGGCATCTGCCAGAGGAGGGGAAGGGTCCTGGCCCCTCAGCAGGGGCCACCCAGCCTGGCGTCTGTGGCAAGGAGGGAGCTGGGTCTGCTTGTTACCTCTTCCCAGTCTGCAAGAAAAGAGAACTTTTCCCGAGATTCCTCTGATTTTAACTTGTTTGTTCATAGAGGCATGTCACCTTTCTTGTGGCTTCACCAGACGTCAATATTCAAACCTAATCACTGTTTGGCTTTGTCACAGCTTTTCTTAAAACATCACATCCATAGGTGTCTTCCTTTCCTCGCCAAATGTCAATAAATGCAAAGCCAGCACATATCTTCTAGGATCTTGACGAAGACATACAAGAAGCTGTTAATTTTAGTCCAATTTTTTTCCCTCCTTGTAGGATAGAGCCAGTTTTTTTCTCCATGGACTTAATCAGCTTCTGACACAAGTTTTACTATACATGCAGAACTTATTGCAGAGCAAGTCTCAGAAAAATGCACAAATAAGAGAGAGTACTACACTCACCAGTCAAGGAAGTTTGTATAGAAGTTAATATCCAGTGTTAAATAGTTATACATCCTCATTGCTTAAATATCTCAACTGTTCAGTTCCTCAAGATTGCCTGGTATTGCCATTTCATTTCTGTATAGGACTTTCACTGTCACACTGTGTTATGAATATAAGAATACTTTAATCAGGAGTAAATTTTCATGAAGGAGCTCATATTTAATGCACAATTTGTTAGGGTCATTTAGAATCCTACTTTCAGTGATCCAATCATCATCATGCATACATGTAGTGCATAATTTAATTTCTTTTGATTGTTTAATGAAAAATCCATTAGATATTTTGAGAAGCACAGCTATATAACAAAAATTATTGTTACAGTTTTTATTAACTTTCATAGTTAAGGATTATCAAATTTTGTATTATACAGGAAAAGAACTCTAAATTTTATTTCTCCTTCAGGCAGGAGGAATAGATACTTCTATACACCTAACTGCCAAAACTCATTAATGTAACAGTAAATACTCCTTTTATAGACAATTTTAACTAAAGAGCAACTCTTCCATTTCTTCTTTTTTTACCATATATTCATAGAGTTTTGAGGTTGAAACAGACAAATCATGGTTGCCTGAAAATGACAGTTTATTCCTTCATCTACAATTTGTGAATGGTAACAAATCTCTTGTGATTGCCAGAATTACCAGGAAATACCCAAAACTAATATTGCTATCTGAAGAGCATCTTGTCTTCACTGGAGACATCAAGATATAAAGCATTTCTTTCAGCATGTTCACCAGTGCTTACTCTTGCAATAAATAAAAGCTAAAATAAAAGATGCCACACCTATATTCCAGCTCAGAGTTACATGGTTTTGTTCTAGGGTGACTATGATGCTTGTATCCCCAGTTGTCTGTTCTGTGTGTGCTGGGTGTTCTGTACCTTTGAGACTGGTTCTGAGAACGAAGCAGGGAAAGAAGAAGTGCGCAGTTTGTTTTGAAACAGTGTTCACTCCTCTGCTTTTTTTTTCTTTTTCCTCATGACTGTTTGTCGGATGCACGGACAGCGGTCAGAGAGTTGTGTAAAATATTCCTTTATAGTTTAGCTAGCTGAGGCAAAGAAGCTTCCAAGACTGTTTTTTTTTTTTTTTCCTTTTTCTTGGGACTATTTAAATCTGGTCTGGACTGAAAAACCCAGAGGAGGACCAAAATCTCTCACCCATGGCCCACTGGGCCTGGACCCTGGCATTTTGCAGCACCCAAGGGACTGGAGTAGATAAGAGACTGAGAGAGCTGAGCTAACTCCTGGCAAGGACTTCTTTCCATTTTGCCATCTCTCTTCAGAGGGGTAAGAGGTTTTTATTGTTTCATATTATTCATTCCTTATGCTTTTGAGCATTTTATTTGTCAAATAAATAGTTTTTTCCACTTTTCTCTGAAGAAATTCTTTTCCTGGACCAGCTAGGGGGAGGGGCAGTTTGAGTTTGCACTCCAGAGGAACCCCATTTGGAGGTTTCCTCCCGAATTTGCCCTAAACCAGAACAGATTTCAACTGCCAAGTTTCAATTATGGATTTTCTTGTTTCCTCCTTTATATTTGAAAGTAATTACAGTCCTCTAAAATATTTTTTTCATTTCATAAACAGTAAGCATAGTAATTTAGGGTGCTGTGTATATATTATAAAAACATCTAACAATTAAGTTTGTACAAACAGGATAAACATGTTTATTTTTAAAAAAACCTCTGGAATTAAAAAATTACTACTTTTTCAAGTCCATTTTGCTAGCATTACATTAAGAAACCATCTCTTTACCCACTAACATTGAAGATATTTGGATAATGCAACAGCTTTGGGTTTCAAATATAGTATTTCAAAAGAAAATACTTTTTGTGATCAAATAGCTGGAATTTGCTTATTGACAGCTGCATTACATTTTTAGTAGTGACATTTTTTGCATCTCTTACAAGAACTGAAGAAGTGGTTCATGAGAACCACTGCACACTACAGTACACTAAGTTTTCTGTACAGGATTAATCTACCGAATTTGATTTAAAAAAAAAAAAAAATAAAAACTGTCTCTGTACTTCATTTCTACCAGACATAGAAAATCTTGAAGGTTGTCTCTAAGAGCATTCTAGAAAAGAAATATAGCTGCCACCAAAACTTAGAGTACACTGGAAAGATTTAACCAGTTACATAGAGACACACACAATTTCACAACAACAAACACTAGCCCTCACAAAAGCACACTCCTCATAAACCTCATAAAGATGCTCCCTTTGTAAACTAAATCAACCTCAAGAGGACGGTCTCCTCAAAAATCCCATAAACATCATCAAGGTCACCTCATAAACCTCTTAAACTTATCAAGGGACTACTCCCATAAAGGTGATCTCAAAACAGCACAAACTTCAAGGTGCTCTCCTCTTAAATGCTCCCTCATCAAAACCCAAATAAGCCTCATAGAAATGTTCATCTCATAAACAACAGAAACTTCATAAATGTGCTCTCTTCCTAAACAGCATAGATCTCATATAGGTGGTCTCCTGAAAAAAGCCATAAACTTCATAAAGGCACTGTCCTCATAAACTCCTAAAACCTCAGAAAGGCACTAGGCTCATAAGGGCATTCTCCACATAAACCCCCAAAATCTCACACGTGGTCTCCTCATAAACACTATAAATATCATAAAGGAGCACTCCTTGGGAACCCCATACACTTCATAGAGGAGATTCTTCTTAAACACCATTAACCTCAAAAAAAGACTCTTCCAATAAAACCTTACACCCCATTATGACACGGTCCTCAGAAATCCCATAATCCTCAAAAATGCACTCACCTAATAAAGGTGCTTATCTCATAAACCCCATAAAGGTGTTTACCTAATAAAGGTTTTTTTCTTCATAAACTTCATAAATGCACCCTCTTCATAAAGGTGCTCTCCTCAAAAATCTCATAAAGCTCACACAGGTACTTTCCACGTAAAACCCATAAACCTCATAAAGGTGCTCTCCTCACACCTATAAACCTCATAAAAGCACACTCTTCAAAAAGTCAGTCTCTAAAAATCCCATAAAATTCTAAACCCCATCAACCTCACAAATGTGTGTTTCCATGTAAATATATCCTCATACACCCCATAAAACTCATACAGGCACTCTCCTCATAAACCCTATAAAAATCATAAAGGTGCTTTTTCTCATGAAGGCCATAAACCTCTTAAGGTTGCTAACCTGATAAACCCCAAAAACCTCAGGTTCTCTCCACATAAGGGCGTTCCTGTCGTAAATCTATTTCATATAATAAAGCTGCTCCTAACATCAACCTCATGTCATAATGAAGCAGAACAAAGACTCTACAACCAAAGGTTATGAAGTCGGTATACTTTACTCAGAACCGAGACACATGGGACATAGCTCCGCTAAAGATGTGCACCCCAAACAGAGCAGGTGCTCTTGTTCAAATACACTTAGCATTATACATATTTATGAAAGTTTTAACATTGTCTATACATATTCAGAACCTATCCCTGCCTACTCTCACTTTGTATGGTAATCATCCTTTTGTCGGTCTGTGCTTGCACATTGTCTTCCGGTGGTCTCAGACTCGGGTCGCTGGATGAAGTAAAAGTCTTCTTAAGGTATCAGCTGGATGAGCCCAGTCTTTGCGCAGGCTTTCTTGGTCCCTCGCTGTCCTCCAAGGCTCCTAGGCATAGTCTAAACTACAGATCCAGCTTTTTCCAGTTTTTTGAGCTTATCAGTCTTAAACAAATGGGCAAGGTTCTGTTTTTGTATGGCAAATGTCTATCTGTTTTAACACACTTGATTACACAGCAAATTATAATGTGTTTAAACTTAGTTATAAGTTCCTTGTATTAATAATCCATAAGCTGAAAAAGGGCAAAAAGCCCATATATGTGCTCTCCTGATAAACTGCATAAACCTCTTAAAGGCACTCCTCTCATAAACCCCGCAAACTTCATAACAGAAGATCTCCAGATAAACATCAGAAACCTCAAAAGGGCACTCACTTAACTCACTTAACCCTAAACCTCATCATAAGCCCCAAGTTCCACATAAAGGCACTCACGTCATAAACCCCATAAACCTCTTAGAAGTATTCTCCTACTAAAAGAACACTCCCCATAAACCTCATAAAGGCAGCATCCTAGTAAACCCAATAATCCTCATAAAGGTGTAATCCTCATAAACCCCTTAAAACTCAAAAAGGCTCTCTCCTCATAATTCCTATTAACCTTATAGAGACTCTTTCCTTATAAATATGTTCATGCATGGACCACATAAGCTTTATAATGCACTTTCCTCATTAAGAGAATAAATCTAAGAAATGTGCTTTCCTCCTAATCCCCACAGACTTCATAAAACCCATAAAGCTCATCAAGGCACTCTCCTAATATACCCCATAAACTTCTTATGGGCACTGTCCTCCTAAGACCCATAATCTTTTTAAAGGGGACCTAAAAAAATCCATACACCTCATAAAGGTGCTCTCGCATATACTCCATAGACATCATAACAATCTTTACTAAGAGAACAGCTTTATGAGGTGTATAGGATTTTTGAGGAGAGCGTCTTTATAAGGTTTTTAGGGATTATGAGGAGAGCACATTTATAGGTTTATATAATTTATGAGGTGAGCACCTTTAAGAGGATTATGAGGAAAGTACCTTTCTAATGTTTAGTCTTGGTGGGGAGAGCATCTTAATGAAATTTATATAGTCTATGCAGGAAATGCCTTTATGAGGGTAGTGCCTTTATGATGTGAGCACCTTTATGAAATTTATAGGATTGCACTTTCTTGAGCTTTATGGTCTTTATGGGGTTTATGCAGTTGATGAGCAGAGTACCTTCATGAGGGGAGCACCATTATGTGGTTATGGAGTTTTGGATTAGAGTGTCTTTATGTAGAGAGTCTTTATGAGGTTCTTGTGGTTCATGCAGAGATCAGCTTTAAGAGGTTTATATCCTTCATGAGGAGATCCCCTTCATGGGGAAAGTGCCTTTATGATATTTGTGAGGCTTTTGAGGAGAGTGCCTTTATGTAATTTATTTGTGTTGGAGGTCACAGTTTTTCCTTTTATTTTCTATCTCTTGGGGAATTTTCCTCCATTCTCTTGCAATGGGACAGTAACAACTGAGTACTAAAGGGAGATGAAAGAAGTTGCCCCGGAAAGGGTGCCGCTGGCTACTCTCTTAGCTAAAGGTTTCTCTCAGAGGGGCAAAGATACTGCAAGAATGTCCGGGTCTGCAAACATATGCGGGGAACCTGATGGTTTGTTTTGGAGATCTCAAAGCGCAAAAGACACAACAGGGGACAAACCAGTTTGCTTAAACAAAAAATGCACTTTTATTTAGTGCCCACAATGCGATAGTAGGGAAAGAAAATAGAGCATAGTGAGAAAGATAGAGAAAGAGGGGAAGGGGGATTATAGCTACCACGTGGAGAGTCGGAGGTCCTCAAGACGTAGAGATGCCCACAGACGCGATCTTCTCCAGTGGGGTGATCACAAAGGGTGCACGGGATCTGCAGAGTCTTTATAGGGTGGTCAGGAAGAGGACCAAGGCGAGTGGAATGGAGCCAAAGAGGGCACTGGGCCAGTGCAGGCACCTGCGTCAAAGTTGGGTGCTCAGGAACAAGCGGCAAGCTGTACCCTTCTAGCACGGTCAGTATAGTCAGCTCAGTCCACTGTAACAAGCTACTATTGTTCTTGCATTCCGTTCTCGTGGAGATGCATATCAGCCCTCGGCAGGCGTCCCACCTCAGCCAGGCCAGGGGCTCTCCCCAGTCTCTTCGAGGGTCTTGGTCTTCAACCATCGGAGACAGTTATGAGGCGTCCTTGGACAGACTCTGACATGGGCTGGGAAAACAAGAGGTTGGGGCAGCTGTTAGGTCTCTTGCTGTCTTCAGAGGGGAAGGAGGCTGCAATCACTGCGGGAAGAATTAGCCAGCACTGCAGGGTTCTCTCAGCTGCTGCCTTCTACCATGAGTGAGCTCTGCTCATAAGAGTGGCCATTGCACTGGTACCTTATTAACACCCCACCTCACCAAACAAAAGACCCTCACCATCTGCTCCAGTGCCTCAGGGGAAGTCCTGGGATCCCTGAGCCCCTTTCCTCTCCCAGGGAGTCTTTCCCTTGCCCTGCTGGTGACCCGGGCTGCTGCTGCCCAGCCCCTCCCATTCCTCTTTCACTGCTCAACATTTTTGCTACACTGTAGCTCTGCACCCTCTGCCAGCCAGAACATCTTCACTTCCAGCTACAGCTGCAGAATTTCTTCTGCATCTTGCTTGCTGCCCTGGGGGAGCTTGCCCTGCCATGTCAGCTTGCTGCTTCCCAGGTTGCTGCTACAGCTGTCTTTGCTATTCAGAGGTGCACCAAATCAGCTGCCCTGTGGATTTGTAAAGGAAGGCCCGTCTCCACCCCGTCCACCCCAAGCAAGTCTGCCATTGTCCACCTGCGCCACAGCGCCCTCTGCAGCCACGGGGGGGGGGGGGGGGGGTAATTATTGCACCTGCCCTGCCCACTGGGAGCCACCAGCACCCCTGCCGACTGTGACTGTAACTGCTCCAAAGGGGCAGGTGCTGAAATAGCGGGAAGAGACTGTTCATTGGGTTTTCTGTTCTTGTTTGTTATTGTTATCATTGTTGGTGTTGTTGCTGTTGTTGTTTGTTTAACCTTTTTGAATGATATAGGGATGGTAGAAACTCTCTTTTCTTCATGGAGATCCATGACTTCATCCACACTTCTAATGCAGTCATTTGATCAGCATACATGTAGGTCAATTACACTGAGGTCAGAATTTATCCCTAAAATTAGATCATACTAGTTTGGTAAGTACTTTAATGTCTTTGCTCCAAGCCCTGTCCAACCTGACCTTGGATACTTCCCAGGGATGGGACAGCCACAATTTCTCTGGGCAACCTGTGCCAGGGCCTCACCTCCCTCATAGAAAAAAAAAAAAAAAATTCTTCCTAATATCTAATCTAACCCTGCTCTCTCAGTTTGAAGCCATTCCCCTTTATACTGTCACTCCAGGCCCTTATAAAGAGCCTCTCTCCATGTCAAGTGTCTATTCATGTCAGTGCTTTATAGCTAATTCTAATACTGACAAGTAGATCAAACGAGATGGTCTTCCAAACAGTTTAACATGTAAAGAAAAGTCAAAATTGTGTTTCAAGGGGTATTTTTTTTTTTTACTTACTGCCCCATCTCTAATTCTCACATGTGTTCTAACACTGATTGATAATGTAATTTGATTTGGCCATGGTTTGATGACGAAGACTTTTGTGCGTGAATACAGCCCATATTAGAAAGAAAAAGAAAGTATGCAAACTATTCATGTGAAATACAGGACAAAAATTGATTAAGGTTCCTAGCAATGAGCAGTATAAGTGTAACAAAAAATTTCTTCCTGGTAAACTACACCATTGCAAGGAAAAAAAATCTAGTAATAGAGTTAAAGAGGAAGATACAGTTATGAATCATGATGTGATTCCTTGTCATAGCACAAGACGGGGCTCACTGGTTCAGAAATCTAGTTTTACAGTCCCACCAGTTATGGTTATAGTAGAAGAAAGGACAACTAAATTTGTTTTTCTATATTTACATGGATTTATTCTGCATTCAAATCTTTGACAATTCTTCATTTTCAGAAATATTCTCTATCACATGTGTGGGTGTTGTGGAAAAATTCTCAATATATTCCTGGTGTTATGCATTTTATAACATAGGAAAGCAAGAAAGGCCACTGCATAGGGTATACTTTCAAATATACAAGGGAAAGGCAGTCATCTAATAATTTCAGCATTTCACTATACAATATTTTCTTTTTAATATTTTTAAAGAAACAGACACGACCTACATAAAGCATTTTATATAAGGCTCAAAAAGTATTAAAAATTACTTTCTCTGCTAAAAAATGCATTTTCAATTCGATCACAAAAGCAATCAAATGTAGATCAGCAGTCTACAAAAATACTCTCTAATTTTTTTCAATATATACTACTGATAATATATATTATGGAATTATAGTAGAACTGTATTATATTGTGTATTATCATAAAATATTATGATATGTTAAAATAATTTCTTATGAAAAACTATGTAGGGCAATATAGTAACAACAGAACACTACTTTTAGTAACCATTGTGGAGATATTGCCTTCTGACATTTGTCAGTGCAGGTACAGATTAACAATCAACTCTACACCTATATTCACCTCTCTTCAAGTTTGATGCCTACTGGATATTGTAGAGTTATGTCTCTCAGAGTTTCACTGCTTGCCATTACAAGTGTCGTTACTGTTCGCTCTTGTTAACAATATCAGATAAACACAGGGAGAAAAATCAAGAATGAAGATTAATCTGAGGATAGTTAAGTAGATGATTTACAGAGATGTGCAGTTCATAGTCACCAAAGTCCTTAGGAAGAGGTTTTTAAACAGGAAATTAATTACTCAGCATGATTAAAACTATTGACAAGATTAAACACTTTTACTAAACTGTGGATTTCAAATTTCTCATAATCAAATACTTAAATTTTTCTGTGTTTCTTTTTTTTTGAAGACCAGAAAAATTATTTTATTCTTGTAACTTAGTACTTCATATTTGTTATCATTCTAATAATAGAATTAGTGACATTTTTATCTGCTTAAATATGAGATAAAATCTGTTACTACAAATCAAGATGTATGGGAACATAAGAAAGAACAGTAAAGAAAATAGACAATAGGATATAAATGTTAGGAACTACGAGTAAAACATCGGGAAAAGATAATCTAATTTCTATTTTAAAAAATCATACTTGTTCTTTTGAATACATGTTTCAGAAAAAGTGATAGTTCATATTCCTAGAACATCATCATATATTTTTGTTTTCTCTCTCATATATATTGAAACAATATTCATAATTTAGTATTAATAAGTAATTATTAAATTATTTTAATTATTCTAAGCCTTATTTATGAAGCCTTACCTCTTCATTCCATATCCTCCACAATTACATGACAAAAAAAGCTAGCATTTAGAGGTACTCACTAAAAATTAAAAAATCTAAATAGTTAAATTTGATTTTGAGATGTTCGAAAGATAATTAGGTAATACTGCTGTTTTACACGGCTTGTTAGTTTGGATTCTTGTCCAATTTTCACCAACATGAATTTAAAATGCAGCCACCTATTTCATACTGAATATGCACTAAGTGAGTAGAAACAGAAAATGTGGGTTTGTATTTTCTATTTTTATAGTTGCAGTATGAAATTTTGGGTTTCATCTCAAATTAGTCATAAATTCTTTGTTTATTTGCTGACAACAAATAAATGCAAATTACACAAATTATTCATTTTAGCCAGTACCCAAGAAACAGAAAAAAATCATTCAAAAGCAGAAAGTGACTAAATATTTTATATTCTCAGAAGTATTTTGAGACTCCTTTAGATAGGTCTTTCCTAGAAACTTCAAAGGTCAAATTTAATTCAGTATATTTTACTTCTGATTCAGTATAAAGAAGCTTTCTGAAAATTAATGCATGCCCATAAAGTGGCAATTATGCTACACTACTGCTATTTTTAAAACCTTATTGTACCATTGGCTACCACAAACTAAATATTCCCTATAGCAACATCACATAAGCACTTTTATGTTGGAAACCATCTGTGGTAGTTCTTAAATGTGCCCAGGGTAGCCAATAATAATGTCAGGCTGTTGTGGTTTGAAAGCAAAATGAATGAGAGGCTCCAAGTCAGAGATATAATTTAATAAGAAGAAAGGTAAAAAGGTAAAAATAAAATAAAATAAATGCAGTAACACAAAGGACCACTGACAGAGTCAGAATACAACCTGAGCAGGATGGTGAAGCCGTCCAGGTGAGGTGGTCTTCCTGAAGCAGTGATCCTGTAGAAAGGTCTTGTAGCTCTGGTGCTCTGGGAATCCAGTAGGTAAGTGCTGCTTGCACTGTCCCACATACCAGATTATATCCAGGTGAGAATGCTTGGCTCCTCCCCCTGGGCAGAGCATCTCACAATGGGATGAGGAGTTGTGAAGTGGGTCCTTGATGGCCCATTAAATAGAGATAACTCCTGGAGGGAGTTACCTGTGAGTCATGGGCCAGGCGTTGATGGGCCATTAGCAGAAGACATCCCAAATGCAGGGGCTTGGGAAAACACTGGCCCACCTGGTTTCAACAGTTCATGAAGATGGTGATAGAATAAATACTTTGTGTACATCCTACACTGCAACCCAGGACACAGGCAGAATCCTATAAATAAACAATCTTATCAGACCATTTAAATTTCTCCATCAAAACTACTAATGTTATACTTTCTTTTCACTTAACATCCCCAGCCTCAACTAAAAGTAACTGCAGCTTTGGTATTTTTAAATTTTCTTTGAATTAATGAACAAACATTTTACTGAAGTCTGAATGGGCAGCAGCCTTAAAGATTTAAAAATCCTGTTTCCAGATCAAATAAACTGATCTGTGACGCTGATTGCACAACCACTTTTAACACTCATGTTAAAAGGTCAAGAGACAATACGTTAAGAAAAATGCTACAATCTAGGCAACAAGGCTTCTTTTTTGTTCTCTTAGACTAAAATAAGAAGCTCAGCTAAATTACAGCCTGGATTTACATTCGGTACATGGTAACACTTGTTGTCCCAGATGGCATAATTTGGCTTGCATTTTTGAACATTGAAGCACAGTTTTTGAAAACCATCAATTCCCAGAAGACCAAATGCATTTTATTTTCTGACCTGAACACTCATGCCTTACAGCTAGTACTAATCTTCTGCCACTTTATATTACTGTATGGTCACACCTGAAATATCAAGGTCAGCATGGTCAGAGAAAAAGTGTCAGTAAGAAAATTTCACATCACTGGTAATATAGCCATGAATTCTGCTCCTTTAGGATCAGAACCAGAAAAAAAATATTTTGAAACACAAGCATTTTGTAGACGTACAGATTACTTGAGGAAATGCCTGTTTCTCTTGAGATAAAACACAACTACATCACACTTCTCTATAACATGGATTTTGGGTCAAAGACAAAACAGGCACCAGGTTTGACTTCATCATTCTACTCTTTTAAAAATCACTATTGAAATTGTTGGAAAGATCTTAATCTCTTAAAAATTAACATTTTAGAGGATACTAAAATATTACAGTCAGTCTCTACAGTAAATGCAATTGAATTGGAGACTCTGTTATAATAGGCTTGCTTCACCTCCTGAAAATACTGTTCTGTGCTGAACTCAATAGGCTCTTACTTCAATGTTGTAGCCTGAAGGACCAAAATTTAGTAGTGAGGAAGCATTCAAGGTTTTGATACTCACATTTTATGGTGAAGGAGCTATACTAAAAGTGTTCATAATTTTTTTTTTTTTATGAGCTTTCCAAATTTTGATTGAAAACTGAGTCTCAGTGAATGGGTTTGCACATAAGAGACCACCAACACTGAGCTGGCAGACACTGTTCTGGTGAAGGCAAAGCACTGGCAAAGACAGAGTTAATTCCAGCCAGAAATACAAATAACTAAGAAAACAAATACCTTAAATTATTGCAATTTAGAACTACTCTTGCTGAAAAAAAATTTGAATGCTAATGAGTGCTTAGTAAATTCATCACCACAGTAAAAGTTCATTTATTTATTAATAATTAAGTCAGACACATCAAGGATCAAATTAGAGAAAAATTACTAACTCTTTAAGAAAGTTTTACAGTCAACCATAAGACCTATTTCATAAAAAAATATGTACAAATGGCCTACATTTTACAAAACAGGGAAAACAAATGTAGTGAAATATCAGCAGAATATACAGATCTGTGACAAGAGAAGTAATGAAGACTTGTATCATGAGGTTTTGCCTTACATTTGGGTATTTCCATGCAAAACACACAGTTCCCCTATCTAGGGCTTTTCTCTTGATTGAGCGACACTTACTGACATGTTCTCGTACCTCATATCCGCGCATCTCATACTTTGTAGGGCACTGTTTTAGGTCTCTCTCCTTTACTCAATACATTATTGTCAGAATAACCCGATTGCTTTTAAACTTTCACCATTACAATTCCCTGGAATTAAGAAACCAGTATAAAAATTATTTATAGTAAAACAAAATGACAGTGTCAACATGCACATAAAATTCCTTAGGAAACCTGGATAAAAAAGACACAGGGTTATTAAAGCATCTAATCAGCTTTCAGTAAAGAAACAGAAAAAAGGTACCAATGTGACAAATTTTTGATTGTTGTTAATTTGTAATGTAGGAAAGGCAGCACTCTGGTACCTCAACCACTATGTGCATTTCCATTATTAAATACATCTTTCTAGTTCACAATCAAAACAAACAAAACTCAAATTCTATCTTAAGAATAATCTTCTCAAAATCCAGATATGACAGTCTGGGAAGGTGAGAGAAGGACTGCTAGAGGTATAATGGAACCTTAAGCCATTCATCAGAGCGAGGAAAGCTAAAGAAACAGGTGTTAGAGTTTAAGAACAAGCTGACTGTGCAGAGATTCCAAAACATATTTACCATAGGTACATGCCATGTTTTTAAATTATGATAAGACCTCCCTGTTCCACAGTAGGAGAGAATGTGTAGGGTTGGGGTTTTGGGGTATTTTTGGTTTTTTTAACACTGCTGTAGAATTGTCTCTCTCCAGTTTATTTTAAATTTAGCAGAATTAGAGTTTGCAGTGCATCACGTTCCTAATCATTAAAGAAAAAAAAATCATACAAATCTCACAGCAGACTTTTCGTTCAGATGTTTCGGATGAGTGAAAGAAAGAAAGGTAGGTTGTCAATTTATACTGCTCTGAAAAAAAAACCACTTTTATATATTAAATAGGGTCATTGTATGAAGTCCCATAACTATAATCACATGGGATTTATTGCATGTAGACCTGTGGGCTGGGAAAAGCCATGGCCATCAATACAACCATATTTATGGAGCTGCAAGACATGGGCAGTTTGTCAGAAATTACTGTAAGTGACCATCTCTGTTCTTTTTGAAATAAAATACTGTATAAAACATTCTCTAATCTGTTGAAAGTCGGATCTCAGCAGTATGCATTGGCAAATGAACTCATTTTAGTTGATTGAATGTAGAATTGAATGTAGTACAGATCATGTACTTTTACTAGCAGCAATAAACAAATGTGTAAAAACATATAAAACATATATCATACAAGAGAATGTAATTTTTCTAGACACAAAGACCTTGATCATAAAGACACCTTCTTATAAACCATGATAGTAAAAATAGAAATAAGGAAAGTGTTTGTACCAGGAAGGAGATAGTTCCCTTGTGGTGTTTGCAGCTTTTATTTGGAAGAGATAACAACAGTCAAATACATTTCATGTTCAAGTGAAGCAATAAAAGCAACTAGGAATAGAGTGGCAGTCTTCATTTAAATAATGTATAGGCTTTGTCGATAAAATTGGTAGCTCATCTCAATATAATACCCAGGTACCTGTTCACAAAAACCCAGATAATCAGATACACATTTGGATTTTTAGAATAAGCAACCTTTGGTTTTGTCACTTTAGTCTCACTAGAGAAAAACAAAATATTTTAAGATTATTTTTCAGCAAGATTCTTTAGAGCTCTCATTATCTTCTCTTGGAGTCCACAGCCCCCTTTTCACTGCAAACAGCAACTGTGCTGGACCTTGCTGAGAAACGATGCTCATTAGTGTTCTGTCTTCAGCATAAAAGCATTGAATAGTAATTTTTGGCTAATATAAAGACATTTCTTTACTGTAAATGCAAAAGAATCCACAGTAAAGTTTCCTGCAAGTAGGTAAACTTGTCTCCCTCATTTTCATACATCACCCAACTCTGCAAGTTTTTTACTCTTGCAAGTTTTTTTTCTTACTAGTCTCACAAACATCCAGTGGTAACAAATGTCTACTTTCTCAAACAGTTGTTAGTGTTTTGGTAACATTTTCACCAAAAAATGCACATCCAGTCTGCCAGCAAGACAGAAGAGTCAACCAAAACCAGACAACATGCTATGATCTTACTGCTGTCTTAAGCTGAAGAAACTTGATTGAATTTAATACCACAATATAGTTGCAAAATCTGTGAAAAATACAAGTGAATTAGACCCAGTAATTTTCATTTAAAAGCACTAACAAAAGTTAAGACTCCACATTTACTTTTAATATTCATCTAAGGATGAAAAACTTTGCCTTGCAATAACATCACAGAAATGGGGTTTTAGGTCTACCTTTATCATGTTACACAAGAGCATTTTCTAAGCTCTGCAGCAATGGTAATAATTCAGTTCTGCATACTTTCTGGATGGGGTATTTTCTGAAGGAAAGATTTACAACTAGCTAAGCCTAGCATGCTTGGTGCATCAAGAAACCACTGCTACTGGTGAGGAATAGGTTTGAAATACTTATGAGAAAATTTAAGACAGAGATGTTTTCTTACATATTATTAGTTTAAGGTGGAAACCCTTCCAATATTTCTTGTGGAAACAGCAGCTCCCCATTTTCTATTCCTCAATCACATTCTTTTTAAATGCAGAGGTAGAGGTTGACAAGCTCCAAAGGTCATTTTATCCACTGGATAATTGGGATGTTCAGACCACCACTCTGAACAACTGGCCTTCTTGTAAAAGCAGACTGTTTTCTCCCGTCCAAAAACAGCACACTACAAAATGTAGGTTCATTTATGGGTTTTCACATACCACAAAAATTACAGACTTGAACAGAACTAGGATTATTCCACCATAGTTCAAAGACCATTATAGTTACACTGTAGCCTAACACCATATATTAATTAGTTCTCACCATTATAGACTCTCTTCATTTAATCTCTATTTTGAATGTATTAGCAGCATCCCATCAAGTTACCTTTAACTTAGAGCTTCTAATCACAAAGGGATAATGCAGAATTCTATCACCTGTTTCTGTTCATACATTGCCTATGAAACAAATCCTAGTTTATTTGGACTGTCATGTCATAAGCCTTTTTTTTTTTTTCCAATAAATTTAACAGAATTGACTTTTATTCTGTAAACCTCAATCCTGCAGTTCAGTATTAGTAACTGGCTCATGAACCAATGCACCTGTTTAAAGTCAGCAGAACTCTGTGGCTTTCTTAGCCACACAAGTGCCTTCATTGCAGGATCAGACCTGATGACTGCAAGCTATTGTTCACAGATATCATTCCATTTCTGTATTTCATTGCCTTTGAACACTTTCACAGGCCAATTGTTTGTGTTTCCAAGAATGAGCAAACTATCAGTGCAAATGGTTTCTGCATCAACATTCACACAAACCTACCAGGAAGCTTGAGAGATTTTTGCATCCACTTCAAGGACTAAATTCATCTGAATAGATGTATATTCATTTGTGGAAGTGAATATAAAATAATGGTGACTATCACTGAACACAATTTAGCACTTAGCTGATTGAATATTTGTGAATATTTTAAAAAGACTTTTTTTATTACTATTTTTACTAGTTCTTCTACATGAAAATGCCATACTTTCAGAGAGACTTACTTTCATAATTGTGAATTATATTCTGTCTAGAGTTCACATTAGAAAAAAAATACAGATGGTACACACCTAATCTTTTCTCTGGTCCATCTCAAATATGCTCATTTTTTATTTTAATGAAATAGCACATAATAAATAGAAGTATGTTTAACATCTAAACTGTCAAAAATTATATTTCAGAAATAATATCTACTTAATTAAAGTTAGCATTTGAAACCTCTTGGAGCTACAGTTTCAGCCTGTCTGCACAACTGCTGACAGCAGCTCACTGTGAAACAAGTTTCGTCTACAGATGTCTTATTGCTCTTTTCCTTTTCCATCCATCTCCTTTGTTCACACAAGCTTGTGCTCAACAAAACTTGAAAAGTGGTAATGTCTGTACAACACATGCTCCCCTCACAGTAATGTGGGCAACACTGCAAAAATATGAAGTAATGGTGGTCATGTCTTTTCAGGGGAAAAAAACCACATTCGAATAAAGCAGTTACTGGCTGTGACCAGTAAAATCTCTTATATAGTTTTAATCTTACCCAGTATTAAAAATCCTAGAAAATATTTTGAAAAGAGTATCAATTTAGCTAATCATCTGTCTCTGGGAAGAACCATCAGTGAATATAAAGATGCATAGCAGAATAGATGTGGAGTTTACAAAGAAAAGTATTTCATGGTAGTAAAAACAGACAGGTAAAAGTCAACACACTTACTCTGATATTGCTCCAGTCAACACAATAGTGAAGAAAATGAAAATTAGAAGGCTCCTAAGTACATATATGTTGAATTTAGAGTGTTAAAACCCTTAGTTATTGTATAATAATGTATTAATATTTTAAATGTTTATCATTTTAAATTGTAATGTAACAATGAAAAGCCACCTTTCTAGGCAAAAAGGGGGGAGACTCTTTGAAAACCGCACCCTCCCAAGCAGCCGGAGGAGAGAAAAGCCCCCCCGCCTGCCAGAGTGGCCCCCCAAGCTGCCAAAGAAACCAAAACCAAAAGCTGCTGGCGTGCCGCACCCCCTGAGTGGTCTGCTCGTCTCGGGCCACTGCTGCCTGGCTCCCAGAGCCTGCGAATTGCCGCTGGGGCACCGCTGCCGGCCCAACTCCCTTGCCACAGAAAAGCTGCCGGCACCGTGGCTCCCAGCTCCTGCCACCAGAACTCCAGCTGCCAGAAAAACCGAAAATGAAAGCGGCCGCCTGCGCCTGCCGCCACCACCGCTCTGGTGTGGCACAGCTGACAGGATGGCCTGCTGCTGCTCCTGGACCCCCACCGCTGCCGGAGCCACGCCATGTGCCCTCGCGGTTGCCGCTGGCAGCCCCGCTCCCACACTGCTCCTGGACCCCCGCTGCTGCCGCTGTCGCCGCCGGAGCCACGCCGTGTGCTCCCACGGTCACCGCTGGCTGCCCCACTCCCACACTGCTCCCGCTGCGGAGTCGCCAGAAGCATACACACCCGCCCCCCCCCCCCCCCCCCCCGTCAAAACCGCAAGACCCCCAAGCCACCAGATCCCAGCCCGACCCCCCTGCACCATGGAACAGCTGCTGGCACCATGGCACCCGCTCGCCGCTCCTGCCGCCGCCGCCCCCACAGGACCTCCCGCCGCCATGGGCTGCAGCACAGATTGCAAAATAACGCCCCCCCCCCCCCCCCCCCGGGGCGACCCCATGTCACCAACATGTAAATTAAAAACCCTGGTATACACTGGGACTCTTTTTAAAACCAAAAAACCCCTATAAAAACAAATCAATATAAAATTTAAACCCACAAAAGACAGTACTAAATCGTGCATACCCTAAAGTAATAATGAACAATTTTTTGCAACTCACTGTAACCTAAAAAGTACCCAAGAAAAGGCAGGAGCCCAAACCAACCCGACAAAAACAAGAACTACTTAGACCCCCAGCAAGGAGAGAGTTCCCAACTCTATAGCAACTTGAGCTGCAGAGCCGACCAAGACTCTCCTCCTCAAAGGTGAACCCGGAAGGGCTGCCCGTCCCTCGAGCCACCCTTGTAAGAGCTGATTAATAAAGGCATTTTAAGAAGAAAAATATTATCTCCACCCATTTTTAACAGCTTGGGACTCGTCCGGGACTGGCCACGCCCAGAAGAGGACCGAGTCAAGAAGGAGCCACCCACCTTCGACCTCCTGGACAGCTGGCCTCCTGGACCAAAGAGGACAACACACACCAGCCTCAAGGGACACCATGCCAGCCTCCAGGGGCACCATTGAGGAGCACCGGGTAAGTATAAACTCGGTGGCGAGGGTGGAGACGTGCGAATGCGTGTGTGTGTGAGACGGGGGCCGGCAGCTCGGACCCCTGACAGGAGTGAGGACTCCTCAGTACGGCAGTTCCACATCTTCGCGAGAAGTGTGGTCGGGAACAGGAGGAAGCAAAAGGAAATAGAGTGAGAGAGGTGTCTCCAGGGGTGTAGAGGACCCCACTCCAGACGTGTGGAGGCTGACTAGAGTGTGAGTGGCACATCATAGAGTAAGTGGTACTGTAGGTTTCCCCTAGACCTGTAGGGGCAAACCACCCAGGTCACCTCAAGCGTGCGGGGAGGCCAGGGATAACTGTGTGAGGCACACACCACACGGACGCAGGAGAGGGGTGGCTAGGAGGCTGCTCCCAGGGGCCTGCAGGGGTGTGAGGAGAGCAAGAGGTACTGGCCGTGGTTACCAGGGGCTGCTCCCAGGAGAGGGGTGGCTAGGCTGGAGGTAACTGACGGGGTACAGAACGGTCACACTGGGCGGGGGTGCTCAAAGGGGAGCAAGCTACCGGGTGTGAAGAGTGCACTGGGCGGGGGTCGATTTAGATGCGCTACTGGGTTTAGAGTGTGTCGTGCTGGGCGAGGGTAGCCAGGAGCACTATGCTACCGGGCACGGAGAGGTAAAACTGGGCGGGGGTGTCTAAATACGATGCTACCAGGTGCAGTGAGTGAAAGTTAGGGAAGTTCCAACATACAAGGGACTTGACAATAGAGTGAGTAAGTGAGTCGCATGCTGTGTCTGTGTATCCTGGCAGAAGTAGTGACTGGAACCCTGGGCCCAGGTTGGCTGGCTGCTTACGGGGATACACCAGACGCGCAGGAGTGAAAGAGGGTACCGGCTGGGGTGGCGGTTGAAGCACCAGATGGACTCAGGCCACTGATGGGTACCGGGGGCTGGCTGTAGCAGGGGTCAGGACCCTAAGGGCGGGTCATACGAACTGCTTCCAGGGCCCACGAGTGAGTGTGAATTGAGTGAATTTGAGTGAAAGTGCTTTAAAAAAAATTAAAATTAAAGTTACCAAGTAAGAATGAGTGCTTGAATAAGTAAGCCAGGAGAGGCTGAAAAGCAGAAGGAGAAAATACCACATATCCCTCCAGGGAGTCCACTAGGAAAAAATGTTAGAACAGTGGGACAGGGAGGAGAGTACTAGAGATTTGAATAAAATCAAGATGATTCATTGTGTAGAGGTATGGCCTACTCTACGTCTACCTGGAGAATGGCCACGGCATGGAACAACAGACTCTTGTATGTGTGCTCAGTTAAATCAACATCTGAGAGCCCGAGGTGACATAGAAGCAGAACAAATACAGTATGCTGCTTGTTAGGAAGAACAGAGCAGAAGCAGAGAAAACATAAAAATTTGTAAATTACAAGAGAAAAAAGAAAAGAGTGAAAAATACAAAGAAGAAGAGAATGGCCCTAATTGAGATCCACTCAGTTACTTACCTCCCCCTCCAGCTTATCCATATATGCCCCAGGTTCCACCTGGAAACCCCTTTCACCTTTCCCAGACTGTAACCCCTGTTTCTCTCCCATACCTTCAGGCCCAAGCCACCCTCAACTCCCTCAAACTAATTCCCCTATTCCTCCCTCAAATCCTCAAACCTTACCTACCAATACCCTTGTCCCCTCCCTAACCAGCCTTTCAATAAGTCTCCCTCCATCAAGTACTAACCCGTTCTACTTAACAGAAATACCCCCAGTCTCCCCTAACAGTAGCTATGCTTTTTCTTCCTTGCCATCCATGGTTCCAGTCCCACCTGCCAATTGGGAACCGAATTTGCCCACCCCAAACATAGAGCTTCCCTCTGAAAATAATCCAGGGGGACATTCCTATAACACCAGATCTAAAGCTAAGCTTTTTCCTTTGAGAGAAATTCCAATGGGCGGAGTTGCTGGAAGGGTGGGATTTGTAAATGCTCCCCTGACAGCCTCAGAGGTCAGGAACTTCAAGAAGGAATTGGGAAACTTAGTAGAAGATCCAGTGGGGGTGGCTGAACAAGTAGATCAGTTCTTGGGTCCCAATACTTTTACGTGGGTGGAAATAAATTCTATATTTAAGATTTTATTTAGCCCAGAGGAGATAAGGATGATTCGAACAGTGGGGATACAAATTTGGGAAAGGGAGAATAGAATGGGGCCCCCAGGTGATCATAAACTGCCAGTGAGTGACCCAAAGTGGAACTCAAATAGAGAAGAAGACAGGAGGAATATGGATAACACCTGAAAAAAAAAAAAAATTGCCAAAAGTTATCTTTTGATGAGGCAATCAAAAATGAAGAAGATGCATTAAAAGTATATTAAAGGGAGAAGATGATGAAAATTAAAAAGTCATAAACTCTATGACTTTCAAAATTGTGTTAACCAAATTAATAGAAGAAACACAGCTAAATTGGCTCAGCTGTTTGCCTCTTGCTCTTTTGTGAATCAGAACCAGGCCCCAATCTAACATAAGAGCTTCCCCTTATGAAATAATATTCCATTGTTGTTAACCCCCTACAGCACTGGAGATTACCAAGAAGGAGAAACCAGAACCCAAAAATCCCCAAGCTTCTCCCCTTAATTCAAATATTCACCAAATTAACCCTGAAAATTGAGTATTAATCAAATCCTGGGGCAGTACTCCATTGACCCTAAAATATAAAAGTCCTTTCTAGGTGCTGCTAAAAAAGTTAGACCCATGTTACCAGAGTGAAAGAACCAGTGCCACCTCCGAACAATCTGTCCAGCCCAGACCTTCCAAGAAATCATCCCCAGTAGACTGTTGTTTCACATTCAGACCCTTTAAAAATAACCTTCAAGAAGAAACCAAAAACTCAGTAACTATATAAGTCAAGTACTGCATAAAGACATTTTTAGATTACTGTTTGTATTAATATGATTGTAATATTGTTGTTAAGAGTTTGTTGTTAAAATTGTGATGTTGTTACTGAGAGCGCATATCAATCACAGAAGTTGTGGGATTGTTTGTTGTTTTAAATTAGTATAGATTATTGGGAAAATTACTACCTATACCTACTAAAAAAAATCAAAAATTTAGAAATCTCTCATAGAGCACACCCCAAGAAAGCTACTTAAAAATAACAGCCAAGTGTGATAGCGCAGAAGAAAAACTCTGGAAGCTGAACCTGAAAAGCTCCTAAACCCGAGGCAAGGCCAGGTGAGACCTAAAGATGGCAAAGGTTCATACTCGACTCTTGGGAGGACTAATAATAGTCTGGATTATGAGTAGACCTATAGAAGGAGCTGGTTCAAAAAGACATGCCCCCATCAATGATGGGAAGAACTTGCAGTCCTCAATCAGAGTTTATACCAACGCAAATCCCACTTGCTTTGCTGACTTCCAACTCTCAACCTGTCAGGAAGAGAGAAAACAATTAGTCACAAAAAATACTGCCACCTTTGAGCAAAGCCTGATTGGAGAGTGCTCTATAACATAATGGTTTTGGCTAAAAGAAATAAGTATTTTAGGAAAAGTTATAAACCTCATAGAAGAAAAACCACAAACAATAACCGGAATAGGCAAACCTCTCAATAAAAACTTGTTTATTAGTTTGATAAAAAGAATTGGCTACAAAAAGTCCCTAGTAGTCAAAAATATGGCCCAAAATTGGACTCCTTTCAACACCAAAAACACCTCAGGGAAAGCCCCAAAAATTGGGCAAGAAATGACAAAACAAAACCAAGCTGTGATTGATATGAGCAATTTCCAAACTTGGACAAGTAAAGTTTGGACCCCAGAAAGAATCATATAAACATACAAGTCAACCACCTGGGCACAAGATAAGTCTTAGAAGTACAAAACCCTCATGTATATGTTAAACCAGATTATTCAATCGCAGGCAATATTCAAAATGATAGCAAATAAAACAGTCCTAGCCCTAGATCATATGAGCCATCAAGTAGCCCAAACAAAGGCAGAAGTAGACCAAATAAAATTTGCCATAGACTATTTGCTGGCAAATGAAAGCAGCATCTGTGAAAAGTTCAATTCATTAAAATGCTGCTCTAAAACAAAAACCAAATAAAATTTCCAAAAGAAAAAGAATCAATATCAATTGGTGGAACAATTTTAAGCCCCTAAAAGGTAGAAAAAAGTTAAATTTATAATCTTGAGTGTAGTTATAATTTTCCTCTTTATTTAAATTATAACCTCCACAGTACAAGCAAGTCTTCAAATTCTAAAAATCAGCCTCAAAAAGCCTGCAAGTGTACTAGAACTAACCTCTAGTGCAAAAGTACTTGATAAAGCAGAGAAAAATTTTAACCAATATCAGAAGTCACAAAAAAATTACCAAAAATAAAGTTGATGCAGGTTAAAAACCTGATCAAAAGAAAAGAGGAGGGATTGAAGAAAATGAAAATTAGAAGGCTCCTAAGTACATATATGTTGAATTTAGAGTGTTAAAACCCTTAGTTATTGTATAATAATGTATTAATATTTTAAATGTTTATAATTTTAAATTGTAATGTAACAATGAAAAGCCACCTTTCTGGGCAAAAAGGGGGGAGACTCTTTGAAAACCACATGCTCCCAAGCAGCCGGAGGAGAGAAAAGCCCCCCCGCCTGCCAGAGTGGCCCCCCCAAGCTGCCGAAGAAACCAAAAGCAAAAGCTGCCGGCATGCTGCCCCCCTCAAGCGGTCCACTCGCCTCGGGCCAGTGCGGCCCGGCTCCCAGAGCCTGCGAATCGCCGCCAGGGCACTGCTGCCGGCCCAACTCCCCTGCCACAGAACAGCTGCCGGCACTGCAGCTCCCAGCTCCCACCACCAGAACTCCAGCTGCCAGAAAAACCGAAAACGAAAGCAGCCACCCGCACCGCCACCGCTCTGGCGTGGCACAGCCGACGGGGCTGCCTGCCACTGCTCCTGGACCCCTGCCGCTGCCGCCACCGCCAGAGCCATGCCATGTGCCCCTGCGGTCACCGCTGGCGGCCCCGCTCCCACACCGCTCCCGCTGCGGAGTCGCCAGAAGCATACACACCCGCCCCCCTCCCCTCGTCAAAACCGCAAGACCCCCGAGCCACCAGATCCCGGCCCGACCCCCCTGCACCATGGAACAGCTGCTGGCACCATGGCACCCGCTCGCCGCTCCTGCTGCCGCCGCCCCCACAGGACCTCCTGCCGCCATGGGCTGCAGCACAGATTGCAAAATAACCTCCCCCCCGGGGCGACCCCGTGTCACCAACATGTAAATTAAAAACCCTGGTATACACTGGGACTCTTTTTAAAACCAAAAAAAACCCTATAAAAACAAATCAATATAAAATTTAAACCCACAAAAGACAGTACTAAATCGTGCATACCCTAAAGTAATAATGAACAATTTTTTGCAACTCACTGTAACCTAAAAAGTACCCAAGAAAAGGCAGGAGCCCAAACCAACCCGACAAAAACAAGAACTACTTAGACCCCCAGCAAGGAGAGAGTTCCCGATTCTATAGCAACTTGAGCTGCAGAGCTGACCAAGACCCTCCTCCTCAAAGGTGAACCCAGAAGGGCTGCCCGTCCCTCGAGCCACCCTTGTAAGAGCTGATTAATAAAGGCATTTTAAGGAGAAAAATATTATCTCCGCCCATTTTTAACAATAGCAATAAAACAGGCATTTTCTTCCATAATACGAATTCATCAGGAGGACTACACCCTGTGGCATATTGGAATATTGCAATTTGATTGACAAACTAGGGACATTTCTATTCAAAATACAGTACTATTGAAGTAATAATGCTCTTATGAAGCATACAGTACTTTAAACACAGAATATTTTCCTTTTAATGTCAACACTGATACAGTTGCTACTAATGCAATGGAAGGAAGTTCATTTCACAGAATTGCAGACTGGTTGAGATTGGAAAGGATCACAGTGGATCATCTGAAACAACTTTACTCCCAAGGAAGCATTATCCCAGAGCACACAGCACAGGATTGTGTGCAGACAGTTGTGGAGTATCTCCAGAGAGGGACACTCCACATCCTCTCTGGACAATTTGTCCCGTCACAGTAAAGACCATCTTCCTCATGTTCAGGTGGAATTTCCTATGCATCAGTTTCTGCCAATTGACCCTCGTCTTCCAGCTTCAAATAGTCAACTAGAAAATTTTAAAATGAGGTTTTTTTTTTTTTCATTCTCTTTCCCTAGAGGAATTTCCTGAAGTATTATTATTCTGTGATGATGGCATATTTTACAGAATTATTAGGCATTTAACTGTCTGCCTACCACACTTGTGAGTACAAAGACTACTATCTCAAAAATCTCAAAGCATTACAGCATCTGAGTTCAGATTTAACCTAGGATAACTGCCATTCTAGTGCTTCCCCTGGTGACAGATTTAATACTGTTAAGAACACATGATGCTACTAATCAATAATTTTATTCACAAAAATCAAAAGTACATGGGTTTTATTCTACTTCCAATCAGAGTTCTTGGCTGAAAGAGCTTTCCCCACAACTGCAACAGGAATTTTGGTAAATCTTTTGGAGATATCCTGTACCAGTAGGCTACAGATCATACATGGACCGATATAATCTCATTTTCAAGAGAAAAATCACAGTTCTTCTGTAATTTGTGAAATACACAAGTATATTTTTTTCTTATATCTCAGCACTAATTTAATTTTTTCTTTCTTAAAGGCTCTCTTCTATTGATTTTCCTAAGTTAAGCATTCAGATGTCCGGATTTCATTTGAACATTTCTACCAGAAACATAATAAAATTAACAAAAAATTGCATTAAATATTGTACACATATTTCATCATAAGTATAGGTGATATAATTTCTATGATTGTTTTTTCTGAAAAGCTACTCTTGTTCAGTAAAACTTATTTTTAATTTCTTAATCTCCTACGGATTTTATAGAGAATCATATATATGTCACATATACATATGATGATTATACTATATATAGTCTAGATAGTTCTGAGCCAAGCAAAATTGAAAAATATGTTTATTTCAACATGTTGCAGAGCATGGAAGCATTATCATTATCTAAGAAGCAGACATTCTTGTCCAGAAAACAAAAATAAACCAGATAAAAATGCAAATTCATACCTAGGGTCTTGTAATTCCTCTAGTTTTATTCACCTTCTCTGTAAAGGCACTAATTACATCCATATTGATCAAAAGGAAGAGACACACTTCCTTCTCTTGGAGGAGCTGCAATGGAAAACCGTATCTGGTAAAATATCTCTCAGTAAATCTCCAAGGACTTACTGAGCCTCAGCAAAATCCTGCATTGATAAGTGTCTATCTACAAGGCATTTTCTTGGAACCAAAAAAATCCAGATATTAAATTCCTCAATAAATAGCTGTAGTTATATTCCTTGTTTTGCCACTATTATTGATTTCGATGCAAGCCACCCATATTGAGGGTACACCATTTAAGTTCTGTGTGATTCCTGGCATTGAAGAAACGGCTGTGAAGGCAGCAGTTTCTACCAGTGGGAAATACTACAGCATGTCTGTCAGCTGAAACTCAAGAATAAATTTTCACAATAAAAAATGTATCTGTCAGTAATGTTCTGGTCATAAATATTAAATATTTGTGACCATCTGCGGTTAGGTCACAGCAACATCCACCCTCTTGTTTTCTGAAAGCAAGATATTCTTGAAGAAAAACATCCAAATAATGCAAAGGGCTAAAATTATGATTAATTTCAGGACTGAGGTCACTTGGATTTGTTCAGCCTGGAGTGGAAGAGTCTGAGGGGAGGCCTCACTGCAGTTACAACGTCCTTGTGAGGGGAAGATATCTTGGGTTATGTAACCAAAAAAATGTTTATTCTATTCCACCTGTTGAAACCTATTGAGAAGGTGTTTTCTTTATCTCTTGTAACTCCAGCGAAGAGGGGGCAGTTGCCTTCTGGTAATAGACCAGCTGTTAAAATCAAGCAGGGCATTGTTTCTTACCTCTTTCCACCTTCCAGGAGAATATCTTCTAGTGATGGGCCATTAAGACTCACCAATGACATGACACATTACATCATCCCATTGTGATATGCTCCATCCAGTGAGGGGAGCCAAACCATTCCTACCTAAATAAAAACTGAGACGTAGGGACACCAAACTCCGGTTTTCCACTGAATTCCTGAAAGAAGACCAGACCCATCTCACCATTACTGGACCTTCTTCTACAGGACCACCTCTACTCCAACAGAACTACATCTACCATTCAAAAAGGGGTTACTTTAAACTGTTTTCAATACCCTGACCAACATTGTCAGGTTATATTTCTGACTCTGTCAAGGTTTTTAGGATTTTGTTTGTTTTGTTTGCTTGTTCTTTGTACTACTGCATTTGTTTTCTTAATATTTCTAGTAAAGAACTGTTATTTCTATTCCCAAGTCTTTGCCTGAAAAGCCTTAAATTGCAAAATTATAATGATTTAGAAAGTAGAAAAGGATTTACATTCTCCATTCCAAGGAAAACTCCAGTTTTCCCTGGGAAATACCTGTTTTCCCAAACCAAGAGAAGAGGAGGAGGAGCAGATGCCAACTGCTTTATGGTGACCAGTGACAGGACCTGAGAGAATGGCCTGAAGGTTGGGTCAGGGGAGGTTTAGGTTAAA
This sequence comes from Zosterops lateralis, assembly GCF_965231275.1. Taxonomy (NCBI): domain Eukaryota; kingdom Metazoa; phylum Chordata; class Aves; order Passeriformes; family Zosteropidae; genus Zosterops; species Zosterops lateralis. The sequence continues at coordinate 116,414,531 of NC_139763.1, forward strand.
TATTAGAAAAAAATCACCCAAAGGGTGGTCAGGTACTGGAACAGGCTTCCCAGGGAAGTGGTCACAGCACCAAGTCTGACAGATCAAGAAGCCAACAATTGGACAATGCTCTCAGGGCTGTGGGGAGATTCTTAGGGTACCTTGTGCAGGACCAGGAGTTGGGCTTGGTAATTCTTGAGAGTCCTCTCCAATTCAGCTTATTCTGTTATTCTGTGAATTTAAAGTGTGATTTGCAAACAAGTCTTCAACGTTCAAATCCTATTGGCTTTCAATCCTTACTACTTTGATTTTTAAAATAAACTACTGCTGTCAACATACTAACAATGAAAAAGCCTCATACAAGAATCAAACAATTGCATTAATTGCTAGTTTTATGCCCTAAGCATTTCCCTTACTTGATCCCTTTTGTCCACTAAGTTCCCATCTTCCTGCTCCCAAAATCAACATATGGTCTTTTGAACTACAGAATGAAGGAAAAGAAAGTAACTGTTGCAATTGCATGTAACTGTGCGCATGACCAGCCAGAGAACGCACCACAGCTCTGCTCTTTCCTGCCATCCCCTCAGCAAAGACAGTAATTTGGATCTCCCATCTATTCAGCAGTTGATTTTCATAAAGCCTGTAGAAAAGCGATTATGTCAGATACATTCTGTAACCCACTTTCAAATTGTTCAATAGGTTCTGAAGTTTTTGAAGGGAAGAAAAAGCTCACAAGACAGTAATTTACTACACCTCATTTCCTTCACTGCCAAGAAAAAATAAATAAAATAATGGAAAGTGTATCAGGATACCCAAGCCTAATCTTGCAAGTATAATGTTTTTATCTTGTCACTTGAATTGAACAACTTACATGAAGAAAGTAACACTCCTAAATTACCAGTGGAAGGAGTGTTTTTTTGCCTGTAAATAACTGAGGCATGGACTCAGATCAACATGGAATCTGAATCATTTATTCAAAGAAATAGGTTGATTTTATACACTTCTTCAAGACATAGTATGGCAATTTTCACTAAGTGACCTATCACACATTGCCACATCAACACCCTTTCTTAATGTCCTTCTGTGGGGTGATCACTCACTGTTCACCTGTCAGTCCGCTTCTGGCAGGCCCCTCTCTGCAGGGCTTTGCCACATGGCACCTCCTCCCCTCAAGGTCAGGCAGAAACAAGCTTCTCTGTGCTGCCATGGCATTCTGCAGGCGTGGCCCACAGCCTGCAGCTCAATTCCATCCTGTCTCTCCCCACAATTGTCCAGCATAAGATAAGGGGCATTAGAGAAAAATAATTGGATTTATTCTTCAACCCTATTTTCCAGGAACTGCCACATAAGTGGCAGAAATATTAATATTCTGAAGGCACGTGAGCTCCCAGAATTTTTCTTCCCACAATCTCAAATATATTGTTGTTATAAATGACTGTTAATTCAATATCTTTTTTATCCCAGTGAAAACATGACTATAAAAAACAGTGATCATTGCCCTATTAATTTCCATGCTCAAATGTTTGTTTCCTAAATATTTGACTTTTTATCAAAATTACTAATGACAATGACTCTATTACATAGAAACATTTTATTGGTCAGATCTATTCTATTTCAGTCAGAAGCTTTTCATACCAATTGTTACTGTTATGAATGAGAATCAAGCAACTCCAAGTTATTAAAAAGTTATAAGTTACCTGTTATGAAGTTATGATGTTCAATTAAAAGTCATAGCATTAATTGTTAAAGTTATTCACCTCATTTTGTACCCCTTTCCCCAAAAACCCTCTTACCTTACCTCTCCCGTCGCTCCTCGTCGGGTTAGGCTGCTGCCGCTCCCCGGCATCGCCGCTCTCCACTTCCACTGCTTCACCACATCTGCTCTCTGCCCTGCTGCTCCACACCCACCCATCGGAGCTCCAACTCCACCTGCTCTCCGCCCCTGCTGCCCCTTGCTCATCAGTCAACCTCAAGCACTGCCTAATATTAAAAGTAAGAAACCTCATAGTGCAACGCCTTAGAAAAAGCCACAATTAGTATTAATTACCCTATCAGACAACAGGCCAAATTAAAATTGACTTCCATGGTAAACACCTCAGAGTGAAGGAAGCCCTGTTCAGCAAGCCCTGAATCTACTGTCTCCCTATTGCCATAACATCAAAGGTACTCCAAGAGAGGGACACCCCTAGACCAATGCGGGCAAAAACCGAGTTCTAGAGTATCCTGTGAGGGCGAACTCCCGGCTCTGGAGTGGGTCTATAGCAACAAGGGCAGCAAAGTCGATTCCACCTCCTCCTCAGCAGTGGATGAGGGCGAGTAGCAGCAGCAGGTGCTATCCCTCAAGCTTCCCTCATCTTAATAAAGGCATTAAAGGAATAAAATCAATCTCCTGCCCGGTTTTATTTCTAACAATATGGGGACTCGTCCAGGATTAGGCACGCCCAGAAGTGGACCATGACGAGAAGGCGCTGCTTGGCCTTGGGCCTCCTGGACAGCTGATCATCCTGGACCCGAGGACGATGCTAGTTAGCCTCGAGGGACACCACTGGGGAGCATCAGTGAGAATAACCGGTGACAGGAGTGGAGACGAGCCAATGTGAAGTGAATGAGAGGGGGGCTGGCAGCTTGGACTCCCCACGCGATTTTGGACTCCTGAGTACCGTGTTTCCGGATTCCTGCGAGGGGACTGGCCAAGAAAAGGAGGATGCGAATGGGCAGAGAGTGATTGAGGCGTCTCCAGGGGCTTAGGGGCCCCCCCTCTCAATGGGCGGAGGAAACATAGAGTGTGTGTGACCTGTTGCGGGTTGACACTCTTTCACAAGGGTAGGTCACCTAGGTTGGTCCAAGCACGCAGGAGGCCTGGGGAGTGGAAGGCGTGTATCGCATTAGCTGGGGCTACAGTTCAGGGCACACAGGTGCTGGCTGTGGTGGCAGCTGGGGTCCTAGGGGCAGACGAACCAAGCCACTTTTGGGGACTTGTGGGGTTGGCTGGGGTAGCTCATGGGGTGTGGAGAGAGCCTGAGGTACTGGCTGAGGTTGTGGCCCAGGGGTTCACATGGGTGTTAGGATCCTAAGGGCGGCTCTCTAAAGACTCGTGAGAGGGAATTGGCTGGGGTAACTGGCAGGGTACAGTGTGGTCACCTTGGTCGGGAGGACCTGAGCGGGGGTGTGCTGTCTGGGTGTGAAGAGTGGCATTGGTCAGGGGTATTTCTGGATGCAACCCGCATTTAAGGAAGGGCCCAGAAAATATGCTGTCTGGTTGCCAGGAGTGATAGTTAGGGGAGCTTTAGCTTGTGTGGGAAGCTTGACAGTAGTAAGTGAGAGTGAGCTGCACACTATACACCTGGTCTTGCCAATAGGCAGCACCTGGTACCTTGGGCCCCGGTCAACCAGCTGTCTACAGGGATTTGTCCTGGTGTATAGGAGCAAGAACCAGCAGGGGTGGTGGCTGCTGAGGCTCCAAGAGCAGGCCAACAGACCACTTACGGGTACTGGGGGCACTGGCTGAGACATAGACTGGGATTCTGAGGGCGGGTTTCTGGACTGCTTTTGAGGGGGCCTCTCTGTAAGGGAACACTAGCAGAAATAGCGACCCATCACTGTGGCTACTTACAGGTGTTCATTGAGTGCTTGAGAGTTAAAAATTAAAGTTGCCCGTCAGTATTTTTCCATTTGAGTAGGGGCACCTTAAGAATTTTTGTTTGATAAAGGTCAACCATTTGGATTTGTGTTGCTCTGTGGTAAAGTTTCCTTTCAGGTAAAAGCACCTTACAGTTTTTTGTGTTTAGACCAAGTAAGAAGGGGTGGATGTATGAGTAAGAATAAGCGAGAAGAGACAGAAAATGAGGTGAAAAACATTCCACCAGGAAGCCCACTCAGGCCCATGTTACAAACATGGAGTAGTAACAATAGAACAAAGAACCTCAATAAGATAAGAATGGTCCATTACTGTGTTGAGGTCTGGCTCACACTGGATCTGCCTGACAGGTGGCCATAGTATGGAACCAGAGACTCATGGATGTGCTCTCAACTATATCATCACTTAAAGGCTCAGGGAGACTCCAGCGCCAAACAAATTTGTTACACTGCCTGCTGGCAGAACAGCACATCCAATGATGAAGTTACTAAGGTCTGTAAGTTAAAAGAAGAGAAAAAGGTAGATGAGAAGAAAAAAAAAGAGGATGGAAGTAAACAGTGGGATCCCCTTGATCACCTACCCCCTCCCCCAGTTTACCCAGAGGTACCCATCCATCCTGTTAACTCTCCTCCTCCTCCTCCTGGTAGTCCTCCAGTTTTGCCTCCAACCTCCCTCCTAACTTCTCCAACTATGACTCCTAATCCTCCACAACTAACTTTTCCTCCAGCAAGTCTCACAATAGGGATATCTCCAACAGGTACACCTCCTCCACCACCTCTTCCTCAAATAAACCCCAGTATTTCAAAGGCTAACCCCTTCTATTCCTCCATCCTACCTTCTAACAACGACCCAATACCTCCTTTACTATCAACCGTCCCAACACCTCTTCCAAACTGGGAAATAGAAACACTCGCTTCTAGTGTTGTACGAAGACAGACAGTAGAAACCCCAGAGGGACTGTATCAGCACACCAGGTCAAAGGCGAGATTGTTCCCCTTAAGAGAAGTTCCTATGGGAGGAGTGGCTGGAGGTATAGAATTTGTAAATGCTCCATTGACGGCATCCGAGGTCAGGAATTTTAAGAAGGAATTGGGGAATTTGGTAGAAGATCCTGTAGGAATGGCGAATCAGATAAATTATTTTTGGGGTCCCAGCATATACACCTGGGAGGAACTTAATTAAATTTTAAATATACTTTTTAACCCAGATAAAGTAAAATTAATTAGAACAGCTGGAATGAAGGTGTGGGAGAGAGAAAATAGAATGGGTCCTCCAGGAGACCATTAAGTTACCAAGAGTCGATCCAGGTTGGGACCCGAACCAAGGGGAGGGCCATAGGAATATGGAAGACTACAGAAAGTTAATAGTAAGAGGAATCAAAGAGTCAATACCTCAAAGTAGTAATACCAAGCTTGCCTTCAATGCATCTCAAGAAAAGGATGCAGCCTGGCTAAACAGGCTCAGAAAAAGTTTTCAGCAGTATTCGAATTTAGATCTAGACAAGCCTAGGAGGACAAGGCTTCTTAAAGCTTCAGTTTGTAACAAAGTCTTGGCCAGACATCAGAAGAAAGCTGGAAAAACTAGAGGACTGGTAAGAGAACAGGATAAATGAACTATTGAGAGAGGCATTAGGACTATATTTGAGAAGAGAGGAGGAGAAAACCAAGGCAAAAACTAGGATTATGGTAGCGGTAGCTAGAGACAGCGTGAAAGACCTAAGAGTTGATAGACATCCTCAGAATGGAGAAAGGGTAAAGCCTTCAGCAGGATGGGGGACAGGGAGAGGGTTACTACCCTGGAATATTCCCTCAAAACCAGGAGAAACAAGAATGTGTTATTATTGTGGTGAAGAGGGACACATCAAGAGAGACTGTAAGAAACTTATTTTTTATGAAGGAATAACTAAAGAACAGGAAGCCCTCGAGAAATGCTTGAGGGGAGAGAACAAAGAAGATTAGGGGTGTCGTGGGCTTTTCACTTTAGGGGACCCAGAAATACACCAAGAAGAGTCCATCGTAAAGTTAGAAGTCGGTCCCCATCATGAGGAATTCGAGTTTTTGGTAGATACAGGAGCTGAAAAATCGAGTGTTAAGCAGCTCCCTACTGGAATGACGATAGGAAAAAGGACTTGTAATGTTTTAGGGGCAGAGGTAAGACCTTTCAAGGCTGCAGTAATTGAAAGTGTGGTAATCAAGGGAAACTCCAGAAAATGCATCACAGACCTTATTTACTTACCAAACATTGACAGTAACTTACTCGGATGTGACTTGCAAGTGAGACTGAGAGTGGGAATTATTCCTAGGGAAGGGAAAATGGTAGTACAGATGATGAAGCTGACAGTTGAGGACCTACAGGAGATTAAACCAGATGTCGGGGCTGAAGAAGGGAAATACAGGTACCTGGACATTGCCCCTATAGAAGTAAAGATGCAAGAGAGAATGCCACCAATCAGAGTTAAACAGTACTCCCTCTTGGAAGAGGGAAGGAAAGGATTAGTGCCAATAATAACAAACTTATTGGCTGCCAGCATATTAGAACCCTGCATGTGACCTCATAATACACCCATCCTTGTCGTCAAGAAGGGAGAAAGCAAATATCGATTAGTCCAGGACTTGAAAGAAATCAACAAAAGAACAATCACTAATTACCCTGTATTGCCTAACCCTCACACTTGACTAAGTAAGATCCATACAGATCATGCTTGGTTTACTGTAATCGATTTGAAAGATGCTTTCTGGGCCTGTCCTTTGGCCCAGGACGGACTCGCCTTCCTCAAGGCTTCACTGAGAGTCCAAATTTGTTCAGACAGGCCCTAGAAGAACTATTAAAGCAATTTACTCCTGATAATAACACTCAAATTCTACAATACGTAGATTGTCTTTTAATGTCAGGAGAAACTCAAGCTGAAGTCGGACTTACTAGTATTAATCTCTTAAACCTGTTGGGAGAAAAGGGCCTTAAAGTTTCTAAAGAGACACTGCAATTTGTGGAGTCCCAAGTCATGTACCTTGGTCATCAAATTGGGAAGAGGTATAAAAAACTCAGCCCTGAAAGAATATCAGGAATATCAGGAATATTGTCCATTCCTGCACCAGTTACCAAAAGAGATGTGAAGAATCTTTTGAGTTTATTCAGCTATTGCCGAATGTGGATGGAGAAGTACTCACAGAGTGTTAAGTTTCTTTACAAAAAACTAGTGCAACCTGAACCGGTCAGGTGGACCATAGATGATGAAAAACAATTAGAAGATCTAAAAACTAAGTTGTCCACAGCTCCAGTCTTAGGTCTCCCCAACCTTAAGAAGAAATTCGATCTATTCATTAACGTGGAAGAAGGGGTTGCATATGGAGTACTTACCTAAGACTAGGGGAATCAGAGAAAACCAATAGCCTATCTCTCTAAACTTCTAGACCCGGTGGCAAGGGGGTGGCCAACCTGCCTCAGGCTATGGCAACCACAGCAATTCTTCTCGAAGAAGCCCAAAAGCTAACCTTACAAGGAAAGATCATAGTACACACTCCTCATGACTTACGGGCAGTTTTAAGTCAGAAAGCCCCACAGTGGTTAATAGATTCAAGAATATTAAAATATGAAGTGGTATTAACTACTGCTGAGAATATAGAGCTGACCACTTTGAAAATTTTAAACCCTGCCCGATTCCTCTTGGGGGACACCTTCAAGGATGGTGGCTGTTAAAAATGAGGCAGGGACCCAGGTGGAAATAAGAAAAAGGCACCTCATTTATTTGAGTAACTACCGAGAACGGGTGCCCAGGCACCACGCGACAAGCCAGAAAAAACACAACAGTGCAAAACAACACCAGGCGCTCCTCAGGACTCAAAGCTCCATCGGAAAACCCTCTGGAAGGTCTGACAGTCTCTTTTATATCTTCTTACTTCTACTCAACTGGTGCGCTCAGGATCCTCACTCCGATTGGTCCTTTTTCTGGCTACTGATTGGCCCTTAGTGAGGGCCATCCTGGACCAATCATTTGACCAGGGCGTCAAATGATTGTTCTATTGAGTCCACCAATCTGGGGTCCGGGTGCTGACGTCACTGACCTGAGGTCCATAGAGCTATCAATTTTCTTAGAACCATCTTATAACTTTTAACCCGTATTCCATGGAAACACCACTGTTGGGAAACCTTATAAATATGATTGCTTGGAAAAAGATTCTGAAAATGTGAAACCTGTAGTCGAGATAGTAATGGAAGCTTACTTTGAGTTGTAGGATACTGAGTCTTAGTTACTATATAACCTAAAGACAATAGCCTAGCCAGCTGAAGGAGAATCCCTTTTGATTGAACAATACCTTTCTGCTGGCTAAGGGACTCAAAGGTCAATGTAGCAAAACAGAAAAGTCTAAAGAGTAGTTTTTAGAGTTTAAAATATAACACATGGTAATGTAGTAGTTCTTATAGGTTGTATATAGATTCTATAGGATTTTGTGTCTTGTATTGGTTGGTCACTGTAAATTACAATATTCATCACAAAAGGAGATATAATGTATTGTAACCAAGACCTCGCTCTCCTCTCTCTCTCTGGTCCCAGCTCTGTTTCTCTCCTTTCCCTGCTCTTACCCCTGCTCTTTTCCCCCTGCACTCTCACCCCTGCCAGATTGCTCTCTCTCTCCCCTCTTCTTAGCCTATACACTCTTGCTCTCTCTCGTTCTCTCTTTGGGACTTCCCTTCAGCCGAGACTTGTGGCTGAAGGGAAGGCCCTTTCTACCCATGACCCTTGCAATAAAACCACATACTCTAGAATATCTCAGGTTTGCAGAGTACCTCATCCCTGTAAGTCACGGATGCTTCTACACACCATCCTCTCACAACAACCTCCAACTCCCAACATACAACTCTAGAAACAGCAACAATTACAACTTTATCAGCACATGTCGTCACGCCACCGAGGCTACCAGCTAGGTCTTCTTGAGGGCAGCAACCTTCCCTAGAGAGTTGCCTTTATCAAGGCAGCCTCAGTCCAGGTGCCGCAAAGCACCTTGATGGAGTGATTTTCAGCTCAGTTGTGAGGGAAAAGTCTGTCAGCTCGAACCGGGCTTTTGGGCCCAAGTGGCTCTCCCTGGTGGAGGCAATACCAGGCGACATGGAAGAATCACTCGGGAGCCAAAGATGATCACCGAGAAGCTTCTTTATTCCATCCCTACCAACGACTCGAAGACCCCGAGGCACTCAGTCAGCGGGCTTTTATACACTCACATAAAGGGGCAGGGTTTCATAAACAGCCAATGGGATTAAGGGTTGAGAAAAGGAACCAATCAGAGGGTACCTTAATAAACAAATTAGGGGATTGAAACTTGGACCAGTCAGGGAAGGGATTCAAAAAGGGCCAATCAGGGGACAGAACTGGGGTATAAGGCAACATCCAATCATAAACAAGACAGTTAACATACCAGGAAGTATTCAACTAGGGTAACGGGGACTGAGTAACTTTCTTAGGGAGTTGATGTCCTCCAGGGAAGTGCTGGAAGCACCACTCTTTCTGTAGCATTTTCAGAGGCCTGGTTCCCCACAAACACACAATCTTCAGCAACAATTACATCTGTTAACCCTTGAGAACCTTTATTTATCCATAACAGTGGCTACACCAACACCAATTCCAATGCTTGAGAACCCCCTTCCTGAAGAAATTCCTGATGTCAAACCTGAATGTATTTCTTCACTATTTTCCTTCCTCACATGGAATAACTCAGTCCTTCCCTTCTCCTGTAGTACACTCAGGGCTGTTGCAGCAGACGTCCTGGACCCCAGGGCCTCCTAGGCCTGCCCTCTGCTGCACATGGTGTCCTCCTGCAAAGGCCATGTCTTGTGTAGATCTGCCCTAAATAGATGTTGAGGGATTGGATTCTTCAGGGAATTTTTTTTCCATCTGAAAATAAGACCCTGTGAGGAAAGCAGGTTGTCCAGGAAACAATTAGGGGTAATTAAGAAACAAAAGACTAAGCACTCTGACATACCATACTAATGAGTGGGGGAAGAGGACAAGCTGGTGGTTTTGTCAGTTTCTGGTGGATCAGTCTTTGCCTGAGGTTTTTTTGGTGCTGGACTTCTGCCCAGGGGGACTCGCTGCTACAGCTGAGCCTTCCTTGATGTTTCTCCTTGCTGTTGGTGGACCACTGCTGGAAAGAGCAGCCACTGGACTTTTTGACAGCTGCTCTTGCTGGGAGAAACACCCTCACCCATCTGCCTGAGCACCTTGGGGGAAAACCGGGTCCCCATCTCCTTCCTCTCTCCAGAGACAGCATTTCCCAGCTTCTTACTGGAGCCTCAGCTGCTGCTGCCATTGCCAGGACATCCTCAGTACTCATGAGAGCCAGGAGAAAACAGAAACACCCTCCACCTTCTCTTTACTCCTGGGGCCACCGTTATTGCCTGGGGAGGCTCAGCGCTTGCTTCAGCTGCCCTCTGCCTCACACTGAGCCAACATCGCCCCCTGCAGCCGTTGGGGCGTCGCTGTATCATCTCTGCCTCAACAGGAGCCTTCAGCACCCCTGCCAGTTGGGACCCAACTACACCAAAGAGGAAAGTGCTTGATGGGCAGAAAAAGGCTGTTACTGGGTTTTTCCTTTCTGTTTGTGTTGTTGCTGCTGTTGTTGTTTGTCTGTATTCTTTTATATATGTTTTTATGTTTTATTTTACATATATATATATATATTCTACTAAGTAACTGTTATTCCTTTTCCTATATCTTTGCCTGAAAGCCCCATAATTTCAATTTCAAAGTTATAATAATTTGGAGGGAGATGATCATCTTTTCTGTTCCAGGAAGGTTCCCACTTTCCTTGGCAGACACCTGTGTGTTAAACCAGCACAATAAAATAACAAAAAAATATGTTTCATTTGCTTGTTCAGAATTGTTCACACTGTATGTGTTCCAGCAATTCCACATAGGAACTGCTTCACTGGACTGAGTTATTCTCTCCTGACTACATTACATCCAATCTCTTGCTGTCTTTCTCTTGGAAGAATGAAATAGATTTTGTAAATTATGTTACCCAAAAATCAGTTTATTTATGCATTGCCACACGAAGGGAAGGCAGCCAGGGGAGTGGCAGGAAAGGCAGCATTTTTCAGTCCGGTCTTCATTAGACATCGTTTTGTCACTAAGTAAAAATTTCTTTTTCTCTCTTCATGTTCACATGTCTTGACTGTGGTCAGCACTAGAGCTAGCTTGGAAAGGTGTGATTTGTCTTGGCAAGAGGATAGCCAGGCTGGCAGAAACTACCATTAATAAACAGAGCATCTGCTGAAGGACAAAATGGCATCTGCTGTGTACATTAGGTCTGCACCACACTACCTCTGTGCTTGGTGATGGTCTCCTGCATTCTAAACAGATGATTGCTATTCAGGGCATCTATCAACCCCAGTCATGGATCACAGCCAGGAACATCACAGCAGGAATCCTAGGGGGGCAACCAGATTTTCTCTACAAGGTATTAAGCCAGAGGTTTGCAGATGCTGTAGCAGATTTCTTCTTCTCACCGGGGGGGACAAAACAGGTTCTCACTTTGGTTCTCATCTCCCACTAGGGAGAGTTTGAGACAGTTATTTCTGCATGGAGAGGCCACCCCCTCTAGCAGGAACCTAATTCTAATGTGGTACCACTAAACAAGTGAGCTTTTCCACAGAGTTCTTTTAGGAGTTGTGCTGTGCATGCAGCCCTTAGAATGTGTTGAGGATGTAGTTGCATATCCTTGAAAAATGCCTGTTGCCAGGCAGAGCATGTGCTGGACGATGTAATAAGGGTTGGTGCCCTTGGAATGTAGTTAACTTGTGCAGTCTTCCTTGGAGTATCTAAGAACAAACCACTTCAGCATATATGTACTCAAGGAATTTGGCCCACAGGACTCAGTCACATTCCTAGAGAACAGGTACACATACAGTGGAACTACAATGTCATCTATAACAAGGGAGAAGTAAATTAAACTTTGAGCAAAAATATTGCTTTTACCAGTAGCAAATTAGTTCAAAAGCAGGAGAAACTGTGAATTGATAGGTGTCTCTTGAAAAATTTCAACACCTCACTTCTACCCCAAGGAAAACTAATTAGGTTCCCCAGTGAATCTTCCAGCAAAAAATAACGATTGTGAAGTTCATATTACTACCACTTTTAATGTTAAAAAGAAAATTAAGACATCTGGATCTTTCCTGTGAAGGAAAGGGGGAAGACATTTCCTATTTATTTTCAGCAAGATGCAAGAGAGCTGTATTAACCTGACTTTTCTCAGGTTTCGAGGGCTGCTGTTTAGTCTCAGTCAGATAAAGACAGAATGTTCAAGGGGAAGACTTCAGTATTTTCCTTGGAGAAAAATCTGTTCTACTGCAAGGAAAAGGAAAGATAGCCTAATAGAAATGGCTGGACAAGGCTTTATCCCTTAAGCACATGCATTTTTCTGCACTGCTAGGCTGTAAGCCCCTTCACAACAACTTCTCTCCTTCACCCTCAAACCAGATGAAATCATGCTGCTGAGGCAATAAAGTGGCAAAACTACAGAGACCAGCTCTTTGAATGGTAGACGCTCTGTTTAACAGAGTATACTACTCCAAACCTTTGCCAGAAAAACTCAAGGCAAGATGGAAATGCATCATGAAAAATGTGCCCATCCTGCTAAAAGACAAGCTTAAGTAGCTGGAACAAAATTAAAGGAAGTATTTTAACATTGTTGCAGTGTCCCTCACAGAGAGCGAAGTCCACCCAGGCTAGCCCTACACTGCAGACATGCGGGGGACACTCCTCAGGATCGAATGAACCCGAAGGGCAGCTAAGGGATCCTTTCCCTTGAAGCAGGAGAGGCTTGTGACACTGGTGGAGGAAAGAGTCAGGCTCAGTCAGAGGGCGAACTCCAAGACTTTTATTATAGTCCCCAGAAAAACCTGTAAGTCTCAGGAAAGCTGCTCCAGCTGAGCCCCCTGTGACAGGGAAGAACAGCAACTTATAAACTGGGGAGGTACAGCAGGAGGGACTGCGTCTTCAACCAATAAGGGACAATGTGAGAGTGGGTAAGGGTAGGAAGGACAGTCCAGGAATCCAATGGGAGAGTAAAAGGGGGGAATTCCCCTGTTCCCATCCTATCACTCCACAACCTTCCATGAACTTTCTAGAAGCAGGGGAGGGTGGCCAAATGATGGGCAGGGTTCAGGGGAGGAGGCTGGGAATGATACATTGGGATTGACAGGAAAAGAGGAAGAGATAACCTGGGGAAATAACATTCTTTAAAACCAGACAAAGGGAAAGGAACCAACCATTATGACATATCTTAACAGAACACAAGACAGCATCCTCTTAATTTGGATCCCCAAGGACTTTTCAAGAGAATGGCAACAAAATTAGTAAGGATTTATTCTGGCAACAGTCAATTTGCCCTGTAATTTAAAATATGTAGTAGACGCATATATCTTCCTTTGCCAATACAACCTCCTTTATCCCTCACTGGAGTCTGTAAGTCTCATTCTCCAACTAAGTCAGAAGAAACCTTAGTTCTTCCAAAGAAGCACAGGCCCCTGTACATGGGAAAAAGAGGTCTCAGGCAGCATCATTGCACTGTTGCAACCTGATCTTATCATCGAGAAACCATTTCATTAATTTAAAGGCAGCAACCTACATTTTTTGAGTAAGATACAATAATAACAAATTAAGGGGCTTTTAAATGCTCTGGATTGTTGCACTTACCAGTTTAAGTCAGGAATTTCCATCCATGATCATACAGCCAATGAAATAATACATATGTGGTATTTTTGTCACACCATGCCCACTACATTGCACACACAGGCCAATATTCTTCATCTTTTAATTAACAGCTGTTTTCATCTGACAGCTTCCAGAGGAATGTACCATATTTTTATAAGAGGAAAGAGTACTAGGGAAGCCTAATGGCAGCTAGAGATACTCACTCTAGAAGAAAATGAGATTTTAGTACAAATTATTTTTTACGGACCAAAAGTGGTAAAAACAGGGCAGGAGATTTTTTTTGCTGCTTTTCAAAGTCTTTATTAGAATCAGCTTAGGGTGGAGGCCTGACAGGTTGCATGCATGCCACCGCTGCTCCCTGAGGCGACTCAGAAGAGGAGGTTTGCGGCTCTTCCCGCTCGAGTACAATGCAGGCCGGGCTGGGACTTCCGTCCTTGCGGAATACCCAGACACCCAGTGGGCTCGAAAGTGCAGGGGTGTCACTCTGGTGTCACCAGGGGTGTCACCAGTCTCATGTTGGTCACAGCGAGAAGGGTGAAGCTGAGGGAGGATGCCCCTCTCTCCTGACTGTAACATTTCCTTTTCTGGTTCTTAATTTCAAGCTTTGGCTTATTGTCTGTCGGGGTTTTTCTGTTGGGATGGTGTTCTGTCAGTGGCTGATTTGCATATACATCCGGTTGCCATTTTACAGAGCAGCAGGGCTTAACAGTGACCTGACGAAAAGGGAAATAGAACAGGGGGTTACAGAGAACATGGAACTATTAACATAGAACATGAAACTGACAACCCGGAACTCAACAACATGAAATACTGAACAACAACATAGAACATCAACCAACCACAACTTTGGTTATTTCTTTGATAGAGCTTATTCATCTCAAAAAGAATTTTTACATCTTCTTTTCCTCACATTAGTTTAATGCCATTCAGAGTGATTGGAGGATCTGGCCAACAAGAACTTAATGAAATTAAATTAGGACAAATGGAAGTGTATCCATCTGCACAGGTAGAGCTCCTGGCAAGGATACAGGCTGGGAGCTGATTGAACGGGAAGCAGGCTCTGAAAAGAGCCTGGAAAGCTGGGCTGACATCACATGGAGCATGAGCCAGCCCTGACAGCAAAGCCAGCCAGCTGCCATCAACCTGGTGAGGGGCTAGAGCTCTTGCCCTGCAAGGAGAGGCTGGGAGACTAGGGCTTATTTAGTCTACATAAAAATGTGCTTTGGGGGAGTCTTAATAGCCATTTATCTGAGCTTAGAGGCAGGTTATTTAAGGTGGGGAGCTAAGAGCTTCACAGCAGTGTATGTCAGGGAACAAAAGGCAAAGCACCTAAGACAGAAAATAATCTGACTGGGTAGAAACAATGTCCTGGGTTGTAGTGTGGGATGTACACAAAGTATTTATTCTATCACCATATTCATGAACTGTTGAAACCAAGTGGGACAGTACTCTAGTGTAGGGCTGTCTTCTGCTAATGGCCCATCAACGCCTTGGCCATGACTCACAGATAACTCCCTCCAGGAGTTATCTCTGTTTAATGGGCCATCAATGACCCACTTCACACTCCTCATCCCATTGTGAGATGCTCCACCCAGAGGGAGAAGCCAAGCATTGTCACCTGGATATAGTCTGGGATTTGGGACAGGACAAGCAGCCCTGACCCACTGGATTCCCAGAGGACCAGAGCTACCAGACCTTTCTACAGGATCACTGCTTCAGGAAGACCATCTCATCTGGATTGCTTCCATCCTGTTCAGGTTGTACTCTGACTCTGTCAGTAGTCCTTTGTGTTGTTGCATTTATTTTATTTTATTTTTACCTTTTCACCTTTTTTTTTATTAAATTATATTTCTGACTTGGAGCCTCTCACTCGTTTTGCTTTCAAACCACAACAAACAACAACAACAAAATCCTAGAAAGAGGTTGTCCAGAAAGGCTGTGTAATCTTTTGAAGTTTTCAAGCCCCAAGTGAAAATGGTCCTGAGAAGCCTGACTCAATCCTGCTTTAACAGTAGGCTGGATAAGTGACCTCTCCACAGCCCTTTCAACCTGAGTCTTCAGCTCTGTGGGTCACAGAGAACAGCCCCTTTGCAATACGTTATAGTATCATAATTTAATTTTAAAAAGTCATAACGATTGCTTTGAACAAACTTGAATGCTCTAAAAAGTATTGGAAATTATGATGAATTACTGTATTTTTTGAAGAGAAGTAAATGTGATTCCTAAAAATTAAATCTTCCAGAGCTTTATAAAGTTCCTATGGACATATCTACAAGGCAAATAAAGTAGAAGTAGTATCTATTGCATAGGGAGGCATCCTGAAGATTCCTTAATGTGTAGCAATAGGAAAATGAGTTGGTACATTTTTTGTGTGGAATCACAGTTCCTTGACCATTGGGATGTTTTGAAATGAGGTGATGTACTTACTTTTATGACAGTTATTTCAACATAACCAGAATAGAGCTGATATCTAGAGGAATACAGACTTAATAAGCATCAGAGATCTTATTCTCAGAAGGAGAGAAAATTCTCAAGAGCCTTGGTGGCAGGAGACGAGATGAATATAACTTTGGCTTTAACATACAGGTTTCACTGACTATTTTTCTTCTTCCTTATTTATAGTCTGTATGTTCATGGAAAAAAGTTTTATATTTGAATGTATCTCCTTAAAAGACTGTTTTGTATAAAAATATAATAAATCAGCCTGTATACACACACAGAGAAATACCCAAATATATACATACACAAAGACACATTATGAGAGATTTCTGTAAGAACTGTGACAAACTTTCATAAAAAGGAGTCAAATTATTAGGGCATAATTTAGTTCAGGTTCTGTCATTAGGATTTGATGTCACAAATTATAGGATTCAGCTGAAATAAGTAAATTTTAATGAATTATCAGGGGTCTCAAGAAAACATCTTGGAGTCAGTGTAAAATTATACATGATTGCTCTAGTAATCTCCCTTTGTAATTATTTCATGGAAATAAGAATGTTCCTATTTGCGTTTACTCTGCAGCCCTCTACAGCTGGACAGAAAACAGTAACTTAATTTTTTGATAATTTTTTGTATGTCAAGGCTTGCAAAACTATATAAAATTAAAATAATCTATACAGTCTCTACATAAAGCACAGACCTGCAAGCTGTCTCAGAGCCAAAATGGAAACTAAGGCAGCCACAGTTGCCTAGATGCTATGAGTTTGGGAGTACTTTCAAGTTGCATGCAGTTTGTGATAAAAATAAAAACCAAAACCAAAACTATGGACTCACAAGGCTATTCTTGCAATTTCCCTGTGCTGTTATAGTTTGATGGAGGGGGAACTGAAGTAATCCATGTCAAGTAGCATATGAGGATAAATCAACAATTTAGTAACCACCTATACCAACATTGAACAAGACAATACAAATAAAGCTTGTTCAAAAGTTATGATCTGACTGTGCAAACTCAGTCATCACCATGATTTAAAGTTGTCATGTACACAGTGCCTCTACTTTCCCAATTCACCTCTTTCCCTTTTTCTACCTGCATACGTAACATTACTTCAGGTTCTTTTTCCAAATCACTCCCTGTCTGTCTTGGAACTCTTTCAAATTACCCGCATCTTCTATTAGGGAAAAACATAAAACAAAATACATAAATCAAAATTTTTTTTATACTTCAAGTTAAATCTCTCTCACTATATTTAATAATACAAAAATGTGTGTATGTATATTTAATAATACAAAAATGTTTCAGAGCACATACTGAAACTATTATTTGTACTACTATTATTTGTAGACTAAAAGAGAAATAATTTTATTGTTGGTTCTTAATGTTTACAACTGAATCTTCAGCTTTTTTCAGAAAAGTAGTTTAATATTTGGTTTTAGTAACATTAATTCTGTTAACTACCTAGCATTCTGGAGGAACTCATGGAGATTCAGCAGCTCAGTCTCTCCTACTAAGTATCAAAAAGCTTCCCATTCATCTACAATTTCTAAAGGTCTTTTTTAATCAAGGAAAATAAAAATAGCACATATTCCCATCAGTTACATACTCTAAAAAAAAATTGAGAGAAGGAACTTAGTAAAATTCCTTCATATTTCATTATCAATTGCTCTCACAATAACTACTAATCCTACCAATTTGTATAAACATTTTTAACAGTGACTGCCTACAGTAAGCGGATCTTGATCCTCATGAAAGCCACTGACAAGCACATAGTTGATTGCATAATTAAGTATACAAGCAGGATTGGGAGTTTCATCCTGAGAGACAGAAATTCTGTCCCAGTAATATTTTTCATTCAGAAATGTCAGTAACTTGTCCATTTATTCCTCTCCTTGTTTTCAAGATTTTTTTTTTCAATTTCTCATTTCTAACCACATCCACGGTTTTTTCTGGCTGATGCCTTGGGTTACACACATATTATTTGATTATTCTACGTATACTCCTCTATTTTGTAAATTCATTCTACCTACTTGTTCATGTATTTTTACCTCGTTCAGTAGTGTCAGACAACTTTGTCTATATATAAAAGTTTATGCTCACTGTATTCAAACAGCTAATTTCTATTTCACATTTTTTTTCAAATGCATTTCCTTTTAGTCTAAATTAAGGATAAAATTATGTCATTTTTGTTTCTTCCACAGTTGCACACTTTAGTTGATCTGCAAAAGATTTCAGAATATGTTGAACAGCTGAATACAGCATTTCAGTAAGTGCCAAAGTAATGTTATAGACAGCTAATGTGATCGTTGGCTCTTGCAATTAAAGGACGACTATTATGTGTATGTTAAGGGAAGTTTTATTGATGTATAGTTATGTCATTGTGATCTGTTGTTTGGATGTCTTTTGTTCTCCCCATAGTCCCCTTCCCCCCCCCCTCCTCGCCCATGGTTGCCAAGGGATGGAATTGGTAGGTGGGACATGTGGAAGGAGGGCGTGTACATGTGCCCCTTGCATGAGGCATTTGGGAGGAGGGAAGACTTGTTGCTAGGAGGCACAGCATGACAACACTTGACCTCCAATCAAGTTGCAAGAAAGTAGTCTCCACCAATAAACAGTAGAGTTGACTGACAGACTTTGGGAGGAGCCAGGGTTGCCGGATACAACCTCAGGGGTATAAAAGGTGGAGCAGCCATTTTGCAGATGAGCTCATGGCTGCTGAGTCACCAAGTTTCAGTGTGCTGCCCTTTTTCTTTATTCAGTCCTTTGCTGTATATGTTAAGGTTTAATAAACCTTCTAAAATTTTAAAATGAGTGGTTGTTTCTTACAGTATTTTTGTATAGTGTTTTCTAAACAAAACCAACAAAAATAAGAACAGCAACTCAAAGACTGGAGGAATTCATTACTTTATTTTTAATTTCTTATTTAACTGCTTTGGGCTGAATAATTCCTGTTTTGAAGATTTACCTACATTGCTGCATCATAAAAGTGCCAGATTTTACTTTATTTTCAGAAGTTTCTGAAAGGCAGTATTGCATCTCAAAGTATCAGTTTTAATGTCTTTTTTAGTTTGTTTCTGTTTTCACATTAGATGTAACTTTTGTAAAAAATATAAACATGATTATTCCAGAAGGCAGAATGGCAGATACACTGCAACTGCTTTTTCTATCACTTCTGTAATCATGTGAAATCCACAGGGAAAACAACATGAAAACATCAAACTCTATACATAGTATGATCTACAGTCTTGAAATTGTTGTTGAAGCAATGTTTGTTTTGTACTGTGTTTAGATGGAAAACAACTTATGCAACACATGAAAAACTGTAAGCTCATTGGTAAGGCATCTAGAAAGAATTCTTACCCCTGCAGAATGTATATAGGAATTTCATCATTATTACAAAATGTTTAGAAGATTAGCACCGATTTAAGAAGTTAAACATATACGCTGCATGATTTAATGTGCCTGTGAGTTGTGTGATGAGAAGGACTGCAATGGATATAACAGCAGGTAGGTTGCTGTAAGCAGCCACAAGGTCCTTTTAAATTATTCTAGAAGATTCTAGCAACTATCAGAACAGTCTGTAATTAGGAGACCATCTAAACATCAATGAAAATGCTCAAATTACAAAGCAGATTTCACAAAACAAAGACCTCCCACTACCACAACCTCCATGAGCTAACATGACAAGACAGCTGTACCAGCCCTTTCAGGGCTGAGCAACCAGACAAATAAATTGCACAGGTGCCAGTTGTACCTGTCACTGATCATCCTCTGAATGTGAATATGAAGCTTTGCTGAGTTCAAGATTACAACGGACAGGTCTGTCTCCTGATGCTCTTTCCAAGACATCACGATGCTGAAACTCTCTTAAGTACTGAGAGTTACAAACTCTGGTCAGTTCTTTTTTGTTTCAGACCAAACTAAAGGGTAATCAAGTGAAAGAAGGTGATTAACAAAAGAGATTCACCACCTGGCTTTCACCCTTGAGTCAGAGTGTGATTAGCTGTTAGATAATAAAATAGCCCTGTACCAGTTCACACAGCTGAAGTCACTGCTACTGTACAGGGGAGAAGAAGAAGAAGATTTATATTTCTGCCACAATCTCTTCGTTCTGTGGCGAACAGGACAGACTCTTCATAGTTGTTATAGTCACAATTTAGGAACCTCAGAGTTTGTCAACTAAGGTTTAAAGTGTCTCCCCCAGAAGAAGGATTTATGTATACATATACAAAATTATGAGCTGCTCTATACTAAATTAGGAACTGCTACATAAAACCTCACAACAGAGGTTTAGTTAAGCTCTTGGCAAACTTACATTTGGGCACCCTACAATTCTCTGATAATGTAATGTATTGACAAAATTTTCACCTCACAAATGTTTAAGTTTATTCAAATGTTTATTCAAACTTGGTTGATTTTGGAATAAAAGCAGAGATACTCTAATTTATTGCCATGCACATACACACACATAGACACACGCACACACATCTATAGTATGTATACCTAAACACATACATATATACAGCTTTTTCATATTTGAAATATGGAAGCTTCTCAGTTTAAGAAAATCAGGAGACTTTAGTAGATGCCAAATTAAAAAATCCTATCCATGTCCACAGATTTTGCATAGTATTCACACAAAATCCCAGACAGAATATTTGTAATTCAGATATGGCTTACAATGTATTCATTTACATTTTATACAATATACATTTATAATTTTAGCAGTCAAAAAGTCAAGAATGAAACAAGTTTTTTCCCCAGATACCATAAAGAAAAATTAACATATTCCGTACACCAGTAGTATGACCACAACTTAAATTTTGAATATCACCATCAAGAAAATAAATCACAGCAGCCAGATTAAGCACTTACTTTGCCCTGGGGCACTATATGAAAAACAGACCCAGTGAGCCTCCTCTTAAAAACTGGCATCTGAAATTCTAATGAAATTTCAGCTGAATTAAGAACTTGTCCTCATTCTTCCAAACATAGTAACTCCATATTCATTCCTTCAAGCATGCACCTAAAGCCCCATTGAAGTTAATGGGAGTTACATGGGCACCTAAGCAGGAATAACCCCATAAATAGTCTTAAAGGGCACATAGAGTGAAAAAGCAAAGCCTTCACAAGTAGTTTTTTGTTTGGTTGGTTGGTTTGGTTTTTTGTGGGGTTTTTTTGTTTTGGTTTGTTTTGGTTTTTTGGTTTTTTTGGTGGTTTTGTTTTGTTTTTTTTTTTTTTTTTTTTTTTTTTTTGTTTGGTTTGGTTTGGTTTGGTTTGGGTTTTTTTTGTTTGTTTTTTTTTATGATGCAAAATTGTCACAATTTGGAATAATTTTCAAACAGGAAGAAAGAGCAATGGGATGAATTTCCAACCTGGCTTTATATTATAATTGCAGGAAATCAAGCTGCTTCTTTTAAAACTGGAGATAATAGAAAGTCCTCAGATTAGTTATATCTCTCTGCTGTTAAGAATAACTTAAGCAAATTTCTTCAACGACTGTGCTGCATGCTCCAAGATTGATGAGTTTTACTAACCCTTAAAATCTTTGCCTTCAAAAGGTTTTGTTTTCTTTTCAGAAAACAGGACAGCCCATTTAAAATAAAACCTGAAAGTGTTCTGAGCACATTTTCTCTTTTAACTACAGTTTAGGTAAAGGTCGTTCTATCTGTTCCATCAAAAGCCAAAAAAAGCAAGGCAGATATAGCTGGCTTCCTAGATTTGCTCTTATTTGTTGAGTCCCATAAAAATAGGTAAGGAAAACATAAATTCAACATTGGGGAAGAAAAGAATGGCATTTTTCAGAGAATTGTGGAACCAACTTTGTGAATTTGCATTCACTTGCAAATCTAAAAATACCTCACTAAATCAGTGGCTGCATTACTTCTATTTCCACATATGAGATCTTAATAGTGCGTGGAGTTAAGAAATTATCATGACTCGTCAGAGTCTCCAGGCTGGTCCAGGATATTTTTCAGCATGACAAAACACTGACACCAGTCTTTTACATATTTTGCCTACACAAGCGCCTCAAAAATCCGAGATACTTGCTGCAAGGGTGGGGAGAAATTACGTGGCAGCAGGGAGGCAATATCTGTCCCACAGTTAACATATAATAGTACCACTTTCCACAGTTCCATAAGCGAGATGAGCAAATAAATCTGGATGGTTCACACACATGCAACTTGTTGTTGGAGTCCAGGGCATCCCTCTGGGCGCCCTGGGAAGTCACAGACCTCAGTAGAGAGGCCTGGGACCCAAGAAAGAGGGTCTGGGGTCTGTGCAGGGGGGTTTGCCTGGCACAGAGCCCAGGAAGACACAATCTTTGATTTTGGTCCATGTGAAAATCATCTAACACAGAGAAGAATTGCAAGCCACAAAGGTGTTACTGAGAGTAGTGTAGTTATCACTGTGCAGAAGATTTTGTAGTTTGGGGTTTTTAGAATGTAGATGCAAAGGGACAAGATGGTGGTTTTAGGGCGGTGCCCTGGGTTCTTCTTCTTCTCCCTTGGCATCCATCTTCTGCAGTGACGTGGGCACAAAGTAGTTTCAGTGGATTGGATCAAAGTAGACATGACCCTGTTAGTATAGGTGATAGACATTGGCATAGAATTGTAAACAATGGGTACGTAGTTATCTGTATAAGAGGTAGCGACCTCCCATCACAGGGGGAGTCACCTTGTGTCCAAGCTGCAGTGGACATCATGGCCAGACACAGGGGAAGGGGAGTCACCTCGTGTCCAGGTTGCTGAGAACACCATGGCCAGACAGAGAGAATTGTAAGATAAGAGCTAATAAACAACACGAGAAACCAGAAAACCAAGACCTTGAGACTCCTCATCATTCTCTCGCGCCGAACACCGAGCACCAAGCTCAGCACAGAACACAGAGACACAGAGTCAGACAGCAGACCCTAAATCCTTCAGAAGTCAAGAAGGAAAATCACTCCCTTCGTGCCCACACGAACCACCAGCCAGCTTTGGAATCTCGGGTGAGGAAACAACCAGATTAAACCCCGAGACTTGTTGACCTCCCTAACTTCTTTTTCTCCCCTCACCTTCCCAGCCTGGGGATCACCCATATTGCCATGCACAAAATAACTACTGCGCTTGCTCCCCAACCCCAAATTGTTTGTACTTGAATTCACCTGTTTCTTTTCTGTATCCATCCAGTCCCTTATTTTATCCTCAGTCTCAACAATATTATAGTTTAGGGTCTGAATCTGAGTCTTTCTTTAAGAATTTACTCCAATTCTCAGCTTCTCCCCAAACTCCTTTCCTTAAAATGATCTTTCTACTGTGCTCAAATTTACATTCAAATTCAGTTTCTCTGTACCATCACAGTGTCCTTTAGCATTCCATCATGCAGCAGAGCAAATTTATCATCAGCTTCTTTATCCAATTCCCACATTTTTTTCAAATGAATGCTGCACAAACTGGTTCCTGCTCTTCCAATACATTATAGTTTCTTGTTCTAACCTATTCCAGTAATTGTCCTCATGTGTCTATGTCTTTTACATTCCTGTGAGAGAGAGAAAAAAGAAACAAAAAAGAAAAAAGAGAATTCGCCTTGCTTTTTATTTCTGTTCAGTCATACCACAGCTCTGGAAATAAGGAAAATAACTCTAGGAAATTTTCTGACCCACAGTGCGTGATACAGAGAAAGATCTCTGCATATGAATTCTAATTCTAACCTACCATGTGCACACTAGTCTCAACAGAACATAGTCAAAGCAATATTTTTCCAAAGCCATATCCAAAGAGGAAAAACATTTTTTTAAAAAATAGAAAAAGGCAAAGTTTATGACATTTTGTCATAAAACCAATCTACATCTCAAATGTTGCATCTCTGCTTTACCCCATAAGTGCATTAGAACTTGGTAACTAAAGGGTTGTAAGTATCTTCGTGTTTTTTCCTTTATCTTATTCCATTGAAATGTCTGATCCTTTTTTAGCTGAAATTATCCCAAAATAATAAGCCTAAGCATATATCCAGTGTGGGAAAATGTCCACATTGGCAGGAAAGGTTAGGTTACAGAAATTAGGGTGTCATAACATAAACATTCTTGCTCCTTCAACAGTAGTAGCAACCATGAGCTCCATGTGTGATAATTATTAGGTAATCTTTCTTCACTGCACCTTCTATTTTACACTCAACTGAGTTCTTATGTTCCCTCTCACTTATTTTCTTTCCATTTTTTTTTTTTTACTGCCAAATTTGTTGCAGCCTTTGGACAAATCCATGCAAATATGATGAGGTCCTGGGGCAGGAGAACATTAAAAAAGTTAACTGGCAGTTAAAAAGTGCCAGTTAAAAAGGGTCAGGCAGGGTGAAGTGTCATGCTCAGGTGTTTGGTGGTGGTGGTTAATGTGGAATAACTGACTTTGGTGCTTTCCCTTCACTGCAAGGTGCATTGCCACCAGAACAGTGCATCTGCCATTCTCGGAAGGTGTCAAGGCTGTGTTTCTGTCAAAAATATTTTGCTCAAAGCCATAGTGAAAATCCTTATTATAAGCTAGACTTTCTAAATCAGTGAACCCTCATTTTGTTTCACAAACTGTGGCACAATTCCCCATCCAAAAACACAGTAGCTTACCACAGATGGAACCAATATTAATATGAGAAGGATGAGGATGCACAGCAGACCTGGGAAAGGAAGAAATCATTTCTCAGTCCCTACTTTCCCTCCCCAGACAAAAATTTCTTCCAAATGCCTTTTGGAAGTATCTACTTTAAATGAGCAATTGAGTCAGAGTAATGATCTGACCTTTCCCAAGTATTATCTTACATTAAACACAATTGCATTAAGACAAAGAGCATGCAGTTATTCAAATTGGAAAGGCATTTTTCTGCTGGTGGAAAAACAAGCTGTCATTTTTTCACACTGAGCAGCAAAATTTCAGAGTCGTTGAGCCCTGGAGCTTTCTCTAAGTCTTCATTCTTAGAAGCTCTTCTACAACACTTTTCCAAATCTCTGAGTTCAAACAACCTAGAAGTATTTTACTGAAACCTAAATCTACTAAATACAAATTGCAGTTAAGTAACACTAAGGATTTGAATAAAACCTGGGATACTAGGGGTAGTGGAGAGAGAAGAAAGATATTAAAGTGGAGGGGGGGGGGAGGGGGTGTGTGGTAAAATCAGAATCTAAAAGCTCCCAAAACACAGACAAAGGAATCTGTAGTCATGTGTAACCTCTTGGTTTTGGTTTGGTTTGGTTTTTTATCTTTCTTTAACAAATAAAATTAGAGTGTGGTGATTGTTTCAACTAAAGGAACACACCTACAGAAAGTAAACTTGTGCCATTTTTTAAAAACTGATTAACTCAGAAACATCAGATAGAAAACAGGAAAATAAATTACTTAAATCTTTGTAGAAATTTCAGCAACTGCTGTTTTAATTTACACTGCAATCTTGTTAAGACACTGCATGTCTTTCCTTCATCAGCTATTTCCTAATTTTATCTTTTCATTAAAGGAAAGGAAAGCAAAGACACAAAGAAAGGGAAATCATAATGCAGAGCAAACAGGCTCGAAAAATATATTTGAAAAAAAATCTGAGGCAGTGGTTGCATTTTTAATAATTTCTCTCTGAGATATTTTAGAAAAGAAAGGTGAAAGTTGATAACCTAAGAGTTGAAATGCATAAATACCCAAGATAATTCCGATCAGAATTCACTTTAGAAGAATGCAAGCTGAGCATTTCTGAGTTCTGAAGGGAGGTTGTTGGGAGTGTTTTTTGCTCTCTTTTTAACTAGCACCCCCTAACACTATAACCATCTTTGTATCTAAAAGAAAGCTTAGTAATTGCCCCTTAATTTCAGTTTTAATAGACACACTGGGTAATTCAGAAATCTGACTAAAAAAGAGAAAATATAAATCTGATTTCTCAGTTCTAAGATGATAAAACTCAAAAAGGTTTCTGCTCAAAATGTTATATTGTAGCTCAAAAGAAACCCAAACAAAAATGAAAACAAAACCAAACACAAAAGAAAAACACAGATACACAGAGAAAAAAAACAAACAAACAAAAAAAAAAAACCCAAAACAAAACAAAACAAAACAAAACAAAACAAAACAAAAAAAAAAAAAAAAAAAACACCACCCCCACCAAGTAAGTGGCTCTTGCATCAAAACAAAAGATTGCTGCTGTATATCGCTTAGTGCTCCAGAAGGGCAGAACAACCCACCTATCCAACAGCCATAGCCTTGTTTGTTCAGATGTACAAAAATGGTTTGCTTCTCTTCCCCAAAAAAGGAGAAGTGATACAGTTTGCTCATATGGGATTCTACACTGAATACTGAATTCCCGCAGCTCGCAGTGAAGTTCAGTTAGGCGTAGACAGGACAGCACTGGTCCAGTCAGTTATTTGTGAGAAAAATATGGTATAAGATACATAGTTTACCAAGATTTTTCCCACATTCATTTCACTCAAAGTTTTAAAAAAAATTATTTAAAACTTTTTTCCCCTGATATTTTTTCCTCCAAACCAAGTGTTTTCTTTGTTTGAAACCTGTTTTTCTTTTTTCTAAATTATCCTGTCTCCAACTGCGGAAATAAAATACACACAACAATGTACAGAATAATCAACAGTAGGAGACTGAAAAGGGATAGAAAGAACTGCAGTTTCTGCAGTGTCATTTTGCCCATATTACCAAATATAACTTTTTTAATAAAGTCAGAAGAGGGAAGTTTTCTCCATTATCACATCCATTAAAATTTTCAATACTGCAAAAGCTATTTTTCAGTAAAAACATTTGCAATTTTTGACATAAAGCAGAACTAACAAATGTGAATATGTAATTTTGCCAGGATTTTCAGAAGTACAGATATTATGCAGAAAGCTTAGTTGTTCTTTTTCTTAAAATGTTTTCTTATTCAACCCAACTCAAAAGCAGTGTACTTTTCACTAAGCTTTCACCTAATTTCTGCTTAGAATAAACTGGGTTAAACCATGGAATTAACAAAACTGTGAATTAGCATCTGACTAAGATTGATCTTGTAAGAGTAGGTAAACACACCAGAAGACCCAGAAATTAATATCTTTTTGTACATCTCGTCCTATTCTATTCACAAAATATCAGAATGTTTACAAGTCTGATAATTTTTAATAGTCCTATTTATGGTTACTGAGCATCTTGAAAATTCCATAGAATGTGGGAAATGCTTCATTCTTCAGCTTCATGTGTATGATCATATGGTTTGCTGGAGTAGGTTAAGCCTCACAGAATTCAAGGACTACCCATGTATTTCAAACCAAAGGATTTTTTTCTGGACAAAGTCAACATTGATCAGCTCTGTGCACAGAGGTGCCCAATTCAGCGGAGCAGAGATACTCCCCTTTACACTTGTAAAGGCAATGTGGATTTTACATTCAAATGCAGGAAATATTCATGCACTTAAAAGAAATACCTTTCTTCCACCTTTTTCCAGCCTCTATTCCATCACTTCAAAGTCCACAAAACCTGTGATTTTTCAGTCAGTTTCACCATTTGAATATAGTCTTTCATCAAGTCTTTAGGAGTCTTCACAGCAGAAATGTAATACAAAATATTGATACAGGGAAGATGCAAATTTGATCATGCAGAAATAAAGGATAATAAGTATTAGCCAATATACTTTAGCACAAATAAAAAAAATGCTAAATATGAAACATCCTGTGTCTTCATGTCATCTTACTAGAATGCAAATTAAATTTATCTATGTAAAACCTGCTTTTGTTCAAACATGCAAGGTTGGTTAAAGATGTGTATATTAGTAAAAATGGAAACAGCAGATACTAACTTAGAAAAATATTCTGCCGGTCTTTTACAGCAAAGTGATTTGTGCCTGTACTAGATTTGCTGAATGTTTAGTTAGTGGTTCATATTTCCTAGGCTATATCTTATACTAAAGTAATATGCATATTTTAAATTTCTGACAAGGTGTGTGTAACCAGTTACTCTTTCCCTCTTGCACTAACCCTCTTGCTGTCACAGAACATAGGAAATCAGGATATAGCATTATCATTCTCTCCTTTTCATTGTATTTTTCAAAGTGCATACTGAAACACAATAGGCAGATGTGTGAAGACTGAAAAGCATTTTCCAATCAGTAAAAGAAATATTTCTTTCTGTACCAAATTAACCTCTAATCCATAAACTCCCCCTAATTGCTAGTAAGAAAGCCGTGGAGTTTTGTTTCTCATTCAATAATTTCTAGAACACTAAAATTATCAGAGTATACAAGACATCACAGAAGCAGAACACACCACTACTCTTGCAATCAGTTTATAGGATCATACTATCAACCCCAGTAAATCAATGGGCTTCCTGTATATGAATGTCACGGGACTTAATGTGTAATTTAGCTTAACCTGACTTCTCCGTGATCTCCATGTAGTTTCTTTTGCTTCTTAAACCAAAACTGGCTTTCTGTAATTATGCTATTGTAATGCTGGGGACTCATCCCCATAAGACTCAGAAGATGGCATGAAATCTCTGCATTCTGCTTTCACATATAACTTCCAGAATCTCTGAAATAAAATATTGATAAGTACTATCCACTAATGAGGTTCAAACTTTTTTAGAAAAGGTGGGAAATAATGAATCTACCCAGGAGCATCAGCAAAGCCAGGAACAGAAATAACATACTTGAGTTTACATTTAGCAACTGGGCCTCAGGGAGTCATATTAAATCCTACTTTTCTTTCCACTGTGGATTTATTCACACTATGGAAGGAGTTTTGGACTCATCTAGATAGCTATATGGACTCATCACATCAGCTCTTGCAGCTCTTTTCCAGAGTCATGTTTGATTATCATATAGAGAATATTTTAGGAAATATCCCAAAAATACAATAGCCATACCTGATACTGAATGCTAGCATTAGGAAGTTTAAAATGGAAAATAGAAACGAGTTCTTGCATAAAAATAAAAATGTATGAGGGGATAGTTCTTTAGTGAACAGGGATGTGTTACAGATCTATCTACAGTGAGGCATAAAATTGGCCTTATTTATGTTGTATTAAAATTCTGTTAATTAATATATTTAGTATCTATTAAATATATGTGTGTATACAAAACCTCTTTCAGATAGAGGTGGAAGGATTAATTATTTTGGTATCCCTTCAAATTACATAGCTAAAACAGAGTTATTTGGTAATTACAAGTACAATCATAGGGTAGTAACATTTTTTGTTATTACCAGTTACCACTAATTTCCTGGTTGTATTATTGTGTGCCTAATTATGATATAATTAACAACAGAGTTAATTTGTAACATTAATGCACTCAGTAGAAGTATTACAATGAGAAAAGATAATTAATAATACACTTAGGTAGTGCATTACTCAGTAATGTTAATTAGTTCTAGTTAGTTATTGAAAGAGAGTAATTCTGCTGTAACTGCACTGCAGTTAAGGTACCTCTATTGTAAACCACAGCAATGTTTTGTCAAGGGTTGGATGGATTCCACTAAAAACAAATAATGCTCTTAAACTCTGAAAAAATCATTTGAAGCCACATATACAAAATTCTTCAAGGTGACGATGCAACTCCACACGAGTAAAATTAAGGAA
The DNA here is from genome assembly GCF_965231275.1 of Zosterops lateralis. Lineage (NCBI taxonomy): Eukaryota > Metazoa > Chordata > Aves > Passeriformes > Zosteropidae > Zosterops > Zosterops lateralis. Next base: position 116,443,846 of record NC_139763.1, read on the forward strand.
CAAACAACAACCATAACCATAGATAAAAGTTCCAGATATTCTTGTTTGATAGGTGGGTGATCTTGATCAGAGATGCTCAAATTAAATTGCTTTAAGAAACTAAGTCAAGGCGTTCTCCTAGGATTGAAGCCTCACAAATGTTGGCAATGCTGACAACCCCTGGCAAACTGCTTCACCTTCCCCATCTCTGTCAGGTACCCTGTGCTAATACAGGTTGTGTCAAGTGCAAAGCATAATGAGGTGTCTGGGGCCTCGGATACATCACATCTTCCTCCAGGCATCACAGCAGGACACCATGTCCCCCCATAGTGACCTCTGACCTGGCTTCAGCACTGAGCAGGTGCAAAACAGAACAAGGCTCCCTCTCCTGCTCTCCCTCCCTCCCTTCCAAGCTGGAGACAACCTGCAAAGAGACATAGATAAATGCCCATCCTGGCCCAAACCCATATCTCTATGCATTGTGCCAGCCCCTGCCAAACCTGGATGGAGCCTTTTCCACACAGAGGCACATATTCTCTCACTGCCAGGACCCTTGGCTAAACCTGCCTTGCCCTGGCACCAGGGCAGATCTCCCAGCACCTCTCCATCCAATGGAGATAGACTGTCCAGGGAAGCTGAGGTGTGAAGGCAGGAGAGCAGAGCAGCCTTTTGGGCTGGATGTCCCACAGGTCTGCTGCTGCTTCCCAGATTAGCATATTTCCTGCTGCAAGTATTTACAAATTGGAGCATTCCTCTTCATACCAGTCAAAACTTTGTGAAGAAAGGTCAGATCAGTACAGAGCTTTTTCTGTGTTCTTAGCCTATTAGAACAAAAGTGCAAAAATACAGATAAATTACAGCTTTGAAAAGTGTGAAGTCATCTAAGAACATCTATTCTCGATTTGAAAATAAAATGTTCAGATTCATAAATATGTTTTCTATGATCTACTAAGCTGCATTGTGTGGTCTTAGGGAGCTCCCATTGTGCTGAAAGATTTTCCTAGATAGCCTTGAATTTCCTAGTTAGCTTTTTACTCTGTGAAAGAAACTAAGGGTACTCACACATTGTGAGTCAGTCAGTGTGTTCACTAACTTGTTGTTCCAATTAACCTACTCATTTCTCCACATCTATGATTCCCTCAAGTGCTTCCAATCCAATTTCAGGAAGAGCTGGAGGCAATCCAGAATTTAGGCAAGCAAATATTCCCCCAAAACTCCAATAAAAGCAATCAAAGGGTTTCAAATTCCTCTTGGTGACTCATGTACACAAAATTTCAATACTGAGACATTCACTGTTGCAAAAACTAAGGTCTTGCTCTGTTTCTCTTTGTATTAAATTTCTTATTGCTGAAAGAGGGATATGGAACATAGTTATTAATGCAATTGGGATTCTCAAAAACATATCAAAGAAGGAGGAGGTCGGGGGGTGGAATGAGAAAGGAAGTATTTTTATTTTCTGCCTCATAAGAAAATTACTATTGTAGGAGAATAGATTGTGGGAATTAGGAATGGGGCTGTGGCTGAGCCTCATCTCTAATGGGGTACAGCTGTGTAAGACAGGTGAATGGCATTAAAGGAAAAGAAGCATGGAATGCTGATGTATCTTGACCAATTACAAAAGAGTAAAAGGGCACACAGGTGTTACACATGTGAGGAAACAAGGTATAAAAGGTTGTACTGGGGAATAATAAAGTGCTGATGCTTGAGATCATTCTCAGTGTCAGTTGTGTGTCATTAATCAGACTATTTACATTCTCGACCAGACCAGATTTGGGTATACCAGATTATTTCTTATCTAGGATTACCTCTTCTATATTTCTAACAGAAATATTCCCAGTATCCCCACTGAACTGCATCATCTGTGTTCGTTTCTTAGCCTCAGTCAGAGTCCTATGTTATGTATCAGAGACACTGAAAAGCTTTGGCATATCATGTGGCCATAAAAAATGAGAAGACAGAGGTTTATTGCTAAATCTATCCTTTTGACTAAAAGCTTTGAGACTCTGAGTGTAAATGTAAAATATTCTTTTTCGTTATGCTGTGTCTAAAAGAAATGTGTACTGAAATCCAAAATTATTTAAACAAAAGCAACTTATTTGTTAAAGTCTCAGCCAGGAAAAAAAAAAGCTGCTGAAACTCTTTTGAATTCCTTAGTAGCTTGTGTTTCAGATGTTACTTTTTTCAGTACTTTTGCTTCCATGTTTTAATAGCTAGATAGCACATCATGGTTTCTTTTCACTTTAAATTAGTATAAATCTGAGGTAGGTTTAATTTTGTAAGAAACTAGTTTCTTCTGCAATCTAGACCACCAATTTAAAATCATCAGTTGAAACCTGTCCATATTGCAGGCTAGGAACAAATTGCCTTTAGTTTTCATGGACTCATTCAAATTTAGAAAGGTGTAAGAGAAATGGAATCAGACTGCAGAACTTCTGTGCAGTAGTCATAAATGTCAGTTTATTACCAAAAAACCCCAACGATAAAATGCAAATTACAAATAAATAAAAAATTAAAATGCTTCCATATTAATTAAATAAAAATTAAAAGATCTTTTCAGATGTATTTATAATTAGAAATATTTATGCTATTTTCACACAGAGGAACTGAATATTATCCTTGTTTATTTCAGAGAAAGCTATGTTCAAAAAACAGGGTATTATAAATCATTGTGATTTTTAATAAATGTTAAGAACCAATCATCAAAATCATAATTATGTTAAAAATAAATTTTGTGAATGAACTTTGTCTACATTGATTTTTATTATTGTTTCCCAGTCTTCATCTTAATCTTTGGTTGTAAATGGCCTTGTGTCTGGGCCATTATTATGCAACTGCAGCCCAGGAGCCACAAGTTCTGCTCTAGTCAGCTAGATGAGCCTGGAAAAGAACTGGGATAGTGGATTTTTCTGGTGAGATCAGCAGCTCTCCCTGAGCTGGCACAGAACATCTTGCCATTATTTTCTCAGTATTATTTATTATTATTATGTTGTAGGATTGCAATACTATGTCAACCATACCCTGCCATCAAGTGCTCTATTTTCATCTTTGAAGGAATTGAATGTGGGAGTCCATGTTGTAATTTCTAACAATATTACCATGAGGTTTTTGTCAGGATGACATTTTCTCAAAATTTCTTGTGCTGTAAGCAGGAAAATTAAAAAGGGAAATACAGAATTTAATGATTATTACAAGCTTTAAGAGAGAAAGCATGTGAGTAAAGTAAAGTACATCTGAAAATGCTTAAAATTAAAAACAAGATTATTTTTATATTTTTTAATATTGTACTGGTTTGAAAGCAAAACCAGTGAGAGACTCCAAGTCAGAAATACAATTTAATAGGAAGGGGGAAAAAAGGTAAAATAAATGCAATAATACAAAAGATCACTGACAGAGTCAGAATACAACCTGACACTGTTAGGGTGGTAGTAGCAGTCCAGATGAAGTGGTCTTGTTGAAGCATTGATTCCATAGAAAGGTCTGGTAGCTCTTGTCCTCTGGGAATCCAGTGGGTAAGGGCTCCCTGTGCTGTCCTAAATCCCAGATAGTATCCAGGTGGGAATGCTTGGCTCCTTCCCCTGGGCGGAGCATCTCACAATGGGCTGAAATCATTCTATGAGTCATGCAGTGAGTCCTTGATGGCCCATTAAACAGAGATAACTCCTGGAGGGGGTTATCTATGAGTCATGTGGCAAGGGATTGATGGGGCCATTAACAGAAGACAGTCCAGAGGGAGGGGACAAGGGAAACATTGCCCCACCTGGTTACAACAGCTCATGAAGATGGTGGTAGAATACATACTTTGGGCACATCTTACATTGTAACCTAGGACAAATATATAATTTTTTAATATGCATATGTGTGACTTGAGCTTTTTGATTTTTCCTTTTATTCCCCTTTTAAAATTGAGGATTAGTAATAGAAAACTTAATCTAAACTTCATTGTGCTCAACTATATATGTAGATAAACTGTAATTTCTCTCTTAATGGTCTTCAGAGTTTTCTCTGCTATTTATCAAGTGTATTTAAATGCTTCAAAAACATTTCATATATTCAAAACTTTTAAAAAAACAAAAACAAACCCGCAAAAAAACTCAAAAAACCCCACCATACCTTGGTATAATTATAATAATGTTGAGACATCAACTAAAAATCACAGACCAGATCTGCTTTACTGTCAAGATTTGTCCAAGAAGTTGTCTTAGCATTAGTGCTAAATGCCTGTACCCACCACATGGAATTTTCAGGCCTTCCATAAATTTAAACCAGATCATCAAATTCATAGATTCTGAATCATTAATTTGAGCATTACCAAATAAGTATTTTGAATAATCTAGATTCATTAAATAATAATAATCTAGATTATTAATTAATCTAGATTAATTTATTTTTTAAAAATAACAGCGGCTGCTATTAGGAATTGCAAGAAAACAGTGAATCACTGTTTTTAAGATCCTTTCTCTAGAGAATGTTGTAGTAAAACAAACAAACAAACAAGACATAAACCACCACCAAAAAGCCAAAGGGATGACTGAGACCAGTTAAGAGTACAAACTGTGCAAAGATAGAAAAATAAGGCTATCATACTAATCTTGTTGCCGTAGTAACAGCCCATTTCAACCAAAGAATCAGAGCACCTCACATTTTTTAAGAGGTTGACAGCTGAAAGTTAAGCAAATATGGTACCAAAACCCAACATGATCAGATGCTGCTACAGTGAAGACCTGAAGGATCAGAAGAAAAGAAAGCAAGAAAATGTTCTGCAGAAGTATAGCAACATTTTAAAGTGTGCTTTTATATTAATAATGAACTCAGAGCAGTCAAAGTACAAATAGAATAATCTATTAAAATATCAGATTTTTCTTGATCTAGGACTATACAGTTTGACTCTTCCTCTTATGAATATAAAGAAGATAAAACTAAAGAAAACAGCACAGAAAAGCAAGTTGAGTTATGCCGGCAGTGTATAGTGCAGATATACAAAATGAACAAGCAGCAACTCCAAGAACTTGACATCATTAAAAGCTATTACTTTTTTCATTGATTTAATGGAGTTCATCTGATGTACCCCAGATAAAAATGTGACCTTCATTCTTTAAAGTATTTCGTTTAATTTCTCTTGCTGAAAATATTTTAGCTAATTACGACTACAAGGTGGGAATAAGGTCAAGTAAGGAAGAACAAGAGTTTTTCAACCTCACTCCTTAGTACACAATTAATTTTAAGGATCTTTGAGGACTGCACTATATGGTATCTGATAAAAGAAAGTTCCCACCAAATCTTCTCATGTTTACTTTAAAAATGGAAATATTGGTACACACTGCCCACACCCCACACAAGTCACTTGTTTCCCACTAGACATTGATTAAAAAGAGTTTTTTGATTGGTTCTGGTAAGGTCATTAGACAGCTTGATGATTATAAATAACTCCAGTGTCTATATATAGACTACATGCACAGACCACCTTTAAACTAACAAGAGATGACCCGATTTCTGTCAGCAGAACAAATGTGTCTTATATAAAGCACATATTTAACTACTTTTGCTAAATGGGCGACTGATAAAGAGATAGTGAAGAGAAATAAAGACGCTCAAATATGTTAGGCAAATTTTTACCTGTTCTGAATTCTCTACTTCTACAGCATTCATCTCTAACAAGATCTAAATTACTTACATAATTACAGGTAATTTTCATAACATTAAGTTATGAAAGTAACCTGCAATTGTGTAAAGGATATATACACATACATGTGATATGAATATTCAGTGCTCAGTAAAATTCAGCTGGAGATTCTGTGAACCAAAACTAAAAAACTGCAGTTACAATTTTCATAGAAATATCCTGTTTCTGACATTTTGCATATATGCACTAAGATGCATAAGATTTTTATTACATAATTGTAGAGTGGTGAGTAATAATGCTAGATTATTTGACTTTTCTTCTAACACATTCCAGACTCTAGAAAATATTTTAATTCGCAGAAAGATGTGCTATTAAAAAAACAGACAAATTTGGGTTTGTTACTGTCAAACAGTGAGGTATGATTTCTCTACCACGCATTTTTATGAAATCATAATTGGGTAATATATCTGAAATGAAATTAAAGAAATTCTATTGCAATACAAACCTAGAAAGCAAATGGTGCAAACACAAAAATTTGCAGGAATCTGGGGTTTTTAATTATGGCTTGCTATGAAAAAAAAATCCCTTTTGCATTGTTCTTAGACTTGTTAGATGTGTGTCTCAATTTAGATAGACAGGTATCTGACAGGGAAGATTGGAATCTCCCTTGGAATGGAGAATGTAAGCAGCCTCCCCACCCCCCATCTTTTTCCAAATTATTATAAATTTGCAATTAAAAGGCTGTTAGGCAAAGATTTGGGGAATAGATATAGCAGTTCTTTACTAGGGATATTAAAAATACAAATGTTGTACTACAAAAGAATAAGCAAAAAAACAAACAAACAAGAAATCCTAGAAAACCCTGATAGAGTCAGAAATACAACCTGATACCCTGTTGGTCAGGGCATTGGAAACAGTCCAAAAATAAGCCCTCCTGGAGTTGCAGATGTGGTCCTCTTGGAAGGAGAGATGGTCCTGTAGAAAAAAAGGGTCCAGAGATGGATCCGGTCTTCCTTTGAGAGTCCCATGGGAACACTGGATGTCTGGTGACACTTGTGGCTCCTTTTTATCTAGGTGGAAATGGTTTGGCTCCTTCTCCCTGGGTAGAGCATCTCACAATGGGATGATGTAATGTGTCATGTCATTGGTGAGCTTAAATGGCCCATTAACAGAAGCTATTCCCATGGAGGTAATGGGAGGGAGAACAGAGATAAGAAACAATGCCCCACCCGGTCTTAAGAGCTGGCTTGTTATCAGAAAGGCAGCCACCCCCTCCTTCTTGGAGTTACAACAGATAAAGAAAAAGAACACCTCCCCAACCGGGTTTCAACAGATGGAATAGCATAACTTTTTTTGTTGTTGTTGGGGTTTGTTTGTTTGTTTGTTTGTTTTTTGTTGTTGTTTTTTTGGTTTTTTTTGTGGGGTTTGTTTGTTTGTTTGTTTGTTTTTTGTTTTGTTTTGTTTTTGAGGGGGGTTTTTTGTGGGTTTTTTTTTGTTGTTGTGTTTGTTTGTTTGTTTTTTGTTAAATAAGCCAAGACAATGTGTCCAACAACAGATTAAAAACAGAAAAACTACTAGAGATGTTGAGATTTCCATCCTGGCTGACTTTTTGCCTATATATAACTGCAACAGACACTTCTGCCTTCTAAAAACTGTTAAAAAAGTTTGTAATTACTGTGTTCAGAGGTCTTCTTTCAGTTAGGATTTACTGTCCCTTACTCACAACCCTCAAAATGTACATGCAATACAAACAACTAGTTATGACTGAATGGAATTAAAGTTGGGTTTATTTTTGGTTAAAGTGTGGTTGCTTCTTCAGTATTAATGGCATGTAATTCACAATGGAATATATATATTCTGAAATTCTTTCTTTTCTTTGTACCTGTTCTTCTTAGTGCTGAGAAAATGAATTAGCACTAACATGATGAGATAAAACCCAAATTATCAGGATGTGGAACTTCAAGTACTCACACAAATGCAATTTGAATTACACATTTAAAATAAAATATTTCCAATTATAGTTGTTATATAAAGTGTGAGATACTTAGGTGCACTAAAAAATACTGCTTTCCATCTCAATGTGTTTTATATTCTGCACCAGTTAATGTTAAATTAAGACTACAAACCCATTACCCATAGTCTATTCATCCACCCATAGCAAAGTTAAAATATTGGAGTGCTTTTAAGCAGCCCCACAGTGTGTGAAGATAGGCTACTTCAGAACTGAGAGGATATATAACTGCTTTTTATTATGATTTCATACAGTTACAGTAGCAACCTACTGCCAAACTTCATGAAACAGCATAAAAACAGTGTAAAATTTAATCTGTGACCTTCACAGATATGTAGCTAAGTTTCTCTTGTGTGGGGTTGGTATGACTTTGTGACCCAGACCACTACATTGCAAAATCCAGGGTCTGCCTTACAACTCTGTTTTGCTCCCAGTTCTCTCCTAAATGCTCTGAATTTGCTGTGGAGTGATGCTATGTGGCAGGTGATGTAAACCAGCAACAATCAACAGCAAAAGTACAGGTGGAAGAGTAATATATGACAGACTGGACTATGCACTGCTTTTAAGATCTGGATGTGCTTGCACAAGCATCTTTTGAATCACACACAGAATTGAGTGTCCACATTTTGTCACCCTCAGTTCACATGTTAGTGCTGATGAAGGTTTCACACAGCAGAGAATGATGTTAGGTATTCTGGGGCTCAACAGTCATAAAGTATAGTTCCCACACCTTTGTCACAAACAAAAAGTGATTAGATCCCAAAAACTGTGAACAGTCTCAAATAGGGAAGAGCCAGATGCAAAAGACACAATATTATTTTAGAATCATAAAATCATTGAAGTTGGAAAAGATCCCCAAGTTCATAGAGTCCAGCCTGTGACCAATCACCACCACACCAGCATAATGAACTAAAGCAAAACACTAAGTGCCATGTCCAGTCATTACTGAGCCTGATCCCTACCTGGCTAAATACTGCCTTCAGGAAGCTTCAAAGAGTGAGAAGGTCCCTGCTGAGCCTCCTTTTCTCCAGGATGAGTCTCCACATCTCCCTCAGCTGCTCCTCATCAGTCTTGTGCTCCAGATCCTTCCCTATCTCCATTGCCCTTCTCTGGACATGTTCCAGCACCTCAATGCCCTTCCTTGAATTGAGAGCCCCAAAACTGAACACAGGAGGTGTGGCCTCACTAGGCTCAGAACAAGGAACAATCATTGCCATGGTCCTGCTGCCACACTATTCCTGATACAGGCCAGGTGCCATCGGGTACCTTGGCCACCTGAGCACATAGGTTTCTTTTTTCTTGCAGAACCATACTTAAGATCTGAGTTTTTGTCTCAGTTTGAGACAATTTTAGGAGGAAACGTTCTGTAACAAACATCTCCTCTAAAGGAGTCAGGTTTTGGCACTCCCTCCCCCACCAATACAAAAGGAATTTCTTGGAGAAAGTGAAAAAAACTCTGTTTATTTAACAAGCAGAATGCCCACAGGGATAGGAAAATAGAATAAATGTTAATATTGGACCTAATTGCTGTGGAGAAAGCTGACGGATTCAGAGTTCTTTCTTTAGCTGTGGCTTGGCTCCTCCTAAGGTCCAGAGCTGGGACGCGGTGTCTTGCAGCACCCCACCCGTGGACAGCATCTGATTCCCAGTGATGTTCTGGTTCTTGGACTGGAGCTAAACTGAATAGTTCCAGAAGAAGAAGGCACAGTCCTGGGAAAAACTTCTTGCCACAGCTAAGACAAAGAAGCTAGCTAAAAGCAAAGAATGTAACTCTTTCTCTCCACTGTGGAGATGAGAACTGGGAGTGTGTGCTAAAACACAACACAGTGCCAATGAATTTCCTTGGCTCCCCCCTACCTCTTGAACCTAGTTTAAAGGTATAGAACCTATTTCTGGGCATAAAGCAGACAATAGGGGAATGCAGTATTTTTATAAAATCACTCCAACACAGTTCTGAATAGAAAGATTAGGCTATTACTCTGCGTTTTCAATATGTATTCCTAGTTGTTGTAGTATCTGTCAGAGTCACCACTGTAATTTTTTTTTTAAATTACGATTTTGTTATTTGGATTGAAAAATATGAAATTTTCCATAAACCTCTAACAGTATCACATCATAGTTCATCAGAAAATCCAATCCAAGTGGCTAAACTCCAAATGAGGTGCTCTTCCTGAAGCAGTGATCCTGTAGAAAGGTCTGGGAGCTCTGGTCCTCTGGGAATCCAGTGGGTAAGTGCTACATGCACTGTCCCAAATCCCAGCTTATATCCAGGTGAGAATGCTTGGCTCCTCCCCCTGGGCAGAGCATCTCACAATAGCATGAGAAGTGTGAAAATGGGTCCTTGATGGCCCATCAACAGAGATAACCCCTGGAGGGAGTTACCTGTGACTCATGGGTTTTCAGCAGAAGACACCCCAAAAGTCATTAGCAGAAACACCCCAAAGGCGTTAATGGGCCATTAGCAGAAAAGGCAGGGGGCTTGGGAAAACACTAGCCCACCTGGTTTCAACAGTTCATGAAGATGGTGATAGAATAAATACTTTGTGTACATCCTACACTGCAACCCAGGACACCTCCCTGTTAGCTATAGCATATATTTGCTACTCTAAATCCTTATATCCACTCTAGAATTTGTCAGAAAAAATAACGTGGTCTTTTATCATCTTCTCATAAGCAAGCTAAAAAAAGCACCACCTGGTACTACGTTTGGTAGCATATTAAGATAGGTTGTACAAGGACCTGTTGAGATCCTCTTTCCAACATCCGTTTGTGTACAGGTTGGTACACCAAATATCACCCTGGGATTATGAACAGCAGCATGGCCTGCCAATCTCATGTGATTAGATAGAATAATGTAATCGATAACTAGATAAATTATGCCCCGCTTAGGAGTGCAGTGAGAATATGGCAACCAGTTTGGGGCAGCATGCATTGAAGAACACCATGGGAGCCAAATGAGGAAAATCTGGATGAAAACAGCTAATGGAGTCAGGGACCACAAAAACATGAATTGTATTTTAAGAATTACTCAAAAAGCATCTCTGGTTTAAAGATGAGAAGATTCAGAAGAAACAAGAATGACACACACCAAAAACTGCTATCAAAGAGAAAGAACATTGTGTTCATGTCTATGTCAAACAAACAAACTAATGAACTTAGTTTACATCAAAAGATTTGGCATGAACAACAAACTTCTTATCAACATAAATAGTGGTACACTGAACTAAAGATCCTTGAAGACCAGACAGATTTACCGTCACCAGAGGATTTTAAGAAAAGGCTGGATAAATATCTGCCAGGAAAAACACAGTTATAGTTGATACTGGTCTCAACAGGGAAATGGACATGACATCTGTCCTTCCAGCCTGACAGGTCCTCAAGGCCAGGAGTCAGCAAGAAATAAAAGGAGGTTTCCAATTAACTCTCAGAAATCACACTGGTCTTATTTTCCGGGCCTGGAACCTCAGGTAATTGAAAGGAAGAGCCACTTGATTTGACAGGCTCTTGTATTGCTTCAGTACCTTCCATGGCATTTTCTAGCTCATAAGCCTGACTTGCCTTTTCTGGGTTTGACAGGAGTAAGTCTCAAGTGAGAGAGACAGGAAGTACTAGAAAAGTTTTTATCCTATTTACAAACACTGCCAGACCAGTGCAAGACAAAATCTGACTAACAATCCCTTGTCATTTATTTCTAATAAATAAATAGGGTGAAATCATTAGCAGCCATGACTTACTTTTCTCTAAGCTGGAGAGAAAAATGCATATTTTTTATAGCGTGAGCACTGCACAAAACATCAATAAAGACTCAAAATTGTTAAGAGTGCAGAATTAGGCCAATCATGTAGAGTCTATTACACAGTCCAGCAGGCATCCTAGCTTCAAAATATTTCCTGGCAAACCGTTTGCAATTTTAAACCTTTACATTAGAAAAATTATTATGACTTTCCTAGATTGAAAAAAAATTAAATCTACAGAAACACCACCAGATTACATTGAAACAGCAGAGAGCTTCCAGCACTGACAATGCACAACAGGAATGCTCATGGAAAGAACGAGAATATGAATATTTCAGTTGAAGAGGTGAGTTATTTAATACAACAGCAGAACACAAAGAAATCAAGTATAGCCACCTTTTCAGAGTGTAGATGAAGGCTATGAGCTTACTTCTGAGCACAAAATAAAGGCAAGGACAAACAATGCCAGTTTTTCTCCTAGGACAGATCCATGAGTCTTCCCTCCTGTTCCCAATCATTGTAGTCCCAATAGGTGCAAATTACTTCTATGGGAATGGAATCAGGACCAATTAGGGTAAAAAAAAAATATATATATATATATATATATATATATATATATATATATATATACACGCACTCAGTAATATATGCTGTGGGAGGTGTTCTTGGACTCCTTTGCAGAGACTTCCACTGCTTCAGTTTACATCCCTACTGTAACAGGCAGCTAATTAGCTGCTTAGCTGCCTGGCTGCCATTGGCAACACAAGATCATGCTGGTTTATGTTACCATAACTCCTCCAAAAACTGCCTTTCACAAGTCCCAATGCATACAAAGGAAATAACAAGGAAACAGATAGTTCTACTTACAGAGGCTAACCAAAAAAAACCCAAAAAAACAAACAAACAGAAGCTCATAAAATTAATCTTTTTTGAGAGATGATGAGCCCTTGGAGCTTGATATGGAAGAATTTGATGCACTATAATTTTGCAATCAGTCTTCTGTCTTTTCATAGATGTTTACCAAAAGTACTGCAGTCAGAGATAAAATACAGTATAAGAAGTATAACAAGGAAAAAAAATAGTGTGTAATAGTAACAGCATGTATTTAATAATAGAGCTTTCTGTATCCTAAGGCAGTGCACACAAGTACCTTTAAAATGGGATTATTGACAATCTATATCAGGATGTAATAAAAATAATTTAGCTAGTTGATTTATTAATTTTAATATGTTTTATATATTTTAAGTGTACTTGAACTCTCAGAATTTTTTAATTTATCCTCAGAATAGTTACAATAATCTTTAAGCTGTTTGTCTTTTTTTAAAGCACAATACTATTTAAAAGCACTGTAAAACATAAATCTACCTTGACACAGGTCATTCTTGGAATTATACACTTCAACAGACTCTCATGTCTGACTAAGTTGTGGTTACCATGTGAATGAGAGATATTCAAAGCATATAATAGAAGTCAATAAAGAAATTTAAATTCATTTTATCACTCTAAGATTAATCTCAGCTATTATCTTGCCTAATGCTAGCTATTTTAACTGATGGCAGGACAACAAAGACACAAACTGTAGCAATGGGGAACAAAGACAGACTTTTTTGCTTATTCCAAAGATCATTTATTGTCACAAACCAAACCTTTATATGTTCTAAACTTAACCCAAACAAGCCCACATTGACTGCCTGCCACTGTAGTGTCACTGTTCATACATCCCTTTACCCAGTCAGCTCTCTGACCATGTGGTGTCCATGCTTCGCCTCAACTAGAAACTGCTTCATGCATAAGGCAAGCACATGCCAGCCATACAACCTGATCTCTGGTTACATGACCTGTTTTTTACCTTGCTGTTAGCTGAATCTTTCCCAGAGTGCTTTCTAGTGAGCAAGAGTGAACAGGATTTCTTGTCTCCCACAAGAAACCTAGATATTCTTGAGGCATATTTGTTAGGAATATTAGGTGAGTCAAGGACTGATTATTTCAGCATCTTGCAGTGAAGATACTGTCAGAGGGCATTTAGGGATCCTGTAATAAAAAGTATGACTACCTACAGGGTATTCTGTTGGTGTTATTTAAAACTCTAAAGTTTAATGTAATAACTTTCAGCACAATTTTTTTATAGTTTTCTGCTTTTATGTATAAATATTACTATATTAATTTAACACCAGCTGTTCTAATTTCAAAACCTGTCTGAAACAAGACAGAAAACAAGCAAAAAATTTAAGACAAATTATGAACAACTGGAACAAGAAAAATCCATTTCAAGATTTTATAATTTCAGATTAACTAGGTCCACTGCTGCCCTTCAGTTCATCCTGAATATCTCATGACTGAGCTTTTTTGCCCTCTTTGCTGCCTTTTGATTAATAAAATAAGATATATAATTTGCATTAACAGCAATGAGCTTAAAATATAATACTATAACACAGAACTCAGGAACATTGGATATCTACAGTAGCTTTATAACAGTACATTATTATACAATATATTGCAGGTAGAGAAGCTATAAAGTGCTTGTAACCATCTCTACCAACTCCCATTAATTACCACATATCATCTTGCAAGTTTTGCAATTATCTTTGGTTTTAAAACCAATAATTGGCTTTAAAGTGATCTTGAATGAACTGCAAGGAGACTGCCCTCGTGAAGAGGGATCAAAGTGCTTAGAATGTTGAGCTGGACACTGATTATTTCCCCAGCTGGGAAAAGAAGAGGAAGCCTGTAGCATCACCAGTTCCTGGGAGGAGCCAGACTACTAGGACAAGTAGAAAGGATAGGAAGGTAGCTAAAAGTTTTTAGTAAAGGTGAATGCAAGCACTGTCACCTCTGTGACAGCTTTTCCTTACAAAGCTACCAGGGCTTTCTTTTTTTAAGGATCACTTTCAAGTAAAAAAGTTATACCAACATTTATGTTCTATTTTGCCACTACTAGAATTCATACCAATAAATATCTAACAACAGGAGATATAATATTAATAAATATTCCTGTTAATTAATAAATATTCCTAACAACAGGAATTTGTATTATTTGCTGCTATATTGTCTTCTAGATGATAGAAAAGTTCTGGTTCCTTGAATGAGGTGCTTTAGATGTCACTTGAGTTCTAACGGTTTTGTTCTTCACAGGAACTGTTTGTTGCCATGCTCTTCAAGTTGGAGTAGTATATGGATTGAATTTAGATTTCCTTGCATCTCATCTTTCTCATTGCATCTCAAAGAATCTGTTTCCAAATCACCTAAGTGTCAAGTTTTCTGCACGTCCTCATTGAAGACTACAGAAGCTGGGTAGTTGTAAAAGGAAAGTCCTTCATTGCATTAAAATCAGTCCCAGGAAGGCACTGGTGTTACACTTTGTGCCAATATGTAGAAAGCCTTCTGGCAAAAAGTCCCCCATGTCCCAAGCAGATGTGGCAGCATCTTAGCAGTAGTACCAGCAACATTAGCAGTGACAGCACCTATAATCTGTGTTCCATGAACATGCTAGCATCCTCAAAATAGTGCATTTTATTCTATTTTTAGCCAATAGGGTAAAAAACACAGTGTTTTTATAGTCTTGCTGGACCTATCCTAAGCTAAGATTGATGTGCAAATCTTAGCAAATCTTACAAATTCTACTTATATAGCTCAACCTGTTCCATCTAGGAATGTTTAGCAAGGCTACACTGTTTTTGTTATGTCTAGAGCTTAACTAACTTTGCAAAAGCAATGCCACTGAACTTTAAACTAGGTTTTAGGTCTTTTTCTTACTAACTAATTCAGTCTCTTATTTGCTTAAGGCACTTTTAAAAATCTCTACTTATTTAAAACTAAACTTGCACTTCTACCTCATATCTGTGCGGACTTATGTATTTTAGTTTCTCTGAAGGTTCTAATTAAGCCTTCACATTTCTGGACATCGCTGAGCCTGTGTGGATGGGGCCCAGAGGTATTTTGCATCCTGACACCTAAGCAAGGATGAAAAGGATGAAAGCTCCCTGTGGTACACTTGCCAGATAACTAAGTCTAGGCTATGTACCGGAGGTAAATTTCACTTCCTCTGTTGTGCAAAAGACAAAGTAAAATATGTGACTGTTTTTTCCTTCTTGTTGAGCCTCTACAAAGAGACTGGCTCATTTGTTTTCAAGTTCGAAATCATAGCTTTGAATTGTCAGGCAGCAACAAATAAGGAGACAACCTAAATTGCCATGAGACTATTTTCACAGAACTGGTATTTAAATATTTAGTGATAACTCCTTTGACCACAAGCATGACCCCTCACATGAAATACATCACATAGACAAAGAAAGAAGCCCAGCTGGAACTCATTCTGTGTAATGCAGACATTAATACCCACCCTGGTGAGATGCCCAGTTCCTTAACTTGCAAGAGATTCTTAGTTAACCTCAATGAATATATTCACAAGCTCCTCTTTTATTCTCAAGATAAACTTTTCAATAAAAACAAAAGGAAACAAAAAAGCAATACCAAAACAACAGCAAAAATCTGCAAAATAGTGTTAGATTTGAGTGTCTTCATGCTTGTTATAGATATTCAAATGATACAGCTTCACTGATTTATAACATTTACTTTGGTTTGACTTAGATTCTTCTCACAGATCAATTCTTTCAAATGACAAATTATAATGAAATGCACTGCTTAGTCCACAGCCAGCATATTCTATAATACATTTATTCTGTACTTACATGTAATTTACTACCCTGAATAGCCTTGCTCATCTGTAACTGTTTTGCTTTGAAACAGAATTGAATTTTGTTTTCTTCTTAAAATAAACTTGTGTGTTTTCAACAGGGTGACAATTGCTTCAGCAGTATTTCACTTCTAAGCATTATGTTGTAATCAGTGGGCATTCAGAGACTGATCTGTATTACACCAGTCAGGACATACATGAAATAATAAAATTATTTAATACCATGTCTGGGATCTTACCCCATATCATGGTGTTTATTTACAAATAAAACTTTATAAATAGTAGCATTTACACCAAGTATTTTCTTTGTACTTACACAAAAATGCTACAAGGAAGCTGCCTTTTTTTGAAAGGTCCATTATTTTTCCCATTAGAGATTGGGTGCTCACTGACATGCATGATCACTGAAGTATAGTTAATTGTTTTGTTGTCAGTTGCTGACTGAAATTATCCACCTAGGTGGGAACTTACTTAAAGGTGGGAACTCCCTTGCCTCTCTCCATGTAGTTGCAGTTGGAACTGCAACTACAAGATATTTTTCTCTTTAAATTGTTTTCTGCTGCCTTTTATAAGAAGGGACTGGCCTAATGCATAGTTCAACTCTAGAGATCTCTTCTTCTTGGTCTGCCTGACTGGCTTCTGGAAACTTAGACCTGAGTCCCTCCATTGCCTGACCTAAATTCCAACAGTGCCTGAGTCAAGTATTCCATACTATCTTAGCACCTCTAAGGACCGGAGCAAACCTTTGGAAAATTATGGTGCTGTGGTTTGACACTGGCCCAATGCCAGGCACCCATGAGAGTTGCTCACTCACCCTTCCCTGCCACAGCTGGACAGAGGAGGGAAAAGGGAAAAGAAATAAAAAAATGAATGCTTCATGACTGAGATAAGGACTGGGAGAAACACTTCAAGGGCAAAACAGGCTCAACTTAAGTTGCAAAATTAATTTCTTACTAACTGAGTCAGAGGAGGATAATAAGAAGTAAAATAAGCCCTTAAAACACTTTTCGCCCCCCAGCTCCTTCCCACTGGCAACGCAGAGAGACAAGGCATGCAGATTTTGGTCAGTTCATCACTGTCATGGCCACAGCTGATCTGAGGTTTTACAGATAAATTTGGCCATAATAAGAAATCCAATTCAGCTAACCTAGTTTGTTATAGAAAAGAAGTAAACAAGTCCCTGTGTGAGTGATGATAGGCTGGATTTGAACTCAAACAGGGGACCTTTGCCTATCCCATTCGGTCCCGAATGCAAACATCTAACTGGCTAGTGAGCTGGGCAGTGCCGAGACCCCAACCATTCGGTTGTTCAGGTGTGGGAATTTTGAATCCTCTACAAAAGGAGGCATCCATAATAAATCTTGGCTATTTGTCACATTACCTTCAGTGAGTCCTGTCAAGTGCCTGTCTCCAAACTGCGACCAAAATGTAATACAAAACTGAGATTTTCTTCTGCTGCTCTGGGAGAGCATCCATCTCCTGTGAGACCATGGGGTCCTTCCCATGGGAGACTATGATGGACATAGTTGGACTATATCTACACAGATGGTTTGGCTTAACAGATACCAGCTCAACCAGCCTAGCTCAAAGTAAGCAAGTCCCTAGAAATGACAATGATAAGTACGATACAAACTCAGACAGAGGACCTCAGCCAACCCCTTTGAAGCACAGATACACCCATATCATTGGCCAGTGAGGTAGGCAGAATTAAGACCCTTGACCAATCATGTCTGTAATCACAGGAAATTTGAAAGCACTATAAAAGGACCTGCCAAACAATAAAGAGTGCTGTTGTTGCATGATTTCAGTGTGTAAATGTTGCGTCCCTGTCTCCATCAACAGCAACAAGAGACAGTTCTCTGTGAACTTCTCTGGCATGGGTCTGCTTTCATAAGCAGCAGCCATACCACACCTGCTGCAATGTGAATTTCCCCCATAGGCAAACAGTCCTCCCAAAACTGCTGTACATGGGTCTCTCTTTCCATGGGGTGCAGTCCTCCAAGTGCAGACTGCTCCAGCCTGGGAGCAGAGGCCCTCTCTCTCTTCTCTGGGTCTCCCACTGGATCACAGCCTCCTCCAGGCATCCACGTGCTCCAGCATGGGCACCTCCCTCATGGGCTGTGAGTGGATCTCTGCATCCCCCATGGATCCCCAGGGGCTGTGGGTGTTTCTCTGCATCCCCCATGGATCCCCAGGGGGATCCCCAGCCATCAGCCATTGGCTCTGCCAGACATGGTGGGAAGCTTCCACCAGCTTCTCACAGGAGACATCTTTGTGGCTACAAGAAACAAGGCTATGCCAAACCAATACATATGGCCACTGAGATCTTTTCTAAGCTGAAAACTTTTGAATGTGCATCTAAAAAATCCAACATCTTGTTTATTGTAATCAGTCTTTCATTGTTTCATACTTCAGATGTATTGTGTAATGTGGGGGTCGGCTTCTCCGAGACTCCGGCCAGCCCTGCCGCCTCCCACAAACCCGGGGATCTTGCTGCCAGAGGGGCGACCAACTCCTAACCCTGTAGGCCCGAAGGTGAAAGAAGGACGGGACTCTCGGGGTAGCTTAACCGAGGGGATGCGGATCCACCAAGGCGGCGTCCCAGAGAGACACCAATCCTTGGCTGCACCGGCTTTTTATTTGCAAGGGGTGGGTTGTACAAATGGGTGGTCTCTCTGCAACAAACCAATTAGGAAACATCGAACCATGGGGTGATCTTAACTTGGTCCAATAACAAGTGACTGGGAGGAGGAATACACAGTTAGGTGGGAGGGGAAGTTACATAACTGAGGTGATGGACAGATAACCGAAAAGGTGTAAACAACTATTATGGGATAGGAAAAACCATGACGACCGGGAAAGGCGGGAAACTGTAAGGGAAGGGAAGCCATTTTGAACAATTGTAAAAATACAGAAATATAACAAAGAACTTGGAATAAACGGTCCAACATTCATCAAAACACCTCCAGAGTGTAACCATTCAATTCACCCAAAATCTGGCATGAGGTCACAAGGACCTGATTTTATTTGTACCAAAAGCATCTGAAGAACTGGATAAGTGCCTCACTCTCCTGAAATTCAGTTAGCATAATTCAAGAACACAGAAAAGACAAAATTAACTACATGAAAATAGGGCTAATTAATAGTCCTCGCATATAATTAGACCTGCTCAAATCTGGCCTAGCAGAGTTCTGATTGATAAATTTCAAGAAGTGATCTTTGCAAAATTTACTCAATCTATAACTCTGGCTGTTTCTAGTACTAAGATAATGAAATATTTGATGCAGCCACATAGTACCATAGGATGGTGGTGAGAAGAACTATTTCAATCTAATCGATAAAAAGAAAATGTTTGCAAGTAATGTGCCATTTCAAACAATAGTCTCAGCTCTAGTTCTCTCTTTTAGAGAGAGCTTTTGTTATCTTGTGTGGAAATATGCTCCAGAGTCTGCAAAGGGTGAACTTGCATTTGCCGTGTTTCCCAGAGCAGGAAAGGAAGTGAGCATGGAAAGAACCCAGGAAAGAAAATAGTCATGCACTGATGTACAATATTCCATTTTATTCAGTATCTGCACAGGCACCTCTAGTCTCTCTCTCTGAACAGAGTAGCTGTGACTCACACATTATCAGGAGTTTCAGAGCAGTGCCTTCTGACACATACCCTCTTCAAGATCTGCAAAAACAGTCATTTTTTCCCAAACTTCTGCATTTGTAAAGGGAGCTTGGGCTGATAATTGACAAAAATTTAACTCATTGTAAAGTGGAAGGAGAAGGAATGATTGTGAGAGAAGTAGACTGCCTAGGCATTTCCTCAGATGCCTCAGACACTGAGCTTGATTGTGCTCGTGCCTGTCCATCTTTCCTAAATGCTACTTCTTGGTTGTAACTTCACAGTTGCTGAGAGCACAAATGCAACAAAGCTTAAAAAAATCAGTCTTCAGGCCTAGGGCCAGCTTTTCCCAGTGTTTTTACACTTAGAAGGCTTTTGCTAATCTTTAAAGTATTTTAGTAATAAAAGAATCTTGCTGAGAAATGCAGAACTCCCTTATACTTTCTGTTTAAAATACAGACGGTCTTTTGGATTAGCTGAACTCTGTCAAAAAATGTAATAAATTTTGGCTTCTATGGTCAACAGTAAGTTTGCAGTATGGCTTGAAAGAAATGCAGATACCAAAAAGGAAAAATGCAGTCCTGCATTATTGGCAAATTCATCAAATCTGGCGACCACTCTTTTATTTCCATGACATGTGGGGTTCAAGTTCTTGCATTAGAACCTACTGTCCCAGCTTTCTTCTCAGAATGGCAAGATCAAAAGTTGGTTGTAAAAGTAAGCATTGGAAATATATGCTCCTTGAAAGTCTCCCAGTAATACAGAATTAAAATCAAGGGGGAAAAAATTTTCAGTTAAGTCATACTATGTAGTTACTATTATGGTGCCACAATTTTTACTTTCAGAAGAAAGCCTAAGAAACACCCATTTGGAAGACAGATAAATCTTCACCAATCTTATATGTAACTCATCATGAAAATTTTACACAAAAGGTGCAATGCACTTGATCTCATATCTATTTTTTCCCCCTAGCTGTTTACTATGTACTTAATGAGGAGGATCTTCCTGTAACTATTTATGGATGAATGAATGGATTTGAATATCACTTCCACACAGCTTAGAATTCATTAAAGATCAAGCAGAAGAACAACTGGTCATAAAGAAAAATATTTATTATGCTAATTCCTGGAGGACTTTGTATTATTGCCATATGAGAGCTATCTGCAAATGATAGATTCCAAATTGCATCCTGAATGAATTGTATCAGCAGGAAGAACCATTGAATTAAAAGGTCTGTTGCACAGTCTTCACCTGAAGCACAGATAGAACCTTTATTTCAAATACTCATCAGCCTTATTTAAATTAAATCTTTAGAATTCCAAAAGCTTTCAAGAATGACTAATATCTCCAGTAAAATATTCTGATGAAAATTGAAGATAATGGTCTTATGCCATTAATTACCTTAAAATGGCAGTATTCACATAAGAAAAATAAAATTAACTTAATTTTCAACTAAAAATTAATGTTTGGACGTACAAAAAATTAATTTCCTTTATTTGCCAACTAGTATCGTAAAGGGTAATGTTACACAAGATATTTGCATCTTACAGGAAGCCAGTTGCAGATCCCTAAAAAGAAAAAAAGCTGTATTTTAAGTCGGGTTCACAAGAAAATTAGTATCTAGAATTTCAAAGTTGAACACTTTCTTTTTAACTGTCACAGGTTTTTTATGTCTTTATTATTTCATAGATGAATTATTTATGTGACATCAATACGGTTGTTCCTTATACAAAAAAAAAAATGAAACCCAACAAAATGTCACTAAGTAGTTCAGGATATAATACAAACTTTTGCTAAATTTCATTAAAATCTTGCATTTCAAGTACTATATATCTTACCAACAATATTTCAATTATTATTGACATTAAATACTTGTAAATATTTGCACCAAGACTTGTATGTCATGTGTCATTATAGTCTGTGCCCACTAAACACTGACTTCAGAGTCAAGAGAAAAAGTAATAGATAGGCAGATTATACACGGAGAAACACCACAGCTGCTAAAATGAAATATGGGCTTTTATGAGCTATATTTTGAATTCTTTTGAAATGCTATTTTCTAGTTTTCCCTTCATTGATTAAAGGAGCACTGTCAATATAAAGCTAAAAAATGCATTTCCCTACCTCAATTCCTCTAACAACACTGTAATCTATAAAATATAACAATGACAGACACATCTTTTTACCTATCCTTATGTTTGCATCTGGGGGAGAGCAAGAGGAAAGTAATTTCTGCTCTTTTATTTTAAGCAAAATGTCTTTTTTTATGTGCTTGGATCCTGTCAAGAAAATAAGGAAGTAAGAATCCAATCTGATGAAGAGCCAAATACCCTCAAATTCCATTAAAGTTTGAGGACAAAATCCTAGCTATGTAGAAGCAAATGGTGAAAAAAATCCACCTGGGCAGGAAATTGCCCACCATAATTTCTTATTTACACGGTACCATGGATTATTTTGAGCCATGATTAGGAGAGTGGATTTTCTCAGCAGGATACATCAATACAGGCTGCCAGGATACTCAACAAACACTCTATTCCTGCATGAATTCTGAAAAGTTGGAGGTTTTATTCTTCCACTCCATCTCTTGGCTTCATTTCAAAAACGTAATTTCAAAATCACAATTAATTATCGACGCCAAAAAGATATGATTTTCCATAAGGTGTCTTAAGATTTTTGTTCAACGAATGAAGAAGGGGCAGCTGAAATAATTTCATGATAACAGCAAAAATATAGGTGCAGTCAGCTTTCAGCAGTATTTCTAGATATTTCTAAATGCATAATAATATTTCTAAATTTATTTTTAGATTAGTGCATCTGTAGCAAGACAGAAGTCCATTTATTTTCTGGTACTGAGTGTGGAGAACCCAAGAGAGGCCATTCATTGCTGTCTAATAGCCAACCAGTTGTATCATGGTATACATGTCTGGGAAATACATACATTCTTACAAGACCTCTAAAATAAAAAAGCAACACACAAGATAAGCAGAAATAAAAGAATTAAACTGATGCCAGCTGGCCATCACTGCATTATGTGGCACGTCCCTATTCCTTCCCTCTCCCCCTGTAAATCATCACTGGTGCCTAAATGACTAAGTTGTACCAACACTAAGAAGAGATGAGGCTTTTTAGCACACAAAGATCTATGCTGTTATCTTAATGATTAGCAATGCCTTGTTAAAAAGCCCTACAAATCAAAATATTCTGTATGATGTACTTGAATTTTATAATACATTTCTCTGTATTCACAGCAAAAGGCATCTAAAAAGGTTTAGATGGCAGAGTGTTGCTGTGAAATGTTGGACATTCTTTTGTCAATTTCTATGATAATCCCTGAACCAAAAAGTGTATTAAAATATATTTGCTATTCTGACACACTATAGGTCCTGCAACGCCAAGGTATCAAATCTTGGAGACTAGAGATCAGAGATACAAACTGCCTTCTATTTATGCTTTGAGAAAACAAAGTACACCTAAAAGCAGTGTACAGTGTTCTTAATCTGCAATGGCCTGAATCTGTGCTCCATATTAGAATATATTAGAGGGAGGGAGGGAAATATTTCAAGCTCCCATTTAGCAATTGACATCAGCAATCCAATAAAAAAAAAAAAAGAGGTAGGATTTTATTTTTTCACATAGCACTTTATTTTTTTTAAAAAATGCACAATTGCTACTGAAAAAATATAATGGGAGAAGTAAAACTACACTGACAGAGGGCCTAACATAGTCCTTTGTGCTGAAGTATCCTCAGAGGAAACCTTCTTTCTGCAACAATTTAATGAAAAAATTGGGTCCTAATTTAGCTGAAGTAGGAGCTGGGAATTAAACAGTGAGAACACTGGCCTCTGGTTTCTTTCTCTTTCACAATCAGTAGTGGATACATGTAGAAACAGCCCTGACATCTTCAGTGAAAGCTGGGTTCTTATATCACCTCTAGATGTTCCATGATCAGGGATTCTGGAGTCAAAAATAGCGAAACAGCAGAGCTGTATGCCAAGTAAAAATTCAGCTCTGGAACCATACCTGTTTGCAACACTGATCAAGCAGGAGTAGATGAGCCTAAAACATATTCTAGCAACTGCTGACACACTGAGAAAAATAGTCAGGTTTCGCCCCAGGAAATGCCCAGGGCCCAGAACACTCTCACAATTCTTTTTCTCCTTACATCTTGAAAAGTTCTAAATTTACTTTTAAAATATTTGCAGACTTCATTGGCTGAAATATTTTCTCACAACTGCATCTTTTTTCAGTACTGAGAAAAAAAATGTTTTCTGAAGGTTTAACTTCTTTGCCATAGAAAAAGAAAGGTTTTCATCCCTCAAACACTAAGGTTGATTCTGGAGGAACACTAAGTGGTATGCTTTATTTTGCTTTCAGAGGCAGATGGCAAAATTGGTGAAAGGATAGACAATGAAAGGGTGTCAGAATACACACATAAAGATTGCATATGGTACACTGCAAAGCTTGCTTAATTTGAGTATACTGAGATCGGACATTACATATATGAAAACAATAGTTCAAAGACATTCTCTTTACAATTCTTTTGTGTGATATCCCTGCAAGTATATTGGTGTCTTGGTTTGAAAGACAAGTGTCTGCTAAGGAGGGCAGGAGCCTCCTTTGGAATGGAAAATATGACCCCTTCCCTTCCAAATTATTCTAATTTTGAAATAAGAGGCTTTTAGGCAAACATATGAGAAAAGAGATAACAGTTCTAACAGTTCTAGACAGTTCTAAAAGGGGTTCTTTAGTGGTGTGTGCACTAGTATGTATAATGTATAATGTGGCAAACAAACAAGGGGTAATAACAAACAAGAACAGGAGACCCATTGAACAGTCTCTTCCTGCTATTTCAACACCTGCCCCTTTGGTGCAGTTACAGTTACAGCCAGCAGGGGCGCTGGTGGCTCCCAGTGTGCAAGGCAGGTGCGATGAGTTCTCCGCGGCTGCAGGGGGCGCTGTGGCACGGGCCGGTCATTTGTCTCCAGGTGGATGATGGTGGACACAGCCGGCAGAAAGAGATGAAGGAGGGCTCTCCTTTACGAAGCCCCAGAGACAGCCAGTCCCAGTGCCCCCTTTGAATAGCAAAAGGAGCTGTAGCAGGAACCTCAGAAGAAGCAAGTGGAAGAGCAGGACCTCCTGGCAGAGGGTGAAAAGCTACACTGTAGCACAAACCCAGAGCAATGGTGGAGGTGCGGTGAGGGTCAGGCTCCTGAAAGCGGTAGAGGAAAAAAACATCTCTAACACCTCTCCGAGATCTTCTCACCGGCACTGGCTGGTCCTTCGGATCCATGCTGTGCGGAGGGTGCGGGCAGCCCCCCGGCGGGAAACGAGGGCCGTCCCGGATCCTGGTGGAGCACGCACTGGCTCTGGGCTTCCCGACAGCAGAGCAGCAAAAGAACCCAGCTGCCAAGCTCAGTCACAGTGCCGGGGAAAAAAAAAAAAAAAAAAAAAAAAAAAAAAAAAAAAAAAAAAAAAGAGCAGAAGCCACAGAAACAGCAGGGTCTCTGATCAGGGGTACCGGCCGCGTGTGTGTCGCTGAGCCACCTCCCCGAAGACAGACTGGCTCTCGCCCCGCCTCCAACTGCCCGTGGAAAGCGCGGCTCAGCTCCCCTGCACTCCCCTTCCTCACGACCGCCCCGCAGCCACGGAGGATGGGGGTGGGACAGGCACAGCCACCGCCCTTGGGCACAACACAAAACAGATCAAAGACCTCAAAAATGGGATGGGATAATAAACCATCCCCAAGATCACTGGAAAAAAAGACACTGGAAGCTATGTGCAACTCGGCCATTTTCTTCTATCATCCGCTTGCTGTTCACATCTTGTTTCAGAAACAGCTGCAGGTGGTAAGTGTCCTGTGAAAAGTGATCATGCTTCCTTCAAGTTGTAACTATTGTGGAAAACAGAATTTAGAATACTCTATTATGATTAAACATTGAATAAAGTTCCTTGTTAAGCTCACTGTTATATTGTTAAGTTTGCCGCTATGTAACTAGTGTTTGTAACCTATTGAGTTTTACATGTTCTCCCGTAGTTCCTGCACCCTTCTCCGGTTAGAATTCTTTGTAGCCAGCTTGTTAAAGTTCTCGATGTTAGATATGTAACCAGTTTGTTAAAGTTCTTAAAGTTTGTTATATAGCCGGTTTGTTAAAGCTCTTGATGCTTGTAACCCCTCAAGTCTCTTAGCAAATGTTTCACCCGGAAGTCCCTGTACCCTGCCCCCAGCTCCTACTTCCTACTTCCCCTATATCAAGTAAGGCACCCCCACTGCTCCCTTAGAGACTTGCACAAATCTGCATATTCAAATGAAGGAGCTCCAATACCGAACAACCACCCCTAACAGCGAGCCAATGTGAGATAAAGACCCAAAACTTATTGCCCTAAGCCAAGAACACATAAAGGAATTCCAGGCCCATGTCTCAGCTGGTCACCATGACTTGACAGTAAAAAAGAAGAGTAAAGGCCCTGGGTGCCCTAAGGGCAAAGAGAGGACTTAGGCTTTTAGCCTGACCCCTTCCTGCTCGGAGTCTTCCCAGAGACTCCTGCGAGGACGGAAGGCCCAGCTCTGCCTGCTTGTCAGACAGAACTGAAGATTTCTCCTCCAGCGCATGGTCTCGGGAGCAGCAGTGGTGTGCGCACACCCCTAAGCCCCCCATCCCTGGCTGTTTTCAATAAAGGCCATTTAAAGAGGAGAAGAAGGTCTCCTGGCCCTATTTATAACAACTATGATTTCAAGGGAATCAGTGGCCAGTATGATAAGCAGCCTATACTATTTCATGTTTAAGAATGTACACACAGAGTCAGACATCATCAGCAAACATTTTTATTTTTTCCAAAGCTTCTGAAGCAGATTGATTTTGCAAAGCTTCTCTTTTGTTCCTGCACCTTGTTGCTTGGCCATCATTTGTGCCAAATCTGCCTTTTAATTCATTTTACTGCAGCCTTTTGCAGAAGGTCATTTATTCAGTAATCACTTGTCTGTTCAAAAGCTTATTACTCCATGTTTGTCAGAAAGAGGAAATACTACTACATTTGAATGCTGAATGGGTTGCAAACTACTTTCCAGGTGAGGGATATGAAAAATTTCAGAAGCTTTACTTATTGCCAGTTAAATGAAAACAGCTAAATGAACCTACACATTCAGGGTTAAAAACAGGCAAAAGGATGCAAACCCATACAGTTTACAGTTCTTACAACTTTCATTCTAAAGCAAATACATTTCATAATATATTACGGCTGCACTAATTTCTTCGTTGACTACTAATGCCCTCTACTGGTGCTTCACACACATACTCTGACTTTTTGGATTGTTAAAAACTGCTCAGGATTCATTTTCTGTTCCTTTCCAGAGAATGGAAAATAATTCAGCCATAATTGAGTTTTTCTATGTTTCACACCCACCAAACACATATCTGCAGGAAAGGAGCTTTTTTCTGGGGTTTTATCACCAAGATACACTCGGTAAGTGCTGTTTGCTTTTCCAAATTCACAGCTGCCATGGGAATTACTGACTACAAAGAACTCATGCACTGACAACCTTTTTTAAAACCTTTTTAAAACCCTTGTCAATATTCAAAAGGAGAAGCATTCAGATTTTCATTAAAAATGACATGGAACCAGCAGGATCATTAAAAATAAAGAGTTGTTTATAGCTAATGGTCTCATGAAGACTTTTATGACATCTGGTCTTGAGCCGAGCCCAGGAGGCCCAAGAGGCTTCATCTTAGTCCAAGAAGCCAGTACTATCAGTTTGTGTGGCATTTGCTTTGATTTGTTCACATGTTCTGAAAATTTATGCTATATAATCATACAATTCTCTTGCTGCTGCATCTAATCTTTTGCCTGAGAGATAGTTTAATGAAAAAAAAAAAAAAAAAATGAAAATGCTTGCTCTCCCAGCTTCCAAAGGAAATGAAGCACACACAGTCATGTAATTTTTGGGTCCTCAGACCCGTATCTCCCAGAAGCCTTTGAAGCCAACTGATCAATTTTCAATTTGACACAGAGACAGAGGCTCAAGGACCTCAATTCTCTCCAAAGACTGTAAGTAGCAGAAAGTGGGCTCCCAAAGAAAGAGAGCAGCCTCCCACCAATTCATGCATTTGAATGGAAAATCAGCAGCCACAGGCTGGCTGGCCAGGCAACATGCCTGTGCCACAGAGTGACTGTGTCTCATATTGGGAAGATGGGAACGCTGTCAGCCAGGGAGCAGAATAGTACACAAATCACAGAAAAATAGGAAGCCATACTCCTCTAGTTGTGTGCCCCATTAAAAAAATGTGCTTTAAGACTACTGCCAGTTACCTAGTAAAAGCTACTGTTTAACCTAGACATGAACCTTCCTTACCTGTATTTGCTTATAGATGAAACTGTCTCCTCCACGTGATCATCACTTCTTCTCTCCCTGGAAGAGCCATTCTCTCTGATCTGGCAGCTGAGCTGCCCATGTGAGTGCTTTCCAAGCTTTCTCATGGGAAATGGTCAAAGCCAGGTCAAATCCTTTAAAATAGTTGGTCTTTGCTGATTTTGCTGAGTTTGTTCAGATTAAACTCAGTCCAACATGAATATTTACCTGTATGTTCCAGCTAGACATGTTCTAAAACACCAAAGTCTCATGAACAGGGCAAGCCATCTTATCTACTCATGATGGCAGGATGGGAGCTGGACCCAGGCTGAGGAAAACACTGAATGAGGCCAAACATAGAGTCTTGCTGTATGCTGACATGGGAATGACATTGATATGGGAAATGAGGCACTGTGTGCAGTACCAGCTGGAGAGAACAATTAAACTCTTCAGTGGGAGCAGCCACTGAAATGTTTCACTGTGGGGTTCTGAGCTGTAGGATCCACACTAGAGACACCAAAACAACATCAAATATTCAGAGACTGTTTTGAACAATGTGTCTGCAATAGCTAAGCTGAATAGCAATCTCTGCAATCCACTGCAATGCAGAGAAGTGCAGACACATCCAGTGGTGGAATCCTCACTGTCACTACTTCAAATTATTAGGCCCACAGTCTGAAAAGATATTCAGCACTATTCAGCAGCATATTAGAACTTTAGACAAAGCTCTTTCCAAATATTAGCCCACAGATTTGGCCTGAATAAGACAATGGAAACAATTACTAACACTCAGATCTGCCTCCATCCAGGTATCATTTACAGTAGAATAGTGGTGTAGGAAGGGGAGGGGGGGTGTGGGGTTAGGCAGTGGAACTAGACAAAAATCCATTGAGCTATATGGCTGCATTTTCTGTGAAGATATTATAATGTGAATCTTTAAATGGGCCACTCCACTAGAAGCAAATGTCTCTTTAAGGAAGTAAGAATATTTTCCTGTTATATGAAAGAGAGAAGATACACAAATAATGGAAGTAAGTATTACAAATTACAGGGTGTGGATATGTATAAATAAATACATCTGTATCTTTAAAATTTCTTTCTGCACACTGCAGGTAACCTGGCAGAGAAGGCATATATCTACAGAGCTCAAAATGTCTTTTATAGGAACACATTTCTTTAGATAATTCTTTTTCTATGTAGAAGCCTAATTACTCAGTGGTTATTGGACAAGGAAAATAGAGTTCCATTTAAATTTAGAACTGGAATTCAAGCCAAATTCCAGGAGAGGAAAAGAATAATTTTACAGGTGAAGACTTGCAATCTAACTGCACAGTTAGGTATTACAAATGTTCCAGAAGAGGAGAGAAAAGCACAATCTTATGATTTAAGTCACCAAAATGAGAATTAAGAAATCTAAACCTGTCTTCAGACAAGACAGATCTGTCACAGTTGTGGAGAGACATTACACAGCTCTATGAGAAAATGTATTCTTAAACTAACATACACCTAATTTAGGTGTGACCAACGACTAATACAAGGCAATATTTTTTACAAAAGCTGGGCATCCAGAATGACATATCATACAAATGAAGTTTCTAGCAATGTAACTACCACTAATATTAGCATAACCAGACAATTCTTGCAGTCAAAGCCAAGTAGGGTGGTTATATACGAGTTGGTAAAAATAAACCCTTATGGATAATCCTTTCAGAAACTCTAACCCGTTTTTAAGCCAGAGCTCTTTTAGAAAGGTGGTCAACTTTTTCAGTTATTAAAGTTATCGGTGTTGCAGATAGGAATTTCTGACGGATAAACAGGTATGTTGTAGATACATATTATAAAATTGGCTTTTCGCAAATATTAGAATGAATGCTAGATGTATAATGTTAGAAGGCTTTGCTGTATTAATATAGTTTCTGTTAGTTCTGCTATTAACGGGGCTTAGAAATGGTGGTGTGATGAATGTATAAATATATTTCTTAGGTTATAGCATATTATTAAAATAGAAACTATGTGGTGTTAGATGCATTTTGTAGCTAACTCAGAAGAATGGGAAAGGTAATCAGGAAATTCCCCACATTCTTGGATTATCTGGATGAAGATAATAGCACAGACCCCAGAGCTCCAAAAGAAGAATTTATTGATACTCTGTTATCAGGGAGTACCACCTGGGATGACCAAGTGGTACCACAAAAAGATTTATCTGCAAGGAGTAATAAAATGTTGAATTGATGAAATGGAGGCAGGTTGGGAGAGGGGGGTTGAAACCAAGGGAACATCTAAAACTCAAAGGAATGTTTGAATAATACATTAGGGTCTTCGAATATGTAACATGCTGGTCCTTCTTAAAGAAGTGTTCTGAGATGGTAAGGTAGTGCTTTTTAGTTGTATGCCTGGTAGCCCGGCTGAGATCCTTTGCTTTATTTCTGTTGCCTAGTTGTCTTATATATATATATATATATATATATATATATATATATATATATTTTTTTTTTTTTTTTTTTTTTTTTTTTTTTTTTTACTAAGAAAGTGAACCTCGTTCTGCTTTTATGTGCTTTGATTGCCTGAGTTTCTATGGTGTTGGTCAGATTTCACTCTCCATAAACATGGCAGTAGTTTTTGAAAACAGGACAGTCAAGTACTTTTGATACTTCTGTTTTCCTCCTTGGATAGGCTGTCTCCTCTGTCATCTGTCATATAGTTCACCCTCACTGATGCTATTTTAGTGCAGAACTGTATATAATTTTTGTAATCTGCTCTGTCTTTTCCTTTATTTAATATTTTTTTCCTTTTCTTCCTACCCCCACCAGTTGCTCCTAATAGCAGAAAAATATACTCTGGTAGGGATTATTCTAATTTTGACTGTTAGTTTGCTTCTTCTCTTAGCACTGTCAAATTCTGTCAGTTTTCTGCAGAATCAGTGAAAATCTTTGGAAGGTAATCTGGATTTAACATATAATTCTTTAACCTGAAAGACCAAAGTGTAAAGCACTAACCTGACACTCTTATCTTCATAGAAGACCATGCCATGTCATGCCAGTTTCCCTGTTTAGCCCTCCACATTCATGGATGAAATAATTTCAGACAAGGTGTCACATCTGGGATGAAAATTAATTCAAGGCTTTTGATACATGTGCTATTCAAGGGTACAGGTATCAAGAGGGAGAGAAGGAAAGGTGAGGAGACGGCGTGGACTCTCTTTCTAAATACCAGGTTGGAACTGCCTCCTTTTGCACAAGAATTAATTTCTCTGCAAATTTTTACTGTACACTTTGACCACTGAAGTTGCATTACTGGCTGCCTTGCACAAAACATCAGAGAATATTGAGAGTCTCAGACAAGCAAGGAGAATTATAGAATCACCGGCCCAAGCTCCTGTCCAATTCATCTCAAGGACCATGTTGTCTAGAGCTTTCTCCTTGAAATTTTGAAGGATAGAGCCTGCAAAACTTCACTGGGCAATCTGCTTCATTGCTTGGCTGTCCCCATGGAGAGACATTTTTCCCTCTATCTGTTATAAATCTCCCCTCTCTATTCCAATTGTTGTCTTCTTGTCCTTCCAGATATGGCTGCAAAACCTGGCTGTGTCCTCCTGATGACTTCTCTGATGACTCAGCATCTGTCTCTTCTGATGCCAAACTGAATTTTGCCTTTATGCTTTTATACATATTCTTCATATTCTTTATATATATTTGTAGCTCTGTAGCCTATTATTGTATAACTTCAGAGATTCATTTCAGAGATTCATTAATCTCATTCAGCGAGGGACAGTTGTGTTCTGTGACATACTTGATGTCACCCACTAAGTCCTGGGCAGAACATTTTCGAATAGAGGGGGAATTTAATAAAAAGAGTGTTTGTCCTTGTTCTGACTCTATCAGGTCTTGTTGCCTTTCCACAGCTAAGGGCCAGCTGATTTTTCTGCCCACTGTGTATCTTGTCTCATGCAGCTCAGTTGTTCGTAATAGATTATATCTCCTGGGACCATCTTATCAAGAATATCCTTTTTAGCAAAACTTGACCTTTCATATCAGGAGTATATGGGGGTACTTTTGGATGACACATTAACTAATATTATGATTGAATCATTCATGGGCTTTTTCAGTTGTTTCTGAGCCTGTGCCTAAAATTGCAGTAATCTATTTGGCACCACTATGTAGCAATGGGGAACAAAGACATAGATCCCCTTTTGCATACAAACGGAATCACTTTATTGTAGAAGTTACCCCTCTTTTATACCTTTAATCTCAACCAGTCAAAACCAAAACATAAAAGGAGAAAAGTTCCTATTGGCTGGCTCAGCTGCAGTTTTCTGTCGACAAATCATAACTATCTCTCATCCTCCAGCTAACCTTCAACTGTCCAAGCTGCAGCTGTGCCTTTATCCTTTAGGAAAGTATTTATTATAATTTTCTGCCTTTTTGTAGAAAATTCTGACAACTCTTTTATTTGGAATACTAACACTAAAAGAGTTTGGTGATTTTTGCAGAATGTTTTATAAAGTGATCATAATTAACTTTAAATTATCAATCTCAACATTACATTTAAATGTAGTTGTTTTTGTTTCATTTGAAAGTGATGTTCTCTGGAGAGAAAACTCTTTATCTTTTTCTGAGATTGAATGCTCACAGCTGAACTTCTTAGTTGCAGTACTTCCATCTTTTACCATTTTGTCATGCATCTTAGGATAATTGTTTCTTAACTCTTGGCATCTGAAATTACAAGGGCTTTGGAATCTTATTTTAGTTTTGAAAATTGTCACTTTTATCTGCTACCGCTCTTCCAGAAAGTTGGAAATAGGAAATCAAAGTACTTAAATTAAAAAATAAAATAAAATAAAATGAGAACTTGAATTATTATTTTTTAAAATCTCATTTTAAAACCTGATTCATTACAGAGCCCAAAAGTGATGGCATGGGGCTTGCCAGGTGAAACACTTATGCATTCATTTATTCTATGATACTGATTTTTCTGAATTTGCAAGAGAATACTTACTGTGTTGACCCTGCAGAAATCCTGAAGAACGCAGCAGGACATCTAACAGTCAGTGTAACTAGGCATTTTTTGTGTTATGTTAGTGTTGGAGTCCAGGACATCCCCTTGGATGACCTGAGACCTGGGAAAGAGAATTTGAGCCCTGGACAGGGGAGTGTGGAACCGGTCCAGGAGGGTTGGAAACCTTGGCACAGAGCCCAGGAAGACACTGAGTTTGATCTTAGCCCATGGGAGAAACTTCCAGCATTAGGAGAGGAATTGCAAATCACCAGGAAGTAAAAATAGTAGTTTAATACAGTAGAACATACAAAATTCAGTAGTTTTAGGATTCTTGGAATAGAGGTAAATGGGGGACAAGATGGTGGAATTTGGGTGGTACCTCGTGTCCCTCTCCTTCTTCCTCGTCCTCCATCTTCTGGGGTGGTGATGAAATAAGATAGTTAGAGTGGATTGGGTCAAAGCAGAAGTGACCCTCTTAGTGTAAGCACTAGGCATTGGTGAGAAATAGTAAATATCCTATACGGAATTATCTGTATAAATGTAAGGTGACGTCCCATCAGTGGGCAGTCGCCTCGTGTCCCAGCCACTGTCCGGACCTCGGCTGGGAGCGGAGAAAAACTTTGTGATATCAAATAATAAACAACTTGAGAAACCAGAAAGCAAGGCCTTGAAGACTCCACTTCTTTGTACCAATGCGACTCGGGGCTTTTAGAGGGCCAAGGACTTTAAACAACTTGAATCTCGGGTGAGAAAACCAACCCGAGATGTTAGGATGAAAAATCCTAGCCCACTGGCATTGCAGTCTTGCCCTAGACATCTTCAAGCCAAGGTTTCCATGACCTGCAGTCACAAAGAGACATCTGGAAAGGAGTGGACACAGGATAAGGATTTAACAAAGATTTAAAATATTTGCCATTCTGAAGTTGTTAATCCCATTAGATTCTACAGGGAAAATTCACATCTGGAAAACAAACTCTGTTACAAAGACTCAAATCTCAGACTAGCAAAACTAAACACTGCAACAATGTAAATAATAGCAATTTAATGATAAAAAGAGTGCGCTGACATGAAACCCTCTGTTATGGGAAAGAAGGAGCAATACCTGTGACAAGAACCAATACTGAAAAAAATGAATATGTCATAGGATTAGATACTTGCTTTGCGTGACTTCATACTTCCAGAAACAGACTAATGGAGCAGGTGCCCACTGCTAAAGCTGGACCATCACATTTTTAAAAACAATACCATACTTTTTACCATGTATATATAGGCAAAAATATATAATTATACTTTAAATTTCAGAAATTATTTCAAGGACATTATAAGTCTCATTTTTCCTAGATGTGTATTGGATGAATTCACTTAAATAATGTTATAACAATGCTGAGGTGCTTGCAGGCAAAAGAAAGAGACTGCCTGGTTTGGAAAATAAATGATTTTTGAACTTGATGTAACCTTTCAATCACAATGTTTCTCACACAGGCTAGAGAGAGTCAGAAACATGAGATACAGAGGCTTAAAAATATTTCTTTATCTACAGAGTTAAATAACAAAGTCTATTTCTTCATTTAAGATAGAAAGTGGAATTTTGAGCAGAAAACATGTATCAAGATCTAATGAGGTTTTGAAGAATAGAAGTATCCAAAGCCAATTACTTTGCTTTTAATGACAGTTAGTCAAAAGGAGCTAAAAAGGCTAGCACAGTTGGAGCCAGTGAAAGGAGGAAATTGGGATATCCACCTCTAAAGTCAGCTTCCTGGAACAGCTCACCTAGTCATTTCAGATCAAAAGGTCATGAAGCAAAACAGAGTGTTTCAGCTTCCAAAAGCATACTTTTGATTACACAACAGAAACCTTTCAATTAGCTGTTAAAATGGCACATCAGGAGAATTTGGCAGCTCTAGATCAATAAGCTGACCCTAGGATTTTTTTTTTTTTTTTTTTTTTTTTTTTTTTTAATTTCCCTTCAGAAATATTCCTGTCAGGAAAGGAAAACAATAGCATCCAAGGGGAGAAAAAGTATAGTAACATAAACCATCTGCACAGTATAGGCAGAACAATGGGGACACAGATTTTTCAATATCCTTCTCTAGCTGCTTTTCCTTGACCTTTCTCCACCTTATTGCGCTGCTTTTAAACAAACAAACAAACAAAAAAAACAAAAAACAACAAAAAAAAAATCCTATGGTAAATCAAAGTCAAAAGCAGGTTATTTTGTGTCTCGGCCCATGGCAGGGAGTTGGAACTAGATGATCTTTAAGACCTCTTCTCATGCTGTCTGTGATTTTTCAGCTGTTTTCCTGTATCTTCTCACTGTGGTGAACTTCTAACAATAAATTCTTCTCCATTTGTCTGTTCCAGCTATTTTTCTCTTTTCTTTTTCTTCTTTAAACCAGAATGAGACTTGACTGAAATAAAGCTTAGCACTTGCCTAGGTCCTATGGATCTTCGAGATTGTACCATTATCTCTCCACAGTTGTTCCTTTTCTGTCAGCAAAGACTTTCAAACAAGCTGGAGGGTTTCCTGTGTGCCCCACAGCTTTAAAATGTAAAATTTATTCCACATTATGAAATTAAACAAAAATCCATTCAAAACAGAAAATGTAGTTTTTTCACTTTTTTTCCTCACTTCAATTTCTCTTGACTATAAGTAAATTAATCACATTCTGCAAAAGGTTTGTCTGTTCTCCTTCTAGTCCATCCAAGGCTAACAATTCATAACAGGGACAGCTAGGAAAGCAATTCAGGAATTAAAGTGAGGACCTGTGCTGGAGCCACTAGAAAGTGATAGACACAGGAATGAAAAAGTGTAAAATCTGGGTAAAATCTAAGCTGTGTATCAGAAGGTCCCTCTTTTCCCTACACCTCAAACAGCCCACCAAATAACAGGGGAAGGAACACTCATGCCAGTGGGGAGCACATGCCACAGGGTTTGTCTGGAGATGACTGGGCAGGACACCATGCCCGGGAAAGAGGTTATGGCAACATCAGGCTATGTGACTGTCCAAAATCCACAAATCAAACACTGCACCCAGCAGCTAGTGTGGTAGGGCAGGAATTGCTGACAGGGAAAGAGGACACCTCTTCTGAAAATCCTCTCTAAGGCATGTGACTTTTATATGATCAGACAAAACTACAGACTTCCTAATCTGGAAAAAAGGACATCCAAGAGGATGTGAGAAAAAACAAGGCAAGTCTTGATCTTGAATGTTGGACCAGCCTCCAGCAAAAAGCTGTTCAGCTTTTGTGTGTACAAATAAGGACTCTAACTACAACTTCCTCATGAGAGGAAGAGGAGGGGCAGACACTGATCACTTCTCTGTGGTGCACCTTGACATCACCTGAGGTAATGGCCTGAAGTTGTATCAGGGAAGTTTAGGTTGGATATCAACAAAAAGTTAGTCACTCAGAGGGTGGTTGGGCACTGGAACAGGCTCCCCAGGGCAGTAGTCACAGCACCAAGCCTGACAGAGTTCAGGAAGCGTTTGCACAATGGTCTCAGACATATAATGTGACTCTTGGGGATGGTCCTGTGCAGGGCCAAGAGTTGGACTCAATGGTTCTAGAGAGTTCATTCCAAATTAGTTTATTCTGTCTTTCTGTGTTTCTGTGATACTGTGAATCTGTGAATGTATAGTAGGTTTTAACATTTATTGCTTAGAACTCCAAGCTGTGTCCAATAGCATGTCACCCTCTTTAAGTCCCAGCTTTGCCCTTTCATGATTCTCCAGTAAACTTCCCTGATCAGGGAAGACAAGCATAGAATCCTGAGCCCTCCATAAGTGTATGTTGAGAGGCATAAGAGAATGGACATGATGCACACCTGTACAGCACAGCCAGGACATGAACCAGCCTTCAAATGCCATGCCAGCAAACCAAGAAGTTCCCAGGCCTGTGCCTGCACCAGCTCTGTGGAGCTGCTGGCTGCAGCCCACAGCCCACTCTACAAAAACACCAGCATCCATCAGCAGCTGAATGAGAATCTGTATGCTCATACTGGCTCATCGGTGCCTTGCAACCTCCAGGTTAAATCATTAGCATTGCTCCTAGGGAGAAGAAGAGAGAAAGATAAACACCAAAGGTCATTCCTATCTTAGGGCAGGAATTTCAAATGGGCAATAGGGATTCTTTTCCTTTAATATACATTTTCAAGTTTGAAGGTAGGCATGGGAGCATATGTATTAGGGCCACAGAAGATTTCCTTCTTGAGCTCATTTAGTGATAACAGTGCTATTCAGCTCTCACTGATAGGTTCTACATACAAAAGATATTTAAAATCTCTTTAGAGTGTGCCAACATAATTCTATACCATATGCTAGATTTCGCAGGCTAAAATTACAAGCAGACTTGCCAAAAATAAATGGGAGCATGAGACAAAAGGCAGAGTAAGCCAGAAGAAGCAACACTGTCAAAAAAAAAAATCCCATAAAAGCAATACATTATACCATGGGACTTAAGCATCATAGCCCCATGAAACTAAAAAGTTCAATTGATTTCCTCTCAGCTCCATGAGTGGGCTCCTTTATCAAATGCCTTTGAAAGTAAGACCTCCTTGCTGGGATTTATATATTAAGCAGGAAAAAAAAAAACATTCTGTTGTCAGAGTTGTGGCAAGGATGTAATCAAAGGTTTGACATCCCAAGTCACAGACACCAAGCAACTTGGGAAAAAATCACCATACTTAATAGTTGTTATTTTTCTTTTCTAATAGAAGGTTGAATATTACTTTAAAGCTCAACGACATCAAGGGTAGATGACATTAAAGCAAATTACTGTTCATCTAACTACTCATTTTCCTCATCATTGTGATAAAGTAATGATTGCCTGGTGATTGCTTATTGTAAAGGCAAGCTCTTGTTACTTAAAAATTTCCTCTTTAGGTCATTCCCCTGACAAGCAGATTCATTTACAACATGAATCATGAACCTGAGCCAACTGTTTCTTTTCAGCTGTATTGAAAATTAATATGAGAGTAACAGATGGAATAATGCTGGAGGAGGAAATTTCTGTAGGCATCAGGTATTTTGGGAAGCTACCAAATGAATGGCTGCCATCATCCATCTCTGCTCAAATCCAGAATGCCATGTAATCAGTGAGAAAGAAAATTATCTGCTTGATTAGCTGATTAAAATCCACCATTCCAGAGAGAGAAAACATTTACCAAAGGTTTCCTGTTCCTGAAAATTACTGGATTTGTGTTTTCAGTATTAAGTAATTTTGGGAAATACAGAGTTAGCACATCACATTTATTTCCATTTACCCATTACATTGGCTGGCATGGACTTACTGTGTAGGCAGAATAGATGAGATAGAACAAAATCCTAATTTCTATGATGTGTTGTTATCATTGTATTCAATTATTATTGTATAGTTTATTATTATATATATGTAATATTATATATTTTTCTATTTCTTGCATTACTGTTATTGTGTTATCTTTTGTTCTGTACAGTTATTATATTAATATAAATTGTATGTCTTGTACTTTTATATTTTATCTACTATTATTATGTAATATGATTATTATATTTTACTTTAGATTAAATATTACGAAAAAAGTTCTTATATGTGAGCATGGTAATGCACTGGTACAGGTTTCCCAGAGAAGCTGTGGATGCCTCATCCCTGGAAGTATTCAAGGCCAAGTTGTACAGGGGTTGAACTAATTTGATCTAGTGGCAGGAACCTCCACATGGCAGGGTGTTGGAATGAGATGCTCTTTAAGGTCTCTTCCAATCCAAGCCATTCCATGATTCTATGAAAAAATATGAACTGTATTTTCCATATGCAAAATGCCAATAGTGCATGATTGTTCATAATTCTGGGAGTTTTTTGCAGAAGGCAAAAGGAAAGGAAATAAGAAAGCCAGAGAAAACACACACAAAAAAGCTTTTCCTTTAGGAGGCTTTATGTGATAGGAACAAAAAATTGCAGCTGCATCCAGCAGAAATCCAAAAATACCTGCAGGTGGAGTAGTAAAATAATTTGAAAAGAAAAACAAATATATATATATACATGCAATATATTCTTTGACTTAGCAGGAAATCTACTCAACATGAATAAATTTTGGCAATTACAAGCTGACATGAGATAGATATTACTTATTTACCTACTGAATCAGAAGTATTTGCCTGCTGTGGAAGAGTCTCCCATAGGCACAGACAGAGATGTGCCAGACAAAGGCATGTGTTTGGGCTCAGGTCCCAGCTCACCTGGACTGCTGGCAGTCTCATGGCTGCTGTACCCACACCCAGCTGTCCCAGCCTTTCCAGGCCAGCAGCATTGCTGGCATGCCAGTGTTTGGTGGTGAGGCAGTGAGGGGTTTAGAATTAGGAGCTGTCCTGAATTATCCTTCCTCGCCTAACGTGTCCTCCTTCTGCAGGTGTGGACCATGTCTAGTTGCAGCCCAAGCAGCCTTGCTGTAGAGCAGGTGCCAAGCCACAGTGCAGGCACAAGTGTCACAGCAAACACCACTGTGTGTTCCCTGTGCCCTCTCTCTGGTACATTTTCTTCTGCAGATTGTGGGTTTTACTTAAAATAAATCCTGTAAGATTTTACTTCTAGCTGTCCTTTCAACAGTAATAGACCATTAACTAACTGGAGATAAAACTGAAAGCATAAATCCCTCTCCTTTAGGGAATTAGAAAGCAGGTTTAGGATGCAGGCCATGAAAGGCAAAAGTTCACTATAATCTGACAAGACCTGATTAACTGTCGCTGCCAGGCATACCCACCTGTGCCAGGTGAGGAACAAGAAAGCACAAGTTGAGGTTTGTGATGCAGAAATGTTTGCCAAGGGAAGGCATTTAGTCCAGATGTTTGAGCTTGTTTGCCATGATCTTCCCTCTAAGACTTGGGAGTCTGGGCTGCTAAGGAGTAATCTCCAGAGACTGATGCTGTTTTTTTGGTTTGGTGGGTGTTTTTTTTTTTTTTTTTTTTTTGGTTTGGTTTTTTTTGGGTTTTTTTTGTTTTTTTTTTTTTTTTTTTTTGAGACAGGGTGAGATGAGAAGAGCAAGAGCTTTGCTCATATCAGGGGTGAGGGAGGAAAAAGCACAAGGTCTCTCTGCCCCAGGGGAGTGCCCAGACTGCTCCCAGCCAGACAGTGGTATGAGATGATGCCCAGCTCTGTAGGTTGGTGTGTACCAAGTCCAGTGTCCAGTCCTTTCCCTGGGGTCTCCAGTAATGTAGAAGGGCTCTGCTATGTGTCTGTGGGAGTGAGTATGCTGATGACTCCCTTCACTAGACCTTGAGGTCATCACCTACTGATTAACAAAATTAATTACCCTCCTCTTGCAGAAGTGATTCTATTTTCAAGGTCTCCCAGGCCATTAATCAAGTATCTTCTTTTGAAAGCAGTTTTAATTAAAAGTAAGTCATCATTGGAGCCAGGGTCACCAAGTCAGAGCAGGATGTCTTCAGAGACTTCACAGGGCTCTGCTGTGGTGAATGGCGTGCTTCATGTTTATGCAGCTGCCACCCCCCAGCCTTCCCCCCACTCCTGGTGGGTAATGAGTACTCTTTTTTAAGTGTCACACTGTTTAAATTCTATAATTTATAGGCAAATCTTCAGAAGAGTTCAGTCATCTCTTGGTGCTGAGGGTGTCTCTGTGCCCACACTGCTGTGCTTTGGGGTCAGACTCAAAGGGTTGAGTGAAAGACTTAAAATGTTAAAGTTCATCATCAAAGTTAGATATTTTGTCTTTGGTTTAGTATCTTTGCAAGTTCATTTACTGCTTTTACTATCACGTCTCCCAAGTCCCCGTGGTCGTGTCCAGGAGGTGGCAGTGGAAGAGCATCCATCACTACAAACATGGGGTTCTGAGAGCTCACAGTTCACCAAGGGCACAATCAAGGACTGCTGTACATCACAGCCCAGCAAACAGCTGCAGTTTAGGGTGTTTTAAGAGGTACCTCCTATCTGTGATGCCCCTAGTGCCAGAATCCACAGTGGCTCCATAGTTAATAACCTGGAAATGTGTAAAGAAACTTCTTCACTTGAAAGCCAGAAGGAGAAAAGCTCTTCTGAGTGTGTAATTGCAAAGAATTGGATTTCAAGACAGTTTTAATCATTTTAATTACTCAAATGAGTAAAACATCTGCATATCAAATCCACTGCAACTAACTAAAACACATACAGGATTCTCACAGTGAAGCAAACTAAACACAATTGTGCCAACATCATGTTATAAATTCATATTTTTAAATGAGCCCGTAGCCCCCTTTTTAACTGCCCTCATGCTGGGATAACTGCCTCCATGGAAATGCACAAGGAGGTATTAGA
Organism: Zosterops lateralis; assembly: GCF_965231275.1. Lineage (NCBI taxonomy): Eukaryota > Metazoa > Chordata > Aves > Passeriformes > Zosteropidae > Zosterops > Zosterops lateralis. Next base: position 116,485,112 of record NC_139763.1, read on the forward strand.
GAACTAGAAAGTTTCACACTACCTGAGCCTGATGCATTTCATCCCAAGGTGCTGCAGAGGTATATGACAGAATTAATGTCAGAACCACTTGGGTTTGTTTTAGGGAAGTCATGGGGTGTAAATAAGCATCAGAAAACTTGTGGTCCTCGGAATCCCTACAATGAGCAGGGACTGCAGCAGGGCACTGAGCCACATCTGATGGGACAAGCCTGAGTGACAGAGATTGACCACACTGGGCAACTCCTCCTTGAACAGATTATTCAAGATGCTACTTTTGCCAACTCCACAAAAGTCTTCAGCCATCATCATGGGCTTCAAGCCACCATCATGGGCAGCCTGAGGAACAACCACACTAGGACATAGAAACATAGAATAAGCTGACTTGGAAGGGCCCACAATGACCATCAAAGTCCAATTCCTGGCCCTGCACAGGACACCCCAACAATCCCACCATGTGCCTGAGAGCATTGTCCAAACACTTCTTGAGCTCTGGCAGCCTTAGGGCTGTGACCATTCCCTGGGGAGCCTGTTCCAGTGCCTGATCACCCTCTAGTGGAAGAACCCTTTCCTAATATCAAACAAACCTTCTCTGACACTAGTTCACACCATTGCCTTAGATTCTGTCACTGGTTACCACAGAGCAGAGTCCACCCCTCCACTTCACCTCATGAGCAAGAAGAAGTTGTAACTGCAATGAGGTCTCCTTCAGTCTTTTCTCCAGGCTGAACAGACATAGTGACCTCAGCCACTCCTCTTACAGCCTCCTCTTAAGGCCCTTCACCAGCTTCATAGCTGTCCTTTAGATGGTCTCTAATAGCTTTATATCTTTTTTATATTGTGGTGCCCAAAATTGGGTAGGATGATAATGTTATGGAAGACACTTTCACATATGTGTCAAATGCTCAGGCAGTTCTTCTTTAGCAATATGCAGCAATATACTTCATGAAAGAATGGATATTAATACCAATTCCAAAGGGTAAAATATATTTGGGAATATTTGAAAGTAGGTAAAATCTGCACCAAAAAAAAACCCTGAATCATCCCATTATTCACCTTGAAGAAAAGAAAAACATATAAAACTATAAGTGGATTAGGTGTTGGCTTATTATGCCTTATGGAGAGAAGAATTTGAAATTTTTGAGGTCTGGGTGTTCTAATGTCATGATAACCAAGAGTCACTAACTAAATTTTTATCCAAGAACATATTTCATTCCAAAACAGTGGTTGAAATGCCAGTTGAAAACAGTTGAATATGGATAGTTTTCAGCTATAATTTGGTCCTTAAATTGATGTAACAGTTTCTTGATCTGTTCTTCTACAGTGTGTATATATACATATACACACACCCACATACTACATTTTGACAGCATCTGAGAAACCAGCTGGATTACCATACAAGGTTGCATTAGAATTAGAATAAAATTTAGAGTATTAAACCCCTATTCAGAGCATTATCCTTTTAATAAATTCATAAACAATAAATAATTAAAAATTCAATGGATGTTTGCTCCCAAGTCAGGTTCAAATCAGATCAAACAGGATCTAAATAGACAAAAACAATTCAAATGGTTAAAACAAACTACAGGAGTTCCCCAAGACCTGCTGTGCTCTTTTTCTTTGTATTTCCACACAGATGGAGAAATTCTGCAGTGTATCTGGAAGGTGAATGGGGCAGCAAGAACAAACATGGAGTACAAAAAAGAGGAAAGAAAAAAGATAAGTATCAACTAAGGGGATTCAGTCTCAGATTATAGAGTATGATAGTGACATTGGTGGCAATAGCAATTAGTTGGAGGGAGGCAGCGACACATTGATGAGAAAAGGTGATGAGGTTCTGAAAAGAAAGACAGAGACTGAAATACTCTATTTGTGGTATGAAGCAAGTTATTTCTCCTCTGTGGTTAGCTGAAGTTCAACTTCCTCTTTCCATTATAAAAGAATACGAGAATATTTTGAGTTACCCACAAGGCTCAGAGTCAAAAAAAAAAAAAAGCCTGAAAAGTTTGGGTTTTTTTCCAGAGCCATAGATCAGCTCATTCCAAAAGAAAATGATGAAAATTCTCTGACACTGGATATTGGGGATACAGTCCAAATTCAAGACACCACAGCAATGTCAAGACACCATAGCAATGTCTCACTCTTAACATTCTAGACATGTACCAGAACTCAGATACTGAGACTAACTGAAGAGAAAGAGAAATTATTTTAAGTAATCTAGTAATTTTTTGGAAAGTACACTGCACAGAAATAATAACAACTAGAAACTATCATGTTCCTTTCTATGAGAAAGGTGGAGAAAAGAGAAATTTCACACAGGAAGATCAGCAATGGCTCCAGAAAATGTTGTGCTACAGGTGGTATAAATGTAAACGAGCAGTTGGTAGTCTGGAACAGGAATTCAGTGTTTGGGTTTTTTTCCTTTTCTTTCTTTGTTACCTTTGTTTGATTGGTTTTTGGTTTTATTTAACTGTAGGGATTTATTTAGCATACTGAAACTGCTATCTTTAGTTACAAAATTAAGGGTGCCTGGAGGGACCAAAGGTAATAGTTTCACTCAGGTGGTTCAGTATCTCTGATGGTTTCTGCAAGTTTAGAAGACTCCCTGCCAATCCCCACAGTGTTTCTTTTTCTGTATGTTCTTGTTCTGTATGTTCTGTATGCTGTATGTTCCCTGTTCTCTTCATCAGTCCCTAAGTCTCCAACAGAGTCATATATTCCTAACTCCATACATGTTGCCTTTTTATCCCTGTCCATCCTGAAACTGGTTCAAACTGTGATTCTCTGCTCAGAAAGAAAGCCACACCGTCCTCCTCTTCCCTCAGATGGTCCCTTCCTCTTCAGGTGTGTTCTTAACTTACACTCCAAATAAGAGACAAGCCATTGGTATGATGAGAATCAGTTAGACTCAGCACTCTTTGCTACTATCTTTCTGAATCCTGATTTTTATAGTAATTTTTACAGTCTAAATCTACATTTCAATTTTCTACAGAGATACTCAAGCTATCTCAAAACATGCTGCTTCACGTCTCAAGACTGTAGCCCTCTTCCACTGCTAGGAAGTTGAATCAGTTCTGGAAAAATGCATATGCAGCTATGATACTTTTACTCTAACTTTTTTTAGAGCTTTACCTTTCCTACATAAATTTCTGACTTGCTAGGAAAAGCAATTATCTACTGCACATTACAGTTCTGTGAGTGTTTCCCAGATATCTCTAAATGGAGCTCATCAATCAACTGTACTTTGATTTTCCACTGTTGAGAGTGTAAACTATTCTCATCGGGTAATTTCTAAATGCATAATCAAGGTAACATGCATTCATGTCATATCACTTGTAGCAGCCTATAAATGTCTTAATTTACTTTTAAATTTGTTTAGCATAATTAAAATATAAAAGGCCATGCATGGATTTTAGACAACTTTAAATGCCTCCATTTTGTAATACTTGTTTAATTTTCATAATTACCTGTCTTGGTTTAGAAAGACAGGTGTCTGCCAGGGAAAGCTGGAGCTTCCCTTGGAATGGAGAATGTAAACCCCCTCCATCCAAATTATTATAATTTTGCAATTAAGGGGGTTTTCGGACAAAGATACGGGAATAAGAATAACAGTTCTTTACTAGGAATATTAAATATACGAATCTAGTAGTAAAAAAACCCAAACCAAAACAAGCAAACAAAAAAGAAAACCACAGAAACACCGACAGAGTCAGAATAAGACCTGATACCCTGTTGGTCAGGGTGTTGGGAGCTGTCCAAATAAGTCCTCCTGGAGTGACAGATGTTGTTCTGTTGGAGTAGAAATGATCCTGCAGAAGGGTCCAGTGGTGGTGAGATGGGCTCAGCCTTCTTCTGGAAATCCAGTGGAAAAGAGGCTACTCTGCTGTTCTGAATCTCAGCTCCAGGTAGGAATGCTTGGCTCCTCCCACCAGGTGGAGAACTTCACAATGGCATGATGTAATTTTATCAGTCATGTGGTGAGCCTGAATAGCCCATTAACAGCAGATACCCCCCACAGGGAAGATGAGTTGAGGAAGAGATAAAAAATCACTTCTCCAACTGTTTTTAACAGCTGGCCCATTAACAGAAAGACATCTGCCCCCTCTCCCCGGATTTATGAGATAAAGAAAAACATCTCATCAACTGGTTTCAACAGACTGGGAATAGAATACATCTTGCCTTGCAATCCAAGACATTACCACACATCTGTCCCCTACATTTTGAGGACCAAGCCCATAAAGTTGTCATGAATTAGTATGCTGACGTTGCTTGCATGTCTTGTGAATAAAAGTCTCATGATAAATGAGATTAAATAATGATTTACTTCATCAGCTCTTTCACACATCTCTAGACTGCTTGCTGAAAATGTAGATCCTCTAGCTTGACTTTTTTCCATAGAATTCCCTCAGCACACACTGAAATCGTGTTTACTAGCCATTGTTGGAATTGGCAATTCATAAAAGTTTAATTCATATTTTTTTTTAAGAAATGTGCAAGCATACACACAAGGTGGTAAAGCAACATATTTGAAAGTATTTTTAAAAAAAATGAAAACACTGAAGTATGTTTCTATTCTGCTTAGGGTATCCTTAATGCACTATGATTGAATTTTGGAATGAGTTTAACAGCTGATCTTTCATATACTCAAAAAATGTGGTTCATATCGCTCCTGCATTTCTTTCCTAATAAGACTAAGTAAGTCAACTGAAAAGCTCTGTCTTGTTAGCAGAGCAATTACCACTTTTTAAAAAAAAAAAAATAAAATATGTCCTTGGAGTACACAATTTCTTTCTTTTACTTGTATGAATTTTGAGCAGACAGCATTCTGTATGCACCTCTTCATTTATTCAAGTATGATGCACATTATACATGGATTACAGCAAAAATCAGATTTAATTAGTAGCAGGATGGAAGCTGCCAGTGTGATTGCACTTTTGAAATGCTTCACTTGAATTTATTTAAAGTTTCAGCTTCACTCATTCAGTTCCTGTTTTGTCTTTGCCCTTGGGACTATTGAAGCCACTACTTTTCCTCATTACAGCACTGTCCCTAAGTTTAAAAAGATAGTTTTAATATTCCTTTGAAAAAATACTTCAAGAAAGTTAGCTAGGCTTTTTAAAGGACATTTATTTAGGTTACCAACCCCCTACACTTGCAATAAGTCACTGACAAATAGGTCTTGATCTACCAGCCACAATACTGTTTCATTTCTGCACTAAAGTAAATGCTGTATGCATTTGGTTCTCTAACCAATGAGAATTATTTTTATTGCTTCCAATGTACAGAAAACACAAAGAAAAAAAGCAAGTGCTTTACAGACAAAATTCACAAATGCCAAAGCTGGTAGTTTGGCTTGCAGTTTTTCTTGTTTTCCCTTTTAAACATTTCCAAACAAGACATTCCATTCTCTTAACTCTTTCCAGGAGAGGTCATCCTGGTCTAAATGTTCAAAATACCCTTTTTCTCACAAGAACACTCTGGGCCAGTGAGGGGCCACCAAAATGCTGGACACAGTAAGAAAACTCAGGCTGAACAAAGTCAAGGTAGCAAGGGGCTAGGCCAATGCCCCTACTCCAAAGGGATCTAGAACCTGCTCTAGTCGCCTTTCTGCATTGCACCTGTGGAAAACAGGGAACTTGAGCCCAAAGATACCCACATAAGCCAGATATGTTATAAAGAGAATTACAAGTACTGAAAAATGCTTGACCGCTACAACAGGAACTCAGTTCATAACATAAGCTGCTCTTTGAGGCAGATCATCACACCTCACTGCACACACAGTTTTCATCTACTCTTCCATCCTTCCAGTCTTCCTGCTGTTTGATGTTCAGCCCCTCCTTTTTTCCTTCCCACACAACTAATTTCATCCCAGATACCAGCATTTGTCCTGCCCAGTCTCTGTCATTCCAGTATTTTCTTCCTCCTGTACCACTTCCGGCACTGATTCACAAGCTCACAAATTATTCTGTCATTACTTGTATTTGTTTATGAAACTTCCAACAGATGGTCTTCCAAAATAATAGTTCCCTCCAGGCACAAATATTGACAAAGTAAAATGAAATGCTCTTGTTTATACTCTGTGCTCCTCTTTGTGATACATGAAAATTAGCTTAAATGATTCCTGAAAGTCTTTTTGACTCAACAGCTACTCCCCAGCGGAGTCAGTTTCCCACAACCTAGTAGACCTTGCCCTCTGTTTTTTCCCAGTCAAACCCTGGAAGCCAAGATTCAGTATTTCTGCTATTCTGTTTTACTCTTAGAAACATTCAGAAAACACCTTTGTGACATATAAAAGTTACTAAAATGTTGCAGTACTCTAACTACAAGAAGATAGTCATGAAAGACAGACAAAAAAAAAAAGAGGATAGATTTGTAAATTAACGGGCTAAAATTTAGTGTTTGGAAATAAGCTTCAAAAGACCAATAACAAATTAAAAAGCTCCATACTTCCACTCATCACATACTTTTTCTGTTTTGTTTTGATTTTTTTTTTTGCCTAAGCATATTCTAGGTCTAATGATCCCCTTTTCTCATATATCCCTTTGTTTTATATTAACATTTTGTGTCTACGTGAACTCAAAAGGAATAGAAAGGCAAACTTACTATGAAATTACCAAAAATAATCTAGTCTTGTTCAATGTCTTGCCCTATAGTTAGAATTAAATGCAATCACACATATTCCTTTTATAACAATTTTCTTGACTTGCCTGTTTTGAGTAACCATACCTCCCTCTAGGGATATTTCAGACTTATTCAAGACTGATTTGGTGCTGAATAGAAACATCTCTGGGCAAATTATAAGGATTAAGCAAGAAATATTAAGTCAATTTGATTTGTGATAATATGGATGTTACTGTAGTTACTCAGCATTTTTTTAGAACTCATTATTAAAATATCCCGTAAGTTCATGTCTCACCACACAAGAATCTGAGAAAGGCAGTGCAACTTTCAAATGTAGAGTCTGAATATTTTTTAGAGGGGTAATGGATTCCAACTTCTTTTTGATGTAATGAACCTGACTTTGAGGAAGAAAGCCTCATCATCATTGCAATGAATGCAAAGGTTGCACAACACTTTGATGATTTTGGTTTTTTGTACATCACTTATTTTGAAAGTGACTAATTAAAAATTTTGTTCAATAAACCCAGTAGCAACTCTGAATGAATCATATATTTATGGTGCTGTTACACTTTTTTTCCTGTTACTATCCTCTTTGATGACTCTCTAAAATCTCAATGAGCGAGCATGGTTTTCCTAACAGTCAAAGTTCCAAAAGACTCATTAAAAGGTTTACATCATTGTAATACTTATTAAACCAGAATATTAGTAACTAATAAAACATTTGCTAAATGCTTTTTATGGGATATTTTATAACAGTTAAATTTCTCTTTTGAAAAAGGAGCACATAAACAAACCAAACAGCAAGACTCAATTTGTACCCTCCAGCAGTCCCCCCAGCGTATTAAACTTGCAAGTCACTGCAACACAATACCTGACACACCTGACTGCATAGTTCCCTATTCTTCCTGCCTGTTCTCTCATTTAGATTATTTTTATGTATTCTTTAACATTTTGGTCTTCATTTCTTAAACAATTCAGTGTTCACTTCTTTACAGAGTGTGAGTAAACTCACTATCAAAAGACACTGATCTGTAGATCCAGACAAACATAGAAATGATCAGAACTTGGCTGTAAAAGACTAAATCACAACCTTAGAAAATAAAAAGCTCTTCAGCAATTCCAAGAAAGTGCTAGGTATGCTCAGCCCCTGTCTTTAAAGAACAGTTCTTTGCTATTCAAAATACATGTATTGCAGAAATAAAGGTCTAGATGACAGAACAACGTAAAGAAAAAGACGGTAATATAAAAAGCATTTAAAAAATATTCCAGTTGCAGGCAACACACAAAATAGACACTGAAGCATATAGAGCCAGGTTCTGGAAGTCTAAGAATATATTTGTTGTCTTGTTTATTAATTTAAATTTCTCAGCGGTCATCAAATTTCTAAGGATCTCACTGCAAGAATGAAGCTTATAGCTGTGAGATATGTGAGTGGTAAAGGTATCTCAATGGCATATGTCCTAAGATATGCAATGGAGGGATTTCCCTGGGTACAAATGCATGCTAATGAGATGATAAGTTATCAGACCTTTATCACTGTGTACTGGTTTTGCACGGGTGATTTCTTCCAAGAAAGTTACAGCAAAAGAAATCAGTGACTAGGTTTGAATATTGACATCTGGTAAAACAACTAGAAGGGTGATATGTTTCTGTGAAAATACAGGTTAAATCCCAATCTGGGATGGAAAGAGGCAACAAGGTCTGGCAGGGCTGGTCCCAGCCATGGGGATGCTGCCATGAGATCCATGCTGTTTCCCCCCTCTCACAGCACACTCCCGCTGCCAAGATCCATCATGCCCTCTGCAGGTCTGGGAGAATGTTAACGCTTTTCTTGACAGATGAAACTTGCAAAAAATTAAATCCTCTCTGAGTGTGAGAAAAGACAGAGTGAAGACACATAGAGAGACAATATGAAGACATCAAAGTCAGTGAAGGAAGAGTTGAGGCCTTGATGAAAGAGAATGAGAAGATGCCTTGGTTTTAGGCTGAAATTCTTTTGTGAGCCATGGTAATGGACTGCAATATACTAGAATATCTCTTAAAGTTGTGGAAACATAGATCTGAGCAAAGGTATTTGTGGTGGACTAAGCAAATATTAAAGTAGCTGTGATCTTATGAGAAGCTTGAACAGAGAGACAGATGAGATGATCTGCCCCCAGAAAGAGAAAAGATTTCTGTTCTTAGAGATTAAGAGAACCTTTGCTTTTGAACAGTTTATTTTTAAAATAGTACCCCATGAGTATATATAGCCCATATGCAGCTGTGAGTAGGCTACGTAATATGGGAGGGACGTCACAAATACAGATTCCCAGGTGGCTGCTTTTGTGAGAATTAAAAAGCCACAAGAGAACTGTTCTTTTATTCTGGGGAAGTTACTATAAACTATCAAAAGAGACTTCTCTATCTAAAAGAACTGATGAAAGGCTATTTTATAGGTGGTAAACTGACCAAGGGTTCCAAGTTTGTCTTTATATGTTGTCTGTGAGAAGGGAAAGGAAACTGGTGGAGGAGGGGAAGTGTTTTGAAGGTTTTATTCTGATTCCAATTAAATTTTTTTCTTTGTTGTAACAATTTTCTTTGTTGTTAATAAACCTGTCTTTACCCTTTTAAGCCTGCTTTACTTTTCCCCTAATGCTATCTCATAGCAGAAAAAGAGTAAATAATTCTAGTCATAGACACTTAAACCACTACACTAATTTTGGGAAACAGAAATTGGTGAACTTAAAACCACTACAGGAATTGGTGTTTACACCCAGTTTCGAACTGAAATCGTCACACACTGCAATCAGCCGCTTGGAAAAGGGAGTGATACCAACATGTCACAGTTCTATTCTGCCCCTGCACAAGACTCACAGGCTTTGTAATCTCTCTGTAGTCGTCATTTACATATAATGTTCTACTCCTCCATTTATGATATCAGTAACAGAACATTTGACTACATCTCCACTTCTCCCAAAAGTATAAACTGCCATTTGAAATCCTCCATAGTGAAGGAGGAGAATACAATCCCCTTGCCGATAAGTTTACATATTTGATGCTCTCTCCTACCCAAAACAGGGACACCTCTTTGGTAAGATTTCTGCCTTTTTAACTTGGGGACACTTTTGCAGAGACCTAGAAGCTGATATTTTGCAGATCTAGTGCATTTATCACATTATCTAGATCAATTTATCACTTCAATAATAAGAATCTGTAATCTGTTGCTTGTAATAAACCACAGTATTGGTGAATCTGTGATCATGAACAAGATCAGACAGAGTGCAACCCAGATTGTTGGTTCTTCTGGGATCTTATTAAATGCAATCAAATTTATAGTGCCAGGTTTGGTACTGGAAATTCAGCCCAGCTGCAGTCGGCACCTCTGAAATCTGAGGACCAGCTGGAAAGCAAGGAGGGTTATTTTCTGCCAAAGTTCTATCATCCTACCACAGTACTCATTGGCACAGTTCTGGCTCACCACTGGATGTCTGAAGTTCTCAGGCTATGGGAATCACCTTGCAGCACACAATAATAGCTTCTAAATATTATAGGAAACACACTTCCAGAAAATATAAGATAATAATACTGAAAATGGTTGAGTGTGTTATACAACAGAAAAAGCCAAGAACATAATGCACTGTACATAATTACTATACCGGGATGTCACATTGAAGACCATACTGTACACTGAAAAATAACTTTTCCTAAGATTCGTATTTGCATTCAACCATTTTTGAGTCCCTGGCAGGACTATTCACAGTGTATGTGAGCTCAAAATTGACATATTCTGAACATTTGGTGCTCTTTTAATGATGTTTATTACATTCAACGGAATGTAAGTTTTCAGATTTAAATGTTTCCTAGCTCATCCCACTGTATAGATCACTATATTAAGCCAGTCTAGCAGAAAGTTAGAAGCACATGCAGAAAAAAAATGGGTTTAAGATCAAACAAAAAAGAAAGGTGCATCATATTTTCTTGTATAACTTACAACAAATAAACATTTATATAGTGGGTTACTTACCAAAGTACAAGCCATTTTCCATGTGTTCTACAGCTGGGAGGGAAGAGGGCAAGGAAGCTGACTACAGAGAAGAGAAAGTTTATTGACTCAGAACAAATTTGCTGCTTAAAAAAATACTGTCTAAATAAGGAATGCATTTAGCAAGCCAAAGAGACACTCTCCACAAAGGTGCAAAATACCACCTTTTTAGAAAAAGCAAGTTTTTATTCCTAACAGGGAATACAAGAAGCTAAATTAAAGAGTTTATATTTCTTTGTAGGCATATTGCAGCAGGCCTCAGGCCTCAATCAACACCTCAGAAAGACTGAGGACAAATGTTCATTGGACAAATGTTTCTGGAGATGCTTGCTTTGTCAAATTTCTCAATTAATTTCTTTTATTATTTTGAGATATTCTCAGAAGAGAATGAGAATGCTCACAGTACGCAGAATTTATGTGCCCTTTATTGGCTTTTTGAGTCATCCTTCTCCAAGGCTTCTCAAGAAAATTTATATGAAACATAGCAAAAAGAAATAAGTGTCAGAGGTAGAAGAATATGCTGTATATTATGGGTAGAAAGTAGAGGATATTGTGATTCACTATTAAATAGCATAATGGATAGAAGACCAAATTCATAAATTCAAGACAAACTTGTTTCCTTATCATAAAAACACATTATTTCCCAAAGGGTGTGTCCTGGGTTGCAGTGTAGGATGTACACAAAGTATTTATTCTATTACCATATTCATGAACTTTTGAAACCAGGTGGGGCAGTGTTTTCCCAAGCCCCTGCCTTTGGGGTGTCTTCTGCTAATGGCCCATCAAAGCCTTGCCCATGACTCACAGGTAACTCCCTCCAGGAGTTATCTCTGTTTAATGGGCCATCAAGGACCCACTTCACACTCCTCATCCCATTGTGACATGCTCTGCCCAGAGGGAGGAGCCAAGCAGTCTCACCTGGATATAAGCTGGTATGTGGGACAGTGCAAGCAGCTCTGACCCACTGGATTCCCAGAGGAGCAGAGCTACCAGACCTTTCTACAGGATCACTGCTTCAGGAAGACCATGCCATTTAGACTGCTTCCACTACCCTGCTCAGGTTGCATTCTGACTCTGTCAGTGGTCCTTTGTGTTATTGCATTTATTTTATTTTTACCTTTTTTACCTTTTTTCTTATTAAATTCTATTTCTGACTTGGAGCCTCCCACTCGTTTTGCTTTCAAACCACGACAGGGTGGATTTACTGTCTCTGGATTCATACAGCCTGCCTTGCCAAAAAAAGTGCAACATTCTGTGAAGGATACTTGATCGAAGTGGGCCACAGAATTCCTGCTATTGCTAAGAATTATTGCTACTGCTAAGAATAAGAATAGTAGAACATGAACACAAATTGAAAAAAAATACGAAAATATGATGTTGCTACAGACAGCATCAATAAAGAGATCAAGTTAAACCATGAGAGAGACAGAAAGACAAGTGTAATTAGCCTACTGTGCAATTTTAGACTAGGCAGAAGAAAGACATGTAATATGGGTTGTCCTGAGATTTTTGTCTTCAAATGCCAAAACCACTTATAACTGAGGTCAATTTCTTTTTGCCTGAATAATTAACTCTTACTATTTATTTTAAGAGTTGTTGAGGCACTCCAACGAAAACTGAAAAAAACATTCATAACTGACTATGTGATGATAGGTTACAATAGGTCCTTTTGAATTATTCCATTGTATAAGAGAGGCTACAAGGAAAAGGGAAACAGTCCAGAAGGAACAAACCCAGAACTATCAAAGAAATAAGATATTAGACAGAAGTTAGAAAATGTCTCCAAGAATGATCACAGGGAAATAAGTGGAAATACAGAGAGAAAAGAGGAGGGAAAAAAAAAAAAAAAAAAAAAAAAGTATGTCCTGGCCAGATAATTACCTCTAGCTCAGCAAGGCAGAAAACATTAAACACTTGCAGATCTGGGAAAAGGGAAAAGAAAGGAGAAACTAAAAGGTTAGCTTCACAGCACCCTTCCTCCAGCTATGTGTTAATCAGTGAGACCATGCAGACAATCATTTAGTGCTACAAAGAAGACAAGCTTGGCATTTGGCCAAGACACTCTAATCACAGGCTAGATAAGACTTTCTCTAAAAGCCAACATCTTTTATTTCTAGTCAGACAGAAAGCCATGTATCCTTGCCTACAATGGGTTCTATGCTCTGGAGACAAACAAATGAAGCCTATGGACCCTAAGGAATCATAAAAGCAACTGTCAGATTTAAGCTGAAGGAACATCCAAAGGGAATAATCAAAAAGATTGACTAAGCTGTGGCAATGCATAGAGAAGAAGGAAACAAAAATTAAAACACTGTTAAAAGGTAAGGAATGAAATAAAAAGGAAGAGTGAAAGAATGAAGTTAAAAAGATTCTGGGAAGAGCCATCTGAAGGACTCTTGATAGAATGGGGTGGGGAGGAGGAAAGAGAGAGGGAGAGGCAAGGAAATAGAGAGGAGATGGGACAAATAAGGGAAAACTACATAACATATAGACCTTTGGATTTTCCAGTGTGATCTGTCATCTTGCAGTGATCTGACTTAATAACTTTCTGAAAAGACTTCATAGTGTGCACAAGGGAGTGTGGCTGTATTGGTCTTCTGCATCCCCAGTCAGCTGCTAAGGCTCTTTTCACAGTTTCAGAGAGACAAGAGACCAAATGCAAATGTGGGTCATGGAGAGTGTGAAAAGATGGTTCATTTCCAAGTCTGAACAGAAGTTCAGCTACCTAAAAGGTTGGAAATTTAAACGTATTTTTGTTGCCCATACTTAGTAAAACCGTATGTGTATTAACCCCTTATTTTGCTCATGTCTAATAGTGGCAGCAGACAAACAAGCGCATGCAAAAATATTTTCTGCTGGATTGATTTTGATGAAGGTACAGAGTATTTGCCATTAGCCAAAAAAACCAGACCTTAATAGCAAGTTAAAAAATTTGAGTTTGTCAGCAGAGCAAAGAGTCAAAGAGATATAAGAATCACTTCCTTCAAACTTAACCACCACTGTCATGTTAAACACTTTGTTTCATTGACAAGGTCTGTAACTTAATAAATCATATATCTTGAATCTTCTTATTGGCAACATTTTTTTAAAATTTCAACAATCTTTTTTTCATTTCATATCTCTGTGAATTCACTATTACCCATACAACCTTACTGAAGAAGTTTTTTAGTCCTTCATCTCATTTATAATTAAGCCTAAATCATGATTTAAGCTTGAAAAACATCAGGGGTACCATTAGACCTTACCTCCCCCTAGGTTTGCTTCAGGTGGGATACTTTTTAAATGAGAGATGCATAAACTTAGAAAATGATTGAGTAAATGTGTGGAGCAAATTTCAGAGGTCTACACGGGAACATGGACCTCAGAGCAAGACAGAGTGCCTGAACAAGTTCTTTGGACAAGTGGATAATTTAAAGTAAACAGATGACGAAGAGCATATATCTTCAAAGAACTCTGCCAGAAATATTTCCTCAATATCTGTAAGAAAAAAATACCCACAGTTGTAAATCAGTCACCAGACAATGCACAAGTCCTGAATGAAACCTTCCAAACATGTCTGAATTTGTAATAAGACCTACTTCATTGTATTATGACACACAGCCAACCAAAAACAGAAAAGGTGCCACCAGAATAGGCAGCATCATCAAATCATTAAGGTCGGAAAAGGCCTCTGAGATAAAGGAGTCAACCATTAACTCAGTAGTGCCAAGTCCACCACTATGCCATGTCCCTAACTAACATAGCTACACAGGTTTTGAACACTTTCAGGGACAGTTATTTCACTACTTCCCGTGGCATCTGTTTCAGTGCCTGTCCGCTCTTTCAGTGAGGCAATTTTTCCTAATATCCGAACTAAACCTCCCCTGGTGTAGCTCGAGGCCATTTCCTCTTGTCCCCTCACTTGTTAATTGGGAGAAGAGCCAAACCCTCACCTGGCTACACCTTCTTGTCAGGTAGTTGCAAAGAATGATAAGGCCTGCCTTAAGCCTCCCTTTCTCCGGGTCAAACACCTCCAGCTCCCTCAGGTGCGCCTCATCAGACTGTCTTCCAGAGTCTTCTTCCCCAGCTATGTTGCCCTTTTGGCATCTAAAACCAGAGTTCAATAAAAGCATAAACAAAGCTAAAGAGACACTGAATATTCTGTCTGAAAAACTAACTTTGATTATTATCATAATAATTAATTATATTTATTATTAAAATTTGTGGAGGATGCCTTTTACATCTATGTTAAAAAATAAAGTAACGTTTTAAATAAGAAAATTATGAAAAATGTTTTTTTCCTGCAGAGAGAGATAATTCTTAACAAAAAGTAAACAGAAAGGTGATCAGATAATAATCCCAATCAGAATAATCTAGAATAGCAAAAATTCTTACAGTCAGTAGATCGAATTTTGAAGACAAGAAATACACAGAGAAGTCAAAGTCATGAGTACATTATGCATTGATCAAATAAGTGTTAAGTAACAGGGCATCTAAAGTAAAGTAAAGTAAAGTAAAGTAAAGTAAAGTAAAGTAAAATAAAACCTGGGAGAACTTACCATAAGAGTATCACAACTGACAGTGTCAAAACCAGGAGAGCCACTGAAAATAACTCCCACAGATACAGAAAAAGCAGCCCTTCCACCTAAAGACTTTAGCTGTCAAAATCAAGGCAAATATAAGATACAAAAGTAATTTTTTTTCCCAGATAAAACGTTGCAGGTGCTATTCGGGTTAACAACTGTATAACACATCACTTGACAACAAGCTTCCTGGTCTGTTGTTTGACAGTTATTGATAGCCGAAGGGTTCGTGGTAGATTCTTTCTTGCTCTTTCGATGCTATTTGCCTTGTTCTTTTCAATGTTATCTTACCATACAGATGTTTTAGCCAATTTACAAGTACTTTAAATCACTGTTAGCTATTTGCCTGTTGTCAGTTAGTTACAAAAATAAAGGTATTAGTTATTATTTCACAACTACAATTACTTCTGCAAAAGTTAATGTTAGCACATAGTTTCTATTTTAACATTTTGTGAAAAACTAAGATATAATATATATTTATCACCCTAAAATATACAATCCACATAGGGATATGGGTATTAACCATAAAAGGTTGACAAATTATACTATATCAAAAGCAGTTAAAAAGAGATTACAAAAGGTACTATATCAAAATAATTTGCAAAAGCCAATATACAATAGCAAAAGCAAACGACTACATAGTTATTTATAACAATGAGGTCCTAGTCCAGTGTCCGCTCTTACGAGCAAAGCCTCACTCACGGTAGGAGAAGCCGTAGAAGGGCTGAATTCCGTGGTGGCAGTGAATTCTCCCCACAGTGACAGCAGCACCCTGTCCTCCTCCAGTCCCAAGAGCAAGAGGAGCAGAGCCCAGCCCCTCACACCCCAGCCAAAAATCTGGCGGTATCTCTGCCCTTCCCAAGAAGGGAAGTGCCCCAAGCTAAGAGTGCAGCCAGCTGCACCCCTCCCCCTCGGCTATATCTTTTGTCTCTCAAATATCGTTGTTACATCTCTTAGGCAAAAATGGGAGAAAATTCCCCGAAAGAAAGAAAGAGGAATTAAAAAAAAAAAATCCTAACCTCCAACACTGCACCTCAATGCCTAGCTAGTTGTGTTGTTTTCTAATGCTTGCACTGCAGTCCAATAAAGCAGAAGTGTTTCCAGTAGAAATAAGTCACAAACTATTGTTGGGGTTTAGGATCTTTCCTTTTGTTTCTTTTTCCTCATGGAATTTTGTCCCACAGGTTGCTAGATCTATAATTAAGAGAGAAAAAAGACATTGCCCTGGGAGGGAGTGGCTGGCTACTCTCTTATCTAAGGTTTTCTCTTGGAGAGGCAGAGATACTGGAGAATTGGGCTGGGAAATGAAGGGGCTGGGACATGCTCTCTCGGCATTCAGAGGGGAAGGAGGCTGCAGTCACTGCGGGAAGAATTAGCCACCACTGCGGGGTTCTCTCAGCTGCTGCCTTCTACCATGACGCTGCTCGTAAGAGTGGCCATTGCACTGGGACCTTATTAACACCCTACCTCACCAAACAACAGACCCTCACCACCTGCTCCAGTGCCTCAGAGGAAAATCCCGGGATCTCGACCCCTTTCCGTTGCCCTGCTGGGGAGCCTGGCTGCCCCTGCCTCGTCCCCGCCGGGGTTTTTTGCCACTGCTCTTACGTTTCTTTGCTACACTGTAGCCCTGCACCCCCCGCCCGTCGGACGCCCCTGCGCTTTCAGCTGCGGAGATTCTGATACATCTCATCTACCACTCTGGGACTTCACTCATACCTGCCTTCCCAGTTTACTACTCCGAAGTTCCTGCTACAGCTCCTTTTGCTATTCAAAGGGGGCACCGGGACTGGCTGTCTCTGGGGCTTCGTAAAGGAGAGCCCTCCTTCATCTCTTTCTGCCGGCTGTGTCCGCCATCATCCACCTGGAGACAAATGACCGGCCCGTGCCACAGCGCCCCCTGCAGCCGCGGAGAACTCATCGCACCTGCCTTGCACACTGGGAGCCACCAGCGCCCCTGCCGGCTATAACTGTAACTGCACCAAAGGGGCAGGTGCTGAAATAGCTGGAAGGGGCTGTTCATTGGGTTTCCTGTTCTTGTTTGTTATTGTTACCATTGTTGTTTGTTTGCTTTGTTATACATACACACACTAGTAAAGAACTCTTATTCCTTGTCTCATATGTTTTCCTGAAAGCCTCTAATTTCAAAATTAAATAATTCAGAGGGAAAGGGTTCATATTTTCCATTCCAAGGGAGGATCCTGCCTTCTTTAGCAGACACCTCTCTTCAAACCAAGACAACTATGCAAAAGAGAAAAGAAATTACAGTCAGTAAATATTTGCTAAGACCATTTCTTCCCTTTTAGAGAAAGCAGAACTAAAATAATTTAAATATTTTAAAAATTTAATTCTTAAAAATACTTAAAAATTCTTTAATTCCTAAAGATTTCAAAATTCTCTTGAAACCAATAAATTTCCAATACAACTGAAAAAAAATTAATTTTAACCTACTGTCATTTTACTTCCTTCACTCTAATTATTCTATATATTACTGCATGGGTCAGTGGAAGGTCTTTAGAGGACATAAAATCTAATTCAATATCCTTATCTTAACCATCTCTGCATGTACAAAATCAATAACAAACCCACAAAAGTTTCCAGAAATAACCAAATAGACTAATTTCAGTGCTTTGGCTTTAATTAGCACTAAGTATTTTCCAGACACCAATTTATCATTGTTGCCCTAACAGCACCCCTTTAAGTTCAGGGAGTTACTTTGGGCAGATTATGCAGAATCTGAGCCAAGAACAAAGATTTTCATCCATGTTGCTGGACATCTCCAGCTATAAGATACTAGGAGTTTTATGTCACAGTAGTAAATCCTAACACATAATCCACTGGATATTTGTGTCAAATTGAAGGATGATATTTAGTTTAGACAGCATGTAATTGTAGGTACTCTCAGAGGAGAAGGCAAGGATTTTCAGGAATCTGAGGTGACTAACATATAAGTGCAAGGAAGAAAGTATTATAAGGAAAATAATCAACCACAGGTAAGCTTGGAGAGATGCATTTCTCCCATAATCTCTTCACTATATATATGGGAACAAACATGAGTGAGGGAACGAGAGGCGAAGATAAATTGTGCCAGAGTAACTTGGCTTTCCACCTTCCTGCACCTTGATGTGCACAGATGGAATTATGTGGTCCACATGCAATGTGATTGATTCCACAATGCCTTTGGGCCAAGGAGGCAAAAGCACAAAGCTATGAAGCTGGAGAAAGAAGGGAAGAGGCTTCAGTGAATAGCTGAATACACGCATGTTATTTAATTCCTCAGATCACGATAGTTTGTCAATGAGCAATGTTACAGTTATTGTTGAGCAACTCAGGCCCAAAATACATCCAAATGAGGAATTTTCATGTACATAATAATTTAAACCTATTTTTCATCACTCAAAATGGAACACTAAAGCAGAGAAACAGAGGAGGGAATTTTCCTCACATTCCTGCAGGTCTGTTAAAAATACTTGGGTGAATCCAAACTCAGCAGGTACATCTGCAAGTCCTGTGTCAAATCCAAACATAAAGAAAAATCCAATCTATGGAAATGAAGTTTTATAAATAACTGGCATCCCTAAACACTTATGAAAAATATCTCAAGATTTTGACACACCTCTGCTCTCTCTCCTACTAGACTGCTTATGAACCCAAGCTTCTTAGATCAACAGCTAAAGTTGCCAGGACTCAAATAGTCTGGCCCAGGGCATTTCAGTGTCTTCACCTCTGCCCCCTCTAATCCTTACATCTGAGCAGCATTGGGACTCCAGTCGAGTAAAGGTTTCAGACCTTCCCCTACTGATGAAAGCAAGGAAATCTTTAAAGTCATAGACATGTTTTCTATTTTTCCCCAGAAAAAGCAGAATATTTTCAAAACCAACCCAAAACTTTCTTCAGCTCTTTTCCAGATGCTATGCTGTACTGTACTGAAGCACAATGTAAGCATTTTCAGGGTATCAGAATTTCTCCAGCACAAAAATGGTGAGTTTTTAGTTGCTCTCCCAGCAACTCACTTTCAGATCAGATGCTTTTTTCTGTTGAAAGGAGCACATTTTCACAAATACACAGTTGTTTTTTTCAGCGGGGGTAGTGGAAAACAGCTGATGTGCAATTATTCTGTGTCAAAACCAACAACATATTTTTCTGAATACTGTTTTCAAATAATTAATCTGAAGCTTTTCTATTAACATTAATGAACACTATTCATTTAAATATGCTGTAAAGAGAAAAGAGAATGGACATTATCAGTGCATGAATAGTCAGCAAGTCTTGCAAATTGCAGAAGCCCTTAGGAAAATTCATATTCTAAATTAGTCAGTGTGTGATTGAAAGTGACACATCAGGGAAGCACCATTTTATGCTGTTTATGGTGGGTTACACTTTGTTTGCCAGCAATTCTGTGTTTTTATTGTTAGCAAGTATGCATCTGCTGCTTCAGCACTCCAAGGTACCAGCTTCAATTACTGTAAAATTAAGATATTTATGTCTACTATGCCAATACAAAGAGGGAAAAGGATAATATAAATCCATATCTCAGTTAAATCAGAGGTATGGGCTTTTAAAAGGCAAAAATTTCTTTTATTAACACAAATATTACACACATATCGAAATCCTGTGTGTCTTTGGTTATGGTAGAGGCTAGGAACTAGGGTACAATAGAATGTATTCTGCTAAATTTGGTGCCAGACTGCCATTAATAAAAGGAATAACACTTTGAAAAAATGACAGGTCATGGCTTCTCAGTTTCGGAGCTACCATAATTTTTGCAGTCCTAGTCTTGAAGAGCACTCATGAGAAATCAAGCAGTGCTGTGCCTTGTCCACATATACGCTTGTGTTTATGGAAGACTTTTTTCCCCCTCTTTAACTCTAGGTCTTTCCTAGATTTTACTAGTTGATGAAATAGTAGACAGTCCTGCATTAAAATCTATCTCTAGTCTGCACAATTCCCATCTGGGCTTAATGTCACCCAGACTTAGCTTCCCACTCCTTCCACTGCTCTCCTTTCTTTCACCCTCGTCACACCCACAAAGTCACAGACCCAAGGGACACTATCCTTAAACAAGTAGGGGAACAGGGAACAAACATCCACTCATCACCCTTGAATCTTTCCTTCAGACTCATTGATATTCCAGCTATCTATAGTCAGTATCTGCACATCCTTTAGTAATAGATTTAGTGAAAAACAGACACTGCTTGTCAGTGAGCTCACTCTGTATAGGTTGTTCTTTGAAGTCTGCACGATAAAACCTCAAACCCTGAATGAGGCATCATAGATGTATGAAAACAGTACATCCTGTTTAGTACCCTTATGGAAAATTCCTTACATCTCTTTTGCTTCCTCAAAATGGTGTTTAACACACATTCAAACACACATTTCAGAATTATATCTCAAGTTCCTGTATAATCCCTTATTGAAATCTTTCCCAGAAAAGGGCAGAAAAATCCTGGAGTTATATATACACCACTATAAATATTATTGTCAGTACCAGTATAGTCACCATAACTGTCAGTACACAGGGCATACAGTATGCTGAACTGTATGATTGAAGAAACCTTGCAGAAAAACTGCTAGAAAAGAAAAGTTAAATTTGGCAACAGAGCATAACCTGAGTTGTCATTTAGTGCATTAGAAGTTGATGCAGATAAGTCCAGAAAAGAGATGACTATCCAGTTTTCTGACTCACCAGCCCAAATTAAGAGAGTCATGTGTTCAGTGTCCGCATTAAAAAAGTCTCTTTAAGTGGTTAGAAATACTTTTACTTCCTTTGCATTCACCATAATACTGGTTTTGTTGTCTCTCCTCAACTTCAAATACTACTACCTCTAAGTACTTCTATTGGCAGGAATAACTATACATCACTGACTGAGCCTGTCATCAAGGAACTCTAAAATCAGGGATCTGATCAAGAATGAGGATTGTGGAAAAATGTCTCTCTTAAGATTTAAACATGATATGTATTGAGCATTCCATATACTCATGGGTAATTAATGTAGTCAGGAGCACATCTAGCACAATGTTTCCCACAGGATCTCTATTATCTCACTAGAATTCAGTTCATTTACATAAAAACCCTGCTGTGTCTTCCTCTCTACTGCTACTTCAGAAAACCAGTGAAGAAATCATTAATAGGAACTATTTTCCAAAGACTAACTGATAAGAGCAGGAAGCATGAAGAATGTAAATGCCACTCTTGAAGAGCTCTTAGGATATATGCTCATCCAAGAGCTACCTGAACAGACTGCTAAGAGACCCTGAACTTCTTCCAAACAACACTATCAGCAGAATTACAGATAAGCAATCCATACAAAGCCCATGAGATGAGCTCTAGAGATGAAATTATTAAAACTCATATGCTAGTCCTGAAAAACATGTGAGAAGACATGTATCTTCTTTGCAACAGGCAGAGTTCTACACATTTATTAGTGGATTTAAAAAATCTCTCTGACAGCTGTGCAGGTGTTGCAAATTTCATAAAATATGACTTCTTAGCTAATCCTATTGCTGTGAACTAGGGCACAGTGGCTGAGCTAGTGAATGTTTCCACAAGAACAAGAGAAAGGAGAACAATGCAAAAACTTTGGAGTCCCTACTAGATGAAAATAAATAATGTACAGCCTATATCAATCAGCCATCAGACTTCCAGACCTCTGCAGACTTTTGCAGCTCCCAGAAATGTGTTTAGAAACGGGGTATACCTTCTAGGGACATAACTGTGTAATGGTAGCAAGAGAATGGCAAATTTGATTTCTCAGAGAAGGTACTAAATATTCCCCAAGTACTGGAAAAATATACAAGGAAGTGCTGAGTGCTGAAGTAGCTTGAATTTCTTTCTAAATTTATTTAATGAGTTACAACTTTTTTAGAATTTAGGATGTGTGCGCTTTAAGCAGACTTCAAAATACTTGCTGTGAGGTATATGTGGCAATCATACCTTTTTCACAGATTTTACCTTTAATTTGTGACTATTGAATTCAGCTCCATAATAACATAATGGGACAGTGGGTTATTGTTTGGTTTGGTTTTGACTCTATGTGGTCATGAATTACCTTCTTATTTTAGTCATTATCTTCAGAGATTGTCATAAAAAAGGCTTTTTAAAGGGACAGAAAATTATTACAGGTCAAAATGTTTCACTGTTCATTTGAGAGAGA
The DNA here is from genome assembly GCF_965231275.1 of Zosterops lateralis. Taxonomy (NCBI): domain Eukaryota; kingdom Metazoa; phylum Chordata; class Aves; order Passeriformes; family Zosteropidae; genus Zosterops; species Zosterops lateralis. Next base: position 116,507,467 of record NC_139763.1, read on the forward strand.
GACAGAAACAGAGAGAGGGAGAATGAAGATTAACACTGCACATTCATTTTGGAGGAATGTGTATTACCACAAGAATATGGCTCATTTTCTTCTGTGCCGCCCAGTCTTTGGTTAAGGAATCATATCATGTACCATGGATGTGTTGCTTACATTGGAGATTAACACCTCGGCCATCTCTCCATTCTAAATATTTTTTTTACCATAACCAGAAATACAGCAGTAAGGAAATTTCCAGCATTTTTTTCCGAACTGCCAAGCTAGAATCCCCTGATCTTAAAGACCATTGGATGATGAAAGATTATGGAGTAAGAAAGATCAGAACAAGTACCCTGTCCTTAAAATCTCTACAACTTTTCAGAGTTGCCTCAAGTTCACAGTATAACAATGACTTTCTAGTTTCCTTTGTTACTCTTCCACCTTCTAAAATTCATATAATTTCCACATATAATTTCCACCATAACTTCCCTCTTCCTTGTTTCACAACCCATACAAACTTGGTCAAAAGAGTCAGATAAAGATACAAAAGAAGAACTTGTTTGTGACCATGGAAGACACAGAAAATTATGGTATCTGTGTTTTTTTCCTTTTTATATTTGCTGGCTATAATTAATTGTAATAAGGAATATATTTAACATTAGATTTTGGAGGAAGTTATACTTTTTAATCTTCATGTTTATTTCTCATTATAGGACACCAGACACTTTTGAGGTGCTGTATTCAATAATCCTGTAAAAATAAAGACTCCTTAGGAGGAACATATAGGTTTCAAGGAAGAAGCAGATAACTGATACTTCCTAGCAACTAATTCAATCAAAATCCACAGAGGCCTAAAAATAAGTGTTTAAAGTTTGAATAGCATATGAGGCTACTGAGGTAACATCTTTATAACGTCATTGCCTTGTTCCTCCTTGAGCTGAAATAAGAGGGAGGGAAAGGAAGTGGCACATTTTGAAAGAAAGGTTTTCTTATATTGCATTAGCAACTACTCTTTTAATTTAGCATTTTTTTTTCCAATTGTTAATATTCATCTTTTTTACACATAACTCAGTACAACAATCACATGTGGAAAGCTGTGTTCATAATTGCTATGACTTCTGTATTGTACCAGAGAAGATGAATATTGATGTCACTGCCTTGAGAATTTATAATGTAATAAAACACTGCTATACAGCACAGACTATCATTGTTCACCAGCCTCACTCAGTTTGAACAATGCCTGTTAGAAGACTTGTGTGATTTTCTTACTAGCAAATGAAATTTTTACAGGGACAACATCACTCTGTAAGCACATGTTTTTCTCTTTTGTGACATGAACAGGGACATGAATAATTCTCTGCAGAATTAATTTTTAGCTTTGCAGCATGGTGCAGACTAATACCACATTAAATAGAGAAATATGTGGAAAAAGCCATTAATCAACATGATTCTGGGATGTTTTCTGCACTTTCTGAGGTTTACAAGTGGTAAGTGTTGGCTTTAATTACAATATTTAAGTTCAATAAAGACAAATAACTGAAGCAACTTCAAAATATTAATACTTTGTATTATTAATAATATTATTATTACTTATATAGCAGCAAATTAGTTGCTTATCGCAATACTGATGACAGAGGTAAGCAGCAAGCAGCAACTAAATCGTGTGATTTTATGAATAGTGATCATTACATATATACAAAAAAAATTTAAAATCAACATGTGTACAAGGAGTTTTGCATTTTCTTGATCAAATGATATGACTCATTGTTTGTGGATGGTGAAGAATGTTGTGGATGTTAATCAACTGCTCTTCAGGAAAACCTGGAAAGAAATGAAGACATAATCTAAAAGGGTTTAGGATAAACCAGCATTCTCACAGAAAATGGAGAGCTGGGCATGAGAGGCACAAGGAAGAGGAAAGACCCTGTAATTTTCTAATTCAGTACAATCTCATGCAGGAAATAGAGCAAGAGAAGTTTTTGATTTATTGGCTAACAATAAAGTTGAGCTCCCAACCTGTAACTACACATCACATTTTGAAGGAATTCCAGAATTTTTCATCCTCCAGTCTGAAAATGTTGGTTCCTCTCTTACATTTCCTTTTTTCCCAGATCTTGGGCAACTGGAGTCCCAGATGTTTCATACTAGATTATTTTTTCCATTATTCAGGTTGACTGTATGTCTTGGGTTACAATGCCAGATGTAAACAAAAGTATGTGTTCTATTACCATGTACATAAGATGTTAAAATAGGTGGGGCAGTGTTCTTTATCTTCTCCATGACTCAGTCCTGACAACACCCTCTGGGGAAGCAGAAGCCATTTTGTGAGGGGCCATCTCCATAACGGGACATCAAGGTCTCACTGCATAACTCATACAATTACATCATCCCATTTTGATATGCCCCATCCCAAAAGGAAGAACCAGACATTCCTACCTGTCTATAATCTGAGCATTGGAACACCATGGTAGCACTATCACTGGATTCTCAGCAGACAAGAGCTTAATAACCACAACCGGACCTCTAAAGAAGGACCAGAACTTTCTCCAGGGTTACCACTTTGACAAAACCACATCCATCACTCCAACAGGACTATAGCCACCATTGAATCAGACTGTTACCACCACCCTAACCAACAGAGTGTCAGGTCATATTCTGACTTTGTCAGTTTAAGCCAGTGTTTCTGTACTACCTTTATTTTAATTTTCTTAATTTTAGTTCTGACTTGGAATCTCCCACTGGTTTGCTTTAAAACTAGTACACTGTAGCAGATAAAGACAATGAAGTGGTAAAAGTCAGTTGTTTTGAACCAGTTGTTCTGCTTTTCATGAAGCTGCCTTCTTAAATATGGAGTACCCTCCCTCATACCAGTGAAAACAATTCCACTTGCTTGACTTAAGCAATGATCAGCCCCAGAGTAACATCAGGTCCATGGTCTTGTAATATTACATTTCCAAATCCGTAAACACTGGAAAACACAACAGATTATAGTGTTCAAGCAGTTCTTGCCCTAAAACATCTCAGTTTACTAGAGGTCTCAATTTATTCGGTCTTTCTAATATTATGTGCAAGAGCAGGTAAATTGTGTGTGATTATTAGCAATTCCTATTGCACTTCAGGTCTACATTTCTCAATTTATAATTGTTGGCCCCAAGGGCTGCATCAGCTCTGTCCTGTTACAGATGCAGTAAAAGAATCCTCACAGTCACAGCTCCAACTGCCCATTCCTTCTGCATTCTAGACTGCTAGAGGAACTTTCATGGGACACTCTTACCACACTGTCATGGTTTGAAAGCAAAAGTAAGAGGCTCCAAGTCAGAAATACAATTTAATAAGAAGAAAGGTAAAAAAAGTAAAATAAAATAAATGCAATAATACAAAAGACCACTGACAGAGTCAGAATACAACCTGAGCAGGATGCTGGAAGCAGTCCAGATGAGGTGGTCTTCCCGAAGCGGTGATCCTGTAGAAAGATCTGGTTGCTCTGGTCCTCTGGGAATCCAGTAGGTAAGGGCTGCTTGTACTGTCCCAAATCGCAGATTATATCCAGGCGAGAATGCTTGGTCCCTCTCCCTGGGCAGAGCATTTCACAATGGGATGATGAGCCGTGACATGGGTCCTTGATGGCCCATTAAACAGAGATAACTCCTGGAGGGAGTTACCTGTGAGTCATGGGCAAGGCTTTGATGGGCCATTAGCAGAAGACAGCCCAAAGGAAAGGGGCCTGGGAAAACACTCCCCCACCTGGTTTCAATAGTTCATGAAGATGGTGATAGAATAAATACTTGTGTACATCCTACACTACAACCTAGGACATAACCAAGAGGGAAGATGCCCTATAGCTTTCTCAAGTGTCTACATACACGGTATCTGAATGACAACTCTGAATTAATGCTTAAAATGTAAAAAATATTTACATCAGAATGTTGTTTAAAATTAACCACAACATCATTAGCACTATTACAGATGTGATTCAGGTTATGAAAAATTTTGAAGGAGGGTTATAAATCTTCCTTGTAATTTGAGGCACAGGGTTTTTGGAATGGATAGAGATTATAAGAAAATATCCACTGAACAAAAAAATAATGTTTTGGTCCAGGTGTACTGCCAATTAATGTAGTTACCACTGAAAAAGTAATGCAGTTACTGCTGAACAAACAAAAAAACCCATAAAACCCCAAACTTTTATTAAGTACCATACAGTTCTGTACTAAATCTGAGTACAGAAAAACATTTAATTTCTCTTTTAAATATGCTTCATGGATCCTATAAATCTCATATTTTCTAATAAGGAAAATGCAGGGTTTAATGTTAATGGTAAGGTTTTATGTCTGTGTATTATGATCTGAAAATGTATACCTGAAAAATCTACATCAATACATGTAAATGTTTATGTGAACAAACCTTATTAGATAATTGTTTTCTCTCATTATCATGATTAGTTCAATTCATCAGTGAAAGCTAATTTCTATTTTTTTCAGCAAAAGTTAAAGGATAAAATGGTTTCTTGTCAGTCACCATGATATTTATCTCTAACAATGCAGACTGGAAAATTATGGTAATAACAAAAGAGATATATTTTATTAATACCTAGAAAAATAATTTTTAATGAAAAGCCACAGATTTGTTTAATGGAAAACTGAGACAGAAGCTTCTTGCATTCTGATTCTTCTCATGAACTGTTTCTGTTTGTTTCATGAAAAATATTTTACAAGCTAAATACCAAAGGGAAAATAAATGAGTTGATGTCTATTATTTAGTTGTAACTGCAAAGATCATTTAAACAGGTGTTATTTCTTTTCATTTGCCTAACAAGCAAGGGCTTATCTTCTTAATAGCTTGTGAAGGAGTCTTTTAATTTTCTTTTTAAAGGTCAAACAAATAAAATTGTACATTCAGTTACTCATCAGTACTCTTCTACGACATGGACAACTTCTTAAGTACAACTGACAAACCATCTCTTTTTATTTAGAAAACAATATATTTTAGACATTATTTTTAAAATTAACTACTCTTAACTGCTGTTACTGCCTATTGTTCCCCAAAATAATCTCTCTTTTCAACATAAACAATGACTCAGTATAATGGCATTTTGGCTGTTCCATAGCTAATTATAAAATCACCTTTTCTAGCCTCTTTTTCCCAGTAAAGGACTGGGCATCCTCAATCCAGAGGACGTGTACAGAATAAACTGGCAGAATGCAGAATTTTCAGACTTCCTATGGAAAGAAGAATTTTTGGTATAAAGGGGGGTGTTATGGGAAGATTGTCACTAAGTGTGACAGATCACAGGTATGTCCTCTTTTTCCTGTAAATTTACTTTATAGACACCACAGTTGACATTGCCTTTCCCAAGCTTCATAAAAGAGATGAAAACATAAAATGTCTGAATTTTATCTCCCTGTATATCTTCGCGTTTTCACTAACATTTTCATCTGGTTTCATAAGCCAAGGCAGCAGAAAGAAATATTTTATTTAGCATGAACTCCCATGAGTCTCCATAAAGATTAAGGATGTGATGAGAAGAGCTGTTATTCAGTAGTTCCGTATTTACTATTCCAATGTGTCAAATGTCAGGAAAATACTGTAATAATTTAAAAAACTAAATTCAAATTATTTTAAATTCCTCTCTCTCTCACACAAAATATATACATTGTAATTCTGGAGGCTTATCAAAGCATGACATGACAAACCAAGCATAGGGGAAGATGCAAAGAATAATGCCTGATACATTATCCTGTTCAGTGATGGAAATAATTGCATTTTACAGATAATACTATACAGTTTTCTGTATGTATTTTGGGATTATAACCAAGCTGCCAACAGTAAAAGTAAACTAAATTGAGTGGACCCTTAAAATAAATGGGAAGCTGGACGGGAGCAAACGCAGGTCCAATCACTATGATTAATGCTACGTTCTCCGTTTATTTTATCTAAGATGGCAGGTTATATACCCTTCTAGATAGTTTACAAATCCAGATACATTTTCTTTGGCACACAACACAGAAAGAATGTAAATAGATATTAGTTCACTTGTTCCTTATGGTGGCTAAAGAGTTCACACTAATAACTATACCTATTAATACCTAGAAGACCCACTATCTCCCATGAACACCTTAACATCTAATTTCTAGCTGTGCCACAGGCTTCACAGTTGGCCTTGGGCCCAGGATGGGTAGTTCAAACCTAATTCCAAAATATCTACAAATCCCTCTTTTTCTTTTGAACTGCCCAGACTGGGTCAAAAGCATGGCTGGCTATTTTTTGCATATATGTTAACAAACAAAGCACAATAATTAAAATAACTATAATTACAATAAAAAGAGTGATACCAAAATGGATTAAGTTTTTGATCCAACCAGCAAAACCTCATTAATTAAACCATTTATCAAAAGGAGTGTTAACAACTACAAGTTTTCCCATGTTACTTTTTAGCTGTGAAAACTGCTTGTAGATTGATTGAGAATGGTCAAACAAATTTATAAAACACAAAAAGAAAAAACCCAAGCTACAAGTCTTTGCACGCAGGACAAAAAAAATGGTTCCAGGCTTGACACTTGCTCACTTCTGCGTGCTCACTTTTCCATTCTCAAAGCTGTTAGAGATTCTGTGCTTAACACGATTTTCGCATTCATTGCAGGAATTCATTTGTGTTTTATATTTGTAAAAACACAAGCAAGCTTTTTGCCATAGGTTAGTAAAAAACTGTACTTTGATTGAAAATGCACAAATCTTATTCAAACCTGAAATCTATCAAGAGAGGTTTCACATGCAACAACTGAAAATCTCCCAAATGACAAACAGTGAACAACTGTCAAACAACAACACATGTAAATTCAATGATTTCCAATTACCGAAATGCAGTCTCATTTTCCCAGATTCTGCAACAGCTGAAAAACCTTTTTCCCAGTGAAAACTTGGCTATCTTTTCTTGGGCAAGGCTTCCAAATTCACTCCAAAAGCTGGTCCAGCTGTTATATTTATACGGTCAAATTGTCAAGTCAAAGTGACTTGTATTTAGTTTTTTGGTGCAGAAACATGGGGGTTTGTTGATGATCATATCTCCTCTAGTTAAAGTCAAGATGTGGCCAGGACCCGGCTTTATCTAGGGTGATATCCTTTAATACATTTTTAAAACAAAGCTCTTAGCAACAGTAATTACAAAATTACTGTTTAACAATTTAAACAACTAAAAAAATTAAAAAAATCTCAAGTGACACATGTATTTTGGATAATTAAAAAAGAAATACTAAAGCACATGAAAAATCAGCTATAAATATAAAAAATTAACAAATTCACAGTACTTAAAACTTATTATTTTAAACTTATTTATTTTACTTATCTTAACTTATTTAACTTACTATATTAAAACTTATCTTAAAAAAAAATACAAAACCCCTACAAAATACCTTACAACCTAGAAAAATCACGATGTAAAAATTTTATTCTCTTCCATTTGATAAAAATGAAAATTAGAAATGTTAAAGATTTGAAGAGTTGAAACCCTTGATTGTCATAGAATAAGTGTATTAATATTTTAAATGTAATAATCTTAAATTGTAATGTAATAGTAAAAAGCCACCTCCATAGTCCCCCTGGAGGGGGCAGTGAGGGGGGGCTGCCTGGTCGCTGGAAGCCGCCCGCAGGCCCCCCCCTCCGACACCGGAGCGAACTGCTCACTGCCTTGAAAGAGCCTGTACCCCCCCAGACCCCGGACCACCTTAAGAAAACCTACACAAATCCCGAAGCGGGCTATCCCAGCCCTAACCCCCGCGGAATGCCAGCTGCCCGCGCCTTCTTCCCCCGCGCTGCCGCCGGGCAGCCGCAGCAGCCGCGGCGGCGGCATAGCTCTGTTATGAATAAAAATGGGCAGAGAAAATATTAATCTCCATAAACGCCTTTATTAATCAGCTCTTTCAATATTTGCTTGAGGGGTTTTTGGCTGCCCGTAGTCGCCGTGAAGGAGGAGGGTCCTTTTCAGCTCTGCTGCAGGCAATTCAACAGAGTTGGAGGACTGACCCTCACTGGGAGCAACCCCAGAGTCCTGACAGTTCTTTGTTTTCTCTTGTGGTCTCATCTCTGGTTTGGTCTTTTTAACTTACGGCTAGTAAGCAAAACCGGAGAAATTAGCTCTTCTGATTCTTTAGGGTCTACACGGCTTAGCATTAGTTCTTATCCGTTTTAATTTTACTTGCTTTTTATTTGATAAGGGTTTTTTGGTGTTAAACTTCATCCCGAGATGCTCTTGGAGTCCTTTATTTGCATGCGGGATCAGCCGGGGTGGGCGCTTGAAGCTCTTGCGGCCGCATGGTAGTTCTGCCGCAGCAATGGCGTCTCGGGGTCTCACGCTGCTTCATAGCGGCGGCAACGTTGCGGGGGTTTGGGCCGGTTTCTTGTGAGGTGGGAGGTGGAATGTGGTGGGTGTGGGTTTCCTTCTCTTGAAACGGGGCGGCGGCTCGGCCGGCTTGGGGACGCGCCATCTGGCCGCGGCGGCCGACTGCGGGCGGGCCGCATGGCCGCTGCGGGCGGACGGGGCTTTTCTTTTCGGCTCCGGCACAGGGGTGGGGGAACGGCTCGGGGCTGGGGCTGCTTTTCCCCGCGGCTGCGGGCAGCCAGCTCCTCTCTCTTTCTCGCTCCGGCGGCGGCTGACCGCGGGCGGGCCGCTCCGCGGCTGGAGCCGCGTCGGGGCGGGCGCTCCGCGGCTGGAACTCTTTGTGCTGAGCCTGGGGGGGAAGCGGCCGGCTCCTCTCTTTTCCGCTCCGGCGGCGGCTGCGGGGGTCGGGATTTCCCCGTGCCAGACGGCCGACTGCTTTGCGGCTGGAGCCGCGTTGAGGCGGGCGGCTCCGCTGCGGCTCCCTCGCCCCGTCGTTAGGGTGGGGGGGGGCGCGGTGCTTGAGAGTTCTTTGACGGGAACGGGTTCTTTTTGTTTTTAAGGTGGTTAGGGAGGAAGGGTGCCACGGAGGTGGCTTTTCACTGTTACATTACAGGATAAACATTTTAAATTTCATTTTTATCAGCTCTACCGACGGGGCGGCCCGTCCCACCCCGGCCTGGCTCCCCAGAGCCCGTAGAGCCGCTGCCGCGTGCACCGACGGCCCGAGCACCAGGCGCAGAGAACCCGCGGCTCCTAGCATGCCCTGCAGTCTGCGGCAGTGCCCGGCGCTGGGCTGCTGCCGTGTGGTGAGCGCTGTGCTGATGCTGCGGAGCTGTGCTGGGGCTGTTGTCACTGTTGCGGCCGCTTTGCTGCAGCTGCTGTGTGAGGAGGCGGGCGCCCCCCCCCTCCCCCCCCCTTTCTGACGTGCATTCTCTGCTTAACTTTCCTTTTTTCTTGGCCCACAGGCCAACTGTTCTAAATCCTTTTCTCTTATTTTTTCATCTCTCTTAGAGATAATATTTAAAAGGAGCCGCATTGCTGCCTTTAGTTCACTATCTGTGATTTCTTTCTCTCTCTGTGTTGCACACTGTGGCTTACCCTGCCCACGGCGAGTCACCACTGAGGCTCACTTCCAGCTTCCCAGCTTCAGAATTTCACTCCCGTCTCGGCCCACGACCCGGCAATAATCATGGAGTCTTCCCTTTTCCCGTATTGAAACAAAAATTTTCCCGCATCAAAGCGACTTTTCCCATATTTAAATGACTTGTTTCCCATGTTTAAATGAAATATTTTCCATATTTAAATGAAGGCCTTTTGCTGTAGTGAAACAAACACTGCATTTAAGCAAAGAGTCCCTGTTCAGGCGCCAGATAAAGTGAGTGGACCCTTAAAATAAATGGGAAGCTGGATGGGAGCAAACGCAGGTCCAATCACTATGATTAATGCTACATTCCCCATTTATTTTATCTAAAATGGCAGGTTATATACTCTTCTAGATAGTTTACAAATCCAGATACATTTTCATTGGCACACAACACAAAAAGAATGTAAATAGATACTGGTTCACTTGTTCCTTAAGGTGGCTAAAGGGTTCGCACTAATAACTATACCTATTAACACCTAGAAAACTCACTATCTCCCATGAACACCTTAACATCTAATTTCTAGCTGTGCCATAGGCTTCACAGTTGGCCTTGGTGTGGGGCCCAGGATGGGCAGTTCAAACCTAATTCCAAAATATCTACAGTAAACACTATCTCTTTCTTCCTCCAAATGCTTAGTAAAATAACAAGTTCAAATATGTTCACAAGTATTTGTGTTTCTAATTGGATTCCTTCTAGACCACCAACTCAGAACAATACAATTGAGATGCCTGCAGCAGTCACATCATGGGTATATACTGTATAAATAGCTCTGCAAGTTCAATAAAGAGCTGAATCACACAACAAGTTTCACAAACGGGAATCTTAATTTGATAAAGGTGAAAACGTTGATCACCCATAATCCAAATTGTTCTTCCTTTTGAAACACTAGAGGATAAGTGATATGAGGACAAAAGGGTGCAGGTCAATTTTTGCTTTTTCTTTAGCATTTACCTAGGTATTGGCTCTAAAATATGTTAAATAAATGTAACAGTACAAATTGCAGATGATTGTATTCAATACTCACAGTAAATAATATGAGATTACAACAGACAGTGGGCATAAAATGGACTAGAATGAGACAAAATATACTGCTGCAGTAAAAAAAAAAGTGCAGTACAGTGAGAAGGCTCTGAAATCAAAAGTCTTTTAATAGTATTATGTTGTTTGAACAGCTAAAATGGATTATGATCCCTCTGGGTAGTGTGTATTTTAGCATCTCACATTGTGTTAAAGAAGATAAAAATTCAAGAAGCAATTACCATCAACAGAAAACCTTCAAACAGATTTTGTCTGCTGGCAAAATTACCACTTATATTTTACATTTAACAAAGAAATACAAAGCTGTGGATTTGTATTAGAATAGATTTTTATTCATTTCAAGAAACTTAGATAGCTAGATAAATAGATTACCGTAGACAAAGACAAAAATTTTATGTGTATGCCCATGGTTTAGTTGCATCAAAAGTCAAAAAAAAGCTACTGTGTGAGGCTTTTAAGAGTTTAACATTTTAAAAGTTAAGATTTTTCTGTCAAATTAGTTTTGTGTTTGCCATAGAAGTGGAGCTATCTGTAGGTGTTACGCCAGTTATCCTAGTACTTTCAATTGTCTCAGACCTCTGTTAAATAGAGCTTCCTCAGATGTTTCATGTCAAAGCAATCTCCTGATTGGCCATCCGGGAGGATTAGTCTGAGCTAGTTCATAGCATCTCAGAAATAGAAGTTTAATTTTGCTGACCTTCTCAAAACAGAAACAGGACACAGAGGGAGAGAGGGGCAGACAGATGGGTGAGGGGAGCAAGGTAACAAGGGAGGAGATAATTTAGAATCCAGACTTACAGATCCTTGAGTACCACTCCTTGAGGATTGCTGCTAGCAAGGAGCTACCTCCTTTCTAGCCAATAGCAGAAGCTACCAGCCTATATAACACTAAGTGGAAGTAGGTGTGGTCAACCTGCCTTACGAGGTCTTCCTCTATGTACATGGACCACCATGTGTACTGCAAGGTCTTCTTAGTTATGCATAATTTAATCTGTAGGTATTTTGGAATTGGGTTTGAACTACCCAGCCTGGGCCCCACAGCATGGCCAACTGTGAGGCCTGTGGCATAGCTAGATATTAGAGGTTAAATGAGAGATAGTGGGTTTTCCAGAGGTTAATAAGTATAGTTATTAGTGTGAACCCTTTAGCCACCTTAAGGAACAAGTAAAACAATGTTTGTTTGCATATTTCCTGTGCTGTGTGCCAAAGAAAATGTATTTGCATTTGTAAACTATATAGAAGAGTATATAACCTGCCATTTTACACAAAACGGGGAACATAGCATTAATCATAGTGATTGGACCTGCATTTGTTCCCATCCAGCTTCCCAATTATTTTAAGGGTCTTCTCACTTTATACTGCAAGGTCTTCTTAGTTATGCATAATTTAATCAATTGTCATCTGCTTTTTTTAAAGAAAAGGCAATGCCCTTATTCAGAAACAAGTTCCACAAGAGATGTTTCCAAACACAGTTCATCTCAGTAAAATATTTAAGATCTTTTTAAAGGGCAAACGTACATTTACATTCTGGGAAATCATCTAACCATGCAGTTATAGCTCTTATACAAATAAAATGATGAACCATGCATGGACATTTTTGCAGAGAAAGCAAAAGCTGTGACATCTAAGAAACTGGAAACAAGATCTTAATACAAAAAAAAAAGAGTCAGATTTTGGATACAAACCCTGCCTACACATGCCATGGAGCAGGGAATCACCCTGGCATTGTCTTGCTGTGCAAGGCTTGAGCAAAAGTTTTGCTCCAGGGAGTGCTGAGTTGGGGCTTTGTAAAGAACATCAGTATCTCCAACAGACAACACAGCACTGCAGGGCAAGTACATTAGGCTCCCTCCACCAGTTCACATCTTCTGGGGAGCATTTAGGAGGAAGGAGAAGGCAAGGATATTTCTTTCAGTCCAGTAGTTTCAAAAATGGTAAGCTGCCAATGTGCCTCTCACATTCATGGTCTACAGTAAAGGGACCATATTTGTGCATGTAAAATTACTTTCACCTATTCAGAAAAAAAAAAAAAAAAAAACAACCCAAAAAAAACCACAACCAAAAACAAAACAAAAAAACAAAAAACAAAAAACAAAAAAAAAAAAAAAAAAAAAACACCTGTACTTACACCTGCACTTGTGAGTGGTATCATTAGCATCCAAGGCAGATGGGCTCTGTTAGACAGAAGCAGTGAGGCCCTGCAGACTCTTAGGATGCTACATGCAATAACATTTCTACTTTGGCTCCATCAGTCCACCTTTGCAAATGTCTCATGCATTTTTTCCTCTGCTCTACTAAGCAGTGTAATACATTCTTTTCTGCATTCTCTTTTAAAATTTATCTTATTGCTTGCTAATCCTTCTAATTAAAAAACCCAATACAACCCATCATATTCCTTTCTCTAGGAAACCACACAAGTGTGATTTCCTTCTACTTCAGTTTTTCTTCTTCTTTGCATCACCTGCATAATATTTCTGTGCAGTCTCTGATGGCACTTTGGGCACATGCTGCAGGACCTTGGTCTCACACAGTGAACGGAGCAGAAGGATAGGGAGCATCCACAACTGCAGGAGAAAGCCTGCTCAGTCCCTGGAGCCCAGGAGGGCTTATGCACACATTATTCTGTTGGACGTTGTGTGTATTCACATACACAGGAAAAACCTGTGAAGTACTACACTTAGGCAAGAAGACTCACCAAATACTGAAATTTCCAAGCTTTTAATAGGGTTCTGCTAGGTACTTGTACAATGACAATCATCTAGGTTAATCATATGGTCAAATGTGAGCCTGTTTCCTAGAGATGGTGAAAATTGTTGATCCTGAAAGATCCCTTTCTATTTTCAACCCTTCTTTGAATGACAGATATGCTAGATGTGCCTCATAAATAGCTGCTTAATATTTTTGAGTGTGAGGGTTTTTAAAGCTAATTTTGCTTTGATGAAGCCTTCCAAAATTGTTTACACCTGTCAAATTGTGGGCAACATTCCATATCTGTACTAGCTCTAGGTGAGACTCTGATAGCTTTGCACCTCATGCACTTTCATCTAGTAGCAGAAACATTATAGTAGTCTCTCCTTAACTTGGTCAAGAAACGGTTTGCTTTTTTTTTCCAAAAGTCTAATGTGAGGAATAGATTGGGAGAGGTTTTTTTGAGTCCATTAAAAGTTTTTAAAATCATGAACTTGATCAAGAAAGAAAAAGTTAATTTCCTAAGGAGTTGAAAATATGGTGGAGATACAATTTATTTTCTAAATTAAAATATTATGGATTTGGATGTTAATGTCTCATTCTTCCATTAGTACAACACTTAAGCTTTTAATGTTACTATTGCATTTACTCTGGATTCTGGCATGCATAGTAAGAGACCTGAAACCTTTAAAATGACTTGCTGTTGAACTGAGCTGGCTTTTAAAACCATCAAAACTATGTAAACTGCAATGCAATACAACAAAACTAGGTAAATAGGATGGAAGTGCTGTGAAAAAAACCTGACGTTGTTCTCCTGCCTTCTTGTGGCTCTGTTGCAGAGTCCTAAGAACGTAATCTCATTCATTTATATATGTCGTGGTTTGAAAGCAAAACGAGTGAGAGGCTCCAAGTCAGAGATACAATTTAATAAGAAGAACGGTAAAAAGGTAAAAATAAAATAAAATAAATGCAATACACAAAGAACCACTAACAGAGTCAGAATACAACCTGAGCAGGATGGTGGAAGCAGTTCAGATGAGGTGGTCTTCCTGAAGCAGTGATCCTGTAGAAAGGTCTGGTAGCTCTGGTCCTCTAGGAATCCAGTAGGTGAGGGCTGCTTGTACTGTCCCAAATCACAGATTATATCCAGGTGAGAATGCTTGGCTCCTCCCCTCTCGGGGTTTAATCTGGTTGTTTCTCACCCGAGATTCCAAAACTGGCTGGTGGTTCATGTGGGCACGAAGGGAGTGATTTTCCCTCTCGACCTCTGAAGGATTTAGGGTCTGCTGTCTGACTCTGTGTCTCTGTGTTCTGTGCTGAGCTTGGTGCTTGGTGTTTGGCGTGAGAATGATGTGGAGTCTCAAGGTCTTGGTTTTCTGGTTTCTCGCGTTGTTTATTAGTTCTTATCTTACAATTCTCTCTGTCCGGCTAAGATGCTCACAGCAGCCTGGACACGAGGTGACTCCCCTTCCCCTGTCTGGCCAAGGTGTTCACAGCAGCCTGGACATGAGGCGACTCCCCTCCTGTGATGGGAGGTCGCTACCTCTTATACAGATAACTACGTACCCATTGTTTACAATTCTATGCCAATGTCTATCACCTATACTAACAGGGTCATTTCTACTTTGATCCAATCCACTGAAACTGCTTTGTGCCCATGTCACTACAGAAGATGGATGCCAAGGGAGAAGAAGAAGAACCCAGGGCACCGCCCTAAAATCACCATCTTATCCCCTTGCATCTACATTCTAAAAATCCAAAGCTACAAAATCTTCTGCACAGTGATAAACTACACTACTCTCTGTCACACATTTGTGACTTGCAATTCTTCTCTGTGTTAGATGTTTTTCACATGGACCAAGATCAAAGACTGTGTCTTCCTGGGCTCTGTGCCAGGCAAACCCCCCTGCACAGACCCCAGACCCTCTTTTTTGGGTCCCAGGCCTCTCTACCAAGGTCTGTGACTTCCCAGGGCGCCCAGAGGGATGCCCTGGACTCCAACACTCCCCCTGGGCAGAGCATCTCACAATGGGATGATGAGTTGTGAAGTGGGTCCTCGATGGCCCATTAAACAGAGATAACTCCTGGAGGGAGTTACATGTGAGTCACAGGCAAGACATTGATGGGTCATTAGCAGAAGACAGCCCAAAGGCAGTAGAGCACTGCCCCACTTGTTTAACAGTTCATGAAGATGATGATAGAATAAATACTTTGTGTACATCTTATACTGCAACCCAGAACAATATACTTCAATTAGGTTCCAGTATTAGCTCTCCTAGTCCCTATCTGTGGCACAGGATTGCCAATAATAGTTGTGCACACATGAATAGTTCAGATAAAGCATAGCCATGTATCAAAATAAAACCACTATGTATCAGGACAACATACTTGGAATGAGAAATTTTCACTATGTAGACCTCTTTACTTCTCCTCTGGGCTCCAGCCATGCTTTCCCAAAGGAAAGAAAAATACATTTTGTTACATTTCTAGAACCACAAGTATAACAAGTATATACATTTACCCATACATGAAAGTATTTTAACATATTTTTCTGACTATGCGTACATTTGTACATGCTTACATTTGTAGAAATGTGTACATTTGTACATGGTATGTTACCATGCAACATGTATGCATTTAAATATCTGTGATTCTTAGTTGGACCTGAAGATGCCAGAAGATAAAGTACATGGTCAGCCTTACTTATTTCAATTTCACTTTTTCCTAAGAGAATCAAGACCTATGATTACATTCCCCAAAACTTCTGCTTCCAGGAGCTACCACATGAACTCAGACAATCTGACCTGAATGCAAATCATTTAACTCAATTCAACAAACTAACATGTTTCCATTCAGATAGATTCAGTCTGAAATGAAACTTTGGGCTTGTTTTCCCAACTGGAAAGCAAAACATTGCAACAAAATTGAAACCTAAGCACTGAAAATATAAATTTTGCAGACTTTGGTATGTTCAGCTCACTGTGGTCACACCCAGTTTACATTAGAAAGCCTTAATAAGATCTAATCAAAAGCCATCAGCTGATCAATTCAGTATGAACAGAAACTGCTGACTTCCTTCATTTTGTCTTGGAGCCCAAACATAGAAGCTAGCAATTTTTCTCTGTCCTGAGAACTTCAAGCCTGATCACATGAGATCAAGGCTTACAAAGTTTATCTTCCACCGGTTCCATAGGGCTAATACACATACCCACACAAAAACCAGAAAGAAAATATTGCAGTGGGTGGCCAGGTCCTTGGGGTCCCCTGATGACTTCTTGAAAAGAGGCCATGTTATGGGAATTTAGCAGATAGTACCCTACAAAGAAGGCCCATGCAATTTCTATTGCAGAGAAGGACTAAAATGTTTACTATTCCATCCTGGCCATATTTTATGACAATATATTAAATGTTCTTAATTTTTATGTGAAAGGACTGGCATATTAGAGCACTGCCCAAGACCAATCAGGTATAGGTAGCCCGTTCTCCTTCTGATGGAAAAAGAAAACTGTATTTGGAGAGAAAATATTTAATCAGCCTCTTCTGAAGACTATAACTTATAATACCATTCAATAATCTACCATGGTAAAAAAATTACAGCTGTTCACTGAGAGGATATTGCTGCTGGTTCACTGAATATTCTTTGATGTCAAGTGGCACAGATAGTTAGTAACTGTGGCAATTTCTCATACACATCTGGGATGAGTGGTTAAAATGGAAATTGAAAAACCCATTTGACTCTGGCTCTGTACAGGATTGCTTTATTAAGAGTGAAAACAGTCCCAACACAAGGACTGTACTGACTCATGTGATTGGAAAATACAGATCAAAGACTCACATTGCACCATCATTTTAACAAAGCAGCTACTTGGAACTGCAAGACTTTACTCTCATTTTATAATCACCATTACTGACTCCAAGGTGTGCTATTTCAAAAAAAAAAAAAAATGACTGTGACGTATGGTATCAGGAAACTGCTTTGCCCTCAGAAGTGTTCAGTGTGCAAGTGCTTCTCACCTTGATCACCCAGAGCTTTATCACAGGTAGATGAGCCATGTTTACTGCATTGTAACCTCAGCACCAACAGACAATTGTTACTAAAAAATATATTAATGAGTCTTACTTTAAAAGTTTGTCTTGTAAAGGCAAAGAGACTTTTTTAGACATTATATGTATTTTAGAGATTATATGTATATTATCTGTATATCTTGTAAAAGACGTCTGGAGGCCTGCTCAAAGCAGGGTGCTTAGTTGAATTATGGACACCTCCAAGGCTGGAAATTTCACAATCTCTTTAGAACATCTGCTCTATTACTTGAATAACCTTATTGGAAAAAAAAAATTAAAAATCTAGTATCTCATTGGAATTTCCCGTACTGCTCTTTATGCCCTTTATCTCTCAGCCCTTCACTGTTGAAATGAAATAAAACTCTGGCTCCATCCTCCTTATACTTGCCCATTCACTATCTTAAAGCAGCAATTAAATCTCCCCATCTCAGCCTCTTTATCTCAACACAGACCAACGCTAGCACTCAGTACACCACATGTCCCAGCTGACTATTCTTTCCAGTTGTCCTCCAGGGACCTTTCTCCAATATACCTATACCTTTCTTGTACTGGGGAAGCCCCAAACAGGCCACAGTAGTCCAGCCCAAACGCTAAACAGAAGGGAATGATCATGATCACTTCTCTGAGACTGCTGACTACAGTTTTGCTAATACAGAGGTTATGGGCGGTCCTTTCCTTCATTGTACCTTGCTCATTCACGTTCAACTTGTGAACCTCTTTCTTGACAGTCAGAAACCCAGTGTCTGGATGAGCGCTCCATCATTTCACCAATCTAACAAGCCCCTCTGGATCCACCCACACTGTTTTCACTATCCAATCTATATTTCACCATCTGGCTACCATAGCATAGAGAAGATTCTGGTTGATACATAAGGATCCTGAAGTTGAGGGAATCAGAGTACAAACAATTTTTGTGCAGCCTTTCTGTCCCTGGAATATCAGTTCAGATAGGAATTCTGTCTTTATATTGATACTATAAAATATTCTTTGCATATGCTGAAGAAAAAATAACTGATGATTATCAGAAAGATGTAATTTTCAAGTCTTTGTTAAAAAATATTTAGAAGGTTAATATCTGGTGTCTTCAGGTTTCTGAAGAATAGCTAACCTAAACTATTTGACAGGTAATAACAAGCTTAGCTGAAAGGGAGAGTTTTTAGGTGCTCTGACAAACCGACTGATTTTTCCACTGTAGAGTTATGTTTCCAGGCACTTTCATTCTTATGAACAGCTTTTTTCCAACTGAAGTCTTGTCTCTTCTTGTCCTGTTTATAAATTATTGCAGAAAATTGGAGGAGCATCAAGTGAGATATTGGTAAAAATAGATTAACTTCTTCAATTATAAGAAAATAATTACTTTTCACTTTTATTTGAATGAAATATGCTGGAGAAAAAAAAGCTTTAACCATGAGTAAATACATTCTGCAGATGAGCAGGAATTGGATGAGCTGTGATAACTGAAAACTGTTATCACATTATATATATATTAATATATATGTATATTATATATGTATTATTATATATGTGTATATATATATATATATATATACACACATTATATATAATGTAATATAATACATTACAGTCTGCTAGATCTCCATGCCACATACTTCACTGGTGGATGACCAGGGCTAATTTTCAAAGAGAAGAGTGAATATATGTGTTTAACTGTATTGCAATAGCACATACCAGAATTGCAGCCCCCATTAGCATGAATCATCACCAGAATCCTGTAGTGCTGAGTACCGCGTACAGAAGACAAAGACTGTCTCTGCCTCAAGCAAAGAGCATCTAGGACCAGTACAAAAGAAAACAGAGAGAAATGCTAAACAACTTCTAAGAACATCAAGAAGAAAAAAAATTCCAAAATTAGTAACATATTAAAATACTCCAGATCTTCTATCAGTGACTCAAATTTCCAAGGTCAAGTTGTTCTGATACTAGAGAGAAAGCGTGAAATCTACTGGCCAAATGAAAGTTTTAGCACCACTTTAGTACCAGTACACAGAGAATAAGTATCATTTTTATCAGCTGCTTTTACTTAAACGCCAGAAGTATGAGTTATTGATTTAAGAGTAGCAACTGGCCTCATAGTTGAGTATTGCTATAGGCCCTAATTTTCTTTCTTAGCTCTTTGTCTTGTGATTTAGGACCTTGAAATTTATGCATAATTGCATATTTTAAGTACCTGCTGCAAAATTAATTACACTAAAATAAAAAAATGTGAGGATTAAAATGGTGTCTGTTACATTTATTTTGTACTCCTGGTTGAAAGAATTGTAAAGGTTTTAGTTATACCATCACATGGACAGATTTCTACCTCTCAGTATAGATTACAAATCATCTCTTGGAACACATCATACAGATCATCTCTTGGAACACATCACTGGTTTGCAGCAAAAGAAGCCCTTGCTCATAACGCCTTGGTTTGATTTGTCATTGACACTGGGAGATGTAAACTAATATTGGAATCAAGATGGCCTTCTGAGTAAGACAGCTGAAATCTGTCCCACTGAATCACATTTTATCCCTCCCTCCATCAGAGACTCATCAGCTGATCAGAAAAGCTTTTAAATTATTTTCTCAGGTGTCTACTAATTATGAGTTTCTCATTAAATGCCTGGATAAAAATCAAGCTCCAGACAGCCTGAAGTTGGTATCCAAGACTGAAACACTTCAGACCTAAAATCATATTGTACCTCAGCTTCCCCTCTGTAAAAAACAAGCTGATACTTTTGCATCTCTAGACATGGAATATACTAAATAAATTTATGATAGTTCAATAATCAAAATCACAAGTTGTCATTTTGTCTTCAAAGAAGGCTAATTAAATATTGCAGTGAAACACACTGTGATAGTAATAAAATATTAACTAGCTTCTCACTAAGTAAGCATAATTTTGAAACAATAAAAAATAAACAGAATACCTCAAAGAATATATGTATAAGGGTCTTAGCAGTAAGGTTTCACACACAGAGAAAACCTTAATTTTTGCTTCTTTTATGCTCAAGATGCTTGCAGCAGTTTTCTTTTTACATAAGAGAGATTAGATTTTTAGTATTTAAATTTCAGGTAATCCCCTTAATGACTGAATGACAAATACAGGATAATTTTGACAGAATTGCAATAATCAGCGTATTAATACGGTGATATTACTATCAAATTCAAAACTTTTTTCCTTCAGCTCTAGAATAGGGTAAACTCACAATTGCAGCTTGTCAGTAACACCTCATAACTATAAGAGTTCCAAATAAATAGCTTAATTTGGTTCAGCATTTTTTGTCTCACAAGATTGTTACATTTTATTGCTCCTATCACTGGGATAGACTACAGATATCAATCAGCAAAAAAAACCCCAAAGTGTATGGCTTTATTTTCATGGAAAGTTGGCTATTGCTAAGTGTGTATTTAAGAAGGCAGAAGTAATCACTGAGATATGAAGATAATTGTAGTAGGTAAACCAAAGGTAAAAAATTGTATTTATGTGACCATGTCTATGTTGAACACCAAGAAACACTGTAGCTTTGTGGTAAAGGGAACTTTCGTGTACTAATAACACTAGATGTTGATTTTTTAAGACTGAATTTTCATCAGCTTATGAAAAAGGCAAAAGACTGTCAAGTTCAAAAATAATCTTTCATATACCAGAACTATATGTGGCACGCTATTCTGTGGTAGATCAACTTCAATCCAGCTCCCCAAACTGCCTTTTAGTGATACTTTACTTATGATTAAGCTTTTACTCACTTGTACAGACTATCATATGTTTAAAAAAAATTTTATTGAAAAGGTTGCTCCTGTGGTTCAGACACTTTTTTTTTTTTTTTCTCAAATTACTAATTACTATAGGGGAAATCCTTCCTGCACTGATTACTGAACATTCAAAAGAAAAGTGAAGGACTAACCAGAAATACCCATGTCATTCCAAAGTTAATCTAGCCCTATGATCCAAATGTAAACTTTCAGACCAGCTATCACAGGTTCAGCTCTTAAAACTGTCAAATACAACTGATGCACCTTCATGGCCACTTGTTACCATAAATAACTAAAACAAAACTTTTGGATGGAAGATGACCAACTTGCAAAATTTTGTTTTTACTGATCATAGACTGGCAAAATGATAGTAAAATAAACTGAGGTTTTATGACTAAATTTGTGAGGATTTTTTTGATATAGGTGATGACTTACTATATGGAACAAAACTGTCAACATGAAAAATTTTTGCTAAAAGGGAGGTTCCATTTTTAAATTGTGAAAAAGCACTATTTTCCTACTCGAGGGATTTCTCAGTAAGAAAAATCATCAAAACTGAATCCACTTAAAAATTCTGGAGAGAGGATATACTAGTAGCTTTCAACAGAGAATAACCTGAGCAAGATAATTCTGTTTTAATAGCCAGACACTAAAGAGAAACGCTAAACTTGGAAAGAAAAGGTACTGTTGAATTGTTAATGATGAGGAAGAAAATAAATCACACTATGTGGAAAGGGTGATCCTAAGAGGGGCTGGAAACTGACCCTTCACAGGCAAGAAGCAGCAGTTTCTGCTTCTTAAAAATTATTCTCTATGAGAAATCCTACTGACATTTTGGTACAAGGCTTTTCTCCCCCAAAAATTTAATCAGAGCTACCCCCAAATTATTCTTCTTTAGTGTATGGAGCAGAGGTATAACCACATGTGTAGTTCTGCAGGGGATATTTATACTCAAAAATGTTTTAAAGTAATTTAGCCAATGGTACTTGAAAAATTATCAGTAATATACCCAGTTGAAAAACGCTGGGGTTATCAGTATAGGAAGAAAAACAAATCCCTTGAGTTTAGAGAATACAGGAATGCTGACTATTAGTGTTACAGGCTACAGCATTACAGATTAGACTGTGCAGGAAATAGCTTCACTGTGGTTACTAGATCTGAATGCATTGCTCACATGAGAAGCAAAGTGCTTGGAAATCCCCAGTGGAAGCATTTATAGTTCATTTTGCAGATTCAAGAGACCTTTCTGTGCCTCCTTCAGCCAAGAGTTACTGCAGAAGTGTGGATATCATATGTGTGACATCCCTGTCCACAGCCATAACACCGGGCACTCAGCAGGGCCTGACATCTGATTCAAGCTGCCTAATGGAAACGCAGGACCAAGTTTCTTTTTTTATTCTCTTAAAAGAGACATGATGACATACAGATCAAGAGTTATGCAGTAATAGCTGTCCAAGAGCCCAATGAGCATTTAGTGATAAAAAAATTTGTCATACAGTCACACCTACAGGGTAATTAATTGCATCTTAATATAGATCTGTAAGAGAGTAAGACTGAATAAACAACTGGTAGGAGCTATCTTTATCTATTATTTTTAGAAAAAAACACCACATGAATAAATTAGGCAAAACAAGTCATAGTGCAACCAGATATCTGTTAGACAGCTACACTTGATGAAACCTAATATATTTCTTCATGGATCAGGACATTTCCATTTGTTTGTTCCTCAGTGACCAGTATCATCTTGAATATAATTTCTCCTGCTGTATTGAAATTCTATAGGATATTTAAAAATTTTATTCTTTCTGCAATATCAAAAAAAATCTGCAACATTGAACTAAAAATGGATTGTCAATGAACAGTTTGATACGAGAGGCAGAGCTCTGACAAATGCCAGATGCTTCTTAATTCTACA
Source organism: Zosterops lateralis (assembly GCF_965231275.1). Taxonomy (NCBI): domain Eukaryota; kingdom Metazoa; phylum Chordata; class Aves; order Passeriformes; family Zosteropidae; genus Zosterops; species Zosterops lateralis. Next base: position 116,530,421 of record NC_139763.1, read on the forward strand.
CTTTTAGTCATTCCAGGATGATCAAAAATTCAACAAACTCTAGTAAGTAGTTCAGCACTAAAATGTTCCTGAAAATCCAAATATTGCCACTTTCTGTATTAATAAAGATTGATATAACTTTCCATGGAAAACCCTTAAAGACAGCTTTTCCCTACCTTCTCCGTTGCTTCCTCAATCTTTGAAGTAGAGCTCATAAATCTCAAACTATTTTTTTTTTCAATTCCTGTGAGTATTTGGTTTCTTTTATAGTCAGGAGGATGTAAGTGAAAAAAAACCAAAACTTACAAAGAGGAGGAAAACAACAAGTAATATTTTCCAAGACTGACGGGGAAAGGGAACACTTGGGTATAGAAAAGGTTAGCTTTTTTTCATAATTTCTTCAAGCCTTCTTTAAAAAAATAAGTATGTATACATTACATGTCTACTAGATGTCAGTGTTGTTTTAGTTTCAGTACAAACAAGATTTAAAAAGTGAAAAAATAGTAGGCATATACAACAAGGTAAGTAAGGACCTTAAAAGTACTGCGCTGAAATTCACAACTACATAGTTTCATTTGTTGTCTGCAGTTTTTCTGTTTTCCTTCAGAAATTTAACACCCATGCTTTTAAATGTGAATTTAGGTCTCTCTCCCTTATACATGTAAGCTGCTATTTAACCTTGTAGTTCAAAGTTTTTCACTTTGTCTCTACTACCAAGGTTATGCATAACAGAAGTGAAAAATCTGATTAATACTACTATCAAGAGTCTGTACTAACATCTTCTGTCCAGAGAAGTCATAGGTTATTTCCAAGCTGATATCATTTGTAGAAAAAAAGAATTTTTGAAGTCCTGACATGATTGGGAAATTTATAATCTAAAATACATCCTCCATGTTAATATTTTTATTCTACGTGTTTTTGCCTCTTTCATTTTGTGAAATACTTCAGGACCCTGATGATAGGAATAGCATAAACAAAAGGTCAAAACTGTCGCATAAAAATGAGTACTTCAGAGGCTTACACTTAGAAGAGGTGAATCAAAACCACATATGTGTATTGCCAGTCTAAACAGACATTATTGCTGTCCTGATATTCATCCACAGTACTTATCTGTGCTATGAAAATTTACCTTCCACAGCATGTGGTCTCTTAGCTCAGAAGGCTTTGTAAAGAGGCCAGGGCAAGGCTGTACCAGAGCTGAGGAGCCCAGCCCAGCCAGGGAGAAAAGGCTTGGGGCTGAGCTTATAAAGAGCTCCTGGAGCCACAGGTGTGGGTGGAAGTCCCAGGTGAGGCTAGTCAGGGGGTTTATGCCTTATTAGTGCACATGAGGCCCTGATAATGGTGAATCAGAAGGAATACAGCAAAGCCAGGCTACGGGTTCTTGGTTTTACCAGTACATACATATAAGCTAAATATTGGCGTGATTGTCCCCAACTAGAGCAAGACAGAAACAGTCATTTCTAACCAAAGAGACACAGGAAGCACAAAAGACAGTTCTTGAATTCAAGACTAATACTTCTATAAGCCGCAACTTCTGATTTGTCTATCAAAGCTGTATCACAGAACCACAGAAACCAGGTGAGGAACAGGTTTAAAGACACCATCTAGTCTATTCATCTGTCCCAAATGCTGTAGAACTGCTGCTATATTATTCCTAACAGCTGATCTGAAAAATCTCTAGTAATGCCTTTATATAAGGCATAAGCCTAGATATATGCCCTGCTGGAAATTATTTACAATTTTGAGTAGGCTTCTTAACTCAAAGAGTTTACATCAGAGTCTATTATTTCTTATCCTAACAATCAAGAACACAGAGAACAGATTAATTTTTTCCTCTTTCTTCTGGTTTTCACAACTGATGAATTGCTACCTCTCTCATTTCCTTCCTGACTAAATAACTCCAGATCCTTCAAGTTTTCCTTATAGGTCACATATTTCAGGAGGTGGACCATTCTTGCTGTTCATTTCTAAATTTTCTCCAATTGTTCTGTATAGTTCATGTAGCATGAGGATTGAAAGAAATACCCTTGTTGATGAACACATAGTAGATATACTAGAAAGTTGACCTTCAAGGCACAACCTGGCATTTATCTTTACTGTATAGGACCCTTTTCCAGATTTTTTTCTCTCAAGTTTACCAGGAACATTTTGAATTTTAATGCTATCTTCTAGTGTTGTTCGGGTCATCTGTAAATTTAAGTCATGCTCCCTGTTTTATCATGGACACTAATGAAAATTTATTCTCTTCTTCTGCTGAAGAATCACTAATTGATATTCTGTAAGAATAGTTTTCCAACCAGTTTTGCACTCTACAGCAATGTAATCTAGATAATTTTTCTACAGTTTACTTATGACAATGTCATGTAAGAAAGTGTCAAAAGATGTAAATCAAGTATCTTTCCTAGCACGAAACCAAGTTCACCTTCAGAAACTACTTGACACAATTTGTCCTTAATGAATCTATACTTGTAGGGGTTTAAAAATTTAAAAATTGTTTCATTATTTGTTTCAGTATATTTTGGTAATAAAAGATAAGAGTCTATAACTCCCTAGATTCCCTTTGTGATGTGCCTGCCCTCCTCCAGACTTTTTTAGTATCATCTGTTTCCTAAAGGTTTACAAAGAGAACTGTGAATGACCTTAGGGCCACATCAGACTTGCTCTCTTATTTCAAATGCTGCCCCAGGCACAAATCAGCTCCTACAAAACCTGCCTGTAGACCTCATCACTCTCTTTTGCCATCATTTGCACTTTCAGCAGTGTGGAGTAGGAGGTGACCCCCTGCATGACTGTCCTGAAGACCACTGATAGTTGACAGAAGACAAAGGCAACACTTCCTAAAGAACAGGGCCCTTAAAGCAGTACATGGAGTTATGCTTGTTACTACAGAAACTGTACACTAAGTATTTTGTGTGTTACTATCTCATTCCTCTTTGACTCTTTTCTGACACAGTTGGGTGTGGCAGACCTAGCAGCTGCTGTTAGAAGTATCTCATTCACTGTCTTCAAGAAAAAGTTAAAGGAAGTCAGTCATCTTCCTGGTTGTATTCATTGAGATCACTGAAATACTTTTCCTTCCTGAATGAAAAGCAGTCTCTGCAGGGAATGAAAATAGCCTGCCATGAGGTAGCATAGGTTAAACCCATATGCCATACTTTTAAATGTCCATTTTCTAGCCAAATATTTATTTTTTTGGAGGAGCAAAATAAAGCGACTACATCTTTAGCAACAATAATCCAAACCAAATTATTATCACCTATATAAAAGTCCTTTGAAAGCCAAGAACACACAATCACAGTCATTCTTTTTCCCTTCCCAGCAGAGAGGCTAACATGTCTACCTGTGCTCTAGGGGAAAGAAAGTAAAAAACCTATCAAGACAAGCTGAGAAATTTGATGCTAATCTTTCTGCTCTAATCTGGAACACCATCAACAAATTTCCATCTCCAGGTCTGAGTAGTCATCTTGGAGCAAAGGGTGAGCTGAAATGAGTGCCTCAAACACTTTCCCAGGACAAACATTCTCTTCACCAGTTTATCAGCTGTGTCTACGCTAAGAGCTTCCACAGAGTAACTCTAGAGGTGTTTCAGCTGCACTTCAGGATGAGACCCAATGTTTGAGGTGGGGGGTTTGAGGAAAGGTAGATACAGAGAAAAAAACATGAAGCAAATGTTCTCTAACATACTTTAGTTCACTCATGACCATCCAGATTTTCAGTTTGGTTTATCAATAGATTAAGATGGCAGCACACACAAGTTCATCTGCTCAGATTCAGCTTTTCAATGAAATTTCATCTGTTCTGCATTTAAGAAACACATTTTCTTTATCTGCTTTTAGCTTTTAGTGTTAATGTCCTAATTTACTTCTTAGAACCAAAAAACAGCTACATATTAAAAGTGCTAGAGTGTCACTCCCAAATGCTGCTTTAAAGAGCACTATTTTGATTGCTTTCTACTTGTCTTCTCAATGTATCTCCTCTAGTATTCAAACATTTGTTGAATTCTGGAAATTCTTCAGAAGCCAGATTTCCAGAGACAGTTTTGACAGTCTTCATAGTCACTGAAATGTTGACAGCAGAGGAAACTAGATAGAGTCATAAAATCCTTTAGGTTGGAAAAGACTCCAAGATCTAAGTAAACCCAGCATTACCATGTTCACTGCTAATCCATGTTCTGATTGCCACATTTATGTGTCTTTCAAACACCTCTAGGGATGGTGACTTGAGCACTTCTAGTGCTTGATTTCTTCTTTCAGTGAAAAACTTTTTCCTAGAATCCAACCTAAATCTATCCTGGCACAGCTCTTATCCTGTCACTTGTTACCTGGGAAAAGAGCCCAATCGTCTCATGTCTATACCCTCTCGCCAGAGGGTTGTAGAGGGTGAGAATGTTTCCCCTGAGTCTCCTTTTCTCCAGGCTGAGTGCCCTTATCTCCCTCAGCTGCTCCTCATCAGACTTATGCTCCAGAACCTTTGCCAGCTCTGTTGCCTTTCCCTGGACCCTGGCTTTCTCAAGCCCTTCAATGTCTTTCTTGTAGTGGAGGGCCAAAATTGAATACAGGATTCAAGATGTGGCTTCACCAGTGCCCAGCACAGAGAAACAATCACTGCCCTCGTTCTCCTGCCACACTATCACTGATACAGGTCAGGATCGCGTTGAGTACCTTGGCCACCTAAGCACACTTGGGCTCATGTTCACCAGCTGCAACCAGCACCTCCAGGTCCTTTTCCTGCTTTCCAGCCACTCTGTCCCCAGCCTGCGGCACTGCATGGGGTTGTTGGTACCTAAGGTCAGGATCTGGTAATTGGCCTGGTTGAACCACTGGCCTCAGCCCATTGATCTAGTCTGATCCCTTTATAGACCCTTCCTGCCCTCCAGCAGATCAACACTCCTGCCTGGCTAGGTGTCATCTGCAAACTGACTGAGGGTGCACTTGACCCCCTCGTCCAAATCACTGATAAAGATACAAAACAGGGTTTTCCCCAATACTGAGTTCTGGGGGCACCACTTGTGACCAGCAGCCAACTGGATTTATTTCGCTTTGCCACCACTCTCTGGGCCTGGCCATCCAGACGCTTCTTAACTCAGTGAAGTCCAAGCCATGAGCAGCCAGTTTGTCCAGGAGAATGCTGTGAGAAATGATGTCAAAGACTTTATTACCAAGTAATACAAGTCCAGGTAAGACAGCATCCTCATCCTTTCCTTATTTACTAACCAGGTCACCTTATCATAGAAGGCCATTGGGTTGGTCAGGCAGGACCCGTCTTTCACAAACAGTGCTGGCTGGGTCTGATCTGCTGTTTGTCCTGAACATGCTGTGTGATTGCACTCAAGATGATCTGCTCCATCTGATGACCTTCCCCACCACTGAGGTCCGGCTGACAGCCCTGTAGTTGCCCCTATACTCCTTCCAGCCCTTCTTATAGATAAATTACATCTTTGCCAATTTCTAGTCAACTGAGACCTTTCTGGGTTAACCAAGACTGCTAGTAAATGATTGAAAGTGTCTCAGATAAAAAACTCAGGAAGCCAAGAGGGGTGAGATTGAAAAGAGTTCTTCACTGTTTCTGGTGAAGATTTTTGGAAAAGAAAAAGAAGGTATGGACAATGAGGAAAACAGTATGAAAGTAAGAAGTCAACTCTTACATGGAAATAGTACCATTCCCCCCCACTGCACAGTTCAGTGCCCCCCCCCAGGTTTAGGTAGAAAGAACGTGAGTGAGTGTCAGAGGGAACACATCAGCAGACACACATGTAGGATGATAAAGTCCCAATCTTCACAACAGGGCTGAGATCAGAAATCTGCTGAGATGCAGAAATTCACTTTCAAGCACTCTTTTAGAATTACCCTTGTTCAGTGGGAATCCCCATTCAGTGCATAAAATCAACTGAGAATTGCCAGGATGAATCATAGCAGTGGTTCAGCCTGCTCTAGGCAAAACTAGAGCTGCTGTTGCACACACCCTGGGTTTAAAATCACTAAGAAATATCTTGCTTTTTAAGTCAAACTTTCATTTGTCATTATTTCTGTATGTATTTTAAGTCCTCTGTGTGTAAGCCCATGTTGCTTCACCATAGCTCTAAGACAGCAGTAATAGCAAAGGGATACATTTATTCAAAAATCTATACAAAATTATTAATTCTTTTTAAATTTCTGGCAAACTTGATTTAGATTTTTTTCTCTTTGTGGCAAAAGCATGAAGATCTGCAAAAATTAACATAAGCAGATTTCAAGAGATGAAAACATATAATGAGTGAAAATGATCACTGAACAGTATTCATATATATCACACAGTAAAACAACTCCACCCTGGGATGCAAGAAACAGCTGGAATTACAAGGGAACTTAATGACATGTAGTTATCCAAAGGAAATAATAGTTCTCTCACTGCCTTCTCTCTCCATCTGTGGTTCAGTGACCTTAAAATACAAAAAAAATTGACTCATTACAGGTGTAGGTCCCAAGAAGGAGATTACCAGCCACAAATGAGATGTAAATATTCTTTAGGTAATAGCCTTTCTCAAGAGTTTGTTACAAGGTATCTAAAAACTATTTCACGGTCTTCTCCTGTGCATCACAGTGATCCCCATGGACCCTGAAGAAATTCGGGATCCTATAAACAGATTTACTCTACCTTAAACTTTTGAATAGTCCTATTAGGTTTGCTGAAATTCCTCTTTCACATGAAGCACTGTTACCAGGATTTCTATGACTACAGGACAGTTTCCAAAGCTCATTAAAATATTTTTAAAAGAAGCAAGTTGCTGAGTAGGGCACTAGGAATGAAAGTGAGATGTAGGACACTTCATGCTATGTTGAGAAGAACTACATGCACACTGAATATTGCTGAAGTACCTCATATTTCATCTGGACATGCTCCTGGAATAAAATAATTTGAAGTGTACTCAAGAAATTGATAGTGAACTAATTAAAAAAAAGTAGTGAGTACAGGTATCATTATTTTACTACACTTAATGGCTCACAAAAAAATAATTGATGCACTGTCTTCTGACATGTTGAACAGAGCAGTTCTCGCTTCTGTGTGCATAATCACTATAGTGGGCCGGTAAACCAGGAGGAATAAAGGGAAGGCATCACTTTGTCCCCTCTGAGAGCAGAAGACAAGTTTGAGAGCATGTTCTTCCCCTGTGGCTGGTAAGAAGCAGTAATTTCATATTAACACATAAAGTTTCAGCATGAAAGGTGTAAAAGCAAGAGGCTTTAGATTTTCCTTTTAACATTTCCAAATGAATTATCAAACCATCCCCGCACCAGTGAGATTCTCAGCTTAAAATGAATGCAGGCCACTACAAAAATCAGATTAATTTCTTTAACAGAAACATGAAGAAGTGCCACTTGTATAAGACTCCATATTCTTTCAGTTTAGACTAGTTTGTCATTCTGGGATCTGATTTTTAATTTTTAATAAAAGATATTACTTGAGTACTAAGTTTAATTAAAAATAATAATTTTTTTTTAAATTTAGAAATACCAGATGAGATTTTCTATTTCAAATAGAGAAATCTGTTTCTATATCATTTCTCTAGCTGTTAAGACATTGAAAAATCAAAAATAAGTAACAGCTGCATGTGACAAAAAATAAGATTAAACAAGATTTTCTATTTAATTTAACAGTATGTTTTCACAGTGTCTCTGAGTAAGTGAATGCATGATACCAGGGAGTGTGTGTATACATATATAAACACTCTTTGTTCTTAGAAATAATTTGTATTTTATGTTTTCATATTTGGATACAGCTTTTTCCAAAGTCACAGTGGACATGTGAGAGTCTTCAGTAGATATGACATTATGATATATATGTAGGAACAGCATGAATAAATCCATTCATTCTCTCCAGACAGTCTTTCTTAATTTTACATAATATTTACACAAAATAAAACCTGCTATTCTTATGGTCCATGTCCCATGGGCTTCAGTATTAAGATCACAAGATATTAGTTAATGTGGTTTGAATAACCAACTATTTTAGGAATCCACTCAACTAGTAAGTAACCATTGTTTGTTGTTAAGGCCATGTTATACCTTGCAAGAAAATTGCTTCCTACTCCATCAGTGTTAAATTTATTTATATATTTCAGATAACAACACATTTCTTTCTATTTAGCTTTATTTTATATAGTTTCTTAACAAATCTGTTCCAAAGGAAAAAATCTGGAAAACTCATACTGCTTTTAAAAAATAAGTGGGAGCATGTACGCCAACACGAAAGTTTTATTGTTGTGGTTTTAAATTACACATCACACATGTGTTTGGCATTTAATGGACAAATCACCTTACTTAGTAGCCAACCACCCAGAAGGAACTGAGAATCCCAGATTCCTATTGATGTAATTGATTAGAATGAAGCATCTTTCCTTTTCCAAATCCTTCTATGTCACCCTACTCCACCAGCTAATCTCTTCACTCTCCTGACCCATGGCAGGACTCAAACAAATGGCTGGAACTGAGTCAGGGAAGGTTTAGGTTGAATATGAGGAAAAAATTCTTCACTCATAGGGTGGTTGGGCACTAGAACTGGCTCCTCAGGGAAGTGGTCACAGCACCAAACCTAATAAAGTTCCAGAAGTGTTTGGACAACACTGTTGGGCACATGGTGTGATTCTTGGGGTAACCTGTACTTGTGGGCCTGAGAGATTTTTGGCCTGCTAGCAGCTGCAAACTTTTTCCTGGGGAGAAGTTTCTCGAGAGAGGTTTTTCTTGGAGCAATCTTAGTAGGTGACTGTCTTTTCTCAGGGCAATCTTTGCCCAGGTGGTGTTTGCTGTTTTTCTAGTTTAACTAAAGGCATTGGAGAGGGGTCGTTCCTATTCACCAGTCATATTAAGTCTGTATCAGAACACCTTATAAAAGGTAGTAAGAATTTGAACAATAAAGCCTTCTTTTTCTGTATTCTTTGCCTTTTGAAATATTTAGAGTCTTTCATGTCCTACAGTGACATGTACAGAGATAGGAGTTGGACTCAATGATCTTGATAAGCCCCTTCTAACTCAGAATATTCTATGATTATTTGATTCTAACTTTTGCTGAAATCCAAATTAGACTTTTCTTTAAAAAATAGTTACACTTTTTTCCCTGTGCACGTGCATATCTCAGAAGTCAGTCAGAATATAGTAATTTTGTTTCATAAAATAAATGTTGTGGCTAAAACACAGTCCTGTTTTTAAAAATCTGATAAAATTGAGTGGCATTTCCTGTTTGAAAGAGGGGAGCAACAGAACCTTTCAGGAGCATGCAATGCCAGAAACACAAAGTGGTGCAACTGCTTTCATAGTACAGTACTCTGAGCTGTGGGGTATGGGGTAACCTTCGTTTACAGCTCAAAATGTAAGAAAAAGTATTTCCTGCACTCAATGCTCATTTGTATTGTCTGACTTATTTTACCAGGCAGTAGGAATGCAACATCAGAGTAGGTCCTTATTGGCATATCTAAATAAAGGTATAATATGTACCTCTGCAAAGCTGTGAGGAAATTCCTTCCCTATCCACTCTTTTATTTCTGTGGCATTGCTAGATTATGGCAGCAGACAAGTGTATCAGTCTACTAACTCTAAACAAAGCTGACAATCTGAGTATGACAAGCCTTTAAGGGCTCAAATATGGTTATCATAATTTGGACTTCTGCATATATATATCCACAGAAAGTTTTGATGTTTAGGCCAAGATAGATGTTCTTGCACTGCATTCCATAAATAAGAAACTGCAATGATCAGTTAATTGCAATCACTGCCTGCCAAGAAAGCCCTCATCATGCCAGAAGATGTCCGGCCTCTCTCTTTATTTACAGCCTTTGGCAAATAGAGGTAATTTACAGGTACACTTACTCAGATTATTTATTTGAGCCAGCTGCAGATAAAACCGCGAATTGATAAAGTCAATGTAGTAGCATTCATAAATGGATTTCATACATTTTCTGTACTTTTAAACTGTGGAATCGTAGAAACTTATTTGGATCATGTTACAGTAAATTTATGCATTCATCTGCAACATCATATGTTTAAAATAAATCAATTTTGTAAATACACACCTGAAATCTTTTAGAATAACTCCACAAAACTTTGGAATTGTGTTCATGTTGCTAAAGCTGGTAATCAACACTGGATCTCAATGACTATACCTGTATAAACCCCTGCTTCAGGAGGATGCTGAGATTAGTGCACTTCTTTTAGGTTTTCTGATGAATCTATGACTTGGCCTGAGCTCCAGGAATAGGATTCATCCGAAAAAATACAGTGTCTAGCATAAGCAGACGTGAGCATGTGAGGTAAATGTATAAATTTTCTGCATAGTCATGGAGATAAATAGGTCTTTTAGATTATAAATCATCTCCATAAAGTAAAAATCTAAAACAGGCGGCATGAACTGCATCCAAAAAGTGTTTCTTCCCACTTACAGACTGTTCAGAGAATCCAACTAGCATAAACACAGATATCAATATCATTGAAGTCCATCACATGAGAATTAATCCCTTGTCAACAATCTGAACCTGCTCAGAATCAAGTCCAAAAGGACGTCAGAATCACCCTGCTCTTGTACAAAGTCGCAAGTCCATTAAAGTAATTGTCCCTGGAACATCCCTGGCAACAGAGGCTCCATTAACCTACTTTTTCACCTGCATGTGCAGTAAACCTTGAGCAAGAACTGACCTTTTCCACACATTCAAACCTCTTCAGTTCTAGTTTTCATATGAAATACTTAAACTATGCCCTAGGCATCTCCTATTTTGAAATATCCAGTAGCCTATGTTGGCAAACATCTGGAAGTCTGTGAGGTCACCACCTGCTGCAACAAGACAAATGAATTACTATAGAAATGACTATCGATTGCTTAAACCAGTAAAATTAAGACAGCAGTGAATGTAAAATAAAGCCTTCTACCCTGTAGTATGACATACAGGAGACAAAAATACATATATCTGTACAAGCTAGTTTTTAGAATTCTTTTTTAAATCTCTGTTTCTTTCAAAACTAAAGCATCCAAGTGTCCAGACAACATATGTTATGCGCAAAAGTCTATGCAATATGATAAATGGTGTGTCTAAGTAAATGAATACACATCCTTTTACAGGAATTAAATACAATCTAAAAAAAGAATAAGTTTGTAAGTTTATGAATAAGTGAAAGTACACAAACTTAGGCATATGTAAACTTATCTTGTGTTATATGAATCATTCTTGACATGTGACTGTAACGGCAGCCTTCGTTAGAAAGGGGAACAGCAAGAACTTCTAAGAAATGAAGTAGGAATGCTTCCTAACGTTCAGTGGTTTGGCATTCTTTGTTTAAGAAGGTGAAGAAGTCATAAACAGAGCCTGCATGCATTTCATGAGTCATTTCAGAAACTAAAATTTTATGCATGTGGCTATGTCCCCTGGAAAAGAGGATATCTATGTGGAAGGCAAGAAAATACTAGACACGCTTCTTGTTATTAGTTTTTGGGTGTGCTTTGTAAATGTTCATCTTTCAAAGGCTGAAATTTCAGAGAAACATGTAACACTTAATGCCTGAAGGTTTTCTTTTTATGCTAAAATGTAGATAAACCCTATAGAAAGGGGTTTTAGAATTTTGGGTAAAAAGTGTGTATGCATGTGTGCTGGTGAGTTGTAACCTTGTACATTTTCTGGAATCAAAAATAATTTACCAATCTACTGATACTCTGTCTTATTTTTCCTGAAACTCATTCATCAACACGTTTAGAATCCTGAGAAGTGTTCACAGTCATCTGAGGACCTACAGCAAAGACCACCATGGGCTGGGGTGGAGACAGAAGAGATAAATCCATGTGCATGTACACACTTACAATGATTATGTTCAATCTCCAAGGGCCGACTCAGAAAGGTCTTTACATGGCCTAGGAGGAATGGACTGTTATTTGTAATCACCTTCCTCATCTCAAATTATCTTCCCTTGGGTGGAGGGGTTTTACAGCTACTAATCTATCTCATCTCTCCCAACTAGATCATACCTTTCCATCTCACCAGCTCTGCTTTGGCAACAAACTGTCTGGCCAAATTAGTGCTCTTTTCCATGCTGAAAACTGGAAATTCATAGCAATTTAGCCCTTTGTAGCATCCAATGTGCAGCAACACAATTGTCTGATGTTTTGAATTATTAGAAAGGACTAGTCCTACTGAGTTTCACTTGGGCTTAGTAGCTGATAGCTACTGCATGGAGCTGAAATGACAGCTGTAAATGTTCTGGCTGATACCAGATCTTCCTTGTTCTACTCTGCTACCTGTTCTTCCTACAGAATAAGAGAATGCAGGGAAAAGGAGCACAAAGTAAAAGAATGAGGTTGTGCAGTGGCTACATTTTACTGGGCAGAGCACAGCACTGAAATGTTGGGTTATTGGGTGTTTTCCTTAGCAAACTCAGACTCAAGAATTCTGCAGTAACATTATAATTCCAGTTTTCACTCAGAGAAGCTTGCAGGCCCTCATAGCCTGTAGCATGTATTCTCCATTTTAGGAATTTTTTTTCACTTTTTTTGTGTGAAAGTGAAAAAAATATCCTAAAATGGAGAATACATGAAGGAACAGGGAAAAAAAATTGTTTTACCACTTCTAAGTCAATATGCTGGCATTTTGCTTCCGACCAAAGTTTTTGCACTTGGAGACATCACATACAGTTGATCAAAAATCCAGCAACACAGTGCAATTTTATGATGAACATAGGCCTCGTGGAAATATTTCTGTTTCAAAAGACTTTCACAAAGTAGGGAGCAGCACTTCCCCTGGTTTCCTGCTGCCTCATCTCTCCCTGTGAGCTCTGCTCACTGAGGCTTCTGGGCCCAGACTATCACTTCCCTACCACTAGGACTGCCTCAGGACCAAACTGCCTCAAATTAAAGCCTCAGGACCAAACTACCCCGAATTAAATTAGGACTTTTAAGATGCCTGAGCAAAAACTCCAGCAGTTCTGGACAAGCTGGAACCTTGGTCCCTGCTGTGCCCCGCTATGGTGAGTTTTATCAAGCCTCTGCTGATCAAGCAGGGATCAACTGCTCCTGTGTGCCAGAGATTCTCTGGGCTGAAATACCTACCCACAATTTGATGGCTGCTAGAAGTAGCCAGTGATTAACCTAAATTTCCAATTGCACCACATTTGAGGAATCTCACTTCCACTTCTTCCAACTGCACCACATTTGAGGAATCTCACTTTCCTTTCTTGCAGAGAACCCTGCCTGTCCAGGTTAGCCATTTTTAGGCTGAGGTAGCTTGAAACACTGGAATATTCACAGAACCACAACCTATGTGGAGACAGAGAGAGAGAGAGAGAGAGAGAAAGAGACTGCTACACTGTCACACTGTCAGCCATTTAATTAGGTATGATGCTACTTCCCTTCTCATGTGTTTGCTCAAATATGTTGAGGCAAGCTCTGGTCTGGGGTATTTTAATTTGCTTGTCTCTAGTTCCAGAAATGTAGATGATCCAGATCCTACCATTAACAGACACAAGTGTTTAACCCAACACAGGACTGGCTGTATGAGGAAGGGCTCTCATGGTAGTCTCCTCAGGGCTACCATGTCCTTTTTTAAAGAGACCATGCTAGTACATGCAGCTCTAACTTTTCTCAGTGCAGGATTTTGTTGCTCTCTTTTGAACAAGACAGATATATTCCTTCATCCCTCCCTCCCTCCAACAGTGAAGAAATCTGTTGAGGCTGTGATTCAAAATAAAAATTATGGTCCCATGAAGACCACTGCCTCTCCTTTGAAAGCCATGTTAGATGTGATGAAATAACATGATTTTTAGGTACATAATTACTAGTTGGTTTCCCAAGACAACCTGATGCTGGCATCACATGCTGTTATACCCTCAAGGCTTTATTATTCTAGTTCTGCCACTGCCACTTATAGGAGGCTGTGATTAGGAGCCCTAGAGCTCCTCATGGCACTGAAACACCCTGTCCTCCCTGCAGACATGAGCTTCCAGGGTGCCAACCTGGAAAAGGTAGATCCCATTTTTCCTTTCTTCTAAAAAGATAAATAGAAGTGTAGTTATAGTGATATTGGTTATAGTGACATTTTCCCTACCCAATGAATTTCAGCTCCCAGCTATGACTTAAAGTGTGACACTCACTTGCCTAAAAATCTTTCTCAGAGAAAAAGTAGAAGAAAAGAAAAAAAGAAGATTTTACCCCTTTGAAACCAGTCCTCTCCACTTGTTTATGTGTTGGTTTTGTTTTACTTATCTATTGACCCATTTCTTGAATGCAGAGTGGTTGTATCTAATGAAAATTTTAAATGATTGTGATTCAGCAAATGAGTTTTTGTTATTTGTTGTTGTTCTTACTAATGCTACTGCTGCTTTAATAATAAACCCTATTGATGCTTATTAATACTTACTTTATTAAACTTACTAACTTTTAAAGAGAAAATGCAATTGTGGAACAATTTATAAAGTTATTCAGTATTCCTAGGAACACGCAAAAGCATAGAATACATCTGAACATATAATTTTTCATTCAACATCCCTCACTCTCTCTGACACAAAAATACTTACTACCGTATTATCAGGAAATCTTTTTTCTTTCATTAATCTCATGTCTCTGTAGTACCAACCAATGTTGTTATTAAGGATATCCTGGGAAGGAAATATTCATCACTGAAAAAAAAAAGCCCAAAATCCCATGTACTTTATGGAAAGAAAGATCATTGATTGAAGACTGACTTCTTCAGAAATTTTTGAACTTGTGTGGAGCTTGTAAAAGTTCCCCACCCACATTATTCTCTTTGAAGATCTCACAGGGCTGCTCCTTTCATTTCTTGGCATAAAACTGTCAGCTGAGTATTTAATGGTGTGATACAGCTCTCTATCTTACAGGAAATTGACCTAAGTCATTTTCCTGTGAGTATAAAAGAAGCAGATAAACTCCATTAACCCTTTCCGTACACATTATATTTACATATTTGTAATCTTGCATGTTTTAGAACAAAGAAAAACAGTCTCAGTGGGAAACAGCAGTGGCTGTGAGGAGGGTTTTTTTTCTTTATGAACTTTTTGTTCTACTTTTTCAGTAATTTATTTATCCACCGAAGATATTTGTGGGTGTTTTTGTGTTCTCTACAACATTGCTTTTTCTAACAGCTACAAAATATTTTTCTCATACAAAACTTTAGCATATTCTCTCATCCTACAAAATTAACATTTGGGGTTTTTTTTTCTTGATTTGGCAGCCTAGTGTGTTGTTGAAACAGAGCTGTACCATAAGCTCAGACGTAGCTCTAAACTATCAACAATGCATGGTAGATATTTCTGATTTAGTTCCTGCTGAAGTCTTTTGCTGGATGGTTAGAGATGGGCAGACTGCAATAGATTAGGAGCTGTGAATAAAACAATGCAAATTCATAATCCTTATATAAAATTTCCTAGACATCTAGACAAAGAGAAATTCTGGAGCTGTAAGGATATCTTGCCCTGTGGAATTCTTAATGATTCCTAATGTTCTGCAAATAATGGCTTATCAAAATAGACATTCACTTAGAAGTATCCTAATACACCTCATGGATAAAATTTGTGGTAGAAATGGGAGAAGACAGGGCGGATGTCCTTAGCTTACACCATAGTAAGAGGTGAGCAGAGATCATAAACACAAGATTCAGCCCCAAAATGTGTACCATTAACTTCATCTATCAGAATGTTTTGTGTACTACCTGTGAGTTTTGCATTCTTTACCAAGAAATCCTTTATCTGTGCTATATTCTATCTGAACTCTGCTGTTGGAACCAATGAATTACACCAGGTTGGAAAGAAATTCAATTACAGACCAACCTTATCTTGCTGCATCTGACCATTGGGCAAAGTGAGTAAACACAACCACCAAAGAGAGCACAAATGCAGCTCAGGAAGGAACAGCATGCAAATCATCTTCAAAGGCAAAATAGGTCATATTTCAGGGAAAGGATTTTCGACCTTCCAGTAGCACTCAGAAAAAGCTCCTGCAGATATCCCCTAAAATATTGCCAACTCTTCTCTTGTGAGGAAACAAGAGGCTTGCCATTCTTTTGCTTTGTACACAGTCTTACATTCTTATAACTTCTGAACTGCTGTTCTACTTCCCATTCTTTTGTTGAGGATGTGTCACCATGTACTTTTGGAATATAATAATAATATTTCAGTAAGTTCAAAAGTTAATGATTATTTTTGAAGCCAGGTGACCCTTGGTCCAATTTCCCATATAAAACTACTTATTTGGAGAAAGATGGGAACAAGAGAATTCACCATTTCTTTCACAGCATTACCTGGCTTATGCAAAACCCCCCACAATTGCAACCTTGAGAAAGTCAATAAAATTTCTTAAAAAAATAAATTCCAGACTTGCAGTTTCCTTCAGCTTAAGTGATCAATAATCTATAGAAATGTTCTCCTGATTCCCAAAAATATAATTTTGACTTTTCAGAAGGAAGTGAGAATTGAAGGATTTGATACCTGGTCTGCACTTGGGGGCATTTACAAGTGACCTACACATTTTCCTGTGTAACTTGTATAAAAATCATACAACTACTGTTCTGATTAACTCAGGTTGCTTATTCTCAAATGCCACACAAGGAAGGCATACAGTAGTAAATGGCCTACAGCTAGAAGGAGGTTCCACAACAGGGAAGGCAGTCAGAGTCTTCTGTTTTCCTCTTGTCTGTGAAAATACAAGTGCAACAGTCGGGCTGGGATGAGAGAAAAAATTCTTTTTTAGTTTTGGGTTGAAGCTTCACTGTGATCCCAACTAAGACATGTACAAGATGTTTTAGCTTAATGAGGGACCTAAGGGGTTTGTGAAAGTCATTTCTCCAAGCTGGAGTCATGTTGTCCCATACCTACCAAGACCAAAGGTGAAAAAAGCAGTAGAAACATAAAACTTCCCTGCTTAAGGTTACATACATATTTTTGTGGCTCCAGCTTGGACTAAATGCACTTTTGGGGTGATTAACTTCCTCAGTCATATTTTCAATGCCTAATGTAATTGTAGACTATATTATACAACTAAACAGAAAAGCTCCAATAAGTTCTTCACAAGGAGACAAGTGAAAATTCAAGTTTTCTGAATTCTGCTACAAAAGAATCTTTTGCTATTTCAGTGTTCAGACAGCACTTCCCTCTCCTTGCTCTTTTTTCCTCCTTCCAAGCCCAGCAAGGATCTCGTTTCTCCCTGTCCTGTATTGTCCCTTCCTTCCTAGAAAAAAAGTGGAAAAAGCATGCATGATAAACATAATGAAAAATAAAGGACTGCATCAGAGTCTGCTAGAAATTAAAATTACTGGAAGTGTGTGTTTCTCCCTTATGAATGAAAGGCTGTAATAAAGAAAACATCCAGAAACTATGCAAGCTCCAGCTGTAAGTTGAGGACTGTCTTAGGAAAAATGATATTAGGATATAAATGCAAACATTATACTTTGATGTCTGGATAGAATTCAAAGCACTTAGAAATTGCGCAGAGTATTTAGGCATTAGAAAACAACTTTTTAATTAGACCTGAATTCTATTCAGTCACATTTAGACTTATTCAGGATGCATTAAAATGTATTTTATGAGCATAGCCCATTCTGCCATGTAAACTTAATCTCAAAGGCAATTCACATTAACATCCATTCCCTTCTTTTATTAAAAACTGCTTACTAATTCCAGATTTCATTGCTTTCTGTGACTGAGTCTTTCCTTTAAAGACGTAGAAGGAACCTGTTTTACTTAGGATGCAGCATTTCAAGCAGTTTTCTTCATCACTGCTGTGTCATTCCAGGGCTTGACTGTGGGGACTCGGAAGTTTATGTTCAAATTCTGGTGTCCAGGTTTTTTCTCTGGAACACCCTCCAAGCTGCACTCCACCATCTGCACAACCTACTTATTGTTCTGGTATGTCCCCCTGGAATTCTCACTGTCCATTTTGATATGAGTGGAGGAGGACCACAAAATTTTCCTTAGCCTGCACACCTCCTGGTGGGGCACTGGCTCTAGCTCTAGGTTCTCAGAAAAAATAAGTTTGAAGTAGAACTGCAGAATGGTTCTGCAGAACATCTTGTTTTAGTGGCAGCTTTAGAAAGCAGCATGTCCACTGCAAGGACAAGAAGATGGACAAGAAAGGAAGGGCACTGTTCATCAGTTTTAAAGCTGCATCAGAAAAGGAAGATAGATCTGAGCAATCACATTCTGTCTCCTCTTTGGCTCATCAGTAAGATTTCACTATCAGAGTAATAGCCACTTAAAGAGTAACTTGGACAGAATTTTGGTGTCCACAAGAAAGAAATGTTTTACTGTAAAAGCAACTCAGTTTTCTTTAAGACCCAGTATTGCACAACTTGAAGTGCCAGAAACTATGGCAAAGGAATAGAGGAGAATGAGGAGAGAGGATTTTAAAAAACTTCAAACATCCATCTCAAATGATGATTTAGACTATGCAGTGTGACAAGAACTGATTAAAACATATAGAATGTTTTTTGGATACCTGAAATGGTAACTTTTAAGGAATTTTTTTCCTTAATATCTTGTCTTATGAATATCAAAATTTCCATGAAAGTATTAAAAGGACACTGAAAATAAAAATTAATAGGCAGCTTTTATTGCAAAGACAAGTTTTAGCAATTTTGGAATTTTCAATGGAAAAAGCCTCATTAAGGAATAAAACTTATTTCAAAAAGGAGAAAATGAGTCTGGACAGTCTGAAAAAAATTGCAGCTAATTAAAAGAAAAGTTATGACATTTAGATTTTTATTACCTTTTCCAGTGTTAAAGCTCCACAGTTAATCATGAAGAAACTCTATTTGAAAATGGTATTTCTGTCATTAAGCAACTTTAATTAAACCTAGCATTTCTACCTCCTCCATTGTCTATTTTCTAATATACTCCAAGTTGTGATTTGCTCCTGTCTCTGGTAAGTTATTTTGAGCCATAACAACAATCTCAAGTGAAGTTAGTGCTGAGTGTTATAGGTCTCACCTTGAATCCCATAAGTTTTTGACTGGAGTCTATTCCCTGTATGAATATATTGCTCACAGAAGACAGGAAACCTAAGCATCTTTTCCTTGTCATCCAGGAGATTTATGTTTCTATGTAGGCTGGACAACTAGAAAGACTCCAGGGTTTTTTTTACATTCTTGCAAGGCAATATTGCTTTGGGCCTCAGACTAGCCACTGGAATCATATGAACACACTTGAAAATACAAAGGGTGTTTATCCTCTCCCTGGAAATTATACTGTGCCATACTCAAGTGCAGAACCATGTTGATAACTGCTGAAAGGTGCAAAATAGAGTTTAGGGAGTGAAACCCAGAGAAGCAGGAAGAGAGCTTGGGAGAGCCTCAGCAGCACCCTAGACCACAGGAATGCCACCAGACCACCTCAGAGCATCTGCGGTCTGGGCATTTGGAGCTGTTTTCTGCTTGGCTTCAAATAAATGCATGTACAGAACCCTAAACAGTCTAACTCTAACTAGGCATCAATGCCTAGTTGACAGTTATCCTGCTAAATTACCTGTGCATATTGCTCTTTGCAACATTAGGATTTTATATGTTGTTTAACCCAAAATTCTCTATCAATCAATGTATCAAGTGATGCTTTGATGCATTTAAAATCATCTCTTACAAACCTGGTCATTTTGTGAATGGCAAAATGAGCAAAATTTTATTGCCTATAGATTTGTAAAACTGATATTAAATAAGAGTTGAACTCCAATTACCATCCTTGCCACAAATGGGAATTTTAATAAGGCCATTTCTAATCTGCGCATTTGTTTTCACAGAAATTATAGGAGCTTCATATTTTTGAGATACCCCTTCATCATCAAATGTGTTCAAATTAATCCATTATTTCAACTTATTAGAGAGGAGACCAAGAGATATGCACACAGACATACACAACAATTCCGTATGTCTCATCTCCTTAGGAATATAAGTTTTCAATTTATATTGAAATCAAATATGCAAGTTAAGAAAAGAATTTGAGGTAAAAATTAAGAAATTGTCTTGTAATATGATCAGGTTAGAGACAATATCAGTGTAATCTCACACTTCTTTCCCATAAAATCTGGCCCCAAGTTTTGGCCCTACATCAAGTACCACCACATAGGAGAAGATCATTGGGGAAGTGGACCAAGTAGGTGAGGATTTTTCCTTTCTCCTCAGTAAGTGCCCAAGGGAAATCAAGCCTTGTTTCAAGCCACAGGTGCAGGAAGAACACAGAGAGGTGTCTGTCGTAGCCTCCCCACCTATCTAGAGGCAGGAGCACTAGAGCTCAGCCCAGCTGACTACCCTCCTCTCCTCCAGCAGTGTGGGCAGCAGCAATGTTCCCAGAGCAGGGGACCTTGGAGACAAAATTGTTTGTGTTTCCAAGAGCTGATATGTCAGGGAATCACCACTGCTCCAGCCACAGCTTCAAACTCATCTCTATAACCATGGAAGACAAATCTAATCAAATTGTTGATGAGCAATGAGGGTCTGATGGAACCATGGAAGTGCAGATCTAAGGACAAACACCAGAAACTTATGTGGGCTTACTGGGAAAAATTAAGGCATATGTAATTACACACACAAAACAAGGAGAACAACAGTATGTTTAAGATAGAATTTGACAGATTTTTTTCCTTTCAGTGATTGACAAACAGAACTATTGTATTTCAGCCATCTTAGTGAGTTCTGCATGAAAATACTTTTAAAAACATCATAGAATTTCCAAAACTCAAGGAAAAAAGATCCTGTATTCACAGTGAAAATGTATCAATTTTGAAAAGATACAACCCTCAGTGTCTGAGAAAAATTAGGCAGTAGCAGCCACCATTTTTGTTGTTGGAAATAAAAATAAATTGGATTTTTCAGAAAAAATGTTCAGAATCTAAGAACTGTATAATACTGTACGTTCTGTCCATTTAGACCAGCCTGTCTTTCCAGTTCTCTGCAGTGGTCTTTCAGTGGTGTTAAAAAAATGCTATACAATTTTAGTAACAGTCTTCCACCTACACCCTATTTTCACTAAAGTATGTCCCTGGTTTTAGAGGTTTTGCAGCTCTTCCAGCTATAGCTGTCTGGTGTCTCTGAACATTTCTTAAGGTTTGTTTGTTAAGGTTTGTTTTTCCCTGGCTAAATCTGCCAAGGTTAATTGTAATACAAAAAGTCCATACAGGACAGCCCTGGATGTAAAAGTAATACAGAGAAAAGTAAGAAACACCTCACTACAGTGAACTCCCTCTTCAGTCAGAAGATACTGAACTCTCTCCCTCACAACATACCCACAACCTGTTTAAGTGTACCAGCACTACTAAACAATCATTTGTGTTTATTATTATTCAATTCAAAGGCTGATGTCAAGATGTCTGAGGGAAGGAAAGTACTTGGTGCATTTAAAAAAAAAATCCTCAATTTGATTGGAGTTTTCTGTTTTCTTTGGGGTTTCTCTACTTTTTGTTTTTCTTCTTCTTTTTTTTTTTTTTTTTTTTTTTTTTGAAGCTCTGTTCTAAGAAAAGGAAAGTGGGGGATTTACTAAAAGCAAGGCAAGTCGGTTAGTTATGAGTCACTTTCATGACTTATAAAGGGTCTCAAGTTTTTTCGAGCGGGCTTTCTTCACCTAACTCATGCTGAAGGGATATCAGGAGACCAGCCAGACCAACACATCAGTGTGGCAACTGCTCCTGCCTCACTTTTCATTTGCCTTCTTTCTCTCTCTCTCTTTTTAAAAGGTAAAAAAAAAAAAAAAAAAAAAAAAAAAAAAAAAAAAAAAGCCAAGCTGAGTGATCATGGTTAACCTGTGAGATGGAACAAAGGAAGTCTGAGGCCTTCTTGCTGCATTGGTTTTGCTTGTATCTCTGTGTAAAGACACTGCCTCATAGAAGGTAGGTTTTTCACCTTGGTTCTCTGGTGTTTGTTTTGTTTATTTTTGCATGCACTCTTTTTTTTAAAATTGAGAAGCTTGTGTGCTAAAGGAGAGGAGACCAGGCCAAGGGAGGGGCCTCCAGGGCAGAGCTTAGAGGGGTATAGAGACAGGGAGGCTGAATTTCAAACTTTTGCACACATGCAGAAATACTCTAGCAGGCATCGTTATGGAATATGCCTCCAGCCATCCAGACTCACATAGCCTCCAGGGAATGCAAAGGCAGTGCCCTTTTTTTCTTTGAATTCACCTTCATGGTGACCTCATTTATCTGGTGGGACAGCACACACATGCCTGCATACTGCTTGTTAGCTCATGCTCCCCTGCTTTTGTACTGAGGTTAACAGTTTAGAAGACCATACAACATGGAACAGAATTTCTACAGCATTTCGGATGGCTGCTTGGAAGAGTTTAATGATGCATCTGCAGTTACAGTCTTGCCAACAGCTTACCAGAGGCAATTTGAGATGTGGAAAAGTAACTGTATAAACCAGTGTGACTTTTTAAATTTGGCCAAAAAACCAGTTTTGAATAATGTGTCAAGTTTTGATCTTCATTTCATAAATAAGCAGCAGAGAAATGCCTTATTTAAAATATACCCATTAGACTTGCATAATTTGCCATGGTTCATTTTATTATTTTTAAAATTAACATGATTCAAATGCTAATATAAGAACTCAACATAGCTTTCTTGAAATCCCTAAACATATCAACAAAAAAAGGAGCTCCATGCTCAGCATTAATACCTGTCAAGCAAAAACTCTAAGGTTTTATTGGATAACAAAAATTTGCTCTGGATTCAAATTTTGGCAGCAAATATCTAAGATTAATATTTTCATCTACTAGCTTTTCAATATGGCAATTTTTAATTTACAAAGGAGCAAACAAAGTAGCTGAAAGTTAGTATTAAAAAAAAAATCCAGCTACTTGAGTCACAAAGTGGAGGCATGTTTTATTAAACAGGAAAGTTTTCAGTAGAGAAAAGCTTTTTCTATCTACATGCACATCTTTGGAGCTCTCCCAGTATCTTAAAAACCTGAATTCATTTTTTTTAATATTATTAAAAGAATAGGTTTACTTTCTGAGAAATTAGATGAGAAGACTTAATAACCTCTGAAAATGTAAATAGGGTATCTGAAAATAGATGGTTGTGTATTGTTTATATGTAATAGCCTTTTGTAGGTGATTAAAATATTCATATAATTGTTAATTGCATTAACTCTAATTCTCTTTCAGTCAAAATCAGATTTCTGCTATTCAAAGCTAAAACATTCCTGAAACTGGTACATTCCGTTTTGGTCTTATCTTTTACAAAAATGGGTTTTTCATTGACTGCAGAACAATATATTCAAAAGACACTCACACACTACCAAAGCATCAGGCTTGGGGTCTATCACAGTCTGATTCCTCCAACACAGCTATGAGTTTATATACTCATGTATGAGCACTGCAGATTTCTGGCCTTGGTGAACTGCCTTTCCTCCCACCAGAAAAAGGACTTTGTAGATGTGACAGCACAACCCTAAGCACCATTAGCAAATGCTTCCCAAAAGGCAAATTCTAAATTCTTTTTGCTGTTTGGAGAACACTGTTTACCTTTCTAAACTGGCTAGTGAATTTTGCAGAGCTTAGGAAAGTAACACTTTCCTAAGCTGCATACGCTTTTCATAAGAAAAAATTATACTGGGAAGTACTACCAAAGCTTGTCTTCTTCCTGTCTAAATGTCTTCTTCCTATCAGCCCAGGGACAAAAGGTTGAATCTTATTCCAGATTTGTGACAAAGGAGCCTCTCTGGTTGGGCAATAAGTAAATAAGAATTTGACCATTGGAACTGGAGAGGCAAAACTGGCTAAGAGTCACATAACCAGACTAATGAGCTAGTTGCTCCTAATCATTCAGTGGACTACTATAAATCCCCTCAGAACCTTGAGGTACCATACAAAAATGTCCAGATGTACAGGTGGAGAAAGAAGCATTTTTCACAGTTTAACTAAGTACTTTGAACTACACTTGTGATCATACTTCTGAAGGGAATCTGACTCTTTAATTGGAAAACTTCCATGGAGGCAGTAGTAGTGAAAGTAGATATGAAGTCTGAAAATGAAAATAAGACACACACCTATTTGAGCTCACTGCAATAGATGAAGGAACAGAGAAGCAGACGAGTGGATGGGGCCTAAGAACCAGAGATCAGCATACAAGATTGGAAGGATACGTGTTTTATTCTGATGATAGGGGAAGGAAGACAGTGCCAGAAAAGGGAAGAGGAAAGTAACACCAGATCTTATGAGCTTTTTCTTTATTAATGTTGCAAGGGGAATAACAGGGGGTTTTATTTCATTATATTTAAACCTGAGTAGATGATCACTGTTACCACTGATGTCAAGGCCACATTTCTTGAGCTGTTTGAGAAGACAGCAGGGAGCAATGCAGGTATTTGTGCACGTAAGGGAAACCTGACAGCTGTACAAAAGGCTGTTACAAAGGTTCAGCAAGAGGAAACACGTGTAATTTCTCACCCCTTCCTGATAAAGCATGTTACTATTTCTGCCTCTAGAGCATAGAAGCCAAACAGTTTGCAGTGCTGGAGGTGCTATACAGCTTTTAACTCCAAAACTGAAATGCAAGTATAGCAGCCTAGGCAAAACTGTACCATTACATAAATTCAAGATCATGGGAGTAGAAAAGCCCTAAAGTAGATTCTCATCTGTGGTTCTGGTCTTGTGCTTTTGTCAAGAAGGCCTGGCTCTGGAGTAAAGCTCCAGAGACCAGCTGCTGCCCAGAGTCTCTCACTTATATCACTGCTCAGCAACACTGCTGAAAGTTGGCATGGGCAAGTATGGCACTCAGCTTCTTTAGAGAAACAACTACTAGATTTTTCAAGTGATCAGTCCCAAAACAATCGCTTATCCAAGTCTGAACACAGGCAGACTGAAGAGAAAAGTATACTGTCAACTACAAATTGCTGCTGCGAACCACAGATAAAAACATTTGCTTTTTAGCAAAACCTATTTAAGACACGAAATTAATTAGAGTTTGGAAGCATGGTGTAAAGAATAGCAACCTGGAATACATTTAAGAGAGTGCAAATTAACAAACATTTTCTACAAATATTCTAGAGGCAGTAGACTTGGAGGTGACAGAAGCTTTTGTTATGAAAGCTCTTGTCCTACTGCCTGAAGTGATCCTTATCCAAAGCTTAATGAAGACCAATTTTTTTCCACAAAAGGAGCTGAAGTTTTGCACTGAACTCTTCATACATATGTATGCCCACTGGGTGATATCAAGTGAATAAGGATTTAGGGACTTAGAGACGTTAAAAGCACAGTAATTGAATTCAAGTATAATTTAAGTTAAAAAGACTCTGCAGATCATCAAATTCAAAGCCCTGCCCAAAGAAGGTTCTATGCAGAATGAATTTAGGTAAGAAAATAGCCTTTTATTGACAGGAATTACTAGTTTGCTTTCTTCCTAAAACAACAACAACAAAAAACCCACCAAAAATTAACACCTTAACTTGCGTCTTTTGTCCTCCTCTCCTGTGTCCCTTACCCTAAGCAGACATATCATGAACAGACACACAACATTTTATCACACGTTTAAAAACTGTTCACTTCACTGCCCACAAAGGCAAATCTTATACCACAGCTTTCTGTGCCCACCTTTAGTAGGAGTTTACTCGGAGCACTCACCAGTGCTCTGAATCATCTCTTTAAACCTGAGGTTTGGAAATTTCTAAACCACTTTTTTTCTGCCTACCAAAAATTTATATTCACCTTGGAATTTTTGCTTGCCACTCACATATTGCAGCCATGTATGAAGCTGGTTTCATTTAGAGTGGCACAAAGTGAAAGGTAATTTCCCTAAAATCTCTAAATTAGATCATACTCTTACTATGACATTTTGACTTCCTCTTAAAACATGTGTTAGTAACAGTAGGGAAGTTATAAAAGTACATCAGTTTCTTTAAATTTACATACAAAAAATCTCCAAAACTGCCTCATATATAATCTCTCATTTCTCATAGGGGCTTTCTTGTTACTTTTTGATTAAACAACAGAAAGGTGGGGTTTTTTTAAGTGGTTACTGTGAGACCAAAGAGAAAAGAAACAAGATTCAACTATCTATGAACTCTGCACAGGAGCTGATACTTTATTTCAGAAGGATGGATAAAGAAGAATATATTTCAATCAAGACATACTTAGCAGAGAGCTAAATGGGCATTACTTAGACCTTTTTAAAAATGCTTGGAAAGACCTTCTCTACAATTCAACCCTTATTACTGATGTAAGTAACTGAAAATTCTAAAAATAAATCAGGTAGTTGAATATACAACGATGATTCTCTACCCTTGCTTTTACTGAGTGTATTTCTATTTCATTATGTAATTTCTTTGCAGATTTTTGAAATTGCTGATTTCTGAAACTGTATCTCCTTGTTTGTTTCCAGAGGAGAACTGATAATAGGTTGAAAGAAGTAAGAAAGTGTTCAACTTTGGTCAAAAAGATTCAGCACGTTAATTTTATAGTCAAAGCAACAGTTAATGGCCTGGCTAATATTATGAAGCAATTAGCGAACAGTTCAATACAGACAATTATATTAATTAATCTCATTCTACTTGTACTAGGGTGTAGGAGCCCTGCGTATGGATTCTAGACCAGCAACTAAATCTGTCCAACAGATTTTCTTTCTGCTCATTTATACCAGAATCCAAAGGAATATTTGTTGCCTAATCATCAGCCTCACATACTGATGAAACTACAATTGTGTTTTAGCTCTGTTCCTCACTTCCTGTTAGTCAGCTCTCCTGAAAGGCATTTTTTCTTAGTTAAATCAGAATAAATTGAGTCCTTTTTGGTTTTGGTGTTTTTTTTTGGGAGTTTAAAACACTTTGAGGAACTAGGCTTATATTAGAAGCCTTCATTAACAGATATCTAAAGAGATACAAAATTAATCTAGACAATGCTGCAATCTCTATTCTTCATGCTCACAGCAAGCACAATGCACTCACTGCTCAATGCTCTCTGGTTCTCTCTCTCTAACTAAAACAATATCAAGTTTGACTGGGTTTAAATGTACAGCAGATGGTTCCTGTGTATTTAACTGCAATAATTCCCTCTCTGATGTCTCTCCATCCTCTGCCATAATTTCTTGATATAGATATATATATATATATATTTATTTTTATTTTTTTATTTTTTTATTTTTTTTTAGGTATGTTAATGAGCAAACCCAGGGCTTTGAGTTCTTTACATCTCATACTCCAGTCTCTGGAGGTTTTCTGTTGGCTGTATGTTGTTAATGCTAATCGTGATAGGGGTTTTTACCTACGGCTGACTCCTACATGTTAGCATTAACACTGTACCATGCCTCTTACCAGAATTCACACGGAACAAGCTGTTGCTGTGGGAGGAGAACAGAATTCATGAATCAGTCAGTGCTCTGCTGGGAAAAACCTCTGCTCTACATGTAAAAGGACAAGTTGTTCTGCATACAGGCATGCTTGCTAGAAAGCTTGCTAGGCATAGAGTCTGGAAAAACAATGAAAAATAGCAGCTTGGTGTGTTAGCAAGTCCTTCCTAGCATGTCAAATATGTAACATTTTGAATGCAACAACCTTACTTTATCGCTTTTTACCTCTTTTGGTTTTACTTCCTACACAAATATTTAATTTCTTCATTTTTATTTAGGAAAGAAAAAGGATGGATTAAACTTTTGGCATGTACGACTTCTATTAATTTCAATAGAATTTTATTATATGTAAGAGAAAAACTGACAGAAAATATTTCTTTGAGATTCTATTGTTAGTTCTTTAGGAGAAATGGGTCAATGGGTCATTAGGACAAAATGAAAATATCTTTAGTTTACTTTAGGATTACCTGTGCATTTTAAACTTTTAGAAGTCTTAGAAAATTGTGGAGAAAGAGGAGAATATTTTTATATTTATTTTGTGGAAGGTCAAAATAGTTCCTGAATATTCACAGTCACAAAATCTGAGTTACAGAGCCAGTCCTTCAAACTCTCCCCTATCTCTACTTAAATTTAATTGGGGAATAGTTTAGCTATGAAACATTAATTTGATGGAAGAACAAAAGTGGAAACTTAAAAAACTCAAAGTACTCACCATTAATTAAGAAATGTGGTTTATATTTGTGTTGTATCAATACAAACACCTCTTTCTGTTATCAGTGTTCTGCCTTTGAATCCCCAGTACTAGGAATGATCACAGAGCACCCAAGACCACAGAAACTTACAAATCAATGGTCTCATAAAAAGGTGTCCCATACAAAGAGTCTCACTGAATGTGATTTTTACACTCAGACAGAACTGCTGCAGGGCATAAATGTTTTCCAAATCAGGCTCTAGGTTAAGTGGCTCCCCCAAGATGCATACAGCTGGGGAGCCATAACTACCAAAAAGGAAAAAGCCACTTTTATCCCTTCCAAAGTCAGTGCCATAGCCCTGAGAAGGAATTCTCAAAGTAGTGCAGCATATTTTGGTAAAGAAAAGCATACTCCTATTAACTTTCCAGAGAAAATGGCTTTAAAACCAGGAAGAAAATTGTGGCCAAAAAAGGAGAGAAAATCTCATTTCTTGGGTGACTCTTAAGCTCAGTTTGATTTCTCTGTCCATTTGAGGCTGCAATCAGCAGTATCAATTTGCTGAAGCAAAGATAATCCTAGAGCATCTATCCTGCACAGAAACATGTCAATAGAAGGTGTCTTAAGGAGGAAAACAGGTATTTCCACTCACCATCCTGATTCATAGTCATGCCATAAAAATCAAGTATTTGTTCCCTCACATTTTCTCTCTTTAAAAGGTAAGTAACTTGCAAACTTAAGAAATATATATAAATTATAAATATGGTCCCATATTAGACCAATTATGTGTATTCTTTCTGCATAGCTGATTCTCCAGAAAAGCAGACATAGTTAAGTTGTGAATATTATATTAGCAGATACTCAAATAATAGGTTTTCATGTCACTCTGGAAAAATGTTAATGCTGTCCATGACTGGGGTTAAGCCTCATGAAAAGCCACAGCATGATAGCATTACCATTTTCAGATGGTTGGTGTTCTTCAAGAAATACCCACTGTCAACTCTTTCCATCAAACACCTTTATGCTGCCAAGCTCCTGCGTCTGTAAAAATGAATAAAATAAATGTAGAAAGTTCACCAGCTTAAAATAAAATGAAGCACTGCACTGAGTGGAATATTTCTAGATAAGTTACCAAAAAGCAGTAGAAGATTACTCCTTGCCAGAAGTTGAAATAAAAAAGAATCTGGCTGCTGTCATGAAAGTACTTGATGTCTACTGATGATTGTTTTCATCACTTGCATATGTTCATCACTTGCATATAATTTCCCAGGGAAGACCTTTATTGCCTGGTAAGAAAAAATAACTCTTTCTTAGCATTTAATTCCTTCTGTTATGAAATAAGTCATACTATATCCTAACTGCCTTTTTTATCTCCAAAATCCATGATAACATGAAATACAGAATATTTTTTTGGAAAAAAAATTCTCGGTTGGTTATATGTGTCAGCTGGAACTGCTCAGCCTTCCTACCTCTTAGGATCAAGACACCATGTAGCTTTAACCTTAATACAGGGGGTTTTATTTTTGGATAAAGCTAGTAAACAAAAGGGAAAAATTAAAAGTTTCAATTCTTTCAAACAAAATGCAGAAGGAAGAACAACTTGAA
The DNA here is from genome assembly GCF_965231275.1 of Zosterops lateralis. Classification (NCBI taxonomy): domain Eukaryota; kingdom Metazoa; phylum Chordata; class Aves; order Passeriformes; family Zosteropidae; genus Zosterops; species Zosterops lateralis. Next base: position 116,559,970 of record NC_139763.1, read on the forward strand.
TGTGAGAAGCCATGAAGCTACTACTGAGATGTGCAATAAGGAAGAAAGCTTCAGTTCCTGCCTTTTCTCCTGTCATCATAAAATCCTGGAATGGGTTGGGTTTGTAGAGACCTTAAAGATCATCCTGTTCCAACACCCCTGACAAAGGCAGGGACATTTTCCACTAGACCAGGATGCACTAAGCTCAATCCAATCTGACCTCAAACATTTTCAAGGCACAGGTACTCACAAGTTCTCTGAACAACACATTCCTATGTCTCACCACTTTCACCATAAAAAAAAAAAAAAAAATCCTATTTATTCCTTATCAGAATCTGGCCAGTATCATCTTCTGCACATGTATGTAAGTGATGCTACCCTCCCCTTTCTCCACTTTGCAGCATTGTGTCCTCCTAGATTCTTCCTTACCTTTCAGCTGGTTCTGCAGTTCTTTTGCTGAGTAAAAATTGCCTCTTTACACACAGAAATTTAATAAAAAGAAATAGCCAAGAAGGGGAATTGGCTAAATTCTGCAGTGTCTTTTGCCCATCTATTAATCCCTAATCCCTGCAGTTTCCTATGGTGTTCATATAGGAAAATAACATCTGCTTTCCTGTCTCTTTTTGAACTGATCAGTGATGGTGTCTTCTGACTATTTCCAATGGAGAAGACTGGGCCAGGCCTCAGGGTAAGCAGGAGAATGCACGAACATCCAGAATCCACAATCAGCCAGAGCTTTGCCATACCCATTTTGGTACTTTATATAACCCCATAGCTTTAAGTTTGGTATATACAGTGATAGTTGCATGTGTGTGTTGGAGCACAGCCCCAGCCAAGCCAGCCAGGCTGGAATTACCCTGCAGTTCAGCTGAAGTTCAGAAAACCTAAGTCAAAAAGAGAAAGGAAGCATCCCTCTAACCCAGCTGCTGCAACCACCCTCTCAGCAGACAATTTCAGCATTTTATGCACCAACAGGCAATGGTAAAATAAATGGCCTTGAGCTCAGGATTGTGTCTCCCTACTGCTCTGTGGCTGCCTGGGGAACCAAGCACTGCTTCCATTTGTTTCACGCTCATCCAAGAAACACTCAGGACTTTTCTAGCAGCACCATCACTTAATATGCATCAGGGAGGGAGTACTCAAATTACCATATAAGCCATCCCCCCCAAAATACACAGATGTTCTTCCCCGCACATGTGGCTCTGAATCCTATTTTAGCAGAACAGACTTGAATCTACATTCCTATTTCAAAATGTGCTATAGTGAGAAAGAAATAAACACTATTGCCCTGTTCTCCTAACTGTTGCAGAGCTCTGTGAGAATTCTGGTGCTTTCAAAGGCATCCTCCAGCTACATCTCTCCCAAAGGATTACCTGTCTTATGGACCCCATGGACATCAAGGTGTGAGACAACAGAGAGCTCAGTAGAAGTTCGAGCTTCCACCTTTTTATGCACAGACCTGCAGGGATGGGTCTACTACAGACCCCAACAGCATTTTCAGTATATTGTAGTCACGCACTTGCAACAGTCCCTTTTGTGGGGATTTGAGGTGACTGACTTGTTCCTCCAACCAAAAAAACTCAAACCCCAAACAAGCAAAAAAAAAAAAACCTCTCCCCAGCCCCCCAAAAAAGAACGTACCAGGAAACCTCTGAAATTCCAGGTAGAGTTAAAAAAGATATATTCCCAAGGGACAGCAGCACTCTCACCTTCCTCTGCAGCTGGTAGAATCCAGGAGGAATTCTGGATACACAATAGCAAGCAGATATCAGGGCACTCTCTGGGTTGTAATAAAACAAACTTCATATTTAAAACAGACCACATGGATTGGATCCCAAATCACATGGCAAAATTTCACCAGTCTTGGGTTAATCAAACATGGCAAGTAGTGAAACAAACAAAAAGCAAGCAACCAAGCAAAACTAAAAGAAAACCACAACAAAACCCCAAAAAAACAACACAAACAGCAATTTTTTCTGTTTCTTAAGAACCAATGCCTGCTTCTTCAACAGCATCAGAACAACAGGTTCAAAGCCAAAGTACTCTGGCAAGTTCAATTTGTTGAAAATATATAGAATGTGTAAATGTATATGTGTACTTTCACAGTAAACTTTGAATCAACAATCTTATTTTAAAAGATAAGCATTGATACCATTGCAAAAAGTCCTCTGCAACATTAATCAAGAGGGAAAAAACCATCAGTTTCCCAAGTATACTGAGAAGACATGAGTTATACCTAAATGTATTTCACTGAACTACTACCCTGCTCTCACGAAACTGTGGTGTCAACTGATTAGGAACCAAGTGATGCAGTTAATGGTAAAAATAATAACTGGGATAAAATTCAGAGAAAATATCTGCACTTCAAAAAGTAGTAACAATTTCCTCTGGTATAATGAGAACAGTTCTAATGAGTTAGGGATGAAAATAGAAAATGTTAGAAAATATCATCTAAAAAAAACCCTGGTGAAATTTAATTGAAGTTACCATATTTAAATATCAAAGAAAGAAAATACATAATAGATCTTACTACACTGGCGATGCAAGTAATGAACTACATTCTTGGTATTATTCTGGAAAATGATCTTTAACTGCATTTGTGCAGCAGAAAGAAATCATTAAACTCCAAGAACTTCCTGGCTTTCACATTCTGATGTTTTTGTATTGGTAAAGCAATGGCAATTACACCTTTACATACCTTTACAGGTATCTTTCTAAGATATTATTTGTCTCAATTTTCAGTTGCAGTAGGACACATCCATATGGACGGACACATGGAATTACTGTTGTCAAGGTAAGGACAGGGGAAACTTTAAAGTTATTGCAGATAAAACATTACCTTCCCTCCCTACCACTCTTTTTTCTTTAAGGAAATCTTTAAAGTGGACTGAAAAATCTCATGTACACCCATGCCTATACTTATATATGATGTAGGTCACAGAATTCAAATTAACTACCCAAGACATTTTTGTATGAGGCATAAACAAGTCATGTAAAAATACACATTTTATTATGTACATTTTAGAGGTTCAACTTAAACTGAACAGTTCTTCCTTTTTCAGTTCCATCTTTTGCCTCAAGACATGGTGCTGCTGCTTCCAAATATTCTTCTTCAGTTACCTGCAGAAAGATACCAATTTTGTTATATTTAAAAGAATTATTTCACTCTCCTTGATCCTGAAAATACTCGCCTCATACAGCCACTGTAACAAGAAAGAACAACCTACAAAGACTTAATCTTCTCTGAAATTAAACAACCTGAAGGACAAGAATATTCAAACTAAGTTCAGGGAAAATGAGATGGGGAAGCCTCAAAACATATCCTTGGCTAACAAGTTTCAGAAGACATGAAGTACTTTTTTTTCTGCCTCTTGCCAAAGAAATAAGTAAAATTATTAATCTGAAGGCTGTAAAACAGCTGCTCTTTAATACTTACAAAGACTTCCTATGTTTAAACATGTCTTTATAGTGGTTATTTGGTCATATGTGAGTTATGATATATTTACTTCCATTTACTTAAAATATTTTTAATTGGACAAATCATATCAATCAAATAGTTTATGATGTATTTTTTAAATGACATAATGCATTTTAATAACAGACATCAGAAACACTGCTACCATGTTCTCTAATAAACAAGCAGATAGATTTCCTATTTCCATTCACCTGTGAATATTTTCATTCCTAAACTTATGTTCTTGAGTATACTACCCACCTCTAATCATTCAAATTGTCCTCTATCAGAGCATACCTTTGTATTTGGTACCATGTACTTCCAACACTAGTAAGACTTACCAGCCTCTTTGATCTTTCCAGCAGTTTGTGCCATACAGTGTGGTGAGCCTGTGTGAAATGTCATGAAATGATGTTAACACAGGTAGAAAATAAACTTCTCACAGAATAGATTCTGACAAATGTATAGAAATGATGGAGCAAAACCACAGTAATGTCCAGTTCAAATGCCACAACTTAACAATTTTGGTGTCCAATTTGCCCATATTCATGTGGGGGATTTGAATAAATGTCTACCCATCAGATGCCCCATCCCTGGAAGTGTTCCTGGCCAGGTTGGATGGAGCTCTGAGCAACCTGGTCCAGTGGAAGGTGCCCCTGCCCATGGAACGGGAATTGGAACTGTATGAATCTGAAGGTCCCTTCTAACCCAAACCATTCCATGCTTCTATGATTCATCTACTGTGTGGAATCCTTGAGGAGTTAATTGGCAAAAATGGGAATTATGCTTAGGAAGGGAACACAGAGATGACCTGAGGAACCCTTGAAAACTTCTCCAACTAAGACAATAGCACATGTACTAGACCACAACGTCAAAATCATCTAAGTCAACAGGAATGGGAATAAAGACTCCTGCCTCCACCTTGAAATCTGCAAAGCCTTTGTTTACGACTCATTAGAGCTAGGATTTTTTTGTTGTTGTTGTTGCTACATTTTACTTTGGTGTCATGAAATTCTTGGAATGGTATATTTATCATGAGTATAAATACAAAGTTCTGCTCTTTTAAGCACTGTCAGTAGCCTTGATGTCAGAAGACTGCCATGCACAACTTGGGCAAGAAGAATTTATGTAAGTGAAACAACACTTTCCATACTAAAAAATAGTATCATGGCCCTCTCATGCAAACTTTTCTAGTTCTGACTGCATAGCCATAACAGTTGCAGGAAAATGAATCCCAAATATCCAACACAGTCACCATCAGGAGTCCTCCCTTGCTATGGTTCTCAAACTGTCGCCCCTGACTTTCCTGCTTTCAAGTGTTTGAACATTTGCAGACTGATTCTCACGCTGCTTCATGTAAACAATGTGTATTCTTAGAATTTATCTGTATGTTTTGCATAGTTGTTCTCTGAGAGAGAATTTGACTGATGGTCATAGTGACCAATGGAGTCAGGAGGTTGTAACCTCCTTGGGCCAATCTGGGCCCTCTGTAAAAAGTGTATATAAGTAGATTGGAGTCAGATAATAAAGGAGCCTTCCATGTTTGACCCTGCTGCTGCCTGGTGTCCTCTCTGAGGGTTCACACCCACATCGCAACATGTTACCCCTCTAAGTGAAGGGGTAACATCTGGGGATCTGACTGTGGAGAATCCGGCCCCCTCATCACATTTGGTGACCTCTCCATGTCTGAACGGCACATCTGAACACTGTCCATGTCTGAACGAACCCCTGATGTGGGAGAACAGGTCACACTGGTGACCTCCAACTGTGTGAGAGACTGCATGTCGGGTGGACCTCTGTGCCCACTGATAGACTGCAGCTGCTCTGCCTGAGATAATCATGGTAAGAGGTATGATCTCTAAACCCTCCTCAGATCATGAGGCCCTCATGTTGGACTGTCCTGGGTTGCAGTGCAGGATGTACACAAAGTATTTATTCTATCACCATCTTCATGAATTGTTAAACCAAGTGGGGCAGTGTTCTAGCGTTCCCAAACCCCCTGCCTTTGGGCTGTCTTCTGCTAATGGCCCATCAACACCTTGCCCATGACTCACAGATAACTCCCTCCAGGAGTTATCTCTGTTTAATGTTTAATGGGCCATCAAGGACCCACGTCACAACTCATCATCCCATTGTGAGATGCTCCACCCAGGGGGAGGAGCCAAGCATTCTCACCTGGATATAATCTGGGATTTGGGACAGTACAAGCAGCCCTTACCTACTGGATTCCCAGAGGACCAGAGCTACCAGACCTTTCTACAGGATCACTGTTTCAGGAAGATCACTTCATCTGGACTGCTTACAGCATCCCGCTCATGTTGTATTCTGACTCTGTCAGTGGTCCTTTGTGTTATTGCATTTATTTTATTTTATTTTCACCTTTTCACCTTTCTTCTTTTTATTAAATTGTATTTCTGACTTGGAGGGTCTCACTCGTTTTGCTTTCAAACCACGACATTTTTTTTTTAATTCACCCCTTCTTCTATTACCATCTACATCATATCCAAATCAATACATTCTTACAAAGATATGCATACACATAGAGAATAGAACGTTACACACTCTTCTCACTTAAAATTAAGTCTCCCTGTGGTACACAACGGGTTTCCCCATCTTTCTGCATTACCCACCAAGTGTGACCAGGTCCTTGAGCAAAGACAATCCCACAGATGGGTCTGCCTTTTCCTGAGGTGGGATTTATCCAAACAGTCTTCTCTAAAATGCCTTTCATATGTACTGCAGGGACTTTATCTCCATTCACTGTGTGCAAGGATTCAGACTGGGCAGGACCACCTCGATTGATAGACCCTCAGGTGTTGACCATCCAAGTAGCTTTGGCTAAGTTCATTTCCCAATTCTTGAAGGTCCACCCGCCAAGTGCCTTCAGGGCAGTCTTTAGTAGTCCATTGCACCTTTGAACATTTTCGGCAGCTGGTGTGTGATAAGGAATGTGATATATCCATTCAATACCATGTTCTCTGGCCCAGGTGTTTATAAGGCTGTTTTTGAAATGGGTCCCATTGTCCGACTCAATTCTCTCAAGGGTGCCATGTCTCCATAGGACTTGCTTTTCCAGGCCCAGGATGGTGTTCTGGGCAGTGGCATGAGGCACAGGGTAGGTTTCCAGCCATCCAGTGGTGGCTTCCACCATGGTCAGCACGTAGCGCTTTCCTTGACGGGTTTGGGGAAGGGTGATGTAGTCAATTTGCCAGGCTTCCCCATACCTGTACTTCAGCCATCGTCCACCATACCACAGAGGCTTCACTTGCTTGGCCTGTTTGATTGCAGCGCAGGTCTCACAGTTGTGGATGACCTGGGAGATGCTGTCCATAGTAAGGTACACCCCTCGGTCACGGGCCCATCGGTATGTCGCATCTCTTCCCTGATGACCTGAGGCATCATGGGCCCAACGAGCTAGGAACAGTTCTCCCTTGTGCTGCCAGTCTAGATCCACCTGTGATACTTTCACCTTGGCAGCTTTGTCCACGTGCTTGTTGGTGCAATGCTCCTCATTAGCCTGGCTCTTGGGTACGTGCACGTCCACATGTCGAACCTTCATGGTCAGTCTCTCTATTTGGGCCGCGATGTCCTGCCAAATGTCAGTGGCCCAGATGGGTTTTCCTCTGTGCTGTGAGTTGGCCTTTTTCCAGTGATTCAGCCATCCCCACAGAGCATAAGCTACCATCCATGAGTCAGTGTAGAGATAGAGTCTTGGCCATTTCTCTCATTCAGCAATATCCAAAGCCAGCTGGACAGCTTTAAGTTCTGCAACCTGACTCGACCAACCTTGTCCCTCGGTAGCCTGTGCAACTTGTCGTGTGGGGCCCCAAACTGCAGCTTTCCATTTCCAGTTAGCGCCTACAATTTGGCAGGAGCCACCAGTGAAGGGAGTGTATCATCTTTAAGTCTCCGGTAGCTCATTATATGGTGGGGCTCCCTCGGCACGTGTTACTTGCCTTTCTTCTTCTTCAGACGATAATCCAAAATTCTCACCTTCCGGCCAGTTTGTTATAACTTCCAGAATCCCAGGGCGATTTGGGTTTCCAGTACGGGCGTGCTGTGTAATGAGAGCAACCCATTTGCTCCATGTGGTGTCAGTGGCGTGATGCGTGGAGGGAACCTTTCCCTTAAACATCTACTCCAGCACTGGTAATTGGGGTGCCAGAAGCAGCTGTGTTTCAGTGCCAATCATGTCTGAGGCAGCTTGAACTCCTTCATAGGCGGCCAAGATCTCCTTCTCTGTGGGAGTGTAGTTGGCTTCGGAGCCTCTGTAAGTTTGGCTCCAGAATCCCAATGGTCGGCCTCGAGTCTCTCCATGCACCTTCTGCCACAGGGTCCAGGACGGACCATTGTTCCCGGCTGCAGAGTAAAGCACATTCTTCACATCTGGTTCCGTCCTGACTGGGCCAAAGGCTACTGCATGAGCAATTTCTTGCTTGATCTGAACAAAGGCTTGTTGCTGTTCAGGGCCCCAGTGGAAATTGTTATTCTTGTGGGTAACCAGGTAGAGAGGGCTCATGATCTGACTGTACTCAGGAATGTGCATCCTCCAGAAGCCTATGCACCTAGGAAAGCTTGTGTTTCCTTCTTGTTGGTAGGTGGGGACATGGCAGTAATCTTGTTTATTATCTCTGTGGGGATTTGGCGGTGTCCATCTTGCCACTTGACTCCCAGGAACTGGATTTCTTGAGCCGGTCCCTTAACCTTACTTTGTTTAATGGCAAAACCAGCTTTCAACAGAATTTGGATAATCTTCTCTCCTTTCTCAGAGACCTCCCCTGAGGTGTTCCCCCATACGATGATGTCGTTGATGTACTGCAGATGTTCCAGAGCCTCACCCTTCTCCAGTGCAGACTGGATCAGGCCATGGCAGATGGTGGGGCTGTGTTTCTACCTCTGGGGCAGTCGGTTCCAGGTGTACTGCACGCCCCTCCAGGTGAAAGCAAACTGGGGCCTGCACTGTGCTGCCAAAGGAATGGAGAAGAAGGCATTGGCAATGTCAATGGTCGCATACCACTTTGCTGCCTTGGACTCCAGCTCATATTAAAGCTCTAACATGTCTGGCATGGCAGCGCTCAGTGGTGGCGTGACTTCATTCAGAGCACGGTAATCCACCGTCAGTCTCCATTCTCCACTGGACTTACGCACGGGCCATATTGGGCTGTTGAAAGGTGAATGAGTCCTACTGACCAGCCCTTGGCTCTCCAGTTTATGAATCATCTCATGTATGGGAATCACAGGATCTGTGTCAGTGCGGTATTGGCGACGGTGTACTGTTGTTGTGGCAGTTGGTGCCTGTTGTTCTTTGACTCTGCAGTCTCACAGCAAAGGGGTCATCTGAGAGACCAGGTAAAGTATTCAACCGTCTGATGTCTTCTTTCTCCACTGTGGCTATCCCAAAAGCCCAATGATATCCTTTCAGGTCTTTGAAATATCCATTTCTGAGATAGTCTATGCCGAGAATGCATGGGGCCTCTGGGCCAGTTGCGATGGGGTGTTTTTGCCACCCGTTCCCAGTTAAACTCACTTCAGCCTCTAATAAAGTCAGTTCCTGGGACCCTCCTGTCACCCCAGAAATAGAGATGGATTCTGTTCCTACATACCTTGATGGCATCATGGTACATTGGGCCCCAGTGTCAACCAATGCCATATATTCTTGTGGGTCAGATGTGCCAGGCCATCGGATCCACACAGTCTAGTAGATCCGATTGTCCCTTTCCTCTTCCTGGCTAGAGGCAGGGCCTCCCTATTCCTGGTCATGGCATACATTGCTTTCCTGTACATATGTTTCTGAGGTCCCTTCAAGAGGATCAGTCATATCATCATTCCTGTACCGTCTGGAGTTCTGAGAGACTGGGGCAACATTGATTCTAGATGGGCTTCTTGTGGTAGGTGTTCCTCTTTTCAGTTCACATACCCGGGCTGCTAAGAAGGAGGTGGGTTTTCCATCCCACTTCTTCATGTCTTCTCCATGCTCTCGAAGAAAAGACCAGAGGTTACTTCATGGTGTGTATTCTCTCTCCCTGGCTGGGGGACACCTGCTCCTAATGTCAGAGACTCTCGTCAGCTCTGGTGAGATATGGTAAATTTCTTCCTTAAGTTCTTTTTTCAATTTCTGATGGCCTTCTTCAATCAAGCTCCAGACTTGCTCAGCCAGTCATGTTTCCACAGACGAGACATGGGTGTGAACTGGGGCGATGACAGTGTCCTCATAAATCCTTAATTTATTAGCCAAGACACCCACCTTGTCATTACCTTCCCTCCATTGCAGTGTTGCCAGGTAACGAGTAAATTTCTGGTCCAAGCCGTGAAAATCTCAACCACATCCGTGATGTGCACTGGACATCATCTGGGCTTTTAGGAAATCTCCGGTCTTCTGAAAAAATGATCTCCAGCACAGCCAATTCCCTCAGGCATTGGATACCTTGTTCTATTGTGCTCCATTTTCCTTGGTGCACTTGGAGGTCTTCTTTATAAAGGTATCTGTCTTTCTCACTTGTTAGCAGTCGTTGCCAGAGGCTGAGAGGTTCTTGGGTTTTCCCAATCCCCTGGTCAATGACCACGTCCCGGGACAGTGATCCCAGTTGCCTGGCCTCAGTTCCATCCAGAATGGTGTCATTGGCTGCAGCATCCCAGATGCAGAGCAGCCAGGTCAGGATGGACTCGTTGGTCTGGCAGGTGAATTCCCTTCGCAGGTCACGCAGCTCACCCAGGGATAGAGAATGAATAATAATCTCTATCTCTGTCTCTTCTGCTGGCTGCGAAGGTCCTGCTGCATCCTCGTCAGTCACTACACGGACTGATTTGCTCCTCGACTTCTTTTTCTGAGTGGTGGCAACTGCTACTGGTTTAGGTTGCTCCAGTTCAGTGACGGTTTGTGTGGAGATGCTGACGGCACCTTTGGTTCCCTTCCCCTCTGTGACAGTCTGCATAGATGTGGACACTGTTGCCTCACCTTTGGCTTCTTTCCCCTCTCCAATGGTCTGTGTAGATGAGGACACTGTTGCCTTGCCTTCGGTTCCCTTCTCCTCTGTGACAGTCTGTGTGGAGGTGGACACTGTTGATTCACTTTTGGCTTTTCTCCTCTGTGATGGTCTGTGTAGATGAGGCCTTTGGTTCCCTTCTCCTCTGTGACAGTCCGTGTAGATGCTGATGCTGTTGCTTTGCTTCTCCTTCCCTCTTCCTCTTCCTTAAGAACACACTGCATCATACCATGTAGTGTTTTGATCCTAAGCATGGTGTAGAAAAAAAAAGGGCCACGCAGAGAAGACAAAGCAGGACTAACAACAACATCATACTGTCTTTGGCACCCAGAGGGTACTCAATATTTTCAAAAACTGCTGTGTTATGCCTGAAAAACTGGGAAAAATCATTCTTTACTCCTCCCCACAGGGGCTGGGTGAGATTGTTGAGGCCCCAGATGTAGCATCCTAGACCAGAACACGAATACAAAACTGGATATATATTCAGAATGCTGTTCACTGCCTCGGAGTTTATCAAGCAATGGACATAACAGACCAATAAGGCAATTTTAGTACCATACCGTGGTCTATGCAGGAGCATTAAGACCAGCAGATAATGCCCCATGTTTGGAAAAATATACAGAGATAGGTATAAGACACATGTAAGCATGTTGAGCATCACAGCAAACAGGTGTCTTCTAAAAAAAACCAAAACCCTTTAATTCTGACTTCTCTCAGTACCTCTTCGCCCCACTTTGGTCACCAAAAAGTATGTCGTGGTTTGAAAGCAAAACGAGTGAGACGCTCCAAGTAAGAAATACAATTTAATAAAAAGAAGAAAGGTGAAAAGGTAAAAATAAAATAAATGCAATAACACAAAGGACCACTGACAGAGTCAGAATACAACATGAGCAGGATGCTGTAAGCAGTCCAGATGAAGTGATCTTCCTGAAACAGTGATCCTGTAGAAAGGTCTGGTAGCTCTGGTCCTCTGGGAATCCAGTAGGTAAGGGCTGCTTGTACTGTCCCAAATCCCAGATTATATCCAGGTGAGAATGCTTGGCTCCTCCCCCTGGGTGGAGCATCTCACAATGGGATGATGAGTTGTGACATGGGTCCTTGATGGCCCATTAAACAGAGATAACTCCTGGAGGGAGTTATCTGTGAGTCATGGGCAAGGTGTTGATGGGCCATTAGCAGAAGACAGCCCAAAGACAGGGGGCTTGGGAACACTAGAACACTGCCCCACTTGGTTTAACAGTTCATGAAGATGGTGATAGAATGTACTTTGTGTACATCCTACACTGCAACCCAGGACATGGACCTTTGGCTTGAGGTCTTACAGAGGGAAGAAGCCTCTGTTCCTGGAGATGCTCTCCAGAAATTGTTCTATTATGCTAGAACTCATAGGTCTTTTGCAGCCTTCAAAACGTTATTTTCTACAGCAGAGTGGGAGTCGCTGGGTGACCATTTGTTTCAGGTTTTCTTTGCAGATTACAGTATGAAGCTATTGGAACTCATAGCGACATGGAACAGGCTGGAGAAGGTGCTGCCTAAATTGCAGCTTTCCAGCTCTGAGGATGGCTTCAGCTTCATTGGGCTGGGTGCCAGGGGAGACGGTGGAGTCATTTCTCCTGTTCCTGCCCCAAGGAGCCGGGCAGAAAAACCGACCCCCCTTCCTCAGAAACACAGCAGCATGGTGGGAAGCCTGCCTGTACTCGGCACACCTGCTGAGGTTGGCACGGGGTCTGCAAAGCAGACCCCTTCTCCACCCATGCCTCATTGGCGATCGAGTGTGGGAGAATTTGGGGCCAGCAAGAGCCCTGTGGGACCAGCGTCATCAGCGCCTCCGAGTCCCGTGCCCCAAAAGTGGCAGCAGAAATTCGGGGCTTGCGAAAGCCTCAAAAAACTGGTCTCCCTGAGTCCCGAGCTGCAGAAGATGTGGTGGAGGAGGCGAAAGGTTGCCTCCCTCACTTTCCCCCCTGTACTTTCCTGACCCAGGAAGTGCCAAGAGCCCTCTTGGATGGGGGGGGGAGGGGGGCGGCGCAGGGTGGTTTTCGCGGACTGTTCGCACTGTGGAATTTTGATAAGATATTCCATGCAGCAGGATGGTGCGGGGCTTCGTCGTTCCGGGGCGCTGGGTGGGGTAATCCCGGATCCTCGCGGGGACTTGCAGGGGATGCACAGTTCCAAGCAGTTTGGTGAGAAGCTGAGTGCCCCGCGGAAGCGGCGGGGGGGCCCACGGAGCCCACGCCGGGGGGCGGGTGGCCCCAGAGAAACGGCGGGGCCAGCCCAGGGTGGGCAACGCTGTCTGCCCAGCCCGCGTGAGGGGGCGTGGCCCTGGAGCAGGAGAGATGCCTCCCACAGCGGCCAGTCCCACTCATGAGAAGGGGCAGGGCGGCCCCGCACCAGGCAGCCCAGCCAGCCAGCACTGGAGCCGTAGCCATGGCTCCATGGAGGAATGAGGAGCTGGGGCACTCCCCCAGCCCCCCTCCTCCCTGTGCCAATTGTGGCACTTCCCCCGAATCGCCTGCGCCTGTGGGGGCAGTGCTTGACAAGTGGGACATGCCTCCTGCAGCACTGCGATTCCCCCTCGTGCCAGGTCAGGGCGGCATGCAGCGGGCGGCGGCCACCGGTCCAAAAGCAGCACTGAGGGACACACCCCTCCCCAGTGCTGCGATTCCCCCCTCTGCACTGAGCAGAAGCAGTGCGGCAGGGGCAGATGCTGTTGATCCAGAGGCAGCTTCTGCTGATCTGAAGGCAGCTGCAGGCTGTGTGGTGTTAATTTTAAAGGAACAGCGTGGCACAGCCGATGACAAGCAGGTGTTCCCCTGCTGTAAAGGGTCCCGGGGTGCCGGGTCCCCCTCAGTCTCGGATGATGTCCCAACCGAAGCTGATGCTGTGGGCGGCTGTGGGTCAGCACAGTGGCCCCTGCAGGGCAGCAGTGGATTCCCCAGCTCTGCAGGTGCAGTGAGACAAGCTCTCATCCCTGTCTCCGTGGAGCACATGAGATGGGATTCAGAGGCCCATGATGTCTTGTCTAATGTTCAGGCCAGCAAGACTAATGCTCAGGTCAGCAAGAAACAAAGACAGAGAATGCAGAAATGGATCACTCCTTTGTTTCTTTGTGGATGGTGTGAACGGCCAGGTCACATGGCAAATGTCTGCAAGACAATTCATGTGAAAGGCCAGCCTCTGTCAAATGAGCAGTGGGGCACAAAGAGGACGCGTGCTTGGACACAAAGGTCTTCCCAGTCCCCACAGCTGACGGAGGTCTGTTGGAAAAGTTCAGTCCCACACCCACCTCTCCCTGTCAGAGTCCCTGAAGGGACCAGAATTGTTTGTGTTTGAGTTCTGTTCACAGGACAAAGAGTCAGTGGTGAGAAGGCAGTTGCTCTGAAGTTACTGGGCTGCCTCAAGTTCACTGGACTGTTGCTCTGATCAGAGACTGTTCTGGAACCATTTGGAATGGACATTGCAATTTTCTCCTTTGCTGCTTGGCAGCTGGAATGGACTGTCCTTCAAGACACATTCGTCGTCCTTTGTGACTGGGTTTGGGAGCTGCTGGACCAGGATCCTGGTATCTTCAACCAGTCCTGGGAAGTTTCTGTGTTCTGCATCGTAACAGAACTCTGGGGACTGGAGGTTTTTATAACACCTCCAAAAAGCCAGTCCTCAATTGTGAATCTGAATTATTGTTTTGTGTGATTCATTTGTATCCTGCAGGTACCATTGGCAGATGAATGTCCAATCCCTTGCACATTCTGGACTGGGTCATCTTGCCCCATCTGCCACAAGGCGGCAAAAATATTGTTTGAAAAAACAAACAAACAATCAAAAAAAATTTTTTTTTTGAGCTAATTGCTCGATTTCAGCAAAAGATGGTAATTGATTGATTTACCAAAAGATGGTAATCAATCATTTTTGTATGAGCTCATTGCTCGATTGATAAATGCAGGCAACAATGCTTATGAATTTAATGGGTGCAGATTTTTGTAGAATTCATACTCTCAGTATTACGGGAGAAATTTGATCAGAGGTTTGCAAGCAGTGCTTTTCTGCCAAATGCTCTGGAGCCATGAGCTGTTGCTAGTGGCAAAAATCCTTTGGATTTTTTTTTTTTTTTTGCGGCCCAAAAATAGTCCAAACTTAGTGCAGGAACCCACTGTCTTTACAGACAATTTGAGGAGGACGAGGTAGGCCATTGTTGCTTGGAAGGATGGTTTTGAGGGGCAAGTTTTGGAAGCCCCTGAGGATGGGCAGCCCATTTGGTTGTATTGGGGCTGTTGTCATGGCATTTCAACAGTTTTTCCAGGAACCTTTTCATTGAGTCACGGATTTAATTTCTGTGGCTGACATGGCACACAGTTGGGTTGTTCAATTTGAAGGGAGACAGCAATGTTGTTTGTTCCATTGGCTGAAGAACCTTTGACGAGCCACAGAGGCCTGGTTCTTCAAAACAAAAACAGGGAATGCAGGGCGAAACCCCGCAAATTTAATTGGCAAAGGTTTTGCATGCCATTGAGCACCTTACAGGTGCCACAGAATTTCACTAACCCTGCAATGTGAAAAGCAAGAAACCGTGACCAAATGAAGGTCAACAGTGGAGAAACCACTGAGAGATCACTCTGATGTCGATGACACTGAGTGTCACTCCGATGGTCCTCCCATGGGAACAGAAATTAAACTATGTTCATTTTCTTTTTTCCTTTTTTCTTTTTTTTAATGGTAAACGAGTGAGATGTCGCCCCTGACTTTCCTGCTTTCAAGTGTTTGAACATTTGCAGACTGATTCTCACGCTGCTTCTTGTAAACAATGTGTATTCTTAGAATTTATCTGTATGTTTTGCATAGTTGCTCTCTGAGAGAGAATTTGACTGATGGTCATAGTGACCAATGGAGTCAGGAGTTTGTAACCTCCTTGGGCCAATCTGGGTAAAAAGTGTATATAAGTAGATTGGAATCAGATAATAAAGGAGCCTTCCATGTTTGACCATGCTGCTGCCTGCTGTCCTCTCTCAGGGTCCACACTCATGTCGCAACATGTTACCCTCAAAGTGCAGGGGTAACACTCAACTATGAATTCCATCTAGCTACCAACACAGCACCTAACAAAGACGGGAACATATTGGCATAATACTAAGCCTTCTGATGACAGTTTACATACAATCCTTCAAAGTCTCTCAAAACAATCTATATTGTTTTCATTCCTCTCGGTGATGGACTTCTGTATTGACCACTGGAGTCAGAGAGGTGTTCCTCTCAATGACCAATCCTTGACCAAATCCCAAATACTATCTAAACCCTAAATCATAATAATTTGCCTTGTTTTCCCTGCTTCTACCTGACGGGTGAGTGTGATTCATTTCGTGTCCCTAACTGTGACAGGAAAACAGGTAAAATGCTCTAACTTAAAGAGGGAAAACCTGTGCAAAATGGATTACTTACCTTCAAATGGACTGGCAAGGACACACCCTGGAATCTCCTTATCAATTCACATTGGTCAGTCTGAAGATTATGGGCTGCCGTTATCTCATACTGAAAACAGAAACTTGTCCTTGGAATATGTGGACCTTCACTAACATCTACAAAGTCACCAAACCTGAGGGGACAAAAAAAAAAAAACAGCTTATATGCCAAATATATTTGGAGCAAAATACAAGGTTTAATTTTTGATTAGCAAATTCCAGTCAACAGAAAGAAAGTCCACAGAAATCTCCTGCTCAGCATTTTTAAATTTCCTAAACCAAAAGTACAGGTCACACAATTTCCTTAAAGGAACTTAGGAAATTTAAACCCCAAGTCTAGGAAAGGATCTTAGGTTCAGAAAATCTTTGATGCCATGTTGGCTCTAAAACTGGGATAACTGTCATTAACCAGAAGAAGATTTTTCTCCAAGATTGCCTCTTTTCCACAGTACAGTGTTTACAACCTGCACAGCTATTTTCCTTTCCTGTTCTTGGAAAACTGCAAATCAATGAAGAGAGACAGCACAGAGTACAGTAAAGAAATACTGAGAATGAACCTCTCCCAGAAATAGGTAAGGCCTTTTTCCCCTTTATTGCACAAATCAGAGTGGAAGGAAGAATGACACAACATTGTTCTAAAATGTCAAGAACCACCACTGCAAAGACATGTGTTCCTTTAGATAGATGTGGACCACAAAAACAAATTAAGAACTCTTTAGACAGCTACAAAACTGAATATCCTACAATGGCCTAAGATAGAGAATTGCCTGAGATACAATACAAGTTTCCTGCCTCCAGACTAACAACTCTGTATCTTAGGCTGTATCACCAGGATGCTGTTCTATTCTCATCTCCCCCACTACAAAGCAGCAGCTTGCAAGTTAGGAAGATCTTGACATCTTTGAAAGAAAAATCCATTATACAATGCTAACCCTTGTTTCCAACCAGGATTTCATTTATATTTTATTTAGCCTGTCAAGCTCTAGAAATTTATTTAGTTTTCATGTAAAAGCACTGAAAGCAGTAAGACTTCTCTGCACTTACCACCCTTAACATAATAAGAAACAGAAATGTAGTATCACAAAGTATCACAAAATAATGGTTGTTTTAAAAAATCAAGCAAACAAACCGCCCCAAGCAACTTAAGACAGACACAGACAGTAATGAATACAAGTGATCTTTAAATTTAAAACCATCACAAGTAACTTGCTCTTCTCACTTGCAGTGAGTACTTGCAATATACTCAAATGTACCAATGAATCATTACAAACTGGGAGTTCAGTTTTGCTCACCTATGTAATGGTACAATTCCATCCACATTCTGAGAAGCTTTTCTTTCTATCATCTCCATTTTGTATCTGGACAAGGAAAAAAAATTAAAAATCCTCATCTTTAACATCTAGTTCTTATAAGAACACTTCAGAAACTAATTTAATTTATTTAAAATTCCTAAAAATCATGCTTGTATTTATGTGAACTTCAAGACTAGTTTAAATTCCGAATGACAACACATATTGAAATGCTTCATTAACAGACCTGTTAGTTAACCTCAGTTCATGGAAAAATTACAGAGATTTATTGAGCACTACTGAAAGGCACTTTAAAAATAATGTTATCATCAGGCACAGTCAACATAGGATCCTGAGACAGGATGTTTGGGAATGGTTTAATACTGTGCTGGGAGGAAGTTCGGAGTGGACATTAGGAAGTATTTCCTTAGGAGATGGTGTTCAAACACTGAACAGGCTTCTTGGAGTGGTGGTTGATGCCCCAAGCCTGTCACTGATTAAGAGGCATCTGGGCAATGCCTTTAATAAATTGCTGTAATTTGTCAGCCCTACATCAGTCAGGCAGCTGAACTAGGTGGTTATTGTAGGTCCCCTCCTGTTGAAACATCTATTCCAGTCTATTCTGTGCATATTTTATATGAGGGCCATGCTCCCACAGCAGAGTTTTATTCAGAAAGACACGAAGGACTACTACTACAATTAAGTCTTTCAGGTCACTTGTAAGACTAGAATACACCATGAGACCACCTAAATTGATTTTATGCAATGCGTAGCCCTCAACAGCTGGTCACCTGCAATACAGCAAAGTGTCCTCTGTGCTTTCCATACACAGTATCTAAAGATACCATCAAAAGTCAGCTCCCACCTGCTGTCAATGCAGCCAACAATGTGGAGATGATGATCCATGTGTCACATTAAAATCACATTCAACATTAAGCTAAAAAATTTGCTATTTTGCAACTTCACCGTAGTTTAATTTTCGTTCACAAAATGATAAATTATTTATCATTTTCCCCCTACATCTCTCCAACTGCCAAAATGCTGTGGACCAGAAACATGGCTAAGGTTTTTTTTTTTGGTAAAAAAGACCAAAGGTTTTGAACAAACCTGTTTTTATAGCACAGACCAAAGTATTTTATCCATTTTTCCCCTGCAGAGTTCAAAAACTGCATTTCATCAAATCTTCATTTGAGGATACCAGGACATGAAAAATGTACATTTCTTTAAACATGGAAGCCTTTCAGCAAAGGCTACCATGTCAAGGCTAACCACCAGAGTTTCAATTTAATAGTAGTGGAATCTTGAAGCTCACTAGTGAACAGAAGAAGTCTCAGTCTTTTAGTCATAAAACAACATCCAGTAAAGGTGCCTGGTGTTGGCCTCTGGAGAGAACAATAAGAACTAAGTAAGTTGGTGGAAAGAAAATGGAAGCAGGCTCATTCAAAGCAGTGGGAGAAGTAGCTTCTTACTTCACCTGTCACATCTTATTTTAGATTTATAAAACCTAAGATTTCAAGCAGAGATTTGACTTGATTTCTAATTGCCTCTTTGAAAGAAAGGCAAATTCAGACACTCACATATTATGCTGAAACATTTGACGTGCTACTTTTGCTTCAACACACAGTATTTCAAAGGGCAGGTCTTGATGGATCAGCTTTTTGGCATCCCTTGTAAGAGAAGAGAAGTTGTCCTAAAGAAAGGACATAAAAACTGTAACCACCTTTTCACAGCTATAGTGAACAGATAAAAGCACAGCAAACATTAAATGTTAGTCAAAACCACAAAGATCATCTACTAAAAACCCCAAATACAGCAATTTTACTATTGGAATGTCCTACTATTATCATAGGAGCTCTACGGATCATCACTGTTTTAATGAAGAGATGCAATGCCCAGTCAACTCAATAGGCATTTTTCCATCAGAAACAATATTTATTAATTAAACTTCCCAGGTTTTCCCTACATGGTACTACATACAGTCTTGCTACTGCTATATACTCATTTACATATTTTGTTTCCCAGAGAGTGGTGTCTTCACTTACAGATAAGCTCTATTGTGATAGATCAAAGTGAAAAAAAGGTACTGAATATTTAATAAATAAAAATTGGCCACCCTTGACCAGAACCCAAGGTTCTGTGTAATTCAGATTTACTCGTAAATAAGAAATTGTTATGAGGTGAAATTACATTTGAAATGTCACGTAGAAAATACTTCTAATGAAATTACTTCAGCTACAAGATCATATTAAGAAAAATTCTGCATTGTACCAATATTGCTTTGTAGCCATACACACCTCTGCTGGTTTTTGGTCACAAGAACAAGAGTGGGCACCAGATGGGTAAAATATCTGCGATCACAAACAGTTCTGAGATTTAGAGTATTCAGATTACTAGATTTACTGCAGAGCATGAAACATAAGCAAGCCATTAAGGAGAGCTGCAGCAGAATATGCTCACAGATTTTATTCAAAAACAAACTGATTCCACTGTAAACCACCAGAAAACATGCCTTATACACACTTTCATTTTCGGAGGCTCTACTTGCACAGAGACTGTGGCTGCATCTACATTACCATGCAAGAGTGGCTGAGGAGGAACAGATCTATATACAGTAACAAAAATGGCACCGAGGTCCCAAGAGCCTCATCAACTGTTTCTGAACTTGTACTTCAGACTAGAATGTTCTCTAGCTCCCCAGACCTAAAGCCTGAAAACATGTGGAAGACAGTACAATGTTTATTCTTGCCTGAAAGGAAATCTGAGAGCATTCTGACATAGCACCAGTGTGTGCAGGGATCAGCTCCCAAAGAGTATTCCAAATGTGCACTAACAAAAAGGGAAAAAAAAGCTGTCTCTTCTCCCCTATTAAAAAAGAACAACTGGACAAGGACACAAGCCATAGAACTTTTTGGGTTTAAATTTGAAAAATGCTTACGTTTGTTGGTTTCCAGTCATTCAGTTTATTGTCCAAAATTACATCGTAACAGAAAGCTCCAGAGATCACTGCAATTCCAATCCAAAGACAAAAATATTCATGTTTGTAACTAAGTATGTATTTCACAATCATACTATATTCTTACAACAAAATGAATGAAAAGAAAAAAAAAAACTGAATTATCTCTATAAATTCATCATAATACAAAAGTTTTCAGTTCTGATTATACTATAAAATGGCAGATTGAATTTGTGTTGTTTTAATTTCACTGAATGAGAAAGCAATTTGAAAGGAGTTTTAATGCAATGTCAGTATAATAGAATCCCAATAAAGAGGAGGAAAAATACACTGCTTCCCAAAACTGCATCTAACACTGCAGAAAAAAACCAAAACCACTCACTTTAAAAATACTTCACCATTTTTCCATTGCATTCCTCATAAAACAGATGTGAGCTATTAAATGATAAAGAGGAATTTCTTCCATAGAGAAATCAGACAATATTAGAGCTGTTTATCCATGACACAAGCATGGCACAAATTTCTGATAAAGGCAACACAAATTTCTCTGACAGTTGTTAGAATACTCTATTGTGTATATTGAGTTACGGCTATTTAGAAATCAAACCTACGAACCAAATAAGATCATACTATTTCTGTACATGCAGTATAATGATACAGCTGAGTATAGCCAAGATTATTCCAAATTCTGGTAGAACTGAAATATTTACCTGTACTTATCAATCACTACAAATGTTAAAATTGCTAAAAAAGAGAAGCAGTTACTGCACTCCAGCCACCAACCAACCTTCTTATATATTAAATGCATAATTATGCAGGTTTTGTTATTGAAACTTCTTCTCTTGTGCATTTTCTCCCTTTTCTAAATCTTAGATCACAGATGAGCAAAAGTTGTTAATAAGCTTGTTTGTACCTCAATAAGCTTCCAGTTTGGTGTAGACATTGTCATTTTTAGTAACTCAAGTGCTGGGCAAGCTTATCAGTTATTAGAGCAAATTCCACAGAAACATGTCATATAACATCTAGAAACCTTGCTCACGTCACTTCACAATACAGAGGTTTAGTTACTAATTTCAGCTATGAAATCCTAAGTGGAAAGGTCTGAAACCCAGTGGCTGCACAGATCAATTTTCTGAACACTGATAACAAAATTGTTTTCAGTGTGGTTATTATAAATTAAAGGCAACAACAACAGCATGTAATACATGTATCAATGCTAAGTACCATCAATCATCAGAAAAAGAGCCTCTGATTTTTTTCTAAGTTTGATTATTAAACACTTGCTCGAGAAGCAGCAAAAGACAATCAATATAAAACACTTTTATCACCTGGCACTTCTGGAGCTTTAACCAGGTTGACGGAGTATTCATCCTTGAACGCTCGTTTTAGTACACATGCCATGACTGTGGCACAGGAACGCCAATATGCCTGCAAAGAGAACTTCAGAACATGAATTTATTGCCATAAGCTAATTATTCCAAAAAACCGATCAAAACTTAACTGGATGATACACAAACCTAGCTGCCAACCCAAGCATTTCACCCCTGGAATTGTTGAAGGCCAGGCTGGACAGGGCTATGGGCAACCTGGTCTAGTGGAATGTAGCCCTGCCAACGGCAGGGAGTGGAACTGGATGAGCTTCTAATGTCCCTTCCAACCCTAGATTTTCCATGATTCTATGATTACTTTCTTACGTGTTTAAACTTATATTTGGAGATGCTTCTCCAAACAGGATCAAATAAAAAAATCAAAACTGCACTTAAAATGCAAGCCAGTTGTAACTCTGGAGATATTTAAATCTGAAATCATAGAATAATACAATTGAAAGGAAAGCCAACAATTCACGTAGCCCACACACTGGTCCAGCTAATGATAGCCATGATGCACCATTAAAAAAAAAAATTAAATGTCTGAACTTTAATGACAAAAAAGTTCAAGAAAGTAGACAGGCATTGAAAGCAGACAGGTGCACACAGAATCAAGTGGTCATAATCAGAGCCACCTGGAATGAGACAAGTTACAGAGAACCAGGGTCACCTACAATGGAACAAGATAATGACTTACCTTGTTTACTTCCTCTGGATCTTCATCTTTGAAGGTAAGGAACCGAATTTCACATGATTTGGTCAGGGGTCTGTACATGTCCCATATTTCACCATCCACAACAGCCAGAACAGAGTTCTTGCAATGCCATTCGCTTAAATCTAAAGAAAGTAAAAAAAAAAACTAAAGTATTAGTTATTAACCATATTTCTCAGGATCAGCAGTTCAGACTGCTGCATTTTTAACAACAGCAAGTTTCACATTTGTAAATGATTTGGAAGGATGAGCAGTGAAAAAAGCATCCAAAAATTAACTGTTTCTATTTCAATTGGCAGGACAACATTCACCATGAGGGGCTAGTTCAGAAGTCCATCCACTTACGCATAGCACAGTTGTATGGTGTAGACAGAGCCTTGTTCATGACAAACACACTGCCAGGATGGAACTTCCCAGTGTATTTCACTTCAATTTTCTCAATTCGTGGGTGAAGAGACAATTGTCTCTCTTTCTCTTTGGTGAAGAGCTCATTACGCATCCGAACCACCTCATCAGGTGTCAGCTGAGAGAAAGCTGGTGTGGAGATGTACCCTGGTGACAGAGAGATACTGAGTAAGCAGTAATCCCGGAGTAAGCTATCTGGAGGTGGGTCCAGCAGAGCATCCCTCTGATGAGGAAAGGCTGAGGGAACTGGGGCTGCTCAGCCTAAAGAGATGACTGAGAGGGGACCTCATCAATGTCTGTCAGTGCCTGCAGGGCAGGGTCAGAGGATGGATCAAACACTGCTCAGTGGTGCCCAGCAACGGGACAAGAAGCAAGGGGCAGAAAAGGATGCACAGGAAGTTCCATCTGAACATGAGGAAGAATGTTCCTGTACAGTGACCAAGCACTGGATTGTCCAGAGAGGATGTGAAGCCTCCCTAACTGCAGCTATTGCAGAACCATCTGGATGCAATCCTGTGCTATGTACTCTGGGGTGATCCTACTTGAGCAGAGAGGTTGGACCAGGTGGTCCACCACCACTGTGGTCCCTTCCAACCTCAACCATTCTGTGCCCCACTCTTTAAAAGGTGTTGATTTCTACAACACTACCCATCATCCAACTGTCTGTTTCGGTATGTACAAGGCAGCACTTCTGCAGCTCCAGCAAGTGACCACAGTGGGCCCCTGCACAAAGTCTCAACAGGAGACTCTGAGGCAATAAAAGGGGTCAAAAAGATGATGAGGGGTCTCAATCATCTCTCTTATGAGGAGACATTGCAGGAGCTGGGCCTGTTTAGTTTGGAGAGGAGAAGACTGAGAGGGAATCTCATTAACGCATAAAAGTATCTCAAAGGCGGATGCCAAGAGGTTTGTGCCAGACTCCTTTCAGTGGTGACCAGCAACAGGACGAGAAGCAATGGCCATAAACTAAAATACAAGAAGTTTCACTTCAACATGAAGAAGAACTTGTTTTCATGAAGAGGGGCAGAGCACTGAAATAAGCTGCCCTGGGAAGGTGTGGAGTTTCTCTCCCTGGAGACATTCCAAACCCACCTAGAACGTTCCTGTGTCACCTGCTCGTGGTGACCCTGCCCTGGCAGGGGACTTGGACTGGATGATCTCCAGAAGTCCCTTCCAACCCCAACTACTCTGTGGTTCTATGCGAAAGTCAATGTCGCTCCCTGGCTGCAAAGGCCTTTCCCTCAGACAGGCCAACTCCCCCGCAGCCTAATACGGGGCACCTCAGCCTCTGAAAGCACCGCCGCAGTAAGAACCCGAGCTCAGCCTGGCTCCACACTCGCGGCTCCCTGCTCCCTCCCGCAGTCTCGGCTCCCTCCAGCTCCCTCCCAAACTCACGGCTCCCGGCCCGCAGCCCGCGGGCGACCCACGGCCCCGCCATGCTCCACTGCCCCGCCACAGTGCCTCCTCCCGCGGTTCCGCCGGAAACACCGGCAACAGCCGCGCAGTTCCGCCGCTGCTCCGCGCGCGGCCGCCGGGCGGCAGGAGCATCCCGGGCTCGGGCTGTCACCGCTCCCTTCAGCAGCCCTGGCACAAGTCAGAGCCACAGAATGTATTCTGCATTGGAAGGGACCTGCAACGATCATCGGAGGATCTCATCCTGGTGGGTGAGAGGCTGGACATGGCCCAGCCGTGTGCGCTGGGAGCCTAGAAACCCCCGTGTACTGGGCTACATCCAAAGGCCCGTGGGCAGCAGGGCAGGGAGGGGATTCTGCCCCTCTGCCCCGCTCTGCTGAGACCCCACCTGCAGAGCTGCATCCAGCTCTGGGCTCCCAGCACAGCAAGGACAGGGACCTGCTGGAGCCAGGCCAGAGGAGGCCACCAAGTTTATCAGAGGGATGAAGAACTTATGCTGTAAGGTAAGGCTGAGAGAACTGGGGCTGTTCAGCCTGGAAGAGAGAAAGCTTTAGGTCATCCTAACTGCAACCTGAAGAAAACTTACAGAAAAGAGATTCAATACTATTTACCAGAGCTTGCAGTGACAGAAGAAGGAGAAATGGCTTCAATTGAAAGAGAGTAGGTTTAGATTACATATAAGGAAAATTTTTTTCTCTGAGAGGGTAGTGAGGGCATGGTACAAGTTACCCAAAGAAGCTGTGGCTGTCTCATCCCTGGAAGTGTTCATAGTCAGGGATGGGGCTTGCAGTAACCTGGTCTAGGGGTCCCTATCCATGGCAAGGAGTTGAAATGAGATGATTTTCAAGGTCCTTTCCAACCCAAACCCTTCTGTGAATCTATGACTGATTGCAGTCCAGCTCCTGGCCCTGCAAAGGAAAACCCCAAGAATCCCACCACCATGTGTCTGAGACAGAGGTGGTGGAATCACAGCGTCTTTGCCCAGAGAAGTTCTGGAATCTCCCTCACTGGAGATATTCCACAATCATCTGGACACAATCCTGTGCCATGTGCTCTGGGATGACCCTGCTTGAGCAGGGTGGTTGGAACAGGTATTGCCTTCCAACCTGACCCACTCTGTGATTCTATGATTCTGTGAGCTCCGACAGTCTTGGTGCTGTGACCAGTGCCTTGGAGAGTAGTTCTAAACATTACTCTAAGGCAGGAACATCATCACAGAATGTTGTACCTCCACACTCACTGCCTGCTCCCCTTTGCTATCACTGCCCACCTGCACTGGGTTTGCATGGCTAGACTTTGGGAAGTGGAGCGGGGTAGCTACAGGGGAACACCCCAGTATTTTTATCTGAGAAACTGCAAGAAGCTTTCCTGGTGTCCAACAGAGCCAATGCCAGCTGGATCTAAGGCAGAGCCACTGCTGGCCAAGGTGAACTGTCAGCAATAGCGGTAGTGCTCAGGGATAACAGATTTAAGAAGGAAAAAAAGTTACTCTTCAGCAGCAATTGTAGGCAGATAAAGAAGGACTGGGAGTGTATGAGAGGAAAAGCCCCGCAGACACCAAGGTCAGTGCAGATGGAGAGGGAGAACATGCTCCAGGCACCAGAGCAGAGATTCCACTGCCCACACTGGAAAAGTGTGAGTCCTCATGAGGAGCAAGCAGCAGAGACAATGTGTGACAAACTGACTGCAGCCCTCATTCCCCACCTTCCTGTGTTACTGAGGAGGGGAGGAGGTAGAGAAATCAGGAGTGAAATTGAACCCAGGGAAGAAGGGAGAGATAGGGAAGACTTGCTTTTATTTCTCACTTCCCTACTCTGATTTGTCAATAAATTAAATGAACTTTCCTCAGTTTCCAAACCAGTCTGGTTTGCTGGTGGTGATCGTTTGTGCATGATCTCTCAAACCCACAAGCCTTTCACTATATTTTCCCTGTCCAGCTAAGGAGGGGAGTGACAGAGTGGTTTTGGGGGCCACTTGGTGTCCAGCTAAAGCCAACCCCTCACACCTCCCAACTGTCCTTCCTCCCCAAAAGATTGAACACAAGCAGAAACTAGCTGCTGCTCATGGAGGAAAACCATGGTTCACATTAAAACAATATATTTATGAAATAACTCAAGAGTTCATTTTGATGCTTTACAATTTAGCTCATGATGGTCTTCATCACAGTCTTCAGCTGGCAACAATATAAGTGGGCATCGTGAAGCCAGTGTCAGACAGTTACACTGAATTAGTGTCATTAAGAGCTAAAGCATGTAATTAAACTTAGCATCAAAATAATAAAAGACATGGAATTTTCCACCATGGAAACATCTGTGGAGCAGTGAGACAGCTGGCTCCCCTTGGTACCTGGCTCTGGCTTTCTTCATCACTTGGGCTCTCATCCATAAAACTAGGAGTGGGAGTATGGTAGCTATATGTGCCCTTTGTTACATTATTTGATAGGTTAAGAATTTCAGCAAGTCAATCATCCCGCTTCCTCATTTTTGAAACAAGTTAAATACAAGTCACTTAGAATTATGCTAATATTTGTGTAATTACAGCTCAATGACACCATTTCTCCTATTAACTCAAGGAATCATATGCAGTCAATGATCACATGACAGTCATCTTGGTTTAAATGGTTAAAAAAAAAGCAAAAGAAGGTTCCTAGTGTAGCACATAAAAAGAACACTTTAGTATTCTATGAGTAGATAAATGCAGAATGTTCAGAGAATGAAAGACAGAAACAAACCTGTCTCTCTGAGGGAGTATAGAACGACAGGAGTAAAGTTCTGCTTAATACTGCACACTGTAGAATGCACTGAATGCAAGGTCACTGGAGTGATACAAATTACAGGATCAGTACTGCTGAAAGATAATGTTTTATTTGCATGATTCACATTATTTCTTATACTAATTCCCATGCAAAAGCATAGAGAGAGCAGTAATCCATGGCCAGAAGCAGCAACAGCCTTGTAAAACAACGTGCAGTGTAATTACATCTTGAGAGGTGTATTCTTCATAATACCATAGAATTGTAGAATCATGGAATCATTAAAGTTGAAAAAGACCTCCAAGACCATCAAGTCCAATCTTTAACTGAATACCACCACATCTACTAAATCATATCACAAAGTACCACATTGTGGAGAGGCTAGCTGAGAAATGGAGCTTGAATGCTGGCTCAGGAATGGCAAGAAGACAAGGGACACAATAGCTCTCAGACTAATATTGTAACTAGAAGCTAGGACAAGGCCAGCATGAGGATGAGAAAAGAGGAACTAAATGCTATAAGGCGATACAAACTGTTGCAATATGCTGATATAACATAAAGTAAACTATTGTGTAGTCACTACCAATCAGGAGCTTGGCTTTTGCAATATGTATGAGCTAATTAAGCAAAGTATATAACTTAAGACTGTACTTGAATAAACGGAGTTCTGCTGATGACCATATGGTGTCGCGTCTCCCTTCTCCGACAAATGGCGCCCGAACAGGGACCCAAACAGGAACCTGAATCTGAAGCTGCTTCTCGTCTCGACTAAAAGAAAAAGGGGGAGCACGTCTGCCTGCACCTGGCGAAAGAAGAGCTTCCGCGCCCCGGTGCTCACATCGGTGGGGCTGGTAGAGAAACGGCGAAAGAAGAGCTTCCGCGCCCTGGTGCACGTCTGCCACGGTTGGAGAAGTAGGGTTGGGACCTGATGCAACCGGGTCGGCGTTAAACGAGGAAGGGATAACGCCCTCAGGAGCCATATAGGTGGTCCTGAGCCATACGTGCTGCCGAAGCCGGAGAGTTGCAACAGCGCTGACGATATAATGGACAGGCAAGCAGCATATGATTTATTTATGACAGGGTTAGAGAAACGGGGGGTTAAGGACATAAGGAAAGACCTTCCGAGATTACTAACATGGGGATATGCTAGAGGCTACTTTATTAATCCCCATTCAGTACATGAGCTTTCTGAATGGCGAAAATTTAGAAATAAGATATGGGAAGCAAGTTTAAATGATGATAAAACAGCCAAGAAGTTAGAGAAACAGTGGCGAGCAGTACATAATACTCTGCTGCAACACCAAGTAGAAAAACAAGCAGCTCAGCAGGCAGTAGCAGCCCAGGGAATGAATCTGACATATTCATCAGAGTCAGACTTTCCCTTGCCTCCTGGATGTACAGTACATGTGCCTCCAGAGCAAATAAGTGCCACCAAAGGGGACACAGTAGCTGCAGACTCTGTACCATCAGCTCCCCCAATGCCTCCAGTCGCTGCGGGTCAGCTGACAGATTCATGTCCATTACCATGGACTGGGGAGAGCGATGAAACTATTCCTAAAATTGAATCAGATTTGACAGAGGTAATGGCCAGGAATCAGAGGGAGGTATGGAGTGCACTAGCTAGAGAAGGAGTAGAACGAAGGAATGCACAGATGATAGAATCAGAGAGCTCGATGGCATGCAAGAACAGAGGCACAGGCTCTGTTAGGACCGAAAAAATGTTGAGAGGTCATGAAACTCGCTAGAGCTGCTATGGATAAGGTAAAAGATCCACATGGAACCCCTATATATATATGAGAATAAAACAGGGTAGAAAAGAACCATTAGGTAAATTTGTAGATCGACTAGTAGAAGGAATAGAAAATGCTAGAGTGCCACTCTATATGCAAGGAGCTATGTTAAAACACTGTATACTTCAAAATAGTAATCAGGCTACAAAAAACCTAGTTAACACCTTGAGAGCTAATTGGTCTGTAGAAGAGGCTCTAGAGAAAGCAGCATCTGTACCCTCTGGGCCTCAGGCATTTATTGTAAAGGCTATTAAAAAGCTAAGTGAAACACTTCAGAAACAGGCAGAGAGTAGTCAGGCTCAAGTTTTTGCTGCTCTTGCTCCACTCCAAGCTGCTGTTACAGCAAGTCAGCTGAAGCGAGGCGGAAAAGACCGAGAAAGGTGCTACTGTTGTAGAGGAAATCGGGAAATGGCAAGACCAGCGCGCCATCCAGCCGCCGCGCCGGGACACAAATAGCAGCTGTACAGCAGCCAGTGACCTGCACCCCGCCACCTCCGGAAGCCTCGACCTGGACTTGGCAGCCACAGTGGACATATCTATTAAGGACAATTGCACTGTGCCAGTTTCCACTGGAGTAAAGGGACCAGTAACCTATCAGGGACAGTCGGTTCCTGCTTTACTTTTGGGATGATCTTCTACTTTTTTAAAAGGATTGGACATTACTGTGGAATTTATTGATGCTGATTTCACAGGCGAGATTTGTATTTTAGCACGGACACTGTATCCTCCAGTGCTCACTCCAGCTGGCACCCAGATAGCTCAATTGTTACCATTTTCGACCTTGGCTCCGGAACATCGCTCGGAAACACAAAGAGGATACTATGGTTTTGACTCTACAGGAGGATCAGCATTCTTAACACTGGACCTGCTGAAGTACAATATATTGGTTGAGGTCACATGTGTGTGCTTACACCCACAGGTCCTGTGTGGACTACCAGCTGCTGGATGCAAGCAGTGAATGACAACACCCAGCAGTCCAGCAGAACGAGAGCGGCATCGCCTGCTCCTGATCCTTCAACCTGTGATAGCTCGGCTCCAGCCAGTGTGGCCTAATCCTCTAGTAGTAGAAAATAGAACTGATGTACTAACATTGTTGCATAAACTACAAAGCACCCGACTACAATTAATTAAGAGTTCTAACTGTCTGCACTGCGACAAGCCTAACTGTAGTGCTTGGGTAAAAATATATTGTGAGGCTTGTTGCAGACAATGGTGGGTCTTTCAACAGCAGCTTGCACAGCCATGGTGCCCACGCTGCTCCTTTTATTGGCATCGTTATAATTGGCACACCGCCATAAAAAATTATACAGGGTGCAGTACTGTGCCAGAAGCAGTAAACCTTGTTCAAGATTTAGGTCAAAGAGATAGGCTGGAATTGGTATTTTTAATAGAAAGAGAGGTGTGTCGCCTGTTGGCACAAAAGGCTACTCGCATATTGCAGACAACCTGCAAATATGGGGTGGGGATACCTCATATGCATCAGGTGGATCCTGCTGACTGGGATATGTGTTGTCGCCGCTGAGCTCACAGAGCTACCAAAAACAGACAAAAGGCAAAACATGTGGGTCACTTGGGTTAATCAATCTGGTCAGGATAATTTGTGTTTATCACCTGCCACGCCTTCCAATCCATTTCGCACTTGTCTAAAACAAGAATGTGCAAGGAAAGCGTAGAAAAGTTACATTTCTCATTGGCAAAACGAGACAACAGCACAATGGGAATATTGCTCTTGGTTTGCTGAAATCATTCAGCAAAGCAGTACTTTTCGTCGTAACCCTCTCCCGCCTATTGATTTGGCTATATGGCTCGGGAAATGCTATCTTCTTGGAGCCCTTGTTCAGCAATTAAAGAAAAAGGGTGAGAATAAGGGAGAGGAGAAAGACATTCGGGTATTAGAATGGTTACAGCCACCCCTACAACAATGTAAAACTGTTTTTCAAAAATCAGAAATGTTGGCAGTCCTTATCCATAAAGGTAGACAGCGTGCACGACAGATTACGGGGAATGAACCAGGCACTATTCTGTTGCCAATAGCTCGAGATATACTGCAATGGTACATTGAAAATCATGAGGAGGTGGGCCTTGCTCTGCTGGGAGGAGGGGCTACAGTTGTGACAACGGTAAAGTGGCCCCCACCCTTGAGATAGGTGGAAGAACAACAGTGGCTGAGCAAACCTCTGCGGAGTGAACAGCCCATCCCAGAAGCAATCACAGTTTTCACAGATGCTGAGAAAAAGTCACAAAAAGCTGCTGTTACATGGCAGCAGGGAAATGAGTGGCAAGAAGTAATATTGCCTGCTGAAGAGGGGGATTCTTTACAAACTTTTTCGAATTTGTTACTTGTGCTTTGATCGGTACCGCAGGGAGACACCCGTTACTGCACTAGAAAAAGATACAGGGCCTCCCACCCACTTGGCAAGCCAGCTGTTTGAGTCTCCGAAACAAAGAATAATAGCCGGAGTACGCTGGGAGATAAAGCATCACGCTGCACGCTTGCTTGCTGCTGCACGCTCAAATATTTGTGCTACATGCTGTGGTAAAACAGTAAGTGTCCCCAGAGAGTGGGTAATTCCAGAAAATGACTGGGATGATCTTTGTGCTCGTTTTGCTAAAATGAGGCATAAATCTAAAAAGAGAGGCAAACGCAATGCCTCCAATATTGGAAAATGCTAATGTGTAGGTTACTTGGGCAAATGCAACCAGGACTAATGTTTTTTGTCTGTCATTAGCCAGTGTCTCACAGCCTTTCAAAACCTGCCTGATAGAGTTACCCCTTAATCTTACTAATCCAAAGGACAGAGGATTGTTTAGCAAATACAGTAAACTTGCATGTTGGGCCATAAAGCAGGCAAATGTTACTACGGAAGTCATATCAGCACTCACTCAGGACGTAAACAGCCTGAGACACACGGTTCTTGAAAACAAAGCCACTATTGACTTCCTTCTTCTTGCTCAAGGACACGGGTGCTCTGAGTTCAAAGGGATGTGTTGCTTTAATTTATCCGATCATAGCCAATCAATACATGCACAACTGGACTGGCTAAAAAGGCACACGACAGAGGTTAAGCTTTCACAAAATCCCCTAGATGATTGGCTAACCCAGACTTTTGGTCTAACACCATGGCTAACTCAGCCTTTGAAAGAAGGGCTACGATTTTTGCTTATAATTTGAATTGTGAAAGTATGTGTTGTATGAATTTGTCTGATCACTCACAATCGATTCACAAACAAATTCAAAAGCTTCAGGAATTGACGCAACACCTACAAGTTAGCAATGGATGAGATATTTTAGATTGGCTAAAAGGCTTAGGATTGTCAGGATGGTTGCGTTCATTACTCATGTTTGAACTGTTGTGTTTAGCTGTGCTTATGATGCTAGTTGTTTGTATTCCATGCTTTTGTTCATGTATGCAACAAGTGATGAAGCAGACAATGATTAAAATGTGGCATAACACGCTGTTGGCACAAAAAGAAAAAGGAAAAAGTGTGGAGGATTTGGTTGAGGAATGGTTGAAAGGAAAAGGCCACAGTTGAGTAGATTTAATAGCACTGTAAGTTTAAAGCAAGCCTAAAGACATAGCAACTTAGAGAATATGGAAGAAGTATAGAAATGTAGCAAACAAAATGCTGAGATGGCGGCTATTTGCAAATTCACCTCGGACGGACGAGTTCCAAGGGCCCAGGACTCGTCTCCTGAAATCTGCAGGTCGGTGATCAGGAAACCTCTGAGCTGAATTTGAAAACACCTGCACTGCATTCTTCGATTTTGGTAAGACAGCTGAGCTTAGAACACGGGAGGAGGGAACTCTAAGGGAAAAAACCTTTAGAAAAAACCTTTTCCGTAGCAGCAGTGTAGCGGGGAGGGAGAAAAGAAACACCTCACCCGCTGGCCTGCAGCCAGCACCGGGTTTGTCTGTTGCTTGCAGCAGCCTTGAGATGTGAGTGGAACAGACAGTTATGTGTTATCCACAAAAATGTAAAAGTTGGCTTCCAACTGTGCCTATGATGATAATAGCTGATAGCCAATGATGAGCTATGATTTTTGTTTATGATTTTAATTGTCATTCTATGCGTAGTCATTCTCAAATGCTTGAATCCATTAAAGAAAAAGGGGGAATTGTGGAGAGGCTAGCTGAGAAATGGAGCTTGAATGCTGGCTCAGGAATGGCAAGAAGACAAGGGACACAATAGCTCTCAGACTAATATTGTAACTAGAAGCTAGGACAAGGCCAGCATGAGGATGAGAAAAGAGGAACTAAATGCTATAAGGCGATACAACTGTTGCAATATGCTGATATAACATAAAGTAAACTATTGTGTAGTCACTACCAATCAGGAGCTTGGCTTTTGCAATATGTATGAGCTAATTAAGCAAAGTATATAACTTAAGACTGTACTTGAATAAACGGAGTTCTGCTGATGACCATATGGTGTCGCGTCTCCCTTCTCCAACACCACATCTGCTCATTTTCTGAACACTTCCACCACTTCCCTGTGCAGCCTGTTTCAATGCTTTGCAACCCTTTCTGTGACAAAATTTTTCGTAATATCCAACTTGAACCTCCCCTGGCACGACTTAAGACCATTTTCTCCTGTCCTATCACTTGTTACTTGGGAGTAGAGACCAACCTGGCTACACCATCCTGGGAAGTAGTTGTAGAGAATGATAAGATCTCCCCTGAGCTTTCTTTTCTCCAGGCCAAACAACTCCAGGTTCCTTAGCCACCCCGCATCAGACTTGAGCTCCACACCCTTCTGCAGCTTTGTTGCCGTTCTGGACATGTTCCAGCACATTAAGGAGCCCAGAACTGAACAAAGGATTTGAGATGTGGCCTAACCAGTGCTGAGTGCAGGGGACGGTCCTGCCTTGGTCCTGCTGGCCATTCTTTTTTCTGACACAAGCCAGGTGCTGTTGGCTTGCTTGGCCACCTGGGCATGTGCTGGCTCATGTTCAGCTGCTGTAACCAGCACTCTCAGGTCCTTCTCCTGCTTTCCGGCCACTCTGCCCCATCACGTCCTGCAGGGGGTTGTTGTGACCTAAGGGCTGGTCCTGATAATAGGCCTGGTTGAACCTCAGACCACTCGCCTCAGCCCATTGATCGAGTCTGTCTGATCCTTCTTGCAAACCCTTCCTGCCCTCCAACAGATCAACATTCCCACTCAACTTGGTGTTATCTGCAACTGACTGAGGATGTACTCATCCAGATCATTACAAAGATATGAAATAGGATTGTCCCCAATATTGAGTCCTGGGGACACCACTTGTGACCAGTTCCCAACTGCATTTAACACCACCCATCAGAGCTCTCTGGGCTCTACCATCCAGGCATTTTTTTTACCTAATGAGCAGTAAAGCATTATGAACACTGTGGCAAAATAATTCTGAATTCTCCACCAGCAGCATTGTGGCTAATGCATTGTCCACTGTTGCTTAGGTTGAATTGTATCTTACAATGCCATTCAATGTGATGGATCTTTTTTAGAAATGTACCTTTGATTGCTACTGAGCTGCCTACTCAATGGCAGTAATCTTGCAAGTTCAGTTGAAAAAAGACAAAGGCATCGATTCTGTATTTTGCAAGTCAGATAAAATCATACAAAACATTCAAGAAAATGAAAAAGCTACTGAGAACAAGTAATTTGTATTGCTCTTTACTTGTTCTACCCTCAGATTTTGTGGCCCTCTTTGTTCAAGTTTGGCAGTCCTTTTAAGTATCAAATATTTTAACAGACTAATAGTGACACAGTGTTCTATCACAGTACTCTAGTCCATTGCATTACAGCCAGGTAACTAATCCATGGCATACTCTGTCTTTAAACAGACATACTCTGTCTTTAAACAGCCATCAGTGACAGTTTGCAGAAAAACCAAACCAAACCAAACCAAACATATCTGAAAATGGTTTTAGCTTCTTTTCTCAAAACTATACTTGCCTACAGTTTTTAGCTTCAAAATACAAAACAAGCAGATATTCTGACAGATAAATCAGATTTTTTTCCCCAGAAGTGAGTTAAAACAATTCACATGAAGCACCTATAAAAAATAATAAAATACCACAGAAGTCAAAAGGAGACAAGGCCTTCTGTAACCAGGGGAATGGATAGCCATTAAAGCAATACCCCAGGACATTGTAAAAGAACAGGTGGGGTGATAACTAAAATTGCAAAAGAGAAAAGTATCCCTTAAACTGGAAATATCAGCCTGTCCACACACTTACACATGGCTGCTGATTATTCTTTACACTAAAGGGCAAGGTTTTCAAGCTGATAGATTCAATGTACTGCAGGCTGGCAGTCAAAGCTGCACAAAGAATACATAGCACATCAATCAGCAGATTTTAGGAAAAAAAATATTTGTGACATGGATTATAAAATATGCATACTGGCAATTGATCTAAATTAAATGGAATCTGTTTTAGCAGTTTTACGAAATAGTTTTCCATCAACTCTCCATGCCTGGAATCACAGAATGGTCACTTTACAGCTGTGTGCTACTCTATTCAGCATTTATTGGAGCAAATATACGTGACAACAATTTAGTGTGCTTAGAAAAAAGATGTATACAGAGATCTTATGCACAAGCTATGGCACCAAATCTCAAATGGCATATCTGACCACCTCAAACATAGTATTTCTCTTTTTAGAAATATGAAAAAATCTGGTTTTCTTCATTAAATATGGAAAAATATTCAAAGGTGTCTTCATGATCAAAGCCTGAACTATGTAAGTTCCAATAACAGTAAGCTCTTCAACTGTCCATATAAAGTGTGATAGGCATGTGAAGCAGAACAAAGACTCCACGGCCAAAGGTTATGGAAGTAGGTATGCTTCACTTGGTACCCGGGGGATAACTTCGAACAGAGCAGGTGCTCTTGTTCAAATGCACTTAACATTATACATATTTATGACAGTTTCAATGTCGCCTATACATATTCACAACCTATCCGCGCCTACTCTCGCTTCGTATGGTAATCATCCTTTTGTCGGTCTGTGCTTGCGCATTGTCTCCTGGTGGTCTCCGACAGGGGGTCGCTGGATGAAGTGAAAGTCTTCCTCAGGAATCCGCCGGATGAACTCAGGTGTTGCGCAAGCTCTCTTGGTCTCTCGCTGTCCTCCTAGACTCCTAGGCATAGTCTAAACTACAAATCTAGTTTTTTTCCAGTTTCTGAGCATTGGTTTCTACTTATCAGTCTTGAACAAATGATCAATGTCCTGTTTTTGTATGGCAAAGGATTATCTGTTTTTAACACTTGATTACACAGCAAATTATAATTTGTTTAAATTTAGTTATAAGTTCCCTATATCACATGTTTATGCAGAGGATTCCTTTTTTATTATTATTTTCTCACTTTGTGGTTCCATATTCTACATCTTCCCCACTGCTACTTTAATCATTATCAGTTATCAGCAAACTTGTTGGATTATCTTCTATTACAGATGAACCAAGAGACACTAAAACATTTAAAGCACAATCATGATAGGAAAGCACAGAAAGAAAAAGGAAAAGCAGTAATCCTTTATGCTTTCACTGATGTTTCACTCTGCAAACAAGGGAACAGCCACTCCAGATCATCACACACCTATACTATCTGCATATAAACAGGATAAAAAGAAATGTGCTTTTTTACATGGAATGAAGGTTGCATTATTTAATCTACTTAAATTCAATGAGTAAACTTGAGATATGCCTGAATGTGACATATATGGCCTTTCATTAAACTTTTTTCTAAAGTTATTTGTAATGGCAGTGCAAGGACATTCATTATCTCTCCTGCAACTATCTTCTAGTCTAGCATGTGTAAGCCAAAACACAGAAAAGATTTCATAGAAATTAGCATCTTGCTCTTCAAGGTACTAATTAAATAGCCAATTCTCTTCATGTACTGCACTGCTTTTGCCCCTCTTCTATGCAGGTTTTTGAGAAGAGGAATCACAGTCATCTTCCTTGCTAATCTGTCTGTGATAGGTGTGTGAGTATCTCCATTGCAACACCTTGGCAACCAAATTTAGCAGTTCTAATTTGTTATACTGATTTTTGTTGTTATTTTACATCAAAGCTATTCTAGAAATTTGCATGTAAATTATAGAAGAATAAATCTAGAGAGATTTTGTTCCCCTTGCAAAATAAAACATATTTTGAGTACAGAAATCACGAAAAGGAGGATTTTCTTCATCTAACTTAATTTCTCTTTTTTCATTTTTAGTGTCCTATAGCTAAGAACCATAAAATGTTTTCCAAGTGAAGAGTCAGAGGCTTATGGTGTTTTACAGAGTTTTTACAACTTATTTTTCAAAACAGTTTTTTCTGTTAGGCGAGGAGAACAGAACTCTTTGACTGTGTCAGGGACTGAAGTGGTTCAAGCCTTAAACATTGTTATGAAGGAGTTTTGCCCGTTTTAGCAAAATCTGTATAAAGAAGCTAGAACCACTGAAGCCCACCCCTCCTTTAAGATGCCTGACTGGAACTTTGCACTGTGAGTTAAGCTGCCTAGACAAGATGAAGGCAACATTATGTTCAATCATCTCAAGTCTGGGGAGAAACAAGCACGGCTGAGGGAAAAGAATGCATCCATAAGAAAGCCAAATGCAGCAGAAACATCCCTGGCTGGGTTTGGGGTGGAGGAGACCACAGCCCACAGAGGCCAGGTTTGTACAGAGTCTCCCCAGCCGAGGGGAGAGGAGGTTTCCAATATGTGGTGTAACCTCTGGTCAGAGGCAGTGAACATGCATCCTCCCTTACACAAACCATCCCAGCTGTGAAACCTCAAACTCCAAAGGACACATCCACGGGACATTCATATAAGAGGCAGCTGAGGGGATGTCAAAATTCATCAAAATATCCAAAGCACTCCCCAGAGGCCTTGCACCACAGGACTGCATGAGATGCAAAGTGACAAAGTAGATCCAGAGTCTGCTGCAAGAAACTGCCCCAGCCCCAGGGAGGTTGCCTGGGCATTCCCAGCTGGCTGGCCTGAGTGTATATTAATCCTCTGGATTCTATGCTTTTCCAGAGGGGACCTTCACCACCCAGAAGACCAGCTGGAGAGGATCAACAGAACATCATGAAATTCACACAATGGTGATATTTTCTTTCATCTGTCTCTGTTACTCTCTTTTGGTGTCCCCAGCTCCCCACCTCTTTTCTATTTCTTTCTTTCTCTCTCTCCCTCTCTCTCACTCATATTTACTATTAAATAAACCCCATATTATTGACTTTGGCATATGGTCTTGTTTGCACCTTAATTCGAACATTTCTAATAACTCTAAAAATTGGACCATAATGGTGCAATAATAAAAGAGGTAAGCTCTTATTACTAGAACAGTTTATCATCAGTACTTCATATTTGCAATAGAAAGTTTCATTAACAAGAGGAAGAATTCCATTGCAATGTAAGAATGTAGAATTAACTAAAATATTGTCTAATAAAATGAGGACAGTCTCATTTTATTAATTCCTGGGATTGTTACAAAACATCCAAATCTTGAAATCGTGTTGCAATTACACTCAATTTTTCAAGGCTTTTCTATACAAAGAACTTGACTAGAACAGCTATCACAAAATAAGACAGCTATTCTTCATTTGCATTTTATGTGCAGATGTTAATTACAGACTATTTTTATTATTCTAAAAAGGAGTGTCTATGAAAAGTTCTCCAAGAATAACTGTTAAACTGAGCATCTCAAACAAATTCTTTCCTTTTGGGTTCCATGTGTTATTTAATGAGAACATTTCTACTACATTCAACTTTAAGAGATAAAAATACAGATAGCAGTCTTCTGCTCTTCTAACAAAGTACTTAAGAGTGTTTTTAAGAACATCATTGTTGAGCAGAGTACATAGAGAAAAAGTGTATATATTAAATTAATTATATGTATTACAACCACTTTTCCAATAATTCTGTAAATGCCTTCAAAATATTGACATTTAATTGCTGGTGTTTCCTGCAGTTGTATAAAGCAAACAGAGGAACCATGATCTAGTCATTGCTAAATAAAATAAAAGAAAGGAATGGAAAGAAAATAAGAACTGTACTAGAAAAAGTCAGAGAAAGGTGGGGGAAACAATCCTGTGCACTAGGAATTTGCTTCACTTGCAAGAGAAATGAAACAGTGAACAGAAAAAGGAAACTTTAGTCTGACCTCATGCTTATTTAAAACATTTTAATTTAAATGGATTTAATATAGTATAAGAGCTGTGTTAATGAATCACAGAATCACAAAAAGCTTTTAGTTGGAAGGAACCTTAAAGTCCATCTCATTCTTCCCCCTACTATGGGCAGGGACACCTTTCACTAGACCAGGTCACTCAGGGCTCCATCCAACCTGGCCTTGCACACTTCCAGGGATGAGGCTGTCACAGCTACTCCGGGCAACTTGTGTCATCATGCTCGCTGTAAAGAACTTCTTCCATATGTGTAACCTAAATTTTCCCTCTTTCAGTTTGAACCCATTACTCTTTTCCCTCTCACTACGTTTTCTGATGAAGAGTCCCTCTCCTGTCTCCCTTCAGATACTGGAAAGCTGCTGTAAGTTGTCCATGCAACCTTCTCTTTTCCAGGCTGAACAGCCCCAAATCTCCTAGCCTGTCTTCATAGGGGAGATGCTCCAGCCTCTCATCAACTTGGTGGTCTCCTCTTGCCTGGCTCCAGCAGGTCCCTGTCCTTGCTGTGCTGGGAGCCCAGAGCTGGATGCAGCCCTGCAGGTGGGGTCTCAGCAGAGCGGGGCAGAGGGGCAGAATCTCCTCCCTGCCCTGCTGCCCACGGGCCTTTGGATGCAGCCCAGCACGTGGGGGTTTCTGGGCTCCCAGCACACATGGCCAGGGCATATTAGTTTTTCATCAACCATTAGTACTAATAATATCCTATTGTTTATGCTTTAATTTAATTTCATACTGCCATTTCTTAACATTCCCCATGCTTATAGCTTTCCCACCACTCTTGCCATATATTTAAATGTTATAGCAAGACAACATTTCCATCACTGTCTGATTAAATAGTAAAGCAGATCTACTGAAATCAATGACTAAAGCTTTGATGTGCTGGAACACACAAAAACTTTTCTGTTTTCAATGGGACAGTTTTGATTTTATTAAATGCATGTCATCATACCAGTAATATATACTGGACATACATGCATATATATATGCAGATTTTTAAAGAACTATTACGTGCATTCTGTATACATTTTTTCCACATGAAAAATAAACTAAGAAGATTTTGCTGTGAAGAGCATCATGGCATCCTTCTTCCTTGCTCTCCATTAAAATAGCTGTTAGAGATTTTATTTATAAATGATCTTTCTTCATTTTGTTGCCCTCTAACAAAATATAGCTGACATTGCTGTTCTGATTACCAAAAAATCCCCAAAGCTCGTGATACTTGTTATAGAACTGCTTTACATCAGTGGTAATGTATTTTTAAGATGTCATTGGAAACTACTCAGATATACTGTTGTCAGGATGAGTAATTTTCTTTGATTCATAAATTTAAAGGGCCATTACACCACCTGTATATTTAACCAAAAACTCTCCCAGTCTGATATAAAATAATAACATGAAAGGTTTTGAAGATCACCGTGTGACTCATCTCCTGCTTTAGGTGGGATTCTATCCAGTTCACCTGTACAGACAGGCAAAAGGATTCACTGTGACTTCTTTCACCTTAAAACAGCGCCTCAC
Source organism: Zosterops lateralis (assembly GCF_965231275.1). Classification (NCBI taxonomy): domain Eukaryota; kingdom Metazoa; phylum Chordata; class Aves; order Passeriformes; family Zosteropidae; genus Zosterops; species Zosterops lateralis. The sequence continues at coordinate 116,600,191 of NC_139763.1, forward strand.
CCTCACATGACTTTTTTGTTAACCGGAATATCCAAATGTTTGTTCGGTGATTACTTCCATCAGGTGATTACTTACCAGGCATTGCCTGGGGGAAACGCACCAACAGGGACAACGCTCTTCTCTGGAAATTAAATCTTTTCCTAAAGAAAAGTTTATTCTGTTGCAACAAATGTCCTTGAGCTTATGAAGATGTCCCAGCTTAAAAATAAACAAATAAATGAACAAAATGAGGAGAAGAGCTGCTGGATTCAGCACAACAGAGCCGCCGGGATGCGCGGGGGCATTGCTGGGGCGGTTGAGGAGAGGGATGCTCCCGGAACCGCTGCCCGCCGCGGCTCCCCGCTTTAGGGCGAGCGGCCAGGGCACATCCTCGCTCCAGCCCCGGCTCCTGCGTTGGAAGAGGGGAGACACCTCCCTCGGACACGTTAGAAGTTTGGGGCGGCTCCGGACGCGGAGGAGGCAGAGCACGGCCGGTTACTGTAACAGCTCCGCGAGCGCTGAGCCCCGGCCCGACGGGCACCGCCCCGCGCTGCCTCCACGGGAAGATGGCGAGCCGCGGTCTGCGCCTGCTGCTCCTCGTCTACGTGGGGGTCCTGAGCTGTAAGTAGTCGCGTCCCTGTCCCGCGGGGCTATCGCGAACCGCCGCCTCCCCGGGCCCGACCCGCTACGGCGCTGGGCTGCGGGGGGACGGTGTCCGCGAAATCTCTGTGTGCATGTTGAGGGGGGTGGCTCCTGGAGATGTCGCTTCCTCTCCCTCATTCCGGAGCGAGAGGACCCAAGTCGCGTCTCCAAGAGCGAAACGCAAACGAGCGTGTCCCCCGCCACAGCCGCGGGGGTGTGCGCTGATCCTTTCCATGTTTCTCGTTTTCGTGCAGATGTAACCTGTTCGAGGCCGGCCTGGTTGAGTGCAAGTCAGCGGCTGTCTGCCGCCGTGCAAACTTTAGGATGCAGGCTGCATAATTTGTTTTCCTGATGGCCTTTGCAAGGTGAATGAACAAGGGGTGGGGGTGCGTTTTCTGTTGCCAGCACTGGGTACTACATCTTCGGAACAGACTTGAGTTTCAACACTTGAGTATTTTTATGGTCCTAACTCCTCAAAAACAGAAGGATAAAGTTAAAATAAGTTGGACAAAGATTCTCCAGCCAGAAAGCATGCATAAATAATAGGAGAAAGCAGATCGTGGGGCCACACGTCTGCAGAGAACCACTGAATTAACACAGAGTTGGTAGTGCCAGTCATGATAAGGCTGTCACTTTCAGATTACATCTTACGTTGCTCCTGCTTCTTGTGTCTTACTGATGGTTTGGGGAAACGGCTGTATGTGAAAACAGTGTTTTGAAAAGACTTACGTAGCAGTCTTGCAATGAAATGACCACCTAGGACTAGCCCAGGATGGGTTCTCAATCTGCTGTAGATGTGGAATATCTATGATACTGGTGCTGGGTATATTTTGAGGTTTACCTTTCATTCCTTTTACCTAATGGAAAGCTCTGTGTATGTATACTCCCTTCCCCCCCCTCAGAGTTCTGCAGTGAAGAGACTTGAAGTTATGCATGTATGATAGGTCTTTGGCTTGGAAATTTTTCTTTTCCTCACTTTTTTCTCCTACAAGACCTTATGAAAATGTTGGGCTGTTAAATGAACAGCTAGTGCAGAAATTCTCTTTCACATATTAATTAATAATAATAAACTTATTATTTCATCTTTTTTCTTAATTGCATTATATATCTGAGCAGGTGAAACTGCTGAATTTTTTTTCTGGTGACAGATTTCAGTGTGTTCAGGCTGCTCAGCCTTCTAGTTAGTTGTCTGTTGGCAGTGCTGGCTTTGACTGCTAAGGAAATGATAGAAGGTGCTATGCTGTGCATCAGTCTTTTTACTAGGTGGAAAGCAAGTTTACAAGCAAGATGCTGATAAGAAGTCTTTTCATTAAGAAAGTGACTATAGGTGAGTGGGTGTGCAAATGCCTGTTGTTTGTGGGAGCCAGAGGAAACCCAGGCAGAAATCCAGGCAAGCAGAACTCTGCTGCTGCTTCTATGGCTGGAGTATGTTCTCATGAACAGTAAGGCTGAGTAATTCTGATGTCCAAGTCAGCCATATTGGCTGAACATTCTCTTATGTGGGACCCATGTGCTCTGGAGATGATGGGGAATAGGCAGAAATTAATGAGCAAAAGGAAGTAGTGGTTGATACCTCACAAGCAGCATAGGGGTCGGCTTCTTCTCCCAGGCAACCAGCAGCATGGCAAAAGAACACAGCCTCAGGCTGAGTCAGAGGAAATTCAGGTTAAACATCAGGAAGAGCATGGAAAATGTAAAGCATTAGAATGGGCTCTCAGGGAGGTGGTAGGGTCACCATCCCTGAAGTGTTCCAGAAACAATTGTTGTGAAGGTGTTCATTGGTCAAAGGTTGGACTCAATGATCTTAGAGGTCTTTTCCAGCCTAAATGTTTCTGCAATTCTGTTTATATTGTGCAACAAGTGTAGAAAACTTTCTTGGTAGCTGAGCTGCAGAAACTAAAAGCTGGCTAAGTTGGTCACAGAGCATCAGCATAGCCAAGGTAGATGAGATTTGGATTGCTTTTTATTGAGAACTTGCTAAGAAATATCATGAAGTTGTAGTTTCTGTGAGCTAATCTTCCCTTCCACCTTTAATTTAGGGGAAAGTAAGGGATGTGGGGTTCTTTAATCATGTTGGCTCTCAGCACAAGCTTCTGGAACTGACATCTGAAAGCTGTAAAAGGTGCCACAGCATAAGATTTGTGAACTCTGTTGGCAAGACAGAATATGTACAAAAATTATTGCTATTAACCATCATGGCTTCATGGGAGGAGATAGTATGTACTGACCAACATACTTGTTGGCCTTTCTGTGAAGCATCTAGGTGTGATTTTTCTTAATATTAGTGCAGTTGAAATTAGACTTCAGCTGGTGATGCTGGAAGCAAATGCACAATGTGTGTGTGTGTGAGGACAATGCAGAGGCAATAAATAGTAGCCTTACCTAAACATTTGATGGAGCTCACTGGGGTAGTTTGAGCAGTAAATAAGGTGATATTTTGTTTAATTTTTTATTTTGGCTCAAGAAAACCCTACTCCTTATTCCTCAGAAATCTTCCACTCAGATACAGAGATTCTAGACCAAAGAAGCCTTTTGTTTCTGTCCCCCCAACCCTGACAAGAAAGTACAAAGCATGGCTGTATTGCTGTAGGAATTGACAGTGCAAGTGTGTAAACTATGCTTTCTTGACTATATCTGATACTATAAAATTGAGACTATTGTCAATCCTCAGTCTTTTGTTGAACCCTCTTTGTTTGCTGGATTAGCTTGGTTAGAACTGATTCCTAAATTAAGCCATATTCAGGTGAGATGGGATTTCTTAGATTTGTAAGACTGCATATTACTCCAGTAACATCTGTTCAGCATAATGTTATAAAGCAGACAGCCTGGTTTTGGAGGAGGAGTGGGAGAAGAGGCATCAATTGAATGTTCATTCTCTTGCTAGTTTAGGTGAGAGCAGAATTTCTTTGCTAAAGGCTGTTCAGGGTTTAGAAACATGCACAGACACTTAGACACTCCAACATAAGTTGTAGGAGAATAAACTGCTAATATATAAACAAACTAATTACAAAAAAACAGTGTTTGGTTCTAGGCTTCAGCCTAACATTTTTCATTTATGACTGTGTGAGTGCACAAGATACCCAGATGCTTCTAAAACCGATACAAATTGACATGGTGGAAAAGACTGTTTCTGTCTTTAAAGGGATACTGTAGGAGCATCTGTGAGCAGCAGGGACAAGGAACTCTGCTGACCTGGGATATTCTAGAATATGTAGTTTTATTGCAAGGGTCGTGGGTAGAAAGGGCCTTGCCTTCAGCCACTAGCCTCAGCTGAAGGGAAGTCCCAAAGAGCTAGAGGGTAAGAGCTAAGAAGAGGGAAGCAAGAGAGCAAGCTGGCAGGGGTCAGAGTGCAGGGGGAAGAGAGCAGAGGTAAGAGAGCCGGGAAAAAAGAGCTAGAGAGCTAAGAGAGTAGGGGGAAAAGAGAGTTAAGAGGGAAGAGAGCAAGCAAGAGCTAAGAGAGAGAGAGGTCTTTGTTACAATACATTGTATCTCCTTTTGTGATGAGTATTGTAATTTACAGTGACCAACCAATACAAGACACAAAATCCTATAGAATCTACATACAGCCTATAAGGACTACTACATTACCATACGGTGTTATATTTTAAACTCTAAAAACTACTCTTTAGACTTTTCTGTTTTGCTACATTGACCTTTGGATCCCTTAGCCAGCAGAAGGGTATCATTCAATCAAAAGGGATTCTCCTTCAGCTGCCCAGGCTATTGTCTTCAGGTTATATAGTAACTAAGACTTGGTATCCTACAACTCAAAGTAAGCTTTTATTTCTATTTCGATTATAGGTTTCATATTTTCAGAATTTTTTGCTAAGCAATCATATTTATAAGGTCTTCCTGATTCATCTTCCCCACCAGGATACATGCTTCTCTCTAGCTTATTTAATAACCTTTACAATTTCACCCTCTTGCTTAGATCCTCAGGGCTCAGAAGAAGCTGGCTGTGAGTTACTGGCATGTCTCTCAGAAATCGTGTCTCTTACTGCATTTCAGCAAGTCATGCTGTTTTTCTTAAACCTGCGCATGCTGCTTAGGAGGAGCTCTGTATTCCTGAGAGGGCCTAGTCAGAAGCATTTTGTTTCCCTCCTGTCTCTCTCCAGCAGAGAGGAGGCAGAAAGAGCTCTTCCTTGACTGGCCCCATGGTATCATTCTTCTAGGTTGCTGGCCCCACAGACTACTACTGGATGTGCAAAAGAGAAAATGAGGGTGGCTGTTTCCCTTCACTGTATACAGGAGACAAGAAACATGCCTGGAAAAGTTACATCAAGACAGTTGCAATTCCTTGTTTCTTTTTTAAGGTGGATGTATGCAAGAGGAGGACTTGCTTTTGTTGTTGCTTCGCCTCTGAGGTCCTGTTTTCTCAGCTTTAACATTGCAACAATTCTTTGTTCATGTTGTAGTATACATATTTCTGGCAACTGTGAATATCTTAGGGCATCTGGCATTAATAACAAGAGTTAAAACTACCACTGTGATTATCAGATCTAATTGAGTCTGGATGAGGTCTTCCCATTGGCTGTTTAACTGAATTACACAAAGATATTTATGTGATTATTTCCTGTATTACACCTGTAATTCCTGCAGCAGTCTGTTTTGGTAGCTGCCAGATTCTGCTTCAGAAACTAGCTGATGCCAGAGCAAATGATTTGTTGAGAATACCAAACAAAATACTTGGTTTCACTTTTCATGACCTAGAGCTACCAAACTTGTCTGTGTCCACTGACTAACTCCAAATGTGATTTGGGGTGTGTGCAGATCTGTTTTTAAAGAACTGAACTAAAGACATTACAGCAGGCTCCTAATGCTTCCTGCAAGGATGTCCCAGGTGCTTTAGTTTCTTCTCAAGTGCGGGTGGTCACTAGGAAGAAGTCTTCTTGTGATGTATGGGAGAATCTTGTACATCTGATATTAAGAATATTCAGTTTCCTCATAAATTCACAAATGAACAAATGATAGTAGTATTTCTTCACTGAAGATAGACAGAGACATGTATGTGAACCTTCAGTAGCAGTAAGCAAGCTTCCTTTGTTCGAGGGGGAGTAGATTTGGTGGTGCTTTTAGAGAGCCAGGAACAATTAGTAATATAGTGCTACAGTTGGGATGTAAAAGTTTCTATCTGGTATGATCTACTTAGAATCCATCAACATTCAAAATGTAATCTTTGTGTTGGAGCACTTCAAAAGACACTTGGTCCCTGCACATGGTGAACCTTTTTAGGATCACTTTTCTTAGAGTAAGGCTTACTGTCATACTTTCCCGTAGAAATGCTAGAGGTGACTCCAGTGCAAATGCTTATGTAAAGGAAGGTTACTTAGAAATGCACATGCAGCCAGAAATGTCCACATTGCAGTATAAATATCTTGTATATTAAAGCAATTGAAGCACAAGGTAGACATTTGTATTTGTCCTTGCAGATGGTTTGCCAGGGCCATATGGGATGACTAAACTCCCTTGAAGTTCACTTGAAATTATATAACGATATCAAGCAAAACAAAATTTGCATAAAATAGTGTCCTTGTGGATGTGTACAATGAGCTGACTTATTGCTGTTTTTTCTTGTTTTGCTGGGGTTTTTTTCTCCATCTTTGTGGAGTATTGCATATATGTGGGAAAAGAGATGGTTTACAAGTTGTTACTGTCTAGTTCAGTACCACGGGGTGAGCATTTTTATGGAAGCTGAGGGAAATGTTATGTGGAAGCTGTTTGTTTCAAGTAATTCATTCTATTCTGGTTAGCTCACCCCCTCTCCCGCCACTCCCACCTCACTTTTGTTAAGCTAACTTTGTTACAGTTTTACTTTCTGGCATGTCTTTTCCCATTCCCAGTACTTTTGAAAGAACCATCAGTTTTAGCAAAACATTTCTGCAGAAAATCCTGTCATGTCTTCCTCAAGGCACTGTGATTGTGCTGTAATTCCACTTCAGGAAGCTTAAAACAAGTATTATGGTGCATTGTAATCAAGACAAATAATTTGTTTCCTTCATCTAAATGCTGGGTTGTTTAAGAGAATGGAATATGTATGTCAAAGAATGAGACAGCAGATGAGGCTTGGAGAAGCATTTGGATGATTGCCAGAGCTTGCGCTCACCTGCATTTCCAAAGTCACTTCTTTTCCTGGAGGACTCCAATTAGTTATGTCACCTCTGTGCTCACAATATAGCATGAAGCACTCAAGTGCTTACATAAAATTTCTTAAGCCAGGCAGAAAGTAAGCTTGGCAGCTGAACATCTGGTCCTGTTCACTTGTTGGTTTCTAACACGGTGGGGAGGTGAAGGAACTTCTGGAGAAAGAAGGGGAAAATGGCAATTTCTGAACAAGACAAGTCATGTAACAGTTGTAGTTGTTGAACTACTAGTAAGTCTGTAAACCTTTCTAGGTAATAACAATTAAAGCAGGCATCCAATTTCTCCCAAAGATTATTTGCAAGAGAAAACATGAAAGAAAAAGGGTAATAAACCTTTTTGAATGATTGCTTTTTAAAAGTTCAAAACTTAGCATTTCTTAATAAGAGATGGGAAAATAAAACTTTAATTGAAATAGCAGTTTGATTCTGATTGTTTAAAATTGTAGGAAATGGTCAAATTTGCACTGGAAAGAACAGACCCTACAAGTATGAAGTTTCAATAGATATATTTCATAGCTTTTAGGTGGATTAACATCTTAAGGATTGAAAATGTTTTTGACCCCACCCAAACCACTGGATCAAATTCAAAGGGGAGCAAAACATATTGTTATTTGTATGGAAAAATGATGTATTATAGGGTTGTTTAGATACTAGATAATTTTAACAAAACAGGCTTTATTTGTTGTTCACAAACTTCTGATATATTACTTGGAGGTAATGATTCATGAGAAATTAAATTTGTTGAATTTAATATAATATGCAATGCAAAATGATTGTATCTCAGCCTGCAGAAAGAACCCAGTGTGAATTGGGAGACAATCTGGGGATGTTATGCTAAGGACTTGTATATCTTTGTTAGAGTTGGACAAGGGTTTGTGCTTGGCATACTTGTAAAAATATGAGGAAAATATATGCAGAAAACCAAGATTTGAATGGCTATTTTGTGAGTCAGACAGTAGTTTGCCACTAGAATGTATAGACAGTACTTGTCTCTGGAGGCCCTGGCTCATAACTGAAGCCTTCTAGTAGCTGGAAAAATGAGTAAAAAAAGTTGGAGGTTAGGATTTTTCTTTTCTTTTTTTTTTTCTTTCTCTTTCTCTGAAGGAATTTTCTTCCATTTGTTGCCTAAGAGATGATAACGATAATACTTATGTGACAAAAGATGTAGCTGAGAGGAGGAGAAGGGTACAGTTGGCTGCCCTCTTAGCTGGAGGGCTTTCTCTTGGGAAGTGCAGAGATACCGTGAGTTTTTGGCTGGGGGTGGGGGGCGGCAGGGTCACTGGATCTGGGCTCAGCTCCTTGGTGTCTTGCTGTCGGGACCAGAGGAGAATGGTTGGGCTTGTTATAAATATATATTATAAAGCTGGCTTTTCGCAAGATGTGTGCTATATGATTAATAATGTTGTGGTAAGGATATAAATTTTTTATTTCTGCTATTAGTAAAGAAAATTAGGCACAGTGGTACTAGTTGATATAAATATGCTTAAACTGTCTGTTTGGTCGGGATAACATGCAGTGAACATGTAAAGAAGACCCTGCTACTGATATACCAACTATCATCAGCATCTCCCATCTGAAGAAAGTATGGACCAAGGCCCAAGCTGGAGGTGATAATGAAGACACAGCCAAGAAACATGCATGCTCTAAAAAGGCGGACCCAAGGAGGGGCCATGCTAAACAGTTCCTGGAATATGGAAACTAGTTTGTGGAAAAAACAAGATTGATGTAATAGAAAGAGTATTTTAAAAAGGCCTCTGAAATAGCAGGTTGTGGATTTGGCTGAATGCCAAGTCACTGGGCAAGTCGTACTTTGCTTTTTTTCTATCTCCTAATTGTCTTATTTTTTATTAAACCTATTTCTTAAAATTTATCGAGAAAGTGAACGTCATTTTTCACAGGCTGGTGCTGCTGTGAGGAGAATTCACTGCCTCCATGGAGTTCTGTCTGTCACTGCTTCTTCTGTTGTGGGCGAACCCTTTGCTCGTAAGAGCGGCTGTTGTACTGGTACATTTTCAGTACCCAACCTCACAGGAAAGGACCCACCACTGGGTGCATTAGGAGAAAACCTGGGCCTTGGTCCACTGCAGAGGGAGCATTTCCCAGCTGCCACTGTGCAGCCCCTCTGTCTTCTGGTGCTCCTTTGGGCTTTTTGCTACACTTTAACCTGACAGGCCTTGTTGACCCAGACATGCCACAGCTACGGAATTTTTGTCACTCCTGTTGTGCTCGCCTTTGCTGTTCCAGCCTCCTCCTCCAAGGTTCCTGCTATAGTCCATTTTGCCATCCAGAGGGGCACCAGGACTGGCTGCACGTCCCCCCTGCCCCCACTCCGCCCTGCCCTGAGTTTCTATAGGATGCCCCATTTCTCTCTCTCCTGCTGGCTGAGCTGCCATAACCACATTGCTAGGCAGCTGAGCTTGCACCACAGCGTCCCCTGCAGCCATGTGGGAATCATCGCACCTGCCCTGCCCAGCCAGGAGCCAACAGCGCCCCTGCCGGCTGTGACTGGAACTGCACCAAAGGGGAAAGTGCTTGATGGATGAGAGAAGGCTGTGCTTGGGTCTCTGGGGTTTTTTCTATTTGCTATTTCCATTGTTTGTTTGCCTTGTTTTGTATATATAAATATGTATTTTTTAATATTATATATATATATATTTCAGTAAAGAACTGTTCCTTTTCCTATATCCTTACCTGAAAGCCGTGTAATTTTGAAGTTATAATAATGTGGAAGAAATGGGGTTGTATTTTTAATTCCAAGAGAGGTTCCTGCCTTGCTTGGCAGGCATCTGTCTTTCAAACCAAGACAAAAAACATCTCTAAAACTGTATCCGTAGAATGCATTAGTGTGTTTAGGTGCATCCTCTGGGTCACTTTTGTGCTCTAGTACTCTTGTGTTTCAATAAAATTGTCTTAAAAGTAAATATTGATTCTTTGCACTTTAGACTGTTGGGCCACCTAAGCTGATTTTTCTGCTCTTTCTCCAGTCTTTGAGGAGGCTACTCACCAAGAAGAGAAATTCTCTCTTAAACTCCTGGCTTTTTGTGTCTCATTTAATGTACCCCTGAGCAAGATTGACTGGGATTTTGGGAAGTGTAACAAGTTTGATACTGTCCAAAATAGTGGTGCTGAGCACTTCTGAAACTGGGATTCAAGAAATCTGCCCAAGTCATTTAATAACAAAAGGCAATATTCTGTATTTGGGTAGTCTTATTCCCTGCCTAAACAGAGAAAAGTCTAAGTGGGGATGAGAAGTGATGGCTTTGGTGTGGCAGGACACAGGAGCACTGTTGGTGAGAAACCCCTGCAGTGCTTCCCTCTGAGGGTGGTGAGACCCTGGCACAGGTTACCCAAGAAGCTGTGGCTACCTCATCCCTGGAAGTGTCTAAACCATGTTGGGTGGGACTTGGAGCAATCTGGTCTAGTGGAAGGTGTCCCTACCCATGGCAGATGGAATGGAATGAGATCTGGAAGAAGGTATATTCTTTAATAACTTCTACCAGATAAATGCCTATTGTTTAATTGCTTGAAACTTACAAATTTCCACTCAGGAATTTATACTGTGCATAAACAACTCCATCTTGTTTCAGATGTATTCAACCCTTGTAGGAATGATAAAATAGAAGAGGATTATCTCTAAACCTGAAGTATTAGAATATCAAAAAAGATATCTCTGATATCTTCTTAGCACTGTTCAGAAGCAAAAATGTGATTAATGTTGCTGGATTGAGTTCTTTTCTTGTGTTATTGGGGGGAGGGGAGGGGGGCGATTGTCTCTGTCCATTGCTCCTGCACTTTTTTCCCCCCCAAGAACAGACATGTATCACAGGGTCCCCCTTGAAATATAGATCTCCCTTTTTTTTTTCCTTTCCTTTCCTTTCCTTTCCTTTCCTTTCCTTTCCTTTCCTTTCCTTTCCTTTCCTTTCCTTTCCTTTCCTTTCCTTTCCTTTCCTTTCCTTTCCTTTCCTTTCCTTTCCTTTCCTTCCCTTCCCTTCCCTTCCCTTCCCTTCCCTTCCCTTCCCTTCCCTTCCCTTCCCTTCCCTTCCCTTCCCTTCCCTTCCCTTCCCTTCCCTTCCCTTCCCTTCCCTTCCCTTCCCTTCCCTTCCCTTCCCTTCCCTTCCCTTCCCTTCCCTTCCCTTCCCTTCCCTTCCCTTCCCTTCCCTTCCCTTCCCTTCCCTTCCCTTCCCTTCCCTTCCCTTCCCTTCCCTTCCCTTCCCTTCCCTTCCCTTCCCTTCCCTTCCCTTCCCTTCCCTTCCCTTCCCTTCCCTTCCCTTCCCTTCCCTCTAATGTCCACATAAGGCCCAGTTAAAAGTCCATTAATAGTAATGTTCAGATGGTGGAAGAGTTTGTGCAAAAATGGTCTTTATCCTGCAAGAAGCCTCAGTAGCTTTCCATTTAAATGTCAGTAAATATTTTCATGTGAAAGATAAATGTTTTATTTTTAGTCAGTATTTGATTATTATTTGTATCTTGCAACGAGTGCTGCTGTGGGCCCTCTGTTCACCAGCATAATGGTTCTCCCTGGTGTATTAATGTAAGTGACTGAACCATGAGAATGTCATAATCATTTAAGAGGCTTCTATAAGGAAAATCAGCATTTCAGTATTGGTATAGAGCAATAGAGCACCTGAAAATGTAAAAAGCTGAAAGGCTGGGACAGACAGGTAGTAGCAAGTGCTCATAAGATTTCGATGATGCTGTTTTATTATTGGAATGACCAGTAAAGCAAACACATTGAGACACTCCAAATTTTCTGGTTACATCCAAGTTGGCGTCTGGGAGGAGAGGTAAAATAGGGAGATGCATCTGTAGTGGAAGTATGGTTAGATATCAAAAAGTGGCCTTTTGGGCTGAAGTAGTTTATGGTCTTGTTACTTGCCAGTCTAAGAAGCCTTCACATAATTCCACTTCTAAATCAATTACGTTTGTTTTCCCTTTCCTAAACAAGACCTACATCTTGGTCATCAGCTAGTGCTGTTTGAATCATGTGATACAGAGGTTTTCTGAAATGTATTAGGCATAAAGAGCAAATGGAGTTTGTAGGTTATTCTCTGTGTGTTCAATGAAGTGTTGTTGGCTCAGGGGAATTTGCAGAAGTTAATGTACTTATAGCACTTGTTTCTTTCAATAAATAATGTTTTGAGGGATAAAAAGTCATCTGGGACAGCTCTGTCAACAAGGAATCAGCAGTATTTGTAGAGAGACTAAAATGTTTTTCAACTCTGCTTTTTCCCTGCCTCTGCACACTTTTTCTTATTTCATTTATGTTCCATTTGTATGTCGAGCTGAGTCCTCAAGACAGGAACAATCCACACGCAGTTACTACTCGTTTTTCAGTTGTGTTTAAATTCTAAGCCACCTTTCTAAGGGGTAAGAAGGGAGGGAAAACAGTATTACTGAGAGAGAGACACCTTGCCCAGTTGCTGAAAGACAGTGGCTTTCTAACATAAGTAGCTGTTGGAAGGATGGATTTTTGTGAGAGAAGATGAAGTGATGCCTCTATAAGCATTTATACATATTTAAAGTTTATTCAAAGTTTTTGAAACTATGTGAGCAGAGAAGGAGCAGGGAGACTGCCAGTTCTTGTATGTACAGACTTGGGTGCAGAACATATTTCCTGAGCTAACCCTGTCTCAAGGCACACTCTTTAAACAATATGTTCAGTGTAGATATATTAGTAACTTAAACACCCTCAGTTTTGGAATGGAATTAATCAGTTTTGAAACAGGAAAAATGATCTACTGCTTTATGTTGCCATTAAAGCTGCAGTCCTGCAGCTGTTTGCTGTGTTTGAATCCCCTGTACCCTTATGGAGTCCTGCTGAAAACTTGCATGTAAGAAAAAAATCTGATTATTTTAGATTACCAGTTGTATTGACTAAAGGGTAGACAGTTCATTCTTAAGCTGCTTCTGCTGTGTGAGGGGATATGTGTGCTGGGTGGACACATAGTCTCCAAGGAAGTTTTCTGGCTAAATGGGATAAAAGACTCTGTGATAAAATTAGACTGTAGATATGTGTAGACTTGGCTATGAAGAGTTGCATATGAAGGATTGCATTACATATCTGTAAACTCTGAAGTGGATAATCTTCCCTGTATAAGAGTAATTAATTTTGTCCTGTAAAGAACCCATTCCTTTTCTGCCCTAAAATATCACCTGGCATTTATAAACAATAAAAACTTTCAGGTTTATTTTTCAAAAGTTCTTTCAGCAAAACTGTTGAACTTTGACTGAGTTGGTGATGAGTTTCTCTTTGGGAAGAGAAATGCTTGTATTGCTGGTAGCAATGTATTATTCAACAAGCCATTTTATACCCTTTCTTGATTTCTTGGCCACTCATAGCTCTATTGATGCTCTCTACCATCCGGGCTCATTGCAATAAGTTCAGCCCTGCAACAACAGTGGAAATAAATCTGTAAATGTTCCTAGATCCTCTTATTAAAACAAAATTGTTCTGTGAATTTAGAGCTGACCTCTGAAGACGTTATTCTGTGTTTGGGTTCCTTATGATCACAGTGTTTTATGCTGATGTGCCTTTGCCTGAATAAGCTGTTTCCCAATATAGTGCTTGGACTGTTCTTCAGTCAAAGTGGAATTATTTTGTCTTAATATAATCAGGACCAGGGCAATGGTTGTCCCCCTGTCCTGGGCACTGGTGAGGCCACACCTCAAATCCTGTGTCCAGTCCTGGGCCTTCACTCCAAGAAAGACATGGAAGTGCTGGAGCATATCCAGAGAAGGGCAACAGAGCTTGGGAAGGGTCTGGAGCCCAGATCTGATGAGGAGCAGCTGAGGGAGCTGGGAATTTTCAGCCTGGAGAAAAGGAGCCTCAGGGGGCAACTTTTCACTCTCTACAACTCCCTGAAAGGAAGGTATAGCCAGGTGGAGTCAGCCTCTTCTCCCAGGGAACAAGTGACAGGACAACAGGAAATGACCTCCAGTTGTGTCAGGGAACATTCAGATTGGACATTGGGAAGAAATTCTTCTTGAGAAGAGATGTCAAGCCTTGGAATGGGGTGCCCAAGGAGGTGGTGGAGTCCCCATCCCTGGAGATGTCCAAGGAATGGACATGGCACTCAGTGCTCTCAGTGAGCACAGAGCACCAACTTAGTCACAAGTTGGACTAGATGGTCTTGGAGGTCTTTTCCAACCTTAATGATTCTAAAGGAAACTTTAAGCAATAATTGTATGTTGGGGGTTGAGGTTTTTTTCCCTTCCTTTTTTTCTTGTTACAAGTGGAATTTTTTCCCATTGTGTTGCTAAGAAGCACTGATGGCTGGGTTCTTCAGACGGAGAGGGGAGAGAAAACTCTCTCTCACGCAATCTGAGCCTTCAGGACAGTGCTGTAACTACTTGCTTGGGGAAAAGAACTCACAAGTCTAGCTTGGTCCTGTTTCTTCTGGTGTGGGGTGAGCCTCTGCTCCCTGGCAGCAGCCACTGAACTGGGACCTTGTTATCTTCTGCCTCGCTGGAGGATGGGGCTGTCGCTGTGCTGGAAGTGGGATTGCTGTTGTCCTGCCCCCCCTGCTTCTTCTTTGGCACTGCTCCAAGGTTTTCGCTACTCTGTAGCCCGCACCCCCTGCCTGCTGAGACCTCCCCCGCCTTCAGCCTCAGCTCTGGGGTTCCTAATCCATCTTTTCCTGTCTGGGCCAAGCCATCATTACCATGTGTTCCCCGAGCCCATGCCACAGCGCCCTCTGCATCCAGGTGGGGATCATCCACCTGCCCCGCCCACCGGGAGCCTGCAGCGCCCCTGCTGGCTGCGATCAGAACTGCCCCAAAGTGGAAAGTGGTCAGGGAAGCTGTTCCTGGGTCTGTTTATTGTTCATACTGTAGTTGTTGTTTGTTTGCCTTGTTACACATACTAGTAAAGAACTGTTATTCCTATCCCCATACCTCTGCCTGAGAGCCCTTTAATTTTCTAAATTATAATAATTTGCAGGGAGAGGGTTTGAATTCTCCATTCTGAGGGAAGCCCTGCCCCTTCCTAGCAGACACCTGTCTTTTAAACAGAGACCGTGTCACCTAAGTTTCTAGAGCATCAATATGCTGTGAGCAGTTGGTTATAAAGGGAATACAGGCAGAAGTAGGGAAAAAGTAGATGAAAAAACAGTAGCTTAAAGCAGTATATATGCTTATATGGCAGGTATGGCTTAATAAAATGTGTTGATCTATTGACTCTAGCTAAAGTATTCTAGAAATGTAATGTTGATTTCTTCTAATTAACTTTCTTCTTTGAGTATGAAAAATACCTTCTGTTTGTTCTAGCTTCTCTAGGCATGTGTTAACCTTAGTGGAATTAGAGTGGCTTCAGTCTTGTTCAAATGTCCCAGAAGGTGTTTCTATAAAGTTTGGTATTAAACAAATAAATTGATGTTATTATATGTGTTGTAGAGGTACTGCAGACAGCCATTTTAACCACCAGACTTTTTAGTATGGAAGTTATGCTGGAGATAGTAGTGGCCCAGGGGGCAGAATCCTTAATTACACATCATTTTCTCTTAAAAAAAATAAATCATGGCTTTAAAAAAATAATTTTATTGTGTTTTTACAGAATTGCAGGATTGTTAACGTATTTTTTGTTTCATTTTTGTCTCAGTTTGAGACAATTTAAAGGATAACACTCTGGTATGAGTTGCTTCTCTCAAGGGTTCCAACAATCCCTTTCCAGCAATAGGAAATAAATACTAATAGATGAAAATGAAAAAAATGCACAACAGTTTATTAAAAATCAGAATGCCCACAAGGCAGGAAGAAAAGTAAATAACTGCTAGATATCAAACTGTTAGACTTCATCCCTCACACACTGGAACAAAGACCCAAAATCCCAGAGATTACCTGCTCTCAACACACAGTACAAGATGGCATCAGCTTCCATCTTGGCTAGACAGAAGCTTTCACAGGAGGCAGAGGCCTGGTGGTTCTTCTGGCATCAACCTTCTCCCCACAACAAAGTACAGAAGATCATGGCAGGTAAAGCAGCTGGACTGGAGCCTCTCAGTCTGTTTCTTCCTAGCTTGGCATGGTTCACTGTGGTTTGTGTCAGAGTGGGGCAGCACTACTCCTGCTGGCACAATGTCCCTGGTCTCCAACAAGGAGCTCAGTTCTCCTTTAGGCAGCTCAAAGACCACTACTGCAGCTTCTCCGAGCCAAGGAAAGGAAAAGCTTTT
This sequence comes from Zosterops lateralis, assembly GCF_965231275.1. Classification (NCBI taxonomy): domain Eukaryota; kingdom Metazoa; phylum Chordata; class Aves; order Passeriformes; family Zosteropidae; genus Zosterops; species Zosterops lateralis. Next base: position 116,616,119 of record NC_139763.1, read on the forward strand.
TGCCTGGGCCAAAAAACAAACCAAGCCAGCAAAACCCACACCACACAGAGCCATGAAAAACCTGAGCAGGGAGCTTTTAAAAATGCTTGTGCAAAAGCAGAACTCTCATCTCCCTGGTCCCCCACACACCAGGTCTTGGACTGTGAGATCTTAAAGATACAATACCCATTTTTGGGCACAGAGCAGAGGATTGTGGAATACGCTATCATAATTAATCACTCTAAGACAATTTTTGTGACAGTGAAACAGCTTAGTGTAAGTACCTGCAGACAAGGTCATCAAATCCCACTACATGAAAGAGCAAACCGCTGAATTGTGAATATTGGCTCATGTACTGAGCATTTCCTTCTTCTGATGCAAAGCTGCAAAGTGTTTTATCAGAGAAATACTCTTGAGGATGTGGCTCCTAAAACATTCTTTCCTGTGGAAAGCTGTGGTGGTCACTGAGTAAAAAATTATGTTTGATTTAAAAATAGATAAGGCATAAAGTTTGTTTACTCTTGTTTCCTCTGTAACTTTCCAGTGTTGTTCTAGTGTTTTCTAATCTGAACATCTTTGCTTGTGTAGGTTTTACTGTGATGAAGACTGTAGTATTTTGTAGTTGGGTTTTAAATTTTCTTTGTCCCCTTTAAGGAAAACTTGGCACCTCTTATACTGTGACCTATTGTTCCTAGCTCTACTTTCCGGAGGATTTCTTCTAATCTTCTAAATTTAACCTCCTCCTTTGAATGTGAAAAACATCTTCTATTTGCTGTAGCTTCTCTTGGCATGTGTTAGCCTTAATGAAGTTAGAGTGGCTTCAGTCTTGTTCACATGTGGCAGAAGATATTTCTATAAAATATATTTCTAAAAAGGCCTGTAGAATTAAAGTTAAAATTATGCATTCATGCTGTAAACTACAATGTTGATTGAAGGTACTGGTCATCAGACCTGACTGTTAGTTGCTATTGAGCAACCTTGGCAATGTAAAATATCATATGTGGATGAAAATGGGATGTGCAATTTAGCCATTGCATTTGGATTGTTAGGAAGGGTCTACCATATTCTTCAAGCTGTGAGAAGTGGTCATCATGTTCCATCAGTGCTGTCTATCGCTCAATAGGATGCAGTCCTAAAATTCATGATTCAAGTGTCATTTACACAAGTGTATCTTGGTTTGGAAAAACAGGTATCTGCCAGGGAAAGCTGGAGTTTCCCTTGGAATGGAGAATGTAAACCACGCCCCCAACCCCTTTTTCCAATTATAAATTTGCAGCTAGAGGCTTTCAGTTGTGAAAAACAAGTTCTACTCTCTTTTAAAAATTTATAAGTTTAATAAAAAAAATTAAAAAATAGACAATAAGGAAACAGAACAAGCAAAAGTTTCTCGGCTGAGGGTGCCTGGCATAAAGTCAGCCAGCCGCACACCTTTCACTCTTTCAGACTTCGATATTTAAGGATTGCTGTGTCCTTTCAATCATCTTATTTGGTAGATTTATTTGTGGGTCACTTCACTCTGTCTGGTAATGTGTTATAAACTAAATAGCCAGATTAATAATCAAAAATAAATTTTATTTCATGAAAAAGTGATCTCAAAAAAGCCACAATAAAAAGGACAACTCCAATCTCGGGATTGGAGCTGGGTGAACCTCGGACTGGCCTCTATCGCACCAGTCCCCCCTCATTCACAAATCCGACTACCAAAGGTGCAGTTTATATACAGTTTATTTTCCCTAAGGCAGGGTTTCTTTGTCCACTTCTGCTCAGATCACATATTCATGTGTCTTCTTTTGGGACTTCTGTTCTCCCAGATGGCTTTCCGGGCAGGGTTGAGAGTGATTAGATTTCCGAGAGATTGATTAGATTTCTGAGAAGCCGGCATTGGAATACACACTCTATAAGACTCTGGGCAGCATGTCTTAGATGCATATCTGGTGTCAATTACCTAGGCAGAACCAAGCCCACCACCGCAGCTCTTTTTCTGTTGTAAATTCATGGTTCCTCCTTGGAGCCGCCCATGCTCTTACAGTTGCAAATTAGCTTTCTGGGTAGCCGCTTGTGAGTTCTCAATTTTATATTTTTTAATTCCCAAGCACAAATTACTTTATACAGATATTGCACATAACACATGGGTCTTATGAATTTTCTTCTTGAGGTTTTTGGTTGTTTTTATTTTGATAAACCCCAGAAATCCAGCAGCCTTCATGCAGAGCCATAAGGTGATGACCTCTCCCCCATAATTCTTGGCCTGGTCAGTTTCAGATGTCACAAAGGGAAAAAAAACAGTCTTTCCACTATTCATATTATGTCATGATCCAAAAATACATTCATCACCTTTCTAAACTCTATTTAACAAAACACAATACAGTACAATCGTACATATAGTATTCATTCCAATATTTGCGAAAAGCCAACTTTATAGTATGCATTTATAACACAGGCAAAGATTTGGGAATAGGAATAGCAGTTCTTTACTGGTATGTATAACAAAGCAAACAAAAACGACAACTACAGCCTCAATAACAGAACAGTACCAAGAACCTTGAGGGCTTTGTTTCACAAAAACCCAGGGCAGTTTGCTCTCGGTACCCCCACAGGAATTCTCAGAGCACCAAGCTGGAAGCAGTGGAAAGTCCTGGGCTGGTATCTGAACCACAGGATGCTCCTGGCAGGCAGGGGCAGGGTCACACTGTAGCAAATAGAGCAGTGCCTAAGAAGCCGCAACAGCGGGGCAAGCCTGGCCCAGCTCCAGCAGGGCCGGCAGGGAGCCTCAGAATTCCAGGGCAGGGGAGCAGACAATGGCAGACCTCCCAGGACTGGACCCCTCCAGTGACAGTTAAGTCCTCCTGCAGCAGGCAGCAGCTCAGCCGTTCTCTCTCCCCGAATGCCGAAAAAAAATCAGAGAGTGAAGTTGCCTCCAGCTCCGTCCTTTACCTCCCCCAAAACTCATGTTATCTCCTCCTCCGAGCTTTGGCCACCTCTTTGTTTTGGTTAACCACCCTTTAAGTACCCAACATTTAGTCTCCTTGGTAACTTATGGGGAAAAAATTCTTTAGAGTGAAAAAGGAACATACCTAACCTCCAACAAAGTGAAACCGCCACCCCCACCCCAGTTACAGGAAACATCTCAGAAATACTAAATTCACAAAGCATCGCACCAGATGCTTGCTGAATATTTAGAGAGCATCCTACCAGTGTTGGGAGGACCTTTTTTATTTTTTTTTAAATGAGCATGCTAAATAGAATGAAGTCACGGTAGTATGTTCCAAAGTCAGCAAAATTTGAGAAAAAAGCATATGTAAAGCCCTTTTTAAAAACTCACCTCAAGGAATTACATGCATTGAATGTATAAGTATGTTCTAGGTCAATGTTTGCTTCAGAGAGAATGGGTTTTTAAAAAAATTTAAGTTATTTCAGATGTTATATCTCCTTCACTGGGGGGACACAGTGGGTTATAAGGTGTCAATGCTGACTTGGGTTTGGTTGGTATACTTTGCTGCAAATGAGACATTTGTCTGTAGTTGGCCAAATTATCTATCATGCCTGCTATTTGAGATGTTTGCTATGCACAATTCTGGTTAGTTAGCTACTTCCATACCTTTAGAAGCCAGAACTTAATACAGTGTTGTATGTACTCATCCTCTGAACTGTAAGTGCTTTGTAGAAATATTGTGGTTAATCAAAAAAATGCTGGGATCCATTTGAGAGGGACTGAGGGTGGCAGACAGGTTGAAACTGGATAATCTTTAAGTTTTTTTCCCGACCTAAATCATTATAAGATTCTGTGATGCACAACAAATTTGGCTCCATCTTAATAGGACTAACTATAGGATGAGGCACCTGCTCATTTTACCAATTTATTTACTTAGAACAATTTTTAATTATACTGTCAAGGTTTTCCTTCTAAACATCTGGAAACCTGCTCCAACAGTAATGGCACTCATCTGACTTCAGTGGTTCTGAATGAGCAAGGACTCTAGGTTCATATGGAGTTTAGGGAGTTGTGGGGTATTGTTAGTTTCTTCTGGTTTCCCAACTCTCTTGTGTTTCAGAGCTGATTCTACAGTTGATGTAAATCGATCTTGGTACTATTGACTTCAGAGGAACACACTGGTTTCCACTGGGTTACCAAGCTTTGTTTTGCAAATTTAATAACACTATGCAGTTGCTCTAGGTGTTTGCATAGGCAAGTGTTTCTGTTGGATTGTTACCCCTAGAAATGGAAATGGAAATCTGTTTGTTCATCTTTGCACTGTGTGATATTGTCAGTGGTATGAGGGGGTGGGACAGCAGTAGTAAGGGGCTTCTACGCCAATGGCCTAGTCACATAGTGTTTGGAAACATGATAGCACTAAGACACATGTCCTCAGCATCTTGATGCACCTTAAAATAAGCAAAGCAGAAACAGCTATAGGTCTCACTGCATTTACAAGCTGTCTTTGCGCTGCCAATGAGTTACTGTGGAAACTATTGCTGAGCAGGATCAGGAGATGGCTGGAAAATAGGCTTTTTTTGAGAGCCTGACTAGTTTAACCCCCCATCCCCCATTTCCAGAAGCTCCCTCTGAATTGCCATGGAGACAAGAGGAGTACTGGTGTTTTGAGACCTGGGAAAGTGTGAGCTATAAATATTTATTTGGCTAACACCATATGCTTTCTGTGATATCTCAGTTGGAATAAACTCCATGCTACATTGAACCTTTGCAAGTTGTGGATTCTGTGCATTCAAACCTTTCCTCTCTTCTGTGTGAGTAGAAAAAAAGGAGGCAGTATAAACATTTGAGGAAATTGAATTTTTCTTTTTGATTATTAATTACAAAACATTATAATTTTTTTCCTCAGCATTTCCCCCTCTCATGCAGTATTCCTTCAGTGTTGAGGACTACTGAAAGCACTTAGGAGGCTGTTGAGTTTATCTAAAATTGTACTTTTGTGTTCAGTTTTTCAGGAAGGCTGACTAAATAATCTCTTGCTTTCTTGCCCTATGCCACTTGATTTTTTTCCCACTTTCCCCTGTACAAGCACTTCAGATTTTGTTTTTCCAGAGCTAGCTGTCCTTGGCGCTCTGAAATGAACTTAATCCTTAACAGGACCTTAAATTCTTAGGACTCCTACTGCTAACGTTAGATAATTTGCTCTGAAAACTTCAGTCTTTTGTTACTTTTACTTTCAAGGTTGTTTGGGGTTTTTTCTTTGGGGGGGGGGGGCAGGGTGGGGTAGGGGTTGGGGGGTTTTTGTTGGTTTGGTTTTGTTAGTTTTTTTTGGTTGGTTGGTTTTGGCGGTTCAGGAACTCTGGATTTGTAATTAGTAATTTCATACATAGTTCCTGTTCATTTTCCAGTTCTCTCCAGATTCTTGCCTGCTTTTTTTAAGGGGGAGAAGGGAGGGAAAACAGTTCAACAAAGGTTTTGCCAAGTTGTCAGAGTGCAGTGGCTTTATAACACAAATAGTTGTTGTGAGAATGCACTGATTTTTTTGAGAAAAGAAAAAAGTGATGTCTTTAGAAGTATTTAAATATATTTAAAGTTTGTTCAAAGCTTTTGCAAGCTATGTGAACAGAGAAAGAGGAGGGGGACAGCCAGTTCTTCTTGTATGCATAGACATATACTAGTTCTTTTTGTATACATAGGTGTAGAACATTTTTCCTGAGTTAACCCTATTTCCAGGCATGCCATTTAAAATAGTATGTCCAGTGTAGATATGTTAGTAACTTAAACACCTTCAGCTTTGGAATGGGACTAATCATCTGAAAACAGAAAAAAATATTTACTGCATCATGTTGCAATAGAGGAAAGCTACTTCAAACTGGGCAGCCATTTAAAATCTGTCACTTTAGCTAAAGTTTTGGTTGGTTGTGGATGGGGAATTTGGTTGCTGGTTGTTTTCTCTGGGGTTTTGGTTTCTTTTCCCCTGAAACTAGTACTTGTCATGGGAGGAACCTCTCTAAAGTGCATTTAAGGGTGGCACTTTGCTTGCTTTGTTGCAGTAGAAGACCTGCAGGCAGGAGACTTTAAAACTTGATGGGTTTGTCTTACTTGAGTATATGTAGATATATTTTTAAATAATTTGACTGCTTTTGTTCTTGAGATCTTTTATTTAAAAAGGTGAAGAGGGCCTGCTGACTTCCCAGTAAAACATTTATTGTCTGTGTCATATACCTAATTGACCTGCCATCTAGATGCTGGCTTTGTTGTAAGTCTCAAATGTATACCCCTGCTTGGGTGAGTAACTAGAGTAGAGGATTAGACAAGGTAAAAAGTTGGGCAGAGAGGAACTTAATGACATTCAGAAAAGGCAAGTATAGAGTCCCACATAGGAGTAGAGGTTGATCTGCTGGGAAGCAGCTGTGGGGGAAAGGACCTGGGGGTCTTGGTGGACAACAAGCTGTTCCTGATCCAGCACTGCCCTTGTGGCCAAAAAGGTGTCATGTTCCAATGTAAGGGAACTGTAGAAGGATTCTTTTTAAGAGGCAACGCAGGAAAAGCAGCAAGCAGGCCGTGAGTGGCAGGAACACGTCGGAGCAGGTTGTTGCGGAGCGGTGGGCTGTCTTGGGGAAGCAGCGAAGCAGGGCACATGGACAGGTGCAGACAAGAAAGACCGGCAGGGAAGAAGCAGGACGACAGGGAGAAGAGGTGAGCAGGGGGGTCGGAGGGACCGAATGAGCTGAACCTGCAAGTGAGCCCCCACTCCCTTCAAGAAGCCAAAACAGCAGGAAGGTAGTTATGGAGCAGTAAACTGCTTTAATGGGGAATTTTTCCTGGGCAGCAGGGTTCTTGCAGCCCAGTGGCAGAAGTTCTCTCTTCCCTGATTGTCTGCCAGGCAAAGTTCCCCCAGAGACAGACCTTCGCTCCATTTTCTAAAGGGGTTGTTAGTTTAGAGATTGTTATGTCAGCGCTCTCTGCCCTGCCCTCCCATCCCGTGTCTGAGCTGCCCCCGGCATGTGGCACATATTAAGGCTCCCTGGACACATACAGCCCCTATGGTAATTTTTCATCCTGTGTTAGAAAATGGATTTATAACATAAAACCTGGGCAATATTGAGGGATAAATAAAAATTAATTTGGATCATCACAAAAGGTCAATGGCATCCTGGGGTGTATTAGGAAGAGCATTGCCACCAGATGGAGCAAAGTAATCCTGGCCCTCTGCTCAGCCCTGGTGAAGCACATCTGGAGTGCTGTGTCCAGTTTTGGGCTTCTCAGGACAAGAGAGACATGGAGCTCCTGGAACAGCTTCAGTAGAGGTTACAGAGATGATGAAGAGATGAAACATCCCTCTTATGAGGAAAGGCTGAGGGAGCTGGGGCTGTTCAGCCTAAGGAGATAACTGAGAGGGGACCTAATCAATGTCTGTCAGTGCCTGGAGGGAGGGGTCAGAAGATGGACTAAACACTGCTCAGTGGTGCCCAGCAATGGGACAAGGAGCAAGGGGCAGAAAAGGATGCACAGGAAGTTCCATCTGAACATGAGGAAGAACTTCTTTCCTATGCAGTGACCACACACCGAAACAGATTGCCCAGAGAGCATGTGGAGTCTCCCTCACTGGAGATGTTCCAGAACTGTCTGAACACAATCCTGTGCCATGTGCTTGGGCAGGGAGGTTGGACCAGGTGATCCACTGTGGTCCCTTCCAACCTGACCCATTCTGGGATTCTGTGAATGCATGCAAATATACAAATATATTTAAAAGGCGTGTGTCAAGAGCATGGGACTCTTTTCAGTGGTGTCCAGAGACAGGACAAAGGACAGTGGGCACAAACTGGAAAACAGGGAGCTTCATCTGATTGAGGAAAAACTTGTTTACTGTGAAGGTGACAGAACACTAGCACAGATTGCCTAGAGAGACTGTGGAGTCTTCTTCTCTGGAGATATTCCAGACTCTGCAACCTGCTCTAGATGACTGAGATATCAGGGGGTTTGGACTAGATGATCTCCAAATGTCTATTCTGTCAGGAAAATTCCACAAATGTCAGAGGTTTATGTCCAAAAAGGAGACAGGGGAGTCCTTCAACTCTATTTGAATAAAGGGAGAGAGTCCACTGGAGCACGTGTCCACAGGGTTCTCTCTCTCGAGATTTCAGAGGGCACAGTCTCCTTTTAACTTAAACTCCCAGCCACATATTGCCCTCTTCCTTTCCCCACTGACTGAGGTACTAGAAAGGTACAGCCTTCCCAAACCACGTATCACATATTCCCCTCTTCAACCTGTTGTTTTACCCCTAAGTTTAGAAGTTCAGGCTTGTGCAGACTCACTTGTCTGTTTTAGGAGACAAACTGTCTGAGCTCTACAACAAACCTGCTGCCCAAAGTTAGTAGAGACATTAAGACTCATTTCAAAGATGTAACACCCATCAAATTGTTTATAATGTTAGCTTTCCTCTCACTTCCAATCCCAACCATTCTCTGATTTACTCCATTCTGAGCCTGGGCTTGAAGCAGAGAAAATGCTTTTGGGTTTGAGGGAATTTCTTTTGGTTTTGCCAGAGATGGGGCAATGTCAGTTTTGTGTGTGTCAGATACTCATCTGTGAAGATGAAATTTTAATTTTGTAATAGCTGCACTTCCAAAAAAGAACCCAAATCAAATATTGGATTTAACTGCTTGCATCCTTCTGCCTCTGTTCTGTCCTTCCTTCAAAAACGTGGTCCATATCACCATGAATAAAAAAAATCTGTTAGGGATTAGGTGAGAGTTTGTATAAAATAAGGCGAGGGAAAGCTAGCAAAACATGCTGTGTTTAAGTCATGCAGTTTCCAAAACATGACTACTAACAGCTATCACATAAGTGGTGGTGTAAAAGAGAAGCTCTTTAAGTTCCTTTTGTGGTTTAGACCCCTTTAGCTGTCCAGCCAGAAACCGTGCCTTCTCCCTTAGGCTATCCTTTATGCAGTACACCATGCTTATTAAATACAAACTTGCTCCTCACATCTAGCTTTAGATGGGCTTATTGTTCTTACCCTGCAGACCCTCCATTCACACTCCTCCTTTATTTGTTTTCTGTGCCTGAAGATACACAAGGGTTTTATTTGTGAATCAAATAAATTCTGCCCAAAGTAAATCTTGTTCTATTACTATTCTTAATGATTCAAGAAATTTTGTGATTTAAGGTAACTGAGTGACTGAAATTGAGTTTCTTTTGCCTATTTTTCCACCCAGTGATGTGGGATAACTTCCTTTAGTTCTTATTCAGAATTTGAGGTCTTAACACCATGTTTATGTTGTTACCTTAATCAGAGGGTCACAGAATGGTTTGGATTGAAGGGTCCTTGTTGGAGACTAAAATGTTACGGTTTATGGATAAACATCTTTACAAAGGACTTTTACCTGTTATAGCAAAGGTGTGTAACAACACTGCACCACCAAAGCCCACCCTGGATGAGCCTCCTGACTGAAACGCTGAATTGCATTAGATGACCTACGGCAAATTGAGATAAAATGATACTATTCTTTGAAGCATCTGGAAGAGCATCCATGGCAGGGCCCAGCCCAGAACCTTTGGGATAGAAACCACAGCTCCAGGTGTTTCTGCTGCCAGGCTCCCACAGATCCCTACACCAAAGAGGGGAAGGAGGAGAGTGTGGCATAGCCTCTGGCCAGACGCAGTGAACGCCCATCCTCCACTGGACTGACTGGCCCAGCTGTGGGGCCTCCCGCCCCTGTAAGGCCACACTGATGTGAGGGACAACCATGTGAGGGACAACAGAGGGGGTGTCATGGCCCATCAAAGGCCGCCCCCAAAGGGATCCCCAGACCCTGCACCAGAGCACTGCATGTGATACTACAAGATGCAACAGATCTACAGTCTTGCAAAGGACCGTGTCAAACCTGTCCCCCCTCAGGAGGTACCTGCATCTTCCCACATGTCCAAACATATATTATACTATATATATTATATATAGTATATATTATATGGATTCTATACTTCTTGTTAGTGAGAGTGGGGGACCCTCACCACCAAGAAGACCAGATGGAGGGAAGCAGTGAGACATCATTGTGGACCTTGGAAGGGGTGATATGTTTCTACGTAATCTCTGTTACTCTCCCTGTTCCCCCCACACACGCCTTGCTGTGCCTTGCCTTGCCTTGCCTTGCCTTGCCTTGCCTTGCCTTGCCTTGCCTTGCCTGCCTGCCTTCCTTCCTTCCTTCCTTCCTTCCTTCCTTCCTTCCTTCCTGTCTCTCTCTCTCTCTCTCCCTCCCTTTCTCCTTCTTTTACTATTAAAAACATACATCAATTTTTTAGTATCAACATCTAACCTCATTTGGTTTAATCACATTTTTTTGGGTATATTCAAACTTTTCTGGGTTCTATCTGTTTTATTCAAGGTTAGTTTCCTTTCCTCTTCTCTGCTTGGAGTGGATCTCAACAGACCTTAATCTCATCTGGTTCCAATTCCCTTTCCATGGGCAAGGATGTCTTCTACTAGACCAGGTTGCTCAGGGCTCCATCCAGCCTGCCTTTAAACACTTCCAGGGATGGAACATCCAAAACTTCTCTGGACACACTGTTCCAGTGTGTCACCACCCTCATAGGGAAGAATTTCTTCCCAATATCTAATTTAAACCTGCCTTCTTCCAGTTTATAGGCATTTCTCCTTGCCCTTGTCACTACATACCCGTGTAAAATGTTCCTATCCTTGGGTCTTGTAGCCCTTTTAGGTACTGAGAGGCTGAAATAAAGCTTTTTTCCCAGCTGAATAATCCTGATTCTCTCAGCCTTTCCTCATAGCAGAGATGTTCCAGTCCTCTGATCATCTTGGTGGCCTCCTCCGGACTGGCTCCAACAGGTCCCTGAATGCAGCCCTGCAGGTGGGGTCTCAGCAGAGCGGGGCAGAGGGCCAGAATCCCCTCCCTGCCCTGCTGCCCACGAGGCTTTGGATGCAGCCCAGGACATGGCTGACCATACTGACAGTCACTGACTTCACACAATGAAGCTGAGTTTATTCTAGTTATTTCAGGTTGTGTTTTGATGCCTAAATCACCAGTTTCAGAGATGGTTTAAGTGTTTGGGTAGCTCAGGAGACTGCAGTAGAGGCTGTGACTACTCCCAGTACTCTCTCCATCATGCCTCCTTGGAGGCTGGCATTCACCAAGGAGAACTGATGGAAGGGGAAGGCTGCTTAACATATATCCTGGCAGGTGGGTGGGGAAGAGTGATGGGTCTGAGCCCTGGGGTTGTCAACAATTGTCAGAATTAACATGGTCCAGCCTGCTGACGCCACGCTAAGCAGGGTTGGTAGCCTTTGCATTGTCGCAGCTGCATCTTGGACTACTAAGAATAATGGGAGTTACTAGTTTGAGTGTTTTCTGATAATTCATTTTGGGGATGCTGGAATTGTTTTATAAGTTTTAGTTATAAGTTTAGTATAGTTTTTAATTGTAACTTTAGTGTAGTTTTTTAGCCACTTTAAGTGGGCCCCCTATCCTGGAATGTTCTTATCAGAAGTTGATAAGAGTTTCCAAGACAACCCAGGTCTCTGCCCAGAGACTGTCTCCCATTGGTCCCTCCCTGGGATGAATCCCTACCCATCCTTTCCAATGTATCTTCCCCCTCCGCCCCGTCCATCAATTATCTCCAAGGTCCGAAGGTTCAGGCAGTGGTTGGTGGATTCCCCAGGGACCCCTCCCCAATTTACCTTGATTTGTTAGTGTTTATGTAATTCAGTTGGCATTTGCCACCTTGCTTTGTTTATTGGTTTACAACTTGTATCCACCCCTCAAATTGTTTTGGACAAAAACTCCCTGCAGCCCAGGTTCGGGGTCTCTCTCCTGAGGTACCGGGCCTGGGGCTAGGGGCTTCCCTGTGACCCCCGAATAAAACCTTTGTTCCCTGAGCCTCGAGAGTTTCCCCTCTTTCATACCACAGCCGTGACAGTGATGGTAAAGGTGCTGCAGAGCCAAGAACCCACACAACGGTTCTGTTGAGGTGTATCAGAGCAGGTGGCCAGCTGAACACTGAGCGGACCAGAGAAAGATACGCACCCCAACAATTCATAACTAATCCTGTCCAAAGGATTTCCTTCCCCTTTTATGGACTATGTTGTCTCTGGGCTACTTCTGCTAGGAAATATGGCAAAAAGGGAGCCAAAACAGGTGTGCTTAAATAATGTGACAATGGCAAAACTCAGGGCATCATATGAGTGCCTTGTGGTAGGTAGTTCAATGACTGAGAAGTTTGCACCAGCACCTAATCATGCCACTGAGGCTTTACCCTGAAATGGTCTGACGGATACTAACACCAAACAGATGTCTGGTTTCCTATTCTCTTTCAGGGACTTCAGTAAGAGAATTGGCTTTATTCTTTGGATGTTGGACTTCCTAAATTTACAGTAACCTCAGAAACCCTTTGTTAAACTTTGCTTTAGACCACCTGTTGTTTAGAACTTGGCAAAACAAATGCAAGACTGCTTTTTCTCTTGTACTTATAACTTGGTTTTGATTCTGTTCTCATTTAATTTCCTCCAGGCACACTGTTTCTTTTGGTTTGACTAATATGTTTTTCCTTAATGATTGGTCCAACTAATAGTTTCAGTTTACAGCTGTGACTGTTTATCAAATGGAAAGTGCGTTTTTTTGGAGTTAACTTCTAAACAAGCATAGTTACTGACATTTAAAAGCAGTAAAAAAGTAGATTGTTTTTTTCTCCCAGTCCTTAAAAAGCAGCCTGAATAAAAGGTTTACTAGTACTATAACATGTCGTCTTTTCACTATTGCAATTTATATGGTGAATTAAATCCAGAGCTGAAGACTTGGATTCTGAAGGTTTGGCAGAGGTGTTTCTCAAAAGATGTCTAGGGGAAGTGTTACCCCTGCCTTTAGAGGGGTAACAAGTTGCGACGTGGTGTGGACCCTCACAGAGGACAGCAGGCAGCAGCAGGGTCAAACATGGAAGGCTCTTTATTATCTAACTCCAATTCTACCTATATACATTTTGTACAGAGGGCCCAGATTGGCCCAAGGAGGTTACAACCTCCTGACTCCATTGGTCACTATGACCATCAGTCAAATTCTCTCTCAGAGAACAACTATGCAAAGCACACTGATAAATTCTAAGAATACAATATTGTTTACATGAAGCAGCGTGAGAATCAGGCTGCAAAGGTTCAAACACTTGAAAGCAAGAAAGTCAGGGCGACAGGGAAGAGATACTCTAGCTTTAAGAACCTCTCCTATCTTTCTGGTTGGTCAGAATATATAATTGTTTTTAATATAATCAGCTGTCTCTGCACCACCTTACATTACTGTTTGAACTCTACAGCTGCTTGAAAACAGTCATGTATGTGTGGTTTGTGTGCATGAGGAGGGCTGTGTGTATGTTGAACTTCTTTCTCACCCCTTCTCCCCCTCCTTCTCATATTTTCTACTTAATTATATTTTATAATAGAATCTTCATGTATTCTATCAATCCCTTGATGTAAGAGTAAATATGGAGAATGCAATTGCAAGTTCCAAATAAAAAGCATACAAAGTAATTCTGTAATGACTTCCATAGTGGAAAGTAAATACCATATTCCTGCCCCAGAAGTCATAAAATGTGTTTTCCTCATGGCTTCATATTCTGTGTATGTTTTGATCATGACAGTGAGCTGCATGACACCTTCATTAATGAGAAGGAGAGAAATTTTCAGGCCTAGGAAACAGTGAATGTAATACAGTGGTGAGTTGGATGTATTTGAGCTGTTTTGTGTCAAGACAGAAAAGGTTGATGTGCCAATAATTTATAAATGGTTTTATCCACACACTGGAGACCTAGAAAGGATTCCTTTTGAAACATTATCAAGCATTGTCTGCTGTCAGAGTTTCAGAATAAAATGCTCCTCCCCATCATGAAGGAAGATGTTACTTCAATAGATGTGATTTATTAACTATTGGAATCTAGAATATGGGGGAAGAGGGGGCAAGAGGGATATTCTTCTAGAAACATGGTTTGGGTAAAAATAGCAGGTTAATTTTTTTCCCATAAATCTAAATAGGACTTAATAGGTTAGAAAGAAAAAGTTACTTACTGACTTTGTGCTATTCTAGACCAAGCCTAAACAAAAACAGGGAGCTGGACTGTGTGTGGACTTACAGGAGAAGTTATTGCAGTGGGAGGAGCTGGAGAAATGGTTTCCTCCAGTTTCAACAGGGTGTGAGGAGGCTTATATAGAGGATTTTTAAAATTTCTTTCTTTTAAGTTCAGTATGAAAGTTTTCTTTCTTGAAGGGGTGGAAAAAAATTTCTAAGTGCTATTCATAATGCAGATTTTTTTTTGCTATTTCAGTATTCTTGGACTACATAAATGTCGTTGCTAGAATTCGTCATGTCTTATTTCTATAATAATTGCTTATAAAATATAATAAGCTTATAAACTTATAAACTTCTGATCATAACTCTTTTTGGGGTAACATGAAGTTGATAAAATTGAAATGTATTACAGACAGGATAGCTACACACAATTTGGATCTTTTGGTAATGTGCACACATGAAAATTCACTTTAGCGTCAGGTGTGAGGCTGTGTTCTTTTAGACACAAGAATTGTTGGACATGTATTGTGGCACCACTACAATGTGTTTGGAAGGGGATGTGAGATAGTTAGAAAGCACCACAGAGAATCCATATTGGAGCAGGCTCCTGGCAGTAACTGTGACTTAGAGAAAGCAGCCTATGCTGGAGTAGGGGAGAATGTGCAGAGGAAGGAGCAGCAGAGAAGAGCTCATTCCCACAATTACTGCATTTATGCTGTTTTAAACAAGAAGTAAATTCAATTATTTTTTCCTAAATTTAGTCTGTTTTGCCTATGAGGGCAACTGCTAACTAAACTCCCTGTCTTTCTCTTGACCCATGAGCGTTTTAATCTTATTTTCTCCCTGGTCATGTTGAGGGAGGAGGAGTGAGAGAGCAGCTGTATGGATGTCCAGCAGCCACCCAAGGTCAACCCACCACAATATACAGTGAATGAATAGCTGAACTCCTGTTACAGTGCCAGGGTCTCAGATACCAATTCTGAGTGTTGCTCCATGACTCAGAGGCAGTGGTTGAAGATACCAGTAGAAATGTAATTTGTATTTTTAAAGAATGCTGAAAAAACCCTAGAACATTAAGGAGGAAAAAGGCCATAGGAACAGAATGAATGGACAATTCCCTCTGTTGTGCCAGACTTAAACCATAAGGAATGATCTTTAATTCAGAAGAAAACTGTGATAGGGTACTATGGTGTATGGGATCAGTGCTGTTTAATGTCTTCATTATTGACATAGACAAAGGGATCGAGTGCACCCTTGGCAGATTTGCAGATGACACCAAGATGAGTGGTGCTGTTGCCACACTAGAAGGATGGGATGGTCATCCAGAAGGACCTGGACTAGCTCAAAAAATGGCCTATGCGAATGTCATGAGATTTAAAAAGACTGAGTTCATGGTGCTGCATGGTCAGGCCAACCCCTAGTATCAATCCAAGCTGGGGGATGAACAGATCCAGAGTAGCCCTACAAGAAGGACTTGGGGGTGCTGGTGGGTGAGAGGCTGGACATGGCCCGGCCGTGTGCGCTGGGAGCCCAGAAACCCCCGTGTGCTGGGCTGCATCCAGAGGCCTGTGGGCAGCAGGGCAGGGAGGGGATTCTGGCCCTCTGCCCCGCTCTGCTGAGACCCCACCTGCAGAGCTGCATCCAACTCTGGGCTCCCAGCACAGCAAGGACAGGGACATGCTGGAGCAAGTCCAGAGGGCCACTAAAATGATCATGGGGATATAACACCTTTCTTGGGAAAGCAGTCTAAGAAAATTGAGGTTGTTCACCATGTGAAAGAGAAAGCTCTTGGAAATGCTTTATTGCAGGCTTTCAGTACTTAAAGGAGACTTACAAGAAAGATGTAGACAAACTTTTTTAGTAGGGTCTGCTGTGGGTTAGGGCAAGGGATAATGGCTTAAACTAAAAGAGGATTGTTTAAGATGAGATAAAAGGAAGAAAGTTTTTACAGTGAGGGTGGTGAAACACTGGCACACGTTACCCAAAGATAGAGTGGATGCTCCATCCCTGGAAAGATTTAAGGTCAGCCTGGATAGGGCTCTGAGCAACCTACTCATTGAAGATGTTTCTGCTCATTTGCAGGGAGCTTGAACTAGATGACCTTTAAAGATCTCTTCCAACACAAACCTTCCAAGGTTCTGTGATGGTATCTTCAAACAAAGAAAATCACATGTTAACTTTGAGCACTGAAAGCCCAGATGGACTCAGAAGTGAGGCACTAACTTCGACAGGAATAATCAACTGTTAAAAGAAAGCCATAAGAATCAAGAGATTTTTAATCTTTTTGTGTCTTCAGGTGAAGACTAGATATTCATCTGCTAGGGTATGTGCAACTCTTCCCCCATTAAGCAGGGGAAAGTAAAATGAATTATTTAGGGATGGACAAAGGAGGTCTGTGTGCTTGCTAATCTTGCTATTTTCCTAGTTTCTATCAGTCAAAAGAAAGTTGTTTTTAACCAAGTCAAGCTTCTAAATGTTGATGAAAACAGGTTCTCAGTTCTTGTCCATACACACTCTAGCAATTGTTTAGTTGGCTGATGCAGATGGAGGAAATGGACTGACGTGGATTAATTGTAATACCTGTGATCAACTCCTGGTAGCTGGGTGGGGGTCAATGTAGATCTAGTGATTATTTCACTTGTTCTGTCTAGAATTTCAGTCTTCCCAATACATAATTGTGAGGAACCAATTTAATTTTGAATTCTGTCTTAGTATTGTTTGAAATTACCAGAGGTGTCAGGGGAGGAGCTGTACAAGTGCTACTTGCAGCAGGCAGCTAGGAGAAGATGAAAAGCCCTGTCTCTCAGGAGACTTTACCTGGCAGCCATCTCACTGTCTTGGTTTGAATAGATAGGTGTCTGCCAAGGAAGATTGGAGCCTCCCTTGGAATGCAAGCCCCACCCCCCCACCCCCCTTTTCAAATTATTATAAATTTGCAAATAAAAGGCTGTCAGGCAAAGATTTTGGAAATAGGTATAGCAGTTCTTTACTAGGGACATTAAAAATACAAATGTCGTAGTACAAAAGAATAAGCAAACAAACAAACAAAGAATCCCAGAAAAAACCCCAAAACAAACCTCTGACAGAATTAGAAAATACAACCTCACTCCCTGTTAGTCAGGGCATTGGAAACAGCCTAGAGTCAGCCCTCCTGGAGTGGCAGATGTGGTCCTGTTGGAAGCAGAGATGATGGTCCTGTGGAGCCAGGGGTCCCAATGTGGGTCCGGTCTTCCTTTGGGAGTTCCGTGGGAAACACCGGAGTGGCTGGTGACACCTGTGGCTCCTTTTTATCTCGGTTTGCCTTCTGCTCTCTGGTAGAACATCTCACAATAGGATGATGAAATGTGTTATGCCATTGGTGAGCTTTATTGGTGCATAAACAGAAGATATTCTCATGAGGGTAGTGAAAGACTGAGCAGAGATAAGGAACAATACCCCACCCGGTTTTTAACAGCTGGCTTGTTATCAGGAAAGACAGTTACCTCCTCCCTTCTGGAGTTACAACAGATAAGATAAAACCTCCCCAGCCGAGCTTTTGGCCATCTCTTTGTTTTTGGTCAAGTACTCTTTAAGTATCCAACACTTAGTCTCCTTGCTAATTTATGGGGAAAAAAATCCTTTGAAGTAAAAAAGGAGCAAACCTAACCCCCAACACTCACATCTCACATATAATAGGAAGTCAGTAGAAGACCACTAAGGACACTGACCTCCAGAGAGGTTCTCCAATCAGATGGTGAAAGGGTAATGGGCTGCAGTGGAATGTTGGACTGGGCCAATGATCTCCTGTCAGCATTGCAGATCTTGGGAGGAGCGGTGGGGTATAAAAGTAGCTGTGTCACAAGCTTCGGAGTTCTTTGCCATTTTGCCCTTGTTATAAATACATATTATAATGTTGGCTTTTCACAAATACTAAAATGGATGCCACACATATAATGTTAAAATAACTTTACTATAAAAATATAATTTTTAGTTTTGCTATTAACTACACCTAGACATAGTAGTAAAATAGCTGATGTAGTTATGCCTGTAATTCAGCTGCCTGCTTGGTTAGGATAACATCCACTGAACATATGATGAAGACCCCTACTACTGATATGACAACTATCAGCATCTGCAGTCTAAAGAAAGTATGGACCAAAACCCAAGCTGGAGGTGATTATAAGAATGGACAAAAAACACAGCCAAGAACTGCGCATGCTCTAAAAAAGCAGACCTGAGGAGGAGCCATGCTAAACAGTTCTTAGAACATGTAAATTAGTTGGAGAAAAGTTTAAATATGCATAATTGTTTATAAATATGCAATAGGATGATGCAATAGAAGAAGTATATAAAGGGTGTCTCCAAAATAGCAGGTGTGCTCTTGGCTGAATGCCAAGCACCCAGCCATTAAAAATTTCGCTTTATTGTTTTTGTCTCCTATTGTCCTTTATTAAACTTTTAAATTTTACTAGGAGAGTGAACCTCATTTTTTCCACCCTGACTAGCTGGTTTTTTAGCCCTGTTTTTGCCTTCACTGGCCCTTGCTTGCCCTCACTCGTTTGCTCTCCCTCTCTCTGGCTGGATACTTGCTGACTGCCTCTTGTGTCCTGCCCTGCCACTTCGTCTGCCTCATGTGCTCCAGCTGTCGCCTGTCCTGCCTACATGCATTTCTACTCAATTTCTACTCAAGCCTTAACTGCTTTGTCCCTGCCTGCCTTGTTCCTGCCTGAGCCACCTGCTTCCAACTCTGTGTTACTGATCTAGCCTATCGCTACAATCCTCCCCATGACCCTGTCCAGAGTTCTGCACCTCCTGCCCGAGCGCTCACTCACCTTGTGTCTGGCCTCCCATGGATGCAGGAGCTATGCCTTTGCTCCCAGAGCTGCAAAGGCTCTCCCTGGCAGGGCATGTGCACACACCACCTGCCGGCTGGACCTTGACAGCACACTCTGAAATTCTCGTGGAAACTCCTATTTTTTTCTCTCCATCACCCCCCTCTCCATTTCTCTTCCCGTTCTTTTTCCTCTGTGTTCCTTTTCTGTCTTTTCATTTTTTCCTTAGTAGGGCAATATCCTTTTCATGACTAATAAATGGTTCTTGGATATAATACTTGCCTAGTTTCACTTAATTCAATCCTCAGTCATCTGTTTTAAGAGAACCCTCCACGGTTCCCCCTTAGTGAAACGCAACAATGATATCCAAGAGTGTATGGGGATTTTTTCTCTCTTTGGGGTAAAACTAGATAAATCTTGATTATCTTCCTTCCCTTTTCAACAAGAATTTGAGATAATTGCCAATTACTGTACATATTTTTTACCCTGTAGAATCTATAAGTGGTATTCTTCAGCAAACATGCATGCATTGTAATAGAATGTAATGGAAAATACACTTATGGATTATTAGACATCTTTCTAGTTATAAACAGACTGAAACATTACCCCAGTATAAAACTTTTACTGTTTATATAGAACTGCTCACAAGTAGATATCATTATGCTATTGCAAAAAAGAAATATTTCTTTTTTACAGATGCCAGAGCCTGAAGGAAAAAAGATTACCTGTTCAAGGCCAGCCCTGGTCTAGCTCTTAGTTTGTTCTCTTTCTCATAGGCAGTGTCTAACCTGTACGGTGTGAGAAGGTCCCAAAATATTGCTTGTAGCTGCCGAAGCACATATAGAATCACAAATGTTTATTGCTGAATTGTCTTTTTTTTGCTGTCCCCTTACAGATCCTGATGTGTCTGGAATCTCCATTGAAACGGATAACAAAAATGTAAAAGCAGAAGAGTTTAAGGGTATAGTATGGGCATTGTTGTGATAATTTTTAATATATACACAATACATGTAAACTATGTACACAGAAGCTTGCAGCTATTGAGATTGTCCTCCTCTTTCCTGAGGGCTCTTGTTCCTGCTCTCCACTGATTCTGTGTTACCTTGGTCTTGTCCCCATTTTCTATTACTTGATGTGGGGTTGAACTAGGTGCTCCCCAGAGATCCTTTTCCACCTCACCTGTTCTATGGTTCTATGACTTGTTTGTCAGTCCTGTAAAAAACCTGTCTGCCTGGTTTCCTTCCACACAATATTATGGGAGCTGATGGAAAGAAGAAATATTAAATATCTTACAAGACAAAAAAGTAAAGGACTAGAGAAAACAGATATAAGTTAGCTAATGATAAGTAACAATAATTTAATGGCTATTTTTACTTGTCAGTAGCTGTAATGGCTATTTATATAGTTATGTATGTATGTGTCATATATAAAATGGCAAATTACTTCCAATAATGGGGTGGGGAAGTTACAGAGGCAAAGAGGAAAACCTCTTTGCTGGGTGGATGAGAAAGGGGTGTTCTGTAGTGTGAGCTTTGTTATATGGGTTATATGGGTTCATTTTTTGAATTTGGTTGGAGTGGAGAGAGGTGGAAATTCGGGATAGAAGAAACTGTTCTCTCAGCTTTAAACCTTATTCAGCTTTTTGAGGTAATAATCAAATATTTTAGAGGTCTCTGAAGCTGTCATCTGGACTTCTGTTAAGTATTCTCTTGACAGAATATATTTAGAGCTCAAGGCAGGAAAAACCAGAGAGAAATGCAGGTAATATTGAAGCTTGATTAGTTTCTGTCTTTTTATGTGGTATATGGTTAGCGTTTTGTTCTTTTCTTATTTGTGCATTGAATGAAATCAGTTTAGCACAGCCCAGATGCCAAGACAAGTTCTCCATGTGTAGCAGCATTACAGGATGGTGGGGCCAATAGACATAGTTATTCCACTGACTGCAGCTGGTCTGAAATACATTTTCCTTTCCTTCTCTAACTCGTGTTACTGTAGAGAAGGATGGTCAGGCACTGGAACAAGCTCCCCGGGGAAGTGGTTATGGTAGCAAGCCTGACGGAGTTCAAGGAGCATCTAGGTGACACTCCCAGTCATGGTTTAGTTTTAGATAGTTCTACAAGAAGCAGAGAGTGGGGCTCACTGATCTTTAGTGTTCCTTCCAACTTGAAATATTCTGTAATTCTGTAATTCTATATATCAGAAGTAAATCCAAATTAAACATTGTGCAGATCTCTCCAAGATTCCAGAGAGCTTTTGCGGGCCTAGCAGTACCAGTGTTGATGCACAGTATTTTGTGAGCCTACCTTACTGCAAGTCAAGTACACCTGCTCTGGACAATACCTCTCCCTAATTCCATTTCTATAGGAAAAAGTGGGAGAGGGGAGCTGTTACAGTTCTGCTTGCTTTATATCAGCTGAAGTCAGGATGAAAGACACAGGAAATGTAGAGTCGAGTTCAGTCTTGGTTGTTTATTATATCTTATCAATTTACAGTATTTACAGTCTCATGAAGCATGAGCTCCGACTTGCCAGTTAAAGAAACAAGACACCAACACCACTCTGTCTACACACTCAACAACCCCTGTGCCATCACATAGTCTTGGAAGCCTGTTCCAAGGCCTCAGGTTAAATGTGGTGCCTGCCTGAGGGTCAGCACCCCTTAGCAGAGAAAGCCTGAAATTTCAGCCTCCAGGGTTCCAACATGGAGCTATAACTAAGAGTGATTTTATTATTTGGTCCCTGTTCTGTGCACACTTCCTTTCTTCCTTTCTTCTGAATAAGTTTAGTGAGTGGCCATCAATACTGGGTTTTTTTCTGAAACAAACACACATGGCATGCAAGAAAGGGGCAGATCATTTGAGACAGAGGTGACTTGTTCAGCTGAGAACACTTCAGCTGAGCTCTCTCTGTGTCAGCTAATAGAGACCAGCTCATTTGACAAGCCAGCTGTCACAAGGCCAGTAGCAAAACAAGTTGAACTTGAATCATGGTTTTTCTTTGTTAGAAGAATACAAAAACAAAATGGAAAGGAAACTAGCAAATCTTGAGACTCAGGAAGCCTCCACCCATCCACTCAACCTGAAGCCAGGAACCTCAGACTTCCTGAGTGCGCAGTATGTTTTTCAAAATGGTCAGTGCATGTGTAACATGTTTCTGGCAAGGAATGCCCTCCTGCTTCAATTTTTTCTTTCAAGTTTGGATATTTTTTCCCCGTGAGATATCACCAAGGCTACCAGTCTGGGTTTTTGTTTCTTTTCAGCACAGACCTAGGAAATCAGATTCTGAAGGGCAAGTGAGTAGATCTGTCAGTAGTTCTTAATTGCCTTCCAGCCTCATTTGTTGAGACTGGAAAGTAGGATGATGGTTGATTATGTTTGAGCAGTGCATATTTGCATCATGAAAGCTAGACCTTGTCAAAACGATAAAGGCTTTTGCTCCTGATACTGTGCCCTGTATTGGAAAATGAGTAGCTTACAGATAGCAAAGTCTATATTACGTTTGTTTCTTTAACCATCTTACAGGAATATTTTCCATCTCCATTAAGTTATACATTTAAACAGAAAAAAAATTATTGATGCTGAATTCAGAATAGTAATTTGAAAAATACATTTATTTCAGTGTCAGAGTCCCTTTTTTAGGGTTGATTACCTCAAAAATGTTTAAATTAAAAGGAGGGTAGTAAGAAAGAATGTGAGTGATGAACTAGATATTCCCATGCTGGATGGGAAAAGTAAAAAACCCTATCCAGCTTGGGAATATCTAGTCCTCAGCATCTGAAGTTTGACCCAAAGGCCGCTGAAGTATAAGAAAATTACTGGTTTCGTTTTCCCTACTTTGTTTGTGTAAATCTGAAGAAGCATCACTTTGAGAAGTAAATTGGGCCATTGCTGACTGTACAAATTCTTTTGAAGGGGGAACATGAATTTCATGGATTCTGTGCCAACACAATACTAAAATCTCTAATTTTCCCTTTTTTTTTTTTTTTTTTTCTCCCTCTAGAGGCTATTCTTAGTTGCAAATACAAATTTTCGAAAGGGATGAGTTTAAGAATAGAGTGGAAGAAAATTGAATCTCAAGGAGTCTCATTTGTCTACTACAATGGTGAATTTACAGGTATAGTACTACAAACAGATGGTTTAACATGTCATTCTCTAGCATAGCTATTGACTGTTTCTTGGGGAAAAACACCAAGAATATGACTGAACATATAGAACAGCTGTCCTTTTGAGAAAAAGAATTCTTCTCTGGGGAAAAAAAGAGGCATTTCCTTATAATATCATCAATAAGTAGTTACCTTTTAATGAAGCTAATTATAATAAAATTCTTTAGACTAAGAAAAATGGTACTGCAAATTCCTTGGAATTTTTCAACAAAGAAATTACATGTGGCTGTAAACTCCCCTAAACTACTGCAGGCTCTGCATTCCTATTCTAAAAAGAGGTTTCTGAAGCCTCCTGTAAATCAGAAGGCTTAGATATGAATAATACAGCATTTCTATATACATAAAATATAAACTCAGCCATATATTTTAAATTATTTGTATTCTTTTCAGAAGTAGAATTTCTCCTTGTATGTTCTGAAAAGGACTTACCTCAGCTTTGTGTGTTGGAGAACATATGGGTCTCTATTACATTGTACACAATAAATGAAGTTTGAGAAGTAAAATAAAAGCACAGAAATTTTGTTAGCTTGTAGAACTAGCAGATGTGTTGACCTTCTTGATGAACTTGGATTTTTTCTGCATATATTTAATTTAGAGAAACAGTAGAACTCATGGTTG
This sequence comes from Zosterops lateralis, assembly GCF_965231275.1. Taxonomy (NCBI): domain Eukaryota; kingdom Metazoa; phylum Chordata; class Aves; order Passeriformes; family Zosteropidae; genus Zosterops; species Zosterops lateralis. Next base: position 116,639,690 of record NC_139763.1, read on the forward strand.
TGTGTGTGCATGTGATTTGAATTTCATAATAAGCTGTAGAATTAAAACACTTCTTCATTGTAAGAAGTCTGATGACAATATCTTTGCTAAATCCATCACATTTTTCTTGCCAAGTTAAAATGTCAAATACTCTCCCATGGTCTCACTCAAAATTTTTTCTTTAAGGTAATTAAGTTAGTGATTGCCACATCTCTGGTGGAAAGGGATGTCTTTCAATCACCTCACTACTTCTGTACATATTTTCTTGAAACACCTGCAGAAAAATGCATTCCATCTTCCAACTGGATAATGTATGGCAGATGGAGGTTTTTTGAATTGAAAGTGGTCTTTTGAACTAAATGAAAAGTTCATACTGTCTTGAGAAGAAGATTATATATTGGCTCTTTGCTCATAGGTAACTAACACTGAACAAATGAGCAATAGTTTCAGTACAATATGACATAAAATATCAATAAATTGTACATGATTTCAGAATAAGTCAATGAGCCGTAGATTTTTGCTTCAGACTGAAAAAGGGGAAATTTAAGTTAGATATACAGAGGAAATATACAAAGGAAATTCTTCCCTATAAGGGTGGTGAGGCACTGGTACAGGTTGCCCACAGAAACTGTGGCTGCCCCATCCCTGGAAGTGTTTGAGACCAGGTTAGATGGGGCTTGGAACAACCTGGTTTAGTGGAAGGTGCCTCTGCCCATGGCAGTGGGAGTGGAAGATGATCTTCAAGTCCCTTCCGGTCCAAACCATTCAGTAATTCTTCAATTCTATAAGTAAAGAGCAGAAACCTCTGTGTCTGTTCTCCCTAAAGGTGATCTTCAAGGCCGGGCAGAGATGCTGAATACAGGAATCCGAATTAGGAATGTGACTCGAAGAGATTCTGGGACCTACCGCTGTGAAATCAGTGCCAAGAGTGAAGAGGGGCAACGCCTGGGAGAGGCTACTATTACTCTCACAGTATTGGGTACAGACTTTATTATTTAGGCTTTTTAAAGAAACTGGATGATGGATGTTGGGATGTTGAAGGTAGGGTTGTCCACATAGTGTGTGGCTGCTGGGTCGTCTTTGGGCTGGGTTTAAAAACATACTTGCACATGAACATTCTGCAACATCACAAAACAGCTTAGCAAAAGTCACACTTGCATTAGAAAGGGGCATAACTAGGGTTTTATTATATCAAAGTGAGTTTCAGTTCTCAAAACTGAAATTACTCAGTGACTGAAAATCTGGATAAGATGATCATGGTGTTTGGCACTGGAAAGTCAGCATCTGTCAACACTTATCAAATATTCATAAGCAGAAGTTCGTTCCAATATGCTACAGTCTCCTCCTGGTTTTGGAAGGAGAGAGTTTTTGTGCAATGACAGCCAGAGAGCTGGAAATAAGTGGACTTTATTTACAGGAGAGATGGTGGTGCCTGCTGGGGAGCAGTTGTTCTTTGTGGGTCTTTGTTTTCTTTCCCAGTTAGGGAAAGCACATTCTTCTCACATTGGGTTTGGTATCTGTCCCACTGGATGAGTGGTAGAGAGCAATAGTTTTCCTTTTTTTTCCTGTACAGGGACAAAAGAAAACACTTGCTTTTGTAGATTCCATATTTATCCTATTAAAAATAATAATTGATCTTTTAAAATGATGTTTAAGTCTCTAAGTTCTTCATAAAGAATGATAATGCCAATTAGCACCAACAATGAGGTAACCTTGTGGCTGCTGAGCTAGCTAAGATGGATAATACCTTATCCCATGTAGTCTATGCAGAAACCATAAACCTGATAATGTCATGACAAATACATGTTAATAGTTTAAGTTTGCTTTCTCTACCTTCCTCCTATGCTTCAAGTAGGCTAAATCCACACTTTAAGAGCCATGCAACTGCATCTTCACCTGGGTAGGAGCCTCTAGGGTATGGCCTTTTTTAACCATCACCTTTTAAACCAGTTCTGATGACTCAACACTGATGGAGGTCCATACATGCCATCAATTTCTGCATGGAGGTGCCAACTGAAACATCAAAATTAACATGAGCCAGAAAAGCAGCCCCAAAGCTGTGGATTTCCCAGCTCCAGGGAAGTCATGAGACTGCAAGTCCCTTTGCTGGTCCTGTTCAAAGGGCAGCAGGTGGACATTCAGGCAGTGATGAATGAGGTGTGTGCGTCACTCACCAGGGATCACAGCACAGCCCTGAACAGGACTAACTCGGCATCTCAAGCCAGCCAGGCTGACACAGGCTGACAGCTCGGGAAGCCCCTAGGCTGCAGAGTGCTATGTCCACAGTCGGGGGTTCACCTGAGAATGAGCCCGAGCTGCCAGAGTGACACTTACCAGCGCAGCCATGGGTCTGCATGGGCTCCTATGACTCCTGCTGGCCAGCTTTAGCCCTCAGAGCATTTCCATGGCCTCCTCTGGACTCCTTCCCATGGCCTGCTAAAAGTTTTTTGAAATGTCCATTTACGTCCCATTCCAAAGACTGTCTTGCCCAAATATGTCAGGCCTGACGATGAGTAATCCACAGCAGAGAGGAAAAGTCCTGCCAGTTCGCCAAGGCCCAGCCAAACTGAACCCGAGAGGTCCCCCAAATGAGTCTTTCAATTTGGGCACCACTTACCACAATCAGCAGTGTGATTCCAGGTGCAGTCCGGCCGGGTGGAATGTGGCAAAATAAACAGGATGGGAACGATGGAGTGCTTGAATGTAGAACTTTAATGGTGGTCTGATCACAAATGCGGTGACCATGTGGTTTGGGAGGCAGCATCCAAAGACCCAGAGGCATGGCTAGCTTAACAATATATAAGGTTACCTGGGGGCAAGGGTCCAATCCCGAATGGGCGATAGGGGTGGGACTATATATGTCAAAGGTCTTGAACCAGTAGAGAACTAGAACCAGAGACATGACCTCTTTTGCAATGATACCATAGCATCCTAATTTCCATATCCCGCCTCCCACGGTATCAGGTTTATGATTTCTGCATAGGCTACTTGAGCAAAGGTATTATCCATCTTAGCTAGCTCAGTAGCCATATAACCCCACTTATTGCTTCTTTCTTATACTTTCTCAACAGCTTTCCTGTTTTAAATGTCTTAATTCAAAGTTGAAATAGTTGAGGACAAAGGAGAAAGGGCAGGGGCAGGCAGAGGGGGGTGCACTGTGTTGCTTGCAAAACTTTTTGAAAGTTTATGTGAATTAGTATCACTTCTCAAAATTTAACAAGTATCACTTCTTAACATCACTTCTCAAAAATTGACTCCTTTTTATACAAAAACTCTTTTTCCTCTTCTTCACTTCAGTTTTTAAATACTAGGGCAGGGAAGGGGGAAATTACTGGACTACAGATTCTGAGTAATTCCATCTCTGTCTGTGAATAAGAAGCTCCATACAAGAAACAAAGTGAAACAAACTCTCTAGGCTTGGAGGAAAGTGCACACATTGGAGACAGGATGACACAGCATATAATGGGGGAGGCTGGCAGTAAGTGCCTCTTTCATTTTTAGCAACTCATTAATTTTACTGTGCTTTCAGTAGCAGGATTGTGCCTTCCAGCCCTTCTCCTGCATCTCGTTTCATTGATGTGGTAGTTATCAAATGTTCACAAGTGCTCACCACCTCACAATGACTGTCAGCCTGTTGGCATGTTGTCATGATCCCATTACTAAAGTTCTTAGAAAGGCTCCTGCCTGAATTAAGGTGCAAATGAGGCTGTATGCCAGTGGCAATAGTATGGGGTTTATATAATAGTAAATATATGAGAGAGAGAGAGAGAGGGAGGAAATAGGTTGGGGAGGGGGACAGAAAGAGAATAACAGAGAGAGAATAAGGAAAATATCACCACTGTGGTTCCCAGTGATGTTTCATTGATCCTCTCCATCTGGTCTTCTTGGTGGTGAAAGTCCCTCCAAAAGCATAGAATCTGATGGGTTAATATACACCCAGGCTGGGTAGGAAAACCCAGGCACCTCGCTGGGGCAGCAGGGGGAATTTGTCACTGTCTCTTAAAACAGACTCTGGGTTTGCTGCATCACATGCAGTTCTGTGGTGCAAGGCTTCAGGAATGACTCTGGGGAACATTTTGGGGGCCTTTGATGGATTAAGGCATCCCCTCAGCTGCCTCTCACATGAATGTCCCATGGATGTGGCCTTCCCAAGGTTGGGGGTTCCATAGCCAGTTTGTGTAAGGGAGGGTGGGTTCACTGCCCCTGAGCAGAGGTTACAACACACAAACTTTCTCCCCGCACCTTGGCTGGATGGGAGGTCTGTGCAAACCTGGTCCCAGCAAAAGGGTCTGTGGGCTACTGCCTCCCCCACCCTGAAGCATGCCAGAGATGATTCTTAGCATGGCTGCTGGGTTTGGTTCACCTTATTTTCCTTGTTTACTTGTTTGTTTCAAGTGATTGAAGAATGAGTTTTCCCTTTATCTAATCTCAGCAGTTTGACTTTCAGTCCAAAATCCCAGTCAGGTATCTTCAGGGAGGCTTCTTTGGTTGTAGCTTCTTTATACAGTTTTTGTTATTATGGGCAAAACTTTATATCAATGTTTGAGGCATGAGCTATTTCAGTCTCTGACACATGTGGACAGTATAAGTACATGTGTAACAAGTGCAATTTCACTGTCCAGTTGCTCCAGCTACTCCAGTGTGTGAGGTACCCAGCTCTGCAATGACAGGAACAGTCGTACAGATGAGCTGTAAGGAAACTGAGGGCTCCCCTCCGTCTGAGTACCAATGGTACAGGAATGGTGTTGCCTTGCTGGAGAAGACAGGAACAGGCAGTGCTAGAGCAGCAAACATAACTTACATCATGAATAAAAAGTCTGGCACTCTGGTAAGTGTAATAACCAACTCCGTCATAGATAGCTATCAAGGAGACCAAATTTACTGTTCAATACAATGATGCACAGGGATCTAAATCCAAAAATTCACAAGGTCTTTGTTGGAGGTCAATGTCATGCTGAAATATGTGGTAAGAAATGTAGAAGATAGTCCTGCCTCAAACCAGTGACAAGCCATAGACATTGAACAATACACACAAATTGGGTGAGGTGCAAGGCTTCAGTAATGTTAACTGAGAATTTAGAAATACATGACAAATTTTACCTTGTCAGTTGGTAAACTAGTGCCAGGTGAGAATGCGTTTTCAGTCAGCAACAGAGCAGTATTTGACAGAACCTTAAAATTTAGATTAGTATCTTCATATACTTCAGGGGGAGTCCAACAGTCAGGGCAGTAAAGAATCTCTGTAATCCAGTGCCATTTACAGGTTCCCATCCAGAACCTGTGAAGTCAGTGGGAATGAGTTGGGGCTGTAAGTAAGCTTAGTTCTTCATTTTAGTTGTAGTTCGTTTTGTGGGTTGTGATGTTGGGGTTTTTTTCCTTCAGAACTGGCTGTCTCTCATTCTTCTCCCATTAGCTGATCCTTCAAAAAAACTTGATTCTACTTAGGGTTCTGAGATTTTTCAGAAGTAAAAAATTGTTCTACAAACACGACTCTTGTGCAAAATCAAACATGGAAACTGAAGTATAACTAAGCATTCAGATGTTCTGAGGATCCTTCAGCACATCACAGAAATCAGGTGGATTACTCAAACTTACTAATCACTTCTGAACATACTGAAGTATGGGCATACATTAAAAAGAAACAGTTAAAAAGTCCAACGATTAAAAAAATAGAAACACTGGAATTGACATGAAGTCAGTCTCTATCCATCTCTTTGTTATGGATCAAGTGAGAGCTTTAGAGAAGCCCTGCCCTGAGGCTTAGATTTTTGGCAGTGTCTCTGCTTAGGTGACCTGCACCTAAATTGCTCTGGCTCGCAAGGGTATGAGCATCTGTGGATGGCAGGGAGAGGGAACTCTGCAGACCTGAGATATTCTAGAAACATGTGGTTTTATTGCAAGGGTCGTGGGTAAAAAGGGCCTGCCTTCAGCCACCAGCCTCGGCTGAAGGGAAGCCCCAAAGAGAGAGAGAGAGAGAGAGAAAGGATAAGAGGCAAGAGAGGTGGCAGGGGTAAGCAAGGTAAGGTAAGTGGGCCAGGAAAGAGAGGCAAGGCAAGAGAGGTAAGGTAAGAGAGGTAAGGTAAGAGAGATGGGGCAGGTAAGAGCTAAGAGAGCAAGGACCTTGTTACAATACATTATATCTCTTTTTGTGTTGAATATTCTAAATTACAGTGACCAACTGACGCGAGATACAAAACTTACAAACTTTGCATGCAGCCTATGAGAACTACTATATTACCATATCATCCTATATTCTAAACTCTAAAGACTACTTTTCTTATCTACCTTTTCCCTGATACCTTAGCAGGGCGACTCTCTTGAGTCCTTTTGTTCTCTATCCCTCAACCTATCTCCAGCTAATCACCATCTTCCTGCCTGCCATGATCACCTCTCAAAGTTGGCTTTCATTTCTATTTCACTCACAAGTTTTATATCTTTAGTATTTCTTGCCAGGCAATCATATTTCTAAGCTTTTCCTGTTTAATCTTTCCCAACAGCAAGTTCTTAAGAATGGACAATTAGGTCTATTATAAAATGAGTTACTCATTGAATTGGCAGAAGGGAACAAACAAGAGGCCCTAAACAGTTACTTATTACACAGTATAAAATAAAATAACTACTAGTAGATTACATAAAACAGTGTATGACATTAAGGTACCTATATTATAGCTAAGAAAAGAATACTATACATTAGGGGTCAATCTAACTTGCTGAATTCCTGATAGCATACACAGAGTCCTTTCACTCAGCCCCCAGAAGAGTAACCATGAAGTGGTATCCTGACTTTGGGACATCTCACACAATTCCTGGGAATGTGCAGAAGATTTATGCTTTGTGAAAATATGGTATAGCTTTTATAATTTGTAAAGTGAAGTGTACGTCAGTCAGAAATTCCAGCTTATCTTTCCACATCTGCTTCCACAGGAAGATGTTTACTCTCAGCTGAAATCATCAGTCCCATAGTGATGAAAAAATTAACTACAATACTAACTGTCCTGACAGAGTTACTTCACCATGCTCATGTGAGGCTAATGTGAGAGCAAGATGCCCTGAGTTCTTGCACCAGCTAACAAGCAACAGATAAGCTCTTCTGTGGCGGGGGAGATGTCCTTCTACAGTCTCTCATTTTCATTTTTACAGTAGTAGTATTTGATAAATAGTGTGGTTGATAATTCTCTGTTGGAGGAAGGCAAAGTGTGGTTTTGGAGGGTTGAGAACCACCCAAACAGCTCTTAACTTCTGAAAAATTTCAGCTGACAATGCATTGTATTGTATGTGTCAAGTTTTTTGAAGGATCAATTAATAGGGTTGTTGTTTTGATAAAACAAACTGGTTTATTTCAGGTATTCTGAAATTAGAGCACATCTAAAAAAGTGGATATTATTGGAAAGTTCTGATACACTGAAAATGAATTCCTTTGCAGACACACTCCACTTTGTTAAATGTCCATCTAAAGGAACCTCTTAGGCAACAAGTAGAAGTTGAATGCCAAGAGACTGTGACTAGGGAGCTGTTACAAGGTTGAAATGGACCTGAATTTCTTACTTGCCTTCAGGGTTTTTTGGGTTTTATTTGTTTAAAACAAACAAATGTACACATTGACACATCAACATTTCTATCCTACAGGAATTTCCCCCCCCAGTTTTGATAATGGTTTTGGACTCTTTCTTAACAGCTGTTTAATACAGTTACAAAGAATGACACTGGAGAGTATTTCTGTGAAGCCTCCAATGGGATTGGATTATCTCAGAAATGCTCAGTGAAGCGAATGCAAGTTGGTATGTATTAAAGAAAAAACCGGTGGAAAACAGTCTTGCAGTAGGATTTATATAATTGCATGGTGCAACTAAGAAGCTAAGACTAGATTGAATTAAATATTTTTATTTGGTTATGGCATTTGGGGAGAGGAGAAATAATAAATTCCTTATCGCGGTAATTAGCTTTTAGGTTGCTAAACACTGAAGTTCACAGAAAAGCATCAGCCATATGAGAATGATAATATTTCCAAATGCTTTTGTGGAAGGCTTACAGAAGAGTGTGCTAGCCCACTGGGGCGTTTTCTTTATGTAAAGCCTCCCTTTTGGGATTCATTAATGAGAAATCTTAATGTAAGAGTCTGTAATAACCCAAAATGTGCGAAGGTTTTTGCAAAATATATAACTGGTTCTTGCAGATATCACAGGAAAGAAAATGGTAGGTAACAAATCCTAATAACCACTGCAGAGAAGATCCTGTCCAAATGTTCCATAAAGTAGTATATGAAACTGCCATGTTCCATAAGGTGCTTTCTTGGACCTTAACTGAAAATCACTGTGTCATGGATTTTAATGCATCCCTGGTGGATTATGAGCAAATGTTCCTCAAGCTACTGAGATAGAATCGCTCTGTGAAAATATGCACTAAGTCCTGAATTGCTGTCAGCCTAAATTGTACAAGAATTGATAGGTTTTGGGGTGAAATTTTCAACCATATATTAACATATGCTCAAAGCTGGAATACAAATAAGTAATTTGAAACATAACAAAAACCTACGAAAATGTTTCTGCTTGTTGATGATTTTGGTTTTCCTAAAATGGATGATGTAGTCTGAAGCTCTTAGTGATTATATCAGGATATGGGTGTGGTACTTGTCATGGTTGAACTCAAGCTATCACCTTCAAAATAAAAATGGCCAGATGTTTCAATAGCCTGGTGTAGAGTTTAACTTCAGAAAACTCAGCTTTATTGTTTTTTTTTTTTTTTTTTTTTTTTTAAGCCTTGCTATTTGAAAAATCATTGTATTTCAAATATGTGTTTCAAATAACTAATTTAAAGAATTCTTTGGAAATGGAACCCAATTGCCATCAGCTGTTTCAGTTCTGTTAAACAAATTACCTATAAAAAACTTGCTTTACCACTTAGAAAGATTTCAAGATATTTTTCCTCAGAGACATATGACTTGGGTAATACTTACCATGAGGAGGAGTATGTATCTCTTTGTCCTTCTTATTCTTTCCTTACTTTTGACCCAAACTAAGTAGTTGATGTATACCAAGCACCTGTGGTGACATGGTTGTGGCTTATTAGTGCTTTTTACTGCTTAAATACATCTAAGTGTTCCTAATTAACTTATGGGTCTTGGGTCAAAGACTACTTATGGATACAAAAATGCCTGTGGTAGTTAGGGAAAAACCCGACCAGTGGAAATCTTTACAATTTACAACATTGGACTTCTCTTTATAACTACAGATGACCTTAATGTAAGCGGTATCATTGTGGCTGTACTAATTGTGGCTCTGGTGATGATACTGTGTGGCCTTGGAGCATTCTATGCCCAAAAAAAGGGCTACTTTGCAAGTAAGTAGAATAAAATCACTCCTTCCTTGTGTCAAAATATGTCCTTATTTGGCAGAGTTTCCATGACTTTTTCTCTTGCCTAGAGAAGCTGTGGATGCCCCATCCCTAGGAGTATTCAAGGACAGGTTGGAGGGAGTCCTGAGTAACCTCATCTACTGTAAGATGTCCCTGTTTATGGCAGGGCATTGGAACTAGATGATTTTTAAGGTCCCTTCCTACCCAAACCATTCCATAATCTTGTGATTCTGATGACATGTCCTCATTTCCATGAAGGTTCTTACTCTATGGTACTAAAGCTGGAGAGCATTGATACTGCAACATTTTATGCAGACATTTTTATTCTGCCAACATCTACTGCAAAAGGTACTTTGAAAATGACAAGGAGATGTTTGGACAGTTGCTTAAGGTTACCAAACAACAACCTAAGGAAAGCAACAAGCCATACCCTGGTTCCTGGAACCTCTCCACTCTAGTTTTGAATAAAGAATGCCTAAGAAAGGCAACAAAAAAATAAATCAGTTTTAGTAAGGGAAACAATTAACTGTCTTCTTCCTCTGGATCATGGAAAAAGTTTGCTTTTAGGGATTGCTGCAAAAAGCTTGACACCCAGCAACCCTCTCTGCAGCCTTTACATTGGTACCTGTAGGGTTGAGGACAGCAACGATGAATACCAAACATTTGGGCCTGAAATGGTCAGCTGCCTGAAAGTACCAGAGGTTACAGAGCTGCTCATTAGAGTTCTCTTGGAGCTTCATTTAGCCTTGAAAGCAACCTAATCTTTCTTCTGCCAAAACTCATTACACCAAAAAGAGACATTTGGTTTGGAAACGCCTTCTAGAAACTGAAGAGCTGAATATTCTAGGAATAACTATTTCAGATAACTTTAAATCAGCTAAGGAAACTGCTATTGTGCTAATTATTTTTCTTTTTTCTTTCTTTTGCAGAGAAAAGCTCTTCCCAGTAAGTATCTTGATGCAAGTAGTATATAACCTCATTTATGTTTCAGTATGATTTAGTTTCAGATGATTTAGTAACTGTAATGATTTTTACAGCCTTTCTAACATGATTCTTGAGCGGTAGCTTTCTTGACACTGAGATAAACCTGATCCTACACACTAGCTGGTTTCCTTATTAAAAACCAGTGTGCTGGTCAGAAAGTGAATCATTACATTACTGTGGTAAATATGCAGAGATGTGTCTTTTTACATAGTTATAGCTTACACCCCTAACTCAGCTATAGGTATTCATGTGTCTCTTCTTCAAACTAGACAAAAGACAATCAGAACCAAATTGAACTGCTCTCATATGCATATCTACAGGTTATTTCAGGAAGTGTTTTGTAAAAATATAACTGGTGGAAACTTTCTGACAGTGCCTGGTCTGTTCCTTTGATATGGATTTATTTCACTTAAATTTCTTTGTAGCAAGTCAGAATTCTTCAAGCTATTTTAGTTCTGGCCATGAGATAGACAAAATGTGTAACTGGAAGACAAGCTAGAGAAGGTGTTTGGCAGCGTTTTTTGAGATAATGACTGGTATCTAAAAGCATTCAATGGATTTATTATTGTAAGTTTGTTTCTCGAGGGGGGGAAAAAGACCCTGAGGATTGCTGGAAATCTGGAAAAATATATAAGGCTCCCAAAGGCTCCTATAAGCCCAACACAGGAAAAGTCACTATTTAACCTGTATTCTTTTCCTGCTCTGTTAACAGAAAGAAGACAAACTATCAATCTACAAGTGAAAAGGCAAGTCTTTTGTGTTCCCTAGTGTGTTTTAAAAGCTTTAGATATCTTCAGAGTTCCTTAGATCTGTAATGAGACATGTTGCACTTGTACAGGAACTCTGACCTCCTGCCGTGCTGTACCTGGCACCAATACCTGGCACCAGTACCTGGAGATACTTTATCTCTGTCTGCACTTACAGCTTCCTATTGCATAATCTCAAGTGCCACAACTACAGCATCTTGCTTCATACTTGGCATCTTTTTGTACATATTGATTAACTAACTGAGACACAGTCCAAGACTGCAATGAGAGAAGGATTGGGCCCTAACTCTTCTAAGAATAATGTGGGTCAAAAGACTTAACTAAATATGGAAGCTGAATTTACTACTTCCACCCACTTCCTTGAGTGGGCTCAAGGGCTTAAACTACATGTACATCATTCCAGCTTTTCTGATTGGTGCAAAAGGAATAGAGTTCAAAGTAAAACTTCAGCTAGGAGCGACTTAATATCACTCTCTACAGTTTAAGGATATTAGGAGTTTAAGTAGCATGAATAATACTGACGTAATCTTAAAAGATCCCTGAACACCACCCATTTCCTTAATCAAAATAAAACATAATAAATTGCATAAGCTTATTCCTTGACCTAGTATGCATATAAGAAACTTCCTGAGACAAACTATCTGTTTGCTCTAAATAAAGCTTTTAAGAGCTATGGTATCTGTTTATCATTGTTAATGCACTTAAAAATCAGATGCTGAACAGAGCTGTTTGATACCAGTATTTATGAATAGGTTACTACGTCTGTGTAGAATGCATTTTGTAGACTTCCCATCGCAGAAAAGAATAAACATTTACTAACAGTGCATCAGACACATTTCTTGTCAAGCTCAATGCCTTACTTTTTTCTGAAATGTACACTAAATATTAACCTGCTTAAAATCTTTGAACTATTATTTATGTAACCTTCTTTGGTTCATTTAGGATTTCAAGCATACCAAGTCCTTTGTTATTTAGAAGATTTCAGCCTCTGTGAGGGACATCAAATGACTACTTGTTATACAAAAGTATCAATGTCCTGGTTTCAGCTGGGATAATTTTCTTCATAGTAGCTGTGTTTTGGATTTAATATGAGAATAAAGTTGATAACACACTGATGTTTTAGTTCCTGTTGAGTAGTGCTTACTCCAAGTCAAGGAGTCCTCAGATTCCCATGGTCTTCCAGTGAGGAGATGCAAAAGAAGCAGGGACAGAGCACAGCTGGGACAGCTGATCTGAGTTGTCCAAAGAGACATGCATAGAATCACAGAATCATAGAAAAAGCTGAGTTAGAAGGGACCCATTGGGATCATGAAGTCCAACTCCTAACCCTGCACAGGACACCCCAAGAATCACACCATGTGACTGAGAATGTTGTCCAAACACTTCTTGAACTCAAACAGGCTTGGTGCTTGGTGACCACTTCCACACCAAAACATCATGCCCAGTATTTAAATTGGGGAAGTTGGCCAGAAGGAGCCAACTGCTGCTGGAGAACAGGCTGGGCATTGGTCAGTGCATGGTGAGAAACTATTGTGCATCACTTGTCTTTCTTAGGCTTTACTCCTCTCTCCTTTTCACTACAGTTCATATTATTGTTGTTGTTATTATTATCATTATCATTAGTATCTTATTTTACTTTGTTTCAATTATTAAACTATTGTTCTCTTAACCCACCAATTTTACTTTTTTTTTCCCCAGTTCTCCCACTGGGCTGGGGTGGGGACAGTGAGCAAGCAGCCACATGGGCTAAGCTGCTGTCTGAGTTGCTGGCAGTCCTTTTTGGCACCAAACATGGGACTCAAAAGGTTGAGATAAAAACAGATCTGACTAAAGCATATTAAAACAACTTTGTTATAAGCCTTCCTTGTATTGGTTTAATAGTTGCTGGTCACCATATTGATTCATTTGCTCTAGGCCTGGGCTAAGGTTATCACTGTGTTGTTCTGTGTTGTACTGGCTTGTGATATGATAGAATGGCTGGTCATGAGCCTGCCTGGTTTGTGTCCTTTGGGAGCCATCTGGTGGAAACTATCCACAGTTACATCTACTGCCTTTTGCCGTCAGAGAGCCAACCCATGGGAAAAAAACCTTCCTTCCCCTCCAGGATGATTTCAGTAGCATTTGAGAATTTTAAAGACTTTGCATATCCTGTGACTACCCTTGAAACCAACCTGGTCCTTTTGGTAACAATCCGTATGTTGTTGCATATGGTTCAGGCCTTCTTTAGGGTTAAGAAACAATCTGTACCTACACAAACTTCAGTGACAGGCCAACAAGAGGCAACCACTCAATCCTTATTCCTGAGTGAACTGCGGGAAATACATAAATATTTCAACTGTTGTCCTGATGAGTGTACTACCACCTGGCTGCTCTGATGCTAGGATAATGGAGCTAACAGATTGGAATTAGAGGGTAGGAATCACTTTCTAAGAAAGCAGGCATTGACAAGGTGATTCCACAAGAGACACATGTCCTCAGCCTCTGGAAGCAATTCCTGTCAAGCATGAAGGTATCCTTACAAGAAATATGTTACATGTCACCACGGAAGTGGAAAGATATCCAATACTTGAGGGAATTAGCCATGCTACATATTATTTATTTTGACCTGGACAACACAAGGTTCCCCACAGATCCAGACCAATTCCACTGCACATGACCCATGTGGTGGAAGTTTGTAGAGTGTATCGAGAGTACACACCAACCTACTGGCAACGTTTATCTGGAAAGACATCACACAACCATCTATGGATGCAGTGGCTTACCATCTCTGGGAATTTGAAGACAACCTCTCTTCCTCCCTAATCCTATCTGTGGAGAAACTATCAGATAAACTGTACTAGGAGTTTCAAGCAGTTCAAAGAGGATGTGTTCTGTTCTCCACCTCTACAGACCCATGCTAATGACAGTAAGCATTAGCTCAAGAGGGAAGATATGGAAGGTACACACTATAGAATGGACACCCTGTGGGTTTAGCTGAGAGACCACAGAGAGGGCATGGGAATTGGGATGGAAGATCTACCTTGACCCTAGAGACATGGGTATATGAATTGTAAGGAAAACAGTCCCAAATGGGGATTCTTCCAGGAAAGCTGCTAGTCCAGTGGATGGTTTCCCAGGCAGCGTGGAAGGGCGGAATTTACTCCTGATCCTATGGAAAGAAATTCTAATTCATTTCTTCAAAAAGTAAACTCTCTTAGATGTTGGGGTTTTTTTTTGAAAATGCATATTCCAAACTAGTCTAGATTGTAAGTCCTCTTCATCAAGTGACTCATAAGAAGAATTTCATATGGGGCCCTAAGCAACAACTTTGAACAGATTAAACTAGAAATACTTGGAAAACACTCACAGACACTTGGGCCAAAGAACATGGCATTTAGTAGGCGTATTGTATCATGCACCAGCTGAGAAAACCAAATGATCCAATGGACTGTTAGATTACACTGAGAGCGAAAGGCAGGAGGAACTTCAAGCATTGGGGATGCACATTGGCGTCAGCACTAGATCGGCCAAGTGGGCTCGCCCTGCCCAATCAAAACTTTTACTGTAGAAGGGAATAAAGTTCCTGTAGTGTACATGAAAAATGTGCTGTGGAACAGTCTGGGTTATTCCTGCCTTGGGCAAAGGCAAACTCATCCGTGGGATTGTTTTTGCTCAAGGACGTGGGTATACTTGGTAAGGTGGGAGGATGGGCAAGTCTGGTTTGTGCATTGAGTGGATTTGATTGAATAGCCAGTGAATTGTATGATGTGAATTGCTGTAAAATGCTGTGTATTAGCACTTCTATGTCAGCTGCATGCACACCATTGCACTGGGCACCTCATGGTGCCTGTCTCCATCCCTCCAGCTTTGGGGATCTGAACCCAACTCCCCTTCAACTGCCACATTAAGAATAAACTTCGATGTAACTGGACAAGCAGAGCAGTGATGGAATCAGAACTGGCTTCAACATGCAACAATCTTAACACCAGACACCCTCTTTCCTGCCCTGAAAAACTGTTTATGACAGTCATAAGTCACGACTGCCATAAGCCAAAAGTCATGGACTAAATGAATAGACTTCTACGGGGAGTCTACAGATTAATGAAATGGTGTATGTGTGTGCATCCATAAAAAGATGGGAAAGATGGTGCTGTATCACAAAGTGTAGGATTTGGCATGACATAAATGGTATGGAATAAGCAGCTGAAACTTTTCTGGTTTCAGCTGGAAAATAATTCTCTTCCTAGTAGCTGGTACAGAGGTGTTTTTTTCTAATTAGTATGAGAATAATGTCAGTAACACACTGTTTCAGTTGTTGCTCAGCAGTACTTACCCTGAGTGAAACTTTTCAGTGTCTGATGCTCTGCCAGTGAAAAGGTGTTCAAGCCATGAGGGAAACAAGGCCGGGACCTGGACATGAACTGGCAGAAGGGATATAGAGCATCATGCCCCCTATAAAGTGGGGGGAAGTTGGCTGGGAGGGGGCCATTTGCTGCTGAAGAACAGGCTGGGCATCAGTCAGCAAGTAGTGATGAGCACTTGGGCTGTGCATCACTTGTGCTTCTCAGGTTTTCTCTCTCTCTTTCCATTATTATTTTGGTTCATTTACTTAACTACTTTATCTCAACCCAAGAGTTTTGTTTCCAGTCCCCTTCCCTATAGTAGGGGGAGGGGGCAGGGAGTGAGCCAGAGGGTTAGTTGCTAGCTGGGGTTAAACCACAATACCAAGGGATCTTTTGACCTCTGCTCTGTAAATAGTTTCCATGTCTTACATGCTGAAAATAGAAACTGCCAATATTTAGTCAATTCAGCTGCGATGGCATTTAAAAAAAGAGATAACCTCCCGAAAAACTTAAAAGACAAATTAGCTTGTATATTCAATTTAGTTGTGTGCGAAGGCTTCTCATTTTGTTTATATGTACATGCAGCAATACAAGATTCACTCTTGCAGCTTGGAACAATCTATTCAAGTAACCTGCATACATGATCTCACTACTTGTGTCTCAGCCACTGTCAAGGGTTCAATTTCTCCTGCAATTCTGATTTACTAGGACTTAGAGATGATTTTGCAAATCTGATACAATTTCAAAGTGTGTAGCTGTGCAGAAATAAACTCACTATGCTGACAAAATAAATCTTCCTGTAATTAAAGCTCAGTGTTTTAGTGTTTAATGTAGAAGTCTCTCTCTGTAGACTGCATATGTAGTTTCATTCTGAAGAAAAATCATGTCAATATAATTCAAACTGTAGTATGTAGACTGTTGAAGTGTTTATGTAGCTTCTCAGATAATAAGAAGCTGGAGTGTTTTTGTCAATAGTCCAGTCGCAGAAATTCACACCTTACAACCTCCAGCAGATTTCAGTTTCTTCTAGATGATTAACTTCATCACCTTTGTGTTCATTGATGCAGTGTAGAATTAGGGCATTTGTGCCTATGCTTTTGTCTGTGCAGCTCCATCACTAGTGTAGGGCTTTGCCACAGACTTCAGGTTCATGGAGTTTTTCTTCTGCAGAAGTTTTCTGGCTAAACTCAACAGAACCAGTGGTTCCTTCCTGGTATATCATTATGAGTGTTATAATATCTAAGCATTAAAACATAACACACAAAGGAGTTTTGCAGTTAACATTGAGCAGCACTACTCAGCTGCCTGTAATGTAAGAGTTGATGATCACAGCTAGCTATGCTCACCATGCAATTAAGAGCTTCTTCACACCATTGAAATCAAACTGAAGCACTACATTTATTAAATCACAACTGATGCTATGTTCAGCAACTCCATGGCTGTACACTGCTGTTCGGTATACAAGCTGCAGAGATCACTTCGGAGTCTCCTCAAACTTGGGCTCTACATGAGGAATGGGAGAGAGAAAATTTCTATTAGTCTCTTTTTATTCTATCTTCAAACACCACAAATAATCTGTAATTCAAAGAAAATCAGCGATTACATTGGCGATCTAAAGTAGTACACTGCAGCCTACATCCCCACTTTCTGGTTAAATGTGGGTAGCAGTATACAGTAACTAGGCTGGAGACAGGTCTTTTTCACCTTGCAGGAGTTATGCATAAAGACTAAGCCTCAGTAATATTCTGCCAGAACAGCTTTTAGCAACACCTGGGATAAGGAGGAAGACAGCAGAGACACTGCAGAAATCAACCAGAATTTTACTGGGCAAGTATTTCCAACGTAGCTCTTACAAGAACAAGTAATCAAGCTCTTCTCTCACTTTCATTAGTGTATTATCAGTGTATATTAACAGAGAGGAGCACACAGTTTCAACTTGACTCAGCAAGATACTCTCCACATGCAAACACTGACCAAGGAGTTCTTGATGTCCAAGGTAAAGGCTCACAAGGGTTAGAGGTTTGGGCACCTGGGCTACTAATGCTTGCTGTATTTAATACAAAGTCTAAGGCTCAGCTTATAGTAATCATCCCTAACGTAAAAAAATTGAAGTTCCTACACATATAATTACAATTTGAAACCTAACTGAAATTAGATCAAAAACAGGCAACAGTGGCAAAAGAACATAGTCAGGTTGTGTCTGTGCTTTGCTCTGTTCCTATGGTCACACAAATTCTTTTTCCTTACAAAAACAAGTAAAATTTTAATACATGTAGTTTCACACACAACACAGAAATAAAACTGAATATAGAGAAACTACATCCCTAAAACTGTAGAAAAATAAAAATCATAAATCCTACTTTACAGGTATTCTGGTTTATCTGCACCACTAACAACCCGACAACCAACTTTACCCAACTGGAATACTACCAAAACCCAAAACATTTTCAGGTATGTTCCTAGTCTAAATTAGAATTCCCAGACAGTCTGATCAGAATTACAAGTTGCTAACTATGGTGGCTTGGCCTTGGCTGACTGCCAGACAACCAAGCCTCATGCTGTCTGCCCTTTCTCTTCCACATTAACAGAGCAGTCAAACAGAAGCCATATCCAAATAGCTGAGGATAAAGATTTAATATAATTTAGCCACAAAATATTCATAAGTAAGAAAGTTAAGTCCTATGTTAATTTTCTGAAATAACTGGCTTTCCCGAGAAGCTTACAAAATCAAAAAAGTCACAGTTTAGATGATGTTAAGACTAACTGATACTCACATTATAGTCTGCTGATCTCTTTGGCAAGATGAGAAAAATACAGACTGTAGGCTATTACTAATTGAGCTCTTTTTTTAGGGTGTCTGAAGGACAATTAAGATAGGCTGATCTGACTGCAAGTGTTGTTAATCATTAGTATAAGGAAGACCACATCTCTGCTAAAAAAAGCAAATAATCAAAATAGGAGTCACATGGAAACATGTGAACTGTGCAAAAGCATCCAAAGGGCATTTTACACAAAATTAATGCTACAAATATAAACTAAAGGGGAATTAAAAAAACCTGAGAGTGATCATATCTCTACTTGAAACTAGAATTCAGTAAGATTGTTAACTCACCCTCAAATTTAAATTCTGGAAACTTGGTGAGATCTCCCTCACCATATGCCCGTTGGAGTCTTGCAAGGGATTCATTCATATCTTTTTGAAAGTCCGGTCCTGCATCAACAGGCCCTCCAGCTTGCCTGATAAACATTAAAAGTTGTGATTAACAACTTAGTTCTAACATTTCACATGGAAAATTCTACATTTTCAAGTCCGTTTATGAATTAAAACCTTTTCAATAAGCAACCTAAGGAAGTGTTCCCAAATCTCAAGATATGACACCTTAGGGCCTCCTTACCTTACACATAAATAAGATTCTCAGGGTAAAGGTTTTCTGCTATCAGGGATGAAAATCCAAATCTTTTGAGACAAAAGATGGTCTTATGAGGCAAAACTCTGATGAGTATGGAGGCTCTCAGGGCTTTTGGTTTTGTTTGTTCCAGGTGTGAATTCCTAGCAACATTGTGATTTGCATCACTTCTATCTCTGAATTAACTATCTCAGTAAAGCTTAATTGTTTTTATGAAGAGAACACCTTTTGAATGCTGAAGAAGCAAAAAAACACCACCATGACAGAACTTTCTTGGGATTCAACCCTCAGTTAACTAAAATAGTAACTCTTTAGATTGCCAGCACTCAGTTGTACCACCACAGGATCCAAGCTCAGAATTGATAAAACTACCAAATATCTGCCTCCCTACACAGATGGGTTTGTAGGTAAGGATACACACATCTTCCACCAGTAGAGCTAAGAAGCATCTTAATTCCTTCCCAGAAATATTTCCAAAGAATAAATTATACAGACTTACTATAATTTTAGTTTTCTGGTCAGTGGTTCATTCAAACATTACAAGAATCTAAGATTCCATTTGAAGGAACTGCTTATTAACTGCAGATGTTAAATGAACCATCCTGGTAATTCCATTAAGTCTCACTTGCTTTTGGAGGCTATTTCCATTCAGCTTCTGGAAACAAGACTACAGAAAAACTGTTTTTTCCAGCCAAAAAAAGGAAGAAAGGCTTTGTTTGGCTTCTGCCCCCCTCCCACTTATAGAGCATGTAGATGGGTAAAAATCTATATACCACTGCATTCATGAAGTGTGCAAGAGACCGTAACTTTTTGCCTTAACTGCTCAAGAAGAATGACATTAGCATTTTTTCTCTTTTAAGGGAAAAAAATGTTATATTTTCTATTATATATGCTTGTTCTTGCATATCCCACTAGTGAAGCCATCACTAAGTGTTGCAGGAAAACACACTTTAAAAATTTACAGACCAGTCTACAAAACTATCAAATTGTCAAAAAATCAAACACTTCATGTCTGATGTTTTTATGTCAAAATCAACAGATTTTCTCCTTTTGCCATCAACCCCCCATTAAGACAGTTTCCTTTACTTACTTGCTCTTCGTGTTGTACTCTCGGATCTTGTCCAAGAAGAGCTTCTGAACCGGGTCGAGTTCTTTTGTCTTGTTGAACACAATTGCAGAGAGCCCAATGTTCCTGCGCACATGAATAGACACAGCGGAGTGGAAAAGGGAGGAAAGCCGCAAGATCTGTCGCAGGATCATGATGGCACTGCTGCTTTAACCATTAAGAAAACACCAAAGCAGAAATAAAGAATTAGTCACAGCGATATAAATGCATAAAAAAGCAGGAAAAAAAGTAGCTTGGAGCTGAAACCAAAAAAGTATTTAAAAGAGAGTTCCTTTATTAAGACATTATTAAGATAAATGCATAAAGAAAAATGTACTTTGGAGCTGAACTTCAAAGCAGAGAGGTACTCAAAGGTTATTTAAAACGCCGGGGGAGGGGAAATTCCAGCACTCATTGAACACGAGCCCACTGTGATCCCACGGGTGCGGCTCCGCGGCCCGTCCGGTACGGAACCGCGACAGAACAACCCAGAAAAACGGTGAATTCCACTCTTCACGTTGTTCAACTAGAAAAAAGGTAGCAATTTTAACCCAGCAAAGCTCCCCAGAGTCACCTTGGCCGAAACACCGCTTCCGCTCGGCCTCGCCGCCCTCGCGATGCGCGCCGGGAACCACCACCGCACCTTCCCCCGCCCCCTCGCGCACACCCGGGGTTTCCCCGTCCCCACACACCGTCCGGGCCCGCTCAGCGCCCGCCGAGACCTGGGGTAGCGCAGGAAGAGCCCTGGGACAGCCCAGCACGCACCGCGTCCACACACAGCCGCTTCCAAGTGAGGGGAAGCGGCTTGGGGCCTTCCGGAGACGCGAGACCCGTAGCTCCCGCGCGGGGGCCGCCGGGAATCGTAGTTCGTGCTGGGGCGCGGCGGTGTCGCGCGCTTTCCCCGCGCTGGGCCTGCGCGTCGCCCCGATCCTGGCGGAACCCGCTCCTGGACCGGGAGCGGGGGGAGTTCCCGGACGCGGACGTACGGCGGGACGTGTCGGTTGCGGCGGGCGGGCGGGCGGACGGACAGACGGACGGACGGTGGTGGCGGGTGAGCGCGGCCCGGCCCATGTTTTGTTTCCGTTTCTCCCCCGGCGGCTCCGCGATCCCATTTCCGTTTCGGGTTCAAACAACGACACGGAGGCGCCGCGGGAACCGGGACCTTGGGGGAGGTGGCGCCTCGGCAGTCGCGGGGAAAGGCCCCCGGGATTAAGGATCGAGTGCTCCCGCCGCGGGGCTCGCGAGGCCTCCCCGGCGCGTGAGAACTGATCCCCGCTTGTAAAAACCTCGTCTTGCGTGAAACGTAACAGGATGTGGCGTCTTGTGATTCTCCCCTTGCAGTGGTGAAAAGCCCCTCAAGTGATGTGTGCGGTTCTGGGCCCCACTTTCCGCGAAGGACACAGAGGGGCTGGAGGAAGTCGAGAGAAAGACAACGGAGCTGGGAAAGGGTCTAGAGCACAAGTCTGATGAGGAGGAGCTAGGGGGACTCATCCCCGGTAAAAGGAGGCCCGGAGAGGACCCTACCTCTCTTCACAGTTCGCGACAGGAGATTGCAGCGAGGTGGGGGTCGGGCTCTGCTCCTCCGCAAACCAGTAATAGTCTTAAACTGTGCCAAGGGATATTTGGGATGGACACTAAGAGAAATTTCTTCACTGAAAGGGTGATTAGACATTGGAACAGGCAGCCCCGGGAGGTGGTGGTTCTCCACTAACCCTGGAGAAGTTAAAGGAAAGACTGGATGTGGCACTTAGTGCTACAGTCTAGTTGATGTGCTGTTCAGTCATGATGATCTCGAAGGTCTTTTCCAACCTAACTGATCCCATAATCTTGCATAGTTTGCTTCCTAATGTTTGGCCAGGTACAGGCTGCACAGCCATGGCTCCCATTTTGGCTTTATTTTCTCACTTCGGGCTGTTGATAGGGAAGTTAAACACATCAAATCTGGTGTGATTTTTCCCCACCTTGTTCAGTGCTCCACTATCTCCATCCTAAAACTAAAGTTGCTCATGAGTTGTAAAAGCTGATCTGTAAAGGACAGGCTATGTGCTTTGTTACCTGCTTTGTTGTTGGATTTATAATTTGGATGATATGGATGGATAGGGCCCATGTGCTCCACACACAAGAGCTTCTCTGGGGCACAGGTAACTCCAGTGACTGGGCTTCAGTATCAGCTGATTATGTGTATGAGCTCCAGAACTGGATGCCATTTCACAATTACCTGATAGGATAGCAAACATAATTCTGCTCAGAGAGTTTGTGCCTATTTCGCAGTGGGCTCATTCCTTGCTTAACTCCTTGTGTTCTAGGGAAAAGATAGATCTTAAACAGAACAAAAGTACTACTCTCCTTATTGTAAAAGATACTAGAGTAGCTGTCATACAAGGAAAGAAGGCTTTGTTGACAGGTGCCTTCTTGTATGTTAGCGGAGGTGAGATTTTTTTTCTTGGCTAACAGGTAAGTCTTTTAGGGCGTGTTAGGTTGAAAAAGTAAAAACAAGCAGAAATCAGTAGGCTGAACTTTCCAGGAATCAACCACAGTTTTTATGCTCCCTTGAAGAAATTCTGCTGGTTTAGTGTTCCTGCCAAATAAACCCTCCAGGCAAGCCAGGGTGTTTGAGTCTCCTTTCTCTCAGTAGCCTTCAGGAAAGGGTCAGGCAGCTCAGTCCCATCTGAACCTATGTTCACTTTCAAACTCTGCATCATCCTATAGGAACAAACTGCTAGACTTCATGTGAAATGTATATATCATAAGTCTCTTTATGCTAGTATAGGGAAGACTGAATAATTTTCCCCTTTAGGCTTCTATGAATTTTAATTAGTTTATGTGTTTGCATTAAGTTATTCTTTGTATCCATTTCCCTTCTTTGTATCTGTGCTCAGCAGAATCATCTTTCTTCCTCTTTGTGTACTTGCTCTTTATGCACCTGCTCTTTGTGCCTGGGTTCCTCTTCCCTGCCCCTCCAGGGATCCAAACATATAACAAAGCCTGAGAGATTAAACCATGAACTGCCTTTGAAGAGGGAGTGGCCAGTTACTAGTCCAGCTGCCAGTTTGGAGTCCAATCCATAGGGGCTTCTAAATGCCTTACCTAATTCTGTGCTGTTACTTTGGGCAGTAATATTTTATCACTCTGCATTACTCTGCATTTAGCAGTACTGAATATTTTCTGCCATAGACCTATCAAGATGGTGAGTTCTTTCTGTAAATTTGCACTGTTTTTTCAGTAAATAATGTATGAGTATGTCAAAGAACAGAAATCCCAGCCTAACCCCTTTGTGACCTTAATGGTAACCTCCCTTCATCACAAAAAAAAAAGATAATTTACCTTTGTTTTGTGTTTTCAATCTGATTGCTAATACAGAAAAGACATTCACCCCTTTTTTACCATACCAGTTTGTCACTGTTGACAGAGACAGGGACATTAACACACTGAAGATCATGTAGTAACAGCCACTCTTTATTGTTCAGCAGATCCTTTTATAAAACTTCGGAATTTTCTGTGCTTACAGACATGATTGCTCAAGGGTCTTAACTCCACCTAGCTCACCGCCCAATGATATGGGTGTGTCTGTGCTTCAAAGGGATTGGCTGAGGTGTCATGTCTAGGGACTTGTTTACTTCAAGCTAGGTTGATCGAGCTGGTTGGCTGTTAAGCCAAATCATCTGTGCAGCTACAGTCCCGCTATAGCTGTCATTGTTCCCCCTTCTCAGTTTAATAAAAATGCAAAGTGTTCTCTATTATCTGACCTGCAAAGGTCCTTTGCAGGCAAAATGACAGGGCAGCATAATGACACATCTAATTTTACTTGATAAGCGTAGCCTGTCTTAGCCAGTGATGCATCCCACATATCATTGAAAATGTTACATCCATTCCCAGGAGCTCAAGCCGGATTACCAGCAATACAAGCTCTCAAATTGGCACACTGCAGCCCTATTATTGGAAGTTACAAACTTAAAACTTAACTCTATGAACAGGAAACATTTCAACTTTAGAACTGTGGGAAAATCTAATAACAGGAAAAGCAACTTGTCCAGTTTGGGTTTTTGCCTTAAATGAACTTGTTATACCAAAAAGGTCCCAGATCACTATGTGTCTTTTGCACCAGTTGTTTAACTCAATGCTCCACACTGTTTGCTGCAGCTTCATCAGGAAGATACTGTCTCTAGTCCCAAGCAGGATGCAGTGTAGAGTGGACACACCTGACAATTATCCATTGTGTTCTGATGTCCTTGGAAATACAGGCTTACCCATGTCCCCATGTAATGACGTCCCATGGACCTTCCCACTTGTTTGTGATAATGTCTTTTATCATTAATTTAGGCTTAGGTGGCTGGGCATCTCTAGATGACTGCAGTGATAGGAAATGATTTAAGATTACTGGGTTTTGGGATTTTCTGGTACTATTAAGTGATTCAAGGTGTAAACAACTTTCACTACTTTGCTCTGCGGGGTTTCACTGCACACTCCCCTGATGAATTTCTGCCTGAGGCCAGTGTGTTATTAGCCCCATGAAAGTTCATCATGCTCTGAGAGCTGCCAGCAACCTCCCAGAATGGCTTAAGAATAATTAGCGAGATTGCATGATTGGAGGTGTTTTGAAAAAGCAAAAATATTTTAATTAAAGCAAAAATAACAAACTAAAACAAAAAATAAAAGCCATGCACAGTGCAGGGGGGTTCCTTGGACCTGTCAAGGCACCCCAAAAATGCCCCGAGTATCTCTCTCTTAAGTATACAATGATCTAGGAGGATTTTTGGCAAGCTGCCCATAAGAAAATAGTTACATTCCTTGAGGGACAGCTCAAGGGTCCAGCAGGTGCTTTTTCCTGGCACTGGGCCAGTTATCGTGAGAAGAGCATAGAAGTTTCTGGTTCATCTTCCTTATAAGTTCAGGGGTGAGGCTTAAACTCTTTTCCTAATACAGGAACATCTGCTCGGGTGTGGGGGTGCAGCATCTCATCCTTTTTAATTTTAGTGCAAAAAAGAGAAAAAAAAAAGAAAAATAGTTACCCTGAAAAAGTCTCACCATTTGTGCTAAATAACTTATTATTTCTTTATAACTCAGTTTTCTAACTCAACTGCAGTTTTTTATGTATTAAATAATTTTTAATTTGTTACCCTTGCTTCTTTTCCAGCCAATTATTTCAATTATTATTTTTTTAAGATTAAAATTCAGTCTCTCATTGCTTTGGAACTATAATTTGGTTTTTAGTCTGGTGAGATATGCTCAAGTGAATTATATTCTCTTCGTTATATAGAACTGGGACTAACAGAACCTTTAAACTTTTTTAACATACAATTTGAAACCAAGGTAACAAAACGTAACAGCAATGACTTATAACAACTTTCTTAGTGGAAAGAATACTCTACTAAGTAATCTTTAATTAGTGCAAGCTTTATAAAAACTCAGTCTCTACTTTGAAAATGTTCAGTGTCCATACTGTTAGTTTGTGTCAAGGTGTAGGAGTCCTTTTGAAGCCATGGTCTGTGGTCACTCAGTGTCCTTTGCGTGTTTTTCTTCAGGTGTGTTCTGCTGCTCTTTCATCTGCTACAGTTGTGGCTTGATATTTTTTGCAGGAATCCATTTAGGGCCCGCACCTGTGGTAATACAGGCAAAACTTCTCCCCCATATTTTAAGAGGGTAGGGCCCCAAAACTTGTCCTGTTTCAGGATCTTTTATAAACAGTGGTGGCCGTTCCTTGAGCTTTGCTTGAGCAGTCTTACCAAAGTGTCTGAAGATTGGGGGCATCTGTTCCATAAAAGAATTATTTAAGAAGTTAAAGACAAACATAGCTTTATTTAACCTTTCTACTGTAGAGAGCACTTCTACTCCTCCTTTTTGTCTCTTCAGGAGTGTTTTCAGTTTTCTGTGTACTCTTTCTACAATAGATTGGCCTATGGATGAATGAGGTATTCCTGCAGTGTGTTGATCCCCCACATGTTGAAAAACTGCTGTAATTTGTGAGAAATATAAGCTGGTCCATTGTCTGTTTTGATTTCCTGAGGGATGCCTAGGGATGAGAATGCCTGTAGGAAATGTTGAATTGCATCTTTGGTCTTTTCTCCATTGTGTGCTGAAGCATAAATTGCTCCTGAAAACATGTCTGTAGAGAGATGTATGTGTTTGAATTTTCCAAATTATTGATGTTGTGTTACATCTGTTTGCCATATCTGTAGACTGTTCAAACCTCGGGGGTTTACCCCTGTTGCTATTGCTGGAATGGCTAGTTTTTGGCAGTCTGGACATGCTTGGACTATTGCTTTCGCTTGATTTTGAGAGATGTTAAACATTTTTACCAGGGCTGATGTGTTCTGGTGAAGGAATGCATGGCTTATTTGAGCCTATTAAATAACATTTGGTAGGGTGTTCTGTATTGTCATTGCCCGAAGGTCTACCATTGCATTGCTTTCTTCTATGAAACCTGGGAGGACAGTGTGCAATCTAATATGTGTGATAAACTAAGATTGCTGTTGAGAAGAAAAAAGAAAAATTAATTTTTAAAGTAAACTGTATAACTGATCATTTGAAACTTCTTTGCGCAGAGATCCCTCTGCTCTCTCCACCACACCTGCAACATAAGAGGAATCCATTACCAAGTTAAAAGGAAACATGAACTTAGAAAACACATGCACAACAGATGCTAGCTCCACAATCTGGGCAGAGCCTTCTACTTTCTCGATGTCTGATTCCCATTCTTTAGTGTCTGGATTCAGCCAAGTGATTACAGATTACTGAGACTTCTCTGAGCCATCTGTAAAAAAGGTTATTGCCTCTAGAGGTGTGTGACTCTTTAGAGGTTTCTGAATTAATTTCAAAGGTGAATTTAATAACTTATGTTTAGGGTAATGAACTGAGATTTTTCCTGCAAAATTCGCAAGGGCAATTTGCAAAACTTCTGAATTTTGACTTAACCATTCTAAATACATAGACTTGACCAGCAAAAATATTTCTGCAAAATCTTTGCCTGAAAGAGAAAGCATTTGAAATCTGGCTTTTCATATGTGCTGAGACATAATTTCAGGGCAGGTTGTTACAGTTTTACCCATTTGTCGAGACAGAAAGACCCATTACAGTATTACCAGATGGTCCTTCTTCTCCAGATCCCACTGGAAAATCAACCCGTGAATCTGGGGGCTTTCTCTGTTCCATGAAGGGGGGTCGAGATCCACATGGCTCACTCTGCCGCCTTCCGCAGCAATATATTCCACTGCTCCGCTGGGACTTTGCAGCAATTCCGCTGTCCGCAGCACTTTCCCACCACCTTTCACAGCCTCACCAGCTGTCTGCAGCAATCTCACTGCTCTGCGGCACTATCCCACTGCCTCCCGCAGCAATATTCCGCAGCTCCGCAGCACTGTCCCGCCTCCTGCAGCCTCATCAGCTATCCGCTGCAATCCTGCTGCTCCCGTCTCCCTGAATACCACAGCCACTTGTTGCTATCACGTCAGGAGGTCACCAGATGTCGCTGTTGACAGAGACAGGGACATTAACACACTGAAGCTCGTGTAGCAACAGCCACTCTTTGTTGTTTGGTGGCTCCTTTTATAAAGCTTCTGAATTTCCCGTGCTTACAGACGTCATGGGTCAAGGGTCTTAATTCCACCTAGCTCACCGCCCAATGATATGGGTGTGTCTGTGCTTCAAAGGGGTTGGCTAAGGTGTCATGTCTAGAGACTTGTTTACTTCAAGCTAGGTTGATCAATCTGGTAACTGTTAAGCCAAATCATCTGTGCAAATATAGTCCAGCTGTATCTGTCATACCAGTTTGCTTCTTTGGGAGTTTTCAGTAAGAGACATTGCTCAAATCTCAGTTTTGGAATATTTTCTAACAGTCTGACAGATCACCTGTAACCATGCGGTTGTCAGTGCATTTAGGTAATTAAGCCTGTGTCCATTCTTCAGAAGTTGCGTTTCAGTCTTTTACATTTATCATGGAAGTAATAGGCAAGGTTAAGTGATACAGAAATTGGACTCCTGGGGCGCTATTCAGTGGACACTACACTGGCCCTTTGGAGATTTTCACAGAGCCAGATCTGGAATGGGTTCTGGGTTTGCTTCTAGTGATGAGATATTGATAAGGTGATTTTTTACTTCCTAGCCTTAGTAGCTTCTTACAGAATGAGCCAGATGCAGCACTTGATTTTTTCACAAAAGAAGATCTTACAAAATAGTTTTTGAAGGACATGACGAATAGTTTGAATATCTTTAGACAGTTCACATAGCAGCTGTAAAACATAGTTGGTTACTGTTACTTCTGAGAAGTTTTAAAGATTAATACTTATGCTTATTATCTTGTCTTCAGTAGATATTCTTGCTAATAGTTCTGTTTGGGATAGAGTAGTACCTGGGAAAGGATGATTCCTGGATGGAAATCTTGGTGACCTCTTCTGTTTTGGATATTTAAATAGTAGTCACGTTTTGCTTTTTCTCAAATTTTTTTTCTTCTTCTGTACTTCTACTTCCTGCTTCTTTTGCTCTGAGTTCATGATGTTATTTTCTGTAAATTGTTAATATAATTTGGCCTGGTTTTTATCATGTGAATTTTATAGTTATGGCATATGTGCTGGTTAGTGAAAAATAGCAATACCAGACAAGCAATGTCTTTACAGATCAAATGCTGTAATTCTTTGTTTTCCACTTACGTTCCCAACAGACTCCAGTGTTCTACAGGGCATGAAAATTTGCAGCATTAGTTAGAATGTCATAACAGAATAGCTTTTCCTTTCATTACTAGCATCCTGCTTTAGTTTGAGACTTCACAAGATCCGTTCATTGTGCTCATGTCATCAACCGTTCACCTGTGGGAGTCATGGGTGGAAAGATGGGGTAGTCAGCAGACACTTTGTTGTTGACTTTATTTACTTTTGAAGAAATCATGGATCTTCTCCCTAATTGCCTCCTGCAGCATTTCATGTAATAAAATGCTACTTATATTTATAAGCATCTTTCACCCATGCTAGGAAGGTAGTTTGAATTTTCAGTGTGCTTTGTTTGTAGCAACAACAAAAGAAATACATGAATTTGGTGCCTCCAAGAGAATCAGGCTTCGGGCTCTGTGCAAATGTCTTAATAGTCCCATGGTTGCTTCTAGATGATTTGTTTGAAGAGAGGTATAGTAATATATTTTGTATAAAAATCTGTATTAGCTTTTCGATTTATTTTTTAAGATGAATTCTTGGCTTTAAAAGGATATTCTGGTACTGGATTTAAAAAAAAATTTGTGATAGGACACAAAATATTGTCTAGTCATGTTGATCTGTGACTTACACAAAAAATTATTTTCTGTTCATAGCTCTGTTCTTAAGACATTGCAGCCATGACTAAGAGAGAGGCAGAAGAGCTGATAGAAATTGAAATTGATGGAACTGAGAAACAGGAATGCACTGAAGAAAGGTATGTACTGTCTTTGCTCTTTGGGATCCTTAGGCAGCAATTAATTAACTACTTAGTTTTTCTGTTTCTTATCTAATTAAATGGTGGTTTTCCAGAAGTTGAAATGTATCCACTGTAGGAAGTATAGTGCTGTCATGTTCCTCAACCTTAGTTATCTAAATCCTAAACCGTTTTGGTTATCTCTTGCTACATTATTCGTACTCTACTTTTCCTATTTTCATGTCTGTAATAGTATGTCTGTGTGTGCTGCAACCCTTTCAGCTTCAGTGGATCCTTCTGTAATTGAGATTAACCTTTCTATATCTCCAATCCTTTGCTTTACTGTTATACAGGATTTCTGCAGGATGATTTGTTTTTAACAAATACTGATACTGAGCAGAAATGATGCTCAGTATCAACTATACTGTTGTTAGGGCCATTGAAACCATACATACTAAAGTAATGTACCCTCTGACTTAATTACCTCAACCTGGATTTTTCATTTCCAATGCTTCCCTTCTAATTTTCATTACTGTGTTTGGAAGCTCAGAGCATCAGTTAATGTGTAGGATAGATCCTCAGAGCATCAGATAATGTGTTGCAATCTGGTCTAAGCACAGAAGAGCAGAGAAAACTAACTCTCTGTGAATAAAACAGATCAAACCCAGAAAAGTACGAAATATACCCCAAAAGTTGATAAATCAAAAGAAGTTAGATGTTGATACCAAAAAAAACTATACCGTTTATTTAGTACTAAAAGAGGTAAAGAGAAAAGGTAGAAAAAAGGAAATAGAAAAAGAGGTGAGGGGCAGGATCAGGTAGAGTGACAAATATTAAGTAGAAGCATATCACCCTTCTGAGGGTCCCAACGACATCTTGTTGCTTCCCTCCATCTGGTCTTCTTGGTAGTGAGGATCCCTACTAAACAGTATAGAATCCAGTGTATTCGTCTGGGCAGGTGGGAAAATGCAGGTACCTCCTGAGGGGGGACAGGTTTGACACGGTCCTTTGCAAGACTGTAGATCTGTTGCATCTTGTATTATCACGTACAGTGCTCTGGTGCAGGGTCTGAGGACCCCTTCAGGGGCGACCTTTGATGGGCCATGACACCCCCTCTGTTGTCCCTCACATGGTTGTCCCTCACATAGGTGTGGCCTTACAGGGGCGGGAGGCCCCACAGCTGGGCCAGTCTGCCCAGTGGAGGATGGGCATTCACTGCATCTGGCCAGAGGCTCTGCCACACACCCAAACCCTCTCCTCCTTCTCCTCTTTGGTGTAGGGATCTGTGGGAGCCTGGCAGCAGAAACACCTGGAGCTGTGGCTTCCACTCCAAAGGTGCTGGGCTTAATCCTCTTGTGAATGTATTCTTTTACCCCAGACTTGAGTCACTTTATCTTATCTCTGTTACTTGCAGTCAAGGGCCTCAGTCAGGAGGCCCATTCAGGGTGTGGTGGTCTTCCATGCAGCTCTTGTTACCCACTTTTGCTATAACAGGCAAAAGTCTTTCATAAAGATGTTTAGCCATAAACTATAACTTTCAGTCTCCAACAGGTAGAAAGAACTGAGGCTGGTTATGTTAACTACTCTTTAAGAACCTATTCTGGAGAACTGATTCAAAGCCACTTACTAGTTTCTTATCATTCTAAGTTCCTTGTGTATTTTTACCACTGACAGACTATGTGTGTGTACATTCTGGTTTCCTTCTGTGTAAATAGAGAGAGCCCAACTGTGTAAAGTCATTGTTGTAACATAAGTCCTGCAACAGTGACATTTCCAAATGCCTGTGCCAATGCTGTCCTTGTAGTGCGGGACAACCATGTCACATGACTAATAGTTCTTTCAAGGCTCCATGTTGCTGTACTTCCTGGTTGTCCCTTTTATGTGTTAAGCTTGTTATTCTTGTGCTGACTGGTGAAAAGACATGGAAGGTTGCTATGTATGAGCGTGAGTATTTTTTTCCTTCTATTTTCCCTGACTGGTAAGTTTCTGTGTTTGCTTTTAACTTGAATATCTTTTAAATACAGTTCAGGCAAAGCAAATAACATTAGTTTACTCTACATGCAAGTTAACAATATTTGCTAACCATGGCTTACTCTCTTGATGACAGTGATCTGAATCTTGGTATTTACCTGAGCTTTTTAGTGGTGACAGGGTGAAAGAAGAGTTACACTACTGTAAAATTAATGAACTCAATTTAGTAATTGACTCTCTACTCAAATGAAGAATACTCAAACTAATACTGCATAATATTAAGATTTCAGAGTCAGTATTATTTTTTATCTAGTTTATTTTAACTTTTATTAAGCTTTCCTATACCTGCTCTTTTAACATGTAGGTAATGATTTATTATATTAATTTGCTATTTAAGCATTGTTGAGCAAACCTACACCACTGCCGAATTTGTGAGTCAGGCTATTGACATCAGTGAGCCCATTGGAAATCTTAAGAAGTTGCTGGAACCCAGACTGCAGTGTTCCTTGGATGCACATGAGATTTGCCTGCAAGATATCCAGGTAAATTGAAAGGTTATGAAAGATTTAACTTAATAATAGAGAAATGTTTTACATACTTTTTCCTTTTTTTTCATTTTCTGTGGAATTCATGCTTCATTTGGAATATTAACTACAATTAAGGGTTTAATTTCATGTCAGGTTCATTATCATCAGACCATGTAATATATATACACTAGTTCAGTGTGAATACAATCAAAATACTCTTGGAGTTCCTGGTGTGAAGTTAAGAAACCACCTTGCAAGTGAAAGAAGAATGAGGGCGATTACTGTACTACTTTCTCTAGTGGTAGCCCACATCATTTATTGCTGCCGAACTTCCATAAGTCTAATCTTGTTTTGAATCTAAAAGAGAAGGTTTCTGTATTATGGAGATATAGAGGTAGCAAACCATTACTCAAGAAATCCCCCCGTTTTTACAGGCATTACCACGTTAGGCAGTATACCTGTTTTGCATTTCATTTAGCTACGTGTTCTATTTGAAGTTACAATCAGACAGCAGGAGAATATTGTTACAAAGATAAGAATTTTTATGAAAGTATTAAAAACTCAGAGAAGGAACTGTAGATAGTTTCCAGGTAGCGAAGGTACCTCCTCATATTGCATTGCTTATTTTAGGTTAAAAAAATGTTCCTGTAGGTGAAAATATCTTAAACAGAACAAAGTGACAAGTTTCAAATGCAATCAAATCTTTTCTGTTATGTGCTGTTGTCTACACAGCACTAAAAATATTTGCCTGCTTCTCCAGAAAATTTTCTGCAGGCACGAAGTGTTTTTAAAGGAGAACAAGTTTCTTGTAACTATGAGACTAATACATATTTTTAATTTTTTTCATTTTTAATGCTTTTATCAAGCTGGACCCAGATCGAAGTCTTTTTGATCAAGGAGTGAAAACAGATGGAACAGTACAACTCAGTGTGCAAGTAATATCTAGACAAGGTAAGCAGTTACATATCTGTTGTACAGATAAACTAATATTGTAGGAATACATGTGAGCAAACCTAATCTTCTATTCCTAGCTGTAAAATTGAGAAAATCAATGAATGGTCACAGAGCTTCAGAATCTCTTTTTCATTGTGTACTGTAGTTCTAAGTAGTAAAATTAAAATAAATGTCATGGAGTAATGCTATTTAAAATGTTTTTAAAAGGAATTTCATATGATTTTTATGAGTAACAAAATCAAACACAAATCCAGAACCCAAACAATTCTTTGTTGAGTAGTCTGTTGCTGTATGAGGTTTTCCTAAAGGTTGAGTAATTACTCATATCAGACCAAATACTAATGCCAGCAAAATAATTTTGTGTAGGTAGGTGACAGTTTCATCCCTGTGAGATGAGTGAGTTTGTGTGTTTTATGAACCATTACATTTTGAAAGTAAATGTAGCTAACTGAAAATACTTATCAAGGTCCAGGATCACTGTCTATTGTCTGTTTTCTTTTGATGAGAAGTCAGAATAAACCATTATGTCAGAGGAACATTAACCAGTTGGGTATGGATTTGTTGAGGCATAGTTTTTATTTGTATTATCTGGTATGACAGGATTTCCCCTTGTCACATTCTCAAGAACTAGCAGCCTCATTGTTTTGTTTTTTGTCCTGGTTTTCTGCTTTGCCCCCTCCATATGTCTTGAGTGGAAGGATAGCCACCACTCTTTAAAGATAATGTACCTGTTGGGCTGTGGTAACAGCTACAGGTATTTATTTCTGTGTTTTTGAGCAGGGACAAGTTCATACAGGAGTAGATTAATTGTCTATTTTGAGTTACATCAACAAAGCAAATGAGCAAAATTTGGGACGCACTTTTTGTTTCCCTGTGGCTTCATTGTAGATTAAACTGAAGAAAACTTTTCTGCTTTATATTAACAGTCTTCAGTAAGATACAATTTGCATTTAATGCTGAGTGTCAGATGACTAGTGCTAGGTTGAATCCTCAGTTCCCTATATGTAATGGGGAGTGTACTACCTTTCTGCTTATAAAATAGAATGGAAATATCCTTCAAGGAACTAGAATAACTGCTCTTAATTAATGCCCAGTAACTTCTAGTATTGAGTGTTCAGACCTCCATTTTCAAAGGGAATTGAATGATGAATATCTTTACTATCATCTTTCACGTTCTTCCTGTGTTATGTTTTTTCCCTTTAATGCTAAACTGAGGTTCATGATCACATAGCACAAGGAGCTTCTTGCTCCCTGTCCCCATCACACCTTCTCTTCTCTCTCCCTCCCTGCCTCCCCTCTTAAAAGGTAAGTACTTCTGTGTCACTTTGGAGCACTCCTCAGTGTTGTTTTTCAGGTCTCAATACTTTAGCAACTCATCAGAAATATGTTTGTTGAAGGCATGTAAAAGACGTCAGGGCATGTTTTGGTTTGAATAGACAGTTATCTGCTGAGGAAGATTGGAGTCTCTCTTGGAATGTAAGCTCCCCCTCCTTTTTTTTTCAAAAAACCCTAACAGAGTCAGAAATACAACCTGATGCCCTGTTAGTCAGGACGTTGGAAACAGTCCAAAAGTCAGCCCTCCTGGAGTGGCAGATGCGGTCCTGTTGGCAGCAGAGATGATGGTCCTGTGGAGCCAGGGGTCCCGAAGTGGGTCCAGTCTTCCTTTGGGAGTCCTGTGGGAAACACCAGAGTGCCTGGTGATACTTGCAGCTCTTTTTTATCTAGGTGGAAATGGTTGCCCTTCTGCTCTCTAGTAGAGCATCTCACAATAGGATGATGAAATGTGTCATGCCATTGGTGAGCTTTGATGGTGCGTTAACAAAAGATACTCCCATGGGGGTAGTGAAAGACTGAGCAGAGATAAGAGACAATACCCCACCTGGTTTTTAACAGCTGGCTTATTATCAGGGAAGGCAGTTATCCCCTCTCTTCTGGAGTTACAACAGATTAAAAAAAAAAAAAAAAACAACAACTTCGGCCATCTCTTTGTTTTGGTCAAGTACTCTTTAAGTATCTAACACTTAGTCTCTTTTGTAACTTATGGGGAAAAATTCTTTAAAATAAAAAAGGAGCAAACCTAACCCCCAACAGGGCAAAATATCAGAAAACAAATAGCATGCATATAACAAAAGGAAGATATTTGGATCACTAACAGGAAAATGGACTTGTTACTCTTGAGCACAGTGGCTTTGGGCCAGATGAGAAAAAACAGTTTCTTACTCCATCCTTATATTTTACTTCCATGAGTGAGGTTTTGAGAGATTCTCAGTTCACTTATGTTTATTTTTGCCTAGCTTGTGTAATGTATAGAATTCAGCTAGGAGTGATCAGTGTGCTGGATTGGATTCTCTTTTTCTTGAAAGAAAAGCTGCTATGTCAGTTCAAATGCTCTACCAAATTTTGATCAGCTGGTTTTAAATTCAAAGACAACTGGTGAAATATAGTTCTTCTGTAGTTGAACTTGAGTGTAGTTCTTTCATAGCATTTCATTCTACAGCAGATAAAATACCATTCCTATTTTTCATTTTACTAGTAAAGCTCTTATGGCACTCTACCTTGCCCTAACTCATTTCTTCTGGTTGGAGGAATGGCAATGTGTGTGGTTTTCCTTCCATTGTGAGAGCAGCAGCTTTGAGTGCAGCCCAGTTCTCTACTGCTCTGAACTGAGCCTCTTGTATATCTGTGGAGTTGTGAGTAGCTGTGTTCCATTGTACATCAAAGAGTTTGAGAAAAGCTTTTCTTTTGAAGACATCCACAATTAAGTATTT
The DNA here is from genome assembly GCF_965231275.1 of Zosterops lateralis. Taxonomy (NCBI): domain Eukaryota; kingdom Metazoa; phylum Chordata; class Aves; order Passeriformes; family Zosteropidae; genus Zosterops; species Zosterops lateralis. The sequence continues at coordinate 116,675,197 of NC_139763.1, forward strand.
TGGGCCTTTTTTCCTATAATAATTTCTGAAATATGTTATTTTTAATATGTAAAGGAACAAATCATAAGTGTAATGATGCTTTCTTAGATTAAAGATGCTGTTTAACTAATGTCCTTTCTCTGGCTGTGGTTAGTACTAGAAATTTCAGGGTGAGTAAAACCAAGCAGGCTGCCTGTAGGTCACTCATCACCCCAGTATATTCTCTACCTTCAGACAGTTGGCAGTACTGTCAACATCTACATGTGTCTTGATAGCTCCTGTCCTGAAGCTTCATATTGCTTGTACCCGTTTAAACTTCTGAGGTGTATGGCATTGTGTTCCATGAGTTGGATGCTTTCCAAGGAAGACCGGTCATCTCTTGTGTGGTAGATAAAGGGAGAAGAGATGTGTGGGGAGATGCAGACAAACCCAGGGAATTAATGTTTATCTAGTGTTGCAGTAAGTTAGACGGCAGACTGTTAATTCACATTTTTACTTACAAGGTGTTTCCTCTACAGAGTCATGGCTTTGATCTCCATGTTTGTATTGTGGATAAAGCACAAAGTTCTTTTGACATGTAATTTTTTGACACAGTGAATTATTTTGTTGAGCAATAATGAACTGTACCTCTCTAGATGCTCTTTACTTTCCTTTTTGAAGATCAAAAATAAAATCTTAACCTTTAGTGGCTTCCCTTACCCATTTTCATATGATTTTGAAAGAAGCCTGTGTTGTGCATGTTAATTTTTCATGGCCTAGATAAAACAATTTCCTAAGTAAGATATTTATTTGCTTTTTCTTCATGTTTGCTTCTTCATCTAATCAACCACTTCCTGGTTGTCAGCATCTGTTTTCACGTTCTTGATTTCACATTGCTGAGTTTTGTACTCTAGGGTCTTTGTAATGTTTGTTCCCTTTCTTATATTTTTTCAAGCTAAATGCCTTTTAAAATCTAGAGGAATACTTGTCTGAAAAAGACTTGTTTTTTCTTACTTGTAATATAGGTACATACTTCATTTGTTTTCCCTTCCAAACTATTGACTGGATTATAGATTTAGCATTTAAGGCTGTTACCCGCAGAGCCATCTCATGCTGTGCTTTAATACAGATTAGACAGGAAGGACTCAAAGTAATACTTTTATGGTACAAGATAGTGAAGGTACTCCGGCTGTATGATGTTCTATGAATTCTACTTTCATCAGCCTAACCATAGCCAAGGTTTTCCAACTCATGATAAAATAGAATTGTGAAGATTCTTTTTTTATGTGAAAATATGTTTGATAAAAATCTCTTAAAATAAGTGTGGTTGTTTGCATTATAATGAAAATTATATGTCACAAAAATTGAAATAATTTTGAAAAATCTTCTATACAATGTAAGAAATTTGGTGAGGTACCAGACCAAAACACCTCAGAAGACAGCAGAGAAGGTGGTGATACAAAGCATTAATGAATGTGTTCTTTCTTGCTTCAGAATAGATACAGACATACCATGTTAGCTCCATGATCTAATATCTGAAATGGCAGACATAAAGCCAAAACACAAATAGCTGTTGAAGCCTAAAATGGGAAGAATTTTCTAGGTTTCTTTTAACTTGCTGTTTAACACACTGCCTGCTGCAGAGTACTGAAAGAAAATATTAACTGCTTTGTGTAGACCCCAGAGATATCAGTGAAGTATTGTAAAGGCTGAAAGAAACGCATTACGGTCAGAGTAAAGCTGAATACTTGTTCTGGTCATTTTGGAGGTTGCTTTTTTTATTTGTTTTGGGGTTTTTTATTTTTTACAGACCAAAATACTTGTACTTCATGCTTACATGCTGAACACTGTTCAAAATCTGTAAAATAGATCACTTTACTAGAACAGGAAGCTGTAATACTGGGGGAAGAAGGAGGGACAGCTTTGTTATTCTCCCCCTTATTACTAAGGTATATGCTCTTTAATAGAGTATATCATTCTAATTTAGGACACTCACAGAAATCTGGTAACACTTTTGTGTCCTGCTTCTTTCCTGAGTTAACCCTACTAATCAGAAAACTTTAAAACAATGTTCTTGTCATATTTCCATTACTGTCTTTAAGTTTTGTGTTGCTTCCATGATTAGGGATAGAGCCCAAGTTGAACATCCTTGAAATCGTGAAGCCTGTGGAGACTGTGGAGGTTGTGATTGATCCAGATGCTCACCATGCAGAGGCTGAAGCTCACCTTGTTGAGGAAGCTCAAGTGATAACCTTGGATGGGACGAAACATATTGCAGCAATTTCAGATGAAACGTCTGAGCAAGTGACGCGATGGGCTGCAGCACTGGAAGGCTACCGGAAAGAGCAGGAGCGCCTTGGAATACCTTACGGTAATAGTGCACAGTTATGGGTGTATTCAGCTGGGGGCTGGGCTCTTGTGTTCTGTGTGGGGTTAGTGCTCAAGGACCTCAGAGAAGGAAACCTGTGGTATGGGTCAGTACGTAAGGTTTTTTATCTTCTTTTCTGCCAATTAGAGCCAGGAGACGCAGTTTTCTTGTGTTCAGATTCAGACGTTTATTAATTTTTATCTATAGTACAGTCTCACGAGTTGTGAGTTCTTGCTAACAAGGTAGAAAATGGCTCTAACTCTTTCCAAGGTCTTTTAAGCATAATTTGTCCGATAATGAGATGACATCTACATTATTTTCACTTGAAACCCAATAACTAACCACCTGTGGTCCACAATGCAGACCTTTTCATCCAATTAGAAAACACCACCCAAACCCATGAAGAAGGTGAAAGAACAACAACTTAGTGAACGCCCTAGATCCTCCATCTTGCTTTATATATATTACTGTATATTAAAACCTTAACTTCTAAGTTTTGTACCCTGTGACATTACACACTTTACTTTACTAGAACAGGAAGCTGTAATACTGGGGGAAGAATTCAGGAAGCTGTTCTCTATGAGCAGACCTGTAAAACTGGAATATATTTGGCAAGGGGGATGTTTGGAAGGGTTTAAGAATTCCAGTCAAGTCAAAGGTCTTTTCAGGACATGTAGCTTGCCAATATTTTGAGCATCTTTTTGATAACTAAAGAAAAAGCTTTTTCATGGCTTTTTAAGTTTTCTCATTGTTAAGCACTTCAAAAATAGTTTTCCTCATGTTGTATCTGTTCATAATGAGGGATTTGATGCAGAATATTTGAAAAAAAAAGTGAGAGATTATCAGAAGCAGACTAATACTTTTCATCATACTCTCACATTAATTTTAGAAGAAAATTACTTAAACCAATGTTGTTATGTCGAATAATATTTTTAATAAACTTTAATAATATTGATGCTTTAAAAAAACTCTATAATCCACAACTATGGATTTAGAAGTTTAATGATTTTTGGGCCATAGGAGTGCAGATTTTTTAGGAAAATCATATTAGTTCATTATGACAGAGATCCATGGATTACAAATAATAGCATTCTCTTGATATCAAAAATGTGCTAAATTGCACTCCTAGAAAGAATAACATTTTAAATGTTTTCTGAGTAGGCCTTACAGGGACTTTGGCTGAAATAAGGTGCCCCTAGGTTGTATATTATAATCCAAAATCATTTTTTGAATCTTTTCAGAAGACAGGATGCATTGATGTTAAGAGTCAAGGCTAGTTAATAAATAATCATCCAGAAGAGTAGTGGTTTGTTGTCTTCATCCTTACAGGCTTCTCTACTTTGCTGCAAATGGAAAACTAGCTTTTAGCAGGTCTTTAAAATGTTTAAAATCTTCTCTCTATGTTATGTTTTGGATGGGTTTTATTAGAGATTATAAATATTTTTCTGTTAAAAGTATTTCTGCTATTAGAATCCAAATATTTGGTACCTAGAAAGAAGGAAAATATTAATTGTTATGAGAAATAAATGTAGAAAACCGAGCAGCAGAAAGCTTGGGAACTACAGAAGTGGTTAGAGAAAATAATGATTTTTGTTTCCTTGCAGATTATATTCTGTTAATGAGAACAAATTAGCAGCTTTTTGATGAAAGTTCAGTGCTGCTGATGTTTGGTAGATCAACCCCCGTTGTGGTGTGTCTTTTGCCACAGGATACATTGCATTGTTTTAGGTAGCATTATTGAAAAATGATGCTATGTAGCTGTCCTTTGTTAACGAAAATTAAATTTGTAGCTCCTAGATAAATATTTATAGATTTAGATACTTTACTTTCTTTAATTCTTAATTTTCTTAATTTTTCTGAATTCTTAATTTTATTTCTCTTAAATCTTAAAATAAAAAATTGTCAAGGTGACATCTGCTTGTGATATTAGAATTTAAAAATACATAATCACTCTGCTTCAGTGAAAACTAGATGTTCCTACTTTCGTTTCTAGTTCTTACCTGTTGACATATTTTAATATACTGTGTACAGCATTAACGTCCCAAAGATTAATGCTCTGGCTGAAAAACTCATGTAGAAGCAATCATTTGCCTCCAAGCAGGCCAATGCACAGCCAGACTCTATGCAAGGGATCCTTCAAATAAAACTGGTTCTCAGTTTTATTGCTCAGTATTCCATGTAATGTAGAATATCCATTTGGTCAGTTGGAGTCAGCTGTCCCTCCTCAGTTTCATGTGCACCCCCAGCTTACTCGCTGGAGTTGCTGAATGAGAAGCAGAGAAGGCTTTGCATTGGAGTTCAGTAGTCTGACCATGTTCTTTTAGATATTCCATGTGTGGAGGGTGTAATATCGAATATCAAATTTACTTGAAAATCATTGATACTACATGGGATTTCTGGTTTAGTAGAGTGATATGAGGTACATTAAAACTCAGCACAAAGGTAAGATATACTTAGATGAATACAGCAATTGCAGAACATTGCACAATCCTGGTCCCAATCCCAACAAGATTCCTGGTACAGGTGTCTATAATGTACTCACTATCACAAGGTTAGGCGTCCCTAATGACCAGGTAGGAGAACCTGGGTTGCAGCCAACTCAAGCCCATAGTTCTCTTCGAAATTCTCTTGCTATTTTTGTGGTTTGTGTTTTCTGTGTTGGGCTGAGCCACATCTTTGTGGCCTCCGCAAGTGTTGCTCAGGAGTAGACAAAACATTTTAGTGTGTTATTAGCAGTGGTTTGGTCACTAGCCTAAAGTACAACAGATTAGGAGCTTCTGGGAAGAAGGCCAGTGGTGATTTTTGTCAGTAGAAACTGAGATGATGTGAATAAGTTTACAATGTAGTATTTTGTCATAATTACAAACTGACCAACATTTTTGAAGAAGAGTATCCTTCTGTGTGAGAGAGTACTCTTTTTTTGAAGCTGAAGACCTGTGGAAGAAGAAGATGCTATTTTTTGTCTTTGAGATATGTCAGGCATAGTTCTGATGTAAGAACTTCATGTTTAAAAAATCACTCTTTCACCCTTTCTTTCACCCCACCAACCCACACCATGCCACCACCGTTTTAAGCGCTGTCACTAACTTTCCAGGTAGATTTGGTCTCAGTAACTTTGCTTCTTGATACTGTGTTTTTTACTCCTTTGGAAGTTATTATATTATCGAGGAGGAACTTTGCAGTGTATTATGAGGTGATTTGCAGTTTCATCCATCTTTTCCAGACCCAGTTCAGTGGTCGACAGACCAGGTGCTCCACTGGGTGGTGTGGGTGATGAAGGAGTTCAGCATGACTGACATTGATCTCAATGCACTCAGCATTCCTGGGAGAGACCTCTGCAACCTCAGCCAAGATGATTTCTTCCAGCGTGTCCCACGGGGAGAAATCCTCTGGAGCCACCTGGAGCTTCTTCGAAAGTGTATGGCATTTTGGGTTTTTGGGGTTGCTTTTTTTTTTTTTAGACTCTTCTTCTTTAACTATGAAACCAATTATGTGCAGTCATTTTTCCTTTACTTGATGTTGGGGGTAAAAATGAAGTATCCCTACAAGATAAGAGGAGGTATTAGAATGTACTGCCATGAAACACTGGCTGCATACTAAACACTGCATGTCTTTTATCAAACCTCATAACTGATAGACAGTAGTGAATGATTATCCCACCTTTGTTTTTTATAAAGCTTCATAGTTCGTGCATCTACAGTTTGTTAACTCTATAATGAAATATTGATTGTGAGTTATTAAGTGTACATTTCTGTGTCATACAGAAGTGGAGATTATTAAGCACAGGAAGTGAAATCCTTAGATAGCACACAACACAGCTACTAAGTATGTGCATTTCAGATGTACCATGCTTGGATGTAACTTGCCAGACTAATAACTATTTCTATCTTCATTTACATGATATAGCTGAAAGTTTTTGGGGATGGAGAATGCATAATGTCTCTTGCAGACTGAGAGCAATTTTTTATTTATTTTCCTCTACAAAATATGAAAGTTTTAAATCTTCAGATGACTTATTATTTCTGGGTTAAATATAAACCTGCTGGATTTTTTTTTTGTAATTTGTAGATGTGTTGGCTAGCCAAGAACACTCTGGAGAAATAGCAACTGTTACAATTGATCAGCGTAAGTACTTCTGTTAGCATTAATTCACACAATTCACTGTTTGCAGTTTTAACATTATACTGTGGTTCAGCAGTATTCATATAACATTTAGAAAATCACTTGAGAGAGTATTTTTCCTTGGGGAAGGGAGGAAGATGTATTTTAAACTTCAAAACATAATGTTGACTTTCTCTTTATTTTGTTACTGGCTGAAAGGTAGTGTTTGATGTTAACTATGGAATTTTATAACTTTAGTTTTGGATGGTAGATTTTCCACTTTCTTGAAATAAGCTGTTTAGGATACATATTATTTAGTTGTTTCAGGGGTTTAGGTTATATATTGCATTAATGAATGGATGTATTTAAATATTAATTTCAAATAAAAAAGTGTTTTCAAAACCTGAAGGGTTTTGTGGAAGAGATGACTTGCTTAGAAACCAATATTAGAAATAATGCATGAAAGTAACTTTCCAGTTTATTTGAAGCTCATTCTTTTAGCTAAGCAGAGTCACCAATTATTAAAATTAATCAGTTTTCAGAAGACTTATAAGCATCTTACATGTTAAAAACACGGCCTGTTTATAACATCCTGTGGTTGTATCTGGTTAAAGCCAGCTTGAGTGTGGCATCTGCCTCCTCCTACAGTGTTGCAATAGAAGGTGTTTCCTGTTTGGATATCAGATATAGAGGTTGTGCAGTGACTGTAGAGAAAAGGGCATTAGGGCAGATCATGTGGGAACAGCATGAAGATGAAAACAAGGGCCTGAGAGAGTTTGGATTCTTTTTGTGGAAGCGTGTTTTATCTGTAATGTGGCACTTCTATAATGAGTCTAAAGCTACAGTGTTCATATAAGAGGTAAAAAGATCTTTATATTTAGCATTGTGACTTAATGCAGTGTGCCTTTTTAGCAAAGGAAAAAAAACCTAGCTTCTAGATGTTACGATAATACAAGTAATAAATAAAATATGCCTATTTTTGTGCCAGCAAGTTATAACTGATGTTCTGTAACATTCTCTGCTCTACAGCTGTGCAGATTATACCAGCATCTGTACAGCCCACTACCCCAACCACCATCAAAGTGATAAACAGCAGTGCAAAGGCAGCTAAAGTACAGAGAGCTCCAAGGATCTCTGGGGAAGATAGGAGTTCCCCTGGGAACAGAACAGGTATTGCCTCCATTCTTTTTACATGTGAATGCTCTTAACACTGACCCATTAATTTGAATTTACAGTTTGGTGAAACATGTCTTTGTAGTTCCAGATGTCAGGTCTGTAGGAGCCTATTTGGTGTGAAGGCAGCCATAGGTACAAAAGTCTGTGGTAAGCACAGGCAGCCCTAGCAGGTTGATCAGCTCACACAAGCACCATGTCAACATGAAGCAGTTTTTCTATTCTGCAGCAGATAAAACGCATAAATTTCCCCATCACTTAACAGTCTGTCCTCTCAAACCACTGTATTTATTCAAGCTTTTTACTTCTATTTGCAGAAAGGGAAGAAAATAAATTTTATATTGTAAAATGCAGCCTAGCTGCTACTTGCACTGTCTGTTGCCCCCCTCCTCTGTTTTTCCTCAATCTGGTGACTTCAAAATTTATAAAGTTTCGTATTTCTTGTTTAGTTAAATGAATGCATGTCTGGAAAACGGCACACTAAATTTGCAGTTTAATTTTGGAATTACTGTTATTTGTACATACTCTTTGATTATTAATTTCTTTATTTTTTCTTGCTGTCATTTTTGTTTTGCTTTTCGTTAATGTTGTGAATTTTTCTGTTAAATCTTTCTCTTTCTCCTTGAGTTTTTATTTGTTTTAGCCTCTATAAAGGCCTCTAATGATGTCATTCAGAATTTTAAGTCCATGGTTTTACTGGCTGACATTAGTGAGGAATTCTCTGTTTCTCTCTTTAGTCATCAGGTCTTCTCTGTATCTCATTGAGAATTTAGAAATTTACTTGAGTAAATTGGTACTTAATTTAGAAAGAAATCTTAATGATTGGATGCGAAAGATGCTACAATGATGTAAGCTGAAGTTTGGGGGTTTCTTTTGTATTTCTCGTATTTCATGTTGAAAATTTGAGACCAATTTTTTTTTTTTTAAACAGCTTCTATTACACATATATATATGTGTGTGTGTGTGTGTGAAGAGGACTAAACAGCTCTTGCTAAATCTGTTTTATTTTAAAGAGAGATATGCGTCTAAATGATTATGCTGGGGGGGCTTGGACTTTTTTAAGTTCTAGGGGAAGATTTATGTGAAATCTTGATTTTTTTTTTTCCTATATTTATCATTTTTTTAATAAAAATGGGTACTCATGACTTTTCAGGGAAATGTTTGCAAAAGAATTATTAGAAGAGATTAATTAAGTGTAAGTTTTCCTTCCATGATGTAGTCTGTGCTGATCTGCTTTAATATGTTGGTTGCAAGTTTTTAGCCATGAGTGGAACATAAAAAGGACGACTTGAAGTGAAACTTGTTATTCCTGTTTTAACAGGGAACAATGGCCAGATCCAGCTATGGCAGTTTTTATTAGAACTTCTCACTGACAAAGATGCTCGAGACTGTATTTCTTGGGTTGGTGATGAAGGAGAGTTTAAATTGAATCAACCTGAACTGGTTGCACAGAAATGGGGACAGCGCAAGAACAAGCCCACAATGAACTATGAGAAGCTTAGTCGGGCTTTGAGGTAAGAAAAGAAACTTAAGGAACTCATGGGATATGATTTCTTTCATTTGGCTATCTCATTTTTAATTAACATAATGCAAAATTTGCAGCTGTTTTAGTAAAGGCATAATCAAATCTTCTGAAGCTGGCCTTTGCAATGAGACCCTGCTAGTCTTAGGGGGGAGGTATTTGCTGGGCTTTTTGCCTTTGTTTTGGGGTTTTTCTTTTTCATTTTTAAAGAAGCTAGAAGAATAACTTCTTGAAAATAGATTTTCTTTTTTCAAGATCATTAATTTGGGTCACTCACTTCTAGAAAAATACCTCTTTTTTATTTATCTTCAATATTTACACTTCTAGTAGCATGCCAAAAAATATTGATTATTGGTGAAAGATATAAAAATATGTGAATTATTAACTTATTTTTGTGTTCTACTGTCCATGTTCTTATTGTCCTTGTTATGGAATAAAGCAGATTATTTCCCTGTAATTGTTAGTTTTCTATATATAAGAACCTTCTCCAACTTCAAATATTCATTCTTTCATTTTATTGTTCTTATTGTGTGGATATTAAATTGAAAAATAAAATTGATAGCTATGTTTCAACAGTTGCAATTCCAACATCACAGTGATCTTTAGAAATGGAAGTGTTTCAGTGTCTTCATTTCATTGTGATTTTGTAGTTTGATATTGATAAAAGGGACCTGTATTACTGATTCACTGTGGGTAAGGTACTTGAGGAGGGGGAAGAATGCAAGTACGTGAATTTTAGACTACTTTTCCCTTAATTTTTTTAGTCTCTGGAATAATTTGAAAATTTATGTTCTTTGTAGTAGTTGAGAGCAAACTTCTGATTTCTTATTCTGATATTGTTAAATATATTTCTCTTGATTTGTTTTCAAGAAAGATACTTTTTGTCTAATCCTGAAGATTGTTCAGGAGGTTTATTAATTCTTTTTGTATGAAGGAAGTTGCATTTTGATTGAGGTCTGTGTTCTACTTACTAGCATTTTCACTTTTTGGATACATGTTATTTGCTTGGTTGTGTTTTTTTGAACTAAACTCCTCTACCATTGTATAAAAATATCCACTTCTATTTGAAAACACCCCTGTAAGAAATGATGGTAACGTATCATATTCTGACTTTCTTTACCCTTTTAGGGAGGATTTAATTAGCATTTGACAGGCACAAGATACCCAGCTAAACGATACCGTTTTGTTTGTCTTAGAACTTCTTTAGTTCTATTAGTATTGTGGATATCAGAATTATTTTGTGTTTGACAGACAAGTGGAAAAATGAATGAAAAATAAATACTTTGAAGGATATTAGGTTGAAAGATTTAAAGATGCAACTTTTAAAAGTTCCTGAGCCTCAGGTCACTAAAAGCAAGGACGAACATTGGTAGATGCTTACTCTCATGGTTTTCCTTAGGTGTTATGTTTCAGTCTTTTGCAGTCTATTCCTGTTCTAGATGATCTGTCTGGTCCTGTATGGCTGTCCTTGCATTATTCATATATTAATAAGAATGTTAATTTTTTTCATAGAATCACAGACTCTCTTGGGTTGGAGGGGCCACCAGAGGTTTCTGGTCAAATCTCCTGCCTAAAGCAGGACTGTTCCAGTACAGCTCTTCCCCAGCCTATTATTGTTCCAATGTCATTCCTGGTTTTCCAACCGGTGTATCTGTGAGTCTGTGTATTAAAGGCATATGTGAAGACCTGATACATAAAAATTACATAAACTATGTTGATGTTTTTGGATTTTGTCAACAAGCTCCACAGAAGATGCCAAAGGCAGCTGAAGAACTTTAGAATAATGTTCTTATCAGTCAGATATTAAACACCAATTTGCCTAAATCACTATTAGAAAAGTTTTGCATTTATATTTAGTCACAGAATTACAGAAATCACAGAATTCCTCAAAGTGGTTTCATTTTGGCAGCTGCATCAATATTAACATGTTTTCTAACAGGTTAGTGTCTGAAGGGATATTTAATGCCTCTTGCTACTCCTGTGATAAACACTGTTGCCAAGCTAAAGTTTAACAAATGATTATGTGTTTTGTTTACTAATGTATTGAAATCACTTGTGTCAATTATTGATTAATACAGGATATTATGTTGGTATTATTGAGAAATGTGCTGGCTCTTCTGCCCAGCTGTAGGAAAAGCATCTATATAGACACTAGGGCAGAGGGGCAGAAAGGGAAGAGCTTTTTTTTAAAAAAAAAACATATCTTGGTAAATTTTTTAAAATTCCAAGTTTGTTTAGTTATCCAGTAGGGAGATGAGATTTGAAGAAAAATAATTCTTCCCCTGTATTCTTCTGAAACAAAGTTTCCATGTGTCTTGGAATATTCTGGTAACTTTGTAAACTTGCATGGGTATTTATTTCTTTTTAGCTTTCTGTATTTTTGAATAGGCAAATGCTGTGATCAGAAATGCTGAATATAATATTGAAAATATACTCTTGCCACACTGGCTGCTTTTAACTTGAGCGTTTCGAGCATGAGATGTGGGAACCTTGCACATTTTGGACATTCATATAAACATGATCTAATTTCTTGTGATCCTATTCCTTTCTGATCATATCAGTTATGTGGACTAAATCATTAAAAGCGTATTCAGTTTTTTAAAGCATTTTCTACAGCATTTTTTGAGACAGGAATGTTTATATGGGATTGTACAATAAATGTAAAGGCTTGTATGGAGTTAACCAACTTTAAAAAATGATGACCACTGCCACTTGACGTATGTCATGGCCACATATTACAAACTTTGCTTTTCTGTGGATGTTTGATATTGCCCCAAGTGAGCAGAGCTCAGTTTCTCTCTGTTTCTCTACCCTGTCATATTCAACATAAGAGTCTGCCCAGTGTTCCCACACACTATGGCACACACAAAGGGCACACCAGGTTATTGCTCATCCTTCCCCAATTCTGCCCAGTACTACAAGACCCTACTTCAAATCCAAACATAAATTATCAGCCCACCCTCATGGTTACAGAGTTCATTCAACCCACTGCAACTAAACCTCAGTAAGAGGCTGAAAGTGCCGGACACCATTCCACAACAGTTCCTTCAGCTGGTGCTGAGATGGTTTGGAGGACAGGGCTGGCATGGAAAACTGCTGGGTGGAAGCTGTATTAGCAGCCAAGAATATGTGTAGAGAGGTAGAGAAGGAAATGGAGGAATTGAGGGAGGCACATGGTAGTTTGAGGGGTAGAGTGAGGAGAAGGACTGAAAAGGAAGTTTTTTTATAATTGTATGTCATTCAGGAGAAAGCTGAAGGAGAGCTTTAGCAAACAAACCACAGTCTTTACCCACAGAGCAATTATAAGCTACTCTGACACTTCCTGCCCTCCATGACAGACCTCTGTGGCTTCTTCAATGATCTCAGTAATCAACAGGTTTACCAACATAGTTTTCTACACGGCCTGTCTCTCATCTTTGTTTCTTTCTGCTGCTTAGGTCCTGACCCTCGAAAGTAAGAAATCAAGAGGCTTTTTTTTCCAGAACTTGAGATGTCTGAAGAATTTGCTTGGATTCTTTGTTATTTACCTCTTTTCCATTAGAGCTGGGAATCAGAAGTTCATCTTTTAATTGACTTAATTTTCTCAGTGAACAAGAATCATCTTTGCTTTGTGAACATGCCACAGGATTGAGTTTTAGACAGTCAAGAAATCTGGGTTCATTTGTTCTACATTTGAGTGATGGTTTTGAGGAAATTATATTGTGTGAGTTGTGTTGGTTGAGTTTTTATTATTTTCCAGATTTATCACAAGCTTGTCAAGCTCTTAAAATCCAAGTTACATCCCAGGCATTTAAGTTTGCTTAATAATAAATGTGATACACATTCTGTTAAAGCTTGTAGTGAGAGAAGAATAGCAACAAAACTGCAAATTCTAAATTCTGTATTATTGGTGTGACCTACACTGTTTCTGAAGGGGGGGGGGTGGGGGGAGGTGTCGTAATGTAGAACCTTGTTATCTCACTACATTTCTGCCCAATTTGATAATTCTTTTGTCGCACACTATAAATGATATTTATAGTTTGAGAACTCACTTTTAGTTGTAAATAAAGGCAAATATGTAGTTTTGACAGCATATGAATTAAAAACAAACAAACAAACAAAAACAGCCCATCAAAAACAGAACAAAAAACCACGTAAACTGACAAAACTCCACGAATCTAACCCATGCCTTTATAGTCTTATTTCCATTTTGAAGACAGTATAGAGAGAATAGCTGCTTTCACATCATAGAAACTGCTTGGTAATTTTCAACCTTTCCAGCATTAATTGTTTTCTTAAGAAAAGCAAAGCAAAGGACAATAATAAGGAGAAAGACCATATTTTCTTATTAAAGCAAAGCACTATAAATTAGACATCTTCCCTGCCAAGCTGCTTTTAAACTGCTCTAAGACTTATTCCTGATCCAGTGCTTCCAACGGTCTGCAAAATGATTACTGTATTTTGTTTCTTCGTAATATACCAAGGTGCAGAGACGATTTTCAACACTTCCCTTTTCTCATATAAGAAAATGCCTAAACAATATCTTGGTATATGAAATTATGAGAATCTCAATGAGAAAAAGAATAATATTAACCTCTGGTGATCTTAAGTAAGTAATGGATGCATATGAAAATTACAGATGGTAAAATTCTCTGTTGCTGATTTCTCTTTTGCAGGTATTACTATGATGGAGACATGATCTGCAAGGTGCAAGGCAAGAGGTTTGTGTACAAATTTGTGTGTGACCTGAAGACTCTGATTGGGTACAGTGCAGCAGAGCTGAACCGCTTGGTCACAGAGTGTGAGCAGAAGAAACTGGCCAAGATGCAGCTCCATGGCATTGCACAGCCAGTTACAGCAGTGGCACTGGCTACAGCATCCCTGCAAGCAGAGAAAGATAATTAAGCAATGGGACCTGTAAGTGGGAACCTGAGGCCTTTCCTCTAATCAGAGCAGTTGGTGCTCTTACCTTTATCAGAATTGGAAACTTACTTTGTTTCTTGACCATACAATATAGAGCATGAATTTCTATTAAGGACTCAGACCCCCATAAATTTGAATCTTTTAACAGCATATATTTTAATGTAAGTTAAGGGATCACCCCAACTTCTGCAGCTAGTTGAGAGGTGGAGCCAGTCAGTGCTGTGACTGCAGCTGGGCAAAGTAATTTCTTCAACAGTTTTAAACAAAACTGAAGTCCCTGTAGTCTCCAGACTGATCAGTTGTGTGAATACAGCCTTTTCCAGTCTCTTGTTCTCTGCTGAACTACCAAATGACATTTGATGCTTTCAAAGTTTACAGTATATTCATTATTCTGTTAATCAAGTGGAGCTGAAAGACATGTTAAATGTTACAAAGCATCAAGTTCTTAAAATAGCTTCTGTGTTTAAAAGCAAAGAAATTTAAGACTAGACTTAACTGGAGATCAGTGCTAAAGAAGGAAATCCAGGTTTAAATATGGCTTAGGTGAAAAGCCAAATATGAGTATTTCATTGTAATGTACATATAATATACATATTCGAGGGCAAATACCTGTTTTGAAGTACATATTTGATATTAGCCATTTTGCAGAAAGCAAAGGTGAACTTTGTTCCATAATGCCATTCCCCATCAGGTAATTCAAAAACTTGAGAAAATAGCCCTCACCCAAAGAGTGGATTGTTTTAGTGGGGAGTATTAATACTGTGTTCTGCAAGGTGCTTATATCTGCATGGTAGTCAACCTTAGTATCAGAAGACTTAAGTTAATCACAGTCAGTAGTCCCAGGTTAGGAACAGAAAGGAATTTGAAAATAGTTTTACAGAGAACTGAAGTTTAATTTCCCAATCATTGTACAGTCTAACATATATTAACTACAATGAGGTACTTTTTATTTAAAATTAAATTCTCTTTGAATTTCAAGTGATATTTTTGAAGCTTCTTAGGCCAAATGGATGCTTCAGAGCTGGGTGCAATTTGAAGTCTTGGATGATGAGTCAGAAATAGTTGGGATGTATCCTGAATTCTGAGTTTTTCAGTGCTTCTTGCAAACTTAGACATGCAGTAAAAAGTATACTTCAGCTTTTGATTTTCCATTCTGGTACCTGTTAGACTGCTTCTTTTGATGTCTGAGAATGGTGTAATTTGGGGATTGCTTTTCCCTCTTTATGTTAATAAACAGCATAATTACTACGTCACCATTGATGTTCACCAACTTTTTATAAATTAAAAGCCCTCTGGTAACACTTAACAATTACCAGGGAAGACCTTTAATTCTGTTAGGGATCAACCTACTTTTACACCTTAAATCCAATGTTCTTGAACAGTGAGGTTCTGAATATAAAGTATGTTTGTGCTGAGCAGTGAGGGCACTGGGCTGCTGCTCTTGAGCAGAACAGGAATGGTTACACTTGCAGGCAAAAGGCAGATAATACAAAGACTTGTGTGTATCCTAAAGATGTGTTGTGGACAAGGCTTTTGTAGGTGGATGCTCATCCACAGATAGTTTTTGCTTAACTAGAAGTCTTGGAATAGTTTTAACTTGTGTTTTTTCATCATGATATGATTATAAAATCAAAGGTTTTTGCTGGATTCTTTTGGTAACTCTTACTGTTGTTTTCATCCTGGAGTTATTACAGCACTCCATCTGCTAAGCATGCTGATGTCATTTTTCTTTTTAAAAAAATTGTAAGCCCTGAGCAAAAAATGTAAATGTATCTGTCATGAAAGGTCAACCTCACTCCTTTTCTTCGTTAGAGTTGATGTCACTGATTGACAAGTGTTGGAGATGGCTTGTGCAGGAGATGCAGGTTTGCTTACCAAGAATTATGTGAAGCTGGTGTTTGAGGGCAGCAGCTCTGCATGGAACAACATTCCATGACTAAACACAAGTCCAGTACAAGTCACTAGTTCTAGTTAGCAGAGTTCTTGAGATGCCTTTTTAGTTAAAATACAGGATAAAAAGAAAAGAAGCTTAAAATACCAGCTTTCTAGATCAAACTGGACTGTGGGTAATTAAAAAATAGCGAAATTAAAAAATAGTATCAATACTTCATCCCCCTACCTCTTCCTGTTACTTAAGTGCCATGGGGGAAATTTCTGCTCCCACCCTTTGTGATTACATCCTGTAACAACAGGCTTTGCAGCCTTTCAGTAAGTGGATTGGTCCTTGGCGTTCTTTGTTGTGGCTCCATCTGCTTTTCCACCTTTTCTAATTAGTAAAGAAAGAACCTTTGAAGCAGTATAAAATTATTATCACCCATTCTGTAGCTGAGGGGGAAATCTGTAACTAACTTGATGTCTTCAGTGAAACAAAAGATGTATAATATATTGTCAAGGGATTTTCTGTTGCTGCCAGAAGGAAAACAGAATATTCCCAATTTTTGTAAAACAAAAGGGTTTTTGCATACTTTTTACTCTTTAGATAAAGACTCTTATACTCTGCTAATAATTCCATATTTCTTTTGTGTTTTGCTTTTTTTTTGTAATTTTACATGAAACAATTATTTTCTATTTTTACTCTGATAAAGTATTTGTGCATAAAATGTCAATATAGTAAAATAAAAATGTTATACAGCTAATTTGCCTTCTTAATTTTTCAGACATTTTTAATGTCTTTCAGGAACAAGCAGTCCAAAGGTGAATACTTGCCCTTTATTCTCTTTTCTCTTAAAGTCAGAAGCTCAGTACAGAAAGAAGGCAAACTCAGCTTATGGTCTGAAGATGCATCTTCTTTGACTCAATATTTGGCTATGTGTTTCTACTTTTAAACTGTAACTCAGTGTCCTTTATTTCTGTAGCAGCTTTAACATTTTAATTGTAAATCTCAGAATTCTGCTTAGATTAAACAAATGATGAAAACTCAGTAGTAGGACAGAATGGAGCTGTGAAATGATTCAGTTTATGCTTTTGTCAGTGTTTAAATCAGAAAGGCTCATGTTTACCTGTACACTTTGGACTTTTTCATTCCTACAGAAATCCCCATTTACTTCATGTGGATCTGCTAACAAAATTGCTAGTACTTGCCATGTTAAAAACAAGATAAAATTCTGATTGTATTGCTCTTTATTTCTACTGAGACACAATTTAAAAATATTATACTTCTGAACTCCTCCATTTGGACTGCCAAATTCAAGACAGAAGTATTTTATCATCTTTAAACCTGCCACATCACTTGATTTCAAAATGTTTGTTTAGCTTAGCAGCAACAACATGTAATGGACTGAAAATACTGGTTTTCAGACATTTCAGTAACTTCTTGGTCTGGATGATCTTAGAAGTCTTTTCCAACCTAAATGAATCTATGATTTTAAAGTTCACTTAAAAGTGCTCCAGTATCATATTAATGGAGGACCTATTATTTGGGTTTAAAACTATTAGTGTATTTATCCAGTGTGAGGGGGGTTTTTTTATTCCTATCATACAGAAATTATTATTGAAACAATGTAGGGAATTACTAGCAGCTTGCAATGTCTTTCTTAATCAAGATAAGCTGACATGGGACTCCACTGCTTGATCAAGAAACTGTTATATGGTCCATTAACAGGTTTGTAGGGAATATTTTTACTGACTGGACTGGGATGTCCTGTGCTTCAAGAATATTCTTAAATGTTGTGGATTTAATATTGCTACATCAGGGCTGTTAAATTATATTTAGGTTGATAGTGTTTAATTTTTTTCCTTTGGAAAAGTAATTCTTAATATGAATTATGCTAAACAAGAAATTAATTAAAGACAAGGAATTAATGATTGACTGGTTTTGAGGGTTGTAACATGGAGCCCTGTACATTAGTTACATTATTACTCTATTACATTTTGCCTCATTATTTCATGATTGGAGCCCACAGACTAATCATGCACCAAACTGAAATTTTGCCATCTTGTAATTTTAGAGTATTGACATCTTATATATTAATAACTTGAAAGGAAGGTTTAAAAATGCTGAGGAGGGAGAAACAAATATTGAGGGTCTGAATTTAATAAAAATTGCTTTTTACTTGTGAAACTGGGTTTCTGAAAACCAAAATTAAATGGTTTGAGTGGCAGTTGTATCAGAAGATGGGTCTGGAAGCCACAGAACAGACCTTATTTACTTTAAAAAGACAGAGGAATCAGTTGTTGTGTTTGTGGTTTGTGGCACACAATGTCCATGTAACTTCTTTTTGTAGGTGGTGTTACTGTAACCAGCTGTGATGGGAAAGACAGAATCTGAAGAAGTAATTGATTGTAATTTTAAGCAACCTACTTGTGCAGCTACTTAAAAATGAAGTAAGTTTAAAAGAGGAGATAAAGAAATAACTGGAATCCTCATCTAAATAGTTGTTATCAGGAAAAGCTAAAACTCCCTACAGACCATTAGTTTTTCATACTCCAGCAGTCTAGACATGAAGTGTTTTTAAAAATCAGTTGGTAGTAATTTTCATGTTGCAGGAGTTGAAACAGTTGTTCAGAAAAAAAAAAAAAATTCAGAGAAACTGCTTGTTTAGTTTAGCACAACTTTGGGGAGTGTGAAAACTTGTGGAAATGTTTCATTTTGTCTATTGAATTGCTTCAAGTATTTGTTACTAATAATCTAAATGAGCTCTCATAATAAAAAACTCACACTGTCCATCCATAATAGGTCTGAAATGTTAAGACACTTCTTTTTTCTTACCTCTTCAACTTGCCTTTTAACCTAAATGTATGAAATTAGCATTTAGGACCCATATTTCTAGTCCTATGGCTCCTACCTCTCAGAATTCACTAATCAAGGTAGAATACCCCTTTCTCAGTAGATAAAAAGCAAATTATACGACTTATATCTGAGTATAATCAATTACTGATTATAATGGAAGCAAACATGGATGTCACTAAAAACTTGTTTCTTAGAAGATTTATTGTTTATTTGAAATTCCTCCCAGTTAGGGAAACGTAATTTAGGATGAAATAATGTGAGTTAACTGCTTCCCCCTTCATCCTGGTAAGCTTTGGTTTTTCAATATTCTCATTTTCAAGGACTCTACAGGAGCTGCTTCATAGGAACTGGTTTGCTTAAACCTTCAGCTGCAGAAGGCAATGAGAAACCTGGGTGTTTTAGACAAATCTTGTCAGGCTGAAAGCTGGAAACCATGCATGGAAAAAAATGAATCTTGAAGAGTAAGAATGCAAGAGATGAGATTTAATGAGATCAACTAGACATTAGACACCTGCAGGGTGCAGTTCTTTAAAATTCAGGTTTAAGATAGAAAATATATTCATTTTTTCCTCCCTGAAAGCAATGTTTTATTCCACAAATTCAGAGCTGTGTTATTCCCACGTCCTGTCATACCAGCCTGTTGGGCTTCAGAGAGAGTGCCCCGAGTTGAAATCTGTAGTATCCACTTTGATGTCCTCAGTGAGAGGAGGTTAGGGACACTCAGGATGCAAAACTCATTGTGAAACTCGAGTTGTTCCTGGCCCTTGTTCTATGAAAAGAGCTGAGGGAGGCAGAACCAAGGGGAAGCACTTTGGCTAACAACCATAAATTAGTAAGATGACATGAACTGTACCAAAAAAAGAACTAAAAGCTGTAACATGAGCTTGAACTTGTCCTCAGGCATAATTCACCAAGATTAAAGTGAGATTTGTATAAATGTGTCTTGTTTTGGAAAGACAGGTGCCTGCTAGAGAGGGCAGGAGCCTCCCTTGGAATGAGAATGCAAATCCCCTTCTTCTGAATTATAATTTTGAAATTAAAGGCCTCTCAGGCAAATATATGAGGATAGGAATAACAGTTCTTTACTAGTATGTATAACAAGGCAAACAAACAACAATAACTATGACATTAACTACAAAGCAGGTCTAGGAACCTCATGACAGCCTTCTCGGCTGAGAAGGGATGGAGGAGAGGCTTTGCTTCACAAAACCCTGGGGCAGTCTGATCCTGGTGCCCCTGCAGGACTCTGAGGAGCACCAAGCTGGAACAGCAGGAATGGGCAGAAATCTTTGGCTGGTGGATAAGAGGTACCAGAAGCTCCAAGGTGGTAGCTGGAACTGCAGGACATCCCAGCAGGGCAGGGCAGTGTGGGGCTACAGTGTAGAAAAGATCCACAGCAGTGCTGAGGAAGCAGCAGGGGCAGGACATAAATGGCCCAGCTCCAGCAGGGCAGGAAAAGGTGAGCTCAGGATTCCTGGACATGTTAGCAGATGGTGGTAGGTCCCTAGGACCGTACTCCGCTGGTGACAGAGAATTCTCCCCCCAGAAAGCAACAGCTTGACCATTCTTCTTCTGATGCTGAGAGCAAGAGCAAGCCCCCAGACCCATCCTTTTCCTCCCTCAAAAATCTTGCTGTATCTGTCCCCTCAGAGAGAAACTCCCAGAAAACAAAGTGTAGCCAGATGTTATATTCCTCTCCCGACTTTGGCCACTTATTTTGTTTTGCTTAAGCACACATAAGTACCCAGTAGCTAGTTTCCTAGCAAGTTGCGGGAAAAATTCCATAAGTAAAAAAGAAAATAATCCAACCCCCAACAAAATGAAAACAAACAAACAAACAAAAAAAATCACCTAGGGAATAGCTACAGAGTAAAGTAGATTTTATGGAGAAATTTGTGTCTTTCTTGCTCAACCAGTGGGTCGGTTACATTTAAAGAGTTACAACCACTAAAAAGTTCTGCAAAACTGAAGAGCTGGGGTAGTGCATCCATGTCCAAATTAGTGTGCCTAACTAGGAAAATAAAGTGTAATTCAGCCTTTTTGCAACAGATAGCATGATGTTATAGACTGGCCACCTGCTGAACATTGCTCAGCTGCAGAAACAGGAAAAAAAAAGGGAGCTGGTATTCCTGGGCCTGCTTGTGTCAGGATGGAAAACCCTCAATTATTTTAGAAAACATGTTTCAACAATTGGTTTTATTGTTACCCCAGTAATATTTTGTCAAAAGGAGGGTATTTCTTCAAGAAGAGGCAGTAACCAGACAGAGCACAGTGCCCATAGCTGGTTTAGGATCCTAAACTGGAAATAGCAATATGAATTCATTTTATTAAAACCAGACAGGTGGCAATAGTTTTGCCTTAGATCAGAAGGCAAACTGGAGTGTAGGTACGAAGAGGACAGAAGACCTTTGCCTGTGTGTTCTGTGGGGGTAAGCAAGCGGTGTTGTCCAAGACTGATTTGTGTTGAAGGACTGAACATGTCCTGACAGAAAAATGCTGTTGCACGTTTATAAAAATACATAAATACGTATACATACAGGGTGAAACAAGAAGGCTGAAAGTCAAAGGGTGATCAGTTAGGGGTAATAGTCTGAACAATGTGTCTCACTCAACATTTGCTGGGCATGCAAGAGGAAACAAGGCTATTGCTTGCCACAGCAATATGAAAAGAATGCAAAGCTAGCAGATAAGAAAGAAACTGTATGCTTGAGGCAGTGATAAGGACTTTCATGACCAAGGTAACCTTGTGGCTTGAACTGTGACCAAGAAGCCAGTGAGCATGCTCAAGAGGATGGGGTAAAAAGTTCAATAAGAGGAAGACTTCTATTACTTTATGAGGACCACTGACGACCACCAGAGGACACTGCACAGACGCAAAAGACTGATAAGCTCATTTTAATACAAGGTGAGAATAGGCGGGGTTAGGTGATAAATATGTACAGACAATGCATATGTAGCATTTTAGAGAATAGGGAGAGAAAGGTAGCTCTCTGGAGGTGTGCATGCCTTTGGGAAAGATCCCACATCACACCTGATGCTGACAGAAATACATACCTACTTTTCAACTAACTCTTAATAGTTGTGGAGCCTTTTTTCCACAAATCATTTTGGCGACCATAAAGGGACTCTTTTCTACCCCTGCGGGACGGAGCGGGAAATGGGCTCCCTTGGCGAGAAATCCCTGGAATTTCCTGGAGGGACCCCAGTCCCCCAGCTTGCTCACTGCAGGGACAGACAACAGACCGTGGGCACTGTGGACAAACAGTATCAAACCTAGAGAAACCCAGAAATTGTACGCAGGGCCAGAGGGCAGTTGGCAAGCCGCCAGAGATGTCTGGCACACAATATAGTCCCTAGGTAAGTGAAGTTTGGGGCTTGCAAGCAGTCCCTGATGGATAGGGCGGTTGGCAGAAGGATT
The DNA here is from genome assembly GCF_965231275.1 of Zosterops lateralis. Classification (NCBI taxonomy): domain Eukaryota; kingdom Metazoa; phylum Chordata; class Aves; order Passeriformes; family Zosteropidae; genus Zosterops; species Zosterops lateralis. Next base: position 116,697,368 of record NC_139763.1, read on the forward strand.
CCGCGGACTGTATTATGTGCTGTGAACTTCACCATGCAGTAGAGAAAGCTGAAATGGGTGAGTGCTTTAATTTTTTGTCTATTCTTAAGACAGACCTGGCTGAAGAGAGCAAATAGAGGGAAGAAATAAAAATTTCTTCCCTAGAGATGCAAACCTGCTCAAAAATGCCACATCAGGCTGGAGGAGTTATTAAATAGGCTGCATATAAATGCAGATAAAGCACTCACATTGACTGAAGGTGCAGACAAGCCAGAGGGAATGAAAACAGAGCCATCACTAAGAAACAAAAATGCAGGGAAGCAAAGTCTGATTCAGCCAAAGTAGCTCTGAGAAAAGCTCCATGAGAGCTGAAGCTGCAGGTTGGAAGCAGCTTGGTGTGTCAAGGGATTCTCTCCTCTTGGGTCCCTCTCTCCCAGAGCCTTTGTAACTAAACCAGATGAAATCAGGATAGTTCTTGGTTTTATTCTCACCAGCTGCTTACCAAAACAACTGGCACTGATTATCCCCTTGGGCCAGGAAGTAAGGTGATGCAGTTTTTCCTCTTATCATTTTCATCAATGCACACCTAGAAACATGTAATCTCTCATTGTGTTTCAGTGAAGGGGTCTGAAAAACCTACCCTGATTACACTTTGGGTGTCCTATGCAGAATTGTTTTCAGTATCAGCTAACAGATATGTCTTGAGAGCACTGATCCTGGGGAGCAGCTTCCAACAGGCTATTGTATTAGTGTTATTCAGTGAAGCATTTTTAAATTACCCATTTACGGATTTTGATCTTGAAGCCTCTGCCTTCTGGGTAACCTTGTATTTATTTCATTTTTTAACTGTATTTGACCTTGCGATTACATAGGATGTTGTGGTTTGACACTGGCCCAATGCCAGGCACCCACAAGAGTCACTTGCTCACCCTCTCCTGCCACAGCTGGGCACAGGAGGGAAAAGGAAAAAAAGTTAATGAAGGGATTCCTGAGTTGAGATAAGGACCAGGAGAAAACACTTCAAGGACAAAACAGGCTCAACTTATAGTCTCAAAGTGAAATTCATTACTAATAGAATCAGAGGAGGATAATGAGAAGTAAAATAAGCCCTGAAAACCACCTTTTTTCCCCCAGCCCCTCTCTCCTTCCCACCAATGGCACAGAGAGACAGGGTATGGAGGTTTGGGTCAGTTCATCACTGATATTTTCTTCTGCTGCTCTGGGAGAGTTCTTCCCCTGTGAAACCATGGGGTCCATCCCACGGGAGACAATTCTCTGTGAACTTCTCCAGCATGGGTCCACTCTCATAAGCAGCAGCCCTACCGCACCTCCTGCAACATAAATTCCCCTGCAGGCAAACAGTCCTCCCAAAATTGCTGCGACATGGCTCTCTCCTCCATGGGGTGCAGTCCTACAAGTGCAGGCTGCTCCAGCCTGGGAGCAGAGGCCCTCTCTCTTCTCTGGGTCTCCCACTGGATCACAGCCTCCTCCAGGCATCCACATGCTCCAGCATGGGCACTTCCCCCACGGGCTGTGGGTGGATCTCTGCATCCCCCATGGATCCCCCAGGCCTGTGGGTGGTTCTCTGCATCCCCCATGGATCCCCAGGGGCTGCAGGGGCACAGCTGCTCCACCATGGTCATCACCACAGCCTGCACAGGAATATTGGCTCCAGTGCCTGGAGCACCTCCTCTGCCTCCTCCTCCATTTACCTTGGAGTCTCCATGTTGTTTCCCTCATATGTTCTCACCTGCTCCTCTTCGGTAACTAGAAGCAAAAACTTTGTGATTTTGTTTTGTTTTTCTTCTTAAATATGTGAATAGTGACGATACCACAACTTCCCTTCTGCTTTTGGTTCTATAGTGTGAGTTCTTTCTCTTTCAAGTTCTAAAGAGGAAAGGAGGCTCAAAGGCACAGTTTTCTCAGCAGTATTTACCAGGGATTTCAAATGCCTTCACGGTGTTCCTTTGGATTAAAAAAAAACTGCTACAGAACCCACCCTCAGAGGCCACAAGCTCTGTGTGCAGAGTTCCTTCTCTTGGCAAAGAAGAGCTTGCAGCTGCTGACAGCTCTGCCATGGAAAAGAAGCACGGAGGCAGCAGGGACTCGCTTCTGGCTGCTGCAGACATGGGAAAACAGCAAGTGTGGCAGAATGTGTTCCAGGCCAAGTGGAGCTACCACTGGCTCCTCAGAGGCTTCTTTTGACTTGGAAAATATTGCCATAATACTAAGCCTTCTGATGATAGTTTACATACTTTCCTTCAAAGTCTCTCAAAACAATCTATATTGTTTTCATTCCTCTCGGTGATGGACTTCTGTATTGACCACTGGAATCAGAGAGGTGTTCCTCTCAATGACCAATCCTTGACCAAATCCCAAAAACTATATAAACCCTAAATCATAATAAACTGTCTTCTTTTCCCTGCCTCTACCTGACGAGTGAGTGTGGTTCTTTTTGTGTCCACAACTGCAACATCTGGTGACCTCCGTCTGTGTCTGGACTGCAGCTGGGTCACATCTGGTGACTGCTCGGGAGAACTGCAGGGCGTGGAGTCAGATCAGGTAACAGCTGTGTGTGTGTCAGTAGCCGTTCTGGAAATGATATTCCGTCTCTCCGTGTTTGAGGCTGAGGCCTTGGAATTCTGGCAAGGCAAGCTGGAGTAGAAAAAGGCTCACATTTCTGGGAACGATCTTAGGCGTTTGTATTTTTGTGGAAAATACTACGGTTTTTTCCCTGACGCTGCGAAAGCCCTGGCATGGGATACCTGGGGCCAGTCTGGTGCCTTCCTCATCCGGCTTTGACTGCAAGTCGCGATGCGGCTCTGGTGGAGTTAGTGGAGCTCTGGAAACAGGTTTGTGATGTTGGGGCAAATTATAAGAGCTGGGTAGCTCCCGTGGGGGCCTGTGTCGCCCTTGGGGCCGCGCCGGCCCCGCCCATGCCATCCGTTCCTGCACCCGGGAGGCGGAGGACTGGGGGTGTGTTCCCCCCCCGCAGCCTCCCGGCGCCTGGGGGCGATGAGGGGTTGTTTACTCGACCCGCGCCTCTGTCGGAGGCCGGAGCCGGGGAGTCTCCATGTGGCATTGCCGCAGAATACTCCCTCGGAGCGACGGACGTGGAGTTAAACCCGCCCGACGGTGGGGGGGTGGCGGAGGCCCCGCCGGAGGCGGCCGCGGCGGGCTCGGCAGCGGGCTTGGCGCCTGGAGAGGTGAAGGAGACCCCAAGGGGTGAGCGGTCCGTCCCGCCCCACATGGGGGGCACGGCGCCCCCGATGGATCCCCGAGGGTCAGGGGAGACCATGCCGGCCACTCCCCTCCCCTCCTCGTGGCTCCCACGCCGCAGGGGCTGGCCTGGGCCCGAGTGGCCCTGAGCCGCGCCCCGCCCCCTCTGCGGGGGCTGCCCCGCCCACGCCGCCTGCTGAGCTGTGGCATGGGGCGGTGCCGCGGCTCCGCGGCCAGCCGCGCCCCTCCCGGCGCTCCGTCCCTCCCCCGTGCTGGATCAGGGGGTCAGTTGGACGGCCTTGGTCCGTCCGTCACCGGGTTCGCATGCCCCGGCTCGGCCCGTGGCTGAAACTGGGTCCCCTGTGCGGGCTGCGGTGGCCAGCGCTCCTTCGCTGCCGGCAGACACGGGCTCCGTTGGGGCTGCAGCGCTCCCGGAGCCGACGGGCCCGGGCCTACCGCCTCCCACGGAACCCGAGGCTGCAGCAGTTGCTGGCCCCAGGAATGCGCCTCGGGCACAAGCGGGGGCATGGGTCCCAGGAGGCCAGCGCCTCCCTGGGGAGATCACGACTGTTCACCTTGTGTTTTTCGAGTTTTCTCTTCACAGAACAGAGAGCCGGTGGCGAGAAGACGGCTTGTTCTGAAGCTGCCAGGCTGGCTTAAGCTCACTGAATTGTGGTTCTGGCCAGAGACTGTCCTGAACGATTCATACCCTGTCTGTCCCTGGAATGGATATTGTGATCTTCTCCCTTGCTGCTTGGCACTCTGGAAAGGACTTTCTCTCAAGACAACCTAGTCGCCCTTTGAGACTTGTTCAAGAGCTGTTGGACCACGATCATCTGGGACAGTCCTTGGGACACTCCTGTTTTCTGCATCAAAACAGAACTCTGGGAAATGGAGGTTGTTGCAAGACCTCTGAAAAATTAATGCCTGGTGAAAAGCATGGTGATGTTGCAGGCTGGTATGCCGTCGCCCACCATGCTTCCTGCAGATAGGCTGATCCTCATTGTGAATATGAAAGATTGTTTGTGATTCAGTTGCATCCTACAGGTATCACGGCCCAATGGAATGATGAATGTCCAATCCCTTACACGTTTTTGGACTGGGTCATCCTGCCCCATCTGCCGCAAAAGACAGTGGAAATTCATTGTTTGAGCTAATTGCTCTATTTCATCCGCAAAAGACGGCAAGATACGTTGTCTGAGTTGATTGCTCGACGCCAGCCGCAAAAGACGGCCATCCTTTGTTAGAGCTTTGCTCAATTGATAATTAAATGCAGGCAACAGTGCTTGCGATTGATGGGTGCAGATTTTTGTAAAATTCATACTTTCGGTTTTACGGGAGGCATTTGAACAGAGCTTTGCAAGCAGTGTTTTTCTGCAAAGTGCTCTGAAAGTTTTTAGGGCAGATGACCTGTCATCTGCCCAGCCATGAGCTATTGCACGTGGCAAAATTCTTTAATAATACCCAGGAGCCAGTGCACTGTTGTTACTAACGTTTTGGAATGAAAGGCCATTGTTACTTTGAGGGTGGATCTGAGTGACCTGTTTGATAGGTCATGAAGATGGGTCAGCCCAATTGCATTGAGGGCTGCTGTTCTGGGTTGACGGTGCCTCCTATCCCGTATCGTGGACTACCTTGTTATGTCTAGCAGCTGTCCCGTCGTCCACCCCCCCCCCACTTTTGGGGAGGGGGCTGGGAGTATTTTGCTGTTGGCTCTGCTGGCATTCTCTCTCTCTCTCTGGGCTGGCTTCACTGCACTTCGCTTGCCGCTGTCTTTCTTCTTTACGCTGCTCGTTTTTCGCTGTTTCTGGGTTTTTTTTCCTTTCCCTTTCTTTCCCTTTCCGCCCCCCCCCCCCCCCCCCGCCTTTTTGAAGTTTTGGACCGGCACTGGATCTGACCTGACCTGAGAAGTCCGAGGATCTCCGGGGCCGGCAAAAAAAGCTCTGCGTCCTCCCCCTCACAGTAACCTGAGCCTTTTTTTTTCTTTTTCCCTTGTGTTGGGGGGTGTTTATTCATTTGTCAATAAACCGGTTTTTTTCCACTTTGTTCGAGAAATTCCTTCCCAAACCCAGGGCTGGGGGAGGGGTGGTAGAGGTTTTGTTATTAGGGGATTCCTTTGGAGGTTGTCCCCTAATTCATCCTAAACCAGGACACCGGCATTTCCAGATTTTCCCAGGAACCTTTCAATTTCGTCACAGAATTTGTGTTACCGACATGGCACAGCAGTTGAGTCATTCAGTTTTCTAGAGAGTCAGCGATGCTGCTTTGTTTCATTTGTTGACGAATCTGAGTTGTGTCGTTACGGAAAAAAAAAAAAAAAAAAAAAAAAAAAAAAAAAGAGTTCCTCTAAACAAAAAAGGGGAATACAGGGTAAAACACTGCAGAGTTGATTGGCAAAGGTTTACATGCCATCAAGCACTTTACTGGTGCCACAGAATTCCATGAACCCTGCCATGTTGAAAGCTGGAGACCATGAACAAATGAAAGGCAGCAAATGGAAGAACCAAGTAATGATTGAGATGCAAAGGATGCGAGAGTTCACTCCACTGGTCCTTCCACCAGACTACATAATGTCCATTTTATTTTATTGGTTTTTTTTCCTAATACAGACAGGCTGAGATGCTGCCACAATACTAAGCCTTCTGATGATAGAGTAAATATTTTCCTTCAAAGTCTCTCAAAAATAATCTAGATTGTTTTCATCCCTCTTGGTCATGGATTTCGGTATTGACCACTGGAGTCAGAGAGGTGTTCCATTCAATGACCAGTCCTTGACAAATCAGAAAAATATATAAACACTAAAGCAAAATAAACTGTATTTTACACCTACTTCTAATAGATGGAGAAGTGTGACCTTTCCCTATCAAAAAGTGTAACAGTAGAAGACAGAAAACACAAAAAAATACTGCTACAAGCAAACCTACAGAACCCCACATCAGAGGCCCCAAGACCTGTGTGCAGACTTCCTTCTCTCGGCAAAAGAGACCTTAGAGCTGCTGTTATGTCTAACATGGAAAAGAACCAGAGAGGCAGCAGAAACTGATATCTGGCAGCTAGAGACATGCAGAAAGAGCAAGTGTGGCAGAATGTGTTCCAAAGCAGCTGGAGCTACCACGGGCTCCAGACAGGCTTATTTTCACTTGGAGAACACAGAAAACACACCAAGGTGCTGCTGCAAGCAAAGTTACAGAACCCCCCCTGAGAGGCCCCAAGCTCTGTGTGCAGAGTGGATCTTTTCGTCAAAAGAGAGCTTTAAAGTGCTTTCTGGCTGCTAGAGACATGGAGAAACAGCAAGTGTGTCAGAATGTGTACCAAAGAGGCTGGAGCTACCACGGGCTCCTGACAGGCTTATTTTCACTTGGAGAACACAGAAAACACACCAAGGTGCTGCTGCAAGCAAAGTTACAGAACCCGCCTGAGAGGCCCGAAGCTCTGTGTACAGAGTTGCTTTTCTCGGGCAAAAGAGAGCTTTACAGCGCTTTCTGGCTGCTAGAGACATGGAGAAAGAGCAAGTGTGGCAGAATGTGTACCAAAGAGGCTGGAGCTACCACGGGCTCCTGACAGGCTTATTTTCACTTGGAGAACATAGAAAACACACCAAGGTGCTGCTGCAAGCAAAGTTACAGAACCCCCCCTGAGAGGCCCCAAGCTCTGTGTGCAGAGTGGATTTTCTCGGCAAACGAGCGCTTTAAAGTACTTTCTGGCTGCTAGAGACATGGAGAAACAGCAAGTGCGGCAGAAAGTGTTCCAAAGCAGCTGGAGCTACCACGGGCTCCTGACAGGCTTATTTTCACTTGGAGAACACAGAAAACACACCAAGGTGCTGCTGCAAGCAAAGTTACAGAACCCCCCCTGAGAGGCCCCAAGCTCTGTGTGCAGAGTGGATTTTCTCGGCAAAAGAGCGCTTTAAAGTACTTTCTGGCTGCTAGAGACATGGAGAAACAGCAAGTGTGTCAGAATGTGTTCCAAAGAGGCTGGAGCTACCACGGGCTCCTGACAGGCTTATTTTCACTTGGAGAACACAGAAAACACCCCAAGGTGCTGCTGCAAGCAAAGTTACAGAACCCCCCCTGAGTGTTGCTTTTCTCGGGCAAAAGAGCGCTTTACAGCGCTTTGTGGCTGCTAGAGACATGCAGAAAGAGCAAGTGTGGCAGAATGTGTTCCAAAGCAGCAGGAGCTACCACAAGCTCCGGACAGGCTTATTTTCACTTGGAGAACACAGAAAACACACCAAGGTGCTGCTGCAAGCACAGTTACAGAAGCCGTCCCGAGACGCCCCAAGCTCTGCGTGCAGAGTTGCTTTTCTCGGCAAAAGAGAGCTTTACAGCGCTTTCTGGCTGCTAGAGACATGCAGAAAGAGCAAGTGCGGCAGAATGTGTTCCAAAGCAGCTGGAGCTACCACGGGCTCCTGACAGGCTTCTTTTCACTTGGAGAACACAGAAAACACACCAAGGTGCTGCTGCAAGCAAAGTTACAGAACCCCCCCCGAGTGATGCTTTTCCCGGGCAAAAGAGAGCTTTACAGCGCTTTCTGGCTGCTAGAGACATGGAGAAACAGCAAGTGCGGCAGAATGTGTTCCAAAGCAGCTGGAGCTACCACGGGCTCCTGACAGGCTTATTTTCACTTGGAGAACACAGAAAACACCCCAAGGTGCTGCTGCAAGCAAAGTTACAGAACCCCCCCCTGAGTGTTGCTTTTCTCGGGCAAAAGAGAGCTTTACAGTGCTTTCTGGCTGCTAGAGATATGCAGAAAGAGCAAGTGTGGCAGAATGTGTTCCAAAGCAGCTGGAGCTACCACGGGCTCCTGACAGGCTTATTTTCACTTGGAGAACACAGAAAACACACCAAGGTGCTGCTGCAAGCAAAGTTACAGAACCCCCCTTGAGAGGCCCCAAGCTCTGTGTGCAGAGTGGATCTTTTCGTCAAAAGAGAGCTTTAAAGTGCTTTCTGGCTGCTAGAGACATGCAGAAACAGCAAGTGTGGCAGAATGTGTTCCAAAGCAGCTGGAGCTACCACGGGCTCCTGACAGGCTTCTTTTCACTTGGAGAACACAGAAAACACACCAAGGTGCTGCTGCAAGCAAAGTTACAGAACCGACCCTGAGAGGCCCCAAGCTCTGTGTGCAGAGTAGGTCTTTTCGTCAAAAGAGAGCTCTAAAGTGCTTTCTGGCTGCTAGAGACATGCAGAAACAGCAAGTGTGGCAGAATGTGTTCCAAAGCAGCTGGAGCTACCATGGGCTCCTGACAGGCTTATTTTCACTTGGAGAACACAGAAAACACACCAAGGTGCTGCTGCAAGCAAAGTTACAGAACCCCCCCTGAGAGGCCCCAAGCTCTGTGTACAGAGTTGCTTTTCTCGGCAGAAGTGAGCTTTAAAGTGCTTTCTGGCTGCTAGAGACATGGAGAAAGAGCAAGTGTGGCAGAATGTGTTCCAAAGCAGCTGGAGCTACCACGGGCTCCTGACAGGCTTCTTTTCACTTGGAGAACACAGAAAACACACCAAGGTGCTGCTGCAAGCAAAGTCATAGAAGCTTCCCTGAGTGTTGCTTTTCTCAGGCAAAAGAGCGCTTTACAGCGCTTTCTGGGTGCTAGAGACATGCAGAAACAGCAAGTGTGGCAGAATGTGTTCCAAAGCAGCTGGAGCTACCACGGGCTCCGGACAGGCTTATTTTCACTTGGAGAACACAGAAAACACACCAAGGTGCTGCTGCAAGCAAAGTTACAGAACCCCCCCCCCCTGAGTGTTGCTTTTCTCGGGAAAAAGAGCGCTTTACAGCGCTTTCTGGCTGCTAGAGACATGCAGAAAGAGCAAGTGTGGCAGAATGTGTTCCAAAGCAGCTGGAGCTACCACGGGCTCCGGACAGGCTTATTTTCACTTGGAGAACACAGAAAACACACCAAGGTGCTGCTGCAAGCAAAGTTACAGAACCCCCCCCTGAGTGTTGCTTTTCTCGGGCAAAAGAGAGCTTTACAGCGCTTTCTGGCTGCTAGAGACATGCAGAAAGAGCAAGTGTGGCAGAATGTGTTCCAAAGCAGCTGGAGCTACCACGGGCTCCTGACAGGCTTCTTTTCACTTGGAGAACACAGAAAACACACCAAGGTGCTGCTACAAGCAAAGTTACAGAACCCCCCCCCTGAGTGTTGTTTTCTCGAGAAAAGAGCGCTTTACAGCGCTTTCTGGCTGCTAGAGACATGGAGAAACAGCAAGTATGGCAGAATGTGTTCCAAAGCAGCTGGAGCTACCACGGGCTCCTGACAGGCTTATTTTCACTTGGAGAACACAGAAAACACCCCAAGGTGCTGCTGCAAGCAAAGTTACAGAACCCCCCCTGAGACACCCCAAGCTCTATGTACAGAGTGGATCTTTTCGTCAAAAGAGAGCTTTAAAGTGCTTTCTGGCTGCTGGAGACATGCAGAAAGAGCAAGTGTGGCAGAATGTGTTCCAAAGCAGCTGGAGCTACCACGGGCTCCGGACAGGCTTATTTTCACTTGGAGAACACAGAAAACACCCCAAGGTGCTGCTGCAAGCAAAGTTACAGAACCCCCCCTGAGTGTTGCTTTTCTCGGGCAAAAGAGCGCTTTGCGGCGCTTTCTGGCTGCTAGAGACATGCAGAAAGAGCAAGTGTGGCAGAATGTGTTCCAAAGCAGCTGGAGCTACCACGGGCTCCGGACAGGCTTATTTTCACTTGGAGAACACAGAAAACACCCCAAGGTGCTGCTGCAAGCAAAGTTACAGAACCCCTCCTGAGTGTTGCTTTTCTCGGGCAAAAGAGCGCTTTAAAGTGCTTTCTGGCTGCTAGAGACATGCAGAAAGAGCAAGTGTGGCAGAATGTGTTCCAAAGCAGCTGGAGCTACCACGGGCTCCTGACAGGCTTATTTTCACTTGGAGAACACAGAAAACACACCAAGGTTCTGCTGCAAGCAAAGTCATAGAAGCCCCCCTGAGTGTTGCTTTTCTCGGGCAAAAGAGCGCTTTGCAGCGCTTTCTGGCTGCTAGAGACATGCAGAAAGAGCAAGTGTGGCAGAATGTGTTCCAAAGCAGCTGGAGCTACCACGGGCTCCTGACAGGCTTATTTTCACTTGGAGAACACAGAAAACACACCAAGGTGCTGCTGCAAGCAAAGTTACAGAACCCCCCCTGAGAGGCCCCAAGCTCTGTGTGCAGAGTGGATCTTTTCGTGAAAAGAGAGCTTTAAAATGCTTTCTGGCTGCTAGAGACATGCAGAAACAGCAAGTGTGGCAGAATGTGTTCCAAAGCAGCTGGAGCTACCACGGGCTCCTGACAGGCTTATTTTCACTTGGAGAACACAGAAAACACCCCAAGGTGCTGCTGCAAGCAAAGTTACAGAACCCCCCCTGAGAGGCCCGAAGCTCTATGTACATAGTTGCTTTTCTCGGCAAAAGAGCGCTTTACAGCGCTTTCTGGCTGCTAGAGACATGCAGAAAGAGCAAGTGTGGCAGAATGTGTTCCAAAGCAGCTGGAGCTACTACGGGCTCCTGACAGGCTTATTTTCACTTGGAGAACACAGAAAACACACCAAGGTGCTGCTGCAAGCAAAGTTACAGAACCCCCCCTGAGAGGCCCCAAGCTCTGTGTGCAGAGTAGGTCTTTTCGTCAAAAGAGAGCTCTAAAGTGCTTTCTGGCTGCTAGAGACATGCAGAAACAGCAAGTGTGGCAGAATGTGTTCCAAAGCAGCTGGAGCTACCACGGGCTCCTGACACGCTTATTTTCACTTGGAGAACACAGAAAACACCCCAAGGTGCTGCTGCAAGCAAAGTTACAGAACCCCCCCTGAGAGGCCCGAAGCTCTATGTACAGAGTTGCTTTTCTCGGCAAAAGAGCGCTTTACAGCGCTTTCTGGCTGCTAGAGACATGCAGAAAGAGCAAGTGTGGCAGAATGTGTTCCAAAGCAGCTGGAGCTACCACGGGCTCCTGACAGGCTTATTTTCACTTGGAGAACACAGAAAACACCCCAAGGTGCTGCTGCAAGCAAAGTTACAGAACCCACCCTGAGAGGCCCCAAGCTCTGTGTGCAGAGTAGCTCTTTTCGTCAAAAGAGAGCTCTAAAGTGCTTTCTGGCTGCTAGAGACATGCAGAAACAGCAAGTGTGGCAGAATGTGTTCCAAAGCAGCTGGAGCTACCATGGGCTCCTGACAGGCTTCTTTTCACTTGGAGAACACAGAAAACACACCAAGGTGCTGCTGCAAGCAAAGTCATAGAAGCCCCCCTGAGTGTTGCTTTTCTCGGGCAAAAGAGCGCTTTACAGCGCTTTCTGGCTGCTAGTGACATGCAGAAAGAGCAAGTGTGGCAGAATGTGTTCCAAAGCAGCTGGAGCTACCACGGGCTCCGGACAGGCTTATTTTCACTTGGAGAACACAGAAAACACACCAAGGTGCTGCTGCAAGCAAAGTTACAGAACCCCCCCTGAGAGGCCCCAAGCTCTGTGTACAGAGTTGCTTTTCTCGGCAGAAGTGAGCTTTAAAGTGCTTTCTGGCTGCTAGAGACATGGAGAAAGAGCAAGTGTGGCAGAATGTGTTCCAAAGCAGCTGGAGCTACCACGGGCTCCTGACAGGCTTCTTTTCACTTGGAGAACACAGAAAACACACCAAGGTGCTGCTGCAAGCAAAGTCATAGAAGCTTCCCTGAGTGTTGCTTTTCTCAGGCAAAAGAGCGCTTTACAGCGCTTTCTGGGTGCTAGAGACATGCAGAAACAGCAAGTGTGGCAGAATGTGTTCCAAAGCAGCTGGAGCTACCACGGGCTCCTGACAGGCTTCTTTTCACTTGGAGAACACAGAAAACACACCAAGGTGCTGCTGCAAGCAAAGTTACAGAACCCCCCCCCCCGAGTGTTGCTTTTCTCGGGCAAAAGAGAGCTTTACAGCACTTTCTGGCTGCTAGAGACATGCAGAAAGAGCAAGTGTGGCAGAATGTGTTCCAAAGCAGCTGGAGCTACCACGGGCTCCGGACAGGCTTATTTTCACTTGGAGAACACAGAAAACACACCAAGGTGCTGCTGCAAGCAAAGTTACAGAACCCCTCCTGAGTGTTGCTTTTCTCGGGCAAAAGAGCGCTTTGCGGCGCTTTCTGGCTGCTAGAGACATGCAGAAAGAGCAAGTGTGGCAGAATGTGTTCCAAAGCAGCTGGAGCTACCACGGGCTCCGGACAGGCTTCTTTTCACTTGGAGAACACAGAAAACACCCCAAGGTGCTGCTGCAAGCAAAGTTACAGAACCCCTCCTGAGTGTTGCTTTTCTCGGGCAAAAGAGCGCTTTAAAGTGCTTTCTGGCTGCTAGAGACATGCAGAAAGAGCAAGTGTGGCAGAATGTGTTCCAAAGCAGCTGGAGCTACCACGGGCTCCTGACAGGCTTATTTTCACTTGGAGAACACAGAAAACACACCAAGGTTCTGCTGCAAGCAAAGTCATAGAAGCCCCCCTGAGTGTTGCTTTTCTCGGGCAAAAGAGCGCTTTACAGCGCTTTCTGGGTGCTAGAGACATGCAGAAAGAGCAAGTGTGGCAGAATGTGTTCCAAAGCAGCTGGAGCTACCACGGGCTCCTGACAGGCTTCTTTTCACTTGGAGAACACAGAAAACACACCAAGGTGCTGCTGCAAGCAAAGTTACAGAACCCCCCCTGAGAGGCCCGAAGCTCTATGTACATAGTTGCTTTTCTCGGCAAAAGAGCGCTTTACAGCGCTTTCTGGCTGCTAGAGACATGCAGAAAGAGCAAGTGTGGCAGAATGTGTTCCAAAGCAGCTGGAGCTACTACGGGCTCCTGACAGGCTTATTTTCACTTGGAGAACACAGAAAACACACCAAGGTGCTGCTGCAAGCAAAGTTACAGAACCCCCCCTGAGAGGCCCCAAGCTCTGTGTGCAGAGTAGGTCTTTTCGTCAAAAGAGAGCTCTAAAGTGCTTTCTGGCTGCTAGAGACATGCAGAAACAGCAAGTGTGGCAGAATGTGTTCCAAAGCAGCTGGAGCTACCACGGGCTCCTGACACGCTTATTTTCACTTGGAGAACACAGAAAACACCCCAAGGTGCTGCTGCAAGCAAAGTTACAGAACCCCCCCTGAGAGGCCCGAAGCTCTATGTACAGAGTTGCTTTTCTCGGCAAAAGAGCGCTTTACAGCGCTTTCTGGCTGCTAGAGACATGCAGAAAGAGCAAGTGTGGCAGAATGTGTTCCAAAGCAGCTGGAGCTACCACGGGCTCCTGACAGGCTTATTTTCACTTGGAGAACACAGAAAACACCCCAAGGTGCTGCTGCAAGCAAAGTTACAGAACCCACCCTGAGAGGCCCCAAGCTCTGTGTGCAGAGTAGCTCTTTTCGTCAAAAGAGAGCTCTAAAGTGCTTTCTGGCTGCTAGAGACATGCAGAAACAGCAAGTGTGGCAGAATGTGTTCCAAAGCAGCTGGAGCTACCATGGGCTCCTGACAGGCTTCTTTTCACTTGGAGAACACAGAAAACACACCAAGGTGCTGCTGCAAGCAAAGTCATAGAAGCCCCCCTGAGTGTTGCTTTTCTCGGGCAAAAGAGCGCTTTACAGCGCTTTCTGGCTGCTAGTGACATGCAGAAAGAGCAAGTGTGGCAGAATGTGTTCCAAAGCAGCTGGAGCTACCACGGGCTCCGGACAGGCTTATTTCACTTGGAGAACACAGAAAACACCACCAAGGTGCTGCTGCAAGCAAAGTTACAGAACCCCCCCTGAGAGGCCCCAAGCTCTGTGTACAGAGTTGCTTTTCTCGGCAGAAGTGAGCTTTAAAGTGCTTTCTGGCTGCTAGAGACATGGAGAAAGAGCAAGTGTGGCAGAATGTGTTCCAAAGCAGCTGGAGCTACCACGGCTCCTGACAGGCTTCTTTTCACTTGGAGAACACAGAAAACACACCAAGGTGCTGCTGCAAGCAAAGTCATAGAAGCTTCCCTGAGTGTTGCTTTTCTCAGGCAAAAGAGCGCTTTACAGCGCTTTCTGGGTGCTAGAGACATGCAGAAACAGCAAGTGTGGCAGAATGTGTTCCAAAGCAGCTGGAGCTACCACGGGCTCCTGACAGGCTTCTTTTCACTTGGAGAACACAGAAAACACACCAAGGTGCTGCTGCAAGCAAAGTTACAGAACCCCCCCCCCGAGTGTTGCTTTTCTCGGGCAAAAGAGAGCTTTACAGCGCTTTCTGGCTGCTAGAGACATGCAGAAAGAGCAAGTGTGGCAGAATGTGTTCCAAAGCAGCTGGAGCTACCACGGGCTCCGGACAGGCTTATTTTCACTTGGAGAACACAGAAAACACACCAAGGTGCTGCTGCAAGCAAAGTTACAGAACCCCCCCCTGAGTGTTGCTTTTCTCGGGCAAAAGAGAGCTTTTACAGCGCTTTCTGGCTGCTAGAGACATGCAGAAAGAGCAAGTGTGGCAGAATGTGTTCCAAAGCAGCTGGAGCTACCACGGGCTCCGGACAGGCTTCTTTTCACTTTGAGAACACAGAAAACACACCAAGGTGCTGCTGCAAGCAAAGTTTCAGAACCCCCCCCTGAGAGGCTCCAAACTCTGTGTGCAGAGTTGCTTTTCTCGGCAAAAGAGCGCTTTAAAGTGCTTTCTGTCTCCTAGAGACATGCAGAAAGAGCAAGTGTGGCAGAATGTGTTCCAAAGCAGCTGGAGCTACCACGGGCTCCTGACAGGCTTATTTTCACTTGGAGAACACAGAAAACACACCAAGGTGCTGCTGCAAGCAAAGTTTCAGAACCCCCCCCCGAGAGGCTCCAAACTCTGTGTACAGAGTTTGCTTTTCTCGGCAGAAGTGAGCTTTAAAGTGCTTTCTGGCTGCTAGAGACATGCAGAAAGAGCAAGTGTGGCAGAATGTGTTCCAAAGCAGCTGGAGCTACCACGGGCTCCTGACAGGCTTATTTTCACTTGGAGAACACAGAAAACACACCAAGGTGCTGCTGCAAGCAAAGTTACAGAACCCCCCTGAGAGGCTCCAAACTCTGTGTGCAGAGTTGCTTTTCTCGGCAAAAGAGAGCTTTAAAGTGCTTTCTGTCTGCTAGAGACATGCAGAAACAGCAAGTGTGGCAGAATGTGTTCCAAAGCCGCTGGAGCTACCACGGGCTCCTGACAGGCTTATTTTCAACTTGGAGAACACAGAAAACACACCAAGGTGCTGCTGCAAGCAAAGTTACAGAACCCCCCTGAGTGTTGCTTTTCTCGGGCAAAAGAGAGCTTTACAGCGCTTTCTGGCTGCTAGAGACATGCAGAAAGAGCAAGTGTGGCAGAATGTGTTCCAAAGCAGCTGGAGCTACCACGGGCTCCGGACAGGCTTATTTTCACTTGGAGAACACAGAAAACACACCAAGGTGCTGCTGCAAGCAAAGTTACAGAACCCCCCCTGAGTGTTGCTTTTCTCGGGCAAAAGAGCGCTTTGCAGCGCTTTCTGGCTGCTAGAGACATGCAGAAAGAGCAAGTGTGGCAGAATGTGTTCCAAAGCAGCTGGAGCTACCACGGGCTCCTGACAGGCTTATTTTCACTTGGAGAACACAGAAAACACACCAAGGTGCTGCTGCAAGCAAAGTCATAGAAGCCCCCCTGAGTGTTGCTTTTCTGGGGCAAAAGAGCGCTTTACAGCGCTTTCTGGCTGCTAGAGACATGCAGAAACAGCAAATGTGGCAGAATGTGTTCCAAAGCAGCTGGAGCTACCACGGGCTCCTGACAGGCTTATTTTCACTTGGAGAACATAGAAAACACACCAAGGTGCTGCTGCAAGCAAAGTCATAGAACCCCCCCTGAGTGTTGCTTTTCTCGGGCAAAAGAGAGCTTTACAGCGCTTTCTGGCTGCTAGAGACATGCAGAAAGAGCAAGTGTGGCAGAATGTGTTCCAAAGCAGCTGGAGCTACCACGGGCTCCTGACAGGCTTATTTTCACTTGGAGAACACAGAAAACACACCAAGGTGCTGCTGCAAGCAAAGTTACAGAACCCCCCCTGAGAGGCCCGAAGCTCTGTGTACAGAGTTGCTTTTCTCGGCAAAAGAGCGCTTTACAGCGCTTTCTGGCTGCTAGAGACATGCAGAAAGAGCAAGTGTGGCAGAATGTGTTCCAAAGCAGCTGGAGCTACCACGGGCTCCGGACAGGCTTATTTTCACTTGGAGAACACAGAAAACACACCAAGGTGCTGCTGCAAGCAAAGTTACAGAGGTTTCCCAGAGTGTTGCTTTTCTCGAGAAAAGAGCGCTTTACAGCGCTTTCTGGCTGCTAGAGACATGCAGAAAGAGCAAGTGTGGCAGAATGTGTTCCAAAGCAGCTGGAGCTACCACGGGCTCCGGACAGGCTTATTTTCACTTGGAGAACACAGAAAACACACCAAGGTGCTGCTGCAAGCAAAGTTACAGAGGTTTCCCAGAGTGTTGCTTTTCTCGAGAAAAGAGCGCTTTACAGCGCTTTCTGGCTGCTAGAGACATGCAGAAAGAGCAAGTGTGGCAGAATGTGTTCCAAAGCAGCTGGAGCTACCACGGGCTCCGGACAGGCTTATTTTCACTTGGAGAACACAGAAAACACACCAAGGTGCTGCTGCAAGCAAAGTTACAGAGGTTTCCCAGAGTGTTGCTTTTCTCGAGAAAAGAGCGCTTTACAGCGCTTTCTGGCTGCTAGAGACATGCAGAAAGAGCAAGTGTGGCAGAATGTGTTCCAAAGCAGCTGGAGCTACCACGGGCTCCGGACAGGCTTATTTTCACTTGGAGAACACAGAAAACACACCAAGGTGCTGCTGCAAGCAAAGTTACAGAGGTTTCCCAGAGTGTTGCTTTTCTCGAGAAAAGAGCGCTTTACAGCGCTTTCTGGCTGCTAGAGACATGCAGAAAGAGCAAGTGTGGCAGAATGTGTTCCAAAGCAGCTGGAGCTACCACGGGCTCCGGACAGGCTTATTTTCACTTGGAGAACACAGAAAACACACCAAGGTGCTGCTGCAAGCAAAGTTACAGAGGTTTCCCAGAGTGTTGCTTTTCTCGAGAAAAGAGCGCTTTACAGCGCTTTCTGGCTGCTAGAGACATGCAGAAAGAGCAAGTGTGGCAGAATGTGTTCCAAAGCAGCTGGAGCTACCACGGGCTCCGGACAGGCTTATTTTCACTTGGAGAACACAGAAAACACACCAAGGTGCTGCTGCAAGCAAAGTTACAGAGGTTTCCCAGAGTGTTGCTTTTCTCGAGAAAAGAGCGCTTTACAGCGCTTTCTGGCTGCTAGAGACATGCAGAAAGAGCAAGTGTGGCAGAATGTGTTCCAAAGCAGCTGGAGCTACCACGGGCTCCGGACAGGCTTATTTTCACTTGGAGAACACAGAAAACACACCAAGGTGCTGCTGCAAGCAAAGTTACAGAGGTTTCCCAGAGTGTTGCTTTTCTCGAGAAAAGAGCGCTTTACAGCGCTTTCTGGCTGCTAGAGACATGCAGAAAGAGCAAGTGTGGCAGAATGTGTTCCAAAGCAGCTGGAGCTACCACGGGCTCCGGACAGGCTTATTTTCACTTGGAGAACACAGAAAACACACCAAGGTGCTGCTGCAAGCAAAGTTACAGAGGTTTCCCAGAGTGTTGCTTTTCTCGAGAAAAGAGCGCTTTACAGCGCTTTCTGGCTGCTAGAGACATGCAGAAAGAGCAAGTGTGGCAGAATGTGTTCCAAAGCAGCTGGAGCTACCACGGGCTCCGGACAGGCTTATTTTCACTTGGAGAACACAGAAAACACACCAAGGTGCTGCTGCAAGCAAAGTTACAGAGGTTTCCCAGAGTGTTGCTTTTCTCGAGAAAAGAGCGCTTTACAGCGCTTTCTGGCTGCTAGAGACATGCAGAAAGAGCAAGTGTGGCAGAATGTGTTCCAAAGCAGCTGGAGCTACCACGGGCTCCGGACAGGCTTATTTTCACTTGGAGAACACAGAAAACACACCAAGGTGCTGCTGCAAGCAAAGTTACAGAGGTTTCCCAGAGTGTTGCTTTTCTCGAGAAAAGAGCGCTTTACAGCGCTTTCTGGCTGCTAGATGACATGCAGAAAGAGCAAGTGTGGCAGAATGTGTTCCAAAGCAGCTGGAGCTACCACGGGCTCCGGACAGGCTTATTTTCACTTGGAGAACACAGAAAACACACCAAGGTGCTGCTGCAAGCAAAGTTACAGAGGTTTCCCAGAGTGTTGCTTTTCTCGAGAAAAGAGCGCTTTACAGCGCTTTCTGGCTGCTAGAGACATGCAGAAAGAGCAAGTGTGGCAGAATGTGTTCCAAAGCAGCTGGAGCTACCACGGGCTCCGGACAGGCTTATTTTCACTTGGAGAACACAGAAAACACACCAAGGTGCTGCTGCAAGCAAAGTTACAGAGGTTTCCCAGAGTGTTGCTTTTCTCGAGAAAAGAGCGCTTTACAGCGCTTTCTGGCTGCTAGAGACATGCAGAAAGAGCAAGTGTGGCAGAATGTGTTCCAAAGCAGCTGGAGCTACCACGGGCTCCGGACAGGCTTATTTTCACTTGGAGAACACAGAAAACACACCAAGGTGCTGCTGCAAGCAAAGTTACAGAGGTTTCCCAGAGTGTTGCTTTTCTCGAGAAAAGAGCGCTTTACAGCGCTTTCTGGCTGCTAGAGACATGCAGAAAGAGCAAGTGTGGCAGAATGTGTTCCAAAGCAGCTGGAGCTACCACGGGCTCCGGACAGGCTTATTTTCACTTGGAGAACACAGAAAACACACCAAGGTGCTGCTGCAAGCAAAGTTACAGAGGTTTCCCAGAGTGTTGCTTTTCTCGAGAAAAGAGCGCTTTACAGCGCTTTCTGGCTGCTAGAGACATGCAGAAAGAGCAAGTGTGGCAGAATGTGTTCCAAAGCAGCTGGAGCTACCACGGGCTCCGGACAGGCTTATTTTCACTTGGAGAACACAGAAAACACACCAAGGTGCTGCTGCAAGCAAAGTTACAGAGGTTTCCCAGAGTGTTGCTTTTCTCGAGAAAAGAGCGCTTTACAGCGCTTTCTGGCTGCTAGAGACATGCAGAAAGAGCAAGTGTGGCAGAATGTGTTCCAAAGCAGCTGGAGCTACCACGGGCTCCGGACAGGCTTATTTTCACTTGGAGAACACAGAAAACACACCAAGGTGCTGCTGCAAGCAAAGTTACAGAGGTTTCCCAGAGTGTTGCTTTTCTCGAGAAAAGAGCGCTTTACAGCGCTTTCTGGCTGCTAGAGACATGCAGAAAGAGCAAGTGTGGCAGAATGTGTTCCAAAGCAGCTGGAGCTACCACGGGCTCCGGACAGGCTTATTTTCACTTGGAGAACACAGAAAACACACCAAGGTGCTGCTGCAAGCAAAGTTACAGAGGTTTCCCAGAGTGTTGCTTTTCTCGAGAAAAGAGCGCTTTACAGCGCTTTCTGGCTGCTAGAGACATGCAGAAAGAGCAAGTGTGGCAGAATGTGTTCCAAAGCAGCTGGAGCTACCACGGGCTCCGGACAGGCTTATTTTCACTTGGAGAACACAGAAAACACACCAAGGTGCTGCTGCAAGCAAAGTTACAGAGGTTTCCCAGAGTGTTGCTTTTCTCGAGAAAAGAGCGCTTTACAGCGCTTTCTGGCTGCTAGAGACATGCAGAAAGAGCAAGTGTGGCAGAATGTGTTCCAAAGCAGCTGGAGCTACCACGGGCTCCGGACAGGCTTATTTTCACTTGGAGAACACAGAAAACACACCAAGGTGCTGCTGCAAGCAAAGTTACAGAGGTTTCCCAGAGTGTTGCTTTTCTCGAGAAAAGAGCGCTTTACAGCGCTTTCTGGCTGCTAGAGACATGCAGAAAGAGCAAGTGTGGCAGAATGTGTTCCAAAGCAGCTGGAGCTACCACGGGCTCCGGACAGGCTTATTTTCACTTGGAGAACACAGAAAACACACCAAGGTGCTGCTGCAAGCAAAGTTACAGAGGTTTCCCAGAGTGTTGCTTTTCTCGAGAAAAGAGCGCTTTACAGCGCTTTCTGGCTGCTAGAGACATGCAGAAAGAGCAAGTGTGGCAGAATGTGTTCCAAAGCAGCTGGAGCTACCACGGGCTCCGGACAGGCTTATTTTCACTTGGAGAACACAGAAAACACACCAAGGTGCTGCTGCAAGCAAAGTTACAGAGGTTTCCCAGAGTGTTGCTTTTCTCGAGAAAAGAGCGCTTTACAGCGCTTTCTGGCTGCTAGAGACATGCAGAAAGAGCAAGTGTGGCAGAATGTGTTCCAAAGCAGCTGGAGCTACCACGGGCTCCGGACAGGCTTATTTTCACTTGGAGAACACAGAAAACACACCAAGGTGCTGCTGCAAGCAAAGTTACAGAGGTTTCCCAGAGTGTTGCTTTTCTCGAGAAAAGAGCGCTTTACAGCGCTTTCTGGCTGCTAGAGACATGCAGAAAGAGCAAGTGTGGCAGAATGTGTTCCAAAGCAGCTGGAGCTACCACGGGCTCCGGACAGGCTTATTTTCACTTGGAGAACACAGAAAACACACCAAGGTGCTGCTGCAAGCAAAGTTACAGAGGTTTCCCAGAGTGTTGCTTTTCTCGAGAAAAGAGCGCTTTACAGCGCTTTCTGGCTGCTAGAGACATGCAGAAAGAGCAAGTGTGGCAGAATGTGTTCCAAAGCAGCTGGAGCTACCACGGGCTCCGGACAGGCTTATTTTCACTTGGAGAACACAGAAAACACACCAAGGTGCTGCTGCAAGCAAAGTTACAGAGGTTTCCCAGAGTGTTGCTTTTCTCGAGAAAAGAGCGCTTTACAGCGCTTTCTGGCTGCTAGAGACATGCAGAAAGAGCAAGTGTGGCAGAATGTGTTCCAAAGCAGCTGGAGCTACCACGGGCTCCGGACAGGCTTATTTTCACTTGGAGAACACAGAAAACACACCAAGGTGCTGCTGCAAGCAAAGTTACAGAGGTTTCCCAGAGTGTTGCTTTTCTCGAGAAAAGAGCGCTTTACAGCGCTTTCTGGCTGCTAGAGACATGCAGAAAGAGCAAGTGTGGCAGAATGTGTTCCAAAGCAGCTGGAGCTACCACGGGCTCCGGACAGGCTTATTTTCACTTGGAGAACACAGAAAACACACCAAGGTGCTGCTGCAAGCAAAGTTACAGAGGTTTCCCAGAGTGTTGCTTTTCTCGAGAAAAGAGCGCTTTACAGCGCTTTCTGGCTGCTAGAGACATGCAGAAAGAGCAAGTGTGGCAGAATGTGTTCCAAAGCAGCTGGAGCTACCACGGGCTCCGGACAGGCTTATTTTCACTTGGAGAACACAGAAAACACACCAAGGTGCTGCTGCAAGCAAAGTTACAGAGGTTTCCCAGAGTGTTGCTTTTCTCGAGAAAAGAGCGCTTTACAGCGCTTTCTGGCTGCTAGAGACATGCAGAAAGAGCAAGTGTGGCAGAATGTGTTCCAAAGCAGCTGGAGCTACCACGGGCTCCGGACAGGCTTATTTTCACTTGGAGAACACAGAAAACACACCAAGGTGCTGCTGCAAGCAAAGTTACAGAGGTTTCCCAGAGTGTTGCTTTTCTCGAGAAAAGAGCGCTTTACAGCGCTTTCTGGCTGCTAGAGACATGCAGAAAGAGCAAGTGTGGCAGAATGTGTTCCAAAGCAGCTGGAGCTACCACGGGCTCCGGACAGGCTTATTTTCACTTGGAGAACACAGAAAACACACCAAGGTGCTGCTGCAAGCAAAGTTACAGAGGTTTCCCAGAGTGTTGCTTTTCTCGAGAAAAGAGCGCTTTACAGCGCTTTCTGGCTGCTAGAGACATGCAGAAAGAGCAAGTGTGGCAGAATGTGTTCCAAAGCAGCTGGAGCTACCACGGGCTCCGGACAGGCTTATTTTCACTTGGAGAACACAGAAAACACACCAAGGTGCTGCTGCAAGCAAAGTTACAGAGGTTTCCCAGAGTGTTGCTTTTCTCGAGAAAAGAGCGCTTTACAGCGCTTTCTGGCTGCTAGAGACATGCAGAAAGAGCAAGTGTGGCAGAATGTGTTCCAAAGCAGCTGGAGCTACCACGGGCTCCGGACAGGCTTATTTTCACTTGGAGAACACAGAAAACACACCAAGGTGCTGCTGCAAGCAAAGTTACAGAGGTTTCCCAGAGTGTTGCTTTTCTCGAGAAAAGAGCGCTTTACAGCGCTTTCTGGCTGCTAGAGACATGCAGAAAGAGCAAGTGTGGCAGAATGTGTTCCAAAGCAGCTGGAGCTACCACGGGCTCCCGACAGGCTTATTTTCACTTGGAGAACACAGAAAACACACCAAGGTGCTGCTGCAAGCAAAGTTACAGAGGTTTCCCAGAGTGTTGCTTTTCTCGAGAAAAGAGCGCTTTACAGCGCTTTCTGGCTGCTAGAGACATGCAGAAAGAGCAAGTGTGGCAGAATGTGTTCCAAAGCAGCTGGAGCTACCACGGGCTCCGGACAGGCTTATTTTCACTTGGAGAACACAGAAAACACACCAAGGTGCTGCTGCAAGCAAAGTTACAGAGGTTTCCCAGAGTGTTGCTTTTCTCGAGAAAAGAGCGCTTTACAGCGCTTTCTGGCTGCTAGAGACATGCAGAAAGAGCAAGTGTGGCAGAATGTGTTCCAAAGCAGCTGGAGCTACCACGGGCTCCGGACAGGCTTATTTTCACTTGGAGAACACAGAAAACACACCAAGGTGCTGCTGCAAGCAAAGTTACAGAGGTTTCCCAGAGTGTTGCTTTTCTCGAGAAAAGAGCGCTTTACAGCGCTTTCTGGCTGCTAGAGACATGCAGAAAGAGCAAGTGTGGCAGAATGTGTTCCAAAGCAGCTGGAGCTACCACGGGCTCCGGACAGGCTTATTTTCACTTGGAGAACACAGAAAACACACCAAGGTGCTGCTGCAAGCAAAGTTACAGAGGTTTCCCAGAGTGTTGCTTTTCTCGAGAAAAGAGCGCTTTACAGCGCTTTCTGGCTGCTAGAGACATGCAGAAAGAGCAAGTGTGGCAGAATGTGTTCCAAAGCAGCTGGAGCTACCACGGGCTCCGGACAGGCTTATTTTCACTTGGAGAACACAGAAAACACACCAAGGTGCTGCTGCAAGCAAAGTTACAGAGGTTTCCCAGAGTGTTGCTTTTCTCGAGAAAAGAGCGCTTTACAGCGCTTTCTGGCTGCTAGAGACATGCAGAAAGAGCAAGTGTGGCAGAATGTGTTCCAAAGCAGCTGGAGCTACCACGGGCTCCGGACAGGCTTATTTTCACTTGGAGAACACAGAAAACACACCAAGGTGCTGCTGCAAGCAAAGTTACAGAGGTTTCCCAGAGTGTTGCTTTTCTCGAGAAAAGAGCGCTTTACAGCGCTTTCTGGCTGCTAGAGACATGCAGAAAGAGCAAGTGTGGCAGAATGTGTTCCAAAGCAGCTGGAGCTACCACGGGCTCCGGACAGGCTTATTTTCACTTGGAGAACACAGAAAACACACCAAGGTGCTGCTGCAAGCAAAGTTACAGAGGTTTCCCAGAGTGTTGCTTTTCTCGAGAAAAGAGCGCTTTACAGCGCTTTCTGGCTGCTAGTGACATGCAGAAAGAGCAAGTGTGGCAGAATGTGTTCCAAAGCAGCTGGAGCTACCACGGGCTCCGGACAGGCTTCTTTTCACTTGGAGAACACAGAAAACACACCAAGGTGCTGCTGCAAGCAAAGTTACAGAGGTTTCCCAGAGTGTTGCTTTTCTCGAGAAAAGAGCGCTTTACAGCGCTTTCTGGCTGCTAGAGACATGCAGAAAGAGCAAGTGTGGCAGAATGTGTTCCAAAGCAGCTGGAGCTACCACGGGCTCCGGACAGGCTTCTTTTCACTTGGAGAACACAGAAAACACACCAAGGTGCTGCTGCAAGCAAAGTTACAGAGGTTTCCCAGAGTGTTGCTTTTCTCGAGAAAAGAGCGCTTTACAGCGCTTTCTGGCTGCTAGAGACATGCAGAAAGAGCAAGTGTGGCAGAATGTGTTCCAAAGCAGCTGGAGCTACCACGGGCTCCGGACAGGCTTATTTTCACTTGGAGAACACAGAAAACACACCAAGGTGCTGCTGCAAGCAAAGTTACAGAGGTTTCCCAAAGTGTTGCTTTTCTCGAGAAAAGAGCGCTTTACAGCGCTTTCTGGCTGCTAGAGACATGCAGAAAGAGCAAGTGTGGCAGAATGTGTTCCAAAGCAGCTGGAGCTACCACGGGCTCCGGACAGGCTTATTTTCACTTGGAGAACACAGAAAACACACCAAGGTGCTGCTGCAAGCAAAGTTACAGAGGTTTCCCAGAGTGTTGCTTTTCTCGAGAAAAGAGCGCTTTACAGCGCTTTCTGGCTGCTAGAGACATGCAGAAAGAGCAAGTGTGGCAGAATGTGTTCCAAAGCAGCTGGAGCTACCACGGGCTCCGGACAGGCTTCTTTTCACTTGGAGAACACAGAAAACACACCAAGGTGCTGCTGCAAGCAAAGTTACAGAGGTTTCCCAGAGTGTTGCTTTTCTCGAGAAAAGAGCGCTTTACAGCGCTTTCTGGCTGCTAGAGACATGCAGAAAGAGCAAGTGTGGCAGAATGTGTTCCAAAGCAGCTGGAGCTACCACGGGCTCCGGACAGGCTTCTTTTCACTTGGAGAACACAGAAAACACACCAAGGTGCTGCTGCAAGCAAAGTTACAGAGGTTTCCCAGAGTGTTGCTTTTCTCGAGAAAAGAGCGCTTTACAGCGCTTTCTGGCTGCTAGAGACATGCAGAAAGAGCAAGTGTGGCAGAATGTGTTCCAAAGCAGCTGGAGCTACCACGGGCTCCGGACAGGCTTATTTTCACTTGGAGAACACAGAAAACACACCAAGGTGCTGCTGCAAGCAAAGTTACAGAGGTTTCCCAGAGTGTTGCTTTTCTCGAGAAAAGAGCGCTTTACAGCGCTTTCTGGCTGCTAGAGACATGCAGAAAGAGCAAGTGTGGCAGAATGTGTTCCAAAGCAGCTGGAGCTACCACGGGCTCCGGACAGGCTTCTTTTCACTTGGAGAACACAGAAAACACACCAAGGTGCTGCTGCAAGCAAAGTTACAGAGGTTTCCCAGAGTGTTGCTTTTCTCGAGAAAAGAGCGCTTTACAGCGCTTTCTGGCTGCTAGAGACATGCAGAAAGAGCAAGTGTGGCAGAATGTGTTCCAAAGCAGCTGGAGCTACCACGGGCTCCGGACAGGCTTATTTTCACTTGGAGAACACAGAAAACACACCAAGGTGCTGCTGCAAGCAAAGTTACAGAGGTTTCCCAGAGTGTTGCTTTTCTCGAGAAAAGAGCGCTTTACAGCGCTTTCTGGCTGCTAGAGACATGCAGAAAGAGCAAGTGTGGCAGAATGTGTTCCAAAGCAGCTGGAGCTACCACGGGCTCCGGACAGGCTTATTTTCACTTGGAGAACACAGAAAACACACCAAGGTGCTGCTGCAAGCAAAGTTACAGAGGTTTCCCTGAGTGTTGCTTTTCTCGAGAAAAGAGCGCTTTACAGCGCTTTCTGGCTGCTAGAGACATGCAGAAAGAGCAAGTGTGGCAGAATGTGTTCCAAAGCAGCTGGAGCTACCACGGGCTCCGGACAGGCTTCTTTTCACTTGGAGAACACAGAAAACACACCAAGGTGCTGCTGCAAGCAAAGTTACAGAGGTTTCCCAGAGTGTTGCTTTTCTCGAGAAAAGAGCGCTTTACAGCGCTTTCTGGCTGCTAGAGACATGCAGAAAGAGCAAGTGTGGCAGAATGTGTTCCAAAGCAGCTGGAGCTACCACGGGCTCCGGACAGGCTTATTTTCACTTGGAGAACACAGAAAACACACCAAGGTGCTGCTGCAAGCAAAGTTACAGAGGTTTCCCAGAGTGTTGCTTTTCTCGAGAAAAGAGCGCTTTACAGCGCTTTCTGGCTGCTAGAGACATGCAGAAAGAGCAAGTGTGGCAGAATGTGTTCCAAAGCAGCTGGAGCTACCACGGGCTCCGGACAGGCTTATTTTCACTTGGAGAACACAGAAAACACACCAAGGTGCTGCTGCAAGCAAAGTTACAGAGGTTTCCCAGAGTGTTGCTTTTCTCGAGAAAAGAGCGCTTTACAGCGCTTTCTGGCTGCTAGAGACATGCAGAAAGAGCAAGTGTGGCAGAATGTGTTCCAAAGCAGCTGGAGCTACCACGGGCTCCGGACAGGCTTATTTTCACTTGGAGAACACAGAAAACACACCAAGGTGCTGCTGCAAGCAAAGTTACAGAGGTTTCCCAGAGTGTTGCTTTTCTCGAGAAAAGAGCGCTTTACAGCGCTTTCTGGCTGCTAGAGACATGCAGAAAGAGCAAGTGTGGCAGAATGTGTTCCAAAGCAGCTGGAGCTACCACGGGCTCCGGACAGGCTTCTTTTCACTTGGAGAACACAGAAAACACACCAAGGTGCTGCTGCAAGCAAAGTTACAGAGGTTTCCCAGAGTGTTGCTTTTCTCGAGGAAAAGAGCGCTTTACAGCGCTTTCTGGCTGCTAGAGACATGCAGAAAGAGCAAGTGTGGCAGAATGTGTTCCAAAGCAGCTGGAGCTACCACGGGCTCCGGACAGGCTTCTTTTCACTTGGAGAACACAGAAAACACACCAAGGTGCTGCTGCAAGCAAAGTTACAGAGGTTTCCCAGAGTGTTGCTTTTCTCGAGAAAAGAGCGCTTTACAGCGCTTTCTGGCTGCTAGAGACATGCAGAAAGAGCAAGTGTGGCAGAATGTGTTCCAAAGCAGCTGGAGCTACCACGGGCTCCGGACAGGCTTCTTTTCACTTGGAGAACACAGAAAACACACCAAGGTGCTGCTGCAAGCAAAGTTACAGAGGTTTCCCAGAGTGTTGCTTTTCTCGAGAAAAGAGCGCTTTACAGCGCTTTCTGGCTGCTAGAGACATGCAGAAAGAGCAAGTGTGGCAGAATGTGTTCCAAAGCAGCTGGAGCTACCACGGGCTCCGGACAGGCTTCTTTTCACTTGGAGAACACAGAAAACACACCAAGGTGCTGCTGCAAGCAAAGTTACAGAGGTTTCCCAGAGTGTTGCTTTTCTCGAGAAAAGAGCGCTTTACAGCGCTTTCTGGCTGCTAGAGACATGCAGAAAGAGCAAGTGTGGCAGAATGTGTTCCAAAGCAGCTGGAGCTACCACGGGCTCCGGACAGGCTTATTTTCACTTGGAGAACACAGAAAACACACCAAGGTGCTGCTGCAAGCAAAGTTACAGAGGTTTCCCAGAGTGTTGCTTTTCTCGAGAAAAGAGCGCTTTACAGCGCTTTCTGGCTGCTAGAGACATGCAGAAAGAGCAAGTGTGGCAGAATGTGTTCCAAAGCAGCTGGAGCTACCACGGGCTCCGGACAGGCTTATTTTCACTTGGAGAACACAGAAAACACACCAAGGTGCTGCTGCAAGCAAAGTTACAGAGGTTTCCCAGAGTGTTGCTTTTCTCGAGAAAAGAGCGCTTTACAGCGCTTTCTGGCTGCTAGAGACATGCAGAAAGAGCAAGTGTGGCAGAATGTGTTCCAAAGCAGCTGGAGCTACCACGGGCTCCGGACAGGCTTCTTTTCACTTGGAGAACACAGAAAACACACCAAGGTGCTGCTGCAAACAAAGTTACAGAAGTCCCCCTGAGTGTTGCTTTTCTCGAGAAAAGAGCGCTTTACAGCGCTTTCTGGCTGCTAGAGACATGCAGAAAGAGCAAGTGTGGCAGAATGTGTTCCAAAGCAGCTGGAGCTACCACGGGCTCCGGACAGGCTTATTTTCACTTGGAGAACACAGAAAACACACCAAGGTGCTGCTGCAAGCAAAGTTACAGAGGTTTCCCAGAGTGTTGCTTTTCTCGAGAAAAGAGCGCTTTACAGCGCTTTCTGGCTGCTAGAGACATGCAGAAAGAGCAAGTGTGGCAGAATGTGTTCCAAAGCAGCTGGAGCTACCACGGGCTCCGGACAGGCTTCTTTTCACTTGGAGAACACAGAAAACACACCAAGGTGCTGCTGCAAGCAAAGTTACAGAGGTTTCCCAGAGTGTTGCTTTTCTCGAGAAAAGAGCGCTTTACAGCGCTTTCTGGCTGCTAGAGACATGCAGAAAGAGCAAGTGTGGCAGAATGTGTTCCAAAGCAGCTGGAGCTACCACGGGCTCCGGACAGGCTTCTTTTCACTTGGAGAACACAGAAAACACACCAAGGTGCTGCTGCAAGCAAAGTTACAGAGGTTTCCCAGAGTGTTGCTTTTCTCGAGAAAAGAGCGCTTTACAGCGCTTTCTGGCTGCTAGAGACATGCAGAAAGAGCAAGTGTGGCAGAATGTGTTCCAAAGCAGCTGGAGCTACCACGGGCTCCGGACAGGCTTATTTTCACTTGGAGAACACAGAAAACACACCAAGGTGCTGCTGCAAGCAAAGTTACAGAGGTTTCCCAGAGTGTTGCTTTTCTCGAGAAAAGAGCGCTTTACAGCGCTTTCTGGCTGCTAGAGACATGCAGAAAGAGCAAGTGTGGCAGAATGTGTTCCAAAGCAGCTGGAGCTACCACGGGCTCCGGACAGGCTTATTTTCACTTGGAGAACACAGAAAACACACCAAGGTGCTGCTGCAAGCAAAGTTACAGAAGTCCCCCTGAGTGTTGCTTTTCTCGAGAAAAGAGCGCTTTACAGTGCTTTCTGGCTGCTAGAGACATGCAGA
This sequence comes from Zosterops lateralis, assembly GCF_965231275.1. Taxonomy (NCBI): domain Eukaryota; kingdom Metazoa; phylum Chordata; class Aves; order Passeriformes; family Zosteropidae; genus Zosterops; species Zosterops lateralis. Next base: position 116,726,154 of record NC_139763.1, read on the forward strand.
AAGAGCAAGTGTGGCAGAATGTGTTCCAAAGCAGCTGGAGCTACCACGGGCTCCGGACAGCTTATTTTCACTTGGAGAACACAGAAAACACACCAAGGTGCTGCTGCAAGCAAAGTTACACAAGTCCCCCTGAGTGTTGCTTTTTTGGGGAAAAGAGCGCTTTACAGTGCTTTCTGGCTGCTAGAGACATGCAGAAAGAGCAAGTGTGGCAGAATGTGTTCCAAAGCAGCTGGAGCTACCACGGGCTCCGGACAGGCTTATTTTCACTTGGAGAACACAGAAAACACACCAAGGTGCTGCTGCAAGCAAAGTTACAGAAGTCCCCCAGAGTGTTGCTTTTCTCGGGCAAAAGAGCGCTTTACAGCGCTTTCTGGCTGCTAGAGACATGCAGAAAGAGCAAGTGTGGCAGAATGTGTTCCAAAGCAGCTGGAGCTACCACAGGCTCCGGACAGGCTTATTTTCACTTGGAGAACACAGAAAACACACCAAGGTGCTGCTGCAAGCAAAGTTACAGAGGTTTCCCAGAGTGTTGCTTTTCTCGAGAAAAGAGCGCTTTACAGCGCTTTCTGGCTGCTAGAGACATGCAGAAAGAGCAAGTGTGGCAGAATGTGTTCCAAAGCAGCTGGAGCTACCACGGGCTCCGGACAGGCTTATTTTCACTTGGAGAACACAGAAAACACACCAAGGTGCTGCTGCAAGCAAAGTTACAGAAGTCCCCCTGAGTGTTGCTTTTTTGGGGGAAAAGAGCGCTTTACAGTGCTTTCTGGCTGCTAGAGACATGCAGAAAGAGCAAGTTGTGGCAGAATGTGTTCCAAAGCAGCTGGAGCTACTTAAAAATGAAAACTACACGCTCAGGTCTGAACCCCTAAAGGGCATGCAATCACTCTCAATTTTTGTTGCATAAGGGCATGCAGATTGGAACAGTCACCTCTAGTGGCAGATGAATCCATTGTTTTCATTGTAATTGAATTCCAGTCCTTCACTTTATCAGCACAAAAAAAGAGAAAGGAAGTGTTTGCTACATTCTCAGCTTTAGTAAGATAAAAATTAAAAGAATCATCTGCAGATAATCCCTATCTCTTGCTAGCAATCCCATCTGGTATCCTGCTATAATTTCTGACCCATATATAAAGTCCAATTTGTAAGTGTCACAGCCAAGGATGAATGGCTTCAATGTGAAATATTTTTTTTAAAACTCAATTTCAATTGAACTAAGATTCTGCAATCACTGATGTGTTTATATGTGTCAGACTGCTGTCAGTCATTCCTTCCTCCAGATGACTATTGGAACCTCTTAGCCAAATTAGCTGCCTAACTTCTCACAGGGCCTCCAGTCTCAAAGCACTAAAAATGTCTACAAATTTCATTAAAAGAGCTGGGCACGTTTAAGAGATTCGGTAACTTACTGAGTTCAGTAAGTATGCCGCAGTATCTGCTTCACGCAAAACTCAACTACATTAGGCACAAAAATTGTCTGCGGATGTGGCATTACAGCCGAAAGCTCCAGCTAGGACCCACAGTATTCCAAACTGGAGTGTCCCACAATGGGATATTTAGCCATAAAAGCAAGGTTTCATAGTTACCACTAGGTCACAGAATAATATTCACAGCACCAGTTGAAGAAAGGAAGCAGGATGCAGCTTCAGCATGTTATTTTTCTCTCTTACCTGGCTGGTTGGAAGACTTCACTCCCACTGTATTTGTGCTCTTGCCCTGTCCCAGCAGGCAAGAAGATGTATTAGTTGTTCCTGTTGGACGGATGTTCTCTCCTGAAAACTTCTCAGATGTCCTGGTTACTGCAGTAACAGGAAGGTGGGGCATCTGTAAGGTGACTGCAGGGGCATGGGCTTCAGGGGAAGAAGGTTCTGACATCTGAAAACAGGTCAGTTCACGAGTGACTTTTGCCTGACCTGAATAAAAAACGGGAGAGAGGCAGAAAATTTGCTTGCAGATTTGTAACAAAGTTACAAGCCAATGTCCAGGCAACATTTTACAAATCATTGGACTTAATCCCCTGTGAAACATTGTACCATCTATGTAGCAGAAACAACCCTAGTGCAAGTGATCCTAGCAGCTATCAAACTTACTCTACGTGAATCTCAGCAGGAACAATGTCTATAGATCATTAATATACTAGCATTTGCATTCAGTGAGCTTCTCTTCCTCTGCGCAGCCCTCACTCCCAATCTCCTGCCCCTGTTAAGGAAGCAGCATTTTTGTTCTTTTCATGGTTTTTCGAAACACTGTATGACTCTCTAAACTGGAGATGGTTAAGTCCTTCCTCCGCTGACGGATGATGGAAGTGGAGGGGTGACTTGCAAGATGTTTTGGATGCAAGACTACAATGGCACCCAGCATAGCAGGCCTTATCACTCGTGTCTCAAGTTAATGCAGCAGTAATAGCCTCTAATTTATGAAACATTATAGCACATGCTTTACAGTAAAGCCAAAGTTTTAGCATTAAACTCGAAATTATGAAATAAAGTGTCGGCGCCACAGGACAATATCCATCCTGAAACTACAGCAAATTCTAACCCTTCCCAAATGTGAGATTTGCTCTATGACTGACAAGATCGTGTACTTTACAGGCAGTGATGCTTCATTTCATGCCCTGTTCCTACCTGATGATGAAGATCGATGCCCATTTTCAATGATGGAAGAACTAAACACTCTTCTAAACTCAGGTTTCTGGTGGTCATCCAGGTCTACGCTCTGTCAGAACAGACAACAGACACGGCAACTAAATTTCAAACGGCAACAAAAGTGAGAAGAGTATCCAGAAACACCTGCCAAGAACAGATCTTCCTCATGCAAGTGACCTCAAAATAAGAAAGGAACAATTACCTAACCCCAGGAGCCAAGGCTGCATACAAAACATTGGCAATGCATAACTTAAATCAATCTTCACACACTTGTCCTTAACAGACCCCAAGCACCTAGGAGGTGTTATCTTTTATTAGATAAAGGTATCACCATCCACTGTGATGGTGATAAACAGAAGACCTTGTGTAACAGTGGAGAAATTGATTGAGATTGCCTGGAATACTGCTCTGCATTTTTTTTTCTATTTGCTGCAGAAAGAAATTACACTGTGAAAACATATTGTACAAGCATTACAAAGTAATTCCAGTCCTAGCACATTACATATTATATTATAATCTGTAACTTCTGTAAGGATAACTTTTTTTTCCTGGGAAAAGCATAAATTTTCCTCATAATGTCTGTCAATATAATTCCAGAAAAATCAGCCAGGAATTTTTTCGTGGGTTTAGTGGGAAGTTGCCGTTTTGTTTTTTGGGTTTTGTTTGAGTTTTTTGGCTGGCTGGGCTGGGGGTTTTTGGGGGGTTGAAGCGGAACATTAAACCACGAGAAACTGCGCAATTTTTGGCTGCATAACTAAAGGAAGAAGAAAACTGCTTCACGGATGCATGATTACTGCAGTTAAGTTTCCAAGAAGCAGGAGCTACAATTAGTAGTGAGAAATTCTCCAACACGCAGTTCACAAAAAGTCTCATTGATTGTGTAGTTGCATCAACATGTTTTAAATTCTGGAAAAAACCCAACTATTTTGAAACTTTTGTATTTATCAAGAAAATGGTACTGTGTGAGAATACATTCAGTTATCACTAGCTGCCAGGATTGAGAGAATTACAACAAATACTAGTTATAGAAACCATGCAGAGTCAGGACTTCGAAGCTTTTATTGCTGCATTTAGCGCAATTGAGATCCCAGTCAACAATTATTGCCCATATTCACAACTGAAATGTAAAGCATAGCTAATGCAGCTCCCTAGAATCTACCCATGGTATACAGTTAGAACCGTTTAGCCATTCATGTCAGCCATTATGACCTGAATGTGAAGAATGCCTGTGCAGGCTGTAAACATCAATCTACTTTTATAAGCTGGGGAGGTGTGGGTGAGTAAAATCGTCAAACGACATAGTCATTGCAAAGGTCACGCAGCATTCTACACACTGCACTGGCTTTCCAATGCAATGACAAGTCCTGCATTACCTTATTTCATGCAAACCCGACCGCTATGGTTTGGCTAACGGTGCCAAAAGATAAACTGATACCAGGCTGGAGGATGGGGAAGAAGGCCCACGTGCTGACAGAACAGTGGGATCAGATTCTGATGTGCATTTAGTGGTGTCAGGCTGAAGTACTTTCAAAATCCACTTTGGAGATGCCAAGATTCTGACAAACCCATGTGTTTAGCAACACTTCTATCAGGGGTGGTCACATAGATTATAAATAGCAGAGTGATAACTACATATATCTGTACTTCATAATAAAAAGCACTCATTTGTACAACTCATGTGACAACAACACGAAGAACTGGTCAAGTTGAAGAAAAGAAAGTGAACACTAATATTTCAGATGCCTTATCCAAGCCTGCTTGCAGAACTAATCTCTGTGTAGCTCAGATCTCCATGTAATGGATGATAAGACTTTCCATAGTTGTAGGGCTGCTGGAATTCCTTCTTTGCTGCAAAGAAGTTATACTTTGGAGATCCATAACCGGAAGCTGCAATTATTGCAAGCCAGTGGCAAAAACTCAACACGTTCAGAAAAAGTAAGCGCCAGATCACAAGATTAGAAACAAAAGAAATATCACTTATTTCCTCGCTGAACCTCTAAGGTGCATGTCTGTTATGTCTTCAAGATTTTGTCCACAACAAGGTCAATTTCTAGAAGGATGACAGACACAAATGATACTACTCTCTCAAATGAGAGATTTCAGTCATTCAGTGTCTTTCATAAAACCACCAGCTACCACAAGGGTCACAATAAAAGTCTTCGGCTCTAGAAATGCTGTTTATCTAGGAGAAGTACATCCACAGAAAGGTTTGGGTCAGAAGGGATAGTAAAGATCACCCTGTTTCAACCCCTTGCCACGCACAGGGATTCCACGCATCAGATCGGGTTGCTCGGGAGCCCATTCTGGCCTCAAACACTGACAGGGATGGGTCATCCACAACTTCCCTGGGCAACCTGTGCTTCACCACCCTCTGAATGAACAGTTTCTTCCTAACAACCAATCTAACCCACCCTCTTTCAGTTTAAAACCATTGCCCCTCGTCCTGTTGCTATCTGCCTGTACAAAAACAAGTCCCTCACCCCCCTTTTTGTAAGCCCCCTAAAGTACTCAAAGGTCGCAATGAAGTCTCCCTGAAGCCTTCTCTTCTCCAGGCTGAACAACTCCAGCTCTCTAAGCTTATCTTTGCTGGAAATACGTAGGTCATTATGTACACCTGAGTCACGTCTTATGCAGTTACTCACAGGCTGACTAACTGCTGGGTGCCATTGGGTCACCAGGGAGCCAATGGGAAATACTCGTTTAGACCTTCATAGGTGGTCATAGCCAGCTATCTCTCTCTCTCTGCAGCTTTGACCACTGCAGGCAGACTCTCTGCAGCCGTCTGTCCAACAGACAGAAACTTCTCTGACGGTTTTAAAACAGAACACCCTTAAAGTACTTTTAGTCCTCCCTCTTAACAAAGGCATCACACTCAATCACAAAAACTACGGAAATATCATAACTTGCAAAGCTCCTGCCAAAATGTAAAATCAGATCAAGAACAACAAAAAAGATATCAAAACTCTTCTTTTGTAAGTGCTCAGTAGCTCAGGTATGGCTCCACGATCCAGATTTTCAAAACTAACTCTTCAAATATCTCCTATTTTCCACCTTTGTGGAAGCAGCTCTCAAGATTCTGGTCTAGTTAAGAGAGCTGAATTGAAGGCTGGTATCAAACCAACAGGAAGACTCACCTCCAAATCAGAACAGCTAATGGCCATTTAAAATTTCACCTAAACCAGCTTTTAGACCACTGTATAACAGCTTTCGAGGACATCATAGCAGAAACTACCCAGATTAAAATTAAATGGAGATTTGTGTCCTTACTTCTGAACTATGCTTGGAACTCCCTGGATTCATTTTTTCCCCCCCAGTTAAATTACCATGAAAAAATCTAGCAATATTAGAAAATAATGCTTCAGATACCAAAGATGCTCAGAATCTCCAGTATCTAATTAATGCTGCATCAACCACACAGTAAAAAGGAATTCAACTGATAAATCTTTTCGGGAGCAAAAGAGCTCGTCTTGGTTTGCTGCTATTTCCAGGTCAGTATTATTTGCTTCTCATATCTCACACTTACGTAGAAGTATTTACTAAGATAAAAGTATCATCAGTTTTACCATAGATATTCGTGTTTCTGAAAACATACACAGTGCCATTTATGTTATTCCATTTGAAATGTTTTGGTCATATAACCAGAAACTGGAATCAACTGAAGGAACAGTGTTCATTACAGAGAACGCAGGTGACTGGCACAGCAACCAAAGCTCGCTCTTTTGCCATTTGTGTGCAGCCACATCAGAACCTGACCCACAAATTCATGTTTTCACTGCACAAATTTGGTGTGTATAGCTGTAGCGGCACCTCCCATAGTTCTCAGTACTGAAATTCCCTTTTGGTCAGCTCTGCTAACTTGGGAACTTCTCCAACCTAAATTGTTGGGAGGGCACTGAATAACGATCAGCACCTAATTGATCTTCCCTGAACCCTCAAAGCAAAGCAGGAGGGTACTCACACAAACAAAAGCTCATACTGAGCTTTAACATGGACACGGATACCTAAAGCTGGACATTACCGTAACATTGACGCGAGATTCTCCATACTGGGAAGTATACTAGACCGTGAAATGGAACGGGGAACAACAATCCCTTGTCCCTTCCGTATCACCCAGCTTACACCTATTCCTTGCAATATAAGCAAGCGTGGATAGCTCCGCAGAACAGAAAGGAAGCAGTCTATAAATTGTATGGATGGTGTTTACCTTTTTCACATGGGGGGAAAAGTGGCAGTTTCTACAATGTATCAAACGGCAGCTTTACCTTTTACCCAGAGGTAGGAAGCCCAATGTCCGCATTCACGGGTCAGTAGGAATGAAGAGGGCAGGAATGCAATACAGACTCTCTGCTCATTCCCAATTCTAGTGAATTTAATTTCCAAGCTTTTACTTTTTAACTCCAAGTCTGCATAGACCGCAGACCAGTTTTTTAAGCTTCAACAGTCTTAAACCCCCCTCAAGACATGCTTAACCAAGAGGACCTAAACAAGCTGTCTAAACAAGCTGTCATCTGTGAAAGCCAAGTCTCTGGTACCCCGGTTTTATGTGCCCAAATCACAGCGTACTGTCCGGTAGTACTCTCCTGGCATCAAGGTTTGCACAGGAACTCTCAACTCTTCTCGCAGAGACAGACACTGAAAAAGGATTACATAAAACATCTCAGTACCAGATGAGCTTTCCACTAAGTGGTGTTTCTATGCGCCACGCGTTACAACGTTCTGTTACACTGCAGGAAGTTTTATCACTGGGAGGAATGACTGACTACGTCTGTGCGAGTTTAGCTACCACTGACCCCGCGCCGCAGAAGAGGAACTCCGTGTCCTTAAACGTTACCCCGTGCCAACGCAGTCTGGCAACAGTCGTGAAGTATCCTCTTATGCATGCCCTTGGCCCTCCCTCCTGCCGTCTCCCAGGCCGCTTACTTGGCTCCGGCCAGCGACCGCTAGCTTGGCACGACTGGAGAATGTGTCGTCGGCCGAACCTTGCCCCGGCGAGCCGGGCCCCACGGCCGCCTCGTTCACCCAGTCCTGCGGCAGCCCCGCCGACCGGCCCAGGGCCTCCACCTGCCGAGACAGGCGCTCCAGCTGTACCCGCAGGCGCAGGTTCTCCTGCTGCAGCTCAGAGACAGCGTGTGCCAGGGGGCTGGTGAGGCGCAGCACCTCCTCCACCTGCCGGCCTACCCCCTGCTTGAACAGCTGGATGTCCACATGGATGTCCCGGACGGCGCCCCGCAGCATGTCCTCATAGCGTCCCAGGCCGTCACAGACGGTCTGAGCCTCCCGGCTGTTCAGATCCTCGATCTCGCCGGCCATGGTGTCCACGGGCCGCAGGCTACGCGGGCAAGGACGGAGGGGCTCGGGAGCGGCCAGCGGCGGAAGCCTGATTGTCTCCCCGCTCGCCGCCGCCTGTCCTTCTCTTCGAGAGCTCCCTGTGCCTCCTGGCGGCCCTGACCCGGCCCCCGGCGCCGCCGGGCACGGCCCGCTCTCCTGGGGCGCAGGAGGCACAGAAGCGGCGCGAGTGGCGCGGCTGCAAGGTCCGCCCCGCTCCGTGTTCACTCCTTCAGAGGGGGAGATGGAATTTGGGGAGGCAATGGTGGAACAAGCCGGGAGAAGGGGCGGGGCCACGGGCTCGTTCACAGCTGCCCAGGGACTTTAGGGCCCGAGAGGGCCGGGCGCTGCGGGCTGCGGGTGGGGCCGCGGGAGCGAGACGGCACGAAGCGGGCGCCAGCGCCGGGCTGGGTGAAGGAAGAAGTGGGAGATGTGGGTCGGAAAGGAATAGGAGAGAGACAGAACGAGGGGAGGAGCGGTTAGTACCAGAGCCTTCCCAAGTTGCTTGGTCGATGACCATGTGAAAGTATGCACAGGCTGTCTCTTTCGCGGGAACTCGGGGGCAAAAGTAAAAGAGAAAGGTCTTTGAGGGCATAGAGACAGAAATGCACGCACATACACCCTTAGACAAACCGCCAAGTTGCTGCCCATGAAAGCGCAGAAACTCATAACCGGCATGTTCACACTTAAACGTTTCCCATACTAGGCTGCAATTCGATGGGCATTAGTATTGAGCTGCCAAGTCGTCTGGCAGATCCAATCTGTGTGCATGCGGGAAGAGACACATTTCTGCCAAACTAGCCAGAGCCACAATGCAGAATGCTTTCAAGCATATTCTTTACTGCAGCACAAGACAAAAAAAAAGCCTCACAGAAAAAAGGAATCTGAGAAATACTTTAAAGACATTTGTGTCATCAAGTAGCCTATATCTGTCAGCCCTCTATGTCAAATAGCTACAACTTCTTTGGTAAAATTAAACAGTTGGCAATAGTAGTTCTCTTGCAGCAGCAAGTAGCTAAGCCTATAAACCTGGAATATGCAGGGAAAGTTGTAGTTCTGCCCTAGTCAGTATGGGTAAAACCCTAAAGCAATAATAACATAATTCAATTACCATTAGCTCACAGGCAATTTCTTAGCATATACAACCTTATCTAAAAATACATATATGTGTGTGTGTTTATTGATCTTGGCAGCTCATAGTCCTAATAGTGTAATTCTTTGGAAAATACTCTTCCTGGATGGTAAATATTTCCATTTTTACAATATTTTCAATTACTAAAGAAAACTTACACTTCATCACAGAATAACTATCTAGTAGAAAATTCAGCTTTCTGATAAAAGGTGTTTTGAAAAAAAGTTTCCAACCTATTCTCAGTTAGGTCTAGCAGAGCCAAGCAAATCAAATTTTGTTGCTTCTTATAGCTGACAGGCAACTTTTCTGTGTCTTTTTACTCATAGCAGGAATTATCGTAACATTGACATCACGGTGGCAGAAGGCAACAGAGTGTGCACAAGGCACGTGTCCGCAGATGTACGTGCAATCGCATACATCCAAAGGCAGCAATAGGAGAAGCCATTCCCTGATTTGTGCAAGGTATTCAGCTCCTTTGGCCCTGCTCGCTCACCACAAGAAGGACTAACGATCTCCGTTATACCTAAGGATGCCAAGCCCTGTAAAGGGTAACATTTAAGAGACAACAGCCGCTGCCATGGCTGCAAACTTTGTTTTCTCAATACTGATCTCGGGTATCTGAGACCTGGTCATCCTCTCCTTAGCAATCACTATCCGATCGTGTGTCTGACAGCGTTCCACAGGCTGTTCCAATTCTTTCCAGATCAGAGTTCTAGCTTTTCATGGCATAAAGCAACCCGATACTCTGGGATAGCTCCAGCTTACACAAAACTGCCAGCCAAGGGGAAGGCCTCAGCAGTAGGACTTTTTTTGTCAGCACCTGTCTCAAAGCTCTCTACTGCAGAAGAAGTGGAAAAAAATCTACAGTCACTTCGCCCAGACCAGTTCCTTATTCACACCTCCTCCTTAGCACTTGCTTCACCAAGCACAGCATCTTACAATGTGGTTTATTATTTTGCACAGCACTCAGCTTACCCCATCTGGAAAGAGGTGATACCACTTGAAATTCTGAGACCGGGGCAGAGGGGGGCAAAAAGGAGAAGCAACTGCAAAACTTATGGGGATCTGGTGCGCTGTGAGAGTGATTCACAGGCTAAGTATCTCTTGAGCAAATCTATTATTAGGAGGATCAAAACCTACTATTGTATTAATTCACTTTTGGGTTTTGCATTTGAAAGGAGTAGGATTGCCCAACACTATGCTATGGGAAGGCAACAGCACCCCGGCATTGTCCAGCTGGGATATTGCTGCATGTTTTCATGGCTGGGTTGTTTACCCTGTGGAGTTGCCAAAAGACGTACAAAACTCCCGCCAAAGCGTCCCCACACCAGCTAACTACAGTTCTCATTCTAAGAAACAACATTACCAAGCATCTGGAGACATTCGGGAATGCCAAAAGAGCAGTAGCAGGACGTTTTTCTCATTCCTCCAGTGTAATCTTCTGCTAGGTACCCCACTATTTCACTTTGCATTGTGTTACAGAGTTCATCAGGGCTATTTGACATTTATCGGGCCAGGGCTAGGTGATGGCTTTCCTGTCATGATAATGATCGTTGATGATCTCCTCAAGCACCCTTCCTAAATACTCCAACACATTCCTGTGTACCACGTAAGACTCCCACAGCTTGATAGAGGCCTGACCGGTATGTCTGTCTTTTCCTGACTGGGATTCACTTTTTCCTGAATGGTCTGTTTTTCCAACTTGTTATTCTTCCCACTTGCTACAATCTGTCCCACTCTCTTGTTCTATAGCAAACTAATTCCATTATGCCTCCTTTTAGGAGGGAGATCCCAAGCGCTAAAACATGTTTACAGTCTGTCACAAACCCATATAAAATTGATACTGTGCCAAACAGAGAGCAGCCAGCTTCCTTCCTTCAACAGGAGACCTGTAGCCCTTGGCTTCTGCTGTGGCATTTTGGCCCACGTAACACAGGTAACGTTCATCGTATGGCTGACCGGACATAGCAATTGACAATACAGTCAGACATTTGCCAAGGGCAGCCACGTAATGATCCCGGTACAGCTTCTAAAGGGTTGGGAAAAACTTCTACTGCAGATAGAACCCTGACTTTGCATTAAGCTTAACAGAAGGAATGATCTGAAGCTCCTAATTGAGGTAAATATGCACATGCTGGTAATTTAAAAGGTAACAGGGCAAATTTCAATCTCAGCTATAATATTATTATTAATGTGAAATTATTCTTTCAATTCATGCAGTTACTTGATATTTACTGTTATCGCCCTAAAATCAGAATGCAGGCCTTGGTCTTAATTTTGAAGAGTGCCCATACCAAGTACCGGATTTTTTTTTCCTCCCTTGTGTGCCAGAAAATAAACAACAAAGGAAGGTGATCTATATGTAGGCTTACAAGAACATTCACAAAAAGAGGCAGAGGAAAACACTTGTGTTTTGCTTCATCAAAAATATTTTATCCCAACTGTTATTCATTATCAGAGCAATGAACACAGATGTGGAGAGCAGCAGTGGGCTCAACGGTTTGGCTTCAACTCTTTTAATATAGAGCCAAGCTCATAATCAATTTCTTTGATGCATATACTTCTTATTGCAAGCGGAAGGGGCATCACTAAGTTCCTTAAGAAAGCAAAGACTTTTTTCCTGTCTTTATAGACAGGACAGAAACAGAGGCATTTCCTGAGTGCTGTAACTCACTAGTCTACAGCACCAGTGGTTAAACTGCTGAGTAAGAACTCCGCTTCGTACAGTTCTCATCTGGCTTTCTAGCGCCAGGCCTAAGCTTTGCCTCTCCGCTGCTTCCCTGAGTGTCCCGACAGCCGAGGCAGTGCACCTAGCCAACTGCATCTCTCAGCACCTTAAGCTATGTCCGTAAGCAAAGAAATATTTAGGACTTCCCTGACAGATTGAAGCCAATACAACTTCCTCATACTTCAACCCTAAAATGAGAGAAAATATGGGGACCTTTCATAAGCTTCTGGTTCAAAACTTTCCCATGAACATCAGCATCAAATCCCTCCAGAATCCTCCTGCCACCATTCCTCACAACAGGTTTAGAAAGGTGGCATTTCCTTCCATAATTTGCACAATTACGGCAGTTCCTTTACCCGTATATCCTGTACTGCTTGGTACAGGTTGGAAGCTTTGCTGCAAAATAACTTTGCAAGTAATAATCAGAAGCATTGAGATGCACGGCAGAACAGGAGGCATTTGACAAGTGTTATCCTGAAACCTGTGGAATATACAAAGCCTAGGTTCTCACCCTACTGTATTCCTAATGAGCTTCTTTACGGCATAGACCAGCACTGGGCTGCCCACACCAACAGTGGGCAGTTTGCGTCATGGGTAACAGCGGTATGCCTCTTTCTACATGGGAGCTTGCTTTCCCGTTGTGTTATTCCCATTGACAAATCAGAAGCTGTGTCAATGGGAATAACCGGTAGTATTTAGTACCGGTAGTCTGGACCTGAAGCATACCTTTCTTTAGAGTATATGCAGAGTAAACTAGGCCCTCATTTGAGAGATCATTGAAGATTTGCTAACATTCAGAAAGCTCACGGGCAGTTAGAGCCTAGCTCACACGGCCAAGGAACACGCAACTTTGTTCCGATTTGTTCCGAAGGTTTTTAGCAGTCAACAGAAATAGCGCTCGGTAAAGGTCAGCAACTCATCTTTCTAGACCTAATAACAATAACGGGGCCAGCAAGGTTGTTCTGTGATGACACCCGTGGTGATTTATGACCTACAAGGGGCTGTCTTACACCAGGGGCACACAAAATGCGGTAATGCTGGTTGCAGCTTGGAGGGGTTAACAAAACCTGCGGCCGAGGGTAGCAAAGGCTTTTCTGCCTTCGCTAGCTAATGTTTCCGTGTGGCTTTTAATAGGTTCCTTCTCTCACAGAGAACTGAGAGCCATTGAAGCCAACGAGTTTAGCGAGAAAGTTGTGAAAAGACCAGGAAGCTCAGCTTTCGATTATGACTTGCAAGTACACTTTTATGGCCTACAGGCAGTTCTGTTTTCATGTGTATTTTGTTGGCAGAAAGGAGAGAAGATGACAAAATTGGTAACTTATGGACTGAATAACTTGGTTGGGGGAAATACAGGGCAGAGTCGCATGCTGGAAGGACTGCCTTCTAATTTTGTGCCACAGATGGACAGATGGAAAATTACTCCTGACAGCTGAATGCAATGTGCATTCATTACATGCAGCTTCCCCTAGCAAGCATGACACTGTAGCATCAGGAGCGAAGACTGAGCTGAAGAATTACCTGCTATCAATCAAATTACAAAAGGGTGAGGGGCAAGAAAAAAGACAAAAAAAACCCTAACCAAACTCTCCTCTCATCTGTGCCAGGCAGGCCCATTAATGGGACTAGAATCTACGAGAGGCTGAAATAAAGTGAGCAAACTCATCCTCTGCACTTCATCAGCACAGCTGAAGAACTGATATGCAAAGAAACAGAACTAAAGGAAGAACAGGAGCACTGACGGCCAGGATGATAAAAGGATAAACTTGCCAGCTGTCACCAGCTGTCTTCCTACAACCCAAGTAGCTGTCAGTGAATCCTCTCTGGACATAGCACATGCTCCACAGATAGCCTTGTCAGTCACGGTGTGCTTCTAAGGGTAAGCTTAGTCTCTGACCATGTAACAAATCTTTTAAGAAAGGCAGTAACTGGCTCCAAATGAAAATTCCCTCCAGAGTGGAGACTGTAACTAAATGTGCAATGCAGAAAAGCCACTGTGTGAAGGACCCTTTGCTCACATGACAAACTCAAGGAGGCCTCTCTTGTAGAAATCTGGCAGTCAAGATAGATACACTAAAGATACGCTGAAAAGGCTCTTGGAAAAACTGGATTTAATGGCCCCATCAAGACTGTCCAGTACCAAAATAGGCCACTGACAGCTTTGGCTCAAGACTCTTGTTCAGACCTCAGTGCTTCTATAAGTCACAAGCCATTTGAACCTCTGCAGAAAGCTTGTTCCCCTCTCCTGTGGAACCACACTTCAGGTAGCACTTCCTCTGCCCACTCCTGAGGCTATCTAGCCTGCCTGAAAAGAGTAATGGCTGATCCCAGAATTACAGAAGGCAGAGACTGGAAAGGACCCTTTTTCTTCCAACCAGAAAGTCCAAAGCCATCAAAGAACCATTAAGTGAACACCTGAGCAATTACCTGAGCAGCACCTGGAGATGAGAGACCAGGCACTCCTGACTTCCAAGAGCTCCCAGAGCTGCCTTGCTACTCACCTTTAGCCTTGGACAGCAAGACAATCCTAGAGACAGAAATCCAGGTTCCTGCTGCTTCTGGAACGAGCCACCAAACAACTCCTGGCTGCTGGTGCCTGAACACAGCAGCAAAACCAGGATGCTCTTCCTTGGGCAACACTCCAGCCTCTAGAAAGCCAGGAACACAGGACAACCCTGCCTCTCCACTGGGGCATATAGATCCAGCTCCACTGCCATATGGACATTTGAGACAGGAATCCATAACCCTCTGTGAAATCAAATCACAGCCCCAGATGTTTTCCTGCTCGTGTCCTTAGCCCGTCACTTACCTTTCATAGGCTTCTGCCAAGTGCTTGCAAATGCTTTGCTTCTATCCAAAAAGATTAATACCACCTTATTTCAAGGTTTCAAGAAGTCACATCAAGTCATCTGGGTCACGTGTTCCACATCAGATTCTCCTGTAGAAAAAAAAAATATATTTTTCATTGCAGATCATTTCTTAAGCTCACAGGAACACCAGGATCTCACATATCCCCACAGAAATTCTCTCAATACCATTTGCTACTTCTCTCTCTACCAGGGCACCAACAAGTTCTGGGTCAGTTCTTGTTCCATGTTGGCCAGGGACCTTAAGAGATAAAAGAGGGCACTATTATTACTACTAATTACAGCCACAGGCTTTAAAATTTCCACAAATTACAAGCTTCTGGAAGCAGAAGCAGATACACCTCACCCTGCTGGAGCTGACTTGTCCATTCCCTGCTCTGCTCTCACAAACCCTTCAGCCTTGCTGCCAAACCCAGTGCTCATGTCCAGAGCACACATATCCAGAGCAGCCCCCAGTGCTTATTTTACATCCCCCCGAGCGTGGCCAAAGCCCCCCAAGTGCATAGGAACAACAAATCCTCACAGTGAACCAACAGCAGCACCAACAGGTTTAATCCATTCAGACAACAACTGATGCATTTCACTGCTGTGCACTGGCACTGCTCGGTGTGGGAGGGTCAACTGAGCTTCTGCACGTCCTGAAGGACAAAACATGAAAACAAAATTAATTCTTTCCACAAAACAAAAAGGCATAAAAATCATAAAAAAATATGCCCTAGAAATGCCCTCTTCATTTTGAAATTAGTGTCCTCGAACTTAAACAATCATTAAAAACAGAAAACACATGAGATGGACAAAAGCACCAGATAACGGACAAACCTTCAGGCTCACATCCTTCTGGAAAATGGTTTCTCCAAGTCTTTTCCCTCATTCCAAGCCCTTCTCCATCCTCAGGGATCACTGCACTCACCCCAAGGAGCTCACCAGGGAAAAGGAGCAAGTGGAGACTTGGTGGCTGCCCTGGGATCTCTCCTTGCACCACTCCAGGCAGTGACCAGTGACCGAGTGTTTTTCCGGTCCACAGTGGCAGGAGAATGGACACAGACACCAACAGGGAGAATGGCCTTATTTTACTATTAATGGGGAGGCAAAACAGAGGTAAAAGGACACATTTGGAAAAACAATGAGCTTATCACTCGCTTGGCTTTAACATTTCAGCAGGTCACAAATCACTGCAGGGACATTCAATCTCACGGGGAATACGATAAAATATGCTGCAGAGACAGGAACCTTGCACATGTTGATAGCAGCACATCAGCTACAGAGCATTCCAAACATTTGGAAGGAAAGGAACTGAAGTCTCTCAGCAGCAGCAAGTGCTGCTCGATCCCTTTAGGACAGAAGGTTACTCTAAGCCAGGACTAGAGAAAAACCCCACACATTCAAGGACCTTCCAGGGCTCCGTTCGTTTGCCCAAGCAATCCTGAGCTGTGGAGAGGTTGAGAAGCTGGCTGAGAAATGGGAAAGAAGATAAAGGACACAATAGCTTTCAGAAAAGACACAATGGCTCTCAGAACTAGAAGCTAGGACAAGGCCAGCATGAGGATGAGGGAGAGGAACTGAGATCATGAGAAAGAGGAGTTAAATGCTACAAGGTAATACAAACTGTTGCAATATGCTGATATAACATGAAGTAAACTACTGTATAGTCACTACCAATTAGGAGCTTAGCTTTTGCAATATGTATGAGTTAATTAAGCAAAGTATATAACTCAAGATTGTACTTAAATAAACTGAGTTCTGCTGATGACCATATGGTGTCGCGTTCTCCCTTCTCCAACAAATGGCGCCCGAACAGGGACCCAAACAGGAACCTGAATCTGAAGCTGCCTCTCGTCTCGACTAAAAGAAAAAGGGGGAGCACGTCTGCCTGCGCCTGGCGAAAGAAGAGCTTCCGCGAAAGAAGAGCTTCCGCGCCCTGGTGCACGTCTGCCACGGTTGGAGAAGTAGGGTTGGGGCCTGATGCAACCGGGTCGGCGTTAAACGAGGAAGGGATAACGCCCTCAGGAGCCATATAGGTGGTCCTGAGCCATACGTGCTGCCGAAGCCGGAGAGTTGCAACAGCGCGCGCTGACGACATAATGGACAGGCAAGCAGCATATGATTTATTTATAACAGGGTTAGAGAAACGGGGGGTTAAGGAGATAAGGAAAGACCTCCCGGGGTTGTTAGAATGGGGATATGCTAAAGGTTATTTTGTTAATCCACATTCGGTGCATGAACTCACTGAGTGGAAAAAGTTAGGTGATGAGTTATTTACTTTAGTTTTGGGGGAGGATAAAACAGCAAAAAAGTTAGCTAAGACATGGCAAATTGTTCAAAATACTTTGTTGCAACAAGAGGCTGAAAAGCGGGCTGCTAAAGAAGCCTTAAAGGCACAAACTAGGAATGAACAGTATACAGCTACTGAGGAGCCAAAAGCCCCAGCTGTAACAAAAGTGCTGATACCTTTGCCGGGAACATCGGGAGCCACAAATAGTTCGGTAGAACCCTCTGCGCCTCTGCCCGAAATATCTACACAGTCATCGCAGGTGTCTAGTGAGCCACAGGCGCCACAATTATCCCTTATCCCTAAGTCACAAAGTAGCCTGTGGGAGGAGACGGTAAGACAGCGCAAAGAGGCATGGAATGCAGTAGCAAAACATGGCTTTGAACAGGGAGATGAGGCGCAGATTGATGCAGGAAAGCTATGGGCTTTTCCAGTGGCTTATACGCAAGGTGTAGATGCACAAGGTAATCCGATTCAAGTAGGAGAATATACTCCGTTAGATTGGAAAATGCTGGTTCAATTGCGACAGACTGTTAGTCAATTTGGCTTTAAGAGTGAGCCTGCTCGACAGATGCTAGATTATCTTTTTAACACTCAGCTGTTAATTCCTACTGATTTGCGAAGTGTGGTAAAGCTGATACTCACACAGCATCAACAATTGGTTTTTAATGCACATTGGCAAGCACAGGTTAATGAATCTGTTGCAGTACAAAGAGGGGCAGGAGATCCGTTGCATGGGATAACAATAGATGAACTGATGGGATTGGGACCTTATCAGAGAACAGAAGCTCAGATGATTATGGGTCCGGATAAAATAAGAGAGGCTATGAGATTGGTGAGGGCAGCTTTGGATGCTGTAAAGGATAGTTCTGGGATACCTATGTATATGGGAATCAAACAAGGAAGAGATGAGTCTTTTGGAAATTTTGTGGATAAAGTTGCTTCTGCAATCCAGAGAGCAGGTGTTCCAGAATATATGTATGGAATATTGCTTAGGCAGTGTGTGTTGCAGAATAGTAATGATCATACGAAAAGAGTGTTAGCTACATTGGGTGCAAATTGGACTATTGAAGAGGCTATAGAAAGAATGTCACTACAGCCTGCAGGGTCACAGGTTTTTATAGTTGAGGCAATTAAGGAATTAGGAAAGGAAATTGGAAAAGGGTTACAAAAACAGTCAGAGTCAAATCAGGCTCAAGTCCTTGCAGCTCTTGCTCCTCTCCGTGCCTCAGCAGCAGCTCCTGTGGTTTCTACAAATCACAAGCCACCTTCCATACGATGTTACCGATGTGGAGTCAGTGGACATATACGAAGAAATTGCAGAGCAACTAAAGTTTGGTGTCAGTCCTGTCAGAGTGATAATCATAATTCCTCTGCATGCCGCCAACGATCGGGAAACTTCAGGCGGAGCGCGAACTCAGGCAGCCGCGCAAAGACACAAATTGCCGCCATAGCAACACCGCCCGTTCCCGCTCTACCGCCACCTCCTGCCTTCAGCCAGCCACAGCAGGGAGCCTGGGACTCGACTTGGCAGCAGCAATAAAGGTTACGTTAATGACTACGAGGCCCACTAAAATTCCAACAGGCGTGTTTGGACCTATACAAATACAAGGAATAAATTATGGGGGGCTGATTTTGGGGCGATCTTCAACAACACTTTTGGGACTGACTGTGCTAACAGGAGTTATTGATGCTGATTATACAGGTGAAATTCAAATAATGGCTTACACCCTATATCCTCCTCTTGCTATTGAAGCAGGTCAACGTATTGCTCAATTTATACCTTTGCCACAAATTACAACAGGATTAATGCCAAAACAAAAAGAGTTGCGAGGAGAAAGGGGATTTGGTTCATCAGGGGTAGCAATGCTCACACTGGATTTAAGCACTAGGCCAAAGACTAAAGTCACAATCACTTATGTCAAGAAGTCAGTAGACTTATGGGGACTTTTGGATACTGGAGCAGATACTAGTATTGTCTCCCCTGAGAATTGGCCCTCTGATTGGCCAATAAAACATACCACAGATACAGTCACAGGGGTCGGGGGGTTTACCTTAGCCAAGAAAACTCCCCTGGTCTCAGTAACAATTGATGGACAAACATTAGTTACAGTATTGACTGTGGTGCCTTTGCCCCCGACAGTACAATTGTTAATCGGAAGGGACATCTTGTCACAGCTTGGAGTTGTACTGTCAAACCAGCACCCTTTAGGGTAATTGCCATTGCTTGGACTTTCCCAATTCCACTCACCTGGACAAGTGATACCCCAGTGATGGTTAAGCAATGGCCTTTAAAAAGGGAAAGTTTAATCCATGCCCATCAATTAGTGGAGGAACAATATTGTCAGGGTCATCTCCAGCTGTCCACTAGTCCATGGAATACTCCCATTTTTGTTATTAAAAAGAAATCTGGAAAATATAGACTGTTACATGATTTACGTGCAGTGAATGCTCAAATGGAAGCTATGGGAGCCTTGCAACCAGGTTTACCTAATCCAGCTATGCTCCCACAAGACTGGTCTCTTTTGGTGGTGGATTTAAAAGATTGCTTTTTTACTATTCATTTGCACCCTCAGGACACCAAGCGATTTGCCTTTACTTTACCTGCAATTAATCGTGGGGAACCAGATAAACGTTTTGAATGGAAGGTTCTTCCACAGGGAATGCGGAACTCCCCCACACTTTGTCAATTATATGTTGATGCTGCGATACAGCCATTACGACAGCAGTGGCCTGAGGTAATTATTTATCACTATATGGATGATATTTTATTCTCGCAGCCCACTCCTTTTTCCCCACAACATGTACAGATGATCAGAGAGACTCTAGCTAGAGCTTCTCTGATAATTGCAGATGAAAAAATTCAACATACGGCCCCTTGGAAATATTTGGGTTGGTCAATTACAGAACAGGTTATTCGACCTCAGAAATTGCAACTGCATACTAAACTTTCTACCTTAACAGATGCACAGAAACTTTTAGGAGATTTACAGTGGTTGAAACCTGTGGTAGGCATACCTAACTCCTTGTTGGAGGTGTTGCGCCCATTGTTAAAAGGTACCGACCCTGCTACTCCTATCACTGTTACAAAGACACAACGTCAAGCGCTTCAGAGCATCATAGACTGTGTTCAAAAAGGGTTTGTCTCGCGTCGTATTCCGGACCAGCCAGTTGGACTTATTCTGTGGTCCACGTTGCATCATTTATTGGGAGCTTTAGTCCAATTGCAACCAAAAACTGGGGAACTGAGGGTTTTGGAGTGGCTCTCCCCACCATTGCAAACTCACCGAACAATTAGTACAAAAATAGAGCAAATGGCAAAACTTATTGAAAAAGGCCGCATGAGAGTAATTGAACTCTTGGGAGTAGAACCAGACAAAATATATCTCCCGATGAAACAGGAGACTTTAGACTGGTATTTACTTAACTCAGAACAATTGCAAGTAGCATTATTGGGGTCTGGAGCACAAATACTAACAGGTTCGGTTGCTCCCCGCCAATTGCAATGGTTAAAAGACTGGGACTGGATAGTCACACCATTGCGTTCAGACACTCCCATAGCAAATGGACTTACAGCCTTCACAGATGCAGGAAAGAAATCTCGAAAAGCAGCTGTGACGTGGAAAGATGGACTCAAATGGAGACATCAACTGATAGACGCTACTCCACAAGACAGTTTACAGACATTGGAACTGGTTTCTGTAATTTGGGCTTTAGGCAATTTGGAAGACCCATTAAATGTGGTAACAGACTCTCTTTATGTTGCAGGAGTTACTACAAGGATAGAAGATGCATCAATAAGGGAAGTTCAAAATCAGAGACTTTATATGTTGCTTTTACAATTGAGAAGGACAATAGCTCAGAGAAGTCAGCCATATTGTGTTATCCATATTAGGAGTCATAAGTGGGACAGTGGATTAGGAGAAGGCAATGCCAGGGCAGATAAACTGGTGATGCACAGCACAGAAAATCAATTATTGCAAGCAAGAATATCTCATGATAGAATGCATCAAAATGCTAAGGGGCTGGTTCGAGAGTTTAAAATCACAATACAAGATGCTAAAGCAATAGTGCGGGCATGCCCAACTTGCAGTTTTCACAATACAGGAGTGGGTTTAGGTTGTGGTGTAAACCCCCGAGGTTTAAAAAGTAATGCATTGTGGCAAATGGATGTAACTCACTTTGCAGAATTTGGAAGGCTCAAATATGTACATGTCACTATTGATACATATAGTAAATTTATTTGGGCAACTGCACAAGCTGGGGAAAAAGCAATACATGTGATTAGACATTTAACAAGCTGTTTTGCTGTAATGGGATTGCCCAAGGAAATCAAGACAGACAATGGACCTGCATATGTTAGCAGGAAAATAGGGCGATTTCTAGAAGAATGGGGAATTAAGCACATCACCGGTATTCCTCACTCTCCCACAGGACAAGCGATTGTAGAGCGTGCCAATGGTACATTGAAACAATACTTAGCAAAACACAAAGGGATAGCAGATCCACAAGAGAGACTTTCTAAGGTGCTTTATGTTTTAAATTACTTATGTGTGTTTGGCGAGGGCCAAGAACCACCTGCAATACAACATTTTGAAGCACCTGACAAGAAACAGAAACAATGTTCTGTGTGGGTCCATTACAAAGATCCAAAGACAGGTTTATGGTCTGGCCCTGCAGAAGTCATATATTGGGGAAAAGGTTATGTTTGTGTGCTTACTCCAGCAGGTACACTGTGGGTTCCAGCTAAGTGGATCAAACCAGCCCTAAATGTACAACCTGTGGAGAAGTCTATCTCTAGAGGATCAGAACAGGATTCAACAGAAGCTGACGCTTGTCTTGCGACCGTATTTGGACATCTTGGCGACGACAGATAAAGATGCGCAATCAGCCTTACTGAATCCTCCTCTGGACTGGTTAAGTTGGTTCCAAGCAGCAGCACAGCAATTTTGTTGTTGGAATCAACAGGCTTGTGCAGCATGCAATAATCATTTATGTAGTGCATGGATAGCTTTTAAATGTGGTTTATGTAATAGGCTATTTTGGGCTAATCAATTGCTTATTGTTGAATTGCTGTGTCGTAGGTGTCTATCGGAAGTCCTGAGACGAAGAGATTGGGCTAACGCTTTTGAAAGGGAATCTGGGATATCAATAGACCGCTGGCAAGAGGTTTATGATTCCCCTGAACAAATAATCTTAGCATGGATGAGATGGGAATTTAGGTTTTTGCTTTGGAAGCGACACATATTGACAAATTCTCATATTGTAAAAGCAAAATGTTGTAGTAAGGTACCACTGAAGGATGCAAGGTGGATTGGGCCTATCAGACAAGGCCAAGACCCGGAGCAAATATTACAAAATCAGATTGATAATTTGAGACGATTATCTATTGGGAAACATTATAAGAAAAAATGATGACACCTTTGGAGTTATTGGGAGTATTTGGTTATATCTGCATAGGTTATTGTTTTTATGTTCCTCCACAGCCAAAACAAAATGTATGGGTAACTTTGGCAAATCAAACAGGTCAGGATGCAATTTGTTTATCTTTAAGTTCTCCAGGTAATCCCTTCTCTACTTGTTTGGTGGGAGTGCCTTTGGAGGAATGGCCATGTCCCAATTTGCAGCCTTTGTCGTGCCCTTCGGGAATTGACACAACATCTACAAGTTAGCAATGGATGGGATATTTTCGATTGGCTAAAAAGCTTAGGATTGTCAGGATGGTTGCGTTCATTACTCATGTTTGGACTGTTGTGTTTAGCTGTGCTTATAATGCTAGTTGTTTGTATTCCATGTTTTTGTTCGTGTATACAACAAGTGATGAAACAGACAATGACTAAAATGTGGCATAACACACTGTTGGCACAAAAAGAAAATGGGAAAAATATGGAAGATTTGATTGAGGAGTGGTTAAAAGGAAAAGGCCACAGTCGAATAGATTTAATAGCGATGTAAGTTTAAGGTAAGCCTAAGAACAAGATGCTGAGACGGCAGCTGTTTGCAAATTCACCTCGGACAGACGAGTTCCAAGAGCTCAGAACTCGTCTCCTGTAATCTGCAGGACGGTGATCAGGAAACTTCCGAACTGAATTTGAGAACTCTTGCAATGTGAGTGGAACAGCCAGTTATGTGTTAACCACAAAAATGTAAAAGTTTGGCTTCCAACAGTGCCTATGATGATAATAGCTGATAACCAATGATGAGCTATGATTTTTGTTTATGATTTTAATTATCATTCTATATGTAGTCAGTCTTTAATGCTAGTAATTCTTAAAAGAAAAAGGGGGAATTGTGGAGAGGTTGAGAAGCTGGCTGAGAAATGGGAAAGAAGATAAAGGACACAATAGCTTTCAGAAAAGACACAATGGCTCTCAGAACTAGAAGCTAGGACAAGGCCAGCATGAGGATGAGGGAGAGGAACTGAGATCATGAGAAAGAGGAGTTAAATGCTACAAGGTAATACAAACTGTTGCAATATGCTGATATAACATGAAGTAAACTATTGTATAGTCACTACCAATTAGGAGCTTAGCTTTTGCAATATGTATGAGTTAATTAAGCAAAGTATATAACTCAAGATTGTACTTAAATAAACTGAGTTCTGCTGATGACCATATGGTGTCGCGTTCTCCCTTCTCCAACACTGAGCTAGATGGAAATGTGCATCTCCCTACTCAAAGCAGCAGAGAACCCCCAAGGAGAAGCTCAGCAGTGTCCCTCAGCACTGCTACCCAAGATCACCTACAGGGACTGAGGTCCAACACCAGGGACTCTGAGGCTTCCTCACCCTCCATAGCCACACAGCAGCTGGGAATCCCCTGTCACAGCCCAGCCCTGGAGAACTGGGAATTCCCACGAGTGTGTCCACCATCAGGCAAAGAGGCTCTGGCCATGCCGGGACAGGGCCCAGGTCACACAGTTGCGGGCAATGAACGGGCTCACGCAACTCCCACTGCAGGCACAGCTGGGCTCAGCCTCCTCCTGGATGTGCCCAAAGCCTGGCCAGGGCTTCAAGAGCCACGCAAGAGCTGCCTTTGGCACTGCATCTCCCAACGAGGCCACAGGACTGATCTCGGGGCCCTGTCCGGCCTCTGAACGCAGGAAGGTCAAGCCATGCTTCACTAATGAGCACTGACCTAGTCCAGAACACTAATGATCCTGGCTATTTCACTACTGAGGGGATGCAAACACAACATCTGGTTTAAACCTTTATCTCCAGGTCAACTTGAGCTCAGGGCCTGTTGTTCAGGCCTTGGCACTTCACAAGTTATGGCAAACTTGCAGATGCCCAATACCTTGAAAAGGAAAACTTAAACTAGCAGAAATAACTCACATTACTCAAAAGCTGCCTCCTCTTCTAATAAGTACCTCTTACAAATTCTATAGTAACTTCCACAGAAATTTTATTATTCAAGTTACTTTATGAATCAACCTCAAAAGACTGTTTCTTCCTGCCATGTTCTGTCCCAGTTAAAGCCTAATTAATACATTCAGCATCAGACCCCAGCGAGACCCATGCACTGCAAGAGATTAAAGGGAAAAAACCAAGGTAGGCAAAGTTCTGTACCTTCCCCAAACAACATACCCCAAAAGTACGTGTCTCCCTCTCACTTGCAAAAACACCAAGGCTCAGCATATTCATACTCCCAGCATATTCCCAGCCGCCCAGAGGAAAAGGTCGTGCAATTCTAAGGCAAATTCCGACCAAGGCACAGAACAACGGGCTCTCAACCCAACCCCAGCTGCACCTGTTACTACCCACCATATAACGTATACCTCAATACAGTCCCACACACCATACCCTGCAGGGAAATAAATGAGGATAGTCTTACCGCACTAAAACAGCCCAGGGACACCCCACAGACCGCCCAGAGAGCTCCACACCGAGCCATAAACCCAGAAGCCTCTTCCGGGACCCTTTTGAAGCCCCGCCCAGCCCGCGATTGGCGGGCTCGCTCAGGCATGGGCAGCGCTGATTGGACAGCGGGCCCCAAGAACCGCCCCGGCCCCGCCCCGCCCCGCCCTGAGGGCCCGGGAGCTCCGCCCCTCCCTCAGCGCCGACCCCGGTTCCCCCCGGCCCCGGTTCCCCGGCCCTGGCACTGGCCTCGATCCCCCCGGCCCCGGTTCCCCGGCCCCGCCCCGCCCGCGCTGAGGGCCCGGGGGCTCCGCTCTCCCTCGGTTCCCCCCGGCCCCGCTTTCCCCCGGCCCCGATTCCCCCGGTCCCGATCCCCTGCCCCGGCCTCCCCCCAGCCCCGGCAGAGATCCCGGCTCCGGTTCCCCCCGGCCCCACTCCCCCACAGGTGTGAGCCACTAGGATGAGGAGGGGACAGACCAGGCTGTAATGGACAGTGGGAGCTGTAATGGATAATGAGGGGCGGTTCTGGCCGGGGACGGTTTAAGAGGGGGAGCCTCAGCTCGGTTTGGTATCGGCCGTGGGGTGTGAGGAGCTCATCCTGAGGTCTTGGACGTGGTTCATGGAGTGAAGGTGGGAGCACGTGGATTTGGAGCATCACTTTGGGAGGTAATGAGGGATAAGCCTTTATACCGAGCATCAGCAGAAGGTAAGCCAGTGTGGGTTTATAGAGGGGGCTTTGTTTCCTTTTCAGCTTTATCTTAGTAATTCCTCCCTGGTGCTCCTAGAAAAAAAAAGGAGTTATGGAAATAAAAGAAGTTGAAATTGCGAAAAAAAAAAAATTCCTCTTCTGTAGTTTTCTATGTTTGAACTGGAGGAAACTCATTTTCACCTAGAATTTTAATGAGTTGTGTATGTTTATGTGTTCTTTATTCAGTATTGAGTTCTTTGGTAGTATGTAGCATTTTGTTTGACTTTTTTGGTGTTATTTATTGTGTGCAACTTGGTTTTTGAGTAAAGATGATGTTATAGTGGATTTTTTTGTATTTGAGGTAGAACTAATTTAAGTAGCTTTTTTTTGAGAGGCTTCTGGTGTGTATTATTGGGGTTTTGTGTATTATATGTAGGGATTCAGGTTGGACAGAGCTAGTTTTTTCTTTTTTGTGGTTTTAAGGTGGTTTTTAATGTTTTATTGTGTAGTGTTATTTATTTTGTAGATGCCACATGATGAGGGAAATATGGTGTATTTATTTCATGTTGGGTTTCATAGTTTGCATGTTGGCCAGAGTATTTTTGAACTGAGTTTTGTTGTTGAACTGCTTTTTAGGGAAAATGTGTTTTTCAAGGGTATGTTTTCAAAGGTTTACAGTGGTGTAATAGGCTGTGGTGTGAGGTATGGGGGAGGTTTTTTTAGTGGTGGCTTTTATCATGGCAAGTGTGTTATGTTTGTTTTAGCGGCCTAGACACAGTGTGATGTAGGTAATTTTATAGGATTTATTAAAATTTATAATTAGATTATTGTTTATTGTATTATAGGGGGTTGTTTTTTTAGCGTGCTTGACTATGGTACATGTTTTATAGTTATGGATAATTTAGGAGATATCGTTTGTACTCAAATGAATCTCTTGGTTTTGTGTGAATTTAGGTGGTTTGTTTGTTTTGATGGCTTTGAGATATTGTGAGTTTATTAGAGTAGAAATAATTTGTTTTGGTGCTGTTAATTTTTGATAGGTTAATGAATTTATATAGGTCAAAAGACATGGGTTTTCTGCTTCTTATTTGTTTAGAGACAGGTCTTTAAGTTGGGGGGGTTCTGAGTCTATATTTTGGAGGCTTTTTGAGGGGAATGGACATTGGGTTATTTTTATTATATTTGGTAGCTTGGCTATAAGTACGAAGACTTGGTACTTTTTTTGGTGGACTTTTGTTTGTGTTTTTGTTTCTAAAATTGATATATTTGTGTGGTCAGGGTAGTGCTGTTTCTGGTGTAACTCTAAGCCTCCATTATTGTTTGGGTGTTTCATGTCGTCCACTTGTATTACACTGAGATCCTCTCACCCGCCTGCCAACAGCCCTGCTGAGATCATCCGTGGATGTTTGGTTTTCTTTATGGCACCTGACTGAGACAGCAGGAATTTCCCTGAGGCAGAGACAGCCTTCCTTGGCCCCTGATGTGGATTCTCATCCCTGAACATCCCAGAGATAAGTGAAGGGCTCAAAGCCACAGAGGGGGTGAAAGTGGGGTGTGGGTTGGGAGTCACCGGAAGGGATTTTTTGGTCGGGTTTGGAGATGGGGATGTCCAAGATGTGACCCCTTTAGGGCACGTGAAGGGAAGGTCTCACAGTGCTGAGGTGTGCAGGGCAGAGCAGTCCCAGGGCACGTCGTGTCACTTGTCTGTTGTGCACTCTGTGTCTGTTGTGTGTTTTGTTTTGTGTGTCTTTTGCCTTAACCCTTCAAGGGGTCTTTTGGAAACCCCAGGCATCGTTCTTAACATCTCCCTGTTCCTTGGACAGGCACTGATATCATTGAACTTTGACTCAGGTGCTCAGACACACATCAGAATCCATCTCTCTCCACAACCATCCAGGCTGGTGCCTTTCCAGGTCTTGTTCTGAGCTGTATCCACAGCTGTGCCCTGCTGTGATCCATTCTGGCGGATTAGGTCTTCTAAAAGTGCACAGCTCAGTGGAGGATTCTGACCGTAGGATTCTCGGGCATCCATCTCTGCATTTCTTGGGATCAGTGATCCCATTGGCATCTTCTTCCTGCAGGGTTCTCTGAGCCTGGTCAGCTCTCCATCGGTCTGACCTTGGTCATCTCATTGCGAGTTCTCTCGGTCCTCAGGGTCATTCTTCTTGCCCAGATATTTCTGTCCCTGTTGTGTCCCCCCTTTTGTCCTGTCCTGTGTCACGGGTGTTGGTGTGTTTGGCCTGGAGCTGCTCTGCCTTGTTGCTCAGTCTGGGTGTGGGGGGAATGGGACAAGTCCTGGGGACTTGAAATTTGTCATGTGGGGTGTAGTTGGGCTGTAGAGGGTATTCCTGGATTGACACAAAGTGTCTGGAGCTGTCGAGTTCTCCTTGGTAAAAATCAATTTAAGGACTGAAAACATGAGGGGCTGACAAGTTATGCACACCAGAGACACTTTTTTTTTTTTTTATATATAGCTGTGAGACTTACATCTTGATTTTGAGTCTCTTTCTTGGCCAACTTATTTTGTTAAAAATCTTATTTTGAAGTGCCTCAAACCAAGGACATCCTGTTTGAAACTTTATCCCTGTTGTTTTTCCTCTTGCAGGTAGTTGGCAAAAAAGGATGGAGCCAGTAGGAAGCAAAGCCCCTGGAAGGCCTTATCCCAGTCCAGCTGTTGTTTTGTGTTCTTTAAAAGATTTTATATTTATTTTTAATTTTTAACTTTTTTTTAATATTACGTTTAGGGTTTTTTTTATTTTTATTTTATTTCCATGGGGTTTTTTTTTTTGCATTTTTAATTTTTAAAACCTTTTTCCTAATTTTTATTCAATTTTATTTATTTTTATTTTTTCATGTTTTCTTTGTTCCTTTTAAAAATTCTATTTCTTACCCAGAGTAGGTGGAAGTTTGGCCCTACAGGAGAGGAAAACCAGGAAAGAATGACATGAAAGAACACTAAAATAATTTCTGCCATGCTTTAATATAAAAAGAATAAAGAATAACATGAATAAAGACCAACCATTCTCTGTTTTCCAGGAGCCTCCCATTCTCTGCACACTGACCACCCTTCTGGTGGACTTCTACACAGAAACCTTTAACTTTTTAATCCTATTTTTCCCTCCTCATGTTTTTTATGTTTTATTTGTTCATTTTTTTTTATTATTATTTTTCTCCATTCTCTTTCTTACCCCGGGTAGGTGGAAGTTTGGCTGTTGGCAAGAAAGAAGTTGAAAAATGACCTCCCTGTCCATTGGGTGTCTGGAAATAATTGAGAGTGCAGTTAGCAAAAAACCTCTGTATTATCTGCTAAATTAAAAAGCTTTAACAGCGAAAGGTGTAAAGACTGTGGTGCCCTTTTTTTCCTCTCAGGTCTCATTCTCCCCATGCACAGTATTACCAGGAGTAACTTGAGGTCAGGTGTTTTTCAGAGGTAGCAATAAAATTAAACCTTTTATTTTCTAACTCTCTGAACCTCCTTGTTAATTAGCCAAGAAATCCAAAACTAAGCAAACAAGAAAAACCCAGAACAAAACCCCCCCCCAAACAATTCCCCCCTCCCCAAAATCGAGATTATTATTTTAATAAAGATTAAATATTTACCCCTTAGAAAACCAGGGTCCTTCAATTCTAATTAAGTGTGGTTCTGATGTGTTTGGTGAATGAATTCATATAATTTAAAATATCAAGAAGTAAACAGAAATTGAAAAAAAAGTAGCAAAAAGAGAACTATAAAATACAAAAAATTATATCAATAGATGCAATCAATATTATTAAATGTTCCATATATTACAATATGTAAAATATATGGAATATAATGTACATGATATAATAGATAAATGGTAATGATTAACAGAAATATCCAACTAAGAAATAGAAGAAATATTGAAGTGTAGCCTAAAATGAAGGCTTTTTTGATTTTGGCTCGGTTGATGGCAGGGTTGTCGTAGTTGTTGTGGTTGGGGGTCTTTTGGGGCCTTTATTTTCGGGGATGTTTGGAAGGGGAATTTTGGCCACGTTCTTTTCTGCCTGCGCTCCCTGCGGCAGCTCTGCCACCGTGTGGACACAGAGCGGTACTGCAGCTCTCCCCCGAGCCTATCTGTAAGGCAATGCTGCCATCCTGTGGATAAAGATCGGTACTGCAGCTCTCCCCCAGGCTGTGATCTGTAAGGCAATGCTGCCATCTCGTGGATAAATTTCGGTACTGCAGGTCTCCGCCGTAGCAGCCCCGGGCAGTTTTGCCGCCCGAGCGCCGAAAGATCACGGCCAAAAAGGCCGGAAAACAAATGTGAGCAGCCGGACACGTGGCAGCCGGCTCCCTGCGCGCGACCTGGACTACGGAGCCGCCCGGGAGCGATTTTTCCGCGGCGTACGCAGGTGAGTGGACACGGGATGGGGGCTGAGCGGCGCCACGGAAGTGTTCGGGCAGGCGATGTGGTCCGGCGCCTGTGCGAGCAGCCGAGGGGCACATTTGGGGGGGGTGCCACAACCAAGATGGCGGCGCGGCTCGCGGCGCTTGACCTTTTAAAGAGGGCGGCCAAAAGGGCGGGAAACAGAGAGGACCTTTAGTGTGTCTATCTAACTGCCTGCATAAAAATCCCGACCACGGCGCCGCTCGGGGACAATTTTCTGTGGCGTTTCCAGATGTACGGACACGCGCTGTGGGTTCAGCTAGACGCAGCTGGGTTCAGGGTAGGCGTTTTCGTCAGGCGTCTGTGTTAAACATCGATGGGGTCCTTAAGTGTGCCACAACCAAGATGGCGGCGCGGCTCGCTGCGCCTGACCTTCTAAAGATGGCGGCAGGGAGGGGCGAAAGTGACGTAATGCTCTTAGCAATCGGAAAGAGCCGGAGAGTGACGAAAATGACCGAGTGTTGCCGAACAGCTGAGAATAGCCGACGGCTGACGGAAATCGCCGAACAGCCGAACCCAGCCGAGTTTCCCCGAACGTCGCCCCCTCAGCCGAACCGAACGAGCCCAGGGCAGTTCCGGGCCGGATTTGCCCCCTTTCTTATTTTCTGAGGTTTTACATATGCATAATGTCTTACAGGCTTTCTTCGTACATATTTATTTTTTGATCTTGGTTATTTTCGTTTGGAAGAGTAATTACTTTATCTTTTTCTGCGCACGGTCAGTTTTTAGTGGTGGTGGTCTCCAGGCCGTGGGGGGGGGTCTTTTTTTATTCATTTTTTCACCTTTCTCTTTCTCACGTGTGCTTTGGCTTTTTTGGCACAATTTTAAGAGAACATATTATTTTAGAGTCTGTTTCATTTCTTTATTTGTGCTCTTAATGCTGTTATTCTGTTGTTTGGGTTAGTTCTTCTAGTTCATTGTCTGATTATTTGAAGGTTTCTTATTTGTAATGTTTAAATATATGCAAAAAAGTAATAAGCACAGTGTTACTAAATATATTAATAATATATTAATATATATATAAAATATATTATGTATATGTAATATATAATAATAAATTTATCTTATATATTTTAAAATACTACTTGGAATGTATTCTAATATACTATATTGTATACTATATAATATACTATATACTATACTATACTAATATACATAATGTATATGGTCTTTAGTTTACTATAAAGAATTAGTTGTGATTTTTCAGTTTATGCCTCAGAGGCCGGTTTAGATTAAATATCAGGAAGGAATTGTTCCCTGTGAGGGCGGCGGGACCCTGGCACAGGTTCCCCAGAGAAGCTGTGGCTGCCCCTGGATCTGCTGGAAGGTGTCCGTGCCCTGGGTGGGGCTGGAATGGGATGAGCTTTCCCTTCCACAATTCAGTGATTCTGGTGGTCTGGCTGAGCTCAGTCAGCCTGAGGGGCTGTTGCAATTTCAGGCTGGAAGTTGAGTCCTCATAACTTACACTTGCATAAAAGCAAGAATGAACGCTTAAAAAAATTCTAATGCATGATTTTTTTTTAATATAAAAATACAAGGAGAGGTGCTTCCTTTTATTTTCTTCTGATTCAATTGTATTTCTCACAGCACGGTAGAAACCCTGTTCTGCTCTGGCTGCTGAAGGACACTGCAGCATCTCCAGGTGCACCTGAAGGCATCTCGACGCCGAGAGAGATTTGTTCTGTTTCTGCATTGACTCTGTTGAAAGGTGAACACAGAACGTCCATGGGTCACCCTGCCAGCTCCACTTGGCTCAGCAGGCATCGCAGGGAGGGCGCTCCTGTCATCTCTCTGGTGAGTCTGGAGGTGGGTTTTTCTGCCGCTCTGTCCCAGAGGGGTTTTCTGTATTGCTGCTGTTGGCATCATAGTGCTGAGTTGTGAGGAACATCACCTGTGTAGGGCAAATCCTACAAAAAAACCAAACAAAACAACCGTGTCTGCCTTTTGTATGAGAAATTGCATTTTGTCCAGGAAAATCTCACTGGGCCCCGGGCAGAGGAGGGTTCATTCCCATTAGATCAGGAGGGTGCACAAAGCAAACTCCTAAAGGGCCTGGCTGGAGCCTGTTGGGGTCAGCCTTAGCAGGGGGAAGGGTGGCTAGAGGGGCTCAGGCAGGGCTTGGGGTGGGTCTGACCTGCACTGGCCACGTCTGCTCTGTCCTTGCTGAGGTGGGCAAAGGCAAATCTGACAACTGAGTGTGTGCTTGAGACTCTCACTCAGCTGTCTGAGAATCTGTCTAGAGAATGGAAGCGGGGTTGGGTTTAGTTTGGTGTACAGCACTTAAAAGTGGTCTTCAGGTATTCTTCACTAACTGTATCCTGAATTAAGGCTCCATGCCAGAGTTCTTTGGTGAGAGCATTGTTCTAATGGAGGGTGGTTGTTCCTCTGACCTGGATTTAATGTCTCTGTTATTTTCTGGAGTTCCCATTTATTTTGCTGTGCTGTTGTGGATGTTCACCCTCGTACTCTGGACAGCGGTTTGGGGATTTTTTTCCTTCATTCCCCAACTATAATACTTTTTATTTATTTATTTATTTATTTATTATTTTATTTTTCCCCCCCATGGCAGTAAAATTCTCTAGAGCACTAAACCGGCTGCAGAATGGCATTTTCTCGGACAGAGTAATGCTGCTTCTCCCAGCCAGCACTGCACTGTTCTTGGTGCCATTTTTCACTGTTTCCTGTAGCCCCAGAATCCGTGGCTGTCCCTCAGGGTTCTGAAGGAGTGCTGTATTTGGATTTTTGGCTTCAGGATCTAAACTGTGGCATCTGGGCTCTATTCTAGGAACCCCGGAAAAGCAAGCTCTTATTCATGAGGAACCATTAACTCTTGAAAGTCGAGCTGTCTTGCAAGAGATGCTGCAAAGGGTGAGATTTAACCTGATATCATTTTTTTTTAATCATCTCTGTGAAATTTTAATGTGCTTCAACAGTTTCTGCAGAACAGATGATTTCACCCAGAGCATTTCAGTGCATTGTAACACGTACTGGACTGCTTCATGTCATTGCTGTCTTGTGTTATGGAAGATCTTCAGCAACTTTTCCTTCAATTTTCATGGAAATTAGCATTTTGTGTTTATCCAGCTCAGCATTAGGTTCCTATTTGTGTCTCAATAATTTGACAGGTTGTTTTTAGTTAGTTGTGATTCACTTCTCCAGATCTTGACTTAACTTTGAGTCACGTCTCTTCTGCCTTTTGTGCAAATGGACTTAATGTTTTTGCTGTCACTTTGTATTGAAATATCGAGCAGCTTTTACTTCTGGGGTTCCCAAAGTCTGCCCTTGGCAGGTGCAGCCTCTGCTTCAACTTGGAGCCCTCAGTCCGCAGGGAAATGGACCTTTGGGGAAGTTCTTCCAGCTCTATTTAATGCTTTATGGATGATGCTGATTTTCTGGAGGTAGGCTGTCCATTCTGACCCATTTTCTTCTCTCTCCTTGCAGACTGGACCTGCTGAAAGGCTGAGGCGAGACCAGGATCTGCAAAATCTCTGAGTCTGTCTTGCTGAGGCTGAAGCCATGTTTGCTGTCAACGGTGACATTGTGGAAGATGCTAAAGACTGAAAACTTTGGGGTTTTTCCCCTGAATCACCAGACTCTGTCTGCAGCTGTGCCCTGTGTGTCTCTTAAAAGAGTTTCTGGGTTTAGAAAGGTTTTTTACATTCTGCAATATTAATCTATGACTCAATTGAAAAGAATCATACTCTATCAGTGTGGTGTTAATTGCTCCGAGTTGGTTAATTAAAATAAATGGTAAGGGGTTTTACCAGCCCTTGGATGGCCCCTGGAGCTGGCAGCTCTTGTTTAATTTCTCTTCATTCCTTTCATGTCTTTCAATTATTTCTTAAGCACTTCCTGCAATTAGGATATAATTTCTGCCTTGTTGGATTGGGAAATCCAAGCCGAGGTCCTTGGAGGGATTGAAGGGATGGGGAGCTGAGCCTCAGGGTGGGTTTTGACAGTGGGAGTTTGGTGAGGAAGAAAAGAGAGATCCCCAAAAGTGATTAAGGCCAGTTCTGCTGGCTTTGGGTGCTCCTACCCCAAAAAATCATTCTGGTTAAATGGGACTTGAAGAAGGCGGGGCGCTGGGCGGACTCGGGGCGGAGCCAGGGCGCTGTGGGGCGGGGCCCAGAGGCGGCCGGGGGCGGGGCCGGGCAGTGCCGGGGGCGGGGCCCAGAGGCGGCCGGGGGCGGGGCTCCACGGGCGCGGGGCGGGTCCCAGGTGCCAGGACCCCGGACCCCACCGGAGAGTTCCACACCGAGCTCATAGAGCATCGGCTTTTTCCGGCACCGATTTGAATCCCCGCCCGGCTCCCAGTTGGCGGGCTCGTTGAGGAATCGGCAGCGCTGATTGGACAGCGGGCCCCGGGAACCGCCCCCGGCTCCGCCCCACGCTCAGCACCGACCCCGATTCCTCCCGGCCCCGCTCCCCCGGCACTGTGGAGATGTAATGGATAATGAGGGGACACACCAGGCACAGGTGGGAGTTGTAATGGATAACGAGGGGGCGGTTCCAGCCGGGGGCGGTTTAAGAGGGGGAGCCTGAGCTCAGTTCGGTATCCAGCTGTGAGCAGTGAGTGCTCAGGTCCTGGCTGTGGCTCTTGGAGTGAAGGCAGGAGCACGTGGGTTTGGAGCGTCACTTCTGGAGGCCACGAGGGACAAACCTTTATACCCAGCAGCAGCAGAAGGTAAGCCAGTGTGGGTTTATAGGGGGGACTTTTTTTTCTTTTTCAGCTTTGTCTCACCAATCCCTCCCCGGTGCTCCCAGGAGAAAAAGGAGTTATGGAGACAAAAGGAGTTCAAATTGATTGAAGAAACTCCTTTTTCTGTTGTTTTCTGTGTTTAAACTGGAGAGATTTTCTTTTCTCCTGGAATTTTAATTAATAGTGGCCCTTCTATGTGGCTTCTTTTCAATATGATGTTCTTAGGTGGTGTGTAGTGTTTTGTGTGATTTTTTTTTTTTTTTTTGGTATTATTTGTTATATATAATTTGGTTTTTGAGTGAGGGTAACTTTATGGATTGCTTTGTTTGTATTTGAGGTAGAATTAATTTAAGTAGCTCTTTTTGAGAGAGTTCTGAAATGTGTTATTGGGGTTTTGTGTGTTGTGTGGAGGGATTCAGGTTGGGTAGAGCTGTTTTTTTCTGTTTGGTGGTTTTTAATGATTTATTGTGTGGCTTTATTCTGTTTGTAGGTGGTGTATGGTGAGGGATGTGTGGTGTATTTATTTCATGTTAGAATTAATAGTTCACATGATCAGAGTATTTCTGAACTGAGTTTGGTTTTCAAGTGGTTTTTGGGGGATATTGTGTTTTTCCAGGGTTTGTTTTCTAAGGTGTACAGTGGTGTAATTGGCTGTGGTGTGAGGTATAGGGGAGGTTTCTATTTATTTAGTGGCTTTTATCATGGTGAGCATCTAGTGTTTGCTTTAGTGGGTTTGAGACAGTGTGAGGTAGTTCATTTTTTAGGGTTTCTTAATATTTATAATTAATTATTGTTTATTGTATTATAGAGTTTGTTTATTGAGCCTGCTTGACTACAGTGTATGTTTTATAGCTTTGGATAATTTGGGAGTTATTGTTTGTAGTCTAATGGATCATTTGGTTTTTGTGTGTATTTACAGGTGGTCTGTGTGTTTTGATGGTTTTGAGGCATTATTGGTTTATTGAGTTTGGAATAATTGTTTTTGGTGCAGTTAATTTACATTTGTGCTATTTTTATTTTTGTAGATTGATTTGTTTATTGTTGTGCTTCTCTGGGTTTTCCAGTCTGCAGCAGGTTTAAACAGCCTGAAGAAAAAGGGAAAAAAAAAGTCTTTGCTTTGGCTGGGTAAAACTAACAAAGAGCAAAGGAGATCTGTGTGCTGCAGTCTGTCTGTGCCTGGGCTGAATACCCTGGACAGGGAATGCACAGGAGTGACCACAGTTTTCTTAAAACAAGCTGTGTGGTTTTTCTTTCCTTGCTTTGCTCTCAAAATCAGTCCGGAATGTACAGAAGGCATTTCTGAAGGAGCTACTTTAAGTATTTGAGGGGTTTTGGCACTTAAAATATTTGTTTTGGAGGAAGTTTGGGGTTTTGAGTTAGTTATAATAGGATGATTTTACTGCTAATTAGGTGTTTTTATTGCAGTTAAAAGTTGAGACTTTTTTGTTATGTTAGTAATAGGAAATAGGTTTTGTTTTTGTATGTAGTGATGGGATTGGTGTGTACGGTGTGCTGGTGTGGACTAAGGATTTAAAATTCTGTGGTTTTGATGTGTTAGGTTAATGAATTTATATAGTTTAAAAGACGCGGGGTTTATGCTTCTTATTTGGTTAGAGGCAGGTCTTTAAATTGGGGGGTTCTGGGTGTATATTTTGGAAGGTTTTTGAGGGGAATGGAGATGGGGTTATTTTTATTATATTTGGGAAATGGACTAGCAGTAATAAGAGTTGGCTTTTTTTTGCTGCGCTTTTGTTTGTGTTTTCTAAAATTGATATATTTGTGTGGTCAGGGCAGTGGTGTTTCTGGTGCAACTCTGAGCATCCCTTATTGTTTGTGTGTTTCGGGTGGTCACTTGTCTCACACTGAGATCCTCTCACCCAACAGCCCTGCCGGCACCAGGAAATCGCCGCCGCCGTCCTCTCGTGCCCGGAGCCCCGGCAGGACGCCGGCGCAGCGCCGGCTGCGGGCGGAGCAGGAGCGGCTCCTGCCGCCCGCAGCGCTCCCGGTCCCGATCGCGACCGCAATGCCGCCGCGCCCTCAGCCCGGGCCCCGAACCCCCCGGCCCCGATCCGCCGGCCCTGGCGGGAGCGGGGCCATGAGGGGACAGCGGGGCGGGGGCTCGCCTGGCCGAGCTGGGATTGGCGGGGCCGGCGCTGCCTCCGCTTGTGATTGGTTGGGCTCACCTGGCCGGCGCTTCCTCAGCGGGGATTGGCGGGGCCGGCGCTGCATCCGCTTGTGATTGACTGAGCTGGCCGGTCCTGGGGCATAAATTACGCCCTGAGGAGCCGGGGGCGTCAGTCCGGCGGCGGGACGGGGAGCGGCGTTTGGAGCTGCGCGGTCGGTCGGTCGGTCGGCCGGGAGGAGCGCCGCTGCGCCGGGACGGGATGTCCGCAGCTGCCGGCCCGGGGAGCGAGGGTGAGCACGGACGCGACTCCCGCGTCCGCCTGCGCCAGTGTCTGGGGGCCGCCGGTGTCCTGGGGCAGTGGCGCCAGCCGTACCCAGGGCGGCCGGAGGCCTGGTGCGGGGCCTGGTGCAGCGCAGGACGACCGGCTGTGCTACCAGGGGCCGGCGAGAAGCGCTTCTGTAGTTTCTGGATTTAAAGCAGTGTTTACAGGATCAGAAATAAAGCAGCAGTTTATGCATTTTTTGTTATTTTATTTTGCTTTTATTAGAAGTAACTATGTTTTTCGTATTTATTGCATCTTTTAATTATTTTGCTTGTTTCAATGCACTATTTTTGGCTCGTGTTTTTTTTTTGTTGTTTGTTTGTTTTTGTTTCTTTGTTTTTGTTTTTGTTTTTGTTTTTTTCTAAATATCTGACGTTAATTCAGTAAAGGTTGTAGGGCTAGGGCTGAAACAGCAGTTGTGAGCCCAGTCGAGACAGAAAGCCCCAGGATGTGGAATAAAGCCCTTGGCACTAGAGGCAGTCCCAAAACAGTGTGGAACGGTGGAAATGCTGGGGCTGGAGGGTTCTCCCCACGGGAGAAGGGGATGGAGCTGCAGCTCAGGGCCTGCAGGAGATGCCTGGGGGGTTACCAGCCCTTGCCCCGTGGTACCAAGCAGAGGCTGAGGCTGTGGGGGCTCAGAGGGCTCCAGGGCCTGAGAATCAACCCGTGGACACCTTTTGGGATGGGGGAGCAGGGGCCCAGTGGCTCTTCCCAGCCCCTGGTGCTGCCTGGGGGAGCTGAGGGGGCTTTTGGACAAATGCTGGGCTGAGACCCAGGGGAAGGGGGGAGATACATGTTGGCCTTCGGGCTTCAAGTGTCCCCAAGGTTGAGAACCCAGGAGGGTGGGTGATACAACTCCTAAAGACATTGAAGTGATGACAATGACTGACTTGTGGCCTTCTCAACAGCCCCGGGCTGCAGTGAGAAGCAGTAGCAGTTTTAGCTGCAGGCAGTGGGAAGCTGAGGAGCTGGAGCTGAGACAGCAGAGCTGGAGGAGACACAAAGATGGTAGGCTTTGGGGTAAAACCCCTGGGGGGCTGGTCTAGGAAATATGGAGCCGGGACGGGAACTGCGGGCTGGAGCTGAAATCGCTGTAAGGGCTGGGGTAGGGACTGGAGAGCTGTTGCTGCAGTAAGGATTGGCAGGTTGGGGCTGGACTATGGGTACAAGAGGGGAGCTAAAACAACACAGAGCTACAAAAAATCCAAAAATCATACTCTGAGACCAAAAGCGGCACGATGTGTCACTGATGGGAAGATGTGAAGACAGAACTGAAACAGAAGAGCTGGCAGTGAAATAAAGCTTGTGCGTCAAGAGCTGAAATCACTGGGGCTGGGCAAGGGGACTCTGCAGGGCTCCGGCTCAAAGCCCTGCAGCGGTGCCATAGAGACTGCCAAGGCCATAGAAACTCTAGGGCTGACATAGAGCCTGTAGGATGGGTGTGCTGAAATAAATAGTCCTGTGATACTGCTGTTGGGGCTGGGTCTCGAGGCTGAACATGGGAGAGGGCGTGTGGACAGCTGAAAGTGGGAGGGGCTGGAAGAGGGCTGAAATGCCGACGCTGCTGGGATATTGCCTGCGTCCTTGGGGGGGACGTGCTGTATGGCCAAGGCTGAAATCACTGTTGGGGCTGGGCTATTGACTGCACGGTGGGCACAGACACTCTCGGGTCGGAGCTAAACCGTGGCAGAGCTGGGGCCAAGACAACCATCCTGCCCCGTGACGGTGGAGAAATTGCTGCTGCCGGAGTTGGAGAAACCCGTGCATGCTGCTAGAAGAAACCAGCTGGCTGTCAAATAAAGCTTGTGGGTCAACAGCTGAAATCACTGGGGCTGGGCAAGGGGAGTCTGCAGGGCTCCGGCTCAAAGCCCTGCAGCGGTGCCATAGAGACTGCCAAGGCCATAGAAACTCTAGGGCTGACATAGAGCCTGCAGGATGGGTGTGCTGGAATATATAGGCCTGTGATACTGGTGTTGGGGCTGGGTCTCGAGGCTGAACACGGGAGAGGGCGTGTGGACAGCTGAAAGTGGGAGGGGCTGGAAGAGGGCTGAAGTGCCGGCGCTGCTGGGATATTGCCTGCGTCTTGGGGTGGAAATGCTGTATGGCCAGGGCTGAAATCACTGTTGGGGCTGGGCTATTGACTGCACGGTGGGCAGAGACACTCTCGGGTCGGAGCTAAACCGTGGCAGAGCTGGGGCCAAGACAACCGTCCTGCCCCGTGACGGTGGAGATATTGCTGCTGCCAGAGTCGGAGAAACCCGTGCATGCTGCTAGAAGAAACCAGCTGGCTGTCAAATAAAGCTTGTGGGTCAACAGCTGAAATCACTGGGGCTGGGCAAGGGGACTCTGCAGGGCTCTGGCTCAAAGCCCTGCAGCGGTGCCATAGAGACTGCCAAGGCCATAGAAACTCTAGGGCTGACATAGAGCCTGTAGGATGGGTGTGCTGAAATAAATAGTCCTGTGACACTGGTGTTGGGGCTGGGTCTCGAGGCTGAACATGGGAGAGGGCGTGTGGACAGCTGAAAGTGGGAGGGGCTGGAAGACGGCTGAAGTGCCGGCGCTGCTGGGATATTGCCTGCGTCTTGGGGTGGAAATGCTGTATGGCCAGGGCTGAAATCACTGTTGGGGCTGGGCTATTGACTGCAGGGTGGGATTGTGAGTGAAAATGGAATCTGCAGAGCTGAGAAAGGGACTGAGAGATGCCTGCTGAAATGATGGAAGGGCTGGAATAGTCACTATGGAGCAGGGATGGGGACTCTAGGGCTGCAGCTGAAAAGGACTGTGTGGCTGGGATATTGACTCTGGGCTGGACTCAGTGATCGTAGGGGGGGAGCTGAATTTTTGCAGAGCTGGAGTCAAGACAAAGATCTCTAGCAGTGTGCTTTTTGCATGGTGGAGCTGCTACCTAGAGCCCCATAAGCATCTCCTGTGGAAAAGCCACTGGCGGAGGATTCGGGCTAAGCAGTCAGACTCACATCACACACGCCGTGGCTAGGCTCAGCAAAGAGAGGCAAGAAGGGCCTTTTTGTACGATGAATTCCAGCAAGGTTTTTTCCAGCACCCTAAAGGGATCAGCGATAAAAAGACCTGGCCATGTGCTGTGCACAGGCCTAAATAGGGATCAGGAACCAATGGTCTAAGGGCACGGGGGTGCTACTAAGAGCAGGGCAGGGCTCAGTGATCTAGAGAGGGGACAGGAGCGGACACTGGGATACCACCACCAATAGGGAAGCAGGGAAAAGAGAAACTACCAGGACCGGGGGAATGGGCACACAAGAAACTGGGGCAAAGCACCCAGGAAGCGCCATTCTTTCAGCCTAGGCAGGCAAGACTCTATGCTGCGTCCTTCCAAGGCAGGAGCCTGGAAATTGCCCCAAGGGGTTCCAGGGACTCCACAAGAGAGCAAAGACTTACTGCTCTGTGGGCAACCAGGCCTCAAATGATGAACTCTTGGCTCTCCCATGCAGCCTCATTCCCCTTCCTGCAAAGGCTATGTGTGAGCTGTGATGGCACTCAGAGAGTTCACCCCTACAGAGCTGCTGCTGCTGCTGCTGCTGCAACCCCTGCACCGACCTACGTGCCCATAAATCTTACCGCAGCTGATGGGAGGGAGAGCTCACCTGTGCTTCCGCCACCAAAATACCCAAGCAGAGGCTGTGGCCACAAGAAGCAGCACCACAATGCTGATGCTGATGGCGGGGAGCGGCGGGATTTGGGGGGTCCCGGGGCCGGCACGGGGGTTCCCCGCGGCCCGGCCCGGCCCTGCCGGCACCAGGAAATCGCCGCCGCCGTCCTCTCGTGCCCGGAGCCCCGGCAGGACGCCGGCGCAGCGCCGGCTGCGGGCGGAGCAGGAGCGGCTCCTGCCGCCCGGAGCGCTCCCGGTCCCGATCGCGACCGCAATGCCGCCGCGCCCTCAGCCCGGGCCCCGAACCCCCCGGCCCCGATCCGCCGGCCCTGGCGGGAGCAGGGCCGTGAGGGGACAGCGGGGCGGGGCTCGCGGAGCCGAGCTGGGATTGGCGGGGCCGGCGCTGCCTCCGCTTGTGATTGGTTGGGCTCACCTGGCCGGCGCTTCCTCAACAGGGATTGGCGGGGCCGGCGCTGCATCCGCTTGTGATTGGCTGAGCTGGCCGGCCCTGGGGCATAAATTGCGCCCTGAGGGGCCGGTGGGGGGGTGTCAGTCCGGTGGCGGGACGGGGAGCGGCGTTTGGAGCTGCGCGGTCGGTCGGCTGGGAGGAGCGCCGCTGCGCCGGGACGGGATGTCCGCAGCTGCCGGCCCGGGGAGCGAGGGTGAGCACGGACGCGACTCCCGCGTCCGCCTGCGCCAGTGTCTGGGGGCCGCCGGTGTCCTGGGGCAGTGGCGCCAGCCGTACCCAGGGCGGCCGGAGGCCTGGTGCGGGGCCTGGTGCAGCGCAGGACGACCGGCTGTGCTACCAGGGGCCGGCGAGAAGCGCTTCTGTAGTTTCTGGATTTAAAGCAGTGTTTACAGGATCAGAAATAAAGCAGCAGTTTATGCATTTTTTGTTATTTTATTTTGCTTTTATTAGAAGTAACTATGTTTTTCGTATTTATTGCATCTTTTCATTATTTTGCTTGTTTCAATGCATTAAATTTTGGCTCGTGTTTTTTTTTTTGTTTTGTTTTTTTTTTGTTGGGTTTTTTTTCTTTGTTTGTTTGTTTGGGTTTTTGTTTCTTTCTTTGTTTTTCTTTTTGGGTTTTTTTTTTTTTTTTTTTTTTTTTTTTTTCTAAATATCTGACGTTAATTCAGTAAAGGTTGTAGGGCTAGGGCTGAAACAGCAGTTGTGAGCCCAGTAGAGACAGAAAGCCCCAGGATGTGGAATAAAGCCCTTGGCACTAGAGGCACGCCCAAAACAGTGTGGAACGGTGGAAATGCTGGGGCTGGAGGGTTCTCCCCACGGGAGAAGGGGATGGCGCTGCAGCTCAGGGCCTGCAGGAGATGCCTGGCAGGTTACCAGCCCTTGCCCCGTGGTACCCAGCAGAGGCTGAGGCTGTGGGGGCTCGGAGGGCTCCAGGGCCTGAGAATCAACCCGTGGACACCTTTTGGGATGAGGGAGCAGGGGCCCAGTGGCTCTTTCCAGCCCCTGGTGCTGCCTG
Organism: Zosterops lateralis; assembly: GCF_965231275.1. NCBI lineage: Eukaryota > Metazoa > Chordata > Aves > Passeriformes > Zosteropidae > Zosterops > Zosterops lateralis. The sequence goes on from NC_139763.1 coordinate 116,768,324, forward strand.
GGGGAGCTGAGGGGGCTTTTGGACAAATGCTGGGCTGAGACCCAGGGGAAGGGGGGAGATACATGTTGGCCTTTGGGCTTCAAGTGTCCCCAAGGTTGAGAACCCAGGAGGGTGGGTGATACAACTCCTAAAGACATTGAAGTGATGACAATGACTGACTTGTGGCCTTCTCAACAGCCCCGGGCTGCAGTGAGAAGCAGTAGCAGTTTTAGCTGCAGGCAGTGGGAAGCTGAGGAGCTGGAGCTGAGACAGCAGAGCTGGAGGAGACACAAAGATGGTAGGCTTTGGGGTAAAACCCCTGGGGGGCTGCTCTGGGGAATATGGAGCCGGGACGGGACCTGCGGGCTGGAGCTGAAATCGCTGTAAGGGCTGGGGTAGGGACTGGAGAGCTGTTGCTGCAGTAAGGATTAGCAGGTTGAGGCTTGAATATGGGAACAGGAGCTGAGCTGAAACAACACAGAGCTAGAGCAAAAATAAAAAAATCATACTCTGAGAACCAGAAGCAGCATTTTGTGCCACTGCTGGGAAGATGTGGAGACAGAAGTGGAATAGAAGAGCTGGCAGTGAAATAAAGCTTGTGGGACTGAAGCTGAAATCACTGGGCACTGCAGTGCTGCAATTGCAGTCACTGTTCAAAGGGGATAGTGAATGTAGACCTGGGAAGCGACTGTGAAATGGGACATGTGCCCAGGGGTTGGTAATGGAATAAAGATTAATGGAATGGAGGTGGAATACCATTTCTAGAGCTGAAGCTGAAACCGCACAACTAGAGACAAAAAAAGGACCCTGTTGTCTCAACCTGCAGCAGCTACACCTGGCAGAGACAGGCAGAAAAACGCACGCAGAGCTGGAAGAACTGTGCTGGACTTGAAATAAAGCTTGCGGGTCGAGAGCTGAAATCACTGGGGCTGGGAAGGGGACTCTGCAGGGCTCCAGCTGAAATCGCTGCAGCGGTGGCATAGAGACTGCCAAGGCCATAGAAACTCCAGGGCTGACATAGAGCCTGTATCATTGCTGTGCTGAAATCATTGTAGGCCTGTGATATTGATGTTGGGGCTGGGTCTTGAGGCTGAAATTGGGAGGAGAGGGGTGTACAGATGAAAAGGGATTGCTCTAAGATGGCTCCTTAGAAGCTGGCGCTGCTGGGATATTGCCTGGCTCTGGGTGTGGCACTAAAGGGCTGGGGCTGAAATCACAGTGGGGCTGGGATATTGACTGCAGGGTGAGCATAGACACTGTAGGGCTCAGAGCTGAATTGTTACCGGGCTGGTGCCAAGATGAAGATCCTGCCTATTTAAAGCAGGACAAGATTCAGGCTGCGGAGGTGGAGAAACACACACGTAGGGCTGGATGAAGAAGAACCCAGCTGGCCGTGAAATAAAGCTTGTGGGTTAAGAGCTATAACCACTGGGGCTGGGAAGGGCTTTCTAGAACTCCACTTGAAATCACCAGAGGGTGGGATAGACATTGTTAATGGCATAGGAACTATAGGACGGGTGTAAAGACTGTAGGATTTGTGTGCTGAAATCTCTGTAGGCCTGTGATATTGATGTTTGCACTGCCTATTGTGACTGAAAATGGAACAGGATCACTAGACCTGAAAAGGGGAATGGAAGATTGCACCAGAAATCCCAGGCTTGCACAGATATTGTCTGGGCCTGTGATAGCCACTGTAGGGCTGCTGCTGAAATCACTGTGGGGCTGCAATTGTGAGTGGTAATGGAAAGAAACCGCAGAGCTGAGAAAGGAACTGAGAGGTGCATGGTGAAATGATGAAAGGGCTGGCATAGTGACTGTGGGGCAGGGATGGGGACTCTAGGGCTGCAGCTGAAAAGGACGGTGCGGCTGGGATATTGACTCTGGAGTGGACTTAGTGATGATATTCAAATCAGCTGAATTGTTGCAGAGCTGGAGCCGAGACAAAGATCTCTAGCAGTGTGCTTTTTGCATGGTGGAGCTGCTACCTAGAGCCCCATAAACATCTCCTGTGGAAAAGCCACTGGCGGAGGATTCGGGCTAAGCAGTCAGACTCACATCACACACGCCGTGGCTAGGCTCAGCAAAGAGAGGCAAGAAGGGACTGTTGTTATGATAAATTCCAGCAAGGTTTGTTCCAGCACACCAGAGGGTTCAGGGACAGAAAGACCTGGCCATGTGCTGTGCACGGGCCTAAATAGGGATCAGGAACCAATGGTCTAAGGGCACGGGAGTGGTCCAAAGAGCAGGGCAGGGGTCAGTGATCTAGAGAGGGGATGGGGGTTCCAGGGACTCCACGAGAGAGTAGAAGAGTTGTTGCTCTGTGGGCAAACAGGCCTCACATGATAAATTCTTGGCTCTCTCATGCACCCTCATTACCCTTCCTGCAAAGGCTATGTGTGAGCTCTGATGGCACTCGGGGGCTTAACCCCTACAGAGCTGCTGCTGCTGCTGCAACCCCTGCACTGACCTACATGCCCATAAATCTTACCGCAGGTGATGGGAGGGAGAGCTCACCTGTGCTTCCGCCACCAAAATACCCAAGCAGAGGCTGTGGCCACAAGAAGCAGCACCGCAATGGTGATGCTGATGGTAGGGGATGTGCTGTGCTTTGCTGGGACAGGGAGGGAAGAGGGCGACTGTGTGAGGGTGACAGCGCCCATCAGGTGCTGCCCCTCACAGGGCCAGTGGCTGTCATCTGCAGCCTGCACCCCATGTCTGAATGGAACCTACCCCACGGGATGAGAAGGCTGCGGGCGCCCAGGCTCTGGTGGCTCACACGGCTGACACAGCTGTGCCCAGCACGGGGGGCCACGGCCAGGACACTGCAGAGCTGGTGGGTGAGGTCAGCCTTGGGCAGGATGGGGCTGCTGTTAAACGCCGGGCCCGGAGGCACCTCCTGGCCGTCCCGCAGCCAGGCCACGCTGATGGGATTGGGGTGGAAGCCGCTGGCGTGGCAAACAGGCAGCAGCCGCTCTAGCCTGGGGCTGTGCGCAACGACCGTGGCCACAGGCAGCTCTGGGGAATGAGAGCAATAGCGTGGGGCAAGTTCTGTGGGGCAGGGCTGGGCCCCAGCGTGGGGGTAGCTCTTGCAGGGTCACGGTGGGCTCACCTTGTCTCTCCAAAATTGCCATCCCATACCTCTTCAGCCTGAGGAAGTTGCTCTGCATATCCACATGGAGACAAAGTGCTCCATGAGCACTCTGACCTCTGCTTCTTGAGGCTCTTGCTGATCAGCTCTGCCACCTGTGATGGCTGCCATGACCCCCAGTGCTGTCTATCTACCTCAAAATCAGCGAGGTCTCTGCCACCCCAACTGACATTCAGCAAGCCCTGCCTTGTCGTATTGGGCTGCAGCACAGAACCTGCACAGAACTGCACCAGCAATGGCTCTGTCAAGGGAAAAGCCAGTGGAGAGGTCCCCTGAGTGTGTGGGACATGGATGGCATGAACTGGGGTCTGGCTGATGGCACATACAGGGATGGAGTGGAAAGCAGGGTGCAATGGCCAGCAGGGGGTCACGCCATGCTTCAGGAGACCCCAGACACCCTGCAAGCCTACAGAAGCCTCTTAAGAATAGAGTAGATACTGGTGTGCGGTGCTTCTTTAAAAAGAATTCTGTCCTCCAAAAGATTTGCCCCCAGTTTTCTCTTTCGTGATTCTGGCTGTGTCAATCCTGCAGTTCCAGGAAATTTGGTGGCAGCTTTCTGACACGCAGAGGGGTTCCTTGTGCCACATGGCAGGAGCTCTGAGGGGCATTTTTGGTCTGCTGCCCTGCCCAACCCTGCTAGTCATATGCCCCAGCAGCTGCAGGGTTTCAGGAGCTCTTGCACCCGATGAGACATCAGATGCCATCCTGCTGAGGAGGAGGGCTCTGGCAGGGCTCCTTCCTCTACTCACACTGCTCTTCTGTCTGCTGAACTGTGGCGTGCACAAATTGGATGATATTGCACAAACCGATTTTGTACTGGGACGTGATCTTTTCCCCATCACCTTCAGCTGCAGCCTGGCTGGCCTGGGGCCAGTGGAAGCAGATGCTCCAGTGGGCAGGATGCACTGCTAAGATGCATATGTCCCCTACGAGTGCCACGCATGACACCTCAGCAGACCCGATGTTGGCAAAGAGGCCACTCAGGAGCTACTGGATAACCTGCAACTCTGCTAGGAGGGAGGATGGAGACAGGAAAGGGTGCAGGAAGGAGATGACTGGAGGTGCTAAAGGGGAAATGGCAAATGGAGGTGCTGGCAGGGGAACATGGGATTCAGATCAGATAGTAAGAAATTAATTTTCTGTGTGAGGGATAGATAAACACTGCCATATGTTACCCAAACGTATGGTGGAGCCCCATCCCTGGAAACGTTCAAGGCCAGGTTTTTTTGGAGCTCTCAGCAGGGAAGGTGTCCCTGCCCATGGCAGAGGGCTTGGACTGAATGGCCTTTAAAGGTCCTTTTCACCCCAAAATCATTCTGTGCTTCTATGATTCTATGCTCTTCACCCTCCTCAGAGTTGCTTTCTTGTTTGACTTCACGCTCTTTTTGATTCTCTGTTTTACTTTCAACAATGGTTGTCTGCTGCAGATTTTAGCCATTTTATCCCCTCCCTCCCAGCTAGAGCTGCTGTCTGACTGCGAGAACAGCACCCTTGCTGCTTATTTGGGGTGATGGTTCCCCCCAGGAGAAGCACCTGTGCCAGGACCTGTGTCTGCCAAAGACCTGGACATGGTACGCAGGATAGAGGATGCTTGATAGGAAAGAGCATTTTTGTCCAGGCTTGGGGCTCCCTGATAGGGCCAGAACACCAGCCCAGCCCAGAGATCAATCCTGCCTTTCTGTGGCTGATGCTGCCTGCCCTGGAAGCATAAAGTCTCATGGGCTTGTGGTAAAAATCTCTGTGTGACAGCAGTGCCTGAAACACCGTTTAGCAGATGCAGCTCCCTAATAAATTAGGGGCTGCTCTAAGGGGCCCTCAGCACCCTGTGGATCTCAGATTTGCCTGGCACCCATAAGCTCCCTGCAGGGGGAGGACATCTTGCAGGCAAACTCAAGCCTCAAGGCCTCTTTTGGCACCACTCTTGTTTCTTCTACCCGTGTGCCCAAGGCTCTGTGTTGGAGCTGGTGGGACAGAAGTCCTGAGCTGGAGGCAGGAAGAGAGAGGGTGGGCAGGGACAAAGCATGCTTGGCTGGTGCATGGTGGGAGGTCACCCTCTGATGCTGGGAATTATCTGCTCCCCCATACGGCCCAGTGGCCTGGCCGTGCCTCCCCTGAGTGAACTTGTGGGGTCCTGTGACAGGGCGGGGGATGAGAACGGTTGAGGTGAGCCAGGGCTCCCACTTACCCTCTGGGTCTGCCCACATCCCAGGGAGGAGGATCGGGAGAAAGAGGAGGAGGAGGAGGAGATGGGGCTGCACGGTGCACGCGGCAAGGCTGAAGCAGCAGCAGCAGCAGCGACTGCGGGATCTCAAGCTTCAGGCCAGCGCAGCAGTCACTGCGGCGGCTCTCCACCAATTGGAGAATCGGTGTATGAGGGAGGGGCCCAGAGCTCCCAAGCTGAAGGCTGGAGATGTGTGGGAGGGACAAAAGCGCCTCGCTCCTCACGGCCGGCCGCCGCCCGTCCCCGGTGCCCCCGGCTGAGGCGGAGAGCCCGGGCCCGCTGGAGCCCGGCCGGGCGGCGCCGCGGACACCGGCCCGTCGTGCGGCCCGCCGGAGGCGAGATGCCGCCGCCCTCCCGGGGTCGCGCCCGCCCGAGAGGCCTCCGGACGGCTCCGGCGCCCGCCGGCCCCGCTCCGCTCCGCGCCCGCCGCTCCCGCCGCACACACCGAGCCCTCGCCTGCGGCCGGGGCTGCGGAGCGAGCGGAGCCGAGTGCCGCTTGGCCGAGCGCGGCCGAACCGCGCCGGGTGGAGCCGAACCGAGGCGAGCCCGGCCCGAGCCCGCCGAGCCCGGCTGCAGGTAGGGAGGGGACCGTGGGCCGGGGCGCGCAGCCCCTCTCCTCTGAGGGGGAGCGGGGCAGGAAGGGCCGGGGGGGCTGCCGGGCTCGGCCGGGGCCGGGCCGCTGAGGTCTTTCCTTTTCCCGCAGCGTTCGTATCCAGGGACGGACGGAGCCTCCCTCGCCACCCACTCGGTGAGGTGAAGTCCAGTTCCTAGAAGCAGCTGCATGATGGTGCCCCTCAGCATCGGTAAAGACACGAGGCAGAGAATAATTCAGCAGCTGCGGAACCATTTTGGATTGATTTTCACTCTCTTTTTCTTTAAATGAAAAGCAGAATGAGCTTTGGGAGTCAGGAAGTAAATTGATGCATTGATTTCATGCACAAGAGGGAAATTGGTGAATACGGGGAAATGATGTTGAAGCAATCAGATAACACAGTGGAAAACAGCTTCACCAACAGCTCTGACCTTCACTGGTGATTCTGAGCCAGCTTTCTGGGGACATCTCAGCAGGAAGGGCTGAATCCTGTTTGAGCAAATAGGAATCCTACTGCCCTCCTGCCAGATAAAGTGATCTCAAAGGCTGGAATTCAAATTTTTTTTTTTTTTTAAGTGTCTTAGCAATTACAGTATCTCCAAGTCCTGGCTGCTTCTGAGGAGAATCTGCCAAGGCAGGGAAAGGTACTTGGGAATTCTGAATATTTATTTGTGCATGCTCCGAAAAATGTATTAAGTCAACTCGAGTGTAATACTTGAAAACCTGTGAATATTGCCAATGTGATAATTTAATGGTGTGGTTGTATTTTTATTTTAAAGAAAATGTTGTTTTTCTGTAATTTTTAGGGGATTATTATGAATTTTCTCTAGGCAGGTAGTACCACCTTGCTGTGCCTTGGTAAGAAACCCCTGGGTCCTTCAGCCAGTTCTGCTTTCATGGGCCTACTGTGTTAGAAAAACAATTTGTTTCTTTTCAATATTTGTCAGACCACCCACCCAAAACTTTTGCTTCCTTCTCCTGCTGTTATATATCTAGGTGTGACTTGTTTGAATCTCTTACAAACAACTTTTCTGGTTTAGCTTTCCTTTCTGCAGGATTTCTGTGGAGGAGAAAAGCCTCAGATGGGGAATGCTTGAAGATCTACCAGAAACATTTCAACACTGGGCAGAAGTTCTCAGAGAGAAGCTACTGTCGTCAAAGGCAGGCAGATGATTGCTGTAACTTCTGTCCGAGAGGTAAATTCATTCGGGTAAGGCTTTTCATTTCTTGTGTAGGTAATTTTTCAGTACGTAGCTGAAAAGACCAAGAAGTGTGCTGTTGTCTTAATCCATATCATAATCCATCAACAAAATACTAAAATATCTGCATCAGACAGGAGACAACTGCTTGGAAGAAGTTCGAAGTGAAACCGGACCTTTGCAAATATTTGTTCTTGTCCAATATACACTCCAGAAAGTGGATACATTCAAATCTTATTGTAGCGACAGGAGGGTCTTGTAATTTGCTGTATTCACAGGAGACATCAAAGCAATTACCAAATAGATTTTCTATACCTTTTGGTATTTGATAAAGGTCTGCGTTATATATGCAAGAATATAATTTTTAATGCCATTATGTATCACAATTCTTTTATTTTGAGGTGTAATTGATTAAAATTGTGATTTCTCAGGGGTTTTACAGTCAGGAGCTGTAATTTAACCAAAAGTGTGGTAAATTACAGATAGACCCCAAACTGCACGTTATCGGCTTATGATTAGTTTCCTTTGAATAGCAGATTATGAGACATATTGGTTTGTTATATATTGCCATTCAAAATATCCTAAATAACATAGGAATGTGATTACGGCCCCTCCATGCTTGTGCAACCGTGGACATCATCAGACCTAAAATAAACGCAAAATTTCTGCTCCTATTCATTTATGTATTAAAAGCTGTGAAGTACTTGTGTCCCCTCTGGAATAAATCCCTGTGTCTCCTCGGAGCTGCTGCTTTGCAGTAGAGCTTGGACACATTTTGTTTCTTAATAACTAGAGATCCACCAGTGGATGATTCCCATAGGTTCTCCTATTTTGTAGGAGCTGCACGGCGAGGTCAGCATTCTGAGGGAGGCAAAGCAGCTAAAGGCAAGGAACGTGGAGCATCCGGGGGCTTCTCCCACCCGAGTTTCTCCTGGAGCGTGCTGCATGTCACGCAGGATGTTTAACCCGGCTTTGGGGCGTTCTCCTGCGGTCCCGGCTCTAACTGCTGCCCCTGAGCCGAGGCCTTGCTGTGTCCCAGCACTAAACCCGGCAGGTGGGTCCTGCTTTTCCAGCCCTTTAATTCCACGGGCAATCCCAGATTCCCGGAGCTCCCCTGGGCCCAGCCTGGACTCGCTCCCTGGGAGCTGCACTTCAGTCTGCCTGAACCAAGGACCTCCTGTTTGAAACTTTATTCCTGCTGTTTTTCCTCTTGCAGGTAGTTGGCAAAAAAGGAGAGAGCCAGTAGGAAGTGAAGCCACAGGAAGGCCTTATCCCAGTGCAGGGTTCCCACTTTTCTCTCTGACTCCTGGAGAAATGCCTGAGCATGACCAGAGACTGTCCATTTGATTTCCAGCCCTTTCCAATAAATCGTTGCTTTCAGCTGGTTTGTGTTCCTGGTGTCATCCTCCTCCTCCTCCTCCTCCATGCATTTGTCAATGGAATTGCTGTCTTTTGCTGAGTTGCATTTTGTTTTTCCAGGAATTGTGGCTCTTTTGTTCCGCTGAAACTTCGCAACTCTGCTGAGAGTTTCAGCTGTCAAATCCAAGTAAGATTGGAGTTCCTTTGGATTGTTACTCCCATAAATGAGAGATCCTTTTTCGAATAGGAGTAAACAGGCATGTTTAACTCCCTCTTCCCTTGAAAATCAGAGCAGAGGAAGCAGATTTGAAATCCTCATTCCATGGGCTTCCACCGACTTCCTGACCGTTCCAAAAGTTTTCAGCGTTAGAAATTTCCGGGCTTGTTTTGCAGGCAAGCTGGGAGTTAGATATTATTCCTTCCTTTTATTTGATGTTTAGCCTCTCTCTGATTTTAGTAAGTCAGCATTTATTTTTTCCTATTTTCCATCCAAGTTGGAATTTTGCTACTTCTTAGGGGACATTTCCAAGGAAATTTACCCAATTAATGTTGGTAAATCCGGAATTGTTCAGCGCCATATCCGCAGAATTCTGGGAATTCCCAGGAAAACTCGTTAAGTGTTTAATTGCCGTGATTCGTCTCTTTGTGAAGTTCAATTTGGTGCGTTTTTTATTATATAAGTTCCATTAAAACTTAAATCCCGGCCTAGTTGCTGTCCCTTGGACACAAGGGGGTGGTTCTTTCCTGCCTTGGCACATGTGGATGTTCATCCAAAGTGAACTTCCCGTTAAAACAGAATTCGTTTCCAAGCAAAACTGGGATTTGTCTAGAAAACCTTATTTTCTGGGAGGCACTGGGTTTGTTTTCCCTATCCCTGCATAATCCAGGATGCTCCCAGAGCTGTGGTAGTCAGTGGCATAAAGGGGAAAGCTGTGTTTATTTAGTTTCATATTTTATTTTAATTATTATTTTCCTTTTTACTTTTTGATTTTTGTATTTTTTATGTTAAATATTGTATTGTGGTTAATGTTTTCATGGGGGGTTTTTTTGTTTTGTATTTTTAAAATGATTTGGGTTTATTTCTTTTATTTTTATATTTTTGTTCTGTTATTTACTTTTTAGTTTTTATTTTTCTTTATTACTATTTAAAATCCTAATTACTCTTAATTTTTTCATTTTTCAATTTATGGATATTTTAGATTTTACTTTCGTGATATTTTTTATTTTAAACAATTTATTATATTTTTAATTTATTTTAAATTTTATTTCTTTTTTACTCTTTTGAGGTTTTTTTTTTCAACTTTTATTTTATTTGTTTTATATTAATTTTTTTTTCATGTTTTCTTTATTCCGTTTTTTTTTTTTATCCTACTCTTTTTTTCCCCTGAGCACGTGGAAAGTTGGCTGTGGGCAAGGAAGGAGTTGAGAAATGACCTCCCTCTCCGCTGGACGTCTGGATATAATCAAGAGCGCAGTTAGCAAAACTCCTCTGTATTTTCTGCTGAATTAAAAAACCTGAACGGAGAAGGCTGTGAACACCGTGGTGCCTTTCTTTTCCTTTCAAACCCTAAACAGGTCTCCTTCTCCCCGTGCACAGTATTGCCAGCAGTGAGTCAATGCCGAGGTGTATTTCAGAGGCAGCGATAAAACTGTGCGGACATTTTATTTTGTAACTCTCCGAACCCCCTTGTTTATTAGCCAAGAAATCCAAAATTCAGAAAAAAAAAAAAAAAAAAAACCAAAAAAACAACCCCCCCCCCACAAACAACCCCCCTCTCCCCCAAAGCACGCAGAAAGAGAAAATGTGCCCATAATATTTTAATAATGATTAAATATTTACCCCTTAGAAAACCAGGGTCATTCAATTCTAATTAACTGTGGTTCTGATCTGTTAGGTTAATGAATACATATGTTTAAAATATCAAGAAGAAAACACACACAAAAAAATAAATATATATATATATAAGCAAGAAAAGGAGAACTATAAAATATGAAAAGTAATATCAATAAATCCACTCTATATTTTTACATGTTCCCTATATTATAATATATAAAATATACCTACTATAATGTACATATCATAGATAAATTGTAATGATTAATAGAAATATCAAAATAAGAAATAGAAGAAATATTGAAGTGTAGCCTAAAATGAAGGCTTTTTTGGTTTTGGCTTGGTTGATGGCGGGGTTCTCGTACTTGTTGTGGTTGGGGGTCTTTTGGGGCCTTTATTTTCGGGGATGTTTGGAAGGGGAATTTTGGCCACGTTCTTTTCTGTCTCCGCTCCCTACGGCGGCGCTGCCACCGTGTGGACACAGAGCGGTACTGCAGCTCTCCCCACCCGAGGCGTGTAGCAGCCCCGGGCTGTGATCTGTAAGGCAATGCTGCCATCCTGTGGATAAAAAGCGATACTGCAACGCTCCGCCGTGCCCGTCCCCGCGGGCCCGCAGCAGCCCCGAGCTGTGAGCTCACGGGCAGTGCTGCCGCCCGAGCGCCGAACGTTCACGGCCAAAAAGGTGGGAAAAAATGCGAGGACCCCGGGCGCGTGGCAGCCGGCTCCCTGCGCGCGACCTGGACCACGGAGACGCCCGGGAGCGATTTTTCCGCGGCGTACGCAGGTGCGCGGACACGGGATGGGGGCTGAGCGGCGCCACGGCAGTGTTCGGGCAGGCGATGTGGTCAGGGGCCTGTGCGAGCAGCCGAGGGGGACATTTGGGGGGGTGCCACAACCAAGATGGCGGCGCGGCTCGGGGCGCTTGACCTTCTCAAGATGGCGGCGAAAAGGGCGGGAAAATGAGAGGACCCTATGTGTGTCTAGTTGACTGCCTGCACAATACCCCGACCGCGGCGCCGCCCGGGGGAAATTTTCTGTGCTTTCTCCAGATGTAGGGACACGGGCTGTGGATTCAGCCGCGCAGCAGCCGGGTTAAGGTTAGTGGATTTAGTCAGGCGTCTATGTTAAACACCGACGGGGGCCTTAAGGGGGTGCCACAACCAAGATGGCGTCTCGACCAGAATTGGCTTCAGCCACAACTAAGATGGCGGCAGGGAGGGGCGAAAGTGACGTAATGCTTCTCGCAACCGAAAAGAGCCGGGGGGGTGACGAGAACGACCGAGTGTTGCCGAACAGCCGAGAAGAGCCGACGGCTGAGGGAAAGCGCCGAGTTTCCCCGAAGAGCCGAAGCCAGCCGAGTTGCCCCGAACGTCGCTCCCCAGGACCCTGATTTTGGAATGCTTTATGGAATTAGCCGAGCAGCTTTTACTTCTGAGGTTTCCATAGAGAGGAAATGAGCTGTTCCATAGATTTATTTTTCGCAATGCGTTTTGAAATTATACCAGAATCTCCGCTCTCCCGTCAGACCCCGTGTCCCCGAGTTTTGAGGTTTCTCGTAAAGATTTTTCTGCCTATGCTGGAAACAGATTCCCCGGCACCACGGGGAGCGGCAGGATTTGGGGGGTCCCGGGGCCGGCACGGGGGTTCCCCGCGGCCCGGCCCGGCCCTGCCGGCACCAGGAAATCGCCGTCGCCGTCCTCTCGTGCCCGGAGCCCCGGCAGGACGCCGGCGCAGCGCCGGCTGCGGGCGGAGCAGGAGCGGCTCCTGCTGCCCGCAGCGCTCCCGGTCCCGATCGCGACCGCAACGCCGCCGCGCCCTCAGCCCGGGCCCCGAACCCCCCGGCCCCGATCCGGCGGCCCTGGCGGGAGCGGGGCCGTGAGGGGACAGCGGGGCGGGGCTCGCGGAGCCGAGCTGGGATTGGCGGGGCCGGCGCTACCTCCGCTTGTGATTGGTTGGGCTGACCTGGCCGGCGCTTCCTCAACAGGGATTGGCGGGGCCGGCGCTGCCTCCGCTTGTGATTGGCTGAGCTGACCTGGCCGGCGCTTCCTCAACAGGGATTGGCGGGGCCGGCGCTGCCTCCGCTTGTGATTGGCTGAGCTGGCCGGCCCTGGGGCATAAATAGCGCCCTGAGGGGACCGGCGTTTGGAGCTGCGCGGTCGGTCGGCTGGGAGGAGCGCCGCTGCGCCGGGACGGGATGTCCGCAGCTGCCGGCCCGGGGAGCGAGGGTGAGCACGGACGCGACTCCCGCGTCCGCCTGCGCCAGTGTCTGGGGGCCGCCGGTGTCCTGGGGCAGTGGCGCCAGCCGTACCCAGGGCGGCCGGAGGCCTGGTGCGGGGCCTGGTGCGGCGCAGGACGACCGGCTGTAGCTAGCAGGGGCCGGCGAGAAGCGCTTTTGTAGTTTCTGGATTTAAAGCAGCGTTTAAAGGATCAGAAATAAAACCGCGTTTTTTGCATTTTTTGTTATTTTTTGCTTTTATTAGAAGTAACTATGTTATTCATATTTATTGCATCTTTTCACTATTTTGCTTGTTTCAATGCACTATTTTTGGTTCAATTTTTTTTTTCCCTGTTTTTTTCCCCATGGCAGTAAAATTCTCTAAAGCACTAAACTGGCTGCATAATGGCATTTTATCGGACAAAGTAATGCTGCTTCTCCCAGCCAGTACTGCACCGTTCTTGGTGCAATTTTTCACTGTTTCGTGTAGCCCCAGAATCCGTGGCTGTCCCTCAGGGTTCTGAAGGAGTGCTGTATTTGGATTTTTCGTTTCAGGATCTAAACTGTGGCATCTGGGCTGTATTCTAGGAACCCTGGAAAAGCAAGCTCTTATTCGTGAGGACCCATTAACTCTTGACAGTCGAGCTGTCTTGCAAGAGGTGCTGCAAAGGGTGAGATATCTTTTTTTTGTAATCATCTCTGTGAAACCTTAATATGCTTAAACAGTTTCTGCGGAACAGATGATTTCACCCAGTGCATTGCAGAGCATTGTAACACGTACTGGACTGCTTCATGTAATCGGCATCTTTATTTTTCCCAATGCGTTTTGAAATGATACCAGGATCTCTCCTCTCCCCTCGGACCCGGCTCGGCTGAGCTGTGAGGGGCGGGGCCGGCCCAGGGAGAAGGGCGGGGCCGCGGGCGATGGTCCCGCCCCCATCTCGGGCAGGGCGGGCGCTGGGCGGGCTCGGGGCGGGGGCGGGGCCGGGCAGGGCCGGGGTTCTCGGTGTTTGGGTTTTGTCTGGGCTTGTCAGCCAAGTCATAAACAAGCCAACTCGGCTCCTGAACTCTCCAATGAATGTTTAAAATGCTTCCACAGAAGGACAAGTTAAGAGTGATTCCAAAGGAATGTTTGTAAATGAAGGGTAACGATTTCTGGGGAATTTCCTTGGGAATTATGAACCTCATGCATACGGACTTTCGGGGGTGGAATCCCCGTTCCAGCCTCGGGCACCTGCAGGAGAAGAGGGGTCCTTATCCACAGCAAGGGAAGCCCGGTGCCCCATCGTGTCAGCTGCAGACCATGAACCGTCCCGGGAATGAACAGCAAGTCCCCTCTGCCCTCAGCCTCGGAGTGGCAGCAGCTGCAGGTGAGAGATGCCACAGGATGGTGAGGGGAGAGAGCAGCCCCAGGTGTGAGCTGGGAACAGTGAGGGGGGACAGAGCAGGCACAGGTGGGGCTGTGATGGATAACGATGGGGCGGTTCCAGCCGGGGACTGTTTAAAAGGGGAGCCTCAGCTCAGTTGAGTATGGAGCTGTGAGGAGTGAGGAATTTATCCTGAGGTTCTGGGTGTGATTCATGGGGAGACTACAAGAGCATTTGGATTTGGAGCATTTCCTCGGGAAGTGCCGAGGGACAAACCTTTGTGCCAAACAGGTAAATAACCCAGTGCGGGTTTATTGGGGGGACTTTTTTCCTTTTCAGCTTCGTCTCACCAATCCCTCCCCGGTGCTCCCAGAAGAAAAAGGAGTTATGGAGACAAAAGGAGTTCAAATTGATGGAAGAAACTCCTTTTTTCTGTTGTTATCCGTGTTTAAAGTGGTGAGATTTTCTTTTCAGCTGAAATTTTAATTAATAGTGGCCCTTCTATGTGGCTTCTTTTCAATATGAGGTTCTTAGGTGGTGTGTCGTGTTTTGTCTGTCTTTTTTGGTATTATTTATTGTGAGTAATTTGGGTTTTGAGTGAAGGTAACCTCATGGGTGAGTTTGTTTGTATTTGAGGTAGAACTAATTTAAGTAGCTTTTTTAAAGAGACTTCTGAAATGTGTTATTGGGGTTTTGTGTGTTGTATGGAGGGATTCAGGTTGGGTAGAGCTGGTTTTTTTTCTGTTTGGTGGTTTTTAATGATTTATTGTGTAGCTTTATTCTCTTTGTAGGTGGTGTGATGATGGATATGTGGTGTATTTATTTCATGTTCGGTTTCATAGCTCACATGATCAGAGTATTTTTGAACTGAGTTTTGTTACTGAGTTGTTTTTGGGGGATATTGTGTTTTTCAAGAGTTTGTTTTCTAAGGTTTACAGTGGTGTAATTGGCTGTGGTGTGAGGTATAGGGGAGGTTTTTATTTATTTAGCGGTGGCTTTAATCATGGCAATGGTGTTGTGTTTGTTTTAGTGGGTTTGAGTCAGTGTGATGTAGTTCATTTTTTAGGGTTTCTTAATATTTATAATTAAATTACTGTTTTATGGGATTTGTTTATTTAGCATGCTTGACTACAGTGTATGTTTTATAGTTTTGGATAATTTAGGGGATATTGTTTGTAGCCAAATGGATCTTTTGGTTTTGTGTGTATTTATAGGTGGTCTGTTTGTTTTGGTGGTTCTGAGGTATTATGGGTTCATTGAGTTAGGAATAGATGGTTTTGGTACTGTTAATTGAAGTATATTTGTGCTGTTTTTATTCTTGTGGATTGATTTGTTTGTTGTTGTGGTTTAGGGTAAACCTGAGAGGAAACTTTTGAATAGGGTTTTTTTTAGAGAGTAAACCAAAATGGTCTCTCTTTTAAATTGGTTTGTGAAAGAATTTCTTTAGGAAGAAATGGAAAAAACTATTTATTTAACAAACAAAGTGGTCATAAGCATAAAGAATAAATAACAAAAAATAATAAAACACTTTGTTTTTCTGAAAGGAGATGGTAAATTCAGCAAGTCCTTGCTGTGGGTTGTAGCTCATCTCCTTTGGTCTCTTATCTGCTGTTCTGGTGTTGATAAAATGCTGAGGTCCAGGCCCCGTGGCTGCAGGTGCAGCTCTCGGTGCTTCTCTGGGTTTCTCAGTCTGCAGCAGGTTTAATGAACCCAAAGAAAAAGGGGAAATAATCAGTGCAGGGAACTTCTCTGCCCTAAAACTAACTAAGAGCGAAGGAGATCTGTGTGCTGCAGTCTGTCTGTGCTTGGGCTGAATACAGTGGACAGGGAATGCACAGGAGTGACCACTGTTTTCTTAAAACAGGCTGCGTGCTTTTTATTTCCTTGCTTTGTTCTCAAAATCAGTCTGAAAGGTACTGAAGGCTTTTTTGAAGTAGTTATTTTGAATTTTTGAGGGGTTTTGGTGTTTAAATTATTTATTTTGGAGGAAGTTTGTTTGAAGTTTTTGCTTAGTTATAATGAAATTATTTTATTTTTAATTAAAAGTTTTATTGCAGTTAAAGGTAGAGGCTTTTTTTGTTCTGTTAGTAATAGAAAATAGGCTTTGATTTGGTATGTAGTGATGGGATTGGTGTATATGGTCTACATGTGTGGACTAAGGATTTAAAAGTCTGTGGTTTTGACGTACTAGGTTAATAAATTTCTATAGGTCAAGGAATATAGGTTTTCTACTTTTTATGTGGTTAGAGGCAGGTATTTCAGTTGGGGGTGTTCTGGGTGTATATTTCAGAGGTTTTTTGAGGAGAATGGAGATGGGGTTATTTTTATTATATTTGGAAAATGGACTAGGAATAATAAGAGTTGGCTTTTTTTTAATGGACTTTTGTTTGTGTTTTGTTTTCTAAAATGGATATATTTGTGTGGTCAGGGCAGTGGTGTTTCTGGTGCAACTCTGAGCATCCCTTATTGTTTGTGTGTTTCAGGTGGTCACTTGTCTCACACTGAGATCCTCTCACCCAACAGCCCTGCTGAGATCATCCGTGGATGTTTGGTTTTCTTTATGGCACCTGAATGAGAGACAGCAGGAATTTCCCTGAGGCAGAGACAGCCTTCCTTGGCCTCTGATGTGGATTCTCATCCCTGGAAATCCCAGTGATAAGTGAAGGGCTAAAAGCCACAGAGGGGGTGAAAGTGGGGTGTGGGTTGGGAGTCACTGGGAGGGATTTTTGGGTCAGGTTTGGAGGTGGGGATGTCCAAGCTGTGACCCCTTTAGGGCACGTGAAGGGAAGGTCTCACAGTGCTGAGGTGTGCAGGGCAGAGCAGTCCCAGGGCACGTTGTGTCACTTGTCTGTTGTGCCCTCAGTGTCTGTTGTGTGTTTTGTTTTGTGTGTCTTTTGCCTTAACCCTTCAAGGGGTCTTTTGGAGACCCCAGGCATCGTTCTTAATATCTCCCTGTTCCTTGGACAGGCACTGATATCATTGAACTTTGAATCAGGTGCTCAGACACACATCAGAATCCATCTCTCTTCACAACCTTCCAGACTGGTTCCTTTCCAGGTCTTGTTCTGAGCTGTATCCACAGCTGTGCATTGCCACCATCCATTCAGGCAGATTAGGTCTTCTAAAAGTGCACAGCTGAGTGGAGGATTCTGACCGTAGGATTCTCAGGCATCCGTCTCTGCATTTCTTGGGATCAGTGATCCCATTGGCATCTTCTTCCTGCAGGGTTCTCTGAGCCTGGTCAGCTCCCCATGGGTCTTACTCGGTCATCTCATTGCGAGTTCTCTCGGTCCTCAGGGTCATTTTTCTTGCCGAGATATTTCTGTCCCTGTTGTGTTCCCCCTTTTGTCCTGTCCTGTGTCATGGGTGTTGGTGTGTTTGGCCTGGAGCTGCTCTGCCTTGTTGCTCAGTCTGGGTGTAGGGGGAATGGGACAAGTCCTGGGGACTTGAAATTTGTCATGTAGGGTGTAGTTGGACTGTAGAGGGTATTCCTAGATTGACACAAAGTGTCTGGAATTGTCAAGTTCTCCTTGGTAAAAATCAATGGTAAGGACTGAAAACATGAGAGACTGGCAAGTTATACATACCAGAGACACGTTTTTCTTTTTTTTTTTTTTTTTTTTTTTTTTTTTTTAATAGCTGTGAGACTTACATCTTGATTTTGAGACTCTCTTTTTTGTCCAACTTTTTTGTTAAAAAATCTTATTTTGAAGTGCCTCAAACAAGGAGATCCTGTTTGAAACTTTATCCCTGTTGCTTTTCCTCTTGCAGGTAGTTGGCAAAAAAGGATGGAGCCAGTAGGAAGCAAAGCCCCTGGGAGGCCTCATCCCAGTCCAGCTGTTGTTTTGTGTTCTTGAAAAGATTTTATATTTATTTTTTATTTTTAACTTTTTTTTAATATTACTTTTAGATTTTTTTTTATTTTTATTTTATTTCCATGTTTTTATTGTATTTTTAATTTTTAAGAACTTTTTATTAATTTTTATTCAATTTTTTTTTTTTTTTCATGTTTTCTTTGTTCCTTTTTTAAATACTATTTCTTACCCGGAGTACGTGGAAGTTGGACCCTAAAGGAGAGAAAAACCAGGAAAAGACTGACATCAAAGAACACTAAATTCATTTGTGCCACGCTTTAATAGAAATAGGATACAGGATAGCATGAATAAAGACCACGCATTCTCTGTTTTCCAGGAGACTCCCATTCTCTGAACACTGACCACCCTTCTGGTGGATTTCTACACAGAAACCATTAACTTGTTTATTGTATTTCTCCCTCTATGTATTTTAATGTGGGGGTTTTTTTGTTTGGTTTTTTTTAGGTTTTTTTTTGTTTGTTTGTTTTGTATTGTTTGTTTGTTTGTTTTGTTTTGTTTTTTTTGGTGGGTTTTTTTGTGGCTTGTTTTTTTTTTTTTTTTAATTTTTTTTTCCATACTCTTTCTTACCCCTGTGTAGGTGGAAGTTTGGCTGTTGGCAAGAAAGAAGTTGAAAAATGACCTCCATGTCCATTGGAGGTCTGGATATAACTGAGAGTGCAGTTAGTGAAAAACCTCTGTATTTTCTGCTGAATTAAAACCTGAATGGAGAAAGCTGTGAACACTGTGGTGCCTTTTTTTCTTTTAGGTCTGATTTTCCCCATGCACAGTATTGCCAGCAGTAACTTGATGTCAAGGTGTATTTCAGAGACAGCACTAAAACTAAGTAGACATTTTAATTTGTAACTCTCTGAACTGCCTTGTTTATTAGCCAAGAAATCTAAAGCTAAGCAAACAAAAAAACCCCAAAACAAAGCCCCCCACAAACCCCCCCCTCAAAAAGCAGGCAGAATGGGAAAATTATTTTATATTATTATTTTAAAATCATTTTTATTATTATTAATTACTATTTTAATAAAGATTAAATATTTACCCCTTAGAAAACCAGGGTCATTCAATTCTAATTAACTGTGGTTCTGGTGTCTTAGGTTAATCAATTCATATGGTTTAAAATATTGTTTAAAATATCAAGAAGTAAATAAAAAAAAAATACAAATACAAAAAAAAAAAGGAAAATAAAAGTAAGAAGAGAACTATAAAATATGAAAGATAATATCAATAGATACACTAGATATTATTACCTGTTCCATATATTATAATATGTAATGTATACCTAATATAATGTGCATGATATAATAGGTAAATTATAATAATATAAATAGGTAGGTAATATAAATAGATAAATCATAGTAGATAAATACATGATATAATGGAAATATCATAATAAGAAATAGAAGAAATATTTAAATATGGCCTAAAATGAAGACTTTTTTGGTTTTGGCTTGGTAGATGGTGGGATTCTCGTACTTGTTGTGGTTGGGGGTCTTTTGGGGCTTTTATTTTCGGGGATGTTTGGAAGGGGAATTTTGGCCACATTCTTTTCTGCCTCCGGTCCCTGCGACAGTGGTGCCACCGTGTGGACAAAGAGCGGTACTGCAGCTCCCCCTTCCTGGCACCGGGCTGTGATCTGTGAGGCAATGCTGCCATCTCGTGGATAAAAAGCGGTACTGCAGTTCTCCCCCTTGCCCGTAGCAGCCCCGGGCTGTGAGCTCACGGGCAGTGCTGCCGCCCGAGGACCGAAAGATCACGGCCAAAAAAGGGGGAAAAAAATGAGGGGACGCAGGGCACGTGGCAGCCGGGTGCCTGCGCGCGACCCGGACCACGGAGCCACCCGGGAGCGATTTTTCCGCGGCATACGCAGGTGCGTGGACACGGGATGGGGGCTGAGCGGCGCCACGGCAGTGTTTGGGCAGGCGATGTTGTCAGGCGCTTGTGCGAGCAGCCGAGGGGGACATTTGGGGGGGGTGCCACAACCAAGATGGCGGCGCGGCTCGCGGCGCTTGACCTTCTAAAGATGGCGGCCAAAAGGGCGAGAAAGAGAGAGGACCCTATGTGTGTCTATTTGACTGCCTGCATAAAAATCCCGACCACGGCGCCGCCCGGAGACAATTTTCTGTGGCGTCTCCAGGTGTAGAGACATGGGCTGTGGGTTCAGCCGCGCTGCAGGAGGGTTGAAATTACTCATTTTAGTCAGGCGCCTGTTTTAGACACCTATGGGGGCCTTAAGGGGCTCCACAACCAAGATGGCGGCTCGGCTCGCTGCTCTTGACCTTCTAAAGATGGCGGCGGGGAGGGGCGAAAGTGACGTAATACTGTCTGCCAACAAAAAAGGCGAGGTGTGACGAAAATGACCGAGAGTTGCCGAACAGCCGAGAATAGCTGACGCCTGACGGAAATGACCGAGTTTAGCCGAACAGCCGAAAATAGCCGACGGCTGACGGAAATCGCCGGGTTTCCCCGAACAGCCGAACCCAGCCGGGTCTCCCCGAACAGCCGAACACGTCCGACTTTCCCCGAACGTCGCCCCCCTCAGCCGAACCGAACGCGCTTGCGGGCAGTTCCAGGGTGGCCCCGGACCGGTGTCCGCCCTCACTGCCGCTTCCTCGGCGGGCCATTCAAGGCGGTGTCGGGGCCGCTGCCGATCCCCCGGCGGGCGGGCGGGACACGCTGGCGCTGTGCCCGGAGCTGGAGCACTCGCTGTCGGCGCTGGAGCCGAGCCCGGGGTTCCCGGGGAAGGTGGCAAGGATCAGCCAGTAAAACGCCCGGATTGCTCGTGTGGCCCTGAGAGCCCCCAGAACATTGATTTGGGGGGGTCTGTGCCAGCCGCTTATGCCCTAATGGAGAGGGATTTCTCACAAGGACACGCAGTGAGATGGACAAGGGGAAGGGCTTCATCAGGATGAAGGGAGGCTGAAACGACGCGGAAAGAACTCCACAACTAATCCGAGTTGTTAGAGCGGTTTGTATTTATTGACGTGGGGAATAATTTTATCAAAGACACGCATACCCCCCAGGGGATTTGCCCCCCTTCTTATTTTCTGAGGTTTTACATATTCATGATATCTTACAGACTTTCTTCATACATACTTATTTTTTGATCTTGCTTATTTTCCTTTGATATGGTAATCACTTTATGCTTTTCTGGGCACGCTCAGTGTTTAGTGGTGGTGGTCTCCAGGCCGTGGTGGGGGTCATTTTTTATTCATTTTTTCACCTTTATCTTTCTCACGTGTGCTTTGGCTTTTTTGGCACAATTTTAAGAGAACGTATTGTTTTAGAGTCTGTGTTGTTTTCTTTACTTGTGCTCTTAATGCTGTTATTCTGTTGTTTAGGTTAGTTCTTGTAGTTCATTTTCTGATTGTGCTGAAGGTTTCATATTTGTAATGTTTAAATATATGCAAAAAAGTAATAAGCACAGTATTACTAAATGCTGTCTTATATATTTTAAAATATTACTTGGAATATATTCTATTATACTGTATATGCTCTTTAATTTACTATAAAGGATTAGTTGTGATTTTTCAGTTTATGCCTCAGAGGCCGGTTTAGATTAAATATCAGGAAGGAATTGTTCCCTGGGAGGGCGGCGGGGCCCTGGCACAGGTTCCCCAGAGAAGCTGTGGCTGCCCCTGGATCTGGTGGAAGGTGTCCGTGCCCTGGCTGGGGGCTGGAATGGGATGAGCTTTCCCTTCCACAATTCAGTGATTCTGGTGTTCTGGCCGAGGTCAGTCAGCCTGAGGAGCTGTTGCAATTTCAGGCTGGAAGTTGAGTCCTCATAACTTACACTTGCATAAAAGCAAGAATGAACACTTAAAAAAAATCTGATGCATGATTTTTTTAATATAAAAATACAAGGAGAGGTGCTTCCTTTTATTTTCTTCTGATTAAATTGTATTTCTCACTTACAGCACGGTAGAAAGCCTGTTCTGCTCTGGCTGCTGAAGGACACCCCAGAGCATCTCCAGGTGCACCTGAAGGCATCTCGACGCTGAGAGAGATTTGTTCTGTTTCCGCATTGACTCTGTTGAAAGGTGAACACAGAATGTCCATGGGTCACCCTGCCAGCTCCACTTGGCTCAGCAGGCATCGCACGGAGGGCGCTCCTGTCATCTCTCTGGTGAGTCTGGAGGTGGGTTTTTCTGCTGCTCTGTCCCAGAGGGGTTTTCTGTATTGCTGCTGTTGGCATCGTAGTGCTGAGTTGTGAGGAACATCACCTGTGTAGGGCAAATCCTACAAAAAAACCAAACAAAACTGCCTTTTGTATGAGAAATTGCATTTTGTCCAGGAAAATCTCACCGGGCTCAGGGCACAGGAGGGTTCCCTCCCATTGGATCAGGAGAGTGCACAAAGCAAACTCCTAAAGGGCCTGGCTGGAGCCTGTTGGGGTCAGCCTTAGCAGGGGGAAGGGTGGCCAGAGGGGCTCAGGCAGGGCTTGGGGTGGGTCTGACCTGCACTGGCCATGTCTGCTCTGTCCTTGCTGAGGTGGGCAAAGGCAAATCTGACAACTGAGTGTGTGCTTGAGACTCTCACTCAGCAGTCTGAGGATCTGTCTAGAAAATGGAAGTGGAGTTGGGTTTAGTTTGGTGTACAGCACTTAAAAGTGGTCTTCAAATATTCCTGAGTAACTGTATCCTGAATTAAGGCTCCATGCCAGAGTTCTTTGGTGAGTGCATTGTTCTCATGGAGGGTGGTTGTTCATCTGAACTGGATTTAATGTCTCTGTTATTTTCTGAAGTTCCCATTTATTTTGCTGTATTGCTGTGGATGTTCACCCTCGTACTCTGGACAGCGGTTTGGGGATTTTTTCCTTCATTCCCCAGCTATAATACTTTTTTTTTTTTTTTTTTTTTTTTTTTTTTTTTTTTTTTTTCACGGCAGTAAAATCCACTAGAGCACTAAACCGGCTGCAGAATGGCATTTTCTCGGACAGAGTAATGCTGCTTCTCCCAGCCAGCACTGCACTGTTCTTGGTGCCATTTTTCACTGTTTCCTGTAGACCCAGAATCCGTGGCTGTCCCTCAGGGTTCTAAAGGAGTGCTGTATTTGGATTTTTGGCTTCAGGATCTGAACTGTGGCATCTGGGCTCTATTCTAGGAACCCCGGAAAAGCAAGCTCTTATTCGTGAGGAACCATTAACTCTTGAAAGTCGAGCTGTCTTGCAAGAGGTGCTGCAAAGGGTGAGATTTAACCTTATATCATTTTTTTAATCATCTCTGTGAAACCTTAATAAGCTTCAGCAGTTTCTGCAGAACAGATGATTTCACCCAGAGCATTTCAGTGCATTGTAACACGTACTGGACTGCTTCATGTCATTGCTATCTTGTGTTATGGAAGATCTTCAGCAACTTTTCCTTCAATTTTCATGGTAATCAACATTTTGTGTTTATCCAGCACAGCATTAGGTTCCCATTTGTGTCTCAGTAATTTGACAGGTTGTTTCTAGTTCTGATTCACTTCTCCAGATCTTGACTTAACTCTGAGTCACGTCTCTTCTGCCTTTTGTGCAAATGGACTTAATGTTGTTGCTGTCACTTTGTATTGAAATATCGAGCAGCTTTTACTTCTGGGGTTTCCATAGTCTGCCCTTGGCAGGTGCAGCCTGTGCTTCAACCTGGAGCCCTCAGTCCGCAGGGAAAGGGACCTTTGGGGAAGTTCTTACAGCTCTATTTAATGCTTTGTGGATGATGCTGATTTTCTGGAGGTAGGCTGTCCATTCTGACCCATTTTCTTCTCTCTCCTTGCAGACTCTACCTCCTGAATGCCTGAGGCGAGACCAGGATCTGCAAAATCTCTGAGTCTGTCTTGCTGAGGCTGAAGCCATGTTTGCTGTCAACGGTGACATTGTGGAAGAGGCTAAAGACTGAAAACTTTGGGGTTTTTCCCTTGAATCACCAGACTCTGTCTGCAGCTGTGCCCTGTCTATCTCCTAAAAGAGTTTCTGGGTTTAGAAAGGTTTTTACATTCTGCAATATTAATCTATAACTGAATTGAAAAGAATCATACTCTATCAGTGTGGTGTTAATTGCTCTGAGTTGGTTAATTAAAATTATTGGTAAAGGGTTTTAGCAACCGTTGGGATGGCCCTTGGAGCTGGCAGCTCTTGTTTAATTTCCCTTCATTCCTTTAATCTCTTTCAATTATTTCTTAAGCAATTACTGCAATTAGGATATACAATAAGTACAGCAGCATTGTTGGATTGGGAAATCCAAGCCGAGGTCCTTGGAGGGATTGAAGGGATGGGGAGCTGAGCCTCAGGCTGGATTTGACAGTGGGAGTTTGGTGAGGAAGAAAAGAGAGATCCCCAAAAGTGATTAAGGCCAGTTCTGCTGGCTTTGGGTGCTCCTACCCCAAAAATTCATTCTGGTTAAATGGGACTTGAAGAAGGCGGGGCGCTGGGCGGACTCGGGGCGGAGCCGGGGCGCTGTGGGGCGGGGCCGTTCAGGGACCGGAGGCGGGGCCGGGCAGTGCCAGGGGCGGGGCCCAGAGGCGGCCGGGGGCGGGGCCGGGCAGTGCCGGGGGCGGGGCTCCACGGGCGCGGGGCGGGTTCCAGGTGCCAGGACCCCGGGCCCCACCGGAGAGTTCCACACCGAGCTCATGGAGCATCGGCTTTTTCCGGCACCGATTTGAATCCCCGCCCGGCTCCCAATTGGCGGGCTCGTTGAGGAACCGGCAGCGCTGATTGGACAGCCGGTCCCGGGAACCGCCCCCGGCTCCGCCCCGCGCTCAGCACCGACCCCGATCCCCCCCGGCCCCGATCCCCCGGCACCCACAGGTGAAGCTGTAATGGATAACGAGGGACAGGCCAGGCACAGTTGGGAGCGGTAATGGATAACGAGGGGGCGGTTTAAGAGGGGGAGCCTCAGCTCAGTTCGGTATCGAGCTGTGAGGAGTGAGTGCTCGGGTCCTGGCTGTGGCTCTTGGAGTGAAGGCAGGAGCACGTGGTTTTGGAGCATCAGTTCTGGAGGCCACGAGGGACAAACCTTTATATCCAGCAGCAGCAGCAGAAGGTAAACCAGTGTGGGTTTATAGGGGGGACTTTTTTTTCTTTTTCAGCTTCGTCTCACCAATCCCTCCCTGGTGCTCCCTGAAGAAAAAGGAGTTATGGAGACAAAAGGAGTTCAAATTGATTGAAGAAACTCTTCTTCTGTTGCTGTCTGTGTTTAAACTGGAGAGATTTTCTTTTCTCCTGGAATTTTAATTAATAGTGGCCCTTCTATGTGGCTTCTTTTCAATATGATATTCTTAGGTGGTGTGTAGTGTTTTGTGTGACTTTTTTTGTGTTATTTGTTATATATAATTTGGTTTTTGAGATAAGGTAACTTTATGGGTGGGTTTGTTTGTATTTGAGGTAGAATTAATTTAAGTAGCTCTTTTTGAGAGAGTTCTGAAATGTGTTATTGGGGTTTTGTGTGTTGTGTGGAGGGATTCAGGTTGGGTAGAGCTGGTTTTTTCTGTTTGGTGGTTTTTAATGTTTTATTGTGGCTTTATTCTATTGGTAGGTGGTGTATGGTGAGGGATATGTGGTGTATTTATTTCATGTTTGGTTTCGTAGTTCACATTGGTCAGAGTATTTTTGAACTGAGTTTCATTGTTGAATTGTTTTTGGGGGGATATTGTGTTTTTCCGGGGTTTGTTTTCTGAGTTTTACAGTGGTGTAATTGGCTGTGGTGTGAGGTGTAGGGGAGGTTTTTATTTATTTAGGGGTGGCTTTTATCATGGTGAGGGTGTTGTGTTTGTTTTAGTGGGTTTGAGACAGTGTGATGTAGTTCATTTTTTTAGGGTTTCTTAATATTTACAATGATTGTTTACTGTGTTATTTGGGTTAGTTTATTTAGCATGCTTGACTACAGTGTATGTTTTATAGTTTTGGATAATTTAGGGGATATTGTTTGTAGTCAAATGGATCTTTTGGTTTTGTGTGTATTTATAGGTGGTCTGTTTGTTTTGATGGTTTTGAGATATTAAGAGCTCATTGAGTTTGGAATAATTGTTTTTGGTGCTGTTAATTTGAGTATATTTGTGCTGTTTTTATTTTTGTGGATTGATTTGTTTATTGTTGTGCTTCTCTGGGTTTTTCAGTCTGCAGCAGGTTTAAACAGTCGGAAGAAAAAGGAAAAAAGAAGTCTTTGCTTTAGCTGGCTAAAACTAACAAAGAGCAAAGGAGATCTGTGTGCTGCAGTCTGTCTGTGCTTGGGCTGAATACACTGGACAGGGAATGCACAGGAGTGAACACTGTTTTCTTAAAACAGGCTGCGTGCTTTTTCTTTCCTTGCTTTGCTCCCAAAATCAGTCTGGAAGGTACAGAAGGCATTTTTAAAGTAGTTATTTTAAATATTTGAGATTTTTTGGCGCTTAGAATATTTATTTTGGAGGAAGTTTGTTTGAAGTTTTGGCTTAGTTATAATGGAATTATTTTATTTTTAAGTAGGTGTTTTTAGGTCTTATTGCAGTTAAAGGTTGAGGCTTTTTTTGTTATGTTAGTAATAGAAAATGGGTTTTGATTTTGTATGTAGAGATGGAATTAGTGTATGTACTAGTGTTGACTAAGGATTTAAAATTCTGTGGTTTTGATGTGTAAGGTTAATGAATTTATATAGTTTAAAAGATGTGGGGTTTATGCTTATTTAGTTAGAGGCAGGTCTTTAAATTGGGGGTATCCCCAGATATATAAGATATGCATCTTGGAGGTTTTTTGAGGGGAATGGACATGGGGTTATTTTTATTATATATCATACTATACATTATTATATTATATATTATAATATATATATATTATATATTGTTATATATATTATAGTATACATCATTATATTGTATTATTGTATTATATTGTATTAGGTAGTTTGACTATCAGTACTAAGAGTTGGCTTTTTTTTTTTGCTGGACTTTTGTTTGTGTTTCCTACAATTGATATATTTGTGTGGTCAGGGCGGTGGTGTTTCTGGTGCAGCTCTGAGCATCCCTTATTGTTTGTGTGTTTTAGGTGGTCACTTGTCTCACACTGAGATCCTCTCACCCAACAGCCCTGCTGAGATCATCCGTGGATGTTTGGTTTTCTTTATGGCACCTGACTGAGACAGCAGGAATTTCCCAGAGGCAGAGACAGCCTTCCTTGGCCCCTGATGTGGATTCTCATCCCTGGACATCCCAGAGATAAGTGAAGGGCTCAAAGCCACAGAGGGGGTGAAAGTGGGGTGTGGGTTGGGAGTCACCGGGAGGGATTTTTGGGTCAGGTTTGGAGATGGGGATGTCCAAGATGTGACCCCTTTAGGGCATGTGAAGGGAAGGTCTCACAGTGCTGAGGTGTGCAGGGCAGAGCAGTCCCAGGGCACGTCGTGTCACTTGTCTGTTGTTCACTCCGTGCCTTTTGTGTGTTTTGTTTTGTGTGTCTTTTGCCTTAACCCTTCAAGGGGTCTTTTGCAGACCCCAAGGTTTGTTCTTAACATCTCCCTGTTCCTTGGACAGGCACTGATATCATTGAACTTTGATTTAGGAGCTCAGACACACATCAGAATCCATCTCTCTTCACAACCCTCCAGGCTGGTGCCTTTCCAGGTCTTGTTCTGAGCTGTATCCACAGCTGTGCACTGCTGTGATCCATTCTGGCAGATTAGGTCTTCTAAAAGTGCACAGCTGAGTGGAGGATTCTGACCGTAGGATTCTCAGGCATCCATCTCTGCGTTTCTGGGGATCAGTGATCCCGTTGGCATCTTCTTCCTGCAGGGTTCTCTGAGCCTGGTCAGCTCCCCATGGGTCTTACCTCGGTCATCTCATTGCGAGTTGTCTCGGTCCTCAGGGTCATTCTTCTTGCTGAGATATTTCTGTCCCTGTTGTGTCCCCCCTTTTGTCCTGTCCTGTGTCACGGGGGTTGGTGTGTTTGGCCTGGAGCTGCTCTGCCTTGTTGCTCAGTCTGGGTGTGGGGGGAATGGGACAAGTCCTGGGGAGTTGAAATTTGTCATGTGGGGTGTAGTTGGGCTGTAGAGGGTATTCCTGGATTGACACCAAGTGTCTGGAGCTGTCAAGTTCTCCTGCAGCACTTTGACTTTTGTCCTGACTTTGTTTCAGGTGCAGATGGATTAAATCCATGGCAGAGTGCCCCATCCCGGGTGAGGGGGCTCCCCTGAGAAGGTCAGTCACTGTTTGTGTTTGCAGGGGAGTGTAAATGGTGGCCATGTTACAGCACTGCTCTTTGTCTTTATTTTTAGGAGGTAAGGCTGGATCTCTGCAGTCAAGGTGAAGTGGACGAGGTGAGCAGTGATGGGTGGACAGAAGCAGTTGCTGCTGCTGGAGTTTCACTTGCTGGTGCAACTCTAAGCATTCACTGTTTTTTTTTTTTTTTTTAATTTATTTTAGGTGGTTCCCTTGTCAGATGTGCTGGCCCAGGATACCAGAGGAGGGTAGATGGGTGGAACATTAAGGTTCACTTGTGCTGTGCTTCAGTCAGAGCGGGGACATTGCTGTTTCACAGGAACTCAGCATGATTTTTCCTTTTTTGTTTCTTTGCAGGTGCTGCTGCTTCCCCAAGTGTGCCAAGGAATAGAGGGAGGGGGTGAGTTGGCACTTGGGCAGGTGGCCCACAGGTGAGTGCTGTGCTCAGTGTGTCTCTTTTCCTTTTGCTGGGTTCACTCTGGGCAGCCTCTGGAGTGGGGGGAGATCTGAGGGGGAGCCGGGACAGCGGGGCAGAGGAGCCCCAGGGGTAACTCTTCTGGAGGGGAATAGTCACATTTTCTGTTCTGTGGTCCCAGGTAGTGTGAGGAGGTGCACAGCTGGAGTTTGGATATGGCAGCACTGAGAGAACGTCTTCAAATCCACGGAGCCAACACGTTCATTTCTGTCGAGGATGGATTTTGTCTGCTCGTTTTCCAAAAGCTGAGTGTTGGGGCTGGTGGTTGGGAGAAGGGGAAAAACCTTTTCAGTCCCAGGAGGCAATTTAAAGTTTCCTTAGAGGAGAGGGCTTCAGTGGGATGGACCCCTCAGGAGTAAAAAGAGAGAGGGTGACACAAAGTGTCTGGAGCTGTTGAGTTCTCCTGCAGCACTTTGACTTTTGTCCTGACTTTCTTTCAGGTGCAGATGTATTAAATCCATGGCAGAGTGGCCCCATCCTGTGTGAGGGGGCTCCCCTGAGAAGGTCAGTCACTGTTTGTGTTTGCAGGGGAGGTGTAAATGGTGGCCATGTCACAGCACTGCTCTTTGCCTTTGTTTTTAGGAGTCAAGGCTGGATCTCTGCAGTCAAGGTGAAGGGGACGAGGTGAGCAGGGATGGGTGGACAGAAGCAGTTGCTTCTGCTGGAGTTTCACTTGCTGGTGCAACCCTAAGCCTCCTTTATTGTGTGTTTCAGGCAATGTACTTGCACTGCACTGAACTCCCCTCTCACCAACTGGACTGCTGTCCCAGTCTGCCTCATTCATGAGCCCTTGGGGAGCATTACAGGACTCTTTGGTGAAGCCTTGAC
The DNA here is from genome assembly GCF_965231275.1 of Zosterops lateralis. Taxonomy (NCBI): domain Eukaryota; kingdom Metazoa; phylum Chordata; class Aves; order Passeriformes; family Zosteropidae; genus Zosterops; species Zosterops lateralis. The sequence continues at coordinate 116,797,562 of NC_139763.1, forward strand.
CTTCTCCATTTGGAGGGGCCATCCAGGTGGGCTTTGGTAACAGCCGAGGAGTTGAGGTGTGTCAGGGAGGAGGAGCGAGGGGCTGCTCAAGTTTCAGCAGTGCCACATCGCCTTGTCTGCTCTTAACCCAGGCACACCCCGCAGTGTTGGTGTCTGAGCAGAGCTGGAGCACAGGGCCCGAGGACCTGGGTGTGCTCAGGAGGTGGTGAGTAGCAAAATTGCTGGGTTTTGGCCCATGTGCTGCTGAGATCACAGGGTCACGTTTGCTTTTCTTTATTGTAGCTGACGGAGAGACACCAGCCCAGTGACAGCAGGAATTTCCCAGGCAGAGGTGGCCTTCTTTGGCACCTGATGTGGATTCTCATCCCTGGACATCCCAGAGATAAGTGAAGGGCTAAAAGCCACAGAGGGGGTGAAAGTGGGGTGTGGGGTCAGGGGTCACCAGGAGGGGGTTTTAAATCAGGTTTGGAGATGGGGATGTCCAAGATGTGACCCTCTTAGGGCACATAGAGGGAAGGTCTCACAGTGCTGAGGTGTGCAGGGCAGAGCAGTCCCAGGGCATGTCCTGTCACTTGTCTGTTGTTCACTCCGTGCCTTTTGTGTGTTTTGTTTTGTGTGTCTTTTGCCTTAACCCTTCAAGGGGCCTTTTGGAGACCCCAGGCATTGTTCTTAACATCTCCCTATTCCTGGTGCTGCTACCAGGCCAGGCATCAAACCTTTGACTCGGGAGCTCAGACACACATCAGAATCCATCTCTCTTCACAAGTGTCCAGGCTGATGCCTTTCCAGGTCTTGTTCTGAGCTGTATCCACAGCTGTGCGCTGCCACCATCCATTCAGGTGGATTAGGTCTTGTTAGAATGCAGAGACAGGTACAGGATTCTGACTGTAGGATTCTCAGGCATCCATTTCTGCTTTTCTTGGGATCAGTGATCCCGTTGGCATCTTCTTCCTGCAGGGTTCTCTGAGCCTGGTCAGCTCCCCATGGGTCTTACCTCGGTCATCTCATTGCGAGTTCTCTCGGTCCTCAGGGTCATTCTTCTTGCTGAGATATTTCTGTCCCTGTTGTGTCCCCCCTTTTGTCCTGTCCTGTGTCACGGGTGTTGGTGTGTTTGGCTTGGAGCTGCTCTGCCTTGTTGCTCAGTCTGGGTGTGGGAGGAATGGGACAAGTCCTGGGGAGTTGAAATTTGTCATGTAGGGTGTAGTTGGACTGTAGAGGGTATCCCTAGATGGACACAAAGTGTCTGGAGCTGTCAAGTTCTCCTGCAGAACTTTGACTTTTGTCCTGACTTTCTTTCAGGTGCAGGGGGATAAAATCCACCCTCTTTTTTCCCCCGAGTATGTGGGAGGTTGGCTCTCAGCAAGGAAGAAGTTGAGAAATTACGTCCCTGTCTACTGGACGTCTGGATATAATTGAGAGTGCAGTTACTAAAAATCCTCTGTATTTTCTGCTAAATTAATAAACCTGAACCGAGAAAGCTGTGAACACCGTGGTGCCTTTTTTTTTTTCTTTTCAGGTCTCATTCTCCCCATGCACAGTTTTACCAGCAGGAGCTTGATGTCGAAGTGTATTTCAGAGGCAGAGATAAAATAATATAGACATTTTATTTTGTAGCTCTTTGAACCTCCTTGCTTATTAGCCAAGAAATCCAAAACAAACCCCCTCTCCCCAAAAGCACAAAGAAAGAGAAAATATGCCGATATTATTTTAATAAAGATTAAATATTTATCTCTTAGAAAACCAGGCTCATTCAATTCTAATTAACTATGGTTCTGATGTGTTAGGTCAATGAATTCATATAGTTTAAAATATCGATAGAAATGGAAAGAAGTGAATACAAATAGAAAAAAATTACAAATGCAAGAAAATAAAAATATAAGTAACAAAATGAGAACTATAAAATATGAAAGATAATAGGAATAGATACACTATTGATACACTATATTATTTCTTGTTCCATTAATTATATGTAAAATATACTTAATATAATGTACATGATATAATAGATAAATTTGTAATGGTTATTAGATATATCAAAGTAAGAAATAGAAGTTATTTTGAAATGCAGCCTAAACCGAAGGCTTTTTTGGATTCAGTTTGGTTGATGGCAGGCGATCTGTAAGGCAATGCTGCCATCCTGTGGATAAAGATCGGTACTGCAACTCTCCCCCGAGCCGATCTGTAAGGCAATGCTGCCATCCTGTGGATAAAGATCGGTACTGCAACTCTCCTCCGCGCCCATCCCGAGAGCTGTGCGGCAGTGCTGCCATCCTGTGGACATAGAGCGGTACTGCAATTCTCCCCCGTGCCGGTACCCGAGGTGAGCAGCAGCCCCGGTCTCTGAGCTCACGGGCAGTGCTGCCGCCCGAGGACCGACAGATCACGGCCAAGAAGGCGGGAAAAAAAAAGAGGGGATCCAGGGCACGTGGCAGCCGGCTGCCTGCGCGCGACCTGGACCAGGGAGCGGCCCGGGAGCGGTTTTTCCGCGGCAAAAGAAGGTGCGTGGACACGGGATGGGGGCTGAGCGGCGCCACGGCAGTGTTTGGACAGGCGATGTTGTCAGGCGCTTGTGCGAGCAGCCGAGGGGGACATTTGGGGGGGGTGCCACAACCAAGATGGCGGCGCGGCTCGCGGCGCTTGACCTTCTAAAGATGGCGGCGAAAAGGGCGGGAAAAATGAGGACCCCCCCCCATGTGTGTTTATCAGACTGCCTGCACAAAAATCCCGACCACGGCGCCGCCCGAGGACAATTTTCTGTGGCGTCTCCAGGTGTAGGGACACGGGCTGTGGGTTCAGCCACGCCGCAGGCGGGTTGGGGTTACTCATTTTAGTCAGGCTTCTGTGTTAGACACCTACGGGGGGCCTTAAGGGGCGCCACAACCAACATGGCGGCTCAGCTCGCTGCTGTTGACCTTCTAAAGATGGCGTCAGGGAGGGGCGAAAGTGACGTAATGCTCTCTGCCACCAAAAAAGGCGAGGTGTGACGAAAATGACCGAGAGTTGCCGAACAGCCGAAAAGAGCCGACTGCTGACGGAAATAGCCGGGTTTCCCCGAACAGCCGAGCCCAGCCGGGTTTCCCCGAACAGCCGAGCCCAGCCGAGTTTCTCCGAACGAGCCGCGCCCGCCCGAGCCGGGGGCAGTTCCCGGGCGGCCCCGGGCTGGTGTCCGCCGTCACTGCTGCTTCCTCGGCGGGCCATTCAAGGCGGTGTCGGGGCCGCTGCCGATCCCCCGGCGGGCGGGCGGGACACGCTGGCGCTGTGCCCGGAGCTGGAGCCGAGCCGGGGCTCCCGGGGAAGGCGGCAGGAGAAGCCGGTAAAGGGCCCGCAGTGCTCGTGTGGCCCCGAGAGCCCCCGGACCATTGATTTGGAGGGGTCTGTGCCAGCCGCTTATGCCCTAATGGAGAGGGATTTCTCACAAGGACACGCAGTGATGGACAAGGGGAATGGCTTCATCAGGATGAAGGGAGGCCGGTTTGGATTAAATATCAGGAAGGAATTGTTCCCTGGGAGGGCGGCGGGGCCCTGGCACAGGTTCCCCAGAGAAGCTGTGGCTGCCCCTGGATCTGGTGGAAGGTGTCCGTGCCCTGGGTGGGGCTGGAATGGGATGAGCTTTCCCTTCCACAATTCAGTGATTCTGGTGGTCTGGCTGAGCTCAGTCAGCCTGAGGAGCTGTTGCAAATTCAGGCTGGAAGTTGAGTGCTTGTAATTTACACAGTGTAAAGCAAGAATGAACGGTTAAAAAAATTCTGATGCATGATTTTTTTAATATAAAAAGCATGGAGGGAGAGGTGCTTCCTTTTATTTTCTTCTGATTCAATTGTATTTCTCACTTACAGCACGGTAGAAACCCTGTTCTGCTCTGGCTGGTGAAGGACACTGCAGCATCTCCAGGTGCACCTGAAGAGATCTCGACACCAAGAGAGATTTGTTCTGTTTCCGCATTGACTCTGTTGAAAGGTGAACGCAGAATGTCCATGGGTCACCCTGCCAGCTCCACTTGGCTCAGCAGGCATCGCAGGGAGGGCGCTCCTGTCATCTCTCTGGTGAGTCTGGAGGTGGGTTTTTCTGCTGCTCTGGGGCTGTGCTGGGAGCCCTCAAATTCCAGTCAGAGGTGCTGGGCACTGCTGGGCCTTGGGGACACCACTGAGAGGCGACTGCTTTGGTTCTTAATACCTGGAAATCCATGGATTGCTGGGTGATTCCCATAAGTTCTCCTATTTTGTAGGAGCTGCAGGGTGAGGTCAGTATTCTGAGGGAGGCCCTGGCAAAGATGCCGAGGGCAAGGAACACGGAGCATCCGGGGGCTTCTCCCTCCTGAGTTTCTCCTGGAGCGTGCTGCGTGTCATGCTGGATGTTTGACCCGGCTTTGGGGTGTTCTCCTGCAGTCCCAGCTCTAACTGCTGCCCCTGAGCCGAGGCCTTGCTGTGTCCCAGCACTAAACCCGGCAGGTGGGTCCTGCTTTTCCAGCCCTTGAATCCCACGGGCAGTCCCAGATTCCCGGAGCTCCCCTGGGCCCAGCCTGGACTCGCTCCCTGGGAGCTGCACTTCAGTCTGCCTGAACCAAGGACCTCCTGTTTGAAACTTTATTCCTGCTGTTTTTCCTCTTGCAGGTAGTTGGCAAAAAGGGAGAGAGCCTGTAGGAAGTGGAGCCACTGGAAGGCCTTATCCCAGTGCAGGGTTCCCACTTTTCTCTCTGACTCCTGGAGAAATGCCTGCGCATAACCAGAGAGTGTCCATTTGATTTCCTGCCCTTTCCAGTAAATCGTTGCTTTCAGCTGGATTGTGTCCCTGGTGTCATCCTCCTCCTCCTCCTCCATGGATTTGTAAATAGAATTCCTGACTTTTGCTGAGTGGAATTTTGTTATTCCAGGAATTGTGGCTCTTTGGTTCCACTGAAACTTCCCATCTCTGCTGGGAGTTTCATCTGTCAAATCCAAGTAAGATTGGAGTTTCTTTGGATTGTTACTCCCACAAACTAGAGATCCTTCTGGAATAGGAGTAAATTGGCATGTTTAACTCCCTCTTCCCTTGAAAATCAGAGCAGAGGAAGCAGATTTGAAATCATCATTCCATGGACTTCCACCGACTTCCTGGCCGACTTCCTGGCTCTTCCAAAAGTTTTCCATGTTAGAAATTCCTGAGCTTGTTTTCCAGGCAAGCTGGGAGTTGGATATTATTCCTTCCTTTTATTTGATGTTTTTCCTGTCTCTGATTTTAGTAAGGCTATATATTTTTTTTTCCTATTTTCTATCCTAATTTGAATTTTGCTAATTCTTAGGGGACATTTCCAAGGAAATTTCCCCAATTAAGGTTGGTAAATCAGGAATCTGTCAGCATCATATCCACAGAATTCTGGGAATTCCCAGGAAAACTTGTAAGGTGTTTAATTGCCTTGATTCATCTCGTTTTCAAGTTCAACTGAGTGTGTTTTTAATTACATAAGTCCCATTAAAACTTAAATCTTGGCCTAGTTGCTGTTCCTTGGACACAATGAGGTTGTTCTTTCCTGCCTTGGCACATGTGGGTGTTGATCCCAAGTGAGCTTCCTGCTAAAACAGAATTTGTTTCCAAGAATTGTCTAGAAAACCTTATTTTCTGGGAGGCACTGGGTTTGTTTTGCCTATCCCTGCCTAATCAAGAAAACTCCAGGGGCCTGTGTTAGGCAGTGGCATGAGGGGAGGGCTGTGTTTATTTAATTTCGTATTTTATTTTTAATTTTTGATTTTTGTATTTTATGTTAAATATTGTATTGGGGTTAATGTTTTAATATATTTTTTGTTTTGTCTTTTTAAAATGCTTTTGGTTTATTTCTTTAATTTTTATATTTTAGTCTATTATTTATTTTTTAAATTTTCAAATTTTTCTTTATTACTATTTAAAATCGTAATGACTTTTATTTTTTTAAAAATTTATGGATAATATTTCAGTTTTTACATTCATGTTATTTATTTTGTATTTTAAATTTTTAAATTATATTTTAAATTTATTTTAGATTTTATGGTTTTTTTTCGTTTTTAATAACTTGTGAGGTTTTTTTAAAATTTTTATTTTGTTTTATTTTATTTTATAATATTTTTTTTCATTGTTCCTTTTTTTTTTTCTTATTCTTTTTTTTTCCCCGAGTATGTGGAAATTTGGTCCCGCCCCCATCCCAGGCCGGGCACGGCGCTCGGCGGAGGAGCCCGGGGCGGGGCCGAAGGCGGGGCCGGGGGCGGAGCCAGGGGCGGAGCCAGGGGCGGAGCCAGGGGCGGAGCCAGGGGCGGAGCCAGGGGCGGAGCCAGGGGCGGAGCCAGGGGCGGAGCCAGGGGCGGAGCCAGGGGCGGAGCCAGGGGCGGAGCCAGGGGCGGAGCCAGGGGCGGAGCCAGGGGCGGAGCCAGGGGCGGAGCCAGGGGCGGAGCCAGGGGCGGAGCCAGGGGCGGAGCCAGGGGCGGAGCCAGGGGCGGAGCCAGGGGCGGAGCCAGGGGCGGAGCCAGGGGCGGAGCCAGGGGCGGAGCCAGGGGCGGAGCCAGGGGCGGAGCCAGGGGCGGAGCCAGGGGCGGAGCCAGGGGCGGAGCCAGGGGCGGAGCCAGGGGCGGAGCCAGGGGCGGAGCCAGGGGCGGAGCCAGGGGCGGAGCCAGGGGCGGAGCCAGGGGCGGAGCCAGGGGCGGAGCCAGGGGCGGAGCCAGGGGCGGAGCCAGGGGCGGAGCCAGGGGCGGAGCCAGGGGCGGAGCCAGGGGCGGAGCCAGGGGCGGAGCCAGGGGCGGAGCCAGGGGCGGAGCCAGGGGCGGAGCCAGGGGCGGAGCCAGGGGCGGAGCCAGGGGCGGAGCCAGGGGCGGAGCCGGCGTTCTCGGTGTTTGGGTTTTGTCTGGGCTTGTCAGCCAAGTCATAAACAAGCCAACTCGGCTCCTGAGCTCTCCAATGAATGTTTAAAACGCTTCCACAGAAGGACAAGTCAGGAGTGATTCCAAAGGAATATTTGTAAATGAAGGGTAACGATTTCTGGGGAATTTCCTTAGGAATTATGAACCTCAGGCATATGGATTTTCGGGGGTGGAATCCCCGTTCCAGCCTCGGGCACCTGCAGGAGAAGAGGGGTCCTTATCCACAGCAAGGGAAGCCCGGTGCCCCATCGTGTCAGCTGCAGACCATGAACCGTCCCGGGAATGAACAGCAAGTCCCCTCTGCCTCACCCTCGGATTGGCCGCAGCTGCAGGTGAGAGATGGCACAGGATGGGGAGGGGAGAGAGCAGCCCCGGGTATGAGCTGGGAACAGTGAGGGGGGACAGAGCACGCACGGGTGGAGCTGTGATGGATAATGATGGGGCGGTTCCAGCCAGGGGCGGTTCCAGGTGAAGAGGGCAGCCCCAGCTCATTTTGGTATCCAGCCGTGGGGTGTGAGGAGCTCACGCTGAGGTTCCGGCTGTGGTTCATGGGGAGCACGTGGGTTTGGAGCGTTACTTGGGAGGCGATGGGGATCAAACCTTTACACTGAGCAACAGCACAAGGTAAACCAGTGTGGGTTTATAGAGGGGACTTTTTTTTCCTTTTCAGCTTCATCTTAATAAACCCTCCCCGGTGCTCTCAGACGAAAAAGGAGTTATGGAGACAAAAGGAGTTTAAATTGATTGAAGAAACTTCTTTTTTTTCTGTTGCTGTCTGTGTTTGAAGTGGAGGGATTTTCTTTTCACCTGGAATTTAAATGAATAGTGGCACTTCTATGTGGCTTTTATTCAATATGATGTTCTGAGGTGGTGCGTAGTGTTTTGTGTGACTTTTTTTGGTGTTATTTGTTATATATAATTTGGTTTTTGAGCAAAGATAACTTTATGTGTGGGTTTGTTTGTATTTGAGGTAGAACTGATTTAAGTAGCTATTTTGAGAGACTTCTGAAATGTGTTGTTGGGGTTTTGTGTGTTGTATGGAGGGATCCAGGTTGGGTAGGGCTGGTTTTTCTGTTTGGTGGTTTTTAGTGATTTATTGTGTAGTTTTATTCTGTTTGTAGGTGGTGTGACGAGGGATATGTGGTGTATTTAATTCATGTTTGGTTTCATAGTTCCCATGGTCAGAGTATTTTTGAACTGATTTTTGTTGGTGAATTATTTTTTGGGGATATTGTGTTTTTCCAGGGTTTATTGTCTAAGGTTTACAGTGGTGTAATTGGCTGTGGTGTGAGGTATAGGGGAGGCTTTTATTTATTTAGTGGTGGTTTTTATCATAGGGAGCATCTAGTGTTTGTTTTAGTGGGTTTGGGACAGTGTGATGTAGTTAATTTTTTAGGGTTTCTTAATATTTACAATTAAATGATTTTTTTATTGTGTTATAGGGGTTTGTTTATTTAGCATGCTTGACTACAGTATACATTTTATAGTTTTGGGTAATTTAGGAGATATTGTTTGTAGTCTAATGGATCTTTTGGTTTTGTGTGTATTTATAGGTGGTTTGTTTGTTTTGATGGTTTTGAGGAATTAAGAGTTCATTGAGTTAGGAATAATTGTTTTTGGTGCTGTTAATTTAAGTATATTTGTGCTACTTTTATTTCTATGGATTGAATTGTTTGTTGTTGTGGTTTAGGATAAACCTGAGAGGAAACTTTTGAATGGGTTTTTTTTTTAGAGAGTAAACTAAAATTGTCTCTCTTAAATTGGTTTGGGAAAGAACTTCTTTGGAGAAAAATGGGAAAAACTTTGACTTTTGTCCTGACTTTCTTTCAGGTGCAGATGGATTAAATCCATGGCAGAGTGCCCCATCCCGGGTGAGGGGGCTCTCCTGAGAAGCTCAGTCACTGTTTGTGTTTGCAGGGGAATGTAAATGGTGGCCATGTTACAGCACTGCTCTTTGTCTTTATTTTTAGGAGGCCAAGCTGGGTCTCTGCAGTCAAGGTGAAGTGGACGCGGTGAGCAGTGATGAGTGGACAGAAGCAGTTGCTACTGCTGGAGTCTCACTTGCTGGTGCAACTTGAAGCATTCACTGTTTGTTTTTTTTTTTTTAATTTATTTTAGGTGGTCCCCTTGGCAGATGTGCTGGCCCGGGACGCCAGAGGAGGGTGGATGGGTGGAACATTAAGGTTCACTTGTGCTGTGCTTCAGTCAGAGCAGGGAGGTTGCTGTTTCACAGGAACTCAACATGATTTTTTCCTTTTTTGTTTCTTTGCAGGTGCTGCTGCTGCCCCAGGTGTGCCAAGGAATAGAGGGAGGGGGTGAGTTGGCCCTTGGGCAGGTGGCCCAGAGGTGAGTGCTGTGCTCAGTGTGTCCCTTTTCCTTTTGCTGGGTTCACTCTGGGCAGCCTCTGGAGTGGGTGGAGGTCTGAGGGGGAGCTGGGACAGGGGTGCAGAGGAGCCCTGGGGGTGACTCTTCTGGAGGGGAATAGTCACATTTTCTGTTCTGTGGTCCCAGGTAGTGTGAGGAGGTGCACAGCTGGAGTTTGGATATGGCAGCACCGAGGGAACGTCTCCAAATCCCCGGAGCCAACACGTTCATTTCTGTCCAGGATGGATTTTGTCTGCTCGTATTCCAAATGCTGAGTGTTGGGGCTGGTGGATGGGAGAAGGGGAAAAACCTTTTCAGTCCCAGGAGGGAATTTAAAGTTACCTTAGAGAGGAGAGGGCCCTAGTGGGATGGACCCCTCAGGAGTAAAAAGAGAGAGGATGACACAAAGTGTCTGGAGCTGTTGAGTTCTCCTGCAGCACTTTGACTTTTGTCCTGACTTTGTTTCAGGTGCAGATGGATTCAATCCATGGCAGAGTGCCCCATCCCGGGTGAGGGGGCTCCCCTGAGAAGGTCAGTCACTGTTTGTGTTTGCAGGGGCGTGTAAATGGTGGCCATGTTACAGCACTGCTCTTTGTCTTTATTTTTAGGAGGCAAAGCTGGATATCAGCAGTCAAGGTGAAGTGGACGAGGTGAGCACTGATGGGTGGACAGAAGCAGTTACTATTGCTCCAGCCTCACTTGCTGGTGGAACTCTGAGCATCCAGTGCTGTGTGTTTTAGGTGTTCCACTCACACGATGCCGAGCTCCCCTCACCAGCTGGACCCTGGGAACATTACAGGACTCTGTGGTGAAGCCTTGACCTTCTCCATTTGAAGGGGCCATCCAGGTGGGCTTTGGTAACAGCCGAAGAGTTGAGGTGTGTCAGGGAGGAGGAGGGAGGCTCTGCTCAAGTTTCAGCAGTGCCACATCACCTTGTCTGCTCTTAACCCAGGCACACCCCGCAATGTTGGTGTCTGAGCAGAGCTGGAGCACAGGGCCCGAGGACCTGGGTGTGCTCAGGAGGTGTTGAGTAGCAGAATTGCTGGTTTTTAGCCCATGTGCTGCTGAGATCACAGGGTCACGTTTGTTTTTCTTTAGTGTAGCTGACTGAGAGACACCAGCCCAGTGGCAGCAGGAATTTCCCCGAGGGAGAGGCACCTTCTTTGGCTTTTGACATGGATTGGCATCCCCAGATGTCCCAGAGATAAGTGGAGGGCTGGGAGCCACAGAGGGGATGACAGTGGGGTGTGGGGTCAGGGGTCACCACGAGGGGGTTTTAAATCAGGTTTGGAGATGGGGATGTCCAAGATGTGACCCCTTTAGGGCACATAGAGGGAAGGTCTCACAGTGCTGAGGTGTGCAGGGCAGAGCAGTCCCAGGGCACGTTGTGTCACTTGTCTGTTGTGTACTCTGTGTCTTTTGTGTGTTTAGTTTTGTGTGTCTTTTGCCTTAACCCTTCAAGGGGTCTTTTGGAGACCCCAGGCATCGTTCTTAACATCTCCCTATTCCTGGTGCTGATACCAGGCCAGGCATCAAACCCTTGACTCGGGAGCTCAGAGGCTCCTCAGAATTCATCTCTCTTCACAAGTGTCTAGGCTGATGCCTTTCCAGGTCTTGTTCTGAGCTGTATCCACAGCTGTGCACTGCTGTGATCCATTCTGGTGGATTAGGTCTTGTCAGAATGCAGAGACAGGTACAGGATTCTGACCATAGGATTCTCAGGCATCCATCTCTGCTTTTCTTGGGATCAGTGATCCCGTTGGCATCTTCTTCCTGCAGGGTTCTCTGAGCCTGGTCAGCTCCCCATGGGTCTTACCTCGGTCATCTCATTGCGAGTTCTCTCGGTCCTCAGGGTCATTCTTCTTGCTGAGATATTTCTGTCCCTGTTGTGTCCCCCCTTTTGTCCTGTCCTGTGTCACGGGTGTTGGTGTGTTTTGCCTGGAGCTGCTCTGCCTTGTTGCTTAGTCTGGGTGTAGGGGGAATGGGACAAGTCCTGGGGACTTGAAATTTGTCATGTAGGGTGTAGTTGGCCTGTAGAGGGTATCCCTAGATGGACACAAAGTGTCTGGAGCTGTCAAGTTCTCCTGCAGCACTTTGACTTTTGTACTGACTTTCTTTCAGATGCAGGGGGATTAAATCCACCCTTTTGTTTCCCCCGAGTATGTGGGAGGTTGGCTCTCAGCAAGGAAGAATTTGAGAAATGACCTCCCTGTCTGCTGGACGTCTGGATATAATTGAGAGTGCAGTTACTAAAAATTCTCTGTATTTTCTACTAAATTAATAAACCTGAACTGAGAAAGCTGTGAACACCATGGTGCCTGTTTTTTCCTTTCAGGTCTCATTCTACCCATGCCCAGTGTTACCAGCAGGAGCTTGATGTCGAAGTGTATTTCAGAGGCAGAGATAAAATAATATGGACATTTTATTTTGTAGCTCTTTGAACCTCCTTGTTTATTAGCCAAGAAATCCAAAACAAACCCCCTCTCCCCAAAAGCACACAGAAAGAGAAAATATGCCCATATTATTTTAATAACGATTAAATATTTATCTCTTAGAAAACCAGGCTCATTCAATTCTAATTAACTGTGGTTCTGATGTGTTTGGTCAATGAATTCCTATAGTTTAAAATATCGGTAAAAATGGAAAGAAGTAAATACGAATTGAAAATAATACAAAAAAATAAAAATATAAGTAACAGAATGAGAACTATAAAATATGAAAGATAATAGGAATAGATGCACTATTGATACACTATATTATTACTTGTTCCATTTATTATAATATGTAAAATATACTTAATATAATGTACATGATATAATAGATAAATTTGTAATGGTTATTAGATATATCAAAGGAAGAAATAGAAGTTATTTTGAAATGCAGCCTAAACTGAAGGCTTTTTTGGATTCGGTATGGTTGATGGCAGGCGATTTGTAAGGCAATGCTGCCATCCTGTGGATAAAGATCGGTACTGCAACTGTCCCCCGCGCCCGCCCCGAGAGCTGTGCGGCAGTGCTGCCATCCTGTGGACATACAGCGGTACTGCAACTCTCCCCCGTGCCGGTACCCGAGGTGAGCAGCAGCCCCGGTCTCTGAGCTCACGGGCAGTTTTGCCGCCCGAGGACCGAAAAATCACGGCCAAAAAGGCGAGAAAAAAAAAGAGGGGACCCAGGGCACGTGTCAGCCGGCTGCCTGCGCGCGACCTGGACCAGGGAGCGGCCCGGGAGCGGTTTTTCCGCGGCACACGCAGGTGACGGACACGGGATGGGGGCTGAGCGGCGCCACGGCAGTGTTTGGGCAGGCGATGTTGTCAGGCGCTTGTGCGAGCAGCCGAGGGGGACATTTGGTGAGGGTGCCACAACCAAGATGGCGGCGCGACTCGGGGCGCTTGACCTTCTAAAGATGGCGGCGAAAAGGGCGGGAAAAATGAGGACCCCCCCATGTGTGTTTATCAGACTGCCTGCACAAAATTCCCGACCACGGTGCCGCCCGAGGACAATTTTCTGTGGCGTCTCCAGGTGTAGGGACACGGGCTGTGGGTTCAGCCACGCCGCAGGCGGGTTCGGGTTACTCATTTTAGTCAGGCTTCTGTGTTAGACACCTATGGGGGGCCTTAAGGGGCGCCACAACCAACATGGCGGCTCGGCTCGCTGCTGTTGACCTTCTAAAGATGGCGGCGGGGAGGGGCGAAAGTGACGTAATGCTCTCTGCCACCAAAAAAGGCGAGGTGTGACGAAAATGACCGAGAGTTGCCGAACAGCCGAAAAGAGCCGACGGCTGACGGAAATGACCGAGTTTCTCCGAACAGCCGAGCCCAGCCGGGTTTCCCCGAACAGCCGAGCCCAGCCGAGTTTCTCCGAACGAGCCGCGCCCTCCCGAGCCGGGGGCAGTTCCCGGGCGGCCCCGGGCTGGTGTCCGCCGTCACTGCCGCTTCCTCGGCGGGCCATTCAAGGCGGTGTCGGGGCCGCTGCCGATCCCCCGGCGGGCGGGCGGGACACGCTGGCGCTGTGCCCGGAGCTGGAGCACTCGCTGTCGGCGCTGGAGCCGTGCCGGGGGTTCCCGGGGAAGGCGGCAGGAGAAGCCGGTAAAACGCCCGGAGTGCTCGTGTGGCCCCGAGAGCCCCCAGAACATTGATTTGGGGGGGTCTGTGCCAGCCGCTTATGCCCTAATGGAGAGGGATTTCTCACAAGGACACGCAGTGATGGACAAGCGGAAGGGCTTCATCAGGATGAAGGGAGGCCGGTTTAGATTAAATATCAGGAAGGAATTGTTCCCTGTGAGGGCGGCGGGGCCCTGGCACGGGTTCCCCAGAGAAGCTGTGGCTGCCCCTGGATCTGGTGGAAGGTGTCCGTGCCCTGGGTGGGGCTGGAATGGGATGAGCTTTCCCTTCCACAATTCAGTGATTCTGGTGTTCTGGCTGAGCTCAGTCAGCCTGAGGGGCTGTTGCAATTTCAGGCTGGAAGTTGAGTCCTCATAACTTACACTTGCATAAAAGCAAGAATGAACACTTAAAAAAATTCTAGTGCATGATTTTTTTAAAATATAAAAATACAAGGAGAGATGCTTCCTTTTATTTTCTTCTGATTAAATTGTATTTCTCACTTACAGCACAGTAGAAACCCTGTTCTGCTCTGGCTGCTGAAGGATACTGCAGCATCTCCAGGTGCACCTGAAGGCCTCTTGACACCGAGAGAGATTTGTTCTGTTTCTGCATTGACTCTGTTGAAAGGTGAACGCAGAATGTCCATGGGTCACCCTGCCAGCTCCACTTGGCTCAGCAGGCATCGCACGGAGGGCGCTCCTGTCATCTCTCTGGTGAGTCTGGAGGTGGGTTTTTCTGCTGCTCTGTCCCAGAGGGGTTTTCTATATTGCTGCTGTTGGCATCGTAGTGCTGAGTTGTGAGGAACATCACCTGTGTAGGGCAAATCCTACAAAAAAACCAAACAAAACTGCCTTTTGTATGAGAAATTGCATTTTGTCCAGGAAAATCTCACCGGGCTCAGGGCACAGGAGGGTTCCTTCCCATCTGATCAGGAGAATACACAAAGCAAACTGATAAAGGGCCTGGCTGGAGCCTGTTGGGGCCAGTATTAGCAGCGGGAAGGGTGGCCAGAGGGGCTCAGGCAGGGCTTGGGGTGGGTCTGACCTGCACTGGCCACGTCTGCTCTGTCCTTGCTGAGGTGGGCAAAGGCAAATCTGACAACTGAGTGTGTGCTTGAGACTCTCACTCAGCAGTCTGAGGATCTGTCTAGAAAATGGAAGTGGAGTTGGGTTTAGTTTGGTGTACAGCACTTAAAAGTGGTCTTCAGATATTCTTCAGTAACTTTATCCTGAATTAAGGCTCCACGCCAGAGTTCTTTGGTGCAAGCATTGTTCTAATAGACGGCTTTTCATTTGGGCTGGTTTTAATGTCTCTATTTTTTTTCTGAAGTCTCTATTTATTTTGATGTCTTATTGTGGATGTTCACCCTCAGACTCTGGACAGTGGTTTGGGGATTTTTTCCCTTCATTCCCCAGCTATAATACCTTTTTTTTTTTTTTTTCCCTCCCCCATGGCAGTAAAATTCTCTAAAGCACTAAACCGGCTGCAGAATGGCATTTTCTCAGAGAGTAATGCTGCTTCTCCCAGCCAGCACTGCACTGTTCTTGGTGCCATTTTTCACTGTTTCCTGTAGCCCCAGAATCCGTGGCTGTCCCTCAGGGTTCTGAAGGAGCGCTGTATTTGGATTTTTGGCTTCAAGATCTCAACGGTGGCATCTGGGCTCTATTCTAGGAACCCTGGAAAAGCAAGCTCTTATTCGTGAGGAACCATTAACTCTTGAAAGTCGAGCTGTCTTGCAAGAGGTGCTGCAAAGGGTGAGATTTAACCTGATATCATTTTTTTTAATCATCTCTGTGAAACCTTAATGTGCTTCAGCAGTTTCTATGGAACAGATGATTTCACCCCGAGCATTTCAGTGCATTGTAACACGTACTGGACTGCTTCATGTCATTGCTATCTTGTGTCATGGAAGATCTTCAGCAACTTTTCCTTCAGTTTTCATGGTAATCAGCATTTTGTGTTTATCCAGCACAGCATCAGGTTCCTATTTGTGTCTCAATAATTTGACAGGTTGTTTTTGGTTAGTTCTGATTCACTTCTCCAGATCTTGACTTAACTTTGAGTCACGTCTCTTCTGCCTTTTGTGCAAATGGACTTAATGTTGTTGCTGTCACTTTGTATTGAAATATCGAGCAGCTTTTACTTCTGGGGTTTCCATAGTCTGCTCTTGGCAGGTGCAGCCTGTGCTTCAACCTGGAGCCCTCAGTCCGCAGGGAAATGGACCTTTGGGCAGTTCTTACAGCTCTATTTAATGCTTTGTGGATGATGCTGATTTTCTGGAGGTAGGCTGTCCATTCTGACCCATTTTCTTCTCTCTCCTTGCAGGCTGGACCTGCTGAAAGGCTGAGGCGAGACCAGGATCTGCAAAATCTCTGAGTCTGTCTTGCTGAGGCTGAAGCCATGTTTGCTGTCAACGGTGACATTGTGGAAGATGCTAAAGACTGAAAACTTTGGGGTTTTTCCCCTGAGTCACCAGACTCTGTCTGCCGCTGTGCCCTGTGTGTCTCTTAAAAGAGTTTCTGGGTTTAGAAAGGTTTTTACATTCTGCAATATTAATCTATAACTCAATTGAAAAGAATCATACTCTCTCAGTGTGGTGTTAATTGCTCTGAGTTGGTTAATTAAAATTATTGGTAAGGGGTTTTAGCAACCGTTGGATGGCCCCTGGAGCTGGCAGCTCTTGTTCAATTTGTCTTCATTCCTTTCATGTTTTTCAAATATTTCTTAAGCAATTACTGCAATTAGGATATAATTTTTGCATTGTTGGATTGGGAAATCCAAGCCGAGGTCCTTGGAGAGACTGAGGGGATGGGGAGCTGAGCCTCAGGGTGGGTTTTGACAGTGGGAGTTTGGTGAGGAAGAAAAGAGAGATCCCCCAAAAGTGATTAAGGCCAGTTCTGCTGGCTTTGGGTGCTGCTATCCCCAGAAAATCATTCTGGTTAAACGGGACTTGGAGAAGCAGGGGGATGTGCCGGGGGTCCTGTGCTGGGACCCCCAAACACTGGTCAGGGCTGCTGGGAAGTGTCAACTCCAGAGGAGGAACACTCCAGAGGGGCTGTGCTGGGACCCCTCAAATTCCAGCCAGAGGTGCTGGGCACTGCTGGGCCTTGGGGACACCACTGAGGGGCTCCGCTGCCTGATCCAGGGAGTTCTCCCATTATTTTCTGTCGTGCTTAGACTCTGGCAGGTCATTGCAGCTCCACAGGCTGAAAATGCCATCAGAGCAGTTGGAGTCACAGACGATCACACAGAAGCCAATCTGGGAGAGGAAATGAGCTGTTCCATAGACTTATTTTTCCCAATGCGTTTTGAAATTATACCAGAATCTTTCCTCTCCCCTCGGACCCGGCTCGGCTGAGCTGTGAGGGGCGGGGCCGGCCCAGGGAGAAGGGCGGGGCCGCGGGCGATGGTCCCGCCCCCACTCCGCTGGGCGGAGCCGGGGGCGGGGCCGGGCAGGGCCGGGGGCGGGGCCGGGCGTTCCAGGGGGCGGGGCCGGGCCGGGCCGGCGTTCTCGGTGTTTGGGTTTTGTCTGGGCTTGTCAGCCAAGTCATAAACAAGCCAACTCGGCTCCTGAACTCTCCAATGTATGTTTGAAACGCTTCCACAGAAGGACAGGTCAGGAGTGATTCCAAAGGAATATTTGTAAATGAAGGGTAACGATTTCTGGGGAATTTCCTTAGGAATTATGAACCTCAGGCATACGGACTTTCGGAGGTGGAATCCCCTTTGCAGCCTCGGGCACCTGCAGGAGAAGAGGGGTCCTTATCCACAGCAAGGGAAGCCCGGTGCCCCATCGTGTCAGCTGCAGACAATGAACCGTCCCGGGAATGAACAGCAAGTCCCCTCTGCCTCACGCTCGGACTGGGAGCAGCTGCAGGTGAGAGATGCCACAGGATGGGGAGGGGAGAGAGCAGCCCCGGGTGTGAGCTGTGAACAGTGAGGGGGGACAGAGCAGGCACAGGTGGGAGCTATGTTGGATAATGAGGGGACGGTTCCAGTTTAAGAGGGGAACCTCAGATCAGTTTAGCATGGAGCTGTGAGGAGCTCACGCTGAGGTCCTGGCTGTGGTTCATGGGGAGCACGTGGGTTTGGAGCGTTACTTGGGAGGCGATGGGGATCAAACCTTTCTACCCAGCAGCAGCACAAGGTAAACCAGTGTGGGATTATAGAGGGGACTTTTTTTTCCTTTTCGGCTTCATCTTAATAAACCCTCCCCGGTGTTCCCAGAAGAAAAAGGAGTTATGGAGACAAAAGGAGTTCAAATTGATTGAAGAAATCCCTTTTCTGTTGTTGTCTGTGTTTAAAGTGAAGGGGTTTTCTTTTCAGCTGGAATTTTAATGAATAGTGGTACTTTCATGTAGTTTTTATTCAATGTTATGTTCTTAGATGGTGTGTAGTGTTTTGTGTGCCTTTTTTGGTATTATTTGTAATATATAATTTGGTTTTTGAGATAAGGTAACTTTATGGTTGGGTTTGTTTGTATTTGAGGTAGAATTAATTTAAGTAGCTCTTTTTGAGGGACTTCTGAAATGTGTTATTGGGGTTTTGTGTGTTGTGTGGAGGAATTCAGGTTGGGTAGGGCTGGTTTTTTCTGTTTGGTGGTTTTTAGTGATTTATTGTGTGGCTTTATTCTGTTTGTAGGTGGTGTATGATGAGAGATATGTGGTGTATTTATTTCATGTTTGGTTTCATAGTTCCCATGGTCAGAGTATTTTTGAACTCAGTTTCATTGTTGAATTGTTTTTGGGGGATATTGTGTTTTTCCAGGGTTTGTTTTCTAAGGTTCACAGTGGTGTAATTGGCTGTGGTGTGAGGTATAGGGGAGGTTTTTATTTATTTAGTGGTGGCTTTTATCATAGGGAGCATCTAGTGTTTGTTTTAGTGGGTTTGGGACAGTGTGAGGTAGTTAATTTTTTAGGGTTTCTTAATATTAATAATTAGATTATTGTTTGTTGTTTTGTAGGGGTTTGTTTATTTAGCCTGCTTGACTATGGTATATGTTTTATAGTTTTGGATAATTTAGGAGATATTGTTTGTAGTCAAATGGATCTTTTGGTTTTGTGTGTATTTATAGGTGTCTGTTTGTTTTGATGGTTTTGAGGAATTATGGGTTTATTGAGTTAGGAGTAATTGTTTTTGGTGCTGCTAATTTGAGTATATTTGTGCTGGTTTTATTTTTGTGGATTGATTTGTTTATTGTTCGGTGCTTCTCTGGGTTTTTCAGTCTGCAGCAGGTTTAAACAGTCAGAAGAAAAAGGGAAAAAAAAGTCTTTGCTTTAGCTGGCTAAAACTAACTAAGAGCAAAGGAGATCTGTGTGCTGCAGTCTGTCTGTGCTTGGGCTGAATACACTGGACAGGGAATGCACAGGAGTGAACGCTGTTTTCTTAAAACAGGCTGTGTGCTTTTCTTTCCTTGCTTTGCTCCCAAAATCAGTCTGGAATGTACAGAAGGCATTTCTGAAGGAGTTATTTTAAATGTTTGAGGTTTTTTGACGCTTAAAACATTTGTTTTGGAGGAAGTTTGTTTGAAGTTTTTGCTTAGTTATAATGAGATTATTTTATTTTTAATTCGGTGTTTTTATGGTTTTTTTGTAGTTAAAAGTTGAGACTTTTTTGTTATTTTATTAATAGAAAAGAGGATTTGTTTTTGTATATAGTGATGGGATTGGTGTGTATGGTGTTGACTAAGGATTTAAAATTCTGTGGTTTTGATGCATTAGGTTAATGAATTTATATAGTTTAAAAGATGTGGGGTTTACGCTTATTTGATTAGAGGCAGGTCTTTAAATTGGGGGTATACCCAGATATATAAGATATGCATCTTGGAGGTTTTTTGAGGGGAATGGACATGGGGTTATTTTTATTACATATTATATTATGCTATACGTTTTTATATTATATATTATATAATATATAATATATTATATTATAAGTTATTATATATATTATAGTATACATCATTATATTGTATTATTGTATTATATTGTATTATTGTATTGTATTAGGTAGTTTGACTATCAGTAATAAGAGTTGGGGGTTTTTTTGCTGGACTTTGGTTTGTGTTTCCTACAATTGATATATTTGTGTGGTCAGGGCAGTGGTGTTTCTGGTGCAGCTCTGAGCATCCCTTATTGTTTGTGTGTTTCAGGTGGTCACTTGTCTCACACTGAGATCCTCTCACCCAACAGCCCTGCTGAGATCATCCGTGGATGTTTGGTTTTCTTTATGGCACCTGACTGAGACAGCAGGAATTTCCCTGAGGCAGAGACAGCCTTCCTTGGCCCCTGATGTGGATTCTCATCCCTGGACATCCCAGAGATAAGTGAAGGGCTCAAAGCCACAGAGGGGATGAAAGTGGGGTGTGGGTTGGGAGTCACCGGGAGGGATTTTTGGGTCAGGTTTGGAGATGGGGATGTCCAAGCTGTGACTCCTTTAGGGCACGTGAAGGGAAGGTCTCACAGTGCTGAGGTGTGCAGGGCAGAGCAGTCCCAGGGCATGTTGTGTCACTTGTCTGTTGTGCCCTCAGTGTCTGTTGTGTGTTTTGTTTTGTGTGTCTTTTGCCTTAACCCTTCAAGGGGTCTTTTGGAGACCCCAGGCATCGTTCTTAACATCTCCCTGTTCCTTGGACAGGCACTGATATCATTGAACTTTGACTCAGGTGTTCAGACACACATCAGAATCCATCTCTCTTCACAACCATCCAGGCTGGTGCCTTTCCAGGTCTTGTTCTGAGCTGTATCCACAGCTGTGCACTGCTGTGATCCATTCTGGTGGATTAGGTCTTCTAAAAGTGCACAGCCGAGTGGAGGATTCTGACCTTGGGATTCTCGGGCATCCATCCCTGCGTTTCTTGGGATCAGTGATCCCGTTGGCATCTTCTTCCTGCAGGGTTCTCTGAGCCTGGTCAGCTCCCCATGGGTCTTACCTCGGTCATCTCATTGCGAGTTCTCTCGGTCCTCAGGGTCATTCTTCTTGCTGAGATGTTTCTGTCTCTGTTGTGTCCCCCCTTTTGTCCTGTCCTGTGTCACGGGTGTTGGTGTGTTTGGCTCAGAGCTGCTCTGCCTTGTTGCTCAGTCTGGGTGTGGGGGGAATGGGACAAGTCCTGGGGAGTTGAAATGTGTCATGTGGGGTGTAGTTGGGCTGTAGAGGGTATTCCTGGATTGGCACAAAGTGTCTGGAATTGTCAAGTTCTCCTGCAGCACTTTGATTTTTGTCCTGACTTTGTTTCAGGTGCAGATGGATTAAATCCCTGGCAGAGTGCCCCATCCCGGGTGAGGGGGCTCCCCTGAGAAGGTCAGTCACTGTTTGTGTTTGCAGGGGAGTGTAAATGGTGGCCATGTTACAGCACTGCTCTTTGTCTGTATTTTTAGGAGGCCAAGCTGGGTCTCTGCAGTCAAGGTGAAGTGGACGAGGTGAGCACTGGTGGGTGGACAGAAGCAGTTACTATTGCTCCAGTCTCACTTGCTGGTGGAACTCTAAGCATTCACTGTTTTTTTTTTTTTTTTTTAAATTTATTTTAGGTGGTCCCCTTTGCAGATGTGCTGGCCCAGGATGCCAGAGGAGGGTAGATGGGTGCAACATTAAGGTTCACTTGTGCTGTGCTTCAGTCAGAGCAGGGAGGTTGCTGTTTCACAGGAACTCAACATGATTTTTCCTTTTTTTGTTTCTTTGCAGGTGCTGCTGCTGCCCCAGGTGTGCCAAGGAATAGAGGGAGGGGGTGAGTTGGCACTTGGGCAGGTGGCCCAGAGGTGAGTGCTGTGCTCAGTGTGTCCCTTTTCCTTTTGCTGGGTTCACTCTGGGCAGCCTCTGGAGTGGGGGGAGATCTGAGGGGGAGTCGGGACAGCGGTGCAGAGGAGCCCTGGGGGTGACTCTTCTGGAGGGGAATAGTCACATTTTCTGTTCTGTGGTCCCAGGTAGTGTGAGGAGGTGCACAGCTGGAGTTTGGATTGGGCAGCACTGAGAGAACGTCTCCAAATCCACGGAGCCAGCACGTTCATTTCTGCCCAGGATGGATTTTTTCCACTCATATCCCAAAGTTAAGTTGTTGGGGTTGGTGCTGGGGTGAAGGAGAAAAACCTTTTCATTTCCAGGAGGGAATTTAAAGTTACCTTAGAGAGGAGAGGGCCCCAGTGGGATGGACCCCTCTGGAGTAAAAACAGTGAGAGTGACACAAAGTGTCTGGAGCTGTCGAGTTCTACTGCAGCACTTTGACTCTTGTCCTGACTTTGTTTCAGATGCAGATGGATTAAATCCCATGGCAGAGTGCCCCATCCCGGGTGTGGGGGCTCCCCTGAGAAGGTCAGTCACTGTTTGTGTTTGCAGGGGAGTGTAAATGGTGGCCATGTTAGGAGGCAAAGCTGGATCTCTGCAGTCAAGGTGAAGTGGACGAGGTGAGCAGTGATCAGTGGACAGAAGCAGTTACTATTGCTCCAGCCTCACTTGCTGGTGGAACTCTGAGCATCCAGTGCTGTGTGTTTTAGGTGTTCCACTCACACGATGCCGAGCTCCCCTCACCAGCTGGACCCTGGGAACATTACAGGACTCTGTGGTGAAGCCTTGACCTTCTCCATTTGAAGGGGCCATCCAGGTGGGCTTTGGTAACAGCCGAGGAGTTGAGGTGTGTCAGGGAGGAGGAGGGAGGCTCTGCTCAAGTTTCAGCAGTGCCACATCACCTTGTCTGCTCTTAACCCAGGCACACCCCGCAATGTTGGTGTCTGAGCAGAGCTGGAGCACAGGGCCCGAGGACCTGGGTGTGCTCAGGAGGTGTTGAGTAGCAGAATTGCTGGTTTTTGCCCCGTGTGCTGCTGAGATCACACGGTCACGTTTGCTTTTCTTTATTGTAGCTGACTGAGAGACACCAGCCCAGTGGCAGCAGGAATTTCCCCGAGGGAGAGACGGCCTTTTTTTGTACCTGACATGGATTTGCTTCTCCAGATGTCTGAGAGATAAGTGGAGGGCTGGGAGCCACAGAGGGGATGAAAGTGGGGTGTGGGTTGGGAGTCACCGGGAGGGATTTTTGGGTCAGGTTTGGAGATGGGGATGTCCAAGCTGTGACCCCTTAGGCTGTGTAAAGGGAAAAGTCTCATTTTTGATCCCAGTGCTGAGGTGTGCAGGGCAGAGCAGTCCCAGGGCAAGTCATGTCACTTGTCTGTTGTGCACTCTGTGTCTTTTGGCAACTCGTCTCTTTCATGTCTTTTCCCTTTGCCCTTCAAGGGGCCCTTCAAAAACCCTGGCATCAATCTTAGCATTTCTGATCTCTGCATTTCTCAGCCAGGTGACTTTGACTCAGGTGCTCAGACACACATCAGAAGCCACCTCTCTTCACAACCATCCAGGCTGGTGCCTTTCCAGGTCTTGTTCTGAGCTGTATCCACAGCTGTGCACTGCTGTGATCCATTCTGGCAGGTCAGGTCTTCTAAAAGTGCACAGCCGAGTGGAGGATTCTGACCTTGGGATTCTCAGGCATCCATCCCTGCGTTTCTTGGGATCAGTGATCCCGTTGGCATCTTCTTCCTGCAGGGTTCTCTGAGCCTGGTCAGCTCCCCATGGGTCTTACCTCGGTCATCTCATTGCGAGTTCTCTCGGTCCTCAGGGTCATTCTTCTTGCTGAGATATTTCTGTCCCTGTTGTGTCCCCCCTTTTGTCCTGTCCTGTGTCATGGGTGTTGGTGTGTTTGGCTCAGAGCTGCTCTGCCTTGTTGCTCAGTCTGGGTGTGGGGGGAATGGGACAAGTCCTGGGGAGTTGAAATTTGTCCTGTGGGGTGTAGTTGGGCTGTAGAGGGTATTCCTGGATTGGCACAAAGTGTCTGGAATTGTCAAGTTCTCCTTGCTAAAAATCAATTTAAGGACTGAAAACATGAGGGGCTGGCAGGTTATACACACCAGAGACAGCTTTTTATTTTTTTTTTTTTAATATCTGTGAGACTTATATCCTGATTTTGAGACTCTCTTTTTTGGCCAACTTTTTTTTTGTTAAAAATCTTATTTTGAAGTGCCTCAACCAAGGAGATCCTGTTTGAAACTTTATCCCTGTTGTTTTTCCTCTTGCAGGTAGTTGGCAAAAAAGGATGGAGCCAGTAGGAAGCGAAGCCACTGGAAGGCCTCATCCCAGTCCAGCTGTTGTTGTGTGTTCTTTAAAAGATTTTATATTTAGTTTTAACTTTATTTTATATTACTTTTAGGTTTTTTTTACTTTTTATTTTATATTACTTTATTATTTTTATTTTAGTTTTTTATTTTATATTACTTTTATATTTTTATTTTATTTTTATTTTTTATTTCCATGTTTTTATTTTTTGTGGTTTTAATTTTTTAAAAACTTTTTATTAATTTTTATTCAATTTTTTAATTTTTTATATTTTCATGTTTTCTTTGTTCCTTTTTTAAATACTATTTCTTACCCAGAGTACGTGGAAGTTTGACCCTGAAGGAGAGAAAAACCAGGAAAAGACTGACATCAAAGAACACTAAATTCATTTGTGCCACACTTTAATATAAAAAGAATAAAGGATAACATGAAAAAAGACCAAGCATTCTCTGTTTTCCAGGCGACTCCCATTCTCTGAGCACTGACCACCCTTCTGGTGGACTTGGACACAGAAACCTTTAACTTGTTAATCCTATTTTTCCCTCCACATATTTTTTATGTTTTCTTTGTTCTTTTTTTTTTTTTTTTTTTTTTTTTTTTCTCCGTTCTCTTTCTTACCCTGAATAGGTGGAAGT
Source organism: Zosterops lateralis (assembly GCF_965231275.1). NCBI lineage: Eukaryota > Metazoa > Chordata > Aves > Passeriformes > Zosteropidae > Zosterops > Zosterops lateralis. The sequence continues at coordinate 116,821,609 of NC_139763.1, forward strand.
TTGGCTGTTGGCAAGAAAGAAGTTGAAAAATGACCTCCATGTCCATTGGGTGTCTGGATATAATTGAGAGTGCAGTTAGGGAAAAACCACTGTATTTTCTGCTGAATTAAAAAACACTGTGGTGCCTTTTTTTCCTTTCAGGTCTCATTCTCCCCATGCACAGTATAGCCAGCAGGAACTTGATGTCGAGGTGTATTTCAGAGGCAGCAATAAAACAATTCAGACATTTTATTTTGTAACTCTTTGCACCTCCTTGTTTATTAGCCAAGAAATCTAAAATTAAGCAAAAAAAAAAGAAACCCCAAAACAAACCCTGAACAAACAACCCCCTCCCCAAAAGGATGGAGCACAAGAAAATAATTTTAATTATTAAATTATTTTTAGATTATTTTTATTATTAATTATTATTTTAATAAAGATTAAATAGTTACCCTTTAGGAAACCAGGGTCATTCAATTTTAATTAAGTGTGGTTCTGAATTCTTAGGTTAATTAATTCATATAGTTTAAAATATTGTTTAAAATATCAAGAAGTAAATTTAAAAAAAAATACAAGTACAAAAATATGTAAGTAACAAAAAGGGAACTATAAAATATGAAAAATAGTATCAGTAGATACACTATATTCTTATTATGTGTTGCATGTATTATAATCTGTAAAATATACCTGCTATAATGTACATGATATAATAGGTAAATTATAATAATAGAAATAGGCAGATAATATAAATAGATAAATTATCATAGATAAATACATGATATAATAGAAATATCATAATAAGAAATAGAAGAAATATTTAAATATAGCCTAAAATGAAGGCTTTTTTGGTTTTGGCTTGGTTGATGGTGGGATTTTCGTAGTATTTGTGGTTGGGGGTCTTTTGGGGCCTTTATTTCCGGGGATGTTTGGAAGGGGAATTTTGGCCACGTTCTTTTCTGCCTCCTTTCCCTGCGGCAGTGCTGCCACCGTGTGGACACAGAGCGGTACTGCAGCTCCCCCTGCCTGGCATCGGGCTGTGACCTGTGAGGCAATGCTGCCATCCTGTGGATATAGAGCGGTACTGCAGTTCTCCCCCAGGCTGTGATCTGTAAGGCAATGCTGCCATCTCGTGGATAAAAAGCGGTACTGCAGCTCTCCGCCGTAGCAGCCCCAGGCTGTGAGCTCACGGGCAGTTTTGCCGCCCGAGGACCGAAAGATCACGGCCAAAAAGGCGAGAAAAAAGTGCAAAGACCCCGGACACGTGGCAGCCGGCTCCCTGCGCGCGACCTGGACCACGGAGCCGCCCGGGAACGATTTTTCCGTGGCGTACAAGGTGCGCGGACAAGGGATGGTGGCTGAGCGGCGCCACGGCAGTGTTCGGGCAGGCGATGTGGTCAGGCGCCTGTGCGAGCAGCCGAGGGGGACATTTGGGGGGGATGCCACAACCAAGATGGCGGCGCGGCTCGTGGCGCTTGACCTTCTAAAGATGGCGGCCAAAAGGGCGGGAAAAATGAGGACTCCATGTGTGTTTATCTGACTGCCTGCATAAAAATCCCGATCACGGCGCCGCTCGGGGACAATTTTCTGTTGCGTGGCCAGGTTTACGGACATGGGCTGTGGGTTCAGCCACGCCGCAGCCGGGTTCGGCTTAAGCAATTTAGTCAGGCGCCTGTTGTAGCCACCGATGAGGTCCTTAAGTTTGCCACAACCAAGATGGCGGCGCGGCTCACAGTGCTCGACCTTCCAAAGATGGCGGCGGGGAGGGGCGAAAGTGATGTAAGGCGCGACGTCACCGTAAAGAGCCGGAGAGTGACGAAAATGACCGAGTGTTGCCAAACAGCCGAGAAGAGCCGACCGCTGACGGAAATCTCCGAGTTTCCCCGAACAGCCGAGAGTAGCCGACGGCTGACGGAAATCGCCGAACAGGCGAACCCAGCCGAGTCTCCCCGAACGTCGCCCCCTCAGCCGAACCGAACGAGCCCAGGGCAGTTCCGGGCCGAATTTGTCCCCTTTTCTTATTTTCTGAGGTTTTACATATGCGTAATGTCTTGCTGACTTTCTTCGTACATATTTATTTTTTGATCTTGGTTATTTTTGTTTGGAATAGTAATTACTTTATGCTTTTCTGGGCAAGCTCAGTTTTTAGTGGTGGTGGTCTCCAGGCCGTGGGGGGGGGTCTTGTTTTATTCATTTTTTCACCTTTATCTTTCTCCTGTGTGCTTTGGCTTTTTTGGCACAATTTTAAGAGAACATATTATTTTAGAGTCTGTGTTCTTTTCTTTATTTGTGCTCTTAATGCTGTTATTCTGTTGTTTAGGTTAGTTCTTCTAGTTCATTGTCTGATTATTTGAAGGTTTCTTATTTGTAATGTTTAAATATATGCAAAAAAGTAATAAGCACAGTGTTACTAAATGTATTAATACATTAATATATAAAATAATATATATATATAATCTTATATATATGTAATATATAATAATAAATATATCTTATATATTTTAAAATACTACTTGGAATGTATTTTTATATACTATATCATATACTATATTATATACTGTATAATATACTATATACTATACTATACTAATATACATAATGTATATGGTCTTTAATTTACTATCAAGGATTAGTTGTGATTTTTCAGTTTATGCCTCAGAGGCCGGTTTAGATTAAATATCAGGAAGGAATTGTTCCCTGTGAGGGCGGCGGGGCCCTGGCACGGGTTCCCCAGAGAAGCTGTGGCTGCCCCTGGATCTGGTGGAAGGTGTCTGTGCCCTGGCTGGGGCTGGAATGGGATGAGCTTTCCCTTCCACAATTCAGTGATTCTGGTGTTCTGGCCGAGGTCAGTCAGCCTGAGGAGCTGTTGCAATTTCAGGCTGGAAGTTGAGTCCTCATAACTTACACTTGCATAAAAGCAAGAATGAACACTTAAAAAAAATCTGATGCATGATTTTTTTAATATAAAAATACAAGGAGAGGTGCTTCCTTTTATTTTCTTCTGATTAAATTGTATTTCTCACTTACAGCACGGTAGAAACCCTGTTCTGCTCTGGCTGCTGAAGGACACCCCAGAGCATCTCCAGGTGCACCTGAAGGCATCTCGACGCTGAGAGAGATTTGTTCTGTTTCCGCATTGACTCTGTTGAAAGGTGAACACAGAATGTCCATGGGTCACCCTGCCAGCTCCACTTGGCTCAGCAGGCATCGCACGGAGGGCGCTCCTGTCATCTCTCTGGTGAGTCTGGAGGTGGGTTTTTCTGCTGCTCTGTCCCAGAGGGGTTTTCTGTATTGCTGCTGTTGGCATCGTAGTGCTGAGTTGTGAGGAACATCACCTGTGTAGGGCAAATCCTACAAAAAAACCAAACAAAACTGCCTTTTGTATGAGAAATTGCATTTTGTCCAGGAAAATCTCACCGGGCTCAGGGCACAGGAGGGTTCCCTCCCATTGGATCAGGAGAGTGCACAAAGCAAACTCCTAAAGGGCCTGGCTGGAGCCTGTTGGGGTCAGCCTTAGCAGGGGGAAGGGTGGCCAGAGGGGCTCAGGCAGGGCTTGGGGTGGGTCTGACCTGCACTGGCCATGTCTGCTCTGTCCTTGCTGAGGTGGGCAAAGGCAAATCTGACAACTGAGTGTGTGCTTGAGACTCTCACTCAGCAGTCTGAGGATCTGTCTAGAAAATGGAAGTGGAGTTGGGTTTAGTTTGGTGTACAGCACTTAAAAGTGGTCTTCAAATATTCCTGAGTAACTGTATCCTGAATTAAGGCTCCATGCCAGAGTTCTTTGGTGAGTGCATTGTTCTCATGGAGGGTGGTTGTTCATCTGAACTGGATTTAATGTCTCTGTTATTTTCTGAAGTTCCCATTTATTTTGCTGTATTGCTGTGGATGTTCACCCTCGTACTCTGGACAGCGGTTTGGGGATTTTTTCCTTCATTCCCCAGCTATAATACTTTTTTTTTTTTTTTTTTTTTTTTTTTTTTTTTTTTTTTTTTTTTTTCACGGCAGTAAAATCCACTAGAGCACTAAACCGGCTGCAGAATGGCATTTTCTCGGACAGAGTAATGCTGCTTCTCCCAGCCAGCACTGCACTGTTCTTGGTGCCATTTTTCACTGTTTCCTGTAGACCCAGAATCCGTGGCTGTCCCTCAGGGTTCTAAAGGAGTGCTGTATTTGGATTTTTGGCTTCAGGATCTGAACTGTGGCATCTGGGCTCTATTCTAGGAACCCCGGAAAAGCAAGCTCTTATTCGTGAGGAACCATTAACTCTTGAAAGTCGAGCTGTCTTGCAAGAGGTGCTGCAAAGGGTGAGATTTAACCTTATATCATTTTTTTAATCATCTCTGTGAAACCTTAATAAGCTTCAGCAGTTTCTGCAGAACAGATGATTTCACCCAGAGCATTTCAGTGCATTGTAACACGTACTGGACTGCTTCATGTCATTGCTATCTTGTGTTATGGAAGATCTTCAGCAACTTTTCCTTCAATTTTCATGGTAATCAACATTTTGTGTTTATCCAGCACAGCATTAGGTTCCCATTTGTGTCTCAGTAATTTGACAGGTTGTTTCTAGTTCTGATTCACTTCTCCAGATCTTGACTTAACTCTGAGTCACGTCTCTTCTGCCTTTTGTGCAAATGGACTTAATGTTGTTGCTGTCACTTTGTATTGAAATATCGAGCAGCTTTTACTTCTGGGGTTTCCATAGTCTGCCCTTGGCAGGTGCAGCCTGTGCTTCAACCTGGAGCCCTCAGTCCGCAGGGAAATGGACCTTTGGGCAGTTCTTACAGCTCTATTTAATGCTTTGTGGATGATGCTGATTTTCTGGAGGTAGGCTGTCCATTCTGACCCATTTTCTTCTCTCTCCTTGCAGGCTGGACCTGCTGAAAGGCTGAGGCGAGACCAGGATCTGCAAAATCTCTGAGTCTGTCTTGCTGAGTTTTGTCTGCTGTCAACGGTGACATTGTGGAAGATGCTAAAGACTGAAAACTTTGGGGTTTTTCCCCTGAGTCACCAGACTCTGTCTGCCGCTGTGCCCTGTCTATCTCTTAAAAGAGTTTCTGGGTTTAGAAAGGTTTTTACATTCTGCAATATTAATCTATAACTGAATTGAAAAGAATCATACTCTCTCAGTGTGGTGTTAATTGCTCTGAGTTGGTTAATTAAAATAAATGGTAAGGGGTTTTTGCAACCCTTGGGATGGCCCCTGGAGCTGGCAGCTCTTGTTCAAATTCCCTTCATTCCTTTAATGTCTTTTAGTTATTTCTTAAGCAATTACTGCAATTAGGATATACACTAAGGAGAGCAGCATTTCTGCCTTGTTGGATTGGGAAATCCAAGCCGAGGTCCTTGGAGGGGCTGAGGGGATGGGGAGCTGAGCCTCAGGCTGGGTTTGACAGTGGGAGTTTGGTGAGGAAGAAAAGAGAGATCCCCCAAAAGTGATTAAGGTCAGTTCTGCTGGCTTTGGGTGCTCCTATCCCCAAAAATTCATTCTGGTTAAATGGGACTTGAAGAAGGCGGGGCGCTGGGCGGACTCGGGGCGGAGCCGGGGCGCTGTGGGGCGGGGCCGGGCAGTGCCGGGGGCGGGGCCGGGCAGTGCCGGGGGCGGGGCCCAGAGGCGGCCGGGGGCGGGGCCCAGAGGCGGCTGGGGGCGGGGCCGGGCAGTGCCGGGGGTGGGGCCCAGAGGCGGCTGGGGGCGGGGCCGAGCAGTGCCGGGGGCGGGGCCCAGAGGCGGCCGGGGGTGGGGCCGGGCAGTGCCGGGGGCGGGGCCCAGAGGCGGCCGGGGGCGGGGCCCAGAGGCGGCCGGGGGCGGGGCTCCACGGGCGCGGGGCGGGTCCCAGGTCCCAGGACCCCGGACCCCACCGGAGAGTTCCACACCAAGCTCATAGAGCATCGGCTTTTTCCGGCACCGATTTGAATCCCCGCCCGGCTCCCAATTGGCGGGCTCGTTGAGGAATCGGCAGCGCTGATTGGACAGCGGGTCCCGGGAACCGCCCCCGGCTCCGCCCCACGCTCAGCACCGACCCCGATTCCTCCCGGCCCCGATCCCCCGGCACTGTGGAGGTGTAATGGATAACGAGGGGACAGACCAGGCACAGGTGGGAGCGGTAATGGATAACGAGGGGGCGGTTTAAGAGGGGGAGCCTCAGCTCAGTTCGGTATCGAGCTGAGAGCAGTGAGTGCTCAGGTCCTGGCTGTGGCTCTTGGAGTGAAGGCAGGAGCACGTGGGTTTGGAGCGTCACTTCTGGAGGCCACGAGGGACAAACCTTTATACCCAGCAGCAGCAGAAGGTAAGCCAGTGTGGGTTTATAGGGGGGACTTATTTTTCTTTTTCAGCTGCGTCTCACCAATCCCTCCCCGGTGCTCCCTGAAGAAAAAGGAGTTATGGAGACAAAAGGAGTTCAAGTTGATTGGAGAAACTCCTCCTCTGTTGTTTTATGTGTTTAAACTGGAGAGATTTTTCTTTTCACCTGGAATTTTAATGAATAGTGGTACTTTTATGTAGTTTTTATTCAATATTGTGTTCTCAGTTGGTGTGTAGTGTTTTGTGTGACTTTTTTGGTTTTATTTATTATATATAATTTGGTTTTTGAGTGAAGGTGACTTTATGGGTGGGTTTGTTTGTATTTGAGGTAGAATTAATTTAAGTAGCTCTTTTTGAGAGACTTAAGAAATGTGTTATTGGGGTTTTGTGTGTTGTATGGAGGGATTCAGGTTGGGTAGAGCTGGTTTTTCTGTTTGGTGGTTTTTAGTGATTTATTGTGTAGCTTTATTCTATTTGTAGGTGGTGTATGGTGAGGGATATGTGGTGTATTTAATTCATGTTTGGTTTCATAGTTCACGTGGTTAGAGTATTTTTGAACTGAGTTTTGTTGTTGAATTATTTTTTGGGGGATATTGTGTTTTTCCGGGGTTTATTTTCTAAGGTTTACAGTGGTGTAATAGGCTGTGGTGTGAGGTATAAGGGAAGGTTTATTTATTTAAGAAATAAATAAAATAAATAATAAATAAATAAATAAAAAAGTCAGGTGGCTTTTATCATAGGGAGCATCTAGTGTTTGTTTTAGTGGGTTTGAGACAGTATGATGTAGTTAATTTTTTCGGGTTTCTTAATATTTACAATTAAATGATTTTTTTTTTTTTTGTTATTGGGGTTTGTTTATTTAGCCTGCTTGACTATGGTATAGGTTTTATAGTTTTGGATAATTTAGGGGATACTGTTTGTACTCAAATGGATATTTTGGTTTTGTGTGTATTTATAGGTGGTCTGTTTGTTTTGATGGTTTTGAGGCATTATGGGTTTATTGAGTCAGGAATAATTGTTTTTGGTGCTGTTAATTGAAGTATATCAGTGCTATTTTTACTTTTGTGGATTGATTTGTTTATTGTTGTGCTTCTCTGGGTTTTTCAGTCTGCAGCAGGTTTAAACAGTCTGAAGAAAAAGGAAAAAAAAAGTCTTTGCTTTAGCTGGCTAAAACTAACAAAGAGCAAAGGAGATCTGTGTGCTGCAGTCTGTCTGTGCTTGGGCTGAATACACTGGACAGGGAATGCACAGGAGTGAACACTGTTTTCTTAAAACAGGCTGTGTGCTTTTTCTTTCCTTGCTTTGCTCCCAAAATCAGTCTGAAAGGTACAGAAGGCATTTTTGAAGGAGTTATTTTAAGTATTTGATGTTTTTGGCACTTCAGGTATTTGTTTTGGAGTGTTTGGGGTTTTGACTTAGTTATAATGGGATAATTTTACTTCTATTTAGGTGTTTTTAGGTTTTATTGCAGTTAAAAGTTGTGACTTTTTTGTTATGTTAGTAATAGAAAATGGGTTTTGATTTTGTATACAGTGATGGGATTGGTGTATATGGTGTGCTGGTGTGGACTAAGGATTTAAAATTCTGTGGTTTTGATGTGTTAGGTTAATGAATTTATATAGTTTAAAAGATGTGGATTTTATGCTTCATTAGTTAGAGGCAGGTCTTTAAGTTGGGGGGATTCTGGGTGTGTATTTCAGAGGTTTTTTGAGGGGAATGAAGATGGGGGTATTTTTATTATATTTGGTGGTTTGACTATCAGTAATAAGAGTTGGCTTTTTTTTTGCTGCACATTTGTTTGTGTTTCCTACAATTGATATATTTGTGTGGTCAGGGCAGTGGTGTTTCTGGTGCAACTCTGAGCATCCCTTATTGTTTGTGTGTTTCAGGTGGTCACTTGTCTCACACTGAGATCCTCTCACCCAACAGCCCTGCTGAGATCATCCGTGGATGTTTGGTTTTCTTTATGGCACCTGACTGAGACAGCAGGAATTTCCCTGAGGCAGAGACAGCCTTCCTTGGCCCCTGATGTGGATTCTCATCCCTGGACATCCCAGAGATAAGTGAAGGGCTCAAAGCCACAGAGGGGATGAAAGTGGGGTGTGGGTTGGGAGTCACCGGGAGGGATTTTTGGGTCAGGTTTGGAGATGGGGATGTCCAAGCTGTGACTCCTTTAGGGCACGTGAAGGGAAGGTCTCACAGTGCTGAGGTGTGCAGGGCAGAGCAGTCCCAGGGCACGTCGTGTCACTTGTCTGTTGTGCCCTCAGTGTCTGTTGTGTGTTTTGTTTTGTGTGTCTTTTGCCTTAACCCTTCAAGGGGTCTTTTGGAGATCCCAGGCATCGTTCTTAACATCTCCCTGTTCCTTGGACAGGCACTGATATCATTGAACTTTGACTCGGGTGCTCAGACACACATCAGAATCCATCTCTCTTCACAACCATCCAGTCTGGTGCCTTTCCAGGTCTTGTTCTGAGCTGTATCCACAGCTGTGCACTGCTGTGATCCATTCTGGCAGGTCAGGTCTTCTAAAAGTGCACAGCCGAGTGGAGGATTCTGACCTTGGGATTCTCAGGCATCCATCCCTGCGTTTCTTGGGATCAGTGATCCCGTTGGCATCTTCTTCCTGCAGGGTTCTCTGAGCCTGGTCAGCTCCCCATGGGTCTTACCTCGGTCATCTCATTGCGAGTTCTCTCGGTCCTCAGGGTCATTCTTCTTGCTGAGATGTTTCTGTCTCTGTTGTGTCCCCCCTTTTGTCCTGTCCTGTGTCATGGGTGTTGGTGTGTTTGGCTCAGAGCTGCTCTGCCTTGTTGCTCAGTCTGGGTGTGGGGGAATGGGACAAGTCCTGGGGAGTTGAAATTTATAATGAAGAGTGTTATAAGTCTGTAGAGGGTATTTCCAGATTGAGAAAAAGTGTCTGGAGTTTTCAAGTTCTCCTGCAGCACTTTGACTCTTGTCCTGACTTTGTTTCAGGTGCAGATGGATTAAATCCCTGGCAGAGTGCCCCATCCCGGGTGAGGGGGCTCCCCTGAGAAGGTCAGTCACTGTTTGTGTTTGCAGGGGAGTGTAAATGGTGGCCATGTTACAGCACTGCTCTTTGTCTGTATTTTTAGGAGGCCAAGCTGGGTCTCTGCAGTCAAGGTGAAGTGGACGAGGTGAGCACTGATGGGTGGACAGAAGCAGTTACTATTGCTCCAGTCTCACTTGCTGGTGCAACTCTAAGCATTCACTGTTTTTTTTTTTTTTTTTTTTTTTTTTAATTTATTTTAGGTGGTCCCCTTTGCAGATGTGCTGGCCCAGGATGCCAGAGGAGGGTAGATGGGTGCAACATTAAGGTTCACTTGTGCTGTGCTTCAGTCAGAGCAAGGAGGTTGCTGTTTCACAGTAACTCAACATGATTTTTCCTTTTTTGGTTCTTTGCAGGTGCTGCTGCCGCCCCAGGTGTGCCAAGGAATAGAGGGAGGGGGTGAGTTGGCCCTTGGGCAGGTGGCCCAGAGGTGAGTGCTGTGCTCAGTGTGTCCCTTTTCCTTTTGCTGGGTTCACTCTGGGCAGCCTCTGGAGTGGGGTGAAGATCTGAGGGGGCGCCGGGACAGGAGTGCAGAGGAGCCCTGGGGGTGACTCTTCTGGAGGGGAATAGTCACATTTTCTGTTCTGTGGTCCCAGGTAGTGTGAGGAGGTGCACAGCTGGAGTTTGGATACGGCAGCACTGAGAGAACGTCTCCAAATCCATGGAGCCAACACGTTCATTTCTGTCCAGGATGGATTTTTGTCCACTCGTATTCAAAAGTTAAGTTGTTGGGGTTGGTAGTTGAGAAAAAGAGAAAAAAGGAGAAAAAACCTTTTCAGTCCCAGGAGGCAATTTAAAGTTACCTTAGAGAGGAGAGGGCCCAGTGGGATGGACCCCTCAGGAGTAAAAAGAGTGAGGTTGACACAAAGTGTCTGGAGCTGTCGAGTTCTCCTGCAGCACTTTGACTCTTGTCCTGACTTTGTTTCAGATGCAGATGGATTAAATCCATGGCAGAGTGCCCCATCCCGGGTGTGGGGGCTCCCCTGAGAAGGTCAGTCACTGTTTGTGTTTGCAGGGGCGTGTAAATGGTGGCCATGTCACAGCACTGTTCTTTGTCTTTATTTTTAGTAGGCAAAGCTGGATCTCTGCAGTCAAGGTGAAGTGGACGAGGTGAGCAGTGATCAGTGGACAGAAGCAGTTACTATTGCTCCAGCCTCACTTGCTGGTGGAACTCTGAGCATCCAGTGCTGTGTGTTTTAGGTGTTCCACTCACACGATGCCGAGCTCCCCTCACCAGCTGGACCCTGGGAACATTACAGGACTCTGTGGTGAAGCCTTGACCTTCTCCATTTGAAGGGGCCATCCAGGTGGGCTTTGGTAACAGCCGAGGGGTTGAGGTGTGTCAGGGAGGAGGAGCGAGGCTCTGCTCAAGTTTCAGCAGTGCCACATCACCTTGTCTGCTCTTAACCCAGGCACACCCCGCAGTGTTGGTGTCTGAGCAGAGCTGGAGCACAGGGCCCGAGGCCCTGGGTGTGCTCAGGAGGTGGTGAGTAGCAGAATTGCTGGGTTTTGGCCAATGTGCTGCTGAGATCACACGGTCACGTTTGCTTTTCTTTATTGTAGCTGACTGAGAGACACCAGCCCAGTGACAGCAGGAATTTCCCCGAGGGAGAGGCGGCCTGTTTTTGTACCTGACATGGATTTGCATCTCCAGATGTCCCAGAGATAAGCGAAGGGCTGGGAGCCACAGAGGGGATGAAAGTGGGGTGTGGGGTCAGGGGTGACCAGGAGGGATTTTTGGGTCAGGTTTGGAGATGGGGATGTCCAAGCTGTGACCCCTTAGGCTGTGTAAAGGGAAAAGTCTCATTTTTGATCCCAGTGCTGAGGTGTGCAGGCCAGAGCAGTCCCAGGGCACGTTGTGTCACTTGTCTGTTGTGTACTCTGTGTCTTTTGTGTGTTTAGTTTTGTGTGTCTTTTGCCTTAACCCTTCAAGGGGTCTTTTGGAGACCCCAGGCATCGTTCTTAACATCTCCCTGTTCCTTGGACAGGCACTGATATCATTGAACTTTGATTTAGGAGCTCAGACATACATCAGAATCCATCTCTCTTCACAACCATCCAGTCTGGTGCCTTTCCAGGTCTTGTTCTGAGCTGTATCCACAGCTGTGCACTGCTGTGATCCATTCTGGCAGATTAGGTCTTCTAAAAGTGCACAGCTGAGTGGAGGATTCTGACCGTAGGATTCTCAGGCATCCATCTCTGCGTTTCTTGGGATCAGTGATCCCGTTGGCATCTTCTTCCTGCAGGGTTCTCTGAGCCTGGTCAGCTCCCCATGGGTCTTACCTCGGTCATCTCATTGCGAGTTCTCTCGGTCCTCAGGGTCATTCTTCTTGCCGAGATATTTCTGTCCCTGTTGTGTCCCCCCTTTTGTCCTGTCCTGTGTCACGGGTGTTGGTGTGTTTGGCCTGGAGCTGCTCTGCCTTGTTGCTCAGTCTGGGTGTGGGGGGAATGGGACAAGTCCTGGGGACTTGAAATGTGTCATGTGGGGTGTAGTTGGGCTGTAGAGGGTATTTCCAGATTGAGAAAAAGTGTCTGGAGTTTTCAAGTTCTCCTGCAGCATTTTGACTTTTGTCCTGACTTTGTTTCAGGTGCAGATGGATTAAATCCATGGCAGAGTGCCCCATCCCGGGTGAGGAGGCTTCCCTGAGAAGGTCAGTCACTGTCGATGATGAGAGTCACATATTTCACATCTATTGGCACTCCAGTGCAGGGCACCTGCATTTACAGCTCCAAACAAGTGAGTCCCTTGGTAACCCCCTCTGGGGAGCAGCTGGAGCCTGCTCTGGGCTGGGGGACCAAACACTTGGGGCTGACACAGCTCCACACTGAGGGGGCTTGGTAAAATGCCTTCCTATGTCCTGTGGTTGTTTATTTATTTATTCATTTATTTATTTATTTATTTTTATTTTTTAAGCTTTCTACAAGGCTTTAACCATCAACCTGGTAAAAATAAACTGTAATGACTGAAGACATGAGGGGCTGGCAGGTTATACACACCAGAGACAGCTTTTTTTTTTTTTTTTTTTTGTTTTTGTTTTTGTTTAATAGCTGTGAGACTTACATCTTGATTGTCAGACTCTTTTATGGCCAACATTTGTTAAAAACCTTATTTTGAGATATGCTGCTTCAATAACCAATTTATTGTAAAAATACCTTTAATGTCAGAAGATTAAGGCACTAACACCAACATGCCACCGCCTTAATGTTTAGCAGCAAAACTTGATCTTTACTGAAGTTAAAACTTCATTTTTTTTTCTGCTAATAGAAGTTAATGAAGGTGTTTATCAGCTTTTGCTGCCCTTTGGTCATACTCAAGGTCATTAAAAAATTGCTCTACTGCTCTAAAATAATTACAGATTTTAGACCTCCCTCATTTTCTCCAGACTAGAAACATGTGAATTGATTTTTGATCTCCTTCCTTTTGGTTTGTGTGGGTTTTAAGCTGCATGGAGAAGGTGTCAGTGGACACGGCACCCAGGGCATGGTGCTGGGGAGGGCAGGAGGGGAAGGAACTGCTCAGAAATCCAGGAGCAGCAGTGGATTGGGAGCTGGTGATCCTGCCTCAGTCACACTCTCCTGGACAGTCTGTGCAATGATAATATTCCTATTTCCCCTCCTGAACATGGAGTTGGAGGAGAACAGAAGTCTTCGCATTGGTGGGAAGGGGAACACCAGGGAACAACTGCTGTTTGTGTCCAACTGCTGTTTGTGTCCTCAGAGAGCAGTGGGGAGAGCCTGAGAGAAACACTGGCTGGCTGAGGGATAGTTGTGTCCCCTCTGGAATAAATCCCTGTGTCTCCTCAGAGCTGCTGGTTTGCAGTAGAGTTTGGGCACATTTTGCTGCAGCTTTGGTTTCTTAATAACTGGAGATCCATGGATTGCTGGGTGATTCCCATAAGTTCTCCTATTTTGTAGGAGCTGCAGGGTGAGGTCAGTATTCTGAGGGAGGCCCTGGCAAAGCTGCCAAGGGCAAGGAACACGGAGCATCCGGGGGCTTCTCCCACCTGAGTTTCTCCTGGAGCGTGCTGCGTGTCACGCTGGATGTTTAACCTGGCTTTGGGGTGTTCTCCTGCGGTCCCAGCTCCAACTGCTGCCCCTGAGCCGAGGCCTTGCTGTGTCCCAGCACTAAACCCGGCAGGTGGGTCCTGCTTTTCCAGCCCTTGAATCCCACGGGCAATCCCAGATTCCCGGAGCTCCCCTGGGCACAGCCTGGACTCGCTCCCTGGGAGCTGCACTTCAGTCTGCCTGAACCAAGGACCTCCTGTTTGAAACTTTATTCCTGTTGTTTTTCCTCTTGCAGGTATTTGGCAAAAAAGGAGAGAGCCAGTGGGAAGTGGAGCTACTGGAAGGACTTTTCTCTCTGACTCCTGCATAATTCTTTGACCATAACCAGAGCCTCGGTTTAATTTCCTGTCTTTTCCAATAAATCATTGCTTTCAGCTGGAATGTGTTCCTGGTGTCCTCCTCCTCCATGGATTTGTAAATAGAATTCCTGATTTTTCCTAAGTGGAATTTTGTTATTCCAGCAGTTGTGGCTCTTTTGTTCCACTGAAACTTCCCAACTCTGCTGAGAGTTTCTGCTGCCAAATAAAAATAAGATTGGAGGTTTTTTTGATTGTTACTCTCACAAATGCAGATAATTCTTGGATAGGAGTAACTAGACCTGTTGAATTCCCACTTCCCTTTAAAATCAGAGCAGAGGCAGCAGATTTGAAATCATCGTTCCATGACCTTCCACCAAAAGTTTTCAATGTTAGAAATTCCTGAGCTTGTTTTCCAGGCAAGCTGGGATTTAGATATTATTCCTTCCTTTTATTTGATGCTTTTCCTCTCTCTGATTTTAGTGAGGGAATATTTATTTTTTTTCCAATTTTCCATTCTAATTGGAATTTTGGTACTTCTTAGGGGACATTTCCAAGGAAATTTACCAAAATAAGGATGGTCAATCAGGAATTGTTCAGCACCATATCCACAGAATTCTGGGAATTCCCAGGAGAACTTGCTAAGTTTTAATTGCCACGATTCATACCTTTGTAAAGTTAAATTTACTGCATTGTTAATTACATAAATCCCATTAAAACTTAAATACTGGCCTAGTTGTTGTTCCTTGGACACAATGGGGTGGTTCTTTCCTGCCTTGGCACATGTGGCTGCTCATCCCAAGTGAGCTTCCCCATAAAACAGAATTTGTTTCCCAGCAAAACTGGGAATTGTCTACTAAACCTTATTTTCTGGGAGGCACTGGGTTTGTTTTTCCAATCACTGCATAATCAAGGAAACTCCTGGAGCTGTGTTAGGCAGTGGCATGAGGGGAGATCTGCATTTATTTATTTTCTTCTTTTTATTATTTTTTTTTTATTTTTGTATTTTTTATGCTCTTTTATTTTATTGTGGTTTTTATGGGATTTTTTGTTTGTTTTGTATTCTCTCAAAAAATTATATTTTTTCTTCTATTTTTTAATTTTTAAATTTTGAATTACTTTTAGATTTTTATTTCATTATTTTTATTTTCATGTTTTATTTAGCATTTTTAATTTGTATTTATTTTAATTTTTTATTAACTTTTATTCAATTTTATTTATTTTTATTTTATTTTTTCTTGTTTTCTTTTTTTCCCATACTCTTTCTTACCCAGAGTATGTGGAAGTTTGGCTGTAAGGAAGAAAGAAGTTGAAAAATAGCCTCAATGTCCACTGGATGTCTGGATACAATTGAGAGTGCAGTTAGCAAAAACCCTCTATTTTCTGCTAAATTATAAAACCTGAACGGAGAAAGGTGTCAACACTGTGGTGCCTTTTTTTTTCCTTTCAGGTCTCATTCTCCCCACGTACAGTATTACCAGGAATAACTTGATGTCAAAATGTTTTTCAGAGGTAGCAATAAAACTAAGTAGACATTTTATTTTGTTACTCTCTGAATGTCCTTATGTATTTACAAAGAAATTCAAAACAAAGCAAACAAACCCCACCAAAAGCCCCCATGAACAACCCCCCCCCCAGAAAACACAGAAAGAGAAAATATGCCAATATTATTCTAATGAAAATTAAACCTTTTCCCCTTAGAAAACCAGGCTAATTTAATTCCACTTAATTGTGGTTGTGATGTGTTAGGTTAATGAATTTATATAGTTTAAAATATAATTTAAACAAACAGGAATTAAAAAATAAATACAAACAAAAATACAAGTAATAAGGACAAAAATATATGAAAAATATCAATAAAATAAATTATTCCGTGTTATGTATAATATATAAAAGAGATATTAATATAAAAGATAATTTGTAATGATAAATATAGATATCAAAATTATAAATATAAAAAAAATTGAAATATAGCCTAAAATAAAGGCTTTTTTGGTTTCAGTTTGGTTGATGGCAGGGTTCTTGGCGTTGTGGCTGGGCGTCTTTTGGGACATTTATTTTAGAGGATGTTTGGAAGGGCATTTTTGGCCACCTTTTTTGCCTCCGCTCTGCCTGTCCCCTTGGCCCGAGGTGAGCGGCAGTGCTGCCACCCTGTGGGCACAGAGCGGTACTGCAGCTCAGCCCCGGGCAGAGGAGAGCGGCAGTGCTGCCACCCTGTGGGCACAGAGCGGTACTGCAGCTCAGCCCCAGGCAGAGGAGAGCGGCAGTGCTGCCACCCTGTGGGCACAGAGCGGTACTGCAGCTCTCCCCCGTGCCTGTCCCTAATGTGTGCAGCAGCCCTGGGCTGAGGGGAGCGGCAGTGCTGCCACCCTGTGGGCAAAGAGCGGTACTGCAGCTGTTCCCCGTGCTGTTCCCAGCAGCCAGAGCAACCAGGATGTGGCTGCTCTCTTTGCCAGGAGGTGAGGGGTGCGGAGCAGGGTGCCTGGTTTGCCCCGCTGCATTATGTTGCGGTGCTGCTGCATCACAGGAGGAAAGAGCTTGAGGTGCAAAGGTCTGAGTGGCATGGTGGGAAATGGGAGGTGAGGAAGGGTCGTGCTAAGGATGGAGTTAGTCAAGGAAGAGACATTTCTCGTCCAAACGAAAGATCTGTAAAATCCTAGCACTGCCTCGTGTTTAATGTGTTTTTACTTCATATTTATGTCATCACAAAAAGCAAGGAATGTGGATGTGACTGGTTCCCACTCTTGCAATGTGAAGATGTAAAAGCCTGTTGTGGTTTGAAAGCAAAGTGAGTGAGAGCCTCCAAGTCAAAAATACAATTTAACAGGTAGAAAGGTAAAAAAGTAAAATAAAATAAATGCAATAATACCAAAGACCACTGACAGAGTCAGAATACAACCTCAGCAGGATGGTGGAACAGTCCAGATGAGGTGATGTGTGATCCTGTAGAAAGGTCTGGTATCTCTGCTCCTCTGGGAATCCAGTGGGTCGGGGCTGCTTGTACTGTCCCAAATCCCAGATTATATCCAGGTGAGAATGCTTAGCTCCTCCCCCTGGGTGGAGCATCTCACCAAGGGATGATGAGTCATGAAGTGGGTCCTTGATGGCCCATTAAACAGAGAGAGCTCCTGGAGGGAGTTCCCTGTGAGTCCTGGGCAAGGCATTGATGGGCCATGAGCAGAAGAGCGCAAAGGAGGGGCCTGGGAAAACACTGCCCCACCTGGTTCCAACAGCTCATGAAGATGGTGATGGAATAAATACTTGCGTACATCCTACACTACAACCCGGGACAGAGCCTGAATGAGAGAGAGGGGACTCCAGGCGGCTCTTTAAAGGTGCTGTTTATTTCATAGATTGAAGTCACAGCAGTCATGGGTCGTGGGTAAGAGAGCCAAGCCTACAGCTGTCAGCATCAGCTTATAGGCAAACCTGAAGCCACTTTAGCTCCGGTTACAATGCATTATGTAGTTTTCTTTATTGAGCATCTTAATACATAAAATCCAATCAGCATTGTACACAATACCTTTAAATTTATAGCCTATCACAACTACTATTATTACCGTATTATGGTTAGTACTATCCAATCACATTGAGTTAGCATGTTACATTTTAAGCTTAAAGTTGTTTTTTCTCTTTTCTTGCAGTGGAAAATTCTTTGACTTTTTTTTACTTGGTAAAAACATGGTTTTGTTCAGCTGGGTTTCTCTCTTTACTTGGTAAAAGCATGTTATTTTTTGTAGATGCCTTATCCTTTGATCTCAACCATAAATGTTTTCTTCCAACTCATCCTAACCTTTGTTCAGAAACAACTAACTCAGCAATCCCTAACTTAAACATTTTTTTTATTCTCCTGTATCCAAACTTGCTTTTATTTCTATTCTGCTTTCAGGTTCTACATTCAGAGAGCTTCTGCTAAGCATTCATATCTGTAAAACTCTACCTGCAAACCTTCATTGTTCCCAACATGAAGGTTTTTTACAGGCTCATGTATTACTCTGTCTTTTACTGCTTCAAGCTTGGCTTTTCCCTGGTTTTTCGATATCTGTGGCATCGGGTGTCACAAGGGGTTCCTCAGCAGGGGTTTTAGGAGTCGGTGCTCATTCTGCTTTTTCTGAAGGTGTGTGAAGGTGTGCTACCCCAATGGCTATTTTTTCCAGTGAAAAGTTTTCCACCTACGACCACCAAGGCATGCACGCGTTTTAATCTTGTAGCCAGATGTACTAAGGTTTTTACTTTCTAATCCAACACCCGTAGCAGATTTCTGTTTGGATTGTGTCTGCGAGAGTTGGGATTTGTGCTGGAGAGGTGCCATTGGGAAGAAAAGATGGAGCAAATCCTGAGTTACAGGGAAGAGGCCTATGTATGAACTCTATTAATATTTCCCTGTAATTCTGGGTATTAGGATTTGGCCTGGGCTGTCAGGACGAGTCTCAAACAATCAAACCGAGCCCCTGAACCCGAGCGTCTGCCGCTGTTTTTGGGAGGCTGCACCCACCATGGAAGCCAAAGCCTTTGAAGACCACAGGTAAGGGTAACAACTGTGCCTTTTTTTATCTTCTCCAGGTCTCTGGCAAGTGTCAGACAAGAAGGAACCAAAACTCCTCGGGGCCCTGAGAAAGAGACAAGCAGAACATCCAGACGTCGGGAGAGTTTCTGCGAGTGCCTGTTGGTGAGTCTCGTTCGGTGCCATCCCTCAGTCAGCTCCAGAGGCGCTCCCGGAGCACATTCGAGCCGTGCCACGTCCGCACCCAGCCGGGTGTGGGCGTTTGCCCCTCACCAGCCCCGGCAGTTGAGAGCCGCAGGTGCCCCTCTGGTGGCAGAGGAGGCATCAGACCTGGCACGGTCTGAGACTCCTGGTCTGGGAAAAGAGAAACAAGAGAAGGAAGGATGAGAACCTAATGAACCTGGGAGGCAAAGAGATTAATAACCTACAGGATAGCAAAGAAGTAAGGACTCTGTAACTTGGGACCGAGGAGCACAGAACCAATGCTTTTCTCTGGGTAATTTTGACCGCACCAGTCTGTGAAAAAGCCAGTAAAAATCCTGCGTGATGGAATGACTTTCTCTGTACGAGCCAGGCAACGTAATGATAAAATGATTCCCGTTGCACGTCCTGGCTAGAAAGAAATCACGCCTTGATTCTCTAAGCCCCAAAAAACTGTTGTTTCAATTCCCGAGTTTTTGCTTTTCCTGCAGTTTCTGTGACACGAGCCAGAGATCATGTGCATTGACTCGAACGGTGCGGTGTAAATTTTCTTTCAGAATCTCTGTAAAAAAAATGAAATGCAGTCCCATGAAACTGGGTTAGGCCAGGCTTAGACACCAGGCCACAGCTCACGGGCCAGCGATAATGTCCAGGTTTTAAGGTAAGAGTTTAGGGCCAGAGGACAAGGCAAAGCTATAGCCTAAGTGACTGATGTTCTGCAGGGTGCTGGAAGAGACACTTTCCAGAGCCACACTTAAAGCCAATTTGCCTTCCAAGGTAGTTCAGCCACTGGATTTCCTCTTCCCACTCGGATGGCAAGGCTCGGCATACCCACAGTGGAGAGGAAACTGAGTTTAGCCTGGTGGGGTCTCCTCTTCAGCAGAGAACAGAGCGTGCTCAGGGCAGCCACGCTCACCTTCCTGACGGTGTACCAGGGACCCAAAAAGCTACAAAGCAAAAAGACTCCTTCAAGTGACTCACTTTCCATCATAACTGAGGAGTAAGTAAAGAGCTTTCCAAAGGAGGTGAGTACACATGGTACCAGAAAGGGAGTGTCTGAGGTAAAAAGAGGACATACATTCCTGGGGGTAGAATATATAAACAGTATGCTGAAATAAAGAATTGATAAGGGGAAAGAGAGAAATAGTAAGTAAAAACAGATCAGCTCTTTATGTAAATCATAAAAATCTGCGGGTTTGACTGGTATTCTGTGTCTTTGAATTCAAATTTTGTGGTAGGAAAATTGACGATGAGAACTTTGGAACAGGAACAAAACCTTTAAAGGGCGGCCCAGCGCTCGTCCAAAACCTATCGGACCTGCGCGTAAAGCTTTCTTCCTACGGTATCGTACCCACATTGCATAATCTCATATTCAAATATGAAATGAAATAGGAGCTAAGTAATTTTAAACCCTCCCACTGACACACCGGTGATTGCGGAAGCCCAACAAGCTACAAAATGCCAACTCTACTGCTTTAATACCACATTAAAAGAAAGGTGTAATTATAATGTACTTTGCCACTATTACCTCCTCATGTTCCATGCGCTCATGTTGTCAGTGATAACACTTAATCAAATGGAAAAAAAAGATAGTCTATAAGATAAACCTCTGAGCATCTTCCTTAAGGAAGGCTAAACACTGTACCAGCTCTTAATGGAAACTCTTTTGCTCAGAGAATTGTAAAACTATTTGCTAAAAAAGAAAAAAATTAATGGATTTTAGCTAAAGAAAAGAGTAGATTTTTTTAAGCCTACAACTCCATCTTGGAGGAAACCTCCACCCTCTGTGCTGCCTGTACTGTTACCGCCCCAGTCATCCTCACCAAATTAGAACTTTAACTTTTACAAGTACATGGATGCTCAATAACGTGTCACTGCTTTATTGCATGCCTGCTCTGAGTCTTTTATTTATACTTGAGAGGACTTTTCTCTGCATTCATACTCAGCTGTCACTCTGAGTGTACCCCAGGGGCTGCAGGGGAGCAGGACACGCACCCTGGAGCACAGTACAAAGCTGGGGATGCTCTGAGCGGGACACAGGTTAGCCGTGACCCCCCAGCACACAGTGACAGGTGTCCTTAGCCCACCCCAGGGGTGCCAGGAGCTGGGTTCCCTGGAAATGACACCTAGGACAAGTATTCAGCCGCTGTCTGATCAGGCTGGAAGGGACTGACACTGACCCTGTGGGACTGCACAGCTGTGAGCACATCACCCACCAAAGACAAATAGAGGAGTTCCTGACAGGTACCACCCCCCAGGCAGCCCACAGCACTCCAGGGACCAGCACTTGTCCTGGGACACCTGGACAAAGCACCTGTGCAGCACAGGCCAGGTCACCTGCACACACGAGGTGTGTGTTTTACAGCTGGAGCAGGGAGAGGCTTGCTTTTTATTTCTGACTTTTTAGTTTTCAGAGGATGAGGGTTTTTCGAGTTCCTAATGTTTACTGTTTTGTTCCACAGCAACACCTCGGTGATGCATTCCCGGTAACAATCGGTGCCTGTCCGGGAAAGCCTTGGTCGGTAGGGCCAGGTAGCGCTACCCAAGATGTACGTCAGCTTTATGCTGAGAAGTGGGAAATTCAGAAGAATACAGCCAGGTTCTTTTTGCTGATGACACTCGTATAGATGTGTCTTGTGTTCCCTTGTTCTGTGTGCTCCCCCTCCCACTTCCTTTCACTCTGTCTTGTTCTTTTTCTTGTAAGGAACGAATCCTCAATATTTATTTAATAAATGTTGCTCAATCCCTCTCCCTGTTCTGTCCTGCTTTTTGTCTCCCTCCCTCATTCCCCACATCTTTGTCTTTCCTTTTTCATTCCTCTTTTCCCTTTGTCCCTCACTGTGACTCTTTCTTTGTCCCTCTCGTCATCCTTTTGCCCGTACCCGTCCGCACCTGTCGCCCAGTCCTTTGCACTTATTGTACCCTTCTCTCCATAAGCCTCCCCCCTTTCAGCCACACCTCTCCGTCTCCATCCCTGCACTGTGCCTTGCCCGTCTTCCCCCCACCAGCACCTGCCGTGGTCGTTTCCTCTCCGGTTCCTCGTTTCCCTCTTTGTCGCCATATGCATCTGTCCTTGCCATGTGTCTGGCACTCTGTCTTTTTCTCTGTCTTTTTCCATGCCTCACTCCCATTCCTTTTTTTATTCTCTGTGGCTCTGTGGTGCTCCTTGTGCCACTTTCCCACAGGAAATCTGGGATCCTGGTGTCCCATTTGCTATTTCTGTTCTTTTTAAATCCCTCTATGCTCTGCTGGCCATCTAAGGTTTTTTGTTTGGTGTTTTTTTTTTTTTTTTTAAAGTTTCATCCTGCACCCTGATCTTAATTTCCCCCCCCCCATCTTCTCTGCTGCCAATCCTTTGTGTCTCTTGCCTGTGACTGCAGGGGTAAGGAGGGACCGCAACCCTTCTGGGGGCTGTTCCCCTTTCTTGTTGCAGCAAAGTCCCTTTTTGGGGGGATGTACACTCGGAAAGGGCTGGAATAAAGCACCGTGCTGCTGTCCAGGGCAGTTTGACTCATTCTGTGCCTTCTTTGGGGGTGAGGAAAAAAAGCTGAGGGGGAGGGGGTGGAGACTTGGGGGCTCTGATGTCATTTGGGGCACCATTTGGGACCAAGAGGAAGCCACCTGGCAGTGGAGGAGCAGGTGAGTGAGGAATGAGGAGGGGTCATGCTGGGTGCCCTCCCCCGGATGATCCCAAAGCTGCCAGAAAATTCACAGGCACGGGTGGTTGTAGAATACTAAAACCTGTTAAATTTTTGTTTTTATAGATATTGTCAAAAATAGGAGCTTGTCTCTAAATTCTTTTGGAAAGAAACCCTCTCTCTATCCACTCTATTGTACACAGGAATGTAGGAAACTCTGACCAGGGATGGGTAATAGTTTTGAAAATAATGCCTATTGGTTTTGTGTAGGAATGATCCAATCAAGTGCTTTGAAACCATCAGAACAGATGCTGAGGCTGAAGGGAATAAAACAGGCTCTCCGGCAAATTTTGTCTCCGTTCTCCACCCGCCCCCAAAGCTCGCCGCAGTCCCCGGCCGACCTCAGCGGCAGTGTCGCCCCCTCGTGGACAGAGAGCGGTACTGCTGCCCCCCCGACTCAGAACCAGTTTTAGTTCCGCTTGTGAAATCGCAGTGCTCGTCTGACATCAGCCGTTCTAGGAAGTTAAGGGGTAGGTGGCCTTGGCATCCCTTCAGCCCTCTCGTCAACTTACTCTGAAACATTCGGGTGCCAGTTATTCTAGCTCTTGAACAGAGGTATCTTTTCCTTACAGGTGGCATAGTTTGGATTCTGCTTCCTAAAATTTCTAGTGTTTCAGGTTTTACCACAGAGACCATCTGCCAGGATGTAGCTCTTTGTGAATCACGGCAGTCCCGGGTGTATATTTTGAACTCCTTCCGAATGTCAGGTTTGAAGTATTTCTTACCTCAGGAAAACAGCAGTCTTTTGCATCTACGTATCAGGTGTTGAACTTTTGCATTTCTTGAATTGTGCACGTCACAGAATTCCTCCCGGATGACAGCTGCCAGCAACTATGGCTCTGCTCGGTCACGGAGTTCAGGGGCTGTCTCCAAAGCCACCTACAGACACCGGAATGGAAATCTTTATTTACTGTGTAAAAGAATCACTCTGATGCATCAGCCAGGGTCTAAATTCTACCTTTCAAAAATACCAACGTTACATGAGTTCTTTCAGATTAAAGCTTCTGTGGAGTCAGGTCTGCCCAGCCCTCGAGCGTCACGCACTTCCCACGAACCGGTCTCGCCAGGACAGCTCGCTGACTTTTCCATCATGGGGAAAGAAACTCCCATTTGGAGTCAGAAGCCTCGTGTGTCCTGTGGGGTTCCCCTCCTAAAACTGCAAATTTTGCAGGATTTCTTATAGTAGAAGTTTCCTGGGAGCTATGTCTCTGGCTGGATTTGGGCTCCTGCGACCGTCACGTGAAGCGACCTCGAGACCCCAGGGTGTGTGGATTTCCTTACCATTGAAAGGACTTATCGTTCGCATCCGGGAGCCACGGTGTGAAAGGGGGTGTCACCTCTTAAATTTGCAAATATCACAAGAGTTTTTCTAAATGAATGGTGCTGAGAACACAAGCTCCAGCCTGCTTTGGCCTTAGAGTTGCCTCCTCTAAATGGCTCTTTAGACACTAGGTTGGAAAGTTCCTAAATATGCCAAATAGCCCTTGTTTACAGCCAGGAGCCCAGATCTGACCTTGGGATTACACGTCTTAAAGTTCAGATCATCAGAGGATTTCTCCCAGGTGAAGCCTGCTAGGGACAGCTTTCTCGCTGGCCTTAGGTATTCGGAAGGCTACTTCAAACCCCGTAAAGATCCAATCAGAAATCTTTCCTACCTGTGGAATCCAGCCACTTTTCTACTCAGGTGCTATTGTAGAAAACCAGGAATGCGCTTATCAAAATTGCAAATGTCAGACAATTTTTACCGGACCGGGACTGGCAGATGGTACACCGCCGTTGTTGAGACAGCCACAACACCCCGAGTGCTTCTTTAAAACCTCAGAAGGCTTCAGGCATCAGCACCTTGTTATCTAGAAGTCTTTCATATCTCTTCTATGTAGCCTCCCATGAGCAGATCCACACAGCTCTGGCTCTTTCTCTTTCTTCTCTCGTCCTTCTGCAGTTCTAGCTCGCTCCTTCCCGTCCCTAGCACGGCCACCTAACCCCGTCCGTCCCTCACGTGCCCTGCAGTCCCCTCCTCCTCGTGGCACGGCCGGCAGACTCCAACTGTCCGTCTACCAGGTAAGTCAGTCTTTTATTGCACCCATAGCTGTGAGGGCAAGGCTGGTCTCACTCTTGACTAATTAACATAGCTGCAATATATGAGAGGCAAGACTGCCTTTACCCTGTCTCTATCTGTATCCCCACAGTACACCTCCGGGTGGCCTCAGATTCTCATTTCCTCTCTATCCCTGAGCCCCCGAGGGGCTCACAACATCAGTTTATCAGGAGAGTCCACGAGGCACATTATGTTACAACTCGTGCGGCTGGCAGGGGAGTAATTTTCTGTTCAGAATCATCCCTATCCCAGCAGACCAGAACATTTGGTGCTCCATTAAGTCTTGGCAAAGTTTCAGGGACCTCATGACCTCCAGGGATACCATAGATGTCATCAGGTCCCTCTAGCAGGCCATCAGAGGTTTCTGAGTGGTATTCCAGGGCCTAGGAGGACTTAGGAGGTCCTACAAACTTTTCAGGGGCCTCTAGAAGCCCCCAAATCCACAGTCACCTTCTTTAAATCCTGACCGGCCTGCTTCAGAACACCTAAACTATTTCCACCAGCTCCTAAAAAGCTTAAGCATCCCAGACCTGGTCCTAAAACCACTGAAATTATCCCAGCAACTGCATGTCCTTCCCAAATCTTTCTAAATCACCCCTGGACCCAAGGGACAGCTGTTTTCCATGGCGTGGACACCCCAGAGCCCTCAAGCTTCAGAGGCAGACACCAGGCTGTGCAGCGAAGCCAATGACCTCCAGGACTTTTCTTTACCTCTCCCCAGCCATCCAAGTTCAAGCAGTTCCAGGTGTGACTTGCAAGGATTACAAGGCACTGGGTCCCCCAGGGGTCATTTTTAAGGGGTTACCTCTGCCTGCCCGCACAGGGAACCAGTAGGTGAGAGGGACTTCTGCTCTCCAGCTAACTCTTTTCTGTCCCTAGCACACCTGCCTATCCCCTTCTGTCCCTAGTACTGTAGCTTATGTCATTTTTCCCTCGACAGACCTCCTGTCCTCTCCTCCACACAGCACGGCTAGCAGACTCCAACTGACCCCCCTCCCAGCTAACTCACTCTCTATCACACCCATAACTGGGAGGGCTAGACTGTTCCCACTCTTTGATAATTAACACAGCTGCAGTGTAGCAGAGCTAGGATTGCCTTTAGCATTACTCCTAGTTATCTTCCCACAGGAAAACTCCTCTTTTGCCAATATTTTAGGGGACTAAAGCAAAGGGGAGAAGCCTTTTATCACCCATTGTGTCAGTTTAAGGGGGGCATCTCCCCCATTTCCTCAGTTTAATGGGTTCAGTTAGAGGAAGGTGTCCCTTTTCAGCATTTTAAAACAGCATTTCAGGGCACTTTTACCCACAGCCCGGTCCCAAATATCTCAGATGGGAGCGAGTCCGGCACATAACGCTGCCTGGGAGTCTGTTATTATTTCTTATTTTTTTCTATAATGTAGATACAACTAAGGGGACCCTAATTAAAAGTCCTAATGAGATTTATACCATTCTTATCAGCAGTACTCTTCTCCCTCCTATTTAGTCACATGTGGAGTACCACTTAGTAATCACTTAGGAATAATAACACAAGTCAGCAACAAGTTATCCAATTTATCTAGCTACCTTACCAAAACACAAAGCTTTCTTTTTCACCCATTTGCTGCCCTTTTGCTCAAAGTTGTTCCAGCAAAAAAGAAAGCACTATTATTTCTCTGAAGAGTTTATCACTACATGGGGCCCTTTACTCACCTGGAATTTAAGTCAGAGGAGCCAAACAACAACAGCCTTTCCCAAGGCTTTTATACCCGGTGGGATTTGTCTCCTCCCTTTTCTCAGGGACTTGTGGGAAAGGGAGGCGGCCCCCCAACAGGGGTATATAAACCCCAGCTTTTGCTAAGGGCTTCATTCCCTCCTGGGGATCAGCTGGGATAAGAGCTCTCTTCTCTTTTCAGTGAAGGGGCTCTTTCAGTTTGTCTCAGCTTCTTTTCAGTAGGTGCTTTTGGGCACCTGCAAGTAAGGGAGGCTTTGAAGACTCCATGAAGAAGACACCATTGAATACAGGGAGTATTTAAGTTTAGGGGTTTGGGTTGTGTGTTCAGGGGTGGTAAGGTACTTTTGTAATTTCTGGGTTTGTTTTTTTTTTTTTTAGGAGGAGTGCAGCTCCTGAAATTCCAGGTTGTGTCAAGTATGATACTTCAGATTCTTTCAGCAGATTCATTGCCACAAAAGGGTTTGTGTCAAAGGTGATGTTTGTGATCAAGGTTTCTAATAGGTAAGTCAAGGATTGTGAGCTGGGTACCTGGTTAGGAATTACAGTTCGGGGATTTTGAAGACCACAAAGTGAGAAAGGGTGTTCACTTGAGGGCCTCCCCCAAGGCTTTTTCACAAGAAACAGCAGGTTTGTTGATGTGTCTTACAGCACATCCACCATGTTCAGAGAAGTGCTGTGCAATTTTGCCCTTCACTAACCTGGGTATCAAACATTCTAACAGCCCTCGCCTTCAAAGTGGGGTGAAACCACAGACGCAAGGGCCCAGGCACACTTAGCAGAGGGCAAGTAGCCACCTCACTGGGGTTTGGCCCACGTGCCACTAAATTTGTACATTGATCTTCGCTTTCTTTTTTGTAGCCGGTTGAGGCTAACCGGCGAGCGCGGGGTCTTCTGAGGCAGACTCATTTCAGGTCCAAAGTGGGTTCACCTCAAAGATAAGTCAGGGGCCATAGCCTGGAGATATAATGATAGGACCACATTGTGGTGTAAGTCTAACGATTTATTGTCATTTGTGTGTCTTAGGTGGTCCAATCCTATTACACTGAGACCCCCCTCATCAACCACCCAACAGACCCAGTTGGCTTCTCTCATGACCCCTCTGAAAGCGTTCAGGGACTGTCTGAAGAAGCCTTATTCTTTCCCTTTTGAAGGTGTCATTTGGGTAGACTTTGGTAACAGCCAAGGCATTGGGGTGAGTCGGGGAGGTAGGGAGGAGGAGCGAGGGTCCTCTCAAGTTTCAGCAATGCCACATTACCTTGTCTGCTCTTAAACCCAGGTATACCTTGTGACCTTGGTGTCAGCCTCTGAACTCAGCTGAAGTGTGTGGCCTGAGGACCTGGCTGTTCTTAGGAGATGGTGAGTGGCGGAATTGTTGGGTTTTGGGCAATGTGCTGCTAAGAGCACGCACTGATATTTGGTTTTATTTATTGTAGCTGACTAAGGGAGAGCAGCCTGGTGATAGCAGGAATTTCCCAGAGGGAGAAGCAGCCTTCTTTTGCACCGGATGGGAGTTTGCATCTCCAGCTGTCTCAGAGATAAGTAGTGGGCTAATGAGCCACAGAGGGGATAGGAGCAGGGTGCTGGGTTGGCTTCTGGCCGAGAGGGGTTTTTGAGTGGGCTTTGGAGACGGGGCTGTCCAAGAAGTGGCCCCTTTAGGCTGCATAAAGGGAAAGTCTCACTTTTGATGTCAATGCTGAGGTGTGCAGGGCAGAGCAGTCCCGGTGGTTGTCATGTCACTTGTTTGTTGTGCACTCAGTGTTTCATGTCATTTCCCTTAGCCCTTCAAGGGGTGCGTCAAAAACCCTGACATCATTCTGAGCATCTTCGGTCCCTCCTTTTCTTGACCAAGTGCCGATACCATTGAACAGTTTACTTGAGAGCTCAGGTGGGCATGGGGATTGTATGTCTCTTCAGAAGCATCCAGACCGATGCCTTTCCAGGTCTTGTTCTGAGCTGTATCGACAGCCGTACACCGCAACGATCCATTCCGGCGGATTTGGTCTTGCAAGACTGCAAAGTGAGGTAGAAGATTCCAACTGGAGTGTTCTCAGGCGTCCATCTTTGCGATTTTTGGGACAAGTCATCCTGTTGGCTTCATCTTCTTCCTGCAGGGCATTCTGAGCCTGGTCAGCTTGCCATCGTTCTTACCTCGGTCATCTCATTCTGAGCTCTCATGGTCATTCTTCTGGCTCAGAGTTTTTTGTCCCTGTTGTGTCTCCTTGTTTGTTGTCTCTTGTGTCACAGGTGTTGCTGGTATTTGGCCCTGAGCTGCTCTGCCCTGCTGCACAGCTGGGTGTAGGGGTAATAGGACAAGGCCTGGGGACTTGAAATTTGAGTTGTAGGGTCCATTGGATTCTAGGTGGTATCTGTAGATTGACAGAAGATGCCTGGAGCTGTCAAGTTATCCTGCAGCACTTTGAGTTTCGTCCTAACTTTCTTTCAGGTGCAGATGGCTTAAATCAGGTGAATTGAAAACAGATCACTCTGTATTGGTGGAGTCCATAGCTCTGAGAGGGTGAGTCTTAGTTGGTGTTTGCAGGGGAGGAGTAAATGGTGGCTATGTTACAGCACTGGTCTTTGTTTTTGTTTTTAGGAGGTAAAGCAGGATGTTGCCAGTCAATCTGAGGAGGGCAAGGTGAGCGGTGACCAGTGGATGGGAGCAGTTGTTATTGTGGTGGTGTCAATTTCTGGTGCCACTCTAAGCCTCTATTATTGTGTGTTTTAGACAGTGCACTCTCATTGTGTTGAATTCCCCCCACCAACGAGATGATGGGCCTGGGTTTGAGCCCTGTGGAAGCAATACAGGATGCTGTGCTGAAGCCTTGATCTTCTCCATTTGAAGGTGCATTTCCAGGTAGGCTTTGAGAACAGCTGAGGAGTTGGGGAGGTAGGGAGGAGGAACAAGGACCCTCTCAAGTTTCAGCAATGCCGCATTACCTTGTCTGTTCTTAAACCCAGGTATACCTTGTGACCTTGGTGTTGGCCTCTGAATTTGACTGATGTGTATGGCCTGAGGACCTCAGCCTTCTTAAGAGATGGTGAGTGGCGGAATTGTTGGGTTTTGGGCAATGTGCTGCTAAGAGCATGCACTGATGTTTGGTTTTATTTATTGTAGCTGACTAAGGGAGAGCAGCCTGGTGATAGCAGGAATTTCCCAGAGGGAGAAGCAGCCTTCTTTTGCACCGGATGGGAGTTTGCATCTCCAGCTGTCTCAGAGATAAGTAGTGGGCTAATGAGCCACAGAGGGGATGGAAGCAGGGTGCTGGGTTGGCTTCTGGCCAAGAGGGGTTTTTGAGTGGGCTTTGGAGATGCAACTTTCCAAGATGTTGCCCCTTTGGGTGCATAAAGGGAAAGTCTCACTTTTGATGTCAATGCTGAGGTGTGCAGGGCAGAGCAGTCCCGGTGGTTGTCGTGTCACTTATTTGTTGTGCAGTCAGTGTTTCATGTCATTTCCCTTAGCCCTTCAAGGGGTGCGTCAAAAACCCTGACATCATTCTGAGCATCTCCGGTCCCTCCTTTCCTCGGCCAGGTGCTCATGCCATTGAACAGTTTACTTGAGAGCTCAGGTGGGCATGGGAATTGTATGTCTCTTCAGAAGCATCCAGACCGATGCCTTTCCAGGTGTTGTTCTGAGCTGTATCGACAGCCGTGCACCGCAACGATCCATTCCGGCAGATTTGGTCTTGCAAGACTGCAAAGTGAGGTAGAAGATTCCAACTGGAGTGTTCTCAGGCGTCCATCTTTGCGATTTTTGGGACAAGTCATCCCGTTGGCTTCATCTTCTTCCTGCAGGGCTTTCTGAGCCTGGTCAGCTTGCCATCGTTCTTACCTCGGTCATCTCATTCTGAGTTCTCATGGTCATTCTTCTGGCTCAGAGTTTTTTGTCCCTGTTGTGTCTCCTTGTTTGTTGTCTCTTGTGTCACAGGTGTTGCTGGTATTTGGCCCTGAGCTGCTCTGCCCTGCTGCACAGCTGGGTGTAGGGGTAATAGGACAAGGCCTGGGGACTTGAAATTTGAGTTGTAGGGTCCATTGGATTGTCGGTGGTATCTGTAGGTTGACAGAAGATGCCTGGAGCTGTCAAGTTATCCTGCAGCACTTTGACTTTCATCCTAACTTTCTTTCAGGTGCAGATGGCTTAAATCAGATGAATTGAAAACAGATCACTCTGTATTGGTGGAGTCCATAGCTCTGAGAGGGTGAGTGTTATTTGGCCTTTGCAGAGGAGGTGTAAATGATGGCTATGTTACAGCACTGGTCTTTGTTTTTGTTTTTAGGAGGTAAAGCAGGATGTTGCCAGTCAATCTGAGGAGGGCAAAGTGAGCGGTGACCAGTGGATGGGAGCAGTTGTTATTGCTGTGGTGTCAATTTCTGGTGCCACTCTAAGCCTCTATTATTGTGTGTTTTAGACAGTCCACTCTCATTGTGCTGAACTCCCCCCACCAACGAGAGGATGGACCTGGGTGTGAGCCCTCTGGAAGCATTACAGGACTCTGTGATGAAGCCTTGATCTTCTCCATTTGAAGGTGCTTTTCCAGATAGGCTTTGCTAACAGCTGAGGAGTTGGGGAGGTAGGGAGGAGGAGCGAGGGTCCTCTCAAGTTTCAGCAATGCCGCATTACCTTGTCTGCTTTTAAACCCAGGTATATCCTGTGACCTTGGTGTTGGCCTCTGAACCTGGCTGAAGCGTGTGGCCTGAGGTACCTGAACCCTGGGTGTTCTTAGGAGATGGTGAGTAGCAGAATTGTTGGGTTTTGAGAAAGAAATTGTTGGGTTTTGCTGATGAGATCATGCCCTGATGTTTGGATTTGTTTGATTGACAGAAGATTGCTGGAGTTGTCAAGTTATCTTGCAGCTGACTAAGTAAGAGCAGCCTGGTGATAGCAGGAATTTCCCAGAGGGAGAAGCAGCCTTCCTTTGTGGTGGATGGGACTTTGCATCTCCAGCTGTCTCAGAGATAAGTAGTGGGCTAATGAGCCACAGAGGGGATGGGAGCAGGGTGCTGGGTTGGCTTCTGGCTGAGAGGGGTTTTTGAGTCAGCTTTGGAGATTGGGCTGTCCAAGAAGTTGCCCCTTAGGCTGCATAAAGGGAAAGTCTCACTTTTGATGTCAATGCTGAGGTGTGCAGGGCAGAGCAGTCCGGGTGGTTGTTGTGTCACTTGTTTGTTGTGCACTCAGTGTTTCATGTCATTTCCCTTAGCCCTTCAAGGGGTGCGTCAAAAACCCTGACATCATTCTGAGCATCTCTGGTTCCTCCTTTCATTGGCCAAGTGCCGATACCATTGAACAGTTTACTTGAGAGCTCAGGTGGGCATGGGAATTGTATGTCTCTTCAGAAGCATCCAGACTGATGCCTTTCCAGGTGTTGTTCTGAGCTGTATCAACAGCCATGCACCGCAACGATCCATTCCGGCAGATTAGGTCCTGCAAGACTGCAGAGCTTGGTAGAGGATTTTGACCAGAGCACTGTCAGGCATCCATCTTTCCAGTCCTTTGAAGAAGTCATCCTGTTGGCTTCATCTTCTTCCTACAGGGCTCTCTGAGCCTGGTCAGCTTGCCATCATTCTTACCTCAGTCATCTCATTCTGAGCTCTCATGGTCATTCTTCTGGCTCAGAGATTTTTGTCCCTGTTGTGTCTCCTTGTTTGTTGTCTCTTGTGTCACAGGTGTTGCTGGTATTTGGCCCTGAGCTGCTCTGCCCTGCTGCACAGCTGGGTGTAGGGGTAATAGGACAAGGCCTGGGGACTTGAAATTTGAGTTGTAGGGTCCATTGGATTGTCGGTGGTATCTGTAGGTTGACAGAAGATGCCTGGAGCTGTCAAGTTATCCTGCAGCACTTTGAGTTTCGTCCTAACTTTCTTTCAGGTGCAGATGGCTTAAATCAGATGAATTGAAAACAGATCACTCTGTATTGGTGGAGTCCATAGCTCTGAGAGGGTGAGTGTTATTTGGCCTTTGCAGAGGAGGTGTAAATGATGGCTATGTTACAGCACTGGTCTTTGTTTTTGTTTTTAGGAGGTAAAGCAGGATGTTGCCAGTCAATCTGAGGAGGGCAAGGTGAGCGGTGACCAGTGGATGGGAGCAGTTGTTATTGCTGTGGTGTCAATTTCTGGTGCCACTCTAAGCCTCTATTATTGTGTGTTTTAGACAGTCCACTCTCATTGTGCTGAACTCCCCCCACCAACGAGAGGATGGACCTGGGTGTGAGCCCTCTGGAAGCATTACAGGACTCTGTGATGAAGCCTTGATCTTCTCCATTTGAAGGTGCTTTTCCAGATAGGCTTTGCTAACAGCTGAGGAGTTGGGGAGGTAGGGAGGAGGAGCGAGGGTCCTCTCAAGTTTCAGCAATGCCGCATTACCTTGTCTGCTTTTAAACCCAGGTATACCCTGTGACCTTGGTGTTGGCCTCCTGAACCTGGCTGAAGTGTGTGGCCTGAGGACCTGGCTGTTCTTAGGAGATGGTGAGTAGCAGAATTGTTGGGTTTTGGTCAATGTGCTGCTAAGAGCATGCAGTGATGTTTGGTTTTATTTATTGTAGCTGACTAAGGGAGAGCAGCCTGGTGATAGCAGGAATTTCCCAGAGGGAGAAGCAGCCTTCTTTTGCACCCGATGGGACTTTGCACCTCCAGCTGTCTCAGAGATAAGTAGACTGCTAATGAGTTACAGAGGGGATGGAAGCGGGGTGCTGGGTTGGCTTGTGGCTGAGAGGGATTTTTGAGTCAGCTTTGGACATGGGGCTGTCCAAGAAGTGGCCCCTTTGGGTGCATAAAGGGAAAGTCTCACTTTTGATGTCAATGCTGAGGTGTGCAGGGCAGAGCAGTCCCGGTGGTTGTCGTGTCACTTGTTTGTTGTGCACTCAGTGTTTCATGTCATTTCCCTTAGCCCTTCAAGGGGTGCGTCAAAAACCCTGACATCATTCTGAGCATCTCTGGTCCCTCCTTTCCTCGGCCAGGTGCCGATACCATTGAACAGTTTACTTGGGAGCTCAGGTAGGCATGGGAATTGTATGTCTCTTCAGAAGCATCCACACAGATACCATTCCAGGTGTTGTTCTGAGCTGTATCGACAGCCGTGCACCGCAACGATCCATTCCGGCAGATTTGGTCTTGCAAGACTGCAAAGTGAGGTAGAAGATTCCAACTGGAGTGTTCTCGGGCGTCCATCTTTGCGATTTTTGGGACAAGTCATCCCGTTGGCTTCATCTTCTTCCTACAGGGCTCTCTGAGCCTGGTCAGCTTGCCATTAGTCTTTACATTGGTCATCTCATTCTGAGTTCTCATGGTCATTCTTCTGGCTCAGAGTTTTTTGTCCCTGTTGTGTCTCCTTGTTTGTTGTCTCTTGTGTCACAGGTGTTGCTGGTATTTGGCCCTGAGCTGCTCTGCCCTGCTGCCCAGCTGGGTTTAGGGGACTTGAAATTTGAGTTGTAGGGTCCATTGGATTCTAGGTGCTATCTGTAGGTTGACAGAAGGTGCCTGGAGCTGTCAAGTTATCCTGCAGCACTTTGACTTTTGTTCTAACTTTCTTTCAGTTGCTGATGGATCAAGTCAGATGGATTAAAAGTGGGGCACTCTGTATTGGTGGAGTCCATAGCTCTGAGAGGGTGAGTGTTATTTGGTCTTTGCAGGGGAGGAGTAAATGGTGGCTGTATTTCAGCACTGCTCTTTGTCTTTATTTTTAGGAGGTCAAGCGGGATATCGCCAGTCAATGTGAGGAGGGCAAGGTGAGGCACTGCATGGGAGCAGTTGTTATTGCTGTGGTGTCAATTTCTGGTGCAATTCTAATCATCCCCTCTTGTGTTTTTTGTTTCAGGTGGTTCATGTGTGAGGTGTCCTGGTTCTGGATGCTAGTGCCCAGGTGGGTGTGAGTTTAAGTCTCTGCAGTGGCCGTGTACATGGTGCCTGTGTTACAGCATTGTTCTTTGTCTTTATTTTTAGGAGGTAACATGGGATACTGGCAGTCCAGGTGAAGCAGACAAGGTGAGTGTTGTCTGGTGGATGGAAGCAGTTGTTGCTCAGGTCTCAATTTCTGGTGCAACTCTAAGCATACACTGTTGATGATTTTTTTTTTTAGGTGGTCCACTTGCAAGGTGTTCCAGTCCTGGATCCCAGCAGCTTGGTGGGTACAAGTTTAAGATATACATGTTTCAGAGTTCTGTCAGACTGGAGCAATTGTGTTTTCACAGTAACTCAGCCTGCTTTTTGCTTTGTTTCTTTGTAGGAGCTGCTCTGGCCCTACGCATACCAGGGAAGAGAGGCAAGCAGGTGAGTTGACATTTTGGCAGGATGACTCAGGTGAGCGGTGTCTAACAGCATGCTAAATGTGTACCTTTTCCTTTTGCAGGTACCCTCCGGGCAGCCTCAGGAGTCAAATGGCGATCTGAGGTGAGCTGGGGTAGCGGTGCAGGGGAGGCTTGGGGATTATGTTTTCTGTCAGGCAATTGTCACATTTTCTGTTTTGTTGTCTTAGGTACCATGAGGTGCGGAGCCCAAGACTGGATCTGGCAGCACTGAAGCGGA
Organism: Zosterops lateralis; assembly: GCF_965231275.1. Taxonomy (NCBI): domain Eukaryota; kingdom Metazoa; phylum Chordata; class Aves; order Passeriformes; family Zosteropidae; genus Zosterops; species Zosterops lateralis. The sequence continues at coordinate 116,856,034 of NC_139763.1, forward strand.
TGTGTTCTTTTCCATTGAAGATGGATTTTTGTCCGCTCGTCTTGTGAAAGATAAGTGTTTGGGCTGGTGTTTGGGTGAAGGGGAAAAAGCTTTGCAAAAGGAGGCAATTCAGAGTTAGCTTAGAGGAGAGGGCCCTAGTGGGAAGTAACGGGAGAGGGTTTCACCTCGGCCTCACCGGAGGCTTTGCTGGGCAGGGCAGTTCCGCGTCCTCGCGTGTTTTGCGCCGTCATCCATCTTCAAGTCTCAACATCCTCGTGGACGTTTTCACACGAGGAGCTTGCCTTCGGGTCCAGAGCTATCGCCACGGTCACCCGGCAGTCATCGCTTACTTCTCTCGGCCTACCCAGCTTCTCGAGCATCGTATTAACAACTTAGGCACTAGTTCTTGTAAGGAGTTCTGTTTCATCACGTGCTATTGCCTTAAAGCTTTTTTTCCTTTGGCATCATCAGCCTGTGGCTCATCTTGTGCTAGGAGTCTTGGGTCCATAAGGTGAAGCTGCCTGGCAGTTTCAAGTTGTATCTGCTGTGTTGTCTGTGTCTGCATTGTGTTGTTTGTCCCTCGTCTTCTGTGTGATAGGCCTTTGTTACATCCAGACGCTTTATCTGCATCCTTCCGGCCCACGTCGGCCGTACTCTCCTCACATACTTTCCCGGATCATCCTTATTCTGGCCTTGTTACATTTTGACTTTTTGAGGCCAGCACATGGACACTCGAGCGTTCTCATCCATTTTCATTCTCAGCTTTGGTAGTGCTGCCTTTTCAGATGCCATTCTCTTGGACTTTTATCGGGAGAGTATTAGATTCCCCTCACGTGCCTGCAGTATCTTCCAGAGTCATATGAAGTCAGCACTTGTATTCTACCTCTCTCGGCTCACGTCGTATGTGCCAACGTTGAATGTGCCAATATTGTGTCTCTCAGTGTTGGCTTATATTGTATGCGCCTACATTGTATCTGAGTCTATTGTATCTCAGTATGTTGGTTTATATTGTATGTGCCTACATTGTATCTGAATATGTTGTATGTGACTATGCTGGTTTATGTTGTATTGTACTGTATGTGACTATGCTGTATCATACTATGTTGGCTTATACTGTATCCTATTGTATGTGACTATGCTGTATTGTATTGTATGTGACTATGCTGCCTTATGGTGTATCCTATTGTATGTGACTGTATTGTATCATACTATGCTGGCTTATGCTGTATCCTATTGTATGTGACTATGCTGGCTTATGCTGTATCCTATTGTATGTGACTATATTGTATCATACTATGCTGGCTTATGCTGTATGCTATTGTATGTGACTATGCTGTATCCTATTGTATGTGACTATGTTGTATCAGGCTATCTTATGCCACTTATGTATGAGCTGCCCTGCCCTGGCACATAGTCTTAGTGAGGTAGAACAGTTGTAAAACTTCACAGTTCACCTCTTTTCTGTGGAGTTTTGGGCATAGGAGATATGGGCCTGGAGTGGGGGTAACTTGCTGTCAGATAAGCCCTTGTTGACCACCTCTTGTTGTCTTCCAGGTCCCTGAGGACGATTAGCATCTCTGCGGTTGCTGATGCTACAAGTTTCCTGGAATCTACCATGTGTGCTGAAGAGTGACTGTGTGTGTATGAGAGTTGTCTGTGTCTGCTTGTGTTTGCCTCTGTGTGTGTGTGTGTGTGTGCTGACTGGTTTGACTGGTTCTAACCTTGTGTGCGTGACTTTTGCCTTTCAGGTTTTTCATCACATTTTAAATTTAGAATAAAAAATCCCCAGCTGGGGGGGTTTTTTTAATTTTCCCCCCGGCTGGGTTTTTTTTTCCTCGGTCCCGGCCAGTCTGCGAGGCGATGTTCATCGCCAAAGTTTGGGTGCCGACGGCCTAGGGACCGGGGTTTTTGTCAGGCAGGCCGGTTTGTGTCGAGGCTCCCGGGAACCACGTTCCCGAGGAGTGCTGCGAGTGTGTGTTGATGACTGGGGGTTGTTGGGAGGTGCTTTGAGGTGAGAGCGAGGGTGGGTTTGTGTATAAGATGAAGGAGGTGCATGTGTTGACTGGTTCTAACCTTGTGTGCATGACTTTTGCCTTTCAGGTTTTTCAACACATTTTAAATTTAGAATAAAAAATCCCCAGCTGGGGGGGGTTTTTTTAATTTTCCCCCCCGGCTGGGTTTTTTTTTCCTCGGTCCCGGCCGGTCTGCAAGGCGATGTTCATCGCCAAAGTTTGGGTGCTGACGGCCTAGGGACCGGGGTTTTCGTCAGGCAGGCCGGTTTGTGTCGAGGCTCCCGGGAACCACGTTCCCGAGGAGTGCTGCGAGTGTGTGTTGATGACTGGGAGGTTCTTTGAGGTGAGAGCACGGGTGGGTTTGTGTGTAAGCTGAAGGAGGTGCATGTGTTGACTGGTTCTAACCTTGTGTGTATGACTTTTGCCTTTCAGGTTTTTCAACACATTTTAAATTTAGAATAAAAAATCCCCAGCTGGGGGGGTTTTTTTTAATTTTCCCCCCCGGCTGGGTTTTTTTTTCCTCGGTCCCGGCCGGTCTGCGAGGCGATGTTCATCGCCAAAGTTTGGGTGCCGACGGCCTAGGGACCGGGGTTTTCGTCAGGCAGGCCGGTTTGTGTCGAGGCTCCCGGGAACCACGTTCCCGAGGAGTGCTGCGAGTGTGTGTCGGTGGTTGGGGGTTGTTGGGAGGTGCTTTGAGGTGAGAGCGAGAGTGGGTTTGTGTGCAAGCTGAAGGAGGTGTGTGTGGTGGATGACTGTTCTATTTTACATGTGCTGCTTTTGTGTTGCATTTCCTGTACCAATAAAATGAGATATAATTAATGTTTCAGAAGTAGAAAAACTGTTCTATTGTCTCAATATGTATTTGGCTTGCGGTTCCCCGTATTGTTCCGTATTTGCATTTGCTGCCGTGTTTCCATGTATCGTTCTGTACGAAGCTGTACTTTTATCAGCGTGTCTACGGGTTGTATCTGTACTTGCATTTGTATGTGTTGTTTCCGTGTGTTTTGCTGATGTGTAAATAAAAATGTTCATTCAATAAAAGTTGAATCCACCCTAATAAAGATTCCCCCCTGCCCCCTCTGCCCCCCTTTGGCTCCTGTCTTTATTTGGTGTCATTGAGTCATTTTCTCTCACTCTATTTCTTGCTTTCCCTCACTCTCTTTCCCTAATTCCAGGTAAGTCTATTTATTTTCCTCTCTATATCTTCATGCTATTTCCTTTTCTCTCTCACTCTGCTTCTTTCTCTCTTAACTCTTTGCTTTCCTCTGTTGTTCTATTTCTAGCTGTTTCTCTTTCCCTGTGTTTCACTGTAACTGTTTTTCGGTCTAAGTCTGTTTCTCTTTCTTTCTCAGTCTCTCAGTCTGTTTCTCTGTTTCTGTCTCACGCTCACTCTGTCTCAGTTTCACTCTAATGCTGTTTCTCTTTTATTTTCACTCTAACAACTGTTTCTCTCGAAGTCTCACTCTCTTTCGCTCTGTCTCACTCTCTTTCGCTCTGTCTCACTCTCTTTCGCTCTGTCTCACTCTCTTTCACTCTACGTCTGTCTTTTGCTTTGTTTCTCTCTCTTTGTCTCACTTTGTTTTTCTCTGTTTCTCTTTCTCTCACTTTGTTTTTCTGTTTCTCTCTCTCTCTCACTTTGTTTTTCTCTGTTTCTCTCTCTCTCACTTTGTTTTTCTCTGTTTCTCTTTCTCTCACTTTGTTTTTCTGTTTCTCTCTCTGTCTCTCTTTGTTTTTCTCTGTTTCTCTTTCTCTCACTTTGTTTTTCTGTTTCTCTCTCTCTCTCTCTCTTTGTTTTTCTCTGTTTCTCTTTCTCTCTCTGTTTTTCTCTCTTTCTTTCTCTTCCTTTGTAATTTAAAGTTATAAATAAAGTTTAACTTTATTTCTAACTCTGGTGCAGTGGTAGGAATTTTCATGCGGCCAGGGAATAAATATTAAAAAAAACTTTAAATAAATAAAAATATTTACTCCCTGGCCGCATGAAAATTCCTACCACTGCACCAGACTTATTATTTTTATTCTTTTTTTATTTATATGTACCCCCTATATAGGGGGTATGCTCACCCTATACTCCCCCTATAGACAGGATATACCCACTATATAGCCCCAATCTATATAGGGTGTATATATACTATATAGTGCACGCACACCCCCCCACACCCCCCCCACCTGAACAGCTAATGACCCAATTAGTCAGCTGCATAATTAATTACCCTAATTATGCAAATGATCAAACAGCTAATTACCCACACATATGCAAATTACTCAATTAATTATGCAGCTAATCTAATTAATTATTCAATTAGGGTTTAATTATAATCTATAATTATATAAATTATACTAATTATTTATGCTAATTACTAATTATATATATTAGTAATTATTATACTATTAATTATTACATAATATATATAAAAATATATATTTACATAAATATACATACATATTTATATAAATTTAAATATATTTAAATATATCAAATATATTTATAACCTAATTTAATATATATTAAATATATTTATTTATAATAAAAGTATATTAAATATATTCATAATATAATATATATTATAATTTAAAAATATATTTATAAATATAATTATTATATTTATAATAAATATGTATATATAAATATATATAAAATATATAACATAAAATAATTATTATACTAATTAATTATGCTAGGGTAGCGGGTTAGGGTAGCGGGTTAGGGTAGCGGGTTAGGGTAGCGGGTTAGGGTAGCGGGTTAGGGTTGCGGGTTAGGGTTAGGGTAGCAGGTTAGGGTAGCAGGTTAGGGTAGCAGGGTTAGGGTAGCGGGTTAGGGTAGCGGGTTAGGGTAGCGGGTTAGGGTAGCGGGTTAGGGTTAGGGTAGCAGGGTTAGGGTAGCGGGTTAGGGTAGCGGGTTAGGGTAGCGGGTTAGG